>NC_080572.1:232443668-235052001 GCF_030247185.1 Malaya genurostris | reverse complement strand
AGTTTTAACACAGACAAATCCAGATAAATTTTGGAACCAGAGACAAATTTTTGAAAAAATGACCTGGCATCGCTGGGTTTCACGCGGTATCAAAGATGCCAGGTAAAATATTAAAATATTTTCAGACAGGGTTGCAAAAGTCAGAAAATTCGAAAAATTTTGCAGTCAGTCAATTTCTCTAAAAAGTATCGCTTGCATGATACGACTGAGTCGAATGGTGTATAACACTATGGGTCTCCGAGGCTCCGTTCGAAAGTCGGTTTTTCCAGCAATTCTAATACCTTTCTATAGAGAAAAGCAAAAATGTGATGATGCCTTTCTCTTTCTTCAAAACAGTCTCATAAAAACATTTTTCATCTTTTTATTAAATAATTTGTGACACTAATTTTGGCTCATTTTTGACCCCAATTGATTCAGATTGAATCGAGTAGTTCACAAAAGCATTCTTCAGTGTTTATATCACATAGTAGGCCTTAATTTTTTCAACCAATCGCCTGACATTTGCGTTGCTTATTTGTATGAGAAAAGTGATGCTAATCTGAAAAAACCTTTCTTAGTCCACTTAGTGGAATTTTCATAGATCTTGAAAATTCACCATGGTACATGAAATTTTCGAAATCAAAAAAAAAATTTTTTTATGCCTCGAAAAAATTTGTTTTTTTTGAAAAAATCGACTTTTTGGGAAAAAACAAAAGTCTCAGAAAGCCGATTTTTTCGAAAAAATTTTTTTTTAAATAACACTGAATCTAGACGTTTCATGCAATTTTAAGATTTTTATTGTTAATTTCGGAAATTTCACTTACGTCACTTATACAATCATATCTCCGAAACCAAAAGTCACAGTCATTTGATCTTTGAACTTGATCAATAGCCCGACAGTACCTTTCAAACGAGCATTGGTTTGTTAAAATCGGTTCAGCCATCTCTGAGAAAATTGAGCGCGTATAAATTTCTTCGAAAAGTGCACACACACACACTCACACACACACACAAACACACACACACACTCTTTTTCACACACACTTTTTCACACACACACACAGACATTTTCCGATCTCGTCGAACTGAGTCGAATGGTATATAACACTGTGGGTCCGAGGCTCCGTTCAAAAGTCGGCTTCTCCAGCAATTCTACACGGAAAGACCGAAATTAGCATTTTGGCGAAAAAATTAGTTGATTTTCTGATTTTAGTTAGTTATTTTTTGAGACAACTAAAAAAATCTTACTTTTGCTAATTTAGATTTTTTAATTCTAATTTTCTTAATAATAATAAAATATTTGTAGAAATGGCTATTTTTTTTAGTTGAATTCACCAATTAAACGTGCTGTCATTTCTTAGCTAAGGCACGCTTCATATCCATTCAACTAATTTTTTAGTTGAATTAGAGAAATAAAACGTTGTTTTCAACCAACATAAATGGTTGAATTGGTTTTTGCAATTAGCAGCTATATGGCGCTCGTTAACACCGTAATGACTACTAGCCACTAGATGGCACACTACTACCGAAAAAAATTTCAGTCGCGGTTATCTTTTCAATATTTGCAGGTATAAATACGATGTTGTATTGGAGAAAAAGACATAAGCGAAACATAAATTTCTTTTTGAAAATTTTACTTCTAAATCGCTGTTTTCTTCATTCGACTTCGCGAAATCGACTCTCTCACTGAAAACTTTGAGCACTCGGAAAACAAAAACCGAATACAAGTAGTACACCGGACGGCGTAGCCCGGAATGAGAAGATACAAAAAAAACATCATTTGACGTGTACAATTAGAGTGCAACATTCGAAACTCACTTCACTGTTTCGCGTAAAAACATTATTACCCACAATCGCTTTAACTGCGCACAAATTCTGAATAAATACACTTTCCACTAACAGTTTACGTCATTTTTACATATCGGTTTAGAAAATTATATAGGGATAATTTGCGAGCAGTTTCAACAAGACTGTCCCTTTTAGCTTTTTAATGGATTGTTTTGCTTTGACATTGCTGTCCTTCAGTAATGACGGTGATAGATAAATAGAATCAAAGTTTCTGAATTTAATAACGAAATTAGTTGTCAATGAGAATTTCGTGTTGGATTGAAATATTGCTGGTTTGTGTCCAGAATATTCACCAACTAAACACTTTCTCTAAAAATAAGAGTTTTTTTCAGCACAGTAAATTCTAAATTTTAACTAATTTTATAGTTATTTTGGAAATTTTGTTGTTAAAATCAACTAATTCAAAAACAGTAATACGAATTAGGCGCAGAGCTAATTTCGGTCGTTCCGTGTATTAAAAGAGAAATATTATATTTCCTGCAGTACTGCGACGAAAGAAGAACATAACTTACACTGTGACATTGACTGTCACGTATATTGTATTATAGCATATTATGTCATATATTATATTATATTATATTATATTATATTATATTATATTATATTATATTATATTATATTATATTATATTATATTATATTATATTATATTATATTATATTATATTATATTATATTATATTATATTATATTATATTATATTATATTGCATTGTATTACATTGAATTGTATTGTGCTCAATTATATCGTCAACGTGGAGGGGTAGGAAGTGCATCAGGGTATCTTTCAAGTGAATGACTTGATGATTGAGTGGATTGTTAAGCTGAGTCACGTGGGGAAGCTTTGTGTATCTTCCTGAAGGTCTGAAATGAGCAAGACGCACCCTTCTAAAAAACAAACCATTAGGCGGGTTTAAGCTGGCATAGCAGAATTCGAGAAATAAAAGATATTGTAAATAAGAAAAATGTTAAATACCTCTAAGAAACGATCTGACCAGTATCCTGCTTCTCATATTCGGATTGCTGTGAACAACGCGAGATGACACACTACTACTGAGAAAATAAAATAAAATAAAATAAACACTCGTGGATGAATTTGCTGCAGACTAATTTTAGATTTTCAACTTGAATTACACGATTGAATTGTAAATTTTAATTCCATATAAATCTGATAACACCGACAATGATATGCAGATGGCGCTTTGATCGGTTGACGTCGTTCAATTTTAGGCGGTAAATTCACACTTTCCGTCGTTGGAATATTTGTTCAATAAATAACACTTTTCACTAAACAACACACACCTACCACAGCTGCACTATCATACAAAATAACTGTTTCGATCAATTACTTTACTTTAGTTTGATCAAAAAACGGTCGGCCACAACGAATTTGATGATCTACACAGCAGACAATTCTTAAATTTACTGGTGACGTAAATCCGCATATGCCTCAAATCATAAGAACATAATTCGTAAAATGACTGAATTTTACAAGAATGATTTACATATGTGTCGAAAATACACTACTTTTAAAGCAGACGTGTAAATTTACATGCTTCAATAATTGAAAATATGTCAGAATGCCTTAAACATGTGTTAGATCTACTGTAAAAATGAGTCATTTTTGACACTCGTATATGTCGGTCTTAGAAGACGTAAATTTACACGATTTTTTTCTAGGTGTGTATGTATCGACGCTTGTTAGCAAAATGAAAAAGTGATCGACAGATCGACGCGATATATGTTGACTTTTCGAAAGCTTTTGACTGCGTCCCACATCTACTTGCTGTTGAGAAATGGCTTCCCAAACTGGCTAACCTCTTTGGATTTTCGACTTGATTCTTCGTTTTAGAGCAGCTGGAGTACCTCAAGGAAGTCATCTTGGGCCACTACTATTTGTGTTCTTTATCAACGAGCTATGTGATAGACTAACGTCTTTTAAAACCATGTACGCTGATGATCTACGAATTTATCGCATCATCACTACTCTAGTGGACTGTTGTGCTCTGCAAATTAACATGGAAATGATATTGACATGGTGTGACAGAAACGGTATGAAGGTGAATATAGATAAATCAAATGTTATTACGTTTGCCCGTATACGCTAGCCTATTGTGTTTGAGTACTCTATGAATACCATCCCAGTTGTACGAGTATCATCTGTTAAGGATCTAGGTATCATTCTCGATCGCAAGCTTCGTTTTACGGAACACTACTCAACGGTTACTGCTAAGGCATTTGAAGTACTGCGGAACTAATCAAACGTGTAACTCGAGACTTCACAGAAGTTTATAGTTTAAAGACACATTAAGTTTCCCTGGTTCGGAGCATCCTTGAGTACGGAGTTATTGTGTGGTCCCCGTATAACTTCATTCATATCGATTGTATCGAACGAGTTCATAAGAGCTTTATGAGGTTTGCTCTTAGACGACTTCCTTGGCGAAATCGTTTCCAACTACCTTTCTATGAACATCGCTGTGCTCTCATCAGTTTGCCTACCAGATAGGCGAATCTTCCTACAGCAACTATTCGTTTTGGACTTGCTCTCAAACAACATTGGCTGTGATGCTCTGTTAGCTAAATTGGATATCAACGTTCCAAGCAGATTGCTACGCCGAATGGTTTTCTTCCGATGATCAGTTCATAGAACGTTGTACGGCCAAAAAATCCACTGTACGTTTGCTGTCAGCAATTCAATAGAGTTTATAATTTATTTGATTTTAATATTAGCAAAGAGACTTTCAAACAAAGAAAAAGATTAGGATTAAATTAGTATAAGTCTACGCCTGTGCGAATTTTTTTTTTAACTCGAAGACAAATAAATAAATGAACTGATCGACTGTGTATTGTCAATTGAAAAAAATTAAATGAAATTTTACGGCACTGCATGGTACTGGAAAATTAAGCAATATATACCTTCAACCTAGGATGGCATTTCTCGTATCAAAGAACGATCACTAGCAACTCTGCACACGATTCAATCAGTGCCATCAAGGAGAGACGGATATCATCGCAGCAACAAAAAACCGGCGTGGTTCATTTAACATAGAATAGACACCAGTGAATATAACCTTTGTATAAGATGTGTCTATGAAAATTCATGTGAATGCTCCACACAAGGGTTTTGAAATATTGCATCCTAGTATGAGAATCATCAAGTCGAACAATCGATTCGATTTTCTGCGATAATTGTCAACTTGCGATTCGCTCTTGGTAAATTCCACACAGCACCAATCATTATCAGACTGTAATTTTTTTTAAGGGCCGTGAAATATTCAGAGTATGAAGTGGAGCGAAGAAATGTAGAAAAATTCTCTCGTGGTTCATGCATTGAGAGACTCGAGTTCTTTCAGCATCTTCTACCGGATTGAAAATGTTGTATACAATATTGATAAATATCGAGCAGCTTTTGTCAAATTTTCGACAATCACCAACACTGCTTTCAACTAGCCGTAAAATTCTTCAATTAAGCAAGTCTGGTTAGTTGATGAACAAATGCACTGATTTGTGGTATAGCGGATCTTCGTTCCGGGCTCCGGAAGTACCGGAAAAAGCGATCGTGTTTTCCAATCCGGAAATCACTCCAATTTCTCAGAAACAGCTGATCCAATTTTTACACAGTTAAATTCGAATGAAAGGCATTATGGTCCCATGAGTTAAGATGTGGAGTTCTGCCTTGGTCCGGATTCTTGCTCCGGAATTACAGGGTGGAGTGTGCAACCAGTCATTTAGAGCGACGCTGCAAAAATGGAAAAGTTGTTCTAAATTTGTCTAAAAAACAGATTCAATTTGTAGGTTATGTTAGTTGCTGACCAAGCGAATCGAGCTCAGCAATATCAGTTCCTTGTTCCCGGTTCCGGATGTGTTTCAAGCCGTCATTTATCGACAATTCAAAAACCTAAAGTTGACTTAAAACTGTTTACAAATCGAAAAGGTTATGCTAAAGCATAATTTTCGTCAGTTACAAGTATCTATTGAAGCGACTATTGTCAGAACATGCTCAATGGTTCAATTGGTATCGGAAGTGAGGTACGTGAACCTTGGCAGATGAACTGTCAAAATTAATTAATACTTTGAAAACCCGAGTCATAAAACGTCCGCTGTCTGCTGGCTTGAGTTTGTCCGGAATGTCTTACTAAACAGTCATGAACGCCCGTGAACGGTCATACGGTTGAAAGAATTTTTTAACCGAGGTAATTATGATTTCTCTCATGCGCATGGATTAGACTAGCCACGTAGAACCGTCAACGAAAAAGGTACTCTGATTGAGGAACGTGCTGGGAATATATTTTAAACCTATCAATTAATAGTTCCCCACCTAACGCGTGATTCTAAATCGCTTTATTGTGAACATGAAGTATAAAACGTCCAGTGGGATGATGCCGATTATCAGTCATAATCAATATTTGAACTGCAGTCAGCACGTTTCCGCCGGAAGATCGTCACCAAAATGTTCAAGATTGTAAAGACCGCTGAAAAAAAAACATCCAGTTCGGTAAACAGATATCTAATAATAGTCTCATTTGAGTTGCAGATTTGCCTGTTCGTTATCATTGCCATCGCCTCGGGGTCAGCGCGACCAAACCCAAAGCCGGACATAATTACGTACAGTGCCCCGGTGCTGGCCGCTGACCCGGACATCGTTGTTACTAGTGATTACGTTGCTCCCGTAGCCACCGTGTACGAGCAGACGTTCCATGGCGATGTGGCCCCGCTGATCGCTGCCTATTCAACACCGTACTTGACCGCTCCGTTGGTGTATTCGCCGTACGAGTCGGTTGTTGCCCTCGCTCCAGGAACTGTTCTGCTTAAGTAGAGCTTTGGGTTTTCCTGGATTATGTGATCTTACTCGATTTTTTTTCTACTTACGATTACTGTTAAATAGTACAATAAAACGTGGCTGAGATTTATTCGATGGGATTTATTTTTTCTAAAAGCAGTGCTTCAAGTGGTGTTTGTTTGAATTGTCCCGAAGAAGATTTCTCTGAAGCATTGAATGGAAGATGCCACTTTAGAGAATGCTATGTTGTCACTAAACAAAAACCAATTGTGGAGCCAGATATTGAGGATTGAACAGAAGTCTGTGTCGCAAGCATTTTGATATGATCAAATTTAGTTGAAACGAATCGCCCGGTGGTGAAGTCGAGGGTCCGTTTTTTTCCTCACTAAACCGATCTCCCCTACGATGGGGGCCGGTAACTCATATTTTTTCCACGGGTGCTAATTATTCTAGGTATGCCACTGGATAAGATGTAAACTCAATTGGTTCAAACTAGTAGAGCTCAAACAAATTTCAATAGAACAACACTATTTCCGTACGTGTTCATGGCAAGGAAATACTTCCTTTCAGAAAACTTATAACTTTATAACTTAAGACACCGACACAATTTATAACTGAATGTTTTAGCAATCGTTTAATATTTTCATGTCTCTGAAAATACAGGATTCGATTGCAAATGCTACGATCCACTAGCACTTTACCAAACAACTGCGCAATTTCTCGGCTGATTGATGCATAGGTTTTCCTACTGGCATTGAACAATTTACACATATGAAATTTCACCATTTTTCATGTGATCCACATCACTCTTCAATCCAGTGAGCAATAAATCAATACGCCGAAACGAACAGCCACCAAGAAAGAGGCCACCGTGTCAACCAGACTTAGTTACATTGATGCCTATGACGTGCGTAGATTCTTCATTCATTTATGCATTCATTCAAGGAACGTGCGCCTATCTGGATGCGACATGTCTGTCAATTCGTTTGAACTTCACCTAGCATCATTCGATGGCATTGATTTTTTTGGTATTTTTTTAAATGGCTGAACGACATTCCAACATTGTTTTCTGATATTTACTCTTCAAACCTGCTTGAAATTATACGGTATAGGAAGGTTTTTGGATAGAATTGTTGGAAAAAACGTTTGTTGGCTCGTTCAAAACTAAAATTGGGCTGTGCATCGATTTCGTAGATTATATGACTAACTAAAGCGTCAGTTTCGGAGTTTCGAAGATTTAATCGTATAAGTGACGTAATCGACAAACAAATTTATTTATCTGTATAATTATTTCACGTTCAAATGGATTATTTTTGATACGCTAGGTTTGAGAAATGTTTCCGAATATGTGACATAAACGCTGAAGCACACTTTTTTCAACTACTCGAATAAATTGGTGTCAAAAATGAGCCCATATAAGTGTTTTTGCCGTTCTCATATAGAAAGGTTATGCAATCACTTTAAACTCCGACTATTGAACCGAGGGCCGGAGGGCCGACTGTCATATATGTCTGTGTGTGTCTGTGTGTGTATGTATGTATATATGTATGTATGTGTGTATGTGACAAATAAAGACACTCGATTTGCTCAGAAATGGCTGAACCGATTTTGACAAACTCATATTCAAATGAAAGATCTTACGGTCCCATAGATCGTTATTGAGTCTAATCCGATCTAATCTGATCCGATTTGTTAGTTAGTGGATATAGAAATCTACCCGAGGACAACTAGTCCTCGGTTTTCGCTTCTGGAAGCACCGATCATAGTGAAGAAAAGCTCCGAAACCGGAACTCACTTCGATGTCTCGGCAAGAGTTAACCAATTTTCACAAATCGTAATTCAAATTAAAGCTCTCATTATCATTAAAGATACTGTGCAATTTCATCTAGATCCGACTTCCGGTTCCGAAATTATAGGGCAATAAGTATCAAAACTTTCAAACTGTCATACAAAATGATGCAAAATCGGTACGCATGGGTACGTGCTGGTACGGAAGAAGAAGGAAACGCACAGTCGGTGTTGAACAGTCGTTCGCCCCGCACGCGTATAGCTCTTGGCTCCTGGAATTTTTTTCTGGCTACCTAGAGTTTCATTGATTCAAGGCTTCAGTCTTTTTCAAGGCTACCTGAATCACTAACAGTCTTTTTAAAGTCAGCCTTTCTCAAGGCTATACAAAGAGTGATATTAGAGTGACTAAGTGATACAAAGAGTGATATTAGAGTGACTAAGAAATTAATCAGCCTTTTTTAAGGTTAGCTAGGAGTCTAATCGAAGACTAATTTAGCCTATTTAATTTAATTTAAAATTTCATTCATTTCAAAAATGCCTGCGTCTAACCGGAAAGGCAACAAGCCTAAGACTAAAAATAATTCAATACGGAATATATCACAATCCGTTATTCAACATTTTTCTAATAACATTCACGATCTTATAGAATCTGAATATAAAAATAAAAGACAACGGACGGAATTCTCTTCCGTTGATTCTATGCCGTCTAACAATATTTACGAGAATCTTCCTGAATCCGATTGTAGCGACATAGAAGAAAATTCTTCAAAAATTCCCAAAATGGACGCTTGTCGTTCTGGGAAGAAACATCAATCTATGCCACCAGTGACGATGATGATTTCCGACTTCAAAGCATTCCGTACTGACCTTTCTACTTTTCTCCCGGAAGTAAAAGTCTCATTTCAAATCGGACGAAGAGGAGAATGTCGAGTCTTAGTTGATGGATTGGAAGATTATGAACGTCTTATCCGATATTTGTCCGAGAAACTTTATAAATTTTATTCGTATGATATAAAATCAGACAGACCCTTCAAGGCTGTCTTGAAAGGCTTATCAAATGATCAAAGTATTGATGAAATTAAAAATGAACTAAAAGAAAAGCTTCGTTTTGCCCCTTCCCAAATAATACTTATGAAAAAAAGAGCGATTGGTACTTCTAAACCACGCTCTGGAATTTCCCATGAACTTTACCTAATACACTTCAATCGAAGTGATGTAAACAATTTGAAAACTTTAGAAAAAGTACGTTTCATTTCCCACATTAAAATTCATTGTGAACATTATAAACGGCATAATCGTATTGCAAACTTAACGCAATGTCGTCGTTGCCAAGGCTTCGGCCATGGAACCAAAAATTGTCATATGGATATACGGTGTTTGAATTGTGGTAAATCGCATTCGAAAGACGTTTGTCCAATAAATGAAACCACTGATAAATTTTCATGTTCAAATTGCGATGGAAATCATAAATCCATTTATTTGAAATGTCCTGTCAGGGAAAAAAAATTTAAATGCTTAAATTTACAGAACATACCTGAAAATCAAAAAAAAAACCGTTACAAATACCACGCTTAATTCTTCTAAGGCACTGATTTCTTCGAATTTAAAACAAAAAACAGGTACGCATTTAAATTCGTCTTCTAACGAAAACAATTTATTGACAGGTAGATCGACCTCGTCATCATCATCTTCTAATGTCACTTATGCTAGTATAACAGGTAGAAATCTACCACCTATTTCTTCTAATGTAAATAATCAAAACACAGGACCGCCTTGCAGTTCATCTTCTAACGAAAACAATTTATTAATAGGTAGATCAACCATATCATCTTCTTCTAATGGCAGTCTACCTACAAATATTCCTTCAATGTCATTCGCTTCTTTAAATTAAGTTGACTTAGGCGATATAACTGAAAATAAAATGATCTACCTACAAGATCAACTTTTTCAAATGATCATCCGAATGAATTCGACTTCATCACTTTTTGAAGCATTTCAAATCGGATGGCAATTCGCAAATAATATGATAATGAATTTAAAATTTAACAGTGATGTTAAATAATTATTTGAATATTTTAAATTGGAATGCTTGATCTTTGAAATCGAGTGAAGATGAATTTTATAATTTTCTCATAGTTCACAAAATCCATATTGCCATTGTGACAGAAACTTTTCTTAAACCAAATGTCAAATTGAAAAGTAATCCACATTATGTGGTTCATCGATTTGACAGGTTTACTGGAATGGGTGGTGGAGTTGCCATTTTTGTCCAACGGCAAATTAAACATCGAATTTTACCTTCTTTCAATACTAAAGTTATTGAAAGCTTGGGAATCGAAGTTGAAACCATTCATGGAATTTATTTCATCGCTGGAGCATATTTGCCATTCCAATGCACCGGCGAACAATTAAATATCTTTAAAGGCGATTTGCAAAAACTCACAAGATATCGACCCAAATTTTTCGTAATAGGGGACTTAAATGCTAAGCATGTCCAGTGGAATTGTAGGCGAAATAACAGTAATGGTAAAATACTTCATAATCAACTCTCAGCTGGTTACTTCACAGTTCTTCATCCCAGTAATCCTACTTGTTTCTCTTCCGTGAAAAAACCCGGTTCTAACAGATCAAAGTAACATTTGTAGTGAACCGATTACACATGCTGACTTTGACTCAGATCATCTTTCTGTAACATTCAGACTTTCCAACGAAGCTATAATTAATCCAATTAGTTCTATATTCAACTATCATAGAGCTAATTGGTTGGATTACAGATTTCACATTGAAGATCATGTGGATCATGAAACTATTTTAGAAAATTCTGCGGACATCGACACAGCAATTGATGATTTGAATCATTACATTATCGAAGCCAGAAATCTTTCAGTTCCCAAAGCTCAAAGTAAATCAAATTCTCCTATCATCGATGACAATCTTGAACTGCTCATTCGGCTGAAGAATGTTCGTCGATGACAATATCAACGTTCTCGTGATCCTGCTATGAAAAACATAGTTAAGGATTTACAAAAAGAAATTAAACATAGATTTACTCTTTTGCGAAATGAAAATTTCGCTAAAGAAGTTGAACAAATTAAACCATATTCTAAACCTTTCTGGAAATTTTCTAAGGTTCTTAAGAAACCTCAGAAACCAATTCCTGCTCTCAAGGAAGGAAATCAAATACTTCTTACAAATGGCGAAAAAGCTCAAAAACTTGCTCAGCAGTTCGAGAGTGTACACAATTTTAATTTGAACGTTGTGAGTCCTATTGAAAATGAAGTCTCACTGAAATATGAGCATATTTCAACCCAAGTGTTATCACAAGATGACATTATTGAGACGAATTTTGATTAAATTAAATCAATTATTAGGAAACTCAAAAATATGAAGGCTCCTGGTAATGATGGAATTTTTAATATTCTTATTAAAAATCTTCCCGATGTTGCTTTGAGACTCCTGGTTGAAATTTTAAACAAGTGTTTTTCATTAGCTTACTTCCCAAAAAGATGGAAAAACGCTAAAGTAATTCCTATCCTGAAACCTGATAAAAACCCAGCAGAAACATCAAGTTATCGACCAATTAGCTTACTTTCTTCTATCAGTAAGCATTTTGAAAAAATTATCTTGTTGAGAATGATGTCTCATATAAAAGAAAATTCAATTTTTTTACCAGAGCAGTTTGGATTTCGTCATGAACATTCAACAACTCATCAACTTGTCAGAGTAACGAACATGATAAAAGCAAATAAATCTTCTGGGTTATCCACTGAAGTTGTTCTTCTAGACATAGAAAAAACATTCGACAGTGTTTGGCACAAAGGTTTAATAGCAAAGATGTCTGATTTCCAGTTTCCTATTTATTTGATCAAAATGATTCAAAATTATTTAACTGATCGTACTCTTCAGGTTAGCTATCAGAATTGTAAATCTGAATTGCTACCCGTACGAGCCGGTGTATAATATTTTCACTTCTGATCTTCCAAATCTACCCGTTGGTTGTCAGAAATCGCTATTCTGTGACGACACAAGTCTGTTAGCCACAGGTAGAAATCTAAGAGTGATCTGCAGTCGCCTACAAAGAAGTTTAAATATTTTCAGTGAATATCTGTCAAAATGGAAAATTAAACCAAATGCAGCAAAAACGCAATTAATTATCTTCCCTCACAAGCCAAGAGCTTCTTTTCTTAAACCAAACAATAATCACATTCTCAAATTGAATGGCTTGGAATTGACATGGTCTGATCAAGCTAAATACTTAGGTTTAACGTATGACAAAAAACTCACTTTCAAGGATCACATTGAAGGAATCCAGGCAAAGTGTAATAAATATATTAAATGTTTATATCCTCTTATAAACATAAATTCTAAGCTCTGTCTAAAAAACAAATTGTTAATTTATAAACAAATTTTCAGACCAGCCATGCTTTATGCAGTACCAACTTGGTCAAGTTGTTGTTCCACCAGGAAGAAAACGCTTCAAAGGATTCAGAATAAAATTCTGAAAATGATTTTGAAGCGTCCTTCTTGGTTTAGTACAAATGAGTTACACAGACTCCCAAATATAGAACCGTTAGATGTAATGTCACATAATATTATAAGCAAACTCCGACAAAAATCGATGCAATCTTCAATTGAATCGATTCGCTCTCTGTATTAGTTAGTTAGTTAGTATATAAGTTCCTTTTCCCCATTACACAATACAAGTAGGTTTAGAATTTTCCCTACACAAAAATCTCAGAATTGCGGAAGTAAATAATGTCCTCATGGTATCAAACAAATCATATATATAATAGGGCTGAGAAGTCACCACTTGTGGCTGAACACCAAATTTAAATCTTAATAATTTAATTTTAACTCATATTCCAATAAATAGTTATTAAAAAAAAAAGAAGGAAGCGCACCCGCCTAGCACACAGCATAATTTGTTCAATTTTGTACAGCGTGCAGGGTTGCCACATTTAAATCTATATTAACGTGATGTAACTATTTACAAATTGAAAAGATGATGGTCAGGGGCGCAAATTCCAAAAAATATTTGGGAGGCAAAAAAAATTATTATCATATATCATTTTATTTAGCACAAAAAATATCTTTATAAAGCAAACGATTAGAGTAGAGTGATTATTAAACGTTGGAGGCATATGAAACAATGGGCCGTATGAATAAAATGTAATAAAGTCTAATGTTTGTAGTATCTTCTCAAGAATAAAATTCACAAAGTAAAATGCAGTTTGGTATGAATAAAAACAAATTTGAACTTGTAGTAAACGCTACTTTTGAATTTGATGATGGTTTATGAACAGGAATTAAAAATATACAATCGCTGATCGCTGGATCCGCCGCTGCTTCTTACCGCTTACCGCTGGCCCTTGAGAATGGCCGGTATTATAGATTCAGGTGATCTGAGCCTGGTCGATGATGGTCTAACTGTCGTTTCCGTACTCTCCGTAAGGTTCGTGAAAACGATGCTAGGTCGGAGCTGGACGAGGCTTTGGGTGGGCTGAGGTCTCGGTCAATTCCGAAGTACATCAAAAGTAAATCCGAAATAAATCCGCAGTGATGCCGTCTGAACACGGTATACTGCTTGGCTTCGTTCTGTTTTGTCCGTTTTGTCCAACGCACTGAACCACTGCGGATTACAGGTCAAGTGCAGCTAATGCAATGTGTTTTAATTGATACACAAACTTCTTCCATCCAAGGGTTAACGAGAAACTGGAGAAGTTGGGGTGTAAAATTT
Organism: Malaya genurostris; assembly: GCF_030247185.1. NCBI lineage: Eukaryota > Metazoa > Arthropoda > Insecta > Diptera > Culicidae > Malaya > Malaya genurostris. The sequence continues at coordinate 235,037,872 of NC_080572.1, read as the reverse complement.
TTTGAGTTCCTTACGCTGCGATGGTTTCTACCAAAGTGTCAGCACTTGGGATCGTATGTAAGCCGCCTACCGCGTCTGGTTAGTTTCGCATCCCGCGTAACTGTTGGCAACAATTGATATAACGCACTTTTTGTGAAGAGTGTCTGATTGTGTTATCTATTGTGGTACAGTACCTATTCGCAATAAATTTGGCAATGTAACCGTTTGAATGGTTACAACTTAATGAAATCATAAAGAAGTTTCTCGTAAAGAAAGTCACGACAAGCAAGAATGTCGCGAACTGGGACATTGGATAGGTACGCAAGGAATTTATTAGTTGAGATCTGACATCACGATACTCCACGCCTGTTCAAACGACATGATCAATATCGCGATAACCTTCGCCACAAGCACAATGATTAGTTTCGGAAAGTCTAATTCGAAGGAGATGAACGAATGAAGTCCCTACTCACATCCAGTTCCCTGAACCATACCTTTGTTGATATTTTAGGAATAATTGAGTGTATCCACCGACCCAGATCATCTCTATCCCAAGCTGGAAAGTGTTCTTTGGCAAGACGCGCTATAGAATTCGTTGAAAGTAATCGGTCTCTCATAAATTTCACCCTCAATAGCACCACGTTTGGCTAAAACTTCGGCTCTTCCATTACCTGGAATGGTGCAATAAGCCGGGACCCAAATTGTTGTGATTTGATAATTATTCTTCAATATGTCGTTCAGGCGTGAATCGAGGTTCCAGTGTATAGGGATATGAAATGCCGTTGATGCATAAATGTTCCTGCACGAAATAAATATATTTAACTAGATAGGAAGCTCGATTTATTTAATATCTCAATGTTAGACATCAATTCTACCACGGTTTTGTATTGTTGAAAAAAAATAGTTGTACAGTCAAAATAAAGTTTTATTTCCCACCCCCTAAAATAATCATCGGACTACTGTAAAGCTTATCAAAATTTTGTCATTTTTTACAGGGCTTTTGTGTGTTTTGATGAATGGTAGAATAAATGTTTGCAAGGATTCTTCCTAATAGAATCTCTAGTTCATAGAATCAGTTGTGTCGAGAACATCAGTATTTGCCCGCAATTGCAAATCGCTTGCCAAATCTGATTGTTTGAACAAGCATATCAATAAAAACAAATTTAGAGGTTGGGCCCACTACCACTACCACCACCACCACCGCCAAATCACACGAACGCGGAGATCAATTCACCGGTCCATTTCTTTAAACAATGTTGTCGTTGAAATGTTTTGTGATTTGTGATTGTTTCGGATGACAAGTGGCACCATCTTGTTGAAACCACATTTCGACCACATCCACATCCTGAAGATTTATCAACAAAAATTCAATGTTCATGGTTCTGTATCGATTTTATCGAGTGCATTTATCGGGATGCATCGGTAATTCTTGATAGCTGGAATCCAAAAGAGTGAATGTAGACCGATGATTGCTAATTCTTCATGGTGGGCTCAGATGGACGATTATGTGCACTATAAAATTCACGAAGTGCTCTAAAAACAGTTTTAATTGAACACTGATTTTGAAAATAAAATATCTACGATTTAGAAGCGTTGTTCTGATGTTAACGTACTCATGATGATTTGCTAAACAATACTGAGTAGAGACGTCACTTTGCACTGTCAAAACAACTTTCAGACAATACAGTAACCCCTAATCCCTATATACAAACCTCCTAAAGACACCCGTTAGAACAGGGGTGACATTAGGTCTGTATCAGTTTTGATCCTTGGTAGAATGTTTTGTTCTTAGTTTCTACTGAGAAGATCCAATTTACAACAGAATTTGTTACCCGATTCGGCATCTGTTATAAACCTGTTATCGCTTGCTTATCCGACCAACAAGCAGTAACCAGTTTATAACAAAAACAATTATCACAATAAGATTTAATATAAGTCTGGTCTCGTTAGCAGTTGAGAAAACAAAGAATCGCATATATATTACAAAACTTATATAACACGTTTTTCTCTACTATGATCTAAAATTTCAATATGAACGCATTTTGCTCTGTAATTGAATAATAGTTGCATTCATTTCAGTAATAGCCGTTCAACCGAGAAGGTTGTGTATAGAAGCGTACAGTTTAATAACGCTGGTTGGTTTACACGCGTTAAATACGACAACGGTTGAACTACAGGTAGAGACCTGTTGGCAGCAGCCGTTAAAACGTATAGTCGTGCTGCATAAGAGAGCCCTAGTGCTGGGCCAAGCTGGTGAAGGAAACAACAAAGGGCGTTTCCCAAACTCTACCCAGGCCGCAATATACAGCCACAAGTGCTGAGCAGGAGAGTGCAAAGGCACATCGAAGAGGAAGAGTGCAAAGGCACATAGAAGCAGGAGAGTGCAAAGGCACACCGGTGCGAAGGCACTTCGGTGCAGAAGCATATCGGTGCGGAGCACAAGGAAGAAGGAGACAAGACAACTCGGTCTTTCCACTGCCATACAACACGCAGGTATACATCGGTGACCTGCGCTGGTTACAGCTGGCGAAGACGAAAGCAAATCGGAATTCGAGTGGTGCTGGATGTCAGGTAGCAGTAGCATCACATCATATTCTATCGCTACAGTGAGCTTCATCATTGTATCAACGTCCAGATACATCCAACAAGAACATCTAGAGCAACGAGGATCTACACGGCAGTGCAACGGAGATAGACAACAATTTCAAGGTAGAAGTTTTTTCTTTTCCTTTTGATTGAGTACTGTGTAGTGTTGGTTTCAAATTTTATTTTAAAGTTTAGTTAAAAATTTTAATGTAATGGATGAATCCATGGACGTAAATCCTAGCATGAATCCGATACCCCCACGAACGAAAAAATATCAGGAGAGCTCTTCTGGGCCTTGGATAGTCTTTTTTAGACGTATATCAAAGCCATTAAACATTTTTCAAATTAATAAAGGTTTGACATCACGATACTCTTCAATCAAAGAGATCATAAAAGTAAATAACGATAAAATTCGTGTTGTGGTAAATAATTTGAAACACGCGAATGATATTGTCTCTTCGGAACATTTCAATAAAGAGTATAAAGTTTACATACCCTCCAAAGATGTCGAAATTGACGGTGTTGTTACCGAAGCGAGTCTTTCGGTAGATGATTTACTCAAGCATGGTGTTGGTCGTTTCAAGAACTCTATGCTTGAGGGTGTGAAAATACTGGAGTGCAAACAACTGTACTCAGTAGTTCATGAAGAGGGAAAAAAAGTTTATCGCCCATCAGACTCGTTTCGAGTGACATTTGCCGGATCTGCGTTGCCGTCCCATGTGTATGTCGATAAAATTCGCCTCCCTGTTCGGCTTTTTGTTCCAAATGTAATGAATTGTACGAACTGCAAAAAATTCGGCCACACAGCTACTTACTGTAGTAATAAACCAAAATGTATTAAGTGTGAAGGGCCTCATAAAGATAATGATTGCAACAAGGAAATTGAAAAATGTATTTATTGTGGGAATAGTCCTCATGATGATATTTCAGTATGCACTGCATTTAAAGTGCACAAAGACAAAATTAAGCTTTCTTTAAAAGCACGGTCTTTTTTTATTTTATTTTATTTTATTTCGTCAAGCAAATGTAGACTACATATAAATTGTTTACAATGTTCACTTACATACTACACATTATTTCTACGACAAAGCTTAGATTTGATTTGATTTTTTGACATAGTAAGGTCAAGATGTTCGCAGTATTGATTGTAATGGCGCATTATTCGATTGACTGGACTGTATTTTGCATAATTTGTTCTAGCTTGTTTTTCTAAAAATAATTTCCTGGAACGTAGTTGGCGGCTAGGTATATAAAAATTTAATTGCGATAATAATGGAGCTGATTGAATGCGTTGAGAAATAATGTCGCTGATAAAATAAAGCATTGCAAAGTCGCGGCGTTCTTTAAGTGTTTGTATATTGATAAGCATGCAGCGTGCTTCATATGATGGTAGAGGAAATGCTGTCCAGTTTAATTTACGAAGTGCATATAAAAGAAATTGTTTTTGAATAGATTCGATGCGTTCTTCGTGAATAATATTGTATGGATTCCATACTAGGCTGCAATATTCCAAAATAGGTCTGACATATGTAGTGTATAATAATTTAATTGTGTATGGATCCTGAAAGTTATGACTGAAGCGTTTAATAAAGCCCAGCATGCTATTAGCTTTATTGATTATGGTATTGTAGTGTTCCACAAAAGTGAGCTTGGAGTCTAAGATTACGCCTAAATCTCTTACAATTTTACATTTTTCTACAAGTTGATTTCCTAGATGTATGTTTATAGGTATAATTTCATTTTTCCTACTGAAAGTTATTGAGTTACATTTTTTTACATTGAGTTGGAGTAGACTTTTGCAGCACCAAATGTGGAATAGATTGATTTCGTTCTGGAATATTACAGCGTCGTTGATATTTTTAATTTCCATGAAGAGTTTCATGTCGTCTGCATATATAAGCACTTTCAGATTTTTTAGTATGAAGGAAATGTCGTTTATATGTAAAATGAAAAGGAGAGGCCCTAAGTGAGAACCCTGAGGTACGCCAGAAGTTACATTAATTGGTTCAGACAGTATGTTTTGGAAGCGGACTACCTGTACACGATTCGTTAAGTATGATTTGAGCCATTCAAGAAGAGTATGTTTTATGCCATATTTTTGTAGTTTGTGTAGAAGTAAAGGTATGTCAATACGGTCGAAGGCTTTGCTAAAGTCAGTGTAAAGAGTTTCTACGTAGTTGCCAGCGTCCATTGCATTCAGTGTGAATGTCATAAATTCTAAGAGATTTGTTGTAGTTGAGCGGCCTTTAAAAAAGCCATGTTGTTTGTTTGTTATTACATTTTTAAGTTGATGAAAAAGTTTTTCGTTTACAATTTTTTCAAATAATTTTGGAATGCATGAGATAATTGCTATTCCACGGTAGTTCCGAATGTTAGATTTTGCACCAGATTTAAATATTGGTACAAGAAAGGAAGATTTCCATGCTTTAGGGAAAGTACATTTATTAAGTGATAAGTTAAAAAGTAGTTGTAGTGGTAGTGTAAGTTCTTCAGCAAGATTTTTTAAAAATATTGGTGGTATGCTGTCAGGTCCAGGCCCTTTTGAGGCGTCTAAGTTTTTCAGTGCTGTCGAAATATCATGTTCTGATAGATAGTTTACAGAGATAGAGTTGGAAAATGCAGGTATGAAAGAGAAGTATTCACGGTCACGGTCAGTTTCTGAATAAGATGTATATACTTCTTGGAAAAAATTTGCAAAGTGATTGCAGATTTCTGTACTATTTTTCCCTACATGTTCGTCGAGGTGCATTTGAGATGGAAAATTGTTGCTTTTTAGTTTAGTTTTCGTGTAGTTAAAAAAGTTCTTAGGGAAAGTCTTTATTTCGTTTTCAATTTTGCGGTTGTATTCTTCGTGTGCTGTGTTAATGGCTATTTTGAGTTGATTGCATAGATTTAAGTAATTTTGAAGATGGGCGTCACTTTTTTCTTGTTTGTAAGTTTTGTGCGCTTTTTGTTTCCTATTTTTCAAATGTTTTAGTTGTGAATTGAACCATACAGGTAATTTGCTGTTATGATTTTTTCTTCTTCTTTTCATGGGCAAAGTTTCGGATAATATTTTGTTTATAATGTGATAGAATTTGTTTATTTCGACGTCGACATTTCCTTCTGTACTCAGTATGTTCCGCCAATTTATTATACTTAGTCTACACTTGACTTCTTCAAAGTCAATTTTATTGTATTCCGGCACTTCCTCATATTCCAAGTCGTAGGGAAGGGATGCATTGTGTGTAAATAATGAATATTCAATTGCGGTGTGAAATGCTTCATTTTTCCATAATGGCAGGTTTGATGCATTCACACAAAAGTCTTCTGTGCAATTTGTGAAAAGAAGGTCTAAATATGCGTTTTGTTGATTTTTTACGGAGTTTACTTGATGTAGGCCAAAATTAGAAATTTTGTCGAAAAAGTAATGCAATGTTGGGTTTTCTCCTACGACTGGAAGTAAGATTGATTCATTTTCAATGTCAGAAATGAAGTCCGCATTACGTTGATTGAAGTCGCCAAAAATATGAAGCTTTACTTCAGGTTCCATATTCGAAATAATTGTGTCTAAAGATTGAAAGAATAATTCAAAAGAGAATTTGTTCGCATTTTCGGGTGGGAAGTAGACAGAGCAGTAAATATGTTCTTCTCCCAATATTGAGACTTTGGCCCATACATGCTCAAATTCTTTATATTTAGGAGTAATAATTTCTTCAGAAGTAAAGCAAGAGTTTATGGCTATGAGGACTCCACCTCCAGATTTTTTCTGACAGAGAGATAAATTTCGGTCGTGCCGGAATACGTTAAAATTATTTCCAAATACTTCTTCGCTTCTAACACTTTCATCCCAGCTGCTTTCAGTTCCAAGGATTACGTCGAAAGAGGAGGTTATTAAATTTTGATGAATTTCTTTCATTTTGGCCGGGCTTTTCATGCGGTTGAAATTTTGGCAATAGACCAAAATTTCAGTCACATTTTGTCTATGAAGCGAAGAAGTTTTTGAGAATTCTGGAATACTTACATTACTAATTTCGGTGTCTATTCCTTCGTCAAAGGGCGTCGTTATTTCCGAAAATTCGGCCTTGTAAAATTGTGTTCGGCTTCCCGGATTAGTTGGAGTCGGCGGATGTGTTCACTTGTCAAAAATTTCCCATAAGAGTCCAGGTCGGCCTGCGCTTCCTTAGGTTCCATTCCATATTCCTGATGCACTTCGATGAAGATTCGTAGGAGGTGGTCAGGTGTTGTTGGAAGGCCTTCTGATGCTAATAGCATTTTTATACTAGTTGGTGTCATACCCTCGATGCATACTGTAGGTTGTTGATTTTTCATGTATGACAAATACAGACGGACGACGTGCATTATTTTCGGGTCACGAAGTCTTGCTTTCAAGAAGCGTTCGTCGCCATTTGCAGATTGTGAAGTAAGACGTACAATGGGAGGACGCATTGGATCAATTTCGAATTGGCTGTCTGTATTTATGTCCTGTGATATTGCAGACGTATTTATGTTCTGTGATATTGCAGATGTGGGTGGGGCAGCTTTGATGTCATTACTTCCTAAGACCGGAGTAGTGTTGTTTTGAATACTTCTTGTTCCTTTGTAAGGGTTGATTGTTTCACCTTTTTGAAAATTTATGAATTTTGAGGCAATATCTGCACCTGGATTCCCGGAGAATTGAACCCGTGCAGCTGCTAGTAAGTCTTTGTCCAAGGGTAAGGTATATTGTAATGACACATTATTGTTATTGTTGTGGCAGGTATTGTTACTGTTAGTGTTCAAGTTGCTGTTGTAGTGCACATTATTGTCGTTGTTGTTGTTGTTGCTGCTGTTGTTGTTGTTGTTGTTGCTGCTGCTGCTGTTGTTGTTGCTGTTGTTGTTGTTGTTGTCGTGTTTGCTGTTGTTGGTGTAGTTGTTGTTTTTACTGCGTATACTGTAATTTGTATTATTTTGTTGTTTCCGCTTCCGTTGTTTTCGTCTGAGGTTTGCTTTTTCTGCTTGTTTTTCTTGCAGCCGTCGAGTGCGCTGTTTTTTATCATACACACTCCAGTCTCGTTTCCAGATTTTTTTACTTCCAATGAAGCGCCAGCCACTGTCGCATGTTTGATTTTCCTTCTCTTTGAGTTCTTCAGCTAGAGACTTAGGTTTGGTATTTTGGTCTTTGGTTCCGATACTGGAGATTGAAGTCGATATTGCTTTGACTTCATCTCTCAATTCTTCCAGAATAGTGTTAGGTATTATTGCAGGGACTTCAGATTTGGTAGGTCGTAAGAATTTTTCTTCGAGGCGAAGAAGCCGTTCGCTCATTTCCTGGATGTGCTGGTCATTTACTTTACTAAAATCGCTAACGTTTTTTATGGCACTGTGTAACGAGGCCTCGAATGACTGCATGCGCTGACCTACTTTACCGCAAATGTTGTGGTCGTTTCTGCTGATACTGGACAATGACTGCTTCACGTCGATGAGCAAGCGCTCGACACTGTCGAATATTTCCAGGTAATGGGTTTTCATGTCTGCAGTGGTCCGGTGATACGTTTCCGTTTGATTTTTTGTGTACTTAAGAAGTTGCTCCTGTTGATGAAGTAGCTTTAGAGTTTCAGCTCCTGTCCTTATTAAATGTTGACAGTCGGCACACACTGGTACCATAAATGCCAGAATAAAATTTTCTTGATGCCGCTGCACGCCGATGCAGGCTGAATGGTACGATTTTTCACAGAATTCGCATTTCCAAAGGAAGCGATCGTCAATATTAACACACGATTTTACACCGCACTTCATTATTCTAGATAGAATTTGTCCGAAAGGCTATAAAAAAAAGCCCGCGCGCGACGTAGACTACGCGTCAAAAAATAAATAAATATAAATTACTTGCGGAGCGCTCGAAAAAGCGAACCGCGCCCGATGACTGTTCGAGGCGAAAAAAAGGTCTAAGCGCACATATGCAGAAATGCTTAAAACGGTCATTGATGTCCCCCCTTTGGAAACCGAAAACGGGTTTTCAAATCTAGAGGAACCAGAGGACTCTGACTCTGACGAAAATAGTGAAGGTAATTCGTTTATCACTACCCAAGGGTCAGTTAAGAGAAAGAAGTCTTCCTCCAAATTACCAAAAAAGACACCTAAAATTTCATCTTCAAAAAAAGATCCCCGTGTTAAACAAAAAAAGTCAAAACCAAAGACTGTGCCTCCTGGTTTGTCAAATTCACAAACCAATCCAGGATCTAGTACAGAAAAAGATAATAATCCAGTGGGCTCCATTTCACAGCCACCAACAGGATTACTGAAGTTTTCGGAAATTGTTGAATGGATTTTCTCAGCATTCAATATATCTGAACCCTTAAAGACCCTCATAATGGCATTCCTTCCAATAGCTAGAACCTTTTTGAAGCAGTTATCAGCTCAATGGCCAATTGTCTCAGGTTTTGTATCTTTTGATGGATAATTTATCACCCGTCGCAAATGATACAATCACTGTCCTGCAGTGGAATTGTCGAAGCATCATGCCAAAACTTGATTCATTTAAAATGTTATTGCATAGTCAAAAATGTGATGTATTTGCTTTATGCGAAACATGGCTTACTTCAAACATAGCTTTAAATTTTAATGATTTTAACATTATACGTCTCGATAGAGACTCTCCGTATGGTGGAGTGCTTTTGGGAATTAAGAAATGCTATTCCTGTTATAGATTAAACATCCCTTCAACTTCTAGTATAGAAGTTGTTGCTTGCCAAATAAACATTAAAGGCAAAGATATTTGCATAGCTTCGGTTTATATTCCTCCAAAAGCACAAGTTGGACAGCAACAGCTTAATGAAATGGTTGAAGCCCTTCCTGCACCACGATTGATTCTGGGGGATTTAAATTCGCACGGTATTATGTGGGGTTCCGTTTACAATGATAGCAGATCATCTTTAATACAAAACATTTGTGACAATTTTAGCATGACGGTATTAAATATGGGTAGCATGACACGGATCCCAAGACCTCCGGCACGCCCAAGTGCATTAGATTTATCTCTTTGCTCAACATCAATTCGACTAGATTGCACCTGGAAAATACTGCCTGATTTACACGGTAGCGATCATTTACCAATCATCATCTCAATTAGCAGTAGCAATTGCATTGCTACTTCCGCTAGTATTCCATATGATTTGACAAAAAATATCGACTGGATTAAATACCAAAGTAGTATCTCTAGTATTTTGAATTCAATGGAAGAGCTCCCTCCACTTGAAGAATATGACTTCCTCATTTGTTCGATTCTGGAGGCAGCAGAACAATCCCAAACTAAACGCTTTCCTGGGCCAACGACTAACAGAAGGCCTCCCAACCCCTGGTGGGACAAAGAGTGCTCAGAGGCTAAACTCGCAAAACAAAAAGCTTGCAAGACGTTTCTAAAACGGGGAGGAGGAACTCCTCAGAATTTTGAAAAACTTATGGTTTTAGAAACCAAGTACAAGAGCATACTTCGAGCCAAAAAATGTAGCTATTGGAGACATTTTGTCGAAGGTTTGTCAAGAGATACCTCAATGAGCACTCTTTGGAACACGGCCAGACGAATGAGGAATCGTAACGTGGGCAATGAGAGTGATGAATACTCGAACCGATGGATATTTGACTTTGCTAGGAAAGTTTGCCCAGATTCTGTTCCTACGCAGAGCATTATACGGGAATCTCCTCCAAATAATGGTTTTATTAATAACCCATTTTCAATGATGGAATTTTCTATAGCACTCTTGTCTTGTAACAATAACGCTCCAGGGTTGGACAGAATTAAATTCAACTTGGTGAAGAATCTGCCCAACCTCGCAAAAAGACGTTTGTTGGAATTGTTCAACAAGTTTCTTGAGCAAAATATTGTTCCACCTGACTGGAGACAAGTGAAAGTTATCGCCATTCAAAAACCGGGGAAACCAGCTTCCAATCACAACTCATATAGACCCATTGCGATGTTGTCCTGCATCAGAAAATTGTTCGAAAAAATTATTCTACGACGTCTCGACACTTGGGTCGAGACGAACGGTTTGTTGTCAGATACTCAGTTTGGCTTCCGTAGAAATAAAGGGACGAATGATTGCCTTGCATTACTTTCGTCTGACATCCAAATTGCCTTCGCTCAAAAGCAACAAATGGCATCTGTATTTTTAGACATTAAAGGAGCATTTGATTCAGTTTCCATTGATGTTCTTTCAGACAAGCTTCACCAAAATGGACTCCCAGCGGTTATAAATAATTATTTGCACAACCTTTTGTCAGAGAAACACATGCATTTTTCACATGGCGATTTGGCAACACTCAGAAATAGTTACATGGGTCTCCCGCAAGGCTCATGCCTCAGTCCGCTCCTCTATAATTTTTACGTAAATGACATTGACAGCTGTCTAGTAACCCCATGTACACTAAGACAATTGGCAGATGATGGCGTGGTTTCAGTTACTGGACCCAAAGCTATTGATCTGCATAAACCATTGCAAGATACCTTAGATAACTTGTCCGATTGGGCTGTTCATCTTGGTATCGAATTCTCTGCGGAGAAAACAGAGTTAGTTGTCTTTTCAAGAAAGCATGATCCCGCGCAGCTTCAGCTCCATATGATGGGAAGAATGATCCAACAGGTTTTAACTTTTAAATACCTCGGGGTGTGGTTCGATTCCAAATGCACGCGGGGAGGACACATTAGGTTTCTGATAACAAAATGCCAACAAAGAGTAAATTTTCTTCGAACAATAACAGGATCTTGGTGGGGTGCTCATCCGGAAGATCTAATAAAATTGTATCAGACAACGATACTTTCAGTGATGGAATATGGATGCGTTTGCTTTCGTTCCGCTGCAAACTCTCATATTATCAAACTGGAGCGAATTCAGTATCGTTGTTTGCGAATTGCTTTAGGGTGCATGCATTCGACACATACAATGAGTCTTGAAGTTCTGGCGGGAGTTCTTCCATTAAAAGATCGACTTTGGGAGCTTTCATCACGCCTGCTAATAAGATGTAAGGTGCTGAATCCCATGGTAATTAATAATTTCGAACGACTAGTCGAGCTTCGATCTCAAACAAAATTCATGACAGTATATTTTAACCATATGTCACAGGAAATCAACCCTTCAAGATTCAGTCGGTGTTGAACAGTCGTTCGCACCGCACGCGTATAGCTCTTGGCTCCTGGAATTTTTTTTCTGGCTACCTAGAGTTTCATTGATTCAAGGCTTCAGTCTTTTTCAAGGCTACCTGAATCACTAACTAAGTGACTAAGTGATACAAAGAGTGATATTAGAGTGACTAAGTGATACAAAGAGTGATATTAGAGTGACTAAGAAATTAATCAGCCTTTTTTAAGGCTAGCTAGGAGTCTAATCGAAGACTAATTTAGCCTAGTTAATTTAATTTAAAATTTCATTAATTTCAAAAATGCCTGCGTCCAACCGGAAAGGCAACAAGCCTAAGGCTAAAAATAATTCAATACGGAATAAATCACAATCCGTTATTCAACATTTTTCTAATAACATTCATGATCTTATAGAATCTGAATGTAAAAATAAAAGACAACGGACGGATTTCCCTTCCGTTGATCCTATGCCGTCTAACAATATTTACGAGATTCTTCCTGAATCCGATTGTAGCGACATAGAAGAAAATTCTTCAAAAATTCCCAAAATGGACGCTTGTCGTTCTGGGAAGAAACATCAATCTATGCCACCAGTGACGGTGATGATTTCCGACTTCAAAGCATTCCGTACTGAGCTTTCTACTTTTCTCCCGGAAGTAAAAGTCTCATTTCAAATCGGACGAAGAGGAGAATGTCGAGTCTTGGTGGATGGATTGGAAGATTACGAAAGTCTTATTCGATATTTGTCCGAAAAACTTCATAAATTTTATTCATATGATATAAAATCAGACAGACCTTTCAAGGCTGTCTTGAAAGGATTATCAAATGATCAAAGTATTGATGAAATTAAAAATGAACTAAAAGAATTGCTTGGTTTTGCCCCTTCCCAAGTAATACTTATGAAAAAAAGAGCGAATGGTACTTCTAAACCACGCTCTGGAATTTCCCATGAACTTTACCTAATACACTTCAATCGAAGTGATGTAAACAATTTGAAAACTTTAGAAAAAGTACGTTTCATTTCCCACATTAAAATTCATTGGGAACATTATAAACGGCATAATCGTATTGCAAACTTAACGCAATGTCGTCGTTGCCAAGGCTTCGGTCATGGAACCAAAAATTGTCATATGGATATACGGTGTTTGAATTGTGGTAAATCGCATTCGAAAGACGCTTGTCCAATGAATGAAACCACTGATAAATTTTCATGTTCAAATTGCAATGGAAATCATAAATCCAATTATTTGAAATGTCCTGTCAGGGAAAAAATTTTAAACGCTCGTTCGCTTAGACAACAAGTCAAATCAACGACCTTAAATTTACAGAACATACCTGAAAATTCTTCTAAGGCACCTGCCAATTCGTCTTCTAACGAAAACAATTTATTGACAGGTAGATCGACCTCGTCATCATCTTCTTCTAATGTCAGTTATGCTGGTATATTAGGTAGAAATCTATCTCCTATTTCTTCTAATGTAAATAATCAAAACACAGGACCGCCTTGCAGTTCTTCTTCTAACGAAAACAATTTATTAATAGGTAGACCGACCAAATCATCTTCTTCTAATGGCAGTCTACCTACAAATATTCCTTCAATGCCGTTCGCTTCTTTAAATGAAGTCGATTTAGGCGATATAACTGAAAATAAAATGATCTACCTACAAGATCAACTTTTTCAAATGATCATCCAAATGAATTCGACTTCATCACTTTTTGAAGCATTTCAAATCGGATGGAAATTTGCAAATAATATTATAATGAATTTAAAATTTAACAGTGATGTTAAATAATTATTTGAATATTTTAAATTGGAATGCTCGATCTTTGAAATCGAGTGAAGATGAATTTTATAATTTTCTCAAAGTTCACAAAATTCATATTGCCATTGTGACAGAAACTTTTCTTAAACCAAATGTAAAATTGAAAAGTAATCCACATTATGTGGTTCATCGATTTGACAGGTTTACTGGAATTGGTGGTGGAGTTGCCATTTTTGTCCAACGGCAAATTAAACATCGAATTTTACCTTCTTTCAATACTAAAGTTATTGAAAGCTTGGGAATCGAAGTTGAAACCATTCATGGAATTTATTTCATCGCTGGAGCATATTTGCCATTCCAATGCACCGGCGAACAATTAAATTTCTTTAAAGGCGATTTGCAAAAACTTACAAGATATCGATCGAAATTTTTCGTAATAGGGGACTTAAATGCTAAGCATGTCCAGTGGAATTGTAGGCAAAATAACAGTAATGGTAAAATACTTCATAATCAACTCTCAGCTGGTTACTTTACAGTTCTTCATCCCAGTAATCCTACTTGTTTCTCTTCCGTGAAAAACCCGTCTACAATTGATCTGGTTCTAACAGATCAAAGTCACATTTGTAGTGAACCGATTACTCATGCTGATTTTGACTCAGATCATCTTCCTGTAACATTCAGACTTTCCAACGAAGCTATAATTAATCCAATTAGTTCTATTTTCAACTATCATAGAGCAAATTGGTTGGATTACAGATCTCACATTGAAAATCATGTGGATCATGAAACTATTTTAGAAAATTCTGCGGATATCGACACAGCAATTGATAATTTGAATCATTATATTATCGAAGCTAGAAATCTTTCAGTTCCCAAAGCTCAAACTAAATTAAATTCTCCTATCATCGATGACAATCTTCAACTGCTCATTCGGTTGAAGAATGTTCGTCGACGACAATATCAACGTTCTCGTGATCCTGCTATGAAAAACATAGTTAAGGATTTACAAAAAGAAATTAAACATAGATTTACTCTTTTGCGAAATGAAAATTTCGCTAAAGAAGTTGAACAAATTAAACCATATTCTAAACCTTTCTGGAAACTTTCTAAGGTTCTTAAGAAACCTCAGAAACCTATTCCTGCTCTCAAGGAAGGAAATCAAATACTTCTTACAAATGGCGAAAAAGCTCAAAAACTTGCTCAGCAGTTCGAGAGTGTCCACAATTTTAATTTGAACGTTGTGAGTCCTATTGAAAATGAAGTCTCACTGAAATATGATCATATTTCAACCCAAGTGTTATCACACGATGACATTATTGAGACGAATTTTGATGAAATTAAATCAATTATTAGAAAACTTAAAAACATGAAGGCTCCTGGTAATGATGGAATTTTTAATATTCTTATTAAAAATCTTCCCGATGTTGCCTTGAGACTCCTGGTTAAAATTTTCAACAAGTGTTTTTCATTAGCTTACTTCCCAAAAAGATGGAAAAACGCTAAAGTAATTCCTATCCTAAAACCTGATAAAAACCCAGCAGAAACATCAAGTTATCGCCCAATTAGCTTACTTTCTTCTATCAGTAAACTTTTTGAAAAAATTATCTTGTTAAGAATGATGACTCATATAAATGAGAATTCAATTTTTTTACCAGAGCAGTTTGGATTTCGTCATGAACATTCAACTACTCATCAACTTGTCAGAGTAACGAACATGATAAAATCAAATAAATCTTCTGGGTTATCCACTGGAGTTGCTCTTCTAGACATAGAAAAAGCATTCGACAGTGTTTGGCACAAAGGTTTAATAGCAAAAATGTCTGATTTCCAGTTTCCTATTTATTTGATCAAAATGATTCAAAATTATTTAACTGATCGTACTCTTCAGGTTAGCTATCAGAATTGTAAATCTGAATTGCTACCCGTACGAGCCGGTGTTCCGCAGGGTTCGAGTGTAGCTCCAATCTTGTATAATATTTTCACTTCTGATCTTCCAAATCTACCCGTTGGTTGTCAGAAATCGCTATTCTGTGACGACACAAGTCTGTTAGCCACAGGTAGAAATCTAAGAGTGATCTGCAGTCGCCTACAAAGAAGTTTAAATATTTTCAGTGATTATCTGTCAAAATGGAAAATTAAACCAAATGCAGCAAAAACGCAATTAATTATCTTTCCTCACAAGCCAAGAGCTTCTTTTCTTAAACCAAACAATAATCACATTCTCAAATTGAATGGCTTGGAATTGACATGGTCTGATCAAGCTAAATACTTAGGTTTAACGTATGACAAAAAACTCACTTTCAAGGATCACATTGAAGGAATCCAGGCAAAGTGTAATAAATATATTAAATGTTTATATCCTCTTATAAACATAAATTCTAAGCTCTGTCTAAAAAACAAATTGTTAATTTATAAACAAATTTTCAGACCAGCCATGCTTTATGCAGTACCAACTTGGTCAAGTTGTTGTTCCACCAGGAAGAAAACGCTTCAAAGGATTCAGAATAAAATTCTGAAAATGATTTTGAAGCGTCCTTCTTGGTTTAGTACAAATGAGTTACACAGACTCCCAAATATAGAACCGTTAGATGTAATGTCACATAATATTATAAGCAAACTCCGACAAAAATCGATGCAATCTTCAATTGAATCGATTCGCTCTCTGTATTAGTTAGTTAGTTAGTATATAAGTTCCTTTTCCCCATTACACAATACAAGTAGGTTTAGAATTTTCCCTACACAAAAATCTCAGAATTGCGGAAGTAAATAATGTCCTCATGGTATCAAACAAATCATATATATAATAGGGCTGAGAAGTCACCACTTGTGGCTGAACACCAAATTTAAATCTTAATAATTTAATTTTAACTCATATTCCAATAAATAGTTATTAAAAAAAAAAGAAGGAAGCGCACCCGCCTAGCACACAGCATAATTTGTTCAATTTTGTACAGCGTGCAGGGTTGCCACATTTAAATCTATATTAACGTGATGTAACTATTTACAAATTGAAAAGATGATGGTCAGGGGCGCAAATTCCAAAAAATATTTGGGAGGCAAAAAAAATTATTATCATATATCATTTTATTTAGCACAAAAAATATCTTTATAAAGCAAACGATTAGAGTAGAGTGATTATTAAACGTTGGAGGCATATGAAACAATGGGCCGTATGAATAAAATGTAATAAAGTCTAATGTTTGTAGTATCTTCTCAAGAATAAAATTCACAAAGTAAAATGCAGTTTGGTATGAATAAAAACAAATTTGAACTTGTAGTAAACGCTACTTTTGAATTTGATGATGGTTTATGAACAGGAATTAAAAATATACAATCGCTGATCGCTGGATCCGCCGCTGCTTCTTACCGCTTACCGCTGGCCCTTGAGAATGGCCGGTATTATAGATTCAGGTGATCTGAGCCTGGTCGATGATGGTCTAACTGTCGTTTCCGTACTCTCCGTAAGGTTCGTGAAAACGATGCTAGGTCGGAGCTGGACGAGGCTTTGGGTGGGCTGAGGTCTCGGTCAATTCCGAAGTACATCAAAAGTAAATCCGAAATAAATCCGCAGTGATGCCGTCTGAACACGGTATACTGCTTGGCTTCGTTCTGTTTTGTCCGTTTTGTCCAACGCACTGAACCACTGCGGATTACAGGTCAAGTGCAGCTAATGCAATGTGTTTTAATTGATACACAAACTTCTTCCATCCAAGGGTTAACGAGAAACTGGAGAAGTTGGGGTGTAAAATTTTTTGAGTTCCTTACGCTGCGATGGTTTCTACCAAAGTGTCAGCACTTGGGATCGTATGTAAGCCGCCTACCGCGTCTGGTTAGTTTCGCATCCCGCGTAACTGTTGGCAACAATTGATATAACGCACTTTTTGTGAAGAGTGTCTGATTGTGTTATCTATTGTGGTACAGTACCTATTCGCAATAAATTTGGCAATGTAACCGTTTGAATGGTTACAACTTAATGAAATCATAAAGAAGTTTCTCGTAAAGAAAGTCACGACAAGCAAGAATGTCGCGAACTGGGACATTGGATAGGTACGCAAGGAATTTATTAGTTGAGATCTGACATCACGATACTCCACGCCTGTTCAAACGACATGATCAATATCGCGATAACCTTCGCCACAAGCACAATGATTAGTTTCGGAAAGTCTAATTCGAAGGAGATGAACGAATGAAGTCCCTACTCACATCCAGTTCCCTGAACCATACCTTTGTTGATATTTTAGGAATAATTGAGTGTATCCACCGACCCAGATCATCTCTATCCCAAGCTGGAAAGTGTTCTTTGGCAAGACGCGCTATAGAATTCGTTGAAAGTAATCGGTCTCTCATAAATTTCACCCTCAATAGCACCACGTTTGGCTAAAACTTCGGCTCTTCCATTACCTGGAATGGTGCAATAAGCCGGGACCCAAATTGTTGTGATTTGATAATTATTCTTCAATATGTCGTTCAGGCGTGAATCGAGGTTCCAGTGTATAGGGATATGAAATGCCGTTGATGCATAAATGTTCCTGCACGAAATAAATATATTTAACTAGATAGGAAGCTCGATTTATTTAATATCTCAATGTTAGACATCAATTCTACCACGGTTTTGTATTGTTGAAAAAAAATAGTTGTACAGTCAAAATAAAGTTTTATTTCCCACCCCCTAAAATAATCATCGGACTACTGTAAAGCTTATCAAAATTTTGTCATTTTTTACAGGGCTTTTGTGTGTTTTGATGAATGGTAGAATAAATGTTTGCAAGGATTCTTCCTAATAGAATCTCTAGTTCATAGAATCAGTTGTGTCGAGAACATCAGTATTTGCCCGCAATTGCAAATCGCTTGCCAAATCTGATTGTTTGAACAAGCATATCAATAAAAACAAATTTAGAGGTTGGGCCCACTACCACTACCACCACCACCACCGCCAAATCACACGAACGCGGAGATCAATTCACCGGTCCATTTCTTTAAACAATGTTGTCGTTGAAATGTTTTGTGATTTGTGATTGTTTCGGATGACAAGTGGCACCATCTTGTTGAAACCACATTTCGACCACATCCACATCCTGAAGATTTATCAACAAAAATTCAATGTTCATGGTTCTGTATCGATTTTATCGAGTGCATTTATCGGGATGCATCGGTAATTCTTGATAGCTGGAATCCAAAAGAGTGAATGTAGACCGATGATTGCTAATTCTTCATGGTGGGCTCAGATGGACGATTATGTGCACTATAAAATTCACGAAGTGCTCTAAAAACAGTTTTAATTGAACACTGATTTTGAAAATAAAATATCTACGATTTAGAAGCGTTGTTCTGATGTTAACGTACTCATGATGATTTGCTAAACAATACTGAGTAGAGACGTCACTTTGCACTGTCAAAACAACTTTCAGACAATACAGTAACCCCTAATCCCTATATACAAACCTCCTAAAGACACCCGTTAGAACAGGGGTGACATTAGGTCTGTATCAGTTTTGATCCTTGGTAGAATGTTTTGTTCTTAGTTTCTACTGAGAAGATCCAATTTACAACAGAATTTGTTACCCGATTCGGCATCTGTTATAAACCTGTTATCGCTTGCTTATCCGACCAACAAGCAGTAACCAGTTTATAACAAAAACAATTATCACAATAAGATTTAATATAAGTCTGGTCTCGTTAGCAGTTGAGAAAACAAAGAATCGCATATATATTACAAAACTTATATAACACGTTTTTCTCTACTATGATCTAAAATTTCAATATGAACGCATTTTGCTCTGTAATTGAATAATAGTTGCATTCATTTCAGTAATAGCCGTTCAACCGAGAAGGTTGTGTATAGAAGCGTACAGTTTAATAACGCTGGTTGGTTTACACGCGTTAAATACGACAACGGTTGAACTACAGGTAGAGACCTGTTGGCAGCAGCCGTTAAAACGTATAGTCGTGCTGCATAAGAGAGCCCTAGTGCTGGGCCAAGCTGGTGAAGGAAACAACAAAGGGCGTTTCCCAAACTCTACCCAGGCCGCAATATACAGCCACAAGTGCTGAGCAGGAGAGTGCAAAGGCACATCGAAGAGGAAGAGTGCAAAGGCACATAGAAGCAGGAGAGTGCAAAGGCACACCGGTGCGAAGGCACTTCGGTGCAGAAGCATATCGGTGCGGAGCACAAGGAAGAAGGAGACAAGACAACTCGGTCTTTCCACTGCCATACAACACGCAGGTATACATCGGTGACCTGCGCTGGTTACAGCTGGCGAAGACGAAAGCAAATCGGAATTCGAGTGGTGCTGGATGTCAGGTAGCAGTAGCATCACATCATATTCTATCGCTACAGTGAGCTTCATCATTGTATCAACGTCCAGATACATCCAACAAGAACATCTAGAGCAACGAGGATCTACACGGCAGTGCAACGGAGATAGACAACAATTTCAAGGTAGAAGTTTTTTCTTTTCCTTTTGATTGAGTACTGTGTAGTGTTGGTTTCAAATTTTATTTTAAAGTTTAGTTAAAAATTTTAATGTAATGGATGAATCCATGGACGTAAATCCTAGCATGAATCCGATACCCCCACGAACGAAAAAATATCAGGAGAGCTCTTCTGGGCCTTGGATAGTCTTTTTTAGACGTATATCAAAGCCATTAAACATTTTTCAAATTAATAAAGGTTTGACATCACGATACTCTTCAATCAAAGAGATCATAAAAGTAAATAACGATAAAATTCGTGTTGTGGTAAATAATTTGAAACACGCGAATGATATTGTCTCTTCGGAACATTTCAATAAAGAGTATAAAGTTTACATACCCTCCAAAGATGTCGAAATTGACGGTGTTGTTACCGAAGCGAGTCTTTCGGTAGATGATTTACTCAAGCATGGTGTTGGTCGTTTCAAGAACTCTATGCTTGAGGGTGTGAAAATACTGGAGTGCAAACAACTGTACTCAGTAGTTCATGAAGAGGGAAAAAAAGTTTATCGCCCATCAGACTCGTTTCGAGTGACATTTGCCGGATCTGCGTTGCCGTCCCATGTGTATGTCGATAAAATTCGCCTCCCTGTTCGGCTTTTTGTTCCAAATGTAATGAATTGTACGAACTGCAAAAAATTCGGCCACACAGCTACTTACTGTAGTAATAAACCAAAATGTATTAAGTGTGAAGGGCCTCATAAAGATAATGATTGCAACAAGGAAATTGAAAAATGTATTTATTGTGGGAATAGTCCTCATGATGATATTTCAGTATGCACTGCATTTAAAGTGCACAAAGACAAAATTAAGCTTTCTTTAAAAGCACGGTCTTTTTTTATTTTATTTTATTTTATTTCGTCAAGCAAATGTAGACTACATATAAATTGTTTACAATGTTCACTTACATACTACACATTATTTCTACGACAAAGCTTAGATTTGATTTGATTTTTTGACATAGTAAGGTCAAGATGTTCGCAGTATTGATTGTAATGGCGCATTATTCGATTGACTGGACTGTATTTTGCATAATTTGTTCTAGCTTGTTTTTCTAAAAATAATTTCCTGGAACGTAGTTGGCGGCTAGGTATATAAAAATTTAATTGCGATAATAATGGAGCTGATTGAATGCGTTGAGAAATAATGTCGCTGATAAAATAAAGCATTGCAAAGTCGCGGCGTTCTTTAAGTGTTTGTATATTGATAAGCATGCAGCGTGCTTCATATGATGGTAGAGGAAATGCTGTCCAGTTTAATTTACGAAGTGCATATAAAAGAAATTGTTTTTGAATAGATTCGATGCGTTCTTCGTGAATAATATTGTATGGATTCCATACTAGGCTGCAATATTCCAAAATAGGTCTGACATATGTAGTGTATAATAATTTAATTGTGTATGGATCCTGAAAGTTATGACTGAAGCGTTTAATAAAGCCCAGCATGCTATTAGCTTTATTGATTATGGTATTGTAGTGTTCCACAAAAGTGAGCTTGGAGTCTAAGATTACGCCTAAATCTCTTACAATTTTACATTTTTCTACAAGTTGATTTCCTAGATGTATGTTTATAGGTATAATTTCATTTTTCCTACTGAAAGTTATTGAGTTACATTTTTTTACATTGAGTTGGAGTAGACTTTTGCAGCACCAAATGTGGAATAGATTGATTTCGTTCTGGAATATTACAGCGTCGTTGATATTTTTAATTTCCATGAAGAGTTTCATGTCGTCTGCATATATAAGCACTTTCAGATTTTTTAGTATGAAGGAAATGTCGTTTATATGTAAAATGAAAAGGAGAGGCCCTAAGTGAGAACCCTGAGGTACGCCAGAAGTTACATTAATTGGTTCAGACAGTATGTTTTGGAAGCGGACTACCTGTACACGATTCGTTAAGTATGATTTGAGCCATTCAAGAAGAGTATGTTTTATGCCATATTTTTGTAGTTTGTGTAGAAGTAAAGGTATGTCAATACGGTCGAAGGCTTTGCTAAAGTCAGTGTAAAGAGTTTCTACGTAGTTGCCAGCGTCCATTGCATTCAGTGTGAATGTCATAAATTCTAAGAGATTTGTTGTAGTTGAGCGGCCTTTAAAAAAGCCATGTTGTTTGTTTGTTATTACATTTTTAAGTTGATGAAAAAGTTTTTCGTTTACAATTTTTTCAAATAATTTTGGAATGCATGAGATAATTGCTATTCCACGGTAGTTCCGAATGTTAGATTTTGCACCAGATTTAAATATTGGTACAAGAAAGGAAGATTTCCATGCTTTAGGGAAAGTACATTTATTAAGTGATAAGTTAAAAAGTAGTTGTAGTGGTAGTGTAAGTTCTTCAGCAAGATTTTTTAAAAATATTGGTGGTATGCTGTCAGGTCCAGGCCCTTTTGAGGCGTCTAAGTTTTTCAGTGCTGTCGAAATATCATGTTCTGATAGATAGTTTACAGAGATAGAGTTGGAAAATGCAGGTATGAAAGAGAAGTATTCACGGTCACGGTCAGTTTCTGAATAAGATGTATATACTTCTTGGAAAAAATTTGCAAAGTGATTGCAGATTTCTGTACTATTTTTCCCTACATGTTCGTCGAGGTGCATTTGAGATGGAAAATTGTTGCTTTTTAGTTTAGTTTTCGTGTAGTTAAAAAAGTTCTTAGGGAAAGTCTTTATTTCGTTTTCAATTTTGCGGTTGTATTCTTCGTGTGCTGTGTTAATGGCTATTTTGAGTTGATTGCATAGATTTAAGTAATTTTGAAGATGGGCGTCACTTTTTTCTTGTTTGTAAGTTTTGTGCGCTTTTTGTTTCCTATTTTTCAAATGTTTTAGTTGTGAATTGAACCATACAGGTAATTTGCTGTTATGATTTTTTCTTCTTCTTTTCATGGGCAAAGTTTCGGATAATATTTTGTTTATAATGTGATAGAATTTGTTTATTTCGACGTCGACATTTCCTTCTGTACTCAGTATGTTCCGCCAATTTATTATACTTAGTCTACACTTGACTTCTTCAAAGTCAATTTTATTGTATTCCGGCACTTCCTCATATTCCAAGTCGTAGGGAAGGGATGCATTGTGTGTAAATAATGAATATTCAATTGCGGTGTGAAATGCTTCATTTTTCCATAATGGCAGGTTTGATGCATTCACACAAAAGTCTTCTGTGCAATTTGTGAAAAGAAGGTCTAAATATGCGTTTTGTTGATTTTTTACGGAGTTTACTTGATGTAGGCCAAAATTAGAAATTTTGTCGAAAAAGTAATGCAATGTTGGGTTTTCTCCTACGACTGGAAGTAAGATTGATTCATTTTCAATGTCAGAAATGAAGTCCGCATTACGTTGATTGAAGTCGCCAAAAATATGAAGCTTTACTTCAGGTTCCATATTCGAAATAATTGTGTCTAAAGATTGAAAGAATAATTCAAAAGAGAATTTGTTCGCATTTTCGGGTGGGAAGTAGACAGAGCAGTAAATATGTTCTTCTCCCAATATTGAGACTTTGGCCCATACATGCTCAAATTCTTTATATTTAGGAGTAATAATTTCTTCAGAAGTAAAGCAAGAGTTTATGGCTATGAGGACTCCACCTCCAGATTTTTTCTGACAGAGAGATAAATTTCGGTCGTGCCGGAATACGTTAAAATTATTTCCAAATACTTCTTCGCTTCTAACACTTTCATCCCAGCTGCTTTCAGTTCCAAGGATTACGTCGAAAGAGGAGGTTATTAAATTTTGATGAATTTCTTTCATTTTGGCCGGGCTTTTCATGCGGTTGAAATTTTGGCAATAGACCAAAATTTCAGTCACATTTTGTCTATGAAGCGAAGAAGTTTTTGAGAATTCTGGAATACTTACATTACTAATTTCGGTGTCTATTCCTTCGTCAAAGGGCGTCGTTATTTCCGAAAATTCGGCCTTGTAAAATTGTGTTCGGCTTCCCGGATTAGTTGGAGTCGGCGGATGTGTTCACTTGTCAAAAATTTCCCATAAGAGTCCAGGTCGGCCTGCGCTTCCTTAGGTTCCATTCCATATTCCTGATGCACTTCGATGAAGATTCGTAGGAGGTGGTCAGGTGTTGTTGGAAGGCCTTCTGATGCTAATAGCATTTTTATACTAGTTGGTGTCATACCCTCGATGCATACTGTAGGTTGTTGATTTTTCATGTATGACAAATACAGACGGACGACGTGCATTATTTTCGGGTCACGAAGTCTTGCTTTCAAGAAGCGTTCGTCGCCATTTGCAGATTGTGAAGTAAGACGTACAATGGGAGGACGCATTGGATCAATTTCGAATTGGCTGTCTGTATTTATGTCCTGTGATATTGCAGACGTATTTATGTTCTGTGATATTGCAGATGTGGGTGGGGCAGCTTTGATGTCATTACTTCCTAAGACCGGAGTAGTGTTGTTTTGAATACTTCTTGTTCCTTTGTAAGGGTTGATTGTTTCACCTTTTTGAAAATTTATGAATTTTGAGGCAATATCTGCACCTGGATTCCCGGAGAATTGAACCCGTGCAGCTGCTAGTAAGTCTTTGTCCAAGGGTAAGGTATATTGTAATGACACATTATTGTTATTGTTGTGGCAGGTATTGTTACTGTTAGTGTTCAAGTTGCTGTTGTAGTGCACATTATTGTCGTTGTTGTTGTTGTTGCTGCTGTTGTTGTTGTTGTTGTTGCTGCTGCTGCTGTTGTTGTTGCTGTTGTTGTTGTTGTTGTCGTGTTTGCTGTTGTTGGTGTAGTTGTTGTTTTTACTGCGTATACTGTAATTTGTATTATTTTGTTGTTTCCGCTTCCGTTGTTTTCGTCTGAGGTTTGCTTTTTCTGCTTGTTTTTCTTGCAGCCGTCGAGTGCGCTGTTTTTTATCATACACACTCCAGTCTCGTTTCCAGATTTTTTTACTTCCAATGAAGCGCCAGCCACTGTCGCATGTTTGATTTTCCTTCTCTTTGAGTTCTTCAGCTAGAGACTTAGGTTTGGTATTTTGGTCTTTGGTTCCGATACTGGAGATTGAAGTCGATATTGCTTTGACTTCATCTCTCAATTCTTCCAGAATAGTGTTAGGTATTATTGCAGGGACTTCAGATTTGGTAGGTCGTAAGAATTTTTCTTCGAGGCGAAGAAGCCGTTCGCTCATTTCCTGGATGTGCTGGTCATTTACTTTACTAAAATCGCTAACGTTTTTTATGGCACTGTGTAACGAGGCCTCGAATGACTGCATGCGCTGACCTACTTTACCGCAAATGTTGTGGTCGTTTCTGCTGATACTGGACAATGACTGCTTCACGTCGATGAGCAAGCGCTCGACACTGTCGAATATTTCCAGGTAATGGGTTTTCATGTCTGCAGTGGTCCGGTGATACGTTTCCGTTTGATTTTTTGTGTACTTAAGAAGTTGCTCCTGTTGATGAAGTAGCTTTAGAGTTTCAGCTCCTGTCCTTATTAAATGTTGACAGTCGGCACACACTGGTACCATAAATGCCAGAATAAAATTTTCTTGATGCCGCTGCACGCCGATGCAGGCTGAATGGTACGATTTTTCACAGAATTCGCATTTCCAAAGGAAGCGATCGTCAATATTAACACACGATTTTACACCGCACTTCATTATTCTAGATAGAATTTGTCCGAAAGGCTATAAAAAAAAGCCCGCGCGCGACGTAGACTACGCGTCAAAAAATAAATAAATATAAATTACTTGCGGAGCGCTCGAAAAAGCGAACCGCGCCCGATGACTGTTCGAGGCGAAAAAAAGGTCTAAGCGCACATATGCAGAAATGCTTAAAACGGTCATTGATGTCCCCCCTTTGGAAACCGAAAACGGGTTTTCAAATCTAGAGGAACCAGAGGACTCTGACTCTGACGAAAATAGTGAAGGTAATTCGTTTATCACTACCCAAGGGTCAGTTAAGAGAAAGAAGTCTTCCTCCAAATTACCAAAAAAGACACCTAAAATTTCATCTTCAAAAAAAGATCCCCGTGTTAAACAAAAAAAGTCAAAACCAAAGACTGTGCCTCCTGGTTTGTCAAATTCACAAACCAATCCAGGATCTAGTACAGAAAAAGATAATAATCCAGTGGGCTCCATTTCACAGCCACCAACAGGATTACTGAAGTTTTCGGAAATTGTTGAATGGATTTTCTCAGCATTCAATATATCTGAACCCTTAAAGACCCTCATAATGGCATTCCTTCCAATAGCTAGAACCTTTTTGAAGCAGTTATCAGCTCAATGGCCAATTGTCTCAGGTTTTGTATCTTTTGATGGATAATTTATCACCCGTCGCAAATGATACAATCACTGTCCTGCAGTGGAATTGTCGAAGCATCATGCCAAAACTTGATTCATTTAAAATGTTATTGCATAGTCAAAAATGTGATGTATTTGCTTTATGCGAAACATGGCTTACTTCAAACATAGCTTTAAATTTTAATGATTTTAACATTATACGTCTCGATAGAGACTCTCCGTATGGTGGAGTGCTTTTGGGAATTAAGAAATGCTATTCCTGTTATAGATTAAACATCCCTTCAACTTCTAGTATAGAAGTTGTTGCTTGCCAAATAAACATTAAAGGCAAAGATATTTGCATAGCTTCGGTTTATATTCCTCCAAAAGCACAAGTTGGACAGCAACAGCTTAATGAAATGGTTGAAGCCCTTCCTGCACCACGATTGATTCTGGGGGATTTAAATTCGCACGGTATTATGTGGGGTTCCGTTTACAATGATAGCAGATCATCTTTAATACAAAACATTTGTGACAATTTTAGCATGACGGTATTAAATATGGGTAGCATGACACGGATCCCAAGACCTCCGGCACGCCCAAGTGCATTAGATTTATCTCTTTGCTCAACATCAATTCGACTAGATTGCACCTGGAAAATACTGCCTGATTTACACGGTAGCGATCATTTACCAATCATCATCTCAATTAGCAGTAGCAATTGCATTGCTACTTCCGCTAGTATTCCATATGATTTGACAAAAAATATCGACTGGATTAAATACCAAAGTAGTATCTCTAGTATTTTGAATTCAATGGAAGAGCTCCCTCCACTTGAAGAATATGACTTCCTCATTTGTTCGATTCTGGAGGCAGCAGAACAATCCCAAACTAAACGCTTTCCTGGGCCAACGACTAACAGAAGGCCTCCCAACCCCTGGTGGGACAAAGAGTGCTCAGAGGCTAAACTCGCAAAACAAAAAGCTTGCAAGACGTTTCTAAAACGGGGAGGAGGAACTCCTCAGAATTTTGAAAAACTTATGGTTTTAGAAACCAAGTACAAGAGCATACTTCGAGCCAAAAAATGTAGCTATTGGAGACATTTTGTCGAAGGTTTGTCAAGAGATACCTCAATGAGCACTCTTTGGAACACGGCCAGACGAATGAGGAATCGTAACGTGGGCAATGAGAGTGATGAATACTCGAACCGATGGATATTTGACTTTGCTAGGAAAGTTTGCCCAGATTCTGTTCCTACGCAGAGCATTATACGGGAATCTCCTCCAAATAATGGTTTTATTAATAACCCATTTTCAATGATGGAATTTTCTATAGCACTCTTGTCTTGTAACAATAACGCTCCAGGGTTGGACAGAATTAAATTCAACTTGGTGAAGAATCTGCCCAACCTCGCAAAAAGACGTTTGTTGGAATTGTTCAACAAGTTTCTTGAGCAAAATATTGTTCCACCTGACTGGAGACAAGTGAAAGTTATCGCCATTCAAAAACCGGGGAAACCAGCTTCCAATCACAACTCATATAGACCCATTGCGATGTTGTCCTGCATCAGAAAATTGTTCGAAAAAATTATTCTACGACGTCTCGACACTTGGGTCGAGACGAACGGTTTGTTGTCAGATACTCAGTTTGGCTTCCGTAGAAATAAAGGGACGAATGATTGCCTTGCATTACTTTCGTCTGACATCCAAATTGCCTTCGCTCAAAAGCAACAAATGGCATCTGTATTTTTAGACATTAAAGGAGCATTTGATTCAGTTTCCATTGATGTTCTTTCAGACAAGCTTCACCAAAATGGACTCCCAGCGGTTATAAATAATTATTTGCACAACCTTTTGTCAGAGAAACACATGCATTTTTCACATGGCGATTTGGCAACACTCAGAAATAGTTACATGGGTCTCCCGCAAGGCTCATGCCTCAGTCCGCTCCTCTATAATTTTTACGTAAATGACATTGACAGCTGTCTAGTAACCCCATGTACACTAAGACAATTGGCAGATGATGGCGTGGTTTCAGTTACTGGACCCAAAGCTATTGATCTGCATAAACCATTGCAAGATACCTTAGATAACTTGTCCGATTGGGCTGTTCATCTTGGTATCGAATTCTCTGCGGAGAAAACAGAGTTAGTTGTCTTTTCAAGAAAGCATGATCCCGCGCAGCTTCAGCTCCATATGATGGGAAGAATGATCCAACAGGTTTTAACTTTTAAATACCTCGGGGTGTGGTTCGATTCCAAATGCACGCGGGGAGGACACATTAGGTTTCTGATAACAAAATGCCAACAAAGAGTAAATTTTCTTCGAACAATAACAGGATCTTGGTGGGGTGCTCATCCGGAAGATCTAATAAAATTGTATCAGACAACGATACTTTCAGTGATGGAATATGGATGCGTTTGCTTTCGTTCCGCTGCAAACTCTCATATTATCAAACTGGAGCGAATTCAGTATCGTTGTTTGCGAATTGCTTTAGGGTGCATGCATTCGACACATACAATGAGTCTTGAAGTTCTGGCGGGAGTTCTTCCATTAAAAGATCGACTTTGGGAGCTTTCATCACGCCTGCTAATAAGATGTAAGGTGCTGAATCCCATGGTAATTAATAATTTCGAACGACTAGTCGAGCTTCGATCTCAAACAAAATTCATGACAGTATATTTTAACCATATGTCACAGGAAATCAACCCTTCAAGATTCAGTCGGTGTTGAACAGTCGTTCGCACCGCACGCGTATAGCTCTTGGCTCCTGGAATTTTTTTTCTGGCTACCTAGAGTTTCATTGATTCAAGGCTTCAGTCTTTTTCAAGGCTACCTGAATCACTAACTAAGTGACTAAGTGATACAAAGAGTGATATTAGAGTGACTAAGTGATACAAAGAGTGATATTAGAGTGACTAAGAAATTAATCAGCCTTTTTTAAGGCTAGCTAGGAGTCTAATCGAAGACTAATTTAGCCTAGTTAATTTAATTTAAAATTTCATTAATTTCAAAAATGCCTGCGTCCAACCGGAAAGGCAACAAGCCTAAGGCTAAAAATAATTCAATACGGAATAAATCACAATCCGTTATTCAACATTTTTCTAATAACATTCATGATCTTATAGAATCTGAATGTAAAAATAAAAGACAACGGACGGATTTCCCTTCCGTTGATCCTATGCCGTCTAACAATATTTACGAGATTCTTCCTGAATCCGATTGTAGCGACATAGAAGAAAATTCTTCAAAAATTCCCAAAATGGACGCTTGTCGTTCTGGGAAGAAACATCAATCTATGCCACCAGTGACGGTGATGATTTCCGACTTCAAAGCATTCCGTACTGAGCTTTCTACTTTTCTCCCGGAAGTAAAAGTCTCATTTCAAATCGGACGAAGAGGAGAATGTCGAGTCTTGGTGGATGGATTGGAAGATTACGAAAGTCTTATTCGATATTTGTCCGAAAAACTTCATAAATTTTATTCATATGATATAAAATCAGACAGACCTTTCAAGGCTGTCTTGAAAGGATTATCAAATGATCAAAGTATTGATGAAATTAAAAATGAACTAAAAGAATTGCTTGGTTTTGCCCCTTCCCAAGTAATACTTATGAAAAAAAGAGCGAATGGTACTTCTAAACCACGCTCTGGAATTTCCCATGAACTTTACCTAATACACTTCAATCGAAGTGATGTAAACAATTTGAAAACTTTAGAAAAAGTACGTTTCATTTCCCACATTAAAATTCATTGGGAACATTATAAACGGCATAATCGTATTGCAAACTTAACGCAATGTCGTCGTTGCCAAGGCTTCGGTCATGGAACCAAAAATTGTCATATGGATATACGGTGTTTGAATTGTGGTAAATCGCATTCGAAAGACGCTTGTCCAATGAATGAAACCACTGATAAATTTTCATGTTCAAATTGCAATGGAAATCATAAATCCAATTATTTGAAATGTCCTGTCAGGGAAAAAATTTTAAACGCTCGTTCGCTTAGACAACAAGTCAAATCAACGACCTTAAATTTACAGAACATACCTGAAAATTCTTCTAAGGCACCTGCCAATTCGTCTTCTAACGAAAACAATTTATTGACAGGTAGATCGACCTCGTCATCATCTTCTTCTAATGTCAGTTATGCTGGTATATTAGGTAGAAATCTATCTCCTATTTCTTCTAATGTAAATAATCAAAACACAGGACCGCCTTGCAGTTCTTCTTCTAACGAAAACAATTTATTAATAGGTAGACCGACCAAATCATCTTCTTCTAATGGCAGTCTACCTACAAATATTCCTTCAATGCCGTTCGCTTCTTTAAATGAAGTCGATTTAGGCGATATAACTGAAAATAAAATGATCTACCTACAAGATCAACTTTTTCAAATGATCATCCAAATGAATTCGACTTCATCACTTTTTGAAGCATTTCAAATCGGATGGAAATTTGCAAATAATATTATAATGAATTTAAAATTTAACAGTGATGTTAAATAATTATTTGAATATTTTAAATTGGAATGCTCGATCTTTGAAATCGAGTGAAGATGAATTTTATAATTTTCTCAAAGTTCACAAAATTCATATTGCCATTGTGACAGAAACTTTTCTTAAACCAAATGTAAAATTGAAAAGTAATCCACATTATGTGGTTCATCGATTTGACAGGTTTACTGGAATTGGTGGTGGAGTTGCCATTTTTGTCCAACGGCAAATTAAACATCGAATTTTACCTTCTTTCAATACTAAAGTTATTGAAAGCTTGGGAATCGAAGTTGAAACCATTCATGGAATTTATTTCATCGCTGGAGCATATTTGCCATTCCAATGCACCGGCGAACAATTAAATTTCTTTAAAGGCGATTTGCAAAAACTTACAAGATATCGATCGAAATTTTTCGTAATAGGGGACTTAAATGCTAAGCATGTCCAGTGGAATTGTAGGCAAAATAACAGTAATGGTAAAATACTTCATAATCAACTCTCAGCTGGTTACTTTACAGTTCTTCATCCCAGTAATCCTACTTGTTTCTCTTCCGTGAAAAACCCGTCTACAATTGATCTGGTTCTAACAGATCAAAGTCACATTTGTAGTGAACCGATTACTCATGCTGATTTTGACTCAGATCATCTTCCTGTAACATTCAGACTTTCCAACGAAGCTATAATTAATCCAATTAGTTCTATTTTCAACTATCATAGAGCAAATTGGTTGGATTACAGATCTCACATTGAAAATCATGTGGATCATGAAACTATTTTAGAAAATTCTGCGGATATCGACACAGCAATTGATAATTTGAATCATTATATTATCGAAGCTAGAAATCTTTCAGTTCCCAAAGCTCAAACTAAATTAAATTCTCCTATCATCGATGACAATCTTCAACTGCTCATTCGGTTGAAGAATGTTCGTCGACGACAATATCAACGTTCTCGTGATCCTGCTATGAAAAACATAGTTAAGGATTTACAAAAAGAAATTAAACATAGATTTACTCTTTTGCGAAATGAAAATTTCGCTAAAGAAGTTGAACAAATTAAACCATATTCTAAACCTTTCTGGAAACTTTCTAAGGTTCTTAAGAAACCTCAGAAACCTATTCCTGCTCTCAAGGAAGGAAATCAAATACTTCTTACAAATGGCGAAAAAGCTCAAAAACTTGCTCAGCAGTTCGAGAGTGTCCACAATTTTAATTTGAACGTTGTGAGTCCTATTGAAAATGAAGTCTCACTGAAATATGATCATATTTCAACCCAAGTGTTATCACACGATGACATTATTGAGACGAATTTTGATGAAATTAAATCAATTATTAGAAAACTTAAAAACATGAAGGCTCCTGGTAATGATGGAATTTTTAATATTCTTATTAAAAATCTTCCCGATGTTGCCTTGAGACTCCTGGTTAAAATTTTCAACAAGTGTTTTTCATTAGCTTACTTCCCAAAAAGATGGAAAAACGCTAAAGTAATTCCTATCCTAAAACCTGATAAAAACCCAGCAGAAACATCAAGTTATCGCCCAATTAGCTTACTTTCTTCTATCAGTAAACTTTTTGAAAAAATTATCTTGTTAAGAATGATGACTCATATAAATGAGAATTCAATTTTTTTACCAGAGCAGTTTGGATTTCGTCATGAACATTCAACTACTCATCAACTTGTCAGAGTAACGAACATGATAAAATCAAATAAATCTTCTGGGTTATCCACTGGAGTTGCTCTTCTAGACATAGAAAAAGCATTCGACAGTGTTTGGCACAAAGGTTTAATAGCAAAAATGTCTGATTTCCAGTTTCCTATTTATTTGATCAAAATGATTCAAAATTATTTAACTGATCGTACTCTTCAGGTTAGCTATCAGAATTGTAAATCTGAATTGCTACCCGTACGAGCCGGTGTTCCGCAGGGTTCGAGTGTAGCTCCAATCTTGTATAATATTTTCACTTCTGATCTTCCAAATCTACCCGTTGGTTGTCAGAAATCGCTATTCTGTGACGACACAAGTCTGTTAGCCACAGGTAGAAATCTAAGAGTGATCTGCAGTCGCCTACAAAGAAGTTTAAATATTTTCAGTGATTATCTGTCAAAATGGAAAATTAAACCAAATGCAGCAAAAACGCAATTAATTATCTTTCCTCACAAGCCAAGAGCTTCTTTTCTTAAACCAAACAATAATCACATTCTCAAATTGAATGGCTTGGAATTGACATGGTCTGATCAAGCTAAATACTTAGGTTTAACGTATGACAAAAAACTCACTTTCAAGGATCACATTGAAGGAATCCAGGCAAAGTGTAATAAATATATTAAATGTTTATATCCTCTTATAAACATAAATTCTAAGCTCTGTCTAAAAAACAAATTGTTAATTTATAAACAAATTTTCAGACCAGCCATGCTTTATGCAGTACCAACTTGGTCAAGTTGTTGTTCCACCAGGAAGAAAACGCTTCAAAGGATTCAGAATAAAATTCTGAAAATGATTTTGAAGCGTCCTTCTTGGTTTAGTACAAATGAGTTACACAGACTCCCAAATATAGAACCGTTAGATGTAATGTCACATAATATTATAAGCAAACTCCGACAAAAATCGATGCAATCTTCAATTGAATCGATTCGCTCTCTGTATTAGTTAGTTAGTTAGTATATAAGTTCCTTTTCCCCATTACACAATACAAGTAGGTTTAGAATTTTCCCTACACAAAAATCTCAGAATTGCGGAAGTAAATAATGTCCTCATGGTATCAAACAAATCATATATATAATAGGGCTGAGAAGTCACCACTTGTGGCTGAACACCAAATTTAAATCTTAATAATTTAATTTTAACTCATATTCCAATAAATAGTTATTAAAAAAAAAAGAAGGAAGCGCACCCGCCTAGCACACAGCATAATTTGTTCAATTTTGTACAGCGTGCAGGGTTGCCACATTTAAATCTATATTAACGTGATGTAACTATTTACAAATTGAAAAGATGATGGTCAGGGGCGCAAATTCCAAAAAATATTTGGGAGGCAAAAAAAATTATTATCATATATCATTTTATTTAGCACAAAAAATATCTTTATAAAGCAAACGATTAGAGTAGAGTGATTATTAAACGTTGGAGGCATATGAAACAATGGGCCGTATGAATAAAATGTAATAAAGTCTAATGTTTGTAGTATCTTCTCAAGAATAAAATTCACAAAGTAAAATGCAGTTTGGTATGAATAAAAACAAATTTGAACTTGTAGTAAACGCTACTTTTGAATTTGATGATGGTTTATGAACAGGAATTAAAAATATACAATCGCTGATCGCTGGATCCGCCGCTGCTTCTTACCGCTTACCGCTGGCCCTTGAGAATGGCCGGTATTATAGATTCAGGTGATCTGAGCCTGGTCGATGATGGTCTAACTGTCGTTTCCGTACTCTCCGTAAGGTTCGTGAAAACGATGCTAGGTCGGAGCTGGACGAGGCTTTGGGTGGGCTGAGGTCTCGGTCAATTCCGAAGTACATCAAAAGTAAATCCGAAATAAATCCGCAGTGATGCCGTCTGAACACGGTATACTGCTTGGCTTCGTTCTGTTTTGTCCGTTTTGTCCAACGCACTGAACCACTGCGGATTACAGGTCAAGTGCAGCTAATGCAATGTGTTTTAATTGATACACAAACTTCTTCCATCCAAGGGTTAACGAGAAACTGGAGAAGTTGGGGTGTAAAATTTTTTGAGTTCCTTACGCTGCGATGGTTTCTACCAAAGTGTCAGCACTTGGGATCGTATGTAAGCCGCCTACCGCGTCTGGTTAGTTTCGCATCCCGCGTAACTGTTGGCAACAATTGATATAACGCACTTTTTGTGAAGAGTGTCTGATTGTGTTATCTATTGTGGTACAGTACCTATTCGCAATAAATTTGGCAATGTAACCGTTTGAATGGTTACAACTTAATGAAATCATAAAGAAGTTTCTCGTAAAGAAAGTCACGACAAGCAAGAATGTCGCGAACTGGGACATTGGATAGGTACGCAAGGAATTTATTAGTTGAGATCTGACATCACGATACTCCACGCCTGTTCAAACGACATGATCAATATCGCGATAACCTTCGCCACAAGCACAATGATTAGTTTCGGAAAGTCTAATTCGAAGGAGATGAACGAATGAAGTCCCTACTCACATCCAGTTCCCTGAACCATACCTTTGTTGATATTTTAGGAATAATTGAGTGTATCCACCGACCCAGATCATCTCTATCCCAAGCTGGAAAGTGTTCTTTGGCAAGACGCGCTATAGAATTCGTTGAAAGTAATCGGTCTCTCATAAATTTCACCCTCAATAGCACCACGTTTGGCTAAAACTTCGGCTCTTCCATTACCTGGAATGGTGCAATAAGCCGGGACCCAAATTGTTGTGATTTGATAATTATTCTTCAATATGTCGTTCAGGCGTGAATCGAGGTTCCAGTGTATAGGGATATGAAATGCCGTTGATGCATAAATGTTCCTGCACGAAATAAATATATTTAACTAGATAGGAAGCTCGATTTATTTAATATCTCAATGTTAGACATCAATTCTACCACGGTTTTGTATTGTTGAAAAAAAATAGTTGTACAGTCAAAATAAAGTTTTATTTCCCACCCCCTAAAATAATCATCGGACTACTGTAAAGCTTATCAAAATTTTGTCATTTTTTACAGGGCTTTTGTGTGTTTTGATGAATGGTAGAATAAATGTTTGCAAGGATTCTTCCTAATAGAATCTCTAGTTCATAGAATCAGTTGTGTCGAGAACATCAGTATTTGCCCGCAATTGCAAATCGCTTGCCAAATCTGATTGTTTGAACAAGCATATCAATAAAAACAAATTTAGAGGTTGGGCCCACTACCACTACCACCACCACCACCGCCAAATCACACGAACGCGGAGATCAATTCACCGGTCCATTTCTTTAAACAATGTTGTCGTTGAAATGTTTTGTGATTTGTGATTGTTTCGGATGACAAGTGGCACCATCTTGTTGAAACCACATTTCGACCACATCCACATCCTGAAGATTTATCAACAAAAATTCAATGTTCATGGTTCTGTATCGATTTTATCGAGTGCATTTATCGGGATGCATCGGTAATTCTTGATAGCTGGAATCCAAAAGAGTGAATGTAGACCGATGATTGCTAATTCTTCATGGTGGGCTCAGATGGACGATTATGTGCACTATAAAATTCACGAAGTGCTCTAAAAACAGTTTTAATTGAACACTGATTTTGAAAATAAAATATCTACGATTTAGAAGCGTTGTTCTGATGTTAACGTACTCATGATGATTTGCTAAACAATACTGAGTAGAGACGTCACTTTGCACTGTCAAAACAACTTTCAGACAATACAGTAACCCCTAATCCCTATATACAAACCTCCTAAAGACACCCGTTAGAACAGGGGTGACATTAGGTCTGTATCAGTTTTGATCCTTGGTAGAATGTTTTGTTCTTAGTTTCTACTGAGAAGATCCAATTTACAACAGAATTTGTTACCCGATTCGGCATCTGTTATAAACCTGTTATCGCTTGCTTATCCGACCAACAAGCAGTAACCAGTTTATAACAAAAACAATTATCACAATAAGATTTAATATAAGTCTGGTCTCGTTAGCAGTTGAGAAAACAAAGAATCGCATATATATTACAAAACTTATATAACACGTTTTTCTCTACTATGATCTAAAATTTCAATATGAACGCATTTTGCTCTGTAATTGAATAATAGTTGCATTCATTTCAGTAATAGCCGTTCAACCGAGAAGGTTGTGTATAGAAGCGTACAGTTTAATAACGCTGGTTGGTTTACACGCGTTAAATACGACAACGGTTGAACTACAGGTAGAGACCTGTTGGCAGCAGCCGTTAAAACGTATAGTCGTGCTGCATAAGAGAGCCCTAGTGCTGGGCCAAGCTGGTGAAGGAAACAACAAAGGGCGTTTCCCAAACTCTACCCAGGCCGCAATATACAGCCACAAGTGCTGAGCAGGAGAGTGCAAAGGCACATCGAAGAGGAAGAGTGCAAAGGCACATAGAAGCAGGAGAGTGCAAAGGCACACCGGTGCGAAGGCACTTCGGTGCAGAAGCATATCGGTGCGGAGCACAAGGAAGAAGGAGACAAGACAACTCGGTCTTTCCACTGCCATACAACACGCAGGTATACATCGGTGACCTGCGCTGGTTACAGCTGGCGAAGACGAAAGCAAATCGGAATTCGAGTGGTGCTGGATGTCAGGTAGCAGTAGCATCACATCATATTCTATCGCTACAGTGAGCTTCATCATTGTATCAACGTCCAGATACATCCAACAAGAACATCTAGAGCAACGAGGATCTACACGGCAGTGCAACGGAGATAGACAACAATTTCAAGGTAGAAGTTTTTTCTTTTCCTTTTGATTGAGTACTGTGTAGTGTTGGTTTCAAATTTTATTTTAAAGTTTAGTTAAAAATTTTAATGTAATGGATGAATCCATGGACGTAAATCCTAGCATGAATCCGATACCCCCACGAACGAAAAAATATCAGGAGAGCTCTTCTGGGCCTTGGATAGTCTTTTTTAGACGTATATCAAAGCCATTAAACATTTTTCAAATTAATAAAGGTTTGACATCACGATACTCTTCAATCAAAGAGATCATAAAAGTAAATAACGATAAAATTCGTGTTGTGGTAAATAATTTGAAAC
The DNA here is from genome assembly GCF_030247185.1 of Malaya genurostris. NCBI lineage: Eukaryota > Metazoa > Arthropoda > Insecta > Diptera > Culicidae > Malaya > Malaya genurostris. Next base: position 235,000,529 of record NC_080572.1, on the reverse strand, counting down.
ACGCGAATGATATTGTCTCTTCGGAACATTTCAATAAAGAGTATAAAGTTTACATACCCTCCAAAGATGTCGAAATTGACGGTGTTGTTACCGAAGCGAGTCTTTCGGTAGATGATTTACTCAAGCATGGTGTTGGTCGTTTCAAGAACTCTATGCTTGAGGGTGTGAAAATACTGGAGTGCAAACAACTGTACTCAGTAGTTCATGAAGAGGGAAAAAAAGTTTATCGCCCATCAGACTCGTTTCGAGTGACATTTGCCGGATCTGCGTTGCCGTCCCATGTGTATGTCGATAAAATTCGCCTCCCTGTTCGGCTTTTTGTTCCAAATGTAATGAATTGTACGAACTGCAAAAAATTCGGCCACACAGCTACTTACTGTAGTAATAAACCAAAATGTATTAAGTGTGAAGGGCCTCATAAAGATAATGATTGCAACAAGGAAATTGAAAAATGTATTTATTGTGGGAATAGTCCTCATGATGATATTTCAGTATGCACTGCATTTAAAGTGCACAAAGACAAAATTAAGCTTTCTTTAAAAGCACGGTCTTTTTTTATTTTATTTTATTTTATTTCGTCAAGCAAATGTAGACTACATATAAATTGTTTACAATGTTCACTTACATACTACACATTATTTCTACGACAAAGCTTAGATTTGATTTGATTTTTTGACATAGTAAGGTCAAGATGTTCGCAGTATTGATTGTAATGGCGCATTATTCGATTGACTGGACTGTATTTTGCATAATTTGTTCTAGCTTGTTTTTCTAAAAATAATTTCCTGGAACGTAGTTGGCGGCTAGGTATATAAAAATTTAATTGCGATAATAATGGAGCTGATTGAATGCGTTGAGAAATAATGTCGCTGATAAAATAAAGCATTGCAAAGTCGCGGCGTTCTTTAAGTGTTTGTATATTGATAAGCATGCAGCGTGCTTCATATGATGGTAGAGGAAATGCTGTCCAGTTTAATTTACGAAGTGCATATAAAAGAAATTGTTTTTGAATAGATTCGATGCGTTCTTCGTGAATAATATTGTATGGATTCCATACTAGGCTGCAATATTCCAAAATAGGTCTGACATATGTAGTGTATAATAATTTAATTGTGTATGGATCCTGAAAGTTATGACTGAAGCGTTTAATAAAGCCCAGCATGCTATTAGCTTTATTGATTATGGTATTGTAGTGTTCCACAAAAGTGAGCTTGGAGTCTAAGATTACGCCTAAATCTCTTACAATTTTACATTTTTCTACAAGTTGATTTCCTAGATGTATGTTTATAGGTATAATTTCATTTTTCCTACTGAAAGTTATTGAGTTACATTTTTTTACATTGAGTTGGAGTAGACTTTTGCAGCACCAAATGTGGAATAGATTGATTTCGTTCTGGAATATTACAGCGTCGTTGATATTTTTAATTTCCATGAAGAGTTTCATGTCGTCTGCATATATAAGCACTTTCAGATTTTTTAGTATGAAGGAAATGTCGTTTATATGTAAAATGAAAAGGAGAGGCCCTAAGTGAGAACCCTGAGGTACGCCAGAAGTTACATTAATTGGTTCAGACAGTATGTTTTGGAAGCGGACTACCTGTACACGATTCGTTAAGTATGATTTGAGCCATTCAAGAAGAGTATGTTTTATGCCATATTTTTGTAGTTTGTGTAGAAGTAAAGGTATGTCAATACGGTCGAAGGCTTTGCTAAAGTCAGTGTAAAGAGTTTCTACGTAGTTGCCAGCGTCCATTGCATTCAGTGTGAATGTCATAAATTCTAAGAGATTTGTTGTAGTTGAGCGGCCTTTAAAAAAGCCATGTTGTTTGTTTGTTATTACATTTTTAAGTTGATGAAAAAGTTTTTCGTTTACAATTTTTTCAAATAATTTTGGAATGCATGAGATAATTGCTATTCCACGGTAGTTCCGAATGTTAGATTTTGCACCAGATTTAAATATTGGTACAAGAAAGGAAGATTTCCATGCTTTAGGGAAAGTACATTTATTAAGTGATAAGTTAAAAAGTAGTTGTAGTGGTAGTGTAAGTTCTTCAGCAAGATTTTTTAAAAATATTGGTGGTATGCTGTCAGGTCCAGGCCCTTTTGAGGCGTCTAAGTTTTTCAGTGCTGTCGAAATATCATGTTCTGATAGATAGTTTACAGAGATAGAGTTGGAAAATGCAGGTATGAAAGAGAAGTATTCACGGTCACGGTCAGTTTCTGAATAAGATGTATATACTTCTTGGAAAAAATTTGCAAAGTGATTGCAGATTTCTGTACTATTTTTCCCTACATGTTCGTCGAGGTGCATTTGAGATGGAAAATTGTTGCTTTTTAGTTTAGTTTTCGTGTAGTTAAAAAAGTTCTTAGGGAAAGTCTTTATTTCGTTTTCAATTTTGCGGTTGTATTCTTCGTGTGCTGTGTTAATGGCTATTTTGAGTTGATTGCATAGATTTAAGTAATTTTGAAGATGGGCGTCACTTTTTTCTTGTTTGTAAGTTTTGTGCGCTTTTTGTTTCCTATTTTTCAAATGTTTTAGTTGTGAATTGAACCATACAGGTAATTTGCTGTTATGATTTTTTCTTCTTCTTTTCATGGGCAAAGTTTCGGATAATATTTTGTTTATAATGTGATAGAATTTGTTTATTTCGACGTCGACATTTCCTTCTGTACTCAGTATGTTCCGCCAATTTATTATACTTAGTCTACACTTGACTTCTTCAAAGTCAATTTTATTGTATTCCGGCACTTCCTCATATTCCAAGTCGTAGGGAAGGGATGCATTGTGTGTAAATAATGAATATTCAATTGCGGTGTGAAATGCTTCATTTTTCCATAATGGCAGGTTTGATGCATTCACACAAAAGTCTTCTGTGCAATTTGTGAAAAGAAGGTCTAAATATGCGTTTTGTTGATTTTTTACGGAGTTTACTTGATGTAGGCCAAAATTAGAAATTTTGTCGAAAAAGTAATGCAATGTTGGGTTTTCTCCTACGACTGGAAGTAAGATTGATTCATTTTCAATGTCAGAAATGAAGTCCGCATTACGTTGATTGAAGTCGCCAAAAATATGAAGCTTTACTTCAGGTTCCATATTCGAAATAATTGTGTCTAAAGATTGAAAGAATAATTCAAAAGAGAATTTGTTCGCATTTTCGGGTGGGAAGTAGACAGAGCAGTAAATATGTTCTTCTCCCAATATTGAGACTTTGGCCCATACATGCTCAAATTCTTTATATTTAGGAGTAATAATTTCTTCAGAAGTAAAGCAAGAGTTTATGGCTATGAGGACTCCACCTCCAGATTTTTTCTGACAGAGAGATAAATTTCGGTCGTGCCGGAATACGTTAAAATTATTTCCAAATACTTCTTCGCTTCTAACACTTTCATCCCAGCTGCTTTCAGTTCCAAGGATTACGTCGAAAGAGGAGGTTATTAAATTTTGATGAATTTCTTTCATTTTGGCCGGGCTTTTCATGCGGTTGAAATTTTGGCAATAGACCAAAATTTCAGTCACATTTTGTCTATGAAGCGAAGAAGTTTTTGAGAATTCTGGAATACTTACATTACTAATTTCGGTGTCTATTCCTTCGTCAAAGGGCGTCGTTATTTCCGAAAATTCGGCCTTGTAAAATTGTGTTCGGCTTCCCGGATTAGTTGGAGTCGGCGGATGTGTTCACTTGTCAAAAATTTCCCATAAGAGTCCAGGTCGGCCTGCGCTTCCTTAGGTTCCATTCCATATTCCTGATGCACTTCGATGAAGATTCGTAGGAGGTGGTCAGGTGTTGTTGGAAGGCCTTCTGATGCTAATAGCATTTTTATACTAGTTGGTGTCATACCCTCGATGCATACTGTAGGTTGTTGATTTTTCATGTATGACAAATACAGACGGACGACGTGCATTATTTTCGGGTCACGAAGTCTTGCTTTCAAGAAGCGTTCGTCGCCATTTGCAGATTGTGAAGTAAGACGTACAATGGGAGGACGCATTGGATCAATTTCGAATTGGCTGTCTGTATTTATGTCCTGTGATATTGCAGACGTATTTATGTTCTGTGATATTGCAGATGTGGGTGGGGCAGCTTTGATGTCATTACTTCCTAAGACCGGAGTAGTGTTGTTTTGAATACTTCTTGTTCCTTTGTAAGGGTTGATTGTTTCACCTTTTTGAAAATTTATGAATTTTGAGGCAATATCTGCACCTGGATTCCCGGAGAATTGAACCCGTGCAGCTGCTAGTAAGTCTTTGTCCAAGGGTAAGGTATATTGTAATGACACATTATTGTTATTGTTGTGGCAGGTATTGTTACTGTTAGTGTTCAAGTTGCTGTTGTAGTGCACATTATTGTCGTTGTTGTTGTTGTTGCTGCTGTTGTTGTTGTTGTTGTTGCTGCTGCTGCTGTTGTTGTTGCTGTTGTTGTTGTTGTTGTCGTGTTTGCTGTTGTTGGTGTAGTTGTTGTTTTTACTGCGTATACTGTAATTTGTATTATTTTGTTGTTTCCGCTTCCGTTGTTTTCGTCTGAGGTTTGCTTTTTCTGCTTGTTTTTCTTGCAGCCGTCGAGTGCGCTGTTTTTTATCATACACACTCCAGTCTCGTTTCCAGATTTTTTTACTTCCAATGAAGCGCCAGCCACTGTCGCATGTTTGATTTTCCTTCTCTTTGAGTTCTTCAGCTAGAGACTTAGGTTTGGTATTTTGGTCTTTGGTTCCGATACTGGAGATTGAAGTCGATATTGCTTTGACTTCATCTCTCAATTCTTCCAGAATAGTGTTAGGTATTATTGCAGGGACTTCAGATTTGGTAGGTCGTAAGAATTTTTCTTCGAGGCGAAGAAGCCGTTCGCTCATTTCCTGGATGTGCTGGTCATTTACTTTACTAAAATCGCTAACGTTTTTTATGGCACTGTGTAACGAGGCCTCGAATGACTGCATGCGCTGACCTACTTTACCGCAAATGTTGTGGTCGTTTCTGCTGATACTGGACAATGACTGCTTCACGTCGATGAGCAAGCGCTCGACACTGTCGAATATTTCCAGGTAATGGGTTTTCATGTCTGCAGTGGTCCGGTGATACGTTTCCGTTTGATTTTTTGTGTACTTAAGAAGTTGCTCCTGTTGATGAAGTAGCTTTAGAGTTTCAGCTCCTGTCCTTATTAAATGTTGACAGTCGGCACACACTGGTACCATAAATGCCAGAATAAAATTTTCTTGATGCCGCTGCACGCCGATGCAGGCTGAATGGTACGATTTTTCACAGAATTCGCATTTCCAAAGGAAGCGATCGTCAATATTAACACACGATTTTACACCGCACTTCATTATTCTAGATAGAATTTGTCCGAAAGGCTATAAAAAAAAGCCCGCGCGCGACGTAGACTACGCGTCAAAAAATAAATAAATATAAATTACTTGCGGAGCGCTCGAAAAAGCGAACCGCGCCCGATGACTGTTCGAGGCGAAAAAAAGGTCTAAGCGCACATATGCAGAAATGCTTAAAACGGTCATTGATGTCCCCCCTTTGGAAACCGAAAACGGGTTTTCAAATCTAGAGGAACCAGAGGACTCTGACTCTGACGAAAATAGTGAAGGTAATTCGTTTATCACTACCCAAGGGTCAGTTAAGAGAAAGAAGTCTTCCTCCAAATTACCAAAAAAGACACCTAAAATTTCATCTTCAAAAAAAGATCCCCGTGTTAAACAAAAAAAGTCAAAACCAAAGACTGTGCCTCCTGGTTTGTCAAATTCACAAACCAATCCAGGATCTAGTACAGAAAAAGATAATAATCCAGTGGGCTCCATTTCACAGCCACCAACAGGATTACTGAAGTTTTCGGAAATTGTTGAATGGATTTTCTCAGCATTCAATATATCTGAACCCTTAAAGACCCTCATAATGGCATTCCTTCCAATAGCTAGAACCTTTTTGAAGCAGTTATCAGCTCAATGGCCAATTGTCTCAGGTTTTGTATCTTTTGATGGATAATTTATCACCCGTCGCAAATGATACAATCACTGTCCTGCAGTGGAATTGTCGAAGCATCATGCCAAAACTTGATTCATTTAAAATGTTATTGCATAGTCAAAAATGTGATGTATTTGCTTTATGCGAAACATGGCTTACTTCAAACATAGCTTTAAATTTTAATGATTTTAACATTATACGTCTCGATAGAGACTCTCCGTATGGTGGAGTGCTTTTGGGAATTAAGAAATGCTATTCCTGTTATAGATTAAACATCCCTTCAACTTCTAGTATAGAAGTTGTTGCTTGCCAAATAAACATTAAAGGCAAAGATATTTGCATAGCTTCGGTTTATATTCCTCCAAAAGCACAAGTTGGACAGCAACAGCTTAATGAAATGGTTGAAGCCCTTCCTGCACCACGATTGATTCTGGGGGATTTAAATTCGCACGGTATTATGTGGGGTTCCGTTTACAATGATAGCAGATCATCTTTAATACAAAACATTTGTGACAATTTTAGCATGACGGTATTAAATATGGGTAGCATGACACGGATCCCAAGACCTCCGGCACGCCCAAGTGCATTAGATTTATCTCTTTGCTCAACATCAATTCGACTAGATTGCACCTGGAAAATACTGCCTGATTTACACGGTAGCGATCATTTACCAATCATCATCTCAATTAGCAGTAGCAATTGCATTGCTACTTCCGCTAGTATTCCATATGATTTGACAAAAAATATCGACTGGATTAAATACCAAAGTAGTATCTCTAGTATTTTGAATTCAATGGAAGAGCTCCCTCCACTTGAAGAATATGACTTCCTCATTTGTTCGATTCTGGAGGCAGCAGAACAATCCCAAACTAAACGCTTTCCTGGGCCAACGACTAACAGAAGGCCTCCCAACCCCTGGTGGGACAAAGAGTGCTCAGAGGCTAAACTCGCAAAACAAAAAGCTTGCAAGACGTTTCTAAAACGGGGAGGAGGAACTCCTCAGAATTTTGAAAAACTTATGGTTTTAGAAACCAAGTACAAGAGCATACTTCGAGCCAAAAAATGTAGCTATTGGAGACATTTTGTCGAAGGTTTGTCAAGAGATACCTCAATGAGCACTCTTTGGAACACGGCCAGACGAATGAGGAATCGTAACGTGGGCAATGAGAGTGATGAATACTCGAACCGATGGATATTTGACTTTGCTAGGAAAGTTTGCCCAGATTCTGTTCCTACGCAGAGCATTATACGGGAATCTCCTCCAAATAATGGTTTTATTAATAACCCATTTTCAATGATGGAATTTTCTATAGCACTCTTGTCTTGTAACAATAACGCTCCAGGGTTGGACAGAATTAAATTCAACTTGGTGAAGAATCTGCCCAACCTCGCAAAAAGACGTTTGTTGGAATTGTTCAACAAGTTTCTTGAGCAAAATATTGTTCCACCTGACTGGAGACAAGTGAAAGTTATCGCCATTCAAAAACCGGGGAAACCAGCTTCCAATCACAACTCATATAGACCCATTGCGATGTTGTCCTGCATCAGAAAATTGTTCGAAAAAATTATTCTACGACGTCTCGACACTTGGGTCGAGACGAACGGTTTGTTGTCAGATACTCAGTTTGGCTTCCGTAGAAATAAAGGGACGAATGATTGCCTTGCATTACTTTCGTCTGACATCCAAATTGCCTTCGCTCAAAAGCAACAAATGGCATCTGTATTTTTAGACATTAAAGGAGCATTTGATTCAGTTTCCATTGATGTTCTTTCAGACAAGCTTCACCAAAATGGACTCCCAGCGGTTATAAATAATTATTTGCACAACCTTTTGTCAGAGAAACACATGCATTTTTCACATGGCGATTTGGCAACACTCAGAAATAGTTACATGGGTCTCCCGCAAGGCTCATGCCTCAGTCCGCTCCTCTATAATTTTTACGTAAATGACATTGACAGCTGTCTAGTAACCCCATGTACACTAAGACAATTGGCAGATGATGGCGTGGTTTCAGTTACTGGACCCAAAGCTATTGATCTGCATAAACCATTGCAAGATACCTTAGATAACTTGTCCGATTGGGCTGTTCATCTTGGTATCGAATTCTCTGCGGAGAAAACAGAGTTAGTTGTCTTTTCAAGAAAGCATGATCCCGCGCAGCTTCAGCTCCATATGATGGGAAGAATGATCCAACAGGTTTTAACTTTTAAATACCTCGGGGTGTGGTTCGATTCCAAATGCACGCGGGGAGGACACATTAGGTTTCTGATAACAAAATGCCAACAAAGAGTAAATTTTCTTCGAACAATAACAGGATCTTGGTGGGGTGCTCATCCGGAAGATCTAATAAAATTGTATCAGACAACGATACTTTCAGTGATGGAATATGGATGCGTTTGCTTTCGTTCCGCTGCAAACTCTCATATTATCAAACTGGAGCGAATTCAGTATCGTTGTTTGCGAATTGCTTTAGGGTGCATGCATTCGACACATACAATGAGTCTTGAAGTTCTGGCGGGAGTTCTTCCATTAAAAGATCGACTTTGGGAGCTTTCATCACGCCTGCTAATAAGATGTAAGGTGCTGAATCCCATGGTAATTAATAATTTCGAACGACTAGTCGAGCTTCGATCTCAAACAAAATTCATGACAGTATATTTTAACCATATGTCACAGGAAATCAACCCTTCAAGATTCAGTCGGTGTTGAACAGTCGTTCGCACCGCACGCGTATAGCTCTTGGCTCCTGGAATTTTTTTTCTGGCTACCTAGAGTTTCATTGATTCAAGGCTTCAGTCTTTTTCAAGGCTACCTGAATCACTAACTAAGTGACTAAGTGATACAAAGAGTGATATTAGAGTGACTAAGTGATACAAAGAGTGATATTAGAGTGACTAAGAAATTAATCAGCCTTTTTTAAGGCTAGCTAGGAGTCTAATCGAAGACTAATTTAGCCTAGTTAATTTAATTTAAAATTTCATTAATTTCAAAAATGCCTGCGTCCAACCGGAAAGGCAACAAGCCTAAGGCTAAAAATAATTCAATACGGAATAAATCACAATCCGTTATTCAACATTTTTCTAATAACATTCATGATCTTATAGAATCTGAATGTAAAAATAAAAGACAACGGACGGATTTCCCTTCCGTTGATCCTATGCCGTCTAACAATATTTACGAGATTCTTCCTGAATCCGATTGTAGCGACATAGAAGAAAATTCTTCAAAAATTCCCAAAATGGACGCTTGTCGTTCTGGGAAGAAACATCAATCTATGCCACCAGTGACGGTGATGATTTCCGACTTCAAAGCATTCCGTACTGAGCTTTCTACTTTTCTCCCGGAAGTAAAAGTCTCATTTCAAATCGGACGAAGAGGAGAATGTCGAGTCTTGGTGGATGGATTGGAAGATTACGAAAGTCTTATTCGATATTTGTCCGAAAAACTTCATAAATTTTATTCATATGATATAAAATCAGACAGACCTTTCAAGGCTGTCTTGAAAGGATTATCAAATGATCAAAGTATTGATGAAATTAAAAATGAACTAAAAGAATTGCTTGGTTTTGCCCCTTCCCAAGTAATACTTATGAAAAAAAGAGCGAATGGTACTTCTAAACCACGCTCTGGAATTTCCCATGAACTTTACCTAATACACTTCAATCGAAGTGATGTAAACAATTTGAAAACTTTAGAAAAAGTACGTTTCATTTCCCACATTAAAATTCATTGGGAACATTATAAACGGCATAATCGTATTGCAAACTTAACGCAATGTCGTCGTTGCCAAGGCTTCGGTCATGGAACCAAAAATTGTCATATGGATATACGGTGTTTGAATTGTGGTAAATCGCATTCGAAAGACGCTTGTCCAATGAATGAAACCACTGATAAATTTTCATGTTCAAATTGCAATGGAAATCATAAATCCAATTATTTGAAATGTCCTGTCAGGGAAAAAATTTTAAACGCTCGTTCGCTTAGACAACAAGTCAAATCAACGACCTTAAATTTACAGAACATACCTGAAAATTCTTCTAAGGCACCTGCCAATTCGTCTTCTAACGAAAACAATTTATTGACAGGTAGATCGACCTCGTCATCATCTTCTTCTAATGTCAGTTATGCTGGTATATTAGGTAGAAATCTATCTCCTATTTCTTCTAATGTAAATAATCAAAACACAGGACCGCCTTGCAGTTCTTCTTCTAACGAAAACAATTTATTAATAGGTAGACCGACCAAATCATCTTCTTCTAATGGCAGTCTACCTACAAATATTCCTTCAATGCCGTTCGCTTCTTTAAATGAAGTCGATTTAGGCGATATAACTGAAAATAAAATGATCTACCTACAAGATCAACTTTTTCAAATGATCATCCAAATGAATTCGACTTCATCACTTTTTGAAGCATTTCAAATCGGATGGAAATTTGCAAATAATATTATAATGAATTTAAAATTTAACAGTGATGTTAAATAATTATTTGAATATTTTAAATTGGAATGCTCGATCTTTGAAATCGAGTGAAGATGAATTTTATAATTTTCTCAAAGTTCACAAAATTCATATTGCCATTGTGACAGAAACTTTTCTTAAACCAAATGTAAAATTGAAAAGTAATCCACATTATGTGGTTCATCGATTTGACAGGTTTACTGGAATTGGTGGTGGAGTTGCCATTTTTGTCCAACGGCAAATTAAACATCGAATTTTACCTTCTTTCAATACTAAAGTTATTGAAAGCTTGGGAATCGAAGTTGAAACCATTCATGGAATTTATTTCATCGCTGGAGCATATTTGCCATTCCAATGCACCGGCGAACAATTAAATTTCTTTAAAGGCGATTTGCAAAAACTTACAAGATATCGATCGAAATTTTTCGTAATAGGGGACTTAAATGCTAAGCATGTCCAGTGGAATTGTAGGCAAAATAACAGTAATGGTAAAATACTTCATAATCAACTCTCAGCTGGTTACTTTACAGTTCTTCATCCCAGTAATCCTACTTGTTTCTCTTCCGTGAAAAACCCGTCTACAATTGATCTGGTTCTAACAGATCAAAGTCACATTTGTAGTGAACCGATTACTCATGCTGATTTTGACTCAGATCATCTTCCTGTAACATTCAGACTTTCCAACGAAGCTATAATTAATCCAATTAGTTCTATTTTCAACTATCATAGAGCAAATTGGTTGGATTACAGATCTCACATTGAAAATCATGTGGATCATGAAACTATTTTAGAAAATTCTGCGGATATCGACACAGCAATTGATAATTTGAATCATTATATTATCGAAGCTAGAAATCTTTCAGTTCCCAAAGCTCAAACTAAATTAAATTCTCCTATCATCGATGACAATCTTCAACTGCTCATTCGGTTGAAGAATGTTCGTCGACGACAATATCAACGTTCTCGTGATCCTGCTATGAAAAACATAGTTAAGGATTTACAAAAAGAAATTAAACATAGATTTACTCTTTTGCGAAATGAAAATTTCGCTAAAGAAGTTGAACAAATTAAACCATATTCTAAACCTTTCTGGAAACTTTCTAAGGTTCTTAAGAAACCTCAGAAACCTATTCCTGCTCTCAAGGAAGGAAATCAAATACTTCTTACAAATGGCGAAAAAGCTCAAAAACTTGCTCAGCAGTTCGAGAGTGTCCACAATTTTAATTTGAACGTTGTGAGTCCTATTGAAAATGAAGTCTCACTGAAATATGATCATATTTCAACCCAAGTGTTATCACACGATGACATTATTGAGACGAATTTTGATGAAATTAAATCAATTATTAGAAAACTTAAAAACATGAAGGCTCCTGGTAATGATGGAATTTTTAATATTCTTATTAAAAATCTTCCCGATGTTGCCTTGAGACTCCTGGTTAAAATTTTCAACAAGTGTTTTTCATTAGCTTACTTCCCAAAAAGATGGAAAAACGCTAAAGTAATTCCTATCCTAAAACCTGATAAAAACCCAGCAGAAACATCAAGTTATCGCCCAATTAGCTTACTTTCTTCTATCAGTAAACTTTTTGAAAAAATTATCTTGTTAAGAATGATGACTCATATAAATGAGAATTCAATTTTTTTACCAGAGCAGTTTGGATTTCGTCATGAACATTCAACTACTCATCAACTTGTCAGAGTAACGAACATGATAAAAGCAAATAAATCTTCTGGATTATCCACTGGAGTTGCTCGTCTAGACATAGAAAAAGCATTCGACAGTGTTTGGCACAAAGGTTTAATAGCAAAAATGTCTGATTTCCAGTTTCCTATATATTTGATCAAAATGATTCAAAATTATTTAACTGATCGTACTCTTCAGGTTAGCTATCAGAATTGTAAATCTGAATTGCTACCCGTACGAGCCGGTGTTCCGCAGGGTTCGAGCGTAGCTCCAATCTTGTATAATATTTTCACTTCTGATCTTCCAAATCTACCCGTTGGTTGTCAGAAATCGCTATTCTGTGACGACACAAGTCTGTTAGCCACAGGCAGAAATCAAAGAGTGATCTGCAGTCGCCTACAAAGAAGTTTAAATATTTTCAGTGAATATCTGTCAAAATGGAAAATTAAACCAAATGCAGCAAAAACGCAATTAATTATCTTCCCTCACAAGCCAAGAGCTTCTTTTCTTAAACCAAACAATAATCACATTCTCAAATTGAATGGCTTGGAATTGACATGGTCTGATCAAGCTAAATACTTAGGTTTAACGTATGACAAAAAACTCACTTTCAAGGATCACATTGAAGGAATCCAGGCAAAGTGTAATAAATATATTAAATGTTTATATCCTCTTATAAACATAAATTCTAAGCTCTGTCTAAAAAACAAATTGTTAATTTATAAACAAATTTTCAGACCAGCCATGCTTTATGCGGTACCAATTTGGTCAAGCTGTTGTTCCACCAGGAAGAAAACGCTTCAAAGGATTCAGAATAAAATTCTGAAAATGATTCTGAAGCGTCCTCCCTGGTTTAGTACAAATGAGTTACACAGACTCACAAATATAGAACCATTAGATGTAATGTCACATAATATTATAAGCAAATTCCGACAAAAATCGATGCAATCTTCAATTGAATCGATTCGCTCTCTGTATTAGTTAGTAAGTTAGTATATAAGTTCCTTTTCCCCATTACACAATACAAGTAGGTTTAGAATTTTCCCTACACAAAAATCTCAGAATTGCGGAAGCAAATGATGTCTTCATGCTAATAACCAAATCATATATATATATATATATATATATATATATATATATATATATATATATATATATATATATATATATATATATATATATATATATATATATATATATATATATATATATATATATATATATATATATAACAGGGCTGAAAAGTCACCACTTGTGGCTGAACACCCAATTTAAATCTTAATAATTTAATTTTAACTCATATTCCAATAAATAGTTATTTAAAAAAAAAAAAAAAAAAAAAAAAAAAAAAAACCCTTCAAGATATATTCCTATCCGTGTCAGCCTCCTAAATGTCCCTGACTCAACTTTATTTTTCGATACATCCATGCAGCGCGAAGTGCGTGGAATCCCGGATCATCTACGTTCGACGGAAATCCCAAAAATATTTTCAAGTAAGTTCAGGCATATTGACTCTGAGAAAATGTTTTACACGGACGGATCGCGAATTGAAGAAGCGACAGGGTTTGGTATGTTCAACAATAATGTTTCGGCCTTATTTAGGCTTCAAGAACCTGCATCTGTTTATATAGCAGAGCTAGCAGCAGTTCATTATAGTTTGAGTGTAATCGTCACATTAATTCCAAACCATTATTTCCTCTTCACAGATAGTCTGAGTGCAATTGAAGCCATTCGCTCAAACATGACTGGCAAGACTGAACCGTTTTTCCTGGGCAAAATAAAACAGTGCCTGAACGACATATTGAACAATAATTATCTAATCACTATAGTCTGGGTCCCGGCTCATTGCTCCATTCCTGGCAATGAAAGAGCCGATATTTTAGCCAAACGTGGTGCTATTGAGGGTGAAATTTATGAGAGACCAATTGCTTTCAACGAATTCTATAGCTCGTCTCGCCAAAGAACACTTGCCAGCTGGCAAGCTTCTTGGGATAAAGATGATCTGGGTCGGTGGATGCACTCAATTATTCCGAAAATATCGACAAAGGCATGGTTCAGGGGACTGGATGTGAGTAGAGATTTCATTCGTGTGATGTCCAGACTCATGTCCAATCACTACACGTTAGATGCACATCTCCTTCGAATTGGGCTCTCCGAGACTAATCATTGTGCTTGCGGAGAAGGTTATCGGGATATTGATCATGTCGTTTGGACATGCGTGGAGTATCGTGATGTCAGATCTCAACTAATAAATTCTTTGCGTACCCAAGGTAGACTATCCAATATCCCAGTTCGAGACATTCTTGCTTGTCGTGACCTTTCATACATGAAACTTATTTATCATTTCATAAAGAAAACTGGAGTTTCAATTTAATAAAGGCCCCTTTCAAGACTTAGTTCTGATCCCAGCTGCGTCCATGAGTTCAACCAATAGCTAAATTAGAATAAAAATAATGTAATGATACAAACAAACTCGAAACAGTTTATGAAATTATTAACAAAATGTCTGAAAATAACAGCTTATTTTATAATTTATAGAAGTTAATCGTTTGGTTCAAATAATATTTCCGAGTAGATTTCATAATTAATGACGAGTTACCTAAGATGATATTTAAGTAATAAGAGAATATGTTTTAATAAATGCAAAACGTTGTGACTATGTTAGAATTAAATTAGGATAAGAATATTATGTAAAAGTGATGCTACGGCGAAGAAAAACTTATGTAAACTGCCTTATGAAATAAACGTATTTATGAAAAAAAATAGTTGCATTCCTCCTAGGCGTATCCACTGGATAACAGAAACGACCTCGCTGATGGCTAATGGTCATGTTTTCATGTATACAAAGCAAACGATGTAATTTTAGCTATTTGGGCATCAATTGGTGCGGTAAAATTTGCGCATCGTTGCCTCCCATTCCCCCGGGTACAAGGTCCAGTAAACGCATAACCAACTGCACGATTGACTAAAATGCCAAATTCAGGAACCGACAAGGCATGGGAAACAGGTCACTTCAACATGGCCGGTTCCCGAAAAGTGGGACAAGATTCTTTCTGACGTCATCATCGCTCAATGCTACCTAACGCGTCATTCATTCGGCTGCGGTAGGTTATCCCGAACTGTTCCGTCTCCCGTGTGAATCGCATAGTGGTGTTGGGGTGGTGACGACGGGTGAAATATTCACTACCAGTTGGGCTCTCATATACAGCCGGGCGAGCGTTACTGCAGTGTTGTGCTGCTTCGGTTGCCGCCGAAGGAAAATAGAATATATGGAAATTGGGTCAATCGTCGTCTGGTTCTTCTGCTTTCCTTCTGCGACAGGCATGGCGGAAGAAGACAGGAGGTTGTTTACTAAATCCTTGGAAGCAGAATGTGGTAACCGTAGAGAAGAAAAGGTGCCTGAAAGAGAATTTCATGAATGGAAACCATTGTAACTGGTTTGTAAAAAAAAAGAAACAATAGATTTCTATTGTTGAAAACATCAAAGGCTCGATCCGTTCGAGATATTTTGTAAACAAGTTTTAAAATGTGTTTTCTACGTGCGATCAATATTTTCAGTTAACAAATATCTGTACCCGTGTTTCGGTGATTTTTTTGTTCCTATGATAAATTGTATTCAACAAGATCATGTTTTTTCGTTCGCTTTTCGATAGTTTTATGTACGGAAACACAAAAAAAAAACAATACCAAACTCTTCAACCCCACATGAACTCTTCCGGCAATTCTTCTAATGGGAATGAGAGCATTCCATAAAAGATGATATTGAGTGGCATGTATGCGCTGTTAATATTTCTCATTTGTTTAAGATTAAACGTTCAGGAAACGAGTGGCTTACGAAACAATTTCATACTGCTTAATTTCGATTTAATTTTAACCTTTTCTTGGTACATGAAAGCCGATCGTTTTACCAATCTTGTTATACCCCGCCCCGTCGTTCGAACCGTTTTAAATGGTGGAAGTCAATTTTTCCCAAGCCACAGGGAAAGGGTGATTACGATGGCGATGACGTCCGTAGCTGTGCTTTCCGGGAATTTCGGAACTGATAGTTTTAATTAATTAATTCCAGATTTCACGATGGCTGCTCAAATTTACGTATCGCGTTTTGCATGCTTCCCTCAAAATATTTGTTAAAACTGTATGGTTTCGTTGGAAAGATAATATATTGCGAGCACTTATAAATAGACGCTGTAAGACGATACTGTGTTGTAGAGCTGTTTTTATTGATGTTGTTCTGCAGAAAAAGGAGAAGATGGGTGATTCGAATGACAATAGAAGAAATAAAATTAACTCAATCAGATAATAATGATTTGTTCAGAAGAAATTGAAGATTTATAATGCGCACGTTTCAATCAAGTTCTGAGAAAAGATAGCAAGGTAAAGATGACAGCGCGAATTCTTACAAGTATGTACAATTACATGTTATGAATACAATACAGAAATGAATGTTGCGTCACTGCGAATCGCTGAGTGAATCGATTCATAGAAGGGTTTTTCTTTTGGAAAATTACAGTCTTGAAACAAATTACATTGTAATTTGGTTACATTGCATGGCAATTTGATCGGAACGTCGGTTGATAGGTCTAGGGATGTCGTAATATCGATCGATTAATCGAGTAATCGATTAATAACCCAGATAATCGAATAATATTTAATCGATTAGCTTGAAACTAATATTCGATTCTTGAGCTAGTCGAATAATTAAAAAAATCCATAGTATTAATCGAATGAATAATCTAGTAATCGATTAATAGCCCACATAATCGAATAAATTTTAATCGATTAGTTTAAAAATTATACTCGATTATTAAATAATCGAGTAATTCGAAATTTTCGACATCCCTAGATAGGTCTCCGGTCTGACAGACCGATGGCGTCACTAACGAATAATCCCTCTAGCCTCTACACGGAGACGCAAAACAACCTAATTTGAAGTACATTCCACCCACTTTGGGAGTTCCGTGCAATAACCTAATTTTTGGTAATGTGGCTCTAGGTAGTTTCCGTGAGGCACGCGCAAAAAAATACTTAAAGATTAGTTATATCTACTCAATGGCACGTTATATTTACAGTACAGTTGAGTCGTATTGACTCAATTTCAAATTGATACGGTTTACTTAATTTTAGCTTATTGAACGAAGCTCTCGCTGTTGGGTGGTTTTGCTCTTTGCATTTTGACAACAATGGAAGGAGCGAACGAAAGAAAAGATTCAAAAGAACTCGAAATTAAGTAAAAAGAAGTGAAATAATAGGTAGTTTTGATTTCCCGTGTAGACATCATTCCCATGTCATCTGTTCATGACATTCGGTTCATCAGTATCAGAGATGCCAGATCTGCTGATTTGTCTGTCAATTTGCAGATTTCGTATAGTGCTTCTAAAAAAAAAGAATCGAGTTTTCGCAGACTTTTGAAATAGACGCGACCTTTTTTTTGCTCGCCAAGTCAGTTTTACGTATCATACTTTATAGAGAAATTTCTGCTAGTAAGACAAACTTGTTCCGGTCTCTTCTTCAACCAAATCAATCATTTTTGACTGGTATGCTAAATTTAAACGTCGTCATGCAAAAACCGATGATTGACTGTTATGTCGTCCAGGAAAGGCGGTTGTTCCGGAAATCGACTCAAAAAGTTTATTCCATTTATATGAAAAATCGATAAGTGAAGTTGCAAAAGATAGCTGACATCTTGAAGTAATCCATATGAAATGTTTTCGCAGATTTGCAGAAGCACTTGAATGTGAAAAAAGTGTTTGTAAAGTGGCTACTTCATTTTTCAAAGCCGATAAAAAAATTACTTATTTTTACGATGGCTAGATTCCAGTCCCGGGTTGGCGGTTCAACGCATAGGACGCTGGTCTTACAAGCCAGTTGTCGTATGTTCGAGCCCCGACCTGGAAGGATTCTTAGTGTCAGTAGGATCCATAGTACTAGCCATGCAATGATTCTGTACACTAAGAATTGGCTGCGAAGTCTGTTGAAACAGAAAGGCCAAATTCCATCAAAGGAACGTAATGCCAAGACTTTGCTTTTAGATTCCAGTGACAATTTCTGTTTCCAGATTGAACAAAGAAGCTTGCTGGAAAGAGATTGGCATCAAATGATGAGGTGTAGGAATGTTGGAACGTCGTTGGACCAATTGAAATGCTCTTGAATGAGAATATATTAATGAATGAAATTGTAATTTGAGCTGAGCTGAAGTAGACCGCCCGTAATAGCACTGATTTATCGAATGAGTTAAAATATGCACAATAAAAAAGATGCTTGGGAGAAGCTAATCATTTTCACTATACATACTGACTCAAAACTTTTCATAACATGGTCAATAACGACAGCGGCGACGACCTAAGGCTGTGCTACTGAGAAAGGGAAGGAATATTAGTCCGATAATCGTTGTTTCTAGAGACCGCGGGTACCACTGTATCTCTACGAGTATCACAGGATAGGATATGTACTAGTAGAGATGGGAGAAGATCTGAGATATACCTCAGTAAACAATAGGATCTCAATAGAAAATAAGTACAGCGAACGAAACTTTTGTCTTAACGATGATGCACTTGAAGCGTGATGAAAAACTCGGAGCTCGGAGGCCGCGTGTCATATACTAAACGATTCAGCTCGACGAACTGAGCAAATGTACCTGTGTGTTGTCAACAGAGAGATCGAGATATCAGAGATGACTGAACCAATTTATATCAAACAAGTCGCAAATGAAAGGTCTTTCCGTCACTCTGAACGCTATTAAATGGTTTTGAGATCGGATGTTTACTTTTTGAGTTATACGAAGTTTTATGTCAAAATTTTACAATTTTTTATGTTTTTTAACAATATCTGTCACAATTAACCTTAAAAACAGAATATGTTTCTGAACTTAGATTCCGTACTGTAATAGCTATCCAACAAGCCATAGACTGTAAAAATCCATAGCCATAGATTGTTTGAAAGGAGATATCGATATTTTTGTGTAAGCAACTCTTCGCCTTATCCCAGTAAGGAGTGTATCGAAAATAAGCTATCCACATACATTTGTGTTGTACGCATGGATTTGTGATGGTTTTTTATGCTGTGCGTTTGGCTGTCAGCTTTCGTTTGTTTACTTGTTTGTGCGGTTGAAATTTTGCGATTTCAAAATGTCGCATATTGAAAACGGAAGTGAAAAATAAGGTTCTGGACACATGTCTAAGTGAGAAGGGTACTACTATGCGGAATTGGCGAATCGGTTTGGAATTCAAGATGCCAGTGTTAAAACCATCATTAATAAGTTTGGATGAGCTACCAGAAAGAGGCAGAAAACCCGGTTCTTACAACCCGAAACTGGACCAAAAAGTGGTATCTCTAATCATGAAGAACAAATCAATGTCAATACGTGATTTGGCAAGAAAAGCAGGAACGAGTGTCGGAATGATCCAGCGTATCAAGAGGCGAAATCACCTGAAGACCTAAAAGAAGCAGAAAATCTCGAAACAAAGCGTAGAACAGAAGAAGCGAGCAGCAACAAGGGCCCGGAAATTGTATTCGCGTCTTTTGCAGTGTCCGGATGCATGCATTTTAATGGACGATAAGATTTATATAAAGGAGGACTTAAAAACCATTCCAGGTCCACAATACTTTACTGTCGTCGTTGGGGAGGATGTGAGCGATGCGGACAGGTCTATTCAAGTGGAGAAATTCGACCGAAAGGTCCTGGTATGGCAAGCAATATGTTCCTGTGGTTTGAAGTCAACAATTTTTTACACTACCGGAACTATAAATGCAGAAATCTATCGATCGGAGTGTCTCCAGAAGAGATTGCTGCCTTTATATAAGAAGCATAGTACACCTCCACTGTTTTGGCCGGATTTAGCGTCGGCTCACTATACCAAAACCACACTCAATTGGCTTGCGGAAAAGGGTATAAATTTCGTTCAGAAAAATATCAATCCACCAAATTGCCCTCAGCTTCGACCCATCGAACGTTACTGGGCAATCGTGAAGAGGGTCTTCAAGAAGACTGGTAAGGCAGCTGGGAACATGCAGGAGTTCAAAAATATTTGGGCTCAAGCGACCAAAAATTGTTCAAAACAAGCGTTCGATCAAAAGTTCGAAAATTCGTGAAGGAATAACTTAAATTTCATCCGGTTTTCATTATGCTCAAGTTTAACCTCGTACAAAAAAGGATCAATTTTTTGTTTGAATAAAATATCATTTTTTTATCATAATTTGAAAAAAAAATTGGTGGACAACTTATTTTCGATACACTCCTGAGCAGGAATTTGATAAATGATAAAGTGACGCTTGATGTTAAAGTGATGTTTCGGAGCAAAGTGATTTTGGCAAAGTGGCATTTCGATTTTTTTTCAAAATCAAAACTTTTTCGTATTTATTTTTATTTATACTGCTTGCAACAATAATTATTGGAAGAATACAACTTCTTACACTCTTATACCAATCGAAAAAGTTCGGCGAGATAAGCTAATTCGTGGGTAAAAAATAATTTCATGAATTTTTCTTGGAAATGAATTAACAGATTTCTACAAACATAGACTCATATGAACAGTCTTATGCTCCCAAATAAGGATTCTGAGTTTCATTTGGATCCGACTCCTGGTTCCGGAGCTACAGGATGATATATGTAATGAAATTCAAACAATGTCACTTGTTTTACTAGTAGATGGTTGAACCAATTTCGACTATCTAATAATCAAATGAAAGGTCTTAAGGTCCCATATATGCTGCTTGTTTTTTAATCAGATCCGACTTCCGGTTCAGGTGATACAGGGTGATCAGTGTAAAAAATCAAATAAATTTATCGGGTATATCAGATTTTGAGAGTCGACGAACAAATAAACTTATTACAGTTTTATCGGTATTCGGTTTTCGGTCCCGGATAGTACCCAAAAATTTTATGTAGAACGCAATACGGTTTCTCTAAGATGGCTAGACTGATTTTCAAAAATTACGAATCTAATGAAATGGTTAACAATCCATTAGGCGAATTTAATTGACTTCGGCTACACCAATTTTCGAATTCCGTTTCCGATAGTATCGGGAATAGGGAAGCTAAAAGAAGGCCAAAAACGAATTTAATAAATAAAAATTCAAATTAAAATAAACTTATGATCCCATTCAACATTAATGAATTTCATTCCGACTTCTAATTTTGAAATTACAGGGTGATAAGTTTTTAGAATCGAAAAATCTTTAAAGTTGGGCCTAAAACTATTTCAATTTATTCGTCATACTAATTCATGGACATACGAACTAATTTTGGTTATGCTGGTCTCTGAATACCGTTTCTGGAAGTACTATAAATAATGACAAAATTTTTAAACAGGAACTCACTTCTACACCTCATGGAATGCTTAATCGACTGTCACACGTTTAGATTAAAATGAATTATTTTTAGGTTTCATACTAGTTCTATCTTGGATTCGTCTTGCAGTTGCAAAATGTAAATTACAATTCATTTAAACCGACGGTCTTTACAATAATTTTATGAAAACTAAACACAACGAGGAATATTCACGCGAAAAACTCATACTGATTGATAAAAAAAAGTATCATCTCACTGCTAGGTGGATAAGGCACGTTTTTAAAAATAAAACTGATATGTCAAAACATGTATCTTCTTAATGAAAAATAAAAATCTATTCAGTAGATTCAAATTATTCCCAAAGAATAACTCCATTTCTGGCGTCCCACTTTTCTACCTGACTATAAACTGTTGGTATTATATAATGTAAATTTCTAATCAGCTAAATCGGCTCACCAGTCAATTAAATACCATTTCATTGTCATTATTTTAATATCAAAACACTGGAGTCATTCTATTGCGAGTATACAAAGTAATTAGGTTATCTGAATATGTGTAACTTTTTTAGCGATTTTACCAAGTAATGCGCATTTGTGCGAATTCCCCGAGTTGAAAAGTATATGAATGTTTACGACATATTAGTTTTTTATTTCCTAAACAGTGTTATAGAAAAGCTTTAGTGTACTTTCCACTTGTGGGTAATCGTTTTGTAAAAATAAAGGTAGGTCAACTTACTTAATAATGGTAATCAAGGAGACACATTACTACGTCACCTCATTTTTACATCGAAATGTCACACGATGAAGCAACAGAATACTTCAAGCTTCTAGAAAAGCCCGATACATGCGTCATTCAATGGAAAAATCACACGAGCCAATGAGTGTTAGTTTTACCGTTGCGTACGTGAGTTCTGGCTCGTCTGCCATTAGTGATAGAGGAAAATTTTCCGTAACGGTTTCCGAATAAACCCAGCAGGATCATCATTATCGCCAATGTCACTGAAAACGTCAAGGTTGGAATAGGATGAGCGACCTTCAGACGTGCTGCCTCCTCCGATGGCTTTGATCCACTACAAGTAGTTATTGTCCCATCGCACGCAACCTTCGGCGTTAGTGTTGTGTCCGTGGCAGGAAATGTTCTTCCCCATGACCTATGGAATCCAACGAACGCCCCCAGGCTGCCAACGAAATGACAACACGGTCTAACCGAAAGAGCTGCTGCTTCTTCGAGAGTTTTGTGTTTTGCGCAGTGCTAGTAAGGGTTAATAACCACCAGAGCGTGCAGCAACACAACGGGTAGCTGATCTCGTATCGGAATTTCTTCCTGGCATATCTGGCATCGTGCCATCTCGGGTGGAAGAGATACAGGTCACTAGGTCAGCATAAACATT
Source organism: Malaya genurostris (assembly GCF_030247185.1). NCBI lineage: Eukaryota > Metazoa > Arthropoda > Insecta > Diptera > Culicidae > Malaya > Malaya genurostris. The sequence continues at coordinate 234,977,747 of NC_080572.1, read as the reverse complement.
GAATCGGGCATCTATCGGGTCGAAGGTTGGCACTAGATGGCGCAATAGGTACAATGCAATCCAGAGGCAAGTGGCCTTTGGCTTTGTGCGAGTTGTTGCTTCCGCTGCAAATTGCAGAATACTCTTCCATCTGAACTATGATTACTATCGCAGAGAGCTGTGGCTCTGGAAGAAAATCTTCTGCGGTTGACACGTAGTCGAACGGTTTCAATGAACGCCCGTGAATGACTGTGCCACTTCATTTGATAGAACGAATGGCATCGTGCCACATGCATAATGATCGATTCATAATAAATCTCCAAAAAGTAACGCTCTATTTGCGAGTAAATATCAATGTCAGAGGGATTTGTTTTATGACACCGATAAACAAAGTAGGCTTTGTTACAATTGAAGAACGAAGTTACGTATCAGCTGTTTTTCAAAGATGGGCCATCTTCCGAGAGTAAACAAATCGAGTTTCTCTCACCGACCAATAAATGCTTCGAAATCCTACAATTCTGCCTAAAAATTCGGATTCCAAAAGAATTTCAATCTTAGTAATACAAAGAACTATAAAGGGCGATTTACATTTGTTTACGTAAATTTCGCCCTCCGTGTTCCAAAGTGGTAACATTTGCATGCCTTTTGAAGATAAACCAACAGTTCATCGATTAATCAAAAATTGATCTGAGAATATACGATAATTTCTAAATTGAATTTGAAACCAAGGTCAAAACATTCGTCGACGTTTTTCTACATTTGCTGTCAATGTTAGATTCGCCCTTCTTTGAAAAACAGCTGATATGAGTAGTTGAGTACGTTTAAAGGGGAGTTGAGAAATATGTGGAATATTTTCAAACACATTAATCTCAAACTTCTTACTAGTCGAATGGTTTCTGTTAAAGTGTTTGATTCCTCTGGTGAATAAAAGTAAATTGAAGGTTCATTTGCAAATATGGCATTCGAAATAACGATTTCTATCACATCGTTAGAACAACAGTATCATTCAATGGGTAGAGTTGCTTTTTCGTTGTTTAACACTCCTTTCTGAACAGATTGGGTCTAAAAATGTTATTAGTCAAGCTTTATATTGACCTTTTTGTTCTTCAAATGGGGGTGGTCATTTGATCAACATTGTGTTATAAACCTGGTTTGAAATTAATGACATAGAATATTATTTTAAAAAAACTTTTAAGAAATGGCGGAGGTGTTCAATGTTGAAATAGGATACATCCAGCTGGCGCAATTTGTGGCGTTTTTGCAGTTTAGCATTTTATCATTTCAACATCTTGTCATTTTTGCATTTTATATTTTTAGCGTTTCAGCGTTTTAGCTTTTTAGCATTTTATTATTGTGGATTTTAGCATTAGGCATTCTAGCATTCTAGCATTCTATATAGTTTATGTTTTTGTGATGTTGTGTATCTGTGTTTTTATTTTGTGTTTTTGTGATTTTAAGATTTTGTGTTTTTATGTTCAAGTGTTTTTGTATTTTGGGTCTTTGTGTTTCCTCTGTTTTTTGTTTATGTGTTATTGTGTTTCTGAGTTTATGTTCTTGCCTTTCTCTATAGAATAATATTAGAATTGCTGGAAAAACCGACTATCGAACGGAGTCTCGGATACCCGTAGTGTTATATACCAATCGACTCAGCTCGACGAGATCGGAAAATGTCTGTGTGTGTATGTTCACCTTTTAACAAATTTTTAACGCGCATTTTTCTTAGAGATGGCTTAGCCGATTTCAACAAACTTAGGCTCGTTTGAAAGCTAGTACTGGGTCATTGATCAAGTTACTGGGACCCCCCCCCCCCCTCTTCTTAGGAAATTTTTTAAGATTCAAGATCTATGAAAATTCCACTAAGTGTACTAAGAAGGGTTTTTTTAGATTAGCACCACTTATACAAATAGGCTACGCAAATGTCAAGTGACATGTGACATAAGCATTGAAACATGCTTTTGTGAACTACTCGAATCAATCTGAATCAATTGGTGTAAAAAATGAGCCCTAATTAGTGTACGAAATTATTTAATAAAGATGAAAAATATTTTCATGAGACTGTTATGAAGAAAGAGAAAGGCGTTATCAAACCACTAGATGGATTAAGAAGGGTTTTTTCTCGAGTTTTTATGAGTTTGTGTTAATATAAGCTTGATTTTGTTTTTGCATTTTCATGGTTTTGATTTAATTTGTTCTTTCATTTATATGTATTCCTATTCTTATGTTACAAGATTCTTGTGTTAATTGTGCTCTTAAGCTTTTATGGTTTTGTTGTTGCGTTTTTGTGTTTTTGGATTTTTGTGTTCTGATATTTTTATGCAGAATTTTGATATATTGGATCATTTTAATATTTTAGCATATTAGTAATTGAGCATATTAGCTTTTTTGAGTTTTAGTATTTTTGTTAATGGGATTTTTTATTTTTAGGTGCTTTAAAGTTTCTTGCATTCAAGTGTTTTTGAATTCTTGAGTTTTTATGATTTCTGCTCTTGTGTTTCCGAAATTTTGTGCTTTTGTGTTCTTAAGCTCTTGTATTTATTTTCTCTTGCGTTATTGTACTTCAGTGTACTTGTATTTTTAGTGTTTGTGGATTTTTGTGTTCTTGTGTTTTAGTGTTCTTTTAGTTCTCGTGTTTGGTATTTTTTGTGTTTGGTGTTTACATGCTGCAGTGATCTAGCGATTATGCTGTCCTGATTCCCGCCTGTCCTGTCGTATATTTTAGCCCCGATCTGGAAAAATTCTTAGAGCCAATAGGAACGTATCACTAGCTCTGGATCGACAGTGAATTCTACAAAAGCAATGCAATACAAAAAATTTTGCCTACCTTTTGTCTTGATTCCAAATTTTTCTTGGTTTTCTATAAAATGAGAATCCATGTCATTGTTTTTGTTGCTGATTTTCTGTAATTCAAGTTTTGAGTAATTTTGAATCATTGTATTTTTTCGACTGTCTATATTGTGAGCAATTATTTTAAATTGTGCAACGTATCAAGTAAACCCTAAAGAACGGCCATAGTCTACTTAGGTTGAAGTTCCCAACACTTACAAGGTTTTTTTTTGTGACACTAAACTCGAATGATCATAAGTTTGATTGATCGTCAAAAGAACGATTGCAAAGAATCACAAATGAAAGAAACCTTGCTGTTTTTATGTTGAAATGAGAACTACAAATTGCTTCAGAGTGAGAAAAAAAGTGTTCCATATTATTTCCATTCAACCTTGTCCCTCTCAACTAATTACATTTCTTTTATCTTACATTTGATTGATTTCGATTGTATGTCTGCAATCAATCGAAGCCTGCATCGAACACGCTTACACTAGTCATTTGATTTGCCATTCCCAATGGCGTGGCCGCTCGCCTGCAGGCTGCAGCTCATGAATGAAATCATGTGCAACAACATGTGAATTTGTTACTCTGTTATTCAGTGCTCCCCTAGATACCGGCCCAAATATAGAAATTGTCGTGGGGCTGCGCCATAACTATGACGCAACCTTACGTAATTGCTACGTCCTATGCCCTTTGTCCTAACCCATCATTAGTCCAATCTCGTTCTCGATCGTGTAGTGGAAAATAAAAACTATCTTCCAGTGATTGCGTCATCGATGTCCGCATGATGGTCGGGGTGAGCCTGCTATCTATCTGTGCATACAGCGAATGCATCATACGAATGGCATTGCTGGCTGGACCCCACACACACACACACACACAAGCACCAACACACTCAGGCTTCGGATAGCAGGACGAAGGTTTCTGCGCGAGCATAGCATCGAGTTTCGGCCCGCATAGGTAGTGAAAGGAAGGGCTCGCCGCTACACCTACGACGGAACGGTAGCCTTCCGATCGGAATGCGCTAGGATGTGCATCGCGTGCTTACTGCAGCTTTCGCTGCTTGCGGCAATCTGGGAATGACCCAGATAAGAGTCGTTGAACCTTAGTTGGTATATAGGGGGATGTTTGTATATAAGAAAATGCAAACTGCAATTGGGGTGTGTTTTCGGAAACATTTTTAACAATCCATACATTTTCCTACTGCATTGAGCACTTGTTTTTGTCATTATTATTCGATTTTCTCCCCAGTAATGTAGTTTTGAATCTTTGTTTCTATATAAATTATTTATTGATTTTTAAGACTACTCTTAAGGTTCATCAATATAACAGTACGTGTTTTTGATAACCTAATACGGTGTGAAAAGTTTTTTACAATTACACAAGAGTTAGGTCATTTCGAACCAAAATAACCACTATGCAACAATTATTAAACGTAAGAATTATAAAAAATCTGTGATTAAATAATTTTTTACTGTGATGAGTCGTACTACATTGAAGTCAGGCACGTACCCAGAGGGGGGGGGGGGGGGGGGTCAAAGGGGCCCGGGCCCTTGCCGAAATCGAAGTAAAGTAATTTCCATTTTGGGACTTTTAACTTTTATTTCCGGAATCAGGAACAGAAATGAGTTTTTTGGTTATCAACTAACAAGATGTGCTAATTAGAAGATTTTACCAACCAGTTTTAAATAACCCGCTTCTTTTTGCAATCGAATTTATTTTCGACGCTCAAAAGTCGGGTTTCACAGTGATTACAATCAATGTCAAAATTGAAGGAAATGGTACTGGATGATCAGAAAGTGCCATGAAGATTAGTACTGAGCAAACATATCATAGTTTTAGCAAGATTTTGCGAATGAAAAAGATGTCCTGCCGCTGGATGTTGCACTTGCATACTGAGGATAAAAAAGATGAACGCTAGCACACTTCAAAAGCATGTTCGCCTATCAGGAATCAGAACAAATTGGCTCAAATGGCACGTTCCCCTTGATATTTGGAGATTTGTGCCTTGCCATCAATTTGTTTTTAGCATCATTTTCCCGATATATAAGAGGGAAGAATTGAAAGGAAATGGTAAGGGTTGGACTAGGAGGATGGGAAAAATTGACGACACAAAAACACATAAAAGCAGAAGTAAATTCTGAACCTCTACGAGGTCCCAAACAGTCTGCTGTTAATAAAACCTCCAACCCCCGAGAGGATTTAGAGATCTTACAAAAGCGACACCATTCTGCACTCCCGGAAGAATGCAGAACGATTCGCAGTATGTACGAGCAGAAGTAAATCGGTACCCCCCAAAGGATGCCAAACAATCTGCTAAACCCTATTTAAGGTGAATACAGAAGGGATTCATTCACTTCAGGAAGAACGATGAACCCTTCTGACTATAGCTCCTTACCACATTGGGTGAGAAACGAGAGAATATCCTTCAATTTTAGCTCCGCATACACAGACTCAACCATGTATGGAGAACCAAAAACCCGGATACGTAGCTGCGTCAATGCGGGACAGTTACATATCAGATGATATGAAGTACCATAATCGCATTCACACAAATCACACGAATAATACTCAGCACGTTGAATAGTAGCCATGTGATAATTGAGTTTGCAATGTCCAGTCAGAGCTCTGACCAGAATACTGCAATGATGCTTTGAGAAGATGTAAGGATTTTTTTAAATGTTTTAATCATTTAAATCCCACGAGTTGCGAAGAAAGAAGTCGTCCACTGTGCCAGAGCTTCGCTTAACACAGTAAGGGAAAATCCCAAGATATTCCGTTCACGACTGCATTGTTTAACCTCCTGCAGCCATTCAGCCATCGGCACGGAAATACACCTTGACTTAGGAGTTTCTATTTTTGTGGCCTTTTACGACATGGAACAGGAAACCAGTGGATCAATTCTTGGTAAAAAAAAATAATTCCGCCGGATGCCACACGGCTTACCTGTTTGGTGGACTTATACCACCGGTACAGGTGGGCCGTAGCGTTATTCTTAGCCAGTTGGGAAACCGCTACCGACACTACACGGCTATCTAGGCTGCTCAGAGAGGGAAGTTGACATTGATGGTCAACTTCCATGGATGGCCGAGCAGCCGGTGGATGTTGCACTTGCATACTGAGGATAAAAAAGATGAACGCTAGCACACTTCAGAAGCATGTTCGCCTATGCTGATGATGATGGTGTCGGTTGGTTACTGTTGACTTACTCCATTATTATACGCCAGAGAACAGGACATTACCGATTTCGGTTATATAAGTATAAGTGTGAATTATTGGAGCGATTGAAAATCGGTGTGAGCTATGAGAAATTTATGTGAGTTCCGTTTTGGACTTTTTGAATGCTACTAAGAAATTTTTTCTTTTGTTGCATCATCACTCCCAATTGGGAATTTAAATTTTATACTCATCACCCTGTAAAATTTGGAATATATTCATGCATATGAAAATCTCAAATATATTCAAAAATTTAAACTCGAAAAAAAGTCCGCGAACTCTAAATTTTCTTCAAAGAATGAAGCACGGAATTCGTATAGCGAACAAAAAAAAAAAATCGCGGCAATTTAAAAAATCGGTAAATTTTTACAAACGTCTACTGAAAACGTGATTTTCAAAAGTCTACAAAAAAGTCTGCAACTGAAATATGTCTACAGCTTATTTTATAAATCTGCTGATTTACTAACAAATCTGCAGGCATCTCTGATCCAGACACGGATTAAATAGGATCACGTGGGATTATAAGGCACTTCATTTGAATATAAATTTGTTAAAATCGGCTTGACTATCTGTTCGAAAAATAACCAACAAATTTTGCAAAACTAGAAGAGCTTACTGAATAGTTTCGAAATATTTGTTCCTTGTTACATCGTGGCTTATAAGAACACACCATTGAAATTGAAGGTTTTAATACTCATAGCTCAGCTTTCCCGGAACTAGAAGTCGAATACGAACTATGGGACTATATGTTAGAAGAAATGTAAAAATCGATCCCTTTCCTTTGACACATCCAAATTTTTGCTTAAATCTCTCATTGTCCAATCCGAAATATGTGAGTACATATTTACTTAAAATGCTACATACTTGCACTCACTCTTCAATAGAAAATTAAACAAAAAATACTAAAGGCACAAGAATCATCACTTAGACGCATTATTTCTTATTTGTGGGACCATCCCGAAACGAAATCCTGGGTACGGGCCTAACTGAGGTCCGCGTAAAAAACCACGTAACTTCAGAAATCCGTGTAAAAATCCGCAAAACTTAAGAATGCCAAATATCTTAAAAATGCATGAAACGTCCACATCTATTTTTTTAAAGTCGTTTTTGGGACTTTGAAACCTCGTAACTTCGGAAATCCGCGTTAAAAGAACGGCAAAATTGAAGAATTTTGTAGATTTTTTGTTGAAAACAATCGACTTAGGAACTTAAGATTTCCGAAATCGAAAATTTTTTCTGATGCCAAATGCCTTATAAATGCATGAAACGTCGAGATCTAGTGTAATCTAAATAAAAATGTTGGAAAAAAACGAAGTGCTAGAGAGTTTTGAGATAACATCAAATCTCAACGTTTCATGCATTTCTAAGACAAAACAAGTACACCGCGTAACTTAGGAAATCCGCGTAGCTTCAGAAATCCGTGTGAAAAAAAAACCGCGTAACTTCGGAAATCCACATAAAAAACCGCGTAAAAAAGACCTCATCATGAACTTGCCTTTAGCTTCTCATTCTTATTAAAGATAGTCGGGTAAGCATTTTTTCAAGCCCGAACCCGACCTGTACCCCATCGAAAATTAAAAAAAAACTTACCCGAACCCGAAAAAAGTTCTGACACCCGACTAAATTTTTCATCCCAAACCTGAACCATAGCCGTTGAAAATGAAAAAAAATCGGCATCCCAACCCGACCCGAAACCGATAAACATATCTTTTTCAGTATCCGAACCCAACAAACATCCATCGGGTTTGGGTTCGCGACCATTTCTAATTCCTATATGTATCAGGATTCTAGATTGGAGTTTTGAAACACTTTTTTACAACTCATTTTTATTTCAACATCTCGAACAGAGTTGAAGACGATGAAAGACCTCTTTTTTCGAACATTTTTTTACGATACCTCTTTTTACATAACTCTTTTTACAAACCAAACCCCAAATAACGTAATTTTTTTTTACAAATCTACTTCGTGAAAAGAGCTTTATGCATATCATGAAAACGATTTCCGGCTCATTTATATTCTATAAAAACTACTACAATATGGCTATTTTTCGAAAGGGGTTGGCGACTTCCGGTTTATTGATATTCCTTGAAAACCCTTACTATATGAATATTTTCGAAACAAATTTGATGTGTAAGTAACAAAAAACGATGTCTGGGGTCGTCCAAAGTGGCTATCTGCGGTTTATTTATGTTTCTTGGAAACACTTACAATATAACTATTTTCAGAACCGATTGAATGTGTAGGTACCCAAAAACGATGTTTTAGATCATTCCGAATCGAAGTTGGAAACTTCTGGTCTATTGACATTCCTTAAAACCTCGTACAATATGGATATTTTCGAAACAGATTTGATATGTTGGTACCGGAAAACTGTGTTTGAGGTTGTTTCGAAATCCAAGATGGCGACTTCCGGTGTAGTGATGTTCCTTGAATAGGGGTATTTTCGGAACGGATATGATGAATAGATTTCAGAAAACGGTATTTGAGTTCCTTCCGAAACACAATAAGGCGACTTTCGGTTCATTGAAATTCTTTGAAAACTCTTACAATATGGGTATTCTAGGAATGGATTTGATTAGTGGAAACCTGAAAATAATGTTTAAGGTGGTTTCGAAATTCAATATGGCAACCTCCGGTTTACAGATATTCTTTGAAAATTCTTATAATTGAGATTTTTTTAAACGAATTTAACGATAGTAAGCAAGAAAACAATGTTTGAGGTTGTTCCAAAATCCCAGCTGGCGACTTCCGGTTTATAAAGATTTCTTGGAAACCCTTACATTATGGATATTTTTGGAAGGGATTTAATGGCTGTTTGGTATCGTTCCAAAATCCAAGATGGCGACTTCCGGTGTACTGAAGTTCCATGATTATGGGTATTTTTTGAAACGAATTGGGTATATTCGGCATTGGAAATCTGTTCCAAAAATACCCAAATTTTAAGGGTTTTCAAAAAATATAAAAAAAGGAATCGCCATTTTGAGTTTTGAACCGCCTTAAACATCGGTTTTCCGACATCTACTCATCCAATCCTTTAGGAATAGATTGTGAGGATTTTCAAGAAATATCAATAAATGGGACGTTGCCATCTTGGATTTTGGAACGACCCCAAACATCTTGTAGCTACTCTTCACATCTGTTCCGATACTAGCCATTTAATTGGGGGTTTCAACATCCATTACACAATACTTTTGTTACGAAGTAAATACCAAAAGCGTGATTAATCCACCTAGCAGTGCGATGATAACTTATTTTTGTTTTAGGTTTCGCATTCAGCTCATCAGTGCAGTAGCAGATTATGTTGGACTGCTCATGCCACCTCACGAATCATCAACATCAGCAGACGTAAAGTATTTGCTATTTATAAATTACTTATTTGCACCAAAGTGCAATGTCTATCCTGACGTCTCAGGCGAATTATGTTGATCCGCGAGGTGGCATGAGCAGTCCAACATAATCTGCTAATGCACTGATGAGCTGAATGCGAAACGTAGACCAATCAAAACAGGCTTGTCTAAATCTAAATGACCCTTTTTTATCAATCCGTATGTGTTTTATGCGTGAATATTCTTCGATATTTTCAGTTTTCATGAAATTAATTGATTGACCGTCGTTTTAAATGACAGTTTGAAGTTTCAGTCACTCATTACCCTGTAATTTTGCAACTATAGGTCGAATAGAAACGGTCATTTCGAATATTTCTTTAGTTGGGACTGTACTCGCATATGTCATGATGGCGACACGTTACCCTATCAAAAACATCCTGTCTGTCATCTAGACTGTGTTTATTTTTTTTCATTTACCAACAGAGTTGCCAAAAGAATTTCCTGTAATGTATTGATTTGTATACGTCCATGCGGATTTCATGCAGGATACAGATTTAATACATATTGCCAAAACTAAATACAGAATTGTGCCTACTTCTCATTCTCCAACGCAATACAAAATCGAGCCCGTTTTGTTACAATATTTACAATTGTTTTCATTTTCAAAAATTATAATGAAATTAGGCATCCCTGCAAACAGCTGATCGATAGTGATAAACGAGGGGGAACCAACTAGTAAAAAATCTTTTAAATGACACAAGGTGTGAATCAATAGTAAATAGTTCGCGCGGTAAAATATAGGTGGAACTAGTGCATCACGAAAATTTATTTTTATGATAATTTACTCATACTGTTATATCTGTCAGTCTGTGATTGAACAAAGCACGTTGCGAACGGAGCAAAGCCGCACGTACCGAAGCGTACCGGTTTTGCATCATTTTGAATGACGATTTGAATGTTTTGACACTCATCGCCCTATAAATTCGGAACCGAATGTCGGATCTGGATGAAATTGCACAGTATCTTTTAAGACAATGAGAGATTTAATTTGAATCATGATTTGTGAAAATCGGTTTAATCGTTGCGGAGAAGTCCAAGTTATTTCTGTTTTTGAAGCTTTTCTTCACTATTATCGTTGCTTCCGGAAGCGGAAACCGTTTTATAAAAATGTGCTCCTCGTTTCGCCATCGCTTGTGAAAAAATACTCATGAAATTGAAAATTTTCACTAATCGTAATGTTATACCGGAACCGGAAGTCGGATTCAAATGAAACTCAGGAAAATTATGTGAGGCCATAAGACCTTTACTTAGAATCTAAGTTTGTGAACATCGGATCAGCCTTCGTTAAGAAACGTATGTGACTTTTTTTCCTTTTTTTTGGTGCATATCACTCTGTAATTTCGGAACCGGAAGCCCGATCAGGATAAAATTGATATCAGTATAAGACCTTTCTTTGAATCTGAGTTTGTGAAAATCGGTTCAGACATCTCTGAGAAAATTGTGTGATATTATTTGCCACATGCATATACACACATACACACAAACAGAGAGAGAGAGAGAGAGAGAGAGAGAGAGAAAGAGAGACATTTAGTGATTTCGACGAACTGAGTCGAATGGAATATGACACTCTGTTCGAAAGTCGGGTTTCAGTGATATTATTTTAATTTCTTTACATATGTCATACTGTAGTTTCAGATCCTGAAGTCGGATCCAAATGAAATTCAGAATCCTTATTTGGGAGCATAGGACTGTTCATACGAGTTTGAGTTAGTAGAAATCAGTTGAGCCATCTCCGAGAAAAATTATTGAAATTTTTTTTCACATACAAATTTACTTATCTCGACGAACTCCTTCGAATGGTATAAGGGTATAAGAGGTTGTGTTCTTCCAGCAATTATTGCTGCAAGCAGTTTAAATCAATATAATTATGAGATTGTTTTGAATTTGAAAATGCTGCCATCTTTCTCTCTGTCATGTTTGAACGATTATGTTACCAAAAACGAATTGTGCTAAAATCGAAACGTCATGAAAAATGGTGCCTTGCATAGTCTTTTAGTTGCTAAGGAACATTTGCATAAAACAGTATTTAAAATCGTGTTTCACTTTGCTCCGAAACATCGCTTTATCATTTAGCGTGTAAAATTCCTACTACTGGAATAGGGCGAAAAGTCGCTTACACAAAAATGTTGATATCTCTTTTAAAAATGAATGGATTTTAACAATCTGAAGCTACCCTGCGGAATCTGATGGCGTTTTTCATTGAAAAACACCGGTGGCGTGGATTGGTCTGGTTTTGCACTTTCGAGCAGAAATGGCAATGAAACACCGTCAGAATATTGCATTCCAGCTCGCCAGTACAAAACCAGAGGAATCCACGTCACCAGTGTTTTACAATGAAAAACGGCATAAGTTTAAACACGGCATAAGTTTAAACAGTTTCTGTTTTCAAGGTCAAGTGGAACAGATATTGTGAAAAAACTGAAAATTTTGACATAAAACTTCACATAACTCAAAAAGTAAACATCCGATCTCAAAACTATTCAACAGCGTTCAGGGTGCCGGGGAGACCTTTCATTTGCGACTGGTTTGATCAAAATTGGTCCAGCCATCTCTGAGATCGCGATCTCTTTGTTGACAACTCACATACAGACACACGCACGGACATTTGCTCAGTTCATCGAGCTGAATCGATTGGTATATGACACTCGACACACCGGACCTCGGAAATTTTTTTCTAAAGTTTGAGCGAATTCTATATCTATTTTTTATATTTATAGAAATAGGTAAAAACGTGAACTTTTTTTACGAACTACTTCTTTTTACGAATCCTCGCTTAGTTTGTAAATGGAGATTTCGTTGTATCGTGTACAACTTTGCTTCCGTCGTTTTTTTCCAAAATTAAAAGCTTTATTGTGAAAAAGTGTTTACAGATGTATTATTGAAAGTATTGTCCGTCGCTAGTGACAACTTTCTCCTCACTTTCCAGCAATTTTCGGATCCCGGCTCGAAAAAAGCAGTCCTCTTTTGACGCTATCCATGTAGCAATCCACTCTTCGAAGGATTGAAAATGTTGATCTGCCAGACCGTGTGCCATCGAACGGAATAGGTGAAAGTTAGAAGGGGCGACATCTGGAGAATACGGCGGGTGGGGCAAGACTTCCCATTTCAGCATTTCCAGGTACTTTCTGACCGCTTTTGCGATGTGAGGCCGAGCATTGTCGTGTTGGAGGATGACTTTGTCATGTCGCTCTTGATATTGAGGCCGTTTTTCTTCTAGCGCGCGACTAAGGCGCATCAGTTGCATTTGGGAGCGATCTCCTGTGATGGTTTCACCTGGTTTTAAGAGCTCGTAGTAAATCACACCGAGCTGATCCCACCAAATACAAATCATAACTTTGGCGCCGTGAATATTCGGTTTTTCCTTCGACGAAGTAGCATGCCCGGGCTTTCCCCATGATTTTCTGCGTTTAGGATTAACGTATCGAGCCCACTTTTCATCACCGGTTACGATTCGATGTAAAAGCCCCTTACGATTTTGTCTTTGAAGCAGTTGCTGACATACAAATAGACGGTGCTCGATGTCCCTCGGTTTCAACTCGTACGGCACCCAGTTTCCTTCTTTCTGAATCATGCCCAGGGCCTTGAGACGTTTTGAAATGGCTTGGTGACTCACTCCCAAAGATTCGGCAAGCTTTTCTTGGGTTTGGCGCGAATCTTCATCAAGCAATGCTTCTAGTTGTTCATCTTTAAAGGTTTTTTTCTCTTCCACCACCATCTTTGTCTTCGACATCGAAATCACCATTTTTAAAACGTTGAAACCACCCCCGACACGTTCTTTTACTCAGAGCAGCATCACCGTAGGTTTCTGAGAGCATTCGATGCGCTTCAGCTGTAACAGAAAAGTAAAACTTCCCACAAATGGTGAGAATTGGGCACAAAAACAGATATTTTTGAGCGTGAATAATACGAAAACAAGAACAACTGTCACTGAAACGGCGATGACAGTTCGTTAGGCACTGTATACACTCACTTTAAAGGCATTATCAACATAACCTGCTAATACGCTGAAGAGTCGAAGACAAGACGAACCGAAAAATCCGATATAAAAATTGTTATGTTATGTGATCTGCTATCTTTGTTCAGTGCGTTGGCTTAAAAAATTAGATATAAAATTTGTTCACTGGATACAAGTTTACAAATTGTTTGTTAAGCCCGAAGCAAAAACGATTGCAGTTTTATAAATCAATAGCATAAAGTGAAAGAGTGTGGTACCTCTACTGTTCAACTAAAGCAAAACACAATTTCCTTATTTAATTTTCGTTGCTTAGTTGTTTATGAGTACAGTTTAAAGTAACTCCTCAAATATTCCCAGCTTAATTACCGTAAGCGAACCCACCCAAGTGAATAAATATCTCTCAGCTTGCTATGCCTTTCATCACACCCATCGAAACCACCCATTTACGAAACGGCGAATAAAGTTTTCCAGCAAAACAGAGCCATAGCGAGAGATGGATGAAAACTGATTTAGCGCAAACATACACACCTACACTCACAAAGAAAGGATAAAAATAGATTTCTTCGTTTTATTTTAAGCTTGCTCGTTTTGTGTGAGAAGGTTGTGCCATAACGGTTTTCATGGATTGCTCATAAAAATCACAGCTCTTACTGGCAACTAACCATTTCCTTAACTGTCGTGACTGAAAACGTGATTCGCCTTCTGAAAAGGATTATCATGAGATTCATCTGCTATCGGTCTTATGAGAAAAATGAACAGTCAAATCATCGACCGCACAGCGTGGTGGCGAATTTTGTATTTGTTTGCGTTAAGGCTGAGTGTAATGCTCCTGATGTGCAGATCCTTTCGCTGTTTCATGAATGTTCTATTTTCGGATCACCCGCGCTGACGCTCGGTTAATAAAATATGCATTGGGTTCGAGATTAGGCTATTTTCGGAATGGTTACTGTTTTGGGCAGACTCTCGCGACGGTGCAAGAACAAAGAAATAGGCTAAATTACCTTTTTGCTGGAACAAAATGGATTTATGAATGTCACGTTCTGGGTACAAGCAGAGCAAAATATTGATTGGTTTTGGTACTTGGAAATACTGTAATCAAGATGTTAAGCTAGAACTGTACGATTCATACCTGAAACAACATTCACTTAACATTTGATCTTTTAAAATAGCAATTCTCTTATACAGGTGAAATAAAATAGAACATTTTAAGCACCATGCTACCTAGTCCTATTTGGGCTCTCCGAAGAAAATGTATTCAAAGTGACTTTCTTGAATAATTTAGCAAAGCAAACAGCAATATTATGTATGCCAGCCAACCTATTGGCTATTTCGGTGCGCCTGTTCGAAAGCAAGGTAACCCAAAAGTGATTGATTCGTACCGAATGTCGATGTTAAATCTGCGCACCCGTGTCCGCCCAAGCCGCAGTTCAATGAATAAGAATCGCACACTAGCGAAAGTTAGGAACCTGCCAAATTTTAATTTCAAAACAAGTCTCGTTATTATGCTGTGTAGCATCAATTGACTTGACTTGACTGACTTCGAGGTGGGAGGACTCGAATAAAAACGGATCGATCCGACCAATATGGTATCATTTTCGAGCTTTCGACCTCTTGCAAATAGGTGTCCAACATTGAAACAAGAATGTTTGGTTCATTGGTAAGATGATTTGTTTGACCAACGAGTTATTCTACTAATTTTTCTACGTCGTAGATCATCGCGGTTTGTCTGGCTGCCGTGAGTGCCAACGCCGATCCCGGGCTTTTGGCAGCACCTTTGCCATATGGTGCTCCCCTGCTAGCCCCCGCCTATCAGCAAGGAGTACTTAGGACCAGCTACAGTCAGATAGTTGGACGTAACTATGCTCCAAGTATCATAACTTCATCACCACCTATCACATATGCTGCTCCAGTAGCTGCACCGGTAGCACCAGTTTTCCGAGCGGCAGCACCGATCGCACCCGCCCTGTCTCCGTTTGCTTACAATGCAGTTCCATTATCCGCAGCACCAGCCGTTCCCTACTCGATTCCAGGAATATCCTACCCCGTACCAGCAGTTTCCTACGCCGCACCAGCCGTTTCTGTTGCCACTCCGGCCATTTCTTACGCAGCTACCGTACCTGCCTTACCTTTGGCGCCTCCAGTTGTTCCAGCAATCGCGAGAACTCCAATAGTAGCACCCGCCGTCGCTCCAGTTGCTCCCGCAGCGTTTCCAGTGCTGGCCAGAACTCCGGTCGCCGCTCCGCTACCCAACGCAAATCTTCCGGTGCCAAATGCTGCACCGATAGCACCACCTGCCGATCAACCACGACCGGCGGTTTCCGATGCTTTTGCTGCGAGGTTAACTGCCGCTGCTCCGACTCGCAGCGCAGCCGCTCAACCTGCCCGGTTGGCAACCACCTACGGTGTACCGCAGGCTACTAACGTGGCTTTCAAGAATCAGTGATCATGTGATATTTTCATTGTTTTACGCACAGAAACCAAAACGCTTCGTTTCAGCAGTTAGTGTGATTGATGGTTAGTAAGTAATTGTTGAATTGTTGAAATATATTTGTTTGCAATATTAAAATGAGATTTGTTGTCGGTTATTCGTATACACAGTAAATTACCTCAAGATTACTGTATGTGACCGTTCGAAACGTCAGCAGCGATGCCGGATAGTTGTGTCATTTTCGTAGATTGACATTCTCTTCGGAAACTCCAACAGTGCAAAGCAGGTAACCAGTTTTTTTCTAGTCGTTTCCGTAGTTTTTCAGATCGTTGCCAGCAATCTGTTAGACAGTCCAGCGCAGTTACATATTATACATACCTATTTTGTCGTCTTGATTATACCCCGTGTGCTTTTTAAAGAAATTTATAAATTATCATGCTTTTATTATCGGAGCTCATAACAAAGGAATATCTCTTTCTGTATACTTTTCAAGTAAACAATGTATGTGTAAGAATCAAGGGGTTGAAATTGAATATTACATCGACGACAAGACCTGCCAAACTGTATCGTACCTTTAACTAGCCCTCAGTAACTGATAATGTCGCATTGTAATCATTTGAAAAAATTGGCCACTTAAATTTGCGCAGGCCATGAGTTCTCTCGCATTAATTCATACAATAGAGTAAGCGTTGAGTTTTCAAACATTTGAGTGAAAAAAATACTTCTAACAGTTCAATGCGTTTTCTTTATCGGAATATTCTTATCGAATATGAGGGTGCAAGATCGTTTTTCATTACCGTTTCTAGATCTGGTTTTTAAAACCATAAATTATCAATCAATCTTCAATAGAAATTTTGAATCACTCTTTTGAGTTTTACATTAAAATGAATGAAGAATGACTTTGTATATAAACATTTACGAATAAGATCGTCTTTATTTTGAGTGTAAGGAACTGAAATTTTGAGTTAAACTCACTCAATTTTGGAAAAAAAATTTTTTTTCCATATTTTGATTACAAAATACTCAAATTTTGAAACGTACGTTTGAGGTGACGTTTGTAATGTCAGTGTTTTCGATGTGAAGAACTAGATTTCTGTATCCCCACACACACACAGATTATTTATTTCCAAAATCATAAAAAAAATCATGTGGTTGAATTTTTCTGCATTCTTCAAAAATCAGATAGCGAATTTTGATATGGCTCAACTTGGTTCTTGGCAGAAAAAATTATGATTTCGCATTAGTTGGATTGATTGGACAGGATATCTCTAAAAAAGATCGTCTGACCATCGTTCTCCTTTAAAATATTTGTTGGCCGTTCCATGTATGTAATCTCATACACTGTTAAAAATCGACACTTTTTTAAAATGTGTTTCTATGAATACATTTCATGTTCTAGATTCACTAGGATATCAAGTATGCTTCAATTGTACTTCAAAAGTTTAGCTCATAAATGTTAAGTGTATCGTCAAATGGCTGCATCATATCTCAGCACATTTTAATCTTGGGTTACCAGTTATGCAGATATTAAAGAAAGCTCCATGGAAAAACTATTTTTTTCGTTGATTTTCTCAACTTTTTTCAGGTACCGTGATAGAACAAAAAAGATTGTGGTTAAGTAACTATCAAAAGTTCAGCGTTGAGAGCAATCTGTAATAAGTAACATATATTCATTAAATTATCGGTTTCCCTTTTCGAAACAGTGTACTCGCGAGTGACAGATTCTTTTTGTTTATTTTCACCTTTTTCACCATGCATGAAACTAAGCATAAAAACATAAACTATCAGTTGATACTTGAACTAAAACAAAAAAGCCTCTTTTGCGCCTTTCAAAAAACAAATTTTATTTGCATGACTCATAAAATGTTTGTGTTTTCAGCTAACGGAATTATGGATTGCTAAACAAAATCGTCCTATTCTTTCAAGGTGATTGTGTAAGTCGGTGACAACAAAAAGACATTAAAATCATAAAATTATATAAAATGTGTTATTAAATATACTTTAATAAACTATATTCAGCAAATTATTAAGAATCCAATATGTAAATGACGACATTTCGAACTCCTATGCACCTCATATGAAAATGTATTCTACATAAGATTTGGGTAAATATATGTTCAAATCTAAGATTTTTCATTAGTTCATATATACTTGTATGACAATTCGACTGTAAGTGTCAAACGAATTGAATATTGAATACTAAATACTAAACATTTGTAATTAATCTGCTGTTTGGTGGGGGGGGGAATTTTAATGTATTACTAATAGAACTTAATATGATTTCATTTGAATAATATTTGAAGAGACTTACACTTACCATTAAAGTGTCCAGACGAAATTAAGTGTTTTACCTTCGGTCCAAGTTGTCGATTTTCATAAGTGTAGCTATTAACATTAAATGTGATTGAAAATTTCATTTGTTCCACCTTTCGCATAGCTCGTTACGATGTCATTTATTTACGGTAGGTGACATCAAATCACTCTGATTATACAGCGTTTTCACATTTTCTAACCAAAGCATAGAATTCCGATTGTTGTAAATCTTAATGACTGGAATCTGAAATCATGATGATTTTGAATTCAAAATGTTTTTATGAAGAGAAGGTTTTATTTTTTTTTGTTATTGTTTGAAGCCAAAACTGAGAATTTTCTCTAAAAAGTTCGCTATTTTGTAACTTTAGAACCAACTCAAATTAAAAAAAAACTATTTTAATCCACCTAGTGGTGTAATGATGCCTTTCTCATATATAATACTGTTATGTTCTATTCAAAATGTTTCTCTACGATTTTGAAAGAAACCAAGAGATGGTCTGTGCATAAACTAGTATAACATGGAGAATGAAACAGTTTTCTGATAGTGAATAGTGAACCCAGGGTTGCGAACGGTACTGGAAAATGACACGAAACAGGAGGCAGTCAAACCGCACAAATGACAGCAGTCGCCGATTGTACATCACCGTGACTATAGCAGATAAAAAATGTCATAGGTCTCATGACATTTTCTCTCGTGAATGTCGCCGTTTGCTCTCATCGATAGCTGTTCTAATCTTTTCAATCTGGGAATGGCTAGCCACAATACACAGTAGCTCCTTCCAAATTCAACAACTTTCGAGAGACAGTCGCCAACAAGACTTAACTTTGAAATTCGTATTATGTCGAGGTGTAGGGGGACATGCACAAGAAAGTCTTGCTTCCCAATGCAGACGGTTTTTTGCTGTATCCTTACGTGTTTTGTTTCTCTGCACTCCCGTTGGAAGGAAGCGGTTCAGTGAAAAAAGCAAAGTAAATGCTTTGACTTCCAGAATATGGATGGTGAGTTCGTTTTGGCAATTCGGGTGATTTTGTTTTATTTCCAGTTGATTGATTTACTACAAGGCACTTTTTCGATCAAAAAATTAAACCCCGTTTAGCATGAACCAGAATTGTAGAAGTAATAGGAGCGCAAATTGTCTATTGTTTATTGTCTCTGTTGTAAGATTTCTTGCCTTTGCGTCATACAAAAAGGCAAAAGCTGCGCTCCTGATACTTCGTGTATGAAATTTAAGTAAATAATTGTAATAGTTTTGGCACAACTAGCTTTGTGATTGATTTTTTTTTCAAAACTTAAAATTGAACCGGTAATTCGCATTCAATTTATCACCACAGATCGGTCACAGCGAATATAGCAGTCACGTTATGAAAATGTCATGACATTTTAAACTCGTGACATTCTTGAAACTCGTGACCGAAAATGAACAAAGCAGCTACTTATCCAGTATGTACGTACACAACCACAAAGCGAACACTGTGGCTTTGACTGCTGTGAGAGAGTGCGACAAAATTAACTGCTCTCATTGTTGCTATCGTGTGTCATGGCCAAGGAAGGGAATAATCGTATCTATTTTCACTCGGCTAGCACTCATAGACACGTTTCTACCTGATGCGAGTCACTCGATTTTATTCGTGCATAAGTGTGCTTCTGCCGAACACCCGATTGCCTCAAGTAACACCCGATCGGCAAAGCGCAATAGTGAATTCACTCGCATTTATTCTCTCTTTCATTCGTTATGGAGCGCTGCCATTTGAATTCTGCTTACTACATGTTCGCTTTTAATCCGAACCAATGATGAGTTAACTCGCTCGGCAATCCGAATATTTGCAAGTATTTTGAATCGTGATTCAAGACGATCCATTCTTTTAACGCTCTGGAGTATAATGAAGGCAGGCGCAAAATAATCGTATCCGTGGGGTGATTTCACGAGCCGACGGGAAGTTTAAGTGCATTTTTGATTCATGCTGCAAATATGTGAAAAAAGTTGTTATTTTCCAAATTAAAGCGACATTATTTGCAGTTTTCACGATGTTGTTTCCAGTGTTGCGAAAATATCAAATAATCAAATCTCACCGCTGCAGAAAATCATGCGCGATTTTCGACAGCGATTATCACTATCTACAATATCAATGATAATTGTGATCACTCGAAGTGAGTATGGAAAATATCACACCCCGTCCAATATCACCATAGTGATGTTTCGTAAACTCACACATGATTATAAATTATCATCATTGAAAATCATTCTCACAATTATCAGCCATGCAAAGATTTTCACTATCACATGGTGATATTCAATGAGGTGAGTGAAGTTTTGAAAATCAATTTCAACCAAATCTTATCATGCAGTATGATTATTTTTGGAATGGGTGGTGTCGAATCTCGATGTCTGAAGTAATTTGAAATTGTTGATAGTGAAATTCGGTTCGTAAAAATTCATCTAAACCCATGGCAATATGGATATTTTTGAAACGGGTATGATGAGTAGATGTTAAATATCGATGTCTGGAGTCATTTTGAAATCCAAGATGGCGGCTCTCGGATCATGAAAATTCATCTGAAACCATGCAATATGGGTATTTTTGGAACGGGTACGATGAGTAGATGTTGAATATTGGTGTCTGAAGTGATTTTGAAATCCAAGATGGCGGCTTTCGGTTCATGAAAATTCATCTGAAACCATGCAATATGGGTATTTTTGGAACGGGTACGATGAGTAGATGTTGAATATGGGTGTCTGGAGTCTTTTGAAATCCAACATGGTGGCTCTCGGTTCATGAAAATTCAACTAAACCCATGCAATATGGGTATTTTTGGAACGGGTATGATGAGTAGATGTTGAATATGGGTGTCTGGAGTCATTTTGAAATCCAACATGGTGGCTCTCGGTTCATGAAAATTCAACTAAACCCATGCAATATGGGTATTTTTGGAACGGGTATGATGAGTAGATGTTGAATATTGATGTCTGGAGTCATTTTGAAATCCAAGATGGCGGCTTTCGGTTCATGAAAATTCATCTAAACCCATGCAATATGGGTATTTTTGGAACGGGTATGATGAGTAGATGTTGAATATTGATGTCTGGAGTCATTTTGAAATCCAAGATGGCGGCTTTCGGTTCATGAAAATTCATCTAAACCCATGCAATATGGGTATTTTTGGAACGGGTATGATGAGTAGATGTTGAATATGGGTGTCTGGAGTCATTTTGAAATCCAACATGGTGGCTCTCGGTTCATGAAAATTCAACTAAACCCATGCAATATGGGTATTTTCGGAACGGGTATGATGAGTAGATGTTGAATATTGATGTCTGGAGTCATTTTGAAATCCAAGATCAGCAATAAAAATATACTACGAAAGTAAGAAAATTGTTTGAAGTGATAGATTAAACATAGCAAATTTTCGAAAATATGTATAATTGGATTGTGTTAGTTTTCAATCGCCAATCATTTGGTTGACAGCAACCAATTTGATGTCAACAATTCGACTACCAGAATGTTCAACAAACGAGTTCCTTACTTTTCCCAAGCTTTAGAACAGTAGTATTGGTTCAAGTGCAATATTTGCAGAACTGTCGATGATAAATTTTTGATAGTGATTCTTAAATAAATGTCTGCTTTCGCACAATGAATTCAAATCTACAATACCGTCTCGAAGTGTTGCACTAATTTTTCAAAGAAAATTGTCCGTTTTTATTCGAAATTTGAAAAAAATTACCTCTATAAACAAACGGTAAGTAATGTCGGAAACATTACTGCAAAATCGACGTTAATGCGCAATAGCCTGCACAGTTGTCTTCTAGTAGACCTACAAGCTTATGAAATTAGAATTTAGAGATGCAGATTATAGCGACAAAATTACAAGGTTGTGTAGCAGATACTACCAATCACGGTGACGTTTAATATTTTCAATTCACACTTAATGCCATTTAATATATAGTAAATGGTTAATTGATGAGTGTTACTTGCCGCTAGATGACACTCAACTCCCGAAAAAGTTAAAACTCCGTGGTTTTCACTTCAGTTTTGGTGGATAAAACACGGTGATAGATTGCATTCACGAGAATAAAATACCAACACCAAAAAAGAACTTCCATGCACTGTCCACCCTTCTGGCATCAGTTGTAGTTTCTTTCCTCTTTCAAATTCATCATTTCTCCGTTTTTAACAACAAAAATATTGAATGCAACACTGGAACCTGCAGAAAAATCCGACCGAAACACAGCGAAACAACGCAGAGCAACAAAGAAATACAATCGCACGCGACGAGCGTTCTACACAAACTAAGTTCAAATTTTTCGAAAAATTTTCATAAACTAGAAGTTCACATTTTGGATATCAAAATGACTCCAGACATCGATAATCGACACCTACTCATCATACCCGTTCCAAAAATACCCATATTGCATGGGTTTAGTTGAATTTTCATGAACCGAGAACCACCATGTTGGATTTCAAAATCACTTCAGACACCAATATTCAACATCTACTCATCATACCCGTTCCAAAAATACCCATATTGCATGGTTTCAGATGAATTTTCATGAACCAAGAGCCGCCATCTTCTATTTCAAAATGACTTCAGACACCAATATTCAACATCTACTCATCATATCCGTTCCAAAAATACCCATATTGCATGGGTTTAGTTGAATTTTCATGAACCGAGAACCACCATGTTGGATTTCAAAATCACTTCAGACACCAATATTCAACATCTACTCATCATACCCGTTCCAAAAATACCCATATTGCATGGTTTCAGATGAATTTTCATGAACCAAGAGCCGCCATCTTCTATTTCAAAATGACTTCAGATACCAATATTCAACATCTACTCATCATATCCGTTCCAAAAATACCCATATTGCATGGGTTTAGTTGAATTTTCATGGACCGAGAGCCACCATGTTGGATTTCAAAATGACTCCAGACATCAATATTCAACACCTACTCATCATACCCGTTCCAAAAATACCCATATTGCATGGGTTTAGTTGAATTTTCATGAACCGAGAGCCGCCATGTTGGATTTCAAAATGACTCCAGACATCAATATTCAACACCTACTCATCATACCCGTTCCAAAAATACCCATATTGCATGGGTTTAGATGAATTTTCATGAACCGAAAGCCGCCATCTTGGATTTCAAAATGACTCCAGACATCAATATTCAACATCTACTCATCATACCCGTTCCAAAAATACCCATATTGCATGGGTTTAGTTGAATTTTCATGAACCGAGAGCCGCCATGTTGGATTTCAAAATGACTCCAGACATCAATATTCAACATCTACTCATCATACCCGTTCCAAAAATACCCATATTGCATGGGTTTAGATGAATTTTCATGAACCGAAAGCCGCCATCTTGGATTTCAAAATGACTCCAGACATCAATATTCAACATCTACTCATCATACCCGTTCCAAAAATACCCATATTGCATGGGTTTAGTTGAATTTTCATGAACCGAGAGCCGCCATGTTGGATTTCAAAATGACTCCAGACATCAATATTCAACACCTACTCATCATACCCGTTCTAAAAACACCCATATTGCATGGGTTTCGTTGAATTTTCATGAACCGAGAGCCGCCATCTTGGATTTCAAAATGACTCCAGACACCAATATTCAACACCTACTCATCATACCCGTTCCAAAAATACCCATATTGCATGGGTTTAGTTGAATTTTCATGAACCGAGAGCCGCCATGTTGGATTTCAAAATAACTCCAGACATCGATAATCAACATCTACTCATCATACCCATTCCAAAAATACCAATATTGCATGGGTTTTGATAAAATTTTACGAACCGAAATTCACTATCATCAATTTCAAATAACTTCAGACAATGATTTTCGACACCACCCGTTCCAAAAATAATCATACTGCATGTTAAGATTTGGTTGAAATTGATTTTCAATACCACACTCACCTCACGGAATATCACCATGTGGTAGTGAAAATCGCGCATGGGTGATAATCGTGATAATGCTTTTGAATGATAATCATGTGTGAGTTTACGAAACATCGCTAAAGTGAGATTGAACGGGTGATGATTTCCCCCATACTCAGCGGTGATATTTGATGTTTTGAAAATTTCGCACACCGATATTAAGTGATAATCGTTTTCTAATATCATTCTCAGAATATCAAATGATTTTCTTCATGATGTTCGGCGATGATTTTGTAAGTGATAATCACCAACAATTATTATCGGCGATAATAACTGATTTTTGATATTTTGAGAATGATAATGCCAACACTGGTTGTTTCTAGTGGCCCGCTCACCTAGAAAATTTATGATACCGTATTTTCAGGTAATTGTAGTATTTCGATTTGCTATATTTCAGTAGAGGCTTGACAGTTGCCGAAAGGAACTAACATTTTCAACTGAAAACCTATTTTCTATGTACATAAGATTTTCACATATATCTTTACTTTTCGATCCAGAATCGATAACATATGACAAACGGCTCTCCTCATCAAAATTGAATGTTTTGGAATACAGCTCTCAACGAGCCCATAAGAGTTTTTGATTTTTAGTAGTACTATCTACCCTTATATTATAGCTTCGTGTAGTTTTTTTTGGGGCTGGAAAAGTGCTGTATTCACTTAAAAGTTCGACACAAATGTTTATACAAGTCATACAAGTAGCCAAAATTCATTATATTGTTCAAGGTATTGTAGTTTCCATTACGAATACGATAACATGTGGGCGGGTGCCAATTTTGTTACAACTTTTGTAACAGCATATTACAAGAGAGCAAAAGAAATGAATGAACAATGTTTGCTTCAATCGATAAATAATTATAAGAAATCATGAATGCAAAATTGGAAAATCAGTCTTACAATTTTTTCGGAGATATTCCCTTTGCGCGTTTTCTCGAAACCGTTAGGGAACACACGATAACAATAAAAATTACTGGACCAAACTGGATATTTTGCTTTTCCCTATAGAGAGGTAAAAGAATTGCTGCAAAATCCGACTTTCAAACGGATCCTCGGAGTTTTTCAGAAATGGTTGAACCGATTTCCGCAAGCATCTAACTAACTAGCTACTAACAGATATTGAGTGGGGGGTAATACAAATATAACACATATCGAAAAAAATAGAAATAATTCTTTATAATAACGCATGCGCTATCCAAAATAATAAACATTTCAACTGTTGTTGTTTACAAATCAGCGGAAACATTCTGTTAACAATATTATTCCTTGTATCTAAAACCATGAATCGTGATTTTTTAATAGTCTAAAATTATTAATATAATCGCTTGGTGTATGTTAGTCCCATCAGCACCCAATAAATTAAAATTCGATGAACGTAGAGTAGTTCCCAATTTTCGTCTAATATGTCAATTATGGTGTTGTTTAAGTGTCCTCTGGGGTATCAGAGGAGGAATCACGTACGGTGATCAAGCGGTGATCACCAGAAATTTAGAAATCACAGAAGGTGATCGTGTATCACCAGTCTGGTGATTGGGTAATGGGGCAATAATTTTTTTATAATATGACTAAGGAAATAAAGTTTTCCAACCAAACTTTTTCCTATTCAAACTAATTTATTTCAGTGTTTTTTTATCGAAAACTTCGAAAACTAAACTGAATAGAATGTCGTAATCATTCAAGAATTCAATGAAACTCAAAAAAGTATCAGTACTTGACAAGAAGTGATGATCCATAAACTCGAACGTGATAATAAAATCATAATCATTCAAAAACATTCTCACTATTATCAGTCATGCAGAGATTCTCACTGAAAATGCTGACATTCAATATGGTGGGTGATGTATTGAAAATCAATTTAAATCTGATCTTAATATGCCACTCTGTGATTAAAAACAATTATAATGACAATAATATAACTTCAATCACGAAGCATGTTTCATGCAGAGTAAATTGCAGGTACATTTTTTGTGCAGGTTTAAAAAAATATGTCACTATTGCTTGCATTTCATACACCGAAGTAACAGGAGCGGAGAACTTGGCTAGAGCGAACACAAACAAGCGCTCAAACCAGCCCGGTGGAAGAGTGTTGTAGCAAGTGTTATCGTAGCCAACAGGCTTCTCAGTAGAGGGCTTGTTCAAGTGCTGCGCACACATATTTGCACTCTTGTTACTTCTATACACAAAATTCATGCTAAATAGCGTTTAATAAGGGTAACAAGGTTACTTAGACCATGAGATTTAATCAACCCTAGAATTAAAACAAAGTCCTTTGTCTCTATAATCAATATTCAGAATGTATTGTTTTTTCGCTGTATCCTATTGCGCATATTGCTATTGCGTACTGGACTTCCGACATCTGAATATCATCATCTGCTAGTGCAAATCGCTGCATGACTGATAATAGTGAGAATGATCATTCATAATCATGTGTGTATTTAAATAATATTACTGTAGTGATATTGAAAGGAAAGAAATTTTCCCCATACTTAGCGGAGGTGGACTAGGTGATAATTGTGCAGCACTGATCAGCACCCAATATCAATCTCAGAAAATCAAAAAAATTTCGTTAACATTATAATGCAAACACTGGTGGTATGAAGATTTTTCGAAGGAAGGTTTTCCCAGTGTCACTTGTTTGATCTTCCTGAAATGAGTCAGAATATGCATTGATTGATATGATTAACAGAAATGCATAAACTGTTGCTTGAGAAGATTGAGCAAGCAACAAAGGGAACAACTGCTTTGGAATATTATGCCTATTGAGAGGTTTTACAGTTATGATTATGTCCAGATTTCCAAAACAAAGTTATATGAAATGCACCATCACACCACTAGGTAAACCGAATCAGCATGCCTTGCAATAACGCGGATTATCTGAAACCTAATGCAAAAGCGCACTGGCCGTTTCAACAGATTGCTGGAATCATTCGAACTGTTCAATTACAATGATGAAGCTCTACTTTACTTGAAAATCATTCCGAAGTGAAGTCGATGATCGACGGACAAATTTGTTAGAGTTGGAACTAATTGATTTCCTCATTCGTCAACTAACAATCTCATCTTATTTGTCTTAAAAGACCTAATTAACTCTGACTAGAATAGCACATCAAACTTGTAACATGTTAACATAACTGGCAATGTAACGATCATCATAATGCACATTGCCCTTCAAGCAAAAACTTATATTCAGCCGACCGAACTCATCATGCAATCTTGCCATAGCCAGTTTTTTTTTCACCCTACCCTACAACAGATCGTTTCGATCTAACTCCTGCTGAATATATCCAGTCACACTTGTCAATCGTTCGGATTTTCGATTGCACACGAACAGTTGGCTCATTTTTACGAACGAACATAATCGCTTCCGATGATGTTCGCTGGCACTCTTTAACTCATGCATTGGCAATTGGGTTCGTGTTTCAAAATTTTGCGATTTTCAATTCTCTCATTCTCCGCCATCGCACGCAGTATGATACCGAACGAGTTTGAGTGACTCTGTTATGTATTATTGAGTACGCAATGGAACGATGATGCATAGTGAAAGATGATCGTGTGTATTCAGGGTAATGATTGATTTTTTCCGTCCTTGGTCATGGCTCTCATGATTGCGCCAATGTTGAATGTAGCAGCTGCGCGTATCATTGGCAGTGACTATCTTATGTTTGGCGACAGTTTAAAAAAATGTCAAATTTTCGCACCCTTGAGTGAACCCACTTCGTTTTCTAATGAATGGCCTAACACGTTCATTAGAAAACGAAGTGGGTTCACTATTGTATGTACTTCCAGCACTGGAACCTGAGAACCGGTATAATCGAAGTCGGTTCGTACGGCTACCAACTAACATGACGTACAAACTCTACTGGTTTTTATCGAAACTTAGAAGATTTTATACGATTTTGCCATCGTACTCTAAACGACGATTTAAATTTTCGTTGTATCCAAAAATACACAGTAATTTTTGGTAGAATCATAAGACCTTTCATTTGTCCCTAAGATTGGGAGTAACGGTTTTGAGTCCAGCTTAGAAATTTTTTATACGGTTTTTGTTTCGCCGGTTTGAGTGGCGGTGTACAACATTGAACACACTTTACCCTATAACTCCGGAACCGGAAGTCGGATCCGGATGAAATTCTGGAATTTCGCATGGAACCGTAAGACCTTTCATTTGAATCTAAGTTTGTCAAAATCGGTTCAGCCATCTCCGAGAAAACCTAGTGAGATTATATGACACATACACACACACAGACATTGCTCAGCTCGATGAACTGAGTCGAATGGTATATGACACTTAGCCCACCGGACCAATTATTACTAGTCGGGTTTTCAATTGATTGCATAACCTTTCTATATGAGAAAGGCAAAAAACGTTGGGGTTGGATATTTCAGAAGTCGGAATTATGTACTAAATTTGAAAAGAATTGGTAAAGTAGTTTTTGAATGACGATGAGCACGGACTATAGAAACGTGCTCTCGAAAGAAACGTGTTTAAAGTTTGTTGTCTATAAAATCGAAGGAAACAAATTGTTAATTCCACTGAATCCTCGATTTTAGCTTTATAAAGTACATTCCCGGCAGCAACTTCAATGTCTTCGGCTTCTTTTTTTAAGTTTCCGTGTTATTCTCTTACTCTTCCTGCCCTTAACGCCGAGCTCTCGTCTCTTCGTAGTATGAGATAAGAGGAGATAAATGCCCAAGACTGCAAGAGTTTGGCTTCGATTGACTTGAAAAATTGACAAAACTTTCTAAAAATGTTTTACTATAAAAAAGACAAAAACCAGTTTATTCAAAACCTATCAGCCCCTGATGGAACAACCAATTTCCCTAATCTTAGCTTTTGTGATTTTTATTTCATATAACAATGAGGCAAAATCCTTCCTATTCCCGATTACTGAAGACTCGGTAATTCATGATTCCATCTTAAACGCTTTTACCGTGCTAATAGTGAAATTGTTGCTGACAGGAGCGGTAATAGTTGACAGTTACCAAATTTAGGATTGCCGAAATTCTATGCAGTTATATATTCTGCCGAGCCGTTGGCGGAGCAAATTCCAGTTATTTCTTCGCCGAGATTCAGTAATAAAATTTAATTGTGAGCTGCACTAACAGTTCAATATGGACTGCTTTGTACTGACTAGTCGAAGGCGAAATGTGAAGAAGCTGTTGTTGAATCTCGAAAGTCGTATACTGGGATATAACATTTTTAAGGAGCAAACACGATTATCCTTTTTTCAAGGTAACGCTTAAAAAAATATTGCAAAAATAATGTAATTCCGGGTAATTCTAACGAATTCTGTTGTTGACGTAGTGAGCATAACAAGTCTGATCTAATTCAACCAATGTTTTTTTTAACAACCAACATTTGTTTGAAACAACCATGTTCTAGTTTAAAGTAATCATTTTGCTTTTGAGTCTGTGATATTTCGGTTTGAAACTGTTATTTAATTTTGGTGCGATGGGCAACTAATCGGTTCATTGTTTTAATCAAACAGGATCTTTCTGCGTGTAGTCTAGATCCTATAGAGATCAATTTTGAGATAATCATACTGCTTGCCGGGTACACTACTCATGATAAATATTTTTCAATTTTGTAAATATCAAGAAAATCACGAGCTGATGAAGTTTATTTATTCTATTTTAGTGATTGCATTTGTTTTTACAAGATACTTGCCCCCTAACACAGAAATGTATTCGATGTATGGTGTGAAGATCACAAGTAGTCAATATATTTGAATCAGTGTGTGATGGCGAAATTAAAAGCTTTCATGAGCCTAAACTTACGACAACTGAACAATCCAACCATTGGAAATTCGAAAAGTGTTTTGCATATGTGTTACGATTATATACCTCATCTGAACCACATCGCATTGATGACGCAGATTCAAGTGCTCTCGAAAAGAACATTTTTCGAATGGTACGCTATTTACTCTTAAAAGTGCAATGACCGGTCTTTCGACATAGTTTTAGCTTACAGCCTGGTCGAAATGCAGCACGGATCTGCTCTTCTCGCGAGGCTCGAGATTCTCCCATCCGAAGCCGTTTTGTACGCATGTCTACGAATGAACTCTCTTGGAACACGGATGTTGTGAAATTTATCAAAAAATTTCCCCTATTATTTTGTACTTGAAGATATGAAATCAAGATAAGATGAATAAAATGAACTTTCTCATCGATGCGCGGGCTTTACAGAATGAAATACACAATGCTTCGATACGCGTGACACGGATTTCCCTAGAGTCAACACGTGCACCTTTGATTTTGCTTCCAAGATGGAATTTGGTTGCTTAGAATCGAATCGAAATGCGCAATGCTGTTTACGGGCGAAAGCACGTGATTCACTGGGAGCATAATATCAATGTCGAAGTTATTTTTAGGGCTTTTTTACACGTGGCAGCAGTCAGCTATGTATTTAATTGTTATTGGTAATGAAAAGTTTGATAGACCTGTGAATCATTTCATGAAGTAATTGCGGATTTTTTCACACAGTATTAAGCTCGATTCACCATTTAACATTCGGCCGAAAAGAATCATATCGGCCGAAAAGAATATAGCACTTTGAGGAAAAAATATCGACAGTCGTATTCCATTTTTAATTTCAACGCAATAACAAATCTACCTGCCAAATCAGAAATTTTCTAGTGTCATTTTTAAGCAACAACAAATCTCAGTACCTGCCCAAAGTCAACTTTTCATTAGATGGATAAAATTTGACAATTTCTTGAGTAAAACTAGCTTGGAGTATTATGTTTGCATATACAAAATCTTGTCATAATCTGTGAAGGGGTTATCGAGATTTCTTTCAAGCAACTAGTGCAAGAAATTCAAAATCAACATAATCTGCTAATGCACTGATGAGCCGAATGCGAAACGTAAAATAACCCCTGAATGAGTGCAAGAAGAATTCCATTATGGAGGGTAAATTTCTGAAAAACAGGTTAGGTCAAAAATCCGGGAAACAGGTCAAAAGTAACAAAGATTTGAGAAAAGAGTGGATAGAATTGTTTAAGAAAGATGGCGCATATAACTTGTTGGGAAGCGTTAATACCACAGTGTGGGCATTTAGAGTAGGAGTGGAGGGTGAATAAACCGGCTTTTAAAAATATCCAACATATTTTTGTTTTATTTTATATTTAATAAGGTATGCGCTAAGATGCTGAAGGCATTTTTTTTTTTAGTTGGATCTCGTTGTCACCCTGCTTCCATTGTCAGCTTCCATCTCCCTCCTGCGAGGATTGAGGGGCACTTCGTTCGTGGTTCGTCTCGTCTTCCATTGCCGCATCGATTCGATTCGTTGAAGGGGATGCTTCATTGTTGTTGGTGACTGTCATAGGTGTACTGGGGTTGCTTAGGGTTGGTGTGAAGGAAGCACCGTTGTCCTTTGGTGTGGTTGTCTCCTTGTCCAGTTTGTCACATGGCTTACCGTAGTGAACAGCTGTTTGGCAATATTGACATGTGGCCATCTGATTGTCATAGGTAACAAGTGATTTGCACGGAATTCTTGTATCTTGACCGAAAATCTCATAAGAAGGTATAGGCCTCTTCAAGTGTATGCGTAATAAACGTACGCCATTTAGAATACCGGGGAAAAAATTCTTCCACTTTTCTTTTTCGATAGAGAGAATCTCTCCGTATTGGGACATAGTTTAGCGAATATATTAATCGGTGACGCTTGAGGGAAGATCATGCACACGCACTTCTATAGCACTATCTTCCATATATACTGGAATGTTGTACTTAATGTTCTCGTGCTCCACATAGTGCACATTGTTATTGTCTTTTGCGAATTTAATTGCATCCAACTCTTTATAAAACTGGATTGCATTGAAGTAAATGCACACGTTTAATGTCAAGATGCATTTGTTCCTTAAGCAAACCTTCAAGTTCTCGTATCGAAGGTCGAATTTTGCACTGCCTGAAGTCAACAACAATTGTATTCTTTCGTGTCGGCGGTAGCTTTTGTTCGTTTTGTTCACTCATTTTGAGATCGTTCTATTGTTCACTACACAATACTATACTTGGTTTCTTTCGTCTCGAACGTAAGCGGTTTGGTGTTTAATCGACTGACTTGGATGAGATGTGAAAGCGAACTGAGTGAAATTTTATTTCACATATTTATAATTTCCGTATAAAGTGCTCCCTTTCGTTTTTCTTACGTTGAACTCAAATTTAGGGTAAAAGTTACTCATTAACATTGATGGTAACTCGTCAATTTTTGACGTTTTCATATATCATATGAAAATGAGTAACTAGTACTCACTGAATCAAAAATGTGATTAAATTATTTCAGAGTTTACCAAACGTTTGCTTAACTTTGCTTTGAAACCCTCGTTATCAATATAAAATCAGCTTGAAATACACGATTCACATTTCATCCGAAGGATAATACCGATTGAAACATACCGCCATTTCTTCTGTGAAGTTTCAATTCATTTGAAGCCATTTGCAGGGATGACAGGTCATTTTTCCATATCATGACACATAGATCTGTGAACCTGGCATCCTGGTTGCCCAAGGCAAAGAACAAAAAGATCGTACAGTGGCCGGGGCTCCAGTTTGACGGATTTTCTCTTGATTTAAACGGCTTCTTTAATTTATAGGACAAAACTAATTGAGTTCTAATGAACAAGTTGTTATATTTCAGTTCGTGCTCGCATCTCACCCGACACAGTCGAAAATCGTTTACGGTCGAAACAACAGAAACAAAGACAATACAGTGCAGTGAACAATAGAGTGTACGGAATGGTAAAATACGATTTAACAAAGCCGGAAACTTGGCCTACAAGACCAAATTCAATTTGTATAGATTTCAAGCGTTGCAAAGTTAGACCAGCAGCAAATTAAATTGAAATCTTACTTAAAGAACGAATGCATCTAGACGCTAATAATGCAAGTGAGATTCAATTCAACAAGGCGTCTAACTGTGTGTACATCTTGTTTAAACGAGAAAACGATGCAATTGCATTCTCTTCGGTTAACAACGAGGTGCACAGCGTTGAGTGTGACAACATCCCTGTGCAAATGGTGGACAATGCCCTAGAAATACGCGTGCATGACCTTCCCCGCAGGCCAGCAATAAGTGCGTTCGGGAGAATATGACGCAGTACGGTGAAATCCTTTCCATCGAAAGGGAAGTATGGCGGAATTTTTTCCCCGGCATCCGGAATGGCGTGCAAGTGGTACGTATGCATCTACGTAAGGCAATTCCATCTCACATCATTTGTGGTCAAGGTGGGACACATCCGTGTAAAACGTTGATTACCTATGAAAATCAGCTGGTTACATGTCAGTTTTGTGAACAGCCTGCACACTACGGTAAATCTTGCACTGAAATTGCGAAAAGGACATCTTCAACCAAAGACAAGGTCAACCGTTCAACAACGAAAACTAGTGAGCGCAGTAATCCTGTTTCACCAACAAACCAACCAGCAACTGCAACCAATGTACAACAAGGCGCATCTACAGCAACTAGCAACTCAAGACTGCGAACAACAAGGAAAACGAAAAGAAGACGGAAATCAACAACAAAACCACCAATGCGGCAATGGAGGACGAGACGAGCCACGAACAAAGTGCCCCTCAACCCTCGCAGGAGGGAAATGGAAGCTCTTCTCCTCCTAGAAAAAGAGTGACAACGAGATCCACTTCGAAAAATTGTTTATTTAAAAAATCGGCTAATTCGGCCACGTAAAGCTTGTACGCAAATAGGCCTGAATAAAAATACTTTTTAAATAAAAAAAAATTGTCATATTCGTGGACCATCGTTGTGTCAGTTTATTCCTAACACAATCTCTGCAGTTATTATGTACGCTAAGAATAGGTTGCGGTATCCGCGGAATTAAACCAACGCCCGGTTGTGGAATTGTCATCCGTTGTCATTAATGTTCAAGTTTTGGGAGAGAGAATTGTACTATTAATTGAAACCTACTAAATATATTAACATTGCAACATCTTCATTCAGGTATCACAGCGCTGAACAAAATCCGGAAGTAGTCGATTTTTACAGCAGCACCGGAGCAGCAGCATAGGCAGCAAAGGCAGGAGCAGCTGCATATGCAACCGGGGCTACGGCAGTATATGCGAGAGGAGCAATTCCGTTGTAGTTACGGGCGAAGAACTGCGAACTCTGCGCCGTTACGACGGCAGGGGCTGCAGCTAGCACCGGGGCCGTGTAGGCCACCGGAGCGACCAATCCTGGCTTGGCACTTACACAGGCCACAGCAAGAAAGACAATGAAGACGATCTGTGAATGAATAACATTTTGTTAGAATATTACTACACGGAAAGACCGAAATTAGCATTTTGGCGAAAAAATTAGTTGATTTTCTGATTTTAGTTAGTTATTTTTTGAGACAACTAAAAAAATCTTACTTTTGCTAATTTAGATTTTTTAATTCTAATTTTCTTAATAATAATAAAATATTTGTTGAAATGGCTATTTTTTTTAGTTGAATTCACCAATTAAACGTGCTGTCATTTCTTAGCTAAGGCACGCTTCATATCCATTCAACTAATTTTTTAGTTGAATTAGAGAAATAAAACGTTGTTTTCAACCAACATAAATGGTTGAATTGGTTTTTGCAATTAGCAGCTATATGGCGCTCGTTAACACCGTAATGACTACTAGCCACTAGATGGCACACTACTACCGAAAAAAATTTCAGTCGCGGTTATCTTTTCAATATTTGCAGGTATAAATACGATGTTGTATTGGAGAAAAAGACATAAGCGAAACATAAATTTCTTTTTGAAAATTTTACTTCTAAATCGCTGTTTTCTTCATTCGACTTCGCGAAATCGACTCTCTCACTGAAAACTTTGAGCACTCGGAAAACAAAAACCGAATACAAGTAGTACACCGGACGGCGTAGCCCGGAATGAGAAGATACAAAAAAAACATCATTTGACGTGTACAATTAGAGTGCAACATTCGAAACTCACTTCACTGTTTCGCGTAAAAACATTATTACCCACAATCGCTTTAACTGCGCACAAATTCTGAATAAATACACTTTCCACTAACAGTTTACGTCATTTTTACATATCGGTTTAGAAAATTATATAGGGATAATTTGCGAGCAGTTTCAACAAGACTGTCCCTTTTAGCTTTTTAATGGATTGTTTTGCTTTGACATTGCTGTCCTTCAGTAATGACGGTGATAGATAAATAGAATCAAAGTTTCTGAATTTAATAACGAAATTAGTTGTCAATGAGAATTTCGTGTTGGATTGAAATATTGCTGGTTTGTGTCCAGAATATTCACCAACTAAACACTTTCTCTAAAAATAAGAGTTTTTTTCAGCACAGTAAATTCTAAATTTTAACTAATTTTATAGTTATTTTGGAAATTTTGTTGTTAAAATCAACTAATTCAAAAACAGTAATACGAATTAGGCGCAGAGCTAATTTCGGTCGTTCCGTGTAGAATCACTCGGCGACTTCTGTAGTAACTTACAATTTTGGTGAACATTGTTACTGTTTTACGTTGCAGACTGACTGATTGTAGAACGATCGAACGGATAAGAGAAACTGATAACTGCGTTGACTATGACAAATAATATTTATACCATAATTGGAGCTACAATTATAGAACCACCTACATTCGATAGCATTTGCTCAGCCACCACCATCCACCAAACAAATATAATGAATCCGAAAACAAAAATCCTTCAATACTACATAAATATGCACGGTGCGTAGTTTCCAAATTTCACAGTCCATTCGAGTAAGCATTAGGTTGACCGTTGAGCACGCGTGACCATGACACGTTTTTCCAACGGACGTTTGATGCAACCAAAGTTCAATGTACGTCGGTAGAAAAGGTTGTATGTTAATGTTATGGTAGATTTCTTCAATTTGTTAAGTAACATTTGCTATTCTAGTTTAGTACTATGAATGAGTTGTTCGATGAATAATTTTTTCCTCAGCCACTTAAAGTCTGGTTGACGATTTAAGCCCCTAAGAAGTTTGTTTGATTTCTGTGAATCAAATTCACTTCTATTAGTTATTTAACTGCGAAAGTCCAATTCTAATATGTCTAATTATGCGTTTCAAAATTGGTCAAAATTTTTATCTTCCTTTTGAATTGCGTTCCACAAACCATCACGGTTTTCGTGTTTGGTATTAGACATTTTTCCCTTAACCTCATTCCAAAGGTCTTCTATTGGATTGAGACCAAGAGAATGCGCTGGTCAGTCGAAGACATCGATTTTATTTTCAATGTTCCACTACTTCGCCTATTTCAATGTAAATTTTGAATCGTTACCTTGCTGAAACTTCCTTTGCAATGGAAAATCTTCATATGCATAAGGCTGCACTACTTCATCCAAGATGTCCAGGTACTCCTTCTGAGCCATAATAGACTTTTCCCAAAATAGAAGGCCAATACGAAAAAATACCTCCCGAGTTATGAATGACAATGAGAGAAATAAATGTCTACTATCTGCTCCGAATATATTTACTGTTGTATTGTCATTTCGGAAAAATCTAACTCCAGGTTGTTTGAGATTTTCGAGATGAAGCTAAAGCGCCTAGAGGTGCCATGCTCACAAAAAACGATGTTGCCAATGATTTGTTCGGGAAATGTGAGAGCTGGATATCTTGTAAATATGATGTCTTTGAGTAAATTAAACTGTTTCGGACTGTTCTAGCTAGGACTACCACCTCGGATGCATCCCTCGCCCGACATCAATTTTATTTGGCGATCATGAATTTAGAGAGAGAGCTTATCATATCGTTGAATACTTGCGTTGTAATACTTGTTGCTGAAGACATAACTAATTCTTACTTTGTTTGGTGTCTATATAACTGACTATAGATCTGATCACTAGAAATTGAACAATGCGTGGGAGATACGCGTTGTTTTGTTTAAGTGAGCTAACAATATTCAGAATAAGAACATTTAGGGGTTTTTGGTTTGTACGTAAAGTACATATTTTGTTTCGATTTCTTCGCATTTCGCCTTCGGCTCATCTGTGCTTAAAGCAGTTCAAATTGGACCACCATCTCCGCCTAACAGTTCAATTTGAAGCGCTAAGCAAACGCAAAGTCCACACTATTTATGTCACCCTTTGCGTCTGCTTAGCGGCTCAAATTGAACTGTTAGGCGGAGATGACGGTTCAATTTGAACAGCTTTAAGCACTGATGAGCCGAAGGCGAAACGCGAAGAAATCGAAATAAGGTTTGCTTTCTAGCATCAATCGTTATGACAATTTAAGAAAATCATTGCCGTTTCGTGAAGAGTAGTAGTGGAATGTGAATGTTGTGTTTGATTAGGATACTCTCGAGATTTGATCTCTATTTTATTGAAACAACAGCAACAGGAAATAGAGTTGATTTTATACCACTCGGTGGTGCTTCTATCTTCAGCTATTCCTTTAATTATACTTGGCGAAAATATGAAAGCTCATGAAGGAAAGCTAACAAAAATTCTTTCATGACTACCCGAGTAGATTGTGAGATTAAAAAGAAAACTCAATTTGATGTTGTGCTTTCGTATATATCGATTACTTAATTTGCTATCGTTTTGGTCGTTTTAACGGTTAAAAGATCAAAATTGAAAGCAAAAAAATGCTGTGTGACATCAAACTGGAAACTAGTTTTGCTCTCAGTGAAAGCACATTGAAAACTTAATATGATGTACATTTTCTCGAAATGACACGTCACGAGCATAATCTAAAAATAGAACAGCCAAAAAAGGTACGTGATAGTATACATTTAGACGATATTACTCGCAAGCAAGAAAAAAGATTTTATGCAATCTCCATATTAGTCGCAAGCAAGAAAAAAGATTTCATACAATTATCCCCACACCACCGCGGAGAGAATCCGGTTTCGAACTTAGGTGATTTGGAATGCGAACTTTTTGCGATTGCTATGGACTGTAAGTGCTAACTGACAGGAGATGGAAAATGTTCGATTATAAGACAAGCAGTGTTGTTTCACAAAGTTGTATGCAGGTAGTTTCTATCAGTGCACACTCGTTGCGTCGCTTCCATCCCGCATCCACCGTGAATAGCAGCGTGGCTATTTGAGCACAGTATAAAAATGTTCGCTTTGTCCTTCTCATATCCAAAGATGTAGCATTCAAACATTATAACATTAAATTGAGTTATCTACTTGATCTCAAACAACTCGCACATGTAATCACTTTGAAATGCGAATTTAGAGGCTCTGAAGACCGAACGTTTTACGTTGAAGTCTCATACAACACAGGGAACGTGAATTAGGAATCCGGCAATAAGGTATCCCAGATCATTTGTTTTTTCGACTAATTGGGACAATGAACGATTATCTCACTTCTGACCACAGATAGAACCAGAATCTCTTCAGTAAATTTTTAGGTCTTGTGTAGACTTATAATTTACAATCATTTGATGTAGAATTAGTCCTGTGACTCAAAATTATAAAGATTTAGTTAGACGATTTCTTTAGAAAAGTGTAATAAAGTTCCAAGATCTATTAGATGATTGATAAAACACTTCTCATAATATCTAGCGTTAATAAGTATATAAAGTTCTAAGCATTTATAACTAGGAGTGAATTGTTTTGACGAGTGTCTTCGACATAGTTTGTGGACTACTTAGGAATATACAAATTAAACATATATTTTCTTGGTGGCTCCTCTAAGCCACTAAAGTGTTATTAGAATTACCGATGATCGCCAAATCATCTAATGCTTCCCAGACGTGTGGTATGACACCAATATTCTCGTGGTTAAAACGAAAGAGCATTATTTGCGCAAAAGAAGGAAAAATGTTGAAAAAAAATCGTTTTTTCGCGGTGATGGTTACGGTCAACTGCAGGATTTCGGCAGGATGTCAAAGCATTTTTGTAAAAGGCAACAAAGGATTGAAGGAATAATTCTTCCATTGAAACTTAACTTTGTATTTTTGTGCTGCCATTTGAAATTTGTTTATTTTCAATGGATTCACTAAGTTGTTGATTTCAATATTTTCATTTTTTGAGTTTCACAAAACTTTTGCTTTTAAACAGCAAAATGATAACACAATGTGATATTAATTGAAAATTTGATGAGTCGATATCATATTAGGATTTCAATCTGATGTTGCTATCATAATCAAATATCAATTTGTTCTAATTTTGATGTTAGACTTTATAACGACTAAACAGTTAACCAGCTGTCAAAATTATAGGCAATAAAGTAACCATTCGGCAAGACCCTGGACATTATATATTACAGACTCATAACAGTGTACAAAGAGTTCGGGCGTAACAACACACTACATACATTGACATGGCATAAAATCCCGACGAATTTACATTGGTTCTTCTGTGTACTACAATAGAGGAAATAATCTTATACAGGGTGGACCATTTAAAGTGAAAGCATCGGGCGACCCAGTAACTTTTGACAGAATTGTCAGATCGACTAATGACATACCGCGTTGAACGCGTCATTCCAAGACAATTTTACCATGGAAAGTGCTGAAATTGTTCACAAAATGACCGAGAACGAGGCAAACTTTTAGCGAAAGATCATCATATCAGACGAGGCCCATTTCACGTTAAATGGATGCTAATGAAAATCGTCATTTAATTGAGGAACAGTTTTACTTTGAAAATCATGGTAATGTTGCGGAATGTGTGCCAACAAATCATCTTCTCGGATGAGGCCCATTTTCATCTCAACGGATATGTTAATAAGCAAAATTGTCCCATCTGGGGGACGGAAAACCCGCACGTTATCATGGAGATGCCGGTGCATCCTCAGAGAGTGACGGTTTGATGCGGATTTTGGTCTGGCGGCATCGTTGGGTCATTTTTCTTCGAAAATGAAACAGGAGCCGCCGTCACATTCGTGCAGCCTTAGCTGAAATAAAGCTACATACAATCGAAAATGTACTAAAAAACTGGACCGACCGTATGGCGTACTGCAAGAACAGCCGAGGCAGCCATTTGAATGAAATTATATTCCAAAATTAACCGGAAGGATTGTACTTTAATATGAAAAAATAAATTTTGAAATCGGATGAACCGTTTGTGTTTTATTGCATGTTTAAAAAAATAGTTATAATCGAAATGAAAATAAATAAAACTGCAACACATAAATGATAAAGTTTTAAATTAATACTAGAAACTAGAACTGCAAAATTTGAGCTAAATCAGACAGAAATTAAAGATGACTCTTTTTTATTACCACTCATGTCATATTCGCTATTCACGAAAAAATTAACATAACATTTTAATTAAAAATAAAAATTGGTTATACTTTGAAATAAACAATAGACTCGAACTCATCATGTTAAAGGCCCGACAATGCATTTTCAAAAACGAATTAGATTTTGAAAATAAAAAAATTACTGAAATATTCATAGATTATTGCGTAAAATAAAGAATAATAAAGAAATGAAAAAAGGAGTATGCAAAGCCTCCACTATGTCATTTGCCCTTGTTTTCTTCCTCGTGTTTTTTCGACATTTCAGTTAGTTTTTGACCATATTCTGTGAGTAGCCAATAGTTTCTACGATTTATTTGAGAGTTTGACCTTCTTTTGTCTATTTTTTAAGGCGTCTTTCAACTGAATTATAGCGTCTATCTCGGTCATTGTTTGCTCACAAAAACTAAAACCTTACTCTTTTTCATAAAATATATTTTCAGCAGTTCAAATAGACAACCGTAAATCAATTGACAATTATGATTTTTTTGTCTTTCTCTATAGAAAGGTGTTAGAATTGCTGAAAAAACCGACTTTCGAACGGAGCCTCGGAGACCCATAGTGTTATATACCATTCGACTCAGTTCGACGAGATCGGAAAATGTCTGTGTGTGTGTGTGCATATGTGTGTGCATTTTTCGAAGACATTTGAACGCGCTCAATTTTCTCAGAGATGACTGAACCGATTTTAACAAACTTGGGCTCGTTTGAAAGCTACTGTAGGGCCATTGATGAAGTTCGAAAATCAAATGGCTGTGACTTTTGGTTCCGGAGATATGAAGGTATAAGTGACGTAACCGATAAAAAGCGTTGTATTTTAACGCGCTCAATTTTCATACAGATGGCTGTACCGATTTTAACAAACTTGGGCTCGTTTGAAAGCTATTGTCGGGCCATTGATCAAGTTCGAAGATCAAATGGTTGTGACTTTTGGTTCCAGATATATGATGGTATATGTGACGTGACCGACAAAACACGTTGATTTTTACTGCTCCTATATATATAAGGGTGCCAAAATTTTGGGATCACCTCTATTTTTGTTAAGCTCTAGTGTTCAAAAGTTTAAGCACCTTCAAAAAAGCCTTCATGCAAAATTTGAGCTAAATCGGACATGCGTAAGGGGTGCTGCCCGGTGGTAAAGGTTTGACAATTTTCGATCTTGAAAAAGCACCATAGGGGGGAGTACATGAAATTTACAAAATCGAACATTTTTTTGGTGCCGAAACTCTTAAAACTGCATGAAACATCGAAATTTAGTGTCACCTAAAAAAAATTTTTTTTTGAAAAAATCAACTTTCTGGGAAAAAAGTCGATTTTTTCAAAAAAAATTTTTTTCGAGATGACACTAAATTTCGACGTTTCATGCAATTCTAAGCCTTTTGGCATCAAAAATTTTATTTCGATTTCGAAAATTTCATGTCTTGAAGCCGAAAATTTTGATTCTTTGGTTCTAGTTCGCTGTCAAATGCTGTGTTTAAGCAGTGCTTACACGTTCACATTTTTCTTCATGCGGTTGCACCAACATAAGGAAACGATTTCGATGGAATATAATCAAACTATAATAAACCACAATTTCTTTTTCTTATTCAAAAAGAGGTCAATTTACTTGTTTTATAGAGAATACTAGACTAGAGTTATATTTATTTTTGGTTTGAAGAAATTAACTTTTAACGCCAGTGTGGTTTGATTGTATGGTATGAACGTAGCTATATTGTTGACAACAACGCCATCAAAACAAAATGCGTCGGTTTTAGGAACCAGCTTCCATAGAAGGGGGGTGACTGGGATGCCTGATTTCATCAGGTTTTGTATAACATTTGAAAATGAATTGTCTCAATAAATTATGAAGTTACGTTGATAATAAAGAGTGATTTTTTGCTGGTATTCTTTTGGCAACACTATTTTTGACAGATCACGCGTGAATCGTGTTTTGTGTCATTATCAAACTTGTGCAGTTTGGTTTGTAATTTATTCATGAATCGTCGTTCGGTTCAAAATGTAATCATGAATAAGCGTTAGCAAAGTTGGGTTCAGCGATGAAGCTCATTTCTGGTTGAAGCGATAAGTCAACAAGTAAAATTGCAGCATCTGGAGTGAAAGATTGAAATTTGAATTTTACAGATGACTTAATCCCTCATACGATGTAATTCATGAAGACTTAATTTGTTAAATGACGGGAAATTTCATTTGTTATGACTTAATGTTGGATTTGCATGAATTTTACTGGTTTCGACTGTAATGAGCATTCGGCTAACGGGTGAGAATGTATGAATTTAAATGCACCTTTTACCAGCCAAGCAAATGTGTGCTTCTGTGGCTTAGTCGATCAACGGACGTACTTTGTGATCCGATGATTCTCGGTTCAAGTCACACAGCGGTCGTTATCATTACTTCATGTCATGGAGTTTTAGACACAATATTGAATGTTTTTGCACGTAAATTTGCGTGAAATGCGACGCTCCATTTGAGTGAATCTAATGAAATGTACAATCATAGGATTTTTTCGAAGTGTGTAGATTTATGATATAACACAATTACTATGGAAGCGATTTCTGGGCTACTCGTAGCGCCTCAGAAGGCGCATTGCTACTTGGTGATCAATTTACCAAACAACCGTTGAACACATAGAATTCAATACTTCGATGTCTATTCTCTGAGATTCTACTGGTTCAAATAATGAAACTTAGATGGCGCGATAGGAAAAATTAGTTTTTCTTTAGATTGCTAATATACGGTAACAAATCCGAATACGATTCCCAAATCCACATGAAAGGTCCGAAGGATTTTTAGGCCCGGCAGACAAATAACTTCGAGGATATGATCAAAGTTTAAATTTGTACAAAAAACGCTTAATTCTGAAATCATAGCCAATGTATTTTTTA
The DNA here is from genome assembly GCF_030247185.1 of Malaya genurostris. Lineage (NCBI taxonomy): Eukaryota > Metazoa > Arthropoda > Insecta > Diptera > Culicidae > Malaya > Malaya genurostris. Next base: position 234,934,625 of record NC_080572.1, on the reverse strand, counting down.
TGGAGACGCATGATAATTGATGCATGATGTAAACTGGTCGAAAGCTCAATTCGGTACATTACTTCAACGCCACAGGGAAGCTTTATGGCATAGAAAGCTCTAATTTTGCTCTCTTCATAATCAACTATCCTTACTGGCGTTCTTCCTGTTTGGTGTTTCTCTGCAGTAGCACTCTATCAACCAAGGATATATACACAAAACATTGTCTCCCGGTCTCTAGTCTCAGCATCGCTGCCTTGTAAAGTGTTTGACATTTCAAACCCGTGTGTGCTCTTTTTTATTTTCACTAATAGATTACAGTTCATCTGTCCTCCCACACCACATCCATACTCTATCATCAACAAGTTGCTTTTGACCGTAGGCAAACTCCGTCGTAGAATCCGGAACAGAGTGCTTGGGCCAAAGCGGATTGTTAATCATCTTCAACTGGCCGTACTTCTGGCCGCGACTATCTTCTCAAGTGTACTCTCTATTATATACTTTCCTCGTATTTCCTTTTCCGAGCATCCAATCTCCGGTTTCCGCTGCGGGAAAGCTATCCTCAAGCCGACGGATCTCGTGAAATAATAATACGCAACCTAGAAACCGACCCTGCCGTGTGAATGAGAAAATGAATAAGGTAAGTCCCAGAGGAAATGTGAGATTCGATACATCTCCGGTTAAGAAAAAGTATACCATTTCCCTTCACATCTCAAGTGTATCGATCAAAATGTTTCCACTGTTGGGATCTGTTTGCTATTCGGTTTAGTCGTAACTTTGCTAATCCAGATTATCGCTAGTCGTCCTCATTAGCATGTACAATTTTCTTTCATGCCGACAAGTGTTAATTCACCGCGAATGAAATTAACTTTTTTTTCTATGTCGCTGAGGATAAAAGGCCCTTTTATCCGCTATTACACCTAACACTCACTTGTTAGTCAATCGAGTCAGAAGGGTTGTGACGTCAATGATACATCACGCAGCGACTTTTTCTTCACCGTAGAGAATAAAAAAAAACCTTCCACTTATTTCCGCATTCTTTTGCATACTCCGTGCTGTCGTCGTCGTCGTCATCGTCGCGGATATTCTCTCCCTCATTATGCTGCTTTTACAATGTCAACAACCACAATGCTAACAAACGACAATACGGCCGTACTCCAGATATGGGTTGCCTTCGCAGTGTTCGGTGCAATATCCATTTTGCCTGCTAATGGCCGTATCGTGAAGCGTAGCTACTCTGACCAAAGCGTTCGCGGGTACCTGACGGAGGTGAGTATTAATCAGTATGAGTAATTAATCCCTATTCTTTACCCGGTTGTACCAAACGAATTTGAAAATGATTGTTGCGTGTGGAATTTTCATCAATATATTATTACTTTTCGTCTTCGATTCACCCGTTCATTAGTAGTTTATGTTCTTTCGCTAACGCCACCTCGTAGATCAACATAAACTGTTAATGCACCGATGAGTCGAAGACGAAACGTAAAAATCTGAAATTAGTGATGTGCATTTTGCACAATTTGGTAGCCCACGAGGTACCAAAATCCTGATTGTTTTGCTCCAAATCTTAATCTCTGACGTAATATCATAATAAAAGAATAAGGATTCTTTGTATAATTCATGCAATATGCATATGAAGACAAAGTAATCGGAAATAGTTCCTAGGTTTGGTTGATAATACATAGAATACCAAGAATGTGAAAGCAATTAAAATAAATGCCAAAATAATGCCAACAAATAAATAATTTTATTAATTATAGCATTTAATTAAAGCAAAGTCTAACAAATTCATTCACATAAATTAACAAGCCACGATTCGGTCTAATCACAAAAAACCGTGAGTCGAACCAGTGAGACATTCCAACCCACTCCCAAAAAAAAAAGGAATTGGTTTATTTTTATGCCCATTTAATTCCGCGAAAGTTTGTTTTACCAAAATATTCGCACGCTTATCGCCCTTTTCAACACCCGCCCAAGGAAACGAAACGCTTCTTAGAAAACGATCCACACCGTCGCCTTATTCTTATTATTAATTTCATTTTCGAATCACCTGAATGAGTCCTAATTCGTATACGGCAGGACGGCAGGCTGAAATTGATTTTTTTAGATTTATTGTTCCTCTGTTGATTACATCTGAATGGTGAACTGCCGAGAGATGCTAGGCGTAATTCCATACTCATATTCGTAGGCTGGTTTTCAGTTGAGTTTTCAAAAAAATCACTCGATAGTTAGGTCCTTTCAGGTTTCTTTATCAAATTTTGCAGGAAACAATGACGGTAAATCTGAAAAGATACCGCGTACGGTAAAAAATATAGAGGAAACAGTTCAATCAACTTTCAATCGTCAAATTTCGGTAAATTCGATATTCAAGGATAATCTACTATCAAACAACGAACATTCTGAAGGTGCTCTAAGAGTGCAATATTATCATATTAATATTGTTTCAAACAAATTTTGTATGGAACAGACAATCAAACTACTCTAGCTAAAAGTTAGCGCTTCATTAAAATTCTCAATTATAATGAATAAGTGTAAGATTTTATCAGATTTTCGTGAATGTTCCTATAAAATGATTCATTTGTCAGAAAAATGTCTCTTGGCACACTTCTCAGCTTTCAACATGTTATTTCTATCCAAAACTATCATTGAACATAACTCAAAATTGAGTGACACACCACTCAAATTCATAAAAAGTGCACGTACTCTAAGCTTGATTTACTACATATCTACTCATTTTTGAGTAAAGGGACGAAGCTGTTAAAATTTGAGTATTTTTTATTCAAAACAAGAATAATATATTTTTTCAGAATTTAAGTGAGCTTAACTCAAAATTTGAGTTTCTTGCACTCAAAATAAAAAAAAATCTTCGTAATGTTTATATACATGGATTTCTAGTTAAAGTCATTCTTCTTTCTTTTAAATGGGAAGGACAAAAAGTGATTCAAAACTATTTTCTTCTGACCGGTTTGGAGTCAAAATTGAAATTTTGATATCTTTTTGTTAACAGACGTCTTTTTAGCATAATTGAAACCACAAAATTTCTATTGAAAACAACCACGATTGATGATTTCTCGTTTCAAAAACCGGATCTAGAAACGACAAATCTTCTTGGCGCTACTGTGTATTAAACCACTACATGTGTTCCTAAAACAAGAAGCATTATCTTGTGCATACCGTCTTAGGGTTACAGGGCTTTGGAACAGTAACCCATTAGATTATGCTACCAGCCACACTCGCTTGTGGTCTCAAATAGTTACGTGGGATGAGTATTTACTCGCTCCTAGTGACCTAACTCTTACATGCAGTTTTCCTTTCAAAACATTCCATGTGAGCTATCCTCTTCGTGAGGAATGGTTGTCTGGTTGTCTGGAACGACAACTTGATGAACACATAGTTTGTTATACGGACGGTTCTCTGTTGAATGGTCGTGCTGGTGCTGGTGTCTACTGTCGTGAAATGACGCTGAAGCAGTCTCATTCACTTGGTAGATACTGTACTGTGTTTCAAGCAGAAATCAACGCAATTCTGTGTGGAGTAAAATCGACACTTCAGCTGAGGATCTGTGGTAAGCGAATTTATTTTTGTTCCGACAGTCAGGCAGCCTTAAAAGCACTCAGTTCGAATGACTCACGGTCGAATCTAGTGATCGCATGTCGAACTCAAATTGAAGACCTCAGCATTTCAAATGCTGTTTACTTCTTATGGGTACCCGGCCATTCTGGTATTACTGGAAATGAATGGGCAGATGAGTTGGCTAGAGCTGGTGCAACGAATGATTTCGTTGGTCCTGAACCAGCTTTACCACTTTCAACTAGTTGGATAAAGCACAAGATTCGTTCTTGGGCTGCATCCAAACATGCCAGCTACTGGCGCAGCTTGCATACTTGCGCTCAGACAAAAGCATTTCTACCAGATTTCTACCAGATTCTGGTCAGAGCTCTGACTGGACATTGCAAACTCAATTATCACATGGCTACTATTCAACGTGCTGAGTATTATTCGTGTGATTTGTGTGAATGCGATTATGGTACTTCATATCATCTGATATGTAACTGTCCCGCATTGACGCAGCTACGTATCCGGGTTTTTGGTTCTCCATACATGGTTGAGTCTGTGTATGTGGAGCTAAAATTGAAGGATATTCTCTCGTTTCTCACCCAATGTGGTAAGGAGCTATAGTCAGAAGGGTTCATCGTTCTTCCTGGAGTGAATGAATCCTTTTTGTATTCACCTTAAATAGGGTTTAGCAGATTGTTGGGCATCCCTTTATGGGGTACCGATTTTACTTCTGCTCGTACATACTGCGAATCGTTCTGCATTCTTCCGGGAGTGCAGAATGGTGTCGCTTTCGTAAGATCTCTAAATCCTCTCGGGGGTTGGAGGTTTTATTAACAGCAGACTGTTCGGGACCTCGTAGAGGTTCAGAATTTACTTCTGCTTCCACTAAATGTGATCCTCAGCAGATTGTTCAGCATCCCTTAGGGGTGCAGAATTTACTTCTGCTTTTATGTGCTTTTGTGTCGTCTATTTTTCCCATCCTCCTAGTCCAACCCTTACCATTTCCTTTCAATCCTTCCCTCTTATATATCGGGAAAATGATGCTAAAAAAAATTGATGGCAAGGCACAAATCTCCAAATATCAAGGGGAACGTGCCATTTGTGCCAATTTGTTCTGATTCCTGATTCCTGCATTCCTAAATTCGATTATAATATTCCGATAATGAAAACGCACTGAACTGCAAGATGCATTTTTTCGCTCAAATGTTTGAAAACTTAACGCTTACTCTAATGAATGAATTAATGAGAGAGAACTCATGGCCTGAGTAAATTTACTCAAATCCATACTCAAATTTTGGCATACTGTTCCAGCTTATGAATTTGAGTAATCACAACTCAAACCATGAGTTATGTTCAAAGAGCGTGAAGGGCACAAAATGTTAATTTGAAAAATGAAATGAAAAAAAATCAATGGTGGAAAAGAATATTGTTTAGAAAACCCCGAACATTTAGTATGAATCTAGAATAAATATTTAATTTACCGTTCTATTCGTTAGTTTGTATCATTGAGCTTAACGAAGAGTTTGGTATTTTTTGACAGGTCATCAAAATTACATTACCGAACGCTCTGTAATCAATTCAATTGCCGAACTGATTTCCGAACGATCAGCTGTTGAGAATTCGGCAAAAAAATACCGAACTTCCAAGTGCCATTATTGTATAGTTTTATATTGGTTAGTTATTATTCAAATAACGATGTCGAAAATGGAATGGCTTCGGAAGCTCATACTTTATGCAAATATTGTAGAACATTTATTACTACACAAACCTCCATTTACGAACTAAAGCGGGGAATTTACTTCGTGAATATCGTTTATCGTTTATATCGTTTTGAATAGGGTTTACCAGATCGGCTGAAAAGTTCGCATCGTTTCTATGAGAGGGCGCCACTAGAATTAAATCCATACCATTTTCAGTTAGTACCAACCTTCAAAAGATATGTGTATTAATTTGACAGCTGTCTGATTATTAGTTTGTGAGATATTGCATTTTGAGTGAAGCTACTTTTGTTATTGTGAAAAACTGGAAAAAAAGGAATTTCGTGTGTTGATGAAACACTACTTTTTGATGAAAAAAAGTGCCGCCGATACCAAAAAATGGCTTGATGAGTGTTATCCAGACTCTGCACCGGGCGAAGCAACAATTCGTAAGTGGTTTGCAAAATTTCGTACTGTTCATATGAGCACCGAAGACGATGAACGCAGTGCACGTCCAAAAGAGGCTGTTACCGATGAAAACATGAAAAAAAATCCACAAAATAATTTTCAATGACCGTAAAGTGAAGTTGATCGAGATAGCTGACATCCTAAAGATATCAAAGGAACGTGTTGGACATATTATTCACGAATATTTGGATATGAGAAAGCTTTGTGCAAAATGGGTGCCGCGTGAGCTCACAATCGATCAAAAACAACAACGAATTGATGATTCTGAGCAGTGTTTGGAGCTGTTATATCGAAATAAAACCGATTTTTTCGTCGATATATAACAATGGACGAAACATGGCTCCATCACTTCACTCCGGAGTCCAATCGACAGTCAGCTGAGTGGACTGCACGCAATGAACCGAACCCAATCGGCCGGTAAGGTTATGGCGTCTGTATTTTGGGATTCGCATGGTATAATTTTCATCGACTACCTTGAAAAGGGAAAAACCATCAACAGTGACTATTATATAGCGTTATTAGAGCGTTCGAAGGACGAAATTTAAAAAAAAAACGACCTCATTTGAAGAAGAAAAAAGTTTTGTTTCATCAAGACAATGCACCGTGTCACAAGTCGATGAAAACCATGCTGAAATTGAACGAATTGGGCTTCGAATTGCTCCCTCATCCACCGTATTCTCCAGATTTGGCCCCCAGTGACTTTTTCCTGTTCTCAGACCTCAAGAGAATGCTCGCTGGTAAAAAATTTAGAAGCAATGAAGAGGTAATCGCTGAAACTGAGGCCTATTTTGAGGCAAAGGACAAATCGTACTACAAAAATGGTATCGAAAAGTTGGAAGATCGCTATAATCGCAGTATCGCCTCTGATGGCAATTATGTTGAAAAATAAAAACGAATTTTGGCAAAAAAATGTATGTTTCTATTAAACGATACGAAATTTTCAGCCGAACTGTTACAAAGTTTATCATCATTGAAAACTACACAACTTTCTCAAACATACTATGCTGCTATAATTTCAGTTTAATGACATAGAGCCATTTCTCATGTTTTTTTTTTACAAAATTTCAACTTGTCTATCATCAAAAGGCGCAGGAAGCTGCAGATGAGAATACTTACATATTAAACTACTTCAAAAGAACTTTCATACCGTGGTTGAATTACTCATCTGCTGGCGAGATATGTTCTTTTCAAATATCCTTGTCCTTGGCATTTGCAATGATAAGGTTTACTTCATGTCAGATCAGATTTCAGTATATATTCATTACTATGGTACTTGCCAAAAATATGATTTTTTTTCACATCGAAGTCTATAAATTGAATAGTTTAGTAACTGTTTTGTCACGACTTTAAAAAAAAGCAATCATTATATCGAATTAAGTTATGTCATCTTCTGGTAGAGAAAAGTATGATCAAAACTCATTTTTTAGTTATTTGTATTTATTTTATGATAGCTGACAATATTCTTAACCAACTAAAAAACTCTTAGCATCGTCCGACAGATTCTTCTTGGACTGTTTTGACCATTCACGAATATTTGTAACCAAAGGATCCGATGAAACTAATAACCAATTCGATGAAACTAATAACCGATTCGTAGTTCGTATAATACTCTCGAAATCTGTCTGAAAGAAACTTTTTAATCATTGTGAACAGTGCAATATAGCAAGAGTTTATCAATCTGCACTTCAATTAATGAATAGAGGATATTTATCCGCAGAGCTTTTCTATAGAAAAACTTACCAAAAAATGACATAACGTAATTCGACATGATGATTGCCTTTTCGATGTCGTGGCTTCTTATCTCATTTTCAAAAAAACGTCTGACAGTTACTTTCAAAAAACGTCTGTAATGATTACCACACTTTTCTATTTGTAAACTTCGATGTCCATAAAAATTATTTATTGTGAGAGTTACCATGGTAATGAATATATACTGAAGTCATATCTGATCTACAATGAACCTTTTCATTGCAAATGTCAGAGACAAGGATAACATATCTCGCCTGCAGACAATCGCAGACGAGTAATTCAACCACGGTATGAAAGTTCTTTCGAAGTAGTTTAATATGTAAGTGGTCTTATCTGCACCTTTCTGCGCCTTTTGATGATAGACAAGTTGAAATTTTGTAAAAAAAAACATGAAAAATGGCTCTATTTCATTAAACTGAAATGATAACAGAATAGTATGTTTGAGAAAGTTGTGTTGTTTTTAATGATGAAAAACTTTGTAAAACATGAAAAACTCACCTAAACTGAAAATATATGTGTTTTCATACAAAAACTGGTTTTAAGACACCCTTTTCAGAAAATACATTATATCATGAATTGCACTCTAGTTACGGGAATAGTATCTTCAGCAAATTTGTTTGAAATAACTTTCTGCACAACTTTGTCGAAGTTACGTAGCCCCTAGGTTGACTTTGAGCTAAAATAATATTTTTATCTCACTTAGAGGGATTATTCACATAAATAAAATTTGCCAAACGATGGTGTCTATTATTTTGAGCAACTTTGCTAAAGACACTGTACCTCACGCGCTTTTGAACCACTGTGCAATGGTATGCTTTTATAAGCCCCTTGTTTAAAAATGTCGATAAACATAGAAAACCAAATATATTATACATCAATGTTGAATACACTGAAGTCTTTTTTTATGCGAATTTACGTACCGCATAAAAAAAAACCGCATAACTCTGAAAATTCGCATAAAAAAAAACCGCATAACTCTGAAAATTCGCATAAAAAAAAACCGCATAACTCTGAAACTTCGCATAAAAAAAGACCGCAGAAGGGCAAACCGCATAACTCTGAAAATTCGCATAAAAAAAACCGCATAACTCTGAAACTTCGCATAAAAAAAACCGCATAACTCTGAAAATTCGCATAAAAAAAGTCGCGTAAAAAAAACCGCATAAAAAAAGGCCGCATAAAAAAAGACCTCAGTGTACTCCATCGAATCCAATACAAATCGAAAAAGACATCACAGTTACACCATCTTGTAACGGAAAAGGGGCGGCCCGTTTGGCAGTACCGTTTGGCATAACACCGTTTGGCATAATGGTTATTTGGCATAATACAACAGTTGCACTATTTATGTACCATTTAATTCCACTATTTCACTGTCACGTTATTACACTTTCACAAAGTCACTATACTTTAATGAAGCATAACAAACGTTACAATACAGATACGCGTATTTCGGAATGTTATTTACATCCTTCTTCAGTGTATAATATTGGCATAATAGTTATTAGACATAATGGTCATTTGGCCTAATCACTATTATACCATTTGCCATAATAATAATTGGACTCGCAATATTTTAATCTAATGTGGAATTTTGTTTGTATTTCAATCGAGTAGTGTTTTGCAAGGAAAGCTTGAACGAAATGTATGAGTTTTATTCGGTGTAAATATTTCGATGATATTAGTAGAAATAGCTTTTTTTATTTTTTAAATTCTGCAGTGAATAGCACACTATCATTTCATAAAAGTAACTCCTTTAGTGCTAACACAATGTTCTGTTCGTCATAGATGATTCGGGTTAAGACGGCCAAAGGCCGCGAGTGCGCCAGCGACTCACCGTCGGAAGCGCCGGCCACTGTGGAGGGGCAGCGCCCCCGCAGAGATTACCTCTGCCTAGTTGCGAGGAGCGATTGCCCGGATTACCCAAAGCTAGGCAGCAGGTCATCAAAAACCATGAGGCGTAGCCGCATGAGACCTTTCAAAATCGCAGTAAATTAGAACAAATTCTATTAAGAAGCATGTTGATCTGTTATGCCAAATCACTGTTATGACAAATAAATGTTATGCCAAATGATCATTATGCCAAACGGCGTTATGCCATACGGTATTATGCTAAACGACTTCATGAAACGCTTTAAAATAATTTCACCACCCTACCTCCCTAAATGTCAAAATTTGTCTCAATTTTAAGAACCCCCTTGGAAGTATGACATATATATTGCATGACGCTACATCAAGTTGATCATTAGTATTCAATCATACTGCGATTTTTTCCTGCAGATTGTTTTTCATTTTTAATTAAACACTCTAAAAAGTGAAACTTACATTTTACGTAAATTCAATTTCAGCCTAATTTGCTGTGAAGTTGGTTATATGATTCATGTTTACATGCTTTGAATAATGAATTCAAGTGAATTGCAACGCTCCTTTAATGTACATCTATAGAGACGTAAATTTACATGATTTTTTCGTAGTGTGTAACTGAATAAACAACTCTTCCGAAATCTTTCCGAGTAACTTTGGGTAGCTTAGCTTATGTTTAAAACAATCCAACTAATATTATCGATTTTCCATTATTTCAGCGAACCTGTTGGTGGAACGAAGTCTGCAAAGAAGAATTCCAACAGCTCTTCCGATGTAAATGCCCTCAGTGGTCCTATTGCAGGTAGTGTCGTAATTGATATAAAACCAAGAACATTTCTCTACTCATCCTTTCGTCACACTCGCACGTACAGGTCACCCGGTCGCTATTACAACGCTTATTGCTCCATGACCAACACCGGTTACATATGGACACAACCCACGTGGGACTGGGAAACTGCCTAACATATCCTGCTCATCATCGTTATACACCAACTGGTGGCGCTTTGCGGCTTCCAAAATGAGAAAAAACATTTCGTGTTATATTAGGAAATTCCTGGTTGTACCAAGTTCGGTTAAAGTGACATCACTCATCGTTTCGTCATCAGTGACCAAGCATGAGCAGCAAGGACATCCATAGAGACCAAATATTTTGTATAAATAGATTTATATAGCCAGTTATACCAGTACTCGACCAAGCCATAGGCTAGTGTGTTTTACATCGATTTTTTCTTTTGTTTTCGTCGAACCATGTTTTAAGTGTACCAGATTGCAACAAATAGAACTCGGAACAGTCATTTTTTTCTCGAAAACAACTTAATTCAACTTAAATAATATGGAAATATTACCATCACACTCCAATGCATCATGAGAGGAAAACACCATATCAAAGGTTTGATTTTTTTTTAAACTACTGACATCACCCATGTCATGTTTTTATTCCATATATTACACGTTCAAACCTCAAACTCAAATCAAGTATCATTGAATAAATTATATTGAATCAAATGTGGCACATTTTATGAAATCAAACTACGTTGACAAAATTAATACAATCTATTCAGGCTTATTAACTTATTCGACCAGCATGGGACGATGTTTTAATTGTGATTAGCATAGATTTCTTGCAGTGATATAGATAGTGGCAAAATTAAACAGAAATCAAAAGATTGTTTGCGATTGTTTCTATATGCATACAAGTAAAAGAATGACTCATATATATACACATATAAACACACCAGTATCTGTTGCAATTTTTTTGCAAATAAGATAATCAATACGGAGAAACTTATTACGCACCTATACTCATGCAACAGATAATATATGAAACTAATACACATCATTTTAAATAAAATCTTGAAGCGTTAAATATTTGTTTATCTTGTTATTGAGAACATGCATTTAGAGTTATTCATGCGACAAAAAAAATCTCATATATTTACCCAACGAAGGATAGACGAGAAATTAGCTTCTTGATTAGATTACACTGGTAGGTGCTTTCTTACGCTATGAAACCATGGGAACGAATCTGACAATAGTACTAAAGACAAATAAAAAGAATTGAATGTGACGGAGAACATTTGAAAAAAATCTGACCCAGTGATGAGTGTATCCGGTTACCTTCTATAATGACCGCACTCATTACTTGGCGGCCCATCTATATTGTGAGTACGAAAAGCAAACAATACAAGGAAGCCAGGTACCGCAGCAACGAAGTTTTTTGAACTGCTGCTCGCGGAAGTCACGGTCAAATATGTGAAAGTACAGATAACAGATATACAGGCTCGAACAAAATTTTTCAAAATCCTGTGTAAATTTCAAATTTGCTATACGTTGGAAACACTACTGCCACCTATTCGACTATTCGCCGCGATCTTTCAAAACGATCCACTACGGTCCGGAACGATAACAAAATCCTCTTGCCTGTTACATAAATATTCGAACTATAACAATTTTAACACTCTTCACACGATTTCCCTAAATGTTAGAGACAAATTTATTTCTATGTCGCATGAATCACACGAGAATTCGATCGGAATAAAACAATAATAAAATTGCCATTTTAACCAACAGCAAAACGAAAATCTAGCGTGAAGTGAATGTTGCACCCAAAATTGTGGGTCATGTGAAAGCGACACCCAAATCGTGATGGCATCTCGTGTCAATCGTGGTGACATCTGCAAGTGTTCGCCGCGCTGATTGAGCAAATTTTACTCACAGTTCATATGTGAGCCTGTATATCTGTTATCTGTAGTGAAAGTTAAGAAAGATGCCAAAATATGTGAAAGTTAATTGATACCGGGAATATGCATGGGCCTTGGATGACTAAGCAGACGTTGGTGAACAAGAGATTGGCCGGTGTATATCTGAAAACACAACAGACTTTCAATTCGGTTAAAAACACATTGAAACTTTTTCATGTATTGGTTTTAGTTTAGTTAAATTGCATCTGAAAATCGCGACACATTAAGCAAATTCGCATCTACTTTCACTTCAAATTTCTCTGGGTGTCTTCTGTTCCGCTAGCCATCTGCAAACGTTTGTAAATTGAATAACTACCAAATATTGTAAGCGTTGCTGGTAATGGTTCCTCGGTTCATAGTTCTATCTAATAATTTATAAAATGTTAATTTTAAGAGCTGAGATTTTTCGTCCGCTATTAAGATGTTTTTCTATAGAGACTCATGATAATCCGCTACTCAAATGATCTTGAAAAACGCGTGATGGTAGTTTGAGTCTGCGGTCGTTAGATCCGATAAGTCAAGATTTCCGCTCTCTGTTCGACGTTAAAGTGGCATCGGAGTTGACATCGTTTCTGGTGGCAAATTAACAAATAGTTTTCCATCTTCCACACGGCAGTCATCTTAACTTTTTTTCATTAGAATTTTATTTCGCTGCCTAATTCGATGAATTCTAGAAGCAAAACCTATTGACTTGTTTAAATTGTTGTTGTGAAATCGTCGAGATTCCATTTAAATCCATGGGGTCAAAAGACTTACAATTCGTTTGTTGTTTCTTATACTGCAATAAGACTGTTTCTTTCAATATTTGTGTTTGGATTGTTTTAGACCGTCGAATTTATATTTATCTAAACAAGAAGATCACAGCTTTCTTGTCACCTAACACACTATTAGATTTTTTATCGTGACGTCACAAATGAACAAGTATTCATCCTTGATAGTTCAGCGGTACTGTTTACAAACAAGCTTAAACAAAAATCGAAGAACACGTCTTAAACAATCATCTTTACACTTTGCAACCAGTCACTTTCATTTAATAAATCTCAAAAACAAACCTTATCCAATCGTGAACAAATGTTTTAAAACTCTATTTAGGCGATATGGATCGTAAATGGTCTCATCCAAATTGTTAACAGACAAACAAAAAAACCTCTGTTTACAAACACTACTGCTGGACTGTCAAATTCGATTGAGGTTAGCAGTGACGGTAAAAAAACCTAATAGCGGCCCTTACACGATCATTAAAAGGGTCATTACTAAAAAGTAATGGCACTTTTAATGATCGTGTAAGGTCTACGAGTTCAGTAATGACACGAGTAATGATGGAATTCCAGATTTTCCATCATTACCAACATTATTTCTTCTTCTTATTTTTTTGTGGAAGTGCTGAATATCTTTAGAACCATACGCGAAAAAATGACAAAGTGTAGATTTAAATTGTTAATATTTCATTAATTTTAACGTTTCAATAACAAATCAAATTTATTTTCAGCTAAACGAAAATAAAAATATTGCTATTGCTATTGCTGGAGTAGTTACAAACACTCATCATTAATAATGAACGTGTAATGCTAAAAGGTAATGATGTACAGTAATGCAGTAATGACGAGCGTTTGAGCAGAAGTGTCATTAGTTAGTAATGACACTTTTAATGATCGTGTAAGGGACGCTAATAATCACATCGAGCGCACATGCATGTCATTTGAAACCGTCTTCTAACATTTTGTGAATTTGACATTTGACGCTGTAAACAAAAGGTATCTCAACAGTGCTACTAGTTTAACATCACTGTTGCCAGTTCAACGGAAGACCGCGATGTGGCTAAAAAAAAATCAGGCACTGTCTAGTCTGTATATTTGTTTGTGATAGAACCATGTCAACCGAACGAATTCTGAATGCAATACAATGAGTTCGGTTGAAATGTGTTGCTTACGTAGGCCGTGGACCATTTCGCGAATTATGTTAACTTCTAGCAAAGACATCATATTAACAAGATATCCAGCTCTCACATTTCCCGAACCAATCATTGGCCACAACATTTTTTGCGAGCATGGCGCCCTCAGGCGAGTCCGCATCGAATCTCGTACACAGAAGTAGGGGAGAGAAATGTCAAATTCGTGCGCGCCAAAATAGTAGCACTGCGCACCCATACAATTGACATGATATGTTGAATGTGACACCGTGCGATGGCGTTGCTGACCTGAATATTGATTTCGCTCTTAATTAAATTCTAGTTAAAATTTGACACTTCAGCTCATTTCAAAGTTTGACGGAAGTAAAGTTATTTGGGTTCATTATGCACTAAAAATTAAAATGATGCCAAGTGGTGTGATCAGATAACGTAAAAAAACTAGAAAAATTTACATTGTATTGAAATTTTAATTGTGGTATTTTCTTTGACTGAAAGTATAAAAGGAAATTATACCGAACAAATTTTTACTAAAGTCCTGAAATTGCTGTCGAAAAAAGCCATGCTTTCGAAAAGGGTTACTTTGACAATGACAACTGTCAAATTTTACCTAAAAGTTAAAATAATTCGCCTTTGATATATTTCATCACATCCAGATAAGTTCAATTGCTCCAGATTGAAAATGGATGTGTGTTTGAGTCATGTCTCTGTGATTATGTTCTCATTTTCTTCACTTCATTCATCATTCATTCATTGTCGTTCGTTGCGTGCGAATACAAGTTGCAATTAATTTCGAGTTCTACAAAAGTTCTTTTTACTTTCCCACTAACTAACGCAATAACTGGAACTTGTAAGCTTTGAGATAATTATGTCCTAAACAATGGTATTTTATTGATTAACGTTATTATGAATGCGTTCAAACACAAAACATTTTCGTTTGAGCAATTTTCTTGCAATTACGTAGGAGTGACGTGTCACAGAGTTTTGTTTCTAACGAATAGATTATCTTCAATGAGCTGTTGAATATCAAACCATTATGGGTGGCATTATGCAAGCGGTCGTACAAAAAACTGTATCGTTTCGTATTTCATTATGCGACTGCAGGTTTCTGCTTAAGTGTCAAGAAAATTTAAATAAAAATAAAAATTTTATTTGACTTGAAAGGTTATCTTCTGTAAATCGACCAAATATTTAGAGTGCCAAATGAATGGCACTGATTTCGAGAAGTGCTAAAAAAATAACTGCTTAGTCTTAATAGCTAACTAATCGTATCGACAGGTGCCAAAGTAAAGCCATTCCTGGTGCGGAATTTAGCCATTCGGTTTCAACAAACTCCGCAGCCGATTCATAGCGTACAGAATCATTGCATGACTAATATTACGATCTTACTGACACTAAGGCTGTGAATTATTTCGAGGTTAATTTTAACTTTTGGTTAAAATCTGACACTTGAGTGATTATTTTGTGTCGAGTAGTTAAATTAAACTAAAACTGCGGCCCATTTCAAAGTTTTGCGGATGGGAAGTTATTTGGGTTTATTTTGCACTGGAAATAATTTTGACTAAATAATTAATATTAGAATTCTCTTTGCAAGATTTTTTTCAGTGTCGAAAAATAACCATCGATCTGTCAAAAATAACCACACTTTCGAGCAGGGTTATTTTTGACAACATAAAAATAACCACTCGAGTGTCAAATTTCAATCCAAAGTTAAAATTAACCACGAAATGGTTTACAGCCTAAGATTCCTTCCAGGTCGGGGCTCGAACATACAACTACGGCTTAAAAGACCGCTGCCATTGAACCGGCAGCACGGACAATGGACGACAGGTGGACAATTTACTTATTTTCGAACACAGTAAAAAATTATTACAGTTTTTCAAATTCAAATTTGACAAATTAGGGCAATGTTTTAGGTAAATAAGTGTTGTTCGGAGATGTTTCGTGAAGGCAAGGCCGCAAAAAGATTCCAGAAATTGTCCTGCCTTTTGAAATTCTTTGATTGTAATGAAACACAACTTAGACGATTGAACAACACTGCGAACATGTTCAGATTTCGCACGGCCGGTGTACCATCTCAGATCTCACAATAATCATTAATTTCCACGGTATTCTCGTTAAATCGAGTCAATTTTATGTTTGATCCCTTTTGTTAGGAACATTTAAAACACCTTTCTCTCTATGAATACCTTCTTAGTAACCTCTGAGATGACAAAAATGTGCTTGTAACGTACTTGAATTAACGTTCTTCGCCACGACCACGTTATTTGCTTGCAATCGCTCAAAATTTTCATCAGACTATGATTGTTTGATAACAAAAAGGCTTTTGCGCTTTGTAGAACTTCCACCAGCAAGACCAGTAACCACTGACGGACCGCCATTTGTAGATGCCTATTTTTCGGTATTCGACTGTCGAATAAATTATATAGTTTCAAATTAACATTGTCTCATGCCTGTGCACAATTTCAGCTACTTACCTTACACAACCGAAAAAAAAATCATCGAGAACCAGATATTCTAAAATCCAAGAACTACTTGGAATATTGTCCTTAGGGATTACAATGTGCCACAGCAAGAACTACAACGGTTAATGCTTATTTTTTGTTTTGTGTGTCATTCCGTGTGTGTATTACTCAGAGATGGCTGAACCGGTTTGCACAAACTCAGATTCAAATGAAAGGTCTCATGGTCTTGTAGCCTGCTATTTAATTTCATCCCGATCCGACTTTCGGTTCCGGAAATATAGGATATATATATACACCCGAACCTCCATTTACGTAATAATCGGGACTACGTAAATCGAAATATGACGTAAAAAAAGTTTACGTTATTTGGAATTTTCGACGTAAAAAAAGTTTACGTTATTTGGAATTTTCAACGTAAAAAAAGTTTTCCTTATGTATATGTATTATTAGATATGTATAATATATTGGATAGTTATGGAACGAAAATTACGAGTATTTACAGGAAAAGGATGTTCTAAGCAGCATAAATTTCCAAGATGACGACTTCCGGTTTATTGATATTCTTTGAAAACTCTTACAATATGGGTATTTTCGGAACGGGTTTGATGAGTACATGTCGGAAAACGATATTTGAGGTGATTCTGAATTTCAAGATGGCGACTTCCGGTTTATTGATATTCCTTGAAAACCCTTACAATATGGGTATTTTCGGAACAGGTTTGATAAATAGGTGTCGGAAAATGATATTTCAGGTGATTCTGGATTCCAAGATGGCGGCTTCCGGTTTATTGATATTCCTTGAAAACCCTCATAATATGGGTATTTTTGGAACGGTAATAATTTTAATATGGAATGGTGAGATGTCGGAAAATGATGTTTAAAGTCATTTCAAAATCCAAGATGGTGTTTCTCGAAACCCGTATCAAAACGAATGTTTTCGGAACGAGTTTTACGAACAGTTCTTATTAAACGTTGTTTGAGTAATTATGACTTACTATCGAATATTTTATAATATTGTTACTTTTGGAATGGATTTTACGAGTCAATATTTGGACGAAAGTTGTTTAAAATAAACTGTAGGAATTTTATTCCAAATTCATTATGATATTAGCTTGACACTTACAATCAAATTGTCAAACAAATACATAAATTGATGAATATGCTTCGATGTAAATATTTTAAGATTCATTCTTTGGTGAAAGAAATGGTAATATTTTATTTTCAGTATTGTAGTAAATATGATTTATTTGAATAGATTCAAGTTTTGAACTGCTGTTAAAACTTTTGTTTTCGTTTTCGTTGACTGATTTCAATACCTGAACTGTTATTCATTCTTATGCATGAATCGGTCCATATCAGCATGGCCACGCTTAAGATTCAAATATAATGACACTCACTAATGGCATATGGCGACGCACTTCCATACGCGAAACAATTGAAACAAAAATGGTGTGCACATTTTTTTTGACACACTTTACCCAATTATTTTGGAACTGGAAGTCGGATCCAGAAGAAGTTGAGAAAGTTTGTAATGGACTATTAGACCATTTGAATCAGTTTGTGAAAATCGGTCGCGCCATCTCTGAGAAAAGTTAGCACAAAAATTTTATTTTTTTTTTTGCACATTCAACTCATAACTCCGGAGCCAGTAGTCAGATACAAACAAATTCAGGAATTTGTATCAGACCTGAAGAGTTTTTTTTAACTGATCCAAGTGTGTTAAAATCGGTTTATTCAACTCCGGAAAAAGTTCCGGAAATAAGGCGTACTTATTTTCACATTTTGTATGAGACCTTTTATTTGAATCTAAGAGTGTGAAAATCGTTGCAGCCATCTCCTATAAAATTTAGTGTAATAAAACGTTACATACACATGCGCACATACACACACAGCCATTTTGCGTACTCGACGAACTCAGTCGAATGGCATATGACACTCGGTCCTCCGGGCCTCGGATAGAAAGTCGGCTTGCATAATCAAAATTTTGACTCGAATTCCTGTTATAAAGGCAGTGAGGCATAAAACAATGTCACAAGTACATTTCCTACACTTAAACAATAAAGCTCCGGTTTAGACTGACCGATTTAAGAAAACTTACATCATATGGTTTGGCACTGTCAACCATATTCAACATCTATTTCGATTTTGATCACTGTTGAGTCGTGTACATTCCATTATTTTTGCATTTCTCTATAGAAAGAGTATAGATTTAAATGAAAATAAAAATTTGATTGAAGCTCGGAGACACTTATCGTTATATATCATTCAACTCAGCTCGATGAATGATGAACTAAGACATTTTAGTTCTATTTTTAAATAACCACAGTTTTCCATCCAAAAGCGTTCGGTATATGTTTGAAACGTCGACGACTGTATTAGAGAGTAAACACAATAATCAAATTGATTTTGGTAAAAACTCATTGAGGATGATTTTCGGACCTACCTTCCTGTACAAATTTTGGCTATATAAAAGGTTTACAATCACATCTTTTCGGGTGTAACACCTATTATCAGTCACCATGTGTTACATATATTGATAGTGGAAGGTATCAATGGAGGACTATGATTTAAACAATGAAAACCTTAGTTATTCAATAAATTGAGAATTAAATTAAATAATATTTGCAAAATATAGCCAATTGAATTTTACATTACATTGGACGGATTACAATAAATCATCAAGTGTGAAAGTACTGGAGTACAAAGTGAAAAACTTGGACTCACAGTATATTTCGTGTTTTTAGAGGCACAACATAGTTTGTTTTAAGCGACTCTTCCCAAATATTAATACAATATAGGATACAATCAGCAATCCATTAATATTCAAACATTATTTTCTACCTAATATGCACTAAACCAGCTCCAAAAATACCCATATTGTAAGGGTTTTCAAGGAATATCAATAAACCGGAAGTCGCCATCTTGGTATCCAAAACCAACTCAAACATCGTTTTCCGACATCTATTCATCAAACCCGTTCCGAAAATACCTATATTGTACTAATTTCCATGGAACATAAATGAGCCAGAAATGATGCAAAAACCTCTTTTTACGACGTATTTTCAACGTAAAAAAAGATTACGTTATTTGGGATTTATGTCGTAAAAAGAGTAACGTGAAAAGAGGTAACGTATAAAAAGTTTACGTAAACGGAGGTTTGGGTGTATATATATATATATATATATATATATATATATATATATATATATATATATATATATATATATATATATATATATATATATATATATATATATATATATATATATATATATATATATATATATATATATATATATATATATATATATATATATATATATATATATATATATATATATATATATATATATATATATATATATATATATATATATATATATATATATATATGCACTCAATTTTTTCTTAAACGGCTCAACCGATTTTCACAAACTAAGCTTTACTAAGATAACAGGTATTATAATTTCCCAAAAATTTATAGACCATTTTATCCAGATCTGATTGCCGGTTCCGGAGCTAAACCGTAATAAGTGGAAAATTACCTATTTCATTAGTATTTCTTCACGAACGATGGTCAAAAACAGATAAAATCTTCTAGTTTGCAGAGCTTGTTAGTTTGTGGGCATGATCCTTTCCCTGTTCCGGAAGCGCCGAAATTGGTGAAGAAAATAGAATTCACTTCGATTTCTCTGCGAAGGTTTGACAGATTTTCACAATTGGATTGAATTGGATTAATTGAATGTGATACCACGAGTATGGACTACAAAAAAAGAAAGTCACTATTGTCATCGGTTACGTTGATAGACCTGCAGGCCAATATTCCAAACAGTTTTGGATGGGTAAAAACTTCTACAGGCATTATCAGAGTCTTTCTTTACTATGCTAGTGGCTAGTGTAGTGTGAGTTTCGCTTCAAACAAGAGTGATTGCACCATCTGGCTGGTGTTCGTTTGCATTGGAGAAAAAGAAAACGAAAAGTTCACAACAACGGAGAAAATTATATTAAATCATCCTAAATCTAAAGAACATCTCTATCTAAAGAACTATTAAAATTGCTTCTTTGCAAATCAAAAGTAAAAATCATCAGTTTAGTGCAAATCTTGAATAATTTAATTAGCTTTGTGCACTTTTCGCTGGGTGAAATTTGCACCAAACGAATGTTTACTATCGTTTTGCTGCATCGTGTTGGAGAAAAATGTTCCGAACAGTGTTTAAAATCGTACAGAATTCTATAATTTGGTCCTTCTGAATACCAGAAATGAGCCACGGGTAGCATTTTGATAGTTTCGTTCACTGAAAAACTGTCCTAAACTGGCACCCTATTTTCTAGAATACAAACACAATCATTTGAAACCGAATGGTCCTTTTCAAAACTATAAATCTTAAACGGTCAAACAATCAATTGCTATCTATACACATCTCGAATGCAGTCCTACGTAAACTCTGTGGTTATGTCGCGTAAAAAAGGTGTTTAAATAAGTTCGCGAAGATTAAGTTTGCGTCAAATTGAGGTTTTAGTGTACCAATTCTTAATCTATTACTAACTTAGAAAGTGATTGCACCCCGTCGATGCCGTTCTACTGCCTAAATGTCATCACTGAAGCAGTGACGGCATTTCACAAGAGTGATACACGCTGGTGTAAGATTCTTATCTACACAGGGGATGCAAGAAGCGAAACATCACACAAAAAGAAAAACGCACTTCTTCTCAGTGTCGAATAGACAGAATTTGAGTGTGTGCTTGTGGTTAAAGCAACTGGCGCGAGTGAAACACATTCTCTTCGCATGAATCGCTTTCACTTAAATACACCCAAGTGACCACTGGTACGTGCTAGTGACCGAACACTTCTGTGATTTAAGATTTAAATAACGTAACGATGGCCTTGCTATGACAATTGAGGAATCATTAAGTTTTACGCTTCGAAATTTTCGTGAGCGGCACCGAATATTGGCCGGAGATCAGATTTTCTTTTTAATTTTTCATACTTTAAGTAAATGGATTTTAATGGCCAGGCCCGTACCCAGGATTTCGTTTCGGGAGGGGCCCAAAGATGAAAAATAATGTTGCTGAAGATTGCTGACGTACCTAATTCTCGGTGTGTCTTTTATGTTACGGGTGTTTTTAACAGACACTTTGAACTTTTTCACTGGAACTGTTATTGTATTACATTTCTTTACATTTACTGTCTTGTTATTTCTGTAACATGTCTGAGATTTTCTAAATAATTAAATATCTGTTTTTGATTTCGGGAGGGGCCAGGGCCCCTCGGGCCCCCCCTCTGGGTACGTGACTGTTAATGGCTTAATAAACGTGAAACTTATGAGACGAGTAATATCAAATTCCCTTAGATGCGTTATACAGACAGATATGGTTCTGAAGTTCTGATTGAACAATCTTTCAATTTATTTAAAACAGGAAGGATTTTGATACATGAAAAAAAAAAACATTTCACACTTGGAATCTAATATGACGTACCGAAACTAACTACTGAGGTGTCTGCTTGTAATTCTGTCTATTTTCAAAGGCTTAGCAGTTGATTAGTTCAACTGCAAACGACTTCAATTAATACGTCATTACGGGGATATCGCGTAACAGGATACTACGGACCGAAAGTGCACCTATTTAGATATATGTAGTGTCAACAAGCAGAGCTTTCACGCCGTGTTTTTGCATTTGCTCTAACACTTGCGCAACGGCGATTTCGCTCACTCTCAATTTAAACAGCCAGCACTGAAGCGTCCGCTCAGGAAAAGTTCTCTTTCCCCATCAGGAGCACAATATTTTTGCGTAAGAGGAACATACAATGACGTAGATTACTGGAGCTTACTATCATTTTGGTGTTAAGTTTCGTCGAAAGCTGCTTAAACAGGCTTCAGGTCTCAGGTTTCCGCATTTGGATTTCATTATCATCTCGTCAGTAAAGAAAGGCGGACGAAGTTAGGTCTTCGCCAGTTCCGATCTGCCGCTGAGTGGAGCCATGGAAAATTTGTCGACTCAACATCAGGACTGATTTTCACTTTTCGTTTTTTCCTGTTACTGTGAGTATGTTATCGATTATGGAAAGTTTCATTCAAGCTTGATGCTACTGGTGCCGAGTATTCGAGTGAAAATGTTATGTTTGGAACATATGGCCTAGCCAATTCGGTGCTTTTATCTCCATCATAAAATATTGATTTATTTTCACGCTCTATTTTCCAAACCTTGCATAACTATTATCATCTGCCACCGAACCGATGTTCGAATTCAAAGGAGTCATATATAAATTTCGACACTTTCACTTCCAGCACCGTGTTGGCAACGGATCAGACATAGAAGGTGCGCGTCCCACTGCAGTAATTGGCGGAGAACGGATCAATCGGGTGAACATATGTACCGAGTCATGGAGCGCACGTATGGCTTGATTGTGCTTTTGGCCGTTCTCTGTGGAAACGCCTGGTCAGCGTCGCACGGTTTGCCTCCGGGGCCCAGTCCCCGGGAAGCGGAACTGCTCAATAACAACTTTTTTCGGCGACTCCGGGAAATGATCATGGAACGGGCCTACGAGGATGCATTCAATGAGGTTCCGGAAGACGCGGTGAGTACCGGGAAAGTGCATCCGATGATGTTTGTTTTGTTATATTTTGTTCTGAACGAAGAAAAGGCATCAATAAGGCCGAATATTCTAGAGTGACAGATGTTCAGTTCAATGTGTACAAGGTCGATTCTTTTGGTGTGATTTTTTTGTTCACATATTTTCAATATGTTTGACACGTGTACGGAATACGTGATATAATAAAATAAACTATCACCCATCGTTCAAAGTTTCAACAACAGAAAATTGTGACGTATGCGTATCGCTGATTGTGACAAGAAGAAATCCATTCATATGGAAGCCTAACGAACTAAATTTAGATTTTAAAACTGCGTAAGTTAAAGTCTCCTCTTATTACTTATTTTTATATCAAAATAATTGAGCAGCGTCAAAAAAAAAAAACACTCGCAAAATGAAAATTAGAAATGCTGTTGATCCGTAAAGCAAAGCATTTATTCAGTGAATATTCTTGAAGTTTTTATCACCAACAGAGAGGCAGATTGGAAAAATAGTGACGAATGAAATGATACAATTGAAGGTTTACACAAAAATAAACAACTCAAGGGTGGGACTCGAACCTCCTTTCTCCTAACAATGAAAATTTGTTTAGCACTACTCTGAATGTAATGAAACATAATGTTGAAAGCAGCATTGTCTGATTTCGATTCATAAAATAGTTCTGTTGTATAAGTTAATGATATGAACGGCTAAATGCAAAATTGCATAAGTGTAACTTACTTTGGAAAATCCGGTTGAGTATTTTGAAAGACAAAAACCGGATTTTGCTACGCAAAAATCGTTGCCAAACATAATTTTTGCAATAACCTCAGAATTCCAAAACCAAATGAAAATTTAGCTGGTTCTCTTGAACCGATTCAAAAAATTTTGTGAGATTTTTTTTTATATAAGAACCGGATTCAATAAATTTTAGTCGCAGCATGTATGTAAATATTATTTACAGGTTTCATTGACTTTACTACACCACGATATCACTGTACTGCCGACACATATCTCTGTTCAAATAAACTTCAATCCATTGAAATTTTTTCTTTCTTTCTTTCGGGCGCACATCCCGTAAAGTGGCTATGCTTTGTCTCTACCTCAGCACCGTGTTCAACCAAAAACACACATCGGTAACTGACATTCGTGCCTGCGCCGTGATTCTTCATAACGGTTGGAAACTCGTGCTTTTGTGTGCTCGGTGCCGATGGACTCGCTTGTGTTTTCAAAACCGAGCGTCGATGTTGGTTTTCGTTTTCTTTAACGCGTGTACAAAATCAACCACCGCATACAGAGTGCTTAGTTCGTAAAAACGGGGTTGTGTTTTCTTCTTCCGTACCACCGCATGTGCGTTCCGGTACGCTTTACTAGGCCATTTGAAATTTTGAACATTCATCACCTTGTACTTCCGGAACCGAAAGTAAGATCCGGATGAACTCCAGGTGTTCCGTATAGAATCATAAGACCTTTTAGTTGAATCCAAGTTTGTAAAAATCGTTCAAGCCTTCGCTGAGAAATGTGAGTTAGTTCCATTTTGAAGTTTGTGACCACTATTTCCGATGCTATTGGAACCGGACGCCGTGGACTGGTATAGCCGGAATGGATACGTTTAGTCGTCAACTGACAAGGCCTATTGATTCGAACTGTTGTAAAAATGTTTACCACTCTTAATTCTATAGTTCTGGAACCGAAAGTTGGATCGAGACGAAATTCAGAAATTTTATATAGGATCATAAGACCATTCATTCGAATCTAAGTTTGTAAAAATCTGTCACGCCATTACTAAGAAAAGTGAGTGAGTAGTTTGAAGTCGGATCAAAAGGAAATTCTTCCGGAACCGGAATCTCGAGACCGACAGAACAGAAGTTGATTCGTATAACCATCAACAAACAAAACCTACAAATTGGATTAGTTTTGTACCAAATTTGGGAGATTCTTTACGTTTCCACAACCCTTGAAAGTTTGAAATCTGTCACTTTCATCGCCATGTCGAAAAGATCCAGATAAAATTATGGCGTTTTGTATGAACCAAAAGACCTTTTATTTGAATTGAAGTTTGCGAAAATCGAATAAGTCGTCTCTAGGATATATAAATGAGTTAGATTTTGATGATTTGAGTTCTGATTTCCGATACAAAATCGGATTAAAATGAAAACCAATACTCAATTCGGTATTCCCGCTATTTTCGGTACTTTCGGAATCGAAATTCGGGAATCGTTTAAACCGATTTGGGGTTTTACAGGCTGAGTAAATTAATACGCACAAAATGACGTGATTCGATAAGTTTCAAAAGTCCAATAATGGTTACTTTGCAGTAGGGGAGACCGGGGCGAAAATGGCCACTCGCAACAATTCGAACTCAGTTGAGCCTCAGCAGTCGCTGAGTGCGAAAGTGTAGATTTTCTCGTCTGAAGTAAAATTTACTAGTTCCAGAAATTGTGGTTTGTAGAATACATTTCCAGGAAAAAAAAAAAAACAAAACGAAACTAATGGTTACGATGAAATGGTATTTTTCATGTTCAAAACAATTATAAGATATCAATAATACCAAAAATGAAAGTTAATCACCATATTTGGAGCTAATTTGGTCATTGTTTCGCGTGCCATGTGGTATATGGCACCGTATTGTTGGAACCACATGTCAGGTACACTGAGGTCTCTTTTCACGCGGGGGATCGGCGTAAAAAAACCACGTAACTTCGGAAATCCACGTAAAAAAACCTCAGAACTAAAGAAAAAACTTTGTAAGTTTGAAAATCCGCGCAAACCACATAAAAAAACAGCGTAAAAAGAAACCCCAGTGTATGTCCAACTCTTCCATTTCGGGCAAATAAAAATTGTCAACCATTACATGGTAAAGCTCGCCATTCACAAGTAACGTTCCGCCCATAAATTGGAAGAAGTGCGCGATGCACTCTCTTAACCATGAATTTCGTTTGTTCGTAAGTGGATTCATGATTAAATTATGAACCAAACTGAACAAGTTTGATAATGACACAAGACACGATTCACGCGTTGCCAAAAAGATACCAGCAAAAAATCACCCTTTACTACAAACCGAATACGTTTTGTAACAGAAGGTTGTAGCTTTCGAACAATCGCCCTTATTCTGAATAACGGCGTATTGGCTTTTCGATCGAATATGGTTCGGTCGAATCCTAGCTACCTTTGATTTTGCTAGCGTTATTAAGAATACGAATGAAATACGATCAGAAAAACGATACGTCGTTATTCAGAATAAGGGTGAATATATCAGCTGTTTTTCAAAGAACGGCGAATCTAACATTGACAGCAAATATAGAAAAACGTCGACGAATGTTTCGACTTTGATTTCAAATCCTATTTAAGAATTATCGTACATTCTCAGATCAATTTTTGATTAGTCGATGAGCTGTTGGTTTATCTTTAAAAGCCATGCAATTTTTACCACTTTCCTCATATGCCAGTTTCGCCCTTTATAGTTCTTTGTATTACTAAGATTGAGATTTTTATAGAATCCGAATTTTCCAGAAAAATTGTATTATTTTGAAGCATTCATTGGTAGGTGAGAGAAAATCGATTTGTTAACTTTTGTAAGATTCGCCCTTTTTTGAAAAACAGCTGATATAATATTCAGAAAGAAAATATTATTTTCCGCAAAATTTTTGGCGTAAGACCAAACGTGACCATTATTGCCCCGGTCTTCCCTACTTTCATTAAAACTTCAAAGTTACACCATTAGACGGTCGTATTTCTACAGTTCGAAGGATATCTCTAAACCTTCTCTTGATGGAGCCCATCAGTACCCGGACAGTAGAAACGGTCCATTTTACCCGCTTTTGGTGGATGTCCTTGACAACCCCGCAGCTTCGTCGAAGTCGTTGCTTTAAAATTGCAAGGTATTTTTGATTGATCGAAAATTCGGGAAATTCGGTGAATTTATTATCTTGGGAACAAAATAGATCTTGTTGGCAGTACGGCCCGGGTTTGGCGGTTCAATGCATAGGATGCTGGTCTTACAAGCCAGATGCTGGTCTTACAAGCCAGTTGTCGTATGTTCGAGCCCCGACCTGGAAAGATTCTTAGTGTCAGTAGGATCCATAGTACTACCCATGCAATGATTCTGTACACTAAGAATCGGCTGCGAAGTCTGTTGAAACAGAAAGACCAAATTCCACAAAAAGAATATAATGCCAAGACTTTGACTTTTTGGCAGCACACTTATCCAGAACCCCCTTGGAGTTTGACCTTACGGATGAACGGCAGAACACGCTTTTTCGGCATGTAATTTTGGATGTCATCAGACCACAACAGCAAATCGCTTGCCGAATCATGACCTTATTCGCAAACTTTTCGATTAACACAAACTTAAATCTTCCTGACACAACCCCTCGTCCAGTCTCGAAGTAAAACGTTTAAATGGAAAGCTACTTGAAACCAAGTTTGACGTATGTTTCGTCATCGTTCAAAGTGCAATCCTTACGTTTCGTCAAAACACGGTCGATTATTGATTTTTCGATCGAATCATAGCTACCTTTGATTTTTCTAGCGTTATGGGGAATACAAATGAAATACGAGCGAAAAAACGATACGACGTTATTCGGAATAAGAGCGCCTTATCTGGCAAGAATGTTTCGCACCGTTTGAAAGTTGGCGTTGCACCTTCTAGCCACCTCTCGGATCCAGTATGTGCAATCGACAAACTGTTGTTTTTGGCATCTTCAGCACTTTAAACAACTTGGAACCGTATCGGATTTTACAGGTGTTTTAAAAAAAAGTCGAGTTATATTTGACGTTATTTCTGAATGCGATCGACTACTTTGATGAAATTTGCACCAGTTGGGCGCTATAGAAGTGTAAACAAACCACTGTCACTGTCATTGTGATTCTCGATTACTAATACTAGAAAAGTGTCAAATGTTCTTTACACTTCACAGCCTCAGCCACTGAAACCAGTCGACACGTCACATCTCGACAGTCCACCGAGGCCACGAGCAGTGGAGAACTGGCCAATGATGACGCACGAATTCGGTCAGGTGACAGCCGTTTCGGTGAACCGTGAAGGCAACCCGGTCATCTTTCACCGTGGTCATCGCGTTTGGAATGCAGAGTGGGTTTGATGAATCCCGTGATCCCGTTTTTGCAAATCCTAATGACATATGTTGCATTTACAGAAGCTTCAACGATACCAACTACTTCCAACAGATCGCGGACGGTCCCATTGAAGATAGTACGATTTTAACACTCAGTGCCGCTACGGGAGAGGTAATCGACGAAAGTGGCAGTGGCATATTCTACATGCCGCACGGAATGACGATCGATAAAAATGGGAACATGTGGCTAACGGATGTCGCATTGCATCAGGCTTTCAAATTCATGCCAGGTCACGACTATCCCAGCATAACGATTGGTCGACGGTTTGAGCCCGGTTCTTCGCGGAGTCACCTGTGCAAGCCAACGGCAACGGCGGTAGCTACGACCGGGGAAGTGTTCATCGCCGATGGATACTGCAATAGTCGTCTGTTGAAATTCAATGCCGCCGGACGACTAATCAGAGTGATTCCTCAACCACCGGAGTTCTTGTCCCTACAGGTCCCACACGGACTAACACTTCTGGAGCACCTAGACCTAATCTGCATCGCCGATAGGGAAAATATGCGAGTTGTTTGCCCTAAGTAAGTTTGGTGTGTCATAAAAATATGAACTATTAATAAAAAATGCTCTTTTAAAACAAATTCAGGGCTGGCCTTAGGTCATCTTTCGGAGAGGGAACTCAAGCGGCAACAATTCAGGAACCGGATCTTGGCCATGTATACGATGTTGCCGCTTACGGTGATCTGGTGTATGCTGTGAATGGTCCTACGGCCGACATGATTCCAGTGCGGGGATTTACTATCGATCCACGATCGGAGACTATCATCGACCACTGGGGCAAGTTCGATAATCCGCACTCGATCGCGTTCTGTCCCAACGGGTCCGCCATGTATGTGACCGAAACTGGACCAAACAAGGTGTGGAAGTTCGAGCTAGTGTAAGAAGCAAGACCACACATAAACATACTGTTGAACCCATACTGATGTGAATGAATTATAATGTTTATAGAAATAATTACAATGGTAACAAAAGAAGTGTATATCTTACTCGTATGAGCTGTCTACACAATTGATACAATATTCTTACAAAAAATTTATATCCAGCCAGATTTAGAAGTGTACCAATAGAGTCATCAAAAGTTGGCGAAGTAAAGCAGACAGATAGAGTTGCAATTCCAGCCGCATGTTAAAACTTTCGTTGTTGTAAAACGTTTTGGGGGTCATCATTATCTCAGTATTTCTGTTTGTATTGCTCTTAGTGTCAACTCGATTTATAAAATCGATCATGTTCTTGAGCGCTTAGTTTATCCCATGTACATTTAGCAATCAAAACAATGATAGCGGATTGGTAAAAATCCACATTAGACATACTATGGTGATTCGTATAGAGGGTGTTGGAACAGGTCACATGTAACCGCACCCGCAGAGTAAATCACAATATCAAAATGAATCTAGAATGCTGCGTCAGTGGCGCTGGTGTGTAATAAACATTTATACGTAGTATGAACGAATTGTTTGATTTTCTCCCTCTAGTAGTCATGCTTTAGAGACCACCCGTGTGTTGCTGCTACGTGATCGATCAGGACCAATTGAGCTTGCAAAACGTAGTACTGTAAACATAATATATTTCGAATACAGTCAAAACGGTTACTATTTCAGAATTCATTAGTTAATCTACTTAAAAACGCTATTTTTATCAAACGATTAGCTGCTATAAATTAGTATATACTGTTGATGATCTTTGGTATCAGTACATCGCCTTTATTCAAAGTAAGATAGCTGGCTATTGGTTGAACTCATGGAAAAGGAAGGAGGCTAGCATAAAGAAATAAAATTATAATGAAACCCTAATGGTCTTAAAGAAATGATGAAGAAGGGTCACGACAAGCCAGAATGTCGCGAACTAGCACATTGAATAGTATGCAAACAATTTACTAGTTGAGATCTGACATCACGATACTCCATGCATTTCCAAACGACATGATCAATATCGCAAGCCACAAGCACAATGATTAGTCTCGGAAAGTCCAATTTGAAAGAGATGTACATCTAACGTGTAGTGATTGGACACATCTCACGAATGAAATCCCTACTCACATCAAGTCCCCTGAACCATGCCTTTGTTGATATTTTAGGAATTGAGTGCATCCACCGACCCAGATCATCTTTATTCCAAGAAGCTTGCCAGCTGGCAAGTGTTCTTTGGCGAGACGCGCTGTAGAATTCGTTGAAAGCAATCGGTCTCTCAAAAATTTCACCCTCAATAGCAACACGTTTGGCTAAAATATCGTCTCTCTCATTACCTGGAATGGAGCAATGAGCCGGAACCCAAACTATTGTGATTTGATCATTATTGTTCAATATGTCATTCAGACACTGTTTTATTTAGCCCAAGAAAAATGGTTCATTTTTGCCAGCAGCGTTTGAGCGAATGGTTTCAATTTCGCTCAGACTATCTGTGAAAAGGAAATAATGGTTTGGAGATAATGTGACGATTACACTCAAACTGTAATGAACTGCTGCTAGCTCTGCTATATAAACAGATGCAGGTTACTGAAGCCTAAATGAATCCGAATCATTATTGTTGAACATACCAAACTCAGTAGCAGAGCTAAAAAAAGTCATTTTCATTGATTCAAAATATACGAAAATGACGAGAAATTAATGTCACTCTCAGCTGTGCTTGCAAATCATGAGAACGAGATCCATGTCCAGTCAATGACATCAGCGAAACAGTAGTTTCAAAATTGTGTTCTTTCTTTCATTTGCGGCTTTAAGTGAACATCCCATAGTTTGCAGTGGCGATATTCAACCGAAGCTTTGAGAATCGAAAATGACAGAAAAAGGTTTCACAATGACTTTGACCTGTTGGTACTCGAATCTGCAGTAGTTTTGGTTTCCAAAGAGGTTCTGGGATGTAGTTACTTCGATTACTCATATTTTAGTCACTGTTTATAGCCAAACGGCACAGATTTTCATTATATCGATGATAGAGCGAAAACTGAGATTCTTCTGATTCTCCCTGTAGATGTTAGTTTGGTTTATTTATTTAAAAGATATTTTTATTCAGGCCTATTTGCGTACAAGCTTTACGTGGCCGATTGAACCGATTTTTCAAATATTTTTTTTAGTTGGTTCTCGTTGTCACCCTTTTTCTAGGAGGAGAGGAGCTTCCATTTCCCTCCTGCGAGGATTCAGGGGCACTTCGTTCGTGGTTCGTCTCGTCATCCATTGCCGCATCGATGGTATAGTTGTCGATTTCCGTCTTCTTTTCGTTGCTAGTTTATTAGTTTATTTGTTAAAATAATTTATCTGACAAATAATAGTCTGAATGAAGGAAAAAAGGTACAAACGGTCAATTTATAAAAACGAAACACTTGATAACTTTTGTGCAAACTTATGCGATGGTTCCCCAAATTCGAATAGATGCTCAACTTTGGAAAATGCTTGGATACATGCTGTTATAGGTTCATGGTGTCCGAATGTAGTACGATTGAACCTTTGTTGAAATAGACCAGTCGAGCGAACTGAGAAGCACGGAAGTCGAAAAGAGATAAGATCTTGGGAGAGTCAATATCGCCGTTGATTACTTTAGCTACAAGTAACGCTTGCTGTATCTTTCTACGTCGCTCTAGTGTTTCCAATCCAATCTGGCGACAACGGTCAGGATATGGTGGGAGATCCAGTGAGTTCCGCCAGGGAAGATCCGCAAAGCAAATCGAATAAATCTCTTTTGTACACGTTCTATCCGTAAATTTCAAACCAGTTGGTAAGGACTCCAAATTAAACACGCATTTTCAACTAGTGGACGCACCAATGAGCAATACAACGCTTTCAAACAATACGGATCCTTGAATTTTTGCAATAAATCCGAGTTGCCGCGTTGCTTAAGAAATTAAAGTTGATCGGTGTAGATTGAAGGTGAGTTTAGCATCCAACAAAACGCCAAGATCATTGACAAATTCGACTCTATCAAGCGTTTGTCCATCAATTTGATAATCAAATACTATTGGATTTATTTTACGATGAAAAGTTATAACTTGACATTTCACGGTACTGATTATTAAAAAGTTTCGTCGACACCAGTCTACGAAAATATCAAGGAGCTCCTGAAGATGGACACAATCTTCAACAGCACGGACTGCCAGGTAGTGCCTGTAGATGCACCTTGTTGTACATTGGTTGCAGTTGCTGGTTGGTTGGAGGATAAGTTGTTAACTGCAGCTGGTGTACTTTGTTCTATAGGGGATGATGATAAATTCGTTGAAGGAGATGCTTCACTGTTGTTGGTGGCTGTCACAGGTGTACTGGGGTTGCTTGGGGTTGGTGTGAAGGAAGCACCGTTGTCCTTTGGTGTGGTTGTCTCCTTGTCCAGTTTGTCACATGGCTTACCGTAGTGAACAGCTGTTTGGCAATATTGACATGTGGCCATCTGATTGTCATAGGTAAAAAGTGATTTGCACGGAATTCTTGTATCTTGACCGAAAATCACATAAGAAGGTATAGGCCTCTTTAAGTGTATGCGTAATAAACGTGCGCCATTTAGAATACCTTACTTGAAAATATTTTTGGGATTTCCCTCGAGTGTAGGTGATCCGGGACATTTAGGAGTTGAGTCAAGGACATTTAGGAGGCTGACATGGATAGGAATATATCTTGAAGGGTTGATTTCCTGTAACATATGGTTAAAATACACTGTCATGAATCTTGTTTGAGATTGAAGATCGACTAACCTTTCGAAGTTATTAATAACCAGATGATTTACCTCGCATTTTATTAGCTTATTTTATGAAAGCTCCCAAAAACGATCTTTCAATGGAAGAACTTCCGCCAGAACTTCAAGACTCATTATATGTGTCGAATGCATGCAGCCTAAAGCAATTCGTAAACAACGATGCTGAATTCACTCAAGTTCAATAATATTAGAGTTTGCAGCATAACGAAAGCACATGCATCCATATTCTATAACTGAAAGTATCGTTGTCTGATACCATTTTATTAGATCTCCCGGATGAGCACCCCACCAAGATCCTGTTATTGTTCAAAAAAATCTACTCTTTGTTGGCATTTTGTTATCAGATCTCTCCACGTGCATTTGGATTCAAACCACACCCCGAGGTATTTGAAAGTAAAAACTTGCGCGATTATTCTTTCCATCATATGGAGCTGGAGCTGCGCGGGATCATGCTTTCTTGGAAAGACGACCAACTCTGTTTTCTCCGCAGAGAATTCGATACCCACATGAACAGCCCAAACGGACAATTTATCTAAGGTATCTTGCAATGGTTTTTGCAGATCAATAGCTTTGGGTCCAGTAACTTAAAACACGCCATCATCTGCCAATTATCTTAGTGTGCATGGGATTACTAGACAGCTGTCAATGTCATTCACGTAAAAAATATAGAAGAGCGGACTGAGGCATGAGCCTTGCGGGAGACCCATGTAGCTAATTCTGAATGTTGCCAAATTGCCATGTGAAAAATACATGCATTTCTCTGACAAAAGGTTATGTAAATAATTATTATTTATGGAATTCCATGTTGGTGGAGCTAATCCGAGAGAAAATCAATTGGAACTGAATCAAACTGAGACGAAAGCAATGCAAGACAATCATTCGTCCCTTTATTTTTACGGAAGCCTGAGTATCTGACAACAAACCGTTCGATTCGGCCCAAGTGTCGAGACGTCGAAAAATTATTTTTTATAACAATTTCTTGATGCAGGACAACATTGCGATGAGCTGTGATTGAAAGCTGGTTTCCCCGGCTTTTGAATGGCGATAGCTTTCACTTGCCTCCAGTCAGGTGGAACAATATTTTTCTCAAGAAACTTGTTAAACAATTCCAACAAACGTCTTTTTGCAAGGTGGGACAGATTCTTCACCAAGTTGAATTTAATTCTGTCCAACCCAGGAGCGTTGTTGTTACAAGACATGAGTCCTATGGAAAATTCCATAATTGAAAAGGGACTATCAATGGAACCATTATTTGGATAAGACTCCCTAATAATGCTATGCGGAGGAACAGAATCTGGACAAACTTTCCTAGCAAAGTCAAACATCCACCGGTTCGAGTATTCCTCACTCGTCTGGCCGTGTTCCAAATAGTGCTCATTGAGGTTTCTTTTGAAAATACCTTCGACGAAATGTCTCCAATAGCTACACTTCTTGGCCCGAAGTATGCTCTTGTATTTAGTTTCTAACGTCGAGAATTTTTCAAAATTCCGAGGAATTCCTCCATCCTGTTTACGTCTTGCAAGCATTTTCTTTCGCATGCTTGGCAAAATTTTTCGTGTTTCATGTAGGGAAGACCGGGGCAAAAATAGCCACTTTTCATGTTGCGCAAAAAATAGTGCGGGAAATAATATTTTCACTCGGTATGTTATATACTGTTCGGAAGGTAAAACTTTTAGTTGCAAAAAGCATTTGGTTTGAGGTACAGATCCCCAATTATCCGGGCGCAATCTGACTCAGAGTCTACCAACCTCGAAATTTATTCGCAGGAAACAATCGCAACAACTGGCAACTGTTACGTACATGAACAATATCATTCCATCCTAAAATTACTGATTTTGTTAAAGGAATATGAAAAATGATGATTAAGTTTTGTGAAATGAAATTCAATTGTTTTTGAGTTATGACCAAAATTTAAATGAATATAAAACAGTAGAAAATGCATCTTGAATTAAATTCACGATACGTGCAATCTGAAAAAGTACCAGATTTTGGTTTACGTGGTTTATGAACGGTCCCCAACAGGCTTGTTAGGACCCTATGCATTTAACCGCCAACCCAAGTATTCACATTGTTGGGTGCTACCATTGAATACGTCATGCAGGCTGTTCAGTCCGGTCGACACCCTTCCTGCTGGGGCATTCATGTCACCGACGACCATTTTGGCAGCTTTACAGCGGCGGTTCCAGATTACTGATCCACAACCAAAGCATAGCAGAACCATGTTGCTTTTAATAGTTGAAGCGTTTCGTAACATTTCTTTTCGGAAAAAAAATTATAACAGATAATAGTTTAGTAACAGAATAATTCAAGTGATTTATTTAAAGTGGAAACAACACTAATTATGTATAATTTGTGTAGCCCCTATTGGATTCTAACATTAATTCAAGTAGTAAAAACCTAGATGTACATTTTGATTGAAAACTTATTCACCGAATTAATTTACATGTTCTAGAACAATATTGAGATCATTTCGATTTGCCATTAGCTTAGCAAATTGGATTAGTAACAAGAAACACAATCGAAACGATTCGCAATTAGTAGTTGAATTGTCCTGTAACTATGCTGCAGCTTATTATGATCAATATATCAACTATTTCTAGGAGGCACTATGTTGCATCGGTTTTATGTATTTTCATGTGGAATGCATAGATATAAGATTGTCATTAGGAATGATGAGTTGTAATAAAAATAAAATTCAATTAACTATCTTGGAAGCGTTTGCCAACGTTTACATAACGACAATTTAAAAACCTTATAACTAATTGAAATCTGACGTTAGGAAGAGGCGCTAGTAATTTACAAACATATGAGATTCACTTCCCTTAGATCTAGGCTACAGTCTAACGTTTAATTCGAAAATAATGACTCAAATTTGACCATTACAAGTAGCAGCTATTATTGTATTTTTTATTATTGCACCGATTGCCGAATTTGCATAACGGGGGAGATGGTTAACGAGTTCAAATTTTCCATTCCTTTAAAAACTTAACAACGCGATTCAACTCATTGAGCCACATCTTGAGCTCGTTGGGTGTGTCGACCGACAAGAGATATATTTTAGTGTTATCACATGTGGATTGCTGCTGCTGCTGGTGGTGGCTGTCACTGTTTCGATTGTGCATCTGCTGCTGCTGCTGATGCGAGTCCGTATCCTTGTAGCTGCTAATACCGCTACTACTGCAGCTGCCAGATCCCTTTACAAACACGTCCAGCCGGAATGTTCGTGGGCGTGAACAGGTAGATCGATCTGCTAACTCCACCCCGTCACAGATACATTTGGTCAGATCAATTTGAACGGTCGGAAGCTGTAGAAAAAAATCAAAACGGTTTTTGAAAATAAAATAACTACTTTTAGTTTGGCAAATAGCTACCTTCTCTTGACACTCCTGGGGATAGTTCCAAAATTCTAGAACGAATCCATTCAACTTGCACCACTTCCTGCTCCAATCGATGCTACCGGTACGACTTTGACCGACTGTCAAGAATCCACTGATATCAGAGTTCACAAAGAGAACCTCACTTTTGACGCTCATTCCAATGCTTCCGAGTAGATTTGAATTGTAAACCATTGAATCCAGTTTGAGATACTTGAAGTCCTCCATCAGATAAACGTTGTGGTCGCCCTGGCGTCGTACCATCCGCTGGAAGTTGCTAGATGCCGAATAGTACGGTGAGTGACGACAGTTTTCCAACAGCTGTTCGTTGCCTTCCAGCTGTAGAGTGCTGTTCGAGGGTAGCAAACTGAACGAGGTGAGTGTAATAAATCCTTGAGATTTGAATCGGGAAAACTCGTTATCGAAATCATAATTTTTCGGCGAACTTGAACGGCTCGTAAGTAGCTTGGCTGGGCTAAGCACTTTCGGGGGACTTGGACAGGATCCGAGTAGGTTTTTGTTTTCCTGAAACGGTTTACAACTTGTTATGGTATGAACTAAAACGAGCGGCATTTTTGATTATCAACCTACCTTATTCAAATGATATTTGCTTTCGAAACTGAAATTACGCGCATTCTTCCGTAATCGTAGCACGAACACTTCCACTCGAATTTCATACTCAGCATCCAAATCGTGGAATTCGATCTCGCAGTCCCGGAAGTAAACGCGATCCTTATTGCGCTCTTTGGACAGCGTAGCTTTGACTTGGTTTTTGTAAGAGCACACCATTACGTAGAAATAGTTGAAAAGCATATCGTTGACAGCAGCTTCCTTCAAGGGGAACTCGAAATGATTCAGGGCCACAATGCCAACCTTTTTGCCTTCGTTCAGTACTTTTCCGTTTGAGTTGTAGTCGATCTTACTCAGCTCGTTCCTGGCGGCAGTTTCCTTCAGTGTCGACAGTAACATCAACCGTTCTGCCTCAATTAGTTCAGAGGAACATTCAAATTCCCTCGTATTCCGACAAACAGACAATGCCTGCTTTAGCTGCTTTTTAATGTCACACTGTGTTTTGATCTGATTTACCAGTTCCGCCAAAAATTGGTTGCTCAACTCTACCAGAGAACCCGCGTTACTTAGTGATTGATATATTTCTTCTGTTTCAGTGTCGTCAATGTATTTATTGCGGTACTCATCCAGGTCGAATGCCACGCGATTTCCTTCTTCTCGTTTTGTGGGTTTATCGTCGAAGTAATTTACAATTTTTCGTTGCTCACTTTTGATAAAATTTTTACTCTTTCGAAATGAAGTCCTCAGCTTATCCTTCAGATTCCGGTAAATGTCGCTGCTATTCATCCTCATCTTACCCGATGACGGTGAGCTGTTCACCGGGGACAGATTCGACACGGAATAATCGTGTGCACTCATCAGCTCGGAAATGTTGTCCGTATCGATAGTGGAGTTCGGTTTGTCGCTGTTGTTCCCAGCGCTGGCCGCTTCCAAATCGTTACGACGCGAAGGTGTAACCGGATTGAAGTCCACAGTGTCGAAACCGGTTACGAACGCTTCCGATTCCGTATCGATGGTACCAATCTCCGACAGGGTGATGTTCTCTCGCAGTGATGTGACCAACTCGTCCAGGCACCTATCGCCGTACTTCTGCAGTGATTCGATCTAGAATGAGCCAGAAACAATGCCGTGTTTAGTGTTTACCCGTGATCGAAAATGGATTTGCAGAAAATGGGGAAGCCGTTGTAAAACCGTTAGAAGTCGCGTTGAGGTTTACCTGTACGTAGATTTAAGTATTATAGTACATATACAGATATATGACGTACAGTAAATTACTAAACCAAAGCGACATATTTGTATGTAAAGTAAGTGAACATATTTTTATCACATTATATTGCCCATATTCGCAGTCTCATATTGATTTTAGTCATGTTTGAATGGATTCTATCTATACCTGGAGCTGGAGCTGTCAGCTAGATGTATTTTATTTCAATATTGAACAACCCCGCCATTTTTCGGTCGAGTTTCTCAAATAAAAAAATTATTTTAGGCTGTTCTATGCCATTTATTTTAAACCAGGTTTAGAATACAACGTCGATTAAATGACCACTCCAATTTGATAAACAAAAAGTTTTTCCAATGCGGACATTTTGCATAACATTTGTCAGAATCTGGGACTTTATCACAGCTTTTTCAGCTCGAATATTAGAAGCTGGAGTCCACTAGGAGATTGATAGTACCTTTTAGCTCTCTCCGGACAGTACCAGCCTAGATGCCGTGCGGAATCCGGCGGAAAAAATGAACCAAGAATAGATCCACTGGGTTTCTGCTTCCATGTCGTAAAAGACGACAATTGCAGGAGTTTTTTTCCTTTCAGTTATCAGATATTTTCAATGTTTCACTTCTGATTACTTTATTTTACTAAATTATCTCTTCATTCAACCTATCAATTTTCGTCTAGCTTCGGAGGAAAGTTTTACTTTGAATGTTTTCTTCTTCCATGTTATTGATTGTCTTTCAGGATTATACATTGAATGATAAAAAATCGACTATTGTGCAAATCCGTTGATATTACAAAGTTAATAACAGAGATTATATATACCGGTATATTGAATAGATAGTAAAAAAACACTTAATATTAATATTTCAAATAATAAATTAATATTTTTCTCGGTAGCCGGCTGCCCAGATCAACCAATATAACCAATTAATAATGGTAATAAATAATTAAAATAATAAAGTGGAAATAATAAAGAATCAAGACACGCGTGAAATCCTTTATTTGGTGATTTAAAATGATTTTATAACCACTGTTTAGAATATGTCAATGCAATGAATCAACTATTTTGTCTAAATCCTATTCACTCGTTTATTTTGTATCACGTAATTTCATTTACACAAAATAGGGAAGTTTTTATTCTTTACGCGATAGTATTGCAAATTTTTCTTCAGTTTCCTCGAATAAGAGCTGTGAATCAAGACTTCCCGGGACTTCAATATAGGATATTGTTGAAACGTTCACTCGGGAAGTTAGTGAGTTTAGTGGTGCATACGAGCATCTTGAAATCGGAACATACTGAGTCGCGCTCGAATAATACCAATACTGAAATTTTTACTAACAAATATCCTTCTCCCGTGACACTTGTGGAGTGCGCAGTAGTATATACGGCCTCTAGTAACAACAAGTGTTGGACAAACATCCCTTCCCATTCCTTAGACGATGTACGTTCGGGCTTGGCACGCGCTGGAACTGATCAATGAATTCTGGAATTACCAGAAGATGTACATTGAAGGATGATTTACCAGTCTCAGGTCGAATCATTCAGATACTCCCTGTACAATTTCAGCTAATTCCGATCAGTAACGGAGTAGCAACCAGGGGTGGTCGCTCAAGCTCAAGCTATTTCAGTTCGTATATTAGCTACGAGTTCCGAAAATCTGATTCGCTTCCAGAGTTGTAACGGTGTATATTCAATTACACAATTAAATAAGGCGAAACAAATGAGAGGTAAGAATTTCAGGATTGTGCACGGTACTCAAACGATCACAATGACGTTAAAATGAAATCTTCAAATTCATTAACAAATACATTTATAGGGTAGCGAGATAATTGCCGATTTTAATTTTCCGGTTGGCGAGATAAAAATTTCCGTTTTTTGGAATAGGCTCAAATAGCTTCTGATTAGTTTTTATCCCATGTTCAAAAAAAGAACATTATAATAGGCCCGATAATTGAGGATTGAAGTTAGAGGGTATCTCGATGTATAAATAGGAAATATTCATTTTTATTAGTGCATATAGGGAAAGCAGAAAGTCTGTTTTCTAGTCATCTAGAGGTTTTGATCACACGTAATGTATTTATTATTTTTTGTATACTTTCGAATTACAGGAAATAAATTTTCTCCTAATAGGATTCTAAATTCTATGCATCTCTTGTGGAGTAATCAGAAAAATTATCAGAAAGTACGATTTCTTCATGATGAACTCTCTGCTGGTTTTTAGCCAGTTTTATTTCCAATAGCCCAGCCAATTTATTTTTTATGAGAAATCCTTCTACAATTGATCTGATTCTAGAAGATCAATGTACACGGGCAAAATACCGATTCTAGAAATGAGCAAAACTAGTCATGATTTGGGGAAAATAGTATATTTTCATGTTATGATAATACACCATGATCAAAAGTTCTCGAATCATGATCCATTTAGACTGATTTCGCTGAAATTTAAGCGTAACACACTTTACGTTGTTGGGTATAACTTCAGGCGTGTTTCTGCTACGATGGTGATTTTCGCAACATGAATTCAGGCGTTTTGTTTTAAAATATGAAAATTTCAAATATGCATTAAATGGAATGGTGTGATAAACGTATTTTGTACGCTATTTTAACAAATGTCTCAAATGATGTACATTTGAATAACAAAACAGTGAAAAGCATGACGAATTTGTTTTAATCTGAATCATTACCAACTAAAATATTACGTTTTCGCGAAACGATGACACCTAAAATAACTGTAGCTTTTTGTTTACATTGTATGTCGAATTCTTGCAAATACCGCGGATTGATTTTTCCTTTTATATTTTTAAACCATCGTTTACGAAATCGTCTTATTTAAAATCTTTAGGGTGAATCAATGCAGCTGGTGTTGTTAATCAAAGTGGTTGAACAAGAAAATTTCTGATTTTCGTTAGTTGGCGTTCCAAATTCATAGTATAATTTATTTTTCAGTATACGCTAGTTCTTGGAACATATCTAACAAAAACAGTCACATCAAATATTTGGAAATACATTCAGATATATTCATACAAAATGTAACATTTATGTTTTCCAAATGAAAAACGTAGCCGTGTTTAGTCAATATTCGGTTTATTATCTCTATATATGGTCGATTCTCTGTCAACCGTTGAGTAAAACAACACAATTTCGAAATGAATATGCCTCAGGATCAAGTAAACATTTGCAGTAGTTGTTGTTTTTCAATGTCTGCTTTTTATCTTACCATTAATTTATTGAGCAATTCATCACATCACTTGAGACGGACGATTCAAAATGATATCCGGGTAGAAAATCGGAGTTACGAGTTTTGGTAGAAATACATTCCTCAAGTAACGCAGTTCCGGACCATGATTAATTTTCATGGACTTATTGCTCATGGTTCCATGAGAAGTTTATTGTTTTCATGATTTTCTAATCATGACAGCAGTAACGAATTTCTTTCCGTGTAACAATTGTAGTGATTCTGACTTTGACTCAGATCATCCACCAATAACAATCATGGTTTCAAATTAAGCAATGATTAGTTCAATTAGTTATATATTCTATCACCTTAGAATTAATCGGCTAGAATACAGATCTCATATCGTAAGCAATGTAAACCCTGAAATTGTTTCGGGAAATAACGATACAGCCATACATAATTTAAATCATTACATTATTGAAGTTAGGAGTCTGTCAGTTCTAGAAGCTCAAACTAAATTCAATTCTCTTTCATCTACATCTATGATTCTATACTGGTACTCAAAAATCAGTTTCAGTTCTCAAATATTCAAACACTTCCTGCAAACGGTGGATACGATCAAAGTCGACAACTTTTCCAATTCCTATTGACATCACACAGAAATATGGGCATAATACAAGTATTGTCTCAAGATGTCATTACTAAGACAAATTATATTGAAAAAAAGGGCAATCATTAGCAAACTTAAAACATGAAGACTCTTAAGAATTTTTAATAATTTTTTTTAACATTTTCCCATTGTTACCTTCCTTGAGACTAAAACTTAATAAAAATCCAACAGCAGCGTCCAAATTATCCTTATTTATCAAAACAAACTTTATTGATAGCAACATAGCATGCTCTGATCATTCCTTATAGATTTAGAACTGCTGTTAAACCCTTAAAAATCGTTGGACTGGAGACATGGGGACTTGGCCCAATTTCCAATGAAAAGTTCTACATAGGACTTGTATGGGACAATAAGTTGTTTCAACACATTCACTGAAAATCTAGCTGAAACGCAAAATTGGGTATTGTCTCAAACTTCTCCCTAATGACTTTTTACATCAGAAGATGCATCAGTTGATTACAAACAACTTTTGCGAAAACACCTACTGCAAAAAAAATAATATTTAATAGCGAAAATATTTTTGTCTAGCTAAATTCTCGAATTAGCTAGAACAGAATACCAACAATCCAAAGCTGCCATCTTGGATTTTAAGAATTCCATTACAACAAACTATTTATATGAACTCTTAAAGCGTGATCAAAAAGTTTCTGTAATAATATTACTACAAATATAACAACAACAACAACAACAAACAAAATAAATATAAATTGATGGTCGTATTATTCCTTCAAAAATGGTAAAATATTATTTCTTGACAGATTAAATTTGGAATAAAACAAATTTGCTGTTAGTTAAATCCAAGATGCATTTTTCATTCATCTAATTGTGCATTGTGCAGTCATCCACAAACTAATTACAGTTAATTAGGCTGCATGAAAAAACTACGAGATTTTCGAAACTTTTCTAATGTCGTTTTCGTTTTTAAATTGCACTACACTGGTGTAGCGAAAGCTGCACTGAAACGGTTCGTTTTTACCAATTGCACTACACCAGTGCTACACGTTTTCTGCACCGATACCACTGGTGTAGCACTCATCAAAAGATTGGTGTAGCTCTGTGCAATGGAATCGTTTATTGTAGTCAATGATTACTGATTGTTTTCGTCATTTTTGTTCGTTTATTCATGCCTCAGTGTAGCACTGCACCGGTGTAATGCATATTAAAAACGAAAACGACATACGACTGTAGCTTTTTGTTTACATTGCAAGAATTCTTTCTTCGCGAGAGCTCAATACCGCTCGATAGGTCGCACCTTCGGGCAGTTTGGTTGGATTCGCTTCTTTCGGTACAACATGGACTCCATTTTCTTTAGACCATTTGAAAATATCTTTGGCGTAGTGACAAGATGCCAAATTAGGCCAGAATAGCGAGGGAGTGTCATGGCTGCGTAGGAATGGTAACAATAGCTTGTTTAGGTATTCTTAACGATATATTTCTTTGTTTACTGTTCTGGTAGCGATGAAGCTTTGGCTTGCTCTACCAAATTGCCTGCCAAAACAATTATTTTTTCTGGTAAACTTTTTCTTCGTCCTGAAATACTAGTTTACGCCGCGCCGTTGCATGGTAGTCTAAAAAAATATTCCGGGAAGCTGCTTAAAATCTTCCAGCATATAAGTTTTATCGTCCATGATCACGCAGGAAAATTTCGTTAAATATTCGCGATACAACTTGCGAGC
The DNA here is from genome assembly GCF_030247185.1 of Malaya genurostris. NCBI lineage: Eukaryota > Metazoa > Arthropoda > Insecta > Diptera > Culicidae > Malaya > Malaya genurostris. Next base: position 234,891,136 of record NC_080572.1, on the reverse strand, counting down.
CCGGACTTTAGCCGTCACATTCTGTTTATCACTACGGTTCAGTACAGTTTTCACCTTGAACGACTTTACACCTTACCGGTGCTTGAAAGTATGCACGAAAGTTGGAAACATTCTTATTTTTCTAGCCACAGCACGTACCGAAAGATCTAGTCTCTTCTGCAATATTTGCATCACCTTCGTGTCCTTCTGGTGTTTCCTGAGAACAGTTCCTGCTTCGTTTGCAGCTTCCCTGATTGTTGTTGTCAAACGTGTACCGCAAGATTTAAGAACGTTATGGACAGTGCTTGCAGGAAAATCAAGTTCTTTTTTCGCAAATTTTCTTATCCGGATGTTCAATAAAACTACATATAATTGCTTCTCGCACTTGTCATCTTCGATCTAAAAGCTTTTAGTATCATCAAAAATTGATTTTACATAATGAACATACATACGTTCATTAGTCTGCAAAATATTTCAATCGTTGATGAAGTACTTCCAGAGATATATGTATTTAGGGGTGTTCCAATTTTGTCGCGAACAACCCTTAAAAAAAAAAATTCTGTGTATATTCATTTTTAGGGTGCTCAATCGATTTCCTATAACTTAGTCTTGAACACCATTTTTGTTAAATTTACAGTTTCCGAGTTACAACGTTTTGAAGAAAGTGCATGCAATATACATCCGTCATTTTTTAAAAGTCAAATTGGTCTTTCCGGACGTGCAAAAGAAATGGTTAGTCATCCTGAAAACGTCTGTAAAGTTTTTCTGGAGTTGCTCAACAATGACCGCAAAGTAAAGAATGTGTTTTGATTCAAATATCAACAGAAGTTTGGTTTAAGTGGATCGAACATCAAGTTTTTACTATCAATAAATGTAATCCATTATTTTCGGATTACTATATTATAGCTTTTTTCTTGTTCTTAAATAATAAGAAATCAACTCACCTCTTCATCAGACGTATCAATGGATCCTAGCGGAGCTCTTCCGACCGTGTCTGCCTTCATAGCCGTCTTCTGGAGCTGTTCCTCGCACGTCAGGGCACCACGTTCCATCGTTCCACTGTCGGATCGGTGAATGTCACTACTGAAAACCCTGTACCCGTCATCGTCCTGTACGTCATCCTTTGTCCCGTTGTCGTGTTTGTTTTGTCTGGTGCCTGTCTGAGATGCAGATACGTGCTTTCGCAGTACCATTTCCTCAACAATGTCCACCACCGGCTCCGCCTTCCGTGAGTCCCGTCCGTCGCTGACTAGTCGAAGCTCGTCGTTGTCTTCCTGCAAAACCGAGATATCATTGTCGTCATCCATGGAACCGGACCGATTAGGACCACCACCGCATGCAGGAGTATGAAACAAAGAACGTCGCAGTTTGCTGCCGTTAAAGTTTGATTGTGTGTCAGTGGATGTGTTTAAACGTGTAGGGCTTGGTAGCTCAGCGTTCAACTTCTTCACGCTAACTGGATTCGGTTGATTTTGTTGGTGTTCGACACTACAGTTACTGAACGATGTCCGTTTGATTAGATTTTTAGGGATTTTGTTAACAGTGGCATACAACACGTTTGGATTATTATTGATCATCACGTGTCGATTGTTGGATTCTCCACTGAGGAACTCGTTGATGATTGTTTTGTTGTTTTTCGGGGAGATTTCCTGGTAGATCGGTTCCTGATGCAAATCTGCGCAAACTTCAACTCTACGTTGATCGACACGATCAAGTAATTCGGTGCTAGTGGAAACATGTCTATTCCTTGGTGTGGAGCAGCTGACAGGCTTTGAATATCTCGCCATATAAATTTTGTTGAACGTTAGATCGTGGGAATTGTTTTGCCGTTCGACCTCTACCGCTTGACGAACATTGTTCAAGAAATCACCCATTTGAGCAATGTTATCCAAATTCAAGTCGTCATAGGATTGGAAGTCACCATACTGTCGTGGCGATTCAGCCAATGGACAACTTTTCGAATTATCGTTCGATTTGAACAACTTCTTTGGAGAAATTTTGAGATTCTTCAAGGTTTTCAGAAACTTTATCTCGTGAGATTTCTGCTTCCGTGAGTCTTCTACCGTACCATCTTCCGATGCCATTTCTGGTCCAGAAAAATTAAGCACTGTTCGGGCTGGATATCTGGGACGGCAAACATCATTGCCGGACGTAATCCTTGCAGGAGCGGAGTTAGTAGTGTCGATAAGATTATTTCGTACCATTCCAGATCGTTTCGGACAAGATCCGCAGCGCAGATGGTCTGGAGTGTAGCCCAAATGTTTATGCAGTTGCTTTTTAATTGAGTTTTCCTTGTTCAGATTGGAACCAAGTTCGCATTTCTTCGGTGTTTCGAAGCGTTCCTTTGGCTTCGGTTTCTTTTTCAAGGCTTGCAAATGTATTTTCTTTTTTGACGCTTCGAAAAATGATTTGGTTCTTCGGACAGCTGCTTTCCGGAATGATTTTTTCTCCGATTTTTCATTGCATTTCTTACAGATGGATGAGCTTCCCTCCTCCGGTTCGTGATCACTTCGTCTTCCATCATCTAAAAAATGCCTATTTTCGGTCTTCTTTTCCCGTTCCAAAATGTCACCCGTGGTTCGCCTTCTTCGATCGGGACTTTTCCGTATTCTTTCGCTTCGCTCGGACTGCAGAAACAGCTCCGATCGTCTTCCTTCCCTGTGCTGGCGTCTTTTGTGAGGAGTACTTTTGACTTTCGAATCGGCCACGAAACGCTCGAATTCCGAATTTGATGACGACTTACGCTGCGCAACGCCAGCGGCTCCATCAACCGTATCGATTTCCAATTTGGGTCCTGCAAGACGATTGACATGATGACAGCATGACTGCGACTGTGGAGCCGCTCGTAAATTGGATGATTTAATCAGACGTTTTCGGTTGTCGTCATCCGAATAGTGCAGCATGCTGTAAATGTGTGGCGGGATCGAGGCGGGATCAGTTGACTGTTGCTGCTTCGGAACGGTCCATCCAATGTCGTGCTTTTTGTCTTTTCTATTAAACTTCCACCCCAACAACTCCGGATCCGAATCAAGATCTTTCAACTCAGGGCAACTCGGTTTTCTTAACTTTGGTTTCTGAGAATTTGCCTCGGTTTGAGTAACCCAGCCTATTTTTGAGCTATTGCATGATGAAGCTGCAAAAGTTCGTGGTGGTTTTTTCGGACCGTTGGCATAATTCGAAGCCGAAGAATCGGACAAACCTTCCGATTTGCTAGATGTGGGTTTATCTAGTTTTTTCATGCGTCTCGCCATAAGACGTCCGATCGGTCGGCCGGAGTAACGTGGTTTACCTTCCAGTTTGCCAATGGACAGCGATGAATCGAACGACTCGTCTCCAGCCGATGATGCTTGTATTGCCGAATCGCTGAGGACTTCGATTGGAGTTTCAACTGCCGTTTTACGGTTGATTCCGTACAATCGATCGAAGTGAATGGTTGAGTCAAGGATTTCATTGCAGAAATTGTCGTCTATAATTTTTTGTCGACTAAAAATTGAACTGTCCATCTTCTTTTTCTCCTTTTTCTGTTTTTGTTTCTTTTCCGCAGCACGTTTTTTGCGATGATCTTTGATTTTTGATTTATTCAATATAACAGTTGAGGTTATTTGCATATCGTGAGTTAATTCTTGAACGATGTTGATCATAGGTTCATTCACATCGTCAATCATTCTACGACTGACATTACCACTCTGGTTCGAACGCACACTCCGAATTTCGGAAACATCTTCTAGATCATCTGAACTATCATTATAACATGAATTTGAAGAATCCAAACCGCTTCCGCACTCTAAAAAATCTTGACTCTCAGCAGTTTGAAAATGGTGATTATCGTATGACTGATCAGTGGACATCTCCGCTGTGTCGGCAATCATCGGCACAGGATCAGCATCTCGCTTCAACTCATCTAATTCACATTCCGTAGATTCTTCCTCTTCCTCACTTGACGTCGCATGTCGGATATCTTCATCCGTCACGCTTTCCGGAACTTGCACCTGCACAGCCTTCATTTCAGGACTCGTTCTCAACGGTCTCGTATCACAATTGTCCGCAGTCTTATTGATTATGTTAATCGTAATTGTAGCTGCCCCGGCAGTCACTCTGTGACTTTCCCCTGTTCCCACCACATCTGCTGCTTCAGTTTGTCCGCCGAAATTATCCACACTCATAACGTCCCGACTGCCATCGCTGAAAGTGGAACTACTTCGCACACTCCCGAGACTACTGCAGCTCGCACTAGGCGTTTCGTAATCACTTGTTTCAGTATCATCTATCGGACCACTCTTGGCTCCCCGCCCCTGCGATTCATACTTGGCCACCATCATCATGACCCGACTGTCGTTGTAGTTGTTGTTATTGTTCCGATCTCGACCGTGTTTCACCAATTCCAGAACTCTGTCGGATACGTCAATCCCGCCGATTTGTTTGATCTGGGTTTGAAGTGGGGAATTTGCGTCGTGTTCGGAAAAATCCACTTCCTCACTGGATACCTTTGCTACTTCCGCCGATTGCGTTAGCCCGTCAAGTGGATCTTCCCTCGTTGTGTGCAGCAGCTTCTGTTTTCCCTCATCACAAATGCCGCTACCACCATCAGAGAAGCTATCACCGTCGTTGTCGGTTGTGGTATCTGGAAGTGGAAACAAAATATATGAGAGTGGGGAATGAAGCCATTGATTGAGCGCGTATTTTTTTTGTGTAATGAAGCACAATTTGAACGCACCACGAATTGCTATAATTTTCGATGCAAGGGTTAGTAAGCGATCGAAATTTTGTACCCTTGGCGTCTGCCGTTTGGAAAAGCACTTCCCAATAAACGAGGAAACCTCTTCAAACAACAGCTCGAAACAGCAGACCGGTGGAGAGAGCGTAGGATGAAATCGTGTGCCAATATTTTTGCGGTTTCATCTGGTTGGCTGTACAGCAGTGCAACGGAGAGGTTTGAATCAATTCGAGTGGGAAACCGTAGAAAATGAAGTGCCTGTGTAGCAGCCTCCAGAGGAGCGCGATTTGTCTCAATATTATCGGCTTTTCCTACACATTAAGTCGCGACTTTGCGCTGGCGTTGGAATCCAGATGCGGAGGTCTGGTGTTGCCAGATGTCAGATATTCGTGTGAAAATTGGTTCAAAATTTGTCAGTCGCCAATGGAAAACAATTTTTTGAGAACATATCATTTGCTTAATCAATATTTAGTAATTCTTTTAAAAAAATATTTTCGAAAATTTTGAGACTATTTTATTACGGGAAGCCTATTATTAACGAAAGATTTTCATATTTCTGATTATTTATGAAAACTTACGTAGGGCGCTGGTCTTACAAGCCAGTTGTCGTATGTTCCGAGTCTGGAAGGATTTTTAATGTCTTAGTAGCACAAGCCATTCCTGTGAGTGTGTATCTTTACACAGATATTTCTCTCCGGTCAGTCTCTCGGAGATAGCTGAACCAAGTTCGAAAATTTATTCGCTGTCACTTCCTGAAATAAAATTAAACCATGATAGACAAAACGAACTAAGTTTCTTTCCGCTCAATTTTCTCAGATATGGCGGAACCAATTTCAACTAATATCCTTAGTCTGGGTCCCATCGCATTGTTCCATTCCGGGAAATGAAATGGCAGACTCATTGGCAAAGGTGGGCGCATTAAAAGGTGATATTTATGAAAGACCAATATGCTTCAATCAATTTCTCAGTATCTCTCGTCAGAAAACTCTCGAAAGTTGACAAACTTCATGGAGCAATGGCGAACTGGGACGACGGCTACACTCCATTATCCCTAGGGTATCGACGAAACCTTGGTTCAGGGGGATGAACGTGAGTCGCCGATTCATTCGTGTTATGTCACGGCTCATGTCAAATCACAACACTTTCATCGCACATCTCCAGCGTATTAGGTTCGTGGAGAGCAATCTCTGCACCTGGGGCGACGGTTATCAGGACATCGAGCATGTCGTGTGGTCGTGCGTAGAGTATCGTGATGCCAGGTCGGAGCTTCTGAAATCCCTTAGGGTCCGAGGTAGACCGCCTGAGGTTCCGGTTCGGGATGTGTTGGCGAGTCGGGATAGTTCCTACATGCTTCTCATATACCAATATCTTAAACACAATAATATACAAGTGTGATTCGTTGAATTTGGCATAGAAATTTTTCCTTACTCTTTTCGAGACTAAGAATACTGTTCACCTATAGGTTCGACACTAACATCCGCTCGATTCTCCCAATCCTCCGTCTGTCTACCATCTTTATCGATACTAACAAGATCTTTTTGCTGTTACTAACTTTTCGCTCCCCTTTCCCTTAGTCTCTTCGCCATCTCGATGTCAACTAACTAAATATTTGTCGTTATTAGTTATTTCGTTCCCATACCCCTATTCAACAATCCGTTTTCCACAACAATTATCTGTCTATTTTTTTCATACTACTCGGCAACATCACCATCATCGTCCACGGAAAGCCGCTCCAGTCGATAACTAACATGCGGACCACCTACCGGGTCTTCGTAGCCTGGGGATGTTTCCCGCGGATCCACAGAAGCATGCGACAATTTTAGACACATTTTCACGTCACCTTACTGATTCCAAGAACGGAGGACCACTCCTGTCGATAACTAGCACGCGAGCCACCGGCCGGGTCTTTGACCCATACGAACAGGCATACGGCCACTACCATTGAGAAGCAACGTCACTAATAAAACTTGGGAGACCAGCCACTACATAATCCTAATTATTAGAAAATGCCTTTGGCATCATAGAGCTAACGCATTGTGCCTTAATAAATATATCTACCTTATGAGAAAAAAAACAATTTCAACTAGCTTAGACTCGTTTGAAGGCTACTACTATGTCATTGATAAAGTTCGAAAATGAAATCGCTATTACTTCCGGTTCCGAAGATATAATGGTATAAATGACGTAACCGTCAAAACTAACTTTTTTTTCTCCCCGCTCAATTTTCTCGTAGAGGGGTTAACCGATTTCTACAAGCGTAGAATCGTTTGAAACGTACTTATGGGTTGTGAATCAAATTCGAGGATGAATTTGTTGTCGCTTCTGGTAATATAATCGTATAAGTTACGTAACCGCTAGATCGCGTTTTTTTCAATTCGCACAGTTTTTCAGAATGTTATCAATGATCACGTTGGAATGTATCATTGTTGATATTTTTGGTCTTGAAAATGTTATCGGATATGCGACGTAAGCGCTAAACTCCGCTCTTGCAAACTACCCGAATCAATCTGAATGAATTATTGTCAGAAATTATCAACCCTAGTTTGTGTCATATTTTTTTCCTAATGAAATTTGAAAGATACTGTTTAAATAACAAAAGACAGGCATTATCACACCACTAGGTGGATCAGGAAGGTTTTTTTTTAATAAAATGGTCTGGAGAGTCAAGTCCTTTGTTCCCCAGCGTGCTCTGCTAAATTTTTATTTTGCTTACATCCATTACATTCACAGCTCAACTACTTGGTATCGGTGTGGGGGCGAGCCGCAAGTTCTTATCTGAAGAAACGCCAAACTCTACAAAACAGATGCTTGAAAATTATTTTAAATAAACCCTTACTATTCTTTAGCCTATTGTTATACTCTAACATATTACGTAGGAAACTTCAGCGATCCGAATACACCCAGGCAACCAGTAAGCACTAAAATAGCCTTTTATGAGCATCGAAAATTCTTATAGCTCTATAGCTGCAGTATGACCACGCATCAGTTGTAAATAAATCAAAATTCAGCTTTCTGAATGCACACTAACCAAAAATATTAGGGTTCCAATATTTTAGGGTCATCTCTAATTTCGTTAAGCGGTAGTACTCAAAAGTTTAAGCACCTCGAAAAAAGTCCTTATGCATAATTTGAGCTCAATGGGTAAAGGGTAAACGTTTAAAAATTTTAGATCTTGAAAAATCACGATTGGAGGCCGGAGGAGATTTACATGAAATTTCCGAAATAGCAGTTTTTTTTCATGTCAAATGTCTTGAAATGACATGAAAAGTCAAGGTTTTGAAATGTTTTTTAATCTCAACTCTGAGAATTTTTTGATTTCCGAAATCGAATTTGTTTGTTGTTGCATGAATTTTTTTCGAGATAAAAAAAGTGCCAGAAAGTCGATTTAAAAAAAAAAGGTTTATTCAGAGATGACACTAAATCTCGACGATTCATGCAATTCTGTCCTTCGGCATAAAAACAATTTTTTCGATTTCGGATATTTTTTTCACATCTTCACTCTGGGACTCTAGATTTCCGATATTTTTTATGCATGATTTTTTTTCGATATAACACCATATCTCAACATTTCATGCAATTCTAAGACATTTGGAATTAAAATTTTTTTTGGATGTCAAAAATCTCAAGTCCAAGAAAGTCACCTGGCTAAATCCCAGTGTTTCATGCAATTATAAGTCTTTTGACATCAAAAACAAAATTTTTCGATGATGGAAATTTGATGTACCTTTATGGTGATTTTTCAAGATCAAAAAATTTTAAACTTTGACTGTCAAAACACTCAGCCAATAGAGTGATTCCTATTGAAAAAATAAGCCTCCCTAAAAATTTAATGACCGTATGAATCATGCTATACTGTTCCTTGTTGTGAGCCGTATCATTAGTCAAAAGTACTTCGAACTCGAAATCTATTCCTTCTCATGTGATTTTCGGTTAGAACACACTGTTACCAGGTAAATCGCTGGGCACTTACGACAATCAATTGGTCACATATCAAAATTGCCTGAGTCCCTTTCACTACGGTAGGCCTTGCGAGAAATCGAACAGTAAAACTTCTACACCTGAGGGCGACCGAGCTACTACTACCACTACTACTCCGATCCCATCTAAAGAGCTATCAACTTTCAATGAGGTATAAACAGGGGGTGCTGACTACATTGCTTGCTGAAACTTTATAAACAATGCCTTTGGACGACATACATATACAATAAATATGACTCAATGACAATCAGTTCGCACAGTGTGTTGAACGTACGCACGTGGTTTTGGGTGTTACTTGACTTATTGAAACACAATTTAGTTTACTAATATAGAAGGGTTGTGTTTACTCCACCTGTTTCTATCTCATTGAACAAGTACAACATATAAAGTGGTACGTTTGATACTGATAACAGCAATACAAACAATCGAAAAAATTGTAAATCAGCGACGACGAATTAATGAACGAAGACACGGCCAGTGAACCATCATCATGATCATAAGAAAATATATTATCCTTTTTTCTTATGATCATGATGAATGTTAAATGGTCGTGTCATTTAAAATAGAAAAAAAAAACGTCCAGTGAAAATAATATTATTTACTTCTTCGGCAAACGACCCTGAACTAAACTACTGAACTGTTGAATTTTAACCAAAAGTTAAATGAATCATTTCGCGAAATGGACCCCTACTCATGTATTTCATTATTTCAGCCAAAAGCAGGCAACACGGATCTCACTTCCAGTATCAAGAGTTCCTCCGTAATTTGAAACTTAGCAAGTAGGCAGACAGCTCCGAACTCAATAAAAGTATATACTGCGTGGATATTTGAGAGCACTTTAATTCTGCTGCGAACACAGTCACACTTCGAAAACTAAAGAGGAAAACAGTAAAACCATGCAATCTGTGCTCTGTAGTTGTATTGCCTTAATTGAAATTCGCTGTCAGTTTTGGATACGCGTTCCGAAGATGTATCATTGCACAAGCCTTTTTCGGTTCCATTTTACTTCATCGATCACGAGAACTGGCTAATTTTCCCTGGGGGGTGTGTGGATGTGGTAGATGAAGCTGGCGATCTGCTCTCAAACTGATAACGTGCTGATGATGAACCCCTCTTCGCGCACGTATTTGTGGTCCATCTAATGATTTCAACGCACCCCATATGGCGTCGCCATCGGAAGCATCCATCAGCAGATTCAACGTGGAAGGTACGATCGTTGCAACCGGTGCTCAGACTCGCCCTGCAATGCTGAAAACCTACACCAATTGTACAAATAAAGTAATTTTCAAGTTTCCTTGTTTGTTTGCACCCACTTGAGTCAAAGTAGAATGCTCTTAGCAGGCACGTACCGTCAATAGCGAGAAACCACTTCGACTGTTAGGATTATTGGATATCTGAAAATTCTGATAGACGGTATGAGTTTCTGAACAGCCAAATAGCTTCGAAGAAAGCGAAACCAATTGCTTTGAGCATTCAAACAGGTGCTTCTTCCCATATTGTTCCGCTGGGTATGATGTTCCAGAAACAACTTGCGCTAACACGCTAATGACCCTAATTTCATGGTTTCGAATTATTTTTTTGCTTTGCTTCAGATCCAACCTCGGTGGAAGATTTGACCATGAGTGCAATTCCGGAAAACCACTATACCCACGGTACTGACAATTGATTTATGATTATTTGTTATTATTTTTCACTCGATGGAGTCCGTGACGTGCGGTTGGTTGCGTGGTAGTTACAGGCAGAGGAGATCTGTTTGCGGTCGGGCCGGTTTTGAAGATGCTTTGATTTGCGCAATGCGTAATATGAGTTGCTGGTGGTGGTGGTGGTGATGGGATTCAAGAAACTGATGGCTCCAGACTGTACCCGCATCGTGTTCAGTGTAATCGGAGTCATTGTCGCTGGCAAGCGGCACAGATTAGTCTAAATTAGATTACACTTGTTGTGGATAAATCGTCAAGCTAATGCTCCGAACACGTTTCTTCGTTGTGATCGCATAAGTAATTTTTCTGGAAACTCGACAAGAATAATCGGTGATTCAGTTCGAAGAGTGAATTTTTGGTTCCAAATATCAATTCATTTGTTCAAATCTGCACATTTGAAAAATTGTACAGCATTCATGCATCTTTTTCAAAAAAAATCGTCCACATTTTTTTTAACCATAACTTAAAATACATATTTGTTGATGATTTGGTTAGTGAAATTACAAAAGTGAAGAAGTTACAGCTGAAACAGCATTTAGACTCTTCAGCTTCAATTTTCTGACAGTCATTCCAACAATAGGATATTATTTCACACATAAAAAGCAATAAATTTACTCAAAGTGATCTTCCTGCTAGAAGTAGTCGTTTTGGATATATTTAGACATGGAATTCAAAGAACTCACATTTTTAAACGATTACGCCATGTCAACAAGTCTACACATACAAAAATACTAATTTCCCAGTGTAATAGTAATGTAATTGAGCAGCCCGTGACACTAAAGCGCCTTTGGTGAAAAATGGTCCTACAATGTATGTATAAAACTGCCTGTGCATTTCAAACAACTAAAATTGCTATTGGTAAAACAGTATACCCATTTATCACATTTAGCGCTGTCAGTGTCACCGTACAGTGGAAAATGTAGGTTTATGATGAAACATGATTCATGATGAAACACACAACTATCTTAAATTGTGTTAAATTGGCCAAATTCATAAAAAATTGAGTTCTTTAAATTTCATGTCTAAATATCTCGAAATGTACTATCAGTAAATTGATGAAAGTTTTAATATTCTAAGAGGTTACGTATCCCCCGCCTTAGAAAAGACTTAAGTGTATAGTGGAACTAAATGGTATTTTCTTTAAAAGCGATTTAATTTTTTTCCACAAACCACTAAAAAACGTTATTTTTGCTTTTCTCATAAAGAAATCATAGTGAAAACCGACTTTTGATATAGCATTCGACTCAGTTCGTCGAATACGCAAAATGTCTGTGTGTGAATGTGTGTAACAAAAATATGCACACGGTTTTCTCGGAGATGTTTGGACCGATTTTCACAGAGTTAGATTCAAATGAAAGGTCTTTTAGTTTCATAGCATGTTATTGAATTCCATCCGCATCCGACTTCCGGTTCCGAAGTAACGGGGTAAAATGTGCAACAATATAAAAAAGTGATCGATCGATTTTCTTAGAGACCGATGGATCCATCTTCACAAGCTTAGGTTCAAATGTAAGGTCTTATGATTCCATAGAAACCTATCGAATTTAATTCCGATATGACTTCCGGGCTCTGGAATTACACGCTGATAACATAAAATAATTTTGGACATAACGAATCGTTGTTCCCGGTTGAAGGTAATCCAAACCGGAAATCAGGACAGATAAACGACAGTTAGCTGGATGATGCTGAATCAATTCAGTTTGGCATCACTCGTGTTCATGTCAAGGTGTACGTTTGGTGTACGTTTTGTACAGTTTGTTTAAATTTCATTTTTTTTGGGTATGTATGATTTCTGGGCAGTCCGTTTAGTGCTGTCAAATATTCATTTCGTGCTGAATCCAGTGATTATTTAGTGTTTTTGATTACATAGAAAATGAAATTATTATTGCGTCTCAAAAATGAATTGTCTGTGCGGGGCTAAACCGGACAAAAAAGTGGGCTGAACCGGAAACAGGATTCTCGACTTGAAATTCTTAACGGAATCTTGAGACATACCTTAATATTTCAAACATACCTAAATACCTGAATATTTTAATTCTACTTCTTATCACTTAATCAAACTAGAGTTACAATAAATTTAGTCAAAACGTTCATTATATGGAGCGAAACAATCAAATAGTCTTCAAAAAAACTCTAAAGTCAGTTTCAACATCAATTGTTTGGTACTGCAGGGCGTGGAATTTCGAGACAATACCTATATTCCAAGCGAGCGGAATTATATCTAATGCAAGGTTGAAGCTAACAGACAATCTATACGAAAAAGCATCAAATTTTATTGATATGATAAAGACTGACTGAAAGTAAATTGGTTCGCACAAAAATACTAGTAATTTGTGGTTCAATAAGTTGATAAAGTCCATTCTATAACTCGAACGAAATTTCGAACTTTCCTTCTGATCTCTTGCATTTTGCTCGGTTTCGTTGGATGTCGGAGGATTTATTAGCTTGGAGACAATATCTATCTCGTTGATTGTAAACTACTCCAACATTACCTTGGAGTTTTCTTGGCTGAACCGATTTTCAAATCTAGATTCAAATAAAAGGTCTTATGGTTCCATACATAGATCCTGATTTTCATTAGGCTCCGACTTCCGGTTCCGGAATTACAGTGCATCAAATACGTGAAAATAATGTCACTCACTTTTCTCGGAGATTTCTGAACCGATTTTTACAAACTTGGATTCAAATCAATGGTTTTAAAATGCCATAACAATATTTTAAATTCGATTTGGATCCAACTCCATAATTCAGATGTAAGGTGCTTAGTGCAACAATGTCAATTTAAAAATATGTTTTCCATTACTTAACAATTCATTAAATAGGTTAGTAAATTTATCTAGTTTCCAGATCATGATAGTATATAACCAAATAAAGTATTGATAGTCCTATAAATGATTTAGTGAATTTTATCCAAGTCAACTTTCGGTACATTTTTTCCAAAATTCGAACCGTCACAGAAAATCGCGAAAAATGTGTAGGTCATATTTGTTTTTCAGTAGAATGAACCGAATGTCATTATGTCGATATTCAGTTTTCGGTTTCAGAAGTACCGAAAATAGTGGCCCTTATTACCGTTCTCACTTCCACTTTCACATTCACTGCACTTACATGTCACTTCACTTGATTTTCCTTATTACCAGTATCACGCACAGTGAAGTAATGACCGTAGCGAAAAAAAAACATTTTTCAAACAAAATTTTGTTAATGTGATGTTCGTAATAGCCACAAGCTCATCTAAGTAATTACTTTTTTCTCTAAATTCTCCTCATTCACTTTACTTGATTTTCACCGTGAAGTGCTATCGATAGTAAGTGTCACAATCACTTCACTTGGTTTTCACCGGATATTATGGTTGGAAGAACATCTTTTATTCCCGCGGAATACGAGTAAGTGACTCTACTTACATATCCGCCCAACCCTTTTTGTTCGCTTTTCGGTAACAGCTACAGTAAGAAGGTGAATGGATGAGTCATATCGGGGCTACTGTAAGTCTACCCGCATCCACTGGCAAGTCCTTGAACTGATGGTGGCTTCACTTCACATCATCATCACATCACATCACTTCCAGATATTAAATTATACAAACGTTGAATCTAGCCTTGAATGGTGTCGACTTGGTTAAACACCATATGGACTTTACAAAGGATCGTGTCTTCAACACGAATCAATACCATGCCATTTTTGAGATTTTGTGAATACGCAAGTAACTCAGTTGGATGTAATTTATCATTCCGACCTAAAAAGACGTCGAACAACAATTCATCTGTTCGTCCGATTGATGGTAAGCAAAAAAGGACACTACAATCGGTTACAATGTGTTCGCATCGCTCGAACCTCGGTCCAGTACCGGTCGCAATTAACTTACCTTTATTGAAATCTTCGTCGCAAGCAAGCAACTCATTCGCCGTCGCCGTTAAGTGCATATTTTTCTTGCTAAAAGTGCATTATAACAGTGTCTCCATCGAGCACGTTCGGGGCAAGGACGCAGGCGGAATGCTGCTGAAACACCGCATAAAAGCATAATTTCTGCGACGTATTATTTATCTGCCAACGTAGCCTTATTTTATGGATTTCTCTCGCAGTCTTTTATGCCTCCTTCGTGTAAATTTTATGACTGGTTTTCGCAGACCGTTGCAAACCAACGATCCTGCCGTACGATCCGCTGAAAATTGAAATGTTTGTATTCACCGTAACGTGTCCCGTCCAAAAGCGGTCAATGACAGTGGATTGTACAATGACCGTTGCATTGTAGCAGTTCAAATTCCGATGACGTCGCGAGCATCTCAGATCTGATTGTCTGTGATGGAAATCAAAACTTCAAGCGACTTAGAACGTTTAGCTAAGCACGGTTCACTGAAAGGGTAGAAAATTGACTGCCTTGAACTTGACTCGATTGGTGGCGGGGGGTTGCTGAGAAATATGACCCGACACCTCCACCAGAGCTCCCTGTTCGCGTCCGACTTCCAGTTTTTTGCTGCACCTCAAAGTGCTACGAGTTTTTTTTTGCATGTTGGCTTCGGTTTGATTCAACTGGTGTTCGATACTGTTATTGAGGCGTACACGAAGTAGTTCATAATTTCTACACGGTAGCTGGTTTTCTTCTTACCAACCAACCCAATTCAATCCGAGCACGGCAGAGACACTGTTATTAAATGTTCGAAACACGTTTGCTTTCAAAATTTGAATATTTCCTCTCCCTCGCACAGTTTCTCCTGCTCCGTCTACCGCATCGAGTGGTGCTCGGCGTCGATTCCGTTGGTATTTCACCTGTTCACGCGTGTCGAGATTCAATAATGACGATACAAATTTCTATGTGTGTTCGGAATAAAATTTAAAATACGAGGCCAACTAAATTGATCAATTGGCAGACGAGTAGCGATTCTGAAGTTTAATTTATTACGACTGCCAGTACAGTGTTAATAGAATCAATCGAAAAAAAATCAACGACTCCGCGACGGACGAACTGATAAATATCTGAGACGAGCAATAAAACAAGCAAATGGTCATTGACACTTGCGCATACGAATTCCGAATTTCCGACACGCACCTGTCAAAGCCAAAAAAAAAAACGGTGACGATGCGAGATTTTGATTTGTTTATCTTTCTTCGTTCTAATTCTAACATTCACGACATGTGAAGCCCACAAACAAATAAAACAAACCGGTGCTCCCCGGTGTCCGGAAGAGTGGAAGGAATCGAAGAAAACATGGAATCTGCATACAAACTCAGAACGTAATATACTTATTTGCGAGCCACAGATAGTCGTTCACCTCAAAACAGCATCGCGGAATGATGATTTCTCCGATTATATATGCGCGGTAGGGAATCAGCGCCGGCTAGGGTGTCTCACAAAAAAAAATTATTTGGTTTATTTGATGAAACCAAAATAATTATATACAATTGTAATTCAAGTCGCGAATGAAATTTTCCACAAGTTTTTATTCAGACAAAAAATCATCGTTCAGGAAACTCACTGCAGAGAAGTTCAATTGTACTGATTTTTTGCGAAAGTGTTTCTCACTGAAACTGATTTCATATAGCAAGCAATCAATTGTGCAAAGTTCACTAGCAAACATTCTTGTCGATGATATTTAAGAAAAAAATGTTCGCACATTGAATATATCTGATATAATTCTCGAATAGAGGATTTTTGGAAAGTTAATATTCATACATGATGAATAAATTTGCCGTTGAACAAAAATTGAACATTTCTAAAAATGTTCAATGCGCGTAGGGTGGAGATAAATGGCTCAATACAGTTCGCTTTCACATTTCATTCAAGTCAGTCGATAAAACAACACCGCTTACGTTCGGGACGGAAGAAACCAAGTACAGTATTGTGCAGTGAACAATAGAACGATCTCGAAATGAGTGAACCAAACGAACAAAAGCTGCCGCCGGTACGAAAGAATACAATTATTGTTGACTTTAGGCAGTGTAAAATTCGACCTTCGATACGAGAACTTGAAGGTTTGCTTAAGGAGCAAATGCATCTTGACATTAAACGTGTGCATTTACTTCAATGCAATAAGACAAATAATGTTGTTTATATCCAGTTCTATAAAGAGTTGGATGCAATTCAATTCGCTAAAGACAAAAATAATGTGCACTATGTGGAGCATGAAAATATCAAGTACAACATTTCAGTATAAATGGAAGATAGTGCTATAGAAGTGGGTGTACATGATCTTCCCTCAAGCGTCATCGATCCTTATATTCTCAAAACTATGTCCCAATACGGAGAGATTCTTTCAATCGAAAAAGAAAAGTGGAAGATTTTTTCACCGGTATTCTAAATAGCGTACGTTTGTTACGCATACGCTTGAAGAGGCCTATACCTTCTTATGTGACTTTCGGCCAAGTTACAAGAATCCCGTGCAAATCACTTGTTACCTATGACAATCAGATGGCCACATGTCAATATTGCCCAAAAAGCTGTTCACTACGGTAAGCCATGTAATAAACTGGACAAGGGGACAACCACACCAAAGGACAACGGTGCTTCCTTCAAACCAACCCCAAGCAACTCGAAAAGAAGACGGAAATTGACAACAATACCACCGATGTGGCAATGGATAACGAGACGACCCACGAACAAAGTGCCCCTCAATTCTCGCAGGAGGGAGATGAAAGCTTCTCTCCTCCTATAAAAAGGGTGATAGCGAGATCCAATACAAAAAAAATATTTAAAAAATCGGCTCAATCGGCCACGCAAATAGGCCTGAATAAAAATATCATTTGAATAAAAATAAAAATGGATCAATAGTGGTGATGTATTCGGAATTTTTCGGCAATAAGTAAGATCATCGATAGAAGCAGAAAGTGCTGTGATTAATAATAGTTATAATGATAATAAAAACCTGTTTTCATCCACCTTTCTTATATCTCATATATTAAATGTGATTTATTCTTCAAAAGAATTTTCTTCGATTCTTGAAAAACAAAAAGGATTGTCCATACACTAGTATATTCTAGAGTGAATCAGTACTCAGGTCGGTTAGACCATATCTGAGAAAACGAAGTGAGCCCAACTATTGCAGGTACTTCCGAACCGGAATCCGATAGCCGGTATAATCAAAGTCGGTTCGAGAAAAGGGATTGGAAACCATTGTTGAGTCTTTGGTTACAATTTTCGGTCGGTAATCGAAAACTGGGAACCAGGAAGGCCGAAATTAATTTGTTTGGACGTCTACTGACAATGAGTACCGATTGGAATAGTTTTGAGGCTAGTTTAGAAATTTTTTCATGTTTGTCCACGTCGCCGCTTTTAGTGATGGGATAAATATTTTAACAATCTTCACCCCGATTTCCGAAATTGGAAGTCGGATCCGGACGAAGTTCAGGAATTTAATATGGGGCTATAAGACCTTTCATTTTAACCTAAGTTTGAGCAAATCGGTCAAGCCATTGCAGAGAAAAGTGAGATCCACTTTAGAATATATAATAACTATTTCCGGTGCTTCTGGAATCAGAATACTGGGGCCAGGATAGCCGAAATCGATTTGTTTGGTTGTCTACTGATAATAGCTACCAATTGGAGTAGTGTCGGACCAGATTAGAAATAGATTTACGCTTTTCGTTTCACCACTTTAAATAATGGTATCAAATTTTACCCTATATTTCCGGAACCGGATGTCAGATCCTGATAAAAATTGAGAGTTTAGTTTGGAACTATGAAACTTTTCATTTGAACCCAAGATTGTTACAATCGATCACGCCATCTTGGAGAAAAGTGAGAAAGTAATTTAAAAGAGGAATTTTTTGATTAAACACGCTGTAATTCTGGAACCGGACTTTGGATCTAAATAAAATTCAGAAACTTTGTATGGAACAATTACACCTTTCATTTGAATCTAAGTTCATGAAAATCGATAAAGACATCTCCGAGAAAAATTAATGCAAAAAAATGTTACATACATACATACACACATACAAACATTTTGCGTACTCGACGAACTGAGTCGAATGGTACAAGACACTAGGCTGTCCGGATCTCGGTTTTCACAGTGATTGCATAGCCTTTTCATATGAGAAAGGCAAAACATTAAAAGCGCGCCATTCAAACTGCTACGCCTGCTGTGTGTTTGAGATATGCACAATGCTGCACTCCTGTTACTTCTATAAATAAAATTCATGCTAAATAGCAAAACTTTGTTAGGTTTAATCTAAATAGTGCATTGTGATCAACCAGTAGGTATTAAAACAACTTTTTGCCTTTCTCATATAGAAAGGTTATGCAATCACTGTAAAAACTGACTTTTGAACCGAGGCCCGGAGGGCCGAATGTCATATACCATTCGGCTCAGCTCGACGAACTGAGCAAATGTCAAATGTGTGTGTGTATGTGACAAATAATGTGACACGATTTTCTCAGAGATGGTTGAACCGATTTTCACACTCATATTCAAATCAAAGGTCTTACGGTCCCATAGATTGCTATTGAATTTTATCCCGATCCGAGTTCCGGTTCCGGAATTACAGAGTGATATGCACAAAAAAAAATGAAAATAAATGTCACTCACTTTTCTCAGAGATGGCACGACCGATTTTCACAAACTTAAATTCAAATGAAAGACCGTATGGTCCCATAGATCGCTATTGAATTTTATCTTTATCCGACTTCCGGTTCCGGATTTACAAGGCAATATGTGCAAATTCACGAGAAAATGCGCACCTAATTTGCTCGGAAATTTCTCAATCGATTTTCACAAACTAACAAACAAATAAAAGGTCTTGAAATTCTTTAAAAAGTCCTCGAACAGTTGATCCAGATTCAACTTCCGGTTCCGGTATTACAGAGCGATTAGTGAAATTGTGGATTTCTCCACAAGCGATGGCGAAAAGAAATTCATCTAGTTGACAGATTTGTTAGTTAGTGGATATATCAATCTACTTTGTGACTAATAGTCCTCGGTTTCTGCTTCCGGAAGCACCGATAATAGTGAAGAAAAGGTCCAAAACCGGAACTCACTTCGATTTCTCAGCAACAGTTAAACCGATTTTCACAAATCAAGATTCAAATTAAAGCTCTCAGTTTCTTAAAAGATACCGTGCAATTTCATCCACATCCGACTTCCGGTTCCGAAATTATAGGGCAATTAAGATCAAAACTTTCAAACTATCATACAAAATGATGCAATATCGGTACGCATCGGTACGTGCTGGTAAGGAAGAAGAAAACGCCACCGCCTAGCACACAGAGCTTGCTTAGTTCAATTTTGTATAACGGGGTTGTCACATTTGAATCTATATTAACTTGACATAACTGTTTCCAAATTGAAGAAGTGATGGTAGTTTATACCAGAGAAAGTTTATGATTTAATTCAAGTTTGAAAAAAATTTTGACAGACTCTTCTAGTGATGTTTTCGCAAAAAAAAGATAATATGAGAAAGGCATCATTACACCACTAGGTGAATCAAAAAAGGTTTTGTTGTTATATTCACTATTTGGAATGTTGTTGTTCATATTTACCACCCTACGTGCATATAAAAATATCAAATTCTCGAATTACATTCATTTACTGAATTACTGAATAGGATTACGAACCTGAATTTTGCAAATTCTAAGTCGGTCAAAGGATTCGATTTTAGTTCTTGAATTCAGTTCTAGTTTCTAGTTTCTGGTGTAGAATTTAGGTTTTGGTACAATTAAAAAATGATGGAAAAAAGTATTCAATCAATCAATCAATCAACGCACGATTATCTATATTCGGAAGTGTGAAAGAAGCATGTCAGATTTTATTTTCATTTTCACGTCAACCAGTTATGTTTCTGACATTTTTTGACCCTATTTTGTTCTATAATTTATTGGGCGATATATTAAAAATAATAAGTATATCAATTTATCGAAAAGTCAAAAGAGGAGAAACTAATTGATGTGGAAGATCTCTTGGCAGCCAACTGTCTAGAGTTTTACGAGCTTCGGAAGTTTATTCCGTGCATGGTACTTTCTGTTGAGATCGCATTGTGTACCAAGACAAATCCAAGATCTTCTGACATTACCACTAACACATCTCCTATCCTATGCACAGTGATAATGATTAGCTACTCCCAAGCCTTATTTTCTTGGATCATTGTGCATTTTCATTCACTCGGTCAATCACGAAATGCAACTACAGGTAAAACTACTTCAGCTCAACTCAGTAAGGTTGCTGCAATACTAAGAAAGATTTTATTAAAAAATCGTTTGGAATCGATACACGTGGCTCTGATTTGCAATATGCTTACGTATTTTTTATTTCAAATTTAATATGGCTTTGAGAGCTGTGATTTGAGGAACGAATACTTACACGAGTGTTGCGTTCTTCCGAAAATCTTAAGAGCTTATTATAGCTTTGTTAACTACGTTGATATTGTGACACGTAACTAAGTGATGATGATGATGGAAATATACATCGGACTGAAATTGAAGCTAGGCGGATCGGATCGGAGTCAAAATACATGAGAGTAAATCGTCCCAAAGAGTAATAACAACGACGATATCGAGGTGGTTGAAGAATTTCTATTTGGTTACACCGTCATAGACATAGAAGGATTGTTGGCTGAATACAGCAAAGGTAAGGTGAATCGATTTAAGGATGCCATCGAATAAAATATTTTAGTTCTACATGCAGTATACACTCGATTAAAGTTATAAACATAAACAATTGTTCATTCGGGTGCCAATTCGAAGCGATAACAAATATTAATGTAGAACAAGCAATTTACAGTATGTACATCCAAGAAAACCGTTGAGAATTATTTTGCTTTGCTCATGGGCAAGCTTAACGTGGTCTCAGTTTACGATCCGTTAAATCGTCTCACGTTCATGATGTTATCAGCTTACAGACCATTACTGCGTGAAGCGCGGCAAGCATCTATCACAAAAAAATAAAAGAAAACGCCATCCAAATGGTAAGTGAACCCATTATTGTCTTCTTCGGTGCGCGTAAAAAGGCTCAATTTGGGTGCTGACATTTTCGAACAGCTGAAGGCCATTGCTATCACGAGTAATTATTTGTGCCATTTATTTTCCCATATGCCTCAAGAAACAATTATCGTAAAATCCAACCGACATCGAACTCGAAGACGGTTCAGTGCTCCCATGAAATCTATTGATTTGCACAGCTTGACAGTACGGTACAAAAACCGAATGTGTTTGGCACATTGTGAAGCTCGAAATCAGTGTGTGCGTACGTGCAATGCCAGCATATGGAGCCGGTCATTACCGACTGCTGTTTTGAAAGCCAAATGAGTGAAACGAGATCCGGCAGTGTATGAGAAATTGATTTTTTCCACATAAAAAGCATTCATTGATCGCAACTTTAAGATGGTTTAACAAAATATAACGACACTTGGAACGCTGTTGCTCTCATGCTGTTTCACTTCCAATAGCTTTGTCTTTCAAGGCAAGAAAAACCTTTACTGAACTAGTTCATTCAAAAACCATTCTCATTGATTTGTAAATTAGATCACCCCAATCTAGCTGTCTACTTTTGTTGAATATCAATTAGAGCAGGTAATCTCCGAGCGGCCACGAACCGGATTGAGAGTTGAAGATGAATCGATAGATCGGGTTTATTAATTGATCTTATTACAAATTCTTTGAAGTTTGTCTTTGTTCTAGACACAGTTTGGATCACACGTCTTGAGTTCTGCTTTACATAGCAATAAGACCTTGTTACAATTGAATCGAGAGAGGAAAAATTGAACACAGTTCGATGCTATGCTTGTTATTTTGATTACAAATAGTATTTGCTTTTCAACAACATCTGCCACCACACTCTAATTGTGTTCTGCTAACATGATGTTTCTGTTCGAACGCCGATTGTGACGGTGCCGGATCTCAACGCATCTCAACGTTGCAAATTTCTCCAACTCCGTGTCGCGACATTTTGCTGGTGCTGTGCTGGTGTCCTCGATATGCACAGTGACAAGCATGAAAAAAGTGCCATTTGTGGTGCGACGTATTGACAACGTGATCATCATAGCCACTCGGAAAGTATACAGTTCAGGTTTCAACGAGATTATCGCCATTACGAGCCATTATCATCGAGCGAACGTGGCTGAGTCCGTATGGAAGGGATCTGTCGGTATTTTGAACGTAAGAAAATGTGGTTAGTATGTATCGTAGTATAAGGCATTTATGTACAGTGACAAAGCCGTATTGGTATTTTTAAATGAAGTTTAACTCGGAACAGTTACCCTGGGCAATCACCTCTGCAAGGAACTTGATTAGCAAGAAATATTTACTGTCAGCGCAGTAAGAAACTTGTATTAGCTAATTCGTCAGATTTATATTCATGTGCGCTTAAAGCTTGATTACATACATAAACCTATTTACCTTGTGCAGCACAAGCGAACAATAATGATTGGAATGATTACGCTATCACTGTTAATTACCAGTTGAAGAAAAAAAAATCTGCAGTTTCAGTGAATATACACCAAGTCTCACATTTAAACATGATCAGCTTAGAGAAAGCAAATGAAAAGTCAGATAAGATAACTTCAACCCATTTAATTTAGCTTTATTTTTCATATAAGTTCAAAAGTTATCGACTGTAAAAAAACCACTTCGAGATCAGAGTTCCGTGCTAGATGAAAGGTAAAATTTGATACCTTACAAAACCATTGTTCACTGCATACTACAACTACTTAACGAATCTCAAATGTCTTTACTCGGTGAGTGATAGGAAAAAGATGGATCGATGGCATCGCATGTATGATTGAAATGGAATTTCACTGCTTGTGAACATAGTAAATGTACAGGCACTTGGTTTCACCGGGTTGTTTCTGAGATCTTGTTACCCCACATATCCAACAATACTCAATGGTGAATTGGAAAACGTAAGAGGCAAGATATAAGAGTATCTGATGCACAAGAAGATTACATTTACATTACTTGTAAATAAAAAGTATATTTCAAACAGTTCAATATTGACGATTTGTTTTAAGGCTTGTTCGTGACATAATCTGGACACTACCAAAATACATATATCCACGGAAATACTTCATCTACGTGTGAAATATTTCACAGATTTATGAAATGGTTTTCCTGGTGCGCGAGACTAAAAATTCCCGGTTTTTTAACATGTCCAAAAAACATCGAGAGTTGAGAAATAAGTATTTTTCGGGCATTTCCTTGGAACTACGATTAAAACTCTCATCCACAGTTTGTTCAAACGTTTATCTTCTGAACTAACAATACCATCCAGCCCAATGTATTCCATCTTTATTTTGTCCTTTACTTCGTCAGTAACTTCGATGTAACAATAGGATTAAAACAAGAAACATATCTGGCCAACGATGATGAAAGTGATCAGTCTTGCATTTCATGAAGGAATGAAGCATCAAAATTATTGCAATTTTCTTGAAAAATCGTCACATTTTTTTTTTTTTTGCTTTTTCCAATAATGCTCTTAAGTGCAGTTTTCACATCATATTCGACGATTATTGGTGGTGTTTTGTAGTTTTCCAGAAATATCATCAGTTATTTGAAAGCCTAATGATGAAAAATTAAATTTAAAGTCTTACAATTAAAATAAAATAATTATTTTTCGAACTATTCGATGTTTTTCATGACTACCACTGAATAAGTCTTTTAAAGGCTACCTGGAAAATCAGTCCTTCTTAAAACTTATGCAAGTTAGGAGTGTATTCTAGAAATGGGGAAAAACCGTTCATTTCAAAGAACTGTTGAAAACTTGATAGTTGTACCGAAAGAATTAGTTCTATTGAACCGTTCTTTCGTTTTGCTGAAACTTTGTATGTTTCTTCGAAAATAATATGAGAGCAACAAATTATATTTTGTAGTAAACAAATTCAATAGTAGTGAGTGATTTTTGCATGTGTTCAACCATCATTCTTCAAGCCAGCAAACGTTCCGAAAGACGCAACTTATTTGTATACATACTCAAAGAACTCGATTACTTTTATTTCCATTGAGAAGAATAGAGAGCTATCATTCTTCAATAAAGAACTCCAGTTCTCTCAATCTTCGAGGAGAACTAGTTCCTTTAGACCGTTCGCGGACTGACCATCTCTAGTGTATTCCAATGCTTTTTTAGCCTGGTATAGTCTGGAAAAAGTATAAAGTTAAAAATTGAAAATGGATGAACTAAAGAACAACACTCCTCTCGCAAACCCGATTCCTTCTAACAACCAGTGGCGTCTCGTGATAAAATTTACGGGTTGTGCACTGCTTATGGTATGATATCAGAACCGTTTCGACGTTGAGACTGAGATAGCAATTTGTTTTCAACTGCCATAAGCATAAGAGGCACTGGAGCCTCTCCTGAATGTGTTCAAACAAGTTCTCACAGATCCTATTTGACCAGTTGTGCAGTGCACGAGGTGCAAATGAGGACGAGAGACCATTGCTAACAACATATACGAAATTCTTTCAGAGTTGGGTTTTGGCGAGAGAACAAAATCCTTCTAGAATTCTTAAAATGTACGCTTGTCACTTTGGAAAAACAACAACAATCTATGCCTCTAGTGACTGAGATGATCTAAATTTGATTCTCCTACCATCGACACTGAACATACGAGTTCTGCAAAACCAATTTCAGCTGTCAAAGAAGGAAATCAAATACTCCTTGCAAACGGTGGATAAAATGAAAGTCGACAGCTTTGTCGATTTTGTGAATCCTATTGAAATCAATACCAAGATTACCAAACAAGTATTGTCACAATTTGACATTACTGAGACAAATTTTAGTGAAATTAGGGAAATTATTGGCTGCAAACTAAAAACACGGCCCCTAAGATTTCTTAAAAAATTTATCATGTTACCTGATGTTACTTTTACCATTATGTATACTAATTCTGAAATTTGAAGAACAACACTAGAAAAGGTCTTAAGTGCAAATGACAGTTCCTCTTTCTTTACTCTTTCTTTCGATTATTATGGTCCTATAGGCAATCATCCTATCTTACACTTTGCATAGAATAACGACTGAAACTATCAACTTTCGATCTGCTGTTAAAAAAATGTTGAAAAATACAGTAATAATTGAAAGAGGAAATAAACAAAGAGATACTGTCATTTGCACTTGGAATCTTTTCTAATATTTGTCGAGATTTAATAGAAATCCAGCAGAAGTATCCAAATTATCTTTATTTTTCATTATGAGCGTTCATTGTTCTGTTATTGATGAAAACTAAGAAAGCGCTTATTGAATTAAAATTGCTGAGGTGTTGGCTTCATTTTCAATGGATTGTGTACCATTGAACCTGTGAGGGACAATAAGAAGTTTCAAAACTTGTACTGAACTTGTAGTTCAAACACAAAATGGCCTTCAGCTTTCCATTTGTTGTATAAGGAAAATCATGATGCTGAAAATCGTTACTAAGATTAGGACTAGTAAATTTTTTCCCGGATTTGCACTAAAATTCCCTACTTTTTCCCGGTAAAACCAAATTCCCGACTTTTTCTCGGTTTTCCCGGTCACTTCCCGAATAGAAATTTACATAACCTTTTATTTTACAAACGCGTAAAGAACAATATATATCATGGTAATTATTGTTTTTTATTGTAAAGATTCAACTTCAAGCAATGTGTAACCAACAGTCTAAGAATAAAACTTACTGTTACATTATTTTCCATAGTTTTTTTTATTAAAGCTTAGGATATTAAGTAATTCACAATCATAGAAAAATGGAAATTATTGGAAAATATGAGTTTTTTTCGATACCGCCAAACGATTTTTTAAGCATACTTAATTTTTTTTCTTGAATTTCCACTCAACTGCTAAAGCAGCTGAAAAAATATTATTACGTATGTCAACTCACCTGACCTTCCGTGAATTTTTAAGATGATTTTTATTCAATTCAATGAATGCATCGAAATGCAAATATTAGCTCTGATATTATAGTTTATTAAATAAATAAAAGACAAATTTTGAACAATATAAAATGTTGTTACGTTATTGAACTCGACTGTGTTTTTTCCAAAACAATTAACAGTGTACATAACTTCACACATTATAACCTTGAATTGAAAAAAAGATTTTACGATATCCTGTCGCGTTCAAGCATTTCTTGTTCTTTAATTAAGCGTAAAATGCCTAAGCGTAGCAGAAAAACTGATCAAAAGAATAGTGTTGGTATGTATAATTATAAAAAGGACGAACAAAAACTAACGATATGTTTGTTTGAAGGTGGAAATAAAAAGAAGCAGCACGGAGCAGCAAAGGCGAGCAATGATATCTATCTGCAGCAAATGGTTTGTTATTTTGAAAACTGTGACTGCGAAAATCATTTTGTTTAGTAGTATGTATGTTTACAACTAATATTTACATTTTCCTTACATAGTTAAACAATGTACTCAAAGAAAACAATGTAGAACTCAGCCGAGATGGGCATGCATTCGTTGATGTGGCTCGTGCCAGTGTATCATCTTTGCAAGATGATAAAATCGACCCGTTGGATTTATCGTTGTCCCAACAGGACATCTGTGATAACCGATACGAAAATGTTAAGGGAAATACTGCACACTGCATCGAATATATTGAATTAGAAATGTTAGATGAGATTCAAACCAGCACATCTGTTGGATCTAGTGATTTTAGTGGCATTGCTACGACCTCAGCAAGCTTGTTCATCCAATCGATCTGGTAAATTGAATGATCCTTTGACTGTTCCGGAAGTTGAAAAATCTCCGGATGTCAATGTTCCTGAATCTGGTGCATGCATTCGTTCTGTCAGAGAGGTCACCCTGTCGGTCACTAATGGAACACATAACATGAATGATAATTCACATGACGAACCCAGCACCGCGCACAAGACGAATTGACATGATGAATATAATAGAGTACTCGAAAAGTTAAAAAATAAAATAGCTGAAAATAAAAAACAAAAGGAAAGCATCGAAAAACTAAGGAAGGATTTGGCAGAGGCGAAAGACATCGCTCTCATTCAAATACAGGAAAACCAGAGATTAAAGTCTAACGGACAAGTTGTAAGTTTTTTTTTTTTTATTAATGAATTGAATATCAAGATACCTAAGACAAACTTGTATGCATGTAAATGTTTTAACGATGTTTTCCTGTCTGAAAAAGACTTTTACGACTGATCCAAATATTAACGTAACCGTGAAGCAACTGGAAGATATAGACAGAGAATCGAAGAGCGTTGGACAGTTTGTGCAGAATCTGGCTTTGCTGATGTACGGAACTGAAGCCTTGCGAGAAATGTCGGTTACTGGTCGCAAATACGCACAATCTACAGATAAATTAATAAGACCGCCAATAGACGAAGCTAAGCTGCAATTTATCTACAGTAAGCAAACAGAAATGCTCAATCATTTTTTTAATTGTTTCAATCACACCATTTCAGAAAAAGCTCAAGAGAGACTAGGTTTACATGAAGGAATGAGTAATTTTTCGATCATCTCTCTTGAAGCTAATCGCGCAGTAATCAATAGAGCACTCGCAGAAAAAATAGCTAATTTGAGGAAGGCAGCCATCTACGCATCCAATCGTAACATTCGAAACTAGCAGGTTTTGAAGACATTCAACATATTTTTAAAGTGCTATATCGTTTAATTACCGTTTCAAGAGAAATAAGATACTTGGAAAGTTATTGAATTTATTTATATTGAACTGATGGAATACTTTTCATTGTCCTTATATAGTAAAAACAGTACATATTGTATGCAGAATAATAAAAGTACAGTAAAATACATTGTTTGAAAATTAAATTTAACTGTTTTTTCTATGTTGACCCAGTAAATGAACTACTGTTCAAACAATTTCCATATATGGAATATTATGGTAAATAAAATCTGATACGGTTGCAACATGGTTTGCTCAGTGTTACTACAATGCTTTTTGTTGAAAGAACAATAAATTTACATCAGAATCCAAGAGATTGTAAAAAGTCACATCTTATTCAAATTGCAAATTAACATTAAACGTTATAGTTTTTGAAAAAAAAATGTATGGAAAAATTTGATTTTTTTAATGTTAAGATACATAACCACCCCCCTTTTTTACTGTAAAAACCGATTTTACAGTAAAAATTGAGGTTAAAACGTTAAATTTCATTGTTTCTTCGGTGTTCGGTTTACAATGCATTTTGTTGTAAAATAATGTATTTTTACTGTACTGTTACAGTTAATATTACTGTTTTGGTGCAGTTCATTTCTATTCGGGTTGCCACCCTGCAAATATCTTAAAGTAGGTATTTTTAATATTTTAAATTTTTCGATATGTTGTAGCTAAAGTCCAAAGAAAAATACTGTCAAATTTCTAGAATGGAGAAATAATATTTGAAATAGTTACATATTCTCAAAATTATGTAAATTTTTGAAAATCATGAAAAATTTATTTTTATTTATTTTTTAACAAAATTTTATGAAAAAACGCTAAAATTCCAAATAAAACTATGTTAATCAAAATGTTGCTATATCCTACCGTTTTCGAGATATAGCGGTTTGAAAAATATACAGGGAATTTTTTTTTGTAACGATTTTTGGATGTTTAGTTTATTAAAAAAAGCTTAAGTTTTAAGTTTTTACACAATGCTCAAGAGTCGCATTTATCAAAGATTTCTTATTGTTTAATAATATCGACAATTTTTATACTTGCATTACAATTTGAAAATCGTCTAATTTCTATTTTATCTACACAAGCTGGCATGAGCCCAATCGAATAGTTCCTTTGCATTTTTTGGTGCAAAAAAATCTTCTTTTTGAGCCTCTCCAGAAACATTTCGAACGTGATACATCGTCGATAAATATTTCTCTGATACAACTCGTAAGGCATCCGATTTCCAACCATTTGGATGAACCCCGTTAACCGAGGGGAAACTAACTCGGATATTCTTGCCAAGGATGGACAGATATGCAAATTTTCAAACATGCACTCGACCTGCATCCGATTAAAAACATAAAAAAGCGAGTGGGTAATGAGCAATTCCAGGAATGAGTAGACGAAAAAGTGACAAAATCAGAATCGACCTTCTCCGATTTGGACGAAACTTTGCGCATGGCTTCAGTATGGCAAACCATAAGTTTTGAACCGATTGAGAGGTCAATCCGACTCACGACTGATTTTTAAAAAGGGTGTATGTATTTTTGCATTCCACATGGTGTTATAATCAAATTTCCAAATATCTCAAAAACAGCTACTTTTAGGAGAAAGGATATCATGAACAAATTTATTGCCTTTAACCTGTAGAATACTATTCTACTGTTTAAATGATTATCTTTCAACGAGAACTTGAAATTTCGAATATATCTGAAAATTGTTTTAGTTGTAACTTCTTCATTTTTCAAAAGGCACGGATGGGATAGCCATCAATCTGTAGGTTTTGATAACAGCTTTAAAATAAAAATTATCAAAAAAAAATTAAAACCATGCTTATTTTTTATTTAACTTTTTTGTATTGTTTTGTAATTATTAAGAAAAAAAAATTAAAAATTCTTTTTAGTGTATATATTTTTTCAGGAAGAAGTATGGAATCGATTGGACACTCTAATCGATTCCCTTGAACGCCGTTTTTGTACAATTCACGGTTTCCGAGTTACAACGATTTGAAAAAATCAATATTTGTGAAATGCAAAAATACATACACCCTTTTTAAAAATCAGTCGTGAGTCGGATTGACCTCTCAATCGATTCAAAACTTATGGTTTGCCATACTGAAGCCATGTGCAAAGTTTCATCCAAATCGGAGAAGGTCGAGTTTGATGATCTGCTTAGCATTTCTGGAATTGCTCTAATGTCAGAAACATAACTGGTTAACGTGAATACGAATAAAACTGACATGCTTCTTTCATACTTCAATAATCGTTCGTATTAGTTGAATGGTTATGTGAATTTTGCAACTTTTTTCTTTCTCGCTTCCAGAATAGTAACGGCGCCTCTCCACTAAAGCACGATTTATGGACGACAAATTGAATTAGGGGAAACAAATGAGAGCAAAACATGTCCTAGCATCAGCATCCAAAAGTTTGAGAAAACCAATTTTCTGAGTTAAACAGTGTAATCTTACACTGCTGAAAATTCATTCATAAATTGCTGATCATATTTCTGTTGGAATGGAGAAAGAATTTTGTTGTTGCGTTTAGTACAACTTGAGATATTCACGATTAAATTCTACCCATTCCTCCACAGGGCGAATTTTGAAACGCCACTCAATAGTGAAGTAAGACGTATTCGCGTATTCACAATTCTTCACCCGTACCCGACCCGACCCGAACCAGACAATTTTTTTTTATTTCTAAATCCGAACCTGACGCGAGGTTGTCGGGTTCGTTTTCAGATCGAGTTCGGGTTTAAATACCCTAAACTTGACCGGCTTCAAATGCATTTTGTCAAGCCCGATACGTTAAAAAAAATTTATTTTTGAACGTATCGGGTTTGAAAAATTGCTTTTGGCATCCTTATTCAACGAAAGCTTTTTTCGGAACCCGAGCCCAATCAGTGTCCGTCGGGTTCGGCTGCCCGAAGCCGGACCATTCCTAGTTTTTGCACAAAATCCACTGTGAAGCCTAGATTTTGTGGTACGCTGGAAACTTTATTGTTTCATGTGAATTCGTTAAGAAAACGGTCATGTTATAAAAAAAAATACGTTGCTCTTTCTACGAATTGTCCCTTTTGGTGAAATGTCCCTAGCAGCGATACGACTTTCCGCTCCGTTTTATTCTATCCTTTTGCAGTTTATGCGAAATATGTGAAAATTAGCTCTGCACTAGAAGGGTAGTGAGTCTATGTTTACGAAAGAAAATCGGCATGATTACATATTTGTACAAGTGCGATTATAACCAAACCATTATTATTTCGTAGTTTAAAATTTAAATTTTACATATGAATTGAACGGTTCCGACAATATTTTAATAACAAGTGCTCCTTAACAGTTCGATTACATTTCACCTGGCACTGAAACTGAAGAACTTACAGAATTATTAATAATGGTGAATTGGATAGTGATACTAGAATTGGATAGATAGCTGGTGCTAGAAATTGTTAGATCTTCGCCATAACAAGCTGAAATCCCAAATCAAATTACCCGCGTAAAATCGAATCCGGTAGGCCCGTAATCCGATATAAATTGCGGTGTTCGTTTCTGGTAATCACTCTCATCAGTTTCATTTCTTAATCAAATTTTTTTCCAGTCTCGATCCGACTCGCCACTGATTTTCTATAGAGAGTTAGGACAATACCGCCAATGAAACTAAATCCGCCGCTTAGCGGCTTCCACTGCACGGAACGAATGGGGAAGGCCTATGGGAAAAAACGAGTAAACTCACCGTGAATGGTGAAGATAGGATACCGAAAAGTAAGCTGTTTGGAATAGACTTTTAATATACAAACATACAAATGATGCTTTTCGTTTTCTCGTCATTCGTCGGCAGCTCGATTTCGATCCGTAGGTGTCTTACCATCGTTGATCTCTGGGTTGTATCATGTCGTCAATTTTATCCAAATCTTTTTTTATCGCTAACCGCATCTCTTTCTTATTTTCAGTAGCTCACGTGTTCGTCTGGCACGATTAGTGCCACTCAATCGTCTCATAAAAGTCACATTATTATCAATGAAAAGAAACATACAAGAGCATGTTAAGTTTGTTCAGTTGCAGTTCGGTTGGAGTTGAAACGAGCCACGTGTTCAATTATTTGACCTACAGCAACAAAACAGTGGTAGTTTGACCCGGGGTTCAATGTGTTGCATCGACAATAGCCGCTTTAACAACTAAGCAGCCGGGTTTTGCCGTACGTTCTTCGAAGATTACTTAGCAATTGAAATCGTTGGGTTTTCGTTGGATTTGGCTTAGTGTACTCGCGGTTTGAAAAGCTTCAACAACAAAATTTAACACGTAACGTACGTCTTACACCATCATCCCCGATCATTCATACTTGTGCACTTGCATAACACCCAAATCCAACCGAAAAACACTCACGAACAAATGAAGCACAGCTAGACCGTCGTGCTGACTCCACAAACTCGACGGTTGAGGTTTCAATCGTCAGCAGTTTTAGTTGTGTGCTTTCAGCTTTACCCGCTTTGTAGATCCAATGCAATATTTCCCTCTCCCCGTCGTCCCGAAATCCAACCGCCGAAAAGGGCGATGCTTCTGGTTTCGGCCAAAAACAACCGGAAGAGGAATAATTTTTAAGTTGAAATACACTTCCTCGGTGCGTAGCAGAGCCGTCGGCTTCTGTCTGTTTGCGGTAAACCTTTCGGGTCCTATGGTAGTTACGATTTTCCAATGTAAATGGATCGAAAGTGCGTACGGTTGGTATTTTTCTAAAAGGGCGTATTGCATGTTGGAAGGAAAACGAAAATAGATAAAAACAAATCTACTACTTTAAATTTATCACCGAACTTGTGTCTAAACAAAACATCATGCTCAAGTGGACAGCCTGCTCACATCGCAATTCAGAACGATTTATTCCCTTTCCGGAAATATGAACACGATTTTTTTAATTGCTGACCGATCGATTAAACGTTTGGTTTCGTACAAAGTAACTTTCTTCTCTGCTCCGGTTAAGTGTTCGGTACTTCTTCGTATTTTATTGCCTCTTTTGAGCCCGTACTTCATAAGCGTATGCGCGTCAGAGATAAGAATTCAATCGAAAAGAAGCAACATGAAATTAAGCATACCAACAACCCATAAAGATAGGAAAAGGCCAAAGCGTAGACAAGCTAGAGGTCCTTCAGAGCATATATTTTTTTCCTTGTGTTGCGCATTTCGAAGCGAGTGATTCTTTTTTCCCTTTTTCTTTTTCTAGAATCGTACCAGTGATGGAAGATCAAGCGATGGCCATGGCGGCAATGATGATTCCGGATCCAAACTGAAAAGAATCACCAACCGCTTCAAAGGTGTGGGAACTGGGTGTCACCGCGAACAACACACAAAGGGACGGTTTAACAAGATGAAACGAAGCACAATCAAATTTAGGCCATTAATTTCTAAATAAGCGATGATTAGTTTTATTGCGTTATCCTTTTGCTTTCATCAACACGTTCGGTTTGCGGTTCGAAACGGTTTCGTGTAAAATCTGGTAGCCCTGCACTCTACCCACCCCGCAGTGCTGGTCGGTCAATCGATGCTTTACCCGCACCACGTGTTGAATCGAACCAGTCGCCGTCGTGAGTAGGGTACTTCAAATCTTCGCACCGAAGAACCCTCCTTCCCGCTGTTAGAGGCTTTTGCATAGTAATTTGTCTTACGACTGAATTTCCACCAGCCTAGGCGCGAAGGCAACGCAACACGCCAATCTCGTCCGGTTCATCTGTTTGTTGTTTTAGACAAATTGTCCAGTCATGGTACGATTGTTCGAGGAAAAAAAGGATTTTTTTGTTGCACCGGACGATGTAATGTTCCTTTTGCGGCATAAAAAAAACCACTCAATGATGCCCAAGATGAAGCGCAGCGATAAAAATCACTCCGTTTTCGATGCTGGAAATGCAACAACATCTTCGCAATGACGAGCGTTCGATTGACAGGAACAGACCGGTTTCGCCTTATTGAGAAGCAAACCAAAAAAAAAATCTCGATGACACACGGTACGGAAGATGCATTCCAATCGAACCAACCAGAAGAGAGCATTGACTTGTTCGGGAGTTGCACAGCCACCAACCAAACGACAACCGCACAAATCGGAATGCAGTTTTTTATGCGACCGGCATAAGCAGCGTACGTGGGATGTTTTCTATATACAACTTCGCGATTCAAGTTCACTTCGTTACTATTTTCTTGTGTATCCGGCTTGCCCATGGGGGGAGCGCCTACTCCCGGTAGAGTAGAGTAGAGCCCCGGTGTCTTAAGTTTCGCCCACGGGTTCCACGATTTGTCGCGAGCCAAGCCAGACAGACAGCGAGGCGCGAGCTAACGAGCAAAGAGCATCCCACAACACCACCGATATTGCGAGATTGCGATGGGGCGGAAAAAAGCCGGCTTTTAGTATATCACCTAGCTATGATATACCGGCGTCTGAGGGCCTCGACCTAGACCAAAAGAGACCTGCATACTGATTTCAGCTAATGGATCCCATCAATGATGGTGTGTTGTGGAAGGTCGGATTCTGTTAAACGATTGATTGATTAGATTTCGGACGAAGTGCGATGGTTGATGGGTTATTGGACTAATTTGAGCCAGCATATCAGTTTTGATTGATGCATTGTGACCGACCGAATTCAATGAAGAGTGATTGAATGACAGATCTGTAAAGGGTGACGCAGTCTGGGAAATGGTGCCAGAAGCTCAACGAAGCCACTTTTCTAATTTATATTTCCTTTGCACGGACAGTAACGAAAAGAATATAGAGGATTCATTATTTAATATGTCTTTGCTTATTTGCCTCAAATGTAAACAGTACATGCAATGCATGTGAATTTGCGAACTAGATGATATCCATCACAAAACAACAAACTGAAATAATTCTTTTTTGTTGTTGAAAAAGACCGTTTACTACCTTGGAAGATCAGTTACTACCCTGACTGCCTCAAGATGACTAAAGTCATTCCTTGGTTCTAATCTGGTGACCGTTGTGATTGTAATAATTACCGTCCTACATCTACTACTTTGTCTGTCTTCAACAAAATATTTGTAAAACTAGAAAAATCAAGTTCTTAAGGAAGCCAATATGGCTTCAGACAAGGTTCTACCACAAATGCCGCTATAATTTAATTAGTTGACAATATTATAAGCGAGATCGATAGTAAAAATATTGTTATTTAGACCTTAGAAAAGCTTTCTACACATTAGAGGGGCTGGGGTCCACTAGGAGATTGATAGTATCTATTAGCTCTCTCCGGACAGTACCAGCCTAGATGCCGTATGGAATCCGGCGGAAAAAAATGAACCACTAGCACATTTAAATCTGCATTTTTCAGAAGAAAAATCTGAAAATCTGTATCGGGAGCTCAAAAACCTGTATTGAAAATCTGTATATAGAAGTGATAAGAAATCGAAGCACAACGGAATGAAAAGTCTTCAGAACCAAAATTTAAAGAAACCAAAACTTTTCTTAGTCTGAATTTTATGATTTTGTAGTTGAAAAAAACGCTGGAAGTTGTTTATGCGTTGGAGCCTCTCGAAATAATGATTTGACGAAAAACTTTCAAAATCCAATCTGAAAATGAAACTTAATCTGATTGATCAATTGGTAATCTTTCTTCTTTACTACCTTACGTTATGGCCGAGGCCATCATCTTTTCATCTTATCAGAAGCAATTTTTGAAAGCATAAGCAATTACGCTACACTAGTTGTAAATAAAAGTAAGCATAAACAAATCTTTATTAGCAGATAGAACATCTGTGTTTACTGTCTTTAACATACTCTTTTACATTTAGTTTTATCATCTTTTTAGAATTAACACACAATCAGGATAATGTTTTCACTTTGAAAAAATAATCTATACCATTATTTAATATATTTTAACTTGATCTTTATTCAATTGTTAATCCACGCTATCAAAAATCTGTGCAAATCTGTATTTTAAATCTGTAATCTGCATATACAGAATCTTGGCCACAAATTTATCTGAAAAATCTGTGAAATGCAGATGCAGACTGTCCACTGTGTTCCTGCTTCCATGTCGTAAAAGGCGACAATTGCAGGAGTTTCTTTTTCATTTCAGTTATCACATATTTTCAATGTTTCACTTCTGATTACTCTATTTTACTAAATTATCTCTTCATTCAACCTATCAATTTCCGTCTAGCTTCGGAGAAAAGTTTTATTTGTAATGTTTTCTTCTTCCATGTTATTGATTGTCTTTCAGAATTATAAATTGAATGATAAAAATCAACTATTGCGCTAATCCGTTGATATTACAAAGTTAATAACAGAGATAACATATATCGGTATATTGAATACATAGTAAAAAAAAACACTTGATATTAATATTTCAAACAATAAATTAATATTTTTCTCGGTAGCCGGCTGCCCAGATCAACCGGTATAACCAATTAATAATTTTAATAAATAATTAAAATAATAAAGAAGACGTGCGTGAATTCTGTTGACCTTTATTTGGTGATTTAAAATGATTTTATAACAACTGATTCTAAACAGATAATCTGCAATGAATCAACTATTTTGTCTAAATCCTATTCACTCGTTTATTTGGTATCACGTAATTTCATTTATAAAAAAATAGGTAAGTTTTTCTTTATTTTTACGTTTCGTCTTTGACTCATCAGTGCAGAGCAGTTCAAATTGAACTGCTTAGTGCTAAACTAGGCAGTTCAATTTGAACCGCTAAGCAGACGTAAAGTTTCTGCTACTTACAGAACACTTTTTGTTTTGCAACGAAGTGCAATGTCTGATGAGTCAAAGACGAAACGTAAAAATAATGAAAACGGTTATGTGCCCTAGCACAAATTTTGGCTAACCCCTAAATGAGGTAAGTTTTTATTCTTTACGCGATTGTATTGCAAATTTTTCTTCAATTTCCTAGAATAAAAGCTGTGAATCAAGACTTCCCGGGACTTTAATATAGGATATTGTTGAAACGTTCACTCGAGAAGTCAGTGGTTTTGTGGTGCATCCGAGCATCTTGAACTAACTGAGGTGCATCCGAGCATCTTGTAACTGAGTCGCGCGCGAATAATACCAATACTGAAATTTTTACTAACAAATATCCTTCTCCCGAGACACTTGTGGAGTGCCCAGTAGTATATACGGCCTCTAGTAACAACAAGTGTTGGACTAACATCCCTTCCCATTCCTTAGATGATCTACGTTCGGGCCTGGCCGGAGTCGATACTGATCAATGAATGCTGGGATTACCAGAAGATGTACATCGAAGGATGATTTACCAGTCCCAGGTCGGATCATCTAAAAATTCCCTG
Organism: Malaya genurostris; assembly: GCF_030247185.1. Taxonomy (NCBI): domain Eukaryota; kingdom Metazoa; phylum Arthropoda; class Insecta; order Diptera; family Culicidae; genus Malaya; species Malaya genurostris. Next base: position 234,853,978 of record NC_080572.1, on the reverse strand, counting down.
TACAATTTCAGCTAATCCCGATCAGTAACGGAGTAGCAACCAGGGGTGGTCGCTCAAGCTTAAAAGAGCTTTCGACACATTAGATCATAGTATACTTTTGGACAAACTCGATTGCTATGGTGTCATGGCTGTTGTGACAGCAGCTAGCTTGCTTCAATAAACATTGGTGTTCCACAAGGAAGTAATATTGAACCACTATTGTATCTCTTATATATAAATGACTCCACGACTATTCACAGCTCTGTTCTATCCTGACAGTGACATCAATGCTATTATTAATTCAATGGATAGTGATTTAATAATTATTAATCAATATTTTAATGCGAAGCAATTATCATTGAATGCTACAAAGACTAAGTATATGATTTTCCGTTCCTTAAGGAAAACTAAATAAACGCATAGCCATCCCCATCTCGGACACGTGCCACTTGAGTCAAATAGTTCTGATACCACATAAAGTTTGTTTCAAAACACGTGGCGTCCAACCCCAGCGTGCTCTGTTGTAATTATGTTTCGCATATATTCATCCGCAGCTCAACTACTTGGTCTCGGTGTGAGGACGAACCGCTAATTCTTATCTGAAAAACCTCCAAACTCTTCAAAAAGCCTCCACACTTTTCTTAAAATCATTCTCAATAAACATTGACTGTTCCCGAGCTTATTGTTATACTCTACTCTGATAGTAAGTCGCTTCGCCGAATAGGTCTGTTCACCGAATAGGTCATTTCGCCGAAAGGGTCACCGACTCGGAGTCGGAAGCGGCGGTCTCTTGCATACAAAAAGGAAACCGCCTCATTTGCCCGGTCTACTCAAAGCTAGGTTTCTTTGCTTTAGTTAGGGCCGAACTAGCGGTAGCGAGGTCGGACAGCACATGAATCAAAACGATGTAGCGAAGCCGCATTAGATATTTTTTTCACTTGGTAAACGGAAAATACTACATACATTTGCTTGGTAGCCATACTTATGCAATTGCTTTGATGCTTAGTGGCTAATAGTCAACAAGTTTCCTTGGGAACTTCGTTCTGAGGTCCATGAATCAATCTTTATTCAAAAGCACAAGAATCAATCTTTATTCCTGGACACCAAACACACATGAGCACGTGTTTCCAATCGTTTTGAAGAAACCAGAACGGCAAATGTCTGTTACCGGTGTTTGGTTTGGTTGAACACAGTTCTGCGTCGTCGGTACTGCGGTTGAATAAAACCATAGCCACCTTAAGGTAGTGTTGCAGAAAGAATTTATGAATTTGAATGGAGTGAAGTGTAGTTGAAAAAGCATGCATTTGAATCTTACGCTTCGCGATGCATATAAAATTTCAGCAGCCGGTTGTGTAGTAATATTGCCAAAAATATTTACATACATGCTGGGATTACAAATGATTATATTGATAATAATAACTGAAATCTCACAAGCCTAAGATATTTGATCAACAAAACGGTGGCAACGGTGTGCGAATTAATTTGTATTCTGTAGCTCATTCAAATCAAAACATAATTATCAAGTTCTTAAATCAGGTTACAGTTTGGTTTGCCGTCCTTATTATATTATCTTATTATCTTATTATTATCTCATCTCAAGGTAATTCAACAGCTGAAGATAGTACAGAATATTTCTTATAAGTAAGACTATTTCTTTCGTTATAAATTATCTCACTATTCATATTTGCGATTTGCGTTTTTAGTGTGCAGTAGTTAAAGTCGTCAGAGCTTGGTTGGTGCGCTGTGTTGGAGAATACTGCTACGCAGTCAAGTTGTCCGGGATTTGAATTTAAATTTATTATGAATTCCGAATGAGATGTGCCTACTGATTTAGCCTGTAATCAATTGTTTCATCTGTTTCGGAATCAATTTGAAAATTATAATTTCCGAGACAAATTTAGAAAGATTTCATATCATTTAGCTCGTCTTAAGATTCGTTTTTTACGCACATGCGGGATTGACGAATAGCAAATGAAGTCGAATAAAAAAAGAAAAAGGAGGGAAATAAACAAGACACGTACGGTGGGATAATGACGCAATTTCGCCTGGACAATTTTGACAGCCGCCGGAATGCAGCCAGCCTTCTGACGGTTGCCAGAATTCCTCACAAGCGGGACGTTTTATGCAATGTTAAGATTTTCGATAACAAAAAAAAATTTCGATTTCGAAAATTTCATGTACTCCCCCCCTATGGTGCTTTTCCAAGATCGAAAATTATCAAATTTTAACCGCTGGGCAGCACCCCTTACCCATGTCCGATTTAGCTCAAATTTAGCATGAGGACTTTTTTCGAGGTGCTTAAACTTTTGAACAATAGCGCTTTACGAAATTAGAGGTGATCCCAAAATATTGGCACCCTTATATACATTAGAGCGGTAAAAAACAACGTGTTTTGTCGGTTACGTCACTTATACAATCATATCTCCGAAACCAAAAGTCACAGCCATTTGATCTTTGAACTTGATCAATGGCCCGACAGTAGCTTTCGAACGAGCATAGTTGTTAAAATCGGTTCAGCCATATCTGAGAAAATTAAGCGCGTTGAAATATCTTCGAAAAGTGCACACACACAGACATTTTCCGATCTCGTCGAACTGAGTCGGATGGTACATAACACTATGGGTCTCTGAGGCTCCGCTCAAAAATCGGGGTTTCCAGTAATTCTAATACCTTTCTATAGAGAAAGGCAAAAATTGCTTCATTATTATTATTATTAAAGTCATCTATTTAACTTGTATTTGTTACGATTTTCTCACGTTTCGCCTTCTGCTCATCAGTGTTTGAAGCAGCTCAATTAAAACCATTAAGCAGACACAAAGTTTTCACTATATATGTAACACCTTAAGGATATTGTTCCGAGATGTAATATATTTTTTGACGTCTCGGGCGTAAACGATTGACGACCGACTACTGGTCGCCGCAGAATTTGAACATTTGAACAGTAGGTGTAATGCTATCGAAAATTTATTTAAAGTTGGTTGTGAATGTTCATAGCCTGACTATTGTTTAAACGGTTTTATTTTCCGTATTTTGAGTTCGCACGCCTATATAGAAAGCAGACATAGTCCTACGTTAAAACGGGCAATCTAAATCATCAGTTCACAATTTTGACTTCAGCCTTACTTTTGATGAAGGCATGAGCAAAAATTCATTAGAAATTTTCAAATCACGAATCTCAAAAATAATTGGTTCGTTTAGTTTGGTATTATCAGCAATTTTGTTTTAGGTAATTACTCAAATAAACATTCACGTTCGAATTACTAGAAAAATAACGTGAAATCAACCATCCATTTTTATTTGTTTTGGAAATGTGAGAAAATCTGCATTACACCTATAGGTGGTATGATATAAGCTTTGAAATAGTTCTTAAGATATTTTTTAAATTTATGAAATCAGGCAAAATTTTGAATCAAACTGGTACTTATTGAATGTTTACTGAATGCTAACGGTACTAAGATAAAGCGGTTTTGAAATATAATTTAATCTCACTTGATAGCCAACAAACAATGGTTCGCTCACTTCAACACGACTTTTTTCGAAAAATAAATCGGAATTTTGGTACCAATCGTTATTTGTTGCGTAGTCGACATTTTCTACTTGAAATTTGACATGGATGCCAAAACCAGTTGAAAATAATAGCTCGCGCGGTTTAAATTTTACCGATTTCGGGTATTTTTCTGAAACAGTAGTATTGAATATAATTTGTTAGATTGGGTTTCCATCTTAGAGATCAGTGATAACTATAGAAGGATAGTGATAATAAGATAATTAGTGCTCGTGGCAAAATATGACACCGCCCCTAATCGTAAGGGGGATGGGATCGGTTTGACACTGCACTCCACGACCGAAAATCGTAGAAAAAAAGGTTGCACCGTTTCGTTCAATAGTCGGTGTCCAAATATCCTTCTATTTCAATCTTCACTGACCCCCAACGTCGGTGTTATTCATGACTTTTTTGTCATGAAAGAAAGATAATCGATATTAATTATTAATAAATAAGCGACACCTTCATCGACATAAACATCAATCACTATTCCCGTGGCCAGCTCTTTGAATACGACAATAAATAAACTTATCAACTCAAGAAAACCTCCTAATTCTACGTAAGGATGAAATATAGCTAGCATAAGAAATTCACCCCAGAAGCACCATGTTCAACCCCAGTTCAGGAATAATAATCCCATAACAGGTTTTTCCGACTTCGTCACGCGATTCAAACGATATCTACCAATTTGGAGCTGAACCACATTTTGTTGTCTTCTAATCATACATTTACTAGCAGCTACGTGTCTGGTGTTTACCAAATATGTTAGCACCAGCTCCGGTCTGTGGCTCTGATGGAATCCGTGCGTACACGGTGCGTTGCGACTGTGTGGGAACTGTATCAATTGGAGCGCTCAGATCGTAACTCACTTTCCCTTCATCCCGTCAGTCCGGCTCTCGATAGTGTCAAAAATGCAGCGTTATTTGTACGATTTGTTAGCAACACCGCGATCGGTAAATAACTCGAATGATACGGTAAAGTAGCATCGGTAGGGGAAAAATTAAACAGAACACACGAAGCTGATAATAAATCTAGCCGAGGTGAGCAGCGAAGATGGTGCAATGCTACGTTGGGGAAGAGATTGCACCTACCAAAATACGATAGAGAAAAGTTCGTTACAAATTTTATGATAATTTGACCGGCGGTCTGGTGGTCTGGCAAGCATGCAGTATTAGTGATAATGACCAGTCGATCGTAACTTCTGTTACTGCTGCTGCTAAAGAAGGAATCATGTGGAGCACTGTTGAGCATATTGTCGGAGAAGTGCTGTTTTGCGCAATTGTATTAAGATTAATGTTCTAGTCTTTTTTTGGTTCCCATTCCAGAAAGTGTTTAGGTTTCAATCCGTTCTTTACCAGAACAACAAAATGAAGCAAGAAAGTACACCACCGGCGGACTATGGGTGAAGAGGATTATGTTGAAATTTAGCATAGGGTTCGGTTATTCGATGATCCACAGCACAGCCAGTGGAAGTGATAAGATAATTTCGGGGCGTATGTGAGAAACACGCTATCGATTCTTGCCACTTGAAAAAAGAGCGATACTATTTGGAAGTTAGAGTAAATAGGATTCCGCAATCAAACAGAGCCGAGCGGATTTGAGCGATGCGGTTCCGCATTAGCCTGAGTACCGTGGAATATTATAAACGTTACTTTTTTGTTTTAAATAGACTTTTGGACTTGGAAAAAATTCTAAATAATGTTTTGATGCTTCATTAGAATGTATAAAAATCTGTTTGTCGTATAAAACCGTAAGAAAGTTGCAGGAACATTATCAAAGAATACGAATTGTCTATCGGTTACAACGTTTTTCAATGGTCTTTGACATTCACGCATCATTTCAGAAAACAAGTTCGAGATACTTATATCTATCTGGTTACTGTAGAATGAAATTACAGCCTGGATTCGGTTGATTGCACGCGTTTTGTATTACCAGGTTTCATACAACGTGCTGATACGGCACGGAATTAATTACCGACAACGAATGATTGTGATCAATATATCTCGAAGTTATTTCGAAATGACACAAAGAAGACCGAATTAATACCAACGGTCTTGAAAATGATAAGTTCTCATTACTTACTTCCCAACACTGGGAATTGGAAAAATTAAAACTTGTTTCCGAAGCCAACCCAAAGGAAGAGCAAATGCCAGCCAACTATAATTTACATGAATATTGAAACTGATAAAAAAAAATGAGACAAATCTGATGATATGCGTACATCTTAAGACACCAAATAAATTGCCGCTCACGGCCTTGGGCCAACAGGGGGGAGGGTGTGCGGATGAAACCGGACAGCAGCATCACTTACCTTTATCGAACTGCAGATTTTTCAGCAGCAGAGACCGATGCACGGTGTCCAGCGCCAGCAGAATTGACGGATTTCTTCTTACGGTGGCGTTATTTGCATTATTCTGCTCACTATTTTGGTCATCGCCTTCGCTGCCGTTGCGGTTGTTGTTGTTGTTGTTGCTGGTGTTCTTCGTAGAGATGCCAGAAAGGAACGCGAAAACCGGCGAAAAAAATAAGCACAAAGCAAGGGATAAGAGTTGGAAAACCGGAATTGATTCGGTGTGCGATTTTTTGTTGTCAAGTTATCGCGTAAAAACGAGTCCTGGGGATGTGCTATCATTTAAGACGTTGGCCTTTCTCTTGCAGTCATTAACTTTTCTTCGTTTAACGTTCCAACGGACACTTCTGCGGAGATCCTGATATATTTAAACAGTTGCACACCATGGCAACTAAAGAAACTTGTTTTCGAACGTAACCTCAAATCGCAGTAGTTTATTGTTTTTCTTTGATATCAAAAATGTCCGTTACGTGTTTCATATCGAAGTTTCAACTAAATACTTACAGTCGAGTGCTCTTTTACAGAATGCGCATCCATTAAGCACTTTTATTCAACTAAAACTCACACTAGTAGGAAAAACTTCAATTCATCAGTTTTTAGCGTTTATATTATAACCCTTTCACAAGAATATCCTTGAAAGGAGTTACGTGAAACGAACACACAAAAAAAAACAAGAAAAACGAACGAATCGACTGGAGCGTACAAGTCTTCCGTATTGTTGTGACAACTACCGCTCGAAAGAAGGCGCGTGTTTACCGATCCGATGATCGCGTTTAAATGAAATGAACCCGAATGATCAACGAACATAAACGTCAAGAACCGTTCGGTTTTGATGCCGCTTTTCTTTTCGTTCGTTGTGGTACAATACATGTATGCCCAACAAGATTTAGGCCCACAACAAAATTATACCACAATTCCGCTGGAACTCGATTTTCAAGCATTATCTTTTATACAGCTTGTATACAAGCAAGTATACTCTCCCGCTGAGAAAGCGGTTAGATCATGTTGGGCGTGGAGCGTATGTTGAACGACATACTAAACGAAATACTCGTTCAGTTTGTTGGAACGGTTTGTTCTTTTCTTTCCTACAAAAATAGTGTGAAGATGTAGTGTTTCCTTCATATAAAACAATTACAGGTGTGTTATGTCAGAGATATAACTGGGTGTCGTAAATACGAAAAAAAAATGAAAAGCTTTCTTTTTACTTTCGAATATAAATTATTTGATCGGTTATGTGAATTGTGCCAGCTTTCCTTTTCTTCACTACTAGAATTTGAAACGATGCACCTAAACTGAGTCGGTGCTATACATTTTATATAGAAAATCAGCAGAAAGTTCCTACAACAATTACGAACTACAACTGATTGAAAAAAGGCCGTATAAAGTAAAATTTCGCATAGTACTTTGGGAATATGGTAATGGTTCTAAATAGAAACCGGTTCGAAGAATTCAGGACAAAGGCATTGAACCTGAGCTAAATTCAGAACTTAGAACAGAATTCAGTTGCAATTTAGTTCTTGAACTACAGTTTTTAAAACTGTATTTAGTTCCAACATGCAGGCTCTGAATTTGAAACCTGTATTCTGGAACTAAGTTCCTGAAACATAATTTTGAAAGTAAATTCTCCTCCCGACGACCGAAGTCCAAATGTGAACACGACCTGAGCGTTTCATGCTTCATACTTGGTTTTTACTTACTGATGCTGGTGGGAAAACCTCACCTCTACATCCAGTTCCGTCTGAAGCACTAGAAGAAATGAACGATTCTCAATCAAAGTCTACCTTTCACACTCGTCCAGTAGATAATCGGAACTGATATGTGTTTGGCTACCTCAAAACCATCGTCCGGGTGCGAAAAAGCTAAGCAAGTGTAATGAATTGTCCTCATTATTTCCAAAAGTTTCAGAAAACTTTGTTTTTCAGTAATTTATGGTTATCTCGCGCTGTTGAAAATTTAATCACAAATTCCTGATCATATTTCCGATAGCTTATAGGAAAAATTATATTGCTGTGTAAGTACATCAAGAGATATTTGCGATAAAGTTCTGCCCAATTTTGTATGGGGCAAATTTTGAAAAGGCGCCCCATAGTAAAGTAAGTCGTATTCACGACAAAATGTGCTATTTTACGCGAAGATGATATTGTACACGAATGTAGTGTTGGATTGGACTCTTTCATTGAGAATGCGTGACAATTTTAAGCTTTGCTACCAGCTTAGAGCGAAATCATTCTCCAGCTCAGCTACGCCATCGCTCGGCTTAACATTGATATCATGTCACTTGTATGGGTGCGTAGTGTTGCTGTTTTTGGCGCGCACGAATTCGACATTTTTCTCACTAACTTGTATGTACAAAATTCGATGCAGACTCGCCGAGGGCAGCATACTCGCCGCAAATCATTCACATGTATTATTTGACACATTTCTGATAAAACTGGAAAAACTCATCTAATGGGTAAATAAACTTTTTCTCAATAATGTGTAATACGAATATGTGTCAAAAATTGAGCCGACGACACGATCAGGCACTCCGAAGAAAAATCTGAACAAAAAGTGTTCGTGAGTGATTTACCGCCAGTTACCATAAATATAGCGACCCCTCGATAATCATGAAAATAATCTTCTTGAGCAACACTGTTTAAGTTGCTATGAACTAGTTACCAAGGAGCGCTACAATAAATAAACAAATCATTTGAGAAAATTTTAAAACTTTTATATAAATTTAAATTTTGTTTCAACGTTCTTTTTAGATTTGCGCCGACCACAATAGTACAATAATCAAATCTGGTACTAGAAGTAAAGTTTGCGACAGAAAGGCGTCATCATATATCATCCACAGCTACCCATTAGCTCTAACTGCAGTGTAGTCATCTAACTCATCCATGATGATGGTCTTTCTTTTAAGATATATCCAGTCGAGTTTCCGAAACACATCACTTTTGCTTAACATACTTTTAACCAACCCGGAAGTTAGTACCAGTCTTCACGAAATGAAAATGAGACTTCATTGTTAAATTGTATCTCACACTCTTTACATTCGACTATTTCAACAAGTTCCTTACGGTAGACCGCAGTTACAGGCCCTAATTATCACTACACGGTGAAAACAAAGTGAAGTGACTGTGACCCTTATTATGGGTATCACTTCACGGTGGAAATCAAGTGAAGTGAATGTAGGATATAAGGATATAACGGAAGTGCATTTCATATTCATCAAAGTATACACGAACTTTGCGGAGACCTCAAATCACTGAGAGTAGAAGTATAGAAGTTCCCAAAATATGACAACGCATTGTTTCACAGCATGTATGCTGATTAGCAACGAGGGTTGAATGATTTGGAACAAGGGGCGAATTGAAATGGTTTTACTTTAGAAAGTCATTAGAAAATAACAAATATACTTTCACTACTAAATTCTGATGATCGGGCTGATAAAAAGTTTCGCAATGACGGACTGAATGACTGCAAAACTTAACACCATTTAAAAACTCATTTACATAGCAGTCATTATAGATCTAAGTATGGTTACGTTGAACTATTTAACAAATATCCATGAATATTGAATTGTCTGGAAGTCATTTTTAATATGTTCGAGCACCAGCAAGCCTTAACGAAGACCTCTATCCGGTTAAACTAAATGATAATTCCACTCGATGCAGTTTGTTTTGTTTACATTTCCCAAGTCTCCAATATGCAGTAACCAAGGTTATGGTAACTGTTATTTAAAATCAATTGTGTTGCCAGTTTCAATAGTTTTTCAGGCGGTTTCGTTTTGACATTACCAGTTACTGAGGGGTAGTTATATTTGCGATACAGTTTCGATAGACGAGTGGCAGGTCGTGTCGTCGCTTGAGCGGTTTACTATCCAGTTTTAAATTACCGAAAACAGGAAGAAAATTACTCATTTCCAAAAAGTTATAGAAATCAAACATGATGTAATTTCTGATTGCTTAGAAATACCAAAATGTATGAAAATCATTTGAAAAGGTTATTGGAATTTTCATACATGTCATTTTGTTGGCAACGTTGTTTTGTTTCGTAAGGGCTGATCTATTTTAGATCTATGACAAAAGCATGTCAATCGCTGTGATCTAGTTCTATTTTTCGAACACAAATTTGAAACAAATTCAAAACAGCTTGACGACTTTGTTTTAAATTATTGCAAATTTGAAACACGAATAGGACACTTTTTTACAATTTCAGGCGTGAGTGTGTGTAGTGAGATCTGACAGACGAAATGTCGAAATGTCAAACGACTATTCGCAGCGCTGTAATGGATATCTGTTCTAAAATGACAGACTGCTGTAAAATGGAAACTGGAATAAAACGTTCTATATATCAATGTGATTATCAATTGATGCAATATTTTTTGCGAATTGAACAAAAATTCAAAAATTTTATGTTTTAGAGAAATATTGCAGATCGATCACACGTTATTATATCGAAACAACGCAACGTAGATTACATCAGCTCTACTGAATACAATTTTGATAGGAATGTATGCATCTTTTCGTGTAATATTACAACCTTTATATTTCAGATGTTAAATCATCGTGTTGAGATCACTAAGCTCAAGTACTATTTTTGACAGTTTTAAAATGTAGGACCGCCTGTCATTTAAGAACAGACATTCGTCACAGCTTTGCGAATAGGCTTATGGATGTTCATAGATCTATTTTTTTAGTTGATCGGAAATATGGATAAAGGTCGTATTTCACCCAGTTTTGTATATCAAAAAGTACTCAAAACAGCTCGACAGCTCGAATTGAAAGCGAAAATGGGTATTTGTGGTACTCATAAATGAATGTTACATTATAACCATGAAAAATTTCGTATAACGAAAATATATACTATCCGAAATCATTCATTTAGTTTATTTTTGTTTCTGATTTGAAATAAAAGTGGAATAACACAACACCAATACATTCATAGATAATATTAGAACATATTTTAAAATTACGCGATTAGATCATCAAGCTAGAGTTTTAATCATGACAGTTTCAGAATTATTAAATACAAACACTAGACAAAGTTCTAAGGACAAATGACAGTTTCTTACGGTCCAATCGGCAATCCCTTTCTGTAACACTTTGCATAGAGTAATGATTGAAACAATAAACTTTCGATTTGCACTTAATAATTTGTTGGAAAAAACAGGAGTACTCCGTAATAATTGAAAGTAAAATTGCAACCCGTTTTCACGCAGCCCGCCTGGGTTCGATTCCCAACCCCGCACATAGGGTCAGAAAGTTTTTCTGGCCCGATGAGGTGAATGACACTAATGTTAAAGCCTCTATAATAGAAACAAAACAAAAAATTGCGACCCGCCTAAGCAAATATAGATTCTGCTCGAATAAAATTTTCGTTTGTTCTAGGACCACCCTGACTGGGAGTTATTTTATTAGCAGCCCTTACACGAGACAATATTATTGTCAATACAAGGATAATTGACAATACTTTTGATCGTGTAATGGAAACTTCATTGGATTGACGAAAATATTGTCAAAAAATCAAACCTGCTCATCAATCGGACAATACTTTCTCTCCAGAGAGAAACTGTTAAATATGTGCAATGACCTCTTCTCTCAATATTTTAATATTCATTTGCAATATTTAAAGCGCCAAACGCTTCAATTTTTCGAAAAACTCGGACTCAAGTTATCAAGCCAATTGGATTGATAGTATTGACAATACTTTGGATTGACAATAATATTGTCACGTGTAAGGGCCGCTATTCTCAGCTGGTATAATAATCGGAGAAATGTCAACACTGCGATGACAGTTTCTAGCAGGTGACGAACCGGGCAAAGAACGAACCAAAAAATTTGATTGAAGCGGCCTTGTTGTTCCTTGGTAGGTTGCTTGTTAGTCAGGATCTGAAGCTAAACTGTACTTCGAGCTAAATTCTATATTATTTTTAGAAGTTTTTAGAAGTTTTTGTTAATATCGGTAAAATGGATACAGATTTCGAACCACTGGCTCCTAGTTTGGAAAACATCATCGAGCAGGAAACACTGAAGTGGATATTTGTGGGTGGTAAAGGTGGTGTTGGCAAAACAACTTGCAGGTTTGTACACATCATCAAGCGGGTTCATTTTTTTCTGTGGGTATTCAATTCCAATATTTTCTTACTTTTAGTTGTAGTCTAGCGGTTCAGCTAGCGAAGGTTCGCGAATCGGTTCTGATTATATCGACCGATCCTGCTCACAACATTTCCGATGCATTCGATCAAAAGTTCACCAAGGTACCGAGCAAAGTTAACGGGTTCGACAATCTGTTCGCAATGGAGATCGATCCAAATGTAGGATTGAATGAGCTGCCGGATGAATATTTCGAAGGCGAAAACTCGGCCATGAAGCTTAGCAAGGGAGTTTTTCAAGAAGTGATCGGAGCTCTTCCCGGAATCGACGAAGCAATGAGTTACGCGGAAGTTATGAAGTAAGTGTTTTTGAAAATATTTTGGCGAGAGTTTAATTTACATGGACTTAAATTTGTATTCGCTCCCACAGGTTAGTCAAGGCTATGAACTTTTCTGTTGTAGTATTTGATACGGCACCCACCGGACATACTTTGAGGCTGCTGTCGTTTCCTCAAGTCGTCGAAAAGGGATTGGGCAAGTTACTGAGATTGAAAATGAAACTGGCTCCATTTATATCGCAGCTGGGGTCGCTTTTCGGTATGCAGGATTTCAATGCGGATACTTTGACTAGCAAGCTTGAAGAGATGTTAACAATCATTCGGCAGGTCAATGAACAGTTCCGCAATCCGGTAAGTTTAGCTGCTTTGATATGTTTGATTGGTGCAGATTAACCGTTTTCATGATTGCAGGATCAAACAACGTTCGTCTGCGTGTGCATTGCCGAGTTTCTTTCGTTGTACGAAACGGAAAGACTAGTACAGGAGCTAACTAAGTGCGGGATCGACACTCACAACATCATCGTCAATCAGTTGCTGTTCCGACGCGACGGTCAGGAACCATGTGCTATGTGTTCCGCTCGTTACAAAGTACAGGAAAAGTATCTAGATCAGATTGCGGATTTGTATGAGGATTTTCACGTTGTGAAATTGCCACTGCTGGATAGTGAGGTGCGTGGCGTAGAGAATGTCAAGAAATTTTCCGAGAACCTGATAAAACCGTACGGTCCAAATGATGCGAATCGAGTTGAATAGTAAAGACCACATTGATTGGATGTTTGAGATGAATGAGAACGATCAGTTCGTTTATTTTTTATATATAAGACTCACATATAGTTTCCGTTGAATGGTAAGTTTGTTAATTACTTCCAGCTCCCGAAGAATCGTGTTAATAACGCGAATTCCACATGGGTTACATTCTATCGATAAAGGTATATTTTCCGTACAAGTTTTTGGTTCTGCGAAATACACGAGTTTATTTATTTGAGGGAAGTTTTCAATTATGCGACATGTAAACATCACTAGATGCTAGGCTAGAAGTCATTCGGCACCGTGATTGTAATAAATAAATTACAGTACAATAAAGGTATTCTACGTGTGTAATTGGAGGAAGAATGTCCTTTTATTTACTGACTGAATTACTTAGGAAATGTATCACGTTATCACTTTCAGTTGCTTTCCCACTTCGATAAAAGCAGCTATCGCTTGATCGATTTCCTCATCGGTGTGAGCAGCGGACAGTTGAACTCGAATTCGGGCTTTTCCTTTCGGAACGACCGGATAGCTGAAACCGATAACGTAAATACCTCTTTTCAACATTTCATCGGCAAATTCCGAAGCCAGACGGGCATCTCCGAGCATAACCGGACTAATGGGATGGTCCATTCCGGAGATGGTGAAACCTGCTTTTGTCATAGCTTCTCTAAATCTCCGGGTATTGCTTTGAACTTGTGCGGTCAAAGAATTGGACTCCATCAGCATATCGATCACTTTCATAGCGCTTGCCACCACCGGCGGGGGGAGCGAGTTCGAGAACAGATACGGACGAGATTTCTGTCTTAGAAGATCAATAAGTTCTACAGGTCCGGTGGTGTAACCTCCCGCTGCTCCACCAAGAGCTTTCCCCAGGGTAGAATTGATGATGTCGCAACGACCAAGCATTTTATAGAATTCCTCTGTACCTCGGCCGGTTGGACCAAAGAATCCCGTTGCATGACAATCATCGACAAATGTAATAGCATTGTATTTATCTGCCAGGTCGAAAATCTCTGGCAGTGGAGCTACGTTTCCATCCATGGAGAAGACCCCGTCTGTAACTATCATTTTGATTCGAGCGTCTGTGGTTTTGAGCTTTTCTTCCAAATCTAAAATTGATAACGTATATAACTATTCTACATAAATTCAATTTACTTAAAATTATCAACCTTTCATATCCCGATGCAAATACCGTGCCTTCTTCGCTTTGCACAAACGAATTCCGTCTATGATCGAAGCATGATTGAGTTCGTCGGAAAATACGGCATCATCCGGAGTGAGGACGGCTTCAAAGATGCCGGCATTCGCATCGAAACAAGACGCATACAGAATAGTGTCCTCTCGTTGATGGAATTCCGATAGTTTCTTCTCCAGTTGTTTGTGGATGTCCTGAGTGCCACAAATGAAACGCACCGAACTTAACCCCGCTCCGTACTTATCCAGCGCTTGTTTGCCCGCATTTATTACCTCTGGGCTAGACTGAAAAGGGTATGGGAGCAATTTCACAAGGTTTCGCATTAGGATTAAAAGTAACTCACCGCCAAACCAAGATAATTGTTAGCACAGAAATTCAGTATCTTTCCCGTGGTTCCCTCGACACGGATTGTGGTTGCTTGAGGCGAAACGATGATACGTTCTTTTTTGTAGGTTCCGGCTTTCTTGATTTCATCAAGCTGAGTTTGTATGACGGATCGGAACGATGTGTTAGCGCATCTCTCCGATTTCAGGTTACGGGCGAAGTACACTGGTTGGAGCCACAGACGAGCTGCCGCTGGAACAGACGAAATTTAGGTGAACATTTTAATTCAACTTTTTATTGTTTTTGTTTCTAAATTTTTGCTCAGTTGGTTCATCTCAAATCCAACTCCAGAACAACACATGGGCTGAAAAGTCCTGGGCCTAACACAAAGAACACGATTTTTTGGTTAGAAATTAACTTTATTCATCAACGTAATCTCCATCAAAAGCAACGCATCATTCCAGCTCCGCTCTAAAATTTGAATACCACTTTTGTGGAACGATTTATCTTTTGCCTCAAAATAGGCCTCAGTTTCAGCGATAACCGCTTCATGCGTGCGCAATTTCTTACCGGCGAGCATTTTATTCAGGTCTGCGAACAGTCAGCAGTCACTGGGAGCCAAATCAGGCGAATACGGTGGATACGGGATCAATTCGAAATTCAATTCATGTAGTTTTGCCATTGTTTTGATTGACTTGTGACACGGTGAGTTGTTATGATGAAAGAAAAATTTTTTCTTTACCATATGCCGTCGTTTCTTTGCAATTTCAGCCTCCGAACGCTCCAATAACGGTATATAATATTCACTGTTAATGGTATTTCCTTTCTTCAAGATAGTCGATAAATATTACACCACGCACCTCCCAAAAAAGGCCATAACCTTTCCAACCGATTGTTGTGCTTTCGGGCGCTTTGGACGAGTTTCATGAGTTGTTGTTCACTCAGATGGCGATTAATCGCCATCCGGAATGAAGTGATGAATCCATGTTTCATCCATTGTCCCATATCTACACTCAAAATAATAATCATGTTATAGTTACGTGAAAAGTTATGCGAATATTTTCCACCCTACTTTTCACGTAGGTTTTAATAGACTGGCATTTAAAAGCTGTTTAATGCATAATCCAGTAAAAGTTACGTGTTTCATAGGTAAAATGTAATGTACTGCTCATATCACATTTATCTATCAGTTCATATAAAATTTAGATACCAAAGAATCACTATTTTATATATTGGTTGAAGTCATAAGGGAGATTTCAGATTTTTATATAAATCTAAAACATGAAAAATGCCATGGAAAATCAAACATTTATTCTAAAAAATTAGCATAGAATTTTAAATAAAAATAAAAAGCATAATGAAAATAAAAAGCAACTAATAACGTCGTGGGATCTCTAATCGACAAGCCTCCAGAAATCGTTATGTTGTCACTTCCATCCAACCGAAGCCGAAGTCGAGATCCGAGAACTCCCACAACACTACCGATGCAGGTTGAGGTCCCATTACATGGGTCCAGTGTCTCTCGTTTCATACCGATTTTGAACTCGTTTTTCGGTGGACCAACAGCCTGTTTGAAGCATTCGGCAGGAGTGGGCACACTTCCGGACCCACGCAGGCACTCGGTCCAGTCGAACACATGGAAACTTTTCATACTGGAATGAACCGATCGATGTAGTAAAAAATTGCAATTAAATAACATTTCTCGCAAATATTTACACTACTCACACTTTGAGGGCCACTGTTCGCCATTTTCAAAATCGAGTTTTTCACACTGGAAATTCACGTAGATTGTTTGACGTTTGGTCAATTCACGTAAACCTTATGTGATGACTCTATTCATTTTAGAGGCTGTTCGTATAACATTCATTTTCGTCACGTAAAATATTCAATTTGACATTTGAAACCAGTTTACGTGATTTTTCAAGTGAATCAAACGTGAATTTTTATTTGAGTGTACGCAATAATTCCGGTTTGTTACATTTAAACATGGTTAAATACTGCTAATTTTTTATATAATTTATTTTACCACGGCTTTAACCATTTTAGTCGTTCACCGGAGACAAAACACTGCTCAGAATCATCAATACGTTCTCGGTTTTGGTCAATAGTGAGCAAACGTGGCACCCACTTTGAACAGAGCTTTCTCATAATCAAATGCTCATGCTATATAAAGCTAACACGTTCTTTGGATATCTTGATGATGTCAGCTAACTTACGCAACTTCGCTTTTCGATCATTCAAAACGATTTTGTGGATTTTTTAAATGTTTTCTGGTGTTACCGCTTCATCTCGATGCATTTACGACCACGTTTGAAGTCAGCAAACCAACGTCTTATTGTTGTTTCTGATGGAGCAAAGTCTCCATAACACTTTTCAAGCCATTGCTTTGCTTGAACGGTATTTTTCCCCATCAAGAAGCAGTGTAAAAATTAAACACGAAATTATTTTTGATAAATTGTTTTGAAAATAACAAAAGTAGCGTCACTCTTAGCACAATAACTTACAAACTAATGAATAGAATATCATGAAATTTTAACAGTTGCCTTTCAAAGGTTATTATTAACTGAAAAAGTGACTGCAATAAAACTAGTGCCATCTATTTGTTAGGCCCGGGACTTTTCAGCCCATTTGTTAAATCATTGTCCTTTCAGAATTTTTGATTTTTCTGATCTGATAATCGGAAT
Organism: Malaya genurostris; assembly: GCF_030247185.1. Taxonomy (NCBI): domain Eukaryota; kingdom Metazoa; phylum Arthropoda; class Insecta; order Diptera; family Culicidae; genus Malaya; species Malaya genurostris. Next base: position 234,836,735 of record NC_080572.1, on the reverse strand, counting down.
GCTGTTTTTATCTCTACTCAACTTGAAATAGACCAAAAGAAAGATAGACTCGAACCGTCCCTTGCTCATATCCGTAACAATTGTTTCGGTAATTGGATTGCTCTATTGGGTTCTATTCTCCAAATGGGAGAATGTTGTAGGTGAGGATGATAAATCAACGAATATGAAAACGTACAAAAAACGTCTTGCTAAATTAAATTAGTCACAAGTTTATGTAACTATGTTCATCAAAATTTTCTTGTGGGAACAGGACATATTTGCAGGGTTTTGTCTATTTAATCCACCTAGTGGTGTGATAATGCATTTATCTTGCCATTTCAATAGTCTCATTAAAACATTTGTAAGATTCTATTCTCGGTTGTGAGCTTATCCAATAAACTAATAGTAGCTTTCAAACGAGTCTAAACAGTTAAAACCGTCTCTCGAGCTCGGCATAATGAAATGCCGAATTCGATCGGCAACACAGCATTTTACTGATCATTCAGTAATCCACATCAGCGCTGCCAACTATACCGATTTCTCGGTATTTATACCGATTTTTGGACTCGATACAGGAATACAGATATGCTCTCTCAAAATACCGATATTTCAATTTTCATACAGATAAATACCGATTTTCAGTTTTTGTGTTGGATTCCATAGGGGTAAACCAGGTCGAGCGACCTTTTTTTTTTTTTGGTCGCAAAATCAGTTTTCGCACTAAATTGATGTTTGATTTTTCGAGAAAGATATTGTACAGATAGTTTTTTTCGCCAAATACAGATTTTTGGAAAAAACAGTTGACAGCACTGATCCACATACTCTTTTCCGAAAATCGTGTTGGATTAACAGAGCGTGGATATAATAAAAACACGTCCTACGTGACTGACTAACAAACTTATATTGGTTATTTATTTCTGCATTGTATTATGTACAGCGGTTAGTGTAATTGTGTGTGTGACAGAGTGTGAGGAAACTGTGTAATACACCGATGTAAAACGATCCTGTCTTTGTTGTGAAAGATGCATATTGAGAATCTAACACTCCTCCTCAACGAAGACGGTATCGGTAATGGGTTTGATCCCCATCGCGTTTCGATGTCTCTCTAATTTGACCCGCTCTAGAGGCTTGGTCATAATGTCCGCTTGCATTTCGGATGTCGGGATGTACTTGACATTGATCATCTCACGTTGTACCAAGTCTTTAGCGAATGCGTGTTTGGTATCGATGTGTTTCGATCGCTTTCCAATGCGATCCGACTTCGCCAGTTTGATGCAGGACTGGTTGTCTTCCCACACAGCGATTGGCAAAGGATGTGCTTCGTTAGTATCCTTTGATAGCTTTAGATGCCATAGAAGTTCTTGACATGCTTCTGCCAAGGCGATGAACTCTGCTTCTGTCGATGAAAGCGCAACGCACGATTGCTTGCGCGTACCCCAGTTCACCAATCCGCCGCCGTACTTGATTAGTAAACCAGAGTTTGATTTTCTGTCTCCTTCGTCGCTGGCCCAATCGGCATCTACAAAACATTCAAGGTTTCCGCTTCCGGGGCCTAGGTGCAGTCTCAAATCCTTTGTGCCGTTGAGGTATCTTAAGACACGTTTCGCTTCCGTCCAGTCACGGTTCGTCGGTTTGGAAACTTTCCTCCCGAGTAGTGAAGTGCTAACGCAGATGTCTGGTCGAGTATTGACCGCAACGTATAACAAACTTCCAACCAAGCTACTATAGGAAATGTTGTTAGGTAGCTCCTCCTCCTCCTCCTTTTGTTTAGCGTATGCCGGGTCAAGGGGAATTTTCGATGTCTTCGCGTGTTCATGTCCGAATCTGGTCACGAGCTTCTCTATGTAATTTTTCTGGCTCAGTGTGTAGTGGTCGCCTACTTTTTCCACTTGAATGCCGAGGAACTGCCGCAGCTCACCAAGACTGGATAGCTTGAAGTGTTTCTGTAGCACGCAACGGATTTCCTGGAACTCGCACTCCGAATGACAGAAGACGACAATATCGTCGACGTAAATTAAGATGAATGTCGACTTTCCGTTTCGCTTGCGCACGTACATGCAGGAGTCCGCTTCGGCTGATTTAAACTGCATCTGTTGAAGCACGCCGTCTATCTTTTTGTTCCAAACTCGCGCCGACTGTTTAAGACCATATATACTGCGTCTAAGGCGGCAAACAAGTCCGTTATCCGTGGCGAACCCCGGTGGCTGTTTCATATATATGTCTTCGTTAAGTTCTGCGTACAGGTATGCCGTTTTGATGTCGAGGTGCTTAACCATCATACCTTCTCTGCTCGCGATCGTCAGCATAGTTCGAAGGGTTGGCTGTCTAACTACGGGGGCAAACACCTCGTCGAAGTCACTGCCATATTGTTGTGAGAACCCTTGCGCCACAAGCCTGGCTTTATATCGTACTTCCATTCCGTTTTCATTTTTCTTTTTCTTAAAGATCCATTTGCATCCGATGACCTTTTTGCCTGGAGGGGGTTGAACTAAATCCCACGTTTGGTGTTCATTAAGCGAGGTCATCTCATCTTTCATCGCTTCTTGCCAGTATAACTTGTCGGGGCTGTTAATCGCTTCGTTGTAGTTCCTAGGCTCATCGATACTGTGCGTCGTTGCTCTGGTAACGTCGGCGTATCTTGCAGGAGGTTTTCCTTTATTTGAACGCTCGGAACATCTTGTTGGTTGTTCGGCTTCCTCTCCTCCTATGGAATCGTCATCGCTGAATCCATGAAAACTGTCCTCTGAACTATCTGTTACAATGTCGTCGAGATCTTCCTCCGGGTCTGCGTGTTCGACGTTTACCGGGTCTGCGACTTTGTTGTTCGTCTGATGAAATTCGAATTCGACCGTATCGCTGTCCTCATTGCTAAATGTATTTTTTTCTGTTCCGGACTGTAGGAGTTTCTTCTACGAATCTTGCATCGCGACTTATAATGATTTTCCTCGTTGTCCGGTCTAGGAACCTGTAGGCCTTGTGCTCTGAAGAATAGCCGACGAACGTTAATTTTTGGGATGTTTCGCTGAGCTTCTTGCGCTTTTGTTTCGGTATGTGCACCCATGCGTTGCTGCCGAAGATTCTCAGATGACTAACATTCGGTTTCACGTTGAACCACAGTTCATAAGGGGTAACACTCACGGATTTGGACGGTAACATGTTCTGGAGATACACTGCTGTGTTTAAAGCCTCCGCCCAATAGCACTCCGGCAGGTTCGCATCAAATAGCAAGCATCTTACCATCTCTACTAGGTAGCGATTGCGACGTTCCGCTACACCGTTCTGTTGTGGACTATAACCCGCTGTGAATTGAGCACTAATGCCGAGTCGTTTGTAGAAACGTCGCAAATGTTTGCTGGAGTATTCGCCTCCTTGATCCGAGCGCACAATTTTCGGGTAGTGACCAAATTGATTCTTCGCGTGTGCGACGTACTCTTCCATCTTGTCGGCTACTTCTGACTTTTCCTTCAGCAGGTATACGGTACAAAAACGGGAGAAATCGTCGATTACTGTCATAAAATAGCGATATCCGCTCACTGAAGGGACTTCCACTGGACCGCACACATCTGTGTGAACTATATCCAGGCGGGCCGCAGTACGTGATTTCGATTCCTTAGAAAATGGAATGCGTGTGCTCTTACCCTTTAGACAGCATTCACAGGAATCATCGATGTCGCACTCGGCTATCGCGAGTCCGTTCACTAGGTTGCGCTTCTCCAGATTCCTAATAGCATTCGGCTCCCGATGGCCAAACCTCTTATGCCAAATGTGTCTGCAATTCTTACTGTGATGACTCTTTGTGAGGAGAACGGTTTCGTCGGGACGTTTTAACTGGTACAATCCTTGCTTAAGATTTGCCACCGCAACTGTCTCGGTATTACGCTTAATTTGGCAACCGTTGGTACTGAAAACTACTACTGCTTGCTTTTCGATGAGCGCTGATACCGACAGCAAATTCATCGCTAGTGTGGGAATGTACAATGCCGAGCTTAGGAGTATCTTTCTGCGGTTACCGTTTTCGTCGCAGCACTCAATTTCTCCGCGGCCTTCACCTTTGACTTCGGCCACTTTCCCGTCTGCTAATTTGACGGATTTCACGTCACTGGGGCGCAGCTCAATGAAAAAATCTCGATCCGCGACGGTGTGGCTCGTAGCGCCAGAGTCAATAATCCAGCTTTTGCTCATGTTGTCGCTTCTGGTAACACAGGTCACGAATGTGAACGAGACACTATTTGTTTGTTTTTTCTTTGTAAGCTGTGCTTGAACATTACCTTGTTTTTCTGCCTCTCGAATGAACTGCCGGCAAAACTTTTGTTTATGCCCCGGCTGCTTGCAGATATGACAGATGATTTTCTTCTTTCTGCCTTCCTCCTTAACCTTCAGCACTGCGTCCATTTGAGTGCCCTGGCGCTTGGAAGCTTCATCCAAAAGCTTCCGCTTCACCAGCTCCAATGTTAAATCAGCTTCGGCCCGGCTCTCAAGGGCGGTTGTTAAAGCGTCGAACGAGCTTGGCAAGCTGCGCAGAATCATTGCGACGGTAAGGTTTTCTGCCAGCTCTTGTCCAGCGTTTGCGAGTCTTGAAAAAAGATCCTCCATGGCAAACAAGTGTTCCTCCATATTTTCCCCTTCCGAGTAGCGTTTATCGCAAATGCGTTTCAAAAGGGAGACTTTCGAGGTTAGGCTTGTTTTCTCGTGGTGGTTTTTCAGAGCGAGCCAGGTTGCTCTTGCGGTTCCTACGGCGCGAATCAAGCTATGCTGATTATCATCAATCAGGAGCCCAATAGTTGCTCTCGCCTTAGCGTCTCCTGCGTTCCAAACGGCGGCATCTTCGTTATCCGGCTTGACTCCTGGCTCGACGAATCGCCATAGTTCCTCGCGGATAAGAAGCAGTTCGACTTTGAAACGCCAGCTTGGGTAGTTGCTATTGTTTAATTTTTGGATGCTAAAACGGGATCCATCCATTTTATTACGATTTACTTTATTTTATATGCAGGCCCATAACCTGTTGGATTAACAGAGCGTGGATATAATAAAAACACGTCCTACGTGACTGACTAACAAACTTATATTGGTTATTTATTTCTGCATTGTATTATGTACAGCGGTTAGTGTAATTGTGTGTGTGACAGAGTGTGAGGAAACTGTGTAATACACCGATGTAAAACGATCCTGTCTTTGTTGTGAAAGATGCATATTGAGAATCTAACAAATCGTTAAAGTAATATGCTAATATCTCGGTAAAGCGCGTTCTTTTACCGAAGTTTGGAATAGTATTATAGTGAACTTGTCAGTAAACAACAAATGTACCGAGATCAGCAAAACCGTTTGCCGAGGATTCGAACAGTGAGTTAGCTTTTACTGAAACTCGGTGAGACACTTATCATCTAATGTCTCTTTTCGATTTTGCAAAGCATGACGTCGCCGTTGCTCGTGGAACTGGAAAACATGTAAATTGGATGAAGGAAAAAGATTGGTATATTTTATGAAAAGATAAGTGAAATCAAAAAATTATCTACTTGGCATACATATTTATAAATGTCCGCTTTTTTTCAGGTAGAGGCGTTAAGGAGCATTAGAAACAATTCTCGGTTAATTTTTCAAAAGGGCGTATAAGTAAGTAACAGTTTCTCTTTGTTTACTTTCTCTTCTATTAATTACCAAGCGGTTTCCACGTTTATCACTCAACTCTTTGCATGAAATGAAATCGACTTTCAAAAAAAATAGTGATATCAAAGAAAATCTCTTTAATCACATCACAATAATCGAAAGAGTTATTGATTTCCAATGATTGGTTACCAAGAAATGATGACACCCACCAACAACACGTTTGAGCGGTTGTTTGCAGAGCCACCATATTGAAAAAAATAAAAAGAATAAACATTTCTATGATGTATAATATATGTACTTTTATCTGTAAAAAGCATAATTTTAAAATATGCCATATTGTTTGAACGATAAGTGGATTTAAAAAAGCATGTTTTTTTGCAGGAACCTGGCCTTAATTGGGAAATTTTATCAATTGTTTTTTTTTTACTTTTATGTCAAAAATATTTTTATTTAACTACAAAACAAATATACATACAAAAGAAAAGTCGTAACAAAATGAAAAAGTTTTACTATTTAACATAAATAAACAGTAAAAACAAATCACTAAATCATCAATTATTTTAAATTCAACCCAAACAATGTTGCTACTGCCTTCAAGTAATTTCCTTCTGTGTGCGTCTTAATATTTGGCACTATTTTCATTTTATTGGCGTCATTATTTTGGTTCAATATTTTTTGCTTTTTTACTAGAAGAGCATGATTCATACACCAATTTATGTTAACTTACAGGAATTTCCGGAAAATATTAGTGAGAAACTGTGAATTCTCTGAATTATTTTTATATTTTGTTCCTATTGATCTTATGCCAAATTACCTTTATGCAAAATGACCGTCGGCAAAGTTTCACCTGTTCACCTTATTTGTTTATTCCCTACTGATCTCAACGTTGAAAATTCTCGATCAGATCGGTATTATTATGATATTCTGATATTCTCAAAACATTGGATTTGAAACAAATTCGTATATTGATTTATCTTTGCTTTATGATGCAATAACACAGTTCAAGCTGTGCAACGCCTTTAAAAGAGCTATGGGACTAACTTCCATCAAAAACAACTAAGCTGAGTTTGAACGTGCTCGTACTCGCACTGAAGATGCTTCTCCGACCAGCCAAATTAGGAAACAGGAACCGGAAATCATAAAAATAGTCCACCAAAACGATTGAGTGAGATAGCTGACATCTATATGATATCATATAGCAGTGTGTACACTATTTTGCATGAACATCTGTCTATGAGGAAGCAGTTGTCAAAGTGGGTGCCGCGTTTGATCACTGTGGACCAAAAACGATAACGTGTCGTAATTCCCAATGATGGAATCATAGCGGTCGTCGGCTGAGTTGACTACAGTCGATGAAAACCGCCCAAAAACAAAAACATGGACCGGTAAGGTTTTGGCCTCAACATTTTTGGATGCTCATAGAATATTGTATCACGACTATCTTGAGAAAAAAATAGACTGTCAACAGAAAACGTTCCGTTGGCCAATTGATGTGTTTGGAGAAAAAAATCGTTGAGAAACGACTCCAAATGAAAAAAAGGGTAAAATGAAAAAACCTATTTTAATCTACCTAGTGGTGTTGTAATGTTTGTCTCATATAACTCATGTTTTCGTTAATATCACTAGAGAATTCTTAAAAAAGCTTTTATTTGAGTATTGAATAAAAAAATAACACATCTTACCCTGTTGTTTCGAAACCGGAAGTGAGATCCGAACAAAGATCAAATGCAGTGTATATTTATCTACGTTGACCCTTTTATTTATTGATTTATTTCGTCAAGCAAGTGTAGACTACATACCATAAATTGTTTACAATGTTCACTTACATACTACGTATTATTTTTACGACAAAGCTGAGATTTTATTTGATTTTTTGACATAGTTAGGTCAAGATGTTCCTATTGATTGTAATGGCACATTATTCGATTGACTGGACTGTATTTTGCATAATTTGTTCTAGCTTGTTTTTCTAAAAATAATTTCCTGGAACGTAGTTGACGGCTAGGCATATAAAAATTTAATTGCGATAATAATGGAGCTGATTGAATGCGTTGAGAAATAATATCGCTGATAAAATAAAGCATTGCAAAGTCGCAGCGTTCTTTAAGTGTTTGTATATTGATGAGCGCGCAGCGTGCAGCGTGCTTCATATAATGCTAGAGGAAATGCTGTCCAGTTTAATTTACGAAGTGCATATAAAAGAATTTTTTTTTGCGATTCAATGCGTTCTTCGTGAATAATGTTATATGGATTCCATACTAGGCTGCAATATTCCAAAATGGGTCTGACATATGTACTATATAGCAACTTTATAGTATATGGGCCTTGGAAATTATGACTGAAGCGTTTGATAAAGCTCAGCATACTTACCTTACCTAACAGCTATAGGCGTGGGGTGTCCTTTGCTGTATCAAGAATACGTCTCCACATAACTCGGTCCATGGCTGCTCGTCGCCAGCCACTCAAGGAACGGACGCTTCTGAGATCACCCTCCACTTGATCGATCCACCTTGCTCGCTGCGCTCCTCTTCTTCTTGTACCAGTCGGATTAGATTCAAGAACCATTTTCACTGGGCTGTCGTCCGACATCCTTATGACATGCCCAGCCCATCGTAGACATTCGATTTTAGCTGTCCGTACGATAGGTGGTTCTCCTAGCAGCTGTTGCAATTCGTGATTCATACGCCGTCTCCACGTTCCGTCTTCCATCTGCACTCCGTCATAGATGGTCCTCAGTATCTTTCTTTCAAAAACACTGAGGGCGCATTGGTCCTCTGCCAACATAGTCCAGGTCTCGTGGCCATAGAGAACAACCGGTCTAATAAGCGTTTTGTAGATGGTCAATTGCGTGCGGTGGCGTACTTTTCTCGATCGAAGGGTTTTTCTGAATCCAAAGTACGCACGATTCCCTGCCAAAATACGTTTCTGTATTTCTCTGCTGGTGTCATTGTCGGCGGTCACCAGTGAGCCCAAATACACAAACTTGTTAACCACCTCGATATCGTCACCGTCTATCAATATTCGTGGTGAGAGGCGTAGTGTTTCTTCTCTAGAGCCTCTTCCTCTCATGTATTTTGTTTTCGACGCATTTATGGCCAGTCCGATACGCCTAGCTTTCAGTCCGATGTAGGTTTCCGTCATCTTATCAAGGTTACGTGTTATAATATCGTCAGTGAAACCAAAAAGTTGTACGGACTTTCGGAAGATCTTGCCACTCGTGTCGATCCTCGCTCCAAGGCAATATTGTCAAGATACAAGAGAGTCCATCACCTTGCCGTAGCCCTCTCCGAGATTCGAAGTGACTCGAGAGCGTCCCAGATACTCAAACGTAGCACATCACTCTATCCATCGTTGCTTTGACCAATCGCGTCAGTTTATCCGGGAAACCGTATTCGTGCATTATCTGCCATAGCTGTTCTCGATCGATTGTGTCGTATGTCGCTTTGAAGTCAATGTATAGGTGATGCGTGGGTACGTTGTATTCACGACACTTCTGGAGTACTTGTCTTATCGCGAATATGTGATCCGTAGTGGCGCGGTCTCCAGTAAATCCCGCTTGGTACGACCCTACGAATCCCTTAGCTATTGATGATAGACGACGGCAAAGGATTTGGGAGAGTACCTTGTAGGCGGCGTTCAGCAATGTGATTGCGCGGTAATTGCAACAATCTAGCTTATCGCCTTCTTTGTAGACGGGACATACCACTCCATCCATCCATTCCTGCGGTAGAATCTCCTCCTCCCAAATCTTGGAAATCATCCAGTGCAGCGCTCTAGCCAGTGCCTCTCCTCCATGTTTGAGCAGCTCGCCTGGCAACTGGTCATTGCCCGCGGCTTTGTTGTTCTTCAGCTTGCCGACCTCCTCACTTATCTCCGACATATCAGGGGCTGGGAATCTGTCGTCGGCTGAGCGTGCACCCAGATTGATTCCTGTACCGTTCTCTGTATCTTGTGCTTCGCCATTCAGATGCTCGTCATAGTACTGCTTCCACCTGTCGATCACCTCACGTTCGTTCGTGAGAAGGTTACCACTGGTATCTCTGCACATTTCGGCCTGTGGCGTGGAGCCTCTACGTGAGCGGTTCAACTTCTCATAGAATTTGCGTGTATCATTTGCGCAGTACAGCAGTTCCATCGCTTCGCGATCTTGATCTTCCTGGTGGCGCTTTTTCCTCCGAAAAACCGTGTTCTGTCTGTATCGTTCCTCGTTCGCTCTAGTGCGGTGTTGCAGCATCCTCGCCCTTGCTGCATTCTTCTCTTCGACCAACTGCTGACATTCGCCGTCAAACCAGTCATTTCCTCGATTCGATAACCTCGTACCTAGCTCAGCATACTGTTTCCTTTATTGATTATTGTGTTGTAATGTTCCACAAATGTTAGACTCCAAGTCGTAGGGAAAGTATGCATTTTTGAGTCTAAGTTTGTGAAAATCGACTCAGCTGATCCTGAGAAAATGAAGAGAGTTCCACTAATTCCGGAAATTGGAGCAGGAAACCGGTATATTTGAAATGGGTTCGTTTGGTCAGCAACTAACAAACCTATAAATTGAAACAGTTTTCAACCAAATTAAAAAAAAAATTACCTATTATCGCTTTGTATGACTGGTCTAGAGGAAATTGTGCATCAACTTATGGAAACATTATACTTTTCATTTAAATCTGAGTTTTCCAAGATCGGTCTAGTCGTTTCGGAGAACTGGGAATGGTTTCCGGTATGAAACACACGAGCACTTTCCCGATACTTCCGGAACCAGGAACAATGATCCAGTATACCCAAAATCTACGTATTTGATCATCAACTAACCATATCTGCCTAATTGAAGAATTATGCGGCTATTTGAATGTATTTGTCTCAATTTTTGCGTGTCATGTATGAAAACACGTGTCTGAAAATGAAATTTTTATACTTAGCCTGTTATTCCGGAACCGGAAGTCATACCTGGATGAAATTCGGTATGGTTATACGGGATTATAAGACCTTTCATTTGAATCTAAGCTTGTGAAAATTGGATGAGCGATCTTTGCGAAAATCGAGAGCACATTTTACCCCGTAACTCCGAAATTGAAAGACGGATTCAGGTGAAATTTAATAGCAGACTATGAGAGTATAAGGCCTTTCATTTGAATCTAAGTTGAAGAAAATTGGTTAAGCGCTCTCTGTGAAAATTGAGTGCACGTTTTTCTCATTTTTACCTTTCTCATATAGAAAGGTTATGCAATCACTGTGAAAACCGACTTTTGAACCGAGGCCCGGAGGGTCGAGTGTCATATACTAATCGACTCAATTCGTTGAGTACGCAAAATGTCTGTGTGTATGTAACGTTTTTTTGCACTAACTTTCCTCGGAGATGGCTGAACCGATTTTCACAAATTTAGATTCAAATGAAAGGTCTCATGGTTCCATACAAAATTCCTGAATATTATTTGGATCCAACTTCCGGCTCCGGAGTTATGGGGTAAAATGTGCGAAAACATGAAAATATTTATTTATTTATTTATTTCGTCAAGCAAATGTAGACTACATATAAATTGTTTACAATGTTCACTTACATACTACGCATTATTTCTACGACAAAGCTGAGATTTGATTTGAATTTTTGACATAGTAAGGTCAAGATGTTCGCAGTATTGATTGTAATGGCGCATTATTCGATTGACTGGACTGTATTTTGCATAATTTGTTCTAGTGTTTCTTTCTAAAAATAATTTCCTGGTTCGTAATTGACGGCTAGGTGTATAAAAATTTAGTTGCGATAATAAAGAAGGTGATTGAATGCGTTGAGAAATAATGTCGCTGATAAAATAAAGCATTGCAAGGTCGCGGCGTTCTTTAAGTGTTTGTATATTGATGAGCATGCAGCGTGCTTCATATGATGGTAGAGGAAATGCTGTCCAGTTTAATTTACGAAGTGCATATAAAAGAAATTGTTTTTGAATAGATTCGATGCGTTCTTCGTGAATAATATTAAATGGATTCCATACTAGGCTGCAATATTCCAAAATAGGTCTGACATATGTAGTGTATAATAATTTTATTGTGTATGGGTCCTGAAAGTTATGACTGAAGCGTTTAATAAAGCCCAGCATGCTATTTGCTTTATTGATTATGGTATTGTAGTGTTCCACAAAAGTGAGCTTGGAGTCTAAGATTACGCCTAAATCTCTTACAATTTTACATTTTTCTACAAGTTGATTTCCTAGATGTATGTTTGTGGGTATAGTTTCATTTTTCCTACTGAAAGTTATTGAGTTACATTTTTTTACATTGAGTTGGAGTAGACTTTTGCAGCACCAAATGTAGAATAGATTGATTTCGTTCTTGAATATTACAGCGTCGTTGATATTTTTTATTTCCATGAAGAGTTTCATGTCGTCTGCATATATAAGCACTTTCAAATTTTTGAGTATGAAGGAAATGTCGTTTATATGTAAAATGAAAAGGAGAGGCCCTAAGTGAGAACCCTGAGGTACGCCAGATGTTACATTAATTGGTTCAGACAGAATGTTTTGGAAGCGGACTACCTGTACACGATTCGTTAAGTATGATTTGAGCCATTCAAGAAGAGTATGTTTTATGCCATATTTTTGTAGTTTGTGTAGAAGTAAAGGTATGTCAATACGGTCGAAGGCTTTGCTAAAGTCAGTGTAAAGAGTTTCTACGTAGTTGCCGGCGTCCATTGCATTCAGTGTGAATGTCATAAATTCTAAGAGATTTGTTGTAGTTGAGCGGCCTTTAAAAAAGCCATGTTGTTTGTTTGTTATTACATTTTTAAGTTGATGAAAAAGTTTTTCGTTTACAATTTTTTCAAATAATTTTGGAATGCATGAGATAATGGCTATTCCACGGTAGTTCCGAATGTTAGATTTTGCACCAGATTTAAATATTGGTACAAGAAAGGAAGATTTCCATGCTTTGGGAAAAGTACATTTATTAAGCGATAAGTTAAAAAGTAGTTGTAGTGGTAGTGTAAGTTCTTCAGCAAGATTTTTTAAAAATATTGGTGGTATACTGTCAGGTCCAGGCCCTTTTGAGGCGTCTAAGTTTTTCAGTGCTGTCGAAATGTCATGTTCTGATAGATAGTTTACAGAGATGGAGCTAGAAAATGCAGGTATGAAAGAGAAGTATTCACGGTCACGGTCAGTTTCTGAATAAGATGTATATACTTCTTGGAAAAAATTTGCAAATTGATTGCAGATTTCTGTACTATTTTTCCCTACATGTTCGTCGAGGTGCATTTGAGATGGAAAATTGTTGCTTTTTAGTTTAGTTTTTGTGTAGTTAAAAAAGTTCTTAGGGCAAGTCTTTATTTCGTTTTCAATTTTGTGGTTGTATTCTTCGTGTGCTGTGTTAATGGCTATTTTGAGTTGATTGCATAGATTTAAGTAATTTTGAAGATGAGCGTCACTTTTTTCTTGTTTGTAGGTTTTGTGTGCTTTTTGTTTCCTATTTTTCAAATGTTTTAGTTGTGAATTGAACCATACAGGTAACTTGCTGTTATGATTTTTTCTTCTTCTTTTCATGGGCAAAGTTTCGGATAATATTTTGTTTATAATGTGATAGAATTTGTTTACTTCGACGTCGACATTTCCTTCTGTACTCAGTATGTTCCGCCAATTTATTATACTTAGTCTACACTTGACTTCTTCAAAGTCAATTTTATTGTATTCCGGCACTTCCTCATATTCCAAGTCGTAGGGAAGGGATGCATTGTGTGTAAATAATGAATATTCAATTGCGGTGTGAAATGCTTCATTTTTCCATAATGGCAGGTTTGATGCGTTCACACAAAAGTCTTCTGTGCAATTTGTGAAAAGAAGGTCTAAATATGCATTTTGTTGATTTTTTACGGAGTTTACTTGATGTAGGCCAAAATTAGAAATTTTGTCGAAAAAGTAGTGCTAGTTGGTGTCATACCCTCGATGCATACTGTAGGTTGTTGATTTTTCATGTATGACAAATACAGACGGACGACGTGCATTATTTTCGGGTCACGAAGTCTTGCTTTCAAGAAGCGTTCGTCGCCATTTGCAGATTGTGAAGTAAGACGTACAATTGGAGGACGCATTGGATCAACTTCGAATTGGCTGTCTGTACTCATGTCATGTGATACTGTAGATGTATTTACGTTCTGTGGTATTGAAGATGTGTTCACATTGTTAGTGGATTGTGTAGCTTCGGTGTCATTACTTCCTAAGACCGAAGTAGTGTTGTTTTGAATACTTCTTGTTCCTTTGTAAGGGTTGATGGTTTCACCTTTTTGAAAATTTATGAATTTTGAGGCAATATCTGCACCTGGATTCCCGGAGAATTGAACCCGTGCTGCTGCTAGTAGGTCTTTGTCCAAGGGTAAGGTATATTGTAATGACATATTATTGTTATTGTTGTGGCAGGTATTGTTACTATTAGTGTTCAAGTTGCTGTTGTAGTGCACATTATAGTCGTTGTTGTTGTTGTTGCTGCTGCTGTTGTTGTTGCTGTTGTTGTTGTTGTTGTTGTTGTCGTGTTTGCTGTTGTTGGTGTAGTTGTTGTTTTTACTGCGTATACTGTAATTTGTATTCTTTTGTTGTTTCCGCTTCCGATGTTTTCGCCTGAGGTTTGCTTTTTCAGCTTGTTTTTCTTGCAGCCGTCGAGTGCGCTGTTTCTTGTCATACTCACTCCAGTCTCGTTTCCAGATTTTTTTACTTCCAATTAAGCGCCAGCCACTGTCGCATGTTTGAATTTCCTTCTCTTTGAGTTCTTCAGCTAGAGACTTAGGTTTGGTATTTTGGTCTTTGGTTCCGATACTGGAGATTGAAGTCGATATTGCTTTGACTTCATCTCTCAATTCTTCCAGAATAGTGTTAGGTATTATTGCAGGGACTTCAGATTTCGTAGGTAGTAAGAATTTTTCTTCGAGGCGAAGAAGCCGTTTGCTCATTTCCTTGATGTGCTGGTCATTGACTTTACTAAAATCGCTAACGTTTTTTATGGCACTGTGTAACGAGGCCTCGAATGACTGCATGCGCTGACCTACTTTACCGCAAATGTTGTGGTCGTTTCTGCTGATACTGGACAATGACTGCTTCACGTCGATGAGCAAGCGCTCGACACTGTCGAATATTTCCAGGTAATGGGTTTTCATGTCTGCAGTGGTCCGGTGATACGTTTCCGTTTGATTTTTTGTGTGCTTTAGAAGTTGCTCCTGTAGATGAAGTAGTTTTAGAGTTTCAGCTCCTGTCCTTATTAAATGTTGACAGTCGGCACACACTGGTACCATAAATGCCAGAATAAAATTTTCTTGATGCCGCTGCACGCCGATGCAGGCTGAATGGTACGATTTTTCACAGAATTCGCATTTCCAAAGGAAGCGATCGTCAATATTAACACACGATTTTACACCGCACTTCATTATTCTAGATAAAATTTGTCCGAAAGGCTATGAAAAAAGCCCGCGCGCGACGTAGACTACGCGTCAAAGAATAAATAAATATAAATTACTTGCGGAGCGCTCGAAAAAGCGAACCGCGCCCGATGACTGTTCGAGGCGAAAAAAACTGTGTTCTAACTTTTCTCATAGATGGCGCGACCGATTTTCACAAACTTAGGTCCTGTGGTCCCATATGTAATTTCTGAATTTCATCCGGATCCGGAAATATAGGGTAAAGTGTGTTAAAAATTTTATACCATCACTGAAAAGGGCGAAAAACCGTAAAAAGTGTTCTAAATCGACCTCAAATCTTCTCCAATTGATAGTTTTTATCAGTAGACGGTGAAACAAACCAATTTCGGTTATTCTGTTGAGAATCGAAGAAAATTATTTTGATGAATACCACAGTATTATATATGATAGTATGATTGACATGAGAAAGGCATCATTACACCACTAGGTGGATCAAAACAGTTTTTTTTGTACATTTTACACCGGAAGTTCGATCCGGGTAAAATTCAATAGGAACCTATGGGACCAAGAGACCTTTTATTTCAATTTGAAAATCGGTTCAGCCAGCTCCGAGTAAATCAAGTGCTCATTTTTGTCACATACACACACAGACATTTCGCGTACTGGACGAACTGAGTCGAATGGTCGGTTTTCACAATGTTTCACCCCCAGTCACAGCCTTCCTATATGGGAACGGCAAAAAAGGTTCTCATGGGGGAAATCATGACCAATTATGTTCAATACCATTGTAGACTTGCAAACTAACTGCTACATTCATCCTCTGATGAATTAATAGTTCTTATCAGAGCATTTATACACCGTAAAACACGAATTCACCCCTGGAATGAGCAAACATAAAACTAGTGCACCGATTCAGTTAGATATATATCCTCCTTCAAGATAAGCAACAAATAGGATGCACGCTGGCCAATGCTCCAAAAGAGACACAACGAAACTCATAAAGTGACTGACCGATCGACGCAATCGGTGCGACCTTGGAACCGTCATTCATTGCTATATTTTACTTCGAGTTCGCCTTTGTAGCGTACTTATTTTGGTTGGAAAAAAACTTCGGCGATATTCGAACAAAACCTTCGACTTTCATTAGAACGACTTTTATGATAATTTTTTTCTAGACGAAATTTCGTTTTGTGGATAATTGTATTACTACTGTATACAAACATGTATCTCAATATTCTCAATTAGATTTATTTCAGTACAATGAAGTTTTAAACATTAGTTATTGGTAATGTGTTTATCAACGGAACAAAATAAAATCGCTGGGAAATGATCATAGTAACAATTATTTCATTCTTATGTTTGTATGTTGGCAACGATTTTTCACAAACCATGCGTCTCCATGAAATAATGTACATAATGCTAGGGGCAACGTTATGCTCTGTCTTTCGTATTATCACTTCACTACACTTTACTCATACTTCGGGAACCGGTTTTATCAGATGCCGGTTTGTCGATAATGATGTCCAACACTAACACTCACCTGTGGATGAAGTATTTTTGCAAACTGGCAGCCTAGATAGCAACATACTCGAACGGCTCGCGAATAAATTGGATAGCTAAGCAAATTTAAATCAATTTATGCTGTGAGACACTTTGCGTGCTTTGCGTTCAGAAACGTAGTTGGCGACGCGTTGCCAGGTCCGAAACTGTCGACTGCATGGAATAAACAACACTAGTGCGAGCATCTAACAACCGGCTGAACCAGAGACAGTTGATCTTAGAAACAGGATGTCGTGTGAGAGTAAGAGAGTGAAAGGTTGCGCTTTATCCAAAGATACACAACCGTTTGAAGTGTGGATAGCTTGTGGTGCAACAAGTTTGTTTTATCTAGTTTCTTGGTCCAAAATAAATTTATTTATTTGTTTGTTATGGCACAAGTTGCTATAAAATTCGTTTAAATTTTATAAGTACCTGGTTAAAAAAAAAGGTAAATGAACGAATTGATTGAAATCAGAGCAATAAGACAGAGAAGGGACTCAAACATGCAACCATCTTCAAAAATTAAGAAAAGCCGTTCTACCTATTGAATTACTCTGGATGTGTTAAGACTTGACTCAGAAAGCAACCTGATTAACAGAAATACATTACACAGATTGTTAAATTTCTCGAAACCCTTACTTCTACCTCGCCAACCATTTATATTGGATGAAAACAACGAATCAGAAAATCAATCTATTTTCATTCCAAAATGCTGATTTCGGTCTTTCCGTGATTGGCCAATTGGCATAAACGTCATCACAAAGGTTATTTGGCATACTCTGCTTCCGAGAGCGGGCCGACAGTCGATTTTATGTATTGCTAGCTGAATTACTCGGCGTTGCTCGGTAATGTTTCGAGAAGGAAAGGTTGCAACAAAAAATTCTCAAAATTGTTCTGCCACAACTTTGACGACAACCCGATTGAACAATACTCCGTCAGTGTCCCACCTGATATCTCAAAATAATCATTATTTTCAAAGTATTCTCGTTAAATCGAGCCAGCTTTAAGTTGTTATGTTTTTGTAAAATCCGATCAATTTTACCATACATTCCCCATGTTTGGAGCACTTGCTTCACTCCCTTTCCCTTAAAAAACCTTAAAATTTCCTTTCATATAAAAGTAGTATTAGTCTTTGTCAAGTGGCATCCTTTTCCGTCAAATAAATTTTATGTTGAACTACCCTTTTTTTAGTGAACTTACTATGACTATCTCTGAGTAGTGTAGAAAGTATCTGACCTCGTCATAAAGTATCGATTCCCATCTTTGGTGCATGTACCAAACTTGATGGGGATTCGTTTAGTCGTTTCGTAGTTATGCTAAAACTCACATACACTTCATAGGCAGATAAAGATGATTTTCCCTTAGTTCTTTGAATTCCCCGGTAAAATAGAACCAGATCTTTTAAAATTATTTAAGCAAATTTTTGTTGCATTAAAATTAGCAATAGCAATACTATCTAGCACGATCTGGAAATTCTTGCCCTCATTTATTTTACAAAAAATGGGAGATGAAACATGATTTTCAAAACTACATCCTTCTAACCTTAAATCCCCCTCCTCCCATCTTGTTCGTCGACAAATAAGAAAAGTTTTACAATAAACACCCCTTTTTAGAGGCACTGCAATGAATATCTGCCAAGTTTGTTGATAATTTACTGAGCTGTTATGGAACTTCCCCCTTAAAAGTGCTCTTAGGATCATCTGAACGGCAAAAAATATTTGTGCTTTGCAATAAGTATGGTTGTTTGGAAAATTCTGCCAACTTCGCATTAAACTTCCTTTTCTAGAGACACTCATTACATTCACCCCCACAAATACCGTTAAGACAATATTTGAGTTTTGCAAAAAGTATGTATGGTCTTGAAAAAGTATCGATTCTAATCAAAGTAGATAAATTTTTTCATAACCCCCTCATTCTCTCCCCCTAAAAATGGCCTTATGACCAACTCGGAAGGGCAAGAAGTACCTGTACCAAGTTTGATAGCAATCCGTTCAGTAGTTCCGGAGTTATGCCGCTACAAACACCCCTCTTTTAAAAGATTTTTAAGAAAGTCTATTTTTTCCATGATATGATGGTAGAGGAACGTGATCAATCGGTTGGACAATCGGACCGATTCCGGCCGACAAATTACACTGGGTTAAATCATTGAAAACATGCGCAAGTTGAACTCAGTAGAACTAATTAATCATTGAACTGCCATAATGCACCCAAAGTTTGTAGTACATGTCTTATTTTTTAACAATAATACATCAGTCATTTGTTGAGGGATTGATATAATTTAGCAACCAATCGATACGGAAACATTTAACTTAAACACGAATGGCAACGTCGTTTCAGTATTTCATTAGCGGTTTGAATTGACCTATGTTTTCACGAGCTAATCACAGCATGTCATAATGCTGTCATCCTTTAGTCACTTTAGCTGCTGGCTGCCTGCGAACGAAACACGTTGCTTGTCTAGTGAGTGGATGACAAAATAGATTTACATCGCTCGCTGGATAGTCACTTTTACGCGGTGTATGGATGCCATTTTACGTCTGCTACATAGCGTGTTCGTTTGGGTATATTGAATACCGATCAGCAGTTGACTAACTCCAGTAACTAGCAGACCAATTAAAAACTATCGGTGATCGATTTTTCGTACCTAATTTTCTTCTTCCATCATATAAGGCGCGTTGTATGCTCTGAAACTTAGAAATACTCGAAGAATGCCGCAAAGCTGCAATGCTTTATTTTCTTAAAGACATTGTTTTTCAACAAGCACTGAATCATTGGTTTCACAACTAACATTTTTTGTTTCTAGTCGCCATCGTAGGAGTCGTCAAATATTCCCGGAAAAAATATGGACAACGAAAACTGCCAAAAAATCGATCTAATTATATCCAGGAAACAAATAAAAGAAAAATTAAGACCAAATCGTAGAAATAATGAATAGAAGATAAGAAACCTTTATTACTTCTTTTGACTATAGTCTACATGTGCTTGACGAATTAATAAATAAATAAATTTGGAAAAATGTCTTAACTGGGCGAAGAAGCAGAAAAAAAATCTAACATAATGTTCCACAATTATTTACCTGTTTTGCATTTCTCATATAGAAAGGCTATACAATCACTGCAAAAACCGACTTTTGAACCGAGGCCCGGAGGACCGAATGTCATATACCATTCGACTCAGCTCGACGAACTGAACAAATATCTGTGTTTCTTATCTTAGATTCGAATGAAAGGTCTCATGGCCCATACAAAGTTCCTGAAATTCATTTGGATGTGACTTCCGGTTCCGGAACTACAGGGTGATATGCACCAAAATTGTAAAAATAATGTCACTCACTTCTCTCGGAGATGGCTCAACCGATTCTCACAAACTTAGCTTCAAGTGAAAGGTCTCATGGCCCCATACAAAGTTCCTGAATTTCTTTTGGTACCGAGTTCCGGTTCCGGAATTACATGGTGATATGTACCAAAAATGTGGAAATAATGCATTGAAAATGTGAAAAAATGTCACTCACTTTTCTCGGAAATGGCTTAATAGATTTTTACAAACTTAGATTCAAGTGAAAGGTTGCATGGCCCCCAACAAAGTTCATGGATTTTATTTGGATCCCACTTCCGGCTCCGGAACTGCAGGATGATATTCACCAAAATTGTGAAAATAATGTAACTTACTTTTCTCTGAGATGGCTGAACCGATTTTCACAAAATTATATTCAAATGAAAGTTCTCATGGCCTTATACAAAGTTTCATTTGAATCCAACTTCCGGTTTCGGAATTACAGGGTTTAAATGCAGCAAAAGTGTGGAAATAATACTTAAAAAATGTGAAAAAAATTTCACTCACTTTTCTCGGAGATGGCTAAACCGATTTTCACAAACTTAGATTCAAGTGAATGGTCTCATGGCCCCCTACAAAGTTCATGGATTTCATTTGGATCCCACTTCCGGTTCCGGAATTACAGGGTGATATTCACCAAATTAATGGTCTTATGATCTCATACAAAGTTTCACAATTTCATTTGGTTCCAATTTTCGGTTTTGGAATTACAGAGTGATATGCACCAAAAATGTGGAAATTATGCATTAAAAATGTGAAAAGATTCGTCACTCACTTTCTCGGAGATGGCTAACCCGATTTTTACAAACTTAGATTTAAATCAAAGGTCTTATGATCTCATACATTTCAGAGTGTTATGCTTATAAATGTGAAAATAATGTCACTCATTTTTTTTCGGAGATGGCTGAACCGATTTTCACCGATTCAAAAGGAATTTCGTGTGATTTGATGAAAAAAAGTGTACTTTTTGATGGAAAAAAGTGCCGCCGATACCAAAAAATGGCTTGATGAGTGTTATCCAGACTCTGCACCGGGCGAAGCAACAGTTCGTAAGTGGTTTGCAAAATTTCGTACTGGTCATATGAGCACCGAAGACGATGAATGCAGTGGACGTCCAAAAGAGGCTGTTACCGATGAAAACGTGAAAAAAAATCCGTGATGTGAAGTTGATCGAGATAGCTGACACCCTAAAGATATCAAAGGAACGTGTTGGACATACTATTCACGAATATTTGGATATGAGAAAGCTTTGTGCAAAATGGGTGCCGCGTGAGATCACAATCGATCAAAAACAACAACGAATTGATGATTCTGAGCAGTGTTTGGAGCTGTTATATCGAAATAAAACCGATTTTTTTCGTCGATATATAACAATGGACGAAACATGGCTTCATCACTTCACTCCGGAGTCCAATCGACAGTCAGCTGAGTGGACTGCACGCGATGAACCGAACCCAAAGCGTGGAAAGACTCAACAATCGGCCGGTAAGGTTATGGCGTCTGTATTTTGGGATTCTCATGGTATAACTTTCATCGACTACCTTGAAAAGGGAAAAGCCATCAACAGTGACTATTATATAGCGTTATTAGAGCGTTCGAAGGACGAAATTTAAAAAAAAACGGCCTCATTTGAAGAAGAAAAAAGTTTCGAATTGCTCCCTCATCCACCGTATTCTCAAGATTTGGCCCCCAGTGACTTTTTCCTGTTCTCAGACCTCAACAGAATGCTCGCTGGTAAAAAATTTAGAAGCAATGAAGAGGTAATCGCTGAAACTGAGGCCTATTTTGAGGCAAAGGACAAATCGTACTACAAAAATGGTATCGAAAAGTTGGAAGATCGCTATAATCGCTGTATCGCCTCTGATGGCAATTATGTTGAATAATAAAAACGAATTTTGGCAAAAAATGTGTGTTTCTATTAAACGATACGAACTTTTCAGCCGAACTGTTAATATCATTCACTTTTTTCGAAAATGACTAAACCGATTTTGACAAACCTAGATTCAAATGAAAGGTCCTAAGATACCATAAGAATTTCCAATTTTCATTCCACTTAAACCCCTGCTCCAGAGGTAGAGTGCTTAGTGTAAAAATGTTAGTTTCGAGAATTTTATTTTTCATATGCTACCTCTTTATATTTGCTGTATAATTGTAGTATTTCGGGGAATTTCTCCTGTACTATACAGGAGAAAATGAAAATGAGAAAGGTATCATTACACCACTAGGTGGATTAAAACAGGTTTTTGAAATTTAAATCTGTTAATGGTCCAATCCTATCTATTTTCAGCGGTTGTGTGGCGAATGCTAGTGTGAGTATGTCGAAATAACCCAGTGAATTTTGTCGAACCGTATCGTGCCAATTATTGAAGACATATATGCAATAAAAAATATAGCAATGCCAAGAGAACAGTTGAGAGAGACATAAAATCGTTTATGAAACTTCATAACACGCAATGGAACTGTCTTCTACTTGGTTCATAAGTTCATAGCTTACAAAAGTCTATATGCATTTTCCACAGTGTATGATTATGAGTCAAAAATGTTTTTACCTCAGTGTAGGATTGAACCCACAGCAAACTTTGTCTTCGGCTCGCACACATTCTAATTTCGTATATGAATAGATCTGTGCACTTTCGGTGTAACAGAAACGTCAAATTGCTCAATGGGAGAGTTTGAAAATTGCATTTTAATGTCATCATGATCGGTCGTGTGTCGTACACAACCCTGTAATTTTTTCGTATCAAATAATAAAAAATTGTTAAAAAACCAAAAGCACGCCCTTACGCAATAATTGTTATAAAAAAGATATAATCGATGTAAAATAAGCTATACGGATTTACACAGATTTTTTCTCCTCTGCCACCACCCCGACACTAGTTGGAATACGGAAATTTACTGCGCACGATCTGGCATCGCTGATTCTTACAAATGGCATGAAATAGGGAGCCCTCACCCTATTTGAGCCTTTGAAATAATTTCGTCGAATACAAGATAAATAGAAATCAAGGCAAACAGAGTCTATGTTCTGGGTTCGCGGGTTTGATGTTGGTTGCTAATGAAGACTCTCGTGCTGCTCGTGTGATTGAACTGTTTGATTGAAAATATCGATCATTTGAAATTTTGGTTGCCTTGTTCCCCATCAATAGCTCGAATAATCGTATAGGGCGGTCCTCGTCCTTTTTTTCTGTAGGGTTTGGGATTAGGTTAAACACATTCACAAGTTTTGAATTTATAATTTCATTTATTGGTTTCTTTGTTCATTTACTTTAGCACTTCTGTTAGAATGTTTCCAATCATTCATCACTGGGAGTATAAAGGTATCTACAGAATGCAAAATTGTATCGTACTTCTACAGAACGTTGTATCGCTAGGAGTTTTGTTTTTCGACAAATAAGTACAAAAATGCCTTGTTTTCCGTTCCTATTGAACTGTTTCAGGTGACGGCGCCGTTTGTTCAAGCTAACGCTAACATGGCTCGTCACTTTGGATGTTGGTTATTTTAGATAGGCTGAAAAGCATTCTTTGGATATTGACAGTTGTGTCCGCGCAACCAACATGAAATCATCAAATGACGCTATAGTATTTTAACAGAAATTTTGCTTGCTTTGTTTGTTTGAGTGAAATTAATATCGTCTTCGAAATCAACACCTATTATCACATTTTGCATGCGTTTACAGATTCAAATGGTAACAGTACTGCTTCGGCATTCTTTTTCTAGTAGTTTTCATATATCTCCCGCAAAGCGACATCACCTGGTTTAAATTTGCGCTGTCACATTCAAAGAATTGATTGAATAGAATTTCGATGTTGCTTAGATTCAGTTTTTTTTCTTCTTCTGTTTGTTACTAAATTACTATTACTGGGATCGAAAACTGTTGTTTTTTTTTAATATAATTAGGTAATGTGTCTATCGTATCTTTGATTTTTATTTTGTTGTCGTGGCATTTCCCTAGAATCTAGAAACTGTGAGTTGTGTGTTTCGATTTATCATAAGTTGCATTTCACTTGTCCTCTGTGCTAGTAGTGCGAACTTGTTTTACATTAAAACACAACTTTGATTCTCACTAAAACTTAATAGACAGGCTCGAACCCGCACTGAATTTGACTCATTTTCGCTATAAGTACAAACAACTCGCTCTTAGCGTAAATACATTATCGTTCTTCTCTGTGGAAAATATTAAAATTGGCAAAGGTATACAGCATAGAAAAGACAAACCCGTCGTGTCGGTTTTCTTGGACTCTTTTACATTCCGTTGGCCGTTAGTAGCTTACTCAGACTGGCACGGGTTGCTCCTGGTATGCTAGTGTTTCTGGTCACAGACGGATTAGCGGACGTTTGTTGAGCCGCTGTCGGTGCCGTGGCAGGTACTGCTCCCTTTTCTTGGTTTTTATGTTGTTCAGTTGGGACTGGTGGTTGCTCTAAACCACTGTCCTTAGCTGCTAGATTATCTTTGGAGATCGATGACTCTGTTGGGGAGTTGCTAAACAACTGTGAGAGTTTTCTCGGAATCGTTTCCGATCCGGTCTGTAATGAGATTAAGTTTGGAATCAAAAGCCTAACTACCAGCTAACGGTTATAACGCTACCTCAGTAACATTTTTAGTCGCAACGGTCGCCGGAACTTCCGGGTTCACCACTTTCTCCAGTCGGTCTTTGATCGTGTTAATTTCGCCGTTTATCTCATCGTTCTGAGCATGATATCGATCACATTCTTCGCGAACAGTCCCCAAGGAACTCTTCAGTGCACCCGTCTCATTCTGCAGCAGCTCGAGCTGTTCGCTCATCTTCTTACCAGATCCTTCCAGGTTGGTCAGATTTGTTTTCATCTCGACCCAGATGTTCTCGACCGACTTAACGTGCGATGATACGTTGGCGGAGTTTTCGAGAAGTTCGTCGATACTTTTTTTGTTTTGCTTCAAATCGTTATCAAGCCAACTATTTTTCTGTTTCAGTCCCTCCAACTCGACCGATAAGTTCTGCGCAAGGTTGGTAATCTGGGCGGACAGCTGCTCTCGGATGTTGGCAATATTCTGCTCGGTAACATTGTTCGCACTCTCGCTGGCCATCGCTGACGGCGACGAACTGTTGCGGATTTGAGAGAAGACAATCTGAAAAGGAAAAACGATCGTTTCTTAGGTCCGCTAGTGGACTCCGTAGAATAAAATCACTCATACCTTCAAATCATCCACGTTTTTCTCCAGCGTCTTCTGCTCTGTCTGCGCCGCCGTAGATCGATCCTCTAGGGACGATATTCGGGCAAGGGCGTCTTTGATCTGGGAACCAAGATTGGCCACGTTTGTCATTAAACTGTTCAACTGCGCTTCTTGGGAATTTTCATTCTTCTTCTCTATCGTATCTCGAAGTTGTTTAAGCTGAAATAATGAATTATTTGTGACTAACAATCCGTTGAAGTGACAAAATGGGCGACACTCACCTCCGTGGAAAAATTACTTAAAACTTGTTGAATCTCGTGCAGCCGTCCATTCAGCGCGGTTTGGTTTTGTTCGAGAATTTTAGACGATTCGTGCCATTTTTGTAAGGCTTCCGGCACATTGTGACTAGTGGCTGACACTGGCATCGGTGATGATAGGTGGCAAGTTCACAATAGATTGTAGATCGGGTGAGCAAAAAATAGAAGTTTTAATATGGTACGGATAATTTTAGTCGCAATCAGTTAAGCCATGTGGTTTGAAGGATCAAAAGGTTTTCGGGCTGTTGTTGTTATACAATTTTGTTTAAATAGTGAAAATATATTAAAAATGTAAGTCGCATCACTGACAAAAAGATGGCGCTATCATCGTCAAATCCATTACTACCAACTTTCAAAAGACTGTGTGAAATTTCATGACATTTCGTTTAGCCAAAAAAAAGTGACCGACATTTAAGCTAAGCTACTTTGGCATTTTCAAAACAATGGATTCAAAAAAAAATTCGTATGTTTATTTATCACCGTTGTAAAAACTGTACACGCTCAGTGCACAAGCGTTATCCGAACTCTGCTTCATCGTAAAGAACCATTTGTTATTAGTTAGCTGAATTTGAAAGTGATCATACAGACACCGATGGGGGTGAACGTTCTGGTCGTCCAATTGAGGTGGTTACTTCAGAAAGCATAACAAAAGTTCACAATTTGGTTATATCACATCGTAAAATGAAATTGCGTGAGAAAGCAGAGGAAGTTAGTTTACAATTATGTATAAACATTTGACCACGAGAAAGCTCTTTTCAAAACGGGTGTCGCGTTAACTATACAAATACAGTCAATACAGTCGATCAAAAACAACAACTTGTTGATGCTTCAGAGCAGTGTTTGACCATTTTTACAAGTCAATCAATTTTTTTGCGTCGATATGCGACAATTAATGAAACATGGATCCATCATTTCACTCCGGAGTTGAAACGATCGTCGTATGAGTGGAGTGCAGCCACGTCCGAAGCGTCCTAAAGTACAGCGGTTAGCAGGAAAGGTTATTTCAGTATTTTGGGATGCACATGGTAGATTCTTCGTCGATTATCTTGGGAAAGGAAAAAATAATCCATAGCGAATACTACATGGCATGGTTGAATCGATTTGTTTTAAGTCTTTGTTAAGACATAGAGCCGTCTTGAGCTAGTTTTAAATATGATCAGTATCTAACGGGGGAAACAGACTGCAAAATTGACATAGAAACACAATGATGTAATGAAAACCGCGAAAACGTTACCGCCGAGACGGGTCTCTCTGTCTCTGTGGTCACATTTTCGCGGTTTTCATTACGTCATTGTGTTCATATGTCAATTTTTCAGTCTGTTTTCCCCATTAGATAATGATCATATTGAATTATTAGATTGTTTGATTGCAAAAATGGAATTGAAAAGCGACCTCGATGGAAACGATGGTTAAATGGCTTCCCCACCCACCGTAAAGTCCAGATCTGGCCCCCAATGACTACTGGTTATTCGCTGATCTAAATTAAATCTAACCGATAAGAAATTCATTTCAATTGAAGAAGAAATGACTGAATGTAAAGCCTATTTGGAGGCAAAAGATAGGCATTTTTGGGAAAAAATGTGTTTGTCTTAGCTTATTAGGTGATGTGTTACACGAAACTTTGCAATTAAATAAACTACTGTTTATAACAAAATGAAGCAAAATTTTCACAAAATGATATATTTCACGATGCATTTCATGATCGATTTCAATCTATCAAGCGTTAGAAAAAATGTTTATTTTTCAATTTGTTGTCCTCAAAGAGAGAAAGTCTGTAATTTTTTTTCATCAAAAACCATCAGTTTGAAAAATATATTAAGTATCTCCAATATCAAACTGGTCAGGAGACTTGGCCCCAGCACGTGAAGCTCAAAAACATACGAACATCTCAAAATATTATGTTTTACTCGAAATAAAATTAAAAAAAAAACATTTCAGAGGTTCTCTGTTCAACAGCTTACAAAAAAAAATCCTGTAGATTGTTTAGTAGTATTTTTTAACGCGTAAGAGACGATTTTCGCGCCTAATCGTATTCGCAGTTGGCAACACTCTCTCAGATTTGAATGAAACGTTATGGAAATTTAGACTTTTTTTCAAATAAAATTTTTATTAGGCTCATTTGCTTTAGCTTAACGTGGCCGATTGTCTTGTTGTTAGGGAGAGAGAAAGGGATGCCGTATTACGGGGCGGCATACTCCCCAGTTAGTAAGGGGACATAGGGAGGGTGGGACCTACACAGTATTGAATTGAAATTTGAATACATCATTGGTTTGTGGCATACATCTTTTAGACACATTTTGCGTTCGATGAATCTTCATGTTTTTCAGCTTGTAGCAATGAAGAGATTATTCTGGATTGGGATGCTTCGTTGGTGTGTTCTGACGTTGATGTGACGTTTTTGGGTAGCTTCCAGCAACTCAGTCAGTTCAAGGCAGGTGCATGCTCCGAAGCATCGTTTACACAGGCCATACTTCCAGCAACGTAAAGAAGAGTGCGGTAGAGCTGTAGACGAGAAAGAGATAGGGAGAGCACTAAATTTGAGCATTGATAGTTTTCAAGAAGTTATAGATGAGAGTCATATAAGGAAGATTTCGAGTTGCCAAGACGTCGCGGACTGGTACGAAGGGTGGTATACCTCGGGCCCGAAGGGAACCTATGAGTTGGGACCTGGCATCACAATACTCGACACATGTCCAAACAACATGTTCGATGTCATGATAACCCTCACCGCAAACGCAGACACCACTCTCAGCGAGCCCCACACGACGGAGATGCGCGCTGAACATATAATGATTAGACATGAGCCTTGACATTACACGAATAAAGTCTCGGCTCACGTCTAACCCCCGGAACCAAGCTTTCGTCGATACCTGTGGGATTATTGAGTGTAACCATCGTCCCAGAGTTCCACTATTCCATGTATTCTGCCAGCTAGCTAGAGTTTTCTGACGACAGCAACTGAAAAATTCATTGAAGCAGATTGGTCTTTCATAGATATCACCTTCTAGTGCGCCCACCTTGGCTAACGAGTCCGCCCTCTCATTGCCCCGTATGGAACAATGTGAGGGGACCCAAACCAAGGTAATCTGGTATGATTTTGCAGATAAAGCACTCAATTGTTCCCGTATTTTCCCCAGGAAATACGGTGAGTGCTTTCCAGGCTTCACTGAACGGAGAGCCTCAATGGAACTGAGACTGTCCGATACAATGAAGTAGTGATCTGTGGGCAGAGTGTCAATGATCTCAAGGGTATACTGAATTGCAGCTAGTTCTGCGACGTAAACTGAAGCTGGATCACTGAGTTTATAGGAAGCGGTGAAATTTACATTGAATATACCGAAGCCAGTGGACCCGTCTAGATATGATCCGTCAGTGTAAAACATTTTATTACAGTCGACTTCTTTAAATTTATTATTAAAAATTTTTGGGATCTCTTGAGGGCGTACAGGATCCGGGATTCCACAAATTTCTTCTTTCATGGATGTGTCGAAAAGCACAGTAGAATTAGAAGTATCCACAAAATGAACACGATTGGGAACAAACGAAGAAGGATTTATATTCTGAGCCATGTAGTCAAAATACAAGGACATAAAACGGGTTTGTGAATTAAGCTCGACGAGCTTTTCAAAGTTTTCTATCACCATCGGATTCAAAATGTCGCATCGGATTAGCAGTCGATATGAGAGATCCCAGAACCTGTTTTTCAACGGTAAGACGCCCGCCAGCACTTCAAGACTCATCGTATGGGTTGATTGCATGCAACCCAAGGCAATACGTAAACAACGATACTGAATTCTTTCCAGTTTAATGAAATGAATATTCGTAGCGGAGCGGAAACAGAAACATCCATATTCCATTACTGACAATATCGTCGTTTTGTATAACCTGATCAGGTCTCCTGGGTGAGAGCCCCACCAAGTTCCGGTTATTGTACGAAGGAAATTGATTCTCTGTAGGCATTTTCGTTTCAAATACCTAATGTGACATCCCCAGGTACCTTTGGAATCGAACCAGACCCCGAGATATTTAAATGTGAAAACCTGAGCTATGGTTTCACCCCCTAGTTGAAGCTGTAGTTGCGCAGGTTCTCGCTTCCTTGAAAATACAACCAGCTCAGTTTTCTCCGTAGAGAACTCGATACCCATTTGAAAAGCCCATGTCGACAAGTTGTCGAGGGTATCTTGCAATGGTCCTTGGAGATCGGCAGCTTTGGGTCCTATAATAGACACAACACTGTCGTCGGCAAGTTGTCTTAGCGTGCAAGATGTGTTGATACATTCATCAATGTTATTTACGTAAAAGTTGTATAAAAGGGGGCTTAAGCATGAGCCCTGAGGAAGACCCATGTAACTGAATCGCTTTGTCGTCAAATCACCATGCTCAAAATGCATGTGTTTCTCGGACAATAGATTATATAAAAAGTTGTTCAAAACTGGTGAAAGACCATGCTGATGCAACTTCTCAGATAGAACGTTAATGGAAACTGAATCGAATGCCCCCTTGATGTCGAGGAAAACTGATGCCATTTGTTCTTTACGAGCAAATGCCATTTGAATTTCTGTTGAGAGCAACGCTAGACAATCGTTCGTTCCTTTGCCCCTGCGGAACCCAAATTGTGTACCTGAAAGCAATCCATTTGTTTCGACCCAATTGTCTAGACGGAAGAGAATCATTTTCTCCAACAATTTCCGAATACAGGAAAGCATAGCAATCGGCCGATACGAATTGTGATCGGAGGCTGGTTTTCCAGGTTTTTGAATAGTAATAACTCTCACTTCTCTCCATTCGTGTGGGACAATATTACCCTCGAGGAACTTGTTGAATAAATTCAACAAGCGCCTTTTGGCAGAGTCGGGCAGATTTTTCAACAAGTTGAATTTAATTCTGTCTAACCCCGGGGCTCTATTGTTACACGACAAGAGCGCAAGTGAGAACTCTACCATCGAAAACGGTGTTTCGTTTGTATTCAATGTCGCGACGCGGGATATCTTCTGTTCCGGAACAGAATCAGGACATACTTTCTTAGCGAAATCAAATATCCAGCGGTTAGAATATTCCTCGCTTTCGTTCGCGTGATTTCGATTGCGCATGCGACGGGCCGTATTCCAAAGAGTGCTCATTGCTGTTTCTCTCGTTAATCCGTCAACAAACCTTCGCCAGTAACCGCGTTTCTTAGCTTTAATCAGACTTTTCATTTGAAATTCTAACGCCGCGTATTTCCGATAATTATCTGGAGTTCCGTTCCTTCTAAACGAGATGAAGGCTGAAGCTTTTTTCGTTTTCAGCTCTGAGCACTCTTTGTCCCACCATGGGTTGGGAGAACGCATACTAGTTTGCGCGCTAGGTACTCGTTTCGTCTGAGCTTGAATTGCGGTGTCAAGAATCAAGCCAGCCAAAAATGTATACTCTTCCTCCGGAGGAAGCTCCTGTGATGTTTCTAGTTTCTCAGACATCGAGCTCGCGTAACGTTTCCAATCAATGTTTCGTGTGAAATCGTACGAAACATTGATTGTTTCCGATGGTCTTCCACGGTTGGTGATAGAAACTATGATCGGCAAGTGATCGCTACCGTGAGGATCACAGATTACCTTCCACTTGCAATCTAACTGTAGCGAAGTCGAGCAAAGGGATAAATCCAGCGCACTTGGTTGTGCTGGCGGTCTAGGGTTCCGTGTCATTTCTCCCGTGTTTAGAATTGTCAAATTGAAGTTGTCACACAGATCTTGGATTAACGAAGAACGATTATCATCATATAAGCAGCCCCATCCTGTACCATGCGAGTTAAAGTCCCCTAAAACCAGCCGCGGTGAAGGAAGAAGTTCTATGATGTCTGCAAGCCGACGATGCCCTATCGAGACTCTGGGAGGAATGTAGATAGAAGCTATACATAGATCTTTGCCTTTAATATTAATTTGGCAAGCAACAACTTCAATTCCCGGTGTCGAGGGGAGGTTAATACGATAAAATGAATAGCACTTTTTAATCCCTAAAAGTACCCCTCCATAAGAGTCTTCTCGGTCCAGGCGGATTATGTTAAAATTATGGAAGTCGAGGTTGATGTTAGAAGTAAGCCAAGTTTCACTCAAGGAGAATACATCGCAATTATGAGTATGTATTAAGTGTTTGAAAGAATCAAGTTTTGGGATGATACTTCTGCAATTCCACTGAAGCACAATGATCATATCTTCGATTCTCAGTGGTAAATTATCCATCAAAAGATACGATCGCTGCAAGGAGGGGCCATTGTTCAGTCAACTGTTTTAAAAATGTCCTTACTGTTGGCAGTAGAGCAGTTAGGAAGCTTTTCAGAGGATCAGTAATATTGAAGGCTGTTAATATCCAGTCCACGATATCAGAAAATTTCAATAATCCAGCGTTTGTTGGATTTTCTGGTTGTGCTTTGGGGTCATTCGGGTTTTTTGATGCCCCAGGAAGTGCTGGGTACTCCTTATCATCCCTAAGTTTTTTGAACCCAGGAGGTGTTTGCTTCGGTTTTGAGTCAGCACTTTTTGTTTCCGTTTGGTTCTTTTGTGACGAAGAGGACAGTCTGAGGCCTTTACGAGGAAGCTTGGGAGAAGCCAGATTTTGTCTTTTCCTGCTTCCTTCAACCTGTGTGTAGGAAGGTCCTTCGCCTGGGTCGTCAGAGGTATCCTCTTCAACTGGCAAGATTGCAAACGGGTTCTCAGGGGTCGATGGAGTGGTTCTTTTTAAGATTTCCGCATAAGAACGTTTGGAACGTTCTTTCACGGATCGCTTCAATTTCTCCGCACGCTGTATGTACGTAGGGCACACCGAAAGATCATGAGGATTCTCCCCGCAGTAGCAACACTTTTCCACTGCTCTTCTGCAGAGATCGTCCTCATGGGCCTCTCCGCATTTGCCGCATCGCAGTTTGTTGCAACAATAGGTTGCCGTATGACCTAGCTGTTTGCAGCTTGTACAATGCATTACCCGCGGTACATACAGCCGAACAGGTAGACGAACTCCACTCACTACCAAATAATTTGGAAGTGCAGATCCGGCAAAAGTCACGCGAAATGAGTCCGATTGGTAAAATTTACCATCTATCGATTTGGAGTGCAATTGCTTGCACTCCAAAATTTTCACTGGTTGAAGGTCGGGGTTTTTGAAACGGCCTACCCCGTCCTTCATCAGATCTTCGATTGTCAGACTTTCGTCACGGACCACACCGTCGATCTCCACCACATGAGACGGGACGTACACGCGGTACTCCTTCGTGAACAACTCGCTGGTAGCAATCTCGTTTGCTTGCTTCAGGTCGGACACAACAACGCGTAACTTGTTTGGCGAAACCTTATCTATTGTTTTTATTGCCGAGAAATGTTTTTCCAGGTCCCGAGCAATATTTAAAACTCTGAGAGACTTTAATTTGGGCCGGAAGTATACCACCCACGGACCCCCCGAGCCATCGTCTTGGTAAACTTTTTGGCGAGCAGGCAATATCTTAGAGGGAGATGGAGGCATCGGAGAGGGAGATGGCATTGGAGAGGGAGATGGTATCGGAGGGGGAGATGGTATAGGAGGGGTAGATGGCATCTCGGAAGCAAACTCAGCCTCTAAATGTTCTTCGTTCATTCGTTCAGCTTCGCCCTCCTCCGAGACACCCCCACTGTCATCAATATTCATATTTAAAGTGCGGGAGTAAAGAAGTCTCCCGCACTTGAAATGAGAAAGAAAGAAATAAAATGAAAAGAAAATATATGAATAGTAAAAGTTGAAAGAAAAAGTTTGAGAAAATACTTAACAGTATGTCACGGTAAGCTGTTAGGTGAGTTGCTCCTTCACTCCTTCGTTGTGCTTCAGCGTGACCTTGACTCAGGATTTGGCTGCTGCGATGCGGGTAGCAAACAATAGAAATAACTGCTGCCCGAGGATAGCACAATAGCGTCTACTGTCGATACCGATACAAAACCGGTGCACAGACAGAACTCACTTGCGGGGATGCTACTTTTTATCACTTTTATTTAATGCCTATACTACAGCCTCTGCTGTGATAGGCACCTTCGTCTTACCGATGTCGATTGTTAAAAAAACGCGTGTGCTCACTTCGAACATTCGGTTACGAATGGAATTTAGACTTTGTCACAAAAAGACACTTTGCATACTTTGTTTTTCCAAAATTGAGATCTAGACTGTCTTTTGAAAAGGGTCAAACTATTTCAGCTATGTTTTTTTTTAAATAGTGTTGTACTAGTGATTTTTACAAGATCAGTAAAATATTTGGGTAGAAATACAGAAAAAAATCCTTTTTGCGTCCTACACTGAACAAAATTGACTTTAAAAATTTAAAATCGATTTACAAAAAATAACCTATTGCTATCAAATTATTGGATGCAATATTGTTTCTACATTCCGTGGGATTGTTTTGAAACGGCACTTCTGGTAGTCCTTCAACTACTTGAACTAATGAGTCCCGCACTTACGCACTACCCGAAACACACGTTGTTTCGCCGAATAGGTCATTTCGCTGAAAGTCGGAGGCGGCGGCCTCTTGCATACAAACCTGTAACGCCTCATTTGCCCAGTCTACTCAAAGCTAGGTTTCTTTGCTTTAGTTAGGTCCGAACGAGCGGTTGCGAGGTCGGACAGCACACGAATCAAATCGATGTGGAGAAGCCGCATTAGATATTTTTTCACTTAATAAACGGAAAATACCGCATACATTCGACCCCCGACCTGGAAGGATTCGTAGTGTCAGTAGGATCGTGACACCAGCCATGCAATGGTTCTGCACACTCTGAATCGGCTGCGGAGTCTGTGGAAACAGAAGGTCAAATTTCACTACAGGAATGTAATACCAAGGCTTTTACCACATACATTCGCTTGGTAGCTACACCTATGCAATTGCTTTGATGCTTAGTGACTAATAGTCAACAAGTTTCCTTGGGAACTCCGTCCTGAGGTTCATGAATCAATCTTTATTCCAGAGTACAATAATCAATCTTTATTCAAGAAGTACAATTGTAGATCAAAAACGTGTTTAATCCACCTAGCAGTGAGATGATACCTTTTTTTTTATCAATCCGACTGTGTTTTTTGCATGAATATTCTTCGGTGTTTAAGTTTTCATGACATTATTTTAATGACCGTCGTTTTAAGCGACAATTTGAGGTTTTAATCACTCATTACTCTGTAATGTCTAAACAGCAAATCGGATCGAATTTGAATCTAAAAGTGTGATAATCGATGAAACATGCCATGATATGTCGAAGTAAGTTCCACTTTAGAGTTTACGGTAATTTAAGGTACTTCCAGAGCCGATTCAGGAACCAGCATAACCCAAACCGATTCGTATGGCCATATGACGAATAAATTACAACAGTTTTGAGTTCAACTTTGAAGCTTTTCGGGATTGTCGGCTTGAATTTTAAAAATTCATCATCATGTGATTCGAGAATCGGAAGTCATAATTGAATAAAATTAATTAATTTTGTATAGGACTATAAGTTTATTTAAATTTGAATTTTTGTTTCTGAAATTCGATTAGGCTTTTTTGAGAAAACGATTGAGCTTTGAGAAACGATTCGATAGTGGAACCGGAATTCTAAAATAGGTATGGCCGAAGTCAGATAAATTCACCTGAGTAACTGTATAGTTTACATTTGTTTCAAAATGTTTGAAAATCAGTGTAGACATCTTTGAGAAATCATAGCACGAATTAAATTTTTAGGTGCTTTCTGCATCGAAAGCTGAATACCATTAAAACTGAAAAAAGTTTATTTGATTATCGACTATCCAAATCTGCTAACCCGATAAACCTGATTAATTTATGTGAAATAAACATTTTTATACCAATCACCCTGTATCCCCTAAACCGGAAGTTGGATCTGATTGAAAAGCAAGATGTTTTACAGAATCTTTAAACTTTTCATTTGAATCTTAGATCGGTTCAGCCATCTACGAGAAAAATGAGTTACACAGTTTTATTTTCGTTTCACATATCATCCTGTAGTTCCGGAACCAGAGGTCGGAACCAAATTCAGGAACTTTGTTTTGGAGCATACGTATTTTCATATGAATCTGAATTTGTTGAAAAGAAATTTTCCGAGAAAATTGAGTGATTATTTGTCACACACGCATTTGCTGATCTCGACGAACTGATTCGAATGGTATATGGATGTTATGTTCTTCCAGCTTTTATTGCTGTAAGTAGTTTAAATCAATATAATTATGGAATTACTTTCAACTCGAAAATGCTGATATCATCTGGTTTATAAATGCCATATTCGAACGATTATGTAGCCAAAAACGAGCCGTGCTAAAATCGGTCCGAGACTAAATGTCATGAAAAAGGATGCTGTACACAGTCTTTTTGGTACTTAGAAACAGTTTTTAGTTTTCCGTTGCTCCCAAGCATTTCTTTGTCATACAGCGCTCAAAACTTCTACTACTGGAATAGGGGGAAAAGTCGTTTACACAAAAATTTCGATATCTCCGTTGAAAATGGACGGATTTTAACAATCTATGGCTTGTTGGATAGGTATTACCGAGCGAAATCTAAGTCTGGAAACATATTCTGTTTTCAAGGTCAAATGTGACAGATACTGTCAAAAAACTGAAAATTTTGACATAACATCTCGTATAACTCAAAAAGTAAACATCCGATCTCAAAACCATTCAATAGCGGTCCAGCCATCTCTGGGATCTCGACCTCTTAGTTGACAACACACATACAGACACACACACATACACACACACACACCAAACATTTGCTCAGTTCGTCGAACTGAATCGATTGGTATATGTCATTCGGCCCTCCGGGCCTCGGAAAAATTTTCGAAAGTTTGAGCGAATTCTATACCTAGTTTTTATATATATAAAAAAGGTAAAAAACGAAAGTCATTTGTGTTTATTTTAACTCAAATCCCATTTTAATATTAAGACAATTGCTGGAATCGGCGAAATGACCCTTTCGGCGAAATGAGTTTCGCCGAAATGACATTCGGTGAAGTGGCCCGTTAGGTGAAATGTCATTCGGCGAAATGACCCTAATCCTCTATCAACGTATTGCATCTGTTTTTTCTTTTCTTCTCTTTGATGGACGAGTTATTTTGAAAAGTTTTCAATACTTGCACTGCTTGTTTATTTTTTGCATTCCATTGCGACGGTAAATAAGACAACAGAGTTGCGAATAACTTGGAAGCGAAATAATATTTGAAATGGAAATAAGAGAAATGTTATCGTCATTTGAAAAAAAATAATTGAAGTTTTTAGTTGGTGATGTACGAAAGTAGGTTTGATCCGTAATTTCAACGATATCAATGTGCGACTAATAGAAAATAAAACCATTTTTATTTCATTGCAATAATTTTTTTTCTAATTATGTATGGCATCACTGCCAATATAAAAAAATGGTATTACCAATACTAAAGTACGCCGGCAAACTTTTTATTGTGGATTTTCGGAAAATTTCAAAACCAGAACTATGAGTTATTCAAAGGTGTTATAATGAATTGTTTAGATCAGAGGATATCTGAATAAATTGGCTCACTATGGCACGTTCCCCATATTTTCGGGGATTTGTGCCTTGCCGTGACTTTTCATCATTTACCTGAATGATGGTGGGAAATAGAAGAGGATGGAAAATAAAGGAACGGGAGGGATACGGAATGGAACACGCACACAACATAAATGTGTACATAAACCAATCGCAACTTACGAGACGTAGAAACCGCTTGCGAGAGTAATTAGAGCTCTTTTCCACATTGGGTTAAACACCCAAGAATATCTCTGAGTTTCAGTTGCTTGAACATAGGTTCTTCAATGTAAAAACAACCAAAAACCCGATACCGTAGTTGAGATACTGCAGAGCAGTTACATATTAGGTGATATGAAGTCCCGTAATCGGATTCACAGAGATCACATGAAAATGATTCAGCAATATGTATGGTAGCCATGTGATAATTAAGTTTACAGTTGCCAGTCAGAGCCCTCACCAGAACACCACAATGGCGCTTCGAGAAATGTAAAAGATTCTTCGAAACTCCAGGGCATGGATTTTCCAAGAATATTTCTGTTTGACGACAAGTCTCAGAACTTTGCCAGTAGTTTGCATGCTCAGACGAAGCCCAAGACAGAGTTTTTTGTTTTATCCAGCATTTGGAAATTGGTAGTGCTGGTTCAGGACCTACAAGGTCGTTTTCTGCTCCCACTCTGGCCAGTTCATCCGTCCATTCATTTCCAATTATGTTGGAATGATCAGGTACCCAGACTAGAAGTTCTTCGATCTGAGTACGGCAATCGATCAGAAGTTTTGAACGTGAGTCACTCGATCTAAGCGCTTTAATTGCAGCCTGACTGTCTGAGCAAAAATCTATTATTTTACCAAATATGCCTTGCCGGAGGGTACACTGTACTCCACACATAATTGCAGAGATCTTAGCCTGGAAAACGGTGCAGTATCTACCAAGTGAGTACGATTGCTCCAACCCCAATTCACGACAGTAAACACCCGCACCAGCTCGCCCTCCATCAGTGAACCATCAGTGTAACAGACTACGTGCTCTTGCTGTATTGTTTCCATAAATCCAGACAGCCACTCTTGTCTAGATGGAATTTTTATTTGGAAAGTTCTATACGGGAAACTACACATGAGTGTATTCGAGCAGTATTCAAAGCTCTCGAGTTGTCATGCCCACGCCGGTTCCAAGCTCTTCGCATGTCTTTTTTCAGTTTCTCAAGCTCAGCCCTCCACCATGGAGTACCCTTTGTAGTTTTTACGGATCTGAGCGGACAAGCCTCTTCATATGATGACACTATGAATGAGTTCAAAGTGTTTACAGCCAAGTCCAAATCGTCGTGACCATCGAATGTGGGAAAATAGCCATGAAATTTTGTTGCCAAAGTTTTAGTGTAAAGATCCCAATCGGTAGATTTTGGGTTCCGATATGTTGTGACAGTTAAGGTAACACCTAAGTGATCAAAAAATATAAATTTGTGGTCTGAGAGCGAAGGTTCAGTTTCATCTGACACCTTCCAGTTTCCCAGTTCGTGCTGAACTTCTTCAGAACAAAGTGTTACATCAAAGACCTCTTGCCTATCAGACCTAACAAAAGTTGGGCGACTTCCTTCATTGAGAATGTATAGATTCGTACTGCTTATGTACTCCATTAGTTCAGATTCCCTGGGATTTATATCTGTGCTACCCCAGATGATGTGATGAGCATTTGCATCACTTCCAGTAATTAGTGGAAGACCAGTTCTTTCACAGTACAGTACTACTTTCTTAAAATCATCCGTGTTATAATGAATTGTTTAGATCAGAGGATAAGTTTACCGGTGAAGAACAACCCAAAAGTGTTTCATAAGGCTTACTTATTCCACAGAGCTATAAAACAGTTTAAGAAGAAACTTCCAATGAAGGTCCGAAGAAAGTTTGCACAAATCATTCTTCAAAGTTGATAGTTTATCGTAAACGTATATCAATACGACGAATGATTATGTCACCAAATTGCAGTAGCAATTTCACGCGACATATTTACCCCTACGCGTAGAAAAAGTATGTTTAATGGTTTGCTCACATCAAGATTAGGGCAAAATAACGGAAGTTGGAGTGGGAGCCTAGGCGGTTTCTTGGTTGCCATTTGTGGCTCGGTTCCATGGTTACCTTAACTGATAGTCATTATCATCTAAGATCCAACACTGATACTGTTTGCTAATATCGGGCAACTAGGGGTATTCTGTGTAATTTTTTCACTAATTGAGATTCATTCGAACCTCACATAGGTGCAGCTTTCTGGTTACATTGCGACTATCCCTAGTCCACGTCCGTGGCGACAAGTTCACGAAAAAGGCCATGATTTGGCAAGCGATTTGCTGTGGTGGTCTGAAAGCTATTCGTCTTTTTAATACCTGTTAAAAAATGTTGTTACGGCTTGTCGATCGTTTGTTATCCCAATACTTAAAACGAAAAATGCCTGGAAAAAGTGTGTCCGTTCATTCGCAAGGATGTGAGAAAAGTCATCTTTGGCCATCTGCCACTAGGTGGTTTTTGAGGTGGTGTGCTGCCAACAAGATTGATTTGGTCCCCAAGCTAATGAATCTTCCGATTTGCCCGGAATGTCGACCATTCGAAACATACTGCGGAAATACGACATCGGCGTCTTCGACAAAGCGGCGGGACCGCCAAGGACAGTCCGACAAATGCGGGCAAAATAGAACAAATGCGCTTCATTAGCAAATTGATGATATTGAAGTTGTTTTATTGCAGTTTTGTTGGGAGCTACGGAATTTACCACAACTTCAATTAATGTCAAAAACCCGAATGAACTTTTTCAACTGAATTCTAAAACCCATCCCACTTCATTGTAGGGTAAGGGCTCCCTATTTCATCTCATTTGTAAGGACGTCGCCTTCAAACCCCGATTCAGCCACTAAAATCACTATAACTAGTTCATATTACTGCTTCATTCGCCTTGCTCCACGTTGAGAATTGATTCACATTTCTTGAAAATTTAAATAATATTCATAAAACAGCTAAAAACACTTATGATGTGTTCACTACTCTGCTCCTAATTCCATCTCAATGGATTTTTATCCATCCTATCGTTGATTTTTTATTCATCCTATAAATTTGCAATGGCGACAACAATCAAAACAAAATATTCCAATAAGATATAAAGAACTATCTGTTAACATCATTTCATTAGTGAAAACAGATAGAGCAGATATCGACTTTCTATGCAACGGAATACATATTTTCTATGAAAATATCTGGCATCTCTGTGCACAGCCGATGAAACACACACTTCACAGCGTTATGTTGACGTATAGCGGAATGAAACCAGTGCTACTAGATTTGCCACAATGGTTATTTCATTAGTATTTAACACGCCCTTTCTGGTAACATTCGAAGCAAAAACCGTTTTATTGTAGTATTAATATCAATAATATAATTAATCCAATCTCACGGATACCAAAAACATACTTTTTGATAATAATTTGAAGAAGAAAAACAATTTATTTTTTGTAACATTTTGAGATAATTTGGCAACTTTGCGAAGCCAAATGAGATGAAAACAAAGCGCAATCAAGTGAACTAAGTGAAAAACTTTCATCTCATATTTTTAAAGATTTTTATTGTTTATCGGGTAGTTTTTGAAGTTTTAAATCGTTAATTAAACAAGTTGCCAGTGAACATTACTAATTATGAAGTCATATAGCATTCAATGGTGGTGTAATTGTGCGAAAAAGTGAGCATGTTTTGAGACGAATCGATTAGTAGATAATCAGAAACATGACGACCTGTAAATCTTGAGACGAAAATGTGTCCTAAATTGAAAAGTGAGTTTATTTTAAATGAAAAAAACGATAAACGAAGAACTCAAAACCATTTCTTTCAATAGGAAAGTGTGACAATAGCATTTATAATCATTTAAAACATTTCACAGTTTTTTCAGGTAGGTTGTAAAATATTATTCATGTTCAAAGTAATGAGGTGAAGGGATGAGATGGAAATAGGAACTCAGATGAAATAG
This sequence comes from Malaya genurostris, assembly GCF_030247185.1. NCBI lineage: Eukaryota > Metazoa > Arthropoda > Insecta > Diptera > Culicidae > Malaya > Malaya genurostris. The sequence goes on along the minus strand of NC_080572.1, from coordinate 234,795,934 downwards.
GGAGCCGTTGCCCTATTTCAGTTTTCATTGGAATTGTGTCCACATCCAGTGGATTTGGTGACGCTGTAGTATTCAACCTGATGACATAATATCCTGTTGAGGATGTTTAAAACGCAAATCAAAGTAGTTATTCTCACTCCAGATGTACAAAACCTGGCTTCATTCCAAGGACATGCTAGTATCCTCATACGACGTACAATCTTATCGCTTGTAAGCTTTCTGTCTCCCGTTGTCCCGTTACCGGTTCGTGCGGCGCTGAATGCAGGCTCACATTCCAGCGTAACATCACAATACCTACTACATTCCGGTATGTGTTAGGACTATTGTTCGGGTAGGGAATTACCTTGTTCGATGCGAATCCGGTACTCGGAGACCTGCTGCCTGATGTCGAAGTAAAGCCAGTACATAAAACCGAGCGAGAGGAAAATGCAGGACACTAGAATGAGGGGACCGCATGTGCGCACACAGGAAAAACGTTTTCTCCGGCAGCGTGACTGGGTTCGGACTTTCGGCTGCTAGCTCGTGCGTGGAAAAACAGATCGGTTGCGGTCATGGTTTTTTTTGTCCGGCAGCAGACGTTGGCGAGGAGAGAAAGAACGAAATATCAGAAAATTAGAGTTAGAGGTTAATTGGGCACACTAGGCCTGTTGGGCGGCGAAAGGTTAACTAACCCACGAATAGTCCTCCTGTTCGTCTGTGGAATTCGAAAGTAGCTGATCGTGGGAGGCGATTCCGTTTCCGGCCATGTGACGCTTTCCTGAACTGTTGGACGTAGAAAGAATCGATGCTTAAAAACGGGTTACTATGATCTTGAGATGGTGTTTTACCTTTTAGCAATAGAGTGGGCCACTAAGGCATCCAATTCGCGTCTTTTCCGCATCTTCTTACCACCAACTCGAAGCGGAACGGTTACGTGCCCAACGGATTCCATTTCGAGCTGTATTTCGTCAAAAGTCACCTTTGAGCAGTAGCGTTTGTCGTGAATGGTGACGGCGATGTACAAGTTGATAGAAGGCTAGTGTTATGAAATTGAACAAGAACAACTATAGGCCATAGGTGACATCGATGTCTGGTTTGATTTTATGCTTTCACATGTTCGTAAACTGGTCGATTTTTATTTCATTCACATTTACTGATTACGTTTCATGTTAACTCAAATAACACTGCTAGGGATTTTCACTGTAACACCAACAAGTTAGTACACCTTCACTACTTTGGAATGCTTTCCCATTCAGCCGACGTTGCCAGCAATTGATAAATGTTTCACCCTGACACTGGATTTGCCTACAGTCAAGGCACCGCATGAAAGTGATTTCTCGTTTTCTCTCTCCAACAGGTAGGCTTTATGTATGTATATCTCTATGGTTTATATGCTGCAAGCTGTTTTTCCTCTAGTAGCGATAATAAATTTGCATACTTCTAAATTCATTTCCTGTACCGTAGCAGCACACCCCTGCGCGAAACGTGACATGGATATGCCACCAAAAACTGTTCTGTTCAAGAAAAATGTGTCGCGTCGAGGAGGAAACATTTGCGATCAAATAATCATTAGTCCGACACTGACCGTATCGCTTTCTATTAGGAATTTTTTTTATCGTTTTGCCTTTCTCTATAGAAAGGTATTAGAATTGCTGGAAAAACCGACTTTCGAACGGAGCCTCGGAGACCCATAGTGTTATATACCATTCGACTCAGTTCGACGAGATCGGAAAATGTCTGTGTGTATGTGTGTGTGTGTGTGTGTGTGTATGTGTGTGTGTGCACTTTTAGAAGATATTTGAACGCGCTCAATTTTCTCAGAGATGGCTGAACCGATTTTAACAAACTTGGGCTCGTTTGAAAGCTACTGTCGGACCATTGATCAAGTTCGAAGATCAAATGGCTGTGACTTTTGGTTCCGGAGATATGATTGTATAAGTGACGTAACCGACAAAAAGCGTTGTATTTGAACGCGCTCAATTTTCTCAGAGATGGCTGATCCGATTTTAACAAACTTGGGCTCGTTTGAAAGCTACTGTCGGGCCGTTGATCAAGTTCGAAGATCAAATGGTTGTGACTTTTGGTTCCAGATATATGATGGTATAAGTGACGTAACCGACAAAACACGTTGATTTTTACCGCTCTTATATATAAGGGTGCCAAAATTTTGGGATCAACTCTATTTTCGTAAAGTTCTAGTGCTCAAAAGTTTAAGCACCTCGAAAAAACCTTCATGCAAAATTTTACCTAAATCGGACATGCTTAAGGGGTGCTGCCCGGTGGTAAAGGTTTGACAATTTTCGATCTTGAAAAAGCACCATAGGGGGGAGTACATGAAATTTCCAAAATCGAAATTTTTTTTTGATGCCAAAACTCTTAAAACTGCATAAAACATCGAAATTTAGTGCCATCTCAAAAAAATTTTTTTTTGAAAAAATCAACTTTCTGGGACTTATAAAAATTTTCATATTTTTTCTAAGTCCCAAAAAGTCGATTTTTTCAAAAAATTTTTTTTTCGAGATGACACTAAATCTCGACGTTTCATGCAATTCTAAGCCTTTTGGCATCAAAAATTTTTTTTCGATTTCGAAAATTTCATGTACTCATGTACTCCTATGGTGATTTTTCAAGATATATGAAAACATCACTAAGTGGACTAAGAAGGCTTTTTTTTAGATTAGCATCACTGTTCTCATACAAATAGGCAACGCAAATGTCAAGCACTAGTTTGGAAAAATGATGCTGACTGTGTGACATAAACACTGAAGCATGCTTTTGTGAACTACTCGAATCAATCTGAATCAATTGGCGTCTAAAATTATTTAATAAATGTATGAAACATATTTTCATGAGACTGTTATGAAAGAAGAGAAAGGCATTATCACACCACTAGGTGGATTAAGAAGTGTTTTTTTAATTAAAACTGCCGAATTTCCGATTTGGAAATTAGACACAGGCGATGAGAGATTTCAATCAACGGCAAAATTTTCCCCTTTGGAAAGCTTTTGATGTCATTCAGAAATTCATTCAATTGGCCGAAAGAGCAAGTGACAGTTTCTCTTTGATTACTTTTTCTTCTGATTATTGTCGAGCGACTATAAAGATTTTCGTCGGTTTTCCAGTATTAATGTTATGAATTATGTAATGAAAACTTTTCTCTATAAATATGACGAATTTCGCACCAACTGGATTTGTTGTCCCAACAAGTCACTTTACATGATAAGTCCTACAAAAAAGTGTTACACTAGTGATTTTCACAAAATCAGTCAAATTTTTCAATAAAAATACTTAAAAAGCCTTATCGAGCTCTATACTGAAAAAAATAATTTAAAAAATTTAAAATCGATTTAGGAAGCAAAACCATTGTTGATTTTTTATCCCAAGATAGGTGATTAAGTCCTCTACCAACCAATCTTCTTTACCCTTGGTATCTTACAGTTTAAGTAGTGTCAGTGGCGTATGGGGCAGTTAGGACCTTTTTTGTTTTTTTGCTCGTCTAAATCATCTTTCCGGAAATGGAGTTGAGCATTTTTTTGCTCACTAAACCAACGATGGGGGCGCAAATCTTATTTTGCCCCGGGCGCCAAATTTTCTCGGTACGCCCCTGAGTAGTGTGCTTTAAAAATTATATTATTAAATAAAAAAAGGTCTTTCTTGTCCAAACTGAATGTTCATCCAGTGTCTTTTTATGAAAAACTAAACTAAACTGAAAGTCATAATCATTCACGATTCCAATGAATATTAATTTGTGAGACAATTTCACTGAATACCCTCCCAAGTAGTAATCCGCAACTAGTTCGGATGCGACTAAGTCCAAACTATGTTGCAACAAGAGCACGAATATGTTATACTGGTTAAAACAAGGTGACAGCAATGTTTCTTCATAACATAACTAGTTACGAAATAGTTCTCAATTCCCAAGTAACAATTTTTGTTATGCTAGCTTATTTGTAACTAGTTTGCAACCAGAAATTTGAGTTATTGTTACTAACATCTAACTAGTTGATTTTCTAGGAACAATAAAAAGGCAGTATAGTATTTGAAATTACAAATTTGATACAAGGTACAAATTTCACAACGATTTTAAAACTGTCGAGCGGAGTTCAATTTTAAATAACTGTTTTTTATGCGACTTCAATCAAAATCTGTTTATGAAGATATGAACAATAAACAACGAAAAAACCTTATGTTCATGATGCTCTAAATCAATCCAAGTAGAGTGATTTCTCATTATTTTAAATTCATATATCCATCATCTGAATCAATGCAGAAATTGTATGTTATAATCTTATAATATCTAAGTTTTTGCTACTTACATTCACCGTAGCGATTTACATAAACGCTTACGTATTTTAATGTTTCGCAACCTTTTTTCAACTCGTAGCTAAAATCATAGCTGTGATTGAAGATATGTTAGAATCAAGCAGAAATGCAACATTCTTACGGTGTTTCATTGCGATTTCTGCTCGAAGGTGCAAAACCAGAGCAATCCATGCCACCAGTGTTTTTCAATAAAAAACGCCATTAGTTTGTGAAAATCGGAGAAATTTGAGTGCGCATTTTCTCATAGATTTGCACATGTTACCTTGTGACTTCGCAACCGGAAGTCGGATGAAGATGAAATTCAATAGCAAGCTATGGGATCATAAGACCTTTCGTTTGAATCTGAGTTTGTGAAAATCGGCTCAGCCATCTCTAAGAAAAGTGAGTGACATTATTAGTCACATACACACAGACATTTTGTTATCTCGACGAACTGCGTAGAATGGTTTATGACACTCGGCCCTCCGTCCAAAAATCGGTTTTCACTTTAATGCAATAGCCTTTCTCTATGAGAAACACAAAAAAAACATCAGTTCGCTTCCACATCTCATCCAAGTCAGTCGATAAAACAACACCGCTTACGTTCGGGATGAAAGAAACCAAGTACAGTATTGTGTAGTGAACAATAGAACGACCTCGAAAATGAGTGAACTAAACGAACAAAAGCTACCGCCGACACGAACGAATACAATTGTTGTTGACTTCAGGCAGTTTTGCTTAAGGAGCAAATGCATCTTGACATTAAACGTGTGCATTTACTTCAATGCAATAAGATAAAGAATGTTGTTTACATCCAGTTTTATAAAGATTTGAAAGCAATTCAATTCACAAAAGACAATCGTAATGTGCACTATGTGGAACACGAAAACATTAAGTACAACATTACAGTATATATGAAAGATAGTGCTATAGAAGTACGTGTGCATGATCTTCCTTCAAGCGTCACCGATTCTTATAATCGCAAAACTATGTCCCAATACGGATAGATTCTCTCTATCGAAAAAGAAAAGTGGAAGTACTTTTTCCCCGGTATTCTAAATGGCGTACGTGTGTTACGCATGAGGCCTATACCTTTTTATGTAACTTTCGGTCAGGATACAAGAATCCCGTGCAAATCACTTGTTACCTATGACAATCAGATGGCCACATGTCAATATTTCCAAAAAGCTGTTCACTGCGGTAAGCCATGTGATAAACTGGACAAGGAGACAACCACACCAAAGGACAACGGTGCTTCCTTCACACCTACCCCAAGCAACCCCAGTACACCTGTGACAGTCACCAACAACAGTGAAGCATCTTCTTCAACGAAACCATCCAACGTATCCTCTATAGAACAAAGTACACCAGCTGCAGTTAACAGTTACCATCCAACCAACCAGCAACTGCAAAAAATGTACAACAAGGTGCATCAAAAGCAAGTAACAACGAAATCAACAACGATACCACGGCAATGTATGACGAGACGAACCACGAATAAACTGCCCCTCAATCCTCACAGGAAGGAAATGGAAGCTCCTCTCCCCCTAGAAAAAGGGTGACAACGAGATCCAATACAAAAATTTTTTTAGCTAAAAACTCAGCTCAATCGGCCACGTAAAGCTTGTACGCAAATAGGCCTGAATAAAAATATCTTTTATAAAAAACAAACAAGTACAATATTATTTGTTGTATTTTTTGACGTGAATACGTCTTACTTTAATATGGTTTACCTTTTCAAAAATCAGCAATTTATGATAAAAAACTTACTAGTATGCGATAACCAAAAATAATTCAAAATTGAAGTTTCTTAAATGTTTGGTATGAACAAGCATCAAGGTAAAATTCTATGCCACAATAAGTAGCGCCAAATTTCAACCGCATGAGTTGAACGAATCATCGCACAATTGTATCGTGGAAAACCGAGTCATAGAAACATGGAACATTTTCAGAGTGGGCTTATGACACGTTTTGTTCGCTAGTAAAACAGGCCCTATGAACGATTAAAATCATTGTTGTTTAAGACAGTAAATTTAGTAAATTCAATTCATAGACAAAATGCTCTCCAAATTTATTCACTGTAGCGAAATTGTCCATTCTTTGTTACAGTTAAAAATCTTTGCCAATTATGCATCATTTTATTAAAGATATGAATAATTTACTAAAAAATGTTTAATTTGTAGTGGGCATATCATATCAGTATATAAATGAATGATATTTTACCGTTCCTCATGAAGTTTTGAAGGAATTATAGATGCTTTTATGCATGCTTGGTGAGTGAATATGAATATTACCCACCCGCCTTTTTTATTTTTTCGCGCATTTTACCCCGTTACTCTCGAACCGGAAGTTCAATCCGGATTAAATTCAAAAGCAGGTTATGGAACCGAGAGGTCTTTCACTTGTACCTAAGTTTGTTGAAATTGTTTTAGCCATCTATTGGAAAATCAAGTGCATATTTTTCGATCCAATATCGGTTTTCACCGAAAAAGATATTCTCTATATGAGAAAACATACTTTAGTAGTAAAAAAACTTCCGTGACGTAATGTTCTACCAAATTCTCCTCCCCCTTAAAGCGTGACGTAATTTGTGATTAACGCCCAATTGAAATTCATTCTAATCGATGTAAACATTTCAAAAGTGCCTAAAGCAATTCGGTAGTAACATGTGATTAGGGCATATCGCACGATAGGCCCTTGCGAATGTTACAAAATATAATGCTCATTGCTCGGCTCTACAACCTTCATTAACACAATAATCGATATAATCTCGTAGATAGAAGCCCAATCTACAAAATTGTGCGCAATATGCTTGAATTTCATGTTTGAAACTTGAGTAATGAGCATTATTTTTCGTAACTTTCAAAAGGGCATATCGCACGATATGCCCTAATCACATGTTAGTACCGAATTGACAGATTCTCTTTGTTTACTTCCTCTTCTGATTATATCTCCGTTATTATACAAATGTTCGTTACATATCTAGTACTGTTAAAAAAATTAAAACATTGGATTTCATTCTACACGAATATTTTGTAAGTAAACGTTAAAATTAAGAAGTAATTAACATAAGAGAAACTAATCAGAGTTCTCATTGGTTTATGTGACCTTATGACATGTTCACATCCAAAAGTGAGTAACAGTTTCCCTTTGTTCACGTTTCCTTTAGATTATTAGGTTTTGCACGATGACGACACAAATGAACTGCCTATGAATCAAGTTCATCTTTGACATTTGCCGTGTACTTGTTTTGTTTCGCGACTGCAAGTTAAAAATTGAAAAATGACGAAAAAGTGCCTGTTAAACACGGAATCCACAGTGAAAATAACCAAATGTATGTGTTTCCAGCATCAAGGAGCGATATATGTATGAATCTGTTGAGTGTGAGGCGTCTTGCAATTTTTACATTCGAACGATGAATTTCTGATGAACTTTTAAACTGTAAACAAGTACACGTCGACTGTCAAAAAAAGGTTAATTCTGTTCATTTTGTGAGGTTATGGCATGTTCGTGCAAAACTTAATTGCGGAGCGACTAAAAAGGTTTTTCGTTGATTTTCCAGTTCGGAAGTCAAAGCATTCAGGAATCGTTTTTTACAAACAGTTCACAGGAAAACATTTGATCAGCTTAGTGATCGATAGAAGCGAAGGGTATCAAAGCGAAACTGGCACTGGCTTATACAGTCATTTGGATCATTTATCGCAAATTATCTGCGTGTTTACGTATGACCATAACAAAACTAATATATTTTCAAACAACAATTCAGATAAAGATTGAATCTGGTAAGCGTTTTGAGTTAACTAAATCGGTAAAAAAGAATTCGCTGAAGTAACTGAAAGCCGTCCCTGTTCGACCCTACGAAAAGTGTATGGAAGATTAGATCAAGGGTTGGCATATGTGTGTCACTTCTGCAGCAATGTGATAAAAACAGGTGGTGCAGATCATATGGCTGGCTCGAGTTAGTAATCAAAACTTTATAAATAGTTCGGTATGACGATATACATAAACATGCTTTGATCCAATGCCAAAGTTAGTTTTACTTGGCTTGCTGAAGCAAAATTAATTTCACAAAACAGTTGTGTTTGCCCCACCTGTTTCTACCTCATTGCTACAGAAGGAGATGAAATAAATTTGGAATAAAATTTAAATTTGTGTGTTTTATTCACAAAATCCGGGTAGTTTTCGAGCAGACGGTATTGCACATTTCTCCCTATTATTCTTGTAGATGAAGCGATACCGTAATCCCTGATTCTACCATAATAAATGGCAAAATATTTGGTATATGATCCCGTTGACTTTAGGCAAAGAAACTCAACTGGTGTTCAGCAATTATTCATTATTAACCTACCGGCAAACGTCCGGATGAGGTGCTTATGCTGACGAGCCACAAATCGAGCCGATATATGTTACGACCGATGTTTTGTGGAATGACAGCTAGTGTCGAAGTACCGAGAAGGAGGGCTAAGTTATAACTTGTGTTCGGCAGATTCTCTAATTGGTGGCTTGATGGAAAGCTTGTCGAGGGTCGTCCATCATGGGAATGGTTAACGGTTGAGCAGAAGAAAAGTACATACACAGATAAAAATATTTTGTGAATTTACATTTATTTTCATGCACATATTTGGAGCAGGCAATTGAATGGAAAGTTACATTACAAAACTAAGCGGTTTGTAAATATACAGTCTTGTTCAATGAAAAACTAAACAAATCTCAATGTAATTTTACATCAATCGTGGTTTTAAATCAGATTTTCGTTTCAACTGATAGACATTTCATGGTACTATCGATTTACATGTCGTGTAGGTTTCATCTTTTCTTTCTGTGTAGTTGAATAAAGTGTGCCTGTCATTTAGTTACGAATTTTTCACTAGAATATCAACCGAATGAAAATGTATGCGAGATACACGGCAAAGATAATTTTTCTCATTTGTTTTTATTTTCGTAACTCATGCTCGCGGTGAGTTCATTAAATATACTCGGGCGATATCAAAACCAGAACGACCAACCTTATCCGTTTGAAGGTATTCAATCTAGTCTGCGGAAGGCATCGCACCCAGTACGGCTTATCAGATGCAATTATACAATAAATAACCGCGCAATGCCAGTTACAAAACGGTAAAAAGTGAAGCAAAACCACAGAATTACTTTTTGGGGTGGAACATGGCTATCTAGGTCGGCGAAGCAACTGTCTCAAAGATGGTGAACATTAACTGAGCTATGCGACCGATAACGTACCTGTTCTGTACCGGTTGAAATAATAGCGCAATAAAAGTTTACGTCCGGTCCGGTGGGGTCGAAAAGAACTCTCACTTTCGCACTACGTGGGAGAACATGGATTCAAAATTTAGTGCGATACGTGCAGCGTGAGGTGGGAAAGGTGGATTCTTTTTTGCACAACCTTGAACTTCTCAGCTCGGGACAGGAAAGGTCTTCACGAACGTTTGATGTTTTTTTTCACTCTTTCACATCGTCAGAAAGTAATAACCAATTATGCATTCTACAGTTAGCGGCGAATTGATTTCCGTTGGATTACCTTCGTAATTCATTTTAATAGCATTATTCAAATCAAGCACAATTTTGAGGAGATTGATGGTGCTTTCTATAGAACATCGTGTTCCCAGCTGTGATACTATCATCATATTTCAAAATAACACAGACTATGAGGATAATTAAACACAACGGTGTATGTGCGTGTTGGTAGATAAACGATGATAAATGGTATTCAAATCGCAATGATAGCATTTGTGGCACTTTAGCTTCGGTGAAGTATTCCTGATTTTTGCCTTTCTTATATAGAAAGGCTATACAATCACTGTGAAAGCCTACTTTCGAATATATACCATTCGACTCAGTTCGTCGAGTATGCAAAATTTCGATTTTCTCGAAAATGGCTGGACCGATTTTCGCAAAACTTTTCTACAAACTTTTCTACCATTTTTACCTATTTTTATATATATAAAAAATAGGTATAGAATTCGCTCAAACTTTCGAAAATTTTTCCGAGGCCCGGAGGGCCGAATGACATATACCAATCGATTCAGCTCGACGAACTGAGCAAATGTCTGTGTGTGTGTGTGTGTGTGTGTGTATGTGTGTGTGTCCGCATGTGTGTTGTCAACTAAGAGGTCGAGATCTCAGAGATGGCTGGACCGATTTTCATCAAACTAGTCGCAAATGAAAGGTCTCCCCGTCACCCAAAACGCTATTGAATGGTTTTGAGATCGGATGTTTACTTTTTGAGTTATACAAAGTTTTATGTCAAAATTTTCAGTTTTTTGACAGTATCTGTCACAATTGACCTTGAAAACAGAATATGTTTTCAGACTTAGATTCCGCACGGTAATACCTATCCAACAAGCCATAGATTGTTAAAATCCGTCCATTTTTAACGGAGATATCGAAATTTTTCTGTAAGCGACTTTTCCCCCTATTCCAGCAGTAGGAGTTTTGAGCGCTGTATGACAAAGAAATGCTTGGGAGCAACGGAAAACACGATTTTTTATACTGTTACATACAATTGTTTCTAAGAACCAAAAGGATTGTGTACAGCATTCTTTTTCATGCCATTTAGCCTCGGACCGATTTTGGCACGGCTCGTTTTTGGCAACATAATCGTTCGAATATGACATATATAAACCAGATGATGGCAGAATTTTTTTAAATTATTTTGTTTTAAACTACTTACAGCAATAAATGCTGGAACAACATAACATCCATATACCATTCGAATCAGTTCGTCGAGATCAGCAAATGCGTGTGTGACAAATAACTTCAATTAATTTTCTCGGAAAATTTCTTTTCTACAAATTCAGATTCATACGAAAAGTCGTATGCTCCCAAACAAAGTTCCTGCATTATGTTTGGTTCCGACCTCTGATTTCGGAACTACAGGATGATATGTGAAACGAAATCAAAATTGTGTAACTCATTTTTCTTGAAGATGGCTGAACCGATCTAAGATGCAAATGAAATCTAAGAATCATCTAAGATTCAAATGAAAAGTTTCAAAGTTCTATAAAACATCTTGCTTTTCAGTCAGATCCAACTTCCGGTTTCGGGGATTGTATAAAAATGTCTATTCCACATAATTTAATCAGGTTTATCGGGTTAGCAGATTTGGATAGTCGATAAAAAAATTAACTTTTTTCAGTTTTAGTGGTATTCAGTTGTCGATCAGAAGGCACCTAAAAATTTAATTCGTGCTATGATCTCTCAAAGATGTCTTAACTGATTTTCAAATGTTTTGAAACAAATGTAAAGAGTACAGCTACTCTGACTTCGGCCATACCGCTTTTAGAATTCCGGTTCCAGTATAAAATCGTTTCTCAAAGCTCAATCGTTTTCTCAAAAAAAGCCTAATCAAATTTCAGAAACAAAAATTTTAATTAAAACAAACTTATATACAAAAATTAATTATTTTATCCAATTATGACTTCCGGTTCTCGAATTACATGATGATGAATTTTTAAAATTCAAACCGATATAGAAGATGACAATCCCGAAAAGCTTCAAAGTTGAACTCAAAACTGTTGTAATTTATTCGTCATATGGCCATACGAATCGGTTTGGGTTATGCTGGTTCCTGAATACCGGCTCTGGAAGTACCTTAAATTACCGTAAACTCTAGAGTGGAACTTACATATCATGGCATGTTTAATCGATTATCACACTTCTAGATTCAAATTCGATCCGATTTGCAGTTTCGACATTACAGAGTAATGAGTGATTAAAATCTCAAATTGTCGCTTAAAACGAGGGTCATTAAAATAATGTCATGAAAACTTAAACACCGAAGAATATTCATGCAAAAAACACATGCGGATTGATAAAAATAGGTATCATCTCACTGCTAGGTGGATTAAACACGTTTTTCCTTTTACATCTGAAAAAAAAAAACACTTGAAATTCAAATTTTTACTCTAATCACTCTGTATTCCCGGAACCGGGTGTCGATTCAAAAGTCGGAATTTACAGGGATTCTATAACCATCACACTAAACAGATTTATGTGATTTTTAACCACTATTTCCGTAATCAGGAACAGAAATGAGTTTTTTGGCCAACAAGATGCGCTAAGGAGTGTATCGAAAATAAGCTATCCACAAATTTTTCTTCCAAATTATTATAAAAAAACAATATTTTATTCGAACTAAAGATTGATCCTTTATTGTACGAGGTTGAACTTGAGCATAATGAAAACCGGATGAAATTTAAGTTATTTCTTCATGAATTTTCGAACTTTTGATCGAACGCTCTTCACCAAGTTCCGGACAAGTGTTGCATCGCATATTTTGGACGCTAGAGCCCAAATTTTTGTGAACTCCTGCATGTTCCCAGCTGCCTTACCAGTCGAAGCTGAGGGCAATTTGGTGGATTGATATTTTTCTCAACGAAATTTTTACCATTTTCCGCAAGCCAATTGAGAGTGGCTCACTATGCCAAAGAGCCGACTCTAAATTCGGCCAAAGCTGTGGAGGTGTACTATGCTTCTTATAGAAAGGCAGCAATCTCTTCTGAAGACACTCCGATCGATAGATTTCTGATTTTATAGTTTCGGTAGTGTAAAAAATGGTTGACTTCAAACCACAGGAACATATTGCTTGCCATACCAGTATCTTTCGACCGAATTTTTCCACTTGAATCAACCTGTCCGCATCGCTCACATCCTCCCCAACGACGACAGCAAAGTATTGTGGACCAGGAAGGGTTTTTGAGTCCTCTTTTACATAAGTCTCATCATCCAAAACGCATGCATCCGGACACTGCAAAAAACGCGAATACATTTTCCGGGCCCTTGTTGCTGCTTGCTTCTTCTGTTCTACACTTAGTTTCGAGATTTTCTGTTTCTTGTAGGTCTTCAGGTGATTTTGCCTCTTGATAAACTGGATCAATCCGACACTCGTTCCTGCTTATTTGGCCAAATCACGTATTGACATTGATTTGTTCTTCATGATTAGAGTTACCACTTTCTGGTCCAGTTTCGGGTTGGACGAACCGGGTTTTCTGCCTCTTCCTGCTAGCTCATCCAAAGAATAGTGTTCCCCAAACTTATTATTGATGGTGTTAACACTGGCATGATGAATTCCAAACCGCTTCGCCAATTTTCGCATAGTAATACCCTTCTCACTTAGCCGTGTGTCCAGAACCTTAATTTTCATTTTCTTTTCAATACGCGACAATTTCAACCGCACAAACAAGTAAACAAACGAAAGCTGACGGCCAAACACACAGCATTCCGTTATCTGAGAATAAAAAAAAACCATCACAAATACATGCGTACAACACAAATGTATGTGGATAGCTTATTTTCGATACACTTAGAAGATTTTACCAACCAGTTTTAAATAACCCGTTTCTTTTTGCAATCGAATTTATTTTCGAGATTCAAAGGTCGGGTTTCACAGTGATTACAATCAATGTCAAAATTAACGGAAATGGTACTGGATGATCAGAAAGTGCCATACAGATTAGTACTGAGCAAAAATATCATAGTTTTAGAAAGATTCTGCGAATGAAAAAGAGGTCCTGCCGCTGGATGTTGCACTTGCATACTCAGGATTGAAGAGATGAACGCGAGCACACTTCAGAAGCATGTTCGCCTATGCTGATGATGGTGGTGTCGGTTGGTTACTGCTGACGAAGTCTAGATCCATTTTTATATGCCAGAGAACAAAACATTACCGGTTTTTCGGTAGTATAAGTATAAGTGTACATTATTGGAATGATTGAAAATTTGTGTGAGCTCTGATAATTGTATGTGAGTTCCATTTTGGAGGTTTTGAATGCTACTAAAAAAATTTCTCTTTTGTTACATCGTCACTCCCAATGACGAATTTAAATTTTTATACTCATCATCCTGTAAAATATCAAACATACTCATACATATATTCCCCTGAAAATTTCAAATATATTCAAATATTTAAACTCGAAAAAAAGTCTGCGAACTCAAAGTTTTCTTCAAGAATGAAGCACGGAATTGGTATAGCGAACAAAAAAAAAATTCAAAAACCGGTAAATTTGTACAAACGTTCACTAAAAACGTGATTTTCAAAAGTCTACAAAAAAGTCTGCATTTGAAACATGTCTACAGTTTATTTTATAAATCTGCTGATTTACAAACAAATCTGCAGGTATGGCATCTCTAATTCAGACACGGAAGTTAACTCGATGAAATTAAATAGGATCATGTGGGATTATAAGGCATTTCATTTGAATATAAATTTATTAAAATCGTCTTGACCATCTGTTCGACAAATAATCAACAATTTTGGCAAACTAGAAGAGCTTACTGAATAGTTTCGAAATATTTATTCCTTCTTACATCGTGGCTTATTTATTTATTTATTTATTTATTTGGCCTTTAACCACTAGGGTCATTCAGCCCTAAGATCGTGGCTTATAAGAACACACCATTGAAATGGAAGGTTTTAATACTCATCACTCAGCTTTCCCGGAACTAGAAGTCGAATATGAGCTAAGGGACTATATTATAGAAGAAATGTAAAAATCGATCCCTTCTTCTTGCTTCAATCTCTCATTGTCCAATCCGAAATATGTGAGTACATTGCTTAAATTGCTAAATACTTGCACTCACTCTTCAATAAAAAAAAAACAAAAAATTCTAAAGGTACAAGATGAACTTGATTCATCGGCAGTTCATTTGTGTCGTCATTGTATAAAAACTAATGATTTGGCGCGAAATTCGTCAATAGGTAATTAGGTTTTACACAATAACGACACAAATGAACTGCCGATGAATCAAGTTCATCTTTGACGGCTGCCGGTGGTTTGTTTTGTTTTGCGACTGCAAATTAAAAATGACGAAAAAGTGCCTGTTAAAAACGTGTTCCACAGGTAAGAGTACTAAAAAGATTGTCCTGTATGCGTTTCCTTATGTATAAATCCGTTAAGTGTGAGGCAACTTGCAATTTTTAAACTCAAACGATGAAATTCGGATGAACTTTTAAACTGTAAACAAGCCACCGGCCACCGGCGGCTGTCAAAAAAAGTTCATTCTGTTCATTTTGTGAGGTTAAGTCATATTCGTGTAAAACCTAATTCGCAAATTGGCAAAATATTATTCCCTTGTATACTGATATGATATGAATTTACTCCTCCTGAGACCGACACATTCGAGCATCAAAAATGACTCATTTTTACAATTAATCAAACACAAGTTAAATGCATTCCGATTTATTTCAACTACTGAAACATGTAAGTTTGCACGTCTGCTTGGGAAAGTTAGGTGTGTTAGACATACATTTAAATCATTCTTGTGAAATCCAATCATTTTACGAATTACGTTCTACTGAATTGTGTCATATATGGATTTACGTCACCTGTAAATTTAATAATTTTTTGCTGTGCAGTTGTAATTCCAAATGAAAAAAGATCTTGTTTGAATATTTTTCAGTTTTTGTTTTATAAAATGATACATAGTTGAAATCAGTTTGAGCATTGTAAATATGCCAAAAGTTTTGATCTGTAACAATGAACAATTTCAAAATAAACGAGAAAATCTATTTAAAGAATATTTTGGTTACAAATTGAACTAACAGATCGGCTGAAAAGTTCGTATCGTTTCTATTAGAGGGCGCCACTAGAATTAAGTCCATACCATTTTCAGTTAGTACCAACCTTCAAAAGATACGTGTATAAATTTGACAGCTGTCTGATTATTAGTTTGTGAGATATTGCATTTTGAGTGAAGCTACTTTTGTTATTGTGAAAAAAATGGAAAAAAAGGAATTTCGTGTGTTGATGAAACACTACTTTTTGATGAAAAAAAGTGCCGCCGATACCAAAAAATGGCTTGATGAATGTTATCCAGACTCTGCATCGGGCGAAGCAACAATTCGTAAGTGGTATGCAAAATTTCGTACTGGTCATATGAGCACCGAAGACGATGAACGCAGTGGACGTCCAAAAGAGGCTGTTACCGATGAAAACGTGAAAAAAATCCACAAAATGATTTTCAATGACCGTAAAGTGAAGTTGATCGAGATAGCTGACACCCTAAAGATATCAAAGGAACGTGTTGGACATATTATTCACGAATATTTGGATATGAGAAAGCTTTGTGCAAAATGGGTGCCTCGTGAGCTCACAATCGATCAAAAACAACAACGAATTGATGATTCTGAGCAGTGTTTGGAGCTGTTATATCGAAATAAAACCGATTTTTTTCGTCGATATATAGCAATGGACGAAACTTGGCTCCATCCCTTCACTTCGGAGTCCAATTGACAATCAGCTGAGTGGACTGCACGCGATGAACCGAACCCAAAGCGAGGAAAGACTCAACAATCGGCCGGTAAGGTTATGGCGTCTGTATTTTGGGATTCGCATGGTATAATTTTCATCGATTACCTTGAAAAGGGAAAAACCATCAACAGTGACTATTATATAGCGTTATTAGAGCGTTTGAAGGACGAAATATAAAAAAACGGCCTTATTTGAAGAAGAAAAAAGTTTTCTTTCATCAAGACAATGCACCGTGTCACAAGTCGATGAAAACCATGCTGAAATTGAACGAATTGGGCTTCGAATTGCTCCCTCATCCACCGTATTCTCCAGATTTGGCCCCCAGTGACTTTTTCCTGTTCTCAGACCTCAAGAGAATGCTCGCTGGTAAAAAATTTAGAAGCAATGAAGAGGTAATCTCTGAAACTGAGGCCTATTTTGAGGCAAAGGACAAATCGTACTACAAAAATGGTATCGAAAAGTTGGAAGATCGCTATAATCGCTGTATCGCCTCTGATGGCAATTATGTTGAATAATAAAAACGAATTTTGGCAAAAATGTGTGTTTCTATTAAACGATACGAACTTTTCGGCCGAACTGTTATCTTTGTCTGTTTTACTAGCGAACAAAACATGTAAACCCACTACACTCAACCACTAAGAAAATTCCTTAATTCTATGAGTCGATTTTGCACTATACACTTTGTGCGATTATTCGTTCAATTCGTGCGGTTGAAATTGTAGGCGCACCTTACTTTGGCATTGAGTTTTACCTTAATGCTTGATCATATCAAACAGAAAACTACAATTCTGAGTTATTTGTGGTATTTTTATACAACTGAATTTGCTGACTATGATTGCTGACCATAATTACCGATGATATGAAAAAACAATTATGTGGCTGCGACAAATACAACAAGAGATATTCTAGATAAAGTTGTACAGGGTAAATTTTGAAAAGGTGTCCCATAGTTAAGTGAGTCGTATTCACAACAAAAACATTTTTATTTATTTTCATTTCGATTGTAATTTATTTTGGTTCAAGGAGATATATTACAGTTTTTTTTTGAGAATCACATCGCGGAAATGACCACCTTCATTTGGCCAATGTATCGGTCGATATGGCGACGATTTCTCGTCGTATGTTGTCTTTGAGCTGAGCTATGGTTCTTGCGATCTGTTTTAGTCTTTCTTAAGACGTAGAGCCGTCTTGAGCTAGTTTTAAATATCTAACGGGGAAAACAGATTGGAAAACTGACATGCGAATACAATAATGTAATGAGAGCCGCGAAAATGTTGTCGCAGAGACGGGACTCTTGGTTCTTAGCTTAGCAGTAGTATAAGGTAAGTATACCTTGGATTTCGAATAGCCTAACAAAAAAAAAAGTCTGGTGGCGTTAGATCGGGTGATCTCTGGGGTCAGTCAAACTGGCTGTTTTTCGATATGACTCGTCCAGAGAACAAAGGTAGTACCAAACCGATTGTTAGTCGAGCGGTAGGGCATGTTGCATCGTCCTGTTGAAACCAGTAGCCATTCAAACCATTTTCCCGGACAATGCGCATCACAAAATCATTTCTCATGGCTTGTTATCAAACCATTAACAGTTTTCGTTTCTCCATCATCGTCTTGGAAAAAATAAAGACTGTAATTTTTTGGTCGTATAGAGGCTGTTCCTTCAGTGGCATAGAACCGACAATTTTGTTTATTAACGCATCCATTTAACGTGAAATTGATGGTATTGATGGCTTCGTCTGACATAATGATTTTTCACCAAAAGTTGAATGCTATTTTGAATGTAAAGTTGAACAATTTCAGTGCGTTCTTTTGATGTGTACTATTTCATGGTAACATTGTCTTGGAGTGACGCTCCCTACGCTGTATGTCTAACGCTCGTATTGTACTGTATTTTCGACCCAAATACTGTGCACTGTTTTTTACCCTCAAATGTACTGTATTTTAATTTTTACTGTATTTTCCACACTGAAAATTAATATACAATTTAAATCTTTAACGCATCGAATTTCGATTTGTGGTAGAACAAAACATCAGAAAGGACAGTGACATCACGTAACAAAATGTCTCAACCAAGAAGAATCATACGAGGTCTGTTCAAAAAGTTCCCGGAATTTTTTAATTGCGCGCGTCTGGAGAGTCCGGTGGTCAAACAATTTTTTTTTATTGTGTTGGTACATATGTCCCTAATGTATGGTGAAATTTTCAGCTGTATTCATTGTTTACATTCTGTCTTGTAGCGGCTGGTGTAGACGTGTTTTTTTGAGCTCGGCGATTTTTGTTAGTTTAAACAATGGAAGAATTGAAGAATTTGTATTAAATTTTGCGTGAAAAATGAAATAAAGTGTAACCAAGTGTGTGAAATGTTACAGAGAGCCTACGGTGAGTCTGCTATGAAAAAAAACAAGTGTTTACGAGTGGTATAAGCGTTTCCAAGATGGCCGCGAAGACGTTGAAGACGACGAACGCTCCGGTCGACCCAGCACATCAATAATCGATGAAAATGTAGGAAAAGTGGAAAAAATGATTATGTATGATCGCCGAATCACTATTAGAGAAGTTGCTGATGAAGTTGGCATATCAGTTGGCTCATGCCATCATATTTTTTCAAATGTTTTGGGCATGAAACGAGTGACAGCAAAATTCCTTCCAAAACTGCTGAATTTTGAAAAAAAAAAACAAACGCATTACCATCGCTCAGGAGCTGTTAAACGACGTCAACGACGATCCAAATTTACTTGAAAGGGTCATAACTGGTGATGAAACATGGGTGTACGGTTATGATGTCGAAACATAAGCACAATCGTCCACGTGGAAGCACCCAACGTCACCAAGACAAAAATCGCCGAGCTCAAAAAAACACGTCTACACCAGCCGCTACAAGACAGAATGTAAACAATGAATACAGCTGAAAATTTCACCATACATTAGGGACATATGTACCAACACAATAAAAAAAAATTTTGACCACCGGACTCTCCAGACGGGCGCAATTTAAAAATTCCGGGAACTTTTTGAACAGACCTCGTATGCTTCTCAAAAAATGTTTGATGTACAATTGGTGCATTTTTTTAGTTTTTGTCGAACTTAAAAATGCCCTTAAATGAAAATAGTATAGCACTTTTTTTGTGGAATTTAAAAGTTCCAAATTTTGGTCTACATGGTTTATGAACGGTCCCTAACCCGAGCAACCCAATCGATCACCGGTGCATCAAATGCAGTGAACACCCACACAAACGAACACATATTTAGCATACAGCGCCGCACTGCACACATGTTAAATGTAGTAAATCCATCAACAAATTACCGAGATACAAGCGCTTCAATGTAGGTCCATAAAATCTAATGCTAAAAGTTCTGAATTGGCCTGTTAGTTCCCGTAGAATCAACAAATTCAATATACTCAAGCGCACACGGTGTGCAGCGGATGGAAGAAAATGACACATCACAAAAAGCAAGCATCCCGCGAGCATGTCACTTGCTTATTTGGCGGCTGGCTGCCGATTGAAGTTAAAATTGTTATATGACATATATTTATAAAATCCCTTTTGTGCGAACGTTCATGCGATGCGAAGAGAACGATACTTTTTCTTGCATTACGTAAATACTCCCTATACCGTACGAAGCAGCAGATCTGCTACTACATGAAATTCTAGGTGCAGACCAACGATCGAAACCGTCGGCCGTGCACGAAATATCAATAGGATGACATCATGTGATTGGTTAGTGAAAACCTAGGTCGATTCTAACCAATTTTTCAATAGTACGCTATTGAAATACTGAAACGATGTTACCATATAGGTTTAAGTTGAATGTTTCCGAATCAATTGATCATATAAATCCATCCACAGATCACTGAGTTATTAGCGTTCAATATGATGACAAAAAATCTAACGCGGCTAGTTTTCTAATTTTTAATTGACACTCGTTCACGTATAGCGATGAGTAAGGCATTTTTAATGGCAAAATATGGTAAAATAAGTGCAGCCTACATGTCTAGAAAGTTTCATTTAAATCTGAGAGGTTGTTGCCAACTCCTTTTCGACATCACCAGTAAATCACATTGTAGAAAACTTGACATTTGGGCTGCTCTACATCGGCGTGGATTCAACGAAGACAACGAAAGCATCAATCAATGACATTTTCTAGGGCTACTGCCATGACATTTTTCGTTATATACGCACGCATAACAAATGTGTCATTTATTGATCCGTCATAGTGAATAAGTCGTGTTTTGCACCAGAAATATATCATAAAGGTCAATGACGTCATAACAAATGACGGGAATGCAGGTGTGCATTATACACAAACAAAAATTTTTATTCGGTTACTTTTTTACACTGATGTGTTATGCTTTCTGTATGATGATAACATATTTCACATTTTTATGCGGTGTGAATCTCCCAGATAAATCAAATTTTAGTGTATGTACTATTGACGTGAATATGGCGCCTTTTTAAAATTCCCTCTGTTCATGAATGGGCCGAATTTAATCGCGATTATCTCTTGTTGTATTTATTTCGTCACGTACTTGTTCCCATCGAAAACGATCCATAATATGGTATGTCACGTAAGCTACTTTCAACGGGTGCTCCTTCATCCGGTGAATACAAGGAATATGATTAAATAAAACCATACCAACTTCTTTTAGAAGCAGTAGGCTATTTGTTTGAGTATTGGAACAGCAATTCATAACTACCCAGAGTAATTCTTCTGCTCTATATTTACTTGCAACTGATTCTAGTACATTTCAGGATGGCTATAGATAAGAAAGAGAAAGGAAACACTTTCGAAAATTCGGTCGTTTCCGTGTAAATATTCATTTAATACTTCTATTTGAAACTGTTGGCTCTTATCACCACGGAGGAGCAATGTTTGTGAACATTCCTTTGATAATATCAACCATAGATGAATACTTTCTCCAAAGGAAAATGCGAGGATAAGGAACGTGACACCGGGTACCGTGCCCTGCCTACAGTGCCTACAGCGACATTGCGAGGGGGAAGAATTGAGTAAACAAGCAAGTGAGCCACGGAGGAGAGTTTTCCCTGTCCTGTCTATTTGTCCTTACAGCAGCAGTGGCTTATCGATTATGAGAAGACGCGCGCATACCAATACAATGTTACGTGGTGAGATGAGGCGGTGGTAGCCACGTAATTCCGTCAGTGGGAGGATAGAAATGGCTACCAGATTCGTCTATTTCAGTTACAATCATTTTAAATGTAGACATTCTCATTCTGGCCGATGAAAAAAATAAGTTTTTCAATTGATGAAAAAATCATTCCTTGAATAAAATTATATGAACAAAAAATTTCCACTCCTATTGAAAAGATTCTATGTTAACATAGATTGTAAGGTGAATATTGAAATATGTAAGTTTATTCCTCATCACAATTTCGAAAATTATTTGTTAACTTGAAATTTTTGCCTCCGTGGCTACCTATGATTTTTTTATAAGAAAAACAATTTTCAATTAATGGTAAATAAACAACGCAGGCTGGCAGCACTTGCGGGTCCCTTCCACAGATAGCGATCTGACAAAAGCACTACCGTGCAACAGTATTCACTCTATCTTTCTTTCACTGTTTTTTTTTCTCTCCAATATCCACCCGTCGGAATGCGTTGAAAATGCGGAGTGCGTGGGTGGCTGATTGTTCTATGGCAATGGAAAAGCATTCCATTTCGTAGGTGTAATTACATGTATTTTTGCGTTATTTTTTTCCCCTGAAGGTTTCACATTTTTTTTCGCAAACTTTTCTTCTCTTCTCACATGGCGAGTTCACTTGGTTTGATTGGAGGGATGACACCAGATCATCACATCCTGCAACTTTTGGCATCCACAGTAAACACACCAACAACGGCAGCAACTAATGCGACCTTGCTCGTTCTAATCCAATTTTCTCCGAGCTGTTGGAGTACACTTTTCACTTTCCACACGATTAAACCAACATGCTCCACCTGTCAAATGGGTTTGCCTTCTTTTACATTTTGCCTATCTCATTAAATCTACGCTGTCAGGCCTCACCTCGGTGGAATACGTACGTTGATGAAGGATACGGGCGAGAATTGATTTCATTTGTCTTCAGGGGATCCTGTTTCGAGATTGAATTTTCCACATCATTCAAAACCCGTTCTGAAAGCAGAGTTTCACATCGGGGTCATGTACAGTCTAATCCCTGAATGGACCGAAGCACAGTGCACAGATGGTGCAAAAGTAATCACCGAGATTCGTCATAAAAAATTTAACACCTAAAGTTTCACTACCTTTTTGATTGGCAGGACACAAAGTTGACAAGTGTCCAGAACTAATGAGAAAATAGCTTTTGCAGTACTACAGAACAGAATTTCCCGCTCCTGGTTTAGGAGGCAGATTTTCGGCTCCCAACCGAAGGGTACGAAGCTGGTCGAATCCAAGGGAGAACTGAAACTGTAGAAATCCTTCAAAGGATCCCCCACTGTATCCGAGTGGAGCAGATTTCCACGTTTCTCTATTCTTCTTATTGACTAACTCTCTCTCCCTCTCTTGTTCGCATACATGATTGACATAATCATCAGGAAGTTGAGAGAGAAAGAGAGAAAGCTTTTTGTGTTGCCTTTTCCTGGAGGAACTGCGAAGCTTACCGAAGACACTGTAAGAATAGTTGCTGATTCTTTTTGAAAAAGATTCGATTAGTAAGTGTCACAAAATACACAAACAATTGCCCTCGGCATCTTATAGCTTAACGCAGTGTGCCTTAATATATATTATTGAATAAAAAATACACAAACAATTTGCAAACAAAAAAAAACTTTTCATAATTTTTTAAAATTTATGAAATTTTCAAGAATTGAGTACACAATTAGTGCTTTTACAGAAATCGACAGAGTTATTGGGCATTTTCGCTCCACCAAACTTTTCGTGTTCCTTTTAGGTCCCATGAGAATCTGTTAGCTCGATCGGTGAAACTATATTTCCTCGCCGAGGTTTAAACTTTGTATGGATTTTACCATGGAAAAATTGACTTTCGACATTTGCAAAAAAAATTATTAAAGGAAACCCGACACAAGGTCCGGACTCTGTATTTTGTGATGTGCATAGTGTAATATTAAAACTACATGAATTGTACTTCGAATTGTTCCCACATCCAAGGATGGCTTTTATCGTGTCAAAGAACGCTCACTAGCAACTCTTCACACGATTGAATCAGTGCCATCAAAGAGAGACGGATATCATCGCAATAACAAAAACCCGGCATGGCTCATTTAATATAGAATAGACACTAGTGCAAGAGCGAATTTCTCTCGATGACATTTATAAGGATCAAATGTTAGCACGCTACCGTGTGGATCCTCTCTGAAGCAACAAACGGTCGCTTATTCTCGTTTCGCGATCCGATT
This sequence comes from Malaya genurostris, assembly GCF_030247185.1. NCBI lineage: Eukaryota > Metazoa > Arthropoda > Insecta > Diptera > Culicidae > Malaya > Malaya genurostris. The sequence goes on along the minus strand of NC_080572.1, from coordinate 234,772,022 downwards.
ATATACAGGCAGTTGATAATTGCGATAGAATCATTTTACTATTGCCGCTTATTCTAACTATGTGCATATACCTTTGTATAAGTTGTGTATATGAAAATGTCTGTGAATGCTCCACACAAGGGTTTTGAAATATTGCAACCTAGTATGAGAATCATCAAGTTGAATCATCGATTCGATTTTCTGTGATAATTGTCAACTTGCGATTCTCTCTTGTTAAATTCCACACAGCAACGATCATTATCAGACTGTAATTTTTTAAGGGCCGTGAAATACTTAGAGTATGAAGTGGAGCGAAGAAATGTAGAAAAATTCTCTCGCGGTTCATGCATTGAGAGACTCGAGTTCTTGTAGCATCTTCTACCGAATTGAAAATGTTGTATACAATATAGATTGCAATATATCAGCTTCTGTCGAATTTTCGGCAATCACCAAACACTGCCCACATCCACTGTATTCGCCAGATTTGGCTCCCAGCGACTATTAGCTGTTTGCAGACTGAATATTTAGCTCGCCGGTAAGAAATTTCGCATGAATGAAGACGTTATCGCTGAAACTGAGGCAGAAGATAAATCGTTCTACAAAAGTGGAAATGTTAGAGCGTCACTGGAATAATTGCGTTGCTCTTGATGGAGATTACGTTGATGAAGTTAATCTCGGACATTTCAGCCAATGGCATATATTGATCATTTTCTTTCCAAAAATATTTATTATATATACTGTTTGACAACTCTATCCACTTTGATGGAGCAAGAACCTAACAATTTTACACCTCTATTGACTCGTCTTTTCATTCAATTAATTGATTAATCAAAATTAATCAAAAAGTTTGCATTTTCGTTAGTTTACTGCTCTATAAACCTTGGAATAATGGAATCTTGTAAATTTCTTGTACTATTCGCTTTACTTTTCATTGAAATAAAACTAGAAACTTTTCAAAAGTAGTAAATTTTCGCTGGTTGACAACTCTATGCACTTTGAATGTACATGAATGTAGTAAATTTTGACATCTAAAGAGTTGCCTTTTCAATACATTTTTTTTAAACTTGAAAATATTCGGTGATTGACAACCCTAACGCGTTATTTTTTATTGACATTGACCATTTCAACTAACATTATCGAGATGAAAACCGTCACTAATATCGCCATTATAAATTTCTTCATGAAAGTGTATTACCAGAAATGAGTTTCTATTGATGATTATCATTCTTTCATTACATTCATCGCCCAATAAGAGTAATGTACGATTCAGACGATCCGGCTTCTTCCGTCACCGGAACGTCAGCCTCCGTCAAAATTAGTCAAATGAGTTTTGCCTTTGCGCATTCACACGATCCAGCAGAGATCCGGAACGTCAACGTCCTTCAAAGGCAAGCTCCGTCAACATTTCTCCGAAAGAATATTTGACGGACTGTGCTTATCGCACACATGCACGATTCATATGATTACGGTATTGAGCTGACGTTTGTTATGTATGTATTTGGTGTCAAGATCCCACTCTTAAACGAAATATACCACATATAAGTAATTAAACTTATCAGTAGATTTGCGTTACGTTGTTGAGTGGAACTGATTGTTTTGTTTCTTCCTCTTTCTAGTTAATTTTGAAAGTTATTTATTCGATTAAAAGGTAGGAAAACAACAGATCGATTAGCTTCAAAAGCTCCCAGATTTTGTATTAGTGGAATAAAATTGTGCGAAACTAAGTTCTTCCAATTCTGCGTGTAGGAAAATGACATGACGGACACGGATAGGAAACCGGATCGTGTGAATAAGAATGACGGTGACGGACGTTGACTTTCCGGTGACGGTGACGTAAAAAGCCGGACCGTCTGAATCGTACTTAAGACTGTCGCCACTACATTCACGCTGTGCTTGCTCATGACTGTCACATGCGACAGTCATCTGTGCGAACCGCGCGACATTCATATATGACAGCCCGGATAGCAGGCAACGTGAAAGTTTCCATCCACACGACATCCATAGCAAACATCTACAGTCTTAGGAACCAACTTGGGAATTTCAACGATTGTCTAAATGCAGCAATAAAAACAGCGAAGAAACGATTGTGAAACTTATTGAAATTACTAGGTAATGCAAACAAAATTTGATTTTCAATACAACTGGCCATGCTATATACCATTCAACTCAACTCGACGAACTGAGCAAATGTCTGTGTGTGTAGGTAACAGATCGGCTGAAAAGTTCGTATCGTTTCTATGAGAGGGCGCCACTAGAATTAAATCCATACCATTTTCAGTTAGTACCAACCTTCAAAAGATACGTGTATAAATTTGACAGCTGTCTGATTTTTAATTTGTGAGATATTGCATTTCGAGTGAAGCTACTTTTGTTATTGTGAAAAAAATGGAAAAAAGGAATTTCGTGTGTTGATGAAACACTACTTTTTGATGAAAAAAAGTGCCGCCGATACCAAAAAATACTTGATGAGTGTTATCCAGACTCTGCACCGGGCGAAGCAACAACTCGTAAGTGGTTTGCAAAATTTCGTACTGGTCATATGAGCACCGAAGACGATGAACGCAGTGGACGTCCAAAAGAGGCTGTTACCGATGAAAACGTGAAAAAAATCCACAAAATGATTTTCAATGACCGTAAAGTGAAGTTGATCGAGATAGCTGACACCCTAAAGATATCAAAGGAACGTGTTGGACTTATTATTCACGAATATTTGGATATGAGAAAGCTTTGTGCAAATGGGTGCCGCGTGAGCTCACAATCGATCAAAAACAACAACGAATTGATGATTCTAAGCAGTGTTTGGAGCTGTTATATCGAAATAAAACCGATTTTTTTCGTCGATATATAACAATGGACGAAACATGGCTCCATCACTTCACTCCGAAGTCCAATCGACGGTCAGCTGAGTGGACTGCACGCGATGATGAAGAGGTAATCGCTGAAACTGAGGCCAATTTTGAGGCAAAGGACAAATCGTAAAGTATCGAAAAGTTGGAAGATCGCTATAATCGCTGTATCGCCTCTGATGGCAATTATGTTGAATAATAAAAACGAATTTTGGCAAAAAAATGTGTGTTTCTATTAAACGATACGAACTTTTCAGCCGAACTGTTAGGTATATATGTGTGTATATGACAAATAATGTAACTCGATTTTCTCTGAGAGGGCTGAACCGATTTTCACAAACTCAGATTCAAGTGAAAGGTCTTATGATCCAATAGATTGTTATTGAATTTTATCCCGATCCGACTTCTGGTTCCGGATTTACGGTTGCCACATTTAAATCTATATTAACTTGACATAACTGAAAATGCGATGGTAGAATAAAGTTTTTGATTTAATTCGAGTTTGAAAAAAAAAAATCTTGACAGATTCTTTTAGTTTTTCCACAACCTAAATAGATGCTGGCTGATCTTCGTGCATTGTAAGTTATTACTATTACGGTGGATACGATTGCGCTAGTCTATTTCAAACAGAGTGCTTCAATCATCTTTCGATTACGGGCAGCTGTTGAGATAAGAAGTGTTTCTGCATCCCTGTTGGGGATTCCTTTTCGATGAATAGTCAGTTATTCACACTTACTGCGGTGAGTATCACGCCGGCAATATAAACATTATGCCAACTTTTTGTCTTAGGTGACCAGCGATTTACATGGACTCTTTATGTCCTGACCACATATAAAGGTATTATCCTTTTTTTATAGCTGAGACCGGAACTAAACTGGACAGCTTAAATATCTTATAAACCAACAATTACTTCGATCCATAGAGCGCTTTCATGTGACAGGTCAGTTCGTCAGTTGGTTGGATGATGCTGAGTCAATTCAGTTTGGCGTTAGTCACATTCATGTCCAGAGGTGTACGTTTTTGTTGCTTCTTTTTCCTTAATTCCTGATTTTTTGCTGGTATCTTTTGGACAGATCACGAGTGAACAGTGTCTTGTGTCATTGTCAAACTTGTTTAGTTTAAATTTTAATTAAGGCATGAATCGTCGTTTGATCTATAAGTTAATCATGGATGGGCGCTGACAAAGTTGGAAGAAGATCAACTTTTATATCAACAAATTTTTGTTCAGCGACGAAGTTCATTTCTGGTTGAATGGATACGTCTACAAGCAAAATTGCCACACCTGGAGTGAAGACCAGCCAGAATCATTGCAAGAACTACCAATGCATCCTAAAAAAGTCACTATTTGGTGTGGATTATGGGCCGGTGGCATTTTTCGTAAAATACCGGCCGACATGTGTGTTCGAACGAGTGTGCCGAAATTGAACCTTCCGCATGGGCCATCTAGAGCGGAGCCGCAGCCAACATTTGAATGAAATCATCTTTCAATATTAAATTATATTGACCGTTTTATCGATTCAAACAGAGATTTCATCAATTTTCTTAATGTTTGTTTTTTGAAAATCAAATCCTATACCTCTGGAAAAATCACCCTTTATTTATAACAAACCCTTAAACTCTTGCACGAGACAATATTATTTACAGTAATCAGTAATTATCAATCGTTCATAAATACGCCAATCTCTTCTAAATGCACACCGCCATTATCAGTAGTATTGCTAAAAACTGAAGCATCAACAAAAATATTGACTAGTGTTAGGGTTACTAAAGCTCGCATTTTAGATTGCTCACATTCTCACATATACAATTAAATAACGTAACTCGACGTATGTGACAGACTGCGATCTATTTTACTCAAATTTAGCGTTTAGCGTTGACGACGCTCTTAACGTATGTAACTGAATCAAAATATTGCTCAACATTAATCAGTGAAGCCCTTGAAGCACTAATTGATCCCTCTGCTGCACATGGCTTGCAAATAGTGACACTTGTGTGTGTGTGTGTCAAACTACTCAGCACTCACCCTTCTGAATCGCTATCTCCAGACGGCGATTCTCATGATGTACCACCGATGTGATGTAGGAAATTATGAACAACCAGAGCACAGTCATCAAGATCGCCAGCCACAGTCCAAAATTTCTGCAATCGATATGCGATGACCTGCTTCGATCGTCATCGTGCCGAATGGACGTTGTCCTTGGACGTGTTTTCCTACAATGGTACCACAACAATTGATGAGCCGCTGAGTGAAAACATTCTATTTTTGGAGCATAACATGTCGCGATCACGAGGAATTTGCTTGTCACACTCTCGCTACCTACCTTCGAACTTTACGCTTGCGTTGGTTGGTTATCTCCGGTAATTCTAGGTCCGACAGACTCTTGGAGTCGTCCGAAAGCTGCAGTAGTTTGAAAGACTCAGTCTTGCTTTCCCCGTTCATAGTAATAATCATTACGGTATGTACAAACTTAGAGACTAATAAAATGTGTGGTGTTCTTATCTACTAGGGAATCACAGCACTATTTCATAGGATGAATTTATTGCAACTGTTCAAATCGCACACTCGTTTTCCTGGGGGAATTTAAAGCTAATCCGTCACGAGCCACTATTCATAATTGGTGTACACGAAGCTCTTTACATAATGCCTCTCTAATACATTGCTTTACCTTACCGATAAGCAACCTACAAAAGGATCTCTGTCTTATCGTTATCACCTGCGAAAACAAGAGCTCTCGACATTCTGAATGCGGTTCAACAATGTACGATCTCAACGAACGAAACTGGGCCGTCTACCTTCGGCCGTATGCGCGTGGTAATAACAAACTTGTTTACTCGAAATAATAAAACAAAATTCGGTTCTCGAATCTGACTTGAGGATTGGGAGTTAGATTCAGGTGCCCCAAATCGTTCAAGTGTGCATACACACACACGAAGACATTATTAATTCCATAATGACGTCACAACCATGTAGTCTGTCAGTTCATTTCAAAGAACCGAAATTTTAAATAGCTTTGTTTATACTTTGCTAACATAAATTGTTCCCATGTTTCTGTACAGACTACGCATAACGAAAGTATTTCTTAAATATACGAAATAAGTATTCAATATCATAACGAAGCTTCTACTTCGACTTCTCACACAACTATAGACGCAATATTAAAAACTTTTCTATGAGCAGCACATTTTGTTCCTTTTTCAGTCAATCTGCACTAAACACGGAAAGCTGTCAATGGAACGAAACTGAGAAATGATTCAAAGAATGACCAAGTTACAAACAAGTTTGCATACAATTTCTTACGGTATCTTGAGAATTGACGAGTTAGAGTTTATTTTCTTGGTGATAAATATTGTTGTTCGATATGACAGTTGAACCATCAAGATTGAAATATCTACTTGCTTGTTAAGATCAAACTTACAATTTAGTTGGATACTAGTTTTGCAAAGCTTAGCTCCTATTGTAAACAAAATACAAATCGCAAGCATTGAATTAAAATACTATACTACTTAATATACTTTTGCGATTGCTGCGCTGCCCGAGTAGCGAGCTTTGAACTAAGCGATGGTGATAATTTTCAGATTTTGCTTGAAGATTCGAACAAAAGTCAGGGTTTTTATTTTTTTATGAATCAAATACTAACATACAAAAACGTGTGAAAATTTGGTAAAAAAATCGATCATTAATGATTCAGTAACTTTCCGTGGTATGTTTGATTGATATTCATGGAGAAATCGTAACATGAAATACCAAATTCGAAGAAGTGAGGTTGGGTACTGTTTTCATATCTGGGATATTCTATGTTTTTTGGGTTGGATTTTGATAATAGTTGATAAATTATGATCAAAAGTTTTATGACTAGTCTATTTACTCATGTTTTATCATCTGAATCAAATCTGTATGTGAACTGAAAATTTCAAATTTCATCCGAGATTGTCAAGAGTATAGGACAATTTGAAATCATATGTTTGATGACAACACGTGAATAATCGTTTTTCTTACCCATATTTGTAAGGTTTTGCCATCTGCATTCTTTCAAACTCAAGTAAATTGAAAAATTCGTAAAAAATTTTTCTAAATACATGAGATATGTCAAAACAATCACCATAACGCTATCTCGTGGTGACCACGCTGATTGGATTGTTCAATAACAAACTACATCAATTAAAAACAAACTTTAAAAATAAAACAATGGTAATTTCGAAACTTAAATCTAATCGCCACTCATGGAGATATTGCTAAAAAAACTAAATTCAAATATATAAAGCATCATTCGAACCATATTTTTTATTTTTTCCGTGGAAAAATATTGAGAAATAAGTCGGTGAAGTAGAAGTATTTTCCTGGACTTGTGTTAGAAACCATGATTTGCGGTGACCACTGTATCAAAAATATCCAGTAATATAGTAGTTTTATTTGATTTTTTTTTTAATTTTTGGTATTTGTTTAAATTCAAATTTACGATTTTCCACGGAAAAATCCGCCATTTTGTAGTTGTAGAACTTCCCCAAAGTATCAAAAAACGATTAAAAAAAACGTTCGAATTGGGTATCTTATATGCAGAAAGTGTGTGCAAAGCTTGAAAACAATTTGTGAAGTAATTTTTGAGTGACGATGAACACGTCCTTTTGAAACGTGTTTTCGAAATAAAAACGCGTTAAAAGTTAATTATCTATAAAACTGAAGAAAAAAAAATTAATTTTATAGGGGGAGTCTAATGTCTGACACTTTAGTAAAATCATATTTTTCCTTTGCATTTTGTAAAATATAACATTTCAAGAATGTTTTGTTTAATTTTCAATTCAATCGAAGCGCAGATCTTGCCTCTTCTCAGTATGAGATAAAAAAGATAAAGACTCATAAGCTATAGAGTTTTATTCCGATAGGCTTGAAAATTTGACAGAACATTTTTGTAATGTTCTACTATAAGAAAATACAAAATAAATCATTTTTTTTACTTTACGTCTGCTTAGCGGTTTTTGTTGAATTTTTGAATGGCGTGGCAGTTCAAAATAAACTGCTATGCACTGATGAGTCAAAGACGAAATGTGAAATAAATGATACAAAAATAAAAATAAAAATAATAAACAATATTTTAGTACTTTTGCGATTGCGACCTTTCCCGTGTTGTGACGTGCGATAATGATGTTGCAAGCGAAGTGAATAGGCGTATTGTAAATGCAAATAAGGCGTATTTAAATGAAGACAAAACTCTGACCTAATATCACCATGAAACTTATCCGGCTGATCGAAGAGTTCACGGAGTATTGCAGCGTAGGGTGCTGCGTACTATAAATAGGGATAGAAAAGAATGAGAAAGTTTTTCTCAGAGATATGACTCGAACTTTCTGAATTTCTCCTGGATTTTCTGGAGCTGTTCTACCAACTTTACCTTTTTTATTCAATAAAAAAATATTTTAGAAAACAAATAAAAGGTAAAATTATTATCAAAATATTAGCTCAGTGAGTTGTCTTTATCTAGAAATTAGTTCACAGTATGAACGTTTGAATTGTTTATTTTATAAATATCCTGAATCATTTTTTAAAGCAAAGTTTTTTTTTTCATAAATACGTTTATTTCTTAAGGCAGTTTACATAAGTTTTTCTTCGCCGTAGCATCACTTTTACATAATATTCTTATCCTAATTTAATTCTAACATAGTCACAACGTTTTGCATTTATTAAAACATATTCTCTTATTACTTAAATATCATCTTAGGTAACTCGTCATTAATTATGAAATCTACTCGGAAATATTATTTGAACCAAACGATTAACTTCTATAAATTATAAAATAAGCTGTTATTTTCAGACATTTTGTTAATAATTTCATAAACTGCTTCGAGTTTGTTTGTATCATTACATTATTTTTATTCTAATTTAGCTATTGGTTGAACTCATGGACGCAGCTGGGATCAGAACTAAGTCTTGAAAGGGGCCTTTATTAAATTGAAACTCCAGTTTTCTTTATGAAATGATAAATAAGTTTCATGTATGAAAGGTCACGACAAGCAAGAATGTCTCGAACTGGGATATTGGATAGTCTACCTTGGGTACGCAAAGAATTTATTAGTTGAGATCTGACATCACGATACTCCACGCATGTCCAAACGACATGATCAATATCTCGATAACCTTCGCCACAAGCACAATGATTAGTCTCGGAGAGCCCAATTCGAAGGAGATGTGCATCTAACGTGTAGTGATTGGACATGAGTCTAGACATCACACGAATGAAATCTCTACTCACATCCAGTCCCCTGAACCATGCCTTTGTCGATATTTTCGGAATAATTGAGTGCATCCACCGACCCAGATCATCTTTATCCCAAGAAGCTTGCCAGCTGGCAAGTGTTCTTTGGCGAGACGAGCTATAGAATTCGTTGAAAGCAATTGGTCTCTCATAAACTTCACCCTCAATAGCACCACGTTTGGCTAAAATATCGGCTCTTTCATTGCCAGGAATGGAGCAATGAGCCGGGACCCAGACTATAGTGATTAGATAATTATTGTTCAATATGTCGTTCAGGCACTGTTTTATTTTGCCCAGGAAAAACGGTTCAGTCTTGCCAGTCATGTTTGAGCGAATGGCTTCAATTGCACTCAGACTATCTGTGAAGAGGAAATAATGGTTTGGAATTAATGTGACGATTACACTCAAACTATATTGAACTGCTGCTAGCTCTGCTATATAAACAGATGCAGGTTCTTGAAGCCTAAATGAGGCCGAAACATTATTGTTGAACATACCAAACCCTGTCGCTTCTTCAATTCGCGATCCGTCCGTGTAAAACATTTTCTCAGAGTCAATATGCCTGAACTTACTTGAAAATATTTTTGGGATTTCCGTCGAACGTAGATGATCCGGGATTCCACGCACTTCGCGCTGCATGGATGTATCGAAAAATAAAGTTGAGTCAGGGACATTTAGGAGGCTGACACGGATAGGAATATATCTTGAAGGGTTGATTTCCTGTGACATATGGTTAAAATATACTGTCATGAATTTTGTTTGAGATCGAAGCTCGACTAGTCGTTCGAAATTATTAATTACCATGGCATTCAGCACCTCACATCTTATTAGCAGGCGTGATGAAAGCTCTCAAAATCGATCTTTTAATGGAAGAACTCCCGCCAGAACTTCAAGACTCATTGTATGTGTCGAATGCATGCACCCTAAAGCAATTCGCAAACAACGATACTGAATTCGCTCCAGTTTGATAATATGAGAGTTTGCAGCGGAACGAAAGCAAACGCATCCATATTCCATCACTGAAAGTATCGTTGTCTGATACAATTTTATTAGATCTTCCGGATGAGCACCCCACCAAGATCCTGTTATTGTTCGAAGAAAATTTACTCTTTGTTGGCATTTTGTTATCAGAAACCTAATGTGTCCTCCCCACGTGCATTTGGAATCGAACCACACCCCGAGGTATTTAAAAGTTAAAACCTGTTGGATCATTCTTCCCATCATATGGAGCTGAAGCTGCGCGGGATCATGCTTTCTTGAAAAGACGACTAACTCTGTTTTCTCCGCAGAGAATTCGATACCAAGATGAACAGCCCAATCGGACAAGTTATCTAAGGTATCTTGCAATGGTTTATGCAGATCAATAGCTTTGGGTCCAGTAACTGAAACCACGCCATCATCTGCCAATTGTCTTAGTGTACATGGGGTTACTAGACAGCTGTCAATGTCATTTACGTAAAAATTATAGAGGAGCGGACTGAGGCATGAGCCTTGCGGGAGACCCATGTAACTATTTCTGAGTGTTGCCAAATCGCCATGTGAAAAATGCATGTGTTTCTCTGACAAAAGGTTGTGCAAATAATTATTTATAACCGCTGGGAGTCCATTTTGGTGAAGCTTGTCTGAAAGAACATCAATGGAAACTGAATCAAATGCTCCTTTAATGTCTAAAAATACAGATGCCATTTGTTGCTTTTGAGCGAAGGCAATTTGGATGTCAGACGAAAGTAATGCAAGGCAATCATTCGTCCCTTTATTTCTACGGAAGCCAAACTGAGTATCTGACAACAAACCGTTCGTCTCGACCCAAGTGTCGAGACGTCGTAGAATAATTTTTTCGAACAATTTTCTGATGCAGGACAACATCGCAATGGGTCTATATGAGTTGTGATTGGAAGCTGGTTTCCCCGGTTTTTGAATGGCGATAACTTTCACTTGTCTCCAGTCAGGTGGAACAATATTTTGCTCAAGAAACTTGTTGAACAATTCCAACAAACGTCTTTTTGCGAGGTTGGGCAGATTCTTCACCAAGTTGAATTTAATTCTGTCCAACCCTGGAGCGTTATTGTTACAAGACAAGAGTGCTATAGAAAATTCCATCATTGAAAATGGGTTATTAATAAAACCATTATTTGGAGGAGATTCCCGTATAATGCTCTGCGTAGGAACAGAATCTGGGCAAACTTTCCTAGCAAAGTCAAATATCCATCGGTTCGAGTATTCATCACTCTCATTGCCCACGGTACGATTCCTCATTCGTCTGGCCGTGTTCCAAAGAGTGCTCATTGAGGTATCTCTTGACAAACCTTCGACAAAATGTCTCCAATAGCTACATTTTTTGGCTCGAAGTATGCTCTTGTACTTGGTTTCTAAAACCATAAGTTTTTCAAAATTCTGAGGAGTTCCTCCTCCCCGTTTTAGAAACGTCTTGCAAGCATTTTGTTTTGCGAGTTTAGCCTCTGAGCACTCTTTGTCCCACCAGGGGTTGGGAGGCCTTCTGTTAGTCGTTGGCCCAGGAAAGCGTTTAGTTTGGGATTGTTCTGCTGCCTCCAGAATCGAACAAATGAGGAAGTCATATTCTTCAAGTGGAGGGAGCTCTTCCATTGAATTCAAAATACTAGAGATACTACTTTGGTATTTAATCCAGTCGATAATTTTTGTCAAATCATATGGAATACTAGCGGAAGTAGCAATGCAATTGCTACTGCTAATTGAGATGATGATTGGTAAATGATCGCTACCGTGTAAATCAGGCAGTATTTTCCAGGAGCAATCTAGTCGAATTGATGTTGAGCAAAGAGATAGATCTAATGCACTTGGGCGTGCCGGAGGTCTTGGGATCCGTGTCATGCTACCCATATTTAATACCGTCATGCTAAAATTGTCACAAATGTTTTGTATTAAAGATGATCTGCTATCATTGTAAACGGAACCCCACATAATACCGTGCGAATTTAAATCCCCCAGAATCAATCGTGGTGCAGAAAGGGCTTCAACCATTTCATTAAGCTGTTGCTGTCCAACTTGTGCTTTTGGAGGAATATAAACCGAAGCTATGCAAATATCTTTGCCTTTAATGTTTATTTGGCAAGCAACAACTTCTATACTAGAAGTTGAAGGGATGTTTAATCTATAAAAGGAATAGCATTTCTTAATTCCCAAAAGCACTCCACCATACGGAGAGTCTCTATCGAGACGTATAATGTTAAAATCATTAAAATTTAAAGCTATGTTTGAAGTAAGCCATGTTTCGCATAAAGCAAATACATCACATTTTTGACTATGCAATAATATTTTAAATGAATCAAGTTTTGGCATGATGCTTCGACAATTCCACTGCAGGACAGTGATTGTATCATTTGCGACGGGTGATAAATTATCCATCAAAAGATACAAAACCTGAGACAATTGGCCATTGAGCTGATAACTGCTTCAAAAAGGTTCTAGCTATTGGAAGGAATGCCATTATGAGGGTCTTTAAGGGTTCAGATATATTGAATGCTGAGAAAATCCATTCAACAATTTCCGAAAACTTCAGTAATCCTGTTGGTGGCTGTGAAATGGAGCCCACTGGATTATTATCTTTTTCTGTACTAGATCCTGGATTGGTTTGTGAATTTGACAAACCAGGAGGCACAGTCTTTGGTTTTGACTTTTTTCTGTTTAACACGGGGATCTTTTTTTGAAGATGAAATTTTAGGTGTCTTTTTTGGTAATTTGGAGGAAGACTTCTTTCTCTTAACTGACCCTTGGGTAGTGATAAACGAATTACCTTCACTATTTTCGTCAGAGTCAGAGTCCTCTGGTTCCTCTAGATTTGAAAACCCGTTTTCGGTTTCCAAAGGGGGGACATCAATGACCGTTTTAAGCATTTCTGCATATGTGCGCTTAGACCGTGCTTTTAAAGAAAGCTTAATTTTGTCTTTGTGCACTTTAAATGCAGTGCATACTGAAATATCATCATGAGGACTATTCCCACAATAAATACATTTTTCAATTTCCTTGTTGCAATCATTATCTTTATGAGGCCCTTCACACTTAATACATTTTGGTTTATTACTACAGTAAGTAGCTGTGTGGCCGAATTTTTTGCAGTTCGTACAATTCATTACATTTGGAACAAAAAGCCGAACAGGGAGGCGAATTTTATCGACATAGACATGGGACGGCAACGCAGACCCGGCAAATGTCACTCGAAACGAGTCTGATGGACGATAAACTTTTTTTTCCTCTTCATGAACTACTGAGTACAGTTGTTTGCACTCCAGTATTTTCACACCCTCAAGCATAGAGTTCTTGAAACGACCAACACCATGCTTGAGTAAATCATCTACCGAAAGACTCGCTTCGGTAACAACACCGTCAATTTCGACATCTTTGGAGGGTATGTAAACTTTATACTCTTTATTGAAATGTTCCGAAGAGACAATATCATTCGCGTGTTTCAAATTATTTACCACAACACGAATTTTATCGTTATTTACTTTTATGATCTCTTTGATTGAAGAGTATCGTGATGTCAAACCTTTATTAATTTGAAAAATGTTTAATGGCTTTGATATACGTCTAAAAAAGACTATCCAAGGCCCAGAAGAGCTCTCCTGATATTTTTTCGTTCGTGGGGGTATCGGATTCATGCTAGGATTTACGTCCATGGATTCATCCATTACATTAAAATTTTTAACTAAACTTTAAAATAAAATTTGAAACCAACACTACACAGTACTCAATCAAAAGGAAAAGAAAAAACTTCTACCTTGAAATTGTTGTCTATCTCCGTTGCACTGCCGTGTAGATCCTCGTTGCTCTAGATGTTCTTGTTGGATGTATCTGGACGTTGATACAATGCAGAAGCTCACTGTAGCGATAGAATATGATGTGATGCTACTGCTACCTGACATCCAGCACCACTCGAATTCCGATTTGCTTTCGTCTTCGCCAGCTGTAACCAGCGCAGGTCACCGGTGTATACCTGCGTGTTGTATGGCAGTGGAAAGACCGAGTTGTCTTGTCTCCTTCTTCCTAGTGCTCCGCACCGATATGCTTCTGCACCGAAGTGCCTTCGCACCGGTGTGCCTTTGCACTCTCCTGCTTCTATGTGCCTTTGCACTCTTCCTCTTCGATGTGCCTTTGCACTCTCCTGCTCAGCACTTGTGGCTGTATATTGCGGCCTGGGTAGAGTTTGGGAAACGCCCTTTGTTGTTTCCTTCACCAGCTTGGCCCAGCACTAGGGCTCTCTTATGCAGCACGACTATACGTTTTAACGGCTGCTGCCAACAGGTCTCTACCTGTAGTTCAACCGTTGTCGTATTTAACGCGTGTAAACCAACCAGCGTTATTAAACTGTACGCTTCTATACACAACCTTCTCGGTTGAACGGCTATTACTGAAAGCAAAGCAAAGTTTTGGCATTACATTCCTTTAGCGTATAGAATCATTGCATGGCTAGTACTACGATCTAATTGCACTGAGTATCCTTCCAGGCCAGGACTCGAACTTACGACATTTGGTTTGTAAAACCAGTGTCCTATGCATTAAGCCGCCAACCCGAGACGCTTTCTACACTCAATGAATTTTGAACGACTGATTTTCACAAATTCATTCAGCCGTCTGACAGAAAATTAGACCTGAAATAAATACTAAGAGTCAAGTTTGTAGACACCGTTTGTTACTCGAGAAGAGATCACAAATTTGTTTTCATGTACAAATTCTTACAAATTGAAAAAAAAATAGGACTATTTTCGTCATAATTTGTACTTGCTATAGAACGGAAAAATATACCTAAAAAACTGTCGCTTTCTGATAATTATATACCGACATTTGAAATAAGCGGAGTTCCAAACTCGTGAAGTCGGAAGAACAATTGATTAAGATTGAGACACAGTGATGAAATCACATTTTACATTTGAAAATGACACATTCCATAGTTTTGATTTAAATCCTATATACAGATATGTTGCATCCTATTTAAATTTAAAAAAATCGAATACTTCCTGTTTACTTATACCTTATGATCAAAAAAGAACCGGAATTTTCATTTTAAAATTCCCGCGCTTGTCCAATCGGTAAACTTTTATTCACTCAACGTTGGCAACACTTTTATACACATTCTGTCAAATTTTGACGCATATCGTACGATTAGTTTTTGTTTGGCGTCTATACAAAGAAGTTGAAAAAATTTCGTGTGGCGATTTTTATAATGGATGAAAATTTAGAACAACGTGCGTGCATCAAATTTTGTGTTGCAAATGGATTTAAGTGTTCCGAAACGTTGAAAATGTTAGAAAAGGCCTTTGGTGAATCGTGTCTAGGAAAAACACAGGCATACGAGTGGTATAAACGCTTCAAAGGTGGTCGTACAAGCTTGGATCATGATGAGATCCCTGGCCGCCCAACAACATCTGTTACTGAAGAAAACATTGAATCGGCGAAGCAAATCGTGTTGCAAAATCGTTCTGTACCGATTAGAGAGATTACTGTGTTATTATTTGGCCGTCGTTTGCGTGAGGTCATTCGCAAAAAAGGTCAGACTTATGGAAGGCCAGACTTATCCCCAGTCTCAAATTGCCATTGCGGGGAACGCGTTTTGAGACCATTGAGACCATAAAAGAGAATTCGCTGCGTGAACTAAAGGCCATACCTTCGGCGGCCTATAAAACTTGTATGGAAAATTGGATCAAGCGTTGGCATGCATGTATTGCCGCAGGAGGAGAGTACTTTGAAGGCGATAATAAAGAAATTTATTAAAAGTTGAAATTTTGCGCTTTTTAATAAAATTCCGGTTCTTTTTTGATCATAAGGTATATGGTTATATACTCTTTTTTTCTAAACAGAAGAAGCAATATAAATTCGTCGTGGTTTTATGTCATGTCAATATAGTGTGTTATTACACTGTTATTGTTACAAGTCGGTAATAAAGTATGTCCATTCTCCTGCCTGTTTCTTTTTTGCCTAAAATTTGAACAGCTAGTTAAATTTTCGGGCACCAGTCATGGAAGAATTTTCGGCAACTTTTTTATTTTTGTTAATCATGAAAATGAAAATACTGAAGATGACATCGCCACCGAGTGGCATAAAACAAACTCCGTTTTCGATTGCTGATGTTGTAAATTTCCAAGAGGTTTAACGGGACCCAACATAAAAGATGTAACTGACGAAAAAAGCGTTAAAATGTTGAATAAACTTCGAGAGTAGAAAAATTATAAACAAAATTTACAATTCGCTATTTCTTTTCACAAAACAAAGGCGATGATTTAACGGGACTTGCAGATTTTATGACGTTTCATGCTGGAAGACTTGAAAGCAGGACCAGAACTTTTTCTAAATATTACCAGTTTGGCTTGAACAAAACTTAATTTTGGTCAATGCATATCACTAATAAGTATATTTTTCATCCGCTGAAATATTGTTGTTTATTAAAAAATCAGCTCACTTAGATACAACAATGCGCATCTCCCAAGCATTGTTAAGTTTTTAGCAATTAGATCTATAGTTAGTTATTTACATTCCAAACAAAGTGAGAATATTAGAGTATAGTTTGCAATTAGCTAACAGTTCGGCTGAAAAGTTCGTATCGTTTAATAGAAACACACAATTTTTTCCAAAATTCGTTTTTATTATTCAACATAATTGCCATTAGAGGCGATACAGCGATTATAGCGATCTTCCAACTTTTCAATACCATTTTTGTAGTACGATTTGTCCTTTGTCTCAAAATAGGCCTCAGTTTCAGCGATTACCTCTTCATTGCTTCTACATTTTTTACCAGCGAGCATTCTCTTGAGGTCTGAGAACAGGAAAAAGTCACTGGGGGCCAAATCTGGAGAATACGGTGGATGAGGGAGCAATTCGAAGCCCAATTCGTTCAATTTCAGCATGGTTTTCATCGACTTGTGACACGGTGCATTGTCTTGATGAAACAAAACTTTTTTCTTCTTCAAATGAGGCCGTTTTTTTGAAATTTCGTCATTCAAACGCTCTAATAACGCTATATAATAGTCACTGTTGATGGTTTTTCCCTTTTCAAGGTAGTCGATGAAAATTATACCATGCGAATCCCAAAATACAGACGCCATAACCTTACCGGCCGATTGTTGAGTCTTTCCACGCTTTGGGTTCGGTTCATCGCGTGCAGTCCACTCAGCTGACTGTCGATTGGACTCCGGAGTGAAGTGATGGAGCCATGTTTCGTCCATTGTTATATATCGACGAAAAAAATCGGTTTTATTTCGATATAACAGCTCCAAACACTGCTCAGAATCATCAATTCGTTGTTTTTTTTGTTTCAATTATAGAGGCTTTAACATTAATGTCATTCGCCTCTTCGGTCCAGAAAAATTTTCTGACCCTATGTGCGGGGGTTGGGAATCGAACCCAGGCGGGTGGCGTGAAAGGCATCGACTTACCCATCACGCTATACCCGTCCCCAGAATTCGTTGTTGTATTTGATCGATTGTGAGCTCACGCGGCACCCATTTTGCACAAAGCTTTCTCATATCCAAATATTCGTGAATAATATGTCCAACACGTTCCTTTGATATCTTTAGGGTGTCAGCTATCTCGATCAACTTCACTTTACGGTCATTGAAAATCATTTTGTGGATTTTTTCACGTTTTCATAGGTAACAGCCTCTTTTGGACGTCCACTGCGTTCATCGTCTTCGGTGCTCATATGACCAGTACGAAATTTTGCAAACCACTTACGAATTGTTGCTTCGCCCGGTGCAGAGTCTGGATAACACTCATCAAGCCATTTTTTGGTATCGGCGGCACTTTTTTTCATCAAAAAGTAGTGTTTCATCAACACACGAAATTCCTTTTTTTCCATTTTTTTTCACAATAACAAAAGTAGCTTCACTCAAAATGCAATATCTCACAAACTAATAATCAGACAGCTGTCAAATTTATACACGTATCTTTTGAAGGTTGGTACTAACTGAAAATGGTATGGATTTAATTCTAGTGGCGCCCTCTCATAGAAACGATACGAACTTTTCAGCCGATCTGTTACATCAGCGATTTTATAAGCTGGAAAGTTAAATCAATAACTTTCTCTAAGTTCAAGATATATTTTCCTCAAAATTGCAACCGGGAAGGTGAACAGGTAACCCTAGCGCTCAAAGGAACTGGCACAGCGTTGAGTCCCTTAAAAACTATTATTGAGTTCTTTGATTTGATGAAGAGAATAAAATGTCTTGCAAAATGTAAAGATTACAGTATAAATTGTTTAATTTACTTATAAATAACTTATCAAATATAAATACAGTCTGTCATTTCGTTATCCATCCCTTCGAGATGGGATCTGATGGGAACTGAAATTATACACGCCCGTTTAAAACAATCTCATTATTGTTCTGGTGTTGAGGAGGTTTCGAAGCTTTTGCTGTTTCTTCTGCAAGAAAAAAAAATAAGGAGAATTACAAACAACGTAGGTTACGAAAAAATAACCTAAACTGACCGATCATCTTCTTAGCATATAAATGTTTTTGGATTGCAGTTGCCGGAAACTCAAGCATCAACGCTAGTATTAAACCCATGAAGTAGGCTGCTACCACTACCGTGATCACCTTGGAAAGCTACCAAGAAAAAGAAAAGGTTGCTGCGAAATAGGCCTCGCTTCGTTGAACTCATTTTCTTACCAGCGACATTTTGCTGAAGTATCCGACCTCCCTGGTGCCGAAGAAGACATTTTTCAGCATAAATACGTGACACACGTACGCACAGTACGTGAGCCTACCCAAAGGGACGAATATGGAGAAGTTGAGGAATGCTTTTATCGTTTTGTTGTACTCATGAATCAATCCGTACAGCATGATGGCACCGAGGAAAATCCACATGTTTTTCATCACCGGATAGTAGATGGCCATCCAGATGGAGGGTTTCTCAAAATCGTATACGTAGAACATCATATTGCTCATCATGCACAGCAGTCCAATTGGAACTACTCCGTACCATAGAGTTTTGAGGTACTGAAAATGAGAGGGAAGATTGGTTTCTATAAGTTCTACAGGTTTTTAAAAAAAACCATCCTTACCCAGGATCGATTACTATCGTGATTGTGTTTACGCTGCTTGTAGTAAATCATTCCAAGTATTAAACCTCCCAAATAGCATCCCATGTTCGTGTGGAACGGTATGTAGACCGCCTGGTACATTCGATCGTACCAGTAAATGAATCGTTCATCTCTGTAATGTTTTGCACATTTAAAATATCGAATATGTTGGAAAAAAATAAGAGATCCAATACTCACTGTAACCTATTGATGAAGGAGCCATCGAATCCGCCCAAGTAGATCACCAGAGCTGGGATAACGTAGGTTAATGCTACTGCAGTTGAGAAAATTGTTGTTCTAAATTTGGGGTATCTGTGAAAGAGGTAATCAGGTTATTACCTTTTTACTGAATTCTTTCATGAGAAACTGAACATTAGACATTAAAAAAGGTGACAATGGAGTAAATTTTGCTGGTAGCTACATTACAATACATAATAATGGGGTGCAAAAAATGCTCAAACTCTACTTGATGCGTTTTGTTTTTTTATCAATCATTAAAAATCATCTATCATTTTAACGATTTGTGTATGCAATAATGAGGCTACTGCTCAGTTTTGAAAAATTGCTACGATGTCAAATATCAATTGACATCGTAGCAAGAGGAACAATTATTTCTCCCGCATCGCGAAAATCTAAGCTACTCACACGTCAAACGGGAGAAATTGTTTAATGAAGACAAATCAACTATTACTAAACGTTTGACAACAGCTTGGAAGACTGAATCAGGAAAAAATTGAAAGCCAAAGTCTTGGTATTACAGTTCTTTTGTGAAATTTTACCTTCTGTTTCAACAGACTTCGAAGCTGATTTTTAGCGTACAGAACAATTGCATGGCTGATGCTACGATGCAATTGACACCAAGAATCTTTCCAGACCGGTACTTGAACATACGATTACTGGTTTGTATCAGGAATCAGGAATCAGAACAAATTGGCTCAAATGGCACGTTCCCCTTGATATTTGGAGATTTGTGCCTTGCCATCAATTTGTTTTTAGCATCATTTTCCCGATATATAAGAGGGAAGGATTGAAAGGAAATGGTAAGGGTTGGACTAGGAGGATGGGAAAAATTGACGACACAAAAACACATAAAAGCAGAAGTAAATTCTGCACCCCTAAGGGATGCTGAACAATCTGCTGAGGATCACATTTAGTGGAAGCAGAAGGAAATTCTGAACCTCTACGAGGTCCCGAACAGTCTGCTGTTAATAAAACCTCCAACCTTCGAGAGGATTTAGAGATCTTACAAAAGCGACACCATTCTGCACTCCCGGAAGAATGCAGAACGACTCGCAGTATGTACGAGCAGAAGTAAATTCGGTACCCCCCAGAGGATGCCAAACAATCTGCCAAACCCTATTTAAGGTGAATACAGAAGGGATTCATTCACTCCAGGAAGAACGATGAACCCTTCTGACTATAGCTCCTTACCACATTGGGTGAGAAACGAGAGAATATCCTTGAATTTTAGCTCCGCATACACAGACTCAACCATGTATGGAGAACCAAAAACCCGGATACGTAGCTGCGTCAATGCGGGACAGTTACATATCAGATGATATGAAGTACCATAATCGCATTCACACAAATCACACGAATAATACTCAGCACGTTGAATAGTAGCCATGTGATAATTGAGTTCGCAATGTCCAGTCAGAGCTCTGACCAGAACACTTCAATGATACTTGGAGAAATGCAGTAGACACTTTGACATTTTCAGATCTAAATCTGGTAGAAATGCTTTTGTCTGAGCGCAAGTTTGCAAGCTGCGCCAGTAGCTGGCATGTTTGGATGCAGCCCAAGAACGTATCTTGTGCTTTATCCAACTAGTTGAAAGTGGTAAAGCTGGTTCAGGACCAACGAAATCATTCGTTGCACCAGCTCTAGCCAACTCATCAGCCCTTTCATTTCCAGTAATACCAGAATGGCCGGGTACCCATAAGAAGTAAACAGCATTTGAAATGCTGAGGTCTTCAATTTGAGTTCGACATGCGATCACTAGATTCGACCGTGAGTCATTCGAACTGAGTGCTTTTAAGGCTGCCTGACTGTCGGAACAAAAATAAATACGTTTACCACAGATCCTCTGCTGAAGTGCCGATTGTACTCCACACAGAATTGCGTAGATTTCTGCTTGGAACACAGTACAGTATCCACCAAGTGAATGAGACTGCTCCAGCCTATTTCACGACAGTAGATACCAGCACCAGCACGACCATTCAACAGAGAACCGTCCGTAAAACAAACTATGTGTTCATCAAGTTGTCGTTCCAGACAACCAGACAATCATTCCTAACGAAGAGGATAGCTCACATTGAATGTTTTAAAAGGAAAACTGCATGTGAGAGTTAGGTCACTAGGAGCGAGTAAATACTCATCCCACGGAACCATTTGAGACCACAAGCGAGTGTGACTGGTAGCATATTCTAATGGGTTACTGTTCCAAAGCCCTGTAACCCAAAGACGGCATGCACAAGATAATGCTTCTTGTTTTAGGAACACATTTAGTGGTTTAATGCACAGTAGCGCCTCTAGAGCAGCAGTAGGAGTTGTCGTGAATGCTCCTGTCATCGCCATTAGGACCATCCTTTGGAGATGATTTAGCTTTGACTGAACTGTCGCGACTTCTCCTTTCTGCCACCATACAAGACATCCATATGCTAAAATTGGTCTAACGATAGTTGTGTAGATCCAATGAATATATCTGGGTTTGAGTCCCCATGATTTTCCAAAAGCTCGTCTGCATTGGCCGAAAGCCATGCAAGCTCTTTTAATCCTGAAATCAATGTGAGCAGACCAATTCAGTTTTGAGTCAAGAATAACCCCGACGTATTTAACTTGATCGACCACAGTGACCCCTGAACCAAAGAACTGCAACGGACGAGCTCCTGTAATTATCCTACGATGAGTGAAAAGCACCATTGATGTTTTGCCCGGATTTACAGATAATCCAAACCTGACAACACCATTGTTCAACAGATCGCAGGGCTTGCTGCATTAAATCAAAGAGAGTGTTAATGCTTATACCGGTCATCAATATATGATAATCGTCGGCAAAACCATAAGTCGGAAATCCAAGGTTATTAAGTTTCCTTAACAAACTATCAGCGACTAGGTTCCATAAAAGTGGGGATAGTACACCACCTTGAGGACACCCACAGACACTCAGCTTTCTAATCTCTGGCCTGCCGAAGCGATGATCAAAGAAGTTGATTGCTAAGCATTGCGTGTATCCAGTAAGGGAAAAACCCAAGATATTCCGTTCACGACTGCAATGTTTAACCTCCTGCAGCCATTCAGCCATCGGCACGGAAATACACCTTGACTTAGGAGTTCCTATTTTTGTGGCCTTTTACGACATGGAATAGGAAACCAGTGGATCAATTCTTGGTTCTTCTCCCGCATCGCGAAAATCTAAGCTACTCGCACGTCAAACGGGAGAAATTGTTTAATGAAGACAAATCAACTATTACCATACGTTTGACAACAGCTTGGAAGACTGAATCAGGAAAAAATCGAAAGCCAAAGTCTTGGTTTTACAGTTCTTTTGTGAAATTTTACCTTCTGTTTCAACAGACTTCGAAGCTGATTTTTAGTGTACAGAACAATTGCATGGCTGATGCTACGATGCAATTGACACCAAGAATCTTTCCAGACCGGTACTTGAACATACGATTACTGGTTTGTAAGACCAGCGCCCTATGTATTAAACCGCCAACTCCGCAAACCAGCTAGGAGTGTCGATTGCAACTGTGGTAGTGAATTTGAAACACACAAGGCTGTCAAAATTTGCAAAGAATAATCTCGTGGCTTGAAAAGTGACATTTTCATTGCGATCGAGATCATCGACCAGGAAATTATTGTTATATACACGGAACGACCGAAATCAGCATTTTCGCGAAAAATTTAGTTGATTTGCTGATTTTAGTTAGTTATTTTTTGAGACAACTAAAAAAATCTTACTTTTGCTGATTTAGATTTTTTATTCTCATTCCCTTAATAATAATAAAATATTTGTTGAAATGACTATTTTTTTTAGTTGAATTCACAAATTAAACGTACTGTCATTTCTTAGCTAAGGCACACTTCATATCCAGTCAACTAATTTTTTAGTTGAATTAAAGAAATATAATGTTGTTTTCAACCAATATGAATGGTTGAATTGGCTTCTGCAATCTGCAGCTATATGGCGCCCTGTCACCGAAACGGTAACACCTTAATGACTACTAGCCACTAGATGGCACACTACTGCCGAAAAAAATTCAGACGCGGTTGTCTTTTCTATATTGGCAGGTATAAATACGATGTTGTGTTGGAGAAAAAGACATAAACGAAACGTAAACATCTTTTTGAATTTTTTTTCTTCTAAATCACTGTTTCTTCATTCTCACTGAAAACTTTGAGCACTCGGAAAACAAAAACCGAATACAAATAGTACACCGGACGGCGCAGCTCGGAAGGTTTGAAGATACAAAAAACCTTCATCACAATTAGAGTGAAACATTCGAAATTCACACCACTGTTCCGCGTAAAAACATTATTACGCACAATCGCTTCAAGTGCGCACAAATTCTGAATAAATACACTTTCCACTAACAGTTTACGTCATTTTTACATATCGGTTTAGAAAATTATATAGGGATATATCGTAACACATGCGAAAAACATCTAAACAATTTGCGAGCAGTTTCAACAAGACTGTCCCTTTTAGCTTTTTAATGGATTGTTTTGCTTTGACACTGCTGTCCTTCAGTAATGACGGTGATAGATAAATAGAATCAAAGTTTCTGATTTTAATAACGAAATTAGTTGTCAATGAGAATTTCGTGTTGGATTGAAATATTGCTGGTTTGTGTCCAGAATATTCTCCAACTAAACACATTCTCTAAAAATAGGAGTTTTTTTCAGCACAGTAAATTCTACATTTTAACTAATTTTATAGTTATTTTGGAAATTTTGTTGTTAGAATCAACTAATTCAAAAACAGTAATACGAATTAGGCGCAGAGCTAATTTCGGTCGTTCCGTGTAGTGCTAGGAAAAACGTCTGTGATCTTTTATCTTATCTCAAGTAAAAGAATCGTTCTGGTTTAGACACATGCGGTATGTTTCTATAACGGGAAAAGGCCAGTGGAAGTCGATGGTCGCGAACAACTCGCAAGAAGCGCGCAAGGACATGAACGCTCCCAATACGCCAGTACTAGGAATAGGAATAGAATCCAATAGGATATTTTAGATCGAGAAGGTGCAAAAGATAGTTGTCAGCAAGACGCAGAAAGTCAAATTCTACAAAAGAAATGCAATATCCAGATTTTGTTTTTAGATCACTTTGCTGTATTTCTTTAGATTACACTGTGAAATATTGGTTTCGAGAGTTTCGTGGTAACCGAAACTCTACTATCCAAGGGGTTCATAGTGACAGGATTCTTGCCGCAGGGAGTCTTGTATGCTAACTCCTGATCAAAAGCACGAACGCAGGCGCACTTCGGAAGCATGTTGGGCTATCCGGAGTGGCCTAGGCATTCTTATGGCATATTATTCGGATACTACCAGTGAGTGTAACTGCGCATCATTGAAGCGTTCAAAAGCCACTGCGAAACGACCTCACAATAAGCGGCAAAGAATTTTGTTGCACTAGACAAAAACATCGCAAACGTGACTAAATCTTCATTTATGGGCTTCAATCGTTTGTCCGACAACTTCATTCACCCGATTTGACTTCCGTTGTTTTAGTTCAAAGTTCAATAACAGTTACATTACAAGCGATTAACGTTATCGCCAGACATTCAAGGATTAGATAAGGGATTCGTTTGAAAAATTCATTCGCCGTGTTTTGGGACTTACTCGCAAATTTAGTTCACAGATACACTTTAACCTCGGTTTACGCGCAGAGTCGGGGGAGCGTAAATTCAATTTCCCGTAAATAAAACTTTAACAATGCGTGGGATAAGCGCTTTGTTTTATCTAAAAGAGCTAATCTTTTGATTAAGAACAATGCTCTAACCGAAAAATAATCTGCTTATTACTGAAGGTTTATGGCTCTCGAATTGTAAGATATGAACGTATTGGAACGGAAACTTTTCATAGTTTGCTATGTGTGCGAAATTTAAATTTAAATTTGCTTCAATCCAGACGCGTAGGGAGGATTGACAAAAATGTCAACAATGTATGTTATATTTGATTTCGATAGAACAGTGATTCCCAAACTGGTTCCTACAGCCCACTAGTGGGCATTAACTTATTTCAGCATTAACATTAAATTCCAAAATCCAGATGCAGAATTCAGGTTGAGGTAAAAAATCTCTGTCAATAATTTTGGTCCAGAGTACAATTTCAGAATTCAGAATTCCGATATAGACTAAGAATTTCGGTCCAGAATCGAAGTGTCGATTTTAGGTTCGAAATTCAGCTTCTACACTCAGATCACAAAGTCAAGTTATTCAATTCAGGTCCAGGTGCTGTGTTCCAATTATAGTACGGAATCCTGGTCTGGAATTCAGATCTTGGCTTAGAATCCATTTACAGAATCCAGGTCCATATTCAGAATCCCAATAAAGAATTCTTTATCAGTTTCAAAATACAGAATCAGGATCCAAGATCAGAATGCAGGTCCAGAACTCAGATCCAGAAATCAGGTCCTATTAATGCTTCAAAATTTTGACCCAGAATCCAAGTCCAGAGTTATGTTTCTGAATCCAGCTTCAGGTTCAGAATCCAAAATCAGGACCAAGTTCCAGGTTCACCATTCTGGTGCATTCCCAATATCTCTGTCGTATTTTATGAGTAAAAATCTTGCTTGGAATCCTCCAGAATCCTGCTCCCGATTTAGACCCGAAATTTTTGAAACCGCTGTTTCATTGCTAAGTCTAACTTTCTGCCACGGTGTGAAAAATAATGATGGCTGTTTTTCAAAGCAAAATCTTAACTCAAACTACCATACTGTGAACAAATTTTATGAAAAAAGATATGCGAATCTAAGCAGGATAAGGAGTTTTGGGATACAATATTGCCATGAAGATCACAGTATTAACAATGCAATGTATTCTGTACGCTAAGAACTGGCAGCGAAGTCTGCTGAAACAAAAAGGCCAAATTCCGCAAAAACGAATGTAATATTGAATGCAATATTCAATATACAGGTTCAAGATGCTGAATGTCGTATATTAGTTTAACCTTAGTAAAATTGAAAGAACAGTTCCAGAAAATCCAGATTAGAAAATTCGAGTCATTTTCCATTTAAACTCATAATCTCACGTTCTTTATTGGGTACTGATAGATAGTTAAGAGCAAATTCAGCAGCTAGAAGTTCTATATGGAAAATCTATAATAGAACATAAACTAGAACAAACGTATCCCCAGCAAGCCGTTCTAGTTTTATTTATTCGACCAGTTTTACTATCAAATTTAAAACTGGTCTACGATGCCGTTCTATTTTTTGTGTATTTGAAACACGAGTAAAACACTGCTGGGGCTGGAAGTTTTTCTTGTTATAAAATCCAGATTTAAATTTTGTAACTGACATAAATTATGCATCTAGAACTAGAACACTACTGAATATGCCCTAAGCCTCTCTTGTTGCACATTATTGGGCTGGTTGAACTGTTAGAACATTTACAATAAGCCTATTAATTGCATCGTTTTGCGTTTCCAGAGTTATCTTTCAAAAATATATATTCAAATTTTTGGCATGATAAAAAGCATCATTCGAACAACAATTTGTAATTTTTTCGTAGGAAAATATTGAGAAATAAGTCGGTGAAGAGGTATTTTTGAGGACGCTTCTTAAAAATCATGATTTGCGGTGTCCACTGCATCTCAGTGCAAACTAATCAGAAGTGAAAAACGATTGATTTTTTTTAAATTTTTTTAATTTTTGGTGGTTGTTCAAAGTGAAAACTACGATTTTTCAAGGAAAAATCCGCTATTTTGTAGCTGTGAACCCTCCCCAAAAGTAAAACGTTGGAGTCTGTTTTTTTATATGTAGAAAGTGTGTGCAAAATTAAAAAAAAATTGGTGCAGTAGGTTTTGAATGACGATGGACACGGACTTTCAAAACCTGCTTACGAGAAAAACGCGTTTGAAGTTTTTTGTCAATAAAATCGAAGGAAACAATTTATTAATCTAGGGAGCCTGTAGAATCTAACATTTTCAAAAAATCATATTTTTTCTTTTGTATTTTATTATAACGAAATATTTCAAGAATGTTTTTTTCAAGTTTTTAAGTCAATCGAAGTAGAAATCTTGGGCCTGTGCGCCGAGCTCTTGCTTCTTCGCAGAGTGAGATAGCCATTGATAAAGGTCCATAACTTCCAGAGTTTCATTCCAATAGGCTTGGAAATTTCACAGCATATTCTTGAAATGTGTAAAACATGTGTAAAACATTTCCAGAATATTCTGTGAAATTTTCAAGCCTATTGGAACGAAACTCTGGAAGTTATGGACCTTTATCAATGGCTATCTCATTCGGCGAAGAAGCAAGAGCTCGGCTCACAGGAAAATATAAGAAAATATTAACGAAAATAATAAATGATGTTTAAAAAGTGCCTCAAGGCTTATATTCCAAGGAGGTTTGGGATGAGCAAGAACTTTTACAGATCCTATCACAGTACACTGAGGTCTCTTTTTACGCGAGGGATACGTATCGCGTTAAAAAAAAACCGCGCAAAAAACTTTAACACTAAAGAAAAAAATTTGTCTGATGCCAAATATCTTAAAAATGCATGAAGTTGAAAAAACTTGAAAAATTTTTCGGGATAACACCAGATCTCGAAGTTTCATGCATGCAAAAACCGCGTAACTATATCGATTAGCTTTATATAGTACTATATAGTCATTTCCCTCAAAAGTTATGCAAAAGTCACTGGACCAGATTATATGGAACTAAAGATATCAGTAATGTACAATTCATGATATTCAATTCTTTGAAGCATGCTAGATTGTTTTGTACGAGGTCTGTTCAAAAAGTTCCCGGAATTTTTTAATTGCGCGCGTCTGGAGAGTCCGGTGGTCAAATTTTTTTTATTGTGTTGGTACATATGTCCCTAATGTATGGTGAAATTTTCAGCTGAATTCATTGTTTACATTCTGTCTGGTGTAGACGTGTTTTTTTGAGCTCGGCGATTTTTGTTAGTTTAAACAATGGAAGAATTGAAGAGTCAAAGAATTTGTATTAAATTTTGCGTGAAAAATGAAATAAAGTGTAATCAAGTGTGCGAAATGTTACAGAGAGCCTACGGTGAGTCTGCTATGAAAAAAACAAGTGTTTGCGAGTGGTATAAGCGTTTCCAAGATGGCCGCGAAGACGTTGAAGACGACGAACGCTCCGGTCGACCCAGCACGTCAATAATCGATGAAAATGTGGGAAAAGTGGAAAAAATGATTATGTATGATCGCCGAATCACTATTAGAGAAGTTGCTGATGAAGTTGGCATATCAGTTGGCTCATGCCATCATATTTTTTCAAATGTTTGGGGCATGAAACGAGTGGCAGCAAAATTCGTTCCAAAACTGCTGAATTGTGATCAAAAAAACAAACGCATTACCATCGCTCAGGAGCTGTTAATTATGCCCCAACCTCCTTATTCACCAGATATCGCTCCGTGTGATTTTTTCCTGTTCCCAAAGTTGAAGAGACCCATGAAAGGACAGCGTTTTTCATCGATTGAAGAGATAAAGGCAGAATCGCTGAGAGTGCTACAGAGCATTACAAAAAGTGACTATCAGGGGTGTTTCGAAGACTGGAAAAAACGCTGGCATAAGTGTATTATATCTAGGAGGGATTATTTTGAAGGGGACCATATACATGTAGACGAATAAATAAATATTTTTTTAGAAAAATGAGAATTCCGGGTACTTTTTGAACAGACCTCGTATATTAGAAATGCCCGTGTAAGTACCCGAGAGAGTCCCAAAACCCGAAAAAAACCGAAACCCGATTAAATTTTTTAAGCCGAACCCGAGCCGTATTCATTGAAGATGACGAAATCAACA
Organism: Malaya genurostris; assembly: GCF_030247185.1. Classification (NCBI taxonomy): domain Eukaryota; kingdom Metazoa; phylum Arthropoda; class Insecta; order Diptera; family Culicidae; genus Malaya; species Malaya genurostris. The sequence goes on along the minus strand of NC_080572.1, from coordinate 234,742,909 downwards.
CCCGTACCCGACAAACACAACTTTCTCTGTATCCGAACCCGACCAATACCCGCTTCGGGTTCGGGTCGGGTTTCGAGTACAAAACCCGAACCCGAACATCTCTTTTGTGTATGTATAAATTAAAATTTCCTTCATTATGCAAACACTTTTTTTATTGTGACTATCGCGTAAATTAAATGGAAAATCGTGTTATTTCTTATGAAACGCATGAAAAATTCAATGCTTATTATTACGAAAATACAAACATATACTTACTTAGTTACCGCAACGACTAGAACCATACCCAAAGTGAACAGTTGGTAGTCACATGCCAGATACCATGCTTGCTGTAAACACTGTAAACAAATGAAATACTGTAACAAACACATTAACTAACCAACAAACTTGACATCCTACCGGTTCGTCAGCGTTCACGTAGTTATTGACATACAGCATATTAGTCCACCAATTCTTACGGCAGAAATAACGTTCCGTTTCTGTTCCACGTTTCCACAAGGGTCCGTCTTGTAGTTTGGGCAGCCAGGTGGCATGAAGCAGCAATACATAAGCATATGCCGGGGTCAGTCTGTTCGATTGGTAATGCAATTTTTTTTTGTTACTCATCATTTACAGAAACTCGAGATAGTTACTAACCTCACGAATCTGTAGAATATTACGCCTATAACTAAGGTCCACGGTACTTTTCTAAGCTGGGCACTACTGGTGAAGAAGTGAATACTCAACAGGAAACCACTCATTTCGAAGAAGGTTTGTACGATCTGCGATCCATTGATCATCCCCATCGATAAGAATTTGTAATATTCCTGCTCGCGGTCGAACGGATTGCTGATGGGCGTAACGGCAAACATGTCCGCACAATGGCCGACCGCCACCAGGAAGAACGTGAAGAACCGAAACGTTTGGAAGAATCGCAAATCCTCGTTCAGTTGGTCCTTGGAACGACTGGTCAATCGGTACCAGTTTCTTTTGAGCGAAAACGACGTGAAAAGCATTGTTTCTGTAATAAATGCAATCGGAACGAATCGTTTTATACGGTAATCATAAATCAATTTATGTGATGGCGTTACTTCGACAGGGAATTTCCAACTTGTAGTGTTCATTCTTTTGGCTTTTGTTCATCCGATAGTCGAACCAACTGGAAGCGCAGACGAGAAATATCAACAACATCGAGACGGCAATAAAACTCATGTCCAGCAGATCGATTTGGATTCGACTTACGGGGCGAGTGCAATATTCTATCTCGGTGTAGGCAGTTAAATTGTAAACCTTTTTCAGGATGTAGTTTTCGCACACGTTGATTAGCCAGCCGTAGTTGGCACGATCGGGGATCACATTCTCGTATGTATGGGCGTCAATAATGTACTGAAAAAGAAATGTCGTTTATTTTTAAAATTGAAATTCCTTTTCAAAGCTCCAAATGGGACCGTAAGAACGAATAAGGCTGCTTACCGGAAAATCAATGTTGAATTTTTCCACGTACAACTGCTGGAGCGTATTGTTGTCCAGTCTGGCAACCAGCTGGCGGCAGCGCTCCACGCAGTGACCGCGATCAAAGTGATTATGCCGATAGTGCCGGTAGGTATCATTCGAGTAATCCTGCAATGAAAAGTTAGAAGTCGTTTAAGAATGGACCGAAACCTCCATTTACGAACTAAGCGAGAGGTGCTTAAATCGGTTTAGAGAGAAAAATTACGTTATTTGGAATTAAAAAAAAACAGTTTTGAGTAATGAATGTGGAAAACCACAATCATATGAGTATTTTCGGAACGGATGTAAAAAATTGATGTCGGAAAACGATGTTTGAGCTAGTAGGGGCGGGTAGGGTCTAACACTTTTGAAAAATCATTATTTTTGTATTTTCTTATAGTAAAACATTCTGAAAATACTCTGTGAAATTTTCAAACCTATAGGAACAAAACTCAGCAAGTTATGGGCCTTCATCTTTGCCTATCTCATACTGCGAAGAGGTAAAAGCTCGGCGCACAGGCCTAAGATTTTTGCTTTGATTGACTTAAAAACTTGACAAAACATTCTTGAAATGTTTCGTTATAACAAAATACAAAAGAAAAAATATGATTTTTTGAAAATGTTAGACCCTACGGGCTCCCTAGAGTAGTAAATTATTTCGTTCGATTTTATAGACAAAAAACTTCAAACGCGTTTTTCTCGAAAGCAGTTTTTGAAAGTCCGTGTCCATCGTCATTCAAAAACTACTGCCCCAATTTTTTTAAATTTTGCACACACTTTCTACATGTAAAATACCAGACCCCAACGTTTTCCGTTTCGTTGGTGACAAACAAGGTTTTACAGCTACAAAATGGCGTTTTTTTGTGAAAAATTGTTGTTTTGACTTTAAAGAACTATCAAATATTTGAAATTTTATGTTGGGGTCTAGAAAAACATGTTCTCTATCCATGCTGCTATGATTTGTTGACTTTTGATTAGTCTACGCAGAGATACAATGGACACCGCAAATCATGATTTTTAAGAAGCGTTCTCAAAAATATCTCTTCGCCAACTTTTTTCTCTATATTTTTTACGAAAAAATTACAAAATGCTGTTGGAATAATGCTTTGCATTATGCAAAACGTTTGAGTTTATTTTGTTGAACGAAAGGTCTGAAAAAAAAATCGCAAAAATTATTATTTCTACCATAATTCAGACCCTATCTCCCCTTAATACTCTTACAATATGCATGTTTTCGGAACGGGATTGATGATTAGATGCCGGGAAACAGTGTTTGAGGTCGTCCTTCGTTCAAAATTATCAAAATTCATTCTTTGTTCCATCTACTCATTAAGTTTGTTCCAAAAATACGCATATTAGATTGAATTTCAAGAAATATCAATAAACCTAAGACTGCCATCTTGGTTCTCTGAATCCTTTCAATCATCGTTTCCGACATCTACTCATCAAACGAATCGAATCGTTTCTATATTGTAAAAGTTGTTTTCAAATCACTCAAAAATTATCAATAAACCGGAAGTCGCCATCTTAGGTTGTTGTCAGAGTGAGCGCGGAGCGCTCGCACGCGCTCCTTGACGCTTCGCATTTTGCGCGCACTCTGACAGCAACCTCAGATTCTGAATTGTGTTTCAATATCGTTTTCTGGCCTATTCGTTATATTTATTTCAAAAATACAGTATTCAAATATTGCCATATCACATATTGTCATATTTTGAAAAAAAAAAACTTGTTTTGACGAAGTACGTACGTAAACAAAGTTAACGTTATTTGGAATTTACTTTGTAAAAACGTCCTTAATCCACCTAGCTGTAAGATGATACTTTTTAGCCTTTCTCTATAGAAAGATAATAGAATTGATGAAAAAATGGAGCCTCGGAGACCCATAGTGTTATATACCAATCGACTCAGCTCGGAAAATATCTGTTTGTGTATGAGGGTATATGTTTGCGTATTTACGTGCACTTTTCAACGTTTTTTTACCGCTCAATTTTTTCACAGATGACTGAACCGATTTCTACAAGCTTAAGCTACTATTGGACATTTGATCAAATTCGAAGATCAAATGGCTGTCACTTCTGGTTCCAAAGATCAAGGATGGCTTTTATCGTATCAAATAACGCTCACTAGCAACTCTTCAAACGATTCAATCAGTGCCATCTAAGAGAGACGGATATCATCACAGGAACAAAAAAACCGGCATGATTCATTTAACATAGTTTAGACACCAGTGCGAGAGCGAATTTCTCTCGATGACCTGTCTGAGAATCGAAGATTAGCACGCTGCTGTGTGGATTCTCTCTAATGCAACAAACGGTCGCTTATTCTCGTTTCGCGATCCGATTCTATATGGGCAGTTGATAATTGCGATAGAATCATTTTACTATTGCCACTTATTCTAACTATGTGCATGTAACCTTTGTATAAGTTGTGTCTATAAAAATGGATGTGAATGCTTCATACAATGGTTTTGAAATATTGTAACCTAAAATGAGAATCATCACGTCAAATCATCGATTCGATTTTTTGCAATAATTGTCAATTTGCGATTCTCTCTTGGAAATTCCACACAGCACCGTTCATTACCAGACTGTAATTGTAGCATTTTCTACCGGATTGAAAATGTTGTATACAATGTAGATAAATATTGAACAGCTTCTGTCAAATTATCGGCAATCACCAACACTGCCGAAGACAATATGGTATAAGTGACGGAACCGACAAAACACGTGTTTTTTACCGCTCAATTTCCTCAAAGATGGCTGAGTCGATTCCAAGAAGTTCGGTCAAGTGGTTAGAAAAGCAAAGCCTTGGTATTACATACCTTTTATGGAATTTGACCTCTGGTTTCAATAGACTTCGCAGTCGATTCATAGCGTTCAGAACCATTGTATGGCTGGTACTGAATCTAACGATCCTTCCAGGTCGGGACTCGAACATATACCTGGCCTGTAAGACCAGCGCCCTATGCTTTAAACCGCCAACCCATTTGAACACTTTCGAAAGGTACTATTGGGCTACTGATCGAGTTCGAAGATCAAATGACTGCCACTTCCGGTTCCGGAGATATAATGGTATAAGTGACGTTCGAGAGATGTAATAATATATGTGACGTAACCAGGTGTGTATGCAGGGCGCGGATTTTGAGGGCTCGAATATTCCATATAATCCCGAACAGATGGTAATAACAGAATTATAACAACTGAAATAATTTATTTCAGAAATATTTTGTAACAAATTTTGAAATATTGTTGGCTGGTAAGCTGTTAAAATAACAAAAATCATAACAAAAAAGACTCTAGCGGGAACAAAATCGTAACAGATTATGAAACTTTTGTATCACAATTATTATTGAATTTGATATAACTACAGAGGTCGGAAAACCAGAAATTTATGACAAAAGTTGTAATAAATTAGATAGCAAATTTAACACAGAGAAACTATATCACAACTAACTTCAAGCATCATTTCAATCCAAAATTGTTGAATGATTTTTTTTATTAAATGAATAATTTATTTAGTAATCTGATATTTTCTTTTAGTTTTTTTGAAATTCTGATCATTATATTTCGATATAAAGCAACGGAAAAACTCATTTTTTCAACAATTGAACTTTATCATGAGTCTTGCAAATGAAAATAAAACACCATAACTGATTTTGTTATTATATTGTTACCATAAGCTTTAACTTTCAACTGTTTTCATTTGTTAAATATCTCAAATTAACACAAATTGTTATACATATCAACTGTTGATATACTTGTGTTATGATTTTGTTATGTGCATCTGATCGGGATGTTTCTGATTTTCATTTGGATCCGACTTCTTGCTCTGGAAAATTAAAATAATATCACTCATTTTTCTCGTAGATGACTAAACCGATTTATTCCATCTAATAAGATTCAAAGAGCAGGCCCTAAGATCCCAGATGTTCCTGTTTTTAATCATATCCGACATCCAGTTCCGGAGATACAGAGTGATTAGTGTAAAAATGTCATTTTCACATAGATTAATCGGGTTCATCGGGTTTGTGAATTTTGATAGTCGATGACCAAACAAACTTATTTTAGTTGTACCAGTATTCGGTTTTCGATACCCAAAACATTTTTTTGGAGTGCACTCCGATTTCTTAAAGATGGCTACACTGATTTCCATTAACTTCACATTAAATGAAAATGCTTACTATTTCTAAGGTGAATTTATCTGACTTCGGCTACACGGACTTCCGGATTCCGGTTCCGGGGGCCCTTTATTTAAATCTTCTTTAAGCTCTTCTTAAAAGAAGATGTGAAGGTAGAATAAATAAATAATAAATCATTCTAGGAATCACTGGGCAAAGGTGAACAGACTTTACGTGCTCCTCGATTTTCATTATTTTGCACTAGGATCCCCAATGGGAGGGTTAAAAACCGCGAAAGCGTTTGGCACATAACAGAATAACGGTACTAAGACTGCACAGAACCGGTTAACGATAATCGCTACTACTAAATATCCACTTCATATTATATACATCTCACAAACGCGAAGATGAAAATGACTATTTCACTATATTTCAAGTTTATATTTTTTTTTCTTGTTTCCACAATTTTTATGGAAGTAGTTCAATACTGAATAATTTTTGTTGCTTTTAGTAAGAAATTACGTGATGGACGTGATCACTTGATTTGTTCTTTAAATGTTGATTTTCCGAGACATAGTGCACAAATCTAAGGGAACATGTCTATAGAGTCAATTTGTGGTAAATGATTCCATACCAATTAATGATATTGGATACATTGGTTTGGATATTGAATTATAGTCATCTGTTATTAAACAAGTAGAAATACTGAGAAGGCATTGATTAACCGGATGATTCACCGGGATTTTTTAGCGGTTTCCTACCTCTATGAACCTCCAGAGATCGGACCGGTTGTCTGGTTTGATTACGGACCGGGATACGCAGTATACCGGATCCGGGCTGTCGTACGCATCGAAACACTCGTCGTAATCGTCGTACATGTACAGCTTCGGCATTCGGTAGTATTGGTCCACTGAAATAAATCAAAAGGAAAACATAAATAAACTAAATGATAGGTTAATGTGTTTTCATCTAATTGAAGACAATCGAGAGCTAGTCTAATTCCATAATCTACGAAACATTTATCACGTCAATCAATTCCCCGTGCATGTCGACGGGTAGTTATGTGGTTTGACCTACCCCAACACCATCTTTCCAGCCAATGACGCATCGTTTTGATGTAGGAAATATAGCTGAAGGAATGCATTTTGATGCGTTTATATGCAAGAAGAGTGTAAACGTGAGAGGCCATAAAGAAATGGGAAGTTCATGGGTGCTAAATCAGATGGGTTTATTTTCTGATCCCGCCGTGAATCTTCACGCTCCACATTGGCTTTGGGTTGGTCCCGCTTCGGAACCGGTTGTAAAGTGTCAAGGTAAAATTTACGCAATAATTTTTCTACATTCGAAATTTAAGGTGTGTCTATTTATGAATTGCCACGAAACATGGATTGCAAAGTATCTCAAAATGTTTTGCTTTAGTGAAAACTATTTCTAAAAAGTACCGACTTTTTCATTTTGTGTGTATTTTCTTATTTCGCATTAAGATGAGCTATAACTAGATTTTCTTTCTCGACTGCATTACAACCTGTTTTATTGCAGACCGTTACTAGGCCTCATTAAATCTGCACAACACCATGCAGTCCGGTTGAAGAATGCTGTATGCTCTGAAGATTTTTGAGTTCTTCATTTTGACGTTAGGATCGTTGTACAGCTCATCTTCCTGGGGCGGTTTCAAAAGAGGTGTACGACCTTCCATCATTGTATCAGCTTGTTTTGAGCTTTGCTGAATAATTTTAATAATATGTTTTCAGTGTTTTTTTGTTCCGTTCCATTTTTCGGAATGTGTTTTGATTTTAAAATTAACGTTAAAGAATATTTCAAAAGCCATTAGAAAATCTGAAATTTGATTGTAGTAAATATTTTAAATAAATGTTACAATACGTTTACGGCCGAATCGCGATGAATGGAACAACCGTAGAGGATTATTTATTCAGTGAAAAACTAGCTTCTTCCGTAGCTGGATAATTTATTCCGCAGCTGGATTGATCGAAGTCACAATACATCTTTAACATTGCTGGCCGACTGTTGATGCGCCGCATCTAATTGCATATTGTCAGTTGAGTACGATAAGAATTTGCACTCGGTACCGCAGTGGTCATGAATTTCTCATTACGGTTGTTAGGGTAGAAGTACATAGTTAATCCATAGATTCGTTTGACAGGCGCCAGCACGTGACAAGATGAAAAGCACGAACAAACCGGTAATGGTAGTGCAATTAAATGTTACTACACTGCTTCCGCTTGATGTCCTAATCTATCACCCATGACCGAATATTGGAGAGCGATCTCTAGCTAGACAGACTGTGATTCTAGTTTCCAATTGACGTGCTGCACAAAGCTTATACAGGAAAGGAACCTGTTGCATTCCGTTCGCCGTATAAATGCTGATCTGTCAATGTTGTTTAAGTTATGAGTGTTTAATCATTACTAAGGGCTTGTTTCTATAAGACTCGCTGATTGCAGTGATTTGTAACTTTCACTCAAAGCAAAAAGTATAGTATTTAACGAACTACGAAGGCAGTTTATCCTCAGAACGGTTGTACAAGTAGTATAACAGTTCTCGTTGTCGTTTATCGATGGAGTTTTCGACTTCTATTTCCTGTTCTTCCGGAAACTGGTAAAACCAAAACCGTTTCGTTTAGCCTAACCTAGCCTAACAAGTCTCATTGGGTAACGGCTCCCTATTTCATCTGAGCTCCTATTTCCATCTCATCCTTTCATCTCATTACTTTGAACATGAATAATATCTTACAACGTACCTGAACCAAATGTTTTGAAATGATTATTTGAGCTATTGTCACACTTTCCCATTGAAAGAAATGGTTTTAAGTTCTTCGGTGATCGTTTTTTTTTTCATTTAAAATAAACTCACTTTCCAATTTAGGACACATTTTCGTTTCAAGATTTACAGTTCGTCATGTTTCTGAATATCTACTAATCGATTCGTCTCAATATAAGATCACTATTTCGCACAATTACACTACTATTGAATGCTGGGTGACTTCATAATTAGTCATATTTACTTGCCACTTATTTAATTATTGATTAAATACTTCAAAAATTACCCGACAAACAATAAAAGTCTTCAAACATATGAGATGAAAAATTTTCACTTAGTTCACTTGATTGCTCTTTGTTTTCATCTCATTTGGTTTCGCAAAGTTGCCAAGTTTTCTCATAATGTTACAAAAAAAAATGTTTTTCTTCTTCAAGTTATCATTACCAAGCATTTTTTTTTGGTATCTGTGACATTAGCCTAATTATATTATTGATATTAATATTTCAATAAAACTGCTGCGGTTTCAAATATTACTAGAAAGAGCGTGTTAAATACTACTGAAATCGGAGCCGTTGTGGCAAATCTAGTAGCACTGGTTTCTTTCCGCTATATGTCAACCAGTGCGGTAAAATTTCATTTTCAATCGAATAATATCAGATAAAAATGAAATTTATGACCACTGACCGTCAGCATATCGATACAAATTGATTTGACATTTGCTGCCATTTTCAAGTGAAGCTCCCAGAATTCATCGTCAGTTGAATAATCGTACCTAGTCATTTTAAGTTTTGCTTGCTCAGTTTCAAGTGCCAAGTAGTATAGCTGCTTCATTGTCTTCGCTCTTGGTAGTAAGCAGATTCGAACGAATAGAATTATAAATGGAGTAAAGTATTAAAAATGAAAACTGAAGTAAGAAACAATTAATTTATGTGTATTCTGTGATTGATATTTCAGCTATCTGATTAGTCCTTCATCTATTATCTTGAACCAATTCGAATGTTTACATGAACCTCATTTGAAGGCCGCTCTCACACTATTGAAAGAGTTATTTTGTTACTTCAAGAGATCAACTGACGATGGTAAAACTGAGCTACGAGTGATGAACTGAATGTTTACTGTAGTGGAGAGATCGTCAATGTGTTCCACATTCAGTTTCAATTGAATTGAATGAAGTTTTACTGCACCGGTCAGCATAACGATACAAATTCATTTGACATTTGCTGCCATTTTCACGTGAAGCTCCCAGAATTCATCGTCAGTTGAATAATCTTACTTAGTCATTTGAAGTTTTGTTTGCTCAGTTTCAAGTGCCAAGTAGTTGGCATTGTCTTCGCTGTTGGTAGTGAGCAATGAAATTTCATAGAAAATATGTATTGCATTGCATAAAAAGTCTACTTTTGGCGCGCACCTATTTGACATTTCTCTCACCTATACTTCTATGTACGAGATTCCATGCGGACTCGCCTGAGTTCGCCATGCTAGCAAAAAAGGATGTTGCCAACGATTTGTTCGGGAAATGTGAGAGCTGGATATCTTGTTAGTATGATCTCTTTGCTAATGCCTAAATGGTACCAATTCCAGTTTTTTTAAGTATACTAAAGTGTTGTTTAAGTGTTTTCAGCGGGTTTTTGAATACTAGTTTGATTTCCAACAAAGTGAATTAATTTCTAATGTGGGGCAAGGCGAACTAAGCAGAAATATGAAACAATTTTAGTAATTTTAGTGGTTAAATCTGCTTTTTGAGGTAATGTCCCTACAAATGAGATGAAATAGGGAGCTGTTACCCTATATTAGAAAAGATTTTAGCACAGTTCCGAAGAGTATTTTCGTTCTCTGCATTGTCACCAAAATTACGGTTGAAAATTTTCAGCATTCTTCATCTTATAATTTCGGAACACGAAGTCAAAGCCCTGTTGAAATTAAGTGATTTATGGAATCATAAGATTTTATATTTAAATCTAAATATGAGAAAATCAGTCGAGCCGTCTGCGATAAATCGAAGTATGTAATATTTTATAGATGATTTTTTTTTGTTCTTCCGAAACCGAAAACCGGTATTGTCGAAATGAGTTTCTTAAGCCATCAACTAATGAAATCTGTAAATTAGAATGTTTTGACGTAGGACTACGTCTGTGTAAGACTGCTGTAAATATCACGTTTATGACGGAAATGACGTAAACGTTGTTTAAATAGAAAAAAATAAGCCCAAACAAAAAACATAAAAATCAAGCGAATCTATACATAGACCCTGTGCACGTTTGCTAGCTTTAGTCTATAATAATCCATGAACGGAGACACATCGAGTGCGCAGGCCGCAGACGGCGAATATGAGGTTTCTTTCCTCAAGCCTGAACGCAGAAAAAAAAAAAACAACTAGTTCTTCTGTGAGTATATCCGTTGTGGAACGTTCGAAGTATAAATTTCGTTTCAAACAAATAAAACGAAAAGTGAACAACGATGGGGGAACATTCTACAAAATCAGCTCTTCTGCTCCAAATGTTATCTAAACAACTATAAAGACTACTTCTCTGCAAATCGGAGGTAAAAACCATCAGTTTAGTGCAAATCTAGAATAATTTGATAGGCTTTGAGCACTTTCCGCAGTGTGAACTTCACACCAAACGAGTGCGAATAAAGTCAGCATTTAACTGCTTTGCGTTCGAGAAAAATGCTTCGAACAATGTTCAATATGGTAGAGAATTCCACAATTTGGCCCTTCTGAAAGTTAAAAATGAGTCCCGTACAGCATTTTAATAGTATATTTCACTGAAATATTGAGATATATGAAATATTGAAATATACGAGCGATTGTATGACTTGTGTTACGATTGTATTTGTGTAATGACTTCTACGTTAAGGCACAAACTTACAAATGAATTGGACAGGCGCCTTACTTTTTGGAATGCAAACGTAACGTTATCCGAAGCCAAATCCTTTGCAGTACTCTAAAGTCACTAACGGCCCTTTTTGGGACCCCAAAAGTAACGTAAAGAACTTATTTAGAAAACTAGCGTCAACTGCCGCCCTACTTTCTAGAATACAATCTTCCGAAACCATGATTACGAATATAGACATACACATCCCGAAAGCAGTTCTACGTCAAGCTGGTGGTTATGTCTCTGACATCATCTACTCCAAGTTTTGCTTACCAGTTTGAAGAAAAAAGCTTCAACGTTGGATCAAAATGAAACTCAGGAATTTTAAAACCTTTCATTTGAAGCCAAATTTAAAAACCTTTCCCTTATCTACCAAGTGGTGTGATAATGCTATTCTCTTGTCATTTAAACAGTCTCAAAAAACGATTTTTTTCGTTATGATAATTTCTGATACGTGTTTTGGGCTGATTTTTCACACAAACTCGTTCAGAATATTTCGTTTCGTTCAGGAAAGCGTGACTCAACGCTTACGTCGCATATTCCACAACATTGTCGAGACCAAAAGTAAATGCAATAATACATCTGAACTTGATCATTGGTTACTTTCTGAATTTTGTTGGTTAAGTCACTTATACCAAGATATCTTCGTAACAAAAAGTGACAGCTACTTGATCTTCAAACTTAATTTACAACCCCATGGTAAAGACTGTCCTAGAAAGTATGGACGCACTTTGATTTCGCTGTAAATAATTCACAAGTGTTAGATATTCAAATTTTATTCGATATACTGATAATATTAGACTACAACAACAGAATATTATTCTCAACATTTGCTACTTAGCCATTGTAGACTAGCTGGCGCACCTTCTTGCGAACGTTCCTCATTAAATTCCGTACAGACTTCTTGGCGACAAGTTTTGACACTTTTTTCCAATCTTTTTCGAACTGTTGAATGGTTTCGGCTGCCGAGACATGTTTCATAAGCTGTGCCTTCGTTAATGCCCAAAATTCATCAATTGTTCGAAGTTGTGGGTAATTTGGTGGATTCATGTCTTTTTGGGACGAAAGTGACATTTTTAGTAGTATACCATTCTACCGTTGATTTCGAGTAGGGGTAAGAAGCAAGATCTGCCCAGAAGACAACAGGATCATTGTGGCTTCGAATCATGGGTAGAAGTCGTTTTTGTAAACATTCCTTGATGTATGTTTCGCTGTTCATTGAAGCAGTGGTGATGAAGGGTTTCGAAATCGTACCGCAGCTACAAATTGCTTGCCAGACCATAGCTTTCTTACGGCAAGGATTTGTAATCGAGTTTCACGTAGGTTTCGTCGTCCATGATTATGCAGTTCAAATTTCCAGCAAGAATCGTATTGTACAGCTTTCGAACCCTCGGCCTGATCGATGCTTCTTGTTTCGGACTACGTTTTGGTTGTTTCTGCTTCTTAGAGGTTCGGAGATTCAAACGTTCTTTAGCACGAAGAACATTTGACTTCGAAGTGCCCACTTTTTTGGCCACATCCCGAACTTAAGCCTCCTTCTTTTGCTCGAACGCCTTCAGTATACGTTTATCTAACTGAGGGTTAGCAGGACCTTTTTTTCGACCCGTTTTCGGTCTATCCGCAAAGGTGTGTTATTCTCACCGAACATCCTGATTGTATTTCGCACGGCTTTTTCACTTACTCCTTCCGTTTTTGCTATCTTTCTCAGTGACAGTCCGCGTTCTGTGCACCATTTGTACACAATTTTTCGACGTTGTTCTGCTGAAAGTCCACGCATTTCGAAACAAACTAATGAAAACGAATAAACAACTGCACAAGTGGTCAGAGAAGAGTGTAAACAACAGGACGCAGCCATAAAAATTGACAGATTCTGAACCATTGCGAAATAGCAGCGATTTTTGGTTTCGTCCATACTTTCTGGAACAGTCTTTAGCTTAGAAATCGGTTCAATCATCTCCGAGAACATTGTTCGGATAGAAAAATCTAAAAACGTGCACACACAGACATTTTCCGATCTTGTTGAGCTGAGTCGAATAGTATGTAACACCATGGGTCTCCGAGGCTCCATTAGAAAGTCGGATTTTCCAGCATTCCAGATTCAGTTACCTTTCTATTGAGAAAGACAAAAAATCTAGCGTTTTATTGGTTACGTCACTTGTGCCGGTCAGCTTTCTACCGGAGCCTCAAAGACCCATGGTGTTGTATACCATTCGACTCAGCACGACGGTGGCTGTACCGATTTTAACAAACTTAGGCTCATTGATCAAGTTCGGGGATCGAATAGCTGTAACTTCTCTTTCGGGAGATATAATGGTATAAGTGACGTAACCGACCAAACGCCTTGTTTTTTTCATTGCTCACTTTTCTAAGAGATAACTGAACCGATTTTAGCAAAATTAGGTGTTTGAAAACTATTATTTAGTCATTGATCAAGTTTGAAGAAGGCTGTCATTTTTGGTTCCGGAGATAAAAAGGTATAAGGTATAAGAGACGTAGCAGATAAAACCCGTCTTTTACCACTTAATTTTCTCAGAGAAGACTGAACAGATTTCAACAAACTTAGAATCGTTTAAAAGCTACCTTCAGACCATTGATCAGGTTCGAAGATCAAATGGCTGTGACTTCTGGTTCCGGCTATAGGGTAACAGAGGTATTTTGGACCACTTTAGGATTAATTTTATTTTGGCCCACTTTGTAAAAATATCCACCAAATGTTGTAATATCTTTGAAAAACCCTTCCGCAATATGTAGTTTAATGTGATAAGCTTCAAATTGATACAACATGGGTTACTTAACATCGGTTAAATCTATAAAGTTTGTTAGGTGGGCCAAAATATATGAAATATCTCTGTTACCCTATATTGGTATAGGTGTTATTTTTTTCACCGCACAATTTTCTCAGAGATGGCAGAACCGATTATAACAAATTTTATTTGGTTTTGGAGCTACGTTTAGGACATTTATCAAGTTGGTATATCAAATGGATGTGACTTCTGGTTCCGGAAATATAATCGAATAAGTGACATAAACGTCAAAACTCGTCACTGCTCAATTTTCGGAGATATAATAGTACAAGTAACGCATAATTATTTCAGATAATGACCTATGATCTCGTTTGAGAAATGCTGCCGAATATGTGACATCAACTCTGAAGTATGCTTCTGTGAATTACCCGAATCAATCTGAATTGATTGGTGCCAAAAATGAGCTCAAATTATTTCCAGAAATTATCTTAATCAAAACGTAGTACATAATTCAAAGAGACTGTTTCGATGAAGGAAAAAGACATTGACACACCACTAGGTGGATTAAGAATATTTTTTAGTTGTAACACTAGAATATGAGATTCTTCCAAAAATTCCAAATTTTTGATAAATGGCGCAGTTTTTAAAAAACTTTAGTAACAGATTTTATCGATCTTATCAGATTTTATCGATCAAATCAAACACTATTTGGTGGATATTTTCACAAAGTGGGTCAAAATAAAATCAATCCTAAAGTGGACCAAAATACCTCGTCTTACCATACCTATTGTCTTACCATCGTTCAATCGTTCAATAATCGGATTGATGGGAATGCGAATAACATTGGTACGGTGAATCTTACCTCTTATGTTGCCCATGATGCTGGAGGTGACGAGTTGGATTCGATTTCGATGAATGCCGCTAATGTGCGTCATTAATTTTCAGGTTGACCTACTATCCGTGGGTGCGATAGTGTTATGATTGGTGTATGTGTAGTGATCACAACCGATTGTAATCTACCAAGTGAAGGGAACTTTAAATCGTTGTATTGATCAAAGAGAGAATAGGTCTACCGTATGAAAAATGCGAGAATAATCCACGCAGTGAATACAATGTTCGCTTTCATCATTTCGCTGCGCCAAATTTATATTAAACGCAATTTTAGACATAGCTACGAAAAATATGACAATCGTTCTGGGAAGTCTCATCTTACCACCTACGAGTGAATCACAGTAGGCGGGTTTTTTGTTTGTTTGTTGCTCACGCACGGTTCCACAAGCTAACAGTATCAAATTGTGTAGCCATCCCACTAAAAGCTGACAAAACGAGTATTAAAGTGTACTAAATCACCCGTGCTTTCTTCCACCTCTCGAGACTAAATGCCTGCTCATCAGAAAATTGATCTCACTAGCAGTTAGTGGGACGATTAAATAAAAAATCGAATTGAAATGGCGTTATTCTACACTATCATATCAAACGAGTTTAAAATAAAATTAATATTTGTTCACAACAACATCGATTTCCATGTTCCAATTTTCATAGGTTTTATCAGTGCCGACATATATAAACATTTTTGCAAGTCACGACGAAAAAAATGCGAATCATTTTGGGAAATCCCATCCAACGTCCTACGTCTTAATCTGAAAGTGTGTGTGTGCGCACTGTTGACGTAAGTTTTTCTGGATAGCAGTATCCAATTCTACTGTAGTCGTTCTTCGCAAAACCGACTAACCGAGAATAAAAGCGTGTAAATCCTTTTGATCTATCTTTCACTTTTACGTCGAGACTGAAAGAAATGCTCACTAGACTGGCAAACAGGTTTCAAATGAATACTAATTCCCACCTATATACCAACGGGTCGAATTCGGATAGAGTTCAAAAACCGCAGGAACTGTTTTGTTAGCGTCTTTGGATTATGACTAGCTAATCCTGTTTTATAAATAAACTGTATAATCAGTCAATAAATTATGACCCAGATAAGGTCACATGCTTCCGAAGTGGTTACATTAGAAACAAAGTGGGCGGGATGGAACAAAGCTATTGAAAACTGGAATATTTTGCATAACAACATCGATTGTTGCTATTTTCAAAGCACGAAAACGGTTGTAATTGCCTGGTAGCAATAAATCATCCTTCGCGTCACAGCACGAATCCGTCTAACGTTAAGATCAGAACGAGTGCATTTTAAGTAGGTAATACTAATTGCCAACAAATTCATCAATTTACAAGGTTGTCCAAAATCAATCAATGTAATAACCCGTGATTGTGAGAATTTGAATCCTTGGAACTCGCTGACTTGACCCATATGACATATGACCACGTGTTCCACACTGTGTTGGAAGTCACAAGAAACTCTTGATACACAGTAAATAAAATCGAAATATCAGTGCCGTAGCGACAGCCGCAGTGTATGTTGTATTTTTTTGGTCGAAAGAGCAGAGCTTAAACAACATTTCGCATAATACTACAACGTAAAGTTCACGGAACCAAAAAATTACCTAATTTCAAATTCTTTTCATCCAAATAAAGGATTTCGTTGAATAGTCGAATTTTAAGGGACTCTAAGTAATTTCCTTGTAAAAATAAACCAAACAGTAATCTACTCAACAGTAAGTTAGTGACATACTAAATAATAAGTTATGTCTAACAGATCGGCTGAAAAGTTCGTATCGTTTCTATGAGAGGGCGCCACTAGAATTAAATCCATACCATTTTCAGTTAGTACCATCCTTCAAAAGATACGTGTATAAATTTGACAGCTGTCTGATTATTAGTTTGTGAGATATTGCATTTTGAGTGAAGCTACTTTTGTTATTGTGAAAAAAAAAATTGAAAAAAAGGAATTTCGTGTGTTGATGAAACACTACTTTTTGATGAAAAAAAGTGCCGCCGATACCAAAAAATGGCTTGATGAGTGTTATCCAGACTCTGCACCGGGCGAAGCAACAATTCGTAAGTGGTTTGCAAAATTTCGTACTGGTGTCATATGAGTGAAGTTGATCGAGATAGCTGTCACCCTAAAGATATCAAAGGAACGTGTTGGACATAATATTCACGAATATTTGGATATGAGAAAGCTTTGTGCAAAATGGGTGCCGCGTGAGCTCACAATCGATCAAAAACAACAACGAATTGATGATTCTGAGCAGTGTTTGGAGCTGTTATATCGAAATAAAACCGATTTTTTCGTCGATATTTAACAATGGACGAAACATGGCTCCATCACTTCACTCCGGAGTCCAATCGACAGTCAGCTGAGTGGACTGCACGCGATGAACCGAACCCAAAGCGTGGAAAGACTCAACAATCGTCCGGTAAGGTTATGGCGTCTGTATTTTGGGATTCGCATGGTATAATTTTCATCGACTACCTTGAAAAGGAAAAAACCATCAACAGTGACTATTATATAGCGTTATTAGAGCGTTTGAAGGACGAAATTTAAAAAAAACGGCCTCATTTGAAGAAGAAAAAAGTTTTGTTTCATCAAGACAATGCACCGTGTCACAAGTCGATGAAAACCATGCTGAAATTGAACGAATTGGGCTTCGAATTGCTCCCTCATCCACCGTATTCTCCAGATTTGGCCCCCAGTGACTTTTTCCTGTTCTCAGACCTCAATAGAATGCTCGCTGGTAAAAAATTTAGAAGCAATGAAGAGGTAATCGCTGAAACTGAGGCCTATTTTGAGGCAAAGGACAAATCGTACTACAAAAATTGTATCGAAAAGTTGGAAGATCGCTATAATCGCTGTATCGTCTCTGATGGCAATTATGTTGAATAATAAAAACGAATTTTGACAAAAAATGTGAGTTTCTATTAAACGATACGAACTTTTCAGCCAAACTGTTACTCAGTGGCGTACCGAGAAACTTTGGTGCTCGGGACAAAATGACGGTAAAAAACCTGTTTTAATCCACCTAGTGATGTAATGATGCCTTTCTCATATTACTTATATTTCCAAAAATATCACTAGAAGATTCTGTGAAGATTTTTTTTCAATCTTGAATGCAATAAGAAACTTTCTTTGGGTATGAACTAACATAACCTTTTCAATTTCTAAACATTTATGTCAAGTTAATAAGAATTTTTCTTTTTTTTTTCATTGTCGCACTAATTGATTAAACACTTTTTACCTTATTGTACTGGACCTGGAAGGCGGACCCGGACGAAATTAAACAGCAGCCTATGAGACTATGAGAACTTTTGTTTGAGCCTGTTTGTGGAAATCGATCAAATCATCACTGAGAAAATTGAGTGAGTTTAAACTTTTTTACCACCATTTCCGGTACTTCTGGAACCGGGAACTTGGAACCAGTTTAGCCGAAGTCGGTTCGTTTAGTAAGTGACTAATATAGGCTACAAATTGAATCAGTTTTAAAATCTAGAAGAATTTTACCCTATTTTGCATCGTCGCTCTAAATGACGGTGTGAAATTCAATTGCAACCTATGGGACTACGAGATTTTTTATTTTATGAGTGACATTATTTGATACATACTCACACACATACACGCACAGACACATACATTATTCAGCTCGATGAACTGTGTCGAATGATATATAACACTTAGTCCTCTGGGCCAATTCACTAGTCAATTTTTCAACTGATTAACTTAAAGCATAAACTTTCTATATGAGAAAGGTAATAAGTGTACTTTTATAGAAAAGCATCGTTATCATGATCTTGTAATAACACTAACAAGTAGATACAAATTGAATGAAAGGATACAAAATTTACATTTTTTTCACCTGAGAAATCAATTTTAATGTGGCAACTCTGCACGCTATACGAAATTGAACACGCTACGAACGGAGCAAAGCCGCACGTACCGTCGCGTACTAGTTTTGCATCGTCATTTTCAATGACGATTTGAATGTTTTGTCACTCATCGCCCTATAATTTCGGAGCCGGAAGTCGGATCAGGATGAAATTGAACAGTATATTTAACATTGTCTTTAATTTGAATTATGATTTGTGAAAATCGGTTAAAACGTTTCTGAGAAATCGAAGTGAGTTCCGTTTTTTAAGATTTTCTTCACTATGATCGGTGCTTTCAGAAGCGGAAACCGGGCAGTAGTAGTCCCAAGTCCCAAAGTAGTTTTATATATTCTAACAAGATCTGAAAACTAGATGAATTTAGCTTTATAAAAATGTGCATCGCTTGTGGAAAAATACTCATGAAATTGTAATTTTTCACTAAACGCATTGCAATATCGGAACCGGAAGTTGGATCTGGATCAACTTTTCGGAGACTTTTTTAAGAATTTCAAAACCTTTTATGTGCTTCTTAGTTTGTGAAAATCGGCTAAGAAGTTTCCGGGAAAATGGAGTGTGCATTTTTTAATAAATTTGCACATATTTCCTTGTAATTCCGGAACCGGAAGTCGGATCCAAATGAAATTCAAGAAAATTGTATGAGACCATAAGTCCTTTCATTTGAATCTAAGTTTGTGAAAATCGGTCACGCCATCTCTGAGAAAATTGGGTGACATTATTTGTCACATACACACATACATACATACATACATACACACACATACACACACAGACATTTAGTGATCTCGACGAACTGAGTCGAATGGTATATGGCACTTGGCCCTCCGGTTGTAAAGTCGGTTTTCACAGCGATTGCATAGCTTTTGCATATGAGAAATTAAAAAAAAATGACTTGGACGAGTAAAAAAAAAGGTCCTAACGATTGGGTTGCCGCCTCCCTGCATCTCCGCAATTTTAGGTAACGAGTGATGACCTCAAAATTTAGGTAAATGTTAGTTTACCCAAAGTGTTATGCCATAACAAAGCACGCTTTCCATTTTTTACGATCAAGTCAAAATTTAATTAGATAACGACCTAATTTTGGGTAGCTTATAACCGCATACGACTGGCTGCCAGATGGCTGACTAAACGCTGCCAGCTGGAAAAATATGGCTGGCAGACATTCTGGTGACCGACTGCCTCACCGCTGCCAGATATACAACTCAAACGATACAACTTAGATACAAATAAGTAAAATTGATTTTCAGTTTAGGGCAAGAGGAGACAGCTGGTTTCTAACTCATATTTTGTTTGCTTTCTATGTGCCCTGTTGTATTATTAATGATAGTTGACTGTATGTGACTAGCGACATTGGTAGTGCAGCCAATTTCGTTTATATATTAATGCATGTTATTCACATTCAAATAATAATACTTGTCATGTTACCAAAAATTTCATCGTATTTTGTGTGGTGCTGAGTTATCCAACATAACGTTTTTCATTGCATTCAATTCCAATAAGCAGTTATTGCCCGATTTTATTTGTTGTTTTGTCTGTAGTCGGCGGAACTAAAAAATCCAGCAAAAAGAAGTGTTATAGCCGAAGTATGACGTCTTAATTGTAATATACGTAGTGGTAAAATACAATACAATAAATCGTTATAATTTTGGTAACATTATGAGAAAACTTGGCAACTTTGCGAAACCAAATGAGATGAAAACAAAGCGCAATCAAGTGATCTAAGTTAAAAACTTCTATCTTATATTATTGAAGACTTTTATTGCTTGTCGGGGGTAGTTTTTGAAGTTTTTAATCGTTAATTAAACAAGTGGAAAGTGAACATTACTAATTATGAGGTCATCCAGCGTTCAATAGCAGTGTAATTGTGCGAAATAGTGGTCATGTTTTGAGACAAATCGATTAGTAGATATTCAGAAACATGACGAACTGTAAATCTTGAGACGAAAAGTGAGTTTGTCTTAAATGAAAAAAATGATCACCGAAGAATTAAAAATAAATAATTTAAATTTGAATAATCATTTTAAAACATTCTACAGTTTTGTTCAGGTACGTTGTAAGATGTTATACATGTTCAAAGTAATGAGTATAAATTGAAAAAGTCAAATAAATGAAAAACTCACAGAAAAAAAGACTTTTTGGAAAAATATACGCTCACAGACAGGACTCGAACCTGCGTTCTTATGCATTCGTTCATGCGCGTTTTACCATTCTTGCTCCCCGTAAAAATCCTTACCATTGCTAATTTGGATTTGTTATAACCAATCCATGAAATTATGCTAAAATGCTGATAACTTTCCCCTTGTTTTCTGTATGCTGTCTTTCAACTGTGATGGTGACAGATAGATAACGTGAAATTGTCTAATATTGTCCATACAATTCGTTGTTTGCGAGAATTTATTTTAAATTGAATTCTTTCTAGTTTGTGCCGAAGGTATATAAAGAATGTCCCAGGAAGTATGGACGCACTTTGATTTCGC
Organism: Malaya genurostris; assembly: GCF_030247185.1. NCBI lineage: Eukaryota > Metazoa > Arthropoda > Insecta > Diptera > Culicidae > Malaya > Malaya genurostris. The sequence continues at coordinate 234,721,674 of NC_080572.1, read as the reverse complement.
TGTAACTAATTCACAAGTGTTAGATATTCAAATTTTATTCGATATACTGATAATATTAGACTACAATAACCGAATATTATTCTTAACATTTGCTACTTAGCCATTGTAGACTAGCTGGCGCACCTTCTTGCGAACGTTCCTCATTAAATTCCGTACAGACTTCTTGGCGACAAGTTTTGACACTTTTTTCCAATCTTTTTCGAACTGTTGAATGGTTTTGGCTGCCGAGACATGTTTCCTAAGATGTGCCTTCGTTAATGCCCAAAATTCCTCAAGTGTCGAAGTTGTGAACAATTTGGTGGATTCATGTCTTTTGGGACGAAAGTGACATTTTTGGTAGTATACCATTTTACCGTTGATTTCGAGTAGTGGCAAGAAGCAAGATCTAGCCAGAAAACAACAGGATCCTTGTGGCTTCGAATCATGGGTAGAAGTCGTTTTTGTAAACATTCCTTGATGTATGTTTTGCTGTTCATTGAAGAAGTGGTGATGAAGAGTTTCGAAATCTTACCGCAGCTACAAATTGCTTGCCAGACCATAGCTTTCTTACCAAATTTTTCGACTTCAATCGATGTCTCGGACTGGTTTAACACTTGCCCCTCTCGCACCGTATAATATTGTGGTCCCGGCAAGGATTCGTAATCGAGTTCCACGTAGGTTTCGTCGTCCATGATTATACAGTTGAAATTTCCAGCAAAAATCGTATTGTACAGCTTTCGAACCCTCGGCCTGATCGATGCTTCTTGTTTCGGACTACGTTTTGGTTGTTTCTGCTTCTTATAGGTTCGAAGATTCAAACGTTCTTTAGCACGAAGAACATTCGACTTCGAAGTGCCCACTTTTTTGGCCACATCCCGAACTGAAACCTCCTTCTTTTTCTCGAACGCCTTCAGTACACGTTTATCCAACTGAGGGTTAGCGGTACCTTTTTTATGACCTGTTTTCGGTTTATCCTCCTTACCGAACTTCCTGATTGCATTTCGCATGGCTTTTTCACTTACTCCTTCCATTTTTGCTATCTTTCTCAGTGACAGTCTGCGTTCTGGGCACCATTTGTACACAATTTTTCGACGTTGTTCTGCTGAAAGTCCACGCGTTTCGAAACAAACTAATGAAAACGAATAAACAACTGCACAAGTGGTTAGAGAAGAGTGTAAACAACAGGGCGCAGCCATAAAATTGACAGATTCTGAACCATTGCGAAATGGCGGTTTTTGATTGCGTCCATACTTTCTGGGACAGTCTTTACCAACTTAAAATATCACCTAAAATTGTGTATAATATGTTGGTATAGACCCAAAGTATGATGCAATCAAATAATAAAACCTGTTTTAATTCACTTAGTGGTGTTATAATGCCTTTCTGATATAGGGTAACAGCTCCCTATTCCATCTTATTTGTAAGGACGTTACCTCATAAACCTGATTTAGCCATCTTTGGTCGTATAATAATCCAAATTCACGATATTTTTAGAACCAGTTTGGAATCAATACTTCTTTAAAAAATTATTGGGTCGTTTTCCATTTCATTCGTTTTACATTTAAAATTTTACTGCAAGGTCAATCTGGATCGGATCATTTAAAAAAAAACATATCAGATGAACCGATGAAACACACACACACTTAACAGCGTGTTGATATATATGTTGAATGAAACTAGTGCTACTAGATTTGCCATAATGGTTATTTCATTAGTATTTAACACGCACTTTCTAGTAATATTCGAAACCGAAACAGGTTTTTTGAAATATAAATAATATAAATATTAGTTTATAAGTTTAATTACTTTTTATTTTTTTTCACAGTCTCATAAACACTTGGCAGCCTTGCGATACGAAATGAGATGAAAACAAAGCGCAATCAAGTGAATTAAATGTTTGGACATACACTAGCATAACCTTGTCAATTTTTAACAGTTTTGACTCAAGTTAATAAGAATTTTTCATTTGCTCAAAATCACGGTTTACAATTTTAAACACATCTCAACCTTTTGCTCCGGAACTGGAAGTCGGATCCTAACAAAAGTCAAAAGTAGTTTTTGCCTTTCTCATATAGAAAGGTTATTCTATCACTGTGAAAACCGACTTTTTAACCGAGACCCGGAGAGCTGAATGTCATATACCATTCGACTCACCATTCGACCTCTGGTTCGGGAGTAACGGAGTAAAAAGTGCAAAAAAAATAATAAAACATGGCCGCTCTACCGATTCTCTTCGACAAAGATTCAAATCAAAGGTATCATGGTTCCATAGATTGCTATTGAATTTCATCTGAATCAGACTTCCGGTTCGGGAGGGACGGGGTAAAATGTGCAAAATTATCGCAAATCAAATTTCATCGATTTTTTTCCAGATACTGTTCGTCCAATATTCTCAAACGTTCAAATGGAAGGTCTTACTACCCCATTTAACTCTACCGAATTTCATCCAGGAACGGCTTCCGGTTCCGAAATTACAAACTGATAGGTATAAAAATTTCATTTTCAGGAGCGTGTTTTTATACATGACACGGAAAAATTCCATCAAATACATTCAAATAGCCGTAAAATTTTTGATTTGGACAGATTTGATTAGTTGATGACCAAATACATTGATTTTGGGTATACCGGATCTACGTTTCTTAAACCCCGGTTGGCGGTTGAATGCATAGGACGCAGGTCTTGCAAGCCAGTTGTCGTATGTTCGAGCCCCGACCTGGAAGGATTCTTAGTGTCAGTAGGATCCATAGCACTAGCCATGCAATGATTCTGTACACTAAGAATCGGCTGCGAAGTCTGTTGAAACAGAAAGGCCAAATTCCACAAAAGGATTGTAGTGCCAGGACTTTGCTTTGGATCTTCGTTTCAGATTCCGGAAGTGTTAAAAAAAGTGTTTTTCAAATCGGAAATCACTCGGATTTTCACAAACTATTATTAAAATTATTAATATTAGTGCACCAACTTTTCTCGGAGATTGCTGAGCTGATTTTCACAAACATAAATTCAAATGAAAGGTCTTGTAGTTCCATACAAAATTTCCTCAAAGATGACGTGTCCGATTTTTACAAACTATAATTTAAATGAATGGTCTAGAGGAGAGTATTTGTGATGGTTTTTTTATGCTCAGATCACAACATGCTTTCGTCAGCTTTCGTTTGTTTACTTGTTTGTGCGGTTGAAATTCTGCATTTTAAAAATGTCGCGCATTGAAAAAGAAATGAAAATTAAGGCTCTGGACACATGGCTAAGTGAGAAGGGTATTACTATGCGAAAGTTGGCGAAGTGGTTTGGAATTCATCATGCCAGTGTTAACACCATCATTACTAAGTTTGGGGAACAGTATTCTTTGGATGAGCTACCAGGAAGAGACAGAAAAACCGGTTCTTCCAAACCGAAACTGGATCAGAAAGTGGTATATCTAATCATGAAGAACAAATCATTGTCAATACGTGATTTGGCCGAAAAAGCAGGAACGAGTGTCGGAATGATCCAACGTATCAAGAGGCGGAATTACCTGAAGATCTACAGGGAGCAGAAAATCTCGAAACAAAGTGTAGAGCAGAAAAATGAGTAGCAACAAGGGCCCGGAAATTGTATTCGCGTCCTTTGCAGTGTCCAGATGCATGCGTTTTGATGGGCGATGAGACTTATGTAATGGAGGACTAAAAAACCCTTCGCGGTCCACAATACTTTACTGTCGTCGTTGGAGATGATGTGAGCGATGCGAACAGGTCGATTCAAGTGGAGAAATTCGGTCGAAAGGTACTGGTATGGCAAGCAATATGTTCCGTTGGTTTGAAGTCAACCATTTTTTACACTACCGGAACTATAAATGCAGAAACCTATCGATCTGAGTGTTTCCAGAAGAGATTGCTGCCTTTATATAAGAAGCATAGTACACCTCCACTGTTTTGGCCGGATTTAGCGTCGGCTCACTATGCCAAAACCACTCTCAATTGGCTTGCGGAAAAGGGTATAAATTTCGTTTAAAAAAATAATAATCCACCAAATTGCTCTCAGCTTCGACCCATCGAACGTTACTGGGCAATCGTGAAGATGGTCATCAAGAAAACTGGTAAGGCAGCTGAAAACATGCAGGAGTCCAAAAAAGTTTGGGCTCAAGCGTCCAAAAACTGCAATGCAACACTTGTCCGGAACTTGATGAAGAGCGTTCGATCAAAAGTTCGAAAATTCGTGAAGAAATAACTTAAATTTCATCCGGTTTTCATTATGCTCAAGTTTAACCTCGTACAATATGGGATCAATGTTTAGTTTGAATAAAATATCGTTTTTATCATAATTTGAAAGAAAAATTATTAAAAAACCTTATTTTAGATACACTCCTTATGGTTCTATACAAAACTACTGAATTGTATCTGGATCCGACTTCCGGTTTCGGAATTATAGGGTGAAGTGTATTAATATTTTTATACCATCACAGCGACACAAATTACTTTATAGACGTGGAGTATATGTTTGTGAAAATCGACTCAACCTCAACTCTGTAACAATGATGAGTTTTCTGCATGAATTGAAACAATGGTGATCCAAATTTAGAATAATTTTTAGAAGGTTGCAGTTTCACACACACAATCCTGTATTTCCGGAACCGGAAGCTAAGTCTGGATAAAACAGGCTCCTGGAAATGAAATTTTTTATTCGAGTCGTATATGGATTAAATACAGTTGGGTTATATGGGATTGTGAGACCTTTCATTATTTAGCTTGTTGAAATTTCATTTTGCACATTTTACTCCGTAACTCCGGAACCGGAAGTCGGATCCATACGAAATTCAAAAGCAGGCTACGGCACATTTTTGTTACATACTGTCACAAACACACGAAGATATTTTTGCTTTCGGGTCCCAGTTCAAAATTCGGTTTTCACAGTGATTGTATAGCTTTTTTATATGAGAAAGGCAAGAACTATTTTGTTTATTATCAATTGACACGACAAATATTGTAAGCTTTCAAGATGCTAACCATTATGCATTAGCATTGCTCCACAGCATGCAATTCAATCAGTACACTTGAAACACATTATTCTTCTAGAATATCAATCAGTATTGAGTGGATATCGCTTTTGAAGCATCACTAAAAATAGAGCACTACCCGATCAGAAAGTAATAACAATTCGTATAAGCGAAAACAATTATCGTTACTTGTTCTGACAACAGTCTGGATTCAAAAGAAAATTGAAATAACAAAACACTTTTGAAAGAATTTTGTCACGATCCTCTGATCGGCTGTATTGCACTGTGCACATTTTCTACTGGAATCATTAGATTCTGGTCACGATGCGTTTATTAATCAGTTTGATCTGTTACAGACAGTCGTTGAGTTGCGATCGGAGGACGAGAATTGGTCATGTATGTTTAAATTGTTATTAAACATTCTGTTGTGCAAGTCAGACACCTGGGTGGCAATCAATTTTTGATTCTAATGATTGCGACCGCAATCAGAATATTGATTATCCCGAATTAACTACGGAGTAGCTTAATTGTTTGGCAACTTTCATTGCAACTACGACATTGACTTACATCGCATTCTTCGCATATTGTACACGTAAATTGTGAACTGTTCTTGTAATCTATTGTTAATCGTATATTGTGATTTTTATCGAAAGCGAATTATTAAAAAAAAAGTTATCTGTTACTATTATCTAGCGTACATCTGAAATTCCTAGAACGTGCCAGACTTGCTCATGATTTCGATTATATCTTAATTATTAGCACAACAACAAATCACTCACACTCAACAAAGGAATCGGCATTCACCAAACAGCATGCCCGCATCCAAATGGCTATGACTGCAGGCACCAAGAACTTCCGAAACATTCCCATCATTGTCATTTACAACTGTTTAGCAGCACATTTATCCCTAAACTTTGGTAAAAGTTCAATCGGCTCCGACTGCGTTTCCGAACGATTCCGATTTTCACTATCCCAACTATAGTACTCCGTCCGCTGTGGAATCCCGCGAATAACTGTCGCGTGAAGTAATTCTTTATTTCCCGACAGGTCCCTACACAGAACAAGCGGAGAAACCGCGTACTGCATCCGATCGCGATTATACCGCGCTTCACCACCATCACCACCGCAGCCGTTGTCACCCGTTGGCGGAACAGCGAATTGAATCACAGCCGCTGTCTATGGAGTCAGCATCCTAAACCGCACATCACAACACAACACAACACATGTTGCGCCTAGCGTTTTTACGTCAGTTTATTTACTCTCGACGTATGCATGTAACATGATCTGATTAGATCTCTCTTCAACGCGAAAGATGTGTGCTTTCCGTTCTGTCGGTTTGCGGGATATGTAAAGAAATTTGTAGGGAATATCGCCAGTATGTGCATCAGAATTAATTTTTTTTTATTATTTGCTCTTGAAAAAATAATCTCCCACCTCATAAAAAAAAATTCGAAGAACGCAGGGTGCTTTTCAATTTTCGTCTATTGAGGCAATGAAGACATTGCGTTAGGGTGAAATTATAGTATCGCTTTAGTAAAGTTAAAAAAAAAATGACGAAAAAAATCATCATTTTTGCGAATTTTTTTTTCAAAACTATCGTTCAACAAAATAAATACAAATATTTTGTATAATAAAAAGCATCATTCGAACAACATTTTTTAATTTTTTCGTAGAAAAATATTGAGAAATAAGTCGATGAAGAAAAATTTTTGAGGACGCTTCTTATAAATCATGATTTGCGGTGTCCACTGTATCTCAGCGCAGACTAATCAGAAATGAACGAATCAAAGCAGCATAGTTAAAGCAGAAGTTTTTCTAGACCCTAACGTTTTTGTTTGATTTTTTAATTTTTTTTTTAATTTTTGGTGGTTGTTTAAATTCAAAAGTACGATTTTTCACGAAAAAATCGGCCATTTTGTAGCTGTAAAACCTCTCCATAGTACCAAACAACGAAAAGGAAAACGTTGGGGTCTGGTTTTTTATATGTAGAAAGTGTGTGCAAAATTTGAAAAAAATTGGTGCAGTAGTTTTTTAATGACGATGGGCACGGACTTTCAAAACGTGCTTTCGAGAAAAACGCGTTTAAAAGAAACAATTTATTATTCAGGGGAGCACGTAGGCTCTAACATTCTCAAAAAGCCATATTTTTTCTTTTGTATTTTGTTATAATGAAACATTTCGAGAATGTTTTATCAAGTTTTTAAGTCAATCGAAGCAGAAATCTTGGGCCTGTGCGCGCAGCTCTTAATTCTTCGTATGAGATCGGCAAAGATAAAGGCCCATAACTTGCTGAGTTTTTTTCCGATAGGCTTCAAAATTTCACAGAATATTCTTGAAATGTTTTACTATCAGAAAATAGAAAGAAAATAATAAATGATTTTTCAAAAGTGTTATACCCTACCTTCCCCTTAAACAACACAATATTTCATTATAAACTACCAGTGAAGATTCTGAGTACATGAACCGAGTACTTTCATTAAGAAATTCTTTCCTTATCGCGCGGCATATTTCGCAACGGCAACCACGTTACATTTTTTGGAAAGTTAAAGGTATTACGAACTGTTACATGCGTTACTTTTTCGTTAGTCATAGGAATTACGAAGCGTTATATGGGACTCTTTTTTGTAAATTATAAGCGTTATATGCGTTACTTTTTTGTAAAAGATAGGTATACGAACCGTTACATGCGTTTTTTCGTAAGTTATATACGTTACGAAGCGTTACATGAGATACTTTCTTGTAAATTATAAGCGTTACATGTGTTACTTGTTTGTAAAATATAGTTGCTTCGAATCTTTACATATGTCACTTTTTCTTACAATATAGGTGTTACGAAGCGTTACATGCGTTACTTTGTTGTAAATTATAGGCGTTACATTCGTTATTTTTTGTAAAATAAAGGTGTTACGAACCATAACATGCGTTAATTTTTCGTATATATAGTATTTCGTTATAAGTATTGCGAAGCGTTACATACGTTACTTTTTTTTGTAAATTATAGGCGTTACATGCGTAGGTAAACTATAGGTGTTACGAATTATTACGTGAGTTTCTTTTTCGTAAATTATAGGCGTTACGAAGCGATACTTTTTTGTGAATTATAAGTGTTATGTACGTTACTTTTTGTAAACTATAGATGTTACGAACCGTTACATGTTTGTAAGTTATAGGTGTTGCAAAACGTTACATGAGTTACTTTTTATAAGTGTTACTTTTTTGTAAAATAAAGGTGTTACGAATCATTACATGTGTTACTTTTTTGTAAATTATAGGCGTTACGAACCGCTACATGCGTTTTTTCGTTACGTTTTAGACGTTGCGAAGCGTTACGTGAGACACTTTCTTGTGATTTATAAGTGTTACATGCGTCACTTTTTTGTAAAACGTCACTGCTTCACTTTTTTGTAAACGAATTTGTGGTACGAATCGTTACATGCTTTACTTTTTAATAAATTATAGGCGTTACGAAGAGTTACTTTTTCGCCAATTAAAATCATTACAATCGTTACTTTTTCATAAGTTATAGATGTTACGAAGCGTAACATGTGTTACTTTTTTTTGTAAAATATAGGTGTTACGAGCTTTTTCGTAAGTTTTAGGTATTACGAAGCGTTCCTTTTTTGTGAATTAAAAGCGTTACATGCATTACTTTGTTGTAAATTGTAAGCGTTACATGGATTACTTTCATTTGTAAAATTGTTGCTTTATCGTGTGTTATGGGCGTTACATGTGATTTTTTGTAAGTTATAGGTTTTACATACGTTATTTTTTATGAATGAGGCGTTACGAAGCGTTACATACGTTACTTTTACTAAAAGCGGCGAAGTAAAAAACGTAAAATAATTTTCAAACTCGCCTCAAAACTATTCCCATCGGTAGTCATTGTCAGTCAAATTAATTTCGGCCTTCCTGATTTTCGGGTTTTGATTAACGACCGAAGATTGTAGTCATGGACAACAACAACAACAACAAAATTGAATCTCAGTCGGCTGTTCGGCCATCCATGGAAGTTGACCATCAATGTTAACTTCCCTCTCTGAGCAGCCTAGATAGCCGTGTAGTGTCGGTAGCGGTTTCCCAACTGCTAAGAATAACGCTACGGTCCACCTGTACCGGTGGTATAAGTCCACCAAACAGGTAAGCCGTGTGGCATCCGGCGGAATTATTTTTTACCAAGAATTGATCCACTGGTTTCCTATTCCATGTCGTAAAAGGCCACATAAATAGGAACTCCTAAGTCAAGGTGTATTTCCGTGCCGATGGCTGAATGGCTGCAGGAGGTTAAACATTGCAGTCGTGAACGGAATATCTTGGGTTTTTCCCGGGAAAAGAGAGGCTTTTGGAAAATCATGGGGACTCAAACCCAGATATATTCATTGGATCTACACAACTATCGTTAGACCAATTTTAGCATATGGATGTCTTGTATGGTGGCAGAAAGGAGAAGTCGCGACAGTTCAGTCAAAGCTAAATCATCTCCAAAGGATGGTCCTAATGGCGATGACAGGAGCATTCACGACAACTCCTACTGCTGCTCTAGAGGCGCTACTGTGCATTAAACCACTACATGTGTTCCTAAAACAAGAAGCATTATCTTGTGCATACCGTCTTAGGGTTACAGGGCTTTGGAACAGTAACCCATTAGAATATGCTACCAGTCACACTCGCTTGTGGTCTAAAATGGTTCCGTGGGATGAGTATTTACTCGCTCCTAGTGACCTAACTCTCACATGCAGTTTTCCTTTTAAAACATTCAATGTGAGCTATCCTCTTCGTTAGGAATGATTGTCTGGTTGTCTGGAACGACAACTTGATGAACACATAGTTTGTTTTACGGACGGTTCTCTGTTGAATGGTCGTGCTGGTGCTGGTATCTACTGTCGTGAAATAGGCTGGAGCAGTCTCATTCACTTGGTAGATACTGTACTGTGTTCCAAGCAGAAATCTACGCAATTCTGTGTGGAGTACAATCGGCACTTCAGCAGAGGATCTGTGGTAAACGTATTTATTTTTGTTCCGACAGTCAGGCAGCCTTAAAAGCACTCAGTTCGAATGACTCACGGTCGAATCTAGTGATCGCATGTCGAACTCAAATTAAAGACCTCAGCATTTCAAATGCTGTTTACTTCTTATGGGTACCCGGCCATTCTGGTATTACTGGAAATGAATGGGCTGATGAGTTGGCTAGAGCTGGTGCAACGAATGATTTCGTTGGTCCTGAACCAGCTTTACCACTTTCAACTAGTTGGATAAAGCACAAGATACGTTCTTGGGCTGCATCCAAACATGCCAGCTACTGGCGCAGCTTGCAAACTGGCGCTCAGACAAAGCATTTCTACCAGATTTAGATCTGAAAATGTCAAAGTGTCTACTGCATTTCTCCAAGTATCATTGAAGTGTTCTGGTCAGAGCTCTGACTGGACATTGCAAACTCAATTATCACATGGCTACTATTCAACGTGCTGAGTATTATTCGTGTGATTTGTGTGAATGCGATTATGGTACTTCATATCATCTGATATGTAACTGTCCCGCATTGAGGCAGCTACGTATCCGGGTTTTTGGTTCTCCATACATGGTTGAGTCTGTGTATGCGGAGCTAAAATTGAAGGATATTATCTCGTTTCTCACCCAATGTGGTCAGGAGCTATAGTCAGAAGGGTTCATCGTTCTTCCTGGAGTGAATGAATCCCTTCTGTATTAACCTTAAATAGGGTTTGGCAGATTGTTTGGCATCCTCTGGGGGGTACCGAATTTACTTCTGCTCGTACATACTGCGAGTCGTTCTGCATTCTTCCGGGAGTGCAGAATGATGTCGCTTTTGTAAGATCTCTAAATCCTCTCGGGGGTTGGAGGTTTTATTAACAGCAGACTGTTCGGGACCTCGTAGAGGTTCAGAATTTCCTTCTGCTTCCACTAAATGTGATCCTCAGCAGATTGTTCAGCATCCCTTAGGGGTGCAGAATTTACTTTTGCTTTTATGTGTTTTTGTGTCGTCAATTTTTCCCATCCTCCTAGTCCAACCCTTACCATTTCCTTTCAATCCTTCCCTCTTATATATCGGGAAAATGATGCTAAAAACAAATTGATGGCAAGGCACAAATCTCCAAATATCAAGGGGAACGTGCCATTTGAGCCAATTTGTTCTGATTCCTGATACATGAGTTACTTTTTATAAGTGTTACTTTTTTGGAAAATAAAGGTGTTACGAATCATTACATGTGTTACTTTTTTGTAAATTATAGGCGTTACGAACCGCTACATGCGTTTTTTCGTTACGTTTTAGACGTTGCGAAGCGTTACGTGAGACACTTTCTTGTGATTTATAAGTGTTACATGCGTCACTTTTTTGTAAAACGTCACTGCTTCACTTTTTTGTAAACGAATTTGTGGTACGAATCGTTACATGCTTTACTTTTTAATAAATTATAGGCGTTACGAAGAGTTACTTTTTCGCCAATTAAAATCGTTACAATCGTTACTTTTTCATAAGTTATAGATGTTACGAAGCGTAACATGTGTTACTTTTTTTTGTAAAATATAGGTGTTACGAGCTTTTTCGTAAGTTTTAGGTATTACGAAGCGTTCCTTTTTTGTGAATTAAAAGCGTTACATGCATTACTTTGTTGTAAATTGTAAGCGTTACATGGATTACTTTCATTTGTAAAATTGTTGCTTTATCGTGTGTTATGGGCGTTACATGTGATTTTTTGTAAGTTATAGGTTTTACATACGTTATTTTTTATGAATGAGGCGTTACGAAGCGTTACATACGTTACTTTTACTAAAAGCGGCGAAGTAAAAAACGTAAAATAATTTTCAAACTCGCCTCAAAACTATTCCCATCGGTAGTCATTGTCAGTCAAATTAATTTCGGCCTTCCTGATTTTCGGGTTTTGATTAACGACCGAAGATTGTAGTCATGGACAACAACAACAACAACAACAAAATTGAATCTCAGTCCCTTTTCTCGAACCGACTTCGATTATACCGGTTTCCGGATTCCAATTTCGGAAGGACCTGCAATAGTGGGACTCACTTTGCTTTCTCAGATATCTCTCAGCATTGAAGACTTTTCTGAATCACAGTTTTATCACTAACACCATCTTTTCGTAGGATCTTTCTGCCAAGCAAGTTTGGTGGTTATTGTATGCAGGAAAGTATAAAAAAAACTAAAATTTTCATTTGACAGCTAAATAAGTGTTTCATTCGCAATTTCTTTGACATACTGATTTTCTCAAAACAGTCACTTTATGGACATTTCAAGAAGCATAATGCATCATTGTTGTGGGATAAAATGTCTTTTGTAGTGTGTCATGCCACTGATTTGTTGTGAGACATATTTTACGGCTGCTGGGGCATTATGTCTGAGGCAAGTGAAAAAACTAAGAATGTGGCCGTTTTGGAAAATGTGTTTATATCAATCAATTCTCATCTTTTCTATTGGAGTCATTGAAAATTATGTTTCTCATCCGTACTGCAATGAAATACTAACATTCTCGAGGAAAATATATTAATACACTTGGAAATATCTCAATGTTTCGCTTTGAAAATTTTCTCGGGTCGCACCACGCATCCAGCCGAGTTTGTTTATTTTTTCTTTTTATTCATGAGTTGTTGTTCAGGGCGCGTACCACGTGTTCGTTTTACTCGGAGTCAGAGTAGCCCGCGTCTAGGTTCAAAAACGAAAACGGTATAAATCTTTTCAAACTAGTTGCGATTTGATGCTTGGGTAGGTGATTTTAATGCAATTTCAAGCGACGAACTTATCTTTCTTGATACGTCATTGCTTTCTTTTGTTTTGTTCGATTTTTCACCGTAAAAGGGTTATTTACCAAGTTGAAAGGAAAAAGTGAGCAACGTTAGCAATTTTTCTAAGAGTGTCCTGAAAATTTTACCACGAACAAGCGAAGGTTCATTTGTTGGTAATGTTATCGAAGAATAACAAGAAAGTTGAATTGTTAAAAAAAAACTATTAAATATTCATTTAGGGGTTAACCTTATTTTGTGCTAGGGCACATAACCAATTTCACTATCTTTACGTTTCGTCTTAGACTCGTCAGTGCAGAGCAGTTCAAATTGAACTGCTTACTGCGAACTTAAACAGTTCAATTTGAACCGCTAAGCAGACGTAAAGTTATTGCTATTTGCAACACACTTGTAATAAGCACCGAAGTGCTAAGTCTTTCCTGACGTGCCGAACGAAAACAAGTTTCGACTAATACTGGCCGATTCAGATGGTCATTTAGGGGTTAACCTTATTTTGTGCTAGGGCACATAACCAATTTCACTATCTTTACGTTTCGTCTTAGACTCGTCAGTGCAGAGCAGTTCAAATTGAACTGCTTACTGCGAACTTAAACAGTTCAATTTGAACCGCTAAGCAGACGTAAAGTTATTGCTATTTGCAACACACTTGTAATAAGCACCGAAGTGCTAAGTCTTTCCTGACGTGCCGAACGAAAACAAGTTTCGACTAATACTGGCCGATTCAGATGGTCATTTAGGGGTTAACCTTATTTTGTGCTAGAGCACATAACCAATTTCACTATCTTTACGTTTCGTCTTAGACTCGTCAGTGCAGAGCAGTTCAAATTGAACTGCTTACTGCGAACTTAAAATAACTAAAATAACAAATAGCAATAACTTTACGTCTGCTTAGCGGTTCAAATTGAACTGTTTAAGTTCGCAGTAAGCAGTTCAATTTGAACTGCTCTGCACTGACGAGTCTAAGACGAAACGTAAAGATAGTGAAATTGGTTATGTGCCCTAGCACAAAATAAGGTTAACCCCTAAATGACCATCTGAATCGGCCAGTATTAGTCGAAACTTGTTTTCGTTCGGCACGTCAGGAAAGACTTAGCACTTCGGTGCTTATTACAAGTGTGTTGCAAATAGCAATAACTTTACGTCTGCTTAGCGGTTCAAATTGAACTGTTTAAGTTCGCAGTAAGCAGTTCAATTTGAACTGCTCTGCACTGACGAGTCTAAGACGAAACGTAAAGATAGTATTAAATATTGTCTGAGTTATGCCCCTTTCCTAGAGCTTGCTTTTTGTTCAGAGGCTTGCGGTGAACACTTTCCCCGACGAACCACAAAACTGAAACCAAAATATTAATAAAATTATAGACGAAAAATGTATTGTTTTGTACTTGATCAGTTCAATTTTTTAAAATTAGAAATTAATTTCGACGGAAAAAAATTATTGCATGCAAACGATGCAGAATTTCAGATGAAAAAGTAATCACACATGCATGTAAATACGAACAATTCTGAACAAAGTTCATGAAAATCGTCTGAAAAGTTTTCGAGATTTCGAAATTGCTTCCATACTCTTTACACAGTCTGTTAATTTGTTCTCATCCTCTCCATTGAGCTTACATAGAAAGTTCCGATGCTGACTAGAAAAGAACTTATCTTGCTTCATTACAGATTCCATGCTTCACCAGAATGTCGTATTTCACGCAGTAGTGTGAATCATTCGATGTCAACGACACGCAGAAGATGGTGCCAACTGAATTGAGACTCAAACTCATTAACAAGTAATCAGATTCGGTCTACTTAGTGCAAAATAAACTCTTCATCCAAAATAGTTATTTTGGTATCTGTTCGCTACAAAGCAGTAGTGGTAATCACGGCGGTAATCAATGTGCATCTTTCCATTAGAATACAATTTATTCTTTCTTATTCAGCGTGTTAATACACTATGTCTGTTTTCAGCCCACTCGAATATTTGTTCACATCCATCGAATATTCAGGTTTTATGTTAATGATCGCTTTTATTGTTTTTTTTCACACTTCGGAATAAATGGTATAAATTTATTTCGTTTGTATTTCACACACACACACACACACACACACACACACACACACACACACACACACACACACACACACACACACACACACACACACACACACACACTAGTGTCCATAAGGACACTTTTGTGAGGTGATTTATCTTGCATCTATGTGCGATGATTTGAAATGTTGAGTCATTGCTTAATCTTAAACTGTGAATGTTACCTGAACTTTCAAATCAATCTTATAAATCGTTTAAAAAAATCCACGACATTGATATAAGGGAACTAAAGGGAATTAATTTTTTCTAAAAGCGATTCAGTTTTTTTCACTAGCTGTACGAAAAGAAATTTTTAATCTTGTAAAATTCATTCGCGAGTGCAGAAATCGAACGACATAGCCATATTATTACATATTCGATTCAGTTCGTCGAGCAAATCAGCAAATGTATGTGTGAGTATGTACGTGACGCTATAGTTTCATCATCTTAAAATCAAATGAAAGGTTCTATACTCCCAAAGGAATTGAATTCCTGTTGAATTGTAACCAGTTCCGCTATCGGGCTGCGGAGTAACGGGATAGAATGTGAAAAAAAAAACTTTTTTGTGGAGTTTGACCCTTTCTGTTTCAACAGACTTCGCACCTTAGTGCACAGAATCATTGTATGGCTAGTACTACGATTATATTGACACAAAGAATCCTCCCAGGTCGGGGCTCAAACATTCGACAACTGGATCCAGTAAGACCAGCACCCTATGCATTGAGCCACCAACCCTGGGATTATGAGGTGGACACTTTATACTTGCCTAATAGTATTTCCCCCCTTTTAATTCAGTTCAGCCAAACTACATACTTCGTGTGGATTAAACCAGACCCCAGAGCAATTATATTACCGACGTCCTAAAAAGAAATTCCCCAACAAAACACCATGAGGCAAAAATCCAGCTCGAACGGACTGTCGTCATTCGTCAAATTATCGTTGTGCTAAGGGCTCAGAGTCGTGCCCCCCGTGGGATTCTTTTGCGGTAATGACGGGTTGTAATTAGTAGCTTACAGCATGAGTAGTTTACAGTTTACGGTTGTTTTTCGATACGGTCAGATAATTAATTACCCATCGCTAAACAATGAGGTTCATTTGGTCGGAAAGCGAAGTGATTTAGCGGTTCGAAGGAAGTCGTGTTCAAAGGGCGCTGTTTATTCACCATATTCACATGTTTATCGACCGGATTAAGTACTTGTCAAAGCAGTCGTAAATAACCGAACAGTCGGCGGATAAGGTTACGCTAAATTCTACCCATTTCGTTATCACCGAGATGTGAATTCAATCAGACCGGTTGAGGTTAAATATCAATTGACGGCATAGGGGTGCAAAATTATGTGCGAATCAAATTGTGATTGATTTATTTCTGATTCGCGAAATGATGGGATATTTTCTCAAATACTTTTGGAAGCGGTTTATTGATTCGTGGCTCATAACTGTAACATAAGCGTGGATTGTGTGCTATTTTTGGAGCCTTCGGATGTAGCAATGAATTGCTACAATATTTTTATGAATGTTTACAATGATCAGATCAAGAATATTTCATTACCGTCTGATTATTGTTAAAGGTCAGTGAGATCTCCATTTGTCATCTTCATTTGTATAAATTTTTACTGTTGTTATCATGTCGTTTGTGATCAAATTATCATGATGTGTGTGATGATATTTGGATGCAGTGTAAACGACATTGCAGTTGATAGTAAGGATGAGAATGTTGGTAATTTAGTGATTATGATGATTGTGATCGTTGCGATAGATAACCTTTAAAAACACAACTTTTTTGATATTTATCTAAATTTTAAAACTAACAAAGCTAAAAATGTTACATACATGGTAAATTTCATAATCAGTTCAATAGTTTTAATTTTTAAGTGAGTAGCTCGGTGTTGGGAAACTCATGATCAGAAAAAGTTCATTCCGTTATCACTCGTAAAAAAATCAGCTCAAGAGATTTTCTAAAAAAAATTTCGGGGACTGAAAAAACAAATCGTGGATTTTCATGAAACAAGCATTCACAAAATTCGGGAACTCGAAGTTCACAAATGTCAACAAAACTTTATAACGAATTTTCAACCACAGAAACATCTCTTAGGAGATAATCGAAAGGGAGAAGAGCTTCCGATGATATTCCGATGCTGAATTTTCACTACGCTTAAGTTCGACACCGAAGTGGTTCGAGCAAGATTTAATTATATTCTCATCACTGTAAAAAAAAACTTCACTGAATAAATTCACAACTGAGAAATAATGATTGTGATATTTTCGGTGTACGTAGGAGGGTCAATATAAAAATAATATTGGCTCAATGTGGAAAAATGTAACATTTTCGACTATTATAAAGTGAGGCTCTGTTTAGTTCACTTTCACATCTCATCCAAGTCAGTCGATAAAACAAAACAGCTTACGTTGGGGACGGAAGAAACCTAGTACAGTATTGTGTAGTGAACAAAAGAACGATCTGGAAATGAGTGAACCAAACGAACAAAAGCTATCGCCGCCACTACGAAAGAATACAATTATTGTTAACTTCAGGCAGTGCAAAGTTCGATCTTCGGTACACGAACTTGAAAGTTTGCTTAAAGAACAAATGCATCTTAATATTAAACGTGTGCATTAACTTCAATTCAACAAGACAAATAATGTTGTTTACATTCAGTTCCACAAAAACTTGGATGAAATTCAATTCGCTGAAGACAATAACAATGTGCACTATGAAGAGCATGAAAACATCACGTACAACATTCCAATATATATGAAAGATAGTGGTATAGAAGTGCGTGTGCATTATTTACCCTCAAACATCTGTGATCCTTATATTCGCAAAACTATGTCCCAATATGGAGAGATTCTTTCCATCCAAAAAGAAAAGTGGAAGAACTTTTTCCCAGGTATTCTAAATGGCGTACGTTTGATACGCATGCGCTTGAAGAGGGCTTTACCTTTTTATGTAATGCTCGGTCAAGATACAAGGGTTTCTTGCAAATCACTTGTTACCTATGACAATCAGATGGCCACATGTCAATATTGCCAAAAAGTTGTTCACTTTGGTAAGCCATGTGCAAAACTGGAAAAGAAGACAACTGCACCAAAGGACAACAGTGCTTCCTTCACACCAACCCCAAAAACCCCAGTACAGCAGCTGCAGCTAACAACGAACTCAACACCTGGAACGAGAATAGCGAACCACTGCTCCCCCTTAAATTGATGGATAGCAATGAAAACGCCTCTCCTCCTAGGAAAAAGATGACAACTAGATCTAGCCATTAAAAAAACGCTAAGCTTAAGTGCCGCATATGAGCTGAAATAAAAAATATTATTGAAAAAAAGTGAGGCTTTGTTGATTAATGGATGAATAGCATATTGAATTCAATAATTTTGTACATTTTTAAAAGGGCTTTATATGAAAATTTTAATCAGTAATAGTTGTTATGTTCATATTATTATTATTATTATTATTATTATTATTATTATTATTATTATTATTACTATTATTATTATTATTATTATTACTAATTTGCATTTGAACGTTTGCTGAAATAACTTTACGAGAATAATATTTTTATCATTATTGAATTCTGCTATATATCAAATCACTATTTCACAATATTTTAAATCTCTATATTATTTGTAGTCAAAGTCCTATTGATTTATTAATCAACAGAGCATCATTTCGGTCATAGTCACAAATGTTACATTTTTAAAATATTGAACCACCCTAGTTCTTTTGATTCGCTAATCAACAAAGCATCAAATTGCAAGTGCTAAAAATTTCTGAATTTTTTCCATTCAACCACCCTAGGCGCACTTAAAATTTTCAGAAAAGTTCAGTTTGTGTTCATCGGCGAATCTCTTCATCATGTATTCTGCAATGGGTTGAGACATAACGGCTATAAAAATTCATGTCTGAAAATCAATTGTGAAAAATTTCACAACTCATCCAGAGAATACCATATTTACTGTCACTATTATTCTGCTGTTCGTCGAACAACATATATTGTTATGCAACACACATTGGGAACTTAACAAGAATTTCAATGTTAGAGTTAAGGTTCATAGTTAAATAAAAACGATGTATTGAAATAACTTGTCGAATTTGTATGCAAGAGATCTATCAGTATAAAGATTCATCAAGGAATACGGGTAGACCCCGAAATCATCAAAATAGTGCCCTTCATCTGCCCTCAGCATCTTAGAGCTAAAGCAGTGTGATTTATTAAATATATTCATAAATAAAGGAAAAGGTACTCTTCACATTATTGTTGTTATTATATACAGGAAACGAAGCGAAACGGGTTGGCTGGTCCCGTAAGCAGAAGCGCTTACACGGACTCCGCTGAAATAAAAAAATATATTCAGACAATATAACGAAAAACCTCGACCTGATGATTCGGGCCCGTCAAACTCATATCAGACTTTCTAAAGAAAATTCGTTGTGTTATGAGACTTGGGCTGGATATTCAAGTTTCCTTGTCCTGTTCTCAATTTGTATGATGGCCGGATGCTCACACTCCTGCATGCTCAAACTTAGATTTCCAAATGAAAGGTTGTAATTATGCCTTTCTCAATTACATTATAAGGATTTCCTAGTAACACATTTTGTTGTGACAACTTATTACTAACAAGTTTTTTTTTATAATAAAATTTTTATTCTGGCCTTTTTGCGTAAAAGCTTCACGTGGCCGATTGGCTTACATTTTTGTTACTTATTTTTTTTTGCTATTGGATCTCGTTGGCACCCTTTTTCTAGGGGGAGCACACTTAATTGCATATTCGAAGTTCGGTAAAATTTAGTGCTGGTCCATCCATCAAAACTAGTATTTTGCGGAACAGTATGCTTTTTGGAATGTTTAAACTGTATTCAGTTAATAGAAAAACAAGAATTCAGCACTTGTTCGAAAGATTACTGTACAATGTCATTTTTGTACTGATTTGATCAGCTAACTAGATTGTATTTGCTGCTGTCAAATTGTTCGGTAAAATAAATGCTGAGCCTACAGCTAGTATTTTTATTTTGCGGAATGTTCGTTCTTATTTTGCCGAATTGTTGTAAACTTGTATAAATATGTATCAGATGTGAAGTTAAGTGCTTGTGTTGAACCCGCCATTTTGCAAGTTGGATTTCAAAATTTTCTAAACGGATAAAATCTTAAACACCATTGGTGATTGTGATGCAGAAGCAATGCAAATGCTTGGTAAGCATGCTTGCTGTTTAAAACTTCTTTTTGTACCTGATATTTTTTTATAGACGACACCATGTCTTGTTTTTTCTGTCGTCGCCTTATTCCGGGATATGTCGAAGGCCTGGGCCAGCACATTAAAGATGGTAAGTATATATAATATATTTAAATATTGCCGATCGCCATACACGTATTAATATTTCTTTAAGAGATTTTCTGCGAACGCTTTTCATCATTTGTCAGAAGACTCCAAGTCGAGGAGCTAGGAGAGCTCGTGATGAGAATCATGCGAAAGAAAATTTGTTAAAAGAATTCATAAAATTGATAAAGGTAATCATATTTTTTGTTTTAATTAGTATTTTGTAACGTAAATTGATGTTTACAGCTGGAAGATGCATACCCCACCAAAAGTAATGTTCCTCTGGTCTATGTGAAGGGGTTTTTTTCAGTCATAGGCTCTAGTGCTGTAATATTATGGAAGCAGCATTCAATTATGTTGGAGCCAGATTTAAGGAAATGTTTTCAGGTGTTAATTGAATTTTTTTTCGTATTAAATGCCTATATACAGCCGACAGACAAGCAGTTTTATGTTTTTGTATCATACAACTTGCTTGGACTCGGACAACTAACAACCACTGGCGAGCGATTAATGCAAATTATTGAGTGATTGATTTTTCTTTTGTAATTTACATTGATTCAACCCTTAAAGAAAAAATAAAGTGCTTGGGTGAAATATGAATAACATCGCCATTTTATTATTTGTAATAAAACATGGATTCTGCTATTGACGCAATTTGTTAAAGATGCTGACTTGGTCAGTTATGTTTATGTTATATTACATACCTAATTGACCGAAAAATATTGCTAAAAATTACCGATCAGTCGCCAACGAAACATTCGTCATCTATTTTAATTGCGGAACTGACTACCGAACACTAAGCTGTTCTAATTTCGTCAAAAATATTACTGAGCTCGTTAAACCAATTTAAGTGTGAGATGAGTTTACATTTCCATCCAACGAGGATCGGGGGTCACTTCGTCCGCGGCTTATCCCATCATCCATTGCTTTATCGTCGGTGTTGTGTGTGATTTCCGTTTTATTTTCGTTTTCCTTGTTGATCGTAGTCTTGGGCTCGTTGAGAGTTGCTGTAGATGCGCCTTGTCGTACATTGGTTGCATTTACTGGATGGTTGGAGGGTAAGGTGTTAACTGCAGCTGGCCCAGTCCTTGTCCAGTTTATCACATGGCTTACCGTAGTGAACAGCTTTTTGGCAATATTGACATGTGGCCATCTGATTGTCATAGGTAACAAGTGATTTTCACGGAATTCTTGTATCTTGACCGAAAATCACATAAGAAGGTATAGGCCTCTTCAAGTGTATACGTAACAAACGTACGTCATTTAGAATACCGGGGAAAAAGTTCTTCCACTTTTTTTTCGATAGAGAGAATCTCTCCGTATTGGGATATAGTTTTGCGAATATAAGAATCGTTGACGCTTGGGGGAAGATGCACACACGGCCTGGGCCAGCACATTAAAGATGGTAAGTATATATAATATATTTAAATATTGCCGATCGCCATACACGTATTAATATTTCTTTAAGAGATTTTCTGCGAACGCTTTTCATCATTTGTCAGAAGACTCCAAGTCGAGGAGCTAGGAGAGCTCGTGATGAGAATCATGCGAAAGAAAATTTGTTAAAAGAATTCATAAAATTGATAAAGGTAATCATATTTTTTGTTTTAATTAGTATTTTGTAACGTAAATTGATGTTTACAGCTGGAAGATGCTTACCCCACCAAAAGTAATGTTCCTCTGGTCTATGTGAAGGGGTTTTTTTCAGTCATAGGCTCTAGTGCTGTAATATTATGGAAGCAGCATTCAATTATGTTGGAGCCAGATTTAAGGAAATGTTTTCAGGTGTTAATTGAATTTTTTTTCGTATTAAATGCCTATATACAGCCGACAGACAAGCAGTTTTATGTTTTTGTATCATACAACTTGCTTGGACTCGGACAACTAACAACCACTGGCGAGCGATTAATGCAAATTATTGAGTGATTGATTTTTCTTTTGTAATTTACATTGATTCAACCCTTAAAGAAAAAATAAAGTGCTTGGGTGAAATATGAATAACATCGCCATTTTATTATTTGTAATAAAACATGGATTCTGCTATTGACGCAATTTGTTAAAGATGCTGACTTGGTCAGTTATGTTTATGTTATATTACATACCTAATTGACCGAAAAATATTGCTAAAAATTACCGATCAGTCGCCAACGAAACATTCGTCATCTATTTTAATTGCGGAACTGACTACCGAACACTAAGCTGTTCTAATTTCGTCAAAAATATTACTGAGCTCGTTAAACCAATTTAAGTGTGAGATGAGTTTACATTTCCATCCAACGAGGATCGGGGGTCACTTCGTCCGCGGCTTATCCCATCATCCATTGCTTTATCGTCGGTGTTGTGTGTGATTTCCGTTTTATTTTCGTTTTCCTTGTTGATCGTAGTCTTGGGCTCGTTGAGAGTTGCTTGGGGGAAGATGCACACGCATTTCTATAGCACTATCTTCCATATATACTGGAATGTTGTACTTAATGTTCTCGTGCTCCTCATAGTGCACATAGTTATTGTCTTTTGTGAATTGAATTGTATCCTCTTTATAGAACTGGATATAAACAACATTATTGGTCTTATTGCATTGAAGTAAATGCACACGTTTAATGTCAAGATGCATTTGCTCCTTAAGCAAACCTTCAAGTTCTCGTATCGAAGGTCGAATTTTGCACTGCCTGAAGTCAACAGCAATTGTATTCTTTCGTGTCGGCGGTAGCTTTTGTTCGTTTGGTTCACTCATGTCGAGGTCGTTCTATTGTTCACTACACAATACTGTACTTGGTATCTTCTGTCCTGAACGTAAGCGGTTTTGCTATATCGACTGACTTGGACAAGATGTACGAGCGAACTGATTACTAACAAGTTGAAACTAAAATATACTCATATTTGTAGTTGCGAACTAGTCACCTGTTTTAAATATGTTACTTGGATTAAGAAATAAATCTCTTTCTATAAAAAAAAAGCGCTGTGAAAATCGACTTTGCAATCAAGACCCGGAGAAAGCGTTTTCGAAATACCATGCGATTTAGTTACTCGTGATCGACAAATGTCTATGTGCGTGTATCTGTATGTAACGCAAATGTGTACACGTTTTCCTTAAACTCAGCTGAACCGACTTTCAGAAGCATAATGAATGTCCATAACTCCCATAGCCTATATTAGAATTTTATTCAAGTCAAATTTCCGGTTCCGGAGTAACGGGGTAAATATGTAAAACGGATTGATCACCTTGCAGTGAGATGATACCTTTTTTTTATCAATCCGCATGTCTTTTTTGCATGGATATTCTTAGGTGTTTTAGTTCTCATGACATTATTTTAATTATCGTCGTTTCAAAAGGCAAATTGAGATTTTAATCACTCATTACCCTGTAATGCCGAAACTGCAAATCGTATCGAATTTCAATCTTAACGTGTGACAATCGACTGAACATTCCATGAGATGTCGAAGTAAATTCCACTTTAGAGTTTTTCGTCATTATTTATGGTAGTTCCAGAGCCGGTATTCAGGAACTAGCATAGCCCAAAATGATTCGAATGGCCATAAATTATTACGCCAAACAATATGGTATGAATATTATAAACTCATCATCTGTAATTCCAGAATCGGATAAAATTCACCAATTTTGTATGGGACCTTAAGTCCTGTAATTTTTGTTTTTGAAGTTCGATTTGGTCTTTTTTGAGAAAATGATTGAGCTTCGAGAAACGATTCGATACTGGAACCGGAATTCTAAAATCGGTGTAGCCGAAATCAGTTAAATTCACCTGAGGAGTGTGTAGACATCTTTGAGAAATTGTAGTGCGAATTAAAATTTGGAGGTACATTCCGAATCCAAAAACGAATACCGCTCAAACTGAAATAAATTTATTTGGTAATCGACTATCCAAATCTGCAAACCCGATAAACCTGATTAATTTATGTTAAATGGACCTTTTTATACTAATCACCCTGTATCTTCCAAACCAGAAGTCGGATCTGACTAAAAAGTAAGATGTTTTATAGGATTTTAAGACCTCTCATTTGAATCATAGATGATTTTTAGATTCCATTTGAATCTTAGATCGGTTCAGCCATCTACGAGAAAAATTAATTGCATTATTTTAATTTCGTTTCACATGTTATCCTGTGGTTCCGCAATCAGAAGTCGGATCCAAACGTAATTCAGGAACCTTGTTTGGGAGTATACGAATTTTCATATGAATCTGAGTTTGTAGAAAACAGCTTAGCCATCTCCGAGAAAATTGAGTGAAATTATTTGTCACACACGCATTTGCTGATCTCGACGAACTGAGTCGTATGGTATATGGAAGTCATGTTCTTCCAGCATTTTTTGCTGTAAGTAGCTTAAATCAATATAATTATGGAATTACTTCCAACTAGATAATGCTGATATCATCTGGTTTACATATGCCAAATTCGAAAGATTATGTTGCCAAAAATGAACCGTGCTAAAATTGGTCCGAGGCAAATTGTCATGAAAAAGGATGCTGTACACTGTCTTTTTGGTAATTAGAAACAATTATATGTAACAGTATAAAAAATCGTGTTTCCCGTTGCTCCCAAGCATTGCTTTTTCATACAGTGCTCAAAACTCCTACTACTGGAATAAGGCTTACACAAAAATATCGATATCTCCGTTAAAAACGGACGGATTTTAACAATCTATGGCTTGTTGGATAGCTATTACCGTGCCGAATCTAAGTCTAAAAACATATTCTGTTTTCAAGGTCAAATGTGACAGATACTGTCAAAAAACTAAAAATTTTGACATAAAACTTCGTATAACTCAAAAAGTAAACATCCGTTCTCAAAACCATTCAATGGCGTTCTGGGTGACGGGGAGACCTTTCATTTGAGACTAGTTTGATCAAAAGCGGTCCAGCCATCTCTGAGATCTCGACCTCTTAGTTGACAACACACATACACACACACGGACATTTGCTCAGTTCGTCGAGCTGAATCGATTGGTATATGACATTCGGCCCTCCGGGCCTTGGAAAATTTTTCGAAAGTTTGAGCGAATTCTATACCTATTTTTATATATATAAAAAAAGGTAAAAACATGAAAAAACTGCACTCGATATATTTTAGATATTGTTCGACCGCTTCTCACAGTTATAAATTCAAATGAAAGGTCAGTTGCAGTCTCGAGGGCTGCTACTGAATTTCATTCAGATTCAACTTCCGGTTTCGGAGTAACGGAACATAATGTGCAGTACATTTTAACAAAATTCACTTGATTTCCTCTCAGAAACCGCTGATGAATTTCTTAATTCTAAAGCCTGCCATTGAGCTCTATCCGGTTCCGAACATACATGGTAGAAAATTAAGTGCGCACGATTTGTTCAGAAACCGCTGGAGTTATTTCCACAAGCCTAGATCCCAATGAAAGATCTTGCAGTTTGAAGGCTTGTCAATGCATTTTATTTTGATCAACTTCCAGTTCTGGAGTAATTTAAAGTGTTAAATGAGAAAAATTTATGAAAAATCTTTCGATTTTCACAAAGACTGCAAAACCAGTTTAAATATATGGTTTCATGGCCTCATACCCTGCTTTTCAATTTTATCCACATAAGCTTGCTGGAAAGAGATTTGTATCGAATGATGAGGTCATCGCTGAGACTGAAGCATTATACCACAGATAACAGCTCCCTAATTCATTTGAGCTCCTATTTTTGTCTCATCCCTTCATCTAATAACTTTGAACATGAATCATATCTTACAACGTAGCTGAACCAAACTGTGAAATGTTTTAAAATGTTTATTTAAGTTATTGTCACACTTTTCCAATTAAAAAAATGGTATTAAATTCTTTATCAATTCTTTTTTCCAATTAAAAAAAATCACTTTTCGATTAAAAAAAACATTTTCGTCTCAAGTTTTACAGTTCGCCATATTTCTGAATATTTACCAATTGATTCGTCTCAAAACATGATCACTATTTCACATAATAACACCATTATTGAATGTTGGATGACTTCACAGCTAGTAATGTTCACTTTTCACTTGTTAAATTAACGATTAAATACTTCTAAAATCACCCGGCAAGTAATAAAAGTCTATATGAGATGAAAATTTTCTCTTAATTCAATTGATTGCGCTTTGTTTTCATCTCATTTCGTATCGCATGGTTGCCAAGTTTTGTCAAAATGTCACAAAAAATGTTTGTTGTTTTACTTTAAATTATAATCTACAAGCTTTTTTTGGTATCCGTGAAATTAATTTAATTATATTATTTAAATAGGAAGCCGTTGCCTTATACAGTCACGAATTTTTTTTTTGAAAAATCCTGAGTAAATTTCAGATTAGATAACCTTTAAAAATCACTACTGCCCCCAACTCAACTGTTCGCCGCGAGATTTCAAAAGTTTTCTGGAATGATAGCAAAGTTTGCCTGCTTAGTAAAATCTTCCAACTACAACAATTTGAATACCTCTCACACGATTTCCCTGAGGTTGCTGTCAGAGTGAAAGCGTCACGCGCGTACGAGCTAGTTGTATTTGATCAAAGCAAACCTGTCAGAGTGAATGCGATGCGAAAACAGTACATCGCATTGAATAGCTTCGCTTCAGTCCGCGTTCCGCGTTCACTCTGACAGCAACTTAAGTGTAAAAGACGTGAATTCGATCGGAATAAAACAAAAATGTAATAGTCATTTTAACCAACATTCTTTGTGAAGTGAATGTAGCACCCAAAATAGTGTCGATCGCGGTAACATCTGCAAGTATTCGCTACACTGCTTGAGAAAAGTTTATATGCGAGCCTGCATATCTGTTTTCTGTGATTTACCTAACTCTATTTAAAAGGTAATGGAATTGCTGGAAAATTCGACTTTTCGAAGCTCCGGAAACCCTTACTGCTGTATACCATTCGATTCTGCTCGACGAGATTGAAAATTTCTCTGTGTGTACATATGAGTGTATTTGTGCACCCTCCAATGATTTTTCTCTCCGCTTGGCTGGTACAAGTGGTACAAGTGACGTAATCAATAAAACGAACTTTTTTTTCTCGGAGATAGCTGAACCATTTTCTAGAAACTTGGGCTTGTTTAGAAGCTACTGTTAGTTATGAATCAAGTTTTAAAATCGATTGACTATCGTTTCCGGTTCCGAAGATATAATGCTATAAGTGCCGTAACCGACAAACCGCATTAATTTTCTCTCCGCTCAATTTCTCGAAAATGGCGGAAGCGATTGTAAGCAGTTTAGGTTAGTTTGAAAGATGCTGCTAAACCGTTAATCAAATTCGTAAAATGAATTGCAGATACCTTCGGTTTCGAAGATATCACTTTCTCTTTCTATCTGTACATTTTTTCGGCTAAACCGTTTTCAACAACCTTAGACACGTTTAAAAGCTAATATTGGGCTATGGATCAACGATCACAGAAGTGACGAGACGGACAAATCGCACTTCCTCATATGCTCAATTGTCTCGAGGATTAAAGAAACGATTTCAACAGTCTTCATTTAAAATTGAAAGCTACTATTAGAAAACTGATCAAATTTGATAAATTTGAAATTTTCAGATTATGCCAATGATCAAGTTCAAATGTATTATTGCTGATACATTCGACTTCTAAAATGTTGCTGAATATGCGCTTACGTGCCCAATGAATGCCCTTACGTGCCCAATATTCAATAAGAGCAATATAATTGTTCTAACGGCTTACCAACCGGTCTACACTGCTTTTATACCATGATTTCTCCTTATTCTTGAAAAATCTTTTCCTCATCCACCTAGGGCATTGATAATGCCTTTCTCTTGCCATTCAAACAGTCTCATAAACATATTTTTTCATTGAGATAATTTTTGGCATAAATTTGGGCAGATTTTTAACACAAATTCACCCTCTCAGCAGGCCGTTTTATTTTGTTGGTCTATGAGCGCTTGTTGAACGACATATTGCACGAAATATTCGTTCGGTTTGCTGGAACGGTTTGTTGTTGTTTTTCCTCTTGCAAAAATAGTGTGAAAATTAAGTGTTACCTTTACATAGAAAGAAAATTTATTGTTATTCTACGTGAAGTAGAAGTATTATACAGCTATGTAGTGTTAGTTTAAAAAAATAAGTGGAAAAAACTTCAGAAATTCGGCAGTGAAACTAGTCCAACGGGGCCCCAACTCCTCATATTAAAAATGGATCAAGAATGGACCTCTGTCTGCCGGGTTTGTTGAATGAAAAAAATGGCATTCGGTACAACGGTCTGTTTCAAAATCGGCAAACGAAGGCCCCGTGTTGGCCTCCCGTTGAACGTTTGATTGGACTTTCATTGGACCAATGATCTAACGTATTGGACCAATGAAGGACCACCGTTGAACGTTTTTTTCTAAGAGGGTTGTTAAGTTTCATAGCAAACTTTTCAGAAGGTTGCATAACATACAGGCGGTTGCGATGCACAAGTGATGAAATATATATTTCACGTTTACTGTCTTAACTTGCATTTCAGTCTCATCGATAAAGTCGGCGTGATGCGAAGACGATATATTTTTTTGAATATTTTCAACTTTTTCATTAAAAAACACTTAATTTTGGTAATGTTGCCGGCAATATTGGTGTACTACAACACGAGTATTTCTGTGTTAAATTTTTGCTACTTGCATTGAATGGGACTAGGAGTCGTGAACCTTTTAACTTGGAAGAGTAATGGAATACAATTTCCAAAGTATCAATGCTTTTTAAAAGCCACAAACATTTTCTCGTCGTCTCAAACCAAACCCAAAACCGAAGTCACGCGGATTTTTTTTACGCGGATTGGTTTTCTTGTTTTGTTTTAGAAATGCATGAAAAGTCGAGATCTGGTGTTATGCATTTCCAAGACATTTTGCATTAAAAAAATTCACGTCCAACGCACACGCCTACTACGGTCGTTTTTATACTGGGGATATCTCATAAATTGAATTTTGGATTTTTTTTTGTAATTTCACTCAAATGTAACTAAAGAGTTCATGTAATCAAGTTTGTTCATTCGCTTAATTTTTTTTAGAATTTATTCGTTTTGTGTAGCTCTCACCGAATTCAAAAACTGCTTCTGCAACGACGCAACCGGTGCTTCTAGAGTTAAGCATAGTAGTATTGCCATGAGATAGGAAAATGCTACGGCGGCAAAGTGGATCGTTGTCTAAAAATGAATAAAAATCAAATATAATGGGTTGTTCTAACTAATACACAAACAGTAACGTACCATTCCAAGCACACTGAAATGAATCGGAGATCGGATACTCAAAACTATCAATCGCATCACGAATACGTGAGCCAAATAGGCGGAATAGGTCATTCGTCCCAGAGGCTCGAAAATTCGAAAATCAAAGATCCGTTTCAGTACCGGCTGTATTCCGTGAGTAATTCCGATGAAAAAAATACCACAGAAAATACCCCATGAATGTTTCATCACTGGAAAGTAGACTGCCATCCACAGAGATGGTTTCTCAAAGTCATACACGTAAAAAATGTAGTTCAGAAGAAAACTGACTATTGCCATTGGAAAGACAAGATACCAAATAATGCAAAACCACTGTAATGAAATTTGATCGATTAGAATCTGCAATTTTTTCTATCAAATATTTGTACTAACCTTTTTCAGAACAGGATCAATAGCCTTCTTTTGCAAATGAATGTAGATTAAGCCGGTCACAATTCCGGCAAGGAAGTTTCCTGTGTTGACATGCAGCGGTATGTAAGATTTCAAATATAAATCGTCGAACAACATGGTAAATCGTTGAGATCTGTCAAAATATTATAACTTTGAGGTTGAAATATGGAATACGATTGAAAATTTACTCGAGTGTTATCACGAATACTGCTTCTAGTTTTTGATAGTAGATGAACAAAGCAGGAAGGACGTACGATCCGATCGCGGTAACCACTACTATTGGAACCAGGAACCTACGGAACCTGTTGATCAGTATCAGTAGCAAGCTTCCAACAATGAATAATTGATAGTCACATCCCAGGTACCATCCATGCTGAACACACTGTGAAGTTAAAAATAGTGTAAGTCTACTGAATTGCAACAATTTAGTCAAAATGTATTTACTGGTTGATTTGCATTGACGTAATTGTTGATGTACAGCAAATTGGTCCACCAATTCCTCCGGCAGAAGGTCCTCTCGATTTCCGACCCAAGTTTCCATAATGGTCCATCCAGCAGTTTCGAAAGCCAAGTGGCATGTAGTAAAATCACGAAGGCGTACGCAGGCGTTAGACGAATGTAGCGATATAAGACAATTTTCATTAGAAATGGAAACCCAAGTTTTCCCGAGTTGCTAGTGTCAGCGTAGGACATAACGTGGATTGTCAGCAGTAAGCCGCTGATGAAGAAAAAGGTTTGTGTGATTTGTACTCCACCGGTTAGGATCATTGTTCCAATGTTGTGGTAAGTCTGTGGGCATCGATCGAGCAATAGATATTAGTTATGGTACTATAAGTATGTTCGGTATTAGGATACCATTTCCATCTTAGCCGTATTTTGCTTGGGAATAACCGCAAATAAAAGTGCCGCATGACCCATTATTACGAGGTGCATTGTAAGGAAACGAATAGCTTGCAGGAATCGGAGCTCCTTGATCAATTGATTCTGGGAACGAGCGGTCAGTTTGTACCAGTTGCGAAGAATCGAAAACGATGCGTATAACATTTTTCCTAAAAAATATGGTTCAATTTACTATAAAAAAGGTTGGCATAATAATATTGTAGGATGTTAGTAGTATGCCAGGTGATGACATTGAATTATTTTTTGTTTTTTTTTTTAAAGGGAGTGAGTCTTACTTTACTATGGGGCATCTTTTCAAAATTCGCCTAGTGGAAGAATCGTGAATATCCCTGAGCCTAAATGTTGCTCTCAAAACAGTCTAATTTCAACTTATAGTAAAGTAATCAATCGAAACAGTTAGTTTGAGTGATAGTGCAACTGTGACATAATTTAATTGAAATATACATCAGTTGATTCGAGAATTTGATTTGAAACCATGATGGATGTAAAATTCAATTCAAATGCATCGATTTATCAATAAACAGGACTGTATGTTTCAAAACACACTTAGTATAGCTTTCAAAGTATATTGAAAAATGAAGAATTATAAAGTATCTTTCAATTCAATTGTCTGCTCCAAATATGTGCATGAAAATTGATGTAAATTCACAAAATGTTTCTATCTGTGTAGTGGAAAGTGTTAAAAGTGTTATTCATGGAATAATCCTGATTTGCGAAACTAATAAATGTTCAACCGACGGTTGCTGTGAATTTTCCGCCCAAAATGAAACTATGTCTAGCGATCGAAGCGCCATCTGCATATCATTGTCGGTTTTATCAAATTTTTGTTATCAGATTTAAGTGGAATGTGTGAAAATTTACAAGTCAATCGTGTGATTCAGGCCAAAAATCTAAAACTGGTCTGCAGCAAACCCATGCGCGAGTGTTTTTTTAATTTTTTTTATTTTGTCAACAGCAATGCAAATAGGAGAAGCAGGATACTGGTGAGATTGTTCCTTATGAATTAAATGTATGAATTGATAGCGAACCTCTCGACAGTCGGTTGTCCGGAGTTTTGCGAGTTTCGGAAGCAAGTTCGTATTTTAGTAGGAAGCGCATATTAGTACAAAACGCGATAACATTGCAACGTATTCTCGGTAACCGGCTACCCAGAACAATAAACACATGATAATAGTTTTTTTTAAATAGAATAACAAACAACCCCTTCCTTCGATGCATGTGGAAATACAGAGGATTCCTCGGTTTCTAGCAGCAATATGCACTGAACTAACAATCCTTCCTTCCCAAGTAGATTTGCATTCGGACGTGGACGGCGTCGGTATTGACCAGCATGCAGGGATCAATGCAGCTTACACAATGTGGAACTACGTTCTATTCCCAAGCAAGTTGTTTCAGAAAAAAACATGTTGCCAGCCTAATTGGTTCTGATCAATAACGGAGTAGCAACACACGGGCGGTTTCTAGTGCTAACATAATGTTAATGCTAATATCTCGAGTAGTACTAAACACGAAACATCATAGTTCTTTCAATTTGTGATTCAATTTTTCGAATTTGTGAGATAACTATAAAGAACTCAAAAGTTAAGTTTTCTCAAATTTTTGGAAACTGAGGAGAGCTCTTTCTCGTACCCCACATATCGGTCCCGATGCAGGCACCCAGAAGGGGGGTACGCCCCTCCCCAAATCGGACACTTTCATCGGTACATTTTATTTAATTTTTTTCGGTTTTTTAACGATATCAAACTAACTAGAGATTATAAGAGGAGAAAGAATATGAAATCATAGAGCCATAGTACTCAAGGAAGAGCAAGGATGTGAAGAATAAAGTGCGGAAAAGTGAGACGTGACAAGGGTCATTTAAGTAAGCAGAAGGCTTCTCGTATCTAAACTTTTACCTTCTACCAGAGGAGTCGAACTTAGGCATCTTAGCGATACGAGTTATCCGAGTCTCTGATATGTCAGAAAGTAAAGGCAAAGGTCGTTTGCCATTTACTGTCCGAACCGGCAAAAGTAAAGTTACGAGTAGTTGTCACATTCTGCCCACGACGGTTTCTCACACAATTTTATTTAAAGACTGTCCCAGAAAGTATGGACGCACTTTGATTTCGCTGTAAATAATTCACAAGTGTTAGATATTTAAATTTTATTCGATATACTGATAATATTAGGCTACAACAACAGAATATTATTCTCAACATTTGCTAATTATCCATTGTAGACTAGCTGACGCACCTTCTTGCGAACGTTCCTCATTAAATTCCGTACAGACTTCTTGGCGACAAGTTTTGACACTTTTTTCCAATCTTTTTCGAACTGTTGAATGGTTTCGGCTGCCGAGACATGTTTCCTAAGATGTGCCTTCGTTAATGCCCAAAATTCCTCAATTGGTCGAAGTTATGGGCAATTCGGAGGATTCATGTCTTTTGGGACGAAAGTGACAGTTTTGGTAGTATACCATTCTACCGTTGATTTCGAGTAGTGGCAAGAAGCAAGATCTGGCCAGAAAACAACAGGATTCTTGTGGCTTCGAATCATGGGTAGAAGTCGTTTTTGTAAACATTCTTTGATGTATATTTCGCTGTTCATTGAAGCAGTGGTGATGAAGGGTTTCGAAATCTTGACGCAGCTACAAATTGCTTGCCAGACTTACCTTTCTTACCACTTAGCTTTATTATCAAATTTTTCGATCTCAATCGATGTCTCGGACTGGTTTAACACTGGCCCTCTCGCACCGTATAATATTGTGGTCCCAGCAAGGATTTGTAATCGAGTTTCACGTAGGTTTCGTCGTCCATGATTATGCAGTTCAAATTTCCAGCAAGAATCGTATTGTACAGCTTTCGAACCCTCGGCCTGATCGATGCTTTTGTTTCGGACTACGTTTTGGTTGTTTCTGCTTATTATAGGTTCGAAGATTCAAACGTTCTTTAGCACGAAGATCATTTGACTTCGAAGTGCCCACTTTTTTGGCCACATCCCGAACTGAAATCTCCTTCTTTTGCTCGCACGGCTTTTTCACTTACTCCTTCAATTTTTGCTATCTTTCTCATACCGTTTTCGTTTATTGATCAGAGCAGCCCGAAAGCTGACCCAGAGTCGCCCAAAAAACGTTTGATATGTTTGTTTTATCAACCTGAGGTCGCTCTAGATCGGACTCCAATCGCGTAGTTTCGCTCTGAAAATTTTCTCGGGTCGCACCACGCATCTAGCCGAGTTTGTTTATTTTTTCTTTTTTTTTTCATGAGTTGTTGTTTAGGGCGCGTACCACGTGTTCGTTTTACTCGGAGTCAGAGTAGCCCGCGTCTACCCGCATAGCGTTTTTGCTACCTGGGCAGCCATGGCCACCAGACGGCTACCAAAATTGATTCAGTGACGGTTGTCAAATCCAATTTGACAAAACAAAGTCGCCTGTATCTAAGTTAGCCGAGCGTCTTCATCTTCTCACCTTTGCTGAAAATGTCAAAGATTTCAATGTGGAAAAATCTTGGTGGATAAGGTTGTATCGTTTGAGTTGTATATCTGGCAGCGGTGAGCCAGTCGGTCACCAGAATGTCTGCCAGCCATATTTTACCAGCTGGCAGCGTTTAGTCAGCCGTCTGGCAGCCATGCGTATGCGGGTAGGTTCAAAAACGAAAACGGTATCAGTGACAGTCCGCGTTCTGTGCACCATTTGTACACAATTTTTCGGCGTTGTTCTGCTGAAAGTCCACGCATTTCGAAACAAACAAATGAAAACTAACAAACAACGGCAAAAGTGGTTAGAGAAGAGTGTAAACAATAGGACGCAGCCATAAAGATTGACAGATTCTGAACCATTGCGAAATGGCAGCGGTTTTTGGTTGCGTCCATACTTTCTGGGACAGTCTTTATACATTCTTTTGGCCAGTACTTCCGGTAATTTTGGAACCCGAATCTGAGAACCTAGTATAGCCAAAACCACTTAGTTTGGTAATCAACTAAAACAATTTACATATTAGGAAAGTTTTAGTACGGTTTCTCAGAATTTTCGCATTTATTTGTATAGTTACCAATATTTTTCACCAAATAATTCCAAAACCGAAAGCCGGATCCATATAACATTACATAGTAATGTATGGGATGATAAAATCTTTCATTTGAATCTGAGTTGATGAAAAGTAGTCGAACAGTTTTCGAAAAAAACAAAGTAAAGTAATTTCCATTTTGGGATTTTTGAACACTTTTTTCTGGAACCGGCAACCGAAGAGTTAAGAGTTCAATTCCAAGAATTCAGAAGCTAGAACTGCATGCTAGAACTAATTTTGGGACTAGATTTTGGAATTCAAGTTTAGAATTCTGTTCCAGAATCTCTGGATTCGGAAAACAGGGATAGAATTTCGAACCAGAATTTTGCAATTCTGAGGTTTTTCTATATTTCAAATTTAGTTATTTAATTCAGTTTCAGTCCCTGAATAATTGAAATAGCAAAAACTTATCACTTTACTAAATTGATAATAATGATTGATAATTCTCAATCAGTTGTTAGCTAGGGACTTTAGCTTTCCGTTGATCGGTATGATGTGCACTTAGTCAGAAGTTATAAGTTTAAAATAAAAGGGTGCCGGTAACCGAACACTCTCCCTTACTCAAAAGATTCCACAAACCGGTTGGTTTTAGGACCATTGAAATATTCCCAAAAAATTATGCAGTTTTCCTCTACTGAATATGTGAATCTCCTAAAAATCAACTATAATATTGTTTGTTGTATTTTGACGTAAATATTTTGAGCCTTTTTAAAATTGACCCTCTGGAAGAGTGAAGAGTTTTTAATTGAGAGTATCTCTGGTTGTATCTAACGTGTAACCATAATTTTTACTACGTGTTTTTGAAAATATGATCAGCAATTTGTGATAGAATTTTCAGTTATACGATATAACCAAAAATAATTTAAAATTATGTATGGTATCAATAAGTAACAAAGAAGAAAACTTATAACGGGCGTTAAACTTTCTCGTACCCGTGACGATGGTAGTTAGCGACCTTTCATTTCAGCGTTCTTTAGGTTAACTCTTGATGTAAGTTTCGTTCATTCTAGCCAGCACAATTAACTGAGTAAGAAGTAAGCACCTCATTTTGGTTGGTTCAGGTCCAGATCTCTGTTCCAGTTCCAGTATCAAGAATTCAGTTCCGGAATATAGTTCCAGGCTCAGAATTCAGTTTCACCTGCGATTTCTGTTTTAGAAGCATTCAGTTTTGAAAGGAGGAGGAATATTTAGCTGTTCTTGCATTCGAGGAAAACGGCATTGATATTGTGGATCTATGAAGTGACTTAATTAATCGGTTATTTTCAGAGCCTTCACCATTTCTCGTATAAAATTTCTTCGATATTTTTCCTTTAAAATATGTAAAAAAATAGTAATTTTCATTTTGGCTTTTAACGCCGTAACGCTCGCTCTGGTGTGGAAAAAAAGAATACTGCGGATTTATTTGAGGCACCGTTCACAAAGTGAGTTTCCGGAAGCGAAGCAGTAAAAGTGGTAAAATCCACGCAATCAACTAACACGAACGGTTATCTATATTCGGAAATGTGAAAAAAGTATGTCAGTTTTGATCGTATTCACGTCCATTAGTTATGTCCATGGCATTACCCACTCGTCTTTTTAAAACAAAGCAATGAAGGTTGCTTATTAAAAGATTCATTTTTTTCAACAGTTGATCTGGAACAGATTTAAATAAGGGGTTGAGGGCGAAGTCTGCTCTAAAAGAGGAGAATGGGTAATGTCGGAGACATAACCGGATTGACGTGAATACAAATAATTTCTAAATGCAGATGTAATTAACATTATAATATCTGATACCACTTTCATATCCTGATGTCACTAAAATGTCGATTGGTAAATACCGTAGTAATTTCTTGCGAATAGTGATGGAGGCTTTGAAAAGAACCGATTAATTATATCACTTCGATGTTCCACAATATTAATTGTCATTTTCCTGGATGAAAAATTCTGGAGCTTGATTCTGTACCTGGAATCGAATTCTAAAACTGTATTCAGGAGCTAAATTCTTGAGGCTGGAACTAGATTCTGGAACTGAGCTCTGAATCTGAACCAATCGAAATGAAGTGGTTAAGATTCATTTGCTTTACATCCTGCTCAGTCAACTACGCAGGCTAGAGTGAACAAAATATATCAAAACCGTCGCCACGAGTTATGAGTTTTCCTCTTAGATACTCGTTGATAGTGTGCATTTAAGAAAATTTTAATTATGAAATATTTGTAGTTCTCATACAACTAAAATTTTTATCATAAATTGCTGATCATATTTTCCATGGCATGAAGGAAAAAAATGTTAATACGTAAGAAACAACAAGAAATATTGATGACAAAAAACTAATCACTTTTTCAGAGGGCTAATTTTGAATTTGAAATTTTGGAAGTCCTGAAGAAACATCTAACGACATTCTGAAATAAAGTAACATAAGAGCGCCTACGCACCAGCTTCTAAGTATCTTATTTGGTAGATTATCTGCATCTGTGGAGAGCCAAACGACGATTCATCAAGTGAAACAAGACTGAGTGTTTTCAAAAACGTCTTTTGTTATTTATGGTGCAATACAATGAAAAACCACTATTTTGGGAGGATTTAGCTACAAGCCAAGGTTCTAAGCGACGAACCTTCTAGGAATCTACATGGTTTTCGTTGAGTTGTAAATATATGAAGAATTCTGAGCATAAATAAACTAGAGTACAGGATCATTTTAAAAATCTTCAAAGCACAATTTGGACCTCGAACCTACGATTGATCTATGAGACGACTGGTTTAAATGAAATGTTCTCAAACTTACTTTTTGTGTCGAGTGGTAGCTGATAATGCGTTGAATCTCGCTTTTTATTAATACTCATATCATACCAGCTTGAGAGTATGACAAGAACTATTAGCATCAGACACACAAATAGGAACAGCATGTCAAGCCAATCTGGAAGAAATCCTAGAACTGAAATACTTTAAAAACGTTCGTTTCCACTATTTCAGTACCGATTTCAATGGATTCATCGCTTCTATCACAAACTTCAATTTCCGTGTAGGCCTTTAATTGAAAGGTTTCATTCAGCCTGCTGTTCAAGCAAATGTCGAGCAACTCCGCATAACGTTCGCGGTTTGTTTCCGTATCTTTGAATACGCTTACATCGTAAATGTACTGAAATGAAAACCAAAACTTGCCATATGTTGATAAAAATTTCAATAATAAATTATTTAACTTACAGGATAATCGATGGCAAACTTTTCCACCCGGAGTGCCTTCCTGCTTGCATTGGACAAGAGATTCACCGTATTTAAACATTCTCGCACACAGACGCCATGCTGCAAATGGCGATGATTGTAATGTCTTTGGTCATTGGAGAATTCCTATCAGCAATGAATCGATAACCTTTGATTAGTCTGATCGTATTATGCACATTCTGATGGCAGCTAAACTCACTTCAATCTCATGCCATAGTTTAGAGTCGTTGTCTGGTTTAAGGACCAGCCGCACGATGCAGTAGGTTGCCACTTGACCAGTGGGCACATCTTCCAAACATTGATCATAGTCGTCATATTCTGTTAGCGTGGGCATGCGGTGATACTGGGACACTGAAATGGTAATGGCGAAATTTGTCGTGAATACTTACTTTACTATGGGAAGCCTTTTCAAAATTTACCCTGTACAAAATTGGGCAGAATTTTATCGCGAATATCTCTTGATGTACTAAACCCAACAGCATAATTTTGGCATTAAAAATGCCTTACTCTTCACTATATGGGGCCGGGTGTCAATTAAAAGTTTCAAAAATAGTCGCGTAACCTTTTTGTGTCATAATTTTGAACGTTAATAACTCGGTCATTTGTTGATGGATTGTTATAATTTAACAACCAATCGATTCGGAAACTTTTAACTTAAACATGTATGACGACGTCGTTTCAGTATTTCAATAGCATACTATTGAAAAAATGGTTAGAATCGACCTATGTTTTCATCCACCAATCCCCGTTGTGCGAAATGACGTCAACTTCTTGTTCGGCATAGGAGGCTTTGCGTCATGCATAAAAAAACACCGCAACGTTATGCGTAGTATGAAGAGAAATCTATAAATATAGGCTGCACAATATTTCTTTGCCTAGTCGATGCTTGACTGCGAATGAAACAAGTAGCTCGTCCAGTGAGCTGATTACTGGATTGTGTATGCGTTCGCTCGCTGGATTGTCGCTTTTGCATTATGTGTTGGTGAAATTTCCTGTTGTCTGCGCAACACCGTGTTCGCTTGAATATCTTATATATCATCTAGCTATTGAAGAACCGAATCAGCGTGATTACCGATTCTTTTGAAATATCCCTTGTATTTAGCAAATTTTTGGTCGATTTTGCCATTAAAAATGCCTTACACTTCGCTTCCCGAGGCTGGGTGTCAATTTAAAACATGCAAAACTAATCGCGTAATATTTTTCTGTCATAATTTTGAACGCTTATAACTCAGTCATTTGTTGATGGGTTTATATAATTCAACAACCAATCGATTCGGAAACATTTAACTTAAACTTATGAGATGACGTTATTTGAATATTTCAATTACATACCATTGAAAAATTGGTTTGAATTGAGTATTTCATTTTAATTCTCTGGTAACTATCAGGCCAATTTAGAATTATCGGCGATAGATTTTTTGCGGATCTAATTTGCAGCGCTTGTTGCTCGATGATTTGTTAATGGATTTTCCTAATTTAAATTATTCCAAAGCTTCAATATTGTAAGCTTAAAAATATTTTAATTTGTCTAAAAATGTTTTAATTTGTTGATGGATCGGTGTTTTCAATTCCCATACGAACAAAACGGGACAATGTTACTGCAGAAGTTGTTGTCCCACCAGGAATTGAACGCTTCAAAAGATTCAAAATTAAATTCTGAAACTTATCTAAAAGCGGCCTCCTCGGTTTAGTAGTATAAATGAGTTCCACAGGCTCACATATACAGTTCAATTAGATGCAATATCATATACTATCAAAGATAAACTCAAAGTAAGTTTACCTGCGGTTTTACATGTATCCTTTGAATAGGAACCCTCGTAGAATTTGGTTAACCGCCAGTTTCAGTTTAATTATTATTTGCTGCAAAACAATAAACGTCTGATGACTACACGCGTTGTAACTATAACAATGTTCATTCATATGTTAATAACATCAAGTTACAATATTAACAAAATTTCGGAATTTTGTTGCGTATCCATTCCGTATATTCCTAATATGCCAAAGCGAAAATCAATGTAAGTAACTAAATATTTTATGAGGACTGTTTCACATGCTTTCTTCCTCGTATTGTTGCCATATTATTTACCGACATTTTCCGAAGATTATTGACGATTTTGAAGAAGGATTAATAAAATTACGCTATTACTGAGTGTACCGGTACAACATCTTTCGTTAAAATAAATAAAATCTTTTCTTGGATCGATTAACTGTTTATAAAATTAATAAGTTTGTACGTTTCTCGAAAATTATTATCATAAAATAAAAGTTTTATTTGTTCAGGTTTAAATGTTTAGGTTGTTTGTATCTAAAATTGAGCTTTCGAGTAACTTTGAATTCATCATAATTGACTTCTAGTTAAAGGACGTTATTCAAAAACTTAACAGTGTAAAAATTTGTGGAAAGGGATCAAAATTGAATAGAATCAATAATCAAGAAAGATTCTAATTGTCAATTTTATCATTCGCTAACAATCTCAGCGCTTAAACTAGAGCAAGTTTGTAATTAGTCAATTGAATATGTTTTTAGTCTAGTGTATCATCATCATTATCATC
Source organism: Malaya genurostris (assembly GCF_030247185.1). Lineage (NCBI taxonomy): Eukaryota > Metazoa > Arthropoda > Insecta > Diptera > Culicidae > Malaya > Malaya genurostris. Next base: position 234,681,291 of record NC_080572.1, on the reverse strand, counting down.
TTTATTTTTGTATTAATTATGAAGACTCTAGAAACGTTTCATTTTTAATGTTATTGTGCTCGGTCGTGTCTTGAATACAACCCTCTAATTTTTTTCTACAAGCTATCGAAAATATGGTCAGGAATTTGTGACTGAATTTTCAACAGCGTGATATAACCATAAATAACTGAAAAACAAAGTTTTCTAAACCGTTTGGAAATACTGAGTAAAATTCATCAGGTTTGAGGTAGTCAGGCACATATCAGTTCCGATTATCTACGAGTATAAAAGGTAAACTTTGATTGAAAATCGTTCATTTCTTCTATTGCTACAGACGAAACTGGATATCGAGGTGAGATTCTCCCACCAACAGCAGTAATAACAAACCAAGTATAAAGCGTTAAACGCTGAAATCGCCCTCTCATTTGGACTTCGGTCGTCAGGAGGAGCAGTCGGCAATGAAAGCAGACCTTCTGGGTGGTATAAAGCCACAAACGCTCAGGTCACAGAGCCACAGTTTTTCTTCATAGAAGATCGATCACGTCATCCTGCTGCTGGTCGTTTGCTTTGGAGCAAAATATAACCAAAAAAGCATAATGGGAGGAACATTATGTAAAATCAGCCCTTCTTATGGCTCCAAATGATATTTAAAGAACTATAAAGATCACTTCTTTGTGAATCGGAAAATAAAATCATCAGTGTAGTCCAAATCTAGGATAATTTGATTAGCTTTGTGCAATTTTCACAATGCGAAAATCACAACAGAGTTCAATATCTTAGAGAATTACACAATTTGGCCCTTCTGAATGCCAGAAATTAATCCCGTACGGCATTTTGATGGTTTCTTTCACTGAAATATTCAAATACGAAATAAAATAATCGACATCAAAATTCTCTTTGTTGCTATTTAGAACAATCGTCAAATTTATCGTCTCATATTTTTGGGGGCAAAACGACCTGAATTGTGTGAGGCAAAATGCTCAAAAATTCGCTTACAAAAATTATCCATAAGTTATCAATTTAATAAGTAATAGTAAACAATCTTCCACCTGGCAAATATTTCGTCAACGAAAAATGTAAAGCTTTGTTTAAATAAAAAGAAGAAGCTTTCTGAGGGTGCTTATTGCCCCGTGGTAGTCATGAGCTTTAATCCGGTGTTTTGATGGATGTTTACCCGTTGATCAAGATCATCCTGCCTCTATGTTCAGATAATCGTCACTTCGCGTAATTTAAAAAGTATATTTTTCATGTTTTCCACGATCGGGCGTTACCCCGCATATATTTCAATAGACAATTTTTAAGGGTTTTGGAAAATAAGATATTTAATGTATTTTTCAATGCATTCAGCGAGTATTTGTACGTAATTTTGAGAAATAATGATTACGGAAGATAGTCATGCATGAAACTCTTCCGTGTTATTCTTTATAATTGAGATATAGCTACATTTCCCTAGGGGGTGCGTTTTACCCCATCTACCCCTAACTGATCTGGTGCTGCTACATAACCGAAGCCAAGATGGCTCGGCGGCACAAAGCATACAAACCTGTAACCGCCTCGTTCGCTCCGTATACTCAAAGCTAGGTTTAATTGTTCTAGTTTGGAAGTGAGGTCGGACAGCACATGAACAAAAACAGTGTGGCGAATCCGCATTTGATAATTTTCCATTTGAATTTACCTATGCCGTTTTTCATTGAGAAACACTGGTGGCGTGGATTGCTCTGGTTTTGCACTTTCGAGCAGAAATAGCAATGAAACACCGTCCAAATATTGCATTTCTGCTCGAAAGTGCAAAACCAGAGCAATCAACGCCACCAGTGCACTATGGTGCGAAACGGGAAATTTATCATGGCCAACTAGTTTGAAATAACCATATTACACAGTATCTCTAATTCTAAGTTGCTCAAACTCAATTGAAGTAGTTATTTTGGTAATAAATAATTAAAATTGTTCTGCAATCTATTTTTGGCTGCAGTGTCTCATTTCTCGGAAGGACAATGTATGGAACACTTGTAGAATTAATTTGATACTATTATTCTGCTAAAAGAAGTATGTTGATACCTTAAGGCGTTTAAGAGTTATGCAATGTTTTTGAGTTTTTTTAAGGTATTTTTAAAACTAATTTATATAAGTTAAAAAAATAACACCCTTCCAATTTTCTCTTAAATTTTTACTTATATTATGACCTTTCAGGAACCGCATAGGATACATTTTTATCGATCTGGCATCTAATGAATATTGATATTTGAAGCTTGACTAATTTTTGATGAAAAAATAATCATAACTTTTTACTGGTAGCTCATATGAAAAAGCTTGATTGAGCAAAATTATGCGCAACAATTAGTACAAGAACTCTTCTAAAGACAACTTTTTCATAGAATGTTTCACAAACAAGTTAAAACAAAAAAAGTGAATTTTCAGGAGCCACCCTACTTTTATTCGGGAAAATTGATGTAACTCGATAAAATGAAAAGCTATAGAGTGCTTTTTCCAGCAAAGTTGCTCAAAATAAAATTTCCTACAAGTTTATTGTACAACAATAACATTTTTGAGTTCAATTAAGAAAGTTAGATTTCAGATTTCAATCTAAATGAGGACCACCCTAGTAACATTTTTCATCAAAAGCAGCGCCATTTGATTACAAACAACTTTTGTGAAGACACCAACTACAAAAAACTAATATTTAATAGTGAAAATATTTTTGTCACGCTAGTTTCCCGTTTCGGACCACTGTGCAGTGTTTCTTAATGAAAAACGCCACTAGTTTCAATGTTGTTAAACTGAACATCGAGTCAGTTTCGAACCTGGTTTTTATATTAGGTTTGCTGAAACCTTCGTTGCTAAGTGCGATCCCAACACAGCTGCGTGAAAAGTGTTTGTGTGATGAAATCGTTGAAATTTACGCCTACTGTGACCGAAATATTCGAGCATAAAAGTTTACACTATTTTACAATTGATTTAAAACAAGCCTTGCCTTGGTATTACATCCATTCCTTTTGTAGAATTTGAACTTCTGTTCGAAGCCGATTCGTAGCGTACAGCATGGTTGGTATTGATGCGATCCATGGCTGGTGCTACGATCAGCGCTTAAAATTGTCACGCATTCTCAATGAAAGAAATCATTCCAACAGTCTCATTTTCAATGTTTTACTGTCTCATTCGTAAATGACCGACACCAGAACAAACAAAGATAGACAAAGCATTCAAACATTATCATTGCAAAAAGAGAGAGTATAATTGCCAACGCCACTCTTTCCTCTATGACAAAACGAAATCAAACTATCGTCTTCAGGGAGAATCGGCAGAATTTCAATTCTCATTCTTTCGTCGATGTATTGAAAATCTGTAACACTGGGCTATAAAGAGTGACTAAAATGTGACAAATCGAAGTAATTACATCCCAGAACCTCTTTGGAAACCAAAACTACTACAAATTCGAGCACCAACAGGTAAAAGTTATTGTGAAACTTTTTTCTGTCATTTTCTATTCTCACAGCTTTGGTTGAATATCGACGCTGCATACTATGGGATTTTCACTGAAAATTGCAAATGACTGAAAGGATAAATGAAAGAAAAAACACAATTTTGAAACTACTGTCCCGCTTATGTCATTGACTGGACATGGATTTCATTCTCATAGTTTGCAAGCGAAGCTGAGAATGGCAGTAATTTCTTGTAATTTGCTTCTATTTTTTAGTCAATGAAAATGACTTTTATTAGCCCTGGCTACGATTCTATTGACACGAAGAATCCTTGCAGGATGTTCGGGCTCGAACATACGACAACTGGCTTGTAAGGTCTTTTATTCAAAGCGTAGAATTTACAGGAGAGAGCAGTATTTTTGTCTCTCTTTCTCTCTTCCACTACTTTTTTCTACATTGAAAATTATATTTACCCATTTTTGAGAAGAAATCACTCATTGTCGAGCTCTTCTATAAGCTATCCAAAATTAGTTCGTTATCTACTCAAACTTTCACTTGATCGTACAAAATGGGTAGTGCTTTGTTATGGCATAACATTTTGGGTAAAATTACATTTACCTTCAGTCGATTTTAGGTAGGATCTGACCCAAAATTAGGTAGCGGCTGATAAGAGTGTAGAGTGCCAGTAACCAGAGTGACGACAGCTGTTAATTTGAAATGACAGCTTCCAGTTTCAAAAGAGCAAACGACCTTTCAATTGCAATGTAAAGCTAACGACACTGCCAACATTTCGGATTAAATGTGTTGAATTGTTGCCAACATTACGGATGAGAAGTCGTCACTCTGGTTATAGGCACGCTAGTTTTTCCCTTAAATGTATGTAAAATATTGTAACCTTTTCAGTCATCTAACAGTCTGAATTTTATGTGATGAATGCGAATACACACAGCCGTGCGTGTGATCGAGCTTAGATATATTTTTCTGATCTTTATATTCAGTCCTTCCAGGGGCTGATTACATAGTTCGGATATACCAATGTTAGAGGTAATTCATTGCTAACGAATTCCAATTGTCCCGGGTTGGCGGTTCAATGCATAGGGCACTGGTCTTACAAACCAGTCGTCGTATGTTCGAGCCCCGACCTGGAAGGATTCGTAGCGTCAGTAGAATCGTAGCACCAGCCATACAATGGTTCTGTACACTCTGAATCGGCAGCGAGGTCTGTTGAAACAGAAGGTCAAATTCCACTACAGGAATGTAATACCAAGGCTTTGCTACGAATTCGACGCTTCGCAAAAGTGACGCTTTGAATACCACCATATACCACTAATTTTACAATCAAAAATTAATCTACTTGATTTTTACTTACAATTGAACGAGTCACCGCTCACGAAAGCGGTGATTGATAAACCCAACAGGCAGGAAATCACGAAACCGAAGAATTTGTTAGCCATATTGTTGTGATTCACGGATTTGTGAACATGTTAGTTCAAATTTCACAGCTGCACTAAGAACAATCTACCACTGTATTCATTTTTTCCTAGTTACTTGTTTTTGCGGTTTTAAAATCTGAACTTGAGACACATCATAAAATGAACGAGTGCTTCAATTAACAGAGACGAGAACTGCCCTGAAATGAAGCGTTATTGCCAACGTTAATGGCGTGATAAAAAAAAAACTCCGGTCTCGGTGTAAAGTCCGATTACTTAACTGGATTATATTGAAGGTCTGGGTATTAGGGATGACCGATACCGAGTCGAGCACGACACCCCACGCATGTATCAGTAAACGAACATTCAACGGACATTTGATTCGGTATCGTTAGTTGCAGGTTGTGCTATCGATAAGGATAATGCGTCGGACCTCTTTGATAATTAATTGTAGGTCTGTAGTTTGTTGGTGGTCCCGAAAATCGATCCTTAGCTTTTGCATGCGGTATCACGAGTATGGGCCGAGTACAAAAATTAGAGGGTTGTATTCAAGACACGACCGAGCACAATAACATTAAAAATGAAACGTTTCTAGAGTCTTCATAATTAATACAAAAATAAAGATGATAATGATGATGATACACTAGACTAAAAACATATTCAATTGACTAATTACAAACTTGCTCTAGTTTAAGCGCTGAGATTGTTAGCGAATGATAAAATTGACAATTAGAATCTTTCTTGATTATTGATTCTATTCAATTTTGATCCCTTTCCACAAATTTTTACACTGTTAAGTTTTTGAATAACGTCCTTTAACTAGAAGTCAATTATGATGAATTCAAAGTTACTCGAAAGCTCAATTTTAGATACAAACAACCTAAACATTTAAACCTGAACAAATAAAACTTTTATTTTATGATAATAATTTTCGAGAAACGTACAAACTTATTAATTTTATAAACAGTTAATCGATCCAAGAAAAGATTTTATTTATTTTAACGAAAGATGTTGTACCGGTACACTCAGTAATAGCGTAATTTTATTAATCCTTCTTCAAAATCGTCAATAATCTTCGGAAAATGTCGGTAAATAATATGGCAACAATACGAGGAAGAAAGCATGTGAAACAGTCCTCATAAAATATTTAGTTACTTACATTGATTTTCGCTTTGGCATATTAGGAATATACGGAATGGATACGCAACAAAATTCCGAAATTTTGTTAATATTGTAACTTGATGTTATTAACATATGAATGAACATTGTTATAGTTACAACGCGTGTAGTCATCAGACGTTTATTGTTTTGCAGCAAATAATAATTAAACTGAAACTGGCGGGTAACCAAATTCTACGAGGGTTCCTATTCAAAGGATACATGTAAAACCGCAGGTAAACTTACTTTGAGTTTATCTTTGATAGTATATGATATTGCATCTAATTGAACTGTATATGTGAGCCTGTGGAACTCATTTATACTACTAAACCGAGGAGGCCGCTTTTAGATAAGTTTCAGAATTTAATTTTGAATCTTTTGAAGCGTTCAATTCCTGGTGGGACAACAACTTCTGCAGTAACATTGTCCCGTTTTGTTCGTATGGGAATTGAAAACACCGATCCATCAACAAATTAAAACATTTTTAGACAAATTAAAATATTTTTAAGCTTACAATATTGAAGCTTTGGAATAATTTAAATTAGGAAAATCCATTAACAAATCATCGAGCAACAAGCGCTGCAAATTAGATCCGCAAAAAATCTATCGCCGATAATTCTAAATTGGCCTGATAGTTACCAGAGAATTAAAATGAAATACTCGATTCAAACCAATTTTTCAATGGTATGCAATTGAAATATTCAAATAACGTCATCTCATAAGTTTAAGTTAAATGTTTCCGAATCGATTGGTTGTTGAATTATATAAACCCATCAACAAATGACTGAGTTATAAGCGTTCAAAATTATGACAGAAAAATATTACGCGATTAGTTTTGCATGTTTTAAATTGACACCCAGCCTCGGGAAGCGAAGTGTAAGGCATTTTTAATGGCAAAATCGACCAAAAATTTGCTAAATACAAGGGATATTTCAAAAGAATCGGTAATCACGCTGATTCGGTTCTTCAATAGCTTGATGATATATAAGATATTCAAGCGAACACGGTGTTGCGCAGACAACAGGAAATTTCACCAACACATAATGCAAAAGCGACAATCCAGCGAGCGAACGCATACACAATCCAGTAATCAGCTCACTGGACGAGCTACTTGTTTCATTCGCAGTCAAGCATCGACTAGGCAAAGAAATATTGTGCAGCCTATATTTATAGATTTCTCTTCATACTACGCATAACGTTGCGGTGTTTTTTTATGCATGACGCAAAGCCTCCTATGCCGAACAAGAAGTTGACGTCATTTTGCACAACGGGGATTGGTGGATGAAAACATAGGTCGATTCTAACCATTTTTTCAATAGTATGCTATTGAAATACTGAAACGACGTCGTCATACATGTTTAAGTTAAAAGTTTCCGAATCGATTGGTTGTTAAATTATAACAATCCATCAACAAATGACCGAGTTATTAACGTTCAAAATTATGACACAAAAAGGTTACGCGACTATTTTTGAAACTTTTAATTGACACCCGGCCCCATATAGTGAAGAGTAAGGCATTTTTAATGCCAAAAGCTCATTAACGCAGTTCCTTGTGTTGGTAGATCATAAAGCCTTAGGTCCAGGTAGTTTTTGGTGACCCAGAGCATCCTCCTCTTTAATGTAATCGGTTTCGTTGGTAGACCTCAAGGCCTTTATTCCAAGGAGGTTTTGGATGGACACGAATTTCCCAGACATTACCACAGTATGCCAATTTGCTGAATATAGTACTTCAAAAACATACCGCACTCAAATGATATGCAAAAGTCATCAGTCATGCGTTCATATACTGATTTCTTTAGCTTTATAGTCCGGTTTAGCCCAGAGGTTCCTAGATATTGGTTTTTAGGTTGGTCACTTCATGGTGACTTGGTACAAAAACTAACCCATGTTTTTCCAAGTCACATATTGGGAATTGTAGCTGAAGGTGTAATGGGTGATTTTTCAATTTTTTAAAGACCGGTCCGGTCATGTTAGTCCGGTTTCACTCCGCATTCACGGAAATTTTGGATTTTGGGTTAGTCACTTATTCGCGACTTTTTACGGAAACTAACGAATTTTTTTTCCTAGCGACAAGTTGGGAATTGTAGCTGAAGGTTGAGGTTACACAACGGTTTTAAATAACTTGGGTAAAAACCTAGTTGTAATAGATGTTTTTCTTTAAGTTTTCAAGTGTCCGACTTAACCCTGGTCTGCCCTAGTTTGGGTTCAGAAAAACACTTTGATCGAGTAAAGTACGTCACCGCAAGAAATTAATCATATACAAAACGCTCATTAGACCGGTTGTTCTCTATGGCCACGAGGCCTGGATTATGTTGGCAGAGGACCTACGCCAGGGCCGGTGAAACATGTAAAACTCAGGTGGGTAATTTTCATACCGGGGGAAACGACCCACTATTTTAAAGTATACTAAAACCTCAATTTACGCGAACTCAATTTAAGCGAATTTAATTTACCCGACTGTTTTCACACGTTTTATTTGAAATAACACGATTTTTGATTCAATTTACGCGATGATCGCGTAAAAAAGGTTTTTGCATAATGATGATGTTTTTGCATCAAGATCTACCAACGTAACCGATAATCCAGCCGAAAACTTCCTGGAGCTTAGGCCTTAAGATCTACCAGTGTAACAAAGTGTATTAACGAACTCATCGTTCTCGGTCTGCTGAATGCTCGTATTGATCTTAAGATCTGTTTTCTCTGAAGTTCTTGATCGGTTGAGAATGTTCCGAGAAAAGATAAAAATACAGAAGTGAGCAGTATGTAGCTTTACGACTATGCATCATTGAAAAACTATACATAAACTGCTGCATGCTCGTATAGATCTTAAGATCTGTTTTCACTGAAGTTCTTGGACGACTGGGAACCTACCTGGAACAGTTAAAAATAAACAAGTAAACAATGTGTAACTCTAAAAGTTTGAACTACAAACAAAAAATGTATTAGCCGTTGTAGTTCTTGTTGTGACACAGTGTAGTTCCTAAGGACAGTACTCGAAGTAGTTCTTGGATCTTGGAACATCTCTTAAGCATTTTCATAGTCACAGAACATACTCAGAACGTCCTCAGGTGCTAAAGCATTGAACGTAGTAGGATTGTTCATGTTATTTATACTAAAATCAAATGAAATTTGAAAAACCTTTTTTCACCCGAAAAAATTGAAATAACGCGATGTTTTATTTAATTTACGCGAAATTTTATTCACGCACCCCCGGCTCTGCGCGTAAATTGAGGTTCCAGTGTACTCCTTTATTCTAACGGAAATTATATTTATCCCTTAACTGTATTGCTTTATTCTAACGGCAATTATATTTATCGTTTTTTTTTAATGCTTTGTTTCTATAAAACATTGCATGTAACGAAGGACTACCCAGCTAGTTTCATTACAAAACCAGCAGGCTTTCGTGATCCGTTTTAACTTATTCGTGTCTGCGAATTTTCAAAATTATTTCTTTGAGAATTTTCCAGGTCATCCAGCATTTCCTCGAATACAAAGAAACAACCGATCTTCAATCAAATCCATGAACAGTCCAGCCGCTGATGTACATAGCGCATTGATCAATTATTCCCGGGACTGACCCAGAGATGACGTTTGTGATGTCGAACTAATCTCATTTTTCGAAAGTACCAACCGTCAGAGAACATGTGTCAAATTTTCACATCAATAGCATCACAAACACTGAATATAAGACGTTACATATAAGCGGCGTTACTAATTCATTTATGAAAAATGGAAATAACGAAAAAATAAAGACTTGCGGTGTCCTGATTTTGAACGTGGCCAAATGAAAAAAATTAAGCAAGTTTTCATAAAGTTCATTAGATTAGATGTGTTGAAGTTCTTTCACGATCTTGTACGAAAATCTGGGCATAATAAAGATCTTTTCCAAATGGATGCCGAATTCGCTCACAATGCGTTTGTATGAAGTAATGGACGAAACATGGATCCACTATTTTTATCCGGAGTCATACCAGTATTCATACTGAAAAGTCACCCAAAAACGTATTAGGTAGCTGAGGTGCTGAGGTGTTCGAGATATCATTAACATCGACTACCTTGAGCTACAAAGTACCTTCAAAAGTGATCATTACATTGATTTATTGATGCGTTTGAAGTGCGAAATTGAAAAAAAAACAGCCTCATAAGATGAACCAAAAAATCACCGTTAACCAAGACAATGCATCGTGACATAAGTCAATGAAAATATTAAACGAATTGGGCTGCAATTTGTTTCCTCACCCACCTTATTCACAATAACCTAGCCCCCAGTGACTGCTTGTCCTTTACTGATCAGAAAAAGACACGCAAGTGAAAAATATTTGGCTCGAACGAGACAGTCATCACTATAACTGAAGTCTATGTTCAGGTCATTGACAAATAATTTTATAAGGATGGAGTCTATTCGATACAGAATCTTGTTTTGTATGAGTAATTGAAACCCAGAAATCTTATGAAAACCGTCTACAGACGAAACTGTCTTATTTGCTAAAAGAACCCATGACAATGATTTTCGTTCCTAACTGAAGTTCCAATCTGAAATATGCGTAGAAATATTTCCAAGCAGTTTGTGTGATGTTTGTGTTTGTGATATTGAAAATCAATTCAAAATGATTGAGATATTAATGTTCAAAACCTGTTTGTACGGTATTATTTTCTGTATTTTGAATTTGCACACCGGTGTAGAAAACATAAACGTAGTCCTATGTCAAAAGATTTTGAGTGATTTTATTTATGTGAAAATATAGAAGCTGAGACGAGACAAGTATCTTAGTATCCTAGCTTTCACTTTATACCAAAGGAGTCGAGCTTAAACATCTGCCGGAAAAAATCCGATAAAGCACTTCTACCATTTACTATTAGATTCGTCAAGCTACCAGAAGTTGTTACTTTCTACTGCATTCTTCTTTTGCCGGTTCGGATAGTAAAGGGTAAAATACCTTTATCGGTACTTTCCGGTATATCGGAGACTTGAGTGGTTTACATTGACGAGATGCTTAAGCTCGACTGGAAGGGGAAAATTAAGTTACTAAAAGATTTCTGCTTGCTCAAATGATCCTTGTCAAGTCTCATCTTAATAAATATATTGTTAAAAAAATTCACATCCTCGCTCTACCTTGAGAACTAGCATTCTATAATTTGGATCTTATTTATTACTCCGAATTACAATAATAATACTAAAGTTACCGTTGTTTTTCGCTCGAAATTTCAGGTGGGTAATTACCCACCTTTGGAATTTTCGGGTGGTTAGTACTACCCACCGTACCAACCTCTTTCACCGGCCCTGACCTCCGCCCTCTAACAGCACTATAGCTTCTAGTTAGGTAAGTAGGCTTTCGGAGATCTATCTTACATTGACACAAATATTTCATATTCTCTATTATTTTTAGTTTTTTTTCCTCAGATCCTGGCACTGCGCGGAGAAGATTAAATAATTACGTTTGCATTACTTTAAGGAACACTCTACTAGGACAATGTTCGTCAGATACCTAAACCGTTTTTTGTATTTTGACGAATAGTAACTTCCAATGTCTTTTCTTTTTGGGCAACATATTTCTGTATAAAATGTTCAAAACGGCGTAACATATGTAACAATGAGAGTTTCTCTTTGTTTGCTTTTTCTTTCGATTATTGCGAAATATTCTTGCTTTTTTCGGTCATTTCTCCAGAGCAGATTAAAAGATGATAGCTTTAGTTATTATTATCGGTAAATAATTGAAAAGAAGGATTGCTAAGAGTGCCGTAATAATCAAAAGAGAAAGTAAACAAAGAGAATATCTTATTGTTACATACGTCGTTTTGAACATTTTATACAGATTCAATATAGTTTTTCAAATTTGTTATATTCCCATTTTATTTATCTCATGAACCTTTCAGCGTTCCCATGAACCTTTTCTGTAGTACCGTTACCGGTGCTTCCAGCGTCAAACATAGAAATATTGCCATCAAATAGGAAAACACGACCGAGGCACAGTTGATCGTCATCTGAAAAAAACAAGAAACAAATCAATTTTCGATTCCATTATCATTTTAACCCGTCTCAGCACGATGTCTTACCATTCCCAAATAACTGAAATGTGTCGGAGATCGGGTGTTCAAAAGAATCAACCGCATAACAAATACGTGAGATAGATAGGCGGAATAGGTCATTCGTCCCAGAGGTTCGAAAATTCGATGATCAAATATCCTCTTCAATATTGGCGTAATTCCGTTTGTGAACCCGATAACGAAAATGCTGCAGAAGATTCCCCAGGTGTGTTTCATCACCGGATAGTAGACTGCCATCCACAGAGAAGGTTTTTCAAAATCATACACGTAGAAGATATAGTGCACAAGAAAACTGACAATTGCCATTGGTAAAAGCAGATACCAAAGAACACGGAACCACTAAAATAGACAAAAGGTGAATGAAAAATGATCCAAAAGTATTGATTTCCTTGCCCAACCTTTTTCTGAACGGGATTAATAGCCTTCTTTCGCAGATGGATGTGAATTAAACCGGTAACAATTCCGGCAAGGAAGTTTCCGGTGTTTACGTGCAACGGTATGTAAGATTTTAAATATAGCTCATCAAACCACATGATGAACCGTTGAGCCCTGTGAAATAATGTGTAAAACAGTTTGATTTGAAAATGCGACGATGGTTTGTATACTTACTCGAGTGTTATCACAAACACTCCTTCTAGTTTTTGGTAGTAGATGAACAAAGCAGGAAGCACGTACGATCCGATCGCGGTAACCACGACTATTGGAACCAGTAACCTACGGAACCTATTGATCAGAATCAGGAACAAACTGCCAGCGATGAACAGTTGATAGTCGCATCCCAGATACCATCCTTGTTGAACACACTGTAGCAATAAAGATCATTATGAGCATTTTTTTTTCTTTCAATCAAATATAGCCTCTTACCGGTTGATCTGCATTGACGTAGTTGTTAATGTACAACAGATTCGTCCACCAATTCCGTCGGCAGAAGGCTTTCTCGGTTTCCGAACCTACTTTCCATAGGGGACCGTCCTGCAGTTTCGTCAACCAAGTAGCTTGCAGCAGGATTATAAAGGCGTACACAGGTGTTAATCGCATGTAACGATATATCGCCATTTTCAGTAAAAACAGAATCCCAAGATTGCTGTTGCGTTTCTTCGCATAGGACATCAGGTTGATTGTTAGCAGCACTCCACTCATAAAGAAGAATGTTTGTGTGATTTGAACTCCGCCGGTTAGGACCATCGTTCCAATGTCGTGGTACATCTAAAAACAAGAGCGTTCGTAAAATCATCTCAGACTGGACACTAGTAATATCCGCGTACCATTTCTGCCCTAGCCGTGTTTTGTACGGGAATAACCGTGTACAGAAGTGCTGCATGGCCCATTATGACGAGATACATCGTCATGAAACGAATCGCTTGCAGGAATCGCAGCTCCCGGATGGATTCGTTCTGTGAGCGAGCGGTCAGTGTGTACCAATTACGGAGAATGGAAAATGATGCGAGGAGCATTTGTTCTGGAAAATATAATTCATGGTTGCATTCACAGGATAGAGTATAAAAGTAGGTGATGACGGTTTTTATGCACAGAAGTCCCGGAGTCAATTTTCGTCCAAACATTTTTTACAGAATATCTTTTGTTGTATGATCATCAATATGATAAAATTTTCAATTTACGATAACAAAGAAAAAAACTAAGGGGACGGGTATAGTGTGATGGGTAAGTCCATGCCTTTCACGCAGCCCACCTGGGTTCGATTCCCAACTCCGCACATAGGGACAGAAATTTTTTCTGATCCGAAGAGGCGAATGACCTTAAGGTTGAAACCTCTATAATCGAAACAAAAAAAAAAGAAAAAAAAATTCAAGACGGATGTTTCTCTTCGTCGTACCCGCAACGACGCACAGTGGCTCGAATCAATAAAAACGTGGAAATAAATCAGTAGCTGATAATCCGTTCTTTTGATGCATATAGTTGCTTTTATGAAATTATTTACGAATATATACCGCGTAATTTGATTCTATCTCTAATTGTTCATGGCCTACTTTGACAAAAAATATTACCATAACTTTTTTTTCTGAAGAGATAGAAACATTTCTTCTTCTACAAAGTTTTAAAATAATGGTGGAAGAAAATAATTTAATAAATTTAAATTTAATAATCTACTTTGCCAAATACATTAAAAGTCTAGGTCGCATCGTTTCGGATAGACAAAGCGTTTTTATCGCAGCCCCCTTAAAATCAGTTTTTTATTCATAACTTGTTTCGAGTTATTTTGTTATGCAAGGTTTGTTTGGAATAATGGTAGAAATTAAAAATTCCCATAATTTTGTCGAAGGTAGTGCATAGGTTTGTTCTTTCCTGGCAAAGTTATACAACATTTTATCTTTTTACCTTTTTTTATAAATATAAAAAATAGGTATAGAATTCGCTCAAACTTTAGAAAAATTTTCCGAGGCCCGGAAGGCCGAATGTCATATACCAATCGATTCAGCTCGACGAACTGAGCAAATGTCCGTGTGTGTGTCTGTATGTGTGTTGTCAACTAAGAGGTCGAGATCTCAGCGATGGCTGGACCGGTTTTGATCAAACTTGTCGCAAATGAAAGGCCTTTCCGTCACCCTGAACGCTATTGAATGGTTTTGAGATCGGATGTTTACTTTTTGAGTTATACGAAATTTTATGTCAAAATTTTCAGTTTTTGACAGTATCTGTCACAATTGACCTTGAAAACAGGATATATTTTCAGACTTAGATTCCGCACGGTAATACCTATCCAACAAGCCATAGATTGTTAAAATCCGTCCATTTTTAACGGAGATATCGAAATTTCTGTGTAAGCTACTTTTTCCCCTATTCCAGCAGTAGAAGTTTTGAGCGCTGTCTGGCAAAGAAATGCTTGGGAGCAAAATAAAACACGATTTTTTTATACTGTGTCATACATTTGTTTCTAAGTACCCAAAAGACTGTGTACAGCATGATATTTTGCCTCGGACCGATTTTAGCACGGTTCGTTTTTGGCAACATAATCGTTCGAATATGCCATATGTAAACCAGATGATGGTAGAATTTTCGAGTTGAAAGCAATTCCATAATTATATTGATTTAAACTACTTACAGCAATAAATGCTGGAAGAACATGACACCCATATACCATTCGCATCAGTTCGTCGAGATCAGCAAATGCATGTGTGTCAAATAATTTCACTCAATTTTTTTCGGATATGACTCAACCAACAACTGTCCCTCTTCATTCTCCAATTGGATGTCATCCTATTATCTCAACTGCTACTTTGAGCTCAGCATGTGCTAAGTTAAAACGGTCATCTAGTGCTGGACCCGATGGAATCCCATCTGTGGTAATAAAAAACTGCTCTGGCATTGAGGGGACGGGTATAGCGTGATGGGATAGTCGATGCCTTTCACGCAGCCCGCCTGGGTTCGATTCCCAACCCCGCACATAGGGTCAGAAAGATTTTCTGGTCCGAAGAGGCGAATGACCTAAGATGTTAAAGCCTCTATAATTGAAACAAATAAAAAAACTGCTCTGGCAGCCTATTAGTTCCACTATCCATTATAGTCAACTGTATCTCAACTGTTTGAATTTTTTCTCTGGATTTTATAACACATAATTGCTCTAACTACATATCTGAGACTCAACATGGTTTCATGCCGAATCGTTCGTTACAATCACGACTACAGGTAGATTCTATCTACACCGATTTCTCCGCTGCGTTCGACAAGACTAATCATCAAATAACAATCTCAAAGTTAAATAGACTAGGATTTAACGGGTCATTTCTGAATTGGCTTCACTCATATCTTACTAGTTGCGAATTGATAGTGAAAATAGGAGACTGTACAACCTTACCGTTCGCCGTTACCTCTAGAGTTCCTCAAGGAAGTCACCTTGGATTGTTTATATTTTTATTTTATCTCAAAGATCTAAATTTTTCGATCAAGTGCATGAAACTATCATTCGCCGATAACTTCAAATTATTTCATGTCATCAAATCCACAGCTGACGCAGAGTTCCTACAAGAGCAGTTGAATAATTTGACTAACTGGTGTAATATCAACAGAATGGTTTTGAACGCCTCCAAATGCTCCATCATCTCTTTTAGTCTCAAACAGTCTATAGTCAGTTTCGACTATAATATTTCACAACTTGTTCTGGAACGTACATCGTCTGTACGTCTAAGTTAAATTTCAAGAAACACATTGAGTTTACTATCTCCAAAGCCTCCAAGCTGCTAAGATTCATTTTCCGCGTTACTAAAGAATTTACAAATTGATATCCATTGCCGTAATCCTAGAAACTATTCTTTTCTTAGGACCCCCTATGCTAGAACTAATTATGGGTATAACGAGCCTTTTGTAAGCATGTGCCGAACATTCAACCACTGTTCCAATTCATTCGACTTTAATCGATCACGAAACGTTGTCAAGAAATTCTTCCTCGGGTTACTATCTAATAAGTTTTAGTTTTAGTTAGTTTAGAAATACTATGTTTAAGTGAAATGTATCATTTGGATTATTGTAATCTGTTGATGCAAAAGATGAGGAGGTTTTATGCCCGTTGGAGAGCAAGTTTGAGAGAAACTAACTCCACCGGGCTTTTCCCTGCCCCAAATAAACAAATAACAAATAAAAAAAAACGTTTTCTGCATACTCAAATTTATATGAAAAGTCGTATACTCCCAAACAAGGTTCCTGAATTATGTTTGGTTCCGACCTTTGGTTGCCTAACTACAGGATGATATGTGAAACGAAATTAAAACTGTAACTCATTTTTCTCGTAGATGGCTGAACCGATCTAAGATTCAAATAAAATCTAAGAATCATCTAAGATTCAAATGAAAAGTTTTAAGATTCTATAAAACATCTTGTTTTTCAGTCAGATCCAACTTCCGGTTTCGAAGATACAGGGTGATTAGTATAAAATAGTCTATTTTACATAAATTAATCAGGTTTATCGGGTTAGCAGATTTGGATAGTCGATAACCAATGAAACTTATTTCATTCTTGGTTGTACTCAGTTTTCGTTTCGGAAGGCACCCAAAAATTTAGTTTCGACACTACAGAGTAATGAGTGGTTAAAATCTATAATTGCCACTTAAAATGACGGACATTAGAACAATGTCATGAAAACTGAAATACCGAAGAATATTGATTGATAAAAAATTAGAGGGTTGTATTTAAGGCACGACCGAGCACAATAACATTAAAAATGGAACGTTTCTAGGGTCTTCATAATAAATACAAAAATAAAGATGATAATGATGACGATACACTAAACTAAAAACTTTTTCAATTGACTAATTACAAACTTGCTCTAGTTTAAGCGCTTAGATTGTTGGCGAATGATAAAATTTACAATTAGATTCTTTCTTGATAATAAATTCTATTCAATTTTGATCCCTTTCCACAATTTTTTACATTGTTAAGATTTTGAATAACGTCCTTTAACTTGAATTCTACTAGAACTAGAAAGCTCAATTTTAGATACAAACAACCTAAAGATTTAAACCTGAACAAATGAAACTGATTTATTTTATGATAATAATCTTCGAGAAACGTACAAAATCATTAATTTTATTTATTTTAGCGAAAAATGTTGTACCAGTAAACTCAGTAATAGTGTATTTTATTAATCATTTTTCAAAATCGTCGATAATCTTCGGAAAGTGTCGGTAAATAATATGGCAACAATACGAGGAAGAAAACTTGTGAAACAGTCCGCATAAAATATTTAGTTACTTACATTAATTTTCGCTTTGGCATATTAGGAATATACGGAATGGGTACGCAACAAAATTCAGAAATTTTGTTCATATTGTAACTTGATGTTATTAACACATGAATGAACATTGTCATAGTTACAACGCGTGTAGCCATCAGACGCTTATTGTTTTGAAGCTAATAATGATTAAACTGAAACTGGCGGTTAACCAAATTCTACGAGGGTTGCTATTCAAACGATACATGTAAAATCGCAGGTAAACTTACCTTTAGTTTATCTTTGATACTATATGATATTGCATCGAATTATACTGTATATGTGAGCCTGTGGAACTCATTTATACTACCAAACCGAGGAGGCCGCTTTTAGATAAGTTTCAGAATTTAATTTTGAATCTTTTGAAGCGTTTAATTCCTGACGGGACAACAACTTGTTCAGTCACATATAATGAAGAAGAAGTATCTATGATTATCATCATAACACAACTTTATACTGAATCCAAATCCAAATCCAAATTAAAACATTTTTAAGCTTACAATATTGAAGCTTTGGAATCATTTAAATGAGGAAAATCCATTAACAAATCATCGAGGAACAAGCGCTGCAAATTATATCCGAAAAATCTATCACCGATAATTCTAAATTGGTCTGATAGTTACCAGAAAACCAAAATAAAATACTCAATTCAAACCAATTTTCCAATGGTATGCAATTGAAATATTCAAATGACGTTATCTCATAAGTTTAAGTTAAATGTTTCCGAATCGATTGGTTGTTGAATTATATAAATCCATCAACAAATTACTGAGGTATGAGCATTCAAAATTATGACAGAAAAATGTTACGCGATTAGTTTTGCATGTTTTAAATTGACACCCAGCCTCGGGAAGCGAAGTGTAAGGCATTTTTAATGGCAAAATCTACCAACAATTTGCTAAATACGTGGGATATTTTAAAAGAACCGATAACCACGCTGATTCGGTTCTTCAATAGCTAGATGATATATAAGATATTCAAGCGAACACGAAGCGGTGTTGTGCAGACAACAGAAAATTACACCAGCACATAATGCAAAAGCGACAATCCAGCAAGTGAACGTATATACAATCCAGTCATCAGCTCACTGGACGAGCTACTTGTTTCATTCACAGTCAAACATCAACTAGGCAAAGAAATATTGTGCAGCCTATATTTATAGATTTCCCTTCATACTACGCATAACGATACGGTGTTTTTTATGCATGACGCAAAGCCTCCTATGCCGAACAAAAAGTTGACGTCATTTTGTAAAACAGGGATTGGTGGATGAAAACATAGGTCACTTCTAACCAATTTTTCAATAGTATGCTATTGAAATACTGAAACTACGTCGTCATACATGTTTAAGTTAAAAGTTTCCGAATCGATTGGTTGTTAAATTATAACAATCCATTAACAAATGACCGAGTTATTAACGTTCAAAATTATGACACAAAAAGGTTACGCGACTATTTTTGAAACTTTTAATTGACACCCGGCCCCATATAGTGAAGAGTAAGGCATTTTTAATGCCAAAAAGGTATCATATCACTGACCTTGAACCGAAGCGAAATATGCAACTTTATGCAGCTGATTTTTACAAAATTAATAGAAAAAGATATGCACAAAACTATAAAAAAATCTAAGTGGAACTCGATGAAACTTTTTTCTAGGCCTTTTCAAAGTTAGTTTCAGTTATTGAATTATGGTAACCCCTTTAAAACTAGTTTCCTAATCATAACTTGTTTTGAGTTATTTTTTATGCATACTTTGTTTGGAATGATTGTAGAAAATAAAAAATCCCATATTTTCGTTGAAGGTAGTGCATAGGTTTATTCTTTTCTGGAAAAGTTATGCATCATTTTACCTAAAAAACCTTGTGTCGAAGCGAAATATGCAACTTAATGCAGAAAACTTTCGCAATACTTATAGGAAATTCGTAAAGGTTTGTACTTTTACAATACTTTATCATATTTTGTTTAGAAAACATTTTTCCATTTATTAAATATGTGTAGAACATTTGATAATTTTTCGGATTTTCAATAATTAAAACTAACTTTGAAAATGCCTAAAATATTGCATTAGGTTCCATTTAGATTTTTTCTGTTATTGTTAAATGTCAAAAAGTAAACAAAATAAAAATCGCAACCATTTGCTTAAGTTGCGCGTGCAAGCATGAGCTTGTTTATGCGTATTTATGCGCACTTTGTAGTAGATACTTAGGTAATAGAGGTAGATTCTACGTAGATAATACCTAAAAACTGTTTTTAAAATAAAGTGAATATATCTCAAAAAAATATTTTTTTACATTATTTATATCTTCAGTAAAAATACTTCAAATGTTTTTTTCTTCAAAATGTGATAGAAAAAAAAAGAAATAATTTTTTCTCGAAATTGGTACTACCCTCACTTTCAAAAGAAGCCTTATATAATCTTGTTAAACTTCGAAGACACGTTAGCTCTTATAAATCAGTAAATGTCAGTACAGACTTTTGACCGTCTTTTTCCAGTTTTGGACCACTGTGTGACGGTTTAGATTCGATATCAGATGTATTTCTTCTTTGTTTCAGTGTAAGGAGTGTATCGAAAAGTAGTTAGCAACATTGATTATTGAACAAAAAAGCGAAAAAAATCATATTTTAACATCAGTGTTCGATATATTGTAGAAAAATTACATTTTTATGCATATCACTGATTATATTGAAGAAAATCCTAGTTGACTTTCCTGGTGGCAGCTGTTCAGTTTTTTTAACTCCTGCATGTTTTGGGACACTGTACCTTCCTTCCGAAAGTGCCGCTTGACAATTGCCCTATACCTTTCAATTGGCCAAAGATCCGGACAGTTCGGTGGGTTGATGTCATTTTCCACGAATTGTGCATTATTTTTTGACAACCACTGTAGAACGGAGTTGACGTAGTGGGCTGAAACCAAATCCGGCCAGAAGATAGGAGGAGCCGTATGCTTTCTGTACAGTGGCAGCATTCTCTTCTTCAAACATTCTTCCTCGTACACCTTGGCGTTAATTGTGCCCTTCGTGAAGAAAATCGACGACCGCAAACCACAGGTACAAATTGCTTGCCAGACCAACACCTTCTGCCCAAACTTTTCCATCGCCACCGTGGTGTCAGCGTCGTCCAGGTCCTGGTACACCGATTTCGTATAATATTGCGGTCCGGGCAGCGCTCGAGAGTCTTCCTAAGCATAGGTTTCGTCGTCGATCAGGATACATCCGTCTTTATTCTGTAGAATCCGGTTATACAGTTTTCGCGCTCTTGTTTTGGCCTGAACTTGCTGTACCAGGGACTTTTTCGGCACCTTCTGTTTCTTGTACGTTTTTAGGGAGTTCCGAACTTTGATCCGTTGAATCATCCTGATGCTTGGCCAAATCCCGCGTCGACGCCGATGGGTTTTTCCTGATGTACTCAACCACTTTTAAGTCCTGGCCGGGCTGGCTGGGACCCGTTTTCCTACCGGATCGGGGCAAATCCTCCATGGAAAGGGTCTTACCGAACTTCTGGATAATAATTTTTAACACTGGTGTGGTGCACTTTGACCCGTTTTGCAATTTCGTTGTACGTGACACCACTTTCTGAGCACCAAGTGTGCAGAATTTTCTTTCGCGTTTCCGGATCAATTCGACTCATCATTGTCTTCTTCTTCTTCTTCTTTTCTGGTTGGCGTCACCTCACTTGAGATGACGCCGAATTGATGGTACAGCAACTAAGGCTTTATTGCCAGTTAATTTTCGTTTATAGTCCAATGGACTTTATTTTCACTTGACTACAAGCGAAAATCTCGCTGTGTGGCTGTGTCGAATCGTCAAAGTACGGCTGGAAATCCTTTCTTTCTTGCGAAATACTCGAATTTTCTCCGGACTAACACGATGCAACGTGTTCATCCGTTGAGAGTTTCACCGGAAGTGCGACTCATCATTAAAACGATAAACCGTACCGAAACCAATTGATTGCGCAGCTGTTATTGACATGTAAACAAACATGTCACCGCATAACACGCTGCAAAAAATTAAGCCATTTCAGAGTAATAACTGTTTGAATGTTGCTAACTACTTATCGATACACTCCTTAATTAGCATGAGGGAAAAATTATTGTTCATAATTTTTATGTTCTACCGTAACGTTCACTGACATCAAATAAAAATGGAAAGGAAACATGGATGACGTTTATAGCTGATTTTCGGAACACCAGCACTATTTTCACACAATAAAATTGATTTATATCAACAAGGTGTAATCACAAAGTTTTGTTTATAAAGTAGCGGCGATCACGACTACCGCCATAGGTTAAAGCCGGGTATGATTAAACGGTATGTTCATAAATCATGCCGACATATCGAGGCGAATAATTTCAATAGTTCTTTACCCGTATATACATGATAAAAAAGAGCGCAAAAAATTTTTACATTGAGTGAAAGCCTCAAAATCTATATAAAAGGTGATTTTTTTGAGGTTAGGATTTTCATGCATTAGTATTTGCTCAGATTTTTTGAGGTTATGATTTTCATGCATTATTATTTGCTCAGTATGCTCTGACATTTCATCATGAATAGACTTACTAACGAGCAACGCTTGCAAATCAGTGAATGGGCCCTAGAAAAGTTGGCAGAAAATCCGCTTTTTTATCGACAAATTTTGTTCAGCGATGAGGCTCATTTCTGGTTGAATGGCTACGTAAATAAGCAAAATTGCCGCATTTGGAGTGAAGAGCAACCAGAAGCCGTTCAAGAACTGCCCATGCATCCCGAAAAATGCACTGTTTGGTGTGGTTTGTACGCTGGTGGAATCATTGGACCGTATTTTTTCAAAGATGCTGTTGGACGCAACGTTACAGTGAATGGCGATCGCTATCGTTCGATGCTAACAAACTTTTCGTTGCCAAAAATGGAAGAACTGAACTTGGTAGACATGTGGTTTCAACAAGATGGCGCTACATGCCACACAGCTCGCGATTCTATGGCCATTTTGAGGGAAAACTTCGGAGAACAATTCATCTCAAGAAATGGACCGGTAAGTTGGCCACCAAGATCATGCGATTTGACGCCTTTAGACTATTTTTTGTGGGGCTACGTCAAGTCTAAAGTCTACAGAAATAAGCCAGTAACTATTCCAGCTTTGGAAGACAACATTTCCGAAGAAATTCGGGCTATTCCGGCCGAAATGCTCGAAAAAGTTGCCCAAAATTGGACTTTCCGAATGGACCACCTAAGACGCAGCCGCGGTCAACATTTAAACGAAATTATTTTCAAAAAGTAAATGTCATGTACCAATCTAACGTTTAAAATAAAGAACCGATGAGATTTTGCAAATTTTATGCGTTTTATTGTTTAAAAAAGTTCTCAAGCTCTTAAAAAATCACCCTGTATATTTAAAAAAATCCATATATATTTATATTTATAAAAAGGATATAATTTTGTATGTTTGTAACGGCATAACTCCAGAACTGCTGAACAAATTGCCACCAAACTTGGCACAGGTACTTCTTGTTCTTGAGAGATGGTCATAGGGGTATTTTTAGCTTAGCAAGCGTAGCAAGGGTATTTAACAAGGGATACTTTTTGAAGACCATTGAAACATTTTGCATACAATAGTTGTGATTAAATGAGGGGTGGATGTGGCAAGTGCCCTCAAAAAGGGGGCTGTAATGTTTGTAACGCTTACTCTTCAAAGATGGTCATAAGTGTATTTTAGTGGGGAAGGGTCTTCAAAAGGAAGGATCATAACCAATTTTTTTTTCTAATTTGACGAGAATCGATACTTTTTTCTTTATAGATACATTTTGAATATCTTAGATATGATTATAAAGGTAATGGATGTAGTAAGGGCCTCTGAAAAGGGGGGTATAATGTACCAAACTTGACACAGGTACTTCTTGCTCTTCAAAGATGGTCATACGGATATTTTGATAGAGGAAGCGTATCAACTGTCATTTTCAGGAGGGTCATGAAAAAAATTATATAATTTATGAGAATCGATACTTTTTCATGACCATAGATACATTTTGCATATCCTAGATACGGTTATAAAGGGATGGGGTGTAGTAAAAGTCTCCAAAAAGTTGACTTGGATAATGACGAAATTTATTTAATTTGAAGAGAATCGATACTTTTTGAAGAACTCAAATATGATTTTATGGATATAATTAGTGCCTCTAAAAATAAGGTTTAATGTGAAGTTCCCATAAAAATCGATACTAAGTACAGATATTATTTGCACTTCAGCTGATAATAAGAGCATTTTTAAGGAGAAAGGAAGTGTGATTGTTTTTATGATCGATCATAACTCCGAAACAACTCAATAGATTACCACACCTCACACCTAACTTGACTCAAGTTATTGTTGCTGGTGATATGTTGCTATAAGAATATTTGTTTGGAGGGGGGTGTAGTAAGCATTTGCTAACATGGGTAATCTGAGGCAAAATGTTCCGACGTTACCCATCCGCCTTTTTCTTCATGACAAAATTGGCAGCGGATATGATGATATAAAAACATTTCCATTGTCTATTGTGACATTTTTGTTCATGTGAGCCACGATTTTAATGATAGTGTACACTGAGGTCTAAGACAAAACAGGATAATTTTGAAAAATCGTGCAATTTCGGAAATCCGCGTAAAAAACGCCTAACTTTGAAAATCTGCGATAAAACATTCTTAATTGATAACTGTGGTTTTCGTGGTACAGTATTTTTAGCAAAGTTATTCAAAATGATCGGCGCCATCTTTTCTAAAATTTTATTTATGGGATTAATCCCTCCAAAAGTGAGATAAAAATATTATTTTAGCTCAAAGCCAACATAGGGGCTAAGTAACTTCGGCAAAGCTGTGCAGAAAGTTATTTCAAACAAATTTGCTGAAGACACTATTCCCGTAACTTGAGTGTAACTAATGATATGATGTATTTTCTGAAAAGGATGTCCTAAAACCAGTTTTTATAAGAAGACATATTTTCAATTTATATGAGTTTTTCATGTTTTACAAAGTTTTTTTGGGCACGAAAAATGTGAAAATAATGTAACTCAATTTTCGCAGAGATGACTGAACCGATTTTCACAAACTTATATTCAACTGAAAGGTCTTATGGTCCCATACAAAGTTCCTGAATATCATTTAGATTCGATTCTGGTTCCAGAATTACAGGATGATATGCACCAAAAATGTGAAATTAATATCATTTAATTTCCTCGAAGATGGTTGGACCGAGTTTCACAAACTTAGATTCAAATTAAAGGTCTCATGGTTCCAAACAAAGTTCCGGAATTTCATATGGGTCCAACTTGATAGGGTGATATGCACCAAAAATATGGAAATAAAGCATTACAAATGTAAATACAATAATGTCACTCACTTTTCTCGGAGATGGCAGAACCGATTTTCACAGAATTAGATTCTTATAAAAGATTTGCTGAATTTTATCCAAGTCCGACTACTACTACATTTTTTTCTAAAATTCAAATCGTCATAGAGAACCGTGAAAAAATGTGTAGGTCATATTAGTGCATGGTTGAATGAATCGAATGTCACTATGCCAATATCCAGCTTTCGGTTCCGGAAGTACCGACAATAATAATCAAATATAATAAAATGAAGCTCACTTCACTTTCTCACATATGATTGAATAGTTTTAAATTAAACTTAAATTCAAATGTATCAATGTAGTATTATTATGCAACAAAAATCTTCAAAACTATTTTCTGAACTGAAACTTCAGCAAATTTGTTTGATATGTTGGTTTTGAGCTAAACTAATATTTTTATCTCATTTTTAGGGGGTATAATCACATAAATAAAATTTTCCAGAATATGGCGCCTATCATTTTGAGCCACTTAGCTTACACACTTAGAAAATTTCCCAGAATTTGGTAATTTTTTACCGAATTTTCAACAGCCGAACGTTCGGTAATCAGTTCGGTAATTGAATTGATTACCGATCGTTCGGTAATTGCTGTACTGTCAAACAACTACCGTAAACTGTAAACCAAATGGATCTAACTGATTGTTCGGTAATTTGTTGTTTTTTATTTTCCTTTGATTTAAATTCTTTTATTCTCTGATTTTAGAAAACTACACATATTCACAAAAATGAATGAAGAAAATTCCAACCTGCTATGGTTTCATTCCACGAAAAAAAGGGTCAAATGTTCCGGCTGACCGGAATTATGAGCACCTTCCAAAACACTGCACAATCCGTCGAGTCCACCAGAAATTACACTTGAACGATTTGTGTAGGCAGCAAGTGTAAAAACTTGAACAAACTAGTTAGAAACAAACTATCGACTGGGTTTCAATTTACTTTCAGGCTTATTTGGGAGAGGTGCTTCGTTAACTTAGCGAAGTACTTAAAAACTAAACAAAGTCATAATCACCGTAACTAATTAGCCACTAATTAGTAACTGGCTAGCAACAGATTATTCACCTATTTGCGTTATCATTGGCAAAAGGTGCTTCACTGAGTTCATGTTCATCTTGTAACTTGGGATATGTATATGTTTGAACGTGAACGAGATGCAATTGCATTCGCTTCGGTTAACAACGAGTTGCACTGTGGTGAGTATGATAACATGAAATACAAAATCCTTGTGTACGTGGTAGACGGTGCAATAGAAGTTCGTGTACATGATTTTCCCACGCAGGTGACAGAACATTACGTTCGAGAAAACATGTCGCAGTACGGAGAAAATCTTTTCATCAAAAAGGAATTTTTTTTGTCATAAGTCGATTCCATTCTACGGGATTTTAAGACAGTGTAGAAGATATCCTTGTAAATCGCTAGTAACTTACGAGAATCAGCTAATTTCATGTCAGTTTTGTAAATCACTGAATCATTCAAACTACGGTAAACCTTGCAATGAAACTGCGAAAAAACAACTTAAACCAATGACAAGCAACCCATTCAGCAAGAGTAACTAGTGAACCCAGTACTCCTGTTTCAAAAATACTTACTGCGAACAACAATGAAAACGAAAAGAAAACTGAAACCACCTATAACAGTTGATGACAACATCAACAATACCGACAACGAATCAATGGATGATAAGACGAGTCACGAACAAAGTGCCCCTCAATCCTCACTGGATGGAAATGGAAGCTCCTCTGCCCCACAAAAAAGGGTGACAACGAGATCCACTAACAAAAAAAAAGTCTGCTTAGCGGTTCATGTTGAGCCGTCAGGTCGCACTAGCAGTTCAACATAAACTGCTATGCACTGATGAGTCAAAGACAAATCGTAGCCTTAAAAAATATATTTAACTAACAAAAAAATGGCTCATTCGGCCACGTACAGGAAACAAAAAGTTTCTAGTGGTTCTAATGTTTTAAAAACTTTAGCACCTGTACCTCAATCCATTCGATGAACTCTACAAGATTTTGATTTGATTAATAAAAAGACACTTACTGAAAATTTGATCAACTGTTTGACAGTTAGTTTTCACGACAATCAGTATTTACAGAAGTTCTGTTGTTGGAAGATTATTTTACCATACGGACTGTATGGGTTTTACCGTACTCGGCGACTATTCACATTTACCGTATGAATTGTTTATCTATTTACCGAACTCTGCAATGAGAACTGATCGTCCGGTAAAAATTTGCATAATTTTTGTGAAACGACGTTCATATACCGAAATATCGGTAATTTCTATTGATTATCGAAAGTTTTCGTCAAAAAAATTACCGAACAACGGAATTGAATCTTAGTGTGTAGGATACAGTACCTCGAAAACCACGTTTTTAATGAGTTATCAATTAATAGCGTGAAATTGGGCATTTGAACCACTGTGCAGTGAGTGGGCCTTTTGAGGATTTTTTTTCTTAACGCAAATTGCTTTGGTCGCCTCATGCGAGAGGAAAATTTTTATTAATATTCGGCAAATTTTCACAATCGAAGAAATTGGATGAAATTCTATTGATCGGTTCTTTTAAGAACCAGCAACTTAACCGAAACTTAGTACCAATCTACATGCTTTTGTGATTTTTTTTTCT
This sequence comes from Malaya genurostris, assembly GCF_030247185.1. NCBI lineage: Eukaryota > Metazoa > Arthropoda > Insecta > Diptera > Culicidae > Malaya > Malaya genurostris. Next base: position 234,653,562 of record NC_080572.1, on the reverse strand, counting down.
CCCGTCATACTATCGTCAATTCTTTACTGTCTTTACACTTAGTTTGATATTTGACTCGTTATGACGTATAAAGTCGTCATGAACTTGGTTTAACTTTCTATCAGTATCTCAAGGCAGACTAGGGAAACAATTATGAGAATAAAATTGTTAAGAAACCTTCTCAGAAATTGGAACTCAAAAATGTGTTTTCCTATTGCTCTGCCAATTTAACTACTCTGAATCAGATAAAAAAAACTACTTCTTTTGCAACCCATCTGTACAGAATCCGTACAAGTTCAGACTTTTTCCAATTTATTTCGCCAATTTCCATTTTTGCTAACTCATTTATCAGTCCTATTCCAATTCGATTTTCGTTGGATAGTAACTAAAAGTCCCACTGACCAAATCTTTTTCAAAAACGAGGCTCGAGCATATGTCAACTAGCCTGAGAGTCGAATTTTAGACCCGGATACCAAAGCTTTGAAAGATTGTTTTTTGCATTGGTAGGTTTGTAATTTGAAAATGCTTAAAAATAAATTCTTCGGAAAATAGTTAGCAGAACAGATATGCTTAGAAATATGAAAAAAAAACTCACTTTTTGTATCAAGTTGTACCTGGTAGTGCGTTGTATCTTGTTTCTTGTTAATACTCATATCATACCAACTTGAGAACACCACAAGAGTTAACAGCGTAATTAATACAAGCAGGAACAGCATGTCAAGCCAATCTGAAAATTCCAATAGTTTTACGTTGCACACAAAAAGTTTACGATTCAACTGAATTCATACCAACTTCATTGACATCGTCATTTCGATCACAAACTTCAATCTCGGTGTAGGCTTTCAGTTGAAATGTTTCATTCAGTTTGTGATTCAAGCAAACATCAAGTAACTCCGCATAACGTTCGCGATGAGCTTCGGTATCTTTGAACACGGTGACATCGAAAATGTACTGAAATTGAATAATTGCAAATCATTCTAATCACTCTGGTGTAACGTCACTAAACTTACCGGGTAATCAAAGTCGAACTTTTCCACCCGAAGTGCCTGCCGGGTCCTGTTGGACAGCTGTTTCACCGATTTCAAACAATCTTGAACGCAGACTCCACGCTGTAGATGACGATGATTGTAATGTCTTCGATCACTGGAGAATTCCTAAAGAGAATGAATTTTGGTTCGCAGATTAGCTTGTGGTTTCTACCAACGGGATCGAAAGAGTTCAACCTCTATATCCTGCCACAGTTTGGAGTTGTTGTCCGGTTTAATGGCCAACCGTACAACGCAGTACGTGGCCATTTTGCCGGCGGGTACATCTTCCAAACATTGATCGTAGTCATCGAACTCCGTTAGCCTGGGCATGCGGTGGTACTGGGATACTGGAAAAGGAATAAGTATTACTGCACAGATATATTGTTTTTTTTTTAAAGATAACAATGATTAATTACTTACTTCATCAAAAACGATACTCAACCCAAAAAAAATCTATACTTACAATCAAATATATCACCATTCACAGAAATTTCGAGCGATAAGCTCAACAAACAGAAAGCCACAACCCTCACGAAACTGTAACCCATATCGTTACGGTTCAAGAACTTGCAAACATGCTACTGGCACAAATTGCCCAGTCATACTAAACATCCTAAGAGTCTAGCTAACGTCGTTGCATCTGCTGCCTACGGGTGATTAGACGATTGTATTTTCTCTAATTTATCATTTGCTACTTCTGATTGTTAACTTTCTACAGATCCAAGGTGAGCAAACAGTGATAAATACTTACTTAGAGAAACTCATTCAAGTCTGATCATTTTCCAGATTGGAGAACAAATGTTCCAATTTGAGTAGAACAAACATTTCATTAAAGCAGTAATTAACATCGAAAGAGGTCCCCTCGGTACAAAAAGCAAACAAAGCACGTTGCTGCCCAGGATAGAGCTTCAGATGGTGAAAATAACGATCATTTAGTATTGGACATTTGACGATTAGTATAACCCATTCGGTATCTAATGATGAAATGCCTCGAACGAATCATTTTCTATGAACAATAATAGGATCTATTTGGTGTACTCGAAAGATGTAATGAATTAGGGTAACGGTTCTGTATTTCATCTCATTTGTAAGGACGTTACCTCAAAATCCTGACTCAGTCATTAAAATATTATTTCTAGCTGATTTACCCGGCGTTGCTCGGAAATGTTTCGTGAAGGCAAGGCCGAACAAAATTCTGAAAATTGTTCTCCCTATTGATATTCTGATTGCAATGAAGCACAACTTAGACGACAACCCGATTGAACAATACTCCGTTCTTGTTCAGATTGCGTATGATCAGTGTCCCATCTCAGATCTCACAATAATCATAATTTCCATGATATTCTCGACTAATTGGGTTAGTTTTAATATTCGAACTATTTTGTTAGAAACATTTAAAACACCTTTCTTTCTATAAATACCTTGTTAGTAATCTCCTAATATCATATGTATATACGCTTGTAACGTACTTCCTCGTCACATTCGATCTACAATACCTTTGGGTTCCATGGCTATAAACACTTGCTACTCCCTCCTCGTTATAAAAATTTCTTATGATATCTTTATTTCCACGTAATCGTAAAAAAATTTCCATCTGATTATGATTTTTTTATAACGAAAGGCTGTTTAACTTCATAACTACATTCGTACTATAGAATAACTGTTTTATATCATTTATTTTACCCCGGCTTCAACCATTTTGGTCGTTCACCGGGGAGGAAAACCTATTGAATAACGATTCAGTTCATACAAATGTTGTTGTAAACTTATTTCCATCACCTTGACTCGACAGTTTTCTCAATTTACGTAAAAAAAATGCACATTGATTTCGTCAATTCAGATCAATGTTGAGAATATTTATACCCCCTCACTCTTGTGAATATTTTTGTGAACCTCAGTTAGTTATGCTGAGACTTAAATACACTCGCGTTCATTATTTTTCTTTAGTTCTTTTATTTCCCCGCAAAATGGAACCAGATATTTTGAAATTATTTGAAGAGAATTGCGTTGCAATCAAATTAACAACAGCAGTGCTATCTACTACAACCTTGAAATTCCTGCCACTCTCTTGTTTTACAAAAAATGGGAGGTAAAAATTTATTTTCAAAAACCTTTCCTTCTAGTCTAAATGTTGATTCTCTTCAAATTATATAAATTTCGTCATTGACCCCCTTCTCCCATTTTAAGGACACTTGCTACACACCCCCCCCCCCTATGAAAATATCTTAATGATCATCAATAGGTTCAGTAGTTCCGGAGTTATGCCGTTAAAAACATTACATCCTCTTTTTAAAGACACTTGCTACATCCACTTCGGACGAATACCCTTATAATCATATCTAAGTTGCGCAAAGAGAATGTATGGTCTTCAAAAAGTATCGATTCTCGTCAAATTAAATATTTTTTCAGGCTAAGGACACTTGCTACGCTCCCTCCCCCATGAAAATACCCGTACAACTATTTCTGAAGAGCAAAAAGCAGCTGTGCCAAGTGATCCCCTGTTAATGATACTTGCTACGCTCCCATCCCTATAAAAATACCTTTATGACTATTTCTGAAAAGCAAGAAATATTTGTGCCAAGTTTTATACACTACTTTTTTACGTTACCTTTTTCACGTAACTCTTTCTACGAACAAAATTCCAAATAACGTAATCTTTTTTTACGAACCAAATTCCAAATAACGTAAACTTTTTTTACGTACCTACTTCGTAAAAAGAGGTTTTTGCATGCAATGAAAATAATTTCCGGCTCATTTATGTTCCATGGAAATTATTACAATATGGATATTTTCGGAACGGGTTTGATGAGTAGAGGTCGAAAAACGATGTTTGAAGTAGTTCTGAATTCCAAGATGACGACATCCGGTATATTGATATTCCTTGAAAACCTTTACAATATGGATATTTTCGGAACGGGTTGGATGAGTACATGTTGAACAAAAATGTTTGAGGTGGTTCTGAATCCCATGCCCACCATCATCGTTTTGAAGAATATCAATAAACCGGAAGTCGCCATCTTGGAAATTGATGCGACTTAGAACATCCTTTTCCTGCAAATACTAATAATTTTTGTTCCATAGTTATCGATTATGTTATACATATCCAATAGTACGCATACATAAGGAAAACCTTTTTTACGTTGAAAATTCCAAATAACGTAAACTTTCTTTGTGTCATAATTCGATTCACGAAGTCCCGATTATTACGTAGTTCCGTGCAGTAGTTCCGGAGTTATGTCGTTACAAACATTATACTCTCGTCAAATTAGATAATTTTTTCAATGACCCCCTTTGTTAAGGACACTTGCTACGCTCCCTTCCCCCATAAAAATATTCTTATAACCATCTCTTAAGAGCAAGAAGTTCGTGTGCCAAGTTAGATAGCAATCCGTTCAGTAGTTCCAAACAAACTGTATAGTTTTTTATCCAGGGGTATAGGGATATTTATTCGATGTTTGAAAGTATTGAGTACTTTTGCCATCATTTATTTATCCACACTAGAATTAAAGTTCTTAACCAGAATTAAGGAACTGGAACTGAATTCAAGAACTTAATTCGCAACCAGAAGCAGGCTCTGAGTTTAGTTTCGGAATACAGATCAATAATTCAGTTCATGAATTTAGTTCAAGAGCTAAATACTGAACTTGAATTGAGTTCCAGCATGCAGGCTTTGGATTCTGAACATGAAATCTGGGAGTGAATTCTGAAACTGAGTTCAAAGATTGAATGCTGGTTCAAAAGTTAGTTTTAAAATTTAGGTTCAGAGTTTGAATCTAAAATTTTGTTCCAGAATCCAGATCTTGAATTTTGTTCCAGAAATTTGAAGCTGAATTCTTAAAATGGAGTTTCAAAATCTAGTTCCAGAACTATGATTTAGTTCCAGATTCTTAGTTTTAAATTCTGAACCTGTGTTTTGGAAGCAAAAGCAAATGCATTTTGGAAGCAAATGGATAATCGAAGCGAATGAGAGCACGACCTGATCCTTTGAGGTTTTATACCACTCAGGCGCTGCTGTTGGTGAAGGGTCCTCATCGCGACGTACAGTTCCGTCTAACGCACAAAATGAAATTATCGATTTTTGATTATGATTTACCATTTATACTCGTCCAGTTGAACACGAGACTACCCCAAAACCGTCGTCCGAATGCGAAAAAGGTTCCAAAGGTTTAGGTATACTTAATTTTTCTGTTGTTCATGGTTATCTCACACTGTTGAAAATTAATTTATAAATTATTGATCATATTTTTGATGGCATGAAGAAAGAATTATGCTGTTGCGTTGAGTACAACTCGAGATATTCACGATTAAGTTCTATCCAATCTTTCACAGGGCGAATTTTCGAAAAAGGCGCCCCATAGTAAAGTAAGACTTATTCACGTCAAAATTATTGGGTCGTTATCGTTTTTTTTTCGTTTTACATTTAAAATTTTACTGCAAGGTAAATCTGGATTGGTCCTTTTGAAAATATGAACATATCAGATGCACAACCGATGAAACACACACACACACACACACACACACACACACACAAATCACATACATAACAGCGTTATGTAGACATATATCGGGATGAAATCAGTTCTACTAGATTTCCTTCGATGATTATTCCATTATTGTTAACAACGCACTTGCTAATAATAGGGGAAGGTGTTTGATTGCCGGCACCCCACCGTAACTTTTGACAGAAAGCAGATAGCGTCATTCCGACAAATGTCATGTGTGTGTAATAGCAGCACGTTCTTTTTGTGTCGAATACCGAAGCAAACAGACGCTTGTACTTTTTGCTGCGCTCAAAACAAATTTTAATCGAGCCCGCCTGGGTTCGATTCCAAACCCCGCACATAGGGTCAGAAAGTTTTTCTGGTCCGAAGAGGCGAACGGCCTTAAAGTTAAAACCTCTATAATCGAAACAAAAAAAAATGTTTCTTTCCGTCATTTTCAAAATGTCTACCGATTTCGGTTACCAGTACCCCAAGATGTTTAGTTACCGCCAGCTAATTTTTTTCGACAAATCGTGAAAAATTGTCAGTGATATGCAGAGATGCCAAATCTCCAAATTTGTCTGTAAATTATCAAATTTCGTAGTGAACCTGCAAATCTTTTTTCGTCTGAGGACTTTTTAAAATTGGTGCGATCTTTTTGATTTTACTAACTAAACTTATTGTACTAACTGGCATCTCTGGTGATACGCAACACGTGGACAAATTGACAGCTTCAAAACATCCGTCATATAAGTAAAAACTTTGGTTCTCAGGTTCTGTTAGCCATGGCGACTCCAAACAAATCGTCAAAGTCAAGGAGAATTAACTCTAATGCACTGATTAATGCCATTATTTAGAGGATAAGAAGCCAATTAAATTCGTCTGCAGTAACGTATTCAATGCCGCGAAGCCGGTGAAAGGCCGGCCAAATCAACACCAAAGGCACCACCATCCAAATCATCGGCCAAGAGAGCCAAGGCGAAGTCACCATCAGGCAATGAAGACTTTTGTCCAAAACGCATCCGAAAAGAATATATTCCGTTGTTTCTTTGAATAGTTGCAGACATTACTTATATTTTTTTCCTGTTTCCCGGTAACCGAAATGGCCAAAAATTTATCACTTTACTAAATTGATAATGAAGTGTTTCCAATCAAATAAATCAACTTAATTGCTTAATCAGTTGTCCGCATAATGTGCACTTAGTCAGAAGTTATAAGCTTAAAATAAAATGGTGCCAATAACCGAAGACTCTCCCCTACTATTCCATGAAAATATAAATATCAAAAAGATAATTAAACTATTGTCACGGATAACAAAAATACTTGCTGTAATGTTAGAGACATATCCGCGAGATTGACGTAACACCCCTGTCGACAAGGGGCAGATTACATTAAAAATGCACATTTATTTTGGTACATTGTTCTACTAATAAATCATCCATTTCAAGTAAAATCTCATTCGATCTTTGTAAAATGCTTTGGATTCTTAAATGAACCATTTCTTAAACTTTCAACACAGTTGACAATTATTTCCATGTGCTAGTTTCCGAACAAATCGGTTGCCTCTCGTTTAGCGAACGGCGCACAAAAGTAAATCTGCCACATGCTTGCGTGCCCTTCCCTACAGCGCTAACGTTCCGCTCCAAGTTGTGGCACCCACGCCGTATGTATTAGAGACGTCATTTATTCTGATTGAAAATTGATCTTACACAATCAAATTAATGTATATGATTAACTGAAGGTGGTATTTTTTACGATATTGATATGCCGTATGCTGACCTTTTTTGCATTCGTTTGGTGCGAATTTTGCACAACGAAAAGTGGATAACCTATCAAATTATTTTTCAATTTGCACTAAACTGATGATTTTTACCTTAGATTTGAAAGAAAAGTAATATTATTAGCTCTTTAGATACTATTCAGAGCCTTAAGAACGGCTGATTTTGAATAATGTTCCCCATCGTTGTCCACTATGCGAACAACCAGAAGCTGGACGATGCAATCACTTTTGTTTGAAGCGAAACTCACACACAGAAGAACTAGTTGTTGTTTGTCTACGCTTAGGCTTGAGGAACGGAACCTCATATAGTCAATGGCAAGACTTAAGCACCAGTTGAATAATACCGGGTGTTGGCGTAGATGGCAGCCTGTGCACCCGATGTATATCCGTTCATGGATTATCATAGACTGAAGCTAGCAAACGTTCAACAGGGTCTGTTTACTGATTCGGTTGATTTTAATGTTTCGTGTTTGGATCTATTTTTTCACTATTCAAACAATGTTCCGTGATAAACGTGGTATTAACAACAATCTTACATCTTTTTCCATTCTTTTCGTAAACGAAATAAGAGAAAATACTCAAACAGGGGAAAAGTTTTCAAGAAAACATATCTGGAGAAATTTCGTTACACTTTTGTGTTGTGAAATTTTGAAAATACACCAAGATGAGCAAATGATGCAAAAGATGAGAAAGACGTAGTCCAACGTCAAAAAACAGTATCTGAAGAATTTAAAACCCTTTTTAAATGGAAAAGTGTGACAAAACCATTCTTCTTTGAAATGCATGTATTCGTCACATACACGGAGTGTCGAAGCGAGAGTTTTTAACACTGAAAAGGGGCTTAAAGGCTGAGGCCAGTGTGTTTTAGGTTGATTCAGAGGGCTATTTTCACGCTTCAAATCTGATTTTCTCAGAAACGGTGACGAATATCAAAAAACCCAACTGACAATCTCTTAGAAAATTAGTTTAGAATATTCTGTGAATTGATTCATTGACGAGAAAGTCTTTTTCTGAAGGAATATTTGCATAGCTGAAAACGCCGTCTTTTAACTTGTTCATTGAATATCTCGCCTTCAAAAGCATGGATCAAAAATCTATCCTGACAATGTCTAGATAATTTAATTTAGATGCGATCAGTGCATAATATATGTTGTCGCGATAAAAATGAAGTTTAAGTAATTTTTGTTAGCGTAAGTCGATTTCTATGGCGGCGCCATTTTAGTTCCCTTGTAACGTAACGAAACATGAGAGAGAAATAAAATCGGCTCAAAAAGGCTGCCAAACAAGCGGTAGCTTTCTTGGATTTTATGTGATGTAATCGAAAATATCAAAACTTTCTTGGCCACCCGGCCACATTGAGAGTAATTTTACACATTTGCGAGAGAGCATGGAGAGAAATGTAATACGCACAGCGAGCCACGTGGTTTTACGCGATCTACTGGCCTCAGCCCTTAAAGAGTGTAATCGATCAAAGTAGCACACCGAAAAACTCATGTAACTCTCTAATTTGAGTAAAACCTACTCGAAGTGTTTTTTGAGCATCTGTAAAGTCTGCATCTAAAACAGTGTTATTATTAGAACAAAATAAAAATACTACTTTTTATAGTAAAATAGCAGTTCATTTTAACCGCAAATCATCTTCTAAAGAAATATTTGATCATTATTATAGTCTTCAGTTCGCTATCGTTTCTCGCTCGAAACAGTTTTAAAACGCTAACGTTTTCATGATCAGAAAGACTATTTCGATAAAGTTAATTAGTAAAGTATGTCAGCTTTGCGAGCAAGTTCTACTACTAACGATCCCATGTATTCGATATTCGGTATTCAATCAATGATATCAAAGTAAGGAAAGTGCAAGATAGTCTACTACTTAGATCTGAAGAATGTATACTCGTAGGGGAATTGATCTCTTCATTTGATCAAAATAAACGGTTTGCCACATTGAAGGTGTGCTCAAAGTTTCATCCAAACTTGAATAAATCGATTCTGATTTTACTACCTTTTTATTTGTTGTTATTTTCTAGAATGATTACGAATTCGTCTTAAGCGATCTATGAAATAAGAACGGCTGTTTTTTCCGGACGTTTCGACCGCTAAAACCTAATACACAATTATTGCTTATTACATATTTGCTCGTTTTCAGCATAATTCGTTATTTTCTCAAATTGTTGTAATAGTAGATCCAAAATAAGCCCTTTTCACTACTCAATGATTTCATAGATATTACTTTCGAATCTGAATTATTTGATTATTGACAGTTTGTTATCGGTGGATAAATTTTTACTATTAAACCGTACTTACAATTGAACGAATCTCCATTCACGAGAACGATCAGCGGTAACCCGAACAGACAAGATGTCACAAAACTAACAAATTTCAACCCCATACCGTTTGGGTTTAAGAATTTGAGGACAAGTTGTTTGCACAAATTGCCTAGCCGTACTAAGACCATCCTAAGAGGCTTGCCAACGTCGTACGTCGTTTATTAATCGTTTCGGTTTTTTTTATTGTCTTATCTGGTTTACATGCAACCTATTAGGAGCGCGTGGTTTCAAAAGGGTTCCACCGGACATGTTCCATTCAATAGGACCGCAATCAATGGCTTCGACACGATGGAACATGCTGTTTTGCAGAAAATTTGAGCCGTAGAATAAACTTTCTTCACCAATTTAAGCGATAATTTATCGGTTGTTGTTTGGGAAAAGGCAAATCGCATGTATATTTACTTTGGTATTGCAAGGGTTCAGTTGTATTTCGAGGTCCTTGTTTTAAAGTTTTCATAAATCTGAATCTAGAGTAGATCATAAAACAAACAAACCACGCGTGTTTGGTGTTCTCATCCGTAGGAGTTTCAAAAGCAAGTGTAATGAAGCTTTTAATGACCACAATACAGAGCACAGTGAAGTAAAGCTGAAGAGTTACTTTAGTTTGGTAACGTTTAGAATTAATTACGTAATTTATGAATGCTCTTAGCATTCATTAATTAGTTCTCGTAAGCACAAAACATGTTATTGTTGAAAATTTACCTACGCAATAATGTGACAGTTTTTGCAATCAACACGTTTCACTAAATGTTTATCAACAACATTTTGATGGTAAAAAACAACACCAAGCTGGTGCATGAAGCGAGCCGCGATCGCAATGCAACTAAAATATTAGGGGAAAGTCTTATAAAGCGCCCCTGCTAGCCAAAATGCCCCCTTTCCTTTCTTAAGCATTGAAGACTTTTCTGAACCAAAGTTTTATCACTAACACTATCTTTTCGTAGGATCTATCTGCTATGCAAGTTTGGTGGTTGTCGTTTGCAGGAAAGTATGAAAAAACTAAAAATTTCATTTGACAGCTTTTCGATGTAAGGTTTTGCTTCGACTAAATAGATGTTTTATCCGCCATTTCTTTGACGTACTGATTATCTCAAAACAGTAACTTTATGGACATTTCAAGAAGCATAATGCATCATTGTTGTGGGATAAAATGTCTTTTGTTGTGTGTCATGCCACTGATTTGTTGTGAGACATATTTTACGGCTGCTGGGGCATTATGTCTGAGGCGAGCGAAAAAAACTAAGAACGTAGGCGCTTTGGAAAATGTGTTTATATCAATAAATTCTCATCTTTTCTATTGGAATCATAGAAAATTATGTTCCTCGTCCGTATTACAATGAAACACTTACATTCTAGAGGAAAATATATCAATACACTTGGAAATATCTCAATGTTTTCTTAAGGGGGGCATATTATAACACTTTACCCTAGTTGTTTTTTTAATGTTCTCGGTTGAAGTGTGGTACAACTATTCGATTGGGGTTTTTATATGAACTGTTTTTCGTTTTTTTTAACAATTTCAACAGAAGATTGTAAGGGGAAAAAGAATATGAAAATTAGATACCCATGTTGCATCAATTAAAAGCTAATCACTTCAAATTACCTATTGTGGAAGGCTTTTTCAAAGATAGTAAAACTTTTGGTGGTTATTTTTACAAAGTGGGCCAAAATAAAATCAATCCTAAAAGAAAAGTTGCTCAAAAGTTGCAGAAAAGTTGCTCAAAATAAAATTTCCTGCAATTTAATTGTACAACAAAATCATTTTTAAGTTCAATTAAGAAAGTTAGATTTCAGATTTCAATCTAAATGAGGACCACCCTAGTAACATTTTCCATCAAAAGGAGCGCCATTTGATTACAAACAACTTTTGTGAAGACACCAACTACATAAAACTAATATTTAATAGTGAAAATATTTTTGTCACGCTAATTTTCCGTTTCGGACCACTGTGCATTGGAGTTCCAATTTAAATTTTATTTTATGTTAGACTGTTTTCTCTTCCATGAGTTCAACCAATAACCAGCTATATTCTATTGAATAAAATCAATGAACTAATACAAACAAACCTAAATAATCATAATATCATGTACAAAATAAATGTATTTAGTGTTTAGATTAACTTATGAATACCAACATACTAATATGATATTCGAAATGTATTAGGTGTAAAGTACTATGTATTGTGGATGCTACGGCGAAGAAAAACTTATGTATATTGCCTATGAAATAAACGATGTTATCGGTTACTGGTGGTTTTTCGAGCCATTGAATGCTATTTTTCTGAAATGCTTTTTTTCTAAAATAAATGTTTTTCATGGTAAAAATCCTATGAATTTTAATGAAAATCTGAGAAAATCTCCATATGACTTTAATCAATATTTGAAACAATTCTCTGGTATTCAAATGTGATCTATGAAACGCATAACTCTTACTGGATTATGCACTAAACAGCTTCAAAATGGCAGTCTAATAAAACCTACGTGAAAAGCAGTGTGGAAATTTTCACATGAATTTTCACGTAACTATGATGTGATTAGTTTTTTGAGTGCATTTTTCCGAATAACTCAGTCCATGGGAGTTCGGTGCCACCCATAAATACTACTTGAATTTTGTTTAACTTGATCGTCTTGATCAACCTTGCCCACATCCGATTTAAGGATTTACAGTGCTATTTTTCCACATCGTAGTGACCTAATCTACCACAGCTTATAACTGTATACTCAAATAAATCCGCACTTCAATACAACGTGAAAACATATGTAGTTTTTCTCAATTCAACTTTTCACGTAGCCCTTATTAGGTTTTGCATGATGTCGACATAAATGAACTGCCGATGAATCAAGTTCATCTTTGACAGTTGCCGTGTACTTGTTTTGTTTTGCGACTGCAAGTTAAAAATTGAAAAATGGCGAAAAAGTGCCTGTTAAAAACGTATTCCACAGTGAAAAGAACTAAAAAGATTGCCCTGTATGTGTTTCCAGCATCAAGGAGCGATATAACAGTTCGGCTGAAAAGTTCGTATCGTTTAATAGAAACACACATTTTTTTGCCAAAATTCGTTTTTGTTATTCAACATAATTGCCATCAGTGGCGATACAGCGATTATAGCGATCTTCCAACTTTTCGATACCATTTTTGTAGTACGATTTGTCCTTTGCCTCAAAATAGGCCTCAGTTTCAGCGATTACCTCTTCATTGCTTCTAAATTTTTTACCAGCGAGCATTCTCTTGAGGTCTGAGAACAGGAAAAAGCCACTGGGGGCCAAATCTGGAGAATACGGTGGATGAGGGAGCAATTCGAAGCCCAATTCGTTCAATTTCAGCATGGTTTTCATCGACTTGTGACACGGTGCATAGTCTTGATTGTAAGCTCACGCGGCACCCATTTTGCACAAAGCTTTCTCATATCCAAATATTCGTGAATAATATGTCCAACACGTTCCTTTGATATCTTTCGGGTGTCAGCTATCTCGATCAACTTCACTTTACGGTCATTGAAAATCATTTTGTGGATTTTTTTCACGTTTTCATCGGTAACAGCCTCTTTTGGACGTCCACTGCGTTCATCGTCTTCGGTGCTCATATGACCAGTACGAAATTTTGCAAACCACTTACGAATTGTTGCTTCGCCCGGTGCAGAGTCTGGATAACACTCATCAAGCCATTTTTTGGTATCGGCGGCACTTTTTTTCATCAAAAAGTAGTGTTTCATCAACACACGAAATTCCTTTTTTTTCCATTTTTTTCACAATTACAAAAGTAGCTTCACTCAAAATGCAATATCTCACAAACTAATAATCAGACAGCTGTCAAATTTATACACGTATCTTTTGAAGGTTGGTACTAACTGAAAATGGTATGGATTTAATTCTAGTGGCGCCCTCTCATAGAAACGATACGAACTTTTCAGCCGATCTGTTATGTATGAATCTGTTTAGTGTGAGGCGACTTGCAATTTTTACATTCGAACGATGAACCTCTGATGAACTTTTAAACTGTAAACAAGTGCACGTCGACTGTCAAAAAAAGAATTTTGTGAGGTTATGGCATATTCGTGAAAAACCTAATTAGGTTTTGCACGATGACCACTCGAATGAACTACCAATGAATTGCCGATGAATCAAGTTCACCTTTTGACAGCTATCAGTGGTTTGTTTACATATCTATAAACACGTGTTCAAATTAGAATGAACGCAATGAACACATAAACAAACCACTGATAGCTGTCAAAATTGATTCATTTTGTTAACTTTTGTGAGGTTATGGCATGTTCGTGCAAAACCTAAAAGGGGTAACTGATAGAACGAAATGAATTCATGAACTCTCATGTTACAAAACTTACACGCAAAAGTTACGTTGTTTCACAAGCAGTTTATACGAAACGTTTTTGCAAAACCTAAATAACGAACTAATAAATGAAATTTAATATACTCGTCAAAAGTATGTTTTTTCATGTTTGTTCATATGGGATTTCCACGATATAATATATCAGAAATCATTGTTTGAAAATAAGGCTACTATCGAAATAACAGTAAAACATCAAACGTTTTAATTCATTATAAACATTCATTGTTTGATTTCATTACATTAGACAATAAAATTCATTCGAAAATAGAAACTGGACTGTTCTTCAATTTTGTTAACTGATATTGGGTAATTATCAAATAAGTCAATTCTAAAAAATGAAGTAAATGATCGCAGTAACTTGCAATTATTCACTAATTACCTGCAATTCTTGGCTGATTACATACAGTTATTTTATAAAAGATATTTTTATTCAGGCCTTTTTCAGTACAAGCTTTACGTGGCCGATTGAGCTGAGTTTTTAGCTGAAAAATTTTTTGTATTGGATCTCGTTGTCACCCTTTTTCTAGGGAGCTTTCCCTCCTGCGAGGATTGAGGGGCAGTTTGTTCGTGCTTCGTCTCGTCATCCATTGCCGTGTTATTGTTGTTGATTTCGTTGCTAGTTGCTGTAGATGCGCCTTGTTGTACATTGTTTGCAGTTGCTGGTTGGTTGGATGGTAAGCTTTTAACTGCAGCTGGTGTACTTTGTTCTATAGGGGTTACGTTGGATGGTTTCGTTGAAGGGGATACTTCACTGTTGTTGGTGACTGTCACAGGTGTACTGGTGCTGCTTGGGGTTGGTGTGAAGGAAGCACCGTTGTCCTTTGGTGTGGTTGTCTCCTTGTCCAGTTTATCACATGGCTTACCGTAATGAACAGCTTTTTGACAATATTGACATGTGGCGATCTGATTGTCATAGGTAACAAGTGATTTGCACCGGATTCTTGTATCCTGACCAAAAGTTACATAAGAAGGTATAGGGTTTTTCAAGCGCATGCGTAACACAGGTACGCCATTTAGAATACCGTGGAAAAAGTTCTTCCACTTTTCTTTTTCGATAGAGATAATCTCTCCGTGTTGGGACATAGTTTTACGAATATTAGGATCGATGACGCTTGAGGGAAGATCATGCACACGCACTTCTATAGCACTATCTTCCATATATACTGGAATGTTGTACTTAGTGTTCTCGTGCTCCACATAATGTACATTATTATTGTCTTTTGCGAATTGAATTGCATCCACCTCTTTATAGAACTGGATGTAAACAACATTATTTGTGTTGTTGCATTGAAGTAAATGCACACGTTTAATGTCAAGATGCATTTGCTCCTTAAGCAAACCTTCAAGTTCTCGTATCGAAGGTCGAATTTGGCACTGCCTGAAGTCAACAATAATTGTATTCTTTCGTACCGGCGCACAGTGATGCCAAGGTGGCAGAAATGCGAAAACAAAAAATATTTTTTTCCTGCACGGTATTAATTTTTTTGAATTCTCAGATAAGTGAAGGATTACAGTTTAAAGTATAAACATTTTTGAATAAGAAATAATCTCTCCATATGCTCTCAAACATAGGGTATTGTAAACTTTCTTTTCATCCTTCCATACTAAATATATGGCGTAATGATGATGTTTTGCGATTAGAGTTCTATATAGGTAGGAAAGGGCTGCCACTGTTCAATAGTATTTGATTTTATAGCATTTTTTCTCTACTTTTAGAAAGCCACTATGCGATCCTGCACATCTCTGCACCTTGAAGGTTATTTTCAATTGTTTGCGAGGTCGACAATAAAAATCACAGAAACAAGGGCTATACTTTTGTAAATGAAGTCGGTGCGAGTAAAATTTAAATAAACGGCTATGTAATAAATAAAATCAGAATATTTATAAAATACATAACATGAAACACCTATATAAATGTCGTTATATAAATCTGTTTATAATATATCAGGCGTGGGAATAAATTAGTACCGTTTTTTCTGATAAATTTCATGATTTTAGTGAGAGTATTGCAGTACCGTTTTTCAAAGTATAGTCCATCGTTAAGTACTACTTTCTGTCATCTTTCTGGTAATACTCGGATACCACGTTTGAAAAATTCCTTTTTCTCCGATTCGACGAATGAATCGATCCAATTTTTGGTGGTGTCGTAGTTTTTGAAACTGACCTGACAAGTTATGCGCCATGGATTGGAGCAAATGGCAACCGTATGGAACAATGTCTAATAAAAAATGGCGACTGGGCAGAAAATTACAAAAAAAAATGTCCGAAACATGGAGTCTTGCATTGTCATGTAGCAAAAATACTATACCATGAAGATCTTCATATTGCGTCCGCTTTTAATGCAATGCTCTGTCCAAACACAGCAAGTGTAATATGTATATGGAACCAGTGATGGTGTCACCTAATTTGAGTAACTTATAATAAATAGCACCCAGTCGATCCCACCACATGCAGTTTTTCAGTTGTCCGGAACTTTCTTGTAGTTCATATAAAAAAATCCTAAATTTGAACCGCGAAAACCACTTTATGCATGTTTGCTCAGCGTCATTTTTTTGTCGTTTTTCATTTTACATAGTTTAATAAGATAATTTAACATAACAAAAATCCACTATTATTAGTAAACCAAAAGTATTCAGCCAAATTCTGTTTTGTACTTCTTTTATTGAAAAGTTTGTGTTCTTTCATAAAATCGAGTCAAAACTTAAAAAAATGCAAAATGCAGAACATTTCCCAAAAATCAATCTTTTAGTGAAAAACAAATAAAACACTTTTTCGTTTGTTACTCTCCCATCTTTACTCATAGTGCAATAAACGTCATCAACTGTAAGTTACAACATATCAAAACATAAACATAATAAGATAAGCCCTTTTGGAGAAAATTTATGTTTTCAAGGTATAAGGAAAAAAAATTTTTTCAGTGTATAAATTTTCCACACAGGTTTAATCATTATCTGAAACATTAGTGAAAGCTCCAAATCAATCTCGAGATAAAAAATACACAAGTAAATTTATTAAAAAATGTCGTCATTTTCCTGTCCGTAGCGAACGGTGCATCATGTCACTTTTAGGTGGATCGAATATTTTTTCATACATTATCAAGATGGAAATATGTTCAGATACCTCGAATAATTAATAAAAAATCATCCAGCTGACGTTTATCGATGTATTTATGGTTTTTGCCAACTTTTGTATGGAGAGGCATCACTGTGCGGCGGTAGCTTTTGTTCGTTTGGTTCACTCATTTCGAGGTCGTTCTATTGTTCACTACACAATACTGTGCTTGGTTTCTTTCGTCCCGAACGTTAGCGGTGTTGTTTTATCGACTGACTTGGATGAGATGTGGAAGCGAAATGAATTACATACAGTTCCTTATCATAAACTCAATTATTTGAAACAGGTACATTGAATCATTAAAAAATAGTGTCAAAAATATACATTACAATAATCAGTCTCCTTATATTTAACATTACATGCAATCGACATAATAAAATCCGAATTTATATTTAACGGTTGTTGTAATTTACTGAAGTGAAGTTAATAAAGTAGCAATTTTTGATTCCTACAAAAAAAATCGATGGTTATTCGAAATCGCCACGATTGAATTAATTTGTACAGCACCGAATATTTCCAAATTGTTTGTGTTGGTTCTAGATATTCGCGAAGAATATTAATTGTGATGCTGAGGAAATCAGAGGAATCATTCCCAATCACATTTTGTTTCGAATAAATAAGCATGAATATAAAATGAAACACCATTTCTCTATTTTTACCATCGAAAATTTCCAATAATTGTTGTGTTATTCCTAAATCCGATAGAAGCTCTTCTAATCTGCCTTCAGTACACGCCATTTTGATCTCTACTTTACACACATAAAAAAATGAACGCTGAGCTTGACTGTCAAAATGAACCAAGATAAATGAATATGCGGGTGTCACGTAAAATAAACAGGAAAAATCAATGATAGTGAACACGCAGAGAAAAACATTGCAAAAATAACCGTAATTTTTTTTTCACACAACGATTTATTCCAATGAAATAGTGACAAAGGAAAATCTGGTTTGGTGCTGCAAATATTATTGCTTGAAACTACCACACAAGATAATCAATTCCTCTCAGTTTCAATCAATATATTAATAAAAATAACAAACATTTTACTTGAGCGTTTCTGTCAATTTCTTGACAAACAATTTCGCAGATAATCGAATTGAAAACTCAGCTTTAAATGATCGAGCTTTTGATAGTATTTGTGCTTCAAATTTGCAAACTTTTTAGTTAAAATAAATGAACATAAAACAATTTGTTAACGTTATTGTCTGTTAAAATCGTAAACTGTTGTATGTTTTTAAGAATAAAATGATTTCTTTCAAACTGATTTCAAAGGTCATTTTTGTTACTACTTATATTTCGATTTATATTAATTTACAAGTTCTTCAAATCCAAGCTTTCGATTGATAGTGTTGAAGAAATTTTTCTTGCGGCTCCGTAATAATCGAAAGAGGAAGTAAATAGGAAGAAAGGCTCACACTTACCTTTAAATAATATCAATTATTATCAATACATACGCTTGAATTGATCAAAAGCCTTTTCGATAAAATTTTACTTATCGAACGCATACAAACTTTGACTGCGGGGAGAAAAAAGTGCATAGGTTTACAAGAAATAAAACCAAGACGGTTCGATTATACAGTAAACTTAGTTGTATCAGTACACAAGTTAGGTCATAGTTAAACAATCGATTATATAAAAATATATCAGGAATGAATCAACATAAACATTACCGATAACATCAACTCAACTTTTGTTGAATTGAAATAAATAGTTGATTTATTTCAACAATAAATTCGTCCGGAACAATTTTTTTTCATTTTCGTTTGACTAGATCGTAATTTCGATTCGAATCAAGCAGATATCATTGTTGATGTGAAGGAAGAAATTGGTTCAAAACAATAATATTCTAGCTTGAAATCATCATAAATCAAATTTAAATATCCACAAACTGTTTTTGTTGTTATTTTGAACAAGTTCATTTCTCTGCGTGTAAGTAAAAATAAGAAAATCAATTATTAGTGTTAGCAGCTTTTCACGACTATAATGAGTGCAAATTGTTCATAGATTTTGCTTCACGGCATTTACTGTTATCAGATTGTGGCATTTACCCGTTATCAGATTGTGGCTTCGTATTTCCATGCTTAAACTATATCTAATGTCACGCTTCGTCGAATCTTAATCATTTAGGTAGGTGTTGCGTGCAGATGGCGATAAAAACTATGCGTGCATTTTGTAGAACGAAAATGTTGAAATCTGAGAAAACAAAACTCATTTACGTTTCCGCAACCCGGTAAGTGGAATCTCACTGTCTGTAAACGTTGTATAGTTTCCAGCAAGTCAAGTGCCGTAGATAAGTACCGCATACCGTCGAAGGTCACATAAACGTGCCGCGGGGAGATGCTGGGAGGTCTGAAGTATCCCATTAAGGGGTTAATGCCAGTAACCTACCAGCGAACAACAGTATTCATCTCTGTTTGTATCTCAATTCTCCGGTAGACGCATGTTCATAAAGTTGGACAATTGCACTCCGCACATGAAAAACACATGAATTAGATTGGGGAGTAACTCGTCACCAGAATCGACTGACCAGTCGAACTGACGGAAACTCCGAATTATGCCGGATTATGAGATTAAGACAATCAGTAATTCACGATGGTTTGAAAACATAATGTCCGATCAATACAACAATTTGAAATTCATTATCATCATTTCATAGGAGAAGAATTTTTAACTGTCGGAAAAACTTGCAGAGTTACGGAAGGCTTGAAGAACTTACCACTGAACTAAGAATTGATCATTGATAATCAATTTATGAGTAAAAATTTCTGAAGTGATCAATGGTGAATTTAAAAAGGCGAATCAGCAAATGACAGTTTCTTCTTGGTTCTTGGGAGAGTGAACGTAAGTTTGGCTACATACCTTCGGAAATATGATCATCAATGTATGATAAAATTTTCAGTTGTACGATATAATCACAAATAATTTATTAACAAAGATTTCCTATATGTTTGATATCAACGAGCATCAAAGAAGAAAACTAATGGCGGGTATTTGTCTTGCTCAATCCTGCGACGACGGTTTTGATGTAGTAAGCCACAGTTCATTTCAGAGTTACCTACTGGGTACGTGTAAAAGGTTAACATTCGATATATTTCGTTCATTCTTCTATTTTCCTTATTTCCGTTCGTATTTCACACAGTGCTTGTTATAATGTTGGAAAAATTTACGGCGAGCTTTTTTTTGACACCGCTCGTAATTTGAGTTTCGCTTCAAACAAGGGCAATTACATCAGCATTCATTCACCGATCGTTTACATCGGCCCTTTCAAGGGCTATAAATTTTTAAAAATATTTCTTAGAATTATTAAAATGTTGAAATGTGCATATCGCTAGTGAAAATAATCCATTTAGTGAACTGTTTGCAGTGCAATTACTCAACTGTAGAGTAGATATAACTCATCTTTAAGTATTTTTGCACGTGCCTTACGGAAACTACCTAGAGCCACTTTATTTGAAATTAGGTTACTGAACGGAACCCCCAAATTGGGTGAAATGTACTTAAAATTAGGTTGTTTTGCGGTTCCGTGTGGAGAACAAGTGGTGAAAACTTATCATAGCAACCATTGCATATCATAGCAACCATAACTTTTTTTTTTTATTCAATAATATAATTATTTTTAAGGCACACTGCTTTAGCTCTAAGGTGCCAAGGACTTTTTCTAATTTTATTAACGACTAACTTAAAACTAGGATAGTATGATTGGATAATGTTGTATTGGGGTCGCAGTGGTCGACTTTGGCAGATCCAACCTTCAGCTGGCGATCGGCACCGGCCGGTGGGTGGAATATATCATGAGTCTTCCAGATGACGTTGGCCGCATCCCTCGGTCTGTGTGGGTCCGCGGGAAACACCCCCAGGCTACGAATACCCGGCGGGTGGCCCGCATGACTAGAGCGACCTTCCGTGGGCGATGATGGTGATGTAAATATAACGAAAAAATATAGAGAAGTAAATATTGCGGAAAACGAAGTAAAATGGGGATATGGGAACGAAATGACTAAGAACGACAGAGATCTAATTAGTTGACATCGAGATGGAGAAGAGACGGGGAGGGGGGAAGCGAAAAGGTTAGTGACAGCAAAAAGATCTTGTTAGTTCCGATGAAGATGGTGGACAGATGAGGAATCGGGATAATCGGCGGAAGTTAGTGTCGAGCCTGCAGGTGAAAATAATTCTTAGCCACAGTTGAAATAACGTCGATAAATAGGAGGAACTTTCTAAGCAAGATGTAACAGATTACACTTGTATATTAATGTGTTTGAGGAACTGGTATATCAGAAGCATATATGAACTATCCCGACTCGCCAACACATCCCGAACCGGAACCTCAGTCGGTCTACCTCGGGCCCTGAGGGATTCCAATAGCTCCGATCTGGCGTCGCGATACTCTACGCACGACCACACGACATGCTCGATGTCCTGATAACCGTCGCCACAGGTGCAGAGCCCGTTCTCCACGATCCCGATACGCCGGAGATGTGCGTTGAATGTATAGTGATTTGACATGAGTCGTGACATAACGCAAATGAAATCACGACTCACGTTCATCCCCTTGAACCAAGGTTTCGTCGATACCTTAGGGATAATGGAGTGTAGCCATCGTCCCAGTTCGTCATTGCTCCATGAAGTTTGCCAACTTTCGAGAGTTTTCTGACGAGAGATACTGAAAAATTCATTGAAGCAGATTGGTCTTTCATAAATATCACCTTCTAATGCGCCCACTTTAGCCAATGAGTCTGCCTTTTCATTGCCCGGAATGGAACAATGCGAAGGGACCCAGACTAACGATATTGAATAAGACCGTTCAGATAAAGTTCGCAAGTGTTCCCGTATTTTCCCCAGGAAATATGGGGGATACTTTCCTGGCTTCATTGCCCGGAGAGCTTCTATTGAACTTAGACTGTCCGTGACAATGACGTAATGGTCTTTGGGCAATGTTTCAATGATCTCGAGGGTGTACTGAATAGCAGCTAATTCTGCGACGTAAACTGAAGCCGGATCACTGAGTTTGTAAGAAGCGGTGATGTTTTGATTGAAGATGCCGAAGCCTGTGGACCTGTCGATGTTTGATCCATCAGTGTAAAACACCTTTTCACAGTTGACTGTTCTAAATTTATTATAAAATATATTAGGGGCCACTCGAGGGCGTACGTGTTCCGGAATTCCACGAATCTCTTCTCTCATGGATGTGTCGAAAAACACAGTAGAATCAGAAGTATCCAAGAAATGAGCACGGTTGGGAGCAAACGAAGAAGGATTAATATTCTGAGCCATGTAATCAAAATACAAGGACATAAAACGGGTTTGAGAATTAAGCTCAACTAACCTTTCGAAGTTTTCAATCACCAGAGGATTCAAAATGTCGCATCGAATGAGCAAACGATATGAGAGATCCCAGAACCGGTTTTTCAACGGTAAGACGCCCGTCAACACTTCAAGACTCATCGTATGAGTTGATTGCATGCAACCCAAGGCAATACGCAAACAACGATACTGAATTCTTTCCAGCTTAATGAAATGGGTGTTCGCGGCGGATCGGAAGCAGAAACATCCATATTCCATAACGGACAATATCGTTGTTTGGTACAATCTGATCAGGTCTCCTGGGTGGGCACCCCACCAAGTTCCGGTTATTGTACGAAGAAAATTGATTCTCTGCTGGCATTTTTGTTTCAGATACCTAATGTGACATCCCCAGGTGCCTTTGGAGTCGAACCAGACCCCGAGATATTTGAATGTGAAGACCTGAGCTATGTTTTCACCCCCTAGTTGAAGCTGTAGTTGTGCTGGTTCTCGCTTCCTTGAAAATACAACCAGCTCAGTTTTCTCCGTAGAGAACTCGATACCCATTTGAAGAGCCCATAATGATAAGTTGTCGAGAGTATCTTGTAATGGTCCTTGGAGATCGGCAGCTTTGGGTCCTATAATAGACACAACGCTGTCGTCGGCAAGTTGTCTTAGCGTGCAAGATGTGTTGATACATTTATCGATGTCGTTTACGTAAAAATTGTATAAAAGGGGGCTTAAGCATGAGCCCTGAGGAAGACCCATGTAACTGAATCGTATTGTCGACAAATCACCATGCGCGAAATACATGTATTTTTCGGACAATAGATTGTACAAAAAGTTATTCAAAATTGGTGAAAGACCATGCTGATGCAACTTCTCAGATAGGATATTTATAGAAACTGAGTCAAAAGCCCCCTTGATGTCTAGGAAAACTGACGCCATTTGTTCCTTACGAGCAAATGCCATTTGAATTTCGGTTGAGAGCAACGCAAGATCGTTCGTTCCTTTGCCCCTGCGGAAACCAAATTGTGTATCTGAAAGTAAGCCATTAGTCTCGACCCAATTGTCTAGACGAAACAGAATCATTTTTTCGAACAATTTCCGGATACAGGAAAGCATAGCAATCGGCCGATACGAATTGTGATCGGAGGCTGGTTTTCCTGGTTTTTGAATGGATATCACTTTCACTTGTCTCCAGTCATGTGGAACAATGTTGTCCTCAGGGAACTTATTGAATAAACTCAGCAAGCGCCTTTTGGCGGGGTCAGGCAGATTTTTCAACAAATTGAATTTTATTCTGTCTAATCCCGGGGCTTTATTGTTACATGACAAGAGCGCAAGTGAGAGCTCTACCATCGAAAACGGTGTTTCGTTTGTATTTGGTGTCGCGGCGCGGGTGATCTTCTGTTCCGGAACAGAGTCTGGACATACTTTTTTAGCGAAATCGAATATCCAGCGGTTAGAATATTCCTCGCTTTCATTCGTTGTGTTATGATTGCGCATTCGTCGGGCTGTGTTCCAAAGAGTGCTCATAGATGTTTCTTTTGTTAGGCCGTCTACGAACCGACGCCAGTAACCGCGTTTCTTAGCTCTAATCAAGTTCTTAATTTTAACGTCTAACGCCGCGTAATTCCGGTAATTATCAGGTGTTCCATTTTTTCTGAATATTTTATACGCGGAGGCTCTCTCCGCGTTTAAATTTGTGCACTCTTTGTCCCACCACGGGTTGGGAGGACGGATGTTAGTTTTTGCGCCGGGTACACGTTTCGTCTGAGCTTGAGTCGCGGTGTCGAGAATCAAGCCAGCCAAAAACGTGTACTCTTCCTCCGGAGGAAGTTGTTGTGTTCTTTCAAGTTTCTCAGATATCGCGGTCGCATAGCTATTCCAATCAATATTTCGTGTGAGGTCATAGGAAACATTGATTGTCTTCGATGGTTTTGAGCCGCTGGTGATTGATATTACGATCGGTAGATGATCGCTATCGTGGGGATCAGGAATTACCTCCCACGTGCAATCCAACCGTAGCGATGTCGAGCAAAGTGATAAATCCAGCGCACTTGGTCTTGCTGGTGGTGCAGGAATCCGTGTCATTTCTCCCGTATTCAAGATTGTCATATTGAAGTTGTCGCAGATATCATGGATCATAGCTGATCTGTTATCGTCGTGAAGACAGCCCCATCCCGTACCGTGTGAGTTAAAGTCTCCTAAAACCAACGTCGGTGCGGGAAGGAGCTCAATGATATCACTGAGCCACCGATGCCCAACCGAGGCTCTTGGGGGAATATAGATTGAAGCAATGCAAAGATCCTTGCCTTTGATTGTAACATGACATGCGACAGTTTCAATACCTGATATCGAGGGGAGGTTAATTCGATAAAAAGAATAGCACTTTTTGATCCCCAAAAGTACTCCTCCGTAGGGATCATCTCGATCCAGGCGAATAATGTTAAAATCGTGGAAGTTTAAGGATATTTCAGAAGTTAGCCAAGTTTCGCACAATGCAAATGCGTCACATTTCAGATTATTTACTAGAAATTTAAGGGAATCTATTTTTGGGATAATACTTCTGCAATTCCACTGTAAAACAGTGATTAGATCCGTGACCTCGATGGATGATTTAGCCATCGAAGGATACAATCGCTGAGAGAAGGGGCCAATTTGCAGTCAACTGCTTTAAATATGTTTTTACTGTTGGCATGAAAGCAATTAAAATGCTTTTAAGAGGGTCAGAAATATTAAAAGTTGTAAAAATCCAGTCCACAACATCAGAGAACTTGATAAGTCCAGCACCTAGTTGGTTCTCTGATAGATTTTCAGGGACGTTTGGGGATTTTGTTGTCCCGGGAAGTGGTGGGAATTCCATCTCGGAACTGAGTTTTCCGAGACCAGGAGCCTTTTGCTTCGGTGGTTTGTCCCGATTCCCGTTAGCTGTAACTTTTCGAAGCCCTTCGGAAGACACCTTCGAGCCCTTACTAGGTAGCTTATGAGAGGATTTATTCATTCTTTTCCTACAGCTATGAGGGACCGCCGATGATGGACCTTCCAAAGGGTCGTCAGAATCGCTCTCGTCAGTTGACAAGCAGGCATATGGGTTCGTTGTCAGTTTAGGAGGGGTGGCACTCTTAAGCATCTCGACAAAGGAACGCTTGGAGTGTTCCTTCAGGGAACGCTTCATCCGATCTCCTCGCAGCTTATACGCAGGACATGCCATTAGGTCATGCGGACCCTCCTTGCAGTAGAGACACTTTTCAGCATCCTTACCGCAAGAGCCATCCGCATGAGCCTCCCCACAGTTAGCACACCGGGGCTTATTGCAGCAATGAGAAGCTGTATGCCCCAATTGTTTGCAATTGGTACAATTCATTACTCGAGGTACAAAAAGACGAACAGGCAGACGAACCCGGTCCAAGAGGATGTAGTTGGGCAAAGCAGAGCCGGCGAAGGTCACACGATAAGAGTCAGATTGGGGATAAGACTTTGTTCCATCCCCGGCGATCGATACTGAATGCAATCGCTTGCAGTCCAGTATCTTGACGTTCTTAAGTGAGGGGTCCTTAAAACAGCCCTCTCCGTACTTAAGAACGTCCTCGCAAGTCAAACTCGAATCGGTGACCACACCGTCGATTTCTACTTCGCGAGCTGGCACGTAGACGCGGTACTCCCGCGTAAAATGGTCATTTTGAACGAGCTCATTTGCCTGCTTTGAGCTGGTGAACAGAACCCTGAGCTTATCTGGTCGTATTTTATCAATACTTTTTATAGTATTGTATCGCGAGGACAGATCCCGCGATATTTTCAAAACATTCAATTTTTTTTCTTTAGCCTTGGTCCGGAAATAAACCGAGTAAGGCCCGGCCGAGAGTGCAAGCCCATCGGGATAACTCTTTATGCGAGACTTATTGCTGCCAACAGAAGTCTCCATCTGATCATCGAGAACGGAGGGGTCGGGAGTCAAATTTGACATGTCGCGGAGCTACCTCCGCGCAGAAATAAATGATTCGAAGGGGGGGGGGGGGGGGGGGTAATGAACGGTCGAATGAAGAAGAAAAAAAAATGTACAAAATAATAGTACTTAACTTTTAATCCAACGGGGGCCACCAAGGCCAAGCCCTCGTCGATCGGCGTATCGCCGCTTCGAGGGTGTGCAAAAAACCTCCGAGAGGAAAAAGCACACTCACTTATAATCCGCACAGTATAATCACAATGGCCACTGAAATCTGGCCTTGATCGATCAAACAATCACCGGCTAACGGTACTGTTTCGATCGTCCGCTCACAACAATGCACTGCTTCAGTGTATAATGTACAAAAAACCTCTCACAGAAAAAAGCACTATTGTCTATTACACAATAGCGATATAATCTAGTTTTGATCGTCCGGTCACGTTATCACACACGGCACTGGTTTTTTTCGCAGTAAACACAAAGCACGTCCGTTCGCTCGGAAGGTTGAAACGGCAATGAGCAACCATAACTTATCATAGCAACCATTGCTCTAACCCGCTTCCAAACCTTTTGGCATTAAAAATGCCTTACTCTTCGCTATACGGGGCCGGGTTAAAAATTTCAAAAATAACCGCGTAACCTTTTTACGTCATAATTTTGAACGTTAATAGCTCAGCCATTTGTTGATGGATTGATATAATTTAACAACCAATCGATTCGGAAACATTTAACTTAAACTTATGAGATAACGTCATTCGAATATTTCAATGGCATACCGTTAAAAAATTGGTTTGAATTAAGTATTTTATTTTGGTTTGCAGCGCTTGTTCCTCGAAGATTTGTTAATTTAAACGATTCCAAAGCTGCAATATTGTAAGCTTAAAAATGTTTTAATTTGTCAACGGATCGGTTTGCATACTGAAATCTCCATTCCCATACGAACAAAACGGTGGCGCGAAAATGGATTCAGTATAAAGTTGTGTTATGATGATGATCATAGATACTTCTTTTTCGTTATATGTGACTGAACAAGTTGTTGTCCCACCAGGAATTAAACGCTTTAAAAGATTCAAAATTAAATTCTGAAGTTTATCTAAAAAGCGGCCTCCTCGGTTTAGTAGTATAAATGAGTTCCACATTCTCACATATACAGTACTATTAGATGCAAAAATTAGTATCAAAAATAAACTCAAGGTAAGTTTACCTGCGATTTTACATGTATCGTTTTAATGGGAACCCTCGTAGAATTTGGTTAGCCGCCAGGTTCAGTTCAATTATTATTTGCTTCAAAACAATAAGCGTCTGATGGCTACACGCGTTGTAACTATGACAATATGAACAAAATTTCGGAATTTTGTCCATTCCGTATATTCCTAATATGCCAAAGCGAAAATCAATGTAAGTAACTAAATATTTTATGCGGACTGTTTCACATGTTTTCTTCCTCGTATTGTTGCCATATTATTTACTGACACTTTCCGAAGATTATCGTCGATTTTGAAGAAGGATCAATAAAATTACACTTTTACTGAGTTTACCAGTACAACATTTTTCGTTAAAATAAATAAAATCTTCTCTTGGATCGGTGATCTGTTTATAAAATTAATAAGTTTATATGTTTCTCGAAAATTATTATCGTAAAATAAAATAGTTTCATTTGTTCAGGTTTAAATCTTCAGGTTGTTTGTATCTAAAATTGAGCTTTCAAGTAACTTTGAATTCATCATAATTGACTTCTAGTTAAAGGACGTTATTCAAAAACTTAACAATGTAAAAATTTGTGGAAAAGGATCAAAATTGAATAGAATCAATTATCAAGAAAGGATCTAATTGTCAATTTTATCATTCGATAACAATCTAAGCGCTTAAACTAGAGCAAGTTTGTAATTAGTTTAATTTAATTTAATGAATAAGTTTTTAGTTAAGTGTATCATCATTATTATCATCTTTATTTTTGTATTTATTATGAAGACCCTAGAAACGTTCCATTTTTAATGTTATTGTGCTCGGTCGTGTCTTGAATACAACCCTCTAATTTTTTGTTCAACAGTTCCTGTTGCTGCCCAGTCTCACCTGAATTATAAAAATCTTATCAGTATTGATCTAATGTCAATTATTTTACTACAAATACCTTTCAGATTTCCTATAAGTAGCTTCTGTAATGCCGCCACTGGTGCTTCTAACGTCAAACATAGAAATATGGCCATCAGATAGGAGAATATAACCGAAGCGAAATTAATCGTCATCTAAAAAAGAGAAGATTTTCGGTAAAAATGTCTATCAACCAGAGGTACAGTGACTCACCATGCCCAAAATACTAAAATGTGCTGGAGATCGAACACTTAACAGCATCAGCCGCATCACAAACACGTGAGCTAGATAGGCCGAATAGGTCATTCGTCCCAAAGGTTCAAAAATACGACAATCTAGTATCCGTTTTAATGTCGGATGTATTCCGTGTGTGAAACCGATGAAAAAAATGCTACAGAGAAAGCCCCAGGAATTCTTCATCACCGGGAAATACGCTGCCATCCACAGAGAAGGTTTCTCAAAATCATACACGTAGAAGATGTAGTGGACCAGGAAACTAGCAATCGCCATTGGTACAATCAGATGCCAAAGAATGCGGAACCACTGTAATGAAGTCGAATTGATTTAAGACTGTCATGAAATACACGATCCTCAGCTGAACCTTTTTCTGGACAGGATCAATATTATTCTGCCGAATATGAATGTGAATCAGACCTGTTACTATTCCGGCTATAAAGTTGCCGATATTCATATGAAACGGTATGTAAGACTTCAGATAAAAATCTTCGAACCACATGACAAACCGTTGTGCTCTGCCAAATAGAATATGATGTAACGGGATATAGAAGAAAGAAAACAAAATGGATGCTTACTCCAGTGTTACTACGAACACTCCTTCTAGCTTTTGATAGTAAACGAAAAACGCTGGGAGCAAGTACGATCCGCCTATTGAAGCTACAACGACAATTGGAATCATGAACCTACGGTAATTATTGATCAGCATGAGAAGCAAGGTTCCAGCGATGAACAATTGATAGTCACATCCAAGGTACCATCCTTGTTGAACGCACTGCAAATTAAAAAATCTCATACGAATCAACCGAAAAAATTAGTTACTCCAATCAATAATTTCTCACCGGTTGATTTGCATTCACGTAGTTGTTAACGTACAGCAAATTAGTCCACCAATTTCTCCGGCAGAAGCCTCTCTCGGTATCCGAACCGAGTTTCCATAAAGGCCCATCCTGTAGTTTCGCCAACCAAGTGCCATGTAGCAGAATGATAAAACCATACACAGGTGTTAATCGGATGTAGCGATATATCGTCATTTTCAGCAGGTGCAAAAGTCCAAATTTTTCGTTTCGATTCTTGAAGTAAGACATAACATGAAGCGTTAGCAGCATGCCACTAATGAAGAAGAAGGATTGTGGGATTTGGGCTCCACCGGTTAGAATCATTGTTCCAATGTTGTGATACATCTATGTGGCATATAATAGACAATGTTATTTAAAGTTCCATACGAGTGTTGCTTATTTGGCTGCAATACCATTTCCGCTCTAGCCGTATTTTGAACCGGAATAACCGCATACAAAAGCGCTGCATGACCCAATATGACGAGATGCATTGCCAGGAAACGAATGGCTTGTATAAATCGTAACTCTTTGATTAGTTGATCCTGCGAGCGACTGGTCAGTCTGTACCAATTGCGTAGAATCGAAAACGATGCGAAGAACTTGTCTCCTGAAATATATATTTACGGAAAAAAATGTATTGAATGGAAAATATTTTCAACTTTTAAAAATGTCGACAAAAGTATTTGAGTACTAGAAACTACCGATGGAAGAAATTAGTAGCATAGCCCAAGAGACAATGATAGTGCCAACTTCTAGCACAGAGAACAGACATTCAAGCCCATACAAACTTTCTCAAAAAAGACTGGTGGGTAATGTCAGAGACATAACCGGATCGAAGTGAATGCGAACAACAATTTCTCGCAGAAACTCCAACTGTGCCCTTATAAAGAACGGTATCAACTTCAGCGAATTACAATTACAAGTTAGAATTGAACTAAATACACGCAAGTGTTTTTATGCGAGTGATACGCATAAAAAATCGTATAAAGAAATGCGCGTAAAAATCACATAAAACAATTAGAATAACTTCTAAATTTCGCCTAAAAAACCGCATGGCTTCGAAGATTCGCTTAAAAAACACCTCAGTCCTTACGAAATTCGCATCAAACAGAACCGCGTAGTTTTGAAAATTCATGAAAATCTGTCTAGATTTGAGAGTTTGCATAAGGAATAACCGCAAAACTTTGAAACTTTGCACAAAAAACGCATAACTTTGAAAATTCTCATAAAAAAACGAATAACTTTGAAAATTCGCAATAAAAAGAACCGATTAATTTTGGAAATTCGCATTAAAACTCTGACAAATTTTGAAAATTTGCTTGAAAAATAACAGAAAAACTTTAAAAGTTCGCATAAAAAACGCATAACATTGAAAATTGGCATAAAAACCCCATAAGTTCGAAAATTCGCATTAAAAAGAACCGATTAATTTTGAAAATTCGAAGAAAAAAACTCGTATTAAAAAAATCATATAATTCTAAAAATTCGCAAAACAAACCCGCGTAATTTTTCATAAAAAAAAACCTCAAAGCTTTAAAAACGCGCATAAAAAAACGCATGTTTTGCCTTTCTCTATAGAAAAATATTAAAATTGCTGGAAAAGCCGACTTTCGAACGAAGCCTCGGAGAAAATTTCGTCTAAAACACAGCATAGCTTCGAAGATTCCCTTAAAAAAAACTCATAACTTACAAAATTCGCATCAAACAGCACCGCATAGTTTTGAAAAATTCATGAAAATCTGTCTAGATGCCAAGATATTGGCATCACCTCTAATTTCGATCCCATGATATTGGCATCACCTCTAATTTCGTAAAGCTCTAGTGCTCAAAAGTTTATATCGGACTTTGCACATGCGTAAGGGGTGCTGCCCGGCGGTTAAGGTTTGAAAATTTTCGATCTTGAAAAAGCACCATAGGGGGGAGTACATGAAATTGCCAAAATCGAAAATTTTGTTGATGCCAAAAGTCTGCCAAATCATGACATATGCGAGTACTGTCCCAAATGAAGGAATATTCGAAATGACCGTTTACATGGTTAAATAATCTAATTTGAGTGTCCTGTCTGTTAGTCTGTGACTAAATCTCGACGTTTCATGCTATTCTAAGACTTTTGGCATCAGAATTTTTTTTCGATTTTGGAAAGTTTCATTTCATTTAGTAAAATGGAGTAATCAGATGTGAAACAATGAAACAATCTGATAACTGAAACGAAAAAGAAGCTCCTTCAATTGTCGCCTTCTACGACAAGGAAGCAGGAACCCAGTGGATCTATTTTTGGGTCATTTTTTTCCGCCGGATTTCACACGGCATCTAGGCTGGTACTGTCCGGAGAGAGCTAATAGGTACTATCAATCTCCTCCTATCAAAATTTTGAAATTTCGCATAGCTTCAAAAATTTGCATTAAAAAGTATGGGTATGTAACGTCAGCGACATAACTGGATGTCGTGAATACGAATAAAACTGACACTTTCAATTCCAAATATCAATTAGTTGATCGATTGTGTGAATTGTGCCTTTTCGCCGCTAGATTTTGAAACGATACACCTAAACTAAAGTACAGATTAGTTACATTAAACATTCTGACATACAATTAAATATTACGATTAATTGTATGTCAGAATGTGAATTCTTTATGATAAAATAATGGTGGTTCTAAAAAAACACCTTATATGAAGGCGTTCCTGATGGAGAGTGACGAGTTGAGTTCGAATCTATTTTGAGTCGGTGCTATGCATTTTATATAGCAAATTAGCAGAAAATTCTACTACAAAATACAACTGGTTGAAAAATGGGCCGTATACAGTATAGTGAAGGAAAAATTCGCATAATTCTTTGGGTATACAATTATGGTTCCAAATAACAACATACAGAATTTTGATGTCGATTATTTCATTTTGGACTTGAATATTACAGTAAAAGAAACTATCAAAGGGCAGTACGGGATTAATTTCTGGAATTCAGAAGGGCCAACTTATGTAATCCTCTAAGATATTAAACACTGTTGCGAATTCTGCACTGCAAAAGTGGTACAAAGTAG
The DNA here is from genome assembly GCF_030247185.1 of Malaya genurostris. Taxonomy (NCBI): domain Eukaryota; kingdom Metazoa; phylum Arthropoda; class Insecta; order Diptera; family Culicidae; genus Malaya; species Malaya genurostris. The sequence continues at coordinate 234,621,080 of NC_080572.1, read as the reverse complement.
ATCAAATAATCTCTGATTTGCACTACACTGATGGTTTTATTTACCACTTTGCAAATAAGCAATATTTATAGTTCTTTATAATTTGGAGCCATTAGAAGGGCTGATTTTGCATAATGTTCCCCATTGTTGTCCATTTTTCGTTGCATTTTGCTCCAATGCAAACGACTAGCAGGATGACGCAATGTTCTTTGAGGGCAAACTGGCTCTGTGACCTGTGCATTTGAGGTTTTGTACCCCACGGTCGTGCTTCAAATGAGAGCACGACCTGGGCATTCGAGGTTTTGTACCACGAAAAGGTCTGCTCCCATTACTGACTACTGTTGCTCCTTACGATCGAAGCCCAAATGAAAGCGCGTCCTAAGCGTTTCACGCTTAATACTTGGTTTGTTTTTACTGATGTTGGTGGGAGAACTCCAGTTCCGTCTGAAGCACTAGAAGTAATGAACGATTTTCAATCAAAGTTTACCTTTTATACTCGTAAGCAGATAATCGGAATTGATATGTGCTTGACTACCTCAAAACCGACGTCCGGATGCGAAAAAGGCAAGCAAACGTGATGCATTTTCCTCATTGTTTCCAAAAGATTTAGAAAACTTTGTTTTTCAATTATTTATGGCTATCTCACACTGTTTAAAATTTAACCACAAATTCCAGATCATAATTTCGATAGCTTGTCGAAAAAATCATGTTGTTGGGTTAAGTACGAGGTCTGTTCAAAAAGTACCCGGAATTCTCATTTTTCTAAAAAAATATTTATTCGTCTACATCTATATGGTCCCCTTCAAAGTAATCCCCCCTAGATATAATACACTTATGCCAGCGTTTTTTCCAGTCTTCAAAACACCCCTGATAGTCACTTTTTGTAATGCTCTGTAGCACTCTCAGCGATTCTGCCGTTATCTCTTCAATCGATGAAAAACGCTGTCCTTTCATGAGTCTCTTCAACTTTGGGAACAGGAAAAAATCACACGGAGCGATATTTGGGGAATAAGGAGGTTGGGGCATGATTAAAGTCTTGTTTTTAGCCAAAAAATCACGAATAAGCAACGATGAATGAGCAGAATTTTGCTGCCACTCGTTTCATGCCCAAAACATTTGAAAAAATATGATGGCATGAGCCAACTGATATGCCAACTTCATCAGCAACTTCTCTAATAGTGATTCGGCGATCATCCATAATCATTTTTTCCACTTTTCCCACATTTTCATCGATTATTGACGTGCTGGGTCGACCGGAGCGTTCGTCGTCTTCAACGTCTTCGCGGCCATCTTGGAAACGGTTATACCACTCGTAAACACTTGTTTTTTTTCATAGCAGACTCACCGTAGGCTCTCTGTAACATTTCGCACACTTGGTTACACTTTATTTCATTTTTCACGCAAAATTTAATACAAATTCTTTGACTCTTCAATTCTTCCATTGTTTAAACTAACAAAAATCGCCGAGCTCAAAAAAACACGTCTACACCAGCCGCTACAAGACAGAATGTAAACAATGAATACCGCTGAAAATTTCACCATACATTAGGGACATATGTACCAACACAATAAAAAAAAATTTGACTACCGGACTCTCCAGACGCGCGCAATTAAAAAAATCCGGGAACTTTTTGAACAGACCTCGTACATCAAGAGATATTCGCGATTAAGTTCTGCCCATTATTGTACAGGGTAAGTTTTGAAAAGGCGCCCCATAGTAAAGTAAGTCGTATTCACGACAAAAGAACTGCTTAATATTGAAAATTTGCAAAAAAACGGCATAACTTTGAAAATTCGCATTGAATAGAACCGCATTATTTAGAAACTCGCATAAAAAACTCACCTAGCTTTGAAAGTTTACATAAAAACCTGTTTTAATCCACCTAGTGGTGTAATGAAGCCTTTCTCATATCAATCATACTATTATATATAATACTGTGGTATTCTTCAAAATAATTTTCTTCGATTCTTAAAAGAACAACCGAAATCGGTTTGTTTGAACGTCTACTGATAAAAACTATCAATTGGAAAAGATTTGAGGTCGATTTAGAAATTTTTAAGGTTTTTCCCCATTTTCAGTGATGGTATATAATTTTTCACCCACTTTACCCTTTATTTCCGGATCAGGAAGTCGGATCCGCATGAAATTCAGGAATTACGTATAGGACCACAGGACCCTTCATTTGAACCTAAGTTTGTGAAAATCGGTCGCGCCATCTATGAGAAAAGTTAGAACACATATTTTCTTTTTTTTTGCACATTTTACCCCATAACTACCGAACCGGAAATTTGATAAAAACAATATTCAGGAATTTTGTATGGGACTGCAAAACCTTTTATTTGAACTCAAGTTTGTGAAAATTTGTTCAGCCATCTCCGAGAAAAGTTAGTGCACTTATTTTAACAATTTTTTGTACATTTTACCCAATAATTCCGGAACCGGAGGTCGGATCCAAATAATATTCAGGAATTTTGTATGAGACCGCAAGACCTGTCATTTGAATCTAAGTTTGTGAAAATCGGTTCAGCCATCTCCGAGAAAAGTTAGTGCAAAAAACGTTACATACACACATACGCACATACACACACAGACATTTTGCGTACTCGACAAATTGAGTCGAATGGTATATGACACTCGGCCCTCCGGGCCTCAGTTCAAAAGTCGGTCTATATGAGAAAAGCATAAACTACATAACATTGAAAATTCGCATACAAAAACCTAATAACTTTGAAAGTTTGCGAGAAAAAAACGCAAAGCTTAGAAAATTCGCATAAGAAAAAACGCATAGCTTGAAAAGTTTGCTTGAAAACCCCGACTAACTTTGAAAGGGTGTCATAAAAACAGCAAAATTTTGAAATTTCGCATAAAAACCGGATAACTTAGCAAATTCTCATAAAAAACGCATAACTGTGAAAAATCACATAAATAACCGTATAACTTAAAAAATTCGCATAAAATATCCCATAAGTTCAAAAACTCGCCTAAAAAAACCGCCTAATTTTTAATATTCGCAAAGAAAGCTCGCTTAAAAACACGTCTTACTCATGAAAAAACCTCATACCTTCAAAAATTCGCATTTAAAACGAGCCGCCTAATTTCGAAAGTTTGCATAAAAAACCGCATTACTTTAAAAACTCGCATAGAGAACCCGCCTAATTTGAAAGTTAAGCTCGATCACCGATAGAGAACTAACGAATATCGTCCATCGGAATAATCAACATAAGTGAAAAACACCATGAAAAATGTAAGAAATTTTTGAAAAAATACGAAGAAGTAGATAACCAGAATGAATACTAATTATTTGATTACTATAATACCGTGCAGTAACAAATAATGTAGTGTAATTAAAAAAATTGGAAAGGTCTTTGTTTCCACAAAACTCACTTTTCGTATCAAGCTCCAAATGGTAATGCATAACGTCCTTCTTGTTGTTGTTGATACTATTGTCGTACCAGCTCGACCATACCACGAGAACTATCAACGTAACAAATACAAATACGAACAACATATCAAGCCAATCTAAAATATTACAAGCATTATATTACCTAGCAAAATGTTTCGTTTCAGTCGTATTTGTACCTATTTCAATTGACTCGTCATTTCTATGACAAACCTCAATCTCTGTGTAGGCTTTCAACTGAAATGTTTCGTTGAGTTTGTGATTCATGCATACCTCGACTAATTCTGCGTATCGAGCACGATTCAGTTCAGTATCTTTGAATACACTTACATCGAAAATGTACTGAAATATAGCAAATATATAGCAGCAAAAAATCCTTCATTGCGCAATCGAACTTACAGGGTAATCAATATCAAACTTCTTCACCCGGAGTGCCTGCCGAGTAGTGTTCGGTAACCGCTTCACCAAATTTTTACAGTCCTCAACACAAACTCCTCGATGTAGATGGCGATGGTTGTAATGTCTTCGATCACTGGAAAAATTCTAGAAGGAATTTTTGTAAGGCAGAGTCGTCAATTCGAAACATCTCTAACCTCAATTGTTTGCCAAAGTTCAGAGCGGTTGTCGGGTTTGAGCACTAACCGTACCAGGCAGTACGTGGCCACTTTGTCGGGGGGTGGCTCCTCTAAACACCGATCATAGTCGTCAAACTCCGTCAGCCTGGGCATCCGGTGGTACTGGGATACTGAAACGAAAATAAATTATTTCCAGCTTTCAAAGTTTGTCCAATAAAAATATCCATCATCAAACTTCGAGGGCCTGAGACAAGTGCTGAAAACTGCTGACATTTTCATTTGAATGTCGTGTGCTGGAGATTTTCACGTAGTCCGGCATATGAATGTCACGCGGTTCGCACAGATGAAAGTCGCATGTGACAGTCATGAGCGAACGCTACGTGAATGTTATGTAGATTTAAGTTGTCTGGAGAACCAACATAGGAATTTCATTTGATACTTTCGGGATCGTTTCCAGCACTGACTGGGTCTCTCTAGAAGACTGATAGTACCCAAAATCTTTCTCAGAACAAGACCAGCCTAGAGGCCGTGTTGAATCCGGCGAAAAAATAAATAGTTAGTAATAGATCACCTGGGTTCCTGTTTCCAAGTCCTAAAAGACCACGATTCCTATTTTCAATTATCAGATTTTTTCATGGTTTCAAATCTTGATACTCTTTTTGCTAAACTACACGGAACGACCAAAATTAGCTCTGCGCCTAATTCGTATTACTGTTTTTGAATTAGTTAATTTTAACAACAATATTTTCAAAATAACTATGAAATTAGTTAAAATTGAGAATTTACTTTGCTGGAAAAAACTCTTATTTTTAGGGAATGTGTTTAGTTGGCGAATATCCTGGACACAAACAAGCAATATTTCAATCCAACACGAAATTCTACATGACAACTAATTTTGTTATTAAAATCAGAAAATTTGTTTCTATTTATCTACCACCATCATTACTGAAGGCCAGCACAAAGAACACAAAAATGAAATTGGTTTTATTAACAAGTTTATTAGCCAAAAACTCATGAGAAGTGTCAAAGCAAAACAATCCATTAAAAAGCTAAAAAGGACAGTCTTGTTGAAACTGTTTGAAAATTGTTGTGGTGTTTTTTCGCATGTGTTACGATATATCCATATATAAGTTTCTAAATCGATATGTAAATTTGTGAATTTGTGCGCATTTGAAGCGATTGTGCGTAATGTTTTTACGCGGAACAGTGAAGTGAGTGTCGAATGTTGCACTCTCATTGTATATGTCAAATGTTGTTTTTGTATTTTCCAGCTTTCCAGGCTACGCCGTCTGGTGTACTACTTGTATTCGATTTTTGTTTTCCGAGTGCTCAAAGTTTTCAGGGAGAGAGTCGATTTCGCGGCAGGTATAAATACGATGTTGAATGGAAATGAAGTGTGCCTTAGCTAAGAAATGACAGCACGTTGATTTGGTGAATTCAACTAAAAAAATAGCCATTTCAACAAATATTTTATTATTATTATTAAGGGAATAAGAATTAAAAAATCTAAATTAGCAAAAGTAAGATTTTTTTAGTTGTCTCAAAAAATAATTAACTAAAATCAGAAAATCAACTAATTTTTTCGCCAAAATGCTGATTTCGGTCTTTCCGTGCATAACTCAATTCAACCAACAATTTTTGTTTTTAAAATTCATTCTTATTTTTTGATAAAATTCTTTCTTATCTATTGTTTGATCCTGCAAAATACTTTTTCTCTTGTTATGTTATTTCTTGTCGTTCAAAACTATAATTTAAGCTAACGCCGTTTCAATAAGAAACGTTTTTGGCAGTCCTTGCTCGTTTTACGACAGGGCAATTCCATACGAAATCGAAAGTCGATTTTTTCTTGTATATTTTATTTGGCTAAAATTTTGCATATGATTTCTACGTGATAAAAAAAGAGACAATTTGCACCATAAGTTTGTCCAATAGCCTTACTTTTTAGAAGGGATTAAGCAAAAATCCCTTGAAAATTTTTAATAATATATGGGGCATTCCAAATTTTTTATTTCATGTAACTATTTTTTTCGGTAGAGAACTCGAAAATATTCGACACGTATATTTTTAATTCAATATGGTACGTGTAATTTTCGAGATATGATTTTTTTGAAATTTCTCATTTACAAAAAAAAACTTTTTTCAACAGCCTATACTGTAAAATTTAATAAAGATACAAAAATTCGTCCAAGACATGAAATGTGCGTTCTTTCATTGGCTTTTAAATAATTAATAATTAATAAACAAATAACAATATTTCAAACTTAGGCCTATTTATTTTCTTTTTCTAGTTGAAAAAAGAAGCCTTACGGTTTTAACTCAATCTTGGCAAAGTTTCATAGTGGAAAGATGAATACTTTTGGAACAGTGAATTTTTCAATCACGACCCGCACGCGCAGTGCGTACCGCAGCGCTACTCGCTCGAATGCGGGCTTAACTTATCGACATATGTCGACACCGATCGAATCCTAACTTTGTCAGTTTATTGTTGGTAACGTTTCAGTTAAGATCGCGGTGTTAAAATGAATTCAAAAAACAAAAACATTCGTTGCGTCGAGTTTCTTCTACTCTTGTTGAGAAATTCGATTTGTTTTGCAAGCAAATGATGTTTTGTGTGTATTGTGTAAAATTGTTTAACTTTAATTAAACAATTTCGTTACCAACAATAAACTGTCAAAGTTAGGATTCGATCAGTGGCGCGACATGTGTCGACAAGTTAAGCCCGTGTTCGAGCGAGTTGCGGTACACTCTGTGCGCGCGGGTCGTGATTGAAAAATTCACTGTTCCAAAAGTATTCATCTTTCCACTCTGAAACATTGCCAAGATTGAGTTAAAACCCTAAGGCTTCTTTTTTGAATTAAAAAAGGGAAAAAAAAAGTTTGAAATATTTTAATTTGTTTATAAATTTATAACTTTTTTCATTAAATTAAGCTTGTTTTATGGAATCGCTTATTTAAAAGCCAAGTACTTCGCTTATTTAAAAGCCAAGACGCACATTTCATGTCTCGGACGAATTTTTGTATCTTTATTAGATTTTACAGTATAGGCTGTTGAAAAAAGTTTTTTTTGTAAACGCGAAACTTTAAAAAATCATATCTCGAAAATTCCACGTACCATATTGAAATAAAAAACCTGTTTTAATCCACTTAGTGGTGTAATGATGCCTTTCTCATGTACATATAATATTGTGGTATTCTATTCAAAAATTTTCTCTTCGATTTTTGAAAGAAACCAAGAGATTGTTTATGGAAAACATACAGAATAAAACAGTGCTTTGATTGCGTAAGCCATCCTTAAAAAAACGAAATGGGTTTACTATTATATGCACTTGCGGCACCGGAACCCGAGAACCGGTATAATCAAAGTCGGTTCGTACGGCCACCAACTAACATGATACACAAACTTTTCAAGTAAGCACTCTAAATTACGATTTAAATGTTTGTTCCATCCGAAAATATTTTAAGTGACGGTGTACAATATTAAACACACTTTACCCTATAATTCCGGAACCGGAAATCGGATCCGGATGAAATTCAGGAATTCCGTATGGGACCACGAGACCTTTCATTTGAAATCCTATTGAGATTATTTGACACATACACACACACACATACATACACACATACTTACACACAGACATTGCTCAGCTCGATGAACTGAGTCGAATGGTATATGAATTTTCACTGGTCGGTTTTTCAAGTGATTGCATAAACTTTCTATATGAGAAAGGCAAAAATACGTGTGGAATATTTTTGAGTTCTTTACCGACAAAAAACAGTTAGAAAAAAAAAATTTGCGTTGCTGATTTTGCGTGGAATGTGCATATATTTCAGAAATGGTGGGCCCGATCGATTTGGTGTCTTCTGCAATGTGTATAAGGAGAATGCAAAAAAATTTGGTACTGTTGAAATAAAATTTTTGTTTGATTTTTATTTTAAAAAGAACACTTCAAATTCGAATATCTCGGCAAATGTATTTTTGATATTTTTTTCATTTTTTGATATGTTGTAGCTGAAGTCCAAAGTAAAATACTGTCAAATTTCTAAAATGGAGAAATAATATTTGAAAAAAGCCGCAGAACAAGCCCAAACCAAACGATTTCTTGGTCCATCGTCTAACAGAAGGCCTCCAAGCCCTTGGTGGGACAAAGAGTGCTCAGATGCTAAACACGCGAAACAAAATGCTTCAAGACGTTTTTAAAATGAGGAGGAGTAACTCTTCAGAATTTGGAAAAATTCTTGAGTTTAGAAACCAAGTACAAGAACATACTTCGGGCCAAGAAATGTAGCTATTGGAGACATTTTGTCGAAGGTTTGTCAAGATAAACCTCAATGAGCACTCTTCGGAATACGGCCAGACCAATTAGGAATCGTAACGTAGGAAATGAGAGTAAGGAATACTTGACGGTGCTTGAGAAGTTTGCTCAGATTCTGTTCCTACGCAGAGCATTTTTCTGGAGTCTGCTTCAAATAATGGTTGCATTGATAGCCACTTTTCGATGATAGAATTTTCCATAGCACTCATGTCTTGTAACAATAACGCTCCTGGGTTGGACAGAATAAAATTCAACTTGGTGAAGAATCTGCCCGACCTTGCAAAAAGACGTTTGTTGGAATTGTTCAACACGTTTCTTAAGCAAAATATTGTCCCACCTGACTGGAGGTAAGTGAAAGTTATCGCCAATAAAAAGCCAGGAAAACCAGCTTTCAATCACAACTCATATATAGTCATTGCAATGTTGCCCTGCATCAGAAAATTGTTCGAAAAAATTATTCTACGACGTCTCGAAACTTGGGTCGAGACGAACGGTTTGTTGTCAGATGCTCAGTTTGGCTTCCGTAGAAAAAAAAAGGACGAATGATTGCCTTGCATTACTTTCGTCTAACATCTTAATTGCTTTCGCTCAAAAACAACACATGGCATCTGTATTTTTAGACATTAAAGGAGCATTTGATTCAGTATCCATTGATGTTCTTTCAGACAAGCGATTATAAATAATTATTTGCACAACCTTTTGTCAGCGAAATGCATGTATTTTTCACATGGCGATTTGGCAACAATCAGAATTAGCTACATGAGTCTCCCGCAAGGCTCATGCCTCAGTCTGCTCCTGTATAATTTTTATGTAAACGACATTGACAGCTGTCTAGTAACCCCATGTACACTAAGACAATTGGCAGATGATGGCGTAGTTTCAGTTACTGGACCCAAAGCTATTAATCTGCAAAAACCATTGCAAGATACCTTAGATAACTTGTCCGTTTAAGCTGTTCATCTGGGTATCGAATTCTAAAATATTGAGAAATAAGTCGGTGGAAAAATATTGAGAAATAAGTCGAAAACTAAACGAAAAGGAAAACGTTGAGGTCTGATATTTTATATGTAGAAAGTGTGTGCAAAGTTTGGAAAAATCGGTGCAGGAGTTTTTGAATGGCGATGGACACGGACTTTCAAAACCTGCTTCAAGAAAAACTAATTTAAAGTTTTTAGTCTATAAAACCAACGGAAACAATTTATTACTCAAGGGAGCCCGTAGGGTCTAACATTTTCAAAAAATCATATTTCTTTTTTTGTAATTTGTTATAATGAATCATTTCGATAATGTTTTGTCAAGTTTTTAAGACAACCGAAACAGAAATCTTGGGTGTGCGTGCCGAAATTTGTGAAATTTTCAAGCCTATCGGAACAAAACTCAGCAAACTAACCACAAACTAACAAGCTCTGCAAACTAAAAGAATTTATCAGCCAGTTTTATGGAATTTTTTCCTGATTTTTGACCATCGTTCGTGAAAAAATACTAATGAGATTGATAATTTTACACTTTCAACGATTTAGTTCCGGAACCGGAATTCGGATCCGCATAAAATGTTCTAACAATTTTTAGAAAACTATAAGACCTTTCATTTAAATCTTAGTTTGAAAATCAGTAATGCCATCTCTGAAAAAAGTGAGAGAACACACACACACACTTAGACAGACACAGACATTTACTCAGTTCGTCGAGCTGGTTCGAATGGTGTATGACGTTTGGCCTTCGGGCCTAGGTTAAAAAGTCGGTTTTCACAGTGATTTCATAGCCTTTCTATATGAGAGAGGCAAAAAGGTCCGAAGGATTACTTTGCCGCCCCCTAAAAACGTTGCCCTGCTTAAAGAAACAGACCTCAAGGTATAGCAAGTTTTCAACTAATCATCATAACAAATATCAAACAAAACCGTACATGGTTACTCGGCATGCAGCACTACTTCATACTCACAATCGATTGAATCTCCGCTCGCAAACTTGTTGAACGATAATAAGACCAACAAGCTAGGGACAGCAACCGTAAATACTCCACCACCCATATTTCTGCAGCCCAAGATCAGCGAGACATGCTGCTAGCACCAATCATTCAGTTGTACTAAACATCCAACCGAGCAAGCTGGCGTAGTGATAATAGTTTTTCTATTGTTTTAATTTGATGTAGATGTTTTCCCTTGTTACCGGTCACTTGAAGTCAGATGAGTTCGGTGATAATTACTTATTTAGAGCATCTCATGCAAGTATGATCATTTGCTCAGATTTGAAAACAGTTGTTCGAATGTAGCAGAACAAAAATCATCATAAATCATTATAATTTGAAACATTGCATCCGCCAATGTTTCTCAATGCGCACGCGATAACAACAACCAAGTTTATCGTTGCCCAAGCTTACGGTTAGAGCGGCGTTTTGCTGGGGACAATTAGTTTTAATTTACATTTAGTGTTACTAATCCCAGTACTCAAACCTACGCTATGAAAGTTCCCATCACGTTGAGCACAATCATTTATTTGTACTTTTGATAGACTATTGTGAGTATTCGACGATTCCCCATTCTACCAACTATTAGAAAGTGTTTCTTTCATACACAGTGCTCAACTTTGGTGATCAGTTTGACTTGAAAGCATTGGTTATGTCATATGTTGTTGCTTTTTAGTGGATATTGTATTGTCATGAATACGACTTACTTTACTATGGGGTGCCTTTTCAATAATCCAACTACCAATAGTAGCTAATAGTCAGTATTAGCCGAAAACAACATTTTTGTTCGGCTTGTTAGTAAAAAACGCGGCACTTCGGTGACAAACGAAAATTTGTTGGCAAGTAGCAATAACTTTACTTCTGCTTGGCGGTTCAAGTTGAACTGTTTATGTTTGTACTAAGCAGTTCAATTTGAACTGCTTTGCACTGACGAGTCTAAGACGAATCGGAAAGAAAAGTAAAAACGGTTATGTGTTCCAAGCACAAACATAGAATAACCACTAAATGGAAACTATTTAATTTGTGCGTAAGAGCATATTCAGTAGTGTTCTAGTTCTAGATGCATAATTTATGTCAGTTAAAAAATTCAAATCTGAATTTCATAACAAGAAAAACTGCCAGCCCTAGCAGTGTTTTACTCTTGTTTCAAATATACAAAAATAGAACGGCATCGCACGGAATCAAAAAATTAAGATCTCGCAATTTTTGCTTTTTGCAGTTGTTGTTTTAACTAATAATCAGTTGATTCAACCAATTTGCTATTTGATTTGCACATATTGAAGTAGTTGAAAAATATGTTGTTTTTAATGCTGTTTAATGTCAAAAACAGCACAAAGCAAAACAAAAATCGCAAAAAAATCAACCATTACTTTAGTTGAAATTCAAACGCGTTTCTTATACATTTTCATGCAAACGAAATTCGCTTAATATACGTTTGTAAAACTCGTGAAGAGTAACTTTTGAATGATAGTAAATTAATGTTTATCATAACACTAGTTGTCAGAATATTAATGTGATGATAAATTATCTATATCTACATGTATGCGTTTGAACTTTGGTCTTAAAATCAAGTTGATTCTCCATCGTGAAATGCATGTTAATGAATGAACATCATGTTATCTTCAAGTCATGTACAAAAATTGTATGAACACAGTGATTAAATTGAAAATGTTTAATATTCGTTCATATAATCTGTTGAAACTGTAAGTTGCAATGGCTCAAAAAATAAAAATCAGTGCATTCGGTTCGACTTTTTGTTCGTAAGTAATATAGTGGTCACAATTAGAAAGTTTCGTTGACACCAGCACTACTAAAAGACAGTATATTATTTATGTTAAATATTACATTTTTTTATATATCTTAACATAACGAATTTTCATTTAAAAAATTAGCACGTATATCAATAAGGAATATTTCATTGTCATTCAAAATCAATAATTTTGCTTAAGTTGAAATAACTAATCGTATTATCTAAAACAACTAAAACCGATTTGTTTTTCAACTCACATTACTGTTAAATCAGTTCAAACCGAACACTAGGTGAATCCGGTCGAGTTATCATCAGATCTGCGTCGCACCTCGGAATTTCTAAAATCAGTGTTACGCCACCTGGTAAACCTGCTCAGTGAAGCACCGTAGGTACTACGCCCTCCGGATTGTGATATCGACGTATCGTGCACCTCAAAACCATCTAGTTACCTAATCGCGTTTTCGCGGTTAAATCCGCGTGTATAATTTTTCACCAAGTAACAGGAGCACAAACTCTTACGAAAGTGAACAAGCGCGCCCCCATTGAGTTGAAAAATTTGAATCAGTGAAGCACCGCCACCCCCATCAGAATTAAATTCCCAGATTAACAAATCACTACCATCTCCATCGAAACGGTGAATGTGTACGACTTGAACGGGTACAAAACGAAGAACCCGGAGTGCACAGTGGCCTGTTCAGGCACACAAAGTGACAGTGGACAATCAAATCTTCTTGAAAGTGCGTGATCAGCTATGGGGGTAAATGAGCCCCCACCCCCGGGTGGACCACCTGGGAACCGCAGAAAAATACCAGACTGGCTCGACCCAAACAACAACCATGGCTCCACCCAGGTGCTTGTGCTGAGAACAACACGAAACCTAACCATGTCCGGTAATGACCAAACGGTCAATCTCGGAAAACTTCCCAGCAAGCCCTTCATGATCGCCACATCGATTGAAACTGCCCTAGGTAAGGAAGATTACAAACTTGTAGAAGCAGCAAAGGAAGCAAGGGGGGCACGATACATCTTACGTACCAACTCCGAGCGGGTAAGTAAGAAACTTCAACAAATCCAACAGCTAATTGACGGAACAGAAGTAGAAATTGTACCACACCCGACCCTCAACTGTGTTCAAGGTAAGATTTATGATCCCGATACCATCGATGAATCCGAAGAATCGATGAGGACAAACCTTCACACGCAGGGGGTCTCCGCAGTTCGTAGAATAAAGAAAAGAGTAGACCAAGAATTTCGTAACACACCCCTATGCGTTCTTACATTTGTCGGGACAGACCTCCCCGAAAGCATATATGTCGGAATGTGTAGAGTCCCAGTCGAACAATACTTCCCGTCACCATTATTGTGTTTCCGCTGTGCGCAATACGGACACTCCAAAAAGTTCTGCCCGACAGATAAACCCATTTGTCTAAACTGCTCCTCCGCCCACGCACTCAATCCAGAAGTAAAATGTGAATCCCAGAAGAAATGCTTACACTGCAAAGGAGAACATTCACCAATTGACAAAAGATGTCCCAAATACCTAGAAGAAGAGGGCATAATCAGAATCAAGATCCAAAGAAAAATCTCATTTGGTGAGGCAAGAAAGGAATACAACGAAATCAACAAACGCACTTCCTTTGCCAGTAAGGTTCAAGAACGAATCACAAATATTGAGTTCGAAAAAAACAAGCAAATAACAGCACTTCAGGAAGAAATATCCCGACTCAGAACACAGCTAGCTGATTTCTCTAAAATTAGAACTGAACTGGAAGATCTGAAAAAACAAATAACCAATACTAGCACAGGAAGTCACAGCCAAGCCCCTGACCAACACAAAACAAAACGTCAAAAAATCGAGTCACACCCTTTCAGTGAACCCAACGCATCATACACCCGCCCACACAGTCAATCACCCAACAAATCTAGAACCACCCACAGCACCACTAACAAACAACAACAAAAAAGTAAAGTACTGAGCGAAAATCAAGAAACAGTTAATATCACCAGAAACAATCAAATTAATACGAACATGAATAAAGCAAGGAAAAGCAGGACCCCTACTAGAAATCAAATCTCTCCACCACGTACGAGATCACAAAACCCGACCTCAAAATCTAAGATCGATGCTGGGGATCAATCTAATGACACAGGTACGATGGAAGTCTCCGACTAAAACCTGCAATGGCCGAATCAAATAGCACAGAACAGCACAAACTCAACGCATTACACTCAGATCTACCAATGGAAAGCAACGCAACAAATACAGAAGCCGAAACCAACAAATTTTCATATGGTCACGAGGGGGGAGAGAAGAAAGTAACCCCCTCACCTCTCTCAATCAGTGCCGAAAATGCGGAACGAGAGATGGCAGATGGCTATGCTAGAAAATTCCAACCATCTCATCCAGATAACACTAATTACAGTGCGTCAGACGTCAGGAGCGCTGATGAACTTCCCGCTGCCTCGATAGTCGAACAAACGCAAATCAACAACGATGACCAACAGAACGATCATCCAAACCGTACCACCGACGTAGATCCTCTTAGTGACGACGTAGATCCGCCATCCTCTCAGGTAGTGGAAGTTCCGGCTCCGGCCGATGCACCTGCTACTGTTGAGGCTCTGGGGAAAATACTTCGAGACCTGAACCACGTCCAATCGACTGCAAAACCTTGCTTTACCAGCCCAGTCTACTCTGCCCGACCAGTCCAAACCCGTTACAGTGCGTTAGACGTCAGGAGCGCTGATGAACTTCCCGCTGCCTCGATAGTCGAACAAACGCAAATCAACAACGATGACCAACAGAACGATCATCCAAACCGTACCACCGACGTAGATCCTCTTAGTGACGACGTAGATCCGCCAACCTCTCAGGTAGTGGAAGTTCCGGCTCCGGCCGATGCACCTGCTACTGTTGAGGCTCTGGGGAAAATACTTCGAGACCTGAACCACGTCCAATCGACTGCAAAACCTTGCTTTACCAGCCCAGTCTACTCTGCCCGACCAGTCCAAACCCGTCACAGTGCGTTAGACGTCAGTAGCGCTGATGAACTTCCCGCTGCCTCGATAGTCGAACAAACGCAAATCAACAACGCTGACCAACAGAACGATCATCCAAACCGTACCACCGACGCAGATCCTCTTAGTGACGACGTAAATCCGCCTTCCTCTCAGGTAGTGGAAGTTCCGGCTCCGGCCGATGCACCTGCTACTGTTGAGGCTCTGGGGAAAATACTCCGAGACCTGAACCACGTCCAATCGACTGCAAAACATTGCTTTACCAGCCCAGTCTACTCTGCCCGACCAGTCCAAACCCGTTACAGTGCGTTAGACGTCAGGAGCGCTGATGAACTTCCCGCTGCCTCGATAGTCGAACAAACGCAAATCAACAACGCTGACCAACAGAACGATCATCCAAACCGTACCACCGACGTAGATCCTCTTAGTGACGACATAGATCCGCCATCCTATCAGGTAGTGGAAGTTCCGGCTCCGGCCGATGCACCTGCTACTGTTGAGGCTCTGGGGAAAATACTTCGAGACCTGAACCACGTCCAATCGACTGCAAAACCTTGCTTTACCAGCCCAGTCTACTCTGCCCGACCAGTCCAAACCCGTTACAGTGCGTTAGACGTCAGGAGCGCTGATGAACTTCCCGCTGCCTCGATAGTCGAACAAACGCAAATCAACAACGCTGACCAACAGAACGATCATCCAAACCGTACCACCGACGTAGATCCTCTTAGTGACGACGTAGATCCGCCATCCTCTCAGGTAGTGGAAGTTCCGGCTCCGGCCGATGCACCTGCTACTGTTGAGGCTCTGGGGAAAATACTTCGAGACCTGAACCACGTCCAATCGACTGCAAAACCTTGCTTTAGCAGCCCAGTCTACTCTGCCCGACCAGTCCAAACCCGTCACAGTGCGTTAGACGTCAGGAGCGCTGATGAACTTCCCGCTGCCTCGATAGTCGAACAAACGCAAATCAACAACGCTGACCAACAGAGCGATCATCCAAACCGTACCGCCGACGTAGATCCTCTTAGCGACGACGTAGATCCGCCATCCTCTCAGGTAGTGGAAGTTCCGGCTCCGGCCGATGCACCTGCTACTGTTGAGGCTCTGGGGAAAATACTTCGAGACCTGAACCACGTCCAATCGACTGCAAAACCTTGCTTTACCAGCCCAGTCTACTCTGCCCGACCAGTCCAAACCCGTTACAGTGCGTTAGACGTCAGGAGCGCTGATGAACTTCCCGCTGCCTCGATAGTCGAACAAACGCAAATCAACAACGCTGACCAACAGAACGATCATCCAAACCGTACCACCGACGTAGATCCTCTTAGTGACGACGTAGATCCGCCATCCTCTCAGGTAGTGGAAGTTCCGGCTCCGGCCGATGCACCTGCTACTGTTGAGGCTCTGGGGAAAATACTTCGAGACCTGAACCACGTCCAATCGACTGCAAAACCTTGCTTTAGCAGCCCAGTCTACTCTGCCCGACCAGTCCAAACCCGTCACAGTGCGTTAGACGTCAGGAGCGCTGATGAACTTCCCGCTGCCTCGATAGTCGAACAAACGCAAATCAACAACGCTGACCAACAGAGCGATCATCCAAACCGTACCGCCGACGTAGATCCTCTTAGCGACGACGTAGATCCGCCATCCTCTCAGGTAGTGGAAGTTCCGGCTCCGGCCGATGCACCTGCTACTGTTGAGGCTCGAGGGAAAATACTTTGGGATCAGAGTCATGCCCATGCGACTGAAAAATTCAGCCCTACCATCCCAGCCCACTCTGTTCGACCAGTTCATGAGTTAGACGACAGGAGCGGTGATGTACATTCCGGTACCTTGATAGCCGCACTAACGCAAAACGATACATTGATCCACCCAAAACTGCAGATTCACTATAAGGAGGTACCTCATCAAGATGCAACCCCACGCGTCTTCCCGATACCGGATTCGACCGACAGTTTTCCAGACATCCCAACTGGTCAATCGATCCATTCAGAGTCAGATTATGGAATGGAGAAATCTCAAGCCGTTTTCGCTCTCCAATGGAATATATGTGGTCTACGCTCACACTGCAACGAACTTCAAGCTCTCCTGACTAAATATAACCCTGTAGTAGCATGCCTGCAAGAAACAAATACTGCAGAACACCACTCCAACACCATCTGCATAGGCAAGTCATATGACCTTCTTTTTGGACCCTGCTCAACGCATTGCAGACAGGGAGTAGGAATGGCGGTCAAGAAAGGCACTCCATTCGAACGAATTCAAATTCAAACCAATATACAGGCAGTCGCAATACAACTCCACACCCCATCAAAACTAACAGTGGTATCAGTCTACTTGCCACCAAGAGACAAGAATGCAGCTGAAGATTTGCACAGCCTACTGAACGAACTTCCGACACCAGTTCTACTCCTGGGTGACCTGAACGCACACCACTCCGCTTGGGGAAGTCACCTGAGTAAGGCTAAAACTGAGGCACAGAAAAGAGGTTTCGCGATCCTGGAAACCATCGTGAACAAAAATATGATTGTACTAAACGACGGTTCTCACACCAGGATAGATCCTTCCACTGGAAACACACAGGCGCTAGATGTATCCATATGTACAACATACCTATCGACAAAGTTTATCTGGAAAATTTTACCAGACTGTGCAGATAGTGATCACTTTCCGATTCTAATTGGAACACCTGGAGCCCCAGATGAACCAAAACGAAGGCCAAGGTGGATATACGAAAAAGCGGACTGGAACCGATACGAACAATTGACCAGAAGCACCATCCGTCCCGGTCAAACGATGTCAGTGGACCAGTTTACCAGTAAAATACTTGCAGCGGCCAAAGCAAGTATACCGAGAACAAGCGGCAAGTCAGGCCCCAAGGCAGTCCCCTGGTGGAACACAGAAATTGAGCAAGCAGTTAAAACACGACGAAAACGATTGCGCGCCCTGCGACGAATAGCCGACGACGACAAGAGAAAAGCGGAAGCACTCAAATCGTTTCACGAAGCCCGTTCTTTTTGTCGCAAAATCATCTGGGAAGCCAAACAGAAGAGCTGGAATGAATTAGTACAAAGTATTAACCCAGAAAGCTCTACTTCACTAATCTGGAATCGAGTGAACAAACTGCAAGGAAAAAGATGTTCGAACACAATTACCCTAAACCTAGCAAATGGTGTTACTAACAAACCACAGGAAATAGCCGATGCTTTTGCAGACGAATACCAGAAAAAATCTTCGGATGCCAACTACAACGAAAAATTTCGTAAAAAAAATACTAACACGAAAACCAATTTTCCAAAAAGCAATCGACCAAATACCTTCAAACGCATCAATGCAAACCTCTCAATGGACGAACTAATGTGGGCTCTGTCCCGTCGCAGCGGATCGTCAACAGGACCTGATAACATAGGATATCCACTACTACAACGACTACCCTTCACGTGTAAAACTGCTCTGTTAGATCTCTTTAATCAAATCTGGGAATCCGGCATCTTTCCGGACCAATGGAAGGAAGGAATCGTAATCCCAATCCCAAAACCGGAAGGAGATCGCTGCCACCCAGCAGATTACCGCCCTATCACTCTCCTCAGCTGCATTGGCAAGCTATTCGAGCGCATAATAAATCGCCGCCTCATAACCGAACTTGAAGACACAAACAGACTAGATAGACGACAACATGCTTTTCGCCCAGGAAAAGGTGTCGATTCCTACTTAGCTCAAATGGAATCGCTTATGTCAACAACTGATGATCAACACGTCGAAATAGTATCACTGGATATATCGAAAGCCTACGACACTACCTGGAGACCAGCCATTCTCCAAACTCTGGCCAGATGGAAAATCTCCGGTAGAATATTGAACATATTAGCCAGCTTTCTTTCAAACAGAACCTTTAATGTATTCGCCAACGGCGCATCATCAAGCCGCCGTGTAGCGGAAAACGGTGTACCGCAGGGTTCTATTCTATCAGTCACACTTTTCCTGATCGCTATGGAACCGATTTTCAGGATCATCCCAGACGACGTTCAAATCCTGCTCTACGCAGACGATGTACTACTCATCGCAAAGGGTTCAGATACGATACAAATACGGAAACAACTTCGAAAAGCCGTCAAAGCAGCTGTTGGCTGGGCTGGCAGCGTGGGTTTCCAAATAGCACCCTCCAAATCCAAACTAATTCATGTTTGCAACATACAACACCGCAAACGTGGCCGAGCTATCCGAATAAACAACGTACCTATCCCTTGTTTCAGGAAAATGAAAATCTTAGGAGTCATACTAGATTCCAAACTTACCTATCTGCAACACATCAAAAAGACTAAGGACAGTTGCAGTAAAAGAATAAACATTCTACGTATCCTAGGCTGCCGAATAAAAAGGAGCAGTCGATCAACACTACTTAAAGTTGGTTCTGCATTGGTGGTGTCCAAACTACTCTTCGGACTCGTACTCACAAGCAACAACATTGAAGCATTGGAACGAAGCCTCTCTCCAATATATAATGAAGTGATACGTCAATCATCTGGAGCTTTTCGATCCAGTCCAGTGACATCAATTATGGCTGAATCTGGCTGCTTACCGTTTAAACTTCTATTGGTACAGCGGCTATCCCAACTAGCAACACGGCTTTTGGAAAAACAAACACCTGCAGACACAGCGAACTATCCAGTGTACAAAAGAGCAGCAGAATTATTTCACCAAACTACTGGATCTACGTTCCCAAGCGTTCACAGTCAGCTCAGACTTACGGACCGAAAGTGGTATAGTCCGTCACCAATAATCGATAACGAACTAAGGAGAAAACTTAGAGCAGGTACAAGTAGCCAGATAGTTACAGCTCACTTTCAAGCTCTCATAAGCAATCACTATCCTTCGCACGAACAAATTTACACCGACGGCTCCAAGGACGACCAACAAGTTGGAGCAGGTGTGGCATCAGAAAGTAGTAAAATTGCATACACCTTACCTGGACTCTGCAGCATATTCTCAGGCGAGGCATACGCTCTGAGCAAGGCAGTATCATTGGCAAAGGAGGGTAAAACAATAATATTCACTGACTCAGCTAGCTGTCTAGACGCTCTTGCCAGTGGCCATTCCAGACATCCATGGATCCAAAAAATTGAAGCTGAATTAGAAGGGCGAAATATAACCTTAAGCTGGGTCCCTGGACACGCCGGTATACCCGGAAATACGGAAGCTGATAAACTAGCAAACGAAGGTAGGAACGGCAATCCAATAACCCTCCCGATCCCGTCGCAAGATGTTGTCCGCTTCACAAAAGAAAAAATATGGAACGTCTGGCAGAAAGACTGGAGCCGAACCACATCACATCTTCGAGAAATCAAACCCAACACAGAGAGACCTGTTGATAGAAGATGCGCCTCTGAACAGCGAACCCTGACAAGACTGCGAATCGGGCACACTAACTTCACCCACTCCTACCTAATGGAACGAAGCGCACCACCGATCTGCCGTTTCTGTGGAGATCAAACCACTGTAAAGCATATCCTCGTGTACTGCCAAGGCTACGCCCAACTGCGAAGGGAGTATAACATCACTGGATCGATTGCTGATGTGTTATCAAACGATAGTGAGAAAGAAGCATCACTACTAAAATTCATCAAGCAAACACAACTAATCGTTTGACTTAATATCGGTTTCCCAGGAAACCAAACTGACACGAATGCCACAAAGATGGTAAAGTGTCATTAATAAAAAAAAAAAAAAAAAAAAAAAAAATTACTGTTAAATCAAAAAACAAGTTCGGTTGTTGTAACTAAAATCTTTATTGAAATTGAATTGTGTCTTGACTGATTGACAGCATCTTTTTTTCAACCAAAAATTTAAATTTTATTTCAACCATCGTTTCTGTTGATCGAAAAACAAAAATGACAGTTTAGAAAAAACAACAATGGATTAGGATTTTAACCAATCAAATTCAGAAAAACAACTAATATTTTGGTTGTTTCACGATCGCGAGGGGTTCCGTGCTTAGACCAGTTTTAAGTTTCTGACAGAAGAACTGGTCGAATAAATGAAACTAGAACGGCTTGCCGGGGATACGTTTGTTCCAGTTTCTGCTCTATAATAGATCTTCCATATAGAACTTCTAGCTGCTGAATTTGCTTTAAAGATTGTCACCTTTTTAGTGATAAGCGTCGGTTGCTATATTAAAAGAAAACCTACTTTTCTCGAAAATCATAAATGAATCCACCATGCTATATAGATTGATGAATTGAAGTGGAAATGACTATATTATGTATTGACAATACTATTGGCTCCTGCAAGGGCCGCTTAGGGGTAAGTATTGCAAAGCGCCCCTGCAGGCCAAAACGCCTCCCTTCCTTTTTTAAGCATTTACTTTTCTAAACAAATATTTTATCAGGATCTTTCTACTATGCAAGTTCGGCAGTTGTCGTTTGCTGCAAAATGTGAAAAAAATGAAAATATCATTAGACAACTGTTCAATGTAAGGGTTTGCTTCCACTAAATAAGCATTTTATCCGTACAAAACGTCTAATGGTCGGTTGCAACTTATGGCGTTTTCGTTTTTAATTTGCACTACACCGGTGCAGTGCTACACTGAGGCATGAATAAACGAACAAAAATGACGAAAACATAAACAGTAACCATTGACTACAATAAACGAATCCATTGCACAGAGCTACACCAAACTTTTGATGAGTGCTACACCAGTGGTATCGGTGCAGAAAAAGTGTAGCACTGGTGTAGTGCAATTGGCAAAAACGAACGGTTTCAGTGCAGCTTTCGCTACACCGGTGTAGTGCAATTTAAAAACGAAAACGACATTAGTAACTAACTTCTAGCAGTGCTAATGTATCTATTTACGGTGTAAATATGCAGATAAACGAAGTCATTTCTTTGGTATACTATACTTTTAAGCAGCGAGGAAGTTTCCTAGGAACTTTTTCTGTACGTTCAAGTTGCCAAAAAGTTCCACGCGTACCTTAGAGCTCTAATGAAGCAGATATTTTTCAGGTACTGTGGAACTTTGGGTTGCTTGGAGAGTCGACGCTTAAATTTTTATTTGGTATTGATCGTACCAATTTGAACATTCTTCACAGAATATGAAATATAAAATAGAACTCTCAATCCATTATTGTAATCAACTTGAACATTGATGTACTTGCCACTTATTATGTGCGCTTAGGGGCTGTCCATAAAAGACGTCACGCTTTTTTTGACGATTTTTGACTCCCCATCCCCCCTTTGTCACAAATTGTCACAGAAGCAAAGACCCCCCACCCCCCCTATGTCACATGTCACGAATTCAAAATAAATAAAATTCATCTCAATACATTCTCAATATGTATGACAAACCATACAAATATGAGGGAAGAATCGTTTTATTACATGCTGTCATTAGATTAAAAAATATCCCTAAAACTACAAAATCATCGGAATTATTTCATTAATATCAATTATATAAATTAACAAAAGTATTTGGTTGGAATTGATGAAACATTTGAATCATATGTTTTATTCCTCCTAGGGGTATACAGATATATTATTGTTTTAGGTAAAGAATAATATTTCCTACAGGACTGATAAAATAAAGACCAAAACCTCATCAAAACGAGATCACTGCCGGAGAATCTTTTCAAGATCAGTCGATCAGTAAATTTTGAATCACGTCGATCACTATCGGTACTGATCTTCCGTCACACAATGGGTAGTGATTTTGAGCTAAAATGATTCTTGATTTATGTATTTATGGATGATTCGATAAGCTTTGATGTTGGTGGAGGAAAATCACATATGATCAAGATAAGACATGACATGATCTACGTCTGAAATCGTTGATCTTCCGCCCTTTTTCAAATGGAGTACAATTGAATCAACTGCTCCAGAATCAGATAAGAGAAATTCTTATGATATACTATTATCAATGCTAGAAAATTGAATAACTGAAAAAATTGTCAGTGCATAACTCAAGTTAAGCCGTTTGAAGGCATCTTTTTCTTTTTCACTCATATTAGGCAAAATGTATTATTTTCGCTAATTTACTCGCTCCTCCGTGCACTTTTGCTGATCACAACAGAAATGATTTCCTGCATC
This sequence comes from Malaya genurostris, assembly GCF_030247185.1. Taxonomy (NCBI): domain Eukaryota; kingdom Metazoa; phylum Arthropoda; class Insecta; order Diptera; family Culicidae; genus Malaya; species Malaya genurostris. Next base: position 234,598,003 of record NC_080572.1, on the reverse strand, counting down.
ATTCATTTCCGAATTTACAAGAAGAAGCTTTTACATCAACAAATACACGTTTTCCTATAAAATGTAAACGTTTATTGTGGAGATTTTTTCAGGACCCAAGTAACAATTTTTGTTACGCTAGCTTGTTTGTGACTAGTTTGCAACCAGATATTTGAGTGATTGTTACTAACATCTAACCACTTGCATGACTCAAAAAGCGCAGTTTTTACTAGTTGTTAAGTCGGGTTAAAATTAGTTGTCGTTACGTTGTAATGCCATACTGAAATAACTTATTTTTCCATAGCTTGAAAACAACTTGTTTCCAAGTAAACTAGTTGAAACTTAGTCACCATCGACATTATAAACATTGAATGAATACAGAACACTTTTCTATCATCAATAAAAAAGCAGAAGAGTACTTTAAGTCACAAACTTGATACAAGGTACAAATTTCACAACGATCCAAAAACTGTCGAGCTGAATTCAATTTTACTTCACTGTTTTTTATGCGCCTTCAATCCAAATCTGTTTATAAAGATATAAAAATTAAACAACAAAATAACCCTATGTTCAGAATGCTCAAAATTATTCCAAGTAGAGTGATTTCTCATCATTTTAAATTCATATATCATGAGAACTATAATATTATCACAATCGATGTTTAATCCCTATATTATTTTCTTCGTGTTTATGACAGTGCATAGAACAAAAATGACTTTTCTGCCTTGCACTATTTTCGGCAAAAGGAGTTTTGAAAAAAGTAATATCCTGGTTTTATTTACGTTTCATACACTTCTTGAGACTGCATATTGTGTTCGCCATATTCAAGCCAACAAAGGTTGTTTTGTTTGCGTTTTAGTTATCATAACGTTGGGAAAACTTACCGATAACTATCTGAATCAATGAAGAAATTATATGTTATAATCTTATAAAATCTAAGTTATTGCTATATCAATTCACAGTAACGAATCACATATACGGTAACGTATTAATAATGGTTTCGCAACGGAAAATAAACCCTTTTTCAACTAGTAGCTAAAAACATAGCTGTGATTAAAGATATGTTAGAATCAGGTAACGATAACTTACAAATGATAGTTAGTTTAATGATTACGTTATAAAGAAACACTACTGTCACCTTGTTTTAATCAGTATAACATAAAAAACATGTTCGTGCTCTTGTTGCAACACAGTTGGGTTAAGTGGTATCAAAACTAGTTATGGGTTGCTACTATTGAAGTCAAATAAACTTATTTTCAACTAGTGGCTAGAAGCATTGTTGTGATTAAAAATATGTTTGGATTAAGTAACGATAGCTTATAAATTAGATATAATTCAATATGACACAAAGATGTTATGATTGGAAACCTAAATAACTATTTCGTAACTAGTTATGTTATGATGAAACATTGCTGTCACCATGTTTTAACCAGTATAACATAAAACACATATTCGTGCTCTTGTTGCAACATAGTTTGGAGTTTGTCGTATCAGAACTAGTTGCGGATTGCTACTTGGGGAAATAGGGCCAAGCAGTAATATAATTAGGTATTTCAAAAATGCGCTCATTGAAAATATTGGACGTCACATTCCAAAAACCTCCGGATGTTAGTGTCAAACCTGTAGGTGGATGTTTATGGAAACTGAATCAAAAGCCCCCTTGATGTCTAGGAAAACTGACGCCATTTGTTCTTTACGAGCAAATGCCATTTGAATTTCGGTTGAGAGCAACGCAAGACAATCGTTCGTTCCTTTGCCCCTGCGGAAACCAAATTGTGTATCTGAAAGTAAGCCATTAGTCTCGACCCATTTGTCTAGACGAAACAGAATCATTTTTTCGAACAATTTCCGGATACAGGAAAGCATAGCAATCGGCCGATACGAATTGTGATCGGAGGCTGGTTTCCCAGGTTTTTGAATGGTGATAACTCTTACTTGTCTCCAGTCATGTGGGACAATATTATCCTCAAGAAGCCTATTGAATAAATTCAATAAGCGCCTTTTGGCAGAGTCAGGCAAATTTTTCAACAAGTTGAATTTGATTTTGTCTAACCCCGGAGCTTTATTATTACACGATAAAAGCGCAAGTGAGAACTCGACCATCGAAAAAGGTGTTTTGTTTCTATTTGATGAAGCGACGCGCATGATCGTCTGTTCCGGAACAGAGTCAGGACATACTTTTTTAGCGAAATCGAATATCCAGCGGTTAGAATATTCCTCACTTTCGTTCGTGGTGTTTTTATTGCGCATTCGTCGGGCTGTGTTCCAAAGAGTGCTCATAGATGTTTCTCTCGATAATCCGTCTACGAATCGACGCCAATAACCGCTTTTCTTCGCTTTAATCAAACTTTTCATTTTAGCGTCTAATGCCGCTTAGTTTCTAAAATTATCAGGTGTTCCGTTTTTCCTAAACTTGACAAATGATGAAGTTCTCTCCGCGTTTAATTCTGAGCACTCTTTGTCCCACCACGGGTTGGGGGGATGGATGTTAGTTTTCGCGCCGGGTACACGTTTCGTCTGAGCTTGAGTCGCGGTGTCGAGAATCAAGCCAGCCAAAAACGTGTACTCTTCCTCCGGAGGAAGTTCTTGTGTTGTTTCTAGTTTCTCAGATATCAAATTTGCGTAGTATTTCCAATCAATATTTCGTGTGAGGTCATACGAAATATTGATTGTCTCCGATGGTCTTAATCCGTAGGCGATTGAAATCACGATAGGTAGATGATCGCTACCGTGGGGATCAGGGATCACCTTCCACGTGCAGTCCAACCGTAGCGATGTCGAGCAAAGGGATAAATCCAGCGCACTTGGTCTTGCTGGTGGTGCAGGAATTCGTGTCATTTCTCCCGTATTCAAGATTGTCATATTGAAGTTATCGCAAATATCATGGATCATAGTTGACCTGTTATCGTCGTGAAGACAGCCCCATCCCGTACCGTGTGAGTTAAAGTCTCCTAAAACCAACGTCGGTGCGGGAAGGAGCTCTATGATATCATTGAGCCGCCGATGCCCAACCGAGGCTCTTGGGGGAATGTAGATGGAAGCAATACAAAGGTCCTTGACTTTGATTCTAACATGACATGCGACAACTTCAATACCTGGTATCGAGGGGAGGTTAATGCGATAGAAAGAATAGCACTTTTTGATCCCCAAAAGTACTCCTCCATAGGGATCATCTCGATCCAGACGAATAATGTTAAAATCGTGGAAGTTTAAGTGTATTTCAGAAGTTAGCCAAGTTTCGCACAATGCAAATGCGTCACATTTCAGATTATTTAATAGAATTTTGAAAGGATCTATTTTCGGGATGATACTTCTACAATTCCACTGTATAAAGTGATTGTATCCGTGACCTCGGTGGGTGACTTAGCCATCGAAGGATATGATCGCTGAAAGAAGGGGCCATTTTGCAGTCAACTGCTTCAAGAATGTTTTAACTGTAGGAATAAAAGCCATTATCAGGCTTTTAAGAGGTTCAGAAATATTGAAAGTAGACATGATCCAGTCCACAATATCAGAGAATTTAACAAACCCAGTATTTGGTAAATTTTCTGACTGATCTTTAGGGACTTTCGGGGGTTTTGAAGTCCCAGGAAGTGATGGAAATTCTTGCTCGGAATTTAATTTTCCAAGGCCTGGAGCTTTTTTCTCAGGTTTTTTGCCATCACTACCAGTTGTTGTAATTTTTCGAGACCCATCAGAGGACGTCTTCGAACCCTTACTAGGGAGCTTTTGAGAAGATTTATTTCTTCTCTTTCTAATTGATGAGCTATGAGGGACAGCCGAAGATGTACCTTCGAGGGGGTCATCATATTCGCTCTCGTCAGTTGACAAGTAAGCGTAAGGATTTTCGGTTGGTGGCGTAGCACATTTCAACATTTCCGCAAATGAGCGTTTCGAATGTTGCTTGAGTGAACGCTTCATTTTGTCCTTACGCAATTTGTACACGGGACAATCAGAGAGGTCATGCGGCCCCTCCTTACAGTAGAGACACTTTTCATTGTCTCCACTGCATGAGGTATCCGCATGACTCCCTCCACACTTTATACACCAGGATTTATTCCAACAATGGGATGCTGTATGTCCCAATTGTTTGCAATTGGTGCAGTTCATGACCCGCGGCACAAAAAGGCGAACAGGTAAATGAACTCGGTCCAGGAGGACGTAATTAGGCAAAGCCGAGCCAGTGAAAGTCACCCTCCGATGGGATATAGGACTTAGTCCCATCCTCAGCGGTCGATACTGAACGCAATTGCTTGCAGTCCAGTATCTTAACATTCTTGAGTAGGGGGTTTTTAAAACCGCCTGCCCCATGCTTAAGAACGTCCTCGCAAATCAGACTCGGATCGGTGATCACGCCGTCTATCTCGACTTCGCGAGCTGGTACGTATACGCGATACTCCCGCGTGAAATGCTCACTTTGAACGATCTCGTTAGCCTGTTTTGCACTGGCTAACAAGACCCTAAGCTTATCCGGGCGTACTTTTTCTATTTTTTGTACTGTAGAATATCGCGAGGTCAGGTCCTTTGATAGTCTAAGGAGGTTTAATTTTTTTCCATTGGCTTTGGTCCGGATGTAAACCGCATACGGTCCGGCCGGGAGTGCAAGCCCATCGGGATAGCTTCTAATGCGCGATTTATTGCCATCAGAAGCATCCATTCGATCATCTGGGGGAAGGTCAGCAATTCTATATTGCTTGTCTTATCACGGACCTGTGTCAGTGCGGTCAAAATCGGGGTGCAAATAAAGTGGTACTAAGCAACAGGGAAAAGAAAATTTTACTTAGCTTGAGCTCCAAAACGGTGAACGGCTGCCAAGACCCGGTCAGAGGCAATCGGTAAATATTCCTTCCAGTAGAGTGCAAAAAACCTCTTTCAGGAAAAAGCACTTTTTTTGAGTCGCTCACTACACTGTCTAATGAACGTTTCTCTTTTGTCGTAAATACGACTTACTTTACTATGGGGCGCCTTTTCAAAATTAGCCATATGGAAGAATGGGCAGAACTTAATCGTGAATATCTCGACTTGTATTAATGATAGCAACATAATTCTTTCACCATTTCATCAAAAATATGATCAGGAATTCAGGATAATATTTTGAACAGTGTGCGATAACCACAAACAAGTCAAAAATTAAGTTTTCTTAAAATTTGAAAACAACGCGGAAAACTCTTTACTTTCGCTTGGGTTTTTCGCGCAAGGACGACGATTTTGAGGTAGTCAGGCACATATCTTCAACTGAATGCGTATAAAAGGGGAACCGTGGTCGAAAATCGATCAAGTATTCGTCATCTAACATTCGATGTGGATAGACGAATAACCTACTACGACTAATTTCGATTTTGTTTTATTTTTTATTCGCAGTTGTCTACCTACCCAAGCTATGGGTAAAAACCGCCATAGATCCGAGAAGGATCCAAAGGATGCTAAGCGTCTGAAGCCAAGTGATGTACAGGTAAACGACCGTTTGCTGAGTAAAAACCAATATGCTGATCTGCCAGTAGATGTCGAAGAGGAACTGCAGAAGAAGGAAAAAATGCCGCCTTTCTACCTGAAGGGCTTCCCACCAACTCTACGCTCGGATTTCAACACACTGATCAGCAAAGGACTACAGGCAACAATCCGTTTATGTACTGAAGGCTACAAAATAACTGTTCCGGCTTTGAACCACTACAAAGGAGTGGAATGCTATCTGAAGCAGACAAAAGCGGAATACTTTACACACGATATTGCCGCCAACAAACCTATGAAGGTTGTACTTCGAGGACTACCCGACATGATGGAAGCCGAACTAAAGCAGGCACTGTCGGAGGCTGGACTAAAGCCTTTGATGTTATTTAAAATGAAACGACATAATACGGACAAAAAGTTCAGAGATCAACTGTACCTGATTCATCTGGAGAAGGGCTCCATCACCATGAGTCAACTGAAAACGATTAAATCGTTATTTCACATAATCATTGAATGGCAAAAGTATAAACCGGTACATCGGGATGTCACACAGTGCACGAACTGTTTGAACTACGGCCATGGAGCGAGGAATTGCCACATGAAAAGTCGGTGCGGGAAATGTGCCGAACCACACAATACCAACGATTGCCTACTAGATGATATCGCTGTAAAATGTGTGAACTGTGATGGCGACCATCCATCTACTAGCAAATCGTGTCCCAAACGTGCTGAGTTCACAAAAATTCGACAACAGGCGTCCCGCAAACAATCAACGCGCAAGAATGTTCCACAGAAGGATGAAGTTAATTTCCCACGGCTCCCACCGAAGAGGGATATTCCGAATTTGCCGCCACTTCCTCGCAGCAATCCAAAAGATTCAGCCGCTGGATCACAAAAAGAATCTTCCTCAAAAATCCCTCCTGGATGGGGCAATAATCAACCACAAGCAAAAGATGACTCTGGTGATTTATTTTCTGCTGAACAACTGATCGTCATTTTTGAAACAATGACAACAAAACTACGAAACTGCAGAACGCGGTTAGATCAAATCAACGCCTTGGGCAAATTCATCATCGAATATGCAATATAATGAGTTGGTTATAGTAAATTGGAATGCTTGCTCACTCAGGAGCAAAACTGCTGAATTGTCCGACTTTCTTCAAGAGAAGAATGCCGATATTGCTATTTTAACTGAAACTCATCTTAAACCTGAAATTTCTATTTTTATTTCCAATTACAGGATTCACAGGCTCGACAGGACAACTACCAGAGGAGGGGGAGTTGCCATTGCCATTAAACGATCCATTCAGCACAGGCTTCTGTCAGCCTTTAAATTGCAACTCATAGAAGCCATCGGAATTGAGATTACAACGACGATGGGACCCATCATCATCATTGCAGCGTACTGCCCCAAACAAACAAATCTTCGAGATGGTACGTGTGCATCATTGAAGCGAGATCTGGCTATGCTCACTCGACGACAGAACAAATTCATCATTGCTGGGGACCTGAACGCACGGCATGAGCTGTGGGGAAACAGAAGACAGAATCGAAACGGATTCGTACTTGCCGAAGATTACGAAGCTGGACAATACAACATCTTCGCTCCGGATCAACCAACGCGACTTTCCAGATCGGGAGTTCATTCCATTTTGGATATATTCATCAGCAACATCGCTATAGACAGCTCTCCGGTTGTCTTCTACGAGCTCTCTTCTGACCACTTCCCAGTAATATTGACGTTGGGATCTTCACCAGAAACAGTGCCTATTCAACCACGGAGGAACTATTATCGCACCGATTGGGTCCAATTTCAACAAATCGCCGACCAACTTATTAATATCGATTTGCCACTTGATTCCCCGATGGAAATCGATACAGCCCTATCTTCCTTCCAGCATTCAATCACAGTCGCTCGTGATAGGACGGTTCCAGTACAACATATGCCGAGTTCCTCTCTTCAAATCGACAGTGTCACCAAGAAACTCATCCGACTTCGGAATATCTACCGGAGGCAGTATCAACGAACTGGCATCCTAGATAGGAAGACTACTTATAACAACTTAACTAGGATAATCCAGGAAAGGATATCTGAGCTTCGCAACAGGAACTTCCAGCAAAAGCTTCGAGAAATTCTCCCACATTCAAAGCCCTTCTGGTCCTTAACGAAGGTGCTTAAGAAAAAACCGAAGCCTATTCCTCCTCTGATGTCACCCCAGGACGCAGCTGAAGGAATACCTTTAATCACACCAGTAGAGAAGGCAAATGCGCTAGGCCAGCAGTTTGTGTGTTCTCACAATTTAGGACTCAACATTGTTAGTCCATATGAAAGAGCCGTTGCTGATAGCGTAGCTGAGGTTGACCAATCAGACAGCTTGGTTCCTGAGGAAAGTAGAGTCACTGCGAATGAGCTGATGGCTTTTGTGAAAAAATCCAAAAATATGAAGGCCCCCGGTTTCGACAACACATTCAACATTGAGCTGAAACATTTGAGTATTCGCTCATTTGTCTTCTTAGCTAAAATTTTTAACAGGTGCTGGGAGCTTGGTTACTTCCCTTCAAAGTGGAAGTTAGCTAAAGTTATCCCAGTTTTGAAACCGGGGAAAGATCCTTCCTTTTCCAAGAGCTATCGGCCCATCAGCTTACTCTCTGCCCTATCCAAGCTGTTTGAAAAGTCAATACAAAGGCGAATTCTTGCTTTCGCAGATGAACAGGATATATTTCTGGAAGAACAGTTTGGGTTCCGGAAAGGAAGATCCACCATCCACCAGCTCACAAGGGTTAACAACGTCATCCAGCAAAACAAATCAGTGTCCAAAACGACTGCCATGGCAATATTGGATATTGAAAAGGCATTCGATAATGTGTGGCACGATGGCCTGGTGTTTAAACTGCATCGGTATAATTTTCCCATGTATCTTATAAAAATTATCAAAAATTATCTTGCAGATAGAGCATTCCAGGTTTCTCTGAATAATGCACTTTCAGAAAGATTTACTATTCCTGCTGGTGTACCCCAGGGAAGTATCCTAGGTCCCATTCTATACAACATTTTCACATCAGACATCCCACCTCTTCCAGGTAGTGGTGTTCTGTCACAATTTGCTGATGATACTGCCATTCTTTACAAAGGTCGTGTCATTAATGCTCTGAAAAATAAACTACAGACAGGTCTGGACGCTTTAACGGAATATTTTACAAGCTGGAAAATTGTGATCAATGCAGCAAAAACTCAGGTCATCTTGTTTCCACATTCAAGATCTCCAAAACTTGTTCCATCAGACGAATGCAGAATACGATTCGGTGATGAGGTCATTCAATGGTCCGATGAAGTTATCTATCTAGGACTCACATTTGACAGACATCTGATATTCAGGTCACATGTTGACAAAATCATTCAAAAATGCAGCATACTCATTAGGTCTCTGTATCCGCTGATTTGTAGAACATCTAAACTATGCCTGAAAAATCAGATGGCTGTCTATAAACAAATCATATACCCCGCAATTGAATACGCAGTCCCTGTTTGGCGGGGCTGTGCACGAACACACAAACTTAGGCTTCAGCGCATTCAAAGTAAGATCTTAAAGATGATTCTAAATCTACCCCCTTGGACAAGGACTAGTGAAGTACATGAGATGGCCTCACTGGATATACTAGAACAAAAATTCGAACAATACTGCACGAAATTTGAAGAGAGGTGCTCAATCTCTGAAATACAAATAATTCAAAATTTGTACGTATTAGGTTAGGGATAGTTATAAGTAGGTAGACATTTTATAAATAATTAAAATAAATATTATGATTAAACATTAGTATGTAAAACAAGAGTAACTAAAACACCTAATATTAATAACGAATCGTATGAACAACAAAGATGAAAGGCCAAAGAGTCAAAACACTTGTACTGTAAAATGTTGATGTAATACACAAAAATAAGATTAATAAACAGATATTTATGCAAAAAAAAAATATTTATGCAATGCGAAAATCGATCATTTCTTTTCGTGCGTTCGATGGAAGCAGACGTCGTGGGAATGGAATCATCAACCAGCAGCGACGGAGAATGCACCTTCTGCGTGGTTAAAACCTCAAACGCTCCGGTCGCATCTCGCATTCGCTTGCTGGCCGTCAAGGCGAGAACCAGCAGCGACTGAAACTGGATTCTAAGTCTGTTATTGGATCTAAATTTAGGTCTTGAACTCAGGGTCCAGTTCTCTATTCCAGACTTCTATTCGGTTCTTCTTAAAACCATAATAATACTCCTAAAGAATTATGCGGAATTTACTTTACTGTACCTCTATCAGTGCTGTAAAACTTCATTCAATTCAATTGAAACTGAATGTGGAACACATTGACGATCTCTCTAATGCAGTAAACTTCACTCCCTGACACACACAATGTTTGCTGACGGCCCGAACGGGCAGCATTCAGTCATCACTCGTTTCTCTTCAATCGAGGCTCAGTTTAACCACCGTCAGTTGATTTCTTGAAGTAACAAAATATCTCTTTCAATAGTGTGAGAGCGGCCTTCAAATGAGGTTCATGTAAACATTCGAATTGGTTCAAGATAATAGATGAAAGACTAATCAGAATGAAATATCAATCACAGAATACACATAAATTAATTGTTTCCTCCTTAAGTTTTCATTTTTAACACTTTACTCCATTTATAATTCTATTCGATCGAAATTGCTTACTACCAGGAGCGAAGACTATGAAGCAGCTAGACTACTTGGCACTTGAAACTGAGTAAGCGAAACTTCGAATGACTAGGTACGATTATTCAACTGACGATGAATGCTGGGAGCTTCACTTGGAATTGGCAGCATAAGTCAAATGAATTAGAAAGGATATGCTGACGGTCAGTGGCCATAAATTTCATTTTCATCTTATATTATTCGGTTGAAAATGAAATTTTACCGCACTGACCTCTATACAACCCATTTTTGTCGTGAATACGACTTACTTTACTATGGGGTGCCTTTTCAAAATTTACCCTCTGAGAGAGTTATAAGTTTTTGATCATGAATATCTATTGTTGTATCTAATGAATCAACATAATTCTTGCGACATGCCGACATGGAAATATGATCACAATTTTATGATAAAATTTTCAGTTTTGTGACATAGTCTCAAATAATTCAAAATTAAACTTTTCTGAAATGTTTGGTATAAACGAGTATCAAAAAGGATAATTCATAAGGCGCGTTTGCCTTTCTCGTATTTTTAAAGCTCATAGCTCAGTGATCTGTGAAAGGATTTATATAATCTAACTACCTATAGAATCGAAATTTTTCAATTTAAACGTGTATAGCAAAAGCATTGAAGTATTTCAATAGTACACTATTGAAAAACCTGTCCCATTTGCTCCATGTCAACACCAGCCAATCAGAACGCGTTCTAAGGAAGAGAACAAAATATCTGCTGCTGTACAACAAATCGTCCGGGAAAAATGTTCCGAAAAGTGGTGAATATCGCAGTGAGTTCCTCAATTTGGTCCTTGTGAATGCTAGAAACGAATCCCTACAGCATATTGATAGTTTCTTTCAATAAATTATGCAAATCCGAAATGAAATAATCGACAATAAAATTCTGTATGCGGCTATTTTTATAGCCGTTAGGACCGCCCATTAGTGAGAAAGCTACAAACGAAATCACATAAAAGGAAATCTCTTAACAAAAATTCAATCAGTTTGGATTCAATCGCCACTGCGAGCAGATGTGTTTTGTGTCGTCTGCACAGCTAGTTTCGCTTTCGACAAGAGCGATTACGTCACAGCTGCCAGTCATTAGCATTGGGAAAAAAACAACGGTGGAGAGCATTACACAATATCAGCCGTTCTAATGGCTCTAAAATTTTTCTAAAGAACTATTAGGTTTTGTTGTTCGCAAATCGTAGGGAAATATCCTCAGATTACTGCAAATCAAGAACAGTTTGCTTAGATTTGTGCACTTTTCGCTGTGTGAAATTCACAGTAATCGAGATCAAGTGAAGCTTTCTTTGTTTTTGCGAAAAATGTGAAAAAGGGGAATGCGTGCATAATTCATACAATTGATATTCGGAAGTGTTAAGGAACATGTCAGTTGTTTTCGTATTCACGACATCCAGTTATGTCTCTGACATTACCCACCCGCCTTTTTTTTTATTACTATATATATATTTATCACTGTTTCTAATGTACAACGATATATACGCAGCGCCCAGCGCTGGCGCTGGCTAACGGTACCACACGCAGTGCTGCTTTACACAAGCTCACAGTCGGCCTTGAGAACGGATTAATTAGAACTATCACTCGACCGCACTGATGCAGACATTAGAATACGGAATGACCTTGATAACGGAATAAATCAACTCAATACACGATTGGAGAAAGCGGAATTTACGTCCGATCGATCCGATAGTCACGGCACGAATGACCAATATTATTCATATGACTCCATTGCACATAATAAGGAAATAAAGCGTGAAGTAATTTAGTAACAGTAATTAGTTTTCAAAAATGCATCTTTAATTTAGGTTGGTAAACGACTGGATAATGCGCAATTCAGGCCCGAATGTGGTTCTTAGCCTCATCAAGTCCATTAACTCCTATCCCTACCTCCCCGCGGTGCCGGGTGGGGTACGAGTAACCATAGGTAAGATCGGGTAACCAACTCCGGTGAGACCTTGGTCGTATGCTGAAGGGGGGGCCTGCTTTCTCTTTACAGAGAGCGAGCCGACCCGAGCGTCTGTTCCCCATGATGTTGGGGCGGCTCGAAACAGCGTCTGTTCTCAGTGGCCGTTTCTTCAATTATAGCATCATCAACGTGCACTGCCCACATGAGACGAGAGCCGATGACGAGAAGGAAACATTTTACGCGCAGTTGCACGGAGAACCCTTCGATCATTAAATTGCGATATCGCAGGTTTTGATTTTTGCGATATATGATTTAACTAATTTCTTTTTGATTCAACCAATATGGTTTTTGATTAGCATATACACCCGAACCTCCATTTACGTAATAATCGGGACTACGTAAATCGAATCATGACGTAAAAAAAGTTTACGTTATTTGGAATTTTCGACGTAAAAAAAGTTTACGTTATTTGGAATTTTCGACGTAAAAAAAGTTTTCCTTATGTATATGTATTATTGGATATGTATACTATATTGCATAGTTATGGAACGAAAATTGCGAGTATTTACAGGAAAAGGATGTTCTAAGCAGCATAAATTTCCAAGATGGCTACTTCCGGTTTATTGATATTCCTTGAAAACTCTTACAATATGGGTATTTTCGGTACGGGTTTGATAAGTAGATGTCGAAAAACGATGTTTGAGGTGGTTCTGAATTCCAAGATGGCGACTTCCGGTTTATTGATGTTCCTTGAAAACCCTCACAATATGGGTATTTTCGGAACGGGTTTGATAAGTAGATGTCGGAAAACGGTGTTTGAGGTGGTTCTGAATTCCAAGATGGCGACTTCCGGTTTATTTATATTCCTTGAAAACCCTCACAATATGAGTATTTTCGGAACGGGTTTGATAAGTAGATGTCGAAAAACGATGTTTGAGGTGGTTCTGAATTCCAAGATGGCGACTTCCGGTTTATTTATATAGCTTGAAAACCCTCACAATATGAGTATTTTCGGAACGGGTTTGATAAGTAGATGTCGAAAAACGGTGTTTGAGGTGGTTCTGAATTCCAAGATGGCGACTTCCGGTTTATTTATATTCCTTGAAAACCCTCACAATATGAGTATTTTCGGAACGGGTTTGATAAGTAGATGTCGAAAAACGATGTTTGAGGTGGTTCTGAATTCCAAGATGGCGACTTCCGGTTTATTGATGTTCCTTGAAAACCCTTACAATATGGGTATTTTCGGAACTGGTTTGATAAGTAGATGTCGGAAAACGATGTTTGAGGTGGTTCTGAATTCCAAGATGGCGACTTCCGGTTTATTGATATTCCTTGAAAACCCTTACAATATGGGTATTTTCGGAACGGGTTTGATAAGTAGATGTCGGAAAACGATGTTTGAGTTGGTTTAGTTCATATTACGTAGAAAATAATGTTTGAATATTAGTGGATTGCTGATTGTATCATATATTGTATTAATATTTGGGAAGAGTCGCTTAAAACAAACTATGTTGTGCCTCTAAAAAACACGAAATATACTGTGAGTCCAAGTTTTTCACTTTGTACTCCAGTACTTTCACACTTGATGATTTATTTTAATCCGTCCAATGTAATGTAAAATTCAATTGGCTATATTTTGCAAATATTATTTAATTTAATTCTCAATTTATTGAATAATTAAGGTTTTCATTGTTTAAATCATAGTCCTCCATTGATACCTTCCACTATCAATAAATGTAACACATGGTGACTGGTAATAGGTGTTACACCCGAAAAGATGTGATTGTAAACCTTTTATATAGCCAAAATTTGTACAGGAAGATAGGTCCGAAAATCATCCTCAATGAGTTTTTGCCAAAATCAATTTGATTATTGTGTTTACTCTCTAATACAGTCGTCGACGTTTCAAACATATACCGAACGCTTTTGGATGGAAAACTGTGGTTATTTAAAAATAGAACTAAAATGTCTTAGTTCATCATTCATCGAGCTGAGTTGAACGATATATAACGATAAGTGTCTCCGAGCTTCAAACAAATTTTTATTTTCATTCAAATCTATACTCTTTCTATAGAGAAATGCAAAAATAATGGAATGTACACGACTCAACAGTGATCAAAATCGAAATAGATGTTGAACATGGTTGACAGTGCCAAACCATATGATGTAAGTTTTCTTAAATCGGTCAGTCTAAACCGGAGCTTTATTGTTTAAGTGTAGGAAATGTACTTGTGACATTGTTTTATGCCTCACTGCCTTTATAACAGGAATTCGAGTCAAAATTTTGATTATGCAAGCCGACTTTCTATCCGAGGCCCGGAGGACCGAGTGTCATATGCCATTCGACTGAGTTCGTCGAGTACGCAAAATGTCTGTGTGTGTATGTGCGCATGTGTATGTAACGTTTTATTACCCTAAATTTTATAGGAGATGGCTGCAACGATTTTCACACTCTTAGATTCAAATGAAAGGTCTCATACAAAATGTGAAAATAAATACGCCTTATTTCCGGAACTTTTTCCGGAGTTGAATAAACCGATTTTAACACACTTGGATCAGTTGAAAAAAAACTCTTTAGGTCTGATACAAATTCCTGAATTTGTTTGGATCTGACTACTGGCTCCGGAGTTATGAGTTAAATGTGCAAAAAAAAATAAAATTTTTGTGCTAACTTTTCTCAGGGATGGCGCGACCGATTTCCACAAACTGATTGAAATGGTCTAATAGTCCATTACAAACTTTCTCAACTTCATCTGGATCCGACTTCCAGTTCCAAAATAATTGGGTAAAGTGTGTCGGAAAAAAATTTGCACACCATTTTTGTTTCAAATGTTTCGCGTATGAAAGTGCGTCGTCATATGCCATTAGTGAGTGTCATTATATTTGAATCTTAAGCGTGGCCATGCTGATATGGACCGATTCGTGCATAAGAATGAATAACAGTTCAGGTATTGAAATCAGTCAACGAAAACGAAAACAAAAGTTTTAACAGCAGTTCAAAACTTGAATCTATTCAAATAAATCATATTTACTACAATACTGAAAATATTATATATATTATATTATATATTATATATATATTACAATTTCTTTCACCAAAGAATGAACCTTAAAATATTTACATCGAAGCATATTCATCAATTTATGTATTTGTTTGACAATTTGATTGTAAGTGTCAAGCTAATATCATATTGAATTTGGAATAAAATTCCTAAAGGTCATTTTAAACAACTTTCTTCCAAATATTGACTCGTAAAATCCATTCCAAAAGTAACAATATTATAAAATATTCGACAGTAAGTCATAATTATTCAAACAACGTTTAATAAGAACTGTTCTTTAAACTCGTTCCGAAAACATTCGTTTTGATACGGGTTTCGAGAAACACCATCTTGGATTTTGAAATGACTTTAAACATCATTTTCCGACATCTCACCATTCCATATTAAAATTATTACCGTTCCAAAAATACCCATATTATGAGGATTTTCAAGAATATCAATAAACCGGAAGCCGCCATCTTGGAATTCAGAATCAACTGAAATATCATTTTCCGACACCTATTCATCAAACCTGTTCCGAAAATACCCATATTGTAAGGGTTTTCAAGGAATATCAATAAACCGGAAGTCGCCATCTTGGAATTCAGAACCACCTCAAATATTATTTTCCGACATCTACTTATCAAACCAGTTCCGAAAATACCCATATTGTAAGGATTTTCAAGGCATATCAATAAACGGGAAGTCGCCATCTTGGAATTCAGAACCACCTCAAACATCGTTTTCCGACATCTACTCATCAAACCCGTTCCGAAAATACTCATATTGTAAAGGTTTTCAAGGGATATCAATAAACCGGAAGTCGCCATCTTGGAATTCAGAACCACCTCAAACATCGTTTTCCGACATCTATTCATCAAACCCGTTCCGAAAATACCCATATTGTAAGGGTTTTCAAGGAATATCAATAAACCGGAAGTCGCCATCTTGGAATTCAGAACCACCTCAAACATCATTTTCCGACATCTATTCATCAAACCCGTTCCGAAAATACCTATATTGTACTAATTTCCATGGAATATAAATGAGCCAGAAATGATTTTCATTGTATGCAAAAACCTCTTTTTACGACGTATTTTCAACGTAAAAAAAGATTACGTTATTTGGGATTTATGTCGTAAAAAGAGTAACGTAAAAAGAGGTAACGTAAAAAAAGTTTACGTAAACGGAGGTTTGGGTGTATTCAAGTAGTTGAAAAATATGTTGTTCTGAATGCTGTCAATAGCCGGAGACAGTTGAAAGCAAAACAATAATCGCAATGCAGAATCAACAACTTTTTTAGTTGAAATCTGTTCGCGTCGCTTCAAAATGTTAATGAAAACAACATCGATGGTTAAAGCGTTTGGTGAAATTTTGTTCATTCGATTTGAGAAATTTATGATAACAAGTGTTTATCTAACAGCGGTGTTGTGATAAAGTTAACCTTGTTTAAGATGAAAAAGATTTGGCGACAAATTAGAAAATGTTAATGAATGATCATCTCGTAATCGTTCAGGTATGCGCAAAAATTTTATGCTTCTAATTCGATCACTGATTTACTTCCAGCTGTTTGATACCGATGATGATGTTCATGCTTGCAATAAAACTCTTTTCGACATGAATTTCATTTATAAAAGTAACAGGAGCGAAGGGTTTCAAACACACAGAACGCGCTGCGATTGAATGGCGCGTTTGAGTTGCCGTCGCAAAATTCCAATTCCCAGCGGTTGATACACCCAAGCTCATATAAATTGACTAAAATTATCAGTGCATAACTTTAGTTCAACCGTTTGAAGGCATCATCTTTCAATACTCATTTTAGGTAAATTTAATAATCTCGCTAATTTACTCGCCCCTCCGGGCGATTTTGCTGATTAAAAACATTTTTCTACATCAATCATTTCCGATCGAATCAGAAGTATTTTTTTTACTAGAGATCAGATCAGTTCTGATTTCATAATGATAATTTATTCCTTGCTTAAGATCTCTTGAAATCAGCAGTGATCGGTGGTTTTCCCAGCCCTAATGATATTACATGTCAATATAAAATACTGTTTATACAACGATATCTATTTCATGGTTAAGATCTCAACATACCGAACTTATTTCAAATAGATCATGACCTGTATCAGTAAGTATATTTTGATTATTTTCGCAAATCAATAACATTGTTCGAGTTGATTCAACTATTTGCAATGTCTAAAACAAATAAAACCGATTTATTTTTCAACTAACAGCATTTTGTTCCAATAACAACACGAGTTATTCCAACTAAAATATTTGTTGATTTTTGTTGAAATTGAAAGGTATGTGTCCTCACTAATTGACAGCATTTTTTTCAAACAGTTATATTAGTTATTTCAACCATCGTTTCTGCTATTCGAAAAACAAAAATGTCAGTTTAGTTAAAACAACAATCGATTAGTTGTACCAAATTTTAACCAATTTAATTCAGAAAATCAACTAAAATTCTGGTTGAAATGGGATCGCGGGTGGTTCCGTGTGGAACGAATCTACGACAGCTGTCCTAGGCAGGATGTAAAACTCGTCATTGGCGATATGGATGCTCAGGTAAGCCGGGAGGCAATGTACAGGTTCGTGATCGGGCTGGAGAGCCTGCACGCGGTAACAAACGACAACGGCCAACGATGCGTGAACTTTGCAGCCTCTCGAGGAATGACAGTCCGAAGCACCTTCTTCCCCCGCAAAGATATCCACAAAGCCACCTGGAGATCACCTGATCAACATACGGAAAATCAAATCGACCACGTTCTCATTGACGGGTGATTCTTCTCCGACGTCATCAATGTCAGTACTTATCGCAGGGCCAAAGTTGATTCTGACCACTACCTTGTCGCGGTTTGTATGCGCTCAAAACTATCGATGGTGCACAATACTCGTCGCACAGGAACGCCGGGACTCAATCTCGAGCAGCTACTTAGCGTTCGTACTGCAGAGGAATATGCGCAACAACTGTAGCACTGTTGCAACCGTTCTAGGTACGAGGTTATCGAATCGAGGAAATTACTGGTTTGACAGCAAATGTCAGCCGTTGGTCGAAGAGAAGAATGCAGCAAGGGCGAGGATGCTACAACAACAAAGCCGCGGGCAATGACCAGTTACCAGGCGAGCTGCTCAAACATGGAGGAGAGGCACTGGCTAGAGCGCTGCACTGGATGATTTCTATGATTTGGGAGGAGGAGATTCTATCGCAGGAATGGATGGATGGAGTGGTATGTCTCGTTTACAAAAAGGGCGATAAGCTAGATTGTTGCAATTACCGCGCATTCACAACATTGCTGAACGCCGCCTACAAGGTACTCTCCCAAATCCTTTGCCGTCGTCTATCACCAATAGCTAAGGAATTCATAGGGCCGTACTAAGCGGGATTCACTGGAGCCCGCGCCACTACGGATCACATATTCGCGATAAGACAAGTACTCCAGAAGTGTCGTGAATACAACGTACCCACGCATCACCTATTCATTGACTTCAAAGCGGCATACGACAAAATCGATCGATCGAGATTTCCCGGATAAACTGACGCGATTGATCAAAGTTGTGGTTCGAAGTTGTGGTTCGAAGAGCGAGGATCGACACGAGTGGCACGATCTTTCGAAAATCCGTACAACTTTTTGGCTTCGCTGGCGATATTGATATTGTGACACGTAACCTTGAGAAGATGATGGAAACATACATCGAACTGAAAGCTGAAGCTAGGCGTATCGGACTGGCCATAAAAGCGACAAAAGCAAAATACATGAGAGGATGAGGCTCTAGAGAAGAAACACTACACCTCCCACCACGAATATTGATAGACGGTGACGATATCGAGGTGGTTGACGAATTCGTGTATTTGGGCTCACTGGTGACCGCCGATAATGACAACAGCAGAAAAATTCAGAGACGTATTTTGGCAGGAAATCGTGCGTACTTTGGACTCAGAAAAACCCTTCGATCGAGAAATGTACGCCACCGCACTAAATTGACCATCTACAAAACGCTCATTGGACCGGTTGTTCATCTTCTTTTTTTATTCCAAATTCAGTCTGTCAAGATTTTGTCGGAAACAAGCCTTACCCTCTAAATCAATCTATCGATCCCACTCTAGTTTATGATTTTCGTATATGAGATGACTCCTGTAGCCGAGATAAATGGGGATACCGTTGCCCTACTTCAAAATCGCAACGGACGGCAATATACGGAGGAAAAATCTCGTGCACAGAAGTTCTACACCCAGATGTTGACGTAACCACATTGTCTAATTATGGATGACGAAATGTACGTGAATGCACTAAAAAGTGACACTGTGGAAATCGTCGAGAAAAATTAAGTCAGTTCCTTTTTTTCATCAGCATAGTTTTTATAACATCATATAAGTTACAATAATAACCTTTGTTCTAACATTTGTCGTCGATTAAATTTTATAACATCACTCGCGGATAAACGTTTTCCTTTCTATGTTTTAGTGCTTTCTTCACATATTGCTCGCCATTTCCATTCTGTTTCACAATAGAATTTGAGCTGACAGCCGAAGTAGTGTCTGGGTTGTCATCAGTTTTCACCTTAAAACTGTGTTCCGTTTTGTCAATCAACCAGTGCTTCAGCAGTAAATTAATCGGCTGCTCAATAACAAGGTAAACAACGAGTCCTAGCAAATAGGATGCGATAACAGTTCCGGTAACCAAAAGGAATGTTTTGGTGAAAGAAAAATCCACCATCACTGGTATGTAATTGAGAATCCATCGTAGCAATGGAACATGCAGCACATATACGCTATATGAAAGCTTTCCGAGAGTGGTCATCACACGTGAACTAAGAAATTGACGAAATGGTCCTGCAATCAAAACGAAATAGTCTTTATGTTCTAACAAACTTAGAACGACTTATTGTCACTTACCTGGAGGATGTCGGATGCAATAAATAAGACACAATGATACGCCCACAATGCCGTAGTTGTGAAATAAAACAAATTGTATCATAGTTAGCCATGATGGCCGTGGAATGTCATATTCATAGTACAAATATGCAGGAAACAAACCAAACACTGCCATGGGTACCGATGCTTTCTTCATCAGGCTGTAAAGCTAAAAAAAACGTAAGATTGAATATTCTTACTTAGTTTACAAAATAAATAAAGTAAACCCAGATTCCCCACTTCGGATTCGGAGACATTGACAGCGCTACTAGTGACAAACGGGTGTACTTTTTCTCATTATGCCCCGTTTACACTTCTGCTGGATGCCAGCATACTGGTGCCAGTATACTGGATTCAGCACGCATAATGTAAACGCTTCTAAACGATCTAAATTTCATGCTGGTAAGCGATGCTGGTGAAGAAATTCGAGATGGCGACGGAATGAAAATATTGAGCTTCTCGTACGTATTTCATGTTTTTCTCAGTTGAAAGCATTCGTCCGTATGAAGATGTTCAATATCAAAACTAGGAATGATTATTTAAATATTTTTAAAGACATATTTCATTGTTTCAAATCATTTTTGAAAAATTTACCAGCAAGAAGTTGCCAGCAATAGTTTAAACGCTACATTAGCTACTGTGATTGTGTGAAATGCACAGACAACTTTATACATAGATCTTAGGAGCATTTACGCACCCATTCTTAAGCAGACGGCGCTTTTGGTGTCACGGGCTGCTCAGTTACATTACTATTACACTGGGGAATCTAGATGTATTTTATTTATGACTTTATTTATAATATAATTACACATAATGGTATACCTTTGAGTTGTCCAGATTCAATTTTCCGTTCCGCGAAAAGTGGTACAGGAATCCTACAATAATTCCAGCTCCGTATGCATGAATGTTACAGTAGCTTGTTATGTATATGTTATTCAAGAAGGTTTGGTAGTAAAATACAAATTTTAATTCACTGTAATTACAGAGAAGTACGGAAATTAATTGAAATTGAAAAACTAGATTGTCATCATGAATGAATAAACTACAGTTTGGAATCAGACAAATAGAAGTTCACTCGAGCATAAGAGCGTTAAGGTACCATTAGCCATCTCAGCTCCATCGTTTATTACACATTTCATGTGACTTTTGTGTCATATACAAACTATGCAAATTTTTAGCTCGATCGGTGAAACTATACGAGGTCTGTTCAAAAAGTTCCCGGAATTTTTTAATTGCGCGCGTCTGGAGAGTCCGGTGGTCAAAATTTTTTTTTATTGTGTTGGTACATATGTCCCTAATGTATGGTGAAATTTTCAGCTGTATTCATTGTTTACATTCTGTTTTGTAGCGGCTGGTGTGGACGTGTTTTTTTGAGCTCGGCGATTTTTGTTAGTTTAAACAATGGAAGAATTGAAGAATTTGTATTAAATTTTGCGTGAAAAATGAAATAAAGTGTAACCAAGTGTGCGAAATGTTACAGAGAGCCTACGGTGAGTGTTTACGAGTGGTATAAGCGTTTCCAAGATGGCCGCGAAGACGTTGAAGACGACGAACGCTCCGGTCGACCCAGCACGTCAATAATCGATGAAAATGTGGGAAAAGTGGAGAAAATGATTATGGAATCACTATTAGAGAAGTAGCTGATGAAGTTGGCATATCAGTTGGCTCATGTCATCATTTTTTTTCAAATGTTTTGGGCATGAAACAAGTGGCAGCAAAATTCGTTCCAAAACTGCTGAATTTTGATCAAAAAAACAAACGCATTACCATCGCTCAGGAGCTGTTAAACGACGTCAACGACGATCCAAATTTACTTGAAAGGGTCATAGCTGGTGATGAAACATGAGTGTACGGTTATGATGTCGAAACAAAAGCACAATCGTCCACGTGGAAGCACCCAACGTCACCAAAACAAAAATCGCCGAGCTCAAAAAAACACGTCTACACCAGCCGCTACAAGACAGAATGTAAACAATGAATACAGCTGAAAATTTCACCATACATTAGGGACATATGTACCAACACAATAAAAAAAAATTTTTGGCCACCGGACTCTCCAGACGCGCGCAATTAAAAAATTCCGGGAACTTTTTGAACAGACCTCGTATTTTCGCGTCCGAGGTTTAAAGTTTATATGGGATTTGGTATGGGGAAACTGACTTTCTACAAGAAAATCTATTTACTTGTCTCCTGCGTTTTCGCTGTCTTTAAAACGACTAAAAAGTTGTGTTCGTATGCTTCGTTTTGTGATTTCAGAGGAGTGAAGCCGTGTTTCTATCAACTATTTTAAATGTTACTTGTCGTTGTAAGTACATTTTGTGAAACCATTGTATTTCGTGAAAATTCATATGACTAACTAAAGCATAAGACCATAACACATGGATCAATAAGTCCCGAGACTAAAGTAGAGATGGCGCTCGTAGTAAACCAGTAACCACGTCTTTCTAGAGTACTAACCTTTGCTTGAAACGGATCAAAATTTTAAGTCGATCCGACCAGAAACAGCTGAGTTATCGAGGTTGGAGTAAAGTCGTTTTGTAGTTTGTTTAAAAAATGGAAAAAACCGAGTTTCGTGTTTTGATAAAACATTGTTTTCAATGGGTAAAAACACCGTCCGGACTCTTGTCCATCAAAAGCAACGATTTGTCGGTGGTTCGCCGAGTTTAAACGTGGTCGTACCGACACAAATGACGCGGAACGCTCGGGTAGACCTGTGGAAGCCGTTACACCGGAAAATGTGAGTGAAGTGACAAAAATTATAATGAAAGATCGTAAAGTGAAGCTCCGTGAGATTGCTGAGATGACACAGATATCATTTGGAAGTGTATTTACTATCCTTCATGAAAAATTGAGCATGAAAAAGGTTTTTTCCAAGTGGGTGTCGCGATTGCTTTCGATGGAACAATAACAGCAACGAGTCGATGATTCAGAAAGCAGTTTATCGCTATTTACTCGCAACAAACAAGATTTCTTGCGTCGTTACGTGACCATGGACGTAACATGGATACATCACTACACTCCAGAGTCGAAGCGGCAGTCATCTGAGTGGCGCACAGCTGGCGAAAGCCGTCCGAAGCGTCCGAAAACGCAGCAGTCAGCTGGCAAAGTCATGCCGTCAGTTTTTTGGGATACGCATGGCGTGATTTTCATTGACTACCTCGAAAAAGGTAAATCGATCAACAGTGGTTATTATATTGACTTACTGGTGCGTTTGAAGGAGGAATCGCAAAAAAACGACCGCACATGCAGAGAAAAAAAAATCCTTTTTCATCAAGACAATGCACCCTGCCACAAGTCGATGAAAACAATGGCGAAATTGAACGAATTGGGCTTTGATCTGCTTCCCCACCCCCCATAATCGCCAGATTTAGCCCCCCGTGACTACTGGCTCTTTGCTGATCTTAAAAAACTGCTCCAGGGAAAAAGATTTGGCTCAAATGAGGAGGTTATCGCTGAAACTGAAGCTTATTTTGAAGCGAAAGATAATTTTTTTATAAACATGGTATTGAAAAATTGGAAAAACGTTGGAACCATTGTATCACCCTAAAAGGTGATTATGTTGATGAATAAAAAAAATTTTGCAAAAAAAATGTTGTTTCCATTGTTAGTCTCGGGACTTATTGATCCATGTGTTAGGTGCCCTGAAGATGAAGATATACCCTTCGAAACGATGACCGTTAACGAAAGATAAATGTTGTGACGAGAACCCAACCGACCGAAAAGCCATCGTTTGATTTGAAATTGTCAATGAGTTTATGACGGAAATAATTCAAATCACGAGCTTGTGGAACTAGCGCTACTTGCAAAATTTATTTCATACGAAACTAGTGACTTACATTTTCTTCCCGGATGTCATTTCGAACCTTGTGAATCAAATGATAATGATAGATTCAAACATTATTCAATAATGTTACTTGGTTCAGAAAAACATTAACCACCAAGTTCTTGCAATTTATCACCTTGTGAGTTCCTCCTTTGGGACGATGTGAAAGATAAAGTCTACACCAACAGCCCAGCGTCGATTCAAGATCACAACGATGGAATTCGTGAATGCAAATTTCACCAATTTGATTTTTTTATCCATTCCACTTTTTTTTATATTATTAAGTATTTGAAATATATGCTTTAACTGAAAGTAAATGATTATGATAGTTAAAATCAAAGATCAATTTTAGACAAATGAGACGATTTAATATTATAATAATAATTTTCGCAAAAAAACTGACAAACATTTTTTTAAAAAGTGAATCGATTCAAGAGACGATCCATATATTTTGATGGATCCTTCGTTAAAAAGCGTTGATAATCTTCGAAGAGTTTTGGTAAATTCTACGGCAACAATACAAGGAAGAAAACATGTGAAACAATCCTCACAAAATATTTTGTTACTTTTATTGATTTTCACATTCGCATATTAAGAACCACTGGATACAAAGAAAAACTCCACATTGGTATGCTATTGAAATATTTACAAACGACGTTGACATACAAGTTTAAGTAAAATGTTTCCGAATCGATTGGTAGTTGAATCCAGTGTTGGTGATTGCCGAAAATTTCACAGAAGCTGCTATATTGCTATCCATATTGTATACAACATTTTCAATCCGGTAGAAGATGCTACAAGAACTCGAATCTCTCAATGCATGAACCGAGAGAGAATTTTTCTACATTCCTTCGCTCCACTTCATACTCTGAGTATTTCTCGGCCCTTAAAAAAAATTACAGTCTGATAATGATCGTTGCTGTGTGGAATTTCCCAAGAGAGAATCGCAAGTTCCATTGCCGTTTCAACCTTCCGAGTGAACGGACGGGCTTTGTGTTTACTGCGAAAGCGTTGAAATCCAGTGCCGTGTGTGATAAAGTGACCGGACGATCAAAACTAGATCGCTATTGTGTAATAGACAATAGTGCTTTTTTCTGTGAGAGGTTTTTTGCACATTATACACATTGTTGTGTGCGGACGATCGAAACAGTACCGTTAGCCGGTGATTGTTTGATCGATCAAAACAGTTCCAGCGGTGTATGTGATATCACTGTGCGGATTACAAAAGAGTGTGCTTTTTCCTCTCGGAGGTTTTTTGCACACCATCGAAGCGGCGATACGCCGATCGACGAGGGCTGGGCCTTTGTGGCCCCGTTGGATTTAAGTTAAGTATTATTATTTAGTTTTTTCCCCCCTGCATTCGACCGTTCCATTTCTCCCCGATAAATTTATTTCTGCGCGGAGGTAGCTCCGCAACATGTCAAATTCAAATCCCGACCCCCCCTTTCTCGATAATCAGATGGAGACTTCTGTTGGCACCAATAAGTCTCGCATAAAGAGTTATCCCGATGGGCTTGCACTCCCGGCCGGGCCTTACGCGGTTTATTTCCGGACCAAGTCTAAGGAAAAAAAATTAAATATCCTAAAAATATCGCGGGACCTGACTTCGCGATATAATACTATAAAAAGTATTGATAGAATACGGCCAGACAAGCTCAGGGTCTTGTTTACTAGCTCAAAACAGGCTAATGAGCTTGTACAAAAGGATCCTTTTACGCTGGAGTACCGCGTCTACGTGCCAGCTCGCGAAGTCGAAATCGACGTTGTGGTCACCGATTCGAGTTTGACTTGCGAGGACATTCTTATGTACGGGGCGGGTTGTTTTAAGGACCCCTCACTTAAGAACGTCAAGATACTGGACTGCAAGCGATTGCATTCAGTATCGATCGCAGGGGATGGAACAAAGTCTTATCCCCAATCAGACTCTTATCGTGTGACCTTCGCCGGATCGGCTTTGCCTAACTTCATCCTCTTTGACCGGGTTCGTCTGTTTGTACCTCGAGTAATGAATTGTACAAATTGCAAACAATTGGGGTATACAGCTACCCATTGCAGCAATAAGCCACGTTGTGGTAACTGTGGGGAAGCTCATGCAGATGCCTCTTGCGGTAAGGATGCTGAAAAGTGTCTCTACTGCAAGGAGGGTCCGCATGACATAATGGCATGTCCTGCGTACAAACTGCGAGGTGATCGAATGAAGCGTTCCCTAAAGGAGCACTCCAAGCGTTCCTTCGCCGAGATGCTTAAAAGTGCCACCCCTCCTAAACAGACAACGAACCCATATGCCTGCTTGTCAACTGACGAGAGCGATTCTGACGACCCTTTGGAAGGGCCATCTTCGGCGGTCCCTCATAGCTGTAGGAAAAGAATCAATAAATCCTCTCATAAGTTACCTAGTAAGGGTTCGAAGGTGTCTTCCGAAGGGCTTCGAAAAGTTACAGCTAACGGGAATCGGGACACACCACCGAAGCAAACAGCTCCTGGTCTCGGAAAGCTCAATTCCGAGATGGAATTCCCACGACTTCCCGGGACTACAAAATCCCCAAGCGTCCCAGAAAATCTACCAGAGAACCAACTAGGTGCTGGACTTATCAAGTTCTCTGATGTTGTGGACTGGATTTTTACAACTTTCAATATTTCAGACCCTCTTAGAAGCATTTTAATTGCTTTCATGCCAACAGTAAAAACATATTTGAAGCAGTTGACTGCAAATTGGCCCCTTCTCTCAGCGATTGTATCCTTCGATGGCTAAATCATTCACCGAGGTCACGGATCTAATCACTGTTTTACAGTGGAATTGCAGAAGTATCATCCCAAAAATAGATTCCTTTAAATTTCTAGTAAATAATCTGAAATGTGACGCATTTGCATTGTGCGAAACTTGGCTAACCTCTGAAATACCCTTAAACTTCCACGATTTTAACATTATTCGCCTGGATCGAGGTTTTCCCTATGGAGGAGTACTTTTAGGGATCAAAAAGTGCTATTCTTTTTATCGAATTAACCTCCCCTCGATACCAGGTATTGAAGTTGTCGCATGTCATGTTACAATCAAAGGTAAGGACCTTTGTATTGCTTCCATCTACATTCCCCCTAGAGCCTTGGTTGGGCATCGGCGGCTCAGTGATATCATAGAGCTCCTTCCCGCACCGACGTTGATTTTAGGAGACTTTAACTCACACGGTACGGGATGGGGCTGTCTTGACGACGATAACAGATCAGCTATGATCCATGATATTTGCGACAACTTCAATATGACAATCTTGA
The DNA here is from genome assembly GCF_030247185.1 of Malaya genurostris. Classification (NCBI taxonomy): domain Eukaryota; kingdom Metazoa; phylum Arthropoda; class Insecta; order Diptera; family Culicidae; genus Malaya; species Malaya genurostris. The sequence goes on along the minus strand of NC_080572.1, from coordinate 234,570,903 downwards.
ATACGGGAGAAATGACACGAATTCCTGCACCACCAGCAAGACCAAGTGCTTTGGATTTATCCCTTTGCTCAACATCGCTACGGTTGGATTGCACGTGGGCGGTAATTCCTGATCCCCACGGTAGCGATCATCTACCGATCGTAATATCAATCACCAGCGGCTCAAAACCATCGAAGACAATCAATGTTTCGTATGACCTCACACGAAATATTGATTGGAATAGCTATGCGACTTCGATATCTGAGAAACTTGAAAGAACTCAACAACTTCCTCCGGTGGAAGAGTACACGTTTTTGGCTGGCTTGATTCTCGATACTGCGATTCAAGCTCAGACGAAACGTGTACCCGGCGCAAAAACTAACATCCGTCCTCCCAACCCGTGGTGGGACAAAGAGTGCACAAATTTTAACGCGGAGAGAGCCTCCGCGTATAAAATATTCAGAAAAAATGGAACACCTGATAATTATAGGAATTACGCGGCGTTAGACGTTAAAACTAAGAACTTGATTAGAGCCAAGAAACGCGGTTACTGGCGTCGGTTTATAGACGGCTTAACGAAAGAAACATCTATGAGTACTCTTTGGAACACAGCCCGACGAATGCGCAATCATAACACCACGAATGAAAGCGAGGAATATTCCAACCGCTGGATATTCGATTTCGCTAAAAAAGTATGCCCAGGCCCTGTTCCGGAACAGAAGATCACCCGCGCCGCGACACCAAATACAAACGAAACACCGTTTTCGATGGTAGAGCTCTCACTTGCACTTTTGTCATGTAACAATAAAGCCCCGGGATTAGACAGAATAAAATTAAACTTGTTGAAAAATCTGCCTGACCCCGCGAAAAGGCGCTTGCTGAATTTATTCAACAAGTTCCTCACGGGTAATATTGTCCCACACGACTGGAGACAAGTAAGAGTTATCGCCATTCAAAAACCAGGGAAACCAGCCTCCGATCACAATTCGTATCGGCCGATTGCTATGCTTTCCTGTATCCGCAAGTTGTTCGAAAAAATTATTCTTTTCCGTCTAGACAATTGGGTCGAAACTAATGGTTTACTTTCGGATACACAATTTGGTTTCCGCAGGGTTAAAGGAACGAACGATTGTCTTGCGTTGCTCTCAACAGAAATTCAAATGGCATTTGCTCGTAAAGAACAAATGGCGTCAGTTTTCCTAGACATTAAGGGGGCTTTTGACTCAGTTTCTATAAATATCCTATCTGAGAAGTTGCATCAGCATGGTCTTTCGCCAGTTTTGAACAACTTTTTACATAATCTATTGTCTGAGAAACACATGTACTTCGAGCATGGTGATTTGTCGACAATACGATTCAGCTACATGGGTCTTCCTCAGGGCTCATGCTTAAGCCCCCTTTTATACATTTTTACGTAAGTAATATCGATGAATGTATCAACACATCTTGCACGCTAAGACAACTTGCCGACGACAGCGTTGTGTCTATTATAGGACCCAAAGCTGCCGATCTCCAAGGACCATTACAAGATACTCTCGACAACTTGTCGACATGGACTCTTCAAATGGGTATCGAGTTCTCTACGGAGAAAACTGAGCTGGTTTTATTTTCGAGGAAGCGAGAACCAGCACAACTACAGCTTCAACTAAGGGGTGAAACCATAGCTCAGGTCTTCACATTTAAATATCTCGGGGTCTGGTTCGACTCCAAAGGCACCTGGGCATGTCACATTAGGTATCTGAAACAATAATGCCAGCAGAGAATCAACTTTCTTCGTACAATAAACGGATCATGGTGGGGTGCCCACCCAGGAGACCTGATCAGGTTGTATCAAACAACGATATTGTCCGTGATGGAATACGGATGCTTCTGCTTCCGATCCGTGGCGAACACTCATTTCATCAAGCTGGAAAGAATTCAGTATCGTTGTTTGCGTATTGCCTTGGGTTGCATGCAATCGACTCATACGATGAGCCTCGAAGTGCTGGCTGGCGTTCTTCCATTGAAAAACCGGTTCTGGGATCTCTCATATCGTTTGCTCATTCGATGCGACATTTTGAATCCTCTGGTGATTGAAAACTTCGGAAGGTTAGTTGAGCTTAACTCTCAAACCCATTTTATGTCCTTGTATTTTGATTACATGGCTCAGAATATTAATCCTTCTTCATTTGTTTCCAATCGTGCTCATTTCTTGGATACTTTTGATTCTGCTGTGTTTTTCGACACATCCATGAAGGAAGAGATCTATGGAATTCCGGATCACGTACGCCCTCAAGTGGCCCCTAATATCTTTAATAACAAATTTAGAACAGTCAACTGTGAAAATATGTTTTATACTGAAGGATCAAACATCGACAAGTCCACAGGCTTCGGCATCTTCAATCAGAACATCACCGCTTCTTACAAACTCAGTGATCCAGCTTCAGTTTACGTCGCAGAATTAGCTGCTATTCAGTACACCCTCGAGATCATTGAAACCTTGCCCAAAGACCATTACTTCATTGTCACGGACTAAGCTCAATAGAAGCTCTCCGGGCAATGAAGCCAGGAAAGTATCCCCCATATTTCCTGGGGAAAATACGGGAACATTTGAGAACTTTATCTGAACGGTCTTATTTAATATCGTTAGTCTGGGTCCCTTCGCATTGTTCCATTCTGGGCAATGAAAAGGCAGACTCATTGGCTAAAGTGGGCGCATTAGAAGGTGATATTTATGAAAGACCAATCTGCTTCAATGAATTTTTCAGTATTTCTCGTCAGAAAACTCTCGAAAGTTGGCAAACTTCATGGACGAATGACGAACTGGGACGATGGCTACACTCCATTATCCCTAAGGTATCGACGAAACCTTGGTTCAAGGGGATGAACGTGAGTCGTGATTTCATTCGCGTTATGTCACGGCTCATGTCAAATCACTATACATTCAACGCACATCTCCGGCGTATTGGGATCGTGGAGAACGGGCTCTGCACCTGTGGCGACGGTTATCAGGACATCGAGCATGTCGTGTGGTCGTGCGTAGAGTATCGTGACGCCAGGTCGAAGCTACTGGAATCCCTCAGGGCCCGAGGTAGACCGCCTGAGGTTCCGGTTCGGGATGTGTTGGCGAGTCGGGAAAGTTCATATATGCTTCTCATATACCAGTACCTTAAACACATTAATATGCAAGTGTAATGTGTTATTCCTCGCTCAGAAAGTATAATCTCCACCCACTGGTTCGAAACTAACATCCGCCCGATTCTCTCGATCCCCGTCCCTGTCCACCATCTTCATTGGAACTAACAAGATCTTTTTTTTTGTCACTAACCTTTTCGTTCCCCCTTCCCTGTCTCTTCACCATCTCAATGGCAACTAATTAGATCTCTATCGTTTTCAGACATTTTGTTCCCACATCCCCTTTTCTACCCCGTTTCCACAATATTTACTTTTTTTCATTCTCTTTCGCAACATCACCATCATCGTCCACGGGAGACCGCTCCAGTCGAAAACCAGTCATAATTAAGATTAGTAAATACCCTTGGCATCTTAGAGCTTAAGCAGTGTGCCTTAATATTATATTATATTACTGAATAAAAAAAAATCGCAAGTTGACAATTATAGCAGAAAATCGAGTCGATGATTCAACTTGATGATTCTCATACTAGGTTGCAATATTTCAAAACCCTTGTGTGGAGCATTCACAGACATTTTCATAGACACAACTTATACAAAGATTATATGCACATAGTTAGAATAAGCGGCAATAGTGAAATGATTCAATCGCAATTATCAACTGCCTGTATAGAATCGGATCGCGAAACGAAAATAAGTGACCGTTTGTTGCTTCAGAGAAGATCCCCACAGCGGCGTGCCAACCTTTGATTCTCAGAAATGTCATCGAGAGAAATTCGCTCTCGCACTGGTGTCGATTCTATGTTAAATGAGCCATGCGGGGTTTTTGTTGTTGCGATGATTTCCAACTCTCTTTGAAGGCACTGATTCAATCGTTGAAGAGTTGCCAGCGAACGTTCTTTGATACGATAAAAGCCATCCTTGGTTGAATTATGAAAGTCCGTCAACAAATGACTGAGTAATTGTCGTTCAAAATTATAAGAGAAAAAAGTTACGCTGGTAGTTTTGTATTTTACAATTGACGCCTGGCCTTGTATAGTGAAGAGTAAGGTTTGAAATGCATACGCTAATCACGTACACCATTCCGGAAACTATGAACCACCCAAGTAGCATGTTAAGTTGCTGTCCTGTATTATTCTAGTAACTGTTGTGTTATGGAAAAAGCGCAATTTTTCTGTCTTGTGCAACATATTTCTAGGTTCTACTGTTGTTACGAATATTTACAAAGCCTTGGTATTACATTCCTTTGGTGGAATTTGACCTTCTGTTTCAACAGACTTCGCAGCCGATTCAGAGTGTACAGAACCATTGCATGGCTGGTGCTACGATTCTACTGACACTACGAATCCTTCCAGGTCGAGGCTCAAACATACGACAACTAGTTTGTAAGACCAGTGCCCTATGCATTGAACCCGGTTACGAATATTTACTCACAACGATTATGCAACTGATACAAAATCTCATGCGTTGATCCCATCACAAAGGCAGTAGTAAATTCATCGAAAAAAAAAACAATTGTGAAACTCGTGAGAACTATTACGTAATGTACACGCTGCCAAAAAAAATCCAACGGTTGACTTAAATTCACCTAACATGAAGTAATCAAGCATGTTTTTAATTGTTGGGTGAAAAGTACTGTATCGATTGAGTAGTTTTCACTCAACAGTGTAGTTTACTTCAATAAGTTGCTGTTGGGTGAAAAGAAATTGTGTGTTGCATCGCAGAAACTATCGGTCAGATTTGAAGAGATTGAAATTATTTTGTAAAATTGCCGGTTTTGGGAGAATAATTCAATGATTGTCATCAATCGCAGTCTGAGTAGCTTTGTATAATTTCTTTTTAAAACAATAATTACACCGCAATATCATTTCAGGCGATGGAAGATATTGAGATGCGTTCGATCGCTCAACGGTACAGTTCCAGCACAGCAGCTCAATAGAGCAGCCTTGGCAGTTCAATGATGTAGTCTGTAGATTTAATACAGTGCGAACAGATTTAATTTTATTACTCATTCTGAATTTTGTAAATGTAACGGTAACAAACCATCTGAACATAATTACATTGTTGAAATATGCAAAAAGATAAATATTAAATAGATAAAGTAATCATAGTTGACTTTATTGTTTGCGATTTATTTTTCAAACCATCGAACGAAAACTGAAATCAAATTATCCAAGTTGATTTTTATATCGCTTGCGTAGTTTCTACCTAATCAGTACTATTGATGCTTTTACTCAAAAATCAGTAAAACCCATTTTACCCAAAATTAGCTTCCTGCACACAACCCCTCTATTGTGTGAAAAGTACTTAAAATTAGGTAATTTTTTGGCAGCGTGTACACAAGAAAGGAATGACGTTTACAAAAACATGCAAACATAATTCCTAATGAATAAGTTTCACATTTGATTTTCAATACAACTGATCTTAACACAAACATGGACCTTGTAAAATAATCGAAAAATGATAATGTTTCATATTAGAATTGATCTTTTGTGTTTTTGTAAATGAAAAATCGACAACGAACTGTGAAACATGTATTCGTACGCCCAAAATTTCCAAGCGCCTTTGAATTAACGTGGTTTGATGATTGTATAACAATTTCTGTGAAAATAACAGTCTATTATTTTTTATTAGAATCATCGGAGTGGTGCTTAAAATACGTGTATTCAAACATTCCTAAACTTTTTTGACGATTTTGATCAAACTTATGTTTTATTGAACCTGAAAAATCTCTAAATGACTTCTCCTTAAATATTTTTCAATATGTGAGTTGCATACAAAATGGTTCATGCAACGTAATGACTTAGAGCAAATTCAGCAGTTAAAAGTTCAATATAGAAGATCTATAATAGAACAGAAACTGGAACAAACGTATCCCTAGCAAGCCGTTCTAGTTTTATTTATTCGACCAATTCTTCAGTCAAATTTAAAACTGGTCTACGATGCCGTTCTATTTTTTGTATATTTGAAACACGAATAAAACACTGTTGGGGCTGCCAGTTTTTCTTGTTATAAAATTCAGATTTAAATTTTGAAACTGGCACAAATTATGCATCTAGAACTAGAACACTACTGAATGTGCCCTTATATTATCTAAATCTCTACGTTTTAGATATTTTTTGTGTCAGTTTGAATCTTCTAGTTGAATAAAACAACAATACAATATAGTCATTCATCTTAGCGAGTCCGACTTTTGTGATACGCACTGTAGGTATTATTTTGGTAAGCCCATGTGCTGGAGTTGCAAAAACAAGTTACCAAAACGGAAATATATAATTATTAGTGTAATTATGAACTTAACTTATCGTTCAATATCTTCAAAACCTTTTTTACAAGTTTTGAATTTTATATCATTGTTTCTCTAGAACTGAAGAAAACTGCATACGCTGACCAAATAGTCACGAGGCAGTTGAAACTATGCGGACTTAGCAGATACATATTTTTTACAGCAAGCTTCTCAATTCGGCTTATCATTTTTTGCCTTGCGGAGAGCATCATTTCGCTTATTTTTCTTCCACAAGAGATTTAAAGCAATTTCAACTTATATTGTGCTGTTTGGAAAATTTTCGATAAGTTGCACAATTGTTATAATTACTCTCGTTTTACATGACGATGTGAAAATATTTTCAGAACTTCTATAACTGCTAGTGAAACATGAACAAGTTGGTGATTTGCTGCACAATTGTTTGAGATGTACTTAAAGTTATTCTTCAGTGATTTTTTCGGTAGTATTGTGAAACTTAACAGTGATAAGTTGCACAACAAATTTTAATATATTTTAAAATCTTTCTGAACATATCTAACATCAAAAACAATTCCTAAACAATTGTAGAACATCTTGAAATTTCAATAAGTTTCATTTGATACTTGAGCAAATTCCCCATGTATTTTTGAACATAATAATTAAATTCAGCTAGATAACCGAACGAATTGAAAATCTAATCTTCAATTCGAAAGTAATTCATCTTGCACAAAAGCGACTCAGTTCGTTTACAAAAGTAATTGAACACTTACCTTAACCTTACGGGAATCACCGGTTCCAGTTGCTGGTAGTAAACCACACTTGCCGGTATGATTATCGACACTATCGCCATCGTCCATAATAAAACTTTCACTTTCCGGGGAAACTTCCATATGAGGGCCAGCAACGCTAATGTTCCGAGAAATAGTTGAAAATCCGCACCCAGATACCAACCATGAATGAAACATATTTCCTCATCCGATGGAAAATTATGCAGAAACAGAAAATTTTTCCATCCATATCTCCAGCATATTCGCTGTTCCAATAAGATGGCTTTGAAGCCGTTGAGTCTCAAATGCATACCCGGTAGGCCATCTCCGACCAGAGTCAGCAGGAGAAAGAAATAGTATACCGGCAGCAAACGGATAAGTCGAGTTATTATTTTTGATCGGAAGTATTTAGGATCAATCTGGGGTTTCTTTTCAATATCCTTCAGGAAGTTAACTGTCAGCAGCATCCCAGATATGACGAAAAAGCTTTGAACGCTTACCGGTGCTGTCTCGACGAAAGTGAGCATGAAAGGATTTTTCAGACTCTGCAAATAAGGATTAATTTTAGATAACGCATGGGAAGCAACCCGACAAATACCTTTTCCACGAACTCTGGATTATTTAATGGAATGAATAAGCCGATCATCGTACAATGCACAATCAACGTATAGATATTGATCACTACTCGAAGTCCGTCAATGTATCCGAAATCTTGATAAAGTTGGCTCTTCGATTCCTTTAAAAGTCGACTCCAGTTTCGTTGAATTGAGAAGGACGTAACAATTAAATTATCTGAAAATTTGAAGTAGCATCAAAGCACATTCGTTATGTACATTTTCTGTTATTGAGGTACCTTTGAGAGAGCAGTCAGCGAACAGATCTATAGCACTGGTGCCTAACGTAACTAATGTGATTGTAATTAGAATTGCTAGAAACGAAACTGTCAGCCAATCTGTAACACATAGGTTAAAAGTCATTGATTTCACTATTATCGAGGACGATAGCATTATCAAACCTTCGCTCCGTTTTTCCAACGACTCTTCACTGGTGCAATACATAATTTCCGAATAGCCAAGTTGGGTGAAATTGTGGTCCCGTTTCAGTCGATTGTTCACGCATGAATTCAACAGTTTTCCATAGGTCTGATTATACGGTTCAAATTCATTCACCCAGTAATCGGACTGAACCGTGACCTAGTTCAGGTTTACATTAGGTTAGTAAAAAAAAAAACATGCAAATTTAGTTAGTTAACAAAGCTTGAACTTAATGAACGTAAAAATGTTGAATAATACTTGAAGGGTTATATACAGAGTTGGAGCTCAAAATATCGATTTTTTATTGCCTAAGTTCCTGTTGAACTTTCCGTTTAATACCGTATCATTAATGTCTTGCAAGTTATTTCGGCTTTCTCTCATGGCGTTTTTCATTGACAAACACTGGTGGCGTGGATTGCTCTGGTTTTGCACTTTCGAGCAGAAATCGCAATGAAACATCATCAGAGTGTTGCATTTCTGCTCGAAAGTGCAAAATCAGAGCAATCCACGACACCAGTGTTTTTCAATGAAAAACGGCATCAGTATGTGGAATGCAAAGTTTGTCACAGTGATCACATCATATCCTTTTTTGTGTGTTATTATGTTACCTGGTTAATTCATGTGGCGCAGTCACATAACTGTCAGAGTCGCTAGTATATATTAAACGAGCGAAAGGGAATCCGGTTACTATTCCGGAGCCTGTTAAGCATACGTTTGCATTGATTTGGATTGGATTGGAACACGCAAACTCTCAACAGCTTGTACCGAATCCGCAGCAGGTCTCCAAGATGTAGAGTCTCTAGTCGATAGAATAATGTAGGTAAGGGAAGTCGGCAAATCGGATCCGTAACTTCGAGATAAGGATTGACTCTGAAGACTGGGATGACTCGCGCTCTTATCTTACCATCGGTCGCTCGAGTGAGCTCGATTGCGTTCCGTTGTTGGGTTTTGCCTTAACGTGTTTGGTGCGATCCATTTAGTTCGTACGTACTGTGCACTGTAATCATCAATAAACAGTCAATTCGGAACTGGCACGGCTGAGGGAATCCAACTGTCTAATTAAACCAAAGCATTGTGATGGCCTCAACAGGTGTTGACACAATGTGATCTCTGCCCAGTTCTCTGAATGTCAACGTGAAGAAATTCAAGCAAGCGCGGGTAAACCTGGGCAGCCATGGCCACCAGACGGCTACCAAAATTGATTCAGTGACGGTTGTCAAATCCAATTTGACAAAACAAAGTCGCCTGTATCTAAGTTAGCCGAGCGTTTTCATCTTCTCACCTTCGCTGAAAATGTCAAAGATTTCAATGTGGAAAAATCCTGGTGGATACGGTTATATTGTTTTAGTTGTGTATCTGGCAGCGGTGAGGCAGTCGGTCACCAGAATGTCTGCGAGCCATATTTTTCCAGCTGGCAGCGTTTAGTCAGCCATCTGGTGCCCATGCGTATGCGGGATGCCTCATCATCTAATTAGTGACGCGCATGAATGGATTAACGAGATTCCCTCTGTCCCTATCTACTATCTAGCGAAATTACAGCCTAGGGAACGGACTTGGAAACACTAGCGAGGGAAGAAGACCCTGTTGAGCTTGACTCTAGTCTGACATTGTAATGCGATATAAGAGGTTTATTTGTTTATTTGTTTATTTTATAGTTCATCTGACAATGTATGTCTTAATGAATAAAAAATTTTAATGTAAAAGTAAAACTTAAAGTACATTATTACGGTAGACAACACGAAAACGATCAAGTAATCTAAGATAAAAAACATTAGAAGACACGTTGAAATTAAATTTTCGGCAAATTCATTGAATCGTACTCAAACGGATCTGAATGGTTCATTTTGACCATATAGTTTGTTACGAGTTTCCAATAGCAGAAAAGGTCATTGTCGAAGAGGCCTCTCAGGAGTATACAAATTTAGTCGCTCGAGTAAAGCAGGGCAGTCTACACTACCCAAAAGCAGTTTCGCAGCAAATGATGCTTGAGCATATGCTTTTCTCAATTCCAAAGGTTCAAGATTTAGTAAACGGCAACGGTCCTCGTATGACGGTAGCTGCGTTGGATCAGACCAAGGTAAAAACCGCAATGCGTATCTCACGAATTTTCGTTGAATTGCCTCAATCCTGGTAATCCAATTAGAGTGGAACGGGTACCATACAATCGCATTAGATTCGAGCAATGACCGAACCAGCGAGCAATATAGGGATCTCAAACATAACGGATCACGGAACTCGGACGAAATCTTAATGATGAAGCCCAGTTGTCGGTTTGCTTTACGAATGATGTTGTCATAGTGTAGTTTGAAAGTAACTTCACGATCCAGAATCACGCCAAGATCTTTAATGTGCTCTGTTCGGGCGAGGGAGCGTCCTAATATTTTGTAATCGAAAGCAACTGGAGCTTTTTTACGGTGGAAGGAAAAAATCCTGCATTTTTCGACGCTTAAGTCCAAAAGGTTGTTAGAGCATCAATTTTGGAATACATTCAGCATTTTTTGTAATTCGATGCAGTCCGAAATGCACTTGATGATTTGAAAAATTTTTGTATCGTCTGCGTAAAATAATCGACAATCCAGTGGCAAAAGCCGAGACACATCGTTTATGTAGATCGAGAACAGCAGCGGGCCGAGTATGCTACCTTGTAGAACTCCAGAAAGGTTCGAAAATTCATCCGACATACCTGAGCCAATTAAAACTCGCACACAGCGTTGCGATAAATAGGAACCAACAAACTGCACGAGTAGAAACGCCAAGTAACTCCAATTTCTTTAGAAGGATTCCATGATCTACACGGTCGAATGCCGCCTTAAGATCGATGTAAGCCGCATCAATCTGCAACCCGCAGTCCAAATTCCGTAAACAGTTTGAAGTGAACTGCATGAGATTTGTCGAAACCGACCGTTTTGGAAAGAAGCCATGTTGTTGAGAATCTATATAATTTTTGCAACAGGAAAACAAAATGTCGTTCACGATGATTTCAAACAACTTGGAGCAAGCACACAATGATGTTATTCCTCGATAGTTAGCAACATTACGTTTGTCGGAAACATATGGGATGACTTCCAACGCAGGGGAAACTCACTTCGCTGAACCGAGAGATTAAATAGTATTGCTAACGGACGGATTAGAGCTTCAGAACAACGTTTTAGCACACAAGATGGGATTCCATCCGGACCGACAGCAAACGATAACTTTAGTCGAAGTAAGGCAGCTGTAACCATGTCATCTGTGATGTGAGGTATGTCGAAATTAAACACATCACGTGGCATACTGACTGTGGATTCTTCTATCTGTCTCGATGTGGCACAATGATCGTGGAAATCATGGTTGAAGTGTTGCGCAAACAAAATGCATTTCTCATTATCATTGCTGGCTGTTTCCTGTTCTAAGAACATAGAGCGCGGTAAGCCGGTTTCGTTTCGTTTCGAGTTAACAAACGACCAAAAACGTTTTGGATTTCGGCGAAGGTTCTCCTCGGTTCGTCTTACATATCGAGTATAGAGAAAGCGATTGTAGTGGCGGTACCTATTACTGTGAAAATTTAGCTGGCGTTTAAAGTAAGCAGAACGGGAGTTGCAGTATTTTCGAAGGGCAGCAGATCGAGCACGCTTGAATGCACTTAACCGACTATTAGACCAAGGTGGCTTCTGTGTAGGTCGTTTAGGGGGAACAGCACAGGAAATAGCGAACTCAACTGCTTCGCTGAAATACTCTACAGCATCGTTGATATAGGAAATTGCATCAAGAGCGCGCCAATTTGTTTGAGAGAGTAAATCGTTCAAAACGTTGTAATCTGCTCGTCGAAAATCTGGGTAATGCAGTACAGCAGACTCTTCATAGACGACTGGTGTCAGTATTCTGAGAGAAACTTCAATGGCGGGATGATCAGCGACGAGGTCCGTAAGAGGTTCAATCGGCGATGAAACGGTGATGATTGGTGTGGCGGTATCGTTGGCGAGAACAAGATCCAACAGGCGAGCATTTCGATTCAGCAGATCGTTGATTTGGTTGAACCCGTTTAGATTAAACCCGTCAAAAAGAGCGCTGCTGGCGGTTGACATATGCGAGTGCAATAGATCAATGTACGGTAAGCCTTTCTCTGAGAAATGCCACTGAATACCGGATTGGTTGTAGTCGCCAAAAAGAAGTGCAGGAGTGTGAGGATCGAAACGTGATGAAATCGAGCTCAATGAGTCTACATGTGCACATATGCTTATAAAATCATTTTTCCGATCTGGTGGCAGGTAAATCACACCAATACTGACAGCAACTTGTGGCAGCTTAACGACAATCCAAAGCTGTTCAATGGTGTCAGAGATCGCTGAGGGATCGATGTAACAATTCAATTTTTTAGACACAGCTATCAAGACACCACCTCCACGAGTTTTATGACTGTTAGCCGGGGACCGATCGATACGAAAAACGGTATACTGATGTCCGAAAAGTTGAGTGGAGAAAATTTGAAGCTCGGGTATAATATTATCTCCTGAGCACCACAGAGAAACCACCACTCTTACTGTTGCCTTATGTCGTTTTCGTTTTTAAATTGCATTGCACCGGTGTAGCGAAGGTTGTACTGAAACCGTGCGTTTTCACCAATTGCACTACACCAGTGCTACACTTTTTCTGAACCGATACCACTAGTGTAGCACTCATCAAAAGTTCGGTGTAGTTCTGTGCAATGAAATCGTTTATTGTCGTCAAGGGTTACTGTTCATGTTTTCATCATTTTGTCGTGAATACGACTTACTTTACTATGGGGTGCCTTTTCAAAATTAGCCATATGGAAGAATGGGGAGAACTTAATCGTGAATATCTCGACTTGTATTAATGGTAGCAACATAATAACATAATTCTTTCACCATTTCATCAAAAATATGATCAGGAATTTAGGATAATATTTTCAACAGTGTGAGATAACCACAAACAACTCAAAAATTAAGTTTTCTCAAAATTTCAAAATAATGCGGAGAACTCTTTACTTTCGCTTGGGTTTTTCGCGCAAGGACGACGATTTTGAGGTAGTCAGGCACATATCTTCAACTGAATGCGTATAAAAGGGGAACCGTGGTGAAAATCGATCATTTCTTTTCGTGCGTTCGATGGAAGCAGACGTCGTGGGAGTTAAACCTTCAACCAGCAGCGACGGAGAGAGCGCCTTCTGCGTGGTTAAAACCTCAAACGCTCAGGTAGCAACTTTCATTCGCTTGCTGGCCTTCAAGGCGAGCAGACTGCCATCGTGAGAGTTAAACCATCAACCAGCATCGACGGAGAGAGCGCCTTCTGCGTGGTTAAAACCTCAAACGCTCAGGTAGCAACTTTCATTCGCTTGCTGGGCTTCAAGGCGAGCAGACTGCCATCGCGAGAGTTAAACCATCAACCAGCAGCGACGGAGAGAGCGCCTTCTGCGTGGTTAAAACCTCAAACGCTCAGGTAGCAACTTTCATTCGCTTGCTGGGCTTCAAGGCGAGCAGACTGCCATCGCGAGAGTTAAACCATCAACCAGCAGCGACGGAGAGAGCACCTTCTGCGTGGTTAAAACCTCAAACGCCCAGGTAGCAACTTTCATTCGCTCGCTGGCCTTCAAGGCGAGCAGACTGCCATCGCGAGAGTTAATGCCCCGTTTACACTTCTGCTGGTTGCCAGCATGCTGGTGTCAGTGTACTGCCCTCTTAGGAAAAAACGTTCAACTGTGGTCCAATGATCCAAAGTATTAGACCAACGAAGGACCACCGTTGAACGTCTTTTTCCTAAGAGGGCAGTACACTGACACCAGCATGCTGGCAGCCAGCAGAAGTGTAAACGGTACATAAACCAACAGCGACGGAGAGAGCACCTGCCATCATTTGGTTTTCGGTAGTCGTAACGAGAAGTTCAATTTTCAGATTTTGGTTCCGCGAATAGGTTTAGAATTGAGAGCCTGCGTGCTGAAACTGGATTCTGGAACTGTATTCCGGAACTAATTTGAGTTTCGAAATTGTAATTCTAGAATTGAAACTGGATTCTGAGTCTGTTATTGGTTCTAAATTTAGTTCTTGAACTCAGGATTCAGTTCTTTATTCCAGACTTCTTCTATTCGGTTCTTTTTAGAACCATAATAATACTCCTAAAGAATTATGCGGAAATTTACTTTACTGTACTCTATAAAACCCATTCTGGTAGTCGTGTTTTAGAGCTTAGTTCTGGAATATGGGTTTAGAATTCAGAGTCTGCGTGCTGAACTAACTCAAATCGTCACCATTTTTTATTATAAAGAACTATACTGCTTATTTCATAATATTTAATTGCGTTTCAGAATGTTTAATGTAACTAATCTGTAATTAGGCTAGGCGCATCGTTTAAATTTCTACTAATGAAAGAGGGGAAAGTTGCACAATTCAAAAACAATCGTTGAACTACCAATTAGAATTCGGAAGCATAAATAAAGCGTGTCATATTCGTATTCACGACATCCAGTTATGTCTCTGACATTACACACCCGTACTTTTTTTTAATTCTAATTTCCTCAATAATAGTAAAATATTTGTTGAAATTTAGTTTTAGGTTATTTTTATCTTTTTTTATATATATAAAAAATAGGTATAGATTTCGCTCAAACTTTAGAAAATTTTTCAGTTCGTCGAGATCGGCAAATGTGTGTGTGACAAATAATTTCACTCAATTTTCGTCGGAGATGACTCAACCGTTTTCTACAAACTCAGATTCATACGAAAAGTCGTATGCTCCTAAACAAGGTTTCTGAATTATGTTTGGATTTGACTTCTGTTTGCGGAACTACAGGATGATATGTGAAACGAAATTAAAACAGTGTTACTCATTTTTCTCCTGGATGGTTGAACCGATCTGTTGTAAACTTTTCCGTAGTTCGGTTTTCCGCAACTCGACTGCAAATATACTTTTATTGTATCTAATTAATAATGAAATGAAATCAACTTACAAATTAGTTTCCTAACCATCAAATAAATCCAAAGAGAACCACGTGTTTATACAATGAATATCTATATACTGCTCATAGAATTATTCCGTTAGCAAACATCCTTTTCATTTAATAAACGTACTTACGTATCCGTACTATTTAGATTTAAGTATACATTTTCTTTAGGCTTTTCCAATTAGCTGTGATAACTGTCTGTGATTTTAGGTTATTTAATAGAAATACATAAATTCAGTTAGTATTATTAATCAATTCATCGAATAAAATAAACAACCTTGAACTGTAATCGTCTACAGTTAATTACGTAGAATAATCTTTAAATCAAAGAACTGCTTTGAATTGGAAATACAATTAACCTTTAGATTAAATCAGAACAGACGGCTTAACTAGTTTCTAACTTTCTTCTTCTTTATCTTATATGACCTGTCACCATAACTGGATATGACGCATTGCGTCGATATCTTTTCACGTCGATATAATTTGCTCGATCAAAAGGGCCTATCGCCTTTATTCCGTAACACCCCGACCCGTAATACCTTATTCTGTAATGGTCTTACTTCCTTCTATGATGTCAAGCAGGGCTACTTTGATCGCTGGTCGTTGATATACGCCTGAAGAAGTCTGGACGTCCACTTTTCTTACCTGTCCATCCTTTCCGGGATAAACCTTGACAACGCGACCTCGCAACCAACCATTACGTACTGCTTCGTCTACAATGACCACCGGATCCCCTTCCTGAAGCGGACGCACGTCATTGAACCACTTTGTTCTGCGCGCTATGGTGGGCAGGTAACCCTTAATCCAACCCTTCCAAAACTGGTTGAGCAGATGTTGCATCAGTCTCCAGTTGACTCGCAGCGGTACTTCTTCCTTTATGGATATTCTTGTAGATACGTTGGCACCACTCGAACTCATGAGTAAAAAGTGATTTGGTGTCACGGTTTCATCAGATGGATCTTCTATTGGTACAAAAGTCAGAGGGTGCGAGTTGACTATCATCTCAGCTTCCGATAAAAAGGTCATCAATTCTTCGTCGTTCAAGTGATGTTTATGATGAAGAGATTTCAACGCATCTTTGATCGAACGTACCTTTCTCTCCCACACACCGCCCATGTGAGGGGAGGAAGGAGGGTTAAATAACCACTCAGTTTCCGCGTTGGTAAACACTGGGGCTAGTTTCCTATTGATAGCTTTGATTTCGTCTGCAAGTTCGCGAGAAGCTCCCCGAAAATTTGTTCCATTGTCGCTATAAATTTGCTGCGGAGCTCCTCTGAGAGCCACGAAACGATGAATTGCCATTTTACAGGAATCAGCTGACAAAGTATGTACTACTTCCACATGCACGGCGCGAATAGTTAAACACGTAAAGAGTGCCACCCATCGTTTTTCATTAATGCGTCCACGCTTTATGATCAGCGGTCCAAAATAATCCAAGCCCGTAAATGTGAACGGGCGAACGTACGGGGTAATTCTCGTGTGCGGCAATGCAGCCATCTTAGGTTCTGTCGGCCTCACCCGATAGACTTTGCACCACATGCACTGTTTTACGACCTTTTTCACTACGAATCGAAGCTTGGGTATGTAATACCGTTGACGCAGCTCGTTTACGACGATAGCTTCGTTAGCGTGTCCATAACGTTGATGGTATTTAAGGATCAGCAGATTCGTGACGTGGGATTCTTTAGGAACGATTACCGGATTCTTAAAATCGAAGGAATAGTAAGCCGCAGTAATATTGATCCGACTTTGCATACGAACTACACCTTTTTCGTCTAGAAATGGTGACAGCTTTCCGATTGGACTACTTATTTTCAAGGGCTGCTTCTCGCTATTGGGTCTATCAACGTTCTTGTGAAGAATTTTGATTTCTTCGAAATACTCTTGCTTTTGAATTATTCGCCACAAGCTTGCTTCAGCGGCAACAAAATCTGTTTGATTTAAGGTGACGAATCCATTACTTGTCAAT
This sequence comes from Malaya genurostris, assembly GCF_030247185.1. Taxonomy (NCBI): domain Eukaryota; kingdom Metazoa; phylum Arthropoda; class Insecta; order Diptera; family Culicidae; genus Malaya; species Malaya genurostris. The sequence continues at coordinate 234,553,865 of NC_080572.1, read as the reverse complement.
CGTTTTTGTTTTATTTGACAACAATGTATAAAATGGTAAATATAGGCAAGTTTTTTTAACAAGTCATCCCATCGCGAAAACTTTGAAAATTGTATGACTGAATCACAAACTGCTGCATGGTGATGCATCACTCTGACTTCTTGCGGTGGGTCTGAAAATCTGGACGGTTGACGTGGCCACTCACACTCCGGTCGAAGTTGAAATGCTGGTCCACAGAACCACGGGTCTCTCGGGTCGAAACAAGGCCCGTTTCCCCATTTGGTACCTTTGTCTGCAGGATTCAGGTTCGATGGGATATACTTCCATTCTTTTATACTGGTTTCCGTCTGAATTTCTGCCACTCGGAAGGCTACAAATTGCCGGTATTTCCGTGGGTCTGCTCTTAGCCAAGAGAGAACTGTTGTTGAATCAGTCCACAGGTAACGTTTCTGGATTGGTATCGAATGATGCTCTTGAATACTTTTGGCAAGTCTTACACCAAGCACACCGGCGCATAATTCGTTGCGTGGTATAGACTGAGGTTTCAAAGGAGTCACTTTCGTCTTGGCAGCTACTAGAGCGCAGCGGGGTACACCGTCGTCAACAATCCTGAAGTAAGCTGCGGCACAATAGGCTAACAAGCTCGCATCAACAAAAACGTGCAGCTCCAGTGTTTCGTAGCTGCTTAACTTGTAGTTCGGAAAGTAGCATCTGGGAATTTGAACTTTCGACAGATTTTGATTCAAACTCACCCAGCGCTGCCAACTTTCGAAATTTTCCATTTTTATTGGGTCATCCCAATCTACACCGGATCTCCAAACGTCCTGTATTAATATTTTTCCGTGTACTGTGTAGTTAGCTACGATGCCGAGCGGATCAAAATGGCTCAACACAACCCTGAGAACCTGCCTCTTGGTGGGTACGACGTTACCAGATAATAACGGTAGAAGATCTTCGCGGAACTGTGTGGCGAATACGAATAAATCCTCCTTTGGTTTCCATGACATTCCAAGCACTCGCTCTGCTAACGTTGACTTCTCTATTGAAAAACGTTTCGCTGTTTCTAATACGTCAACCCCGACCCGTCGGAGAACTTCCTGAGAATTTGACTGCCAGTTCCGTATCTCAAATCCCGCTTTATCGAAAACGTATCGCACATCTTTTATGATTCGCACTATTTCATCTACCGTATCTCGGCTATCCAGAAAGTCATCAACGTAAGTGTTATTAATGATAGCCGATGAGGCTTCAGGGTACAGCTTTTCGAACTCTTTCGCGTTAGTGTTTTTTACATGTTGCGCCAGACATGGCGAACACGATGCACCAAAGATAACAACGTCCATGACATAAACTGTTGGTGCTTGATCCGGCTTTGGGCGGAAGAGAAACCTTTGCGCCTGTCGGTCTTCTTTCCTAACCAATAACTGGTGAAACATTTGCCGAACATCTCCTACTGCAGCGTACTGCCGTTGGCGGAACTGAAACATAACCTTTAGCAGCGGAGTCAACAAATCTGGTCCAGCTAACAATACTGAGTTCAGAGATACATCTCCCACTCGTGCTGCAGCGTCCCACACGATACGCAATTTTTCCGGCTTGCGAGGATTAGAAACAATACCAAGTGGTAAATACCAAACGAGATAATTTTCCGAATTACGCAACTCGTTCTCTGTTGCTTTGTGGGCATAACCTCGCTGCAGATACTCGTCAATTTGCTCTAAGATTTTCGATTTCAGGCTTTGATCTTTACAGATTTTTTTCTCCAAGCAAACTAAACGACGCGTGGCCATTGCGTAACTATCTGGTAGGTCAATAGTATCACTCTTCCATAGCAACCCACATTCGAATCTTCCTGATTCAGTACGCTTAGTAGTATCGAACAAGATCTGCTTGGCACGTCGTTCTTCTGGCGATTCCAGCGAAATCAGAGGTTTTACACCCACGGTTTCAACATCAAAATATTGGTTGACAAGATTATGGAGCAAAAAATCTGTAGTGCCATCGCACATATGAAGCGATACATGATGGGTTTGCTGTGTTTCTTTTTGTTCGCCACCAAAAATCGTCCAACCAAGGCGTGTTTTAGCTGCAACAGGTTCACGATAATGCCTTTCACGTTTGTCTAAAGTCATGATCAGTTTCGCATTATCCAAACCAATAAGAATCCGAGGTATTGCATTCGAATAACTACTAACTGGAAGCCTCTTCAGGTGAGCAAATCTGTTGGCTAGATAATCGTAATCCAAACTTTGATGAGGAAGGTCAAGGCGAGGAACCGTGAGAACACCTGAAATAGTGTATTGCTGAGAACGAGTGCCCGAAATGCTCACTTGAACCTCACGTGAGGTCGACTCCTTTCTTGTCACACTTCCTGTCCACTGGATGCATAGTGGAGTGACATTTCCATTCAACTCCAGCTCTTCAGCGATTTCTTCTTCCATCAACGTAAGATTAGATCCGTCGTCCAAAAATGCGAAGGTTGAAATAGACTTTCCTTTATGTGACAGAATGACAGGAATTACTTTAAAGAGAATATTTTCCTGATTAGAGCAGTGAGCGGAAATAACACCAGTGGAAACTGTTCGTTGAACTGAGCGAATTGGCTTTGTATGTAACAGACTATTATGATACTCTTTACAACCATCGATTTCACACAACTGTTTGGATCTACACGGCCACTTACCGTGACTTCCCAAACAATGTTGACAAAGCTTCAAACGTTCCACCAGTTGTCTTCTTTGATCTAGGCCTAAATTCTTAAATTTATCGCAGTTCCGCAGTTTGTGATCATTCTCATTACACGCTGCACATGATTTCGAGGTGGCGTTTTTAGTTTTAGTTTGGTGTTCTTTTCTCGAATGTATCTCAATTTCATCATTCTGTCCGAAAGAATGTGCGCTCACGAAACCACCTTTTTCCTTCTTGCTCCGACGACCTTCGTCATGACTGCAGTCTGGCAGCAAGACCTTACAAGCAGCAGTTCTGATAGCCGTAACGTATTCACTAAATGCCTTCAGCGATACTTCCGGTATTTTCTGGGTATGTAGCCCCCATTCCAACCGTAAATTTGGTGGTAGTTTTCCTACTAATTCCGATAGTAACATGGGGTTTGCCAAATGGTCGTGTAGTTTGGCACCTTCGATGTAAATCACCAGGTTTTTTACCTCCCTTCCGAAATTTATAAGTGTATCAAGTTTGTTGATATTTGGAGGAGGAGCATGACGAATCTTTACTAGGAGGCAATGAACCAATTGTTCAGGCCGCCCGCATTCATCTCGCAATGTTTGAATTATTTCGGGGATCGCTGCTGGTAGAGTTAAAATGCTCTGAACCTTTTCTCTTGCACTTCCCACTAAGGATTTTTGTAATCTAGCTAGATTCTCGTCTTGCTGAATTCCACACATCATTGTAGTAGACTCAAACGCATTAATAAACAGTGGCCACTCAAGCGGGTCACCCGAGAACTTTGATAAGTCACGCGACACTACTTGACGTGCTGCCCATTGCTGTGCATTCAGAACTCCTTCAGTCGCCGATGTACAGTGATTATTAGATGATTGTCCCATATTTGATTGCCTATCAGGGCGTCCTTGTTCGCTCTGAAGCGGTTCAGCGCTTGCTGTCGCACTTGTCCGAGGACGTGATGCATTTGATTCTTCCATATTCGGTGCTCCACTTGCGAACCATCTCAAATAGTTCGACGGTGTATATGGGTGCACGGGAATTGAAGCCATGAAAGGAGTTTGCTGTTGACTGTTACCAAAACTCAAGTTTTCATTCACGGGCCAATGTGTAGAATAGAATGGCGGTACAAACGATGCTCCCGCTTGGTTTCCTTTAGGATGCGAAATAATATTTCCTCGTCGCAAGTCAAATAGTTGTGGCGTCACTGTTTGCTGTTTACCAAATGCATCGAATTGACTTCGTTCGCCGGAATCATTCTGAACAGGAACTTGACTTTCCATTATAGGTTCCGCGCCTAATTGCGTGCCTTCTGGTGGTAATGACGGCATAAACGATGTTCCCGATTGGTTTCCTCTAGGTTGCGTAAAATAACTGCTGTTTCGATTTCCAAATTGCTGTTGTACTGTTCGCTGTTTACATAATATATCCAATTGATTCCGCTCACCGGAATCAGTCCGAACAGGAACTTGACTTTCCATTATAGGTTCCGCGCCTAACTGCGAGCCTTCTCGTGGACCTGACTGACTCGTCGGTGGGATGTGCTGCTTAGACGGACCTGATGGATGTTGTTTCTGTTGATCTAGACGGACGGCATTATGCTGCGATGCTGGAAACAGTCGTGTAGACGAGTTTGAATTAACAGTGTTGATTACTTGCGATGGAAATTTACTGTATGCTGAACCAGAAATGGGAATCGGTGGAACGTGCGTTTTTGTTGACATTCTATTGAATTCAACCACGGCTTTCTTGGTTGACGTGGACGGAACTACACTACAACGAATACCTGTGGATATCGACTGGACTGGCGTTATTACACTTTTGTTTTTATCTGTTTGTACTATATTCCCTATAGAAATAACGGGTGTCGATGCTTTTGCATCCGCGTTTGGATTTACTGCCATTGTGCTTCCAGACTGATCAATCCAGGTTTTTATTTCAGTTCTGTGACTGTGACTACTTTTACAGCTGATTCGGCTTGATGTACTGGTTCTTAGTCGCATTTCTGTATGAATCTCGGCTTCCAGTTGGTGCTTCTCAGCTAAATAAGCTCGTTCCCTTTCCGCTTGTTGTAATAACAGACGATCATCGAGTGTTTTCGCTTCTTTGAGCTGCCTCAATCGTAAACGAGCACTTGAGGTAGTCGAGCAGATTGACACTGTTGAATTACGGTCGTCATCTCGACTTGAACAATAACCACTACGCCATGGTTTGTTGCAGATGGAAGCCTGTACTCCTGCACACGTGAAGTGAAACCACTTTTCACAACAGTCACAAGCGACCATATCTTCGGCATGATCCGGTCGGTTGCAGACCTTGCAGCTGCCTGTAGGATGGTCTCCGGACGTACTCATAACGAAAGGGATCTCTTCAGATTATAATTTTCGAGAATGTTGTAAACTTTTCCGTAGTTCGGTTTTCCGCAACTCGACTGCAAATATACTTTTATTGTATCTAATTAGTAATGAAATGAAATCAACTTACAAATTAGTTTCCTAACCATCAAATAAATCCAAAGAGAACCACGTGTTTATACAATGAATATCTATATACTGCTCATAGAATTATTCCGTTAGCAAACATCCTTTTCATTTAATAAACGTACTTACGTATCCGTACTATTTAGATTTAAGTATACATTTTCTTTAGGCTTTTCCAATTAGCTGTGATAACTGTCTGTGATTTTAGGTTATTTAATAGAAATACATAAATTCAGTTAGTATTATTAATCAATTCATCGAATAAAATAAACAACCTTGAACTGTAATCGTCTACAGTTAATTACGTAGAATAATCTTTAAATCAAAGAACTGCTTTGAATTGGAAATACAATTAACCTTTAGATTAAATCAGAACAGACGGCTTAACTAGTTTCTAACTTTCTTCTTCTTTATCTTATATGACCTGTCACCATAACTGGATATGACGCATTGCGTCGATATCTTTTCACGTCGATATAATTTGCTCGATCAAAAGGGCCTATCGCCTTTATTCCGCAACACGATCTAAGATTCAAATGAAATCTAAAAATCATCTAAGATTCAAATGAAAAGTTTTAAGATTCTATAAAACATCTTGGCTTTCAGTCAGATCCAACTGCCGGTTTCGGAGATACAGGGTGATTAGTATGAAAATGTCTATTTCACATAAATTAATCAAGTTTGTCGGGTTAGCAGATTTGGATAGTCGATAACCGAATAAACTCATTTCAGTTTTAATTTAAGATTTCTAAAAGATGTTTCAAACATTTTGAAACAAATGTAAACTATACAGCTACTCAGGTGAATTTATCTAACTTCGGCTACACCGATTTTCGAATTACGGTTCCAGTATCGAAACGTTTCTCAAAGCTCAATCGTATTCTAAAAAAAGCCAGATCTACAAAGACAAAATTAATTAATATTATCCAATTCTGACTTCCGATTCTGGAATTACACGATGATGAATTTTTAAAATTCAAACCTGTATAGAATATGACAATCCCGTCATATGGCCATAACAGATCGGCTGAAATGTTCGTATCGTTTCTATGAGAGAGCGCCACTAGAATTAAATCCATACCATTTTCAGTTAGTACCAGCCTTCAAAAGATACGTGTATAAATTTGACAGCTGTCTGATTATTAGTTTGTGAGATATTGCATTTTGAGTGAAGCTACTTTTGTTATTGTGAAAAAAAAATGGAAAAAAAGGAATTTCGTGTGTTGATGAAACACTACTTTTTGATGAAAAAAAGTGCCGCCGATACCAAAAAATGGCTTGATGAGTGTTATCCAGACTCTGCACCGGGCGAAGCAACAATTCGTAAGTGGTTTGCAAAATTTCGTACTGGTCATATGAGCACCGAAGACGATGAACGCAGTGGACGGCCAAAAGAGGCTGCTACCGATGAAAAAGGGGAAAAAAAAACACAAAATGATTTTCAATGACCGTAAAATGAAGTTGATCGAGATAGCTGACACCCTAAAGATATCTAAGGAACGTGTTGGACATATTATTCACGAATATTTGGATATGAGAAAGCTTTGTGCAAAATGGGTGCCGCGTGAGCTCACAATCGATCAAAAACAACAAAGAATTAATGATTCTGAGCAGTGTTTGGAGCTGTTATATCGAAATAAAACCGATTTTTTTCGTCGATATATAACAATGGACGAAACATGGCTCCATCACTTCACTCCGGAGTCCAATCGACAGCCAGCTGAGTGGACTGCACGTGATGAACCGAACCCATGGTATAATTTTCATCGACTACCTTGAAAAGGGAAAAACCATCAACAGTGACTATTATATAGCGTTATTAGAACGTTTGAAGGACGAAATTTCAAAAAAAACGGCCTCATTTGAAGAAGAAAAAAGTTTTGTTTCGTCAAGACAATGCACCGTGTCACAAGTAGATGAAAACCATGCTGAAATTGAACGAATTGGGCTTCGAATTGCTCCCTCATCCACCGTATTCTCCAGATTTGCCCCCCAGTGACTTTTTCCTGTTCTCAGACCTCAAGAGAATGCTCGCTGGTAAAAAAAATTAGAAGCAATGAAGAGGTAATCGCTGAAACTGAGGCCTATTTTGAGGCAAAGGACAAATCGTACTACAAAAATGGTATCGAAAAGTTGGAAGATCGCTATAATCGCTGTATCGCCTCTGATGGCAATTATGTTGAATAATAAAAACAAATTTTGGCAAAAAAATGTGTGTTTCTATTAAACGATACGAACTTTTCAGCCGAACTGTTACGAATCGGTTTGGGTTATGCTCGTTCCTGACTACCGGCCCTGGAAGTACCTTAAATTACCGTAAACTCTAAAGTGGAACTTACTCCGACATATCATGGAATGTTCAATCGATTGTCACACTTCTAGATTCAAATTCGATCCGATTTGCAGTTTCGATATTACAGAGTAATGAGTGATTAAAATATCGAATTGCCGCTTAAATCGACGGTCATTAAAATAATGTCGAGAGAACTGAAACACCGAAGAATATTAATGCAAAAACCACATGCGAATTGATAAAAAAAAAGGTATCATCTCACTGCTAGGTGGATTAAGGACGTTTTTTAGTTTAATTCACCAATTCAACGTGCTGTCATTTCCTAGGTAAGTCACACTTCATTTCCATTCAACTAATTTTTTAGTTGTATTAGAGAAAAAAAAAGTAGTTTTCAACCAATACAAATGGTTGAATTGGCTTCTGCAATTTGCAGCTATAGGGACCGTGCACGATAACAAGTAGCGCCATTAGTGGCGAATAGGCAAAAAAAACTCTACCATAGCTTTACACTGTTACCATATGTTCACGCTGAATAAATTAGTCGAAAACCATAGTGGTGTAATGATCCTTTTCTCACATCAATCATATTCTCATATTTAATACTGTGGTATACTATTAAAAATATTTCTCTCCAATTCTTAAAATAAACCAAAGAGATTGAAACAGTTCTCTGACATCGATGAGAAAACGACGTGAGTTCCACTATTGTAGGTATTTCGGGCAATGGAACCCGAGAACCAGTATAATCGAAGACCTCAAGAAAAAGTGGCATCCCACTTAGAAAAAAACGTTCAACGGTGGTCCTTCATTGGTCCAATACGTTGGATCATTGGTCCAATGAAAGTCCAATCAATCGTTCAACGGGAGGCCAACACGGGACCTTCGTTTGCCGATTTTGAAACAGACCGTTGAACCGAATGCCATTTTTTTGGTTCAACAAACCCGGCAGACAGAGGTCCATTGTTGAGCCATTTTAAACATGAGGAGTTGGAGCCCCGTTGGACTAGTTTTACTGCAGAATTTCCACTTAGTTGTTTAAACTAACAATACATACCAGCACAATACTTCTACTTCACGTAGAATAACAACAAATTTTCGTTCTATGGAAAGGTAACACTTAATTTTCACACTATTTGTGCAAGAGAAAAAACAACAACAAACCGTTCCAGCAAATTGAACGAATATTTCGTGCAATATATCGTTCAACAAGCGCTCAAAAATCAACAAAATTGAACGGCCTGCTGAGAGGGATCACTGGGTACGGTCAATGTGTCTGTCAAATGAGATACACGCAGAGAAAAAAATTGTAAAAGTAACCAAATTTTGGTTTCACCCAACGAATATTTTTGTTGAAATAGTGACAAAAGAAAATCTGGTTTGATATTGTAAATATTGCTAATTGAAACTACAAAACATGATCGTTTATATTTCTCGGTGGATTAGTTTGTTTCAATAAACAGTTTGATAAAAATAACAAATATTTTACTTGCGCGTTCCTGTCAATCTCTTGACAAACAATTTCACAGTAAATTCAACTTAAAATATAGTTTTAAATGAAACGAACTCTAGTCAAAGTCAATAATTGTAACGCTTTAAATTCACAAAACCTTTTAGATGAAATATATTTCCTTGAAATTAGTAATTTCAACTAACGCTTTTGATTGTTAAAAACATACATTTTTGTTTGATTTTAAGGATTAAATTATTTCTTTCATACTAATTTAACGAAGTAATTTTTGATACTACTTTTATTTGTTTTCAATTTCCTAATATACATTTTTTTTTAATTTTGCATTTTTTTAAGATTGGGAGCCGTTTTGTCGCTAGACGATCGAATTATTTACATACCCCACTATGAAGCCCTGATTTTTTAATTTTCCTAGCATCCAACGATTCGGTGCTCCATCAGTCAAAATAGAGATCCTGCATGAAATATTTTTTGCAAAGAAAATGTGTTATGTAATGTTATGCAGTTTTCAAAATCTTTCCAATTATCGATACATACGCTTGAATTATTGAAAATCCCTTAGTTAATTAAAGAAGCAGATAAACGTTTTTTATAAAACTTGTAAAAAACTTTATCCGCGGGAGATAAAAAAATGCCCTGGATTATTCTCGCGGGATAAATGCTCTTGACTATTGGAAATAAAACTATTACGGTTCATTTGAACAGTAAACTTAGTTATATCAGTACACAAATAAGATCATAGATAAATTGAACCTATTTTTTTCTTGAAATAAAGATACAGCAGGATTGAGTCAACACGGATATTTCGATAACGTCAATTCAACTTTTGTTGACATGTAATAAATAGTTAATTTATTTCAACAACAAAATTCATCGGGAGCAAATAAATTTTTCGTTTGGTTAAACCAAAGTTTAGATTTAAAACAATCATATTCTAGCTTGAAATGAACATAAATCATATTAAAAATTCTACTAACTGTTTTGTTATTTTAAACATGCTCCATTTCTCTGCGTGTACTCGATACACTGAAAGAAAACGCCATCCACACTTTGAATGAAACTTCATTCAATGCGATAAATAACTGAGAATTCCGATTATTGTATTGTAGAACAATTTGTATGATCATATGATCAATATTCATAGAGTTTCACTTCTTTTATGTGTGGTTTCCATCCAAATGTTGTAAAGCTGTCAGTTACTTTTGAAATGTTAGTGAACTGTGTGTTAATCGTCATGCATCAGACTGAATGTATATTACCAGTTGTCATTTTAATCCTTCAGAAGAGTTTATTCTTAAAATAAATTATGGAACAGTTCGAATAATTTTATGTTGAACAATGAAGGAGTTTTATACACGTTTCTATATGGATAATATGGAATTGTATTATAATTGTATGATTCGAAATCAATGTGTTCTATCGCATTCCCGTTACAAAAATCATTCTATGCAAGCAGTGTTTTTATTTTGCAATTTTGCATACAGTCGAACACACACGAAACTTTTTCCTCCCTAAAGTTTAATGAAGCTTTGATTATCAGGGCGTTTCCTTCACAACAAATTGCAGCTCCAACCAGTTTAATTCATTGAAGTAAACCTGTTATTTTTATGACTATTTCAACGAAATAAATTGAAACTGCCTAAATTAATCGTACAATATTTTACATTATATGCAAAAAAAAAACTACGTACAAATATTTGCGTTCAGGTATAAAATTTTCAATAATACAAATGGCGATTATCATTAAATTTTGTTGGACATCCTACGATTCTAATCCAAAAAGACTCTTGCAAATACTCTTAACATATTGTCCCAATGTTTGTGAATCTTAGTATGAATCGAAATTCTTTCCGTCATCTTAGTTGACGAAAATGTGTGGAACATTAATTGTCAAAATTGTTTCATCAAATCTGATCATTTCGACCTTTGTTAGGAACACTTGTATATCAATTAATTAATTTTGAAAAATGAGAAACCTATTTAGGCATTTTAAAAATATCTAATTCATACTCATTAAATACAATTTCAAAAAGATTTGTCAGTATATGAAATGTATCGAAATTGAACTGGAGCAAAATCAGAGCTTTTAAATGTAGATCATTTGCATATTAAATTATTTTCATTTCTAGCTGCATAATTTCAATCTTAATTTATCCTAATAGCATGCGCATTATGAGGACTATATAATACCAAAACTCATAAAAAATCTTCTTAATATCATCCGACGATCTGTGTAAATTAAATTCTGTCGGTTTATGGCCTTCGGGTATATGTATGAGCATCATACATATTACAAAATGAGTAGTATATATTGGTAGCTATGATGACAAATTTTGAAACGAAAATCATCTACATTTTGGATTCTTTCAATTTACAAGTGTATGTGTTTCAAACCAATTTTCAATGATATTCATACAAATCAGTTTATTTTTGACAGAGGGGAAATTGAATGGCCGACTTATTAAAACCATCTGAAAATCGTTATGGGGATCGGATGAAGCGAAAACCGTTCAGTTTGTGGTCGGTAAATTCTTTCAGTGTAGTTCAATGACCAAGTAGAAGTATACTCAGTCAAAGACAGGTGACGCATTTTGTTCTCTCTCTCATTCTCCTATTCCTTGTTTAAGTAAAAAAAAATCCATGAGAGTACTATGTTAACATCGACATAAATTGATAAAGTTAATTGTTCTTTGTAAAAAGTCATCGGACTTCGGAGTTTATTGGTGTACATATATAGCATTAACTTGGTTTGATACCATTTTTCAAATGCCTGGAAATAACAAATAAAGAATCCACAATAAATAGTACTCGATCGCTATACATTCTAGTACTCGAGAAATCAACATTACACTGGTTTCTGTTTTTAAAAAATGTTGATCCGAGAAAACCTAACCTTACCCAATTTCACCCATTTCTGAAGATTTTCCATGTTCAATCGTAGTTTACACTAAATAAAGTAGTTGTAATCACTTTGAAATCGATTTTCTTCTACTCCGAGTGTACTTTTATTGCTGATATCTATTTGTACTATTGAATAAACGATAAAAATGTTGCAAACCACTACTGCCGATATGAAAACTTCCGAAAGAATCCTCCTTTTCTTGGTTCCATTTTTCATTGGCAGGTGTCGCTACCGGAAAATCAGTTTTGCGACAATGTGCCAATTATACATATTTTTACATGCGCTTACAGATTTGACACAGAGTACAGATTTTATACATATTCAGCACAGATTTATTGGCCTTCTAACTACAGTTCGACATGTAGATGGTGCTGTTGTACAAACGATGCTGTTTTCAAATGAAGCTGTCAAAATACATAGGAATTTTTATTCTCCAGTGAATTTTTATTTATTTGTAGTTGATATTCGAATAATCAAAAAATATTCTGTTGTAATTAGGAAAAAAAAAATTGATTTCTATCAATTAGAATTTCAACCAATATTTTCAATATTCCGCTTGAGAATAAATCTAAGTTTTTTGCTTTCAGAATGACCTACAGATTGATAATATTGACTTTACTTGTTGACACCGCTCTGAAATAATTGGTCGGGCCGTTTAATAATTTCGATTACGAAAATTGATAACATAACCTCACTTAGCATCAATATCTGAATATAGTTTAGTATTGAAGAAAGTAAAGGTTTACTTTCTATGCAAAAGTTGAATGAATACAAAACTTTTACCCACTCCGTAGGTTTCTTTAGAGAAAAATTACTATGTTAGTAACTATTTCCGCATTTACTACTCGATTCTTATATTGCTCTAAGTGATAATTTGCTAACATCACCGTTTCCTTGGTCCATAAAGTGAAACATAGAAGGAGCGGAGTTGATTGTAGTTTTGCGTTTGAAAGCCCATAGGTAATTCACGAATTGATCCAGAAAATTTCAAAATTAAGTTGGTTGTCGATTATCAGTCCTAAAATATCGTTATATATTAACAGTTGAACTTGGTCAAATTGGAATCGAGCATCACGAAACATAATTGTTAGTCTTATGCTTGGATGACATGACTTAAGGTTGCACGTTGAGCGCAGGAATCGCACGTGAGCTTACGATGAAAATATTTTGAAAGTTTATGCAATAGAAATAATGTTATGTTTATTCCGATTTTTGATGAAAAATTACCTACATATATATAACATCGTCGTTTTAGAGTGAGTTGTGAAGATCTGAGTACTGAACGCTCATTGAATTCCTCATTCTAAAACCATTAAATGTTGCAATAACATTCTAACAAAACTATTTTGTTTTGAAACTTCGATTTAGTTGGGAATACAGATATATACTGATTTTTTATTCAGGGTAATACAAACTTTATATGAAAATATCTGACATCTCTGGCAGACCGTCGGAAGTGTACATTACTTCTTTCCAGGGATGCCAGGTTCACTAGAGGCGTGCAAAACAGCTCATTTTGGTGAACAGCTCCGAACCGATCAGCTCACCAAAGTGAATCGATTCGATGTATCAGCTCATCAGCTCTTTTAGTTTGAACTTAAGGTTCATTTTGTGCGCCGCTTTTCTTATGCACCGGTTTTCTTTCATATGCATGATCGAAATTGAATCATTGATTTGCAATGATGCAATGATTGCAATGCGAATTAATTTATCTTTAATTGATGTCGACTAAATTGAATCTCTTAAAGAGCCGAAGATCCGATCAGCTCGTAGCGTGTTCCCTTCGTCATAATGCAGTGAACTGGGTAGCAAATGAGTGAGCTGGTGAGCTGCGGTTCTTTTGAAAAGAGCTGTGAGCTGTCAGCTCACTTCAATGATTCGATTCACTGGAACAGCTCAGGAGCGAATTGCCCATCTCTAAGGTTCACAGATTAATCAGATTTCTGAAAACGATCACAGATTTTCACAGATTCTGAAATCGATCACAGATGAGCACCAAATAGTATAGAGCGATTGGAAATAGCGAGACCTGTTTTTTTACTTGCTCACCAAAATGATTCCGATCAGCTATTATGATGCGGAAAACGTGCACCGATTTTAAACAGACGGGTTTTTGTCTTGATCACAGAATTTTGAAAAGAAATCACGTGGCTTTCCTGGTTTTTTTAGTTTCTCTTCATATTTTGACTCAGAAAATGCGATAAACCTTCATTTTCAAATTATTTTGTCGATACTGCGATCTTACTAAAATGACGGCTAAATAAATTTCTAGGTGGCTGAGCACTTGGAAGCTCAAACATTTCAAATCAAGCATGAATACTAGTACTCTTTGTATACTAGTGTCTTATCAAAAACAGATGCGATTTCCAACTCTAAAAATACTTACTCTGTGCTTACTAGTAAACTTCGGATAGTACAACTGTTGACGATCAGTCTCGCTAACTTCAGCCAGTTCCTTCTCGCAATCCTCGACGCATAGACCCCATTCCAATTCGTTTCGTAGGAATCCAGACTCGATTCGGAACAAATCCTGTTAACGGTGGCATGGGAACAACACATTAATGAGGTGCACTGGTGATTACACAGAAAAGAACTTGCCAGAGGATGGACTGTCTTCGTTTCCAGTAAGACATTCACAACACAGAAAACAGCTGACGAGTTGAAACGAACGCATTGTTCGTAATCATCATACTGAAATAACGGGGGAACAAATTTTGTACTGGAAATGTTATTCGCACCCGCAATCAATAGAACCAAAACCGTCCATAGGGATGTCATATTTATAAGTATACACCCACTCCGTTGCTTGCGGAATCTGTATTTCAGATTTGATCTTCGATTGATCTAAACTCCGGCAACTGACACTTCGCACTAGTGGCATTGCCCAACTGCATTCCGTCACTGAATATGATATTTCTCGACAGTGTCGAGGGATCTGCACTTAATGCAACCATCGTTGACAAAAACCAAGCAGCGTTCGTCATTTCAAAGTTCATGTTAGGTTAGTTAAAGTTAAAACCGCCTCTTCTCAGGTGCTGTCTCAATTGAACAAAGTTCATTCATCTGTCGGGGTGAGCGAAAATTACCCATTAGATGTGATTAGCTGCATCGTGTCGTACTTTTATGGCCCGTTTGAAATTAGAATAAGTAACTCACATTAAATCACAGACAAACAGACATGACCTGATGAGTAAATCCATCCAGCTCCTGCTTTGTCATTTTTCCACGTTGGCATTACTCACCTATTCGACTGCTGTAGATTCAAAATCTTGCGACAAATTAACCACATTGCGGATGTGAACAATCGGTATCCTGATCTCTGTTTATTCAGTAACTTCAATCATGCATCGCACATAAAGTATGTTAATTGAAATTAAAAAAAAACGAACGCGTTGCACAAATTTCACAACGAACGTCAAAGTTGAAGCTCAACTCCAAAGCCATTTGAAAGTACCATGTAGTCCAAAGGAAGGAATCGAAATTATCTTCATTGATAACTTATAAGTAACGTGCCGAATCTAATCTCCAAGAAATTGACCAACTGAAAGCCGATAAATTTACTATCATATTCTCAAGAAAAAAAATATTGTCACTCAGAATTACACTTGTTTTAAATCAGTCACTGAATTTCGTTAACACAGATTAAATGCTTTATGGACGGAAAGCCAAATCGAGTGAATAAAGTGGATGGGAACGTAATTGCAGCACTAAATCATTAATTCCCAGGTAGGCGGTTCAATGCATAGGGCGCTGGTCTACCAAATCCAGTTGTCGTATGTTCAAGCCCTGGCCTGGAAGTATTCTTAGTGTCAGTAGGATCGTAGCAACAGCCATGGAATGGTTCTGTACGCTTAGAATTGGCTGCGAAGTCTGCTGTAACACGGCATTCCTTCCAATAGCTAGAACTTCTTTGAAATAGTTATCAGCTCAATGGCCAGCTCTCTCAGGTTTTGTATCATTTAATGGATAATTTATCATCCGCCGCAAATGATTCAATCACTGTCCTGCAGTGGAATTGTCGAAGCATCATGCCAAAACTTGATTCATTTAAAGTTTTGTTGCATAGTCAAAAATGTGATGTATTTGCTTTGTGCGAAACATGGCTTACATCAAACATAGCCTTAAATTTTAATGACTTTAACATTATACGTCTCGAAAGAGACTCTCCGTATGGTGGAGTGCTTTTAGGAATTAAGAAATGTTATTCCTTTTATAGATTAAACATTCCTTCGACTTCTAGTATAGAAGTTGTTGCTTGTCAAATAAACATTAAAGGAAAGGACATTTGCATTGCTTCGGTATATATTCCTCCAAGAGCTCAAGTTGGACAACGACAGCTTAATGAAATGGTCGAAGCCCTTCCTGCTCCACGTTTGATTTTAGGAGATTTCAATTCGCACGGCATGATGCGGGGTTCCGTTTACAATGATAGTACATCATCTCTAATATATAATATTTGCGATAATTTTAGCATGACGGTACTAAATATGGGTAGCATGACACGGATCCCAAGACCTCCTGCACGTCCAAGTGCATTAGATTTATCTCTTTGCTCGACTTCAATTCGATTAGATTGCACCTGGAAAGTATTTCCTGATTTACACGGTAGCGATCATTTACCAATCATCATCTCAATTAGCAGTAACAAAGGCATTGCTAATTCAGTTAATATTCCTCATGATTTGACAAAAAATATTGACTGGATTAAATACCAAAGTAATATTTCAAGTGTCTTAACTTCAATGGAAGAGCTCCCCCCACTTGAAGAATATGATTTCCTCGTTTGTTCGATTCTGGAGGCCGCAGAACAAGCACAAACCAAACGATCTCTTGGTCCGAGGAGGAGGAACTCCTCAGAATTTTGAAAAATTCTTGACTTTAGAAACCAAGTACAAGAGCATACTTCGGGCCAAGAAATGTAGCTATTGGAAACATTTTGTGGAAGGTTTGTCAAGAGAAACCTCAATGAGCACTCTTTGGAATACGGCCAGACGAATAAGGAATCGTAGCGTAGGAAACGAGAGTGAGTAATACTCGAACCGATGGATATTTGATTTTGCGAGGAAAGTTTGTCCAGATTCTGTTCCTACGCATAGCATTATTAGGGAATCTTTTCCAAATAATGGTCCATTGATAGCCCTTTTTCAATGATGGAATATTCCATAGCACTCATGTCTTGTAACAATAACGCTCCTGGGTTGGACAGAATTAAATTCAACTTCGTGAAGAATCTGCCCGACCTCGCAAAAAGACGGTTGTTGGAATTGTTTAACAAGCTTCTTGAGCAAAATATTGTTCCACCTGACTGGAGGCAAGTGAAAGTTATCGCCATTCAAAAGCCTGGGAAACCAGCTTCCAATCACAACTCATATAGACCCATTGCGATGTTGTCCTGCGTCAGAAAATTGTTCGAAAAAATTATTCTACGACGTCTCGACACTTGGGTCGAGACGAACGGTTTGTTGTCAGATACTCAGTTTGGCTTCCGTAGAAATAAAGGGACGAATGATTGCCTTGCATTACTTTCGTCTGACATCCAAATTGCCTTCGCTCAAAAGCAACAAATGGCATCTGTATTTTTAGACATTAAAGGAGCATTTGATTCAGTTTCCATTGATGTACTTTCAGACAAGCTCCACCAACATGGACTTCCACCGGTTATAAATAATTATTTGCACAACCTTTTATCAGAGAAACGCATGCATTTTTCACATGGCGATTTGGCAACATTCAGAATTAGCTACATGGGTTTACCGCAAGGCTCATGCCTCAGTCCGCTCCTTTATAATTTTTACGTGAATGACATTGACAGCTGTCTAGTAACCCCATGTACACTAAGGCAATTGGCAGATGATGGCGTGGTTTCAGTTACTCGACCCAAAGCTGTTGAACTGCAGAAACCATTGCAAGACACCTTAGATAACTTGTCCGTTTAAGCTGTTCATCTAGGTATCGAATTCCCTGCGAAGAAAACAGAGCTGGACGTCTTTTCAAGAAAGCATGATCCCGCGCAGCTTCAGCTTTATATGATGGAAAGAATGATCCAACAGGTTTTGACTTTCAAATACCTTGGGGTGTGATTTAATTCAAAATGCACGTGGGGAGGACACATTAGGTTTCTGATAACAAAATGCCAACAAAGAGTAAATTTTCTTCGAACAATAACAGGACCTTGGTGGGGTGCTCATCCGGAAGATCTAATTAAATTGTATCAGACAACGATACTGTCAGTGATGTAATATGGATGCGTTTGCTTTCGTTCCGCTGCAAACTCTCATATTATCAAATTAAAGCGAATTCAATATCGTTGTTTGCGAATTGCTTTAGGCTGCATGCATTCGACACATACAATGAGCCTTGAAGTTCTGGCGGGAATTCTTCCATTGAAAGATCGTTTTTGGGAGATTTCGTCGCGACTGCTAATAAGATGTGAGGTACTGAATCCCCTGGTTATTAATAACTTCGAAAGGGTAGTTGAGCTTCAATCTCAAACAAGATTCATGACAGTATATTTTAACCATATGTCACAGGAAATCGACTCTTCAAGATATATTCCTATCCGTGTCAGCCTCCTAAATGTCTCTGACTCAACTTTATTTTTCGACACATCCATGCAGCGCGAAGTGCGTGGAATCCCGGAACACCTACGCTCGATGGAAATCCCAAAAATATTTACAAGTAAGTTCAGTCATATTGACTCTGAGAAAATATTTTACACGGACGGATCACGAATTGAAGAGGCTACTGGGTTTGGTATATTCAACAATAATGTTTCGGTCTCATTTAGGCTTCAAGAACCTGCATCTGTTTATATAGCAGAGTTAGCAGCAGTTCATTATAGTTTGAGTGTAATCGTCACATTATCTCCAAACCATTATTTTCTTTTCACAGATAGTCTGAGTGCAATTGAAGCCATTCGCTCAAACGCTGCTGGCAAAAATGAACCTTTTTTCTTGGACCAAATTAAACAGTTCCTGAACGTCATATTGAATAATAATTATCAAATCACAATAGTTTGGGTCCCGGCTTATTGCTCCATTCCAGGCAATGAAAGAGCCGATATTTTAGCCAAACGTGGTGCTATTGAGGGTGAAATTTATAAGAGACCAATTGCTTTCAACGAATTCTATAACGCGTCTCGCCAAAGAACACTTGTCAGCTGGCAAGCTTCTTGGGATAAAGATGATCTGGGTCGGTGGATGCACTCAATTATTCCTAAAATATCGACAAAGGCATGGTTCAGGGGACTGGATGTTAGTAGAGATTTCATTCGTGTGATGTCCAGACTCATGTTCAATCACTACACGTTAGATGCACATCTCTTTCGAATTGGACTTTCCGAGACTAATCATTGTGCTTGTGGCGAAGGTTACCGCGATATTGACCATGTTGTTTGGACATGCGTGGAGTATCGTGATGTCAGATCTCAACTAATAAATTCCTTGCGTACCTATCCAATGTCCCAGTTCGCGACATTCTTGCTTGTCGTGACATCCCTAACATAAAACTTCTTTATTATTTCTTTAAGTCCATTGGAGTTCCAATTTAAATTTTATTTTATGTTAGATTGTTTTCTCTTCCATGAGTTCAACCAATAGCCTTATATTAAATAAAATATTATATTATTCTTATATTAAATAAAAGTGATGAACTGATACAAACAAACCTGAAATAGTTATAAGATCATGTACAAAATAAATGTATTTCATTTAAAGTAATTTATAATAGCAACTCGCTTGATAAAAACAGTGTTTAGATTAACTAATGAATACCAACATACTAAATTGATATTCGAAATGTATTAGGTTTAAAGTGCTATGTATTGTGGATGCCACAGTATATTGTCCTCAATCGCTACCATAATGAGCAGCAAAACTCGTTGTTGGGGATGGAGATAATCCTCGAGAAAACAATGCCTTCACAATTAGCATTGATATTGGCCATAAAGAAGCCCCTGCACAGAAAATTTTTCTAGTTCTAAATCAGCAATCTGAAAGCTAATCTGTTATAAATCGATCAGTATTTAGAATTCTGAATACACACTACCCAAGTAACATTTTCACTTTTAATAAACACTTGCAGCAGTCTTTAGCGTAACTTCGTAAATGTGGCATTACATACTACATTAAACTCAAAACAAAATAGAGGGTTGTATGCACGACACGACCGATTACGATTACATACGAACAACCTCAAGATTCAAATCTGGACAAATGAAACGGTTTTATATCAATAATTTTCAAGATAGAGAACGTATAAACTTGATCATTTTATAAACAGCGATTAGAGATTATATATTTTGATCGAAAAACGTGATTAACCGTCAACCAATAAACTCAGTAATAGTGTAATTTTAATTATTCTTCGTTGATGATCTTCAGAAAGTGTCTGAAAATAGAATGGCCGCAATTCAAGGAAGAAAATATGTGACACAGTCCGCAGAACATATTTTGTTACTTTAATTGAATTTCACTTTTGCATATTAAGGATCCAATGCATACGCAACCAAATTCCTTAATTTTGTTCATATTGTAACTTGATTTTATTAAAACATCAATGAACATTGTCATAGTTACAACGCATGTAGTGACAAGACACTTATTATTTTAATTGAAATTATAATTTAACTGAAACTGGCGGTGACCCGAGTTTAGTAAGGTTTCGAATGACACATGTAAAATCGCAGATCAACTTATCTTGAGTTTATCTCTAATATTATAATTTATTGCATCCGGTAATTCTATATATATATATATATATATATATATATATATATATATATATATATATATATATATATATATATATATATATATATATATATATATATAAAGGGTGATTTTTTAAGAGCTTGAGAACTTTTTTAAACAATAAAACGCATAAAATTTGCAAAATCTCATCGGTTCTTTATTTTAAACGTTAGATTGGTACATGACATTTACTTTTTGAAGATAATTTCATTTAAATGTTGACCGCGGCTGCGTCTTAGGTGGTCCATTCGGAAAATCCGCTTTTTTATCGACAAATTTTGTTCAGCGATGAGGCTCATTTCTGGTTGAATGGCTACGTAAATAAGCAAAATTGCCGCATTTGGAGTGAAGAGCAACCAGAAGCCGTTCAAGAACTGCCCATGCATCCCGAAAAATGCACTGTTTGGTGTGGTTTGTACGCTGGTGGAATCATTGGACCGTATTTTTTCAAAGATGCTGTTGGACGCAACGTTACAGTGAATGGCGATCGCTATCGTTCGATGCTAACAAACTTTTTGTTGCCAAAAATGGAAGAACTGAACTTGGTTGACATGTGGTTTCAACAAGATGGCGCTACATGCCACACAGCTCGCGATTCTATGGCCATTTTGAGGGAAAACTTCGGAGAACAATTCATCTCAAGAAATGGACCGGTAAGTTGACCACCAAGATCATGCGATTTGACGCCTTTAGACTATTTTTTGTGGGGCTACGTCAAGTCTAAAGTCTACAGAAATAAGCCAGTAACTATTCCAGCTTTGGAAGACAACATTTCCGAAGAAATTCGGGCAATTCCGGCCGAAATGCTCGAAAAAGTTGCCCAAAATTGGACTTTCCGAATGGACCACCTAAGACGCAGCCGCGGTCAACATTTAAATGAAATTATCTTCAAAAAGTAAATGTCATGTACCAATCTAACGTTTAAAATAAAGAACCGATGAGATTTTGCAAATTTTATGCGTTTTATTGTTCAAAAAAGTTCTCAAGCTCTTAAAAAATCACCCTTTATATATATATATATATATATATATATATATATATATATATATATATATATATATATATATATATATATATATATATATATATATATATATATATATATATATATATATATATATATATATATATATATATATATATGAGTCAGTGCAACTTATTTGTACTAAGTTCTGAATCTTTTGAAACGTTTCCTGATGGGACAGCAGCTTGTTCAAATTGATACTGCATAACGATTTCCATTGCATTGTTTTTGCTTCACTTAATCTGGAATTCTGGAATTCGAGATTCTTGGAAGCAAGATTAAACCAAAATATTATGCTTTATAAGACTAAATCAGTTTCTAACATTGCAATTAGGTTACACGATTATTGTTCGGTTCAATAATAGGGCCAGGGAAATTATGCTGAGAGATAGTTCATTGTGTTTAGGAACATTTAATGAAAAAGAAGTACCTATGATTATCATCAGAACACAACTTTATACTGTATCTATTTCAGTATGCACACTGTCCGTTGACAAATTCAAGTTGAATGAGACAAATCCATCAACAAATAACAGATATACAAGCGCTTCAAATTAGGTTCGAAAAATCTATCGCCGATAATTCTAAATTGGCCCGGATAGTAACCGGAGAATCGATCTAAACAGCTAACGTGTTTTCAATACCAATGAATACGGTACCAACAGCACACATATAAAAACAACTATCCAGCGAGCGAATGAATGTAACTTTTAGCTTTGTCGTCCACTCACCCTTCCTCGCTGACAGCCATGGGTAAACTAAATCAGAAATGTATTCAGGCATATATTTATAGATTCCCTTTTGTGCTATAGTCCATACTGCGCAAATCGGACGAGAGTTTGACATCATTCACTGCGACTGTCATTGGCTCGTGAAAACATAGGTCAACTCAATCCAATTTCTCAATGGTATGCAATTGAAATACTTAAATGGCGTTACCGCATAAGTTTGGGTTAAATGTTTTAGAATCGATTGTTAGTTAAATTATATAAATTCATCAACAAATGATTGAGTTATAAGCGTTCAAAATTATGACAGAAGAAGGTTAGGACTATTTTGACTATTTTTGAAACTTTGAGTAAGCCATTTTTAACCCCAAAAATAACAAAATGTTGTTCGAATGATGCTTTGTATTATGCAAAACGTTGGAGTTTATTCTGTTGTACGACAGTTCTGAAAAAATCGCGTAAAAGATGTATTTTATCGTTATTTTATATTGAATGACCTGATGAAAATTTATTGTAAGGCTTCGAACCGTTTCGCGGTTAATTTTAACTTTAATCTGACACTCGAGCGGTTAATTTGATGTTGTCAAAAATAACCCTGAGTATGGTTACTTTTGACAGATCGATGGTTATTTGCTGACACTGAAAAAAATCATGAAATTATTTCCAGTGGAAAATAAACCCAAATAACTTTTCGTCCGTCAAGTGTTGAAATGGGCCGCAGTTTTAGTTAAATTTAACTACTCGACGTCGTTCTCTACATGTCTTACTCATTAAAGTGTGAGGTCACAAAATCTTACACTGTGCTATCTTTTTGTGCACATTTTGCTGGGCACAGCTTACTGTGCACTTATCATTTGTCGTTTATCTGAGCTGGTGTGAATCAACAGTTTTGATTCAAATGCACCTGCATCTCATTGTATGATATGTTCTATATGTTCAATGGGCTCATGGCATTAATACAATAAAAATAGATTTTCAAATCAAAGTTGACTGCATCCAGACCCTGTCAGCTTGGAGCGAAATCAATCTTCAGTTCAGCAACGCCATCGCACGGCATCGCATTCAACATATCATGTCAATTGTATGGGTGCGCAGTGCTGCTATTCTGGCGCGCACGAGTTTGACATTTCTCTCCCCTGCTTCTATGTACGAGATTCGATGAGGACACGCCTGAGGGCACCATGTTCGCAAAAAAGGATGTTGCCAATGATTTGTTCGGGAAATGTGAGAGCTGGATATCTTGTTAATATGGTGTCTTTGGTGCATCTAAAGCGTGCATAGTGGTTATTATTATACGTATATTATGGCCAGTTTCAAATGCGCATAGCTTCCTTGTGCGTTGGAGGAAATTTAACATTTTATACAATGCGTTTTATTGGAATCCAAACTCAGCCATTCTCAGTTAGGCTCACATTTACGTATAATTAGCCTTAATTGTTTACAGAATGCATTTAACTTTACACAGAGTAAGAAGAAGGGTGCATGTTGAATGTTGCTTTGTGTGTTTACACTTATTTTCTGCGTGCAGCATAGAGAGAACTTTTTTTTTATTTAAAAGATATTTTTATTCAGGCCTATTTGCGTACAAGCTTTACGTGGCCGAATTAGCCGATTTTTTAAATAAAGGATCTCGTTGTCACTCTTTTTCTAGGAGGAGAAGAGATTCCATTTCCCTCCTGCGAGGGTTGAGGGGCACTTTGTTCGTGGCTCGTCTCGTCCTCCATTGCCGCATCGGTGGTTGTGTTGTTGATTTCCGTCTTCTTTTCGTTTTTCTTGTTGTTCGCAGTCTTGAGCTCGTTGCTAGTTGCTGTAGAAGCGCCTTGTTGTACATTGGTTGCTGTTGTTGGTTGGTTTGATGGTAAAACAGGAGTACTACCCTCACTAGTTTTCGTTGTTGAACGGTTGACCTTGTCTTTGGTTGAAGATGTTCTTTTCGCAGTTTCAGTGCAAGGTTTACCGTAGTGTGCAGGTTGTTCACAAAACTGACATGTGACCAGCTGATTTTCATAAGTAATCAGCGTTTTACACGGACGTGTCCCACCTTGACCACAAATGATGTAAGATGGAATTGCCTTACGTAGTTGCATACGTACCACTCGCACGCCATTCCAGATGCCGGGGAAAAAATTCCGCCATACTTCTCTTTCGATGGAAAGAACTTCACCGTACTGCGACATGATTTCCCGAACGGACTGATCGTTGGATTGCGGGGGAAGGTCATGCACGCGTACTTGTATGGCATTGTCCATCATGTGCACAGGAATGTTGTATTTAATGTTGTCACACTCAACGCTGTGCACCTCGTTATTAACCGAAGCGAATGCAATTGCATCGCTTTCACGTTTAAACATAAGGTACTCACAGTTAGACGCCTTGTTGAATTGAATCTCACTTACATTATTAGCGTCTAGATGCATTCGTTCTTTAAGTAAGATTTCAATTTCATTTGCTGCTGGTCTAACTTTGCAACGCTTGAAATCTATACAAATTGAATTTGGTCTTGTTGGCCAAGTTTCAGGCTTTGTTAAATCGTATTTCACCATTCCGTACACTCTATTGTTCACTGCACTGTATTATCTTTGTTTCTTTTGCTTCGACCGCAAACGATTTTCGACTGTGTTGGGTGAGATGCGAGCACGAACTGATAGAGAGAACTTACTGATTGTTAAAGGAAATCAATATTTTTTTGTGAAAATGGCGAAAAGAATGTTAGCAAAAAGAGAATTCGATAACTTATTTGCAAAATTAGGCTAACCCTTGAATTGCTTACATTGGATGATAATTTAATTAGTAAAATTTTTTTTAATTTTTCAAAAATAAAGTTACGGCTAAAACAATTTTTAGAACTGCGAAATCTTGACGTAATTGATCATTTAGAATGCTAAAATATTATTTTCAAACAGGAAATGGAGAGAATCCTGGTTCTTGTTGAATCGCGATCGATTTCTCAAAACTTCGACATAACGATTACAAAAATAACGCAATTCTACAAATATCTGAGTTCTCTGAACTTTACGTTCAAATATCTCCGAAACGGCTACTTCAAGAGAGAAAATCTGCAACCATGTGTATTGCTTTCGATCTATAGAATCGCATTTTAGTGTTCAGATGACTATTTTTTTTTCATAAATACGTTTATTTCTTCAAGCATAAGTTTACATAAGTTTTTCTTCAGGGAAGCATTACTTTTACATAGAACTCTTAACCTAATACAAGGTTTTTATTTATTTTCACCGGAAAATTAAGAAAATTCCAAAAAATTATTTTAGCCGTAGCTCCAATATTTTTGAAAAGACACTAATCGTATTAATACGAATTTTTATATCGCAAACTAACAAACAACGACAAACTGTTAATTAATACAACTCCATATTTGTTTTAGTACCAATTATACCTATCAAGCCGAATATCTGTATCTCACTATTCAATATTGTTGCCCCAGATAAAAATGTTGAAAATGTATTAATAAACACGGATAAAAATCTATTGCCGGTGCCATGGTTAAGAAATCGTGAAAGTCATGAAACATGTCATGAAATCATACCTATTACTTATGATTCTATGAGCATAGTGATTCGTATCACGAGCAATCGTTCATCTCCCATGAAAATGTTCTTCATTTGGAGTTATGGTAGGGTAAAATGTTATAATATACTCCCCTTAAGAAATCATTGAGATTTTAATGATATATTTTCTTCGAGTTCAATGATATATTTTCTTCGAGGATGTAGGTATTTTTTGAAATAAACCGTTTCAAAACACTCGTGCTGACTTCAGTACCCGACAGTAGACTGATTCTGTTCTCTGGTGTATAATAATGGATTCAGCCAAACATGTGCTCGAAGTGCGCTTACGTTCGTCTTTCTAGCCCCTAAAAGTGTGTGCGGGATCCAGCGGCGGTATATATTTCTCATCTGTATAATGCTGCTTAACTAAGGCGAGCTCGCTCACTTTCTCTTTCCGGTCGCCCAGTACAAGTTTATCTATTATTATTATTGTCATTTATTTGACCCCGGTTTCATCCTCCATTGTATGTGGTTTGAACTTTGTTCTGCTTCGTAGAACCTGTTGAAATAAAGCAGGCTCTAAGAGAGATAATTCACAGCTCTCGTATCGCATAGTTTTTTCCATGTTTTCTATGCATTTTCGTTTAAAAATTTAAAAAAATTTAAAGACTTTTTTCATCGAAATAACTCGAAATATTCTGAAGGTTCATTTAATGCATTTTCGTTGACTGTACTTACCAGCAATTTCTACTGTTTTAGAAACCTCTTCACAAACAAAAGAACCTAATTTGCGTTAGTTGCGAGAAAGTTAATCAACTTGTGCGGTCGCTATGTAAATCCGGATCTGTCAGCACGAAAACTCGCAAAAAAGCTTCTATATCCTGCAATCACTGTCCATAAAGTTCCTTAATAATTCCATACACGCTTGACAACAGCCAGTAAGGCTGGAAGCGAAACACCGGATCTCAGGAACTACTGGAAGGACGCGAAGGTGAAGCAGATATTGCAGAACCGATCAGATCTTTCGGTAGGGACTGTGGCTAGAAAATAATAATGTTTCGAAATGTTTGAAAACTGTACCGAAATGTTTGAAAACTGTGTGATGATGAACGATTAAACTTATGTGTTGGAAGACTTTAAGTTGCTTCCCGCAATATTTTCTATACTGCCATGCAACGAAACGGCGTAGAGGAGTATTTCAGGACGATGGAAAAGTTAAGTTTCCCAAAAAATATTTGGTTTGGCAGGCAGCTTGCAGTTGTGGTCGCGTAAGCCAAAGCTTCATCACTACCAAAAACAAGGTAAACAAGGAAATAAACCGTGATGAATACCTGAGGAATGTTCTGGCCTGTTTTTCCATCTTGTCACTACGCCAAAGATGTTTTGGAATCGAATTAAGCGTGGAGTCTATGTTGTACCAAAAGCCTTTCGAGCGGTATTGGGCTCTCTAGAAGAGAGAGCTCTCTCAATATAAACAAGCTAAAACTTTTAAACATCTTGGACAAAAGCAGCCCAGTCGTAAATTTCAATCTATCGAACTGAGACAGCAAATCCCACTCTAACTTATGGTTTTCGTATATGAAATGACTACTGTAGAAATGGGGATACCGTTGCCGTACTTCAAAATCGCAACGAAGTTCTACACCCAGATGTTAACGTAACTACATTGTCTAATTATGGATGACGAAATGTACGTGAAAGCACTCAAAAGTGACACTCTGGAAATCGTCGAGAAAATTAAGTGATGTTCCTGTTTTTATCAGCATAGTTTTAATAACATCATATAAGTTACAATAATAACCTTTGTTCTAACGTCTGTCGTCTCTCAAATTTTTATTACATTTTATAACATCACTCGAGGATAAACGTTTTCCTTTCTATTTTTTAGTGCTCTCTCTGCTTGCCTTTCTTATTCTGTCTTTTTTATGTCTGGGCTGTCATCAGTTTTCACCTTAAAACCGTGTTCCGTCCTGTCAATCAACCAGTGCTTCAGCAGTAAATTTATCGGCTGCTCAATAACAAGGTAAACAACGAGTCCTAGCAAATAGGATGCGATAACAGTTCCGGTAATCAAAAGAAATATTTTGGTGAAAGATAAATCTATCATCACTGGTGTGTAATTGAGAATCCATCGTAGCAATGGAATATGCAGCACATATACGCTATATGAAAGCTTTCCGAGAGTGGTCATCACTCGTGAACTAAGAACTTGACGAATTGGTCCTGAAATAAAAACGAAATAGTCTTTATTTTTTTTTTGTTTCAATTATAGAGGTTTTAACACCTTAAGGTCATTCGCCTCTTCGGACCAGAAAATCTTTCTGGCCCTATGTGCGGGGGTTGGGAATCGAACCCAGGTGGGCTGCGTGATAGGCATCGACTATCGCATCACGCTATACCCGTCCCCTAAAATAGTCTTTATGTTCTAACAAACTTAGAACGACTTATTGTCACTTACCTGGAGGATGTCGGATGCAATAAATAAGACACAATGATACGACCACAATGCCGTAGTTGTGAAATAAAACAAATTGGAGCATAGTTAGCCATGATGACCGTGGAATGTCATATTCATAGTACAAATATGCAGGAAACAAACCAAACACTGCCATGGGTACCGATGCTTTCTTCATCAGGCTGTAAAGCTGAAAAAAATAATTTGATTGGACATTCTTACTAATGTCGTTTTCGTTTTCAAATTGCACTACACTGGTGTAGGTAAGGTTGCACTGAAACCGTTCGTTTTTGCCAATTGCACTACACCAGTGCTACACTTTTTCTGCACCGATGCCACTGGTGGTATCAAAAGTTTGGTGTTATGTTTTCGTCATTTTTTTCGTTTTTTCATGCCTCCGTGTAGCACTGCACCGGTGTAGTGCAAATTAAAAACGAAAACGCCATAAATTTACAGCATAAATAAAGTAAACCCAGATTCCCCACTTTTTGTCACGGGCTACTTAATTTCATGACTATTTTCCTGGGGAATCTAGATGTATTTTATTAGTGGTTTATTAATGTCATGTCATACCTTTGAGTTGTCAAGATTCAAATTTTCGTTCCGCGAATAGTGGTACAGGAATCCTACAATAACTCCAGCTCCGTATGCATGAATGTTACAGTAGCTTGTTATATACATGTTATTATAGAACATTTGATAGTAAAATACCAGTTTTATTTCACTGTAATTACGGAGAAGTACGAAAATTAATTGGAATTGAAAAACTAGATTGTCATAATGAATGAATAAACTACAGTTTGAAATCAGAGAAATAGAAGTTTACTCGAGCATAAGAGCGTTAAGGTACCATTAGCCATCTCAGCTCCATCGTTTTTTTTTATTTATTTTTTAAATAACTATTTATTGGAATATGAGTTAAAATTAAATTATTAGGATTTAAATTGGGTGTTCAGCCACAAGTGGTGACCTTTCAGCCCTATTATATATATGATTTGGTTATTACCATGAGGACATTATTTGCTTCCGCAATTCTGAGATTTTTGTGTAGGGAAAATTCTAAACCTACTTGTATTGTGTAATGGGGAAAAGGAACTTATATATTAACTTACTAACTAATACAGAGAGCGAATCGATTCAATTGAATTTGCTTATAATATTATGTGACATTACATCTAATGGTTCTATATTTGTGAGTCTCATTCAGTAATAGCCGTTCAACCGAGAAGGTTGTGTATAGAAGCGTACAGTTTAATAACGCTGGTTAGTTTACACGCGTTAAATACGACAACGGTTGAACTACAGGTAGAGACCTGTTGGCAGCAGCCGTTAAAACGTAAAATCGTGCTGCATAAGAGAGCCCTAGTGCTGGGCCAAGCTGGTGAAGGAAACAACAAAGGGCGTTTCCCAAGCTCTACCCAGGCCACAATATACAGCCACAAGTGCTGAGCAGGAGAGTGCAAAGACACATTGAAGAAGAAGAGTGCAAAGGCACACAGAAGCAGGAGAGTGCAAAGGCACACCGGTGCGAAGGCACTTCGGTGCAGAAGCATATCGGTGCGGAGCACAAGGAAGAAGGAGACAAGACAACTCGGTCTTTCCACTGCCATACAACACGCAGGTATACACCGGTGACCTGCGCTGGTTGCAGCTGGCGAAGACAAAAGTAAATCGGAAATCGAGTGGTGCTGGATGTCAGGTAGCAGTAGCATCACATCCAACAATCAGCATCCAACAAGAACATCTAGAGCAACGAGGATCTACACGGCAGTGCAACGGAGATAGACAACAATTTCAAGGTAGAAGTTTTTTCTTTTCCTTTTGATTGAGTACTGTGTAGTGTTGGTTTCATTTTTTATTTTAAAGTTCGATTAAAAATTTTAATGTGATGGATGAATCCATGGACGTAAATCCTAGCATGAATCCTATACCCCCACGAACGAAAAAATATCAGGAGAGCTCTTCTGGGCCTTGGATAGTCTTTTTTAGACGTATATCAAAGCCATTAAACATTTACCAAATTTCTAAAGGTTTGACATCACGATTCTCTTCAATCAAAGAGATCATAAAAGTAAATAACGATAAAATTCGTGTTGTGGTAAATAATTTGAAACACGCGAATGATATTGTCTCTTCGGAACATTTCAATAAAGAGTATAAAGTTTACATACCCTCCAAAGATGTCGAAATTGACGGTGTTGTTACCGAAGCGAGTCTTTCGGTAGATGATTTACTCAAGCATGGTGTTGGTCGTTTCAAGAACTCTATGCTTGAGGGTGTGAAAATACTGGAGTGCAAACAACTGTACTCAGTAGTTTATGAAGAGGGAAAAAAAGTTTATCGCCCATCAGACTCGTTTCGAGTGACATTTGCCGGGTCTGCGTTGCCGTCCCATGTCTATGTCGATAAAATTCGCCTCCCTGTTCGGCTTTTTGTTCCAAATGTAATGAATTGTACGAACTGCAAAAAATTCGGACACACAGCTACTTACTGTAGCAATAAACCAAAATGTATTAAGTGTGAAGGACCTCATAAAGATAATGATTGCAACAAGGAAATTGAAAAATGTATTTATTGTGGGGAAAGCCCTCATGAGGATATTTCAGTATGCACTGCATTTAAAGTGCACAAAGACAAAATTAAGCTTTCTTTAAAAGCACGGTCTAAGCGCACTTATGCAGAAATGCTTAAAACGGTCATTGATGTCCCCCCTTTGGAAACCGAAAACGGGTTTTCAAATCTAGAGGAAACAGAGGACTCTGACTCTGACGAAAATAGTGAAGGTAATTCGTTTATCACTACCCAAGGGTCAGTTAAGAGAAAGAAGTCTTCTTCCAAATTACCAAAAAAGACACCTAAAGTTTCATCTTCAAAAAAAGATCCCCGTGTTAAACAAAAAAAGTCAAAACCAAAGACTGTGCCTCCTGGTTTGTCAAATTCACAAACCAATCCAGGATCTAGCACAGAAAAAGGTAATAATCCTGTGGGCTCCATTTCACAGCCACCAACAGGATTACTGAAGTTTTCGGAAATTGTTGAATGGATTTTCTCAGCATTCAATATATCTGAACCCTTAAAGACCCTCATAATGGCATTCCTTCCAATAGCTAGAAATTTTTTGAAGCAGTTATCAGCTCAATGGCCAATTGTCTCAGGTTTTGTATCTTTTGATGGATAATTTATCACCCGCCGCAAATGATACAATCACTGTCCTGCAGTGGAATTGTCGAAGCATCATGCCAAAACTTGATTCATTTAAAATTTTATTGCATAGTCAAAAATGTGATGTATTTGCTTTATGCGAAACATGGCTTACTTCAAACATAGCTTTGAATTTTAATGATTTTAACATTATACGTCTCGATAGAGACTCTCCGTATGGTGGAGTGCTTTTGGGAATTAAGAAATGCTGTTCCTTTTATAGATTAAACATCCCTTCAACTTCTAGTATAGAAGTTGTTGCTTGCCAAATAAACATTAAAGGCAAAGATATTTGCATAGCTTCGGTTTATATTCCTCCAAAAGCACAAGTTGGACAGCGACAGCTTAATGAAATGGTTGAAGCCCTTCCTGCTCCACGATTGATTCTGGGGGATTTAAATTCGCACGGAATGATGTGGGGTTCCGTTTACAATGATAGCAGATCATCTTTAATACAAAACATTTGTGACAATTTTAGCATGACGGTATTAAATATGGGTAGCATGACACGGATCCCAAGACCTCCTGCACGCCCAAGTGCATTAGATCTATCTCTTTGCTCAACATCAATTCGACTAGATTGCACCTGGAAAATATTGCCTGATTTACACGGTAGCGATCATTTACCAATCACCATCTCAATTAGCTGTAACAAATGTATTGCTAATTCAGCTAGTATTCCATATGATTTGACAAAAAATATCGACTGGATTAAATACCAAAGTAGAATCTCTAGTATTTTGAATTCAATGGAAGAGCTCCCTCCACTTGAAGAATATGACTTCCTCATTTGTTCGATTCTGGAGGCAGCAGAACAATCCCAAACTAAACGCTTTCCTGGGCCAACGACTAACAGAAGGCCTCCCAACCCCTGGTGGGACAAAGAGTGCTCAGAGGCTAAACTCGCAAAACAAAATGCTTGCAAGACGTTTCTAAAACGGGGAGGAGGAACTCCTCAGAATTTTGAAAAACTTATGGTTTTAGAAACCAAGTACAAGAGCATACTTCGAGCCAAAAAATGTAGCTATTGGAGTCATTTTGTCGAAGATTTGTCAAGAGAAACCTCAATGAGCACTCTTTGGAATACGGCCAGACGAATGAGGAATCGTAACGTGGGCAATGAGAGTGATGAATACTCGAACCGATGGATATTTGACTTTGCTAGGAAAGTTTGCCCAGATTCTGTTCCTACGCAAAGCATTATACGGGAATCTCCTCCAAATAATGGTTTTATTAATAACCCATTTTCAATGATGGAATTTTCTATAGCACTCTTGTCTTGTAACAATAACGCTCCAGGGTTGGACAGAATTAAATTCAACTTGGTGAAGAATCTGCCCAACCTCGCAAAAAGACGTTTGTTGGAATTGTTCAACAAGTTTCTTGAGCAAAATATTGTTCCACCTGACTGGAGACAAGTGAAAGTTATCGCCATTCAAAAACCGGGGAAACCAGCTTCCAATCACAACTCATATAGACCCATTGCGATGTTGTCCTGCATCAGAAAATTGTTCGAAAAAATTATTCTACGACGTCTCGACACTTGGGTCGAGACGAACGGTTTGTTGTCAGATACTCAGTTTGGCTTCCGTAGAAATAAAGGGACGAATGATTGCCTTGCATTACTTTCGTCTGACATCCAAATTGCCTTCGCTCAAAAGCAACAAATGGCATCTGTATTTTTAGACATTAAAGGAGCATTTGATTCAGTTTCCATTGATGTTCTTTCAGACAAGCTTCACCAAAATGGACTCCCAGCGGTTATAAATAATTATTTGCACAACCTTTCGTCAGAGAAACACATGCATTTTTCACATGGCGATTTGGCAACACTCAGAAATAGTTACATGGGTCTCCCGCAAGGCTCATGCCTCAGTCCGCTCCTCTATAATTTTTACGTAAATGACATTGACAGCTGTCTAGTAACCCCATGTACACTAAGACAATTGGCAGATGATGGCGTGGTTTCAGTTACTGGACCCAAAGCTATTGATCTGCATAAACCATTGCAAGATACCTTAGATAACTTGTCCGATTGGGCTGTTCATCTTGGTATCGAATTCTCTGCGGAGAAAACAGAGTTAGTCGTCTTTTCAAGAAAGCATGATCCCGCGCAGCTTCAGCTCCATATGATGGGAAGAATGATCCAACAGGTTTTAACTTTTAAATACCTCGGGGTGTGGTTCGATTCCAAATGCACGTGGGGAGGACACATTAGGTTTCTGATAACAAAATGCCAACAAAGAGTAAATTTTCTTCGAACAATAACAGGATCTTGGTGGGGTGCTCATCCGGAAGATCTAATAAAATTGTATCAGACAACGATACTTTCAGTGATGGAATATGGATGCGTTTGCTTTCGTTCCGCTGCAAACTCTCATATTATCAAACTGGAGCGAATTCAGTATCGTTGTTTGCGAATTGCTTTAGGGTGCATGCATTCGACACATACAATGAGTCTTGAAGTTCTGGCGGGAGTTCTTCCATTAAAAGATCGATTTTGGGAGCTTTCATCACGCCTGCTAATAAGATGTGAGGTGCTGAATCCCATGGTAATTAATAATTTCGAACGACTAGTCGAGCTTCGATCTCAAACAAAATTTATGACAGTATATTTTAACCATATGTCACAGGAAATCAACCCTTCAAGATATATTCCTATCCGTGTCAGCCTCCTAAATGTCCCTGACTCAACTTTATTTTTCGATACATCCATGCAGCGCGAAGTGCGTGGAATCCCGGATCATCTACGTTCGACGGAAATCCCAAAAATATTTTCAAGTAAGTTCAGGCATATTGACTCTGAGAAAATGTTTTACACGGACGGATCGCGAATTGAAGAAGCGACAGGGTTTGGTATGTTCAACAATAATGTTTCGGCCTCATTTAGGCTTCAAGAACCTGCATCTGTTTATATAGCAGAGCTAGCAGCAGTTCAATATAGTTTGAGTGTAATCGTCACATTATCTCCAAACCATTATTTCCTCTTCACAGATAGTCTGAGTGCAATTGAAGCCATTCGCTCAAACATGACTGGCAAGACTGAACCGTTTTTCCTGGGCAAAATAAAACAGTGCCTGAACGACATATTGAACAATAATTATCTAATCACTATAGTCTGGGTCCCGGCTCATTGCTCCATTCCTGGCAATGAAAGAGCCGATATTTTAGCCAATCGTGGTGCTATTGAGGGTGAAATTTATGAGAGACCAATTGCTTTCAACGAATTCTATAGCTCGTCTCGCCAAAGAACACTTGCAAGCTTCTTGGGATAAAGATGATCTGGGTCGGTGGATGCACTCAATTATTCCGAAAATATCGACAAAGGCATGGTTCAGGGGACTGGATGTGAGTAGAGATTTCATTCGTGTGATGTCTAGACTCATGTCCAATCACTACACGTTAGATGCACATCTCCTTCGAATTGGGCTCTCCGAGACTAATCATTGTGCTTGTGGCGAAGGTTATCGAGATATTGATCATGTCGTTTGGACATGCGTGGAGTATCGTGATGTCAGATCTCAACTAATAAATTCTTTGCGTACCCAAGGTAGACTATCCAATATCCCAGTTCGAGACATTCTTGCTTGTCGTGACCTTTCATACATGAAACTTATTTATCATTTCATAAAGAAAACTGGAGTTTCAATTTAATAAAGGCCCCTTTCAAGACTTAGTTCTGATCCCAGCTGCGTCCATGAGTTCAACCAATAGCTAAATTAGAATAAAAATAATGTAATGATACAAACAAACTCGAAACAGTTTATGAAATTATTAACAAAATGTCTGAAAATAACAGCTTATTTTATAATTTATAGAAGTTAATCGTTTGGTTCAAATAATATTTCCGAGTAGATTTCATAATTAATGACGAGTTACCTAAGATGATATTTAAGTAATAAGAGAATATGTTTTAATAAATGCAAAACGTTGTGACTATGTTAGAATTAAATTAGGATAAGAATATTATGTAAAAGTGATGCTACGGCGAAGAAAAACTTATGTAAACTGCCTTAAGAAATAAACGTATTTATGAAAAAAAACAATTTGTTTTTTAGACAGAGCTTAGAATTTCTGTTTATAAGAGCATATAAACATTTAATATATTTATTACACTTTGCCTGGATTTCTTCAATGTGATCCTTGAAGGTGAGTTTTTTGTCATACGTTAAACCTAAGTATTTAGCTTGATCAGACCATGTCAATTCCAAGCCATTCAATTTGAGAATGTGATTATTGTTTGGTTTAAGAAAAGAAGCTCTTGGCTTATGTGGAAAGATAATTAATTGCGTTTTTGCTGCATTTGGTTTAATTTTCCATTTTGACAGATAATCACTGAAAATATTTAAACTTCTTTGTAGGCGACTGCAGATCACTCTTTGATTTCTGCCTGTGGCTAACAGACTTGTGTCGTCACAGAATAGCGATTTCTGACAACCAACGGGTAGATTTGGAAGATCAGAAGTGAAAATATTATACAAGATTGGAGCTACGCTCGAACCCTGCGGAACACCGGCTCGTACGGGTAGCAATTCAGATTTACAATTCTGATAGCTAACCTGAAGAGTACGATCAGTTAAATAATTTTGAATCATTTTGATCAAATATATAGGAAACTGGAAATCAGACATTTTTGCTATTAAACCTTTGTGCCAAACACTGTCGAATGCTTTTTCTATGTCTAGACGAGCAACTCCAGTGGATAATCCAGAAGATTTATTTGCTTTTATCATGTTCGTTACTCTGACAAGTTGATGAGTAGTTGAATGTTCATGACGATCAGCTCCATCGTTTATTTCACATTTCAAGTAACTGTTGTGTCCCATAAAAAAACTACGCAAATTTTTAACTCGTTCGGTGAAACTATATTTTCGCGTCCGGGGTTTGAAGTTTATATGGGATTTGGTATGAGGAAACTGATTTTGATGTGGAACACATCTCTATTTTCTATATAGGGGTGCAAATCTGACAATTCAAAGAAAACCACACGTAGAAATATGGTCAGGTTTTAAACACTTACAGCTCAGTATATTTTGTATCAATTATTAATATTATTTCATTATTTGATTGGAAATATTTCTAAGATTCGACTTGAATGTATTAAGCCACGCATTTTCAATTATAAATGATTGAAATTTTGATTAGTAGCGAGCAGTGTCGTATTTTGTCTGCTAAAAATCTCCGGTATATCGGATTTCCCTGCCATAGACGACGGTGTTCAGTAATTAATCTGCCTTATCAAACCGATGGCAGATTTCACGACGGGTCTGACACTCGCAACGGAACACGACGATAGGAGATTTGCGACACACGATAAATTACTTCGAGCTATCCCAACGGTACGGGCGAAACAATGGCGAAGGAAAAAAACAACGTGTTTCTTATTAAGCGGTTATATTGGTACTAACTGTAGATAAAGTTTGCCTTCATGGCCTTTCGTTGTATATGTAAATTAACCGAATTTCCTGCTGTCAACAAACGCAGTTGTATTTAACTAAACTCTTAAATTAAATAATTCAATAATCAGTAGTTACAAAAGATAATTGGTTTGTTCGGAACAGACGGGATATATCAAAGTGAAAGCATCGCTCTGATTGGTGAATCGATGCAAAAGTGAAGCTGTTGGAAGCACGCGAATTTATAAATAGAAGCGAAATTAGTTAGTAAAGAAGAAAGATTGCCAATTGCATTATACCAGACCCTGTCAGCTTGGAGCGAAATCAATCTTCAGTTCAGCAACGCCATCGCACGGCAACACATTCAACATTTTATGTCAATTGTATGGGCGCGCAGTACTGCTATTTTGGCGCGCACGAATTTGACATTTCTCTCCCTTACTTCTATGTACGAGATTCGATGCGTACTCGCCTGAGGGCGCCATGCTCGCAAAAAAGGATGTTGCCAATGATTTGTTCGGGAAATGTGAGAGCTGGATATCTTGTTAATATGAGGTCTTTGATTATACCTAATGAACGAAAGTGAAAATAATCAGACTAAGTTCTCACTTTCAGATTGGATTTTAAAAGGTTTTCATCAAATCATTGTTTCGAGAGGCTCAAACGCAAAAACAACTTCCAGCGTTTTTTCAACTACAACATCATAAAATTCAGACTAAGAAAAGTTTTGGTTTCTTTAAATTTGGGTTCTAAAGACTTTTCATTCCGTTGTGCTTCGATTTCTTATCACTTCTATATACAGATTTTCAATACAGGTTTTTGAGCTCCCGATACAGGTTTACAGATTTTTCTTCTGAAAAATGCAGATTTGAATGTGGCAACCCTGCCTACGCGTAGCATGCTAGAGGTAGGTTGTTGCTAGACAGCAAGACAAAAAGTGCCATAAAACGATTGAAGTTTTAATTGGTATGCTCTGATCTTGTGTCATGCAAGCTCGGATGAAATTTCATGTTATGTCGTTTCGCTTAAGAAATTGACAGGTTAATTTTGAGTGTTTAGGATTAACTTCTAATTTATATAAGATGAACTCGATTGATAATAAGAAAAAGTTTATCGCTTCAACCGAAATCGCAGTGAAACTTAACGCTATAGAAATAAATGCTTGCATACGAAAATTGAACACAAGCTTGGCGAAAAGAAGCTTAAATATCAAAATCGTATCGCAAGTATGGTCAAAGATATAATTGCATACATTTGGGATATTGGTGTAATTTCGTCGGCTATAAAACAAACAATGTTCGGTTTTGGTTCCTAATCAAGATCAATCTAAGCAGACTCTCGTGCAATTGCGGATTCAAAAGTGTGATGATTGATTGAACTATGTATGATTGTAGATGATTAGAAATTTTGGTTGCCTTGTTCCATATCAATGGCTCGAACAACCCCATGGGGCTGATCCTTGTAGTTTTTTACAAAAATATCTATATACTTGTCTCCTGCGTTTTCGCTGTCTTATACGCTATTCGCACTATTCCGGAACGACCGGGACGGAACCATCCGGGACTATCCGAGACGTTTGCTTTTCAAAGAACTATTCTTCGAACTAATCAGTCTTTATTAAGACTACCACAAAATCAGTCTTTATCAAGTCTTTTCCAAACTAGGAGTCTAATCGAAGACTAATTTAACCTAATTAATTTTATTTCAAATTTCATTCATTTCAAAAATGCCTGCGTCCAACCGGAAAGGCAACAAGCCTAAGGCTAAAAATAATTCAATACGAAATAAATCACAATCCGTTATTCAACATTTTTCTAATAACATTCACGATCTTATAGAATCTGAATGTAAAAATGAAAGACAACGGACGGATTTCCCTTCCGTTGATCCTATGCCGTCTAACAATATTTACGAGATTCTTCCTGAATCCGATTGTAGCGACATAGAAGAAAATTCTTCAAAAATTCCCAAAATGGACGCTTGTCGTTCTGGGAAGAAACATCAATCTATGCCACCAGTGACGGTGATGATTTTCGACTTCAAAGCATTCCGTACTGAGCTTTCTACTTTTCTCCCGGAACTAAAAGTCTCATTTCAAATCGGACGAAGAGGAGAATGTCGAGTGGATCGGAAGATTATGAACGTCTTATCCGATATTTGTCCGAAAAACTTCATAAATTTTATTCATATGATATAAAATCAGACCGACCCTTCAAGGCTGTCTTGAAAGGCTTATCAAATGATCAAAGTACTGATGAAATTAAAAATTAACTAAAAAAATTGCTTGGTTTTGCCCCTTCCCAAGTAATACTTATTAAAAAAAGAGCGAATGGTACTTCTTAACCACGCTCTGGAATTTCCCATGAACTTTACTTAATACACTTCAATCGAAGTGATGTAAACAATTTGAAAACTTTAGAAAAGGTACGTTACATTTCTCACATTAAAATTCATTGGGAACATTATAAGCGACATAATCGTATTGCAAACTTAACGCAATGTCGTCGTTGCCAAGGCTTCGGCAATGGAACCAAAAATTGTCATATGGATATACGGTGTTTGAATTGTGCTAAATCGCATTCGAAAGACGTTTGTCCAGTGAATGAAACCACTGATAAATTTCCATGTTCAAATTGCGATGGAAATCATAAATCCAATTATTTGAAATGTCCTGTCAGGGAAAAGCGCTCGTTCACTTAGACAACAAGTCAAATCAACGACCTTTAATTTACAGAACATAACTGAAAATCAAAAAACCGTTACAAATGCCACGCCTAATTCTTCTAAGGCACTTATTTCTTCGAATTTAAAACAAAAAACAGGTACGCCTTACAATTCGTCTTCTAACGGAAACAATTTATTAACAGGTAGATCGACCTCGTCAGCATCTTCTTCTAATGTCAGTTATGCTGGTGTATTAGGTAGAAATCTACCGCTTAATTCTTCTAATGAAAATAATCAAAACACAGGAACGCCTTCCAGTTCATCTTCTAACAAACACAATTTATTAATAGGTAGATTCGCCAAATCATCTTCTTCTAATGGCAGTTCTAATTTGAATCATTACAATTCTAATGGCAGTTCTAATTTGAATCATTACATTATCGAAGCTAGAAATCTTTCAGTTCCCAAAGCTAAATTCTCCTATAATCGATGACAATCTTCAACAGCTCATTCGGTTGAAGAATGCTCGTCGACGACAATATCAATGTTCTCGTGATCCCGCTATGAAAAACATAGTTAAGGATTTACAAAAAGAAATTGAACATAGATTTACTCTTTTACGAAATGAAAATTTCGCTAAAGAAGTTGAACAAACTAAACCATATTCTAAACCTTTCTGGAAACTTTCTAAGGTTCTTAAGAAACCTCAGAAACCAATTCCTGCTCTCAAGGAATGGAATCAAATACTTCTTACAAATGGCGAAAAAGCTCAAATACTTGCTCAGCAGTTCGAGAGTGTCCACAATTTTAATTTGAACGTTTTGAGTCCTATTGAAAATGAAGTCTCACTAAAATATGATCATATTTCAACTCAAGTGTTATCACAAGATGACATTGTTGAGACGAATTTTGATGAAATTAAGTCAATTATTAGGAAACTTAAAAACATGAAGGCTGCTCCTGGTAATGATGGAATTTTAAATATTCTTATTAAAAATCTTGCCTTGAGACTCCTGGTTAAAAATTTCAACAAGTGTTTTTCATTAGCTTACTTCCCAAAAAGATGGAAAAACGCTAAAGTAATTCCTATCCTGAAACTTGATAAAAATCCAGCAGAAACATCAAGTTATCGACCAATTAGCTTACTTTCTTCTATCAGTAAACATTTTGAAAAAATTATCTTGTTGAGAATGATGTCTCATATAAATGAAAATTCAATTTTTTACCAGAGCAGTTTGGATTTCGTCATAAACATTCAACATCAACTTGTAAGAGTAACGAACATGATAAAAGCAAATAAATCTTCTGGGTTATCCACTGGAGTTGCTCTTCTAGACATAGAAAAAGCATTCGACAGTGTTTGGCACAAAGGTTTAAAGGCAAAAATATTTGATTTCCAGTTTCCTATATATTTGATCAAAATGATTCAAAATTATTTAACTGATCGTACTCTTCAGGTTAGCTATAAGAATTGTAAATCTAAATTGCTACCCGTACGAGCAGGTGTTCCGCAGGGTTCGAGCGTAGCTCCAATCTTGTATAATATTTTGACTTCTGATCTTCCAAATCTACCCGTTGGTTGTCAGAAATCGCTATTCTGTGACGACACAAGTCTGTTAGCCACAGGCAGAAATCTAAGAGTGATCTGCAGTCGCCTACAAAGAAGTTTAAATATTTTCAGTGATTATCTGTCAAAATGGAAAATTAAACCAAATGCAGCAAAAACGCAATTAATTATCTTTCCTCATAAGCCAAGAGCTTCTTTTCTTAAACCAAACAATAATCACATTCTCAAATTGAATGGCTTGGAATTGACATGGTCTGATCAAGCTAAATACTTACTTTGATACTTAAATTTGAACACCCAATTTAAATCGTAATAATTTAATTTTAACTCATATTTCAATAAATAGTTATAGTTAAAAAAAAAGACAGTAGTAATATCAGCGAAAAAAACAATTGTGAAACTCATGAGAACTACTACGTAATGTAAACAAGAAATCGAATAACGTTTACAAAAACAAAACACTCTTAATTTTTAATGAATAAGTTTCACATTTGATTTTCAGTACAATAACACAAACATGGGTATTGGAAAATAGTCTGCACATGAAAAATGATAATGCTATATATTGTAGAATTGATCTTTTGTGTTTTTGTAAATGAAAAATCGACAACGAACTGTGAAACATGTATTCGTACGCCCAAAATTTCCAAGCGCCTTTGAATTAACGTGTTTTGATGATTGTATACCAATTTCTGTGAAAATAACAGTCTATTATTATTAATGAGAATCATCGGCCCTTACCTTTAGTCATAGTTTATATCTTGTTTTACCTTAATTCCGGTGGTTCTATTCCACTGTGTTTCGTAAGTGTCTTTTGTTGCCATTCTACTTTATTTCCACTCCATACTTTTGCTGACATGTTATTTTGTTTCCTTAAATGTAAAAGTTAGTTGTATGCAGTGGTGTTTTTGTTCTTACCACTGTTCCATTTCGTGTCTTAGATAGTGTTAATTGAATTATTTTCTAACTTTCAGCTCCACATCCATCATATTTTTGTATTGGTTTTGGTATTCTTGAATTTCTTATTCCTAATTTCTTAATCATGCTCAGTCATCCATTTCCGAGAAAAAAAGAAGACATAAAAGAGGATAAAAAGGATTAGTGTTTTTTAATGACATCTTTGTAAGGCCGCTCATGATGGTTTGACGGATAAGAACTGAGGGCATGAGTTTTTATTTAAATGATATTAACACTTTATTTTATCTTTAATGTTTTTCGACATTATTTTAGTATTTCTTTATAAGTTAAAAAATATTAGTATTACTACAGTATGTTCACATTTCGGTATCTTTGGTTGATCCTTGACAGTGTTACCATCCGCTCAGGCAATTTTGGGCATCTGGTGTACACTGACTCACTATCAAAATGTATCACGACCAATTTGATACAACGCACCCAACTAAAACTACTGTGCCAATAGTCATCTCATTAGTAGATTTACCATTTATTTTATCGATTACTCGACTTTCAATAAATGAACTGTGATAAAATCGAATACAAAATCTTTGCCTATGTCTCTAAGAAGCAATAGCGCATAGAAGTAGATCGGAAATGGTTCAATCCTGCTGTTTTAGCGAAGCAAATGCTCCAAATTTCATGTTACTCTTGAACTTAATCTATCAAACAGCGATAACAGATCTCAATATAACTAATAGTTTTCGTATATGAAATGACTAATGGATTCGAGATGAATGAGGGTACCGTTACCCAATTTCTATCTCTTCTTTTGGTCGATCGTTAGTCCGTATTTAATAACATTTTTTCAGTGCTAAACAAATTTTCTATTTGGCGGATATTAGAATAGTTAGAAGGATCAGATCGCTTATATAATGTTTTAATTCATAGACAATTTAAAAAAATAAAAAATTTTCTTTTACATTCTAACTTTTCTGGGAGAAAAGATAATGCGCAGTTAATTTAAATTTAATGTCATGAACGCAATGAAAAAAATATAGCAATGAAAGTAACTTGTAATACACCGTTCATTTCATTTTAATTTTGTTGATATGTTCTATATATCAGAAGTGATTTGCTGGTTTCGTGTTTTCAGCACTATTCATAACATTCACGTGCAAAGTTGAATACTACTTTATATCTCATGAAAGTGAAGACAATAAAGCTTGCTTCAGATAGAATTTTAACAAAGACAATTGCCTGTATTTAAGTTATTTATTATTGAATTCAAGATCTTTTTATATATAAATGTAGCGTTTTCTTCATACTTTTAAGAAAAAATACGGAAAAAATTATTCGTCACAGTTTCGAAGGAATTCTTGAATTTTTCCTGTAAAACGGCTCATTAGGCGGCGCATACCTTCTTCGTCCATCGTTTTAGCTATCTTATTCCACCAGGTCGTCATCTGATTGATGTCTTTGACAACCTTTCCCTTTGCCTTGAGTCTCCTCTTCATGATTGCCCAGTATTTCTCAATAGGGAGGAAATGGGGGCAGTTGGGTGGGTTAAGGTTTTTCGGAACAAACTGGACCCCTTTCTCTGCATACCATTCTTGAACGACTTTGCTGTAATGACAGCTTGCCAAATCTGGCCAAAACATTACGGGATGGTCGTGGGATCTTATGAACGGCAAAATTCGTTTTTGGAGACACTCTTTTTGGTATAGTTCCGATGTCATTGTCTTATTTGTAACGAAAACTTTCGTTTTTTGCCACAGCTGCAAATGCCCTGCCAAATCATAAATTTTCTTGCAAAATTGTCGGCAGAAACAAATTTAATTTTCCCTGGAACATCCCCCCGAGCCATTGCCAAGTAAAATTTTTGACATGGGATTTGCCCGAAGCCAGCCTTGACGTAGGTTTCATCGTTCATCAGAAGACACCAGTCGAATTTGGTCAGCACCTGGTCATATAGTTTCCGAGCACGAATTTTGACCACACTATTCTGTTTTATGGTCCGATTTGGCTGTTTGC
The DNA here is from genome assembly GCF_030247185.1 of Malaya genurostris. NCBI lineage: Eukaryota > Metazoa > Arthropoda > Insecta > Diptera > Culicidae > Malaya > Malaya genurostris. The sequence continues at coordinate 234,509,842 of NC_080572.1, read as the reverse complement.
TAGCTCGATACGACTTGATTCCTTCCCGGAGTCTGGCCAAATCACGGTCCGACAGATTAGGATTCCTTTTATTCGTCTTCAAAATCTTACCACACAGTTTCCGGTCGACAGTTCCACTCCGACGATTTGTTTTTTTTTTTATAATATTTTGTCTGTTTATTGCTTAAAATACTATTTACATATTATAGTTCATATTTTAGGTAGAATTCCAATTCATTAATGTTAATTAAAGTATCTGTTGTAAATGTAAACAAAATGTAAATAAATTGCAAATAATTTTAGAACTTTAGATTTCGTAACTGTACGTATTCCGTTCAATACTGGTATCATGAAGTGCTCGAATTCTAATCGCCTCCATCCATAACGCGATGAGATTTGTCGTTGTAAAAATTGCCAAGCAGGTACAACTCTCGGGCATTCACTAAATTTGTGCTGTAATGTTTCCACTGGCGCGTTGCAGTGTAAACAATTCTCGCTATCGACGCGCCGTATCGTATGTGAAAGTCGTCTATGTTCGGTTTTTCCATTTACAAAAAGAGAAAGGTCGCTTCGCTGCTGCGTTGTTAGTCCTTTTGCTCTGTGGATATTGCTCCACGCCTTATGGCAATCTTGAGATGGGTTCTCTTGTTCTATCCTGGGTTGTTCGGTGCTTTGTGTGTAGAAACGGTGGATTAGACCTGACGAAGGATTTTGTTGAAGTTGTTCAGGTAGAAGTGGGAAATTCAAATGTATTATTTTTAAACAAGGGCAGGTTGTGGGAAGAATTATTGGGTTTGGGTTGTTTTGGAAGATTAATGATTTGTAGTATGGAATTGATTCTTTTTCTTGTGTATGTCGGTTTATCAGAAGCGCATTGCATTTCAAGAGGGGTAGTTGTAATTTAAGTCCACCTTGCGTTCGATCTCGTGCTAGTTGTTGTATTGGTACTCTAGCTGAGATTCCTCGCCATAGGAAATTACCCATTGTAGAGGTTAATTTTGCTATATGGATGCTTGACGGGGGTACGATAGATGCTACATACCATATTCTCGCTGTTATGAATGTGCTTAGTAACGTAACTTTTTGAAAGTGTGCGCATAGAATGAAACCAGATTAGGCGTGAGAATTTTCTCACCAGATCGTCCCACTCCGACGATTGGTTTGAGGCTTCCGAATCGTCGTCAATGTTTCCTTATACCGTTTGATAACGCGCCATACGGTATTGCTGGGCAATTTTAGCTGTTTAGCTAGCCTAGATGCCGACCACAATGGATTTTCCAAATAACTGTGCACAATTTCTCTTCCTTCTTTCGGCTTCCATGTTGATTGTTTACAAAGTACAGTCGATTTGCGGAATGTCAAAAATAATACGTGAAGCTGACAAAATTCCCGACACGTGGGCGCCAAGAACTTCCAAATCCGTCCACCAGGAGCGCCACAATATGAACAAAAGTTTGTTCCAATTCTAAATGAAGCAAGCTTTAGGTCTAAAAATGCGTAATTCTACATTATTTATAGGCGATATTTACTTTCGTCAGAAAAAACAAAATTCAATATAAAAAAGTTCACACCTCTATGTGGGCATCTTGCTCAATTATTTTTGTCATTTCACTTCTAGGTTCACGCTGAATGCAAACTGCTTAACATGATTGAACTTTACGTATGTAATGCTGTATTCCAGCCACTTTTATGATAATATTCTCATGTCTGCAAGTTTGCATTTCAAACAGTTTATCTTGCCCAACTTTTTTGCAAGTTTTGAATTTTGTCGTGAATACGACTTACTTTACTATGGGGCGCCTTTTCAAAATTAGCCATATGGAAGAATGGGCAGAACTTAATCGCGAATATCTCGACTTGTATTAATGGTAGCAACATAATTCTTTCACCATTTCATCAAAAATATGATCAGGAATTCAGGATAATATTTTGAACAGTGTGCGATAACCACAAACAACTCAAAAATTAAGTTTTCTTAAAATTTGAAAACAACGCGGAAAACTTTTTACTTTCGCTTGGGTTTTTCGCGCAAGGACGACGATTTTGAGATAGTCAGGCACATATCTTCAACTGAATGCGTATAAAAGGGGAACCGTGGTCGAAAATCGATCATTTCTTCTTGTGCGTTCGATGGAAGCAGACGTCGTGGGAGTGGAATCATCAACCAGCAGCGAGAGAGAATGCACCTTCTGCGTGGTTAATAAAAACCTCAAACGCTCAGGTCGCATCTCTCATTCGCTTGCTGGCCATCGAGGCGCGAGGACCAGCCAGCAGCAGCAGCGGGAGTTAAATTTTCCACCAGCAGCGAGAGAGAATGCACCTTCTGCGTGGTTAATAAAAACCTCAAACGCTCAGGTCGCATCTCTCATTCGCTTGCTGGCCATCGAGGCGAGAGGACCAGCCAGCAGCAGCAGCGGGAGTTAAACTTTCCACCAGCAGCGAGAGAGAATGCACCTTCTGCGTGGTTAATAAAAACCTCAAACGCTCAGGTCGCATCTCTCATTCGCTTGCTGGCCATCGAGGCGCCTGGACCAGCCAGCAGCAGCAGCGGGAGTTAAACTTTCCACCAGCAGCGAGAGAGAATGCACCTTCTGCGTGGTTAATAAAAACCTCAAACGCTCAGGTCGCATCTCTCATTCGCTTGCTGGCCATCGAGGCGCGAGGGCCAGCCAGCAGCAGCAGCGGGAGTTAAACTTTCCACCAGCAGCGAGAGAGAATGCACCTTCTGCGTGGTTAATAAAAACCTCAAACGCTCAGGTCGCATCTCTCATTCGCTTGCTGGCCATCGAGGCGCGAGGACCAGCCAGCAGCAGCAGCGGGAGTTAAACTTTCCACCAGCAGCGAGAGAGAATGCACCTTCTGCGTGGTTAATAAAAACCTCAAACGCTCAGGTCGCATCTCTCATTCGCTTGCTGGCCATCGAGGCGAGAGGACCAGCCAGCAGCAGCAGCGACGGAGAATGCACCTTCTGCGTGGTTTAAATCCTCAAACGCTCAGGTCGCATCTCTCATTCGTTTGCTGGCCACCAAGGCGAGAACCAGCAGCGACTGAAACTGGATTCTGAGTGTTATTGGATCTAAATTTAGGTCTTGAACTCAGGGTCCAGTTCTCTATTCCAGACTTCTATTCGGTTGTTCTTAAAACCATAATAATACTCCTAAAGAATTATGCGGAATTTACTTTACTGTACCTCTATACAACCCATTTTTGTCGTGAATACGACTTACTTTACTATGGGGTGCCTTTTCAAAATTTACCCTCTGAGAGAGTGATAAGAATCAGAACGCGTTCTAAGGAAGAGAACAAAATATCTGCTGCTGTACAACAAATCGTCCGGGAAAAATGTTCCGAAAAGTGGTGAATATCGCAGTGAGTTCCTCAATTTGGTCCTTGTGAATGCTAGAAACGAGTCCCTTCAGCATATTGATAGTTTCTTTCAATAAAATATGCAAATCCGAAATGAAATAATCGACATTAAAATTCTGTATGCGGCTATTTTTATAGCCGTTAGGACCGCCCATTAGTGAGAAAGCTACAAACGAAATCAGGTAGAAACAAGCCTCTCAACAAAACTTGAATCAGTTTGGATTGTATCGCCACTGCGAGCAGATGTGTTTTGTGTCGTCTGCACGCTTTCGACAAGAGCGCTTACGTCACAGCTGCCAGTCATTAGCATTGGGAAAAAAACAACGATGGAGAGCATTGCACAATATCAGCCGTTCTAATGGCTCTAAAAGTTTTCTAAAGAACTATTAGGATTTGTTGTTCGCAAATCGTAGGGAAATATCCTCAGTTTACGGCAAATCAAGAACAGTTTGCTTAGATTTGTGCACTTTTCGCTGTGTGAAACTCACAGTAATCGAGATCAAGTGAAGCTTTCTTTGTTTTTGCGAAAAATGTTCCAGAGTTTAATGTCGTAGAGAATTACGCAATTTGACTTTTCTGAATGCTAGAAACGAGTCCCTTCAGCATATTGATAGTTTCTTTCAATAAATTATGCAAATCCGAAATGAAATAATCAACATTAAAATTCTGAATGCGGCTATTTTTATAGCCGTTAGGACCGCCCATTAGTGAAAAAGCTACAAACGAAATCACATAAAAGGAAATCTCTTAACAAAAATTGAATCAGTTTGGATTCTATCGCCCCTATGAGCAGATGTGTTTTGTGTCGTCTGCACAGCTAGTTTCGCTTTCGACAAGAGCGAATTCGTCACAGCTGCCAGTCATTAGCATTGGGAAAAAACAACGGTGGAGAGCATTGCACAATATCAGCCGTTCTAATGGCTCTAAAAGTTTTCTAAAGAACTATTAGGATTTGTTGTTTGCAAATCGTAGGGAAATATCCTCAGTTTACTACAAATCAAGAACAGTTTGCTTAGATTTGTGCACTTTTCGCTGTGTGAAATTCACAGTAATCGAGATCAAGTGAAGCTTTCTTTGTTTTTGCGAAAAATGTGAAAAAGGGGAATGCGTGCATAATTCATACAATTGATATTCGGAAGTGTTAAGGAACATGTCAGTTGTTTTCGTATTCACGACATCCAGTTATGTCTCTGACATTACCCACCCGCCTTTTATATCATTGTTCTTAAAAAAATGAAGAGACCTGCATACGCTGACCTAAAAATTCACGAGGCAGCTAAAACTATGTAGATTCAGAAGCAAAATATTTTTTACAGCAAGGCTTTCAATTTGGCTTATCATTTTTTGCCATGCGGAGAGCATAATTTCGCTAATTTTTCTTTCACAAGAGATTTGTAGCAATTTCGACGATTTTTAAGTCCGATACAATTTCGACAGCCGTTTGGAAAATTTTTGATAAGTTGAACAATTGTTATAATTACTCCCGTTTTACATGATGATGTGAAATTTTTTTCAGAACTTCTATAACTGCTAGTGAAACATGAACAAGTTGGCGATTTGCTGCACAATTGTTTTAGATGTACTTAAAGTTATTCTACAGTGATTTTTACGGTATTATTGTGAAACTTAACAGTGATAAGTTGCACAACAAATTTTAATATATTTTAAAATCTTTCTGAACATATCTAACATTAAAAACAATTCCTAAACAATTGTAGAACATCTTGAAATTTCAATAAGTTTCATTTGATACTTGAGCAAATTCCCCATGTATTTTTGAACATAATAATTAAATTCAGCTAGATAACCGAACGAATTGAAAATCTAATCTTCAAATCGAAAGAAATCCATCTTGCACAAAAGCGATTCAGTTCGTTTACAAAAGTAATTGAACACTTACCTTAACCTTACGGGAATCACCGGTTCCAGTTGCTGGTAGTAAACCACACTTGCCGGTATGATTATCGACACTATCGCCATCGTCCATAATAAAACTTTCACTTTCCGGGGAAACTTCCATACGAGGGCCAGCAACACCAAAGTTCCGAGAAATAGCTGAAGATCCGCATCCAGATACCAACCATGAATGAAACATATTTCCTCATCCGATGGAAAATTATGCAGAAACAGAAAATTTTTCCATCCATATCTCCAGCATATTCGCTGTTCCAATAAGATGGCTTTGAAGCCGTTGAGTCTCAAATCCATATTCGGTAGGCCATCTTCGATCAGGGTCAGCAGGAGAAAGAAATAGTATACGGGCAACAAACGGATAAGTCGATTTATTATCTTTGATCGGAAGTATTTAGAATCAATCTGGGGTTTCTTTTCAATATCCTTCAGGAAGTTAACTGTCAGCAGCATCCCGGATATGCCGAAAAAGCTTTGAACGCTTACCGGTGCTGTCTCGCCCAAAGTGAGCAGGAAAGGGGTTTTCGTCCACTGCAAATAAGGATGAATTTTCGATAACGCATGGGAAGCAACCCGACAAATACCTTTTCCACGAACTCTGGATTATTTAATGGAATGAATAAGCCGATAATCGTACAATGCACAATCAACGTATAGATATTGATCACTACTCGAAGTCCGTCAATATATCCGAAATCTTGATAAAGTTTGCTCTTCGATTCCTTTAACAGTCGATTCCAGTTTCGTTGAATTGAGAAGGACGTAACAATTAAATTATCTGAAAATTTGAAGTAGCATCAAAGCACATTCGTTATGTACATTTTCTGTTAGGTACCTTTGAGAGAGCAGTCAGCAAACAGATCTATTGCAGTGGTGCCTAATGTAACTAATGTGATTGTAATTAGAATTGCTAGAAACGAAACTGTCAGCCAATCTATAACACGTAGGTTAAAAACAATTAAGTCATTGATTTCACTATTATCGAGGACGATAGCATTATCAAACCTGCGCTCCGGTTTTTCAACGACTCTTCACTGGTGCAATACATAATTTCCGAATAGCCAAGTTGAGTGAAGTTGTGGTCCCGCTTCAGTCGGTTGTTCACGCATGAATTCAACAGTTTTCCATAGGTCTGATTATACGGTTCAAATTCATTCTTCCAGTAATCGGACGGAACCGTGAACTAGGTAAATTAGGTTAATAAAACCTGTTTTAATCCATCTAGTGGTGTAATGATGCCTTTCTCATGTACATATAATATTGTGGTATTCTATTCAAATATTTTCTCTTCGATTTTTGAAAGAAACCAAGGTATTGTTTATGCATAACATACAGAATAAAACAGTGCTTTGATTGCGTAAGCCATCCTTAAGAGAACAAAATGGGTTCACTATTATATGCACTTCCGGCACCGGAACCCGAGAACCGGTATAATCGCGTCGGTTCGTACAGCCACCAACTAACAAGACACACAAACTCTTCTAATACGCACCCTATAACTCCGGATTCGGAAGTCGGATCCGGATGAAATTCAGGAATTTCGTATGGGACCGGGAGACCTTTCATTTGAATCTAAGTTTGTGGAAATTGGTCAAACCATCGCTGACAAAAGTGAGTGAGATCCATTTTGGTACATATGACCACTATTTCTGGTACTTCCGGATACCGGGACCCAGGATAGCCGGAATCGGTTTGTTTAGTTGCCTACTGATAATGACTATCGATTTGTGTAGTTTTGAGACCAGTTTAGAAAAATTTTCACGTTTTTTGCTTCGCCGGTTTAAGTGACGGTGTACAATATTGAACACACTTTACCCTATAATTCCGGAACCGGAAGTCGGATCTGGATGAAATTCAGGAATTCCGTATGGGACCACGAGACCTTTCATTTGAATCTAAGTTTGTGGAAATCGGTCAAGCCATCGCTGACAAAAGTGAGTGAGATACATTTTGGTACATATGACCACTATTTCTGGTACTTCCGGAACCGGATACCGGGAACCAGGATAGCCGGAATCGGTTTGTTTAGTTGCCTACTGATAATGACTATCGATTTGTGTAGTTTTGAGACCAGTTTAGAAAAATTTTCACGTTTTTTGCTTCGCCGGTTTAAGTGACGGTGTACAATATTGAACACACTTTACCCTATAATTCCGGAACCGGAAGTCTGATCCGGATGAATTTCAGGAATTCCGTATGGGACCACGAGACCTTTCATTTGAATCCTAGTTTGTCAAAATCGGTTCAGCCATCTCCGAGAAAACCTAGTGAGATTATTTGACACATACACACACACACACATACATACACACACACACACAGACATTGCTCAGCTCGATGAACTGAGTCGAATGGTATATGACACTTGGCCCTCCGGGCCAATTTTCACTAGTCGGTTTTTCAAGTGATTGCATAACCTTTCTATATGAGAAAGGCAAAAAACATGCAAATTTAGTTAATTTACAAAGTTTAAAAATTATATACAAAGTTGGGACTCATAAAATCGATTGTTGTATTGCCTAAGTTCCCGTTGAACTTTCCGTTGAATACCGTGTCATTAATTTCTTGCAAGTTATTTAGGCTATCTTTCAGTATGTGGAATGCAAAGTTTGTCACAGTGAACACATCATATCATTTTGTTTTGTGTGTTATTATGTTGCCTGGGTAAAGCGCTATTCACACTAGGCCGTGACGTATCCGGAACGGGACTGGACCGGATCTTGTCCGGGTTACGCTTCAAATTTGTTTAATGCAGCTCAATGTGAATATTCTCGCTAGACTCGCTTACTAATAGCAACGGTAGCGACACGGAAAGTGCACGGTATGGTGAGAATATTTTACAAATAAATCCCAGCACGCTGCGGTCCCGTTCCGGATACGTCACGACCTAGTGTGGATAGCGCTTAACTCTGAAACTTCGCATAAAAAAAGACCGCAGAAGGGTAAACCGCATAACTCTGAGAATTCGCATAAAAAAAACGCATAACTCTGAAACATCGCTTAAAAAAAACCGCATAACTCTGAAAATTCGCATAAAAAAGTCGCGTAAAAAATAACCGCATAAAAAAAGACCGCATAAAAAAGACCTAAGTGTATATGTATTATTGGATATGCACTGAGCTAAATTTTCTTTTTCACATTATATGATATTCTAATGATTTTACACTATTAGCATTTCCAATAATAGTTACAAGATGTGTTCAACATCATGTCATTTTTCCTGGGGAAAATACGGGAACATTTGAGTACTTTATCTGAACGGTCTTATTTAATATCGTTAGTCTGGGTCCCTTCGCATTGTTCCATTCCGGGCAATGAAAAGGCAGACTCATTGGCTAAAGTGGGCGCATTAGAAGGTGATATTTATGAAAGACCAATCTGCTTCAATGAATTTTTCAGTATCTCTCGTCAGAAAACTCTCGAAAGTTGGCAAACTTCATGGAGCAATGACGAACTGGGACGATGGCTACACTCCATTATCCCTAAGGTATCGACGAAACCTTGGTTCAAGGGGATGAACGTGAGTCGTGATTTCATTCGCGTTATGTCACGACTCATGTCAAATCACTATACATTCAACGCACATCTCCGGCGTATCGGGATCGTGGAGAACGGGCTCTGCACCTGTGGCGACGGTTATCAGGACATCGAGCATGTCGTGTGGTCGTGCGTAGAGTATCGCGACGCCAGGTCGAAGCTACTGGAATCCCTCAGGGCCCGAGGTAGACCGCCTGAGGTTCCGGTTCGGGATGTGTTGGCGAGTCGGGATAGTTCATATATGCTTCTCATATACCAGTTTCTCAAACACATTAATATACAAGTGTAATCTGTTACATCTGGCTTAGAAAGTTCCTCCTATTTATCGACGTTGTTTCAACTGTGGCTAAGAATTATTTCTCAACTGCAGGTTCGACACTAACTTCCGCCGATTATCCCGATTCCTCATCTGTCCACCATCTTCATCGGAACTAACAAGATCTTTTTGCTGTCACTAACCTTCGCTTCCCCTCTCCCCGTCTCTTCACCATCTCGATGTCAACTAATTAGATCTCTGTCGTTTTAGTCATTTCATTCCCATATCCCCTTTTTACTCCGTTTTACGCAATATTTACTTCGCTATATTTTTTTTTTTCATTTTCTTCTGTAACAACACCATCATCGCCCACGGAAACTTATCAACAGCATGCGGGCCACCCGCCGGGTATTCGTAACCTGGGGGTGTTTCCCGCGGACCCACACGGACCGAAGAATGCGGCCAACATGAATATTCACCAACGCCATATGGAAGACTCTCATGAAATATTCAGATCACCGGCCGATCACCACATGAAGGCTGGATCTGCCAAAGTCAACCACTGCGACCCAAATATGACATTACTTAATGATACAACCCTAGTTTTAAGTTAGTCGTAAATTTTAAATTAGTAAAAGCCCTTGGCATCTTAGAGCTTAAGCAGTGTGCCTTAAACATTATATTCTTGAATAAAAAAAAAAAAAACATCATGTCAAATATATGAGATAATCTTATGAAACACAAAACCCTTCTTAACGTTATTTTTACAAGATTTCCATATAACGAATGAAATTTCCAGTCTAAGTGAAATTTATTGGCGCGTCTTATAACCATTACTAGATATCCGCACAACATACATTGGAACAATTTATGAAGCGCATATTATATTCACTTCGAATTTATTTATATAGGTTCATATATACCATATGACTAGTTTTATAAAATTTATATATATATATATATATATATATATATATATATATATATATATATATATATATATATATATATATATATATATATATATATATATATATATATATATATATATATATATATATATATATATATATAACTTTCAATGGAGGACATCCGGATAGCAGATAATTGCCAACTACTACTTTTCTTTGAGGATTCAAGCTATACTAGTATTCCATTCGGTAAGGGAGCACCTCATGATATTTGCGAAAGAGAAGTGAGATCCCGAGACTGAAAATAAAAAAAAATGAATCTTACTAAACAGATAGAGTAATGAAATGTACCGGATATATATTTCATGGTCCGTTAACGCATATCCTTGAACGAAGTTGGATGAGCTGTCTTGTCAGCGATTTAAAATTACATTGAGATGCGAAACTTCCTGAAAAAATTGTCTGGAGCAGTTGATGAATATCGAGGACACAACTATTCACGACTTTCATCTAATTTCAATATAAATTATATGGGATATTTTTATAACTTTCATTGTGATAACGTCCATTTAGATTTGACGTACACATTAAATAAAGATTATAAGTTTCCATATAATTTCTATGAATTATATTCTGCATATGATTCATATGACAAATCTAATGAATATAAATAAGATTTTCATTTCAGTGTGGACAATATAAAGATAATTACTATTCCTTGAAAACCCTTATAGTATGAGTATTTTCGGAACGGGTTTGATGAGTAGATGTCAGAACATGATGTTTAAAGTCGTTCCGAAATCCAAAATGGCGCCACGTTGCGAATGGAGCAAAACCGCACGTTCCGTCGTGTACTAGTTTTGCATTGTCATTTTGTATAACGATTTGAATGTTTTGACATTCATCACCCTATAATTTCGGAACCGAATGTCGGATCTGGATGATATTGCACAGTATATTTAAAAAGAGCATTTAATTTGAATCATGATTCGTGAAAATCGGCTTAACCGTTGCTGAGGAATCGAAGTGAGTTCCGTTTTTGGAAATTTTCTACACTATTATCGGTGGTTCCGGAAGCGGAAACCGAGGACAAGTAGTCCCAAAGTAGTTTTATATGTTCATTAACTAACAAGATCTACACGCTGCCAAAAAATTACCTAATTTTAAGTACTTTTCACTCAATAGAAGGGTTGCGTGCAGGAAGCCAATTTTGGGTAAAATGCGTTTTACTTATTTTTGAGTAAAAGCATCAATAGTACTGATTAGGTAGAAACTACGCAAGCGATATAAAAATCAACTTGGGTAATTTGATTTCAGTTTTCGTTCGATGGTTCTATTCAGCTGCTGGAACTGCACCGTTGAGCGATTGAACGCATCTCAATATCTTCCATCGCCTGAAATGATATAGCGGTGTAATTATTATTTAAAAAAGAAATTATACAAAGCTACTCACACTGCGATTGATGACAATCATTGAATTATTCTTTCAAAACTGGCAATTTTACAAAATAATTTCACTCACTTTAAATCTGACCGATAGTTTCTGCAATGCAACACACAAAATTTTTTCACCCAACAGCAACTTATTGAAGTAAATTACACTGTTGAGTGAAAACTACTCAATCGATACAGTACTTTTCACCCAACTATTAAAAACATGCTTGATTACTTCACGTTAGGTGAATTTAAGTCAACCGTTGGGTTTTTTTTGGCAGCGTGTACCAACTAGATGAATTTAGCAGTAAGTTATAGAAAATGTGCACCACGTTTCGCTATCGCTTGTGGAAAAATACTCATCAAATTGAAAGTTTTCACTAATCGTACTGTAATACCGGAACCGGAAGTCGGATCTGAATCAACTTTTTGAGGTTTTTTAAAAGAATTTTAAGACCTTTTATTTGCTTCTTAGTTCCTTCTTGGTTCAGCCATATCTGAGAAACGTGTGTGACTTTTTTTGATGCATATCACCCTGCAATTCCGGAACCGGAAGTCGGTTTCAAATGAAACTCAGTAACTTTTTATGGTACCTTAGGACCTTTCAGTTGGTTTTCACAGCGATTGCAAAGCCTTTCTATATGAGGAATGCTTCGCGACGAAATTAGTTGCATGCATTCTTATGGAGACATTCACACATAACGTCACCGTCACGGAACGTCTTGACGGACGGAACATGTGAACATTTCAAATCAAGCATGAACACTAGTATTCTTTCTATACTAGTGTCTTATCAAAAACAGTTGCGATTTCCATTTCTAAAATATACTTACTCTGTGCTTACTAGTAAACTTCGGATAGTACAACTGTTGACGATCAGTCTCGCTAACTTCAGCCAGTTCCTTCTCGCAATCCTCGACGCAAAGACCCCATTCCAATTCGTTTCGTAGGAATCCAGACTCGATTCGGATCAAATCCTGTTAGCGGTGGCATGGGAACAACACATTAATGCGGTGCACTGGTGATTACACAGAAAAGAACTTGCCAGAGGATGGACTGTCTTCGTTTCCAGTAAGACATTTACAACACAGAAAACAGCTGACAAGTTAAACCGAACGCATTGTTCGTAATCATCATACTGAAATAACGGGGGAACAAATTTTGTACTGGAAATGTTCTTCACACCCGCAATCAATAGAACCAAAACCGTCCATAGGGATGTCATATTCATAAGTATACACCTACTCCGTTACTGGCGGAATCTGTATTTCAGATTCGATCTTCGTTTGATCTAAACTCCGGCAAACGACACTTCGCACTAGTGGCATTGCTAAACTGCCCAATGATATTTCTCTTCTCAGGCGCTGTCTCAACTGAACAAAATTCATTCATCTGTCGGGGCTAGCGAAAATTTAATTTCCATTAGATGTGATTAGCTGCATCGTGTCATACTTTTATGGCACGTTTGAAATTAGAATAAGTATCTCAGTTAAATCACAGACATGACCTGATGAGTAAGTCCATCCAGCTCATGCTTTGTCATTTTTCCACGTTGGCATTACTAACCTATTCGACTGCTGCAGATTCACTCTCTTGCGACAAATTAACCACATTGTGGATGTGAACAATCGGTGTCCTGATCTCTGCTCCTGTAATTCCAATGAAGTATGTTAATTGAAATTAAAAAAAAAACGATCGCGTTGCACAAATTTCACAACGAACGTCAAAGCTAAAGGTCAATTCCAAAGCCATTTGAAAGTACAATGTAGTCCAACGGAAGGAATCGGAACTATCTTCATTGATAACTTATAACTCCTCGTTACTCCCAAACCGGAAGTTCGATTCAGGTAAAAATCGGCCCATCTCCAAGAGAATCGAGTCCACATTTTTGTTACATACACACACGCATAATTATTGAGCCTAGATAAATGTAAATGATGCTTTAGTTATTGGATTTTTCGGAATTGTTTCGGACCAATAATCTAGTCAATTACTAGATGGCTTTATTCCACTCGAGCCTTTATTATAATTTCACTTTTTTCCTACGCAAAACACTTTTATCTTATCCTTGCCATTATGCTAAACTTTCGAATTTTTACTGCTTCAGTAACTGATGACGAAGAACGAAGAAAGGTGCTCCCAAGCCGGAGCCGAAAAATACAATAAACAAAGCGGTGAGTTTATATCGGTTGTTCAGGCTGAACGGTAAGTTCTGAAAATATATTGATTAAATGTTTTATAAATGCGAATTGTTATGCGAGACAGGCAAAACTGAAAATTAGAGAAGGAAACGACCATACTACTCATAGAATGCCAGAATTGACCAATTGAACATGTTAACAAAAACGAATGCTAAACATGCTATTGAATGCAGAATATATTCGATTAAACAAATAGGTTTTTGCATGTTGCTTAAAATTAAGGCGAATAAATGGGTTTAAGGGCATCTAGGATGATAGTTATCTGTTTTCATATATAGGATTATATAATTCTATAAATTCGGTAGTTTACCTCGCCGGGAATTCCACCGTGGGAGTGCGCGTGGCGGACCATATTGGTCATTCCAGTGCGAGAAACGTTTGCAAGGCGAGCGAACATTTTGAATCTGCTCAAAAACAACCAGAAATTATTAAGATTTCGCTGTTCAGTATCCGCAAATCACTTACCAGTGCTTTCTTCGAATAAAAATCTACGAGCGTGAAAATGTTTTATGACGTATCTGTCAGATCGGTGAGCAGATCACAAGCAGGGTTGTTTTTATTCACCACTTGTACAAGCGAGGAGCAGAGCTGCCAAGAAAATTTATTTGCACTTTGTTTCATTATCCCCGTGGCTTCCCAGCAGGAAATGAAAAAAATTATTTACCATCTGTGATGCATAACGTGTATGATAATTGTGTGGATGCAAACGAATTTAAAATAACTAGTGCATAGCATGCCATGACAAATTGTGGTGAACATCAATGCACCAGGTCAAGCGAGATGTAAAAGAATTGCTTTGCACATTTCACCATACAGGTAAGAAGTGTACCGCTCTGGGTGATTCCGTTTTCAATTATTAGTTATAAAATTCACATTAATCTGAGGAAATCTTGGTGGCACGTCTCAAAAACAAGTCAGTTTTAAGCATGATCATGCAAATTTGTAGAAATCCGTGTTTTGTTTTAGAATGTTAAAAAATCTGTGATATGTGACAAAGAATCTGAAAAGCAAAAAGAATTAAAAATCATTGGTTTTCTAAAAAATCTGTGAATGAACATCAGAAGAGGTACTAAATGCAAATGATAGTTTCTCTTGGTTTACTTTCTTTCGATAATTACGGTATTATCGGCAATTCCTCTCTCTAAAACTTCATATAGAATAATGACTGAAATCATCATTTTTTTTTTTTTTTTTTTGCATAAATATTTGTTTATTAATCTTATTTTTGTGTATTACATCAACATTTTACAGTACAAGTGTTTTGACCCTTTGGCCTTTCATCTTTGTTGTTCATACGATTCGTTATTAATATTAGGTGTTTTAGTTACTCTTGTTTTACATACTAATGTTTAATCATAATATTTATTTTAATTATTTATAAAATGTCTACCTACTTACAACTATCCCTAACCTAATACGTACAAATTTTGAATTATTTGTATTTCAGAGATTGAGCACCTATCTTCAAATTTCGTGCAGAATTGTTCGAATTTTTGTTCTAGTGTATCCAGGGAGGCCATCTCATGTACTTCACTAGTCCTTGTCCAAGGGGGTAGATTTAGAATCATCTTTAAGATCTTACTTTGAATGCGTTGAAGCCTACGTTTGTGTGTTCGTGCACAACCCCGCCAAACAGGGACTGCGTATTCAATTGCGGGGTAGATGATTTGTTTATAGACAGCCATCTGATTCTTCAGGCATAGTTTTGATGTTCTACAAATCAGCGGATACAGAGACCTAATGAGTATGCTGCATTTTTGAACGATTTTGTCAACATGTGCCCTGAATATCAGATATCTGTCAAAGGTGAGTCCTAGATAGATAACTTCATCGGACCATTGAATGACCTCATCACCGAATCGTATTCTGCATTCGTCTGATGGAACAAGTTTTGGAGATCTTGAATGTGGAAACAAGATGACCTGAGTTTTTGCTGCATTGATCACAATTTTCCAGCTTGTAAAATATTCCGTTAAAGCGTCCAGACCTGTCTGTAGTTTATTTTTCAGCGCATTAATGACACGACCTTTGTAAAGAATGGCAGTATCATCAGCAAATTGTGACAGAACACCACTACCTGGAAGAGGTGGGATGTCTGATGTGAAAATGTTGTATAGAATGGGACCTAGGATACTTCCCTGGGGTACACCAGCAGGAATAGTAAATCTTTCTGAAAGTGCTTTATTCAGAGAAACCTGGAATGCTCTATCTGCAAGATAATTTTTGATAATTTTAATAAGATACATGGGAAAATTATACCGATGCAGTTTGAACACCAGTCCATCGTGCCACACATTATCGAATGCCTTTTCAATATCCAATATTGCCATGGCAGTCGTTTTGGACACTGATTTGTTTTGCTGGATGACGTTGTTAACCCTTGTGAGCTGGTGGGTGAAATCATCAACTTTCGATCTGCATTTATGAATTTGTTTGAAAAATACAGCAATATGCCGTAATAATTGAAAGAGAAAGTAAACAAAAAGAAACTCCAACAGTTGCACTATTTATGTACCATTTAATTCCACTATTTCACTGTCACGTTACTACACTTTTACAAAGCCACTATACTTTAATGAAGCATAACAAACGTTACAATACAGATACGCGTATTTCGGAATGTTACTTACATCCTTCTTCAGTGTATCGGTTTTATAAGTTTGTGAAAAAGAAACTGTTATTTGCACTCTTTCTAATGTTTATCGAGAAATATGGTAATCCTGGTGAGACGTATTGTTTTGATAGTCCCACGACAAAAAAACCTAACTACAAAATGCAGTTTCCCCTTACAGAGAGTTTCCTGTGGAAGTTGATTCAACTACACCCAACCAACCAAAAGTTCCACAATTACTTAAAATGTCCACTTTCTTGCTGCTTAAAAGTACACGCGGAACTTTTGAGAACTTGAAAGTACAGATCAAGTTCCGCGTGAATTTTCTAGCTGCTTAAGAAAACACGTGGCAATTTTTGACAGTTCGAAGTACAGAACAAGTTCCGCGTGAACTTTTTCGCTGCATAGAAGCTGAACAGTGTATTCTAGAAGCAGCTTAGAAGTTCGTTCCGCTGCGTCGCGCGAACTTTCAAGTGTGGATAATTACTTAAAAAATGGGCTGCTTAGAATGTTATTGATTAACTTTGAGAGCTGCTTAAGACCCGGTGAACAACCGCAACTAGGTTAAAACCGGGTATAAATAAACGATATAAAAAAAAAAAAAGAGCTGCTTAAGCCAAATCAGTCCCTTTTATCCGAACTTTTGGTTAGTTGGGCATATTTAGTTGGAAGTCACCTACTAATTTTGTTTAATCGGATCACATTTATTATCAAAATTAACCAAAACGTACGAATCAAACAACCATACAATATTATTGTTCAGTTGTGATATTAAATACAAACAAATATATTTTCAAAATCACTTGATCATAGTTAATTTAACAACAGGTTTGAAACAAAAATAGTTTCTGATAACAACAAACATACATGAGGTTAATTCAACTATGAATGTCGGTTATTAAGAGACTTCGATTTGTTCTTAAAATGTTTCGTGTATACTATACTCCATTTTATTTTTGTGTGTACTGTATTTCATTATGGCGTCTGACATCGAGTACATTCGAGTGGAGTACCAGGATGATTTTTTTTCACGAATGAAGACCTTTTCCGACTCATGCAGTCTTTCCAGTTATCTACTAAAGCAGTTAATGAGTTTGTTGGTAAGTTTCATATACCTTATGATCAAAAAAGAACTTCTATTCTCTCAACGTTGGCAACACTTTTATACACATTCTGTCAAATTTTGACGCATATCGTACGATTAGTTTTTGTTTGGCGTCTATACAAAGAAGTTGAAAAATTTTCGTGTGGCGATTTTTATAATGGATAAAAATTTAGATTTTTAGGCCAACGTTGAGAGAATAAAAGTTTACCGATTGGACAAGCGAGGGAGTTTTAAAATGAAAATTCCGGTTCTTTTTTGATACCTTATGATCAAAAAAGAACCGGAATGTAAAAATAGAGTTTATGTGCAGTGATATAATGCATATGGTTACTTGGGTTGTGCGTTCCTGTCAATTTCTTGACAAACAGTTTCACAGTAAATTCAATTTGGGAAATCAGTTTCAAATGAATAAACTCTAAACTGATCATACATTTTAATTGTTAAAATAATTTCTTTCAAAATAATTTGCAAAGTAATTTCCGATACTACTTTTATTTAAATTTACATCCATTTTTAAATTTTTTTTACATTTTATTTTTTTTTTTATTTTAATTTACATACATTTTTTATTTAAATTTACATACATTTTTAACTACTTTTATTTAAATTTACATACATTTTTTTTTAATTTAAATTTACATACATTTTCACAATTTTTTTTTTTCAATTTAAATTTACATACATTTTTTTAAAACAAAACTTTTGATTGATGCAATTAGCGCGAGACAACTGAATTATTCACATTCCACAAACATGCCCTGATATCTTAATTAGTATCCAAGGAGTGCAAAAGTCAGGCGACTTACGCCAATCGCCATTTCACTGCACTCCAGCTAGAGGAATGGATGATGCTAACTAAGTTCAATAGCTTACTAAACGAAGTTCAATAGTTTATGCTGGACTTCTAAGAAGAACTGGTTATTTAGTAGTTCTGTATATCCGTAAAATTTGAAGAAATAAATATATATATATATATATATATATATATATATATATATATATATATATATATATATATATATATATATATATATATATATATATATATATATATATATATATATATATATATATATATATATATATATATATATATATATATTCAGTTATGTAATGTTTTTATTTAAAAATAATCTGAAAATCAGCACGAAAACGTGAAAACCCTTGAAGAAATCGTATTGACAATTCAGCCCGCATCTTCTCTCTCGATTTCGACAGACTTACGAATCAACCGGTTGTAGGCGAAATTCTTTCGGAATCGGTTGTTGCACTGGAGTTGGAATTTATTCGGAATTTACGATTTCCACATGGAATTCCGAATGCAAATTTCATTCGGATCTGATGTGGGCTATTTTGTATGGTAAGAATCGGGCAGAAACAGAACCGTTAATAAGATTATCTGCCGGAAACGGTAGCAAATCTGTACATTCCTTATATAGTGCTGCAGACATTGTTTGTTGCAGGCTTTTGGAAATCGAGTTTTTCGCAGACTCGTCAAAATTTACAGACTTTTGAAATTGCCGCAACTTTTTTTTTTGCTCGCCAAGTGCAATATTTTTTCGGATTTACTGACTTCTGCAACCCTGTCTGAAGATACTGGAAAATTTTTACCACTATTATTTCGTAAATTTTATAATACATTGATGTTGATTGTTATTGAAACATTCTATAGTTTAAGAAAGAGAACTTCGGAACCAATAAAACGTAATTAAATTTCCATATACTTTTAAAATATTGTTTTCGTAATTTGACTTTTGATATCAGTGCTTAACGCATTGTAAGAAAATAAAAAAAAAACAGATTGGGGACTCCAATTGGTAGTCTTGCGTCAGTAATATTTTGTAATATTTATGCCAACTAAGTTTGGTAGATTTTAGAATTTTCATTTCTTTTGCTAAACAAAAGTCTGGGTTTCAGTGAATACAATTTTCCAGTTTATTAATTCATGCAACTGTTTCCGTATCTGTCCGGCTGCGATGTGTGCTTTTTCAAGTGTTCTCTGATTCCATTCTGGCAATTGAAAGCGTGGTAACAAACATGGCAGATGTACGGGCGTTGTCCTAGTAAGTAGAGAAAAGATTAGCCTTCTCTATTTTTGACATTTACTTACGACTAACCTGTATGAACTCGAACGTGTCGCTGTAAATGATGAATGTCCACGAAACTTTTCGCACAATGCTCACACGTGAATGCTTTTTCATCGGAATGCAATCGTTGATGATTTCTCAAATTTGATGTGCTGTTGAAGGCTTTATTGCATTTCATACATTTGTATGGTTTTTCACCTAGAAAAATAAACTCCGTAATATTATCCATCGTTGTTCGAAACAAGAAATCAACAAACCTGTATGAACACGAATATGTTTTTTCAGATTGCCCTCTTGGTTGAAGGTTTTCGGACATTTGTCGCACTGGAATAGACCTTGGGGACCGTGAACGCGCTAAAATAGTTGCTATTATTTTCAAATCACGAGAAACCTTCAATCCAACATACCATATGGGACTTCAAATGCGGCGCACAGTAAAATGTTCTATCGCACAGATTACACGAGAAAGGCTTCTCCCCTAAATGTTTTCGTATGTGATATTTAAGATTGTTTCCCTGAACAAACATTCGATCACAGTACGGGCATTTATGTTGCTTGTCTATTTTATGCTGTCGCATGTGTTCTCTCATGTATGTCACAACCCGACCGCAGATTTTACATTCTTCCGGTATCTTCAGATCTTTACCCTCCGTACGTGGTTTCGGTGGTCGTCCTCGACGTTTGCCCGCCTTTGTTAAACTGATCTTTTTCGTTTCTTGTTTACGCTTCTTCAGGGGTTTCTCGTCTTCTGAAGTACTACTGCCGTACTTCTCATCGTTATCATCGCCGAAATCATCTCCACCTTGCCACTCAAAATCGCTAGAATCAACGTCGGAAGATGCCCTTACGGTGGCTTTCTCCTTGGCCTTGCGACTCGCACGGGATTTCGGTACGTTTTCCTTCTCGTTATCTTTACTTTCATGCTCGGTTGGAGAATCTTGATCCAATTCAATGGGTGTTGGTGAATCTACCTTAGCAGGCAAAATATCCGGTTTTTTCTTAGCCTTTCGAGTAGGTTTTTTCTTTTTCTCTTCTCTCACAACTTCCTCGGGTGGTGCTTCGTCCAACCTTACTTCTAGTTTAGAAGAGAGGTCTTCGAAGATATCTGTGCCCTGATGGTCACCTGACGCCATGGGATCTTGAAAACTAAAAGGATCGTATTCCATTGCATCCTGCTCTGCTTCATTTTTGATTACAAACTCTACCACCTTGGGTTTGGAGTGCTCATCAAACGCGTCGATTCTCTGACGACAACTTTCACAAATAGGCGATATAAGACCACATACTGGGGTGATCTGAGAAAAATAATTAAATTAAATTGTGATATCAAAATATAAAAACCATTCAGGGTTGAAAGCTAATTAAACAAATAATAATAAAAATGGATATCCAACTATCAATCATATTTTTTTATCCTAAATATTCATAATAGTAGAAATAGGGCTCCAATTTATTATTGTTGTACAGTTTGAATGTTGAAGATGCATTGTAAAAATTGCGCGCACGGCATTTCAAAGAAATTACACTTCAAACCCCTCGTACATCTCACCAGAAACTGATATCTATCAATCTTGAAACGTAACATGTAAACAAACCAACGGTATCTATCCATCTTACAGGCGATTTCTTACCTCTACTCGGGTGCACTTATAAATTTTGTTCAGCATTCGTGTATCGTCCGCATCGCAAAATATAGATTCCATATCTCCTTCGGACGTGCCACATATTTTGCATGCTTTTTCCGTTTTCACAAATGGGCTGCAAATGAAATACTCTGAATCAGAAACTGATCCCTTATCACATCGGACGCAACGTCGCACCAAGGGCACTTTCATTTTATTAGCAATTCGAGCCAGCAGGCAGGCTTCTTCGGGAATAAATTGCCAAAACTTACCTGTCGACATCTGTCAAACCTGCCATTGTCGCAGATTTTAAGTGTTATTCACGAGAAAAATACAAATTCCTTCGCAAAATGTTCATCACTTACAGCATCGAACTAATCTCATATTTGTTTTGACATTTGCAGCCGAACAAGTGAACCGCTGCTCCAATAACGCACATGTGTTACGGATTCGAAACGACGGTGGTGAATAAAGCATGCACTGTCAATTAGGAATACGCAACCCGCAGCATTTGTTATGATAAGGTTATTCTACGTGAAGCAGAATACTATCTATAGTGATTTTCACTGGTGGTTAACAAAGATTGCGATGCGACAAGATAGCGACAAAATGCCGCAAAGAAAACGAAATGGTTCTTCGCATCGATTCAACCCATTCGAGACCACAAATCAGAAAAATATTTTTTTTAAATTGGCCGTTAAGGCTGGGAACCATTTCGCGGTTAATTTTAACTTTTGGTCGAAATCTGACACTCGAGCGGTTATTTTGTTGTTGTCAAAAATGGCATGGTTATTTTTGACGGATCGATGGTTATTTTCCGACCCTGAAAAAAAATCTTGCAACGAAAATTCTAATATTATATCTTAATTTCAAATTTTTTCCAGTGGAAAATAATCCCAAATAACTTTACGTCCGTCAAACTTTGCAATAGGCCGCAGTTTTAGTTAAATTTAACTACCTGACACAAAATAACCGCTCAAGTGTCAGATTTCAACCAAATGTTAAAATTAACCTCGAAATGGTTCATAGCTTAAATGGCGATTGTTTTTATACTTTATTATGATACTTTGTATCAATCGACGTCTTTGTCTGTAAAGCCTCGTGCTTCACTCGGAACATTAACAATATTAGCCATACAATTAAATTGCTAAAAAAATTGTAAATCGTCTACTCTAAAAATTCAGTCGTTTTTGACCGATACATACTTGTTGATGCTTTTATTGAACAAACAAACAATTCTTGTTACTAGAGAATATTATCTTTTAAATCTGCAATTGCCTCTAATCCATCAGACGATTTAGTTCTCTTTTCGCTCTAATTCTTGATATAAACATGCTGTAAACTTTAATACAACAGATAGCGAAGTGGTTGGAACAGAAGTCCAATACTGCATACTGAAAATCTTACAAAGCAAGTATTAAATTTTATAAATATGACGAGAAAAACTAGACAATAAGTCCGACGCAATTTAAAAAATCTGTGAAATGGAGGACTGAATATAAAAGTTTCAAAACTTGAAAGTTTGCAAAAGCTGCTAACAAAAGAAATCGGCGCCTACCGAATGTCGTTGGTCCACCGAAAAACGAGCTCAAAATCGATATGAAGCTAGAGACACTGGACCCATGTAATGCGACCTCAACCTGTATCTGTAGTATTGGGGGGGTGCTCGGATCTCGACTTCGGCAACAACAAAAACGATTTCTTAAGGCTTGTCGATTCGAACTCCCACGACGTTATCAGTTGCTGTTTTTTTTTCTGCCATTGAAATTCTATGCTAATTTTCTGAATAAATATTTTATTGTATTTGTATTATGGTATTTTTCATTTCACAGATTTATAGGAAAATCTAAAATATTTCCCTTTTGACTTCAACCAATATTTAAAATAGAATTTTCTGGTATCTATATTTGATATAAACTGAAAGGTAAATGTGTTATGAATAATACATTACATTTCTTCTATGAAACACGTAACTCTTACTGGATTATGCATTAAACAGCTTTTAAATGTCAGTCCATTAAAAGCTACGTGAAAGGTAGGGTGGAAAATATTCACATAACTTTCCACGTAACTATAACATAATTATTATTTTGAGTGTAAGAAATGTAATGCATATACGGAAATAAAATGAAGTGGTGATTCACAATTGAATCTTTGTAATAAAAAAACAAATTGTTTGTTTATTTTTAATTACTGAAGGCTCAGTAATTCATAAATTTCACTTCGTTGCTTTTGTCGAATATTCAGTAAAGGTTATGCCGAACAGACAGTAAACTTTTTGCTGACAATTTCGATAACAACTGACGTTTGTTGAATTCGAGATTGCCGAGACTTCGCCAATTTGTCTTTTGCCGAGATGATTACCAAGTACTCGGCGGTACAAATCTCGGTAATTATTTTGCCGAGATTCAGAGAAAAAAGTGTGTAACAGTTCGGCTGAAAAGTTCGTATCGTTTAATAGAAACACACATTTTTTTGACAAAATTCGTTTTTTTATTCAACATAATTGCCATCAGAAGCGATACAGCGATTATAGCGATCTTCCAACTTTTCGATACCATTTTTGAAGTACGATTTGTCCTTTGCCTCAAAATAGACCTCAGTTTCAGCGATTACCTCTTCATTGCTTCTAAATTTTTTACCAGCGAGCATTCTCTTGAGGTCTGAGAACAGAAAAAAGTCACTGAGGGCCAAATCTGGAGAATACGGTGGATGAGGGAGCAATTCGAAGCCCAATTCGTTCAATTTCAGCATGGTTTTCATCGACTTGTGACACGGTGCATTGTCTTGATGAAACAAAACTTTTTTCTTCTTCAAATGAGGCCGTTTTTTTAAATTTCGTCCTTCAAACGCTCTAATAACGCTATATAATAGTCACTGTTGATGGTTTTTCCCTTTTCAAGGTAGTCGATGAAAATTATACCATGCGAATCCCAAAATACAGCCGCCATAACCTTACCGACCGATTGTTGAGTCTTTCCACGCTTTGGGTTCGGTTCATCGCGTGCAGTCCACTCAGCTGACTGTCGATTCGACTCCGGAGTGAAGTGATGGAGCCATGTTTCGTCCATTGTTATATATCGACGAAAAAAATCGGTTTTATTTCGATATAACAGCTCCAAACACTGCTCAGAATCATCAATTCGTTGTTGTTTTTGATCGATTGTGAGCTCACGCGGCACCCATTTTGCACAAAGCTTTCTCATATCCAAATATTTGTGAATAATATGTCCAACACGTTCCTTCGATATCTTTAGGGTGTGAGCTATCTCGATCAACTTCACTTTACGGTCATTGAAAATCATTTTGTGGATTTTTTTCACGTTTTCATCGGTAACAGCCTCTTTTGGACGTCCACTGCGTTCATCGTCTTCGGTGCTCATATGACCAGTACGAAATTTTGCAAACCACTTACGAATTGTTGCTTCGCCCGGTGCAGAGTCTGGATAACACTCATCAAGCCATTTTTTGGTATCGGCGGCACTTTTTTTCATCAAAAAGTAGTGTTTCATCAACACACGAAATTTCTTTTTTTCCATTTTTTTCACAATAACAAAAGTAGCTTCACTCAAAATGCAATATCTCACAAACTAATAATCAGATAGCTGTCAAATTTATACACGTATCTTTTGAAGGTTGGTACTAACTGAAAATGGTATGGATTTAATTCTAGTGGCGCCCTCTCATAGAAACGATACGAACTTTTCAGCCGATCTGTTACTAAAGTAAGTACTATATGAGGTATATATAGCAGCTATTGTGTTTTATTAAAATCCAACTACGATTTCACCAACCAACGTAATTGTGGCACTGACCGTACATATAATATTTTCGGAAGTTGAACTCTGATACATCGAAATAATGTATCAAATTGATGAGCTGACTTGTCTTAAGTGCATGAACCTCAGATACCAACCCGTGTACAACTTGACAGCTCCCACACATCGAGAATATAAGTAAAAGTTTTGGTTCTCTTGTTTCACAATGGCGTCGCAAATGGAATAACATTTGGAAATAACGTATCTGTTTTTCGACAATCTGCGGTTTTAATTTTTATATATAAATAAGTAAAATAAATTTTACTATCATTTCTTGACATTAATAAAATAATTATGGTGATAAGTTACTATGGTTTAGTATAAGTATAATTTTTCTCTTTTTATCAATAAAAGGTTTAAAAGTAGTTCATCACATTTCAATGAACAATGAACGTGAATTAATTTATTCTACTGAATCTTGAAGAAAAATACTACACACTTAATTTTTTTAGCTGAGTCTCGGCAAAAAAATGCCGAGATTCGCACAGCCGAGTAATCAGCAATCATCTCGGCAAAACTAAAATTACTGAGCGTCTCGGCACCCTCAAATTTGACAAACGTCAAATATTGCCGAAATCGTCAGCATACGATTTACTGCTTGCTCCGTGAAACGTTCACTGAATATTCGGCAATCCAATAAAACGAAAAAATGAAAAAAAATAAATTACCGAATCATCAGTAATTAAAAATCTAGTGAATTAATTTTGTTTGAAATTTCTCAACATTATAAACACGCCATTCAGGATCAAAAATTCATTTTATTGACACTTAAAGGAGGCTCACAAATTTGTTGCCAGTAGTGCTTGAAGCCTCTACCTGAAAACATGTAGCATTAAAAAAACGGCGTTTCCGGATGCGGCCACCTTGAGTCGAACTGGAAATATGAAAATAAAAATAAATATATATATATATATATATATATATATATATATATATATATATATATATATATATATATATATATATATATATATATATATATATATATATATATTGATTTTTGGCTTACAAAAATGTTCAATATTTAATGATGCATATACGGTATTGTTCAAAAAATAAACTTACTTTGATCCATTGAATTATTCCATGCATTGGGATATTTTTTCGCATATCCCCCAAAGTTTTGTCTCGAGGACGCTTTGAGCCCCGTGTTGGGTGTTTTCCCTTATAATCGCGAGTACTCTGATAAAGTCGCTTTTTATAAAGCGAAACATGTCACTATATTTATTCAATATTTTTACTTGCAAGTGGTTCCACGCTTCTTCGAAGATTATCCATTTTTTCACTCGAGAATTTCATCAGAAAATAATCGCGCAATGCGAAGCGAAAATGTAACGCGGCAATAAATGACAGCTGTCGTGCTGAATCTCGGCCACAGCTAGCGCATATTCCGAAATCTCGGCAAATGTCTCTGCTGATGTCGGTATATCTGTTGTTTACTGATAAATTCAGCAAGCAATTATGCCAAATTTCGGCAAAGTGAAGCATTTTACCGAAATATCAGTGAATGCATTTAACGAAGTTCAGAAAACTGCGTATTGATTACTGAGCAATCAGCAAATTTACATGTTGCTGATCAGTTTCGGCATTTTATTATGCCGAGCTCAAGAAATGGTTTTAAGTGTGTACTAATTAGCAAACTAAGATTAAATCTATGGTTCCCTCATCTTTATCCGAGTCGTTAGAAGATCATCCAATGATAACAAATACTCCTACAAATGGCTTCTGAGTTCCTTGCTATCAAAATGAAGAAACTTTTCTTCGTTATTTTCATATACAAAGTTATTCTTCTTTCTTTTGAATGCGCAAAATAGTGATTCAAACCCGTTTCCTTTTGAACGGTTTGAAGTTAAAATTGAATTATTTTGATATCCTTATGTTGGGCTTTTGATGTTTTCAAAACTGGAAACGGCAATGGAAAACGACGTATTCTTGTATTTAGGGATGTCGGAAATTTCGAATTACTCGATTATTTAATAATCGAGTATAATTTTGAAACTAATCGATTGCAATTTATTCGATTATCTAGGTTATTAATCGATTACTCGATTATTCATTCGATTATTACTATGGGAATTTTTTAACTATTCGATTAGCTCAATAATCGAATATTAGTTTTATGCTAATCGATTAAATATTACTCGATTATCTGGGTTATCAATCGATTACTCGATTTATCGATCGATATTACGACATCCCTACTTGCATTCATCATTTCTATAAGAATATTCCTAGAATGAAAACGCTCTGAACTGCAAGAAATATTTTTTTCACTCAAATGTTTAAAAACTCAACGCTTACTCTAATGTATGAATAAATGCGAGAGAACTTATGGCAATGAGTTTACTTTACTCAAATCCATACTCAAATTTTGACATATTGTTCCAGTTTATGAATTGCAGTAATCGCAACTCAAACCATGAGTTTTGTTCAAAGAGCGTGTACGCTACAGAATAATTACAAAGTTTTGCCCAAGTAGAGTCAAACTTTACGTCAGTTTGAGGATTACAGCTGCTATGCACGAGGTCTTAATTTACTAACGAGTCGAAGACAAGATGTAAAGAAGCAAATGGAACTAATTTTTGTTAATATAGATGATGCCAGTTTTTTTTCAGATTTTTCCTTTAGAAAGGAACTGATTTTATTCTTTAGCACCTAGCATCCCTGCCTTCGCGTCTTTTTGGTGGCTTTCGAGATCCGTTTTTGTTTAGCAGCCCTTACACGTGACAATATTATTGTCAATCCAAAGTATTGTCAATACCGTCAATCCAATTGACTTGGTAACTTGAGTCCGCATTTTTCGAGAAAATCAAGCGTTTGGAGCTTCAAATATTGCAAATGAACATTGAAATATTGAGAGATGAGTTCATTGCACATATTTGGCAGTTTCCTCTCTGGAGAGAAAGTATTGTCGGATTGATGAGCAGTTTTGATTTCTTGACAATATTTTCGTCAATACAATGAAATTTCCACTACACGATCAAAAGTATTGTCAATACTCCTTGTATTGACAATAATATTGTCTCGTGTAAGGGCAGCTTTTCACTCCTAGCCTTCCTGACTGTTGTCAAACGTGTACTGAAAAAATAGGGACGTTATTGCCCCGTTTACACTTCTGCTGGCTGCCAGCATGCTGGTGTCAGTGTACTGCCCTCTTAGGAAAAAACGTTCAACTGTGGTCCAGTGATCCAAAGTATTAGACCAACGAAGGACCACCGTTGAACGTTTTTTTCCTAAGAGGGCAGTACACTGACACCAGCATGCTGGCAGCCAGCAGAAGTGTAAACGGGGCATATGGATTGTGCTTGCAGAGAAACCTAGCTTTATTGCGACCGCACAAAATTGCTTCTCATACTTAGTCTTCTTTTCGGTTTCTTTAGTATCACTAAAATTGGTTCATCAGTCTGCGAAACCAAGGGTTATTTTTCAAAGGGTAGACGAAGTATTTTCAGAGAAATACGTATTTAAGGGTGTCCAGACTTTGTTGCGAATAAGCCTTGGTGATATTTAACTAATAATTTTAGGAATAAGTAAAGCAAAGACACTCATGTTATATTTAACAACGAACTCAAAACATACATACTTTAATCATAACTTTGTTCTAAACAGCTTCAACTATTCTTAATCTTACTACTTCCGTTAGTCTCCGATTCTTTTTTGCTTGAATCATTGGACGACTTTGAAACGTCTGAAAAAAAGGGTTGAAAACAGTTTTACTAGATTGCTATTTGATGGAAGTTTACCTTGAAGTCTTTTGATAACAGAAGCGATCGGTAGCTCCACCATTGTACATAGCAGTAGACCAGCGCCATATGATATTCCGAAAACTACCAGACAAGCAGATACCTGTAATCCAGATCGAACATAAATGACATACTCGGAACGGGTGTTCGAACTCAATTGGATACTCACGAAATTAGACACGTCGAACACAAAACCGTATCCTCTAACTTTCGTGAAGTAGAATCTAATCGCATTGTATTGGGCCAAATAAACACAAAATGACAAACGTCCGATGGCAAGTACAACCGGATGACGCATAATACTCGGCAGTCTGGTGCTACCGTCCGTAGACCCATACAATAATCCTACTCCGCACATGATTCCGAAGAAGTTTCGATGTGCCGACGCGTAAATCGCCATCCATAGGGACGAAGAACTCGGCTGAATTCCATAGAAGAATGTAGCCGGAGCAGACATCAGTAGAACCATGAGTGGAGCAATTCGTTTCAAGTGCTTGTAAATGGCCAAATTTGCAAGATACTGTGGGTCTTTCTGAGCTCGGTGGTACGCAATTCCCGCTATTATTCCGGCAAAGTAACTGCATGTATGAGGGTGTGCAAGAACGTAATCTCGGAACATCCATTTGTAGAAGAAAAGCATAAATCGGAGATGTCTACAATAAAAGAGCATCCGTGTAGCAATCCTAGTATTTAGATATCAGTTCTTCGCCTACTTGAAATTTAGCAATATTACGCCCACGAAATTGAATACGTAATTATTTATCACAGGAGCGATTATCGAAACAGTAATCATCGTAACTATTGCTACCTTCAATGACTTTGGAAATCTCCAGATCAGCATCATAATGATCATACCGACGCAGAAGAATTGAAAGTCGGCGGCCATGTACCAAGTCTGTTGCATGCACTGTGAATGAAATAGAAAAGAAATTCGTATTAGAAGATAGCTTTTCCATCCGCTAGATACTCACAGCCTCATTATATTTGTAGTAATTGTTGATGAACAGAAAATTTGACCAACCATTCTTCCTACAAAAGTTTATTTCAATGTCCACCAGTCGATGCGCGGTCGGACCATCGCCAATCCGGTCAAGCCACGAAACCTGATAGAGCCACATGACTAAGTACGCCGGAAGCATCCTAGAAGAAGTTCTTCCCATATAAGCTGACCATGCAACTTACTATTGGTATTAAAACAAACAACCTCAAATACCGATTCATCACACCGGCGAAAAATATCGTCCAACGGAACTTGGGACCCGTCTCGATTAGTGCCAAAAAATGTACCGTCAGCAGCATTCCACCAATGGTGAAAAATGTGTGCACCAAAAATGGAAACACGGCCGATGCCATTCTAACTACGGCATTCGCGTACAGTGCTTCTATTAACTCGGGATTTTCCGTCGGGCTTGCCCCGAACGCCATAGTGGTGTGCACCGTGGTTATGAAGAACACCGACAAAACCCGCACCGATTCCATGAAAGCTAGGTCTCGCTGGAGTTTGGTCCGTGGTTTCACCAGCAGTCGGCGGAAGCTTCGTTTCAGGGAGAATTCCATCCAGATGTCATTTTCCGGGCTGTTGGAATCATCCTCCACGGCGACATGATTGTTGTTCACGTTGCGTACGACCCGGTTGTCACGTAACGTGGCACGAATCATCAGTATAATGATTGACCCAATCAAAACAACGAACAGAACATGATACAGGGAGATCGGTTTGCGTAAGCTTGCGGATGTTGCACAATGTTCTATCAGGGAATAGCTGGACAGGTTGTAATCTCGATGCAGCTGATATCCAAGGCAGATATTGGTGATATTGCCGTACGCACGTTTGAACTCATCCATTCCAGGGACGAATTGTTGATCAAATATGTACTGGAAAAAAAATCGAATTGAGATAGTGTTACGATAGACAGTCAATAACATACCGGTTGTTCAATCTCAATTTTCCCCTGGTTGTAAATATTTTGTTGATTTTCCGTCAGCCCATTCACCAGTTCCGTACAATGTTTAACGCAGAAACCCCGATCTAGCAGATAATGTCTATATTGGGTATCCGTTACGGAGCGTTCCTACCGATTAAATGGACATTAATGATTATTTGATGAGGAACTATAGATGGTAAGTTCTGCTAACCATGATTATATTCCAAAGCTGTGACGAATTGTCCGGCTTGATAATGATCCTAGCCACGCAGTAGACGTTTTCTGGGCCATCGGTAAGACATCTAGTCCGGTCCTCGAAATGATACATCGGTGGCATCTGAACATTATCGTAATCTGGAACAGTGAAAACGATAGCCGATTGAGCTGAGTTCTAAATAGTACTACTTGGGACACTGTATTTGCTTCTAATAGTAAAACTGGAAGTTTCTGTCCAAACATGGTATCAGTAGTAGTACGAGGCGTTCGCAAAATTAATTTTGAATCTTGAATTGAATATGAACTAGAAAAGGAGTCAGGAATACCAAGGGTGAACACAATATCAGTTTGTGACGATAATTTTTGTTTCACATTCAATCGGTTCTACGCTCATTGCTAAGAATCCAAACTCAATTTGCAAACTTTTAAATATCCATCTACTAGGTTTTATAAGAAGTCATCACAAACGAGCTCGTGATGAATAAAGTTCAAGATTTGTTTACATTTCCAATCACAGGTATTCAGATTGGAATGAACATGTAAACAAACAGCCGTCAGCTGTTAAACGATGTTCATTCGGAGAATTTTGCTGAGGTTATGTAGCGGTCATGTAAAACTTGTTCACGACATAATTAGGTTTTGCACGAACATAACATAACCTTACAAAAATAAACAAAATGAATCAATTTTGACAGCAATCAGTGGTTTATTTGTGTTCATTGCGTTCATTCTAATTTGAATACGTGTTAATAGATATGTAAACAAACCACTGATAGCTGTCAAAAGGTGAACTTGATTCATCGGCAGTTTATTGATAGTTCATTCGAGTGGTCATCGTGCAAAACCTAATAGATATGTAAACAAACCACTGATAGCTGTCAAAAGGTGAACTTGATTCATCGGCAGTTTTTTGATAGTTCATTCGAGTGGTCATCGTGCAAAACCTATTAGGTTTTGCACGATGACCACTCGAATGAACTAGCAATAAACTGCCGATGAATCAAGTTCACCTTTTGACAGCTATCAGTGGTTTGTTTACATATCTATTAACACGTATTCAAATTAGAATGAACGCAATGAACACAAATAAACCACTGATTGCTGTCAAAATTGATTCATTTTGTTTATTTTTGTAAGGTTATGTTATGTTCGTGCAAAACCTAATTTAGGTTTTGCACGAACATGCCATAACCTCACAAAATGAACAGAATGAACTTTATTTGACAGTCGACGTGTACTTGTTTACAGTTTAAAAGTTCATCAGAGGTTCATCGTTCGAATGTAAAAATTGCAAGTCGCCTCACACTAAACAGATTCATACATATATCACTCCTTGATGCTGGAAACAAATACAGGGCAATCTTATTAGTTTTTTTCACTGTGGAATACGTTTTTAACAGGCAATTTTTCGTCATTTTTCAATACGCTTCCAATCGTAGTTTCTTATTTTGTCGCGTAGGTCTTTGCCGATTATTCCGAGTCGTATTTGTATTCGGACGCTGTTTCGAGCCGCCCCAACATGGGGAACAGACGGCTCTCTCTATGTAAAGAGAAGGCAAGCCCCCCCTTCCCTGTCAGCATACGACCAAGGGGACCAGGGTTAGTTACCCGATCTTTATGTGTTTAAATTTTTTTATGTGTTTAAATTCTGAAACACAAAATCAAAACTGAAGTAATGAACGCAAGTAAACACGTTATCTCTTACGTCGTCGTTTTTCAAAGACAGAATATTTTCATTTTAAGAGAAATTCGTCGTGCTTTTCACTGAATTTATGTTGCAAAAATTACCATCGTAGCAGAAACACACCTGAAGTTATACCCAACAACTTCAAGTGCGTTAAGTTTAAATTTCATAGAAATCAGTCCGAATGGATTATGATCCGAGAAAATTTAATCGTGGTGTATTATCATAACATGAAAATATATTATTTTCCCCAAATCATGACTCGTTTTGCTCATTTCAAAAACGGAATTTTGACCGTGTAGAGATTTCCACAATTTGGTCCTTCTAAAAGGCAGAAATGAATCCTGTACAGCATCTTGATAGTTTCTGTCAATGAAATATGCAAATCCGAAATGAGATAATCGACGTCAAAAATCGTTTAAAATTTTAGTAATGAAAAGAGGGAAATTTTCGCAATCCACACAATCGATCAACTATCAATTCGAATTCGAAAGTGTAAAGAAATCGTGGCCGTTTTATTCGTATTCATGACATCCAGTTATGTCTCTGACATTACACACTCGTACTTTTTTATTTACCGTGCTGGCAGTTTAGCAAAGACACACATCCCAAACGAGTAATGAAACGTTACAGTCGAGCAATGACATACACTCTAAGCGGAAAATGAAACGTTTCATTGAGGTTTCACTCGTGCAACTGAGCAATGACCCAATCCCAGCGAAGTTTGAACTTATTATTCAGTTCTTTGAACTTAAGATGCAACTTTAGATTGCAATGAATATTTTTTACTGCTATTCACTTCGGGGGCAGCTAATCGTTCACCGCTTGAACAACGAAATTTTGCCTAAGTAGCTGCTTATAGCTTTATCACTAAACTCACAGATGACATAGAAATTCAACAAAAGATTAAAAATCCCTAGAGGGAATTCAGACAAAAGAGCAAAATGTTCACAGGGCATTAAGAAATTTTTACTCCACTTGCAGATTGGTTCGCTAGAAGACCTTTTTCGATTCTGTTTTCAAGAATGTGCTAATGCTACAGGTGCATTTCTAATTACATTGACATGAACTGCCCGAAAATACATTACTCGCAGATGAAATTAAAACATTTATACTTTATATCTATTTAATACATGGAAAAGTTGTTTTATAATCAACTCTTATATTCTCCTGCATACTTTCACTTACATGAAACGACCACTACGCAACCGACAATTATTTATTCCGTTAGCCGAAAATTATTTATTTTATTGTTTACTAGTTTGAAGAGAAGAGTTTACATAATGCAATAATTTTTTGAGTTTTGGAGGGGGTTTGAACCTCTGAAACACCCTCTTGTATACGCACCTGGACGAACTGGCCAATGCAGACTTTCAATATGAAACGTTGTAAAGTGACAGCACTTGAATACAGCAATTTCGTTTACCTGAATGATTATGACAAAATCAACAAATGTGACAGATCAACAACATTTTAGTTGAAACAACAATTGCAATATTGTAATTTTGTGATCTGCGGGCTCTCCGTGTTGAAGAATTTTCCAAAAAAAAACATAACATTACATTTGCTCTACAATAACTCTGAATAAATATTATTCAATAAACACCCGACTGTTACATTTTGATAACGAATATGAGTAAATGTTCCGTAATAATCTGTGCATAACCCAGAATATTATTAACATAGCGATCAAGGTTATTATTTTTTAAATAGAAACATAGATAAATTTAATGAGTGGGAAATTTCTTATTGAAATTGTTATTTATTGTCGATGCAAGTTCTTCCAATTTATTTTATATTATAATATTGATTCAACCACATTGTTTCTTGTTCGTTTTTAACCTTAGGTATACTTTTTTAGACTATACTAGGCTAATATAGTATTGGAACACACTAGAGATGGGAAATCCGTTCACGAACAGTTTAACAAGTTATTTCTCCTCGAAGAGTGAGTGAATTTGAGTTCTTCATTCAAGAATGATAGTTCTCTATATAGAAATGAAAAAAAATCGAATTCTTGGAGGATGTATACAAGTTAGTGCGTTTTTCGGAATGTTTTCTGATTTGAGGAATCTGGTAGAAGTTACACACATTCGTGACCTTTGATAGCGTATAGAAAGAGAATGATTGTTGGTAGAAATACATGCCAAAAGTACTCACTATTTTTGAATCTGTAATCTGTAGCTCTCATATTATTTGCGAAGAAACATACAAAGTTTCAGAAGAACGAAACCAAAAAGGTTAAAAAAGGGACAAAATTATTGATATATAAAGAAAGAACAACGAAAGAACGATTCAATAGATTTAATTCTTTCGGTAGAACTATTAAATTTTGAGCGATTCTTTGTAATGAACGGTTTTGCCCAATCCTAAGAGTCTTAAAAACTACTGATTTTCCAGAAAGCCTTAACAAGACTTATTTAGTGGTTGTTTTACAAAAGACTGAATAGTTCGGATAATAACAATTTCAATTTTAATTATAAGGCTTTAAAATTAATGCTTAATTATTTGGCTTTCAAATGACTGATGGTATTTCTGGCTACCAAGAAAACACTAACAATAATCGAATTTGGGGTAAAAGCTGCACTAAAGAGAATTATTGAAGAGAGCATGAAGTCTGAATATAATGTGTTGAAGATATATCACTTTTATCATATCCGCTGGCCAGCTATGTTTCTTGTTCTAATCATACTGTTACCTCGAATTAATTTGAAATAGTCAAAAAGATTGAGTTTTTATCTTGAAGAGCTAGTACATACGAATAACATTAGTAGCAAAGTAACAGACAAACTAAAGATGGAATACATTGAGCTGTGTGGTACTGTTGGTTCTAAGATGAATATTTGGATAAATTGTGGATGAGGTCTCCTATTAAGCAAACACTCATACTTAAACAAAAACGTTTTCAAAGTCTTGTGGCTCAGCGTTTCGTTGATAAATGAATGCTGGGAGCGTAATTAACAAAACAGCACTCAAAACCATATAATCGATACAAGGAGGCTGTCGAACCGAAGAAACAGTTTCTAATCAAGATTAGAGCTTATATTTTCACTCTGCAGATCTCCACCTGTCACCCTTTTCACAACCGGAAGTCGGATCCGGATGAAATTCGTATGGGACCACAAGAAAATCGGTTCAGCCATATCTGTGATAATTGATCGCTCAAAAATGTTACATACATACACAATTTCTGATCTTTACGAACTGATTCGAATGGTATATGACACTCAGCCCTCCGGGCCTTGGTTGTGAAATCGGTTTTCGCAGTGATTGCATAACTTATCCATATGAGAAAGCCAAGAACGACTTCTTCCCATTGTTATGTGCACTTGGTATAATGAATATATCCTATTTCTAAATCGAGAAACCCAAAAAATACTTTATTTCTCAACTCTCGATGTTCTTTTGGATATGGTATTTCTAGAAATATTCAAAAATATACTGAACATAGACGATTTCAGCCTGTTCTAAAAACCGAGAATTTTTTATCTCGCGCACCGGGAAAACCGGGAAAAAACCGGGAAATTGAAATCGTCAATTCACTTGCCACCCTGCACATGTTTAAGAAAAATAAACTACTAAAATTAAAATTAAGCACTTTAATACAAATCACATAATTAATAAGTCGGAACCAAACTCATCAAGCTTGTGGCATAACCTTCTGGTTATGCATAAACAACTCTTCATAAAACCATAAGAATGAACTTTCAACTACGAAAATATCGTTCGCGTGCACTTTGAAGCTCCACCGAAGGTCGACCCGAAACCTGAAAAGACTGCATCGCATAGCGAGAGGAGCTCAAATCGAGAAGCTGCATGGCATGCAACTAATTTAAGCCACCGAAACCCCGAACCTAGTCTAATGAGCTAGCCTATCTAATAGTTTCATTACCAGCAACAGTTCTTTCAAAATCGCGCGACACGCATCTCAGCGACCTTCACCGCGCGTCGATTTTGTTTGCCTTGCTTTGGTAATTTTCGCGGGTGGCTGTTTATTGAAGTTCGATGCTTGAGCTTTCGAGCACTTTCTCAAGTATCCATTACCACTTCTCGTGCACTGGATCGGCGTATTATTATTTTGTGCGTCGAACTTCAACCGGTTTTGATTCTGAGTAGTCTAGATTTTGTTTTTTTTTGTTCGGTTCTAGAACCTGTATGTAGAAAGGCACTCACGTTCACTATCGTTACATCCGACAAGACCGGCAAGACACAGTAGGCCCAGAGCGATGCCCGATAAGGCTCGCATATCCTTGACAACGGTCAGCACTGCTTCGCCAAAGCGCACCATGATCGATCACGCGCGGCACTTCTGAAAACGATCCACTAGCCACGACAAACCGAATGAAATTGATGCTGAGCAGATGACGGACTACTGCTTCACCTCAGAACTTGCGTCATAGAGGGGATAAGTCCCGGTCTTTGGAAGCTGAAAATTTAGTTGGTGTTTGCACAATGCTTTTTTTGTCAAGAAGCAATTTCGTAGTGAGTTGAGCCCACGATCTTGAACTCGAACAACGAATGCAATTGGCTCGTACTATATGCTGGGTACTTACTCGAACCTTCGCTTGTCGGGAAAGGATCAGTGCTGAAGGCTATTCGAGATTATTTATGTGTACATTCACAATGAAGGCAGTTCCACAACTTCACAACAGGTCAATTTAGGTACGCTCTTTCGAAGTTTATTTTCTTCAACACTTCTATGTCTGCATGGCGAAATCTGTTCGAAAATAACAAAGCCGGAATTCAGAAGAAAGTAAATACATGTGGTACGTAAAGGGTGAAACATGTTTCATAACATTCAGTGTCAAGTTCAGTCGACAACGTAAATAATGAATCGACCGTGTCTTTCGTTGGCGGAACCAATTACGCACAACTACAAAATTTGCTACGCCCACCATAGATAATTATCAAGAGTTGCTGCTATATTACCTAATATCGTCAAACAAATTGGATGACTCGTTACATCAAGTACAGCCAGGTTGAAGGATCCACTCGAATATCTAGCATTCAGTGACGAAAGAAATTGTAGCTAAGATTGGAGTGTATTTAAATAGCTTCGACAATCAATACCGAGAGATTAAATCACCTTGCTAAAAGTTTATTCTATAAAGTCAATTCACGGAGTTGAACACAGGTAATTCAAACTGTAATCGAACAAGGGGTTCTCACATTATTCAAAATGTGTAGATCAACAAATTTAATGTCCGCATCATTTTGAAATGAAAATGACAGAAATTTGCTTCAAATGTCATCGCTTGCCTTGCCACTACAGATCGACCTTAAAAACATGATCACCGTAGCCGACTCTTCGTCGTGTAATTTTTATGAGACCCCCTTCCTAAACCACGTAGACTAAAATTTGGTTCTTCTGAACCCCCGTCCCCCTTTACACTCTTAATACCAAGCCTAAAAAAGTTACGCGGAGCACCAAGCCTGAAAAAAAGTTGGAACAGTAACTTTGAGCTGTCATAGCTCAGCTGTTACTTGACCAATTTCGATAAATTTTACACTGCCCGCAGATTCTGAATTTTGAAATTGAATTCAAAAATTAATTTCTTGTTCAGAAGTCAATTCTAAAACTCAGGTTCGAAGTTCAGATCAGTTGTTCCAGAACCCAGATCAATCAATCAATATGCTGAATTTTGTTCATGCATTCTGAGGTTGAAATCCTAAATGAGAATTCTGTATTCGAATCTCGACTTTCTGGGACTTCTGGGAAAAATCGAAAAGTCGAGTTGAAATCGGTCGAACCATCACTGAGAAAATTGCTCATAAAAATAATTCGTTGAAGATGCACATACACACCGTTCGATAGTCGATTTTTCCAGCAATTCTTATACCTTTCTATAGAGAAAGGTGAAACATGTATATCTAGGCTGTGAGCCATTTCGCGGTTAATTTTTGCTTTTGGTTGAAATCTGACCCTTGAGTGGTTATTTTGTGTCGGGTAATTAAATTTAATTAAAACTGCGGCCCATTTCAAAGTTTGACGGATGGAAAGTTATTTGGGTTTATTTTGCACTGGAAATAATTTTAACTAAAGAATTTATATTAGAATTTTCTTTGAAAAATTTTTTTTCTGTGGCGGAAAATAATCATCGATCTGTCAAAAATAACCAGGACTTTCGAGCAGGGTTATTTTTGACATCATCAAAATAACCGCTCGAGTGTCAGATTTTAACCAAAAGTTAAAATTAACTGCGAAATGGTTCACAGCTCTAAGTCAAGAAATTAATTAACGTCCAATATAAGCCAAACGCTTATTAATTTATTTGCTTCTTAGTATCTGAAAACAGATTATTATAGTAAAATTTGAATTTATTTTATACTTACTGCATAACTTTTATCACCAAAATCGAAATAGTAAACAGTGTCAATGGATACGCAGTTTTTTAAAGATATTTAGGACTTCAGCATTTCCAATTGTACAGACAATTCATTGAAGTACACTGTCACGCTGACAGTACACCTTGACACTGTACCACATATCCTAAAACGTGTCTTAGAAAATTCATCGAAGTGTTCTTTATTCTAATTTGTATTTGGTCTGAAATCTTTTCGACAATTTCCAACTTTTAATGATTCTAATCACTTATTTCTATTGTTTCATATATTTTTGTTGCATTTAATCATCAATATTGGCATTCCGTTCAAAACCGGTTAACATTTCACAAATATCCAAGTGCAGTTGGCTCTAAGCTGAATTTAGAACTCCACAACCTACTCCAATGGATGTTTTCACAAACAATCACGATTTACAGAAAACAAAACTAAAGTTACACTGGAAACCGTTATACCATTTTGCAGGGTTTCTGATAAACCCTTTTCTATGGTACTACGATTCAGTGTTGTCAGGTGATTTGACAGGATATTGTAACTTCTTGACTTACCCGACAAGCTTCAGCAACACGTGACTCGGACTTGGTCGCAGGGTCGGCGCGCTACTGGGCAAACTAGAGGGATTTCGCGGATCTATTGCTTTATTAAAACACTCAAGTTTCTTTAACATTCGTTATATTTGTTTTTGGTGTAAATGTACGGTGTTTTTAATTGTGTCTATGGTGGGTTCACTGTTTCACTGGTACATACCAAACGGTTGACTGAACTGGCGAGAACTCGCTGTAAATGGCACCGATGAACCTCGGTGTAAGATGGTTGTGGCTGGGTGCAGGATATCTGATGTGGCGTGGGTGATGAGTTGGCGGGCTCAGAAAGGCGTTCTGAGCGGATCGTTCACAGGCGCTTCCTTCGTTGGCGAGATCGGTTGGCGACGGACGGTACCGTTCTTGCCAGACCGAGAAGGGATACTCTCCTTGGTGATTAGGGCCTTTGCCCGAGAGTTTTCTGTCCTCTTTAGCGGTTATGGTCGCGGTTGACCAGAGGACCAATCGCTGGTCTTTTACGGTTAGACGTAGACGACCGTTAAATCGTCTAGGCCGAAGCGTGTGCGGGTGTCTACCGGAGTTCACAACTGCCGGTATGCCAATTTCTGCTGTTAAAGTAGTAACCAAAAGGTCCTGCGGTGAAGTGAAAAAAAGCATTCCTCCGTTAGCTATGCTTGATTTCCCAATCAGGGATACTACCAAAATGGTTTTTCACCCTATTTACCTGAATGGTTAGTTTAGAATTCACTTAACCTTCTATTTCTTTAAACTATTTAACGACACGTCTTACGCACTCGCTCGCCTGTTTCAAAGTGAACGGCTTGATCTGCGGTTGCCTTCTTGGCGGGGTTTTCCAATTTCCCGCGATTAATCATCGGAAAATGGCTGCTTATCAGTATAACAGTTTTGACCCAGTGGTGATGTTAAGTGTAATTGAATTGAATGTAGTGTATGTTACTATAGGCGTTTTTGTGTAAAATTCAAGCGACGTGAGTGCATTGGTTTCCACATTTATATAGCACAAATAAAAAAATAAGTTTGATTCCTGTAACGTTTGGTTACAATATCTGTATATTTCTTTTAAAAAAATCGGTATTTATCGGTATCTATTTTTTTAAACAAATTGATTTAAAACGACGTTATCGGTTTGAAGGTTAACTTAATACGTATGTTAAAACTATTTGATAAATATTATGACTAAGTCCATAGTATTTGAGAAAAAAAATCATATTGTGATTGAAAATTAACGATGTAACGCGAGTTCGTTAAAATGGAACATACCTAATCTGCTTATAGAACAAAGCAAATTCCACAATCAAAGTACATTTTGATAGCTTGGTTGATTGTTAAAACAGTTTAAAAATATAATTTAAAACATTAAAATATATTCAAATAACTTGCTGATTTTTTTCATTCGATTGCAATTGACGATTTTCCAACTGATTTTTCAAGAGAAGCGATCATTCTGAAATGCTAATATGATTAGATGATTATCTTGCGAAGATATTTGTGTATACTTACATTTCTAATTATACATGTTATTATTGAAACTTTGCTTAACACTATTGGTTAGCAATAACTTTCCATGCACGTTATGTGTTTTGATATAGTCTTTGGTTGCAAGTATTCCTTGCATAGATTCAGCAGACAGACGATTTCTAACTTTCGTTTTATTCAGATTGTATTGTGAAAATAAACGTTCTACGCTGGCAGAAGAGTGTGGCAATATTAACAGTTCCGCGATAAATTGTTTCAAGTGGGGAAACGAGAACTCTCCATTTGGTCGCATAGTAGGAAGAACGCTTGACCGAAATGCACAGCTGTTTCCTCGTTCCTCTTCGGTAAACTTATAAAAATCGATATTCCGAATTTCGCGAAATTCTGAGTCCACTTTCTGAATGTTTTCATTTGACACCAAATTAGGAAACAGTTTTACCAATGGTAAAATAGATTCATGCGTTCGTTTAATTACATTTTTGGGGTCAATTAAAATCATGTTGTTCAGCACCGGCTCTTCGAGATAAAAACGAATCTGAATTTGATTTGCTAGTGAAATATAGAAATTCATTATGTTCGTTAAAAATTGTATCGCTTCTTCGTTATGAATTAGGTTATTCGATTGTAGTTC
This sequence comes from Malaya genurostris, assembly GCF_030247185.1. NCBI lineage: Eukaryota > Metazoa > Arthropoda > Insecta > Diptera > Culicidae > Malaya > Malaya genurostris. Next base: position 234,468,424 of record NC_080572.1, on the reverse strand, counting down.
CTCAAGGTGTGTTTTTGCTGATGTGCCGATGTACATTAATTCCAATTTTTTGCAGTTCTGTGGAATTAGTGTTATTTTTCCAAGGTCTTTGCAAGTTAGCATATAATCAGCAGTCAAGAAGTTATCCAAAATGGTTCGATATAACTGAGAAACTTCTGTATGAAGCCTACAGAGCTCAGGCGTTTCAGACTGAAATAATCTGTTTAACTTACTGATTGCAGGTAAAATGGAATTAAGAAACAGTAGATATGTTTTCGTAAGCGGATTTTGTAATTCTTTACGAATTGCTGCTTGCTTCTCACGGGTAGATTTGTCCGCCCTATCATCGACGAAGTTGAAGTACATCACCAGAACATCATACCGATCTAACATTCGTGTAACTACTCCCTCTAATGAAAGCCATCGTGTTGCTGAGGGATGTAGCATCTTTATCGGTTGCATCTCTAAAAGACTCTGCAATTCTTCGAATCTAGCTTGTCGCTGTCCGCCATATTTCAAAAAAATATACTCATTTCGACATACTCGCTCAACCTCACTTGGGATGTTCTTGCATGCATATGATGAACATAACGCAAACAAATGACAAATGCATTTCATTAGGAAAATATTGAGACAGTCGAATCGAAAGAATGCTGCAATTGAATGATTTTGACCCATCATAACATTGGCACCATCTGTACCTAATCCTATCAAGTTCGTTGCATAGGGTACACCGTCATTCTCAAACTGCGAAACTATGAGTTTGTGTAGCGCAGTAGCAGTAGTATCCGTGAGTTAGAATTTTATAAAAATAATCATGAATGACTAGCGCATCATTCCACTTATATGTTCGAACTATCATTGGAAGAGATTTTTGACCTGCGAGATCAGTTGATTCATCCACTAAAAGACTCCATTTCTTGGTTTTCATTAGGTGAACAAGTTCATCTGTTTGACATTTACCAAAAACATTTTTTTGAATTGCAGTAATTTTCGTGCGACCAGTCCTCATATTCTCAGCAATTTTTAAATCTTGAAATATATCTTTAGCCGTTTTAGCAAAATTCTCAATCATGCTAGCTGAAGCATTGTTTCGAACTCCCCAAGCACAAAGTCGAAGTTCAGCCTCGACAGTACCATCACATTGAGATAAAAAGGTGGCCATGGAATGACTACTACCAATATTTTTTGACATGTCACCATTCGAAATATGCTTGGTTGTCTTGTCTTCCGTGTCTTTCTAGATCTGCAAAACCACCTGTACACTTTATATTTTGCTTACAAACTCTGCGTAGCGTAGAGACCTCCCTTTAAACTTGTAGTAATCCATTGAAGTTTTTTCTCCCACTCCTTCGTGTAATGTTGAACTACTTTCATTTTCGTTTTAGGTTTGATTTTTACCGAATCTGAATTAAAGAAAACATAAATATTATATTACAAAACTATAAAATTTTTCTTCAAAGTAAAGTATTCCCATTCAATTTCGTGTGTTTTGGATTTTGTATGTTTTGAACACCATGAAAAAAAATTGAACAGGAAAACACTTAAACGTTCGTGAATATGGCTTAAACACATTATACTTTTAAGAGCTTAAAAACATCGGTTCGTTTCAAAATGGCTATTCATGTTCTGAACTATTTTCACTTTTAATAACTATAATCTGAATTCTACCAACACCCCATCGCTACATAAGAATACAACATTGCATTATTCCGCACTTGCCACTAGCGTCACAAAGAAAACCCAACACCAGGCGAACGACCGTAACTAGCTTAAGCCGGGTATAATTAAACGATATAGATTATAAAAGATAACCCAACAGGTCGTTCATCGAGTGAGCTTCGGGATCAATCATACAATTATTAAGTAGTGATGGAAATTGATTTAACATTAATAAGAATTGTTGATTACAATCCGAATTACAGCTCGGAGGTTTGTGACAAATACTACAGATCATACGATGCGTCGATAGCCGAATCCGAATAAAATTCAATTGCACAGGTTTTCACTCTCACCCTCCGATTAAAATAAGCATAACATAACAGACGCATATACAAACAGATTGCGTTCCCGACAAACTGAATCGCTTTGTACTGGAAACTCGTCCCTCAATGCGTCTAAACAAAAGCCAGTTTTCACGGTTGAAACGTTTTAGAAATGATGCATGCTAGTATATTGAAAATAATTGTAAAATTTGATTACCTGGCGAAGATGAAAGTTCGGACTCCAGAGAAGAATTTTTAGCTCTAGGTTTTCCTAAACCTGAGGACAAATAAACAAATAAACCCAATTTTATTAAGCAATTGTTTATAACTCACATAGGCTACTCTCCTCCAGAATTGGATTTTTTTTCCAGTGTCGCATTCTCAGCATAGTTTTTCCTATGCGATTCTTGCCCACATTATCAGATCCGAATGAATTCCGAATGGATTCCGAATCAATTCCGAATCGGCGAAAATTTTCATTCGGAATTTCATGTGGAAATCATAATGAATTCCGAATCAATTCCAACTCCAGTGCAACAACCGATTCCGAATGAATTTCGCCTACAACCGGTTGATTCGGAAATCAGTCGGAATTGAGTGAGAAGATGCGGACTGAATTTTCAATTTGTCTTCTTCTTCTTCTTTCCCGATTTTGCACGTTTTCGTGCTGACTTTCAGTTTATTTTTAAATGAAAACATTACATAACTGATTACACACATTGAAATCTTCATGTTTTTCGGATATACAGAACTAGTAAATAACCAGTTCTTCTTAGAATTCCAACATAAACTGTTGAAATTCGCTGGAAATTAACAAAACGGCCTACCTTAGTCAGCATCATCCATTCCTCTAGCTGGAGTGTAATGAAATGGCTTAAGTCGCCTAAATTTTACACTAACACATTCATAAAATGAGCGAATATTCAATGACATTTATAATGTCACTGTCAATCAGGTTGATCGAGCAGCCAACTCAGGCGAAAATTCTAGCACTGAACCGATCGAGCACTGAAAAATCATGCAGTCGAGTAAGAATTCATTACGCATTCCGTCATTTCGATAATGTGGGTGACTGCTTTTACCTGTAATAAAAATAATAGGGCAACGGCTCCCTATTTCATCTGAGCTCCTATTTCCATCTCATCCCTTCACCTCATAACTTTGAACATGAATAATATTTTACAACCTACCGGAAGCAAACTGTGAAATGTTTTAAAATGATTTGAAAAGCTATTGTCACACTTTCCTATTGAAAGAAATGGTTTTAAATTCTTCGGTGATCGTTTTTTTCATATAAAATAAACTCACTTTTCAATTAAGGACACATTTTCGTCTCAAGATTTACAGTTCGTCATGTTTCTGAATATCTACTAAACGATTCGTCTCAAAACATGATCACTATTTCGCACAATTACACTACCATTGAATGCTGGATGACTTCATAATTAGTTATGTTCACTTGCCACTTGTTTAGTTAACGATTCAAAACTTCAAAAATTACCCGACAAACAATAAAAGTCTTAAAAAATATGAGATGAAAGTTTTTCACTTCGTTCACTTGATTGCGCTTTGTTTTCATCTCATTTGGTTTCGCAAAGTTGCCAAGTTATCTCACAATGTTACAAAACAAAAATTGTTTATCTTCCTCAAATTATCGTCAAAAAGTATGTTTTTGGTATCCGTGACATTAGTTTAATTATATAATTGATATTAATATTTCAATAAAACTGTTTCAGTTTCGAATATTACCAGATAGAACGTGTTAAATACTAATGAAATAACCATTGAGGCAAATCTAGTAGCACTGGTTTTATTCCGCTATACGCCAACATAACTCTGTGAAGTGTGTGTGTTTCATCGGTTGAGCACAGAGATGCCAGGTATTTTCAATTATATATATGTATTACTTTGTATAGAAAGTCTATATCTGTTCTATCTGTTTTCACTAATAAAATGATGTTAAAAGATAGTTCTTTAGATCTCCGTAAGCCATTGCCCCATTAATTAGATAATTCAACGAGTAAATTTTTTACCAATAATAATAATGTGGAAAAATCCTGGTGGGTACGGTTGTATCGTTTGAGTTTTATATCTGGCAGCGGTGAGGCAGTCACCAGAGGCAGCGGTGAGGCAGGTCACCAGAATGTCTGCCCAGCCATATTTTTCCAGCTGGCAGAGTTAAGTCAGCCATCTGGCAGCCATGCGTATTCGGGTGAGAATGTAATAGTGGAATATTTTGTTTTGATTGCTGTCGCCATTGCTAATTTATAGGATGAATAAAAGATCAACGATAGGATGGATAAAAATCCATTGAGATGAAATTAGGAGCAGAGTAGTGAAAACATCATTAGTGTTTTTAGCTGTTTTTTAAATATTAGTTGAATTTTCAAGAAATGTGAATCTATTCTCAACGTGGAGCAAGGCGAATGAAGCAGTAATATGAAATAGTTACAATGATTTTAGTGGCTAAATCGGGGTTTGAAGGCGACGTCCTTACAAATGAGATGAAATAGGGAGCCCTTACCCTATAATTATATAATTTTGTTCCTGAAAACTACCACTAACCCGCTCTGGCAAAATATGTTAATGCTGGATTTGGTGTCGCGGTTCTGCACTATCCACATTTTTACGATTTCGGAGCATTTTAAAAGACTCTTTCGTTCAATTCATCCGGAAACGGCACAAAAAAATCCTTTCAGTTCATATTTTCGACACGACTGGAACACGCAAAACGAGATACTCAGAGTGCACTGACAGAATTCGGGCTTACATGTGAGTACAGACTCTCATAGCAACAGACCGGCGAATACTTCTTGGGGAGCCAAACGAACCGTCAAATTCCTATGGTAGAGCATGGGAGTTTGACGGCTCGTTTGGCTCCCTAAGAGGTATTCGCCAGTCTGTTACTACGAGAGTCTGTACATGTGAGTACCGATTCAGACTTATCATTTTTTTAGCATCGGGTTTACATTTGAACCAGAATCCTGATTGAAAAAATATAGATGATTGAATTGGAGAGAAAAACAAATACACTCTCAAACCAAATGTATCAGTACGATGTTAAAAAATACAAGCACAAAAAATGAAAATCGGTATTTATCGGTATGAAAAATGAATAATCGGTATTTTTAGAGAACCAAAAGTGACACCAAAAGTGCCGTCTGGTTTAGAGTGGGTGCGTCAATATTCCTAAAATGCATGTATAAAGTTGCTTGCGCATTTAACACAACCACAGTAGCCAATGCAAAAAAAAGTATACCCTTTTCTCATTTGATGCGCTGTCAGTGTCACCGTACAGTGGGAAATCTAGGTTTACTTAATTTATGCTAATACTCAAAATAGAAGGATGTCGCCACTGTGCATAAGAGGTCCTTCGGAAAAGCAACTCGGCTAACCAGCCCCGGTCTCCCCTAAAGACCGATGCGATCAGGCATCGTGTTCAGAAAGGAATGCAACAGATATTTAAGGCTGCCCAATTGAGATCCAAGTGGAATTTAGGAGCATTCGAAATATAAAATAAAAACAAAACAATTACAGGAACATAATAGGGTATGTGAGTAGCGCACACGTTTATTTCTAGAAAACATACACTTTTAAACCTTAACTCTTACCTTCAAGTTCTGTTTCGACGCGTTGCTGTTAGAACTCTCTGAAACAGGAATATTGTTCATTCAAAATTTACAAGTTTATAAAAATATAAAACAAAAATTAATCAAACTTTACCAATTTCCTTCGGCTTCTGTGATTCTACGTTTCGAGAGCCAGCCGTCAGCAATTGTTTGAAAATAATGTCAAACGGTTTCTCGATGAAAACGAATGCCAAAAACGCTAAGAAATAACTAATTAACGTCACCGAACACAAAACCGATATCTGTGAAAAAAACGAATACGAATAAATTACCACTGTTTATGCGCAGCAAACATCAGAGACTCAGTTATTGCAAAACAAATATTTTGCGCCGAAAATGTTGATTTACATAAAATGCAATACAAACCGCTAGTGCAGCCGAAAGTCGCATGGCTTCGTGATGGTTGGCCAGCACCGCTTCCAGGACACTCATGTGTATCAGATAGATACTGAAGCTCAACCGTCCCGAGACCCGGATGAAGCTATTTTGCAGAATTCGGGATTCCCGAAGCCATCCGAACAGCGTCCCCGAGGCACTGAACATGTACACCAGAAAGATCACCCCCAAACAGATGGCGAAGGCCCACCGGTGCATTCCGGCGAAAATTCCCATCCAGAGAGAGGGTTTCGGAAAATCCAGATGGTGGAAAATGGGAGCCGGAAGGAAAAATATTGCCAACAGTGGAATGACCATATATTGACAGATTTTGAATAGCTAGAGAGAAAAAAAACAAGATATTTACGTTAGTTTTGTTTGTTCTGTTAGGTGAATTGTTCCATGTGAATACCTGCGACTCTCTGAGAAGCTTTGCGTTTTTGTGCACTCTGTGATAGATTATGCCCACGAACATTCCGGCGAAGTAACTGGCACAATGAACATCGGTTGTTTGGTAGAAATCTATGTACAATCTTTCGTACCACAGGCGCAAACTGTGCCCTCTGAAAATGGTAAATATTTATTGTATTAGCATAATTGAATCCAATTTTCATTGTTTGGCGCCAAAAATAAGAATCAAGTGATTACATTTCTTTTTGTTTCAAGATTTTAACTCTCACAGTCACGATTCAGATTAAAAAATCGACTTGATTTAATTTTTTTGTACGACAAACAAGTTTAATGCGCCGGACTCGTTAATTATCTGATGGTAGAATATATATATATATCTCTCTCTGAAAGACATTGAATGGTCAGGATTCGCTTCAACGACTGCAGTGATCTTCACCCCTCAGCTGAGGTCATCACAACATTTCGATTGCGCAAAAACCAACATCCTATACTGCAGTGCTCGTTGAATGCTCCCAACCGTAAAGTACCCGAAACCTTCGGCAATGTTAAATTAGAAGCGAATTAGAAGTCAGATATCATTTGGCACATTTACTTACTTGTTCGATATTGGCATCATGGCATCCAGTGAGTAAATGTATGTCCTTATGGCTGGAGCTGCAAATCCAATGCCGAACAGTACTCCCATGAGCCACTTGTAGGACTGAGGAAACCTGCGAAAAATCCGTCGTTGTTTTCTTCAATTGAAGACAGTAATCAGAACAACTTACCGCCACATGACCATCATCGCCACCAAACCGATTACGAAGAGTTGAAAATCTGCTGACAGGTACCAGGTATGGATCAGACAAAGCTCCTCCGGTTGATAGTAGTTGCTAATGTATAGGAAATTGATCCACCATTTTTTCCGACAGACGGCTTTCGATAATACCATGAACCGATAGGCCGAGGGACTGAATTGCAGCAAATCGGACACCGAAACCACATAGAGCATTACGGCAAGGTAAACCGGAAACGATCGCAAATATCGATTAACCAGGCCCAACCAGAGGTGACTTATATTGAACCGTTTGTTCTCGGTATATTTAACAAAAAACAATGCCAGAAGCAGACCACTAATGGCCAGAAAAATATTAACCGTGAAAGGGCAGATGGAAGCGATGATTTCCAACAAAGGGGTCGAATCGGCCTGCAAAAAAAACAAGAAAAGATCTTTCGAAAAGGGATAATCAAATGGAACTGGAACCTGGAATTACGTACGATTTCGACCTGTTCTGGATTTTGATTGGTAACCATTCGTTGGCCTATCAGCACATGGGAGTAGATCACAACGGCCATGGCAAAGACTCGTAGTGCATCCAGGAAACTGAGATCTCGTTGCAACTGACTGTCACCTGGTGCTTCCGTGAGACGGTGAATGTTCCTTCGAATCGAGAAGGCAGTTAACAGGTTGGACTCTGTAACAATAAAGTAATAAATTAAAAACTTCCAGTTTTCATTTTCTTAAAAGTTGAGCTTTACTCTTATCCTTCAGCGGTTTCTGGTAGTAGGCGTGGTCTCCCTTTTTTGCTAGTTTGGCATCGCAGTAGGTGGAACAGATCCCCAACAACGCAAGAAAAATAAGCACCAACCAGAATAGAATATCCCAAATATCTGCAAGTAGGCATTAACGAAAACAAACCTAGAGACTTGAGTGTAATAGTTTTATTATAATGTAATAATATAATAAAAGCGACGTCTGGTGAGAAATGGTTGCGTAAATTCTCCTAAAATATGTGTACAATGTGCAATTCAAAAGTTCCAGGACTTTTTAAACAGTGCGGCTTCTAGTGTCGCCATCTGTCTGAAATTTTTATCCGTCAACGTTCCATTTGAGCTAATTAGTTTTGATTCCTGGCTTGGTTTCGGGCTCATATTCAAAGCACCATGTTTCATCACCAGTCACAATCGAATATAAAAAGTTTGGGTCCTTTTTGGCAGAGCCGCAGCAAGCATTTCTGGCGCTCGAGGCAAACTCAAAAGTACTCAAATTTTTTAACGAACACCATGAAGACGAACACACATTATTTCATTTTCCTGTAAGGTTAAGTAACATTTTCAATTTCAATTGAAATATACTGTTGAGAGGGATTTCATTCGTGTGATGTCCAGACTCATATGTCCAATCACTACACGTTAGATGCACAACTTCTTCGAATTGGACTTTCCGAAACTAATCATTGTGCTTATGGCGAAGGTTATCGCGATATTGATCATGTCGTTCGGACATGCGTGGAGTATCGTGATGTCAGATCTCAACTATTAAATTCCTTGCGTACCCAAGGTAGACCAGCCAATGTCCCAGTTCGAGACATTCTTGCCTGTCGTGACCTTCCATACATGAAACTTCTTTATCATTTCATAAAGACAATTAAAGTTTCAATTTAATAATTGACCCTTTTGAGGGTTAGTTCTGACTTCTACTGCGTCCATTAGTTCATCCAATAGTAAAATTTTAATAAAAATGATGTGCTGATAGAAACAAACTCAAAGTAGGTTACGAAATCAACAACAAAATGTATAAAAATTTCAGCTTATTTTATAATTTATATCAGTTAATCAGTTGGTTCAAATAATGTTCTTAAGTAGATTTAATATTAAATAACGAAATACCTAATATGATATTTAAAAAATAAGAAGAATATGTTTTATTAAACTCAAATCGTTGTGACTATATTAGTATTATATTAGGATAAGAATTCTATGTAAAAGTTATGCTACGGTGAAGGAAAACTTATGTAAATTGCCTTAAGAAATAAACGTATTTATGGAAAAAAATATACTGTTAAATACAAAAAAAGTGGATAGTTCTTCATAAGGTTTACCATATAAAGCGAAAGGGAGAATCAGTATACCCCTGCGTTAAATTTATTTCGAAATGGTTCAAAATTCAAGAAAGTTTCAAAACCTGTTTTACGATCAACATTAAAATTCCATAGTAATAATATACAAACTTTTTTTACGACTGAACCTGAATTCTTACGGGAAATGAATACTAGATCTGAATTCAGGAGCTTTACCTGGATGCTGGAAATGAATTCTGGAATAGAATTGTCTTGGTCTGAACTTTGAAAACGAAATTCTGGAAATGAATTATGAACCTGAGCTCTAATTTTGAACTCTCGACTTACTTCTGGATTCTGGACTTGGATTTTGGGCTTGGATTCTGGACCTGAATTCTAAACTGAGCTTCGGAACAGAATTCTGGACCTAAATTCTGAATGTTGATTCTGGAAATGAATTTTGGACCTGAATTTCAGATTCTGCAATAGAATTATAGAATTTTAGTCTGTATCTAAATTTTAAATTTGTATTCTGGTTCTGGGAATGAATTCTGGATTGAACCTTAGTTCTGAGCTTTTATTCGGGACCTTGATTCTGAATCTGATTTCTGGACTTGAATTCTGGACCTGAATTTGGTGTCTGGGTTCTGGACCAGAATTCTAGGACTGTATTCTGTATCAGAATTCTGAACACGATTTCAATTCTGTATTGTGGAAGTAGGATTCTGTAAATGAATTCTTGGTTAGGAACTGAACTTTAGACTTGGATTCTGGTTCTAGCGACTAGGAATGAATTCTGGACCTGGGTTCAGAACTTTAATTCAGGACCTGGGTTCTGCATCTGATTTCTGAACCTGTAAAGGAGACCTGGGTTTTGGAAAGGTATTAGAGAACTGGATTCTGGACATGAAATCAGGAGCTGAAGTTTGGACACGAATTTTAGATTCTGCACCATTACTTGGATTCTGGGAATGTATTTTGAACCTAAATTCTGGAATTGGATTTCGAACATGAGTTATGAAATTGGACTCTGCTCTTGAATTCTGGAAATGAATTTTGGATTTTAATTCTGAACATTAACTCTGGATTTGAATTTTGGGTCTGAATTCTACATGTACACTTTGGCCTTATTCTACATGTACACTTTGGACCCGCCTATATTTTTAACTAAACTTCGGAGTAGAACTCTGATCCTGAATCCTGAATCTTGATTTTGGACCTGGATTTTAAACCAGACTTCTGGATTCTGGACATGAATTCTAGATTCTAAAAATAAATATGGATCTGGTTTCGGTACCTGAGTTCTAGACCAGAATTCTACAACTGGATTCTGTATCTGAACTCTGGACATGAATTCTAAATCTGTTCTGGAATTAGATTTTGTAAATAAATTTTGGACCTAGATTCTGAATTAGGAACTTTATTTTGAACTTGTATTCTGGTTCAAGAAACCGGTATTCTGAACTTGACTCTTGAACTTTAATTCAGAACCTGGATTCTGCATCTGATATAGACATGGATCTCTGGACCAGCATTCGGGACCTGGGTTCTGGACCTGAATAAAAGAACTGAATTTTGGACATGAATTCTAGATTTTCGCCCAATACTAGGATTCTGGAAATAAATTTTGGACGTGTATTATAAACTTGAATTCTGCATCTAGAATCTGAACCTAGGCTCTGGGAATGAAATCTGGAATTTAGATTCTAAACCCAAATTCTGAAACTGGATTCTGAACCTGAGTTCCAGAGCTGAAATCTGAACTGGGACCAAAAGATTTAGAAAATTATTTTTTTCGTTATATACGATTCTCATACTACTGAAAATTTGATCGAAAATAGCTAAACACATTTCCGATGGTATAGAGTTAAAATGATTATGTTTAAAAATTTTGGCTCATTCTGGAAAAGCAAACCAGAGTAAAATAACACGTTTCCCAAAAAAATCCCTTTTGAGATATGAAATTCGTGCGATGTTTTTAAGGACTAAAACATTTAATTGTTTCTTCGATTTTTCACCAAAATTTTTACGAAATTTATCTTTATACAAACGGTATGGTATTTTTATGCCAAATGTCTTAGAATTTAAAACTTCGGAACTAAAATTCAAAAAAAAAATTTTTGTCCTGAATCGAGATCGAAAATTTCAAATTTAAAAAAAAAATCGACTCTAAAACTCAGGAAAATTTTTAAGTCGAAGAAATTTTTATGCCAAATGTAATAGATTTGCATGAAACATCGAGATCTAGTGTCATCTCGAAAATAATTTGAAGAAATTGACATTGGAAATTTTCAGATCTCAGAAATCGAAATATTTTTCTTATGGCAAATGTATTAGAATTGTATGAATCGAGATCTAGCGTCATATAAAATAAAATTATTTTTAAAATCTATTCTCTAGAACTTGAAAAAAATTTGAGATTTCCGAAATCAAAAATTCATTTTTTATGCCAATGTATCTTAAATTTCGAGTTCTAGTGTTATCTCAATTAATTTTTTTGAAAAAAATCGACTTTGGAATTCCGGAATAGAAAAACATTTTTTTCGCCGAATGTCTTAGAATTACATAAAATGTCGAGGTCTGCCTCGACGTTTAAGGTGGTGGTAGGGTCTAAATGATGAAAAAAATCATCATTTTTGCGATTTTTTTCACAACTATCGTTCAACAAAATAAACTCAAACGTTTTGCATAATACAAAGCATCATTCGAACAACATTTGAATTTTTTCATGAAAAAATATTGAGACATAAGTCGGTGAAGATGTATTTTCGAGAACGCTTTTTAAGAATCATGATTTGCGGTGTCCACTGTATCTCAGCGAAGACTAATCAGAAGCCAACAAATTAAAGCATTATAGATAGAGTAGATGTTTTTATAGACCCCAACGTTTCTGTTTGATTTTTTTTAAATTTTTTTGAATTTTTGGTGATTGTTTAAAGTCAAAACTACGATTTGGCATGAAAAAATCCGCCATTTTGTAGCTGTAAAACTTCCCCAAAGTAACCAATAACAAAAAGGAAAACGTTGGGGTCTGGTATTTTTCAAGTAGAAAAAACGTTTTGTGCAGTTTTTCAGTCAACCGAAGCAGCACTCTTGGGCATATGCGCCGAACTCTTACTTCTTCACAGTATGAGAAAAGCAAAGATAAAGGCCCATATCTTGTTGAGTTTTTTTACTATAAGAAAATACAAAGAAAAAAAATGAGTGATTTTCAAACGTGTTAGACTCTACCCGCCCCTTAAGGCAAATTTAAGATATTTAGCATCAATAATAAATTTACTATCTCGGACATCTCAAAATTCCCAGCGCTCAGCATCTCGAATGAAAAAAAATCAGCAGAACTCCTACAAAAATCATTGCCTCTCATGAAAGACGAAAAGCGCAATAAAACCCACAGAAACCAGATGAGCAAAGAATTTTTTCACGGCACAAACGAACCGCACAGAATGGAAGTCGTTTCAATACTAATTTCGATTGTGTGAACAGTTTCAACGATCGCTTCCATTATATCAGACCCTATCAGCTTGAAGCGAAGTCAATCGTCAGTTCAGCAACGCCATCGCACGGCATCACATTCAACATATCATGTCAATTGTATGGGTGCGCAACCCTGCTATTTTGGCGCGTACGAATTTGACATTTTTCTCCCCTACTTCTATGTATAAGATTCGATGCGGGCTCGTCTGGGGGCGACATGCTCGCAAAAAAGGATGTTGCCAATGATTTGTTCGGGAAATGTGAGAGCTGGATATCTTGTTAATATGATGTCTTTGATTATATGCTAACTGCAAAAAGATTTAGTGCATACGAAATTTTCGTCTTATTTGTCGGCTTGGTAAAATTGGAAAATTATACATTGTTCGTTATTTATTAAAGTTTCGACAACCAATTATCTCAAATATAAAGTTTTAGCTTTTCGAATCGGCGATCTCACCACTGTTTGCACTTTTTTTTTTTCGTATTTTGAATTCGCATTCCTATATAGAATTTAAAGAGTGGTCCTGTTTTTTTAGTTCACAAAATGTCAACGTTTTATGCATTTCTAAGACATTTGCCATCAAATAAATTCGATTTCGGAAATCTCTAAATTGTTTTAAGTCCCCACGATTTTTTCGAATTTATTTTATTTATTCGACCTGAAAAAAATTTCCTTTAGTTTTGCCGTTTTTTTTTCATGCGGATTTTCAAAGTTACGCAAATTTCCGAAGCTACGCATTTTTTTAACGCGGATTTCCGACTTCCGGTTGCAGTAAATGTGATTGAAATATGAGTATGTTTGGTGCTAGAAAGCAATGTTATTGGCAATAACATTTTTCATAGTAAGTACATATTAAGGGTAATAACTTATTGGCCTTCACATGTACTTTCTATTGAAAAAATGAAACCAAGGCGCTAAAAATGTAGAACCGATCCTAAACGGTTCTGCTAGTCATGTATGGCAAGAATCCGGCAAAAAAGGTTTGTTGCATTGTTGTCAGACTCTTGTCGAAATTCTGGCAGAATGCCAGCAAATATGCCCGCCATGTCAACGTTTCCAGGTATACCGGATTCTCGGTATTTATACCAATTTTTGACCTCTATACTGCAATACAGATATGTCCAAAATACCGATAATTTAATTCGAATACAGATTTAATGACCTGGCAACGCTGCGCCGCGTACAAGTGGGATTCCGTCATAATCTTTCACACGCAGCAAAATGTAGCTTGTTCCAAACAACAAAACAGATAGTAGATTTATGTTTATTTGGATTTCAGTCTAAAATATAGTTGAGAATAACGTAAAAATGGGCTTTTCAACTTTTGAAAAGAATGAAACATATGAAATTGTTGTACATTTCAATAGAAACATTCTGAACGAATATGAAGATCAAGCTGTAGAAAACAGATAGGAAAGATGACACAAGTGTTGCACAGGATTTAATGGATGGCTTTAAGGTTCTACTTACAATTTTAGGAAAATAGTCATTGCTGAAAAACGAATAAGCAGTTTCCTCCGCTATCGGTAGACTTTGCGAGAAAAATAACTTGAACTAAATAAACTGATACATCTTTTTTGAATTTCAGTTTAATGACAGCGGAGAAAACTGCTTTCACGTTTCCTGGAATTGTAAAGTGTCCTTCACGGCCATTGTGCTGAAATTCAGTCTAGAAAAAGAGCTTGTGTAAATCAATTTGGCAAAAACATAGCTTAAATTCTCTGAGAGTTTAAAACAAATCCTACTCAAAGTGAATTTTTGGTGATTATTATTTTCTGTTGCATGTTTTTCGAGTACAGTCCTTTGGGTTATTGTTTGACTTACCGAATTGTCTCGTAACTAAGTCATTAGTCGTGCAGTGTTCTATTTCCGAGAAGGCTGTTAGATTATATTTGGTTTGTAGCTCGTAGTTCTCACAAATGTTGATGATGAATCCATGTTCCTGCCGGTACGCTTCAATGTTTGGCAGCAACCAATCGTTTGTAATGTACTGAAATTGACGGAGTATTTGAATTAAAGAGCGTGATTTGAACTGAACTGCTATAGAATTTAGTCTGCTTGAATGACACGGGGAAATGTTTTTGATGAACCACAATGTTCCACCGGGAATCAGACAGATTTTTGGTGAGAATACGTCTTACTTTACTATGGGGCGCCTTTTCAAAATTAGTTCTGGGGAAAAATGGTTAGAACTTAATCGTGAATAAGATATTCCTAGCAAATTTTCTAATAATTATTCCAGTTGCCAAAATATGGGGGGGGGGGGCATGGCCCCCCAATAAATCTTTTGTGGGGGCAAAAAGTTCTTTGCCCCCCCATAGTTGCCGCGCCTGTACGGAACTGCTATTGTTACAGTCTGATGTCAATGGTCATTGGCACTAGTTATTACAACACAATTGCCGATAGCTCTTCAATTACAGAATTGCTGTCAGGCGATAGATATATCCGAGCTGGTAGCTTAAATTCGTCATCCGTTTCTAATCAAAGTTATCTTTATCAAATTGGCAATTCACAATAATTCCTACAGAAATACTATAATTCATCCAATTACTAATATAGAAAACTCTACCTTGTGTTTTTACCGAATCGTGAACATTTTTGAGTTGCACTTCACTTCACTCGGCCGCTTACCTTAAACTTAACATCAAACTTTCTTTGGTAGTATGTTTGCCTCTGGGCAACACTCATGTCAGACACTAATTTTTCACATCGTTCCACGCAGATCCCTCTGGAGAGCACACTGTGACGGTATTGGTAGGGGTGTTGGGAATATTTCTGGAATAAAAGCGGTAGACAATAAACACTTTTTGCTTCGATCAAAACAGTCACGATGCTGCACAAACTTCCATGATTCTCCAGAGCTCCGATTGGTTGTTTGGTTTCACCACTGTTTTCACCACACAAAACGTTGCCAACGGTTTGGACCGCATGCAGCTCTCGAAACTATCATACTGGTGTAGGACCGGCATTCGCCTGTATTCATCCACTGAAACAGGGAAAAAAAGCGAACCGTAAGGATACAGACTAGCCGAAATACATCGTCTGGCATCTTACGATCATATTTGAATGTTAAATTCATGCCCGATACGGTAGAACGGCGACCGAGGACGATCGCAATCACAATCGAAAGCAGCAGAGCACTCTGAACCATTTTGCTAAACGTGCGCACGACCCGAAACATAGAAGTAAACTGAGCCTGCTGCCGAAATCGCAAGCGACACTAGTCGGTAGGATTGTCAAAAATACACCGTCGCAATATCTAACTTAGGAAACATATAAGATCGAAGGTTAATGGATAGATTTTCCTTTCTTTTCGACCAATCGAACGTTCTTCTTTTATATATGACTTTGTCACTTCACTGTTTTCGGAACTGATGCGGAAATAATTTGAATAATTGAGCGAATCGGTCGATAACCGAAACGGAAAATCGTTTGATTAAAATGAGTTAGGAATTGGTTGTTTTCAATCACACTATTCGTATATTTTTGGTAAAAATTTCTCTACTAACTAATGTCGTTGTCCTTGGTCTAACATAGCTACATAAATGTAGCATGCAGTTTTTTTTCTTACAATATACCGATTGCTAATCTATCATCACCAATCACAGGTTGCCCGCCTGAAGCATTTACTGAGGTAATACCCTTGTTTGCGCCATCGCCGTTAAGGTTTGTCGCTTGCTGCTGATGTGGTTGAAGTCGCTGTTGTTATTGGCTTGGCAGTTGGCGGAAATGTGAGCTCCTAAAAATAGGCACGAATAAAAATGTGCGTTAATAAGATTGATTTCATTTAACGCCTGCTGGTATGTGAGTGATTTATGTGTTCTTTTTGTAGGTATATCGACATGACGTATACCAGCGAGGCTACGACTGCGCATAATTTAAGAATGGCTGAACGGTGTCGCTCTTTTTTTTTTCGTTTTTTGATAATATTGTTTGACACTTTTTAATTTAGATAATTTTCATTCAGTGAACAGTTTTCTGTATAATGAGTATAAGAATAATAGTTTCCAATAGCACATTAACGATTACGATCTGATCTGTCAATAAATCAAGTTACGATAGTTAAATGGTCTGCTTTTATTTTTTCAATTTCTCGGTGATTGTAGCAAAATGTATAGCCAGGGTACCGGAGGTATTTTGGCCGCTCTAATGTATCCGGCCCGACGCTTATATTTTTTATTGTAATCAAAATGAAATACATATCTAATATGTTAAAGAATAGAATAATCGTTAAAATTCTGAGAAATGATTTATTAAAGTTCCATCAAACAATTCATTAACACGTTCATGAATAAAGTTACTGACCTCCGTTTTTTAAAATAAGCCCTTCCCGTCCGCGTGGGTTTCATTTACAATGCAATAGTTGCTTAGTGTAGCAGAAAAATGCTTGAAAAAACGTACAAGTTTCAAAGTTTTTTATGAATTTACTTCCGTCAAATTTGAACTTCTTTTTATATACAACAAAAACAATAAGGGTTTATTGTTAATCGAAAAACCTGTTTTAATTCCGCTAGTGGTGTAATGATGCCATTCTGATATTACTCATATCATCATAAATATTACTGTGGAATTCTTTGTAAAAAAAACCGTTCATTGTATAGAAACAGGAAAGTTTGTTCTGACGTAAACTAGCAAAATCTTCTAATCAGAACATTATATAGTTCCGGAGCCGTATTTTGAAATTGAAATTTTTACTCTAAATAACCCTGTAATTCTGGCCCCGTAAGAGGGATCAAAATGAAATGCAGGAATTTTCTATGGCATCTTCAAGCCTTTCACTTGAATCTAAGTTTGTGAAAATCGAATCAGCCATCTATGATTAACGCTCGCAGAGCCGAAAATTTACACGTATTTTCAATGAAAGTATCCGATCCATCAGCCTCATCTTCGTTTGTTTACTGTTTCATTCGTAAAAGATCGCATTTAAGGCCATCGTCCAAGTACCATGCGAGCGGATGGTTTTAGGAAATTTTCGATGGAAATTTTTTTAAAATTTGCAAAACCAAAAACATACAGACCTTTGAAAAGCCTTTATCCATCTACAGGGCAAAAATTCGGAGGATTTTCCGAGTCTTATGAAAAAAAAAAGATCTGAAAAATGAGTGTTTTTGTGATCTTTCACAATTATCTGGAAAAATAATCCGATGATATAATTTTTTTTTCAATTAAACCTTATGACGGCTACAAAGATTACATTCGGACACATTTTTGGAAAACCTTATCACGCTTTTAATAGAAAATCAACGAATTTCAAAAATTTCAACGAAATCGGTTATATGAAATTCGTTGATTTTCCATGAAAAGCGTTAAAAAAAGCGTTTTCCAAAAATGTGTCCGAAATTTGAAAAAAAAAATTAATACCATCGAATTAATTTTTCAAATAATCTTGAAAGATCACAAAAAAAAACTCATTTTTCAGAGCTATTTTCGATAAGACTCGGAAAATCCTCCGAATTTTTCAGCCATTTTTTGCCCTGCAGATAGATAAAAGCTTTTCAAAGGTCTGTATGTTTTTGGTTTTGGCAATTTTTTCAAAATTTCCATCGAAAAATTCCTTAAAAACCACCCGCCCGCATGGTACTTGGGCGATGGCCTTGAAACAAACGAAGAGAGACGACGAATTTTTGTTACTACACTTCAGAACTCTTTGGTAACCAAAACTACTACAGATACGAGCACCAACAGGTGAAAATCATTGTGAACAATTTTTCTGACATTTTTTTTCTCCATAAATACGTTTATTTCATAGGCAATATACATAAGTTTTTCTTCGGCGTGCCATCCACAATATATAGTACTTTAATCCTAATACATTACGAATATCATATAAGTATTTTGGTATTCATTAGTTAATCTAAACACTGTCTATATCATGCGAGTTGCTATTATAAATTACATTAAATGAAATACATTTATTTTGTACATGATCTTATAACTATTTCAGGTTTGTTTGTATCAGTTCATGACTTTTATTCATATGATAAAGCTGGCTATTGGTTGAACTCATGGAAGAGAAAACAGTCTAACATAAAATAAAATTTAAATTGAAACCCCAATGGATTTAATGAAATGATAAAGAAGTTCCATGTATGTAAGATCACGACAAGCAAGAATGTCGCGAACTGGGACATTGGATAGTCTACCTTGGGTACGCGCTATAGAATTCGTTGAAAGCTATCGGTCTCTCATAAATTTCACCCTCCATAGCACCACGTTTGACTAAACTATCGGCTCTTTCATTGCCTGGAATGGAGCTATGAACCGGGACCCGAACTATTGTGATTTGATAATTATTATTTAAAATGTCGTTCAGGTATTGTTTTATTTTGCCCAAGATAAACGGTTCATTATTATTATACAGGAGCGGACTGAGGCATGAGCCTTGCGGTAAACCCATGTAGCTAATTCTGATTATTGTCAAATCGCCTTGTGAAAAATACATGCACTTCTCTGACAAAAGATTGTGCAAATAATTATTTATAACCAGTGGAAGTCCATGTTGGTGGAGCTTGTCTGAAAGAACATCAATGCAAACTGAATCAAATGCTTCTTTAATGTCTAAAAATACAGATGCCATTTGTTGTTTTCGAGCGAAGGCAATTTGGATGTCAGACGAAAGTAATGCAAGGTAATCATTCGTCCCTTTATTTCTACAGAAGTCAAACTGAGTATCTGACAACAAACCGTTCGTCTCGACCCAAGTGTCGAGACGTTGAAGAATAATTTTTTCGAACAATTTTCTGATGCAAGACAACATTGCAATGGGTCTATATGAGTTGTGATTGGAAGCTGGTTTCCCCGGCTTTTGAATGGCGATAACTTTCACTTGCCTCCAGTCAGGTGGGACAATATTTTGCTCAAGAAACTTGTTGAACAATTCCAACAAACGTCTTTTTGCAAGGTCGGGCAGATTCTCCACCAAGTTGAATTTAATTCTGTCCAACCCAGTAGCGTTATTGTTACAAGACATGAGTGCTATGGGAAATTCCATCATTGAAAAGGTGCTATCAATAGAACCTTCATTTGGAGAAGACTAATGCTAATAATGCTATGCGTAGGAACAGAATTTGGACAAACTTTCCTCGCCAAATCAAATATCCATCGGTTCGAGTATTCCTCACTCTCATTTCCTACGTTACGATTCCTCATTCGTCTGGCCGTATTCCAAAGAGTGCTCATTGTGGTTTCTTTTGGCAAATCTTCGACAAAATGTCTTCAATAGCTACATTTCTTGGCCCGAAGTATGCTTTTGTACTTGGTTTCTAAAGTCAAGGATTTTTTAAAATTCTGAGGAGTTCCTCCTCCTCGTTTTAAAAACGTCTTGAAAGCATTTTGTTTCGCGTGTTTAGCATCTGAGCACTCTTTTTCCCACCAAGGGTTTGGAGGCCTTCTGTTAGACGATGGACCAAGAAATCGTTTTTTTTGTGCTTGTTCTGCGGCCTCCAGAATCGAACAAACGACGAAGTCATATTCTTCAAGTGGGGGAAACTCTTCCATTGATTTCAAGGTACTTGAGATACTACTTTGGTATTTAATCCAGTCAATATTTTTTGTCAAATCATATGGAATATAAACTGAATTAGCAATGCCTTTGCTACTGCTAATTGAGATGATGATTGGTAAATGATTGCTACTGTGTAAATCAGGAAATACTTTCCAGGTGCAATCTAGTCGAATTTAAGTCGAGCAAAGAGATAAATCTAATGCACTTGGACGTGCAGGAGGTTTTGGAATCCGTGTCATGTTACCCATATTTAATACCGTCATGCTAAAATTGTCACAAATGTTTTGTATTATAGATAAAATAAACACAATAAAAACATTTTTCAATATCTTTATCGCAAAGTTCATCCTTATGAGGCCTTTGAAATTTTATGCATTTAGATTTATTACTACAATAAGTAACTGTATGTCCGAATTTTTTACAGTTCGTGCAATTCATAACATGCGGTACGAAAAGCCGAACAGGAAGACGAATTTTATCGATATAGACATGGCTAGGCAACGCAGATTCGGCAAATGTTGCTCGAAACGAATCTGAATGACGATAAGACTTAATACCACCGACAATAGATGCAGAGTACAATTGCTTCCAGTCGAGTATCTTAACTCCCTAGAGCATGGAGTTTTGTCGTGAATACGACTTACTTTACTATGGGGTGCCTTTTCAAAATTAGCCATATGGAAGAATGGGCAGAACTTAATCGAGAATATCTCGACTTGTATTAACGGCAGCAACATAATTCTTTCACCATTTCATCAAAAATATGATCAGGAATTTAGGATCATATTTTGAACAGTGTGAGATAACCACAAAAAACTCAAAAATTAATTGTATTGTAACGTTTGTTATGCTTCATTAAAGTATAGTGACTTTGTGAAAGTGTAATAACGTGACAGTGAAATAGTGGAATTAAATGGTACATAAATAGTGCAACTGTTGAATATATTCCGCTAACAGCTCCAGGTGAAAAATAGTCAAAAATTAAGTTTTCTAAAACTTTGAAAACAACGCGAAAACTCTTTACTTTTGCTAGGATTTTTCGCGCAAGGACGACGATTTGGGGGTAGTATCTTCATCTGACTGCGTACACTCCAAAAAAATTTGAATTTTACAGGTGACTTAATCCCTCATACGATGTTATTCATAAAGACCTAATTTGTCAAATGACGGAAAATTTTATTTGTAATGACTTAATGTTAGATTAGATTGAATTTTACTGGTTTCGACTGTAATTTGCGTTCTGCTAGCAGGTGCGACTGTATGAATTTGAATGCACCTGTTACCAGCCAAGCAGATGTGTGCTTCTGGGGCTCAGTCGACTAACAGACTAACAGATCCAATGGTTCTCGGTTCAAGTCGCGGCGGTTACTATCAATGTTCTTTTTTTTATTCAAAATAATAAGATGTAAAATCACAGGGTTTTTTTAAGTGTGTATAAAAGGGGAACCGTGGTCGAAAGTCAATCATTTCTTCTCGTGCGTTGGATAGAAGCAGACGTCGAGAGAATGATTTTATCAACCAGCAGTAAGAACAAACCAAGTGTAAAGCGTGAAACGCTTAGGTCGTGCTCTCATTTGGACTTCGGTCGTCAGGAGGAGAAGTCGGCAATTAAAATAGACTTTTTGTGTGGTGTAAAGCCTCAAACGGTCAGGTCACAGAGCCAGTTTTCAGGATAATTTAATTAGTTTTGTGCAATTTTCGCAGTGCAAAATTCGCAACAGTGTTTAATATCTTAAAGAATTACACAATTTGGCCCTTCTGAATGCCAGAAATTTATCTCGTAAGGCATTTTGATAACTTTTTTCACTGAAACATTTAAATCCGAAACGAAATAATTGACATCAAAATTCTGTATGTTTCTATTTAGAACAATAATTGTATACCCAAATAATTATGCGAAATTTTCTTCACTATACTGTATACGACCCATTTTTCAACCACTTGTGGTTTGTAGAATAAAGTACGGAAAAGTGAGACGTGACAAAGATCATTTTAGGTAAGCAGAAGGCTTCTCGTATCTAAACTTTTACCTTCTACCTTCTGATTCTCGCTCGCTCTATCGCGGCTTTTGCGTCTCTCCGTTTCCTCGATTTTCTGCCAGGTATCATCCGTGATCCACTCCTTTCTTCCGGGCGCTCAGTTCACCCAGACATGGGAAAAAGACGCTCGCATTGCAAGGGGGTTTTGATTGGCTGACGCTTTTAAGGCGGCGTCTACTCGCCTTGTCAAGGAGGTGTACGGACGTTTGTGGTTTCCCGCGATGGACATACTGAAAATTAACTCGACCACCTCTCCATCAGCCGGAAATGGAGACGGAGCCTTCTTGACGTCCGGAATAAACGCAGTGCCGACATCGCGTCTGACCACAACCTTCTCATCGGAGAGATTCGCCTACGAATTGCGCGGGTCATGCGATAGGAAGAGAGGCTCGGGAAACAATTCAACGCACGCCGATTAGAAGACCCAGCAGTTAAGAGGTCATTCGTGGAAGAACTGGAGACCAGAGCTGCGCGGGTATTCCTGAAGGTGGCAGCGTAGAGAAACAGTGGACGGCGTTCAAGTATGCCTTTTCAGATACCTGACTAAACAGCCTGGGTGAACTGAGCGCCCGGAAGAAAGGAGTGGATCACGGATGATACCTGGCAGAAAATCGAGGAAACGGAGAGACGCAAAAGCCGCGATAGAGCGAGCGAGAACCAGAGAAGCGAAGCGCCAAGCCCGCCAACAGTATTCGGCCCTCTCAAAGGAAGTAAAGCGCTCGTGTAGGCGGGATAAGCGAACGTAGGTAGACTCCCTGGCCGATGAAGGTGAGAAAGCCGCAACAACCGGCGATATCCGTCTCCTCTATGATATCTCACGACGCCTTAGTGGATCAAGGATTAATACAAGGGTGCCAGTGAGGGACGCGACTGGTCATCTGCTAACCGACCCCACTGACCAGTTAAAACGTTGGCTATTTCGGAATATCTGGGACACCGCGACATTCCCGGTCGACTGGATGTAGGGCGTCTTAGTGAAGGTCCTGAAGAAGAGGGACTCAACTGTATGCGACAATTGGAGAGGTATCATGTTACTGTGTATGGTTCTCAAAGTTCTGTGTAAAGTTTTCCTCAACCGGATACAGGAGAAGATCGATGTGACTCTCCGACGGCAGCAGGCAGGATTCCGTGCCGGAAGATCCTGTGTGGACCATATTGTCACGCTCCATATTATTCTGGACCAGGTCAATGAAGTCCAAGAGTCCATTTCGTTGGTTTTTATTGACTACGAAAAAGCTTTCGACCGACTAAATCACGAAAACCTGTGGGGCGCTCTAAGGCGCAAGGGAGTCCCAGATAAAATCGTCAACCTCATCGAAGCGCAGTATGAGGCTTTCACATGTACAGTTTTGCATAATGGAGCCTTGTCTGACCTTATTCGGGTAGTCGCTGGAGTGAGGTAAGGATGTATTCTATCACTGCTACTGTTCCTCACCGTGATCGACGAGATAATGGTTGGTGCCATTGACCGTGTGCCAAACCGTAGGCTGCTTTGGCAGCCTATTACTATGGAGCATCTCAACGACCTCGATTTGGCAGATGACGTTGTTCTAGTATTGCAACGGCGCTCTGACATACAGAGTAAGCTCAACGATCTCGTCGAACGCTCCTCAGCGGCGGGTATCAACATCAACGGCAGCAAGACTAAATCGTTGGATGTCAACGCGACCAATCCATCCAACTTTACGGTAGCTGGTCAGGTAGTGGATAAAGTTGAAAGCTTTCAATATCTTGGCAGCCAGATAGCGTCAGACGGTGGAACCAAGAGCGACATAGGCGCGCGGATTAAGAAGGCAAGGTCTGCCTTTGCGAGTCTACGAAATATCTGGAGATCAAATCAGATTCGTCTATGCACTAAGATCCGAATTTTCAACACAAACGTGAAATCTGTACTGTTGTACGCCAGCGAAACCTAGGGTATAGCTGCAGGTGTTTATCAACCGATATCTGCGGTATATAATTCGTGCCTGGTGGCCTGACAATTGGAGTTCGAATGCCGAGCTCCATCGTCGTTGTCATCAGAAGCCGATATTTACTGAAATTCGGGAACGTAAGTGGAGGTGGGTCGGACACTCACTTCGAAAGAGTGGAAACGAAATCTGCAAGCAAGCGCTGGACTGGAATCCAGCCGGACATCGCAGCAGAAGTAGACCTAGGGGCTCATAGCCGCAGAGCCTAAACAAGGAGTTTAAGCGAGTCGATCAGAATTTGACCTGGGCCCAGGTCAAGGCGAAGGCAAACAATCTCCCAGAGTGGAAATATTTCTCGTTGGCCCTTTGCACCACTGCCGGTGCACAGGACACAGAAGTAAAAAAAATAATGTTGAAAACAGCAGGTCTGCCAACACTGAAAACGTAAGTGTACTTTCGGCCTCTCAGTGACAGCGATATCTGTCACGACCAGGCTTCCCAAATGTACCGCCGCGCGACATTATTATTGAGGCTGTCTTGCTACTCTTTCCATGACAGCCTTGTGATAGGTTTCATCACGACAGCCCTTAGACAAATAGTTCTGTACAGCCAACGTTGCCGTCATTCACTTCGTTCGACAGTTCATTCCATCACAAGACATTTTGTCATGGTCCACGACAGCCGAAGAAGCATGAAGTTCTCGCTGTTGCGACAGTAAACTTCGGGTATCAGTCACTGCGTTGTTTCTGTCGAGAGCATAATATTACTCTCCCTTGACCAGGTCTGCGACAGTAGCCGGTGCGGTTCAAATTCGTTGCTCTTGGTTTGCTATGAAGATTCGAGGCAAGCATGTGGGTTTTAGTTTTGCCTTTGGTGATTGCTTTGCGCAGCGGTTGATCATTGCGCATAGCAATCACCGTTGGTAGGGCATTGATAACAATATAATTGATAATTAATAATATACGAAACTACTAATACGAAATGGATTGAAGAACGGACTTTGGTTTAAATGAATAGTTAATTTTTATATTTTGGTCGATCTTCTAGGAATCGATCGATCAATGAAATTCTATAGAAAGAAAAGTTTGTTTTCAAGAAATTATATTCATAATTAAAGAGCTGAGACAGTTCGGCGTGCTCGTTTCAGGCAGTTTACGTTCGGTTTGTGGGCTGTAACATTCATAGTGTAGGCGCGTACTGATGTGCGTGGAGCATTATTTCCATCCTCTTTATCTCTTTCTTCAGAATATCAAAGGCACGATCGTTTCTTATACAAGAGTGTATAAGTCAATTGAATCAGATTTTAGATGTAAACGGTGAATGAATGTTTGTAGCAAAAGATATATTCAAATTAAAGATTCTGTATTCGATACTAGTTAGCGTGATTCTGAATAGCATTCAACTTTGCGGTCGACTTGTAAGTCTTCGCGGGACTATTGCATGGTCAGTGTTGCAATACTACGGACACTAAGAATCTTTCCAAGTCAGAACTGAAACATACAAAATCTGGCTCGTTAAGTTCGTTATATGTACATTGAACCACCAATCGAATAAAAACCTTGAGTGCAAAATTGGGAGTCGGAATTAGCAATACAAAAATCATTTAGAAACTTATTTGCAGGTATCGTACAACAAAGCTTTGAATGCAAAAACTGAATGAAAAATTCCGGTTCTTCCAAAAAACATGTTCCCAAGCGTGGAATGCAGCATGGTTGCCCGTAACAGATTCGAATGTTTATTTCGTTTTATTTAGAAAAAAGTTTTAGTTCACCAAGTTATTTAATAATGTCTTTCTTGAGTAATATGGTCTCAAGCTTTCCAGACATATCAAGTTATCTTCTATATATGAATAGTATAGTGTTTCTATTAACCTGGAATATATTATAAAATACATATGTGCTGATAATCTGGAATTCATTTTCTTCCTGTTATGCATTGAATTATCTTATCTCTAGAAACGGCATATTAACTATTATATTATTTTGGTCATAGCTACCAGAAGTTCGCGAATTTTACACACGTTAAAACTGTCACTTTACATTGTAAAATTTAAAACTCGGTTAAAGCGCATCTTTCAGCAAGTAGAAGCTTGTGTTCAGTATATTTTGAATTCTTTAGCTTAATGTCGTTGTTTACCACAAAACTTGATATAAAAGTAACTGAGGCCCAAATTTATAGCTGCAGTTAAAAGGACAATTTCATGTAAACTTTGGAAAGTATCTTAATCATTTCCTCTATGTGCTTTTACGCTCAATCCAAATTTGGAAATGTAGATGTTGCAATCACCAGCCGCACGCAGAAGAAGATGCGGTGCCTTGAAATTTCAAACAGCACATCCAGTTTCTATGCGCTTGCTACAATTCTCGTACACATTTTTGGTTCTCTGTTTCAGTCGGCTCTCACGCCCTCACATTTCGATGCACTATAGATTCATCGTATTGAATTTCATTGCCGGTTCTGGTTGGGAAATTTGGGGATAAGTACGATTACCTATAAAGTACACTTATATTTCCAAAAATGGTAGGTAACAAAAACTACCTAAACATGAATTCAAGCTCAATTTAGTTTTGAAGAATCTTATATCTGCCATTGGAATTATAAAAATTTCATAGTGTCTATACATAGATTTTGATTTTGTCATAAAAAAAGGTTTTGAAATTACTTGAAAATTCGACTAGTGAAAGTTGACATTCGACTAAGATAAGTTAAGCAATTCCTCCGTGTGTATGTATGTGTATTGTATGTGTCAAACAACGTCACTCAATTTCTCAGGCATGACTGCACCTATTTTCCCAAATCAGGCTGAAATGAAAAGGCTGCATAGGTTACTATTGAATTTAATTCGGATCCGACTTCCGCAGTTATAAATCTAAGAATGTCGAAAATTTTCTACTCTAATTGGCTAAGTAGCTTGTGTCCGCATTTAAAACGTTTTTCAAACGTTTGGAACTTTAAATATTGTAAATGAATAGTGAAACATTCTGAGAGCCAAATTCATTGCATATATTTAACAGTTTTCTTTCTGAAAAGAAATTATGTTAAAAAAATGAAAAATGATATATTGAAGAATGTAGGTGTGATTCCCCGGTGAACGACCACAATTAAGTTTGAAAGCGGGAATAAATAAATATAATAATAATAATAATAATAATAATAATAATAATAATAATAATAATAATAATAATAATAATAATAATAATAATAATAATAATAATAATAATAATAATAATAATAATAATAATAATAATAATAATAATAATAATAATAATAATAATAATAATAATAATAATAATAATAATAATAATAATACTCAGCACGTTGAATAGTAGCCATGTGATCATTGAGTTTGCTATGTCCAGTCAGAGCTCTGACCAGAATACTGCAATGATGCTTGGAAAAATACAGTAGACACTTTGACATTTCAGATTTAAATCTGGTAGAAATGCTTTTGTCTGAGCGCAAGTTTGCGAGCTGCGCCAGTAGCTGACATGTTTGGATGCAGCCCAAGAACGAATCTTGTGCTTTATCCAACTAGTTGAAAGTGGTAAAGCTGGTTCAGGACCAACGAAATCATTCGTTTCACCAGCTCTAGCCAACTCATCAAATAATAATAATAATAATTATATTGTGGCTGTCATTTCCGACCCTAAAAAAATCATTGGTTTAGTTATCCTAGGAGAAACAGAAAAATCAAAACGTCGTTATACAGAATAAGGGTGCATAAGATATTTTCGGAGTATTATCAATGAATGCTAGTGTATCTGTTTCTTTAGGAATAAGAAGGAAGCACTAAGGATGAATACTTCAGTAATTCAGATATATGAGCCGTTACACAAAACTCTGTGTTTATCTTTTAATTTTCGTTAGTTATTAAAATTCATTGCCTTCGCCGACAGAATATAAATCTAAAACAATTTCTTTATTTCACAATGGTATTGTAATGAAACGTTACTAAAGTTTCCTGCAAAGGTAATCCCAACAACGCAATCGTATGTACTAGTACCATTTCATTGAGGCAGCCGAAATAGTGCGAGCGCACTATGAACCACAGCTCGTCTCCAGAAACAGCTGGTTTATTGCTTCAAGAGACATTGATGAGACAGCCGGCTTGCGACAGCCCTTCGTAACAGTAATTCCCTAAAAATCAAAGGATGTCTTCGATTTTCTAAGGCTGTCCCCGTAACATTTTATGCGAATGAGCGAACATAAAGAAACAGGATACAAACAGCCCGTTCGGTTTGACTACTCTCCGGATAGAATACTCTCATCAATCTGGTGAGTAGAAACTGTCTCAGTGACAGCATTCATTTAGGCATGCGAGCGCTGTTGCCATTACAGTTCGGCATATGCTTGCACACATATTGTAGACTGGGCTTTCGACTTTGCGCTCCGACAGTTCAAGCTATCTCGTGGCGGATGTCATTGAAAAGCAGTACTGCTGGGAAGCCTGGTCACGACTGAATACGAACGGAGAACAAAGGTGAGAAGAAGGAATGAGGATAGGAGAAAAAAGTGCTAACGTGAGAGTTCGTACGAAACCCGCACGTCTAGGTGGTCCACGGAGTGCTTGTCATTTTGTTCGACGTATAATCATCCAAGCTATTAACAAAACGATCATTCCAGAACGGAACACCAATCGTTTGTTACCAACTCTGTGCCTACGATTAGTGCACACAACCGATGGAAGTGACGTTAAATTTCGTATTCGATGATAGGGCAAAACACGATCACGTGAGTAAACAGGTAAAAACCGCCGAACTTAAATCAACTAAGAATTGCAACTATACTATTTCATTTGTCAGGGCTATTGAAGTACCCAAGTAACAATTTTTGTTACGCTAGCTTATTTGTGACTAGTTTGCAACCAGACATATGAGTGATTGTTACTAACATCTAACGACTTGCATGACTCAAAAAGCGCAGTTTTTACTAGTTGTTAAGTCGGCTAAAAATATGTTGTCGTTACTTTGTAATGCCATACTGAAATAACTTATTTTTCCATAGCTTGAAAATAACTTGTTTCCAAGTAAACTAGTTGAAACTTAGTCACCATCGACATTATAAATATTGAATGAATCCAGAATACTTTTCTATCATCAATAAAAAAGCAGAAGAGTACTTTAAGTCACAAACTTGATACAAGGTACAAATTTCACAACGATCCAAAAACTGTCGAGCGGAATTCAATTTTACTTCACTGTTTTTTATGCGCCTTCAATCCAAATCTGTTTATAAGGATATAAAAATTAAACAACAAAATAACCCTATGTTAAGAATGCTCAAAATTATTCCAAGTAGAGTGATTTCTCATCATTTTAAATTCATATATCATGAGAACTATAATATTATCACAATCGATGTTCAATCCCTATATTATTTTCTTCGTGTTTATGACAGTGCATAGAACAAAAATGACTTTTCTACCTTTCACTATTTTCGGCAAAAAGTAGTTTTGAAAAAAGTAATATCCTGGTTTTATTTACGTTTCATACACTTCTTGAGACTCCATATTGTGTTCGCCATATTCAAGCCAACAAAGGTTGTTTTGTTTGCATTTTAGTTATCATAACGTTGGGAAAACATACCGATAACTTTCTGAATCAATGCAGAAATTGTATGTTATAATTTTATAATATCTAAGTTATTGCTATATCAATTCACAGTAACGATTCACATATACGTTAACGTATTTATAATGGTTTCGCAACAGAAAATAAACCTTTTTTCAATTAGTAGCTAAATCATAGCTGTGATTAAAGATATGTTAGAATTAAGTAACGATAACTTACAAATGATAGTCAGTTTAATGTTTACGTTATAAAGAAACACTGCTGTCACCTTGTTTTAACCAGTATAACATGTTCGTGCTCTTGTTGCAACACAGTTGGGTTAGGTGGTATCAAAACTAGTTACGGGTTGCTACTATTGAAGTCAAATAAACTTATTTTCAACTAGTGGCTAGAAGCATTGTTGTGATTAAAAATATGTTTGGATTAAGTTAACACATATTCGTGCTCTTGTTGCAACATAGTTTGGACTTTGTCGTATCAGAACTAGTTTCGGATTGCTACTTGGGTATCTAAAGTGAGAAAAGTTCAGAAGAAAGGTTATGTTAAAATCGTATTTGAACACTAAATCTTAAAGCTGCTTATTGTATTGAGTTGCTAAACGACGTGTTTCATTGGCGACGTCGAAACCCGACCTTCTGAACAAATAACTTTAGAGATTTCTTCAACTTTTGAAAAATGTGATGTGAATTCCTTTGTAATTTGCATCAAATTTAATACCTTTTCTGTTTTTTCGAAAATAGACTATCCATGGCCCAGTGGTACCCTCTGGATAATCTTTATCCTTGGAGTATTTAAGATTTTACAAGTATCCGGAATCGAATTCGGATTATCTTCCATGAGATCATCCATTACATTAACTGTGTTTTTTTTTGTAAATTAATAATATCAAAATGAAAACTTATGTATAGTAAAATATCAGTTATAATAGAAATAAAAAAATAAATCAAATCTACCTTGTTGCTGTTGTCTTTGTTCCTCTATCGTAAAGAACGACGTGAAGCTCATCCAACGATTTCCAATTGGCAGTCTTTTGGTATCGTTTTCTGCTATCTCAGTTGCTCTGCCGTCGTTGTGGTCACCACTGAACTTGGTGTGCTGCATGTACCTGACCCCAGGTACAGTGCTATTGCTCTTGGTGGCGATCAAACGCCCCGACTATTGCTTTGGCTATTAGCACCAGCAGTTTTAACTACCTGCTGCCGATAACTCACGAGCAGTGTAATCAAAACACAACCTCTTCGCTTGAATGGTTTTTACTGAATGACGTGTAAATAATGATGTAATAAGAATTGTTATATCGAGGAGCAGAGATGGCATTTCACCAGAGTGATACACGCTAGTCAGATTTTTGCCACACCGAGGATGCAAAAAACGAAGCACCGCACAAAGAGGAAGGCGCACTTCTTCTCAGTTTCGAATAGACAGCATTTGAGTGTGTGCTTGTGGTTAAAGCAGCTGGCGCGAGTGAAACACATTCTCTTCGCATGAATCGCTCACACGCGCTCTCGTCTAAATACACCCAAGTGACCACTGGCACGTGATGGTGAGCGAACACTTCTGTGAACTTCAATTAATAGAGAGTAGATCTGGCCTTGCTATGAAAAATTTGCAAGGAAAACCGAAAATTTTACGATAAATTGTTTTATTTTGCTGATTTTGCGTGTCCACGCTTCATCTACGAAAACCATACAGCAGAGTGCTCACCGGCGTGTACACCTCTGTGAAAGTATCTGCATCCACCTCAGCGAATTTATTACCTCTGCTCTAACACTTTGGTGCGATTCAGTGGAAGAGGTAAAAGGAAATAAACAAACGCACTCATGACGCGTGCACACTTTATACAACAGTGGTGTATATATGTGAAAGAGAAGAGCTCTCGTTGAAGTTGTCAGTGCGTGGGGAGAAATTTTGCTTGCTCTTCGTCACACAGAGGAGATAGACATCTCTGTCGAGGAGTAAGTGGCAAGTGTTAAAACCATGGAAACCTAAGGTATTATAGATCGGAGGATGACGAGGAATGTGAATTCAAGTACGTTACGAGTACAAATACATCACGGAACACAGAGGTTCCTAAGAAGGTATTTATGAAGGTGTTTCGAATGTTCCTGGCAAAAGGAATCAAACATAAAATTATGATTATTGTGAGATTTGAGATTGGACGTGCGCAATCTGAACATGTACGAATTATTTTTCAATCGGATTGCTGTCTAAGTTGTGTTTCACTACGATCTGAGTATTTCAATGAGCATGATAATTTCTAGATTTGTTTTTGCGGCATTGCCTTCACGAAACATTTCCGAGCAACGCCGAGAAATTCAGCTAGTATAGAATATAGGAATCAATTCTAAACAAATGTTTACCTTTTGTTGCACCATCTTTGGTTCCACCTCCTAGAACTTGTTTGAAGATAATATCGAATGGTTTCTCCACCAGAATGTAAGCCATAAACGACAGGACGTAAGTAATCAAAGTTACTGAACAGAACACACTAATCTGAAAACAAAACCATTAAATTTCGTAATTTGGACAACAGACCTCACATATCATAAGCTTACCACAATCCCATAGGATATCCGTAAAGCTTCATGATGATTGCCATAAACCGTTTTCATGACGTTCATGTGAATCAAGTAAAATCCGAAGCTCAGTCTACCAAGCACCCTGTAGTAAGCATTCTCCAACAGACTGGATCTCCGAAGTTTCCCAAACAGGCTGTCTCGTTCAGCAAACATAAACAGCAGAAAACCAATGTTCACAAAACAAGTAACCACCAATCGGTGAACTCCGGCGTAGAAAGACATCCACACGGAAGGTTTGCTAAAGCTGAAGTGCTGGAAAAGCGGCGCCGGTAAACAGAAGAGCACCAGTAGAGGAAACGTCACATACTGAAGCGTTTTGTAGAGCTGTTGAATAGATAAAGATTCTTCCAGACAGTTAGATGCTTAGGTAACGGGGGATTAACGGAAAAGCTCTTGCCTTCGACTTCGCCAGTAGCAAGTCATCTTTCTGCATTTTATGGTAGATGATGCCGACCAGCATCCCTGCAAAGTAACACAGACAGTGCGTTTCCGTCGCCTGATAAGTTCGCGTGAACCATTGATCATACCACAGTTGGAAGGCGCTACCCCTTCGGAAGAAAAAAAACTCAAACACTTATGTCGTACTAAATTAACTTAGTCTACGGCTTACTTATGAGTTAACAGCATCATGGCGTCCATCGAGTTAAAATAAACGTTCAACATTGGTAAAACGACCCCACAGGTAAGAAGGACATACATGACTGGTCTCAGCACGCTTTTCCATCTGCAATTTACTAGAAGGCAATTAGTATCAACAATCTATATATCGCAACAAAATTACTTCCAGAGCACCATCAGTATCGTCAAACCAACGATGAAGAGTTGGAAGTCAGCCGCCAGATACCATGTGTGAATGAGACACTGCAAGTAACGAAAACTGGTGAAGGTCAATCGAATGCTTTCAACCTTAAAACAAAAACCCTAACCTGCTCCTCTGGTCGGTAATAGTTGTTAACAAATAGAAAGTTGATCCACCATTTGTCACGGCAAATCGTTCTAACCATCGGCATAATTTTGTACGCCGAAGGACTAACCTGAAATCGATCGTAGACGGAGGTACTGAACAACATCACCAAAGCGTACACTGGCAGGGATCTTAGATATCGATTCACCACCCCCATCCAAAATGGTTTGAAGCCGAATCGCTTGCCTTCGGTATATTTGATGAAATGCACCGCCAACAGAAGTCCACTAATGGCGAAAAAAACGTCCACCTCGAATGGAACTATCGATATGAACATTTGAATTTCCGGCTTGGATAGAAGCTGTAACAGGATCGGAATGAAAATTTTCCATCATATTTTTTTTTTTCATTTGTTAAAAGCCTCAGACCTTTTCCATCACTTCTGGATTCTGGCTGGTAGTCATACCGAGACCAATAATCACGTGGCTAACGGTAATTGTTGTAATTACGTGTACACGAACAGCATCCAGGAAGCGAAGGTCCCGCTGGATAGAATCGGTGTTCAGCTTGATCGTTAGTCGATTGATGTTTCGTCGCAGGGAAAAGGCAGTAAGCAGGTTTGTCTCTGAAAGCAAGTGTTCATTAAATCGACAAATTTTGGTTCGTTTATTACGATGACCACATACTTTTTCCATTCAGAGGTGTTCGATAGTGATTGTGATCCTTCGCCAGCCAGGAGTCATACACACTGGATGCGGTGGCGAGAATTGCGATCGCCACGATGGTTGCGTAGAACGCGATATCTAAATAGTCTAGGAATAGTGTTTTATGTTTAGGATTATTGAGATTTAGTACGATTTAGTAATATAGAAAGCTAACCTGCTGCCCTGGTTGTATTTGTTGTACAATGTTCTATCTCTGAGTATACACTCACATTGTATTTAGCCTGCATTCGATAGTTTTGGCAAATGTTCACTAGCTTACCGTATTGTTGTCGATATTTGTCAATGTCAGATAATAACCAGTCATTTATAATGTACTGAAATAGATTACAGAAATAGAACGGATTAGTCATACCTGAGAAAACATACTATAGCAATTTTTATAATATTTAATATATAATATATATAATAGGGTGGCGATTGAAAAGAGTCATCTCCAATTATGTAAATCGGAAGAGCTCGAATGATTAGGCACATCAAAAAACGTCCCTGTTTTTCGATGTCTCAGAATTGCATGAAACGTCGAGATCTGGTGTTATCTAGATAGAAAAATTCTGTTTCATTCCACCTAGTGGTATAATGATGCCTTTATCATATCAATCATAATATCATATATAATACAGTGGTATTCTTTAAAATAATTTTCTTCGATTCTTGAAAGAATAATAGGTTTGTTTGGCCATCTATTGATAATGACTACAATTGGAGTAGTTTTGATGTCGATTTTGCTAATTTTTTACGTTTTTTTTGTTTCGCCACTTCAAGTGGTGTTACACAATTTTTTCACACTTTACGCTATAATTCCGGACCCGGAAGTCGGATTCAGATTAAATTCAGATGTTTTGTATAGAACCATAAAACCTTCCGTTTAAATCTAAGTTTATATAAATCGATCACATCATCTCTGAGAAAAAATTGTAGGCATATTTTCTTTGTTTTGCACATTTTACACCATAGCTCAGGAACCGCAAGTCAGTTATTCGCCATGTGAAAGAATAGGTAGAACTTAATCGAGAATATTTCGAGTTGTATAAAACGCAACAACACAATTCTTTCTTCATGCCAACAGAGATGTGATCAGCAATTTAAGACTAAATTTTCAACAGTGCAAGATAATCATAAATAAATCAAAACTTTAGTTTTCTCAAAATTTTGGAAACAATGAGGAAAACACATCCCGCTTGCTTGCTTCATTTGGATTGGACTCTGGAACTGAACTCAAAAACTGGAATTATTAACTTAATTTTATGTTTAGAATTTTAATACTAGTTTGAATATTAAAACTAAGATTCTGGAACTGAATCCTAGTTCTACATTTTTGGAACTGGTTTCTTGACTAGGTTTTGAAAGTGAATTCAGTATTTTAATTATTAGTTCGGAATTCGTTTCCAGCATTCTGATTCAGGAACAAAACTTAGAATTCTGGAACAAAATTCAAGATTTTAATTCTACATCTGGGCTCTGGAACAAAATTCTAAATCTGGACATCTGGACTCAAAATTTAACTCCTGAATTCAGTTTCAGAATTTACTTCCGAAACATACACAGAAAAAAATTATGAATATTACAGATAACATAATTCTACACACGATACAATTCATAACTACTTAACTTGTCAAGTGACACAATATTCCTTTCGTACAGAATTTTACTGATTCCGAGTGTGATTTGCATTCGGCTACCAAGTGCCGCTGTGTGGATTTTCATGTATCAATTATTCATAAAGCAGATATGTGCTTTTGTGGTTTAGTTAATTAGTGGCGTGCTTCGTGATCTAATGTTTCTCGGTTCAAGTCGCACTGAAGCTATCGATCATCTGTTGTTTTTTTTATTGTATTCGATTACAAACTATGTAATTTTCAAATCACACAATTTTACATGTTCTTGAATATAAGTTTGTGTGAAATATGACGCTACATTTATGTGCATCTTATAAGATGAAAAATCATAAGATTTTTTCGAACTGTGCAGTTTTAGAATTCAGGTTTATAAATCGGTACGAAGTCATTGATTTCGGAACTTGGGTGGAAGAACTAGATTTTGTAACTGAGTTCAGGCTCAGAGTTGAAGTTCAGAATTGAGTTTTAGAATTAAATTCGGAACCAGGATTCTGCTAATGAGTTCCGTTGCAGAATTTTAGCACTAAATTCATGAACTGAATTCTGTGAATCTGGATTTCGAATCTGAATTTTGCCACTGAGTTCGGAGTCAGTACCAGGTTTCGAAAGTGATTATTTATTTCAGTTAGAATTCCTGATTGTCCAGAATTCGGGTTCTAGCAAAGGAACCTTTGCATAGCTGGTGCTACAATTCTACTGACGCTCTAAGAATCCTTTCCGGTCGAGATTCGAACATGCGACAACTGGCTTCTAAAACTAGCGCCCTATGCATTGAACTGGCAACCCGGGTTCGGGTGTAGATAAATAAATGGTGACAAAAAGCACTCTACAGTTGTCAATAAAGGATATATCGTAAATAAGTTCTATTCGTGATCAGGTCATTCTGTTATGTCGTAGTTTCACGCGATACATAGTAAAACATCGATGCACAATTTCTACGTTTCGCCTTCGGCTCATCAGTTTATGTTGAACTGCCAACGCCACCTATCTTGAACCATGTGCTTCCGTTTACTATATAAAGACTGTCCCAGAAAGTTTGGACGCACTTTGATTTCGTTGTAAATAATTCACAAGTGTTAGATATTCAAATTTTATTCGATATACTGATAATATTAGACTACAACAACAGAATATTATTCTCAACATTTGCTACTTAGCCATTGTAGACTAGCTGGCACACCTTCTTGCGAACGTTCCTCATTAAATTCCGTACAGACTTCTTGGCGACAAGTTTTGACACTTTTTTTCCAATGGCTGCCGAGACATGTTTCCTAAGATGTGCCTTCGGTTATGCCCAAAATTCCTCAATTTGTCGAAGTTGTGGGCAATTTGGTGGATTCATGTCTTTTGGGACGAAAGTGACATTTTTGGTAGTATACCATTCTACCGTTGATTTCGAGTAGTGGCAAGAAGCAAGATCTGGCCAGAAGACAACAGGATCCTTGTGGCTTCGAATCATGGGTAGAAATCGTTTTTGTAAACATTCCTTGATATATATTTCGCTGTTCATTGAAGCAGTGGTGATGAAGGGTTTCGAAATCTTACCGCAGCTACAAATTGCTTGCCGGACCATAGCTTTCTTACCAAATTTTTCGACTTCAATCGATGTCTCGGACTGGTTTGAACACTTGCCCTTCTCGCACCGTATAATATTGTGGCCCCGGCAAGGATTTTTAATCGAGTTTTACGTAGGTTTCGTCGTCTATGATTATGCAGTTTGAATTCCAGCAAGAATCGTATTGTACAGCTTTCGAGCCCTCGGCCTGATCGATGCTTCTTGTTTCGGACTACGTTTTGATTGTATACGTTTATCCAACTGAGAGTTAGCAGGACATTTTTTTCGACCCGTTTTCGGTTTATCCTCTAAGGTGTTACCCTCACCGAACTTCCTGATTGCATTTCGCAGTCCACGCATTTCCTAACAAACTAATGAAAACGAATAAACAACTGCACAAGTGGTTAGAGAAGAGTGTAAACAACAGGACGCAGCCATAAAAATTGACAGATTCTGAACCATTGCGAAATGGCAGCGGTTTTTGGTTGCGTCCATACTTTCTGGGACAATCTTTACAACAAAAAAACACCACCTGATAAGCTTGACTAGCATTCACTCTATGAATGAGTATGTGTAGCATTTTGCCTACTGTTTGATTTTGACGATAATAAAAATGGCTTCGAAGAAAGAAGAGCAACGCGTTGAAACTGTAGAAATATGGCAAAAACCTAACATAGTAGCTCCATATTCACCACTAAAAGTAGTTCACAAGCTATGTTCTACAGAATAGCTGAAAAATTCTATGCACAATATTACTCCTTGAGTTTAAATAATGTTCACTTGCCATGATTTTAGAGATATATATATATTTGGTTTACGCTAAAATGCAAAAATATAATTATCATTTTTAGAAAAACAAAAACACTTTTGGAATCCTCAAAATCATTTGATTTTCGCACAGAGCGCAAAAATAAAACATCTCATCAGTTCCACTGCCTATGAAAATATGTTACGAAGCTGGAACAATTGAACAACGGAAACCGTTTTTCGTTAAAATACACTGCTGTCAAAATAAAGAATAGATAGAAACTTTTGTGGTACTGTGACAAGATGCAACGGAAAAAAACTCATCCTAATTTCGAGAAAAAAAATATAAACTGTTAATCAAAATCTGGAAAAGACTAGTAAAGTCACTCGGGAAGCTTCAAATAGAGAAAAGCTGTAATAAAATTACCATTGAAATTGAGCAATTAGGTGTCCAAAAGACAATGCAAGATATTTTCAGAAAACTTTTCACCTAAGCAACCACAGAATAAAAAATCTTTTTTTGCTCGGAACTTTAACGGAAAACATTTTCAATTACTCAGTTTTTGCCTTTCTCATATAGAAAGGTTATGCAATCAAAAGGTTATGAAAACCGACTTTTGAACCGAGGCCCGGAGGGCCGAGTGTCATATATCATTCGACTCAGCTCGTCGAGTATGCAAAATGTCCGTGTGTGTATGTGTGTGTATGCGTGTATGTAACGTTTTTTGCAATACCTTTTCTCAGAGATGGCTGAATCGATTTTCACAAACTTGGATTCAAATGAAAGGTCTCGTGGTCCCATACAAAATTCCTGAATATTGTTTGGATTCAACTTCCGATTCCGGAATGTTGGGGTAAAATTTGCAAAAAATTGTGAAAATAATTGCACCAACTTTCCTTTGAGATGGCTGAACCGATTTTCACAAACTGATTGTCGGTTCCGAAGTTATGGGGTAAAATGTGCAAAAAAATGAAAATATGTTTTCTAACTTTTCTCATAGATGGCGCGATCGATTTTCACAAACTTATGCCGTTTTTAATTGAAAAACACTGGTGGCGTGGATTGCTCTGATTTTGCACTTTCGAGCAGAAATGCAATATTTTGACGGTGTTTATTAAAAAAAAAATTTCTGCTCGAAAGTGCAAAACCAGAGCAATCCACGCCACCAGTATTTCTCAATGAAAAACGCCGTTAGGTTTAAATGAAAGGTCCTGCGGTCCTAT
Organism: Malaya genurostris; assembly: GCF_030247185.1. Lineage (NCBI taxonomy): Eukaryota > Metazoa > Arthropoda > Insecta > Diptera > Culicidae > Malaya > Malaya genurostris. The sequence goes on along the minus strand of NC_080572.1, from coordinate 234,429,375 downwards.
ACTGAATTCCTGAATTTCATTTGGATCCGACTTCCGGATCCGGTCAAAAATTTTATACCATCAGTGAAAAGGGCGAAAATAAATAAATTTTCAAATCGACCTCAAATCTTCTCAAATTGATAGTTTTTATCAGTAGATGGCCAAACAAACTGATTTCAGTTATTCTTTCAAGAATCGAAGAAAATTATTTTGAAGAATTCCACAGTACCTTATATGATAGTTTGATTGATATGAGAAAGGCATCATTACACCACTAGGTGGATTAAAACAGGTTTTTTCTCTCAAAACAATGTCGAGATAGAGTAGATTTTAAACGTCCAGATATTATTGGTTTTAGCAATTGTCAGTCTTATAACTACTTAACGAAGCATAAATACAGCATGTGAAGTAGGAAGATGCTAAGTTCGAGTAGCATCACCGGGTAAATACGTTGGAATCATCGTTTTTCTTCGTATGAGATTTTAAACGTGGTTTTGTACTACTATTATAACGAATTATTTATTAAATAAAAATAATTACCATAATATCTCCTTCAACGAAAAAATTCACAAACGATATTGAAGGTTGCTAATTTATTTGAAAACTCCTTCTGAATATATCGGTTCTCTCGACTTCCTAATATCTTCAGCATAAACGTATCAATTTCAGAAAACAAAATAAGGCGCAAAATAACGAGATTACATACGGCTGTCATAAGATCACTAAATTTATTGTATCCATTATGTCTCGACCAGGAACACGCCTTGCAAGCAGCTGATTAGTACCATTTACATATGCAAAATTTGTTTAAAAATACATCTAAGGAACGTTGACATTATCATTTTCATTCAACAAATAACCGCGCTGACCTGTGTCAGCGCGGAAAGAACGCCTAACGAAACCGAAACGAATCTCTATTCCGGAAACTTGTTTCGTGTTGTTTTGTTTCGATCGAGAATTCACCGGTGTTTATCAGTGGAGAAGAGGCTCGTCTACTGCCTCTTAAATCGATTGAAATGGGGTTCAACGTCTAGCTCTCGAGACCCATTCGATGAGTAACACTTTCAGCAACATTGTGTCAACCACGTTGTAGATATCCGTCAGGAGTAGAGTTAGTGAATATACTAAAACACCTGAAGATTCTGTGTTTTTAAGATGCATAACTGAAGGCAAAACAGAGCAAACTTGATTGAGAATTTTGAAATGGTAATAATATAATCACATCAATGATCAATTACCCCATTTGCCGAAAGTGTTTTTAGTGTAACCTTATAAGTACGGATAAAAGAAATATGTATCTAACCAGCCGATTATCAAGTAATTATCCACACTTGAAAGTGGACACGACGCAACTGTTCGAACATCAAAGCAACTTCTGGAGTACATTGTTCTGCTTTTAAGTAGTTAGAAACTTCGTTCGGAATACGGAGAACCCCCAGATTGCAAACTTGCAATATTGTTGATGTAACTAACATACCTGTTGATATTCTCATAACCATTTATGTAAACAAAATTACTGTCAGTTGGCTGAAAATGGAGATAGCAAATCGCACAGTAAAAATCCTCTTCATTTCATAAAAAATGTTCTACTTAAAAATTTCAATTGGTAATTGAACGTCACCTATGTCAGTTGACGTTTTAAGCCAAGTATTCAATGTGCTGAAGAAGTATTTCTGCAATATGAATGTTTCAATTTCATCTACGAAGGCTCGTTTGAAAGTTACTATTGAGCATTAAATCAAGTTCGAAGATCAAATGACTGCGACTTCTGGTTCCGGAGATATGATGGTATAAGTGACGTAACCGACAAATAACCGGTTTTTTTTTCGATTTCGAAAATTTCATGTACTCTCCCCTATGGTGATTTTTCAAGATCGAAAATTTTCAAACCTTAACCGTCGGCCGAAAATGTCTACAATTTGATCTTCAATAGTAAGATTGTTTTTTTTTGCAAGTAATCACAGTGGTAGCAGTCCCTTGCTTCGGTTCTACACTGGACCCTTGATCAGATTTGCTTCTATGAGCTTCTATTTTAAATCAACAGAACACAGATCAACATTTAAATCAACAGAAACACAGACGTTCCTAGGCTATGGTGCCCACTTGGTCACTGTTTTTTGTGCTGATTCAAATAGATTGTATAAAATTATCTTTATAATGTGTGGTTGTGTTTTATAGTTTAGTTGTTGTTTTTGTAATGACAATGGTCGTAGATCTGCTTTTGTGATAATGTAAACTGTGGTATGTGGTTCTTGTAATGGTCTGTATGAAATGTAGTGGTAATAATTGTAATAGTAATGTAATAATGTAATAATGGTAATAGTAATAACAATAATAATAATCTTTTAAATGGGTTTACCTGTTGGGTATTTCATGTATTTTTACATACTTATCTCTACTCTTGCGTTATTTATTCGTTTCCCTTTTATATTTCTGGTATTCTGCAGCATCCTTGTTCTTTTCTTCCTTCTTCTTCGTAATTCTTTTCCAAGTTTAAGAGCTTCTCTTAGTTCGATTTTCCAGTTTTCTCAGTGTGAATAAATTTCATATGGAATAGAAATGTTGAGTTAGTAATTATTTACATATGCAATTTACACATACATATACATCTACATATGCACGCAAACATACTCACACACATACATACATACATGTACGAGGTCTGTTCAAAAAGTTCCCGGAATTTTTTAATTGCGCGCGTCTGGAGAGTCCGGTGGTCAAAAAAATTTTTTTATTGTGTTGGTACATATGTCCCTAATGTATGGTGAAATTTTCAGCTGTATTCATTGTTTACATTCTGTCTTGTAGCGGCTGGTGTAGACGTTTTTTTTGAGCTCGGCGATTTTTGTTAGTTTAAACAATGGAAGAATTGAAGAGTCAAAGAATTTGTATTAAATTTTGCGTGAAAAATGAAATAAAGTGTAACCAAGTGTGCGAAATGTTACAGAGAGCCTACGGTGAGTCTGCTATGAAAAAAACAAATGTTTACGAGTGGTATAAGCGTTTCCAAGATGGCCGCGAAGACGAAAGTGGAAAAAATGATTATGGATGATCGCCGAATCACTATAAGAGAAGTTGCTGATGAAGTTGGCGTATCAGTTGGCTCATGCCATCATATTTTTTCAAATGTTTTGGGCATGAAACGAGTGGCAGCAAAATTCGTTCCAAAACTGCTGAATTTTGATCAAAAAAACAAACGCATTACCATCGCCCCAACCTCCTTATTCACCAGATATCGCTCCGTGTGATTTTTTCCTGTTCCCAAAATTGAAGAGACCCATGAAAGGACAGCGTTTTTCATCGATTGAAGAGATAAAGGCAGAATCGCTGAGAGTGCTACAGAGCATTACAAAAAGTGACTATCAGGGGTGTTTCGAAGACTGGAAAAAACGCTGGCATAAGTGTATTATATCTAGGGGGGATTACTTTGAAGGGGACTGTTGAAGACGGCACCCATGCCTAGTAACGCAGCTTCCTCACCGTAACGGAGATGAATGATAACGACGGACTGTCATTGAGAAGACAAAATGGTAGGGCGGGGAGATTACTGGCAGACACGTTTTAAGTGGCACAGTGAAATATAATCTTATTCTTAAACTACGTTTATTAAAAGTTTATTGATTCATCACAGTTATTATCACAGATGTTATTATCACAGATGGTTTAGAAATAATTATCACAGCTATAATATTACCGTCGAATTTAATTCTTATTGCTGGTAAAGCATTGGATAAAACTCTGAATTATTCCCGATTGGAAAAAAGGTAGTATATTTATACGATTATTTATAACTAAGCTAAAATAACATTGCTTAAGCTAGGATTCGTTAGTTGACTAAATTGATTTACGGCTAGATAGAGGCCACGTGCAAGAAGACTAAATTTGTAAGTAAGCAATGCAATATGTGAATTAAATGCATATTATAAATAATGAAATATATTTACAGCTTCATGCTGCTAACGTAGTTGCTCTGAAGATAAGTCGAATTGGTTCGATCCGAACAGGGACCATATAGATGTAGACGAATAAATGAATATTTTTATAGAAAAATGAGAATTCCGGGTACTTTTTGAACAGACCTCGTACTCCATAAGCAAACATCGTAACATTGAGCTACTGTTTCTATTCTAATAGATTCTGACTACTATTAATGTACCAATAGTCATCTCATTAGTAGTGTCACCATGTTATTTTAGCGTTTACTCGACTTTCAATTAATGCATTGTGATCAAATCGAATACAATATCTTTGCTTCGGATTTGTGAAGCACTACCGCAGAAAAAGTAGTTCGAAAATGGTTCAATACTGTTGTTATAGCGACGCGAAAACTTGAAGCGAATGCTCTTAGTTTCATTTCACTTTTGAAGTCAATCTATCGAACAGAGACAACAGATCTCACTCTAATTAATGGTTTTCGTATATGAGATGACAAATGGAGCTGAGATAAATGAGGGTTCCGTTACCCTATTTTTATATCTACTATTGGTCGATCGTTAGTCCTGAGCTGAAACGGTGGCCTTTATTATCATTCTTGCATACACTTCGTCTTACACTTCCCTCACGTATCATCTCACCCATCAGGTCTCACATGAAAACGACACAACCTCACAAAATGAATTGGATGAACATCGTTTGACAGCTAGCAGTGGTTTGCTCATATGTTCAGTCTGTATTATTTTATTCTATTCTACAATATTCTATCTAATTCCACAGTATTTCATGGTACACAAACCACCAATAAACGTCAAAGATGGACTGCATTTACCGTTCGTTTGATGTCATCGTATCCCAATTGGGATACGTTCACTTAATTTAATTTCCACTTCACACTGGTAATAAAGGTCGGTAGTATGATAATGAAAAATAAAACAGAGCTCAGTTAAGCCCTACCAGCCTCTCCAAACCCCGGATGTTTGGAGCGTAATGCAATCAACGTCTTATTGAAGTCGATCTGTATTTCATTCATTAAATTCAATAATTAAGCTAAAGCTGTAACATATATCTATATTGAACTCTAACTGTAATTGATTTGATTGTATCTGATGATGTTTGCAATACCGTCAAGCCCACCAACCACGGGAGGGATCTTCAATAGTAGGATTGTTGAAATCATTTTCACCATCCCCATCGAACAGTAGGGAAAAATTTCGTTTTCGGTTATGTTCAGACGTGAAACTCAAGAAATTATTAGGGAAGACCGGAGCTACACCGGACACGGGATCAAACCGGTCAGCTTATATATCTTATAAACGTTTGTAAACGAGCTCTCTTGTGAAAGACAGGCGTTAATTAGCTGGTGGTTGAGGCGTCAGTCTCACCCTAGGTTTAAATAAAGGTATCTTGAGATTTATTCTCTTAATTTTTGTGTGAAGTTCTATAGTCTAATTTGCCCCACGAGTCTGGTTTAGCTCCGCGGTATCAGAAATATTGGATTTTGATTTGGTCACTTATGCGCGACTTGGTACGAAAACTAATGCATATTTTTCCAAATCTCAAATTGGAAATTGTAGCTGAAAGTTGAATCTACACATGGTAGAGATAAGTTGTGGATGTTGTGCAGATGTTTAAGTGAATTACAAAATGAATAATTTCCAAAAGTAGACTTCATAACCTTTATATATATGTAATTATATACATATTTACATAGGTATGGAATTAATAATGTTCTGAAGCTTTTCTGGGCTCGCACCAGGTTATGTTATATCTCTGAAACTGAAATCGACAGCCATTGGATCCTCGATCTCAATTTACATTTTAGGAGTAGTTTTCAAACGAGCTTAAGCTTGTGTAAATCAGTTTAGAATTCTCAAGAAAATTGACCGGAGAGGAAATATTGCGTTTTATCGGTTGTGTCACTTATATTTCCGGAACTAGAAGTGACAGCCACTTGATCTTTGAACTAGACTCACTACCCAAAAGTAGCTTTCAAACCGCCTTCTCCAAGAAAATTGATTGGAGAGAAAAAGCTTTGTTTTTCAGCAAATCTATTAATTTTAACATAAAATATAATTTCTGCCAAATGTCCAAGAATGACTTCTGCAATATTAAGTCTGAATATGCAGCAATTATAGTTAGAGTTGAAACGGTCAGTCATTTTTTCTCGATTATTAACTTAGTTTTTTACTACATAGCAGAGTAAATAAAAATCATTTCGATTAATACAAAATAGTCGAAAATGACAAAAAATAAATGTCACTTTCAGCTCCGCTTGCAAATTATGAGAACGAGATCTATGTCCAGTCAATGACAAAAGTGGAACAATAGTTTTTTTCGTTTACCCTATCATTAATTTTTTTTATTTTCAATCAAAATCGTATACGCTGCACTCAGAGCCGATATCTGTCACTATCAATTAGAAACATAGTACGATAAAGATTGGATAACTTATATCATAGGACAGCTTTCCACCAGGCTTTGAAAATCACCGTGGAGTGAGTGTCTGAGGGAAGGTATGTCAAACCAAAACTTCTCTCGATATTTCACTCTTCAGGACGCTCATAGATTGTCGATACAATTGATATTATCTTCATTTCTCCTGTCACTGCTTGATTACGATGTGACTAAATACTTGCAAATAGTGCTCTCGATGTTTCTCTCATATCGGAGCTCACAACTCGGGATATTTGTGCTGTCACAGTTGGTATGACTATTGATGGCATAGACAGGAAATATGTCTATTGTTCGGCATATTTACCGCATAACCAACCTTCGCCAAGCGATGACTTCAAAAAGGTTGTATCATACTGCTGCAAGAGTGATATGCCGCTTGTAATCGGCAGTGACATAAATGCTCACCATATCATTTGGGGCAGCACAGATATAAATTCGAGAGGCTCTGATATGATGGAATTCGTGAGCAGTACAAACCTGCACATAGTCAATGCAGGAAACCGCCCAACTTTTGCGAGATCTGGAAGAGAGGAGGTTTTGGACGTAACTCTTTGCTCTGATAGAATTGCGCATGAGTTGGTGAATTGGCTCGTCTCCGATGAGCTCGAACCTTCGTTGTCTGATCATAAGTACATATTCTTTGATCATTCAAACGTTAAATTTGATATTGTCACATATCGTAATCCCAAATCTACAAACTGGGACCTCTATGAAGAGGGCTTGGCGACTAGATTTTACGGGTACCAACCAACAATTGAAACCCCAATTGATTTGGAAAATGTTGTCGACGAGACAAATTCACTCATAGTTGCAGCATATGAAGAGGCTTGTCCACTTCGGATTGTGCGAGCTACTAGAGGAACTCCTTGGTGGAATGCTGAACTTGCTAGACTAAGGAAACTATGCAGAAGAGCTTGGAACCACCGACGCAGAGATGGGTCGGAGGCATTCGTGTTGGCTCGAAGGGCTTACAAAAATGCTCTTCGATCGTCTGAGCGAAGTGGTTGGAAAAGCCTCTGCACAAATGTCTCTAGTCTCAACGAGGCTAGCAGATTAAATAAGTTACTTTCGAAGTCTAAGGACTTTAATGTCAGTTTCTTAAGAACTTCAGATGGTGAACACTTGTCTGATGAAAGTGATGTACTTCACTGCCTTTTTAACACTCACTTTCCAGGATGTATGGATCCATCACCGACAGCTCTTCCCGAGACTTTTTCAGGTAGTTACGATTCTTGGGCCCTTGCTCGAAGCGTTGTGACGATTGAATCGGTCAAATGGGCAGTTGAGAGTTTTGCTCCGTACAAATCTCCTGGAAAGGATGGGGTTTTCCCAGTGTTACTGCAGAAAGGGTATGAACATTTCAAACATGTTTTGAAGAAAATACTTACTTTTAGTCTTGCGACTGGATATATTCCAAGAGCCTGGCAGGAAATAATTGTCAAATTTATTCCCAAAGGCGGTCGCGACACTTATGAGGAAGCGAAGAGTTTCAGGCCTATCAGTCTTAGCTCATTTCTTCTTAAAACAGTGGAACGCATAGTAGATCACTATATCAGGAATGTTAGTCTGGGCGTGCATCCGCTACATGGAATCAGACCCTGTCAGCTTGGAGCGAAGTCAATCTTCAGTTCAGCAACGCCATCGCATGGCATCACATTCAACATATCATGTCAATTGTATGGGTGCGCAACCCTGCTATTTTGGCGCGCACGAATTTGACATTTTTCTCCCCTACTTCTATGTATAAGATTCGATGCGGGCTCGTCTGGGGGCGACATGCTCGCAAAAAAGGATGTTGCCAATGATTTGTTCGGGAAATGTGAGAGCTGGATATCTTGTTAATATGATGTCTTTGATGGAATGCAACATGCTTACCAGCGTGGAAAGTCCACTACAACCCTGTTACATGATGTTGTGTACAACATTGAAAAAGCTTTCTCACAAAAGCAATCTTGCTTGGGAGTTTTCCTAGATATTGAAGGTGCCTTTGATAACGTGTCTTTCAATTCAATTCTGGAAGCAGCCCGTGGTCATGGCATACCTTCAAGTATCACAAATTGAATACACGCATTGCTTAGCAATAGACTTCTTTGTTCGTCGCTTCGGCAAGCAGAGATTAGAAAGCTGAGTGTCTGTGGGTGTCCTCAAGGTGGTGTACTATCCCCACTTTTATGGAACCTAGTCGCTGATGGTTTGTTAAGGAAACTTAATAACCTTGGATTTCCGACTTATGGTTTTGCCGACGATTATCATATATTGATGACCGGTATAAGCATTAACACTCTCTTTGATTTAATGCAGCAAGCCCTGCGATCTGTTGAACAATGGTGTTGTCAGGTTGGATTGTCTGTAAATCCGGGCAAAACATCAATGGTGCTTTTCACTCATCGTAGGATAATCACAGGAGCTCGTCCGTTACAGTTCTTCGGTTCAGAGGTCACTGTGGTTGATCAAGTTAAATACGTCGGGGTTATTCTTGACTCAAAACTGAATTGGTCTGCTCACATTGACATCAGGATTAAGAGAGCTTGTATGGCTTTCGGCCAATGCAGACGAGCTTTTGGAAAATCATGGGGACTCAAACCCAGATATATTCATTGGATCTACACAACTATTGTTAGACCAATTTTAGCATATGGTTGTCTTGTATGGTGGCAGAAAGGAGAAGTCGCGACAGTTCAGTCAAAGCTAAATCATCTCCAAAGGATGGTCCTAATGGCGATGACAGGAGCATTCACGACAACTCCTACTGCTGCTCTAGAGGCGCTACTGTGCATTAAACCACTACATGTGTTCCTAAAACAAGAAGCATTATCTTGTGCATACCGTCTTAAGGTTATAGGGCTTTGGAACAGTAACCCATTAGATTATGCTACCAGCCACACTCGCTTGTGGTCTCAAATGGTTACATGGGATGAGTATTTACTCGCTCCTAGTGACCTTACTCTCACATGCAGTTTTCCTTTCAAAACATTCCATGTGAGCTATCCTCTTCGTGAGGAATGGTTGTCTGGTTGTCTGGAACGACAACTTGATGAACACATAGTTTGTTATACGGACGGTTCTCTGTTGAATGGTCGTGCTGGTGCTGGTGTCTACTGTCGTGAAATGAGGCTGGAGCAGTCTCATTCACTTGGTAGATACTGTACTGTGTTCCAAGCAGAAATCTACGCGATTCTGTGTGGAGTACAATCGGCACTTCAGCAGAGGATCTGTGGTAAACGAATTTATTTTTGTTCCGACAGTCAGGCAGCCTTAAAAGCACTCAGTTCGAATGACTCACGGTCGAATCTAGTGATCGCATGTCGAACTCAAATTGAAGACCTCAGCATTTCAAATGCTGTTTACTTCTTATGGGTACCCGGCCATTCTGGTATTACTGGAAATGAATGGGCTGATGAGTTGGCTAGAGCTGGTGCAACGAATGATTTCGTTGGTCCTGAACCAGCTTTACCACTTTCAACTAGTTGGATAAAGCACAAGATTCGTTCTTGGGCTGCATCCAAACATGTCAGCTACTGGCGCAGCTTGCAAACTTGCGCTCAGACAAAAGCATTTCTACCAGATTTAAATCTGAAAATGTCAAAGTGTCTACTGCATTTCTCCAAGCAACATTGCAGTATTCTGGTCAGAGCTCTGACTGGACATTGCAAACTCAATTATCACATGGCTACTATTCAACGTGCTGAGTATTATTCGTGTGATTTGTGTGAATGCGATTATGGTACTTCATATCATCTGATATGTAACTGTCCCGCATTGACGCAGATACGTATCCGGGTTTTTGGTTCTCCATACATGGTTGAGTCTGTGTATGCGGAGCTAAAATTGAAGGATATTCTCTCGTTTCTCACCCAATGTGGTAAGGAGCTATAGTCAGAAGGGTTCATCGTTCTTCCTGGAGTGAATGAATCCCTTCTGTATTCACCTTAAATAGGGTTTAGCGGATTGTTTGGCATCCTTTAGGGGGTGCCGAATTTACTTCTGCTCGTACATACTGCGAATCGTTCTGCATTCTTCCGGGAGTTCAGAATGGTGTCGCTTTTGTAAGATCTCTAAATCCTCTCGGGGGTTGGAGGTTTTATTAACAGCAGACTGTTCGGGACCTCGTAGAGGTTCAGAATTTACTTCTGCTTCCACTAAATGTGATCCTCAGCAGATTGTTCGGCATCCCTTAGGGGTGCAGAATTTACTTCTGCTTTTATGTGTTTTTGTGTCGTCAATTTTTCCCTTCCTCCTAGTCCAACGCTTACCATTTCCTTTCAATCCTTCCCTCTTATATATCGGGAAAATGATGCTAAAAACAAATTGATGGCAAGGCACAAATCTCCAAATATCAAGGGGAACGTGCCATTTGAGCCAATTTGTTCTGATTCCTGATTCCTGATATTATCTTCATTTCTCCTGTCACTGCTTGATTACGATGTGACTAAATAATAATCTAACAGCATAAATAATCAAATAGATTCATTTACTCCAATAACCTTTAAGTCCGATAACTTTTTGCAAAGTACAATGAACTTTATCGATTTTTGTTTATGTTAGTGTTACTCTCTTTGTTTTTTGTTTCACTTCAACAGGGAATAGGAGAATGAGAGAAAACAGAACAAAAAGAGTCGTCAGTCTTTGGCTGAGTATATTTCTACTTGGTCATAGAACTATCGAGTATCTCATTTGACAGTCACTTCCACAGTAGAGATTACAGTCGACTATGATGTTAGTCAAGGTACGATTACATTAGCCAGTTTATCTGCACAAATTTGTGTAGTTTGACTGTATCATAGTGTAACCGGTTCGCAGTTGTCTGCAAGCAGTCAAAATCGGCTTGGCTGTCCATCTGTATGCAGTCAAAGTGTGCAGATTATCTGTGACAATGTAATCACTGTGTGATCATAGTCGACAGACAAACAGTTGATGACTGTACAGACAAATTTCACTGTTTCTGAAACTGTTGTGCAGAAGTTGTCTGCCACAGATTCTATGACAACCAAAAACTTGTTGATTTCATCCAAACACATAGCAAAACATCCCAGCACCAGTGTGGGAAGTGAGTACACGTGGTTTTCCCCAAGAGGGTTGGTTTTGTGATCAATTTTTTTCTAATGTGTAGAAACCAGATAGTAATAAAAAACCTGTTTTTATCCACCTAGTGGTGTATTGATGGCTTTCTCGTATTACTCATATTCTCACATTCTCATATATGTGGTATTCTTATTGCTTCTTGAAAGAAAACACAAAAAAATCAATTAGTTTATTTTACAAAAAAGTATTTGAAATCGATCGAAATCGATTAACGAGTATTAGACCCCACTTCTATCTCTCAACCACGTGTACTAACTTCTCACCGAACCGCGTTGTCAATGTCATCATTTCTGGTCGAAATCGCATATTTCGTAGAATTAATAATAGAAATTACTACTGAATTTTTCGAGCTCCCCCTTCACGATAAAGTGCAACGGATCTCCAGAAGCATAGTACTGGAACGTTTTGCTTTGTACTTGGATGAAATAGTTATGAAAAATTAAACAATGAATTAATGAAAAAAGTATTTACTACTCCAAATTTAAAAATGCTGAACGGTAACAGAAAATGTACTTACTTGAATTTTTTTCTAGATTTTGTAAATATTTACCGAATTTCCAATAGTTCGATAATTGAATTGATTACAAAGCGTTTGGTAATAAAATTGTGGATCTGTCAAAATCTGTACTCTGCCCCAAAGCGAATTCATACCGTTATACCATATTTTAAGAGCTTGGACTGGAGACAACCTTCCCAAAATTTGAACTCTTTAATTGTCATATTTACGGAGGTAGGATGATTATATGGATTTTCATTCCATTTGATTTTTTAATCTACCACTCCATTTACAATCTATTGAAAATGTATTTGTTGCGTGAAAAATACTTAACATTTGCGAAACATATTTTTCACGCTTTCGATCTCGGTGCCACTCTGGATTTTTTAGTTATAGCAGATATACCCGTATGATGTGAGCGTTAAGACACAAACGTGTAGATAATGAACATATGGTGTGAAAGAATCTCATTAATTATGTTTGCATTTGAAGGAAAACACTGCAGAGTCAGATCAAAATCAGTTTCAAAGTTCAGGAAGGATACAATAAAAGCACTTGACTGGGAGCTTCTTCCTCATCGTCGTATTCATTTATTTCCGAATACTATTTGTATCAAATGACACTAAATCAGTGAAAACCAAGATACTGATAGGAAATAAGAAACAGAACAACCAAAGTACTGTAATAAAGACGAAATATTTTATTATAGAATCACTTGAAATGTAAATCATTCAGAGATAAAAAAAGAAGTAAAACAAATATGAATTTAAATGAAATGACTACCATTTGTTTCTATCGAATAGCCACGCATTGACTTTGCACCATTTCAATGCCTACGAAGAAGTCGAAAATGGGATGTCTGATTCTCGAGGTATCCACAAATTGCTAGAAAGATGGTCACTATTTCGACTATTTTTCTTCTCATTCAAAATAAACGTTACATTTTTACAAAAACACGCTCTTGGTACTTGGTTATTAAATTATTTTTAGATACATCGAAGAGCTTCGGTTTCATATTTTTTAAAACTGTGGAAAAGTTCAGTATTTGAAGTTTTCTAAAATAATAACCAATCCACCATGCGTCTCCGGGCCTCGGAAAATTTTTCTAAAGTTTGAGCGATTTCTATTCCTATTTTTGATATTTATAAAAAAGGTAAAAAACCGGAGCATTTATATTCCTTCTTCAATTGCTCCCAAACACAACACACCAAGTAGCAACGCAACGAGCTTCCGTTTGTGAGACCAGATCGATATTTTATCATAATGCAATATTCCGTGAAAAGTTCTCTGCCCCACAAACTTTCTTCCAATGTGATCACTGTTTGCAGAAAAACTGTAATAAACAGCCCACTCCCCCATTTAAGTCTGTAACCAGTTTTATTTGTCTGATCAATGTAATCACAATACAGACATGCTCAAAAAGTCTGTCACAGTCAAACATAACAACTGTCAAAGTATTGACTGTCGGCAGTCAAACTTGACTGTTGCAGTCATTTAACTGTGAATAGTGTGATCACATTGCCAGACCAAATATAAACTGCCGAAAAATTACTTGTCTGTGCAGCTAAACTGTGACAGATAAACTGGCTAGTCTGATCGTAGCTTCAGTCTGTCAAGGTCATTCGAAGTGACTGACAATTTGCAACTGTGGATGCAGTATCGATATTCAACCGAAGCTTCGAGAATCGATAATGACAGAAAACGATTCACAATGATTTTAGCCTGCTGGTGTTCGTATCTAAAGTAGTTCTGAAAAGGTTGAATTGAAATCCGACAGAATTTACCTTCAGACGATATTTTGGTTTGTCTCGTCGTAGGGAAACGAGTGACGTTGGCATTGATACTCTTTTCTATTGAAGTGATAGATGAAACAGCTTCGTCTTTCTTCGTTTATTTTGAATGCGATCATTTACAAATTAGACAGTAAACAAACGAAGATAAGGCTGTTGGACTGTATGCTTTCATTGAAAATACGTGACATAACAGTTCACCATAACTTATACCGTTTTCGTTTATTGATCAGAGCAGCCCGAAAGCTGACCCAGAGTCGCCCAAACAACGTTTGATATGTTTGTTTTAGCAACCTGAGGTCGCTCTAGATCAGACTCCAATCGCGTAGTTTCGCTCTGAATATTTTCTCGGGTCGCACCACGCATCCAGCCGAGTTTGTTTATTTTTTCTTTTTTTCATGAGTTGTTGTTTAGGGCGCGTACCACGTGTTCGTTTTACTCGGAGTCAGAGTAGCCCGCGTCTAGGTTCAAAAACGAAAACGGTATTAGCCTAAAATCGGTACCCAGGAAGTACCAAAACCCCCAAATAACTAGTTCATCATAAGCTGTCATGCACTGACGAATTGAAGACGAAACGTAAAGAAAATTAAAAACGGATATGTGTCTGAAGCACAGAGCAAGAATAACCTCTCAATGAGAACAAATAAAGTAAACTGTCTTACCTTATACTCCACGTCGAACTTTGGTTGGAAGAAGAGTGCCTTCTGGCTATCGGATAATGTTTCCACTAACTCTTCACACTGCCTCATACAAATTCCTCGAGTCAGTACGCTATGCTGGTACTGATATGGATATTGGGAATATTTCTGAAAATGTACAAATGCATCAGGGTCTTCCGGATTCAACAGCCGACCGCACCAATCATTACTTCAATAGCGTTCCAAACCTGCGAACGGCCGTCGGGTTTTACCACACTTTTCACAATACAGAAAACTCCAGCCGGATTAAATCGCAGACAGCCTTCGATGCTTTCGTACTGAAACAGAGCCGGCATTTGCCAATACTCACTCACTGAATCAAAAAACATAAACAAAAGATTGGAAAAATTAACACCACCTTCAAGGTTTCGTTTTGGATGTAAATGAAGTGTAACCAACGTGACACTGTTTACTGACTGTTGAAGTGCACGGCGAATTCGAAGCCGCTTGCCACAGGAAACCACAGAACGGTGACCGAAATCACCATAGAGAGCAAAGTTGGACCTTCCATAGCACTCTTAGGGAGTGAAATGCAGGCGCAGTCACAAAACTGAACAATTGCTAAGACGCAAGGCAAGGCAAGGCAAGGCTTTCAACCGATCGCGGATCACGTTCACGGGTTTTTTTTCTTGAATCTTGCGTCTATCTCAACGGTTAACTAGCGACGGAATGAGCACCAACGATCTGGATCTTTGCACTGCATTAGGATCGTTATAAATACATAGACATAGTACCGTCGAACACGGCGAGAAATTGTGCTTTGATTTCTTATTCCATCTAGCATTCCATTGTAACCATTGACGAATTTGATATTGTGCTAAACAACAGATATGCTACATTAGGTTTTCGTACCAAAAGCATTAGTATATTAAGTCGAAATGTCTGGTCACATTTGTCAGATTACGATGGCCGCGAAAGGGTTATCAGGTAATGACAAATAAACAGCACCTGTACTGTCGACTGGGCAGCCCTTTTCTCACGGAAAAGTTTGCACGATCAAGCGCTTCAAGCCTTCGCAGTACACAGCCCTAGGGACTGGTAATCGTTGCACTGAGATAACCTGAACGTGACTCGTCAGAGCGAGGATGCTGCCCCAGAACTAATCCGTACGAGCAATTAAAATGCGTTTAGTTTGTGCGCGCGCGCATTAGAATTTCAAAAAAGCGGTTTGAACCTCACCCACGTCTCGCCGTTTAACGTATTGATTGGTTTATTATAGAGGAGACAAGACTTTCATGTGAATTTGAAAAACAGTCTGCGATGGGATAATTTCCAAATTTGTTGACCAATTAAAATACTGCTTAAATCCCCGGCGGTCGGTTACAAAACTAGTCTTTACATCGTGTCCCACTTTAGTTCTTAAGATGAGCATATACTATTGGGCTTACTATTCACATACTGTGCATTGTTTTCAACGAACATTTTTCTTTTATGACAAATCTCGTCCGTTCGGTTTATTTTTTGTTGAATGCTCACAAAAAGCAATTCAAAACATTACGCAGTGTGGGCGCTGTGGTGGTTTTTAGTTTTCAATATGGTTCATTCACGGTTGTTCATTCATGCTGAAGTGACGATTAGCGCATATGTGTGTGACATTGATTTGCTTTTAAGGCATGTTTGTTTGATCTGTCATTTCTGAAGATGTGTTCGATGCGCATTCATCTACAGTTCAACAGAATTGATGTGATTGTTGGATGACAACGACAAGGTTGACAATTCACCGAAGGTTGCCGAAGTACCATGAAAGTCTCTTCAGGTGATAATTTGGCAAATGTTAAGAATAATTTTTGCGACATTTAACAGTTGGAACTGTTCCGACGCAAAGATTACCTTTCTACCTTGCACGAAGAACCCGCAGATCACAAAATTGCAATATTGCAATTGTTGTTTCACGCCCTGGTTGTTTCAACTAAAATGTTGTTGATTTAACTAACATATTTGTTGATTTTGTCATAACCATTCAGGTAACCGAAATTATTGTATTCAAATGCTGTCACTTGGCGGAGAACGAAGACAGCAAAACGCAGAATAAAAAACTTCTTCATTTCACCAGAAGCGTTTCATATTGAAAATTTTCAATGGTAAATGAACGTCATTTATCTTAGTTACGTAGTGGTCGTTTTATGTAAGTGAAAGTATGCAGAAGAATATAACAGTTAATTGTAAAACAAGTTTTCCATGTGTTAAATAGATATTCCTACAGTATAAATGTTTTAATTTCATCTAAGAGTAATGTATTCTTGGACAGTTCATGTCAATGTTATTAAAACCGCTTAACGCTTAAAAATTTGCTGCTAAAGTGAAGTGGTACTATTTGTATTTGCTCGAAAGTGTATCTGTAGCATTTGGTTTACCAGCGAGCCATTCTGCAAGTGAAGGAAAAATTGTCTAAATCCCTGTGACAATTTTTCTGGTGAGTTCCTTTTTGAGAATTGTAATCTTTTGGTTCATTTCTATATCCTTTGTGAGTTTAGCGATAAAGATATAAGCAGTTAATTAGGTAAAATTTCGTTGTTCAAGCAGTGAACGATTTGCTGCTCCCCGAAGAGGCTAACAGTAAAAAATATTTATTGCAATTGGCGTCTTAAGTTCAAATAACTGAATAATTGGTTGAAACAACTGAGACATTTTTTGCTTTCATGCATACAAGTAACTTTGCTGGGATTGTGTCTTTGCTCAATTGCACGAGTGACATCTCATTGAAACGTTTCATTGTTCGCTCAGGGTGTCGTTGCTAAGCTGCCAGCACGATAAATAAAAAATGACAGATTAGTTAAAACAACAGTCTATTAGTTGTACCAAATTTTAACCAATCAAAATCAGAAAAACAACTAATATTTTAGTTGTTTTGCGATCGCTGGCTTTTCCGTGTGTATAGGGTGTCCCAGTAAGTCAAAGCAAGGTTTGAAAATAACCAAATATACTATATATCAATATGGATCACTCTTGCGATTCACGAGGGACATCAAAGTAAAGTGCGGTGGCAAAAAAGGTTACTAATACACTACATTTTTTTCAATGCATATATGGCAGCTTTCCCAATCAGTACACTGAACCAAACAACTCCAAATATATGGAATAATTCTCGATATACACTGACAGAAAAAATAAGCTGTAAATACGGTTTAGAATCGCAATCTGATACTAACTCGGATGAGAACATTTTATTTTCATAAAAATCCCTATTTACATAAATATGTGTGAAATTTCCACGCAGAACTAATCAAATCGATCTTAATGTTAATTTCAGAATTATACTAACATTTCCGAATTATGTACTGCAATTTCTTGATAAGAAAAATAACGGCTACTGTGATATACACTGAAATCTTTTTTATGCGAATTAACGTACCGCATAAAAAAACCGGATAGCTCTAAAAATTCGTATAAAAAACCGCATAACTCTGAAACTTCACATAAAAAAACCGCATAACTCTGAAACTTCGCATAAAAAAACCGCAGAAGGGAAACCGCATAACTCTAAAAATTCGCATAAAAAACCGCATAACTCTGAAACTTCGCATAAAAAACCGCATAACTCCGAAAACTCGCTTAAAAAAAGTCGCGTAAAATAAAACCGCATAACCTCAGTGTACATATACAATATCAGGTTGTTTGATAAATAAGTAAATGCTTCAAAACAAAACAATTTAGTACACCCAAACCTCCGTTTACGTAAACTTTTTTTACGTTACCTCTTTTTACGTAACTCTTTTTACGACATAAATCCCAAATAACGTAATCTTTTTTTACGTTGAAAATACTTCGTAAAAAGAGGTTTTTGCATACAATGAAAATCGTTTCCGGTTCATTTATATTCCATGGAAATTAGTACAATACAGGTGTTTTCGGAACGCGTTTGATGAGTAGATGTCGGAAAACGATGTTTGAGGTGGTTCTGAATTCCAAGATGGCGACTTCCGGTTTATTGATATTTCTTGAAACCCCTTACAATGTGAGTATTTTTGGAGCTGGTTTAGTGCATATTACGTAGAAAATATTGTTTGAATATTAGTGGATTGCTGATCGTATCCTATATTGTATTAATATTTTCGAAATGGGAAGAGTCGCTTAAAACAAATATGGTTATATAAAAATAAAACTAAAATGTCTTAGTTCATCATTCAACGAGCTGAGTTGAATGATATATAACGATAAGTGTCTCCGAGCTTTAAAAACAAAATTTATTTTTATTCAAATCTATATTCTTTCTATAGAGAAATGCAGAAATAATGGAATGTACACGACTCAACAGTGATCAAAATCGAAATAGATGTTGAATATGGTTGACAGTGCTAAACCATATGATGTACGTTTTCTTAAATCGGTCAGTCTAAACCGGAGCTTTATTGTTTAAGTGTAGGAAATGTACTTGTGAGATTGTTTTATGCCTCACCGCCTTTATAACAGGAATTCGAGTCAAAATTTAGAAAAAAAATATTGAAAAGTACACTTTTTGTGTACTATTAAATCCGTAAAGAATATTGAAACAATTGCAAAAAACCTGCCGGTTGAGTAAAATATGCAGCTAAAAAATAGAAAACTTTAGAATTGAAAACAGTTTTGTTAAATGTGTTTTGCCTTTCTCGTATAAAAAGGTTATGCAAGCCGTCTTTCTATCCGAGGCCCGGAGGGCCGAGTGTCATATGCCGTTCGACTGAGTTTGTCGAGTATGCAAAATGTCTGTGTGTGTATGTGCGCATATGTATGTAACGTTTTATTACATTAAATTTTTTAGGAGATGGCTGCACCGATTTTCACACTCTTAGATTCAAATGAAACGTCTTGAGGTCTGATACAAAATGTGAAAATAAGTACACCTTATTTCCGGAATTTTTTCCGGAGTTGAATAAACCGATTTTAACACACTTGGATCAGTTAAAAAAAAACTCTTCAGGTCTGATACAAATTCCTGAATTTTGTTTGGATCTGACTACTGGTTCCGGAGTTATGAGTTAAATGTGCAAAAAAAAATTTTTTTGTGCTAACTTTTCTCAGAGATGGCGCGACCGATTTCCACAAACTGATTCAAATGGTCTAATAACATCCATTACAAACTTTCTCAACTTCATCTGGATCCGACTTCCAGTTCCAAAATAATAGGGTAAAGTGTTTCCAAAAAAATGTTCACATCATTTTTGTATCAAATGTTTCGAAAGTTCGTCGCCATATGCCATTAGCGAGTGTCATTATATTTGAATCTTAAGCGTGACCATGCTGATATAGACCGATTTGTGCATAAGAATGAATAACAGTTCAGGTATTGAAATCAGTCAACGAAAACGAAAACAACAGTTTTAACAGCAGTTCAAAACTTGAATCTATTCAAATAAATCATATTTACTACAATACTGAAAAAAAATATTAACATTTCTTTCACCAAAGAATGAACCATAAAATATTTACATCGAAGCATTTTCATCGATTTATGTATTTGTTTGACAATTCGATTGTAAGTGTCAAGCTAATATTATATTGAATTTGGAATAAAATTCCTGAAGTTTAGTTTAAACAACTTTCTTCCTAATATTGACTCGTAAAATCCATTCCAAAAGTAACAATATTATAAAATATTCGACAGTAAGTCATAATTACTCAAACAACGTTTAATAAGAACTGTTATTTAAACTCGTTTCGAAAACATTCGTTTTGCTACGGGTTTCGAGAAACACCATCTTGAATTTTGAAATGACTTTAAACATCATTTTCCTACATCTACTCACCATACCCGTTCCAAAAATACCCATATTTTAAGGGTTTTCAATGAATATCAATAAACCGGAAGTCGCCATCTTGGAATTCAGAGCCACCTCAAATATCATTTTCCGACATCTACTCACCATACCCGTTCCAAAAATTCCCATATTATGAAGGTTTTCAAGGAATATCACTAAACCGGAAGCCGCCATCTTGGAATTCAGAACCACCTCAAATATCGTTTTCCGACATGTACTCATCAAACCCGTTTCGAAAATATCCATATTGTAAGGGTTTTCAAGGAATATCAATAAACCGGAAGTCGCCATCTTGGAATTCAAAACCACCTCAAACATCATTTTCCGACACCTATTCATCAAACCCGTTCCGAAAATACCCATATTGTAAGAGTTTTCAAGAAATATCAATAAACCGGAAGTCGCCATCTTGGAAATTTATTCTGCTTAGAACATCCTTTTCCTGTAAATACTCGTAATTTTCGGTCCATATCTATCCAATATATTATACATATCTAATAATACATATACATAAGGAAAACTTTTTTTACGTTGAAAATTCCATTTAACGTAAACTTTTTTTACGTCATAATTCGATTTACGTAGTCCCGATTATTACGTAAATGGAGGTTCGGGTGTATATGAATAAACCGTAATTCGCCTCAACGAGAGCTATCAATTGAAGTAAAAGTAATAAGTATAACTTGTTCTTTTGCTAACTGTATTGCACATATCATACTATTTATTAACATTAAGCTTTCTATTTGTCGAATTTTGGAATGGTTCGTCTGTTGAATGAAATTCAATGACTTTTTTGAAAACAAATATCGAATTTTTAAATTTCGACTAAAAGTTTAAACTATTCGCAAAACAGTTCACAGAAAGGGCAGATCGCTTAGTATATGCACTTTCAATTCATAGACAATTTATAAAAATGAAAATTTTCATTTACATTCTTACCTTTCCTGAGAGAAAAGATTATGTGCAGCTAATTTAAATTCAATGTCATGAACGCAATAAAAAAAATTTCACAATCAAAGTAACTTATAATACACCGTTCATTTCATTTTAATTTCGTTCTATATATCAGAAGTGATCTGCCAAACATTGCCTTCACACCCTTTAGCTTTAGTCTTTACAGCAATTCTTGAAAGTGAAGACGATAGGTCTAGAAGAGCGTAACTCTACATTATTTATAGGCAACATTTACTTTCGTCAGAAATAAACCCATTTTAATGTGAAAATGTTCACACCTCTATATGGGCATCATACTCAATTATTTTTGACATTTCACTTCTGGGTGCACGCTAAACGCAAACTATTAAACATCACTGAACTAATCGTCTTTGCCGTCACGAGATGGTGTATTTTTCGATTTGTATTGAATTCGTTAAAGTGATCCATATTGATATATAATATTTTTGAAATAACAATTCGAACTTAATTTTTGATCAAATTAATTTTTTAATTCATTGTTCTGCTCTCTATTTTACAGCCCTCGAAGTAACATTTCCAAAATTCAGCAGAGATTGCACAATAAAAATATCCGAAATGTAAAGGAACCTCAATGCTGACTTGAACAGTGAAGACGATGCGTTACCTGAACACGAGAGGAGAAATTTCACTAGCGAATACGGGATGAAACAAATGTTCAACTTTTGATAATGTATTTTCCAAACCCCGATTTTCAATAAAATATTGCGATTAATTTCACGTTTTTTACTATTTCTGTGCGAATTGTTATTAGCTTTTTCGTAACACTTCGTTTTCGGCGGCAACGAATTGAATTTTATCCCGAATCCGGGATTCCAATACATACACACGCCGGCAGCTCAGTCATCGCCGATGAGGAAATAAAAATGTCATGGATAGTCCCGGATGGTCCCGTCCCGGTATAGTGCGAACAGGCTTTAAATGATTAGAATTACAAATGTTAAGTTTAATTTGGGGTAGCTGCATGCAACCCGTGGACAACTTGACAGCTCCCATACATCGAGAATATAAGTAAAAATTTTGGTTCTCTAATTCCACAATGGCGTCGTAAATAGAATAACATTGGGGAATAACGTATCTGTTTTTCGACAATCTGCGGTTTAAATTTTTATATTTTAATAAGTAAAATAAATTCTGCTAGCCTTTCTCGACATTTATAATATAATTATGATGATTAGTTACTATGGTTTAGTATAAGTATAATTTTTCATTTTTCATCAATAGAAGGTTTAAAAGTAGCTCATCACATTTCAATGAACAATAAACGTGAAGTAATTTATTCTGCTGAATCTTGAAGAACAATACTACTAATTTGCAAACCAAGATTCAATCTATGGTTCCCTTATCTTTATCCGAATCGTTAGAAGATCATCCAATGATAACAAATACTCCTACACATGGCTACTAATTCTTTGCGTGTTCATTGGTACAACTAAATACGTTAGGTACTCTTTAGTCACACACCACATTTCGAAAAACATTTCATTTCTAACTCTATCAAATATGGTTATAACTGGTGTAATGATGCCTTTCTCATATCAATCATACTAGCATATGTAATACGGTGGTATTCTTCAAAATTATTTTCTTCGATTATTAAAAGAATAACCGAAACCGGTTTGTTTGTCTACTACTACGGTCTACTGATAAAAACTAGGGGCTGGGGTCCACTAGGAGATTGATAGTACCTATTAGCTCTCTCCGGACTGTACCAGCCTAGATGCCGTGTGGAATCCGGCGGAAAAAAATGAACCAAGAATAGATCCACTGGGTTCCTGCTTCCATGTCGTAAAAGGCGACAATTGCAGGAGTTTTTTTTTCCTTTCAGTTATCAGATATTTTCAATGTTTTACTTCTGATTACTCTATTTTACTAAATTATCTCTTCATTCAACCTATCAATTTCCGTCTAGCTTCAGAGAAAAGTTTTATTTGGAATGTTTTCTTCTTCCATGTTATTGATTGTCTTTCAGGATTATAAATTGAATGATAAAAAAATAAATAATCTAAAACTATTGCGCAAATTCGTTGATATTACAAAGCTAATAACAGAGATAACATATATCGGTATATTGAATACATAGTAAAAAACACTTGATATTAATATTTCAAACAGTAAATTAATATTTTTCTCGGTAGCCGGCTGCCCAGATCAACTAATATAACCAATTAATAATTTCAATAAATAATTAAAATAATAAAGCGGAAATAATAAAGAATCAAGACGCGCGTGAAATCTGTTGACCTTTGTTTGGTGATTTAAAATGATTTTATAATAACTGTTTAGAATATTTCAATGCAATGAATCAACTTTTTTGTCTAAATCCTATTCGCTCGTTTATTTTGTATCACGTAGTTTCATTTATAAAAACGTGCTTAATCCACCTAGCAGTGAGATGATACCTTTTTTTTATCAATCCACATGTGTTTTTTTTGCATGACTAAAAAAAACGCGAAAGGTAGATGCATAAACGAGTGACTGCATACTCAACAGCCGGCTGTCCGGAGTTTTGTCAATTTCGGAGATTGACTGTTTCGTGCATTATATTGCCAGCACAAAGTAACACATAAAACGATAATACTTGAAAACATTCTTGGTAGCTACCCAGAGCAATAAACACATGATAACATTATTAAAACATTTACTAACAAAGTATCCTCTCCTGTGATGCATGTGGGAATGCAGAGGATTCCTCGGTTCTTAGTAGCAACATGCATCGAACTAACAACCCTTTCCCTCCCAAGTAGATCTGCATTCGGACGTGGCCGGCGTCGGTATTGATCAGCATGCATGGTTCAATACAGTTTGCACAGTGTGAAACAATGTGTTATTCCCAAACATGTTACTTCAAAAAATCATTTTGCAATCTCAATTGGTCCAGATCAATAACGGAGTAGCAACACACGGGCGGTCTCTAATTCTAATTCTAATTCTACTACGGTCTACTGATAAAAACTATCAATTGGAGAAGATTTCCCCGCGGACCCATTGAAACGTATAATCGTCATCTGGAAGACACCAGTGTCATATTTAATCCACCGACCATTGCCGATCGCCAGCTGCAGACTGAATCTGCAAGAATCGACCATTGCGACCGGAATTCGCCACTACCCTAAGGATAATACCCTAGTTTTAAGTTAGTCATTAATTAAAATTAGAAAATGCCCTTGGCATCTTAGAGCTTAAGCAGTGTGCCTTCAAATATGTTACTATTGAATACAAAAAAACTGGAGAAGATTTGGCCTCCAGGCCTTGGTTCAAAAGTTGGTTTTCACAGTGATTGCATAACTTTTCTATATGAGAAAGGCAAAAATGAGATGTGAAATAAACGTCAAAATTCTTGTGAATTTTTCTGCTTTTCATTCGGGTCAAACTTTCTGTTGTATTACGTAGGCTATATCAGTTTCTGGCCAAATAATCCTTATTGGCATAAAACCTCCTATTTATTTGCATTAACAAATTCAAATCATCCAAATAATAAATTTTATTAAATCTAATATTTCTAAAGTAGCTAACACTAATTAGACAGTAACCTTAGAAACAAATCATTGCTACTTAGCCATTGTAGATTAGCTGGTGCACCTTTATGCGAACGTTCCTCATTAAATTCCGTACAGACATCTTGGTGACAAGTTTTGACACTTTTTTGCAATCTTTTTCGAACTGTTGAATGGTTTCGGCTGCCGAGACATGTTTCCTAGGATGTGCCTTCGTTAATGCCCAAAATTCCTCAATTGATCGAAGTTGTGGGCAATTTGGTGGATTCATGTCTTTTGGGACAAAAGTGACATTTTTGGTAGTATACCATTCTACCGTTGATTTCGAGTAGTGGCAAGAAGCAAGATCTGGCCAGAAGAGGTACAGGATCCCTGTGGCTTCGAATCATGGGTAGAAGTCGTTTTTGTAAACATTCCTTGATGTATATATCGCTGTTTATTGAAGCAGTGGTGATGGAGGGTTTCGAAATCTTACCCCAGCTACAAATTGCTTGCCAGACCATAGCTTTCTTACCAAATATTTCGACTTCAATCGATGTCTCGGACTGGTTTAACACTTGCCCTTCTCGCACCGTATAATATTGTGGTCCCCGCAAGGATTTGTAATCGAGTTTCGCGTAGGTTTCGTCGTCCATGATTATGCAGTTCAAATTTCCAGCAAAAATCGTATTGTACACCTTTCGAACCCTCGGCCTGATCGATGCTTCTTGTTTCGGACTACGTTTTGGTTGTTTCTGCTTCTTATAGGTTCGAAGATTCAAACGTTATTTAGCACGAAGAACATTTGACTTCGAAGTGCCCACTTTTTTGGCCACATCCCGATCTGAAACATCCTTCTTTTGCTCGAACGCCTTCAGTATACGTTTATCCAACTGAGGGTTAGCAGGACCTTTCTTTCGACCCGTTTTCGGTTTATCCTCAAAGGTATTATCCTCACCGAACTTCCTGATTGCATTTCGCACGGCTTTTTCACTTAATCCTTCTATTTTTGCTATCTTTCTCAGTGACAGTCCGCGTTCTGTGCACCATTAATACACAATTTTTCGACGTTGTTCTGCTGAAAGTTCACGCATTTCGAGAAAAAAACTAATGAAAACGAATAAACAACTGCACAAGTGGTTAGAGAAGAGTGTAAACAACAGGACGCAGCCATAAAAATTGACAGATTATGAACCATTGCGAAATGGCAGCGGTTTTTGGTTGCGTCCACACTTTCTGGGACAGTCTTTATAATAAATAGTTACGAAGATTACGGAGATGAACATCCAATTGTAAAAACTGTAAGAGCTCAGAGCAATCGATTTGTGATTGAAGTTGATCTGCCACAAAAGTAGCCTTACTAACATCACGACGGACAAATAGTAACCAATAAATCGAGATCATCGGTCATGGAAACTCGGAATTATAGCAATCAGTCAAATTATTAAACTACTAGTGTTAGAATTCTGTGTCAGCTGTGGATTTGACTATATGAAATAGTTTGAAGTCATCGGCGAACGATAGTTTCTTACACTTGATCGGAAAATTTAAATCGTTGAGATAGAGTAAAAATATAAATGGTCCAAGGTGGCTTCCCTGATGAACTCCAGCAAAAAAAAAAAAAAAACAGCGAATGGTAAAGTTGTGCAGTACAGTTTGAAAGCTACTTATTACGTCATTGATTAAGTTCGAACATTAAATGGCTGTCACTTCTGGTTCCAAAGACATACTCAAGTCTCTTTTTATGTCGTGTGTTGCCTTTCTCATAAAGGAGGACTGCACATTTCGAAAAAAAAAACATTTTATTTGACATCTTATTAGATGCACATAAATTGAGCGTCGCAGTTCATGCAAATTTACGTGGAAGAACATTTAATATTGAGTCTAAAATTCCATAACATATAATTCATTGAATTAAAAAAAATGAATACTGATTGCGACCGTCGTGACTTGGACCGAGAATCATTGAATCGCAAAGCACGTCTGTTAATCGAATGAGCCACATGAGCTGGCTGGTAAAAGGTGCATTTAAATTCATACAGTCGCACCTGTCGCAGTCGCAGAATGCAAGTTACCGTCGAAACCAGTAAAATTCAAACTAATCTAACATTAATTCATTACAGACGAAATTTTCCGTCATTTGACGAATTAATCAATTGCATCATATGAGAGATTAAGTCACCTGTAAAATTCCAATTTTTTTGGTGTGTACGCAATCACTGACTGAAACTGACTGACTCGGTTCAAGTTGCGACGGTCGCCATCAGATTTTTTTTTCGATGAATTTCATTTCATGGAATTTTAGACACAGTATTAAATGTTCTTCCACGTAAATTTGCGCAAAATGAGACGCTCCATTTATGTGCATCTAATAAAATGTAAAATTACAGGATTTTTTCGAAGTGTGCACTCTTGCCCCATATCTGATGTAATTCCGGTTCCGGAATAACAAGGTGGCGAGTGAAAAAGCTGAAAATTCAATAGTTTGCTTTTATAGAAGAATGTGTAAAGATAAGCTAATTTTTCTAAAATAGTAAATAAATTCCTTTATTTCACAGATCAAGTAAGTTGACAATCACACAAACTCACAAATCGGATATAGGGTAACAGAGGTATTTTGGCCCACTTTAGGATTGATTTTATTTTGGCCCACTTTATAAAAATATACACCAAATATTGTAATATCTTAAAAAAACCCTTCCGCAATAGATAATTTAATGTGATTAGCTTCAAATTGATGCAAAATGAGTTACTTAACATCGATAAAATCCGATGAAATCGATAAAGTTTGTTAGGTGGGCCAAAATATATGAAGTGGCCAAAATACCTCTTTTACCCTATTGGTCCCCGAATTCCGGTTCCGGAGGTACCGGAAATCGGGATCAAAATCTTCGAAACAGAACATACTCATTTTTCTTCGATTTTCTTGAACTAATGCCGTTTTCCATTGAAAAACACTGGTGGTGTGGATTGCTCTGGTATTGCACTTTCGAGCAGAAGTGCAATTTTTTGACGGTGTTTTATTGTCATTTCTGCTCGAAAGTGCAAAACCAGAGCAATCCACACCAGCAGTATTTCTCAATTAAAAAACGGAATTAGATTCTTGCGGTCCTTCACGAATTTGGCCCAGATCTGACTTCCGGTTCCGAAATTACAGTGTGATGAGAGTTCAAAATGTCAACCCGTCGTATAGAGCGACGATGTAAAAGAAGGAAAAATTCTTCTAAATCGGACTCAAAACAAAACTGAGGTCTACATGACCGCTACGAACCCACTTCAGGTCTACAGTCGCTACGAACCCACTTTCGGTTCGGTTCAGCCATCTCCGAGAAAATTGTTCGGAGAGAAGAAATACGTTTTGTCAGTTACGTCCCTTATACCAGAATAGCTCTGAAACCGAAAGTGACAGCCAATGGATTTTCGAACTTGTTCCACAATTCAGTAGTGGCTTTTAAACGAGTCTAAGTTTGTTAAAATCGGTTCAGCCATCTCCGAGAAAAATGTGCGAAGAGAAAAATCTTTAAAAAGATGCGTACACATACACACACACATGCACAGACATTTTCCGATCTCGTCGAGCTGAGTCAAACGGTATATAGCACTTGGGGGTTTCCGAAACTCCAATCTTCTGTCAGTTGTTCAATACCTTTCATTTGGGCAAAATTTCATTTGAGATTCCTTAAATAATTAAAAAGAAGAAAGTTTATTTTCCATTCGATGACTGCTTTATTTTGGCAGTTTCATATTCTTACCTAATTGCTATCGAATCGTATACTTCCGTAAATATTTAAAGTACTATTTTAATCTCATTTACAAAACAAACATCGACGACGGATCTCATCTAGGCCAATGTTTTATTAATACTTTTCCAGCATTTCCTTGCGCCGTTTATCAACCAGCTGGCGAAGTGTTCAATATAGTTCTGCTTACTGGATAGCAAATTGGCCGCAGGTTGCTCCACTAGCAGAAATATTATTAATCCAAGTCCGTACGATAGCAGCAGAACTAGTACCGTGAATAAAATCTGCATTGATGAAATTGAGCAAAAAAAAAGGTATATTTAATTCATAACACTATGCACCCCCGCCCTTCGATAAAATATAAACTTTAATAAATAGGAAGTATTCTGAACACTTTTACACATGACTTACCGGTGTGAATACACTATTCTGGAGTGGGGCTTGTATGGTACTGGAAATTGCCATCAGTATTAAATAGTGACTGTGGTAAACACTGTAAGTGAGCTTGCCAAGCGGAGAAAGGAATTTATTTCCCAGAAGCGTTTTCATGAGACCTGAAAGTAGGTGGGTTCTCGTCAGACTACTCATAATTGTTCCAATTCAAATCTTACTTTTTTTACTAAGGGCAAGTTCTATAAACCATACTGCCCAGAAGAAACCCCAACAATTTTTAGCAATGGACCCGTAAATAGGCATCCAACCGTGGGCTTCCCAGTTGGTTTCGTAGATCAGATAGGAAGGAACGTAACAACCCATCAGTACGAGCAGGGCGACTGCTTTCACTGTCCGGAAGTCCTGAAAACAAAACAGCAAATTTACAATCTCCGAAAATATAATTGCATGATGTGGGGAGAAGTATGCACTCACCTTCCGGCCGGTAGGGTCTTGTCCAGAAACTCTAGCGTGATGATAAACCATTCCGGCCAATATACCGTAGAAATACCCAGCGCTACTCGTGTGAATCGGTTTGTACAACCGGGAGAACCATTCATCATCGGTAAAAAATAGGAGAGCGGGCCTGGAAAGTTTTCAATAATAAATCAAAACATGTGTTCTGTTTTCCCTCCCATTGAAATAATTGTCGTTATCATTATTCCAAACACAGCTACCAGAGTTGATGGAGCATGTCGCTCGGTAGCGTGCGTTGAAAACCAGTTTCTCACACATCCAACTCTGCACTTATCTAACCCGTTGGAAACTTGTCTTTGTGCCGGTAGTAGCACTAGAAAGCATTTTCATGGTACAAGGTCAGTGTGTTATTTGCTATTACCGCATTTTTTTAAGCGTAATTAATTCGAAAGAACTAGCAATTTCATAACAATTGGCACGCGTAACACGGCAAGCATGCAGTAGATTAAACATTTAATAGTATACAAAGTTGTGTCAAGTTGAAAGCTGAAAGAGCTGATTAACTGTGAACTGCCTTTCTTAGGTGTACCCAGGAAAAATTGGATTTATTAGTTAAGCATAGAGATTAATATTAATTTGAAATGGTATCGAACATCGTTTTCGACTATTCATTAGTCATTTTTGGGCTGATTTCACAAATTTTTATCACCATTAGAAAGATAAATTCATTCGGAACAAAATCTATTTGAAATGATGGAAAACCGATTATTTTACTCAAAGTTATTATAAAAAGTTCCAACTAAAGTCTGTTGAAAAATAAGTGGGAACGCTTCCTTTGGCTGACCATCAATCGATTGAATATTGCTTCAATTAAAATTTTTAACAGGAAATTCTATCACATTTACTAAAAATCTCAATAAATTTTGCATTTTTACAGAAATTTCTCAATATTAGAGTTTTTTTGACTTAGCCAAGCACGCATTCAAGAATGTGTGTGTACCAACCGATTAAATTTACTTTCAGCTAAAATTTCAAGAGTGAAATAGTTTTTTTTTATTTAAAAGATATTTTTATTCAGGCCTATTTGCGTACAAGCTTTACGTGGCCGATAGAGCCGATTTTTTATATACATATTTTTTAGTTGGATCTCGTTGTCACCCTTTTTCTATGGAGAGAGGAGCTTTCATTTCCCTCCTGCGAGGATTGAGGGAAACTTCGTTCGGGGTTCGTCTCGTCATCCTTAGCCACATCGGTGGTATTGTTGTTGATTTCGTTGCTAGTTGCTATAGATGCACTTTGTTGTACATTGTTTGCAGTTGCTGGTTGGTTGGATGGTAAGCTGTTAACTGCAGCTGGTGTACTTTGTTCTATAGGGGAAACGTTGGATGGTTTCATTGAATGGGATGCTTCACTGTTGTTGGTGACTGTCACAGGTGTACTGGGGTTGCTTAGGGTTGGTGTGAAGGAAGCACCGTTGTCCTTTGGTGTAGTTGTCTACTTGTCCAGTTTATCACATGGCTTACCGTAGTAACAAGTGATTTCCCGGAATTCTTGTATCTTGAGCGAAAATCACATAAGAAGGTATAGGCCTCTTCAAGTGTATGCGTAATAAACGTACGCCATTTAGAATACCGGGGAAAAAATTCTTCCAGTTTTTTTTTTCGATAGAGAGAATCTCTCCGTATTGGGTCATAGTTTTGCGAATATAAGAATCGGTGACGCTTGATGGAAGATCATGCACACGCACTTCTATAGCACTATCTTCCATATATACTGGAATGTTGTACTTAATGTTTTCGTGCTCCACATAGTGCACATTATTATTGTCGTTTGCGAATTGATTTGCATCCAACTCTTTATAAAACTG
This sequence comes from Malaya genurostris, assembly GCF_030247185.1. Classification (NCBI taxonomy): domain Eukaryota; kingdom Metazoa; phylum Arthropoda; class Insecta; order Diptera; family Culicidae; genus Malaya; species Malaya genurostris. Next base: position 234,398,301 of record NC_080572.1, on the reverse strand, counting down.
GATGTAAATAACATTAATTGTCTTATTGCATTGAAGTGAATGTACACGTTTAATGTCAAGATGCATTTGCTCCTTAAGCAAACCTTCAAGTTCTCGTATCGAAGGTCGAATTTTGCACTGCCTGAAGTCAACAACAATTGTATTCTTTCGTGTCAGCGGTAGCTTTTGTTCACTACACAATACTGTTCTTGGTTTCTTCTGTCCCGAACGAAAGCGGTTTTGTTTCATCGACTGACTTGGATGAGATGTGAAAGCGAACTGAGTGAAATTGTTGATAAGTAAGGTAAGAGATGGTAGGAGATATGTGTAATTATATTCATTCTATTTGTTTTATGCCAGATCTAGCATCTCTCTTTACGAATTAAAGTAAAAACACTAACTAACAAACGGCAGAGATTGGGTTAGTCAACGTAAACCTTTCTGCGTCTTCTCAAAAGACTTCGGTTGAAAGTAACTTTGAGAAAACATTGTTTTTTGTATTCATTGGACGGTAAACGACTGGACAATGCGTAATTCAGGCCCCAGTGTGGCTCTTAGCCTCTTGTCCAGTAACTCCTATCCCTACCTCCCCGCGGTGCCGGCTGGGGTACGAGCAACCATAGGAAAGATCGGGTAACCAACCCCGGTGGGACCTTAGTCGTATGCTGACAGGGAAGGGGGTCCTCTTTAGAGTATGTCGGAGCGTCTGTACTCCATGTTAGGAGCGGCTTCAAACAGCGTCTGTTCTGGTATCCAGCGGCTGAGTATGAAATGCTGCATCCCGTCCAGCTAAATCCAGGAATCAGGAATCAGAACAAATTGGCTCAAATGGCACGTTCCCCTTGATATTTGGAGATTTGTGCCTTGCCATCAATTTGTGTTTAGCATCATTTTCCCGATATATAAGAGGGAAGGATTGAAAGGAAATGGTAAGGGTTGGACTAGGAGGATGGGAAAAATTTACGACACAAAAACACATAAAAGCAGAAGTAAATTCTGCACCCCTAAGGGATGCTGAATAATCTGCTGAGGATCACATTTAGTGGAAGCAGAAGGAAATTCTGAACCTCTACGAGGTCCCGAACAGTCTGCTGTTAATAAAACCTCCAACCCCCGAGAGGATTTAGAGATCTTACAAAAGCGACACCATTCTGCACTCCCGGAAGAATGCAGAACGACTCGCAGTATGTACGAGCAGAAGTAAATTCGGTACCCCCCAAAGGATGTCAAACAATCTGCTAAACCCTATTTAAGGTGAATACAGAAGGGATTCATTCACTCCAGGAAGAACGATGAACCCTTCTGACTATAGCTCCTTACCACATTGGGTGAGAAACGAGAGAATATCCTTCAATTTTAGCTCCGCATACACAGACTCAACCATGTATGGAGAACCAAAAACCCGGATACGTAGCTGCGTCAATGCGGGACAGTTACATATCAGATGATATGAAGTACCATAATCGGATTTACACAAATTACACGAATAATACTCAACACGTTGAATAGTAGCTATGTGATAATTGAGTTTGCAATGTCCAGTCAGAGCTCTGACCAGAATACTTCAATGATACTTGGAGAAATGCAGTAGACACTTTGACATTTTCAGATTTAAATCTGGTAGAAATGCTTTTGTCTGAGCGCAAGTTTGCAAGCTGCGCCAGTAGCTGGCATGTTTGGATGCAGCCCAAGAACGTATCTTGTGCTTTATCCAACTAGTTGAAAGTGGTAAAGCTGGTTCAGGACCAACGAAATCATTCGTTGCACCAGCTCTAGCCAGCTCATCAGCCCATTCATTTCCAGTAATACCAGAATGGCCGGGTACCCATAAGAAGTAAACAGCATTTGAAATGCTGAGGTCTTCAATTTGAGTTCGACATGCGATCACTAGATTCGACCGTGAGTCATTCGAACTGAGTGCTTTTAAGGCTGCCTGACTGTCGGAACAAAAATAAATACGTTTACCACAGATCCTCTGCTGAAGTGCCGATTGTACTCCACACAGAATTGCGTAGATTTCTGCTTGGAACACAGTACAGTATCTACCAAGTGAATGAGACTGCTCCAGCCTCATTTCACGACAGTAGACACCAGCACCAGCACGACCATTCAACAGAGAACCGTCCGTAAAACAAACTATGTGTTCATCAAGTTGTCGTTCCAGACAACCAGACAACCATTCCTAACGAAGAGGATAGCTCACATTGAATGTTTTAAAAGGAAAACTGCATGTGAGAGTTAGGTCACTAGGAGCGAGTAAATACTCATCCCACGTAACCATTTGAGACCACAAGCGAGTGTGGCTGGTAGCATAATCTAATGGGTTACTGTTCCAAAACCCTGTAACCCTAAGACGGTATGCACAAGATAATGCTTCTTGTTTTAGGAACACATGTAGTGGTTTAATACACAGTAGCGCCTCTAGAGCAGCATTAGGAGTTGTCGTGAATGCTCCTGTCATCGCCATTAGGACCATCCTTTGGAGATGATTTAGCTTTGACTGAACTGTCGCGACTTCTCCTTTCTGCCACCATACAAGACATCCATATGCTAAAATTGGTCTAACAATAGTTGTGTAGATCCAATGAATATATCTGGGTTTGAGTCCCCATGATTTTCCAAAAGCTCGTCTGCATTGGCCGAAAGCCATACAAGCTCTCTTAATCCTGAAGTCAATGTGAGCAGACCAATTCAGTTTTGAGTCAAGAATAACCCCGACGTATTTAACTTGATCGACCACAGTGACCTCTGAACCAAAGAACTGCAACGGACGAGCTCCTGTAATTATCCTACGATGAGTGAAAAGCACCATTGATGTTTTGCCCGGATTTACAGATAATCCAACCTGACAACACCATTGTTCAACAGATCGCAGGGCTTGCTGCATTAAATCAAAGAGAGTGTTAATGCTTATACCGGTCATCAATATATGATAATCGTCGGCAAAACCATAAGTCGGAAATCCAAGGTTATTAAGTTTCCTTAACAAACCATCAGCGACTAGGTTCCATAAAAGTGGGGATAGTACACCACCGTGAGGAAAAACCCAAGATATTCCGTTCACGACTGCAATGTTTAACCTCCTGCAGCCATTCAGCCATCGGCACGGAAATACACCTTGACTTAGGAGTTCCTATTTTGTGGCCTTTTACGACATGGAACAGGAAACCAGTGGATCAATTCTTGGTAAAAAATAATTCCGCCGGATACCACACGGCTTACCTGTTTGGTATACCACCGGTACAGGTGGACCGTAGCGTTATTCTTAGCCAGTTGGGAAACCGCTACCGACACTACACGGCTATCTAGGCTGCTCAGAGAGGGAAGTTAACATTTATGGTCAACTTCCATGGATGGCCGAGCAGCCGAGGCTTCTCAAAAGACTTCGGTTGAAAGTAACTTTGAGAAAACATTGTTTTTTGTATTCATTGGACGGTAAACGACTGGACAATGCGTAATTCAGGCCCCAGTGTGGCTCTTAGCCTCTTGTCCAGTAACTCCTATCCCTACCTCCCCGCGGTGCCGGCTGGGGTACGAGCAACCATAGGAAAGATCGGGTAACCAACCCCGGTGGGACCTTAGTCGTATGCTGACAGGGAAGGGGGTCCTCTTTAGAGTATGTCGGAGCGTCTGTACTCCATGTTAGGAGCGGCTTCAAACAGCGTCTGTTCTGGTATCCAGCGGCTGAGTATGAAATGCTGCATCCCGTCCAGCTAAATCCAAGGTGGCAACCCAACCAACGGGATCGTCCTAGTGCTAGTTGGGACGTTAAACAGAGCGAGCACGATGATCCTGCGGTGAGACAGGGGGTTGGCGTAGGCCTAAAAAGCCGCCCGTAAAACATCTATTGCGAATAATACAGGAGAGAATACGACCCGGAACAATCGGCATAGACCCACGCGACGAAATAAGGACTACGATTGGAAACTTGGAACATGGAACTGCAAGTCGCTAGGTTTCGCAGGCTGCGACAGGATAATATACGACGAACTAAATCCTCGCAACTTCGACGTCGTAGCGCTACAGGAGCTTTGTTGGACTGGACAGAAAGTGTGGAAAAGCAGACATCGAGCGGCTACCTCCTATCAAAGCTGTGGCACAACGAACGAGCTGGGAACTGGCTTTATAGTGCTGGGCAAGATGCGTCAGCGAGTGATTGGGTGACAGCCGATCAACGCTAGGATGTGTAAGTTGAGAATTAAAGGCCGTTTTTTCAATTACAGCATCATCAACGTGCACTCCCCACATGAAGGGAGACCCGATGACGAGAAAGAAGCGTTCTACGTGCAGCTGGAACAAGCCTATGACGGCTGCTCACGCAGAGACGTAAAACTTGTCATCGGTGACATGAATGCCTAGGTAGAAAATTTCGACGAGCACCTCAATGGCGGTGTGGCAGAATACGAAAGTGGCGGCGTGGTAACGAACTTGGGAACGCGTGCGGAGGACGATAGACTGCCGGTCCCAGACCTCCAAGAAGTGAAGGAGGTGGTAAGCCGGTTGAAAAATAATAAGGCCGCTTGCGTTGACCAACTACCAAGCGCGCTACTAAAACACGGTGGTAATGCACTAGTGAAAGCACTGCACTAGGTCGTTACCAGGATCTGGGAGCACGAGATTTTACCGGAGGAATGGATGGAAGGAATCGTGTGTCCCATCTACAAAAAGGGCAATAAGCTGGATTGCTGCAATTACCGCGCGATAACTCTGCTGAACGCCGCCTACAAGGTACTCTCCCAAATCTTATGCCGTCAACTTTCACTGATTGCAAACGAATTCGTGGGACAATATCAGGCAGGATTTATGGGCGAACGCGCTACCACGGACCAAGTGTTCGCCATCCGCCAGGTGTTGCAAAAGTGCCGCGAATACAATGTGCCCACACATCACTTATTCATCGATTTCAAATCAGCCTACGACACAATCGATCGAGAACAGCTATGGAAAATCATGCACGACTAAGGATTCCCGGACAAACTGATACGATTGGTCAAGGCTACGATGGATCGAGTGATGTGCGTTGTTCGAGTATCGGGGATAAACTCGAGTCCCTTCGAAACTCGCAGAGGGCTACGGCAAGGTGATGGCCTTTCGTGTCTGCTATTCAACATTGCTTTGGAGGGTGTGATAAGAAGAGCGAGGATAGACACGAGTGGCACGATTTTCAGAAAGTCCGTCCAGCTACTTGGTTTCGCTAATGATATTGATATTATAGCACGCAACTTTGAGAAGATGGAAGATACGTACATCGGACTAAAAGCTGAGGCCAAGCGGATCGGACTAGACATCAATGTGTCAAAGACAAAGTACATGAAAGGCAGGGGCTCGAGAAAAGATAACGTCAGCCACCCATTACGAGTTCTGATTGGTGGTGATGAAATCGAAATGGTCGACGAGTTCGTGTACTTGGGCTCACTGGTGACTGACGATAATGACACCAGCAGAGAAATTCAGAGACGCATATTGTCAGGAATTCGTCTTTGGACTGCGCAGGACGCTTTGATCGAGCAAAATTCGCCGTCGTACGAAGTTAACTATCTACAAAACGCTGATTAGACCGATTATCCTCTGCGGGCACGAGTCCTGGACAATGCTTGCGGAGGATCAACGCGCACTAGGTGTTTTTGAACGGAAGGTGTTGCGAACCATCTTTGGCGGAGTACGGATGGAAGACGGTACGTGGAGAAGGCGAATGAACCATGAACTGCACCAGTTGCTGGGAGGACCATCCCTCGTCCAAACGGCCAACGTCGGGCGGTTACGGTGGGCCGGGCATGTTGTGAGAATGTCGGTGAACAACCCGGTTAAAATGATTCTCGAGAATGATCCGACCGGTATAAGAAGAAGAGGCGCGCAGAGGACAAGATGTATCGATCAAATTGAAGACGACCTGCGGACCCTTCGCAGCTACCGAGGCTGGCGGCGAACAGCCATGAACCGAGTTGAATGGAGACGCCTCCTGTATACAGCAGAGACCCGCGTGGTCTACGACTGAAAGAGTAAGAGTAAGTATGTATTCATTTCCATTTGAGTTTATGTTTGTAATGTTGATAAAACTGTTTAAATTTAAATAGCAGAGATACAGTCAGCCAAACTAGCCCATTGCACTTCCCACTTTTTATGGTATTGTAATTTTCACTGTAATTGCGATGCAATATGATAGCGAAAAAATGCCGCAAAGATAGCGAAACTGTCATTCGCATCGATTCAACCCCTTCGAGACGACAAGCCTACTTCGTCTATTTTAAGTCAATGAAAATGACTTTTATTAGCTCTGACTACGGGGCACCTTTTCAAAATTCGCCTGGTACAAAAATGAGTAGAATTTAATCGTGAATATCTCGAGTTAATTAAGTTAATCCTAGACTAGACTACAGACTCAGAATTGAAAACTATTACTCTGGAATTGAGTCCTATTTTTGGAACTGGTCTCTTGACTAGATTGAATTTAGTTATTCAATTTATGTTCGGGATTTTATTCGCAATCCTAATTTATGATTTCAACATTAACTTTTAGGAACAAAATTCAGAAAATAAATTTTAGATCTGGATTCTGAAACTAAATATAAGATCTGAATTCCGAGCCTGAATTTAAAACTGTCTTCTGAACCAGAATTTATTCCTTAAATTCAGTTTCCGAAATTAATTCCTAAATCTAGTTTCAGTATTTATTTCCAGAATTCAGAACCTGCATGCTCTAACTAAACTCGGAACATGGATCCTGGTTTGGATTTTAGAACTGAATTCAGTCCCTTTCGTAATTTTCGGAATTCCAGTTTAGAATTAATTTCTAGGACAACCAGATAACCAGATTTCTTGATGTGGATTACGAACATGAATTTTGCAACTGAATTATAAACCGTCCCAGATTTCTGAATTTAGTTCTTGAATTCAGCTCTAGAATTCAGTTCTGACTAAGAATTTTAGTTCAAGTGTTCATAAATAAATGATGGCAAAGACTCAACAGTTGTAAACATTGGAAAAATGTTTAGAATAGATGCACCGTTACAATTCTGGAAGCGAATCAATGAAACTAGCAAAATTCACACAATCAAATAAAATGATTATCTACATTCGGAAGTGTGATAGAAGTATGGCAGTTTTATTTGTATTCACGTTCTCTAGTTATGTTTGTAACATTACCAACCCACCTTTTTTTAGCAAACACCAGTTTGTCTTGAACTGCATCTCACTGACAACAGACTGTTGTTTCTTCTTGAATTTGCACTTGACAATTTCCCAATATATTTCTATTTTGCGGAGCTATGGCGTCTTGGACGAGTACATGTCTTAGAACACTTGTACTGCTTGAAATATGGAAGCAGAAATTTTGGTTTATGATTAGAATGTCACTTTCAAGTCATTGTTAGAGATTGATCGTCCTTCGAGATAATTATTTGCGAGCTATTAGAATCAGGGCCGTAAAATTTCATTTACTTTCATTCAATTGAAATCGACTATACACAGCCGATCAGTTGACTGTACTATACTTCATACTCAATACATATACCGCTTACTGATATACTAAATGGGCAACACCGTCAATTGAAACTCAGTTAAACCGACGTCAGTGTCTCCCTTGAAATAACAAACATCTCTTTCAATTGACCGAAAGAGAGCGCCTATCAAATGAGCTCCTGATGAATATTCAGTTGGTTCAAGATAATAAATGAACGGTAAACACGGTCAATCACAGAATGTACTTAAATGTATTGCTTTCTCTTCCAATCTTCATTTCTAATACTTTGGAATACATCTCAATGCATACCACAAATTCGAATATTATTCATTCACACTTGCTGGTGATAACTGTGATTTCAAATGGACACCGTCACCTTTTGTTTATTGTACCGGTCGGAATAACTTTCTGTCATCGAGCTGATATTCATGCCTATTCATTCGAACTTGTTCACTGTCGCTGAGACAGAGAAACAGGTGGATTCATTCGCTCTTGAAACGTCGACCGACCTGCTTGATTTTTAGTTCGTTGCACGGTTGTATAGAACACATTCCTTACGTTAGATAAGCTGGGGTTCCGGTTGTAAAAAGGGCCACTCTTTGTAACGATTTTGCGACATCCAGATTCGAATTTCCTTCCGATCTGGACTGGACAGACTGTCGACAAACGATCTCCGAATACTTTTATTACATTGGTAACAGTTAATTTGGTTACATTCATCAATTCCAACAACTTTGCGAGCGGGTAGTATGAATTTTCACGATGCACAAGAAATACTTTGACGGGTCACTACTCTTGCTAAAATGTCATTTCCACAATCGAGAAGGAAATATCAAACTCGAACAGTAGGCTTGATGCTTGAGGTCGAATACATTGGGAAATAGCGTACTGAACTGATTCGTGCTCCAATTTAAATAAAGTCAGCCTGCAATCGAAATGCGATCAATTTATTATGGCAAAAACTTTTGAGCTGCTGAAATTTAAATGCAACACAAAACACCGGAGGTTTACACATTCTACATATCTCGCCCAACGACAGGCTAACTTTAAATTGGACTAAGGAGTATATCGAAAATAAGCTATCCACATACATTTGTGTTGTACGCATGTATTTGTAATGGTTTTTTATGCTCAGATCGCAGCATGCTGTGCGTTTAGCTGTCAGCTTTCGATTCTTTACTTGTTTGTGTGGTTGAAATTCTGCGTTTTCAAAATGTCGCGTATTGAAAAGGAAGTGGAAATTAAAGTTCTGGACACATGACTAAGTGGGAAGGGTATTACTATGCGAAAATTGGCGAAGCGGTTTGGAATTCATCATGCCAGTGTTAAAAACATAATTAATAAGTTTGGGGAACATTATTCTTAGGATGAGCTACCAGGAAGAGGCAGAAAACCCGGTTGCCCTCAGCTTCGACCCATCGAATGTTACTGGGCAATCGTGAAGAGGGTCTTCAAGAAGATTGGTTAGGCAGCTGGGAACATGCAGGAGTTCAAAACAATTTGGGCTCAAGCGTCCAGAAAATGCGATGCTTGTCCGGAACTTGATGAAGAGCGTTCGATCAAAAGTTCGAAAACTCGTGAAAGAATAACTTAAATTTCATCCTTTTTTTTTAAATAACTATTTATTGGAATATAAGTTAAAATTAAATTATTAATATTTAAATTGGGTGTTCAGCCACAAGTGGTGTCTTTTCAGACCTATTATATATATGATTTGGTCATTACCATGAGGACATTATTTGCTTCCGCAATTCTGAGATTTTTGTGTAGGGAAAATTCTAAACCTACTTCTATTGTGTTTAAATTTCATCCTGTTTTCTTTATGCTCAAGTTTAACCTCGTACAATAAAGGATCAATTTTTAGTTATTTTCGATACACTCCTTAAGCAGTCGTTCCCAAACTCTATGCTGGCCTATGAAACTTTGTTGCAAAAAATGTGATTGCTTCTTTATATCCTGTCTTAAAGTTTTGGTTAGCAAACTGAGAGCATAGATTGCGACGGAATTGCCGGGGCTTAGATTGCGACGGAATCACCGCAGAATAGCGAAATAATAACCGTCAGAATCACAGGTGCCAGGTTGCAGATTTGCATGTAAATTGGCCAGACTCTGCAAATTTGCAGAATTTTTAAACGTTTTTATAACTTCTATATACAATTGTCAAATTTATTTTTAAAATTGCGTTGGGCTTCTTGTTTGTTATTTTCGTCATACTTATAAAATTTTACACTTGCATTGGAGGATTTCTAGTATCCAGACTTGAAAATTTTACCTGGCATCACTGCCAAGAGTTGGACAGTTGTTTTAACCCCTTTCGCTGTCTGCTGTACTGAAGTTTACAGCATTTTTATATCAAGCTCTAGAGCTTATAGAGAAATAAATTATTACAGATTTAAAAGCTACAGTCTGTTACATAAGAGCGTGGGCACTGTTGTGAGAAAATGAAAATACTCAACAAAAAAAAACTTTTGAATTTTGTTTTATTAGATCAAAAACTTGCATGCAATTATATTAATAGCAAATCCAATCCTCTTCAGCGTTATTAATGGCCTTCGAGGCATACTTTGAGCGAGATTTTGCGCATATTCTTCTGGAAACGACCTCCAAATTTGTGAATTGTGAATTACTTCGAAATTTCAAATTATTTGCGATCAAACGTCTGCGAACAGTTCGATATATTTAAGCCTTTTTTGGTCAATTTTGAAGCACCTTCGCGTAAAGTTAAAGTCGGATTCTTCTGAAACAGATACACCGACAGAGCCGCGATTTTGAAGATCGTCGGCATTTTTCATCTCTTTGAAACGATTCACCCACTTACTCACAAACTGTTTCGACTTTTTATTATGTATTTCGCTGCAGCAGCTGGTGTCATTTTGGGACCTTTCGGGTCCTGCTGAAATCTTATTGTAAACAATACTCAGCTAATTGTTTCTCGCATTGCATCAAGGACACTACTGCTCTCTATGTTAAAAAAAATATCACATCATTCCGAGTAATCGTGACCACGCGCTAATGTAACAGACTGAAATATTCTCTAGTGACAAGAATTATTGCTTGATCGGAGAAAGAGGTATAAAGCGAGAGGACTAGTGTTTGATGGACAGAGAAGATGTTTGGATGTAAGGTATCGGTCGGGTGACGGCCAGGATGTGGACCATGTTCGATGTACGTTGCTACTATGTCTGTTTCGAGTTTTAGAGTGGCTAAAGCAAGATCAGAGTGGCGAAATGGTGGCGCGTATGCACGGAATGCATAGGAACGCAGGTTCGAGTCCTGTCTCTGAGCGTATCTTTTTCCAAAAATTCATCTTTTCTGTTAGTTTTTCTTTCACTTGGCTTCTCCAATATATATTTCCGCTCAGTCATTGCAAAAACTGAAGAATTATTTGTTTGATCACTAATAGCATTTACAAGTATATACCTGTCAAAGACGACAAAATTTTTAGAGTAGACAATTTACTATTTTTTATAATATTTTAGTTTAATATTAATTATGTTTCGAGTGAAGCATTGTATAATTATTCTGATATTAAATTACGCAAGTGGGGAAATTTTCAAATCTAAATTACAAACGGGTAACTGTTAGTTATTTCTGTCCCAGTCCTATATAAAAACATTCAGAAAAACACCTTTCCAAAATACACAGTTTTGTGCACGTATTCCACAGAATAACATACCTAATGTAGAACTTTTTATAAGGAGAATGACAGACTGTTACGACTAAAATATGATTGGTTAAATGAAAATAACGAAGCACGGAAACTGGGGATAGCCAAAGCAGTCAATTTTAACTTTTACTTACCTAGTTCCCGTTGCCATCAACGGAGGTAGCTTCGAAATCCACATCGTTATTGCGGGGCCTAGGAAATTCAGCAGAATCATGAAACTGATCCAGTATTTAGTGGAATTCGGATAGCTACAATCAATTAACGACCCATCAATGAATGTTCTCGAAATCAATTATTATAAATTACCGTTTCATCGAGAATAACGCCAGTAAACCGAAAAGGAAAAACTGAAAATCTGCACTCAGATACCAGCTGGGTCCAATGCACTAAATAGAACAATAATAGTAAGTGAAAATAAATTCCGTTGAATCCGGATACGCTTACCGTTCCATCTGCATGCACATAATTATTCAGGAAGAGTAAATTAATCCACCAATGCATTCGGCAGTTCTTAGCTTCAACACCGATGATTCTGTCGTACAGTGGACCCAACTTCAGATGACGATAGACACTAGCCGTCATGAGAATGAAAAACAAATAAAGTGGGAGAATGCGCTTCAAGCGATTCGTGACTTTATTCCACATGAGCTTCCATCGAAAGTCGGATTCTTTTCCTACCGAATCCAGCAGATTCACGGTCAACAGAATGCCTCCGATGGTGAAAAACGACTGGACCAAATTTGGTGTCAGATGAGAAAGCACGGCCATCGCTGGATTGTATAAAGTCTAGGCAGAGGATTTGAGAATCTGAATTTATCTTATTACAATTTCATAAATCACTATACATACCTCTTCAAATCGTTCCGGGTGCTCCACGGGGGCATTCATTAGCATAACTGTGGTATGCAGATGGACTATCATCGCCATTGTGATGACACGAATACCCTCGAGGAACAGGAAATCCTCGCCCAAAACGGATCTCGGTGGATTGGTTATCAATTTCAGATTACGTGGAATGGAACATGTGGTTGCAAATTGATATTCTGGAAAGAGGGAATTGATGATTACTCCCATTTGTGATAGTGTCGACTACAAACTCACCAATTTGTTCAGGAGCAATTTCGAAATAATTTTCTTTGTTTGATTTCGTGCGCAAGTAGCAGTCAAACAGACTACTAAATACTACTAAACAACAAATTGTACCTATAATAACCACACACACAATGTCCGATAAATCTAACGGTTCAGAATAATCTTTGGATTCCTGGCAATATTCAATTTCTGAATATGCTAAGAGATCGACGGAGGAGAGAAGCTCTTGGTTGATGCATTCATTCACCACCATTCCGTACTGGTCTTGGTACTTTTGTACTCCCGGGAAATACTTCTCACTGAAACGAAACTAGGACATTTGATGTATGTAGGTATGAAACACAGATTTTAAACAACGATCGGTGAACAATGTTAGTTTGTGCTAGGAAGATTCGACTTTGTGTTGTTTTATTTTTATATCTAATAAACAGAACTCCAACTGGTAACCTTCTTCACTCCGAGAAAATCGCCCTGACAAGTGAACTACCCTGGATTTGAAGAAAAAAACAGAACTTAGAAGGCAACCCGAGTTCTGCATATGCAAGTGATATTTTAAAGATTAGGTGTCTTTGGAAAAGATTATGCTATTCTCTAAAGGAACGGATATAGAATTACTAAGCAGCCCAACGTCTGATTGGATTTTTGGACACCCCTAGTGTCGACGAGATCAGAAAATATAGATATGTGCTTCTTTCTACGCTTTTTGGAACCAGTAAATTTTGCATTCAAGACAATCTTAGGCTTGTTTGAAAGCTACTATTGAATAATTTTGAATGGCGTATGTCAGACAATTTAAGTTTCGAACAGAAAATCTTATGAGAGATGCATCCAACCAACCGCACTGTTTTCTCAAAAGTTACTCAACCGATTTCGATATACCCGGGCTCGTTTGAAAGCTAGTATTTGATCAATATTCAAGCTCAAATGAATTACACACACCAAAAAATGTTGAATAATACAGGTGACTTAATTCCTCATACGATGTAATTCATAAAGACCTAATTTGTCAAATGACGGAAAATTTCATTTATAATGACTTAATATTAGATTAGCTTGAATTTTACTGGTTTCGACTGTAACTTGCATTCTGCTATCAGGTGCGACTGTATGAATTTGAATGCACCCTTTACCAACCAAGCAGATGTATGCTTCTGTGGCTCAGTCGATTAACAGACGTACTTGCGATCCAATGATTCTCGGTTAAAGTCGCGGCGGCTGCTATCAGTATTCTTTTTTTTATTTCAACCAATTTATGTCATGGAGTTTTATACACAATATTAAATGTTCTTCCACGTAAAATTGCATGAACTGCGACGCTCCATTTATGTGCATCTAATAAGATGTGAAATCACAGGGATTTTTTTAAGTGTGCACACCAAGAAAAAATCGTGTAAATTTACGTTTTCTGAGACCGACATATATGAGCGTCAAAATAATTCAATTTTATAGAAAAATTAGCTTATATTTAATTCATTCTGACATACTTTTAAGTGCTAAAACCTGCTAATTTACAACTAGTCCACCATCTTCATTGGGACTAAAAAGATCTTTCTTTATCACTAACTTTTTCGTTCCCCCTTCCTCCGTCTCTTCACCATCTCGATGGCAACTAATTAAATCTCTGTCGTTTTCAGACATTTTGTTGCCACATCCCCTTCTCACCCCGTTTTCCACAACATTTACTTTTATTTCATTCTCTTCCGTAACATCATCATCACAGCCCATGAAAGACCGCTCTAGTCGAAGACCAGCATGCGGGCCACTCGCCAGGCCTTCGTAACCTGAGCGTGTTTCCCGCGGAACCACACGGACCGAAGGATGGCCAGCATATATTTACCAACGCTATCTAGAAGACTCATGCATTATTCAATCTATGATACTGTTCTAGTTTTGAGTTAGTTGTTAATTAAAAATACCCTTGGCATCTTAGAGCTTAAGCAGTGTGCCTAAAATATATTATATCGTTGAAGAAAAAAATGCAAATTCACACATTTGATTGAAATATGGGCGTATATTTCTATCATTCTTGTAAAATGCAGTCGTTTCGCTAACTGCGTTTAATAAGTTGTGTCATATGTAGGTTTGCGTCCCCTATACATTTCATAATTTTTGGTTGTGTATTTCTAATTGCTAAAACCGCGTAACTTCAGAGACCCAGTACAGAATATTGCAGTGACTTCTAAATAAAATATATTTTTTATTATATTGGATACTTTGTGATAACCCCAAGAAGAAAAAATACTACGCTATGTCCGCTCAATTGCTGCCATCGACCTCACCATAAACACCAAAGCAAAATATTCATGGTTCGACGCTCATGGTGGGACCAAAAGGAGTCGTGCATTACGAGAAGAATGGCCTGAATACAAGCAAAGACATGATAACGTTATTCTCCTGCACAACAACGTTCGGCCAAAAGTCGGGTAAAAATATTTAGAAACGTTCAAGTTGTCAAGGTCATCGGTTTACTTCTTTCGCAGAAATTGTAAATTAATAGACAAGACATTTTTAGGTGGGAAAAAGTAGTAACTAGCGATGGATGATACTTTGATTATTCTTTGAATTCTTTTTATTTTGAAACAAATGCACTTTTGAACCCAAAAAAAACGGACCGAATAAATTTGTACTCCAAATATGTTAGCTTCTGGTCAAACAAACTGACACATTCAATTACGACGGGTAACGTTCACACTCCATGCAAAAATTAAAGTATCGATGTGGAACACATCTTCTGTGTACTAGTACGGGTGTCGCAGTTTAAACGACTTCGAACAAATTTCTTTCCGAATATAAACATGACTTGCAATCAAATGATAGATTTGATTTTTGAATAAAACATTTTGAAAGCATAGCAGTAAAATGCTTGATTTTTTTTGGCGAGCCAAAAAATACGCCATTGGAAAATACGCCATGGGTGAACATGCCTTATTTTATATTAAATGCATGCTTTTACCAATGTCATAAATATGTGAGACTATAGACAAAATAGCAAGAAAAAATGCAACATATTGTTGGCAGATCCTACTGATCGGGCTGCTATTTTCAATGCTTTTTTAGTTTGCACGAAGTTTAATTTCAAAATTCTATTTATCGCCTTGATCTTGAGTTGATCTTCAGTACGATATTTTTTAATTATGTAACATTCATCACTTCTTTAATGCTCGGAATCTTCCTTAACAGGAGCGGGTCATTTCGCCGAATGCCATTTCGCCGAATAGGCCTCTTGCATACAAACCTGTAACCGCCTCGATTGCCCGGTCAACTCAGAGCTAGTTTTCTTTCCTTTAGTTAGGTCTGAACGGTAGCGGTAGCGAGGTCGGACAGCACACGAATCAAATCGATTTGCTTGGTAGATACACCTATACAATTGCTTTGATGCTTAGTGGCAAATAGTCAACAAGTTTCCTTGGGAACTCCGCTCTGAAGTTCATGAATCAATCTTTTTTTTTAACAATTTTTATTCAGGCCAATTTGCGTATAGCGTTACGTGGCCGATTTACCCATGTTTTTGTTACATAAAATTATTTTTTTATTGTTGGATCTCGTTGTCATCCTTCTTCTAGGGGGAGAGGAGCTTTCATTTCCTTCTAACGAAGATTGGAGGTCATTTTGTCCGTTGCTCGTATCATCCATTGCTATATCGTTGGAGTTGTGAGCGGTTTCCGTTTCCTTGTTTTCGTTGTTGATCGCCGTCTTGGGTTCATTTGCAGTTGCCGTAGATGCGCTTTGTACATTGATTGCAGTTGATAGTTGGTTAGATGGTGAAGGTGTTTTTGAAACAGGAGCACTGCATTCACTAGTTTCCGTTGTTGAGCGGTTGTCCTTGTTTTTGTTTGTTTTGTTTGTTTTCGCAGTTTCAGTGCAAGGTTTGCCGTAGTGTGCAGGTTGTTCACAAAACTGACATGTAACCAGTTGATTTTCATACGTAATCAGCGTTTTACACGGATGTATTCCACCTTGACCACAAACGATGTAAGATGGAATTGCTTTACGTAGTTGCATACGTACCACTCGCACGCCATTCCGGATACCCGGGAAAAAAATCCGCCATACTTCCCTTTCGATGGAAAGAACTTCACCGTACTGCGACATGTTTTCCCGAACATACCCATCGCTGGTCTGCGGGGGAAAGTCATGCACGCGTACTTCTATGCCCTTGTCTACCATGTACACAGGGATTTTATATTTAACATTGTCATGATCAATACTGTGCACCCCGTTATTAACCGAAGCGAATGCAATTGCATCTTTTTCACGTTGGCCTTGTAGGCCAAGTTTCAGGCTTTGTTAAATCGTATTTGCCCATTTCGTACACTCTATTGTTCACTGCACTGTATTGTCTTTGTTTCTGTCGTCGCGACCGTAAGAAATTTTGGACTGCGTCGGATGCGATGCGAGCACGAACTGATGAATCAATCTTTATTCAAGGGTACAAGAATCCATATTTATTCAAGAAGTACAATTGTAGGTCAACAAAACGGGCGTTAACGTATTATCATTCATTTGTGTTTATTTTAAATCAATTCGAATTATAATGTTAAGACAATTGCAGGAATCGGCGAAATGGCTTTCCCTTTCGGCGAAATGACCGTGATCCTTCCTAAACAACAACAATGCTCTATAATGACACAGTTTCAGTGAGCCAACATTATTCATCTTCACGTCAACCCAGTTATGTCTCTTACACTACCCACCTGTCATTTTTTTTTCAATGAATTTTTTTTAAATTTTAAGACATCTATAAAAAAATTTTCCATGGTTTTGCGGTTTTTAAGCGAATTTTTAAAGTGATGCGGATTTTTTAGGGAAATTTTCAAAGTTATACGGTTTTTGCCTTTCTCATATAAAAAGGCTTACAATCACTGTGAAAACCGACTTTTGAACCGAGGCCGAATGTCATATAACATTCGACTCAGCTCGACGAACTGAGCAAATTTTCGTGTGTGTGTGTATGTGGGTATGTTACAAATAATGTCACTCGATTTCCTCAGAGATAGCTAAACCGATTTTCACCAAATCAGATTCAAATGAAAGGTCTTACCGTCACATAGATTGCTGTTGAATCTTATCCCGATCTGACTTCCGGTTCCGGAATTACAGGGTGATATGCACCAAAAAAATGAAAAAATGTCACTTACTTTTCTCTGAGATGGCGTGACCGGTTTTTACAAACTTAAATTAAAACGAAAGGTGTTATGGTCCCATATATCGTTATTTGATTTTTTTCCGATCCGACTTCCGGTTCAGGAATTACAAGGCAATATGTGCAAATCTATGAGAAAATGCGCATTCAATTTACTAGGAAATTTTTCAACCGATTTTTACAAACTAAGATGCAAATGAAAGTTTTTGAAATTGTTCAAAATGTCCCCGAAAAGTTGATCCAGATCCGACTTCCGGTTCTGGAATTACAGTGCGATTAGTAAAAATTTTCAATTTCATGTGAATTTTGTCACAAGCGATGGCAAAACGAGGTGCACATTTTTATAAAATTCACTGGTAAATTTATCTAGTTGACAGACCTTGTTAAATGGTGGATATATATAAATCTACTTTGGGACTACTAGTGCCCGGTTTCTGCTTCCAAACGCACCGGTAATATGGAAAAATCTCGAAAACCGGAACTCACTTCGATTTCTTTGTAAACGGTTAAAAAAATTTCAAAAAATCATGATTCAAATTAAAGCTCTCAGTGTCCTATAAGATACTGTGCAATTTTATCCAGATCCGACTTCCGTTACCTAAATTATAGGGCAGTAAGCAAAAAAACTTTCAAACTGTCATACAAAATTATTCAAAATCGGTACGCATTGGTACACGACATTTCAAATAATTGGATTTATGATTTCCATCGCAATTTGAACATGAAAATTGATCAGTGGTTTCATTCATTGGACAAACGTCTTTCAAATGCGATTTACCACAATTCAAACACCGTATATCCATATGACAATTTTTGGTTCCATGGCCGAAGCCTTGGCAACGACGGAATTGCGTTAAGTTTGCAATACGATTATGCCGTTTATAATGTTCCCAATGAATTTTAATGTGAGAAATGAAACGTACTTTTTCTAAAGTTTTCAAATTGTTTACATCACTTCGATTGAAGTGTATTAGGTAAAGTTCATGGGAAATTCCAGAGCGTGGTTCAGAAGTACCATTCGCTCTTTTTTTTCATAAGTATTACTTGGGAAGGGGCAAAACCAAGCAATTCTTTTAGTTCATTTTTAATTTCATCAATACTTTGATCATTTGATAAGCCTTTCAAGACAGCCTTGAAGGATCTGTCTGATTTTATATCATATGAATAAAATGTATGAAGTTTCTCGGACAAATATCGGATAAGACGTTCATAATCTTCCAACCCATCAACCAAGACTCGATATTCTCCTCTTCGTCCGATTTGAAATGAGACTTTTACTTCCGGGAGGACAGTAAAAAGCTCAGTACGGAATGCTTTGAAGTCGGAAATCATCACCGTCATTGGAGGTAAAGATTGTTGTTTCTTCCCAGAACAACAAGCGTCCATTTTGGGATTTTTTGAAGAATTTTCTTCTATGTCGCTACAATCGGATTCAGGAAGAATCTCGTAAATATTGTTAGACGGCATAGGATCAACGGAAGGGAAATCCGTCCGTTGTCTTTTATTTTTACGTTCAGATTCTATAAGATCGTGAATGTTATTAGAAAAATGTTGAATAACGGATTGTGATTTTTTCTGTATTGAATTATTTTTAGCCTTAGGCTTGTTGCCTTTCCGGTTGGATGCAGGCATTTTTGAAATGAATGAAATTTGAAATTAAATTAACTAGGCTAAATTAGTCTTCGATTAGACTCCTAGTTTGGAAGAGTCTTGATAACTTGAGACTGATTTTGTGGTAGTCTTAATAAAGACTGATTAGTTCGAAGAATAGTTCTTTGAATAACTAGCCTTTTTTAAGGCCTAGCCTTGAATCAATGAAACTCTAGGTAGCCAGACAAAATTTACAGGAGCCAAGAGCTATAGGCGTGCGGTGCGAACGACTGTTCAACACCGACTCCCACTAGGTGGATTAAAAAAGGTTTTAATACGATACGATTGATTATTTCATTCAAGTTCGAAATTAAAATAGTTGTCACTTCTGGTTCCGGAGATATAATAGTACAAGTTAAGCAATCGACAAAATGCAGTTTTTTTCGTGCCGCTGCTATTTTCTCGGAGACGGCAGATCCGATTTCAACAAACTCGTGTGAAAGCTATTATTAGGTCATTGATCAAGTGGGAAGAACAAATGGCTGTCATTTTTGGTTCCGTATAATTTACGTGATCGATAAAACGCGCTTCATTTTTTAGTTCTCGATATTCTTTAACCGATTTTAACTTGCTTAGGCTAGTTTGAAAGCTACTATAGATCGAGTTTAAAGTTCGATTGGCAAAAACCGATAAAACGTATTTTTTCATTTATCATAAATGACTAAACAAATTTCAACCAGCTTAAGCTCGGATCAAAACAAGCCTATGCTTAGGATGCACTTCCACAAATGTTTTAATGAAATTATCACAATGGCTAGATAAAGGCATACCACTAGGTGGATTAAGAAGGATTTTTATCTAATACTTTAATGCGAAAGCGACAGCATCCCAAACGCGCATAATTTCTTCCCAGTATGAGTTAACGAATTGAGACACCCCGAGAGTATTAAAAGCAATTATTAAAAAAATTAAAAGAACAATTATGTCTAGAGACTAAACCAAAGGAATACTGAAGTGCTCAAATGTTTGCAAGCTCATATCCAAATGATGACAATGAACGATGTTGATATAACGTTAGATAAGTTTTACTAAATACGTAGCATATCTAGATGATGGAATCTCTTTATTGTCATGCACTACTATAATGACTGTCGTTAGTAAAATGTTATTTGCCAAGACTTCAAGTGCGAGGCTGAGCTCATGAAATTACCGACAGAAATCCACTTGTTGTGATTTGATCATCAAACATACTCTCGGTAAGTTCAAATCCATAACAAGATGTTCAAGGTTAGACAAATAAGCATTTTTTCCTTTAACATCATTATGTTCTTCACTTTTCTGAACCATTCAAATCATACAGTCTCGGGGCTTCATGTTTGAAGTAGGATTATCATTATATGTTGAGCTAAAACTAATTCAACAAAAACAATAACAGTTGGATGAACAGTACTAAGTAAATCGATATTTACCCAAAGTTCGTTATAGGGGAAATGGGCAATCTTCTGACAGCCGTATTAAGGATCAATTGTCGGAAATGGACTTTGCAATTTTCGTAAGTACTATACTGTAGTGATACTTACTGCAAAATCAACCTCGAACGGTGCGACGAACAACTTATCTCGCTGCTTTTTGTTGCTGATCTCCGACAGGCGCCCCAAGCAGTCATCAATGCAAATGCCCCGCTCCAGCAGGTTGCGCCGAAAGTGACGGACATCGGCACTGAAATTCTAAGCGGGTCTACTTGAGTATTTTTCCGCATTGCACACCTTTGGGCTTTAGGGCCGTAATACCTTTACGTGTAACCATAGTTCACTGGAAGGATCGGGTTTCAGCAGGCTTCGCACCATGCAGTATGTGCTCTCTTTTCCCAGACACTCCTCATAATTATCGTACCGGTAAAGAGTCGGTAGTGAAAGCGTCTCCACAGCTGGATGGAAGAGTAACGAACAAATTGGAATAATTAGCAAACACTTGTTGACACTTAATCCATGCTCCTGCTGCTGTTCTCACCTGCATCTTCCCGCTCGAGAACCGAAACTGGAACAATACACAGTAAGAGTCCGAGTGCTACCAAAATCACGGAACCACCGACCGACACTGCGTTCGACATGGCTCGTTCAAAGATACTGCAAAGTGTGTACATTATTCTGCTGGCATTGTAATTGAGCCCGGCCTAACCGCGCTTCAAACCAATCCAACAGCAAGCTGAAGACTTAGTGCGAATGAGGTGCGCATCCGAATCGATCATTTCGGGGGTGAATCGGTGTAATATGTATCAGCTTTGTCTGGCAGTGAGTACAAAAAAACATTGCAAAGTTTTACTATTTCTGTAAGCCCAAACAATGGAAAGGAACACATTTGAGTGTAATTGTTTGATACCAACGATTGATTTCTATTATTTCAAATATTACAAATTTCAGAACATTATTGAAAAGAGGAATAATACAAAATACGAATCAAACTTGTCACTTTGAAATAATGGATAACTTTTTATCGCGGTAACGTCTTATAACCTTTCCACTTAGAAAACGCTACACGCATTGCCATATTACAATCATTGTTGGTTAAGCCTCCAATTACAAACCCGAATGATTTTGCCTTTCTTCGTACATACAACAGTGTTGAGTGAAAAGTTTTGCACACTACGAAGCGCCCGTATGCTTACGCTGAAATTGCAGTAAAAATCCGTTTCCAGACCGATGGCTAGGGGATCCGTAGCCCGGTGTGGTTCAACTGCACCAGAAGCCACCTAGATAGAAAAAAAAAACAACAGTTGGGAAGAAACCATCTCCCATGGATGATGCTTAACCTGGATCCAATTTGTTAATCTGAAATATGAATGCACGAAATATACAGTCACGGGTCTTGAAAAAGACTAGCTATGATTTCCAGATGATTGATCGGAACCCGAAGAATTCCGAGGAATTATGGAAAATTCTTAAACAATTGGTAAAACCAACACATCAAAACCCATTACTTTTCAATATCTTATATCTTTGATTGATGTAGAGACAAAAATTGAGTATTATTAATTCAAAAACTCACATTAAAGTTTGATTCACATTTACGGTGTTGCTGGTGGTTTGATGACGTTTTAACAGTATTTTTGGGAAACCGATAGATCAGTGGTTCCTAAGCTCACCCTGCCACTGCGACAGCGAAGGGAAACGTCCAATGTCGTTTTCGTTTAAAAAAAACTGAAACCGACCCAGGGCAGTTACCTCAAACAAACACTTTTCACGAAACTGTGTTGGGTTCGCGCTTAGCAACGGGGGTGTGAGCCAAGTTCGAAACTAACTTGAATTTTAGTTCAATATCATTAAAACTAGATTCGGAACTGGTCTCAAAGAAACGATTTGAATGCAGTTAGGGTTGAAACTGAGTTAGGTTTGGCGAATCAAGCGAAAATGACATTAGGCTGCTGGCAGATGAAACGCGATCAAATGTAATTAAGCTCGCACGCTCGTCTTAACGCTTCGCGTGGCGCTTGCACTCTGACAGCAATCTTAGGTTGATGTCAGAGTGAGCGCGGAACGCGATGCGAAGCGAAGCGATTCAATGCAATGTACTGTTATCGCAGCGCGTTCATTCTGACAGGTTTGCTTTGGTTTGCTTACTCTGACATCAACCTTAGATAGGTTCAGTTCGCTTTCACATCTCATCCAAGTCAGTCGATAAAACCAAACCGCTTACGTTCGGGACAGAAGAAACCAAGTACAGTATTGTGTAGTGAACAATAGAACGACCTCGAAATGAGTGAACCAAACGAACAAAAGCTACCGCCGACACGAAAGAATACAATTGTTGTTGACTTCAGGCAGTGCAACATTCGACCTTCGATACGAGAACTTGAAGGTTTGCTTAAGGATCAAATGCATCTTGACATTAAACGTGTGCATTTACTTCAATGCAATAAGATAAATAATGTTGTTTACATCCAGTTTTATAAAGAGTTGGATGCAATTCAATTCGCAAAAGACTGCACTACGTGGAGCACGATAACATTAAGTACAACATTCCAGTATATGTGGAAGATAGTGCTATAGAAATGCGTGTGCATGATCTTCCCTCAAGCGTCACTGATTCATATATTCGCAAAACTATGTTCCAATACGGAGAAATTCTCTCTATCGGAATTCTTGGAAAAATTGTTCCCCGGTATTCTAAATGGAGTACGTTTGTTACGCATGCGCCTATACATTCTTATGGGACTTTTGGTCAAGATACAAGAATTCCGTGCAAATCACTTGTTACCTATGACAATCAGATGGCCATATGTCAATATTGCCAAAAAGCTGTTTACTACAGTAAAGCCATGTGATAAACTGGACAAGGAGACAACCACACCAAAGGACAACGGTGCTTCCTTCACACCAACCCCAAGCAACCCCAGTACACCTGTGACAGTCACCAACAACAATGAAGTATCCCCTTCAACGAAACCATCCAACGTATCCTATATAGAACAAAGTACACCAGCTGCAGTTAACAGTTCAGGAATCAGAACAAATTGGCTCAAATGGCACGTTCCCCTTGATATTTGGAGATTTGTGCATTGCCATCAATTTGTTTTTAGCATCATTTTCCCGATATATAAGAAGGAAGGATTGAAAGGAAATGGTAAGGGTTGGACTAGGAGGATGGGAAAAATTGACGACACAAAAACACATAAATGCAGAAGTAAATTCTGCACCCCTAAGGGATGCTGAATAATCTGCTGAGGATCACATTTAGTGGAAGCAGAAGGAAATTCTGAACCTCTACGAGGTCCCGAACAGTCTGCTGTTAATAAAACCTCCAACCCCCGAGAGGATTTAGAGATCTTACAAAAGCGACACCATTCTCGGAAGAATGCAGAACGACTCGCAGTATGTACGAGCAGAAGTAAATTCGGTACCCCCCAAAGGATGCCAAACAATCTGCTAAACCCTATTTAAGGTGAATACAGAAGGGATTCATTCACTCCAGGAAGAACGATGAACCCTTCTGACTATAGCTCCTTACCACATTGGGTGAGAAACGAGAGAATATCCTTCAATTTTAGCTTCGCATACACAGACTCAACCATGTATGGAGAACCAAAAACCCGGATACGTAGCTGCGTCAATGCGGGACAGTTACATATCAGATGATATGAAGTACCATAATCGCATTCACACAAATCACACGAATAATACTCAGCACGTTGAATAGTAGCCATGTGATAATTGAGTTTGCAATGTCCAGTCAGAGCTCTGACCAGAATACTGCAATGATACTTGGAGAAATGCAGTAGACACTTTGACATTTTCAGATTTAAATCTGGTAGAAATGCTTTTGTCTGAGCGCAAGTTTGCAAGCTGCGCCAGTAGCTGGCATGTTTGGATGCAGCCCAAGAACGAATCTTGTGCTTTATCCAACTAGTTGAAAGTGGTAAAGCTGGTTCAGGACCAACGAAATCATTCGTTGCACCAGCTCTAGCCAACTCATCAGCCCATTCATTTCCAGTAATACAAGAATGGCCGGGTACCCATAAGAAGTAAACAGCATTTGAAATGCTGAGGTCTTCAATTTGAGTTCGACATGCGATCACTAGATTCGACCGTGAGTCATTCGAACTGAGTGCTTTTAAGGCTGCCTGACTGTCGGAACAAAAATAAATACGTTTACCACAGATCCTCTGCTGAAGTGCCGATTGTACTCCACACAGAATTGCGTAGATTTCTGCTTGGAACACAGTACAGTATCTACCAAGTGAATGAGACTGCTCAGCCTCATTTCACGACAGTAGACACCAGCACCAGCACGACCATTCAACAGAGAACCGTCCGTATAACAAACTATGTGTTCATCAAGTTGTCGTTCCAGACAACCAGACAACCATTCCTGACGAAGAGGATAGCTCACATTGAATGTTTTGAAAGGAAAACTGCATGTGAGAGTTAGGTCACTAGGAGCGAGTAAATACTCATCCCACGTAACCATTTGAGACCACAAGCGAGTGTGACTGGTAGCATAATCTAATGGGTTACTGTTCCAAAGCCCTGTAACCCTAAGACGGTATGCACAAGCTTCTTGTTTTAGGAACACATCTAGTGGTTTAATACACAGTAGCGCCTCTAGAGCAGCATTAGGAGTTGTCGTGAATGCTCCTGTCATCGCCATTAGGACCATCCTTTGGAGATGATTTAGCTTTGACTGAACTGTCGCGACTTCTCCTATCTGCCACCATACAAGACATCCATATGCTAAAATTGGTCTAACAATAGTTGTGTAGATCCAATCAATGTATCTGGGTTTGAGTCCCCATGATTTTCCAAAAGCTCGTCTGCATTGGCCGAAAGCCATGCAAGCTCTTTCAATCCTGAAGTCAATGTGAGCAGACCAATTCAGTTTTGAGTCAAGAATAACCCCGACGTATTTAACTTGATCGACCACAGTGACCTCTGAACCAAAGAACTGCAACGGACGAGCTCCTGTAATTATCCTACGATGAGTGAAAAGCACCATTGATGTTTTGCCCGGATTTACAGATAATCCAACCTGACAACACCATTGTTCAACAGATCGCAGGGCTTGCTGCATTAAATCATAGAGAGTATTAATGCTTATACCGGTCATCAATATATGATAATCGTCGGCAAAACCATAAGTCGGAAATCCAAGGTTATTAAGTTTCCTTAACAAACCATCAGCGACTAGGTTCCATAAAAGTGGGGATAGTACACCACCTTGAGGACACCCACAGACACTCAGCTTTCTAATCTCTGCTTGCCGAAGCGATGAACAAAGAAGTCGATTGCTAAGCATTGCGTGTATCCAGTAAGGGAAAAACCCAAGATATTCCGTTCACGACTGCAATGTTTAACCTCCTGCAGACATTCAGCCATCGGCACGGAAATACCCCTTGACTTAGGAGTTCCTATTTTTGTGGCCTTTTACGACATGGAACAGGAAACCAGTGGATCAATTCTTGGTAAAAAATAATTCCGCCGGATGCCACACGGCTTACCTGTTTGGTGGACTTATACCACCGGACAGGTGGACCGTAGCGTTATTCTTAGCCAGTTGGGAAACCGCTACCGACACTACACGGCTATCTAGGCTGCTCAGAGAGGGAAGTTGACATTGATGGTCAACTTCCATGGATGGCCGAGCAGCCGGAGTGATAAACTGGACAAGGAGACAACCACACCAAAGGACAACGGTGCTTCCTTCACACCAACCCCAAGCAACCCCAGTACACCTATGACAGTCACCAACAACAATGAAGTATCCCCTTCAACGAAACCATCCAACGTATCCTCTATAGAACAAAGTACACCAGCTGCAGTTAACAGTTACCCTCCAACCAACCAAAAACTGCAGCCAATGTACAACAAGGCGCATCTACAGCAACTCTCAACGAGTCCAAGACTACGATCAACAAGGAAAACGAAAAGAAAACGGAAATTACATACAACACCGACGATGAAGCAATGATGAGATAAGCCGCGGACGAAGTAACCCCCGATACTTGTTGGATGGAAATGGATACTCATCTCTCCCTAGAAAAAGGGTGACAACGAGATCCAATAACAAAAAAAAATTTTAAGTAACAAAACTGTAAGCCAATCGGCCAAGTAAGGGCCAGAATAAAAATTTTATTATAAAAAAAAACGGAAGTCGCCATCTTGAATTTCAGAACGACCTCAAACATTGTTTTTTGACATCTACTCATCAATTCCGTTCCGAAAATACCCATATTTCAAGGAATATCAATCAACCGGAAGTCGCCATATTGGATTTCCAAAATACTTCAACCACCATTTTCCGGAATCTACTCTTTAAACCCGTTCCAAAAATATACATATTGTAGTAGTTTCCATGGAATATAAATGAGTCGGAAATTGCTTTCTATGTACGCCAAAACCTCTTTTTACGAAGTAGGTTCGTAAAAAAAGATTACGTTATTTGGGATTTGGTTCGTAAAAAGAGTTACGTAAAAAGAGGTATCGTATAAAAAGTGTTCGTAAACGGAGGTTTTGGTGTACTGATTTCGGGATAATTGTTAATAACCGATCAGTTCAGCGAAAGCTCGGCAAAAGGATGCAGTTTGCCGAAAAACCAACAAATCTACTAAACGAATCTCGGAAAACATAATACACTGAGGTCTTTTTTCATGCGGTCTTTTTTTTTGCGGTTTTTTTACGCGACTTTGTTTATGCGAATTTTCAGAGCTATGCGGTTTTATTATGCGAAGTTTCAGAGTTATGCGTTTTTTTATGCGAATTTTCTGAGTTATGCGGTTTCCCTTCTGCGGTTTTTTTTATGCGAGGTTTCAGAGTTATGCGGTTTTTTTTATGCGAAGTTTCAGAGTTATGCGGTTTTTTTATGCGGTACGTAAATTCGCATAAAAAAGACTTCAGTGTATTGATTAATTAGCAATCATCAAAATTGTGTCTTGCCGATCCGATCCATCTCGGCATTTTAGTTTACCGAGCTCAAAAATTGGTTTTAAGCGTGTACACATGTAAATAGAATTTCTCAGTAAAAATCAATCAATGAATCATGAATCAATGGATCATCAGTAATCGTACGTAAAAAGAATTTTTCTTTATAATTGTATGAAATAAGTATCTTAAAAGCTTAGATGGGGAAAGGGAATGATTGGCTAATGTTTAATTTTATCCAGCATACAAAAAACGAAAAGCAAACTCCAAAAGAAAATATCCCGGCCGTAAATAATTGTTTCTAACGCTCATTAACGTTTCTACCTGAAAATATGAAGATATTTATAAGCATATGCAAAGTACATAGTAATAAATTTCACTTATCTTTTCACTAAAATAAAAAATCTGTTTCCTTCGCACAATTTGTATATTTCCCAGCTCCACGAGCAATGGCCAAATGATGCTTTGCAAAACCGAAAAGAGAAATTAGATGACAAGGTTTCGGTAAAAGCTAACTCACTGTTCAAAATCTCGGCAAATTGATTTGCTTTCATTCACAATTTCATCATTATTTTTATATGGATATATCATTATTTTTATATGCAGAAGCAAAATATTTTCAATCCAAAATCATTTTGTTATGAACCTCTCGTGGTGGTCGGCAATAGTCGGCGATATGAAAAAAAAAAAATGAGAAGCTCTGTCTCAATACATTCGTTCGGCAGTGCCTACTTAATGCGTACCTAGAAGCAGAAGACAAGCCGCTTAGAATTAGTGCTTTTTTTTAAACGCGCATGGGCATAAAAGCACCTGTAAGAACTGATTTGAACACTACGATCGACCTTCGGCTCTCTCTGGCCGCACGCGAACAGGAAAGCTAGCGTATTTCGTCATCCTCAACCGCAAGTGGCGCACTTATCGGCCAATTTCGCAAAATGAACACATCTGATGTCGGGCAACCACCCGGTGCGATGTGTGCAAACCTTTGCCATCGCCTCCAGCGCCGACCCGGAACGGTATAATGAACTTGGTCGGTCAATGATCAAGATTAGCGCTCTGCCGAAAGTAGTAAAAATTACTTTTTCCTAATAAACGACGAACCCGTTATCTGCTCGGTACGGACTTGGCAAAACTTGGGATCGTTTCTTTTTTTTCGGTTCGCATAGAAAAGTTGCGTTTCTACGGTTTTGACCTTTCAGCATGGCATCCGCACTGTCAGTAGTCAGTCTCTCACTGAAAAAGAATTTCAAAGCAAACTACTGCGACGATGTACGTCGTCGCTGATGATGAAATATGCTCAATTTACTCTGATGGTGGGTGAAGGTATGTAAATTACACAGCTTTTGAGGTGAGTTGCATTGACGATTTTTGGTGCCTTCGGTCATTATGTCTACGTTGCGAGGTCATCGGTTGTGTGCTGTAATGTTATGAACTCGGTGTGGCGGACTGCAAGCTTCGACATAAATCAAAACTGATTGAGGTATAATTTTTCACCGAAAAAACCTAAAGCTTCAATGTGAATTTCGGAACACAGTAAACAGGAAAACAATTATCTTGTGACACAGATGGTCACGATTCGAAGAATTTACAAAAAAGAAATAATACGCTTTGAATCTGTAAATTCAGTTTATATTTATTGTTTATAGTGAGATATGAGTTTTGTTGTCGGTATCGGTTTTTCTTCCATTCGACGAAAGCTCTACGTTTTCTTCGTAGTAGATATCTGAAACGAAAAATTGCACACGGTTAGGGTCGATATACATCTTCACGTCTTTGGCCACTAAAATACCTGATTTCTTTTCAAACAATTGTTTCTGCAGATTGGAAAGTGGAATTTCTATTCCTAAGCAAAGAAGTAACCCAAGAATATATGACAAAACGAGAGTTGATGATGTCGAGACAAGCTAAACAGAGTGTAGAATATAAAATCACAATACCAAATAATCACTCAACTGAGTGTTTCACTTACGATTCGAACATCGCTGACGAAAATCGGCTGTCGTATGTTGCCGAGCGTTGCACGTATGACAAACAAATGACAAAGATATACTGCGAAAGTGATCTTTCCAAGTGGTCGGAAAATTGGATTATTCAGCAGTCGTTTGAAAAACCCTGGAACGAATGTTTCGTGAACTAGAGTAGTTGATTTGCGACGATCGAATACTTACAACCCACTCCAAATGCAAGTCCCACGCACATAACGCCGAATGTTAAACCCCACAGGTTTTTGGAGACTGCAGCATAGCAAGCAATCCAAATGGCAGGCTTCTGGAAATCGTACGCATAAAAGATGTACGCGGATAGCAGTAGCATAATGCCTATCGGTAGCGAACAGTACCAGGCCAGCAGA
This sequence comes from Malaya genurostris, assembly GCF_030247185.1. Taxonomy (NCBI): domain Eukaryota; kingdom Metazoa; phylum Arthropoda; class Insecta; order Diptera; family Culicidae; genus Malaya; species Malaya genurostris. The sequence continues at coordinate 234,368,610 of NC_080572.1, read as the reverse complement.
AACAACTGAGAAGACCGCAAAAAAAAACAGAATATGACAAAGCATTAGGGCATGTTCAGGAGAGTTCTAGTTCTAGATGCATAATTTATGTCAGTTACAAAATTTAAATCTAGATTTTATCACAAGTAAAACTGGCAGCCCCAGCAGTGTTTTACTCGTGTTTCAAATATACAAAAAAAATAGAACGGCATCGTAGACCAGTTTTAAATTTGACAGAAGAACTGGTCGAATAAATAAAACTAGAACGGCTTGCTGGGGACACGTTTGTTTCAGTTTCTGTTATATTATAGAACTTCCATATAGAACTTTTAACTGCTGAATTTGCTCTTAGGGCATGGTCAGGATTGTTCTAGTTCTAGATCCTAGAGATAATTTATGTCAGTTATAAAATTCAAATCTGGACATTATAACAAGAAAAACTGACAGCCCCAGCAGCGTTTTACTCGTGTTTCAAAAATACAAAAAATAGAACGGCGGGGTATACCAGTTTTAAATTTGACAGTAGACCTGTTCGAATAAATAAAACTAAAACGGCTTGCTGGAGATATGTTAGTTCTAGTTTCAGTTCTCTTATAGATCTCGCATATAAAACTTCCAGCTACTGAATTTGCTCTTAGATCTCTGCGTTACTATTTCCCGATTTGATTTTCATATTAGTAAATCGAGGCACACTGTGATTAAAATGCTAAAAGTTTGATTTAGACGAGACACATCAGCTTTCGTTCATATCGATGGAACATCACCGTTTCGTTTAAATTTGTTCCGAGTATTTTTATAGAGACCGTTCATTAATCACGTAGACTAAAATTTGGAACTTTTTACCCTCCCTTTGTCTTCCCTAGTAATTTTTAAACTTTTAGAATTTTTTAGCTATATCGTTTATTTTTCCCCGTTCTTTACATGGAAAGTCGTTCACCGGGTGCACAGTGGTTTGAATCGACAAAAACGTGAACTTAATTCTCTAGCTGTTAAACAGTTGATCCGATATGCATAGTTCCTTTGGAGAACTCATTCATAAAAATATACCTCGTGATTTCATCACAATAAAAAATGTGCAAAGCCTACTACGATAAAAGTTCATTTCAACAACTTTTTTCTCTTAAGGTCGGAGGACACAGGGCCACGTGTTGAGTTTTAAATCGACCACGTGGCTCGCTCAATTCCCTTTGCGCATCGTATTTCTCTTGTATTCTCTCGTATATGAGCAAACTGTACCGGGTTGCCAGCATACATTTTATTATTTTGGTGAGAAGTTTTATCACATTAATCTATCGTATGGGTTGGACATTACATGGATTCCAATGAACAATGAAAAAATATTCAACTTTCACAAAGATTGAATGTCTGTATGTTTGGCAGCCTTGTCGAGCCAATTTTATTTCTCTCTCCTGTTTCAGAATGCTATCAGGAAACCAAAGCGAAAAAAAAGTGGTGTATTCATTGAAACTGACTTTGTTTCACAGAATATGTTTTTATGTACTAATCGCATCTAAACTAAATTATCTAGACTTTGTCACGGTAGATTTATGATACAAGCCTTCAAAGCCAAGATATTCCATGAACAAGTAGAGGTATGCATTTCCGAGCGTTCCAATTTTCAGCAGTTCTTCAGTAAGAAAAAAAATACAACATGACCGCTAAACTCAATGAATCATTCTGTAAATTTCACAGAATATTCTCAACTAAATTTCGAAGACATTGTCAGGTGGGTTTTTATATATTCTGCACCGTTTCCAAGAAAATTTAATTTGAAACGGGAAAATAGCAAAAAACCTACCACTTTATGATACAAGCCTTCAAAGCCGAGATATTCCATGAACAAGTAGAGGTATGCATTTCCGAGCGTTCCAATTTTCAGCAGTTCTTCAGTAAGAAAAAAAATACAACATGACCGCTAAACTCAATGAATCATTCTGTAAATTTCACAGAATATTCTCAACTAAATTTCGAAGACATTGTCAGGTGGGTTTTTATATATTCTGCACCGTTTCCAAGAAAATTTATTTGAAACGGGAAAATAGCAAAAAACCTACCACTTTACGGTAGTGTCCTCAGCCCTTAAGAGATGTCTTCTACAAAGTTTTAGAACTTCTAACGAGAAAAAGCTTTGCCGAAGAAGCTATAGGTGTAACGCAAAAAGTTTCTGATATATGAAGCATTTTAGTTTGACACCACTTAAAATCTTTTTTTTGTACATAAATTATTTTCAGTGTCTACTATGTTCGAGACAATTACTAAAAATGTAAAATTACACAATTTTGTTGAAGACTGTGCCCGGTTTGGCCTTTTCCCTGAATAGTTATTTAACATTTAAACTTTTATATACACTAACTTTAACTACTAATAGGAAGCATAATCGCAGACCAAAAGGCACATACATATACTTTTTGGAAAGCTTAAATCAAGTTATATAAAGTTACGAAGTGTGTAGGGTGGCCCTTTTTAAATTGTGTGAATGAGACAACAAAATATAGAGAACTTTTTTGACCATTTTCTTAGGAAAAACGTACATTAATAAAATTGTTTATCTTCATATCACGCGTTTTTGTGATATCAACCGATAAGTTACCTTTAAGCAACAACTTTTGAAAGAAATTGAAGTCGAGGTATAAAAAATAGAGCATTAGTTTTAACACCAGACGAAAGAGAAGACTTTTCACTATAGCTTACTATTATGACTTACTCTCAGCGAGTACCGAGTCTTTCGAAATTCCTCTTCAAAGTGAATGTTGATAGGTGTCTTAATGATCGTTATCACAAAAAAAAATCCCGATATTACCGACTTCAGTAGAAAATGTAATAGAATTGCAGTAAGACAACAGATTAGTTACAAATTCCCTAAAACCAAACAAACTTGTTTTTGTTGGTTATTATTCTTAATTCTTAGTCTGTGCACGTTTTTATACTCAAGTTCAGGCATTTCTCTTTTTAAAAAATGTCTAGACTTATAATTTACATAATTTGATTTGATACTTTACCGTGTACGCCAGTATGTAACGTTGAACCACTCACGCATTTCATTGTTATATTATCATCGACCAAATGCTTCAGCATTCGTATTATCAACCAACTCTTTTGTGTTTTTAAAAATAATATGCAGCGCTGCTCTCACCAACACCATATTTGGAGCAGGAAATTCAATATAAAGTTACTTCACTGTGCTTTATTTTTCAATATACTGTAGAAGTAAAACCAATCGTCAATATAAATAAACGGTCATATTCATTGAAATTAATGTATTCCAATTTAGTTTTACATCGAGAATGGGTTTGAATCGAATTTTTTATTCAACTGATGTCCATTTCATAGTACTATTTACTTAGAAATCGAGTGAATTTCATTATTTTTTTCAGTGTATGGCTTAATTCATAAGAACGCATTTCGTAGAATGACATGATTTTACAAAAAGGATTTAGCCTTTCAAGCAGGCTACACTTACACATATCAACAGATAAAAATTAATCTCAGAATACTTAAATTTAAACGATGTTTTTATGCGTACTGGTTGGTAATGGTGTAAGATATCATCCTTGAAATGAATTGGATTGGAATTAAAAGATTGGATAAGGAATATTCTATTAAAAGAATAAGTAAAACTTGTCGAAATTTAATGAGAACGTTAACCTGCTTCTTGAGTTTGATCAATTGCATACAAGAATGCATCATGAAATTATATTCAATCATAACACCATTGCACCAAAGCTATACTAACGACCGATTCCAATTTTTGAATATTTCCTACAAACCTTTATTTGATAAACCAAAAATAGTCGTTTTAGTAAATGTTTTTGCTAAGAAAATTGTCAAAAAAGCTCTCTATATTTTGTTGTCTCATTCACACAATTTAAAAAGGTCACCCTACACACTTCGTAACTTTATATTACTTGATTTGAGCTTTCCAAAAAGTATATGTATGTGCCTTTTGGTCTGCGGCCCTGCTTCCTATTAGTAGTTAAAGTTAGTATATATAAAAGTTTAAATGTTAAATAACTATTCAGGGAAAATGCCAAACCGTGCACAGTTTACAACAAAATTGTGTAATTTTACGTTTTTAGTAATTGTCTCGAACATAGCAGACACTGAAAATGATTGCGAAAAAAGTTATGTACAAAAAATTGATTTTAGGTGGTTTCAAACGAGAATGCTTCATATATCCGAAACTTTTTGCGTTAGACCTATAGCCTCTTCGGCAAAGGTTTTTCTCGTTAGAAGTTCTAAAACTTTGTAGAAGACATCGTTTTCTTATCTCTTAAGGGAAAAAAGTTGTTGAAATGAACTTTCATCGTAGTAGGCTTTACACATTTTTTATTGTGAATGAGTTGTGGTGTATTTTTGTGAATGAGTTCTCCAGAGGAACTATGTATATCGAATCAACGGTTTAACAGCTAGAGAATTAAGTTCACGTCAATTCATACCACTGTGGGGTGGTGCCATGAGCAGTGGTGGTATATTGCGAACCGAACGCCGATGCTTCTGCAAATTTACTCAAAAATGTTCATCGAGCGTAAGCGTACGATAGGTTCGAAAACTATTCCCTCGGTTAATGCGAAGGTGTTCTGTGCTCGTTGTTTGGCGAAGCAATATGTTTCGAACCATTCGGTTGGCGGATCATCGGCGAGGGTGGAGTAAACTGCGTTCGATACGATGCTTTGTTGATTTCAGTTCACGCAATCTGATTTTGAAATTATCAATGCATACGTGATCAGCACAAAATAAAAATTGTTTTGCTCGATTGATAAATCGATCAATAGCAATATAAACGGTATTATTTTGGACGGGGCTACCACGTTTGGCATAAAGCCGTTTGGCATAATGGTCATTTGGCATAACGACATTTGGCATAATGGTTATTTGGCATAATGGTTTTTGGCATAATGGTCATTTGGCATAACAGTCATTTGGCATAACAGATGAACGTGCTGCTTAATAGAAATTGTTCTAATTTACTGCAATTTTGAAAGGTACGCCTCATCGTTTTTAATGACCTGCTGTCCGACCTCGCTTCCGCTCGTTCGAACTTAAATAAGGGATAGCTCCTAGCTTTGGGTAATCCGGGCAAACGCCCGCAACTGTCCTAGGACCTGAATCAGCAGAATATTGTCCTAGCACTAAGTGAGTTGCTTGTATAAAATGATGGTGTGCTATTAACTACAGAAATTTAAATATAAAAAATATGTAGGAATGCTATTTCACCTAATATTATCGAAATATTTGGACCGAATATAAAATTCACATATTTCGTTAGAGTTTTCCTTACACAACATCACTCGATCGAAACGCAAACGAAAATTTACAAATCCAATTATTGTTATGACAAATGGCATTATACCAAAGACTATTATGCCAAAAGACCATTATGCCAAATAGCGTTATGCCAACCGGTATTATGCCAAACGGTATTATGCCAAATGACCTTATGCCAAACGGGCCGCCCCCATTTTGGACATTATTAGTACGCGTAGGGTGGATATGGATAATAGTAATTTTTTTATCTTTTGCAAATTTTATGGTTTTTGGTTATGGAATCAATAACAATTAGAATTAAACAATTTGGAACATTTCCAGCGAGCGTATGGTGGCTCAATACGCAAAATTTGTAAACTTTTTGACTATAATTTGGACAATTTCAGTGAACGTGGCTGAATAAGATAAAAAGATTTTTTTTTACTTTTGCTAATTCGATGTTTAATAAATTGGTGAATCAATAGCAAATAAAATTGAGTAATTTCAGGCATAAGTAAAAAAACCTTTGAACATTCTCTGCCACCATAAAGTGTTTCTATTTGAAAACAAACTAATACCAATCCGATGATCTGTTGATTGTTGGATCAATAGCTGTTCGAATTGAATAATTTCGGGCATTTTCGGTGCGTTGTGAATATTTTGCCATTGCTGATTCCATGTTTCATTTAACAGTAAATAAATAACAATTACAAATTATTAATTTTTGACATTTTCAGGGACCAAAGGGTGGTTCTACCTGTAAAATTGTAAAATTTTTGACTAATGTCAATTCGATGCTCTATTGAATGATGAATCAATAGCAGTTCAAATGAGATTTTCAGCGATCGTGGGGGGTTTAATTTAAAAAATTTGAAAATATTTTGATTTCTGCTATTTTAGTGTTCAATTGATGAGCGAATCGGTAGCAGGTAGAATTGGATGATTTTGGACGTTTTTAGAGAGTGGTTTAGGGCGGTTCAATATGAAAAATGGTGAGCATTTTGACTTTTGTCTGTTCGATGCTATATTCACTAGTGCATTAATTGAAATTAAAGTTTGTTAATCTTAAATATTCTCAGCGAGCGCTAGATGGCCTAATATAGAAAATTGTAGTTTTTATACTATTTCCAATTCCATGCCAGTTGTGGTGAGGTGGAAACCGAACACCGATTCTTTGTACTTATTTGTTCAGAATTTTTTCCCTAGCAAAAATATGCAAAAGCTTTTCTTTCGGTTTACGGTAATGTTCGCTTGCTGTTCGGCGAAGCAATTTGTTCCAAACCACTCAGTTTGCAGACCATCGTAGAAGATCAGTTGAGATTCGATGACGTGTCTACCTACAGCGGTCATTTTTTATGCGGTTTTTTTTAATGAAATTTTTCAGAGTTATGTGGTTTTTTTATGCCAATTTTCAGATTTATGCGGTTTTTTATGCGATTTTTTCAGAGTTATGGATGTTTTGTTGGTTTTTCATGCGAATTTTTAAAGTCATGTGATTTTTTAAACAAATTATCAGTCTATAACTTTTTAAGTGATTTTCTGAATAATTCTTTTTTTTTATGCGAATTTTCAGAGTTTTGCGGTTTTTTTCATGCGAAGTTTCAGAGTAATGCGGTTTTGCGGTTTTTTATGCGAATTTTCAAAGATATGCGGTTTTTTTATGCGATACGTCAACTCGCATAAAAAGACTTCAGTGTACAGCTTCCAATTGGCCAAAACAATTCACAATTTCTCATATAAAGTTGGTTTACCACCGAACAAAATGCTTAAAATTCTAATTGTCCAATTGCTATCAATTAACCATTGAATTAGCAAAAGGTAAAATTTTCTCATATTTTTATATTAGGCCACTCTACGCCTACTGAAAATGTCCAAAATTATCCTATTCGAATTTAATTCATTTACCAATCAATAAAGCATCGTATCTGCAAATTCAAATACTAACATTTTTCAAATAGGACCATGCTACGCTCGCTGGAAATGTCCAACATGATCCAATTGCAACTGCTATTGACTCACCAACTAATAGAACATTGAATCGACAATAATCAAAATTTTCCAAATAGCACCGCCCTACGGTCGTCGAAAATGTCCAACATTGTTAAATTTTAATTGCTTTTGATTCAATAATCAATAAAACATCAAATTAGTAAGAATCTAAATATTTACAAATTTGCATATTGTGAGAAAATGTTAAAAATTATTCAATTCGGTCTGCTATTTGGCATAAGCTCGATGGGAATTTGTCCCGGGTTGGCGGTTCAATGCATAGGGCGCTATTCTCACAAACCAGTTGTCCTATGTTCAAGCCACGACCTGGAAGGATTCGTAGTGTCAGTAGAATCGTAGCACAAGCCATGCATTGGTTCTGTACACTCTGAATCGGCTGCGAAGTCTGTTGAAACAGAAGGTCAAATTCCACTACAGGAATGTAATACCAAGACTAATAGGCTCGATGGAAATAAGGTCATTTGGCATAACAGTCATTTTGCATAGCAGTCTTTTGGTATAAAATTTACAAATCTTTGGTATTGCGGTAGGCGTTTGACATAACTGATCAACATGCTGATCGTTTTGATAGTTTTTGATAACCTGCTGTTCGACCTATCTCCGAGTCATCTACGTCGAACAGAATATTGTGCCAGCACTGAGTGAGTTGCTTATATAAAATGATAGTAAGCTATTTACTATAGAGTTTCCAAAAATATTAATGCTATTTCACCTGAAACACAAACGAAATTTCACATTAGATCAAAATGTTACGAGTCTAATAATTATTATGACAAATGGCATTATGCCAAATGACCATTACGCCAACTAGTCATTATACCAAATAACTATTATGCCAAATGACTATTATGCCAAATGGCTTTATACCATACGGCGGTATGCCAAACGGTTTTATGTCATATGATTTAAAAAAACTTGGGCTCGTTTGAAAGCTAGCTATAATGATATGTGTGATGTATGCGACGAAACGCGTTTTTTTTAATCCACATTTTTTCAGGAAGTCTCGTTTGACATAAGGTTATTTGGCGTAATTCCGTTTGGCATAACGCCGTTTGACATAATGGTTATTTGGCATAATGGTCATTTGGTGTAATGCCATTTGTCATAATAATAGTTGGACTTTAATCTAATGTAAAATTTTGTTTGAGTTTCCATCGAGTGATGCTTTGCAAGAAAAACTCAAATGAAATGTGTGAATTTCATATTCGGTCCAAATAATTCGATAATATTAGGTGAATTAGATTTTATTTTCAGATTCAAAATTCTGTAGTAAATAGCACACTATCATTTTAAATAAGCAACTCACTTAGTGCTAGTACAATATTCTGTTCGTCATAGATGATTAATGTCGAGACGGCCGAGGGCCGCGAATGCACCGTCGGGAGCGCTGGCCGCTGCTGAGGGCAGCGTCTCCGCAGAAATCACCTCTGTCTAGTTGCGGGCGTTTGCCTGGATTAGCCAAAGGTCATTAGAAACGATGAGGCGTAGCCACATTAGACCTTTCAAAATCGCAGTAATTTATACAAATAATATTAAGCAGCCTGTTGATTTGTGATGCCAAATAACCATTATGCCAAACGGCGTTATGTCAGAAGGCGTTATGCCAAACGACTTTATACAAAACCTGGTAGCCCCGATCAAGTTCAAATGTAATACTTTTGGTTTCTAGAATGTTGTCGAATGTGCGACGTAAGCGTTGAGTCACGCTTTTCTACTTCACTAACCGGAACAATCTGAATGAATTTGTATTGAAAATCAGTTCAAATCCGTATCAGTAAATTAAATATGCAGTCATATTCATAGAAAAATTAATTCATTTCAATTTAGTTTTAAGTCGATGCTGGTTTTCAGAAGAATTTTGTATTCAACTGATGTTCTTTTTATAGTACTATTGATTTACATGCCGTGTAATATTTCATTTTTTTACACCACTGATATTTGAATATTGCAATATATTGAACCAGCTGAATTAAATATTGAATTAGCTGAAGTTATATTGCAGTAAAGTTAATTCAATCAAATATTGAAATAGCTGAAATTATATTGAAATCTGGATCTGACTTCCGGTTCCGAAATAATAGGTTTTTTTAATCTGAAAATCGAAAATAATCGCTGAAGTCTGAATCTGAATAATTTGGTGGCTGCTCCAGCGACTTGAATTTCAATTAATAGGATTTAGCCGTCGTAATGTGATCAGCTGTGAGAAAACACGCCACACGTCTGTTGAATGGTCGTGCTTGTGCTGATGTCTACTGTCGTGAAATGAGGCTAGAGCAGGCTCATTCACTTGGTAGATACTGTACTGTGTTCCAAGCAGAAATCTACGCGATTTTCTGTGGAATACAATCGGCACTTCAGCAAAGAATCTGTGGTAAACGAATTTATTTTTGTTCCGACAGTCAGGCAGCTTTAAAAGCACTCAGTTCGAATGATTCACGGTCGAATCTAGTGATCGCTTGTCAAACAGAAATTGAAGACCTCAGCATTTCAAATGCTGTTTACTTCTTATGGGTACCCGGTCATTTTGTTATTACTGGGCTGATGAGTTGGCTAGAGCTGGTGCACTGAATAATTTCGTTGGTCCTGAACCAGCTTTACCCCTCTCAAATAGTTGGATAAAGCACAAGATTTGTTCTTGGGCTGCATCCAAACATGCCAGCAACTGGCGCAGCTTGAAAACTTGCGCTAAGGCAAAAATATATTTTCACCAGATTTGAATCTGAAAATGTCAAAGTGTCTACTGCATTTTTCCAAGCATCATTGCAGTATTCTGGTCAGAGCTCTAACTGGACATTGCAAACTCAATTATCACATGGCTACTATTCAGCGTACTGAGTAGTCCCGCATTGACGCAACTACGTATCCGGGTTTTTGGTTCTCCATACATGGTTGAGTCTGTGTATGAGGAGCTAAAATTAAAGGATATTCTATCATTTTCGCACCGTCGGCACCGGGAAAAACTCGGCGAGGAATATCGGTGGCAACCAAATGGATTTTATGCTGGATCCGGCATTTCAATACATGCACACGCCGGCAGCTCAGTCATCGCCAGTCAGTGAGGAAAAAAACGTCCCGGAATAGTGCGAATAGACTTTGAAAGTGAACAAAATTTTGAGCACTAATCGTTTGGCAAAAAACTTTGTTGACAATAATTGTAGACTACTGTTCAATTGATTTACCACTTGGCACAGATCTGTACAAATTTGTATCGTCACCCAACCCAGAAATTTCGAACAACTGAGATCCCTGGGCATCAGTTGAGGTCGTAATTTATGTTACAATTGAAACAGAAAATAGTTTCATTCTAGTTGTTGGATTTACCTTACTCTTCCGGACATCGAAATCAGCATACTTCAGCTTACGATACGTCAAACCGGCAATTATTCCGGCCAAGTAGCTGCCATAATTCGTATGCATCGGAATGTACATCTTGCGATAGTTCTCATCGTACCAAAGAACGTACTTCAATGCTCTGAAATAATAAAAAAAAACGCGGAAACGAAGACACCATTAGAAATATCGCTATAAATCTATAAGGGAAATGACAATGAAACAAACAAAAAAACAAAATCACTATTTACTCCGGCCGTATCATGACCACCCCTTCGAAGTGATTGAAATACGCAACTAGGGCTGGTGAAATGTAAGCGAAAGCGATGGCAATGACCATGGTGGGTCTGCGCAGTTTGGGGAAACGTCGGACGAAAGCGAGCAGCACAAGGCCAAGGATGAACAGCTGGAAGTCGGTTGCGAGATACCATCCCTGCTGTAGACACTGCAAACGAAAGAGTGATGTGAGTAAATGATGTCGGCATTATGTCGTTAGGGTTTGTTGTTTTTGTTGTTGTTTTCCGTTGTTGTTTTTGTTATCGATGTTGGAAGATGCTTACCGGCTCATCGACGGTGAAGTAGTTGTTTGCGAAGAGCAAATTCGCCCACCAATTGTTTCTGCAGAAGGTCCGTTCCGTTTCCGCTACTCGCTTCCAAACCGGTCCGTCTTGAAGTTTGTACAACCAGGTTGCGTCCAGTAGAATCACGAACGCGTACAGTGGCGCTAATCTGAGAATTCATGAACATGAACGCACAACACGCTCTGATTAGTCGTCCACTTCATGCGTCTCGTTTTTATTGGTTTCAGTCAAATCGTGAAAATGTATTCATATTCATATTCATATTTATGCCAATAGTTTTGTCACTTTGATTTGTGACTATGACTATGCCTACATAAAAACTTATAAGAAAAAACCCAGTTTCTGAGCTTTAAGAAGAAGGAAGTCGAAACTCGCGTATTGAAATCATATCCCAACGATACAATCACTTGCAAGATGACATTCTCATTTATGTTTTCGTCTTACCTCTGCTCTCAAGTAATACAACACATGAAAATAGATAAAGAAATTTAAATATTTCTACGAAAAATTAACAATTTAAAGTGCTTTCAGAGCTAATCAGAAGTAATTGTATGGATTTTTCAAATACGAAAGGTTTTTATTTGATTTAAATTTACATTTTACATCAATGAAATTACAAACCATTTGGAGATCGAGGAATGAATTTTCGTCCCGTTATTTCCCTTTTTGCCTTTCTCAGATAGAAAGGCTATGCAAACACTGTGGAAACCGACTTTTGTCGTGAATACGACTTACTTCACTATGGGGCACCTTTTCAAAATTAGCCATATGGAAGAATGGGTAGAACTCAATCGTGAATATCTCGACTTGTATCTATGGCAGGAACATAATTCTTTCACTATTTCATCAAAAATATGATCAGAAATTTAGGATAATATTTTGAACAGTGTGAGATAACCACAAACAGCTCAAAAATAAAGTTTTCTCAAAATTTGAAAACAACGAGGAAAACTCTTTACTTTCGCTTGGGTTTTTCGCGCAAGGACGACGATTTTGAGGTAGTCAGGCACATATCTTCAACTGAACGTTATAAAAGGGGAACCGTGGTCGAAAATCGATCATTGCTTCTTGTGCGTTGGATGGAAACAGACGTCAGGGCGAGAGGACGCATCCAAACAGCGACATCGGAGAGCGCACCTTCTGCGTGGGTAAAAACCTCAGCCGCTCAGGTCGTAGTTCTCATTTGTCTTCCGGTCGTCAAGGCGAGAAGACGCATTAAACAAGTTTCGCATCATTTGGCACTGCGAGCGGATGTGTTGCGGTTTGTTCGCAAAGCTAGTTTTAATTCAAGCAAGAACGATTGAATCAGCTGCTGGTCGTTTGCATTGGAGAGAAAGAAAACGAGAAACGAAAAGTGGACAACATTATATAAAATCAGCCGTTCTAATGGCTCTAAATGTTATCTTAAGAACTATTAAGATTACTTCTTTGCAAATCGAAGGTAAAAATAATCAGTTTAGTGAAAATCAAAAATAATATGATTTGCCTCGTGCACTTTTCACTGTGCGAAAATCGTTCGAGAAAAACGTTCCGAACTGTGCTAAATATTGTAGAAAATTCCACAATTTGGTCCTTCTAAAAGGCAGAAATGAGTCCTGTACAGCGTCTTGATAGTTTCTTTCAATGAAATATGCAAATTCGAAATGAGATAATCGACGTCAAAAAGCGTTTAAAATTCTAGTAGTGAAAAGAAGAAAAGTTTCGCAATTCACATAACCGATCAACTATCAATTCGTGCCAGTTTTATTCGTATTCGACTCAGCTCGACGACACGATGTCTGTGTGTGTGTATGTATGTAAAAAAATATGCACTCACTTTTCAGAGATGGCTGAAGCGATTTTCACGAACTAAGATTCAAATAAAAGGTCCCATGGTCCCATTCAAATAAAAGGTCTCATGGTCCCATTTCATCTCGATCCGACCTCCGATTCCGGAGATATAGGCTGATATATACTCAAAAAATGGAAAAAATATGCATTCACTTTCTTCCGAGATGGCTGAACCGATGATTTTCACAAACTAAGATTCAAATAAAAGGTCTTATAGTCCCAGAGTCTGCTGTTGAATTTCATTTGGATCCGACTTCCGGTTCCAGAGTTACATGGTAATATGTGAAAATTAGAGAAAAAGTGCGCACTCAATTTTCTCTGAAACGGCTCCACCGATTATCACAAATGAAAGATCTTATAGTTCTCTAAAAATTTGTACAACAGTTTTATCCGGATCTGACTTCCGGTTCCGGAACTAAAGCGTGATGAATGGAAAATTATCAATTTCATCAGTATTTTTTCACGAACGATGGTCAAAAATAGGTACAAATCCCATAAAACTGTCTGATGAATTCCTCTAGTTTGCAGAGCTTGTTAGTTTGTGGGCATAAAAACTTCATTCGGCACTACTGGTCCCCCCCTTTTTCCCGTTCCGAAAGCACCGGAAGTAGTGATCTGAATTTTAAATTTCATCCGGATCCAACCTCCGGTTCCGCAATCCGGGATCCGCAGTTACAGGGCGATGAGTGTCAAAGTTCTCAAATCGCCATATAGAATGACAATAGGTACAACACGTGCAATACGTGCAACGTGGATGGAGAAAACACAACACGAACGATAAAATTCCATTCGACTCAGCTCGATGAGATTGGGAAATGTATATATGTGTGTGTATATGCGAGCACCTTTAACGAAGTTTTTCCCTCTTAATTTTCTTCAAGGTGACTGAATCAATATCACCAAAATTAGGCTCGTTTGAAAGCTACTATTGAGCCATTGATCAAGTTCGAAGATCATATGGTTATCTCTTCTGATATGTACTGGCATAAGTTACGTAACCTTTAATTTTTCTTGTAAATGACTGAACCGATTTCAACAAAGTTAGGCTCGTTAGTAAACTACTGTTGATTCATTAAACAGGTTTAAAGTTCAAATGGCTGTCACTTACGGTTCCGGTGATATAATGGCACAAGTGACGTAAACGTCAAAACTCATTCACGCTCGTTTTTCTTGTACAGGGTGTCCCACGAAATATGTCGAATTTAAAAATGCAATATTAAAAAAGCGGTTTGATAGATTTGAATAATTATACATTTATTCGAAAGATTGATTAATGAAATTTATTTATGAAAAATGTTTTCTTTCAACAGGACGGCGCTACGTACCACACAGACAAAGAAACAATCGATGTTCGGCGAGCAATCTTAGAAAATCGAATAATCAGCAGAAAAGGTGATATGGATTGGCCTCCGAGAATCTGCGATTATTTTCTTTTGGGAGCGGTTAAAGATAAATGTTACGCCAACCATCCAGAAACAATTGTAGACAAAATTCAAGTTGCTGATGATGACATACGGTCAGAAACAATTTGAAATGTACTCAAAAATTGGGTGGATCGTATTGGCTACTGCCAAGCCGGCCGAGGGTATCATTTGAACGAAATTATTTTTAATAAATTTTTCATTAATCAACCTTTCAAATAAATGTATAGTCATTGAAATCTATCGAACCGATTTTGTTTATTATTGCATTTTTAAATTCGAAATTTTTCGTGGGACACCCTGTATATGGATTAACCGATATCATAAATTTTATTGTATTCTGATCCTCGGCCCTTGACCTACTACTAGAAATGGCAGTGCAAAAGTAAGTCATATATTGCTTTGTATATTTTGGTCGAATTATGTGTTAATAGCTATATGTTGTGAAAAAACGTTAGCAGATACTATAAAAAAATTATATCTATAAAAGAATCCAAATAATATGTAAAACAATGTAAAATGTGATGATTTGTGTGTACCAATTTCAATCAATTTCGTTTAGAAAAGATTCCTCACAGTGGTTTTTCGTTTCTCATAATCTTTAACACATAATATAATGGAACTGATGATATCAGTTCATTTGATTCACATTTCTAAACCACCGGCTTATAACGGGTTAAATAAATCGTGAGCAACAGAATTTTTTAAAACTGTTTACAGGCATACCTTAAATATCGATAGAGTATACTCGCAAAAAAGTCTTTCGTCGTAAATGATTTCTTTTTCTCGCTGTAATCCGCGAATTGCACTGCCAACAGAAATCCGCTGATTGTGAAATAGGTCTGTATCACCGTGAGACCGTTGAAAAGCAGCATGGTAATCATCCTGCGATAGTTCTTTACATCGAGCCACAGGGATAGGGTTGGTATTTTCCATGAAAAACGGGACTTTATTAGCGAACGTTATAAATCATTTTGCTTCTAATTGATGGCACAATATAAGGTACTTGTCTGGCTCAGCCGACCCCCATTATTATACTTACAAATTCAACATATTCCGGATTGTGGAGAGGAAAAATGCAGTTAAATACCATGCAGTGGCCGGCGATCACTAGATACATTACAAGAAATCGAGCGCCCTGGAGAAAACGAAGATCTTTGCTCAGTGTTGATCGTCGTTTCGCTGTCAGAATTTGCCAGTTCCGTGGAAGCGAGAATGCCACTAGTTTTTGGGTCACTGAAACATGAAAATGTGGTCAAATATGATGGTATACAAACCTCTTGTAACACACTTACACCCTCTTTGCACAGGTTTCCGATAATAATCTCTACTGGTCGTATCGAAAACATGTTTCTTTTTGAGTCTGTAATCGTAGAATGAGGAAAGGCTGATCAGCAGAATGATCGAACCAAGAACCACTAGGAAGATAGCATCCAGAAAATCTATGGCCCAAACGAAAAGCTCAATAGAGTAATCAGAATTTTATGTTTTTAAGTTCGGACTCACCTACCGATTCCTGTTCGCGATTTGTCACGCAGTACTCCACCATTGAATGGCCCATGATCGAGAATTGACGTTTGAGTTCGAAATTTACACACTGATTTGCCAACTTCCTGTACTTCTGGCGCCACTGCAATGCTTGCCGAAAAGTATTCGGATCGAACGTTATCTCGCTGGATTCGTTGAAACCGGGCAAATAGTATTTCATCTGCGTTCCCCGGTCGTACTTTGCCATCATTTTGCTGCACCAGTTCATGCAGAGCCCACGTTGCAGCCGGTCATGGCGGAAGCTTCGTTTGGAATCGTTGGAAAATTTCTGCGCGCAATAGGCAGATGAAATTCGTGAAATGAAAATTCACTGTCCGAAGTGTACACAGAATCAAACAATATACCAACCTGAATCAGTGGCCAGATCGTAGCCGTGGAATTCGGCTTAATTGTGGTGTCCACAAGACAGTATACCGCTTTGACATCAAACTCCCGCATACACTGATCGTAGTCATCGTATTTGTACATTTTTGGCAGCTGGTAGTATTCGGTCACTTCCGTAATAAAATGTGAAAATTATTCTTCAATAATATGGTTACTTCGCTATGTTGCAATACGTTCCATAAAATATACAAATATCTAGAATCTCATAAGCTTTGTATCTTACTCATAGAGATGGTTAAGCGTTAAATAAGTTGTATCGCCACCTGAAGCGACAAAGTGAAAAGGGGAAAAATTCTTTTTAACTAGGTTCAAAACTGTTCCAATTTGTGGGTCATATTTGTTGCTGGTCATACGAACCAATTACGGCTATTCCGGTTCTCAAAACTAGATTTCGGAAGTATTGGAAGTAGTGGCCTAAAAATTGCAAAAAGTACTCACTCACTTTTCTTCAAGATGGCCAAATCGATTTTCACAAACTTATAGATTCACAGGATAAGGTCTTACCATGGATTCGTTGTGGATAATACTTTCGATTTCGGAACTGTACGGTGTTTTGATTTGTAGATTTTGCTAAATTAAATTAAAACAAACTTTTCTGTTTATATTTAATGACTTGTTGTTTTTAGAACTCTACACTAAAATTTATAATAGTATGAGTAATATGAGAAAGGTAACATTACATCACTAGGTTTGACAAAATCTGTACCAGTTGTCCTTGTAAACAAAATATGTTTTGAAAAATTAATTACACACATAGGGTAACGGCTCCCTATTTCATCTGAGCTCCTATTTCCATCTCATCCCTTCACCTCATTACTTTGAACATGAATAATATTTTAAGGTCTACCTGAACCAAACTGTGAAATGTTTTAAAATGATTATAAAAGCTATTGTCATACTTTCCTATTGAAAGAAATGGTTTTAAGTTCTTCGGTTATCGTTTTTTTTTCATTTCAAATAAACTCACTTTTCAATTTGGGACACATTTTCGTCTCAAGATTTACAGTTCGTCATGTTTCTGATTATCTACTAATCGATTCGTCTCAAAACATGATCACTTTTTCGCACAATTACACTACCATTGAATGCTGGATGACTTCATAATTAGTAATGTTCACTTGTTACTTGTTTAATTAACGATTTAATACTTCAAAAACTACCCGACAAACAATAAAAGTCTTTAGAAATATGAGGTGAAAGTTTTTCACTTAGTTCACTTGATTGCGCTTTGTTTTCATCTCATTTGGTTTCGCAAAGTTGCCAAGTTATCTCATAATGTTACAAAACAAAAATTGTTTTTCTTCTTCTAAATCTCATCAAAAAGTATGTTTTTTGGTATCCGTGACATTAGTTTAATTATATTATTGATATTAATATTTCAATAAAACTGTTTTGGCTTCGAATATTACCAGGAAGAGCATGCTAAATACTAATGAAATAATCATTGTGGCAAATCTAGTAGCACTGGTTTCATTACGATATACGTCAACCTAACGCTGTGAAGTGTGTGTGTTTCATCGGCTGTGCACAGAGATGCCAGATATTTTCATAGAAAATATGTATTACTTTGCATAGAAACTCTATATCTGGTCTATCTGTTTTCACTAATAAAATGATGTTAAATCTGTTTTCACTAATAAAATGATGTTAAATCTGTTTTCACTAATAAAATCTGTTAACATTATTTTATTAGTGAAAACAGATAGACCAGATATAGACTTTCTATGCAACGTAATATATATATTCAATGAAAATATCTGGCTTCAAATGTTCAAATTGGTTCCAAATTTTAATATGAATGTTTGTCAGTGTTCATAATCAATTATCTACATGTGATTTGTCCGTTGATTAATAAACTTTTAAAGAATCACCGCAATCAAATACTAATAGATACTCAGAGAGAAAAGTCTAATTTTTTACTTCTTTCTTTCTATGAACCTGTACAAATCTGTATTAAATTTAGGAAATCTTTACAAAATCGGTACTTTGATTTAAAGTAGTATGCGAACGCAAAAATCTATACAATACATATAAATCTGTATAAATGGCATCTCTGGCTCTACACTTTGTTTTAAGAAAGGCTAATGAATAAATAGTAACAATCACAGTTTTGTTTTTATTTAAAGTTCACCAAATTAACTTTTCAGTAAAATTTTAAAATTAAAGCGAATGGTAACGGAAACGACTGAAAAATTTTTAAACGTTGAAATGATTTCAAACTGATTCTAAAAATATCGTATATTGTCTCATAATTGGCATTAGGCCGTTTTTAAGCAAAATTCTGACATTTTGAGCCTGAAAGTGTAATAGTGGAATATTTCGTTTTGATTGCTGTCGCCATTGCTAATTTATAGGATGAATAAAGGATCAGCGATAGGATGGATAAAAATCCATTGAGATGAAATTAGGAGCAGAGTAGTGAACATTTCATAAGTGTTTTTTGCTGTTTTATGCACATTATTTTAATTTCCAAGGAATGTGAATCAAATCTCAATGTGGAGCAAGGCGAATGAAGCAGTAATATGAAATAGTTATAGTGATTTTAGTGGCTAAATCGAGGTTTGAAGGCGACGTCCTTACAAATGAGATGAAATAGGGAGCCCTTACCCTAGATAAAAATATTTTGTGAATTTACATCTAATTTCATACACATATTTGGAGCAAACAATTAAACATAAAGTTACTTTACAATTATGTTCGTTTCAATATAATCGCAAAACTAAGCGTTAAATGAAAGATACAGTTCTGGATTCAATGTAATTTAAATTAGTTTTGTACCGATAACAGTTTTTCAATCAAATTTTCGATTCAACCCATGTCTTTTTCATGTTACCATTGATTTACATGTGTAAATTTCATTATTTCTTTCTGTGCACGGTAGCAGCATATGTATTTTAACAACCATCCGTCCATTTTGTACGGAGATGTCGATATTTTAGTGTAAGCGACCAAATAGACTGTGTACAGCATCCTTTTTCATGGCATGCCTCGTTTCGATTTTAGCACGGTTCATTTTTGGCAACATAATCGTTCGAATATGCATACGAGAGATGTCAGTATTTTCGAATTCAAAACAATTTTATATTTACAGGAATAATTACTGGAAGAACGTAACCTATTGCACCCACATACCCATCGAATCAGTTCGTCGAGATCAGCAAATGTGCATATAACCAACTATTTTACTCAATTTTCTCGGAGTTGACTTTATCGATTTCTACAAATTTGTATTCATATGAAAAGTCGTATGCCGTCCTACAGTTTCTGAATTTCATTCGGACCCAAGTTCTGGTTCCGGAGCTACAGTATGGTATATGTAACGAAATTAAAATAATATCACTCATTTTTCTTGTAGATGGTTGAGCCGATTTTCTCCATCTAAGACTCAAATGAAAGGTCTTAAGACCCCATGAAAACTTCTTGTTTTTTAATCAGATCCGCTTTAGCAGATCCAAAATGATTAGTGTAAAAATGTGAATTCCACATTAATTAATCGGGTTTATCGGGTTTGCAGATTTTGATAGTCGAAGACCAAATAAACTTATTTCAATATTGCCGGTATTCACTACGATTTCTCAAAGATGGCTACACTGATTTTCATAAATTTCGAATCAAATGAAATAGTTTATAATCCCTTAGGTTAATTTTATTGCCTTCGGCTACACCGATTGCCGGATTCCAGTTCCAAAAGTATCGAGAATAGAGGAGCTCAATCATTTTCTCAAAGAAGATTGAAACGATTTTTATATTAAAAAATTCATAGTAAAAGGCTTACAGTCCCATACAAAATTGGTGAAGTCTATCCGATCTCGACTTTCGATTATGAATTTTAAGGTGAAGAGTTTTCAAAATTCAAACCATCTTAGAAAACGGCAATACCAAAAAATATTCAAAGTCGGGTTCAAAACTATTCCATTTCTTTCGTTCTATTGATTCAACACCATACGAACCGGTCCCTGGATACTGGTTCTGAAAGTACCGTAAATAATGACCAAAAACTCCAAAGTGGAAATCACTTCGACAATCTCTCAATCTCAAACATCATACAATTTCTATTTTGAATTCGACTTACAGTTCCGAAATTACATTAATGGTAATGAATGATTGAAATTTCAAATTGTCATTTAAGGAGTGTATCGAAAATAAGCTATCCACAAAATTTTCTTTCAAATTATGAAAAAAACGATATTTTATTCAAACTAAAAATTTATCCTTTATTGTACGAGAGCATAATGAAAACCGGATGAAATTTAAGTTATTCCTTCACGATTTTTCGAAATTTTGAATTTTGAACGCTCTTCATCAAGTTCCGGACAAGTGTTGCATCGCATTTTTAGGACGAGTGCGACCAAGTTTTTTTGAGCTCCTGCATGTTCCCAGCTGCCTTATCAGTCTTCTTGAAGACCCTCTTCACGATTGCCCAGTAACGTTGAATTGGTTGAAACTGAGGGTAATTCGGTGGATTGATATTTTTCTCAACGAAATGTATACCCTTTTCCGCAAGCCAATTGAGAGTGGCTTTGCATAGTGAGCCGACGCTTAATCCAGCCAAAACAGTGGAGGTGTAGCTTCTTATATAAAAGTAATCTCTTCTGGAGACACTCAGATCGATAGATTTCTAGTTCCGGTAGTGTAAAAAATGGTTGACTTCAAACCACAGGAACATATTGCTTGCCATACCAGTACCTTTCGACCGAATTCCTCTTGAATCGACCTGTACGCATCGCTCACATCCTCCCCAACGACGACAGTAAAGTATTGTGGATCTGGAAGGGTTTTCAAGTCCTCTTTTACATAAGTCTCATCGTCCATCAAAACGCATGCATCCGGACCCTGCAAAAGACGCCAATACAATTTCCAAGCGCTTGTTGCTGTTCGCTTCTTCTGTTTTACACTTTGTTTCGAGATTTTCTGCTTCTTGTAGGTCTTCGCTGGACGCTGGATCATTCCGACACTCGTTCCTGTTTTTTTGGCCAAATCACGTATTGACATTGATTTGTTCTTCATGATTCGAGATACCACTTTCTGGTAGAGTTGGGTTGGAAGAACCGGATTTTCTGCCTCTTCCTAGTAGCTCATCCTAAGAATAGTGTTCCCCGAACTTATTAATGATGGTTTTAACACTGGCATGATGAATTCTAAACCGCTTCGCCAATTTTCGCATAGTAATATCCTTCTCACTTATCCATGTGTCTAGAACCTTATGCCGTTTTTCATTGAAAAACACTGGTGGCGTGGATTGCTCTGATTTTTCACTTTCGAGCAGAAATGCAACATTCTGACGTAGTTTCTTTGCGATTTCTGCTCGAAAGTGCAAAACCAGAGCAATCCACGCCACCAGTGTTTTTCAATGATAAACGCCATTAATTTTCACTCCCTTTTCAATACGCGACATTTTGAAAACGCAGAATTTCAACCGTAAAAACAAGTAAACAAACGAAAGCTGGCAGCCAAACGCACAGCATGCTGTGATCTGAGCATAAAAAACTATCACAAATACATGCGTACAACATAAATGTATGTGGATAGCTTATTTTCGCACTCCTTAAAACGACGATCATTAAATTAATTTCATGAAAACTATGAACACCGCATAACATTCATGAACAAAAACACAAGCGGATTGATAAAAAGGTATCATTTCAGCACTTTTTTCGATAAAAACCAAAAGAGAAAATAAAGTAAAGATTCAAAACATGTTGAGAGAATATAAAAAAAACATTAAAACTTTGTGAAATTTTGTCCCTAACCGAGGAAGTCCAATCGATATTGGATCCGAGGAAGAAATTAATAGGTTGTCAAAGACACGCACGGAACGACTGAAATTAGCTCTGCGCCTAATTCGTTTTACTGCTTTTTAGTTGTTTTTAACAACAAAATTATCAAAATAACTAATAAATTAGTTGAAATTCAAAATTTACTTTGCTGAAAAAAGATTTTGTTTTCAGAGAATGTGATTAGTTGGCAAATATTCTGGACACAAACTAAGAAATTTTCAATCCAACACGAAATTTTCACTATCAACAAATTTTGTGGTTGAAACCATAAAAAATGACAGCTCAAGGAAAGCAAAAAGGAAATTAGTTTTGTTAGAACAAGTTTATTAGTCAACAACTCATGAGAAGTTCCAAGCAACACAATTCATTAGAAAGTATAGTTTAGTTGAAACTGCTTGCAAATTGTGTTGATGTGTTAAAAATTCCGTAAACTCTTAGTGGAAAGTGTTTTTTGTGCAGAATCTGTGCACAAATGATATGAATTTAAATAACAATGTTTTTTACGTGGAACAGTAAAGTCAGTTTCTGTTATACTGCACTCTAATTATATATGTCAAACGAAATGCGTTGTATCTCCCAACATGACAATATTGCAGCTGGTTATGGTTTATTCAGCACAAAGCAGCATCGAAACAAGTAGAAAGGTAAGTTTTCTTCTGTTCACAACAAAGTTTTGGATCTAGAAAATAAGATCCATCACAGTTTGCGTATAATACTCGTAGTGGGCGGTTGCTTTTCTCTGTAGCTGTCCTTGTTGTTTTCGCTCGGGCTACGTCGTCCGGAGTACTAATTGTATTCGGTTTTTGCTGTCGGAGTGCAAAAAGTTTTCAGTGAGAGAGTCACTGTCGCACAAGAAAATAGTGATTTTGAATACAAATAGTTACGCTGATAGCAGACTGCCTGAGTTTAATTTTCTTTTATGTCTTTTCCGAATACTGCACGGGAAGTCACTATCGTATTTATACCTGTCAAAATATTAAAAACAATTGCAAATGTAAAATTTTTTTAGTGGCTAGTAGTCATTACAGTATGAACAATTTTTCGATGACAGCTGCAGATGGCAGAATCTAATGTTGGCTTTTGAAGCCAAATAAAAATTTGACAATTCTCCAAATTCAGTGATATAAAAACAACCAAATGATAATCTCTTTTGCAAAATATGGCAATGGATAAGTACGTTCATTTAAACATGTTCTTTTTGTAATTCGGAGATATACCTTATGATCAAAAATGAACCGGAATTTTATTAAAAAACGTGATTAATCCACCTTGCAGTGAGATGATACCTTTTTTTTATCAATCCGCATATGTTTTTTGCATGGATATTCTTAGGTGTTTTAGTTCTCATGACATTATTTTAATTATCGTCGTTTTAAACAGCAAATTGAGATTTTCATCACTCATTACCCTGTAATGTCGAAACTACAAATCGTATCGAATTTCAATCTTAACGTATGACAATCGATTGAACATTCCTTGAGATGTCGAAGTAAGTTCCACTTTAGAGTTTTTCGTCATTATTTATGGTACTTCCAGAGCCGGTATGCAGGAACTAGCATAACCCAAAATGATTCGAATCGCCATAAATTAATACGCCAAACAATTTACATCTTCGATATCAGTATGAATTTTAAAAACTCATCATCTGTAATTCCAGAATCGGATAAAATTCACCAATTTTGTATGGGACCTTAAGTCCTTAAATTACGTTTTTGTTTTTAAAATTAAATTTGGCCTTTTTGAGAAAATGATTGAGCATTGAGAAACAATTTGATACTGGAACTGGAATTCTAAAATCAGTGTATCCGAAATCAGTTAAATTCACCTGAGGAGTGTGTAGACATCTTTAAGAAATTGTAGTGCGAATTAAAATTTGGGGGTATATTCCGAATATAAAAACCAATACCGCTTAAACTGAAATAAATTTATTTGATAATCGACTATACAAATCTGCAAACCCGATAAACCTGATTAATTTATGTGAAATGGACATTTTTATACTAATCACCCTGCATCTCCTAAACCAGAAGTCGAATCTGACTAAAAAGTATGATTTTTTATAGGATTTTAATTCCTCTCATTTGAGTCGTAGATGATTCTTAGATTTCATTTGAATCTTAGATCGGTTCAGCCATCTACGAGAAAAATTAATTGCATAATTTTAATTTCGTTTCACATATCATCCTGTGGTTCCGCAATCAGAAGTCGGATCCAAACGTAATTCAGGAACCTTGTTTGGGAGTACACTACTTTTCATATGAATCTGAGTTTGTAGAAAACGGTTTGGCCATCTCCGAGAAAATTGAGTGAAATTATTTGTCACACACGCATTTGCTGATCTCGACGAACTGAGTCGTATGGTATATACGGAAGTCATGTTCTTCCAGCATTTATTGTTGTAAGTAGTTTAAATCAATATAATTATGGAATTACTTCCAACTCGAAAATGCTGATATCATCTGGTTTACATATTTATTTATTTATTTATTTATTTATTTATTTACATATGCCATATTCGAACGATTATGTTGCCAAAAACGAACCGTGCTAAAATCGGTCCGAGGCAAGTTGTCATGAAAAAGGATACTGTACACAGTCTTTTTGGTACTTAGAAACAATTGTATGTAACAGTATAAAAATTCGTGTTTCACGTTGCTCCCAAACATTGCTTTGTCATACAGCGCTCAAAACTCCTACTGCTGGAATAGGGGGAAAAGTCGTTTACACAAAAATTTCGATATCCCCGTTAAAAATGGACCAATTTTAACAATCTATGACTTGTTGGATAGCTATTACCGTGCGGAATCTAAGTATAAAAACAAAGTCAGTTTTCAAGGTCAAGTGTGACAGATATTGTCAAAAAACTAAAAAATTTGACATTAAATTTCGTATAACTCAAAAAGTAAACATCCGATCTCAAAACCAATCAATAGCGTTTTGGGTGACGGGGAGACCTTTCATTTGCAAGTTTGATCAAAATCCGTCCAGCCATCTCTGAGATCTCGACCTCTTAGTTGACAACACACATACACACACACCCACACACACCCACACACACACACACGCGGACATTTGTTCAGTTCGTCGAGCTGAATCAATTGGTATATGACATTCGGCCCTCCGGGCCTCGGAAATTTTTTCTAAAGTATGAGCGAATTCTATACCTATTTTTTTATATATAAAAAAAAGTAAAACGCAAAATTTCAATTTTTAATAAATTTCTTTATAATCGCCTTCAAAGTACTCTCCTCCTGCGGCAATACATGCATGCCAACGCTTGATCCAATTTTCCATACAATTGGTTGAGTTCGTTGGTTGGCCAAAAACTGCGCGTTTCAAACCCAACAAGTTTCAAACCCAACAATCCCCCCCCCACCTCCGTATCACTCGTATGCCTGTGTTTTTCCTAGACACGATTCACCAAAGGCCTTTTCTAACATTTTCAACGTTTCGGAACACTTTATTCCATTTGCACCACAAAATTTGATGCACGCACGTTGTTCTAAATTTTCATCCATTATAAAACCGCCACACGAAAATTTTTCAACTTCTTTGTATAGACGCCAAACAAAAACTAATCGTACGTAGTGACAACGTTGAGAGAATAAGACAAGCGCGGGAATTCTAAAATGAAAATTCCGGTTCTTTTTTGATTATAAGGTATACTGAGAAATATTGTCAGCATTGTTAGAAATTATAATTGATTTCTAATACCTTGTTGAAATAAAGCAAAATTACACGATTTTATTTTATTTAAACACACGAATTATTAAGTGTGGTGTTTAAGATCAATATTTTAATTTAGCTAACATCAGTAAAAATATTATATTACATATACTATTTTGACTAAAATCAACTGTCGACATGAGTTCAAATAAAAAAACCCTTCTTAATCCACCTAGTGGTGTGATAATGCCTTTCTCTTCTTTCATAACAGTCTCATGAAAATATGTTTCATACTTTTATTAAATAATTTTGGATGCTAATTTTGACACCAATTGATTCAGATTGATTCAAGTAGTTCACAAAAGCATGCTTCAGTGTTTATGTCACACAATCAGCATCATTTTTAGAAACTAGTGCTTGACATTTGCGTTGCCTATTTGTAGTCCCAGAAAGTTGATATTTTCAAAATATTTTTTTTTGAGATGACACCAAATTTCGATATTTCATGCAGTTTTAAGAGTTTCGGCATCAAAAAAAAATTTTCGATTTTGGAAATTTCATGTACTCCCCCCTATGGTGCTTTTTCAGGATCGAAAATTGTCAAACCTTTACCACCGGGCAGCACCCCTTACGCATGTCTGATTCAGGTCAAATTTTGCATGAAGGCTTTTTTCGAAGTACTTAAACTTTCGAGCACTAGAACTTAACGAAAATAGAGGTGATCCCAAAATTTTGGCACCCATATATATATAAGAGCGGTAAAAATCAATGTGTTTTGTCGGTTACGTCACTTATACAATCATATCTCCGGAACCAAAAGTCACAGCCATTTGATCTTCGAACTTGATCAATAACCCGACAGTAGCTTTCAAACGAGCCCAAGTTTGTTAAAATCGGTTCAGCCATCTCTGAGAAAATTGAGCGCGTTCAAATTCGACGCTTTTTGTCGGTTACGTCACTTATACAATCATATCTCCGGAACCAAAAGTCACAGCCATTTGATCTTCGAACTTGATCAATAACCCGACAGTAGCTTTCAAACGAGCCCAAGTTTGTTAAAATCGGTTTAGCCATCTCTGATAAAATTGAGCGCGTTCAAATATCTTCTAAAAGTGCACACACACACATACACACAGACATTTTCCGATCTCGTCGAACTGAGTCGAATGGTATATAACACTATGGGTCTCCGAGGCTCCGTTCGAAAGTCGGTTTTTCCAGCAATTCTAATACCTTTCTATAGAGAAAGGCAAAAAATGATGATATCAATAATGACTTTAGTTACATTCAACATTTTTAATTAGTTGTAATCAATGAAACTGATACCAAAATCAACAAACAATATTGCTAACATCAACTAATAATATCAATGGAAATTAACAAAAATATTATTGAATTTATGAGCAGATTCTGTTGAATTCAACCATTCATCTTTGTTGAAAACAATATTTCATTTGCTAAGTCAACTAAAAAATTCGTGGAATGAAAATGGAGTGTGTCTTAGCTAAGAAATGACAGCACGTTGAATTTGGGCATTTAATAAATAAATTGCAATTTCAACAACGGTTCCAACATATTTAAAGGAACAAAGTCAAATTAGAAATAAAACGAATTTTTGTAATCCTAAAAAATAACTATCTAAAATCAGTATATCAACTGATTTTTTCGCCAAAATGCTGATTTCGGTCTTCGCGTGTGAAGACAATGAAATGTATTATGTGCTTTTCGTTCGATTTCTGAATGTTTGATAAAAATTTCATTCCTCTTCTCTTCCTTTTGGCTCAGACCATGTTGTGTTGTCAAACTTATACAGGGTGATTTTTTAAGAGCTTGAGAACTTTTTTAAACAATAAAACGCATAAAATTTGCAAAATCTCATCGGTTCTTTATTTTAAACGTTAGATTGGTACATGACATTTACTTTTTGAAGATAATTTCATTTAAATGTTGACCGCGGCTGCGTCTTAGGTGGTCCATTCGGAAAATCCGCTTTTTTATCGACAAATTTTGTTCAGCGATGAGGCTCATTTCTGGTTGAATGGCTACGTAAATAAGCAAAATTGCCGCATTTGGAGTGAAGAGCAACCAGAAGCCGTTCAAGAACTGCCCATGCATCCCGAAAAATGCACTGTTTGGTGTGGTTTGTACGCTGGTGGAATCATTGGACCGTATTTTTTCAAAGATGCTGTTGGACGCAACGTTACAGTGAATGGCGATCGCTATCGTTCGATGCTAACAAACTTTTTGTTGCCAAAAATGGAAGAACTGAACTTGGTTGACATGTGGTTTCAACAAGATGGCGCTACATGCCACACAGCTCGCGATTCTATGGCCATTTTGAGGGAAAACTTCGGAGAACAATTCATCTCAAGAAATGGACCGGTAAGTTGGCCACCAAGATCATGCGATTTGACGCCTTTAGACTATTTTTTGTGGGGCTACGTCAAGTCTAAAGTCTACAGAAATAAGCCAGTAACTATTCCAGCTTTGGAAAACAACATTTCCGAAGAAATTCGGGCTATTCCGGCCGAAATGCTCGAAAAAGTTGCCCAAAATTGGACTTTCCGAATGGACCACCTAAGACGCAGCCGCGGTCAACATTTAAATGAAATTATCTTCAAAAAGTAAATGTCATGTACCAATCTAACGTTTAAAATAAAGAACCGATGAGATTTTGCAAATTTTATGCGTTTTATTGTTTAAAAAAGTTCTCAAGCTCTTAAAAAATCACCCTTTAGAAAAGTCTTATCATAATTTGAAACAGCTATTTCGAGAATCTTAAAAGATTTGGCGTTCTCTTTCAACAAGCTGCACTAAAAATCTCAAAGTTGGCCTCAAAAAGTTCTGGTCGTTTTCAATGGACTGTTTGCTAATTGATAGTGTCATTTTTTTAATATATTGCTCTGCCACTAGATATTATCATTAGTCATTACTCCCGAAATACTCGCACCTTCAATTTTGCAGAACAAACTGTACAAATGGGTAATACTTTCTGTTGCACTATACTACCACTAATCACTGATTGACATTGATTTTGAAGTACATGGGGCGCAGTATTTAGAATGAGAATAAAACCTGCACGGAAAAAAATTGACGATAAAGTAGTACGTCTTCATCTATCATCAAAACCTTCGGAGCCTGTGTTGCGACATATTACTACAACATTGAATGTGTTTGAGAGTAGTATCGTTAGCTAGAAGCAATATTTTCGATTCTATAAATCTTCGATCCTGCAGCGTGCATTATGTATGGTTACGGAATCAGGTAGAGTGAAATACTCCGCCATAATTATGAGACCATTTTTACACACGAATTGGAACGATGCAGTAAATCCAACTTTAGCCAATGGTATCAAATGGGAAATGAATTGAGAACGTAATAATAGTAAAACTGCATTTTTATGGAACATATGGTAGATCATAGAAACAAGTCATTTTACTCACTGTTAAAAGATGCAGTTAAACCAGACACTGGGGAGTACGCAGACAGTACAAAAATCACGAATGCTAACATCTTGCCCTACTGTTCAGCAATCCCGATTCCAATTGCAAGTCCGGAATAATACTGAAACATATCAGCTAGGAAATGTTTACTACTGGCTTCGGATTTCTCGACTATAATGCATGAGTTTATAAAAAAAAAGCCATAACTAGCTAAAATGCGTAGGGTAAAATCAATCATTACCAACCTTCAAAACTACATGTGTTTGTAGCACCTACTAACAAGTGAGGCCGCTTTTGCAAGCTGCAAAACACAGTAAATATGTGATCGTGGAAAACCTAACAATTAAATCATGAACGGACCGAATCAGTCCACCTACTCAATGCAATGTGGCGGAATGTTATGTGATTATTTTCCTATACCTAATATGATAGTCACTTTTCACGAGCATCTTCAAGCAATCGTAGCCGTTCTGATACCGTGGAATCATTTCCATTGTGGGCGGTAATGCAGCTCGTTCAGTTTTGCGTTACGTACGGGAATCTCTTATTAATTATTAAGGGCTATCGATCGATGAGATGTGTGGAGCCCTTCCAAGTGACACGTGGCTTTCGCTAAGAGGAAGTTTCGCTATTCTTAGTTATAATGCGATCCGGATTTGGAATTAGAAGCTATTGATGCTATTTTTATGTGACTGAATGTTTGTAGAATCTACGAGTATCTAAGCATTGTTCTTTGCTTTTTTAAATACAATGAGTAGTAAATAATTCAAACAATTTATTGATTTCAGTCCTCATCATACCGCTTTGATATTAGTCGAATAGTCATGATTCTTATTCCATTTAGTACAGGTTTACCAGTGTTATATACATCGCACAAAATAGATAACGTTATTAGTAACGAATGATTAAAATAATTGATATTTCAACAAGGAAAACAACGCCAAGTCTTTCGAATTTACTGAGAAAACAGCTTCAAATTTTCAAGTTTTTGCGAGATAGCTGATAAATTATTTTTCGACATGTTTGCTTTTTACCATGATCCAGATGACCGGTAGGGTTAGCGTCGGAAAATTGCTAGAGCCAATCCAAAGTAGAGATGGCAGATGTGGCTTTTATATTTTGGCTCTTTGTCCTTTAGAAAAGCCCGATTTCTGTTAACAGGCTAGACATTCAGAGCGTTTTAATTCTTCGTGCAAATCATTAAGCAACCAAAATCCTGTTCTGAGAAGCACCCTCAAATACACTCATCTTTGAACGGATGTTTGACATCTATTTGATTTCTAAACCAGACACGCTTCATTCGAGCAAACGCCCAAAAAGTTGCTTTATCGAAAAAAAATCTTTTTCGAGTAATCGAGATTCTTTGGCTACTCCGACACTTGCACTAAGAATGGGGCTTGAGTAAGAACTAAACATATGTGCTATCAATTCGTCTTAATTTTTATGTTGTTGTTTACGTTTCGTCTTAGACTCATCAGTGCATAGCAGTTCAAATTGAACTGCCGAGCTTTGCATTGAGCAGTTCAATTTGAACATTCACAAAAGTCCTTAGCAATTTTTTTGTATCTTTTCAACCCCCTTCCAAACATAAAATTCTTATTTTTTTTATGTGGAACACATCTTCATTTTCTATATAAAGGTGCAAATCAGAAACTCAAGAAAAAATACACGTAGAAATATGGTCAGGTTTTAAACACTTACAGCTAAGTATATTTTGTATCAATTATTATTATTATTTCATTATTTGATTGGAAATATTTCTAAGATTCGATTGGAATATATCAAGCCCCGTATTTTCAATAATAAATGATTGAAATTTTGATTAGTAGATAGCTGTGTCCTATTTTGTCTGCTAAAAATCTCTGGCATATCGGATTTCCCTGCCATAGACGACAGTTTTGACGGAGTAAGCGATATATCAAAGGGAAAGCATCGCTCTGATTGGTCAATCGATGCAAAAGCGAAGCTGTTGGAAGCACGCGAATCTATAAATAGAAGCAAAATTATAGCTAACGTTTCAGTCCTACGACCCGGTGGATGTTGTCGACCCGCATCGGCCCGATCATCGGGCCGATTATCGGACCGATTGAGCACGATATAGGGCCGATTGTAGCGCTTCGATCGGCCCGCCATCGGACAATTCTGCACCATTTGCATCAATCGCGTCGACCTAAAAAAGCTTTATGTTTACATTATGTATCGCTAGAGAAACAGAGCGAAGGAATATCAAACAAGGCATTTTGGAGCCGACGTCTCCCCGATAGGGTGTGCAAGAGTGTTAACCCTTATGCACTCGAATGGGTACCCGGGTACCTTTTCGAATTTCAAAATAAGAAATTTCTGAGTTAGGTTTAAACTAAGATTCTGCAATTCGGTCAATTCCAAGAACTAGTTGGACCATAACTTCTCATGCTTTGACTTTTCATTTTACAGTAAGGGGGGTCGAATGGGGGGGCTCAAATTTTTTTTATTACGTAAACACCCGAATGGGTACCCGGGTACCCACAAATAAAAATGCTTGTAACTAAGGCAAATTCCATCCGATTTGAATTTTTTCAGTACGGGTAAATTCAGAAATTAATCCACTTTTCGATGGCCGTGTATATTGCTGTAGTAGGTTCTTCTGGTTCCCGTTAATCCGGATTTCCGTAGAATGTTCCGACACTTGTGTTTTCCACCATAAATGTCATTTACTAATTTGAAACTTTTCCAAACCAGCTATTTGAGAAAGGCCGTACCAAAATGAACCTTTTGTAGAAAAATGACGTCATCTAAAGGGTAGTTGGCCTATTCTGGACTTACTCTCATAGAACGAAAAAAAGGAAATATAAATGAGAACGAAACTGTTTGGGAAGTAACTTCGTGATGTTTCGAAATGTTTGTTGCCAGAATTAAAAATTGTATTGCGTGCTCCTCGCAATAGGCCTGAAGTACATAATAATTTTCAAACTGAAGATAAGAAAGTGAAGTATATAAGGGAACATACATAAAGTACGTCACGCGTTTAGGGGGGAGAGGTTTCAAAAATACGTGACAATACATGGTGAAAAGATTGAGAAATGCTCGACAAAGGGGGAAAGGAGTGGTAGAAAAATTCAAAATTTTATGTTACGTACATAACGGATGCCCCCTGAAATATATAAACATAACAACTCAGCATAGCACTTGATTTCATATAGCAATTCTTAGATAAGATTACAAAAATACGTGAAATCCGTGTATAAATGCCTCGATGTCGGAACTCATTTAGGATATCCGGGTTCCTGGGAACCAGGAGCACCATGTCCATCTTTATGGGTACCAATCCCAAAGAGCTTAAGTTCCTGAATCCAACAGTGCTAAAATTACTTCAATCGGTTGAAAAATGCTCAACTTACAGCGATTTAAAAAAATGGGTACCCGGGTACCCATTCGGGTGGTTAAAGGTGTTTTTTTTTTTCGAGTGCACAACGGTTAAACATTCTTTTGTCTCGATCATGGAGGCTTTAACCTTTAGGTCATTCGCCTCTTAGGGCCAGAAAAACTCTGGCCCTATGTTTGAGGTTGGAAATCCAACCCCGATATATCTCATCACCTGAGTATTGGATATTCGCTCTCTGCTTTGGTATATCTTCACTCTTTTGTTCTACCGATACACTATGTAAGCTCGAAACGCAATCAAAAGCTTTCGTGCACGATGCGTCCGATGTTCGAATTTACTGGGGAGTAGCATGCTAGAGGTAGGTTGTTGCTAGACAGCAAGACAAAAAGTGCCATAAAACGATTTCAAGCTTTAATTGGTATGCTCTGATCTTCTGTCATGCAAGCTCGAATGAAATTCCATGTTATGTAGTTTCGCCTAAGAAATTGACAACTGCCCCAGGGTAAATTTGGAGTGCATAAGATTATTTTCTAATTTATATAACATGAATACGATATATAATGAGAAAAAGTTTATCGCTTCAACCGGAATCGCAGAATGGTAGAGAAACTTTTAAAAACCTATACGCTATAAAAATAACTGCTTGCAAGCAAAACTTGAACACAAGCTTGGCGAAAAGAAGCTTAAAAATCAAAATCGTATCGCAAGTATGGTCAAAGATATAATTGCATACATTTGGTATATTGGTGTAATTTCGTCGGCTATAAAACAATCAATGTTCGGTGTTGGTTCCTAATCAAGATCAATCTAAGCAGACTCTCGTGCAATTGCGGATTCAAAAGTGTGATGATTGATTGAACTGTTTGATTGTAGATCATTAGAAATTTTGGTTGCCATGTTCCACATCAATGGCTCGAACAACCCCATGGGGCTGATCCTTGTAGTTTTTTTAAACATCTTAATCCTACGAACAATTTTATCCGCCGCAGAACATGATAATTGTGATTCTTTTGCATGAGTGTACAGAAAGACAAATTGAAATCGAAAATCAATTCGATTAACAGCTGCCCTTTTCGTAATTGGTCGTCAAACGATGAGATAACCAAGTACTCACAAATTCCTATTTTATGCTTCCTCGTGTCAATGTATATGTCTATGATGACATTTTATCAATAAAACGGCGTCGACTGGGTGCTATCGCCTTCTGAGCTAGTAGTTAAAGGGTACGAATTGGTTTGTATGTAATAACTTCCACTTGATGTCCCAAAACACTAACTGCAATATTTTATGTCGTTTTCGTTTTTAAATTGCACTACACCGGTGTAGCGAAAGGTGCACTGAAACCGTTCGTTTTTACCAATTGCACTACACCAGTGCTACACTTTTTCTGCACCGATACCACTAGTGTAGCACTCATCAAAAGTTTGGTGTAGCTCTGTGCAATGGAATCGTTTATTGTAGTCAATGGTTACTGTTTATGTTTTCATCATTTTTGTTCGTTTATTCATGCCATGGTGTAGCACTCCACCGGTGTAGTGCAGTTTAAAAACGAAAACGACATTAGATAAATCGAAAAAGTTATTGTGAGAGAATCGTTCCAACAATCTCTAATTCTCGTTCAGTAAACAAGGTAAACCGTAAAACAATAGCATTACTGATTGTTTATCATTTCATCATGATGGCGTCGCAACCGGCGGGGTCGAAAAAAAAATTAATCAGATGTTAGTGTTGTCATTTACAGACGTCGAACGTTCTGTCAAATCAGAGCAGTTGCACACTATTGCTTCCCACAGTGCAATTCGATTTGATTTGAACTGTGTATTATGTTTTTGTTTTGCTTGCATACAGAATCGTCGACCGCAAACCACTGATGCAAGCCGCTTGCCAGACCAACACTTTTTGGTCAAACCAATGCATTTGTCTTTGTTCTTCTGAATCCAGAAAAAGTTTTCGCTTTCTTGTTTTGGCCGGAGCATGCTGCGCAAGAAGCTTTTTCGGCCCTTCTATTTCTAGTAAGTTTTTAGAGAGTTCCGAGCTTGGATTCGTTGAAACATTTCGATGCTTGACCAAACCCCGTGTCGACGACGATGGGTTTTTCCAAATATATTATATATCGATATGGATCACTTTAACGAATCCAACACAAATCGAAAAAGACATCACAGTAACACCATCTCATGACGAAAAAGGCTATTAGTTCAGTCATGTTTAATAGTTTGCGATTAGCATGCACCCAGAAGTGAAATGTCAAAAATAATTGGGCATGATGCCCACATCGAGGCGTGAACATTTTTATATTTAAGTGTGTTTTTTCTGACGAAAGTAAATATCGCCTATAAATAATGTAAAACTATGCTTTTTAGACCTATCGTCTTCACTTTCAAGAGATATAAAGTAGTATTCAACTTTGCCCTTGAATGTTATGAATAGTGCTGAAAAGACGAAACTTATAGCCTGTGAGAGCAATGTTGGCATATCACTTCTGATATATAGAACATATCAACAAAATTAAAATGAAATGAACGGTGTATTACAAGTTACTTTGATTGCGATATTTTTTTCATTGCGTTCATGACATTGAATTTAAAGTAACTGCACATTATCTTTCCTGTCAGAGAAAGTTAGAATGTTATAGAAAATGGTCATTTTCACAAATTGTCTATGAATTAAAACTTCCTATACTAAGTGATCTGCCCCTTGCTGTGTTCTGTTTTGTGAATAGTTTAAACTTTTAGTCAAAATTTGAAATTTCGATATATGTTTTCTAAAAAATAGTTGAATTTCACTCAACAGACGAACCATTCAAAAATTCGACAAATAGAAAGTTTGTTAAGCTCTTAAAAAAAATTCAATAAATAGTATGATAAGTTCAATACAGTAATTATAAGAATAAGTTATTACTTATTACTTTTACTTCAATTGATAGCTCTCGTTGAGGCGAATTACAAGTTACGTTTTATTTATATACTAAATTATTTTGTTTTAAAGCATTTCTTTATTCAGTAAACAACCTGATATTGTGTGTATATATCACTGGAACCGTAATCATTATCACAGTAAACATGAATACAGATAAATTAATTTTGCAAACCAAGAAATTGTAGTACATAATTCGGAAATGTTGGTAAAATTCTGGAACTAGCATTAAGATTAATTTGTTCAGTTTTGCGTGCACATTTCACACACATTTATATAAATAGGGATTTTCACAAAACAATGTGCTCTTTTCTTGTGTTAGTATCCGATTGCTCTTCTAAATCGAATTTACAGCTTATTTTTTCGTGCAGTGTATACCGAGAAATATTCCATATATTTGAAGTTGTTTGGTTTACTGTACTGCTTGGAAAAGCTGTAAGCATTAAAAAAATTGTAGTGTATTAGTAACCTATTTTGCCACCGCACTTTACTGTGATAAGCCTTGGTATTACATTCCTGTAGTGGAATTTGACCTTCTGTTTCAACAGACTTCGCAGCCGATTCAGAGTGTACAGAACCAATGCATGGCTTGTGCTACGATTCTACTGACACTACGAATCCTTCCAGGTTGGGGCTCGAACATACGACAACTGGTTTGTAAGACCAGTGCCCTATGCATTGAACCACCAACCCGGGACGCTTTACTGTGATGTCCCTCGTGAATCGCAAGAGTGATCCATATTGATATATAGTATACTTGGTTTTTCCCTATGTACTATCACGTTCACGACTGGCTGGGTCTTGCAGAACTTTCCGATTACATTTTTGACATTAGTGTGGTTCATTTTCACTCGTTTTGGCAATTTGGTCGTGACATCCTTTTCCGTCCACGAAATATGCCGATTTTTCTTTCGCTGGTTCAGATAAATTTAAATCACCAGGTGCATATCTCAGTTATATGCCTGGATTACATCAGTTTCTCACATATTTCTAGATTGAAATTTTCAGCAATTAAGAGAAAAAGAGTGCGCGGCATCTCGCTAAGTGAAGAACTCTAGCAGGCGGTAGAAGTCTGGCCAAAGATAAATAACAAAGACATGAATATGCCTTCAAAAATTAAAAAAAAATTTGGTTCGTACCCGGTACTTTCTAAAATGACCGCACACACCGCTAGTTGGAGCGCGAGATTTATTGTGTTGTAAACAGTTAAACTTACTGTGTAATCTCCGTTTCAATATTTAAATTTTCTAAGGTATTTGACTTTGACAAATAAAAGCAATTACCAATTACAATTAATCTGTATATCCTTGGCTGCTTCCAGAATGGCATGTGTGGAGTGACCGCTCAGGACGGAACTGGGCGACAATGGTAACGGCATCGATTGACCAGTTAGGAAAAGTTCGAAGGCAGCTGACACATCAAGTTCGCTTTCTGAAGTCCGCTGATTAGGTCATTGTGGTGATGAATTAGGTTTAAAAATATTTGTCCCAGAAACTATGGACGCAACCAAAAACCGCTGCCATTTCGCAATGGTTCAAAATCTGTCAATTTTTATGGCGGCGTTCTGTTGTTCACACTCTTCTCTAACCACTTGTGCAGTTGTTTATTCGTTTTCATTAGTTTGTTTCGAAATGCGTGGACTTTCAGCAGAACAACGTCGCAAAATTGTGTACAAATGGTGCACAGAACGCGAACTGTCACTGAGAAAGATAGCAAAACTGGAAGGAGTTAGTGAAAAAGCCGTGCGAAATGCAATCAGGAAATTCTTTTGAGGATAAACTGAAAACGAATCGAATAAAAGGCCCTGCTAAACCTCAGTTGGATAAACGTATACTGAAGGCGTTCGAGCAAAAGAAGGAGGTTCCAGTTCGGGATGTGGCCAAAAAAGTGGGCACTTCGAAGTCAAATGTTCTTCGTGCTAAAGAACGTTGAATCTTCGAACCTATAAGAAGAAGAAACAACAAAAACTTAGTCCGAAAAAAGAAGCATCGATCAGGCCGAGGGTTCGAAAGCTGTACAATACGATTCTTGCTGGAAACTTGAACTGCATAATCATGGACGACGAAACCTACGTGAAACTCGATTACAAATCCTTGCCGGGAGCACAATATTATACGGTGCGAGAAGGGCAAGTGTTAAAACCAGTCCGAGACATCGATTGAAGTCGAAAAATTTGGTAAGAAAGCTATGGTCTGGCAAGCAATTTGTATCTGCGGTAAGAATTCGAAACCCTTCATCACCACTGCTTCAATGAACATCGAAATAGGGTAACAGAGGTATTTTGGCCCACTTTAGGATTGATTTTATTTTGGCCCACTTTATAAAAATATCCACCAAATGTTGTAATATCTTTAAAAACCCCTTCCGCAATAGGTAATTTAATGTGATTAGCTTCAAATTGATGCAAAATGATTTACTTAACATCGATAAAATCCGATGAAATCGAAAAAGTTTGATAGGTGGGCCAAAATATATGAAGTGGCCAAAATACCTCTGTTACCCTATACATCAAGGAATGTTTACAAAAACGACTTCTATCCATGACTCGAAGCCACAAGGATCCTGTTGTCTTCTGGCCAGATCTTGCTTCTTGCCACTACTCGAAATCAACGGTAGAATGGTATACTACCAAAAATGTCACTTTCGTCCCAAAAGCCATGAATCCACCAAATTGCCCACAACTTCGACCAATTGAGGAATTTTGGGCATTAACTAAGGCACATCTTAGGAAACATGTCACGGCAGCCGAAACCATTCAACAGTTCGAAAAAGATTAGAAAAAAATGTCAAAACATGTCACCAAGAAGTCTGTACGAAATTTAATGAGGAACGTTCGCAAAAAAGTGCGCCAGCTAGTCTACAATGGCTAAGTAGCAAATGTTGAGAATAATATTCTGTTGTTGTAATCTAATATTATCAGTATATGGAATAAAATTTGAATATCTTACACTTGTGAATTATTTACAGCGAAATCAAAGTGCGTCCATACTTTCAGGGACAGTCTTTATTCGCCTAATTTAGCTCCGCGTGACTTCTGGCTATTCAGCAAACTCATATGACCGCTCCGAGGAAACCGTTTTGAATCAAACGTGAATCGCTACGCGCATTGAAGGCTACTTCGGAAATTGGCATTAATAACTGTTTCGTGGATACGGAAAAAAAAAACGTTGGCACAAGTGTATTGGGGCCATTGGGGATTACTTTGAGTGGGACGAAATAGATTTGGAAGAATAAATAAAGAATTTTTGAACTATAAACTCGGTTCAAAACGGTTCTACCAGCCTTGTATGGCAATAATCCGACAGGAACAGAACCGGTAATAATAGCTGGGTAAAAAGTTCAGTTTGAACTGCTTTAAGCACTGATGAGCCGAAGGCGAAACTCGAAGAAAATGTTCATCCGGTAATGTTTCCAGTGTCAATACACCTGTTCGGTATTTTTTGACAGATGATTCGCCATTTGGGAAACTAATTGCTGAACTGTTGAAAATTATACAAAAAATTGTCAAATTCTGTACATTTTTTCAAGTGAATGTTATAATTTGTCATTCTCTAATTCTGGGTGGTTGAAGTCTTTTTCATTAGAAATGATTTCATTTTTTTTTTGGAAAACCATCGCACTTTATTGAAAAGAAGGAGGTCGGAATACTGTGTCTATTCAGTGTAAATTTCAGCTCAAGCGGGCTTTTCCCTGCTCCCAAATAAATAAATAAATAAACCGATGAAATTACATAAAAACTCTATAAACAGACAGAAATAGAATATCGAAGGCAGTCATAACCAAAATTTTCTGAAAAGATACTGAAAATAAATTGAATCTTAGACCCTCTGAAGAATCAAAAATCATTTACTGTCAAGGACACACTTTCTTTCAATCGCAGCAATAAAACATCGAATTATTTTCACAGTATTTGATGATTTTTCAACCTGCTAACAAAGATAGAGAGAGCATGCCAAATATGGCGCTTTGTTAGATTCAATGTAATAATATTCTACGTTTTACTAGTTAACAAAAATGTTATGAAAGCTTCGTGGCATCCGTTGCTCCACATTAAGTCATAAGAATAAATCTCTGCTAGTTTGATTCCTACAAATGGTTTCTAACGACTTGCTAACATTTTTCCATAACTGAGCTGATACAAAAGCGAACGGCGTTTATTCGAAAAGAGTTTCCAATTTATTTTCATATTTCGGGTTTCGCTAGTCACTATGTACAATTGAAATTTCATAACATTCCTAACTATAATAACTAACCCTATTTAGGTTGTGAGTTT
This sequence comes from Malaya genurostris, assembly GCF_030247185.1. Classification (NCBI taxonomy): domain Eukaryota; kingdom Metazoa; phylum Arthropoda; class Insecta; order Diptera; family Culicidae; genus Malaya; species Malaya genurostris. The sequence continues at coordinate 234,328,847 of NC_080572.1, read as the reverse complement.
GCACAGCTTATTTAGTGAAAAAAAAAACTAGAACAAAATACTGCTAAGTTCACGAAAACCTTCTGCGATTATGGCCAGAAGCAAAACGAAAAATTTATAGGGTAAGTACCTGGTAGCGTTCTGCTCCACGGAGGCCATCTTGAGAGCGATACTATACGAATTCTCTCGATATTCCTAGTAGATTTATCACTGTATACTATTACAGAGTCAAATATGGTGTTTTTTTGTATGAGACCTCAAGTTGAGTACTAAAATACAATATTAAAAATATACCACTTTTGAAATATTGTGAACTAGCTCACTTTTATCTGCTCAGTATACAACCGTCAATGTTGATAGACACGTTTCTCACTTTTACTTGGACAATGTTTACCTATTGTATGAACCGTTTCGCAATATCATTTCGGTGTCGCTGCTTTGCTGAAACCCTAATCAAATGTTGTGTGTCCTAAGCGTCATTGGAAATATGTACAACCCTTACAAAAACCTAGCAACAAACAACGTCGTCGAACCACCAGCCCGGTGTTCCACTTTCTAGTAGAACGGGCTCATGAAATATCATACACACTCGTCCTGGTTCTGGGCACAATACTTGGGAAAGATTGGTTCGGCCCGGAGGCCCAGCTCGAGCAGATGATTGCGGAAGACCGACATCCGATTGAAGGTTTCCTTCGGTACGGATTCGCTGTAGATCTCTTCGACCGGATCGGTCCACAGCCGCTCGGCGAGGGCTGCCGCCCGTGGCCATACGCGCGAATCCAGTGTCGATTCATCTACCTGTTCGGTCCAGAGGCAAGCTTCGCCACCGAGAATCTGACGCATCTGTAGCGAGGTTAGCTTCATTTCGTCCCACGGTCGGTGCTTGTAAACTGTCTGCCAGTTCCGGTACGGCGAGCAGGCACCTTCGGCTAGATGGAAACAGCAAAAAAAACAATGGCGATCATTTGTAGCCCGGGATTCGAATAGAAAAATACTCACCAGTAGATCGCCAACTGCCAAACCCGCAGTCCAAGTACCACGCGTCCACGTGCGATATCACCAAATTGAAGCCAGCGTTTATCAGTTGATAGTTTTCCTGCCATTTGCTACCGCCCCAAATTTGAACGGCGTAGGCATTCTTCGAAAGACAGGGATAGCTGGTCAATCCACTGGACCAAACGGCAACCAACTTTGGTGCGATCCCTTGGTTAGCAACCTGCAGCCGATGATAGGCCTGCTGCATAAAATCACACCAGAGGGTTCGCATGTCCGATTCGTTGAAGTGCTGCTGCCAGCATTCTAGATTCACCTCATCGCCACCCAGGTGAAAGTAATCCAGCGGTCCCGTCAGATCCAACAGCTCTTCGTACAGCCGTTGAAGAATCAGATAGGTGTTGTTATTTTTCGGGTTCAGCTGACCGCACGGAGGCTCCCCGCAATAGTAGCTCCACGGTTGCTGGTTGATACACAGACTTAGTTCACCCATATTATGCTTCGGTCCCCAGTCCCAGCCATTGCCCGCGTGAGCCGGTGCGTCTATTTCCGGTATGATCTGAATGCCACGAACTTTGGCAAAATTGACAATTTCTTTCACATCATCGGTCGTGTACACTTCCTTGTCCGAGTAGGCCCCATAATGAGCCAGCTGAGGGTAATGTTTGGACACTAGCGGGAAACTTTGCGAATCCGTAATGTGCCAGTGAAAACGATTCAGTTTGGAGTGCGACATTCCCACTAGCGTTCGTTTTATCGACTCTACCGAGAAGTAGTGTCTCGATGTATCCAACATAAGGCCACGGAAGCTGAACGAAAAGAGAAAACATGACATTTAACGTTGGCAATAACTTCATGTTGTCATGTTTCGGTACTACTTACTTAAATCTTGGCACATCTTCGATTAAGGCTTTGTTGAGTACTTTCAGAATACGCTCTTCGTCATCGAACCAAACCAATTGTTGCAGTGTCGTGAGAGCGTGCTTTGCTCCAAAAAAGCTGAAGGCAAATATTTTTACCGTTAAGGTACGTGCAGTATCTGTCGGAAGGAAAGATAGACTATCGATATAATCATGTCGGTATTAAGCAAAAAAGAAAACTCTTACGTGTGACAGTTAAATTGTAACTTTCATCGGTATGCAGGGTCAAGTGAGTTTCCGGAGATTTTTGCACTGTGATTCGCACATCAAACTTATCAATGTCGTACCGGTTTTCATCTACTGGTTTGTAGAAGCGAATCGTTCCCGGATCCTCGGAAATTCCGGCATCCGAATTTCGTCCCTTGGTAACCTCACTGCCTTCGGTCAAGGAAAAATTATCCACACTATCTCTAGGAACACCGTGAGCCACCAAAACCGCTCGCAGTTCTTCACGGAACACTCCGAAAGCTTCTCGGAGCAAACTTTCGACCGGGTTGAAGCTAGTTTTAATGTGTACAAAAATATCAGCTAGCCGAAAGCGGGACGCTTTACTGCCGATCGTTGCTTTCCCCGTTGGTTGCGGCCATATGTTGATGGGTCCGCAGGTCATGGTACAGGTGAGGAACGGGATGCGCTTTCCGGCACCGCTGCTGTCCGGATGATCTGTGCCGACATAGTGCTGTCGAAGGCAGCGATTGTTGACGCACTTGTAGGTCCACATCCGCTCCGGTGGGCTGCGAAGGAAAATAGAAAAACATAATATAGTAAACTATGAATGCGTTGAAGTTCCTTGAACGATCGATTCCTAGCAGAAAATTCCGTTGAGGTAATCAGCTGTAGTCTTTCTCATAAAGAAATTCTATGCAATCACTGTAAAAATCTACTTTAGAACCGAGACTCGGAAAGCCGAGTGTCATATACCATTTGACTCAGTTCATTTATGTATGTAACAATATTATGCACTCGAATTTCTCGGAGATGGCTGGATCTTTTTTGTCAAACTTGTCGTTTTCACTTGATGCCAAACCTAATCCAGTTTCCACCCTAACTGATGTCAAACCGTTTGTTTGAAGCCCGTGCAGCGCCCTTAGCAAATTTTCCTTTGAATTTGCTAGTATTGTAGAAAAAGTAGGAGTGTTAATTAAATTATTTTCCAATTTTTCAGCTTTCTTATTCATTCTCAGTTCCGAAGAAAAAGGATTAGTGTTGTTTAATAACATCTTTGTAAGGCCGGCCATGATGGTTTGACAGAAAAGAACTGAGGACATGCGTTTTTTATTTAAATTATATTGACACTTGGGTCCCATAAGTATGACTACAGCATGTTCACATTTCGTTATCTTCGGTTGATCCTTGACAGTGTTACCATCCGCTCAGGCACTTTAGGGCATCTGGTGTACACTGACTCACAATCGAAATACATCACTACCAATTTGATACAACGCACCCAAAGGCACGGTAAAATGTATATTGTACATACACACAAAAACATATACATACATACATACACACAGGCACACACACACATACACACATGCATACATACCTACATGTATTCCACACGCAAGTATTACAACATTGAGTTACTATTTCTACCCTAATAAATCCTAACTAAAATTGGTGTGCCAATAGTCATCTCATTAGTAGAGTCAGCATGTTATTTTAGCAATCACTCGACTTTCAATAAATGAATTGTGATAAAATCGAATACAAAGTCTTTGCCTCGTCTCTAAGAAGCAATAACGCATAGCTGTAGTTCGGAAGTGGTTCAATACTGCTGTTTTAGCGAAACAAAATGCTCCAAATTTCATGTTACTTCTGAAATTAATCTATCAAACAGAGATAACAGATCTCACTATAACTAATGGTTCTCGTATATGACCTATCCCGTATATGACCATCTCACCTATCAGATCCCAAACGATACATCCTTACAATACAAACTGGATGAACATCGTTTGACAGCTATCAGCGGTTTGCTCATTGGTTAAGTCATTATTATTTCGTTCTATTCTACAATATTTTATCTCATTCCACAGTAATCCGTTGTACACAGACCACCAATAAACGTCAAATATGGACTCGATTTACCGTTCATTTGTTGTCATCGTGTGAAACCCAATTGGGATACGTTCACTCCACTTAATTTTCACTTCACACTGGTAATAAGGGCCGGTAGTATGAAAATAAAACATAAAAAAGAGCTCACCAACCAATGCACAGTGGTCCGGATCAACAATTTAGGGAGACAAAAACATTTGTGGCTTAACCTTATACTTTAGAGCTATGATGTCTTCAGAACAAATGATCAGTGAAAGATAAGCCATATTTTGAAGCATATGGTAGTAGGGTGGTTCTTATTATTAGGGTGATCCAAAAATTATTTTTCGTATGTGTTGAGATAAAGGACTGCACCCTTCGGCGAATTTGTAGGAAAACTTATATCAAGCAACTTTACCGAAAACACTATTGTAGTATCTCTAAAGGTTTTAGTGTTACAGCTATTTTAATAGAGCAACTTAGGGTGTTCCTAAGAAAATCAGATTTTTTGCTCTAGCTTTCTTATTTTTCACTTCTCGTTTTTGGTGTCTTTGAATATCTTTTAGTTTGTTGAAACCAGTATTTTAATGACTAGCGCATTCAGGTAGCGTTTTCTGAACCGAAGTTATGAGCAAAACTAGTTCAAAAACAGATCATTTTTAAACTGCTATATCTAACAGCAGTTTTTTTTTAACTCCTGCATGTTTTGGGAAACTGTACCATCCTTCCGAAAGTGCCGCTTGACAATTGCTCAATACCTTTCAATTGGCCGAAGATCCGGACAGTTCGGTGGGTTGATGTCCTTTTCCACGAATTGTACATTATTTTTTGACAACCACTGTAGAACGGAGTTGGCGTAGTGGGCTGAAGCCAAATCCGGCCAGAAGATAGGAGGGCCTTATGATCTCTGTACAGTGGCAGCATTCTTTTCTTCAAACATTCTTCCTCGTACACCTTGGCGTTAATTGTGCCCTTCGTGAAGAAAATCGACGACCGCAAACCACAGGTACAAATTGCTTGCCAGACCAACACCTTCTGCCCAAACTTTTCCATTGTCACCGTGGTGTCAGCGTCGTCCAGGTCCTGGTATACCGATTTCGTATAATATTGCGGTCCAGGCAGCGCTCGAGAGTCTTCCTTGACGTAGGTTTCGTAGTCGATCAGGATGCATCCGTCTTTATTCTGTAGAATCCTGTTATACAGTTTTCGCGCTCTTGTTTTGGCTTAAACTTGCTGTGCCAGGGACTTTTTCGGCATCTTCATCAATCGATTGCACAGCTATTATTGACATGTAAACAAACATGTCACCGCAAAACACGCTGCAAAAAATTAATCCATTTCAGTGTAATAACTGTTTGAATGTTGCTAACTACTTATCGATACACTTCTTATCAGCGTAACTGCAACATTCACGTATTAGCTTTGTTATAAAAACATGGACATTTCCGAGCATTAGTCAACGCAAAAATGATGTAGAAACAAAACACGGACACTAGTTACTGCCACTGGCATTGTGACAGTGGTCTCGGCTTTTGGTAGAACTTCGGGAGAAAGTCGGATGAACTTTCTGCTTAAAATCGCAAGCTCAGCTTGTACTAAAATCTTCGGGCTTCACCCGAAATTAAATGTTAGGAGCTTAAAAACCCATAGTTGGGAAGAACCAATCAGTAGTCAGTTTCAGAGAGTTCGCGGAAAATATCCGTAAGTCTCGGGCGTCGAACCGTAGACAGTCAATCAGTTATCGGATAGAGTACGGATAGTAGTCCGTCAGTCAGTGGTCAATGTGTTAACAATCGTTTTTCAAGTAGTACCATTCCGTGTATAATATCGTTGTAGGAAAAAAATCCGCTAAATGTGGCGGACAGAAAAACATGAAAAAGCAGAACATTTGTTCGGCACATCAGCAAAGACATGGCACTTCGGTGCCAATTAATAAGTGTTTTGCAAATAGCAATAACTTTACGTCTGCTTAGTGGTTCAAGTTGAACTGTTTAAGTGTGCATTAAACAGTTCAATTTGAACTGCTCTGCACTGACGAGTCTAAGACGAAACGTAAAGAAAAGTAAATGAAAAAGCAGTTTTGAATAGTGATAAATAAAAGTAAATATCAGATTTGTCAGCACACAGCCTGATGGTAGCAAGTGGAAGAAGATACATTCACTGAGGGATAATAGCTATTTTTCATGAACAAAACATGCAGCACAAGAAGCGTAGATCAACTTTAGTGTTACCGAAAAAAGATAACGAGTGATAACGGTTTTTGGGGAAAATTTGATAACATTGTGTACTTTGCTACCACTGTGTAAAAGTCTTAATTGTGAATTAATAACAGTAAATAAAAGTTTAAAGAAGAACAGGAGAAAAAAAAATTATTATTTTCTAATTGTGAAAAAAAAGAAACACCCCTCCAATACTCGACGCACGCCGCTCGGATTGCGCGGCAGAATACAGACTAATCACCCGTTTCGAACCTAGTTTCAACATCGTTGAACTGAAAATCGAGTCAATTTCGAACCTGGCTTTTATATCAGGTTTGTTCAAATTCCAGTTGCTTAGTGCGAACCCAAAACAGAAAACGACATTAGCGATAAATAAAAGGTCTCTTGGTCTCATAGCCTGCTATTGAGTCATACACTGATAAAAATCGACACTTTTTGAAACTATTTTTTTCTAAACACATTTTTATTTTTCAGATTCACTCATAAAGCAAATTTGTTTGATTCGTGCTTCAAAAGTTTAGTGCATAAGTTTTAAGTATGTCGTCACATGACTTACGTAAACTTCATCACATTTCAATCGAAAGTGTACACTCGTTGATACAGTATGCTTTGCACATTAGAAAAAAGTTCGTAATTGCATACACACTCCAATGTCATAACATGTTAGTTTGAAGTGTCACCACATTGATGTATATATGTTTTCACAATAATCTTTATTTTCCCCGACAATACTAAGTGCCAAACATATAAGATAAAAGTTTAGAACAAAATGGCTGCGACAATTTTTGCTGCGAAAATTAAATCAAGTTCTCCATCACAACTTAGAAATTCATCAAATCGCCAGTGATTTTTTTTATTAAAAACTCTTCAGCAAATGACTCGTTGTTTCTCTTTGTTTATTTTCTCATAACTGATGAGAACTATTATAATCGTATCGCAGTGATAGGAAGATAGCGCAAAGAAAGTAAACCTGTCACTTGATGATGTGCCAAAAAGTGTTTTATTCTTATTTGTACCTTATGATAAAAAAAGAACCGGAATTTTCATTTTAAAATTCCCGTGCTTGTCCATTCGGTAGACTTTTATTCTCTCAACGTTGGCAACACTTTTATACACATTCTGTCAAATTTTGACGCATATCGTACGATTAGTTTTTGTTTGGCGTCTATACAAAGAAGTTGAAAAATTTTCGTGTGGCGATTTTTATAATGGATGAAAATGTAGAACAACGTGCGTGCGTCAAATTTTGTATTGCAAATGGATTTAAATGTTCCGAAACGTTGAAAATGTTAGAAAAGGCCTTTGGTTAATCGTGTCTAGGAAAAACACAGGCATACGAGTGGTATAAACGCTTCAAATGTGGTCGTACAAGCTTGGATCATGATGAGATCCCTGGCCGCCCAACATCTGTTACTGAAGAAAACATTGTTACATTGAATCGGCGAAGCAAATCGTGTTGCAAAATCGTTCTGTACCGATTAGAGAGATTGCTGTGTTGTTGGGCATCTCTTATGGATCAGCCGAACACATTTTAACTGATGTTTTGGGTTTGAAACGCGTCGCTTCTCGGCTAGTGCCAAAAAAGCTTACACCACGATAATGCGCCGGCTCACACAGCGTTGGTTGTGTCGCAGTTTTTGGCCAAAAACTCAACCAATATCATCAACCAAGCACCGTACTCTCCAGATATGGCCCCGTGTGACTTTTTCCTCTTCCCCAGACTCAAATTGCCATTGCGGGAAACGCGTTTTGAGAACATAGAGACCATAAAGGAGAATTCGCTGCGTGAACTAAAGGCCATACCTTCGGCGGCCTATAAAACTTGTATGGAAAATTGGATCAAGCGTTGGCATGCATGTATTGCCGCAGGAGGACAATGTGATATAAACAGGTGTGGCAGAGCACATGGCTTGCTTGCGTTGGTAATTAAAATTTAGTAAATAGTTCAATATTCAATGCCAACTAGTCCGAAAGATGTGACGAAAGCAAGCACGTGGTTTTTAGTTTTACTTGGCTGAAGCAAAGTTAATTTCACTAACACAAAAGAATTGTGTTTGCCCCACCTGTTTCTACCACATTGGCAGGAGGAGAGTACTTTGAAGGCGATAATAAAGAAATTTAATAAAAATTGAAATTTTGCGTTTTTAATAAAATTCCGGTTCTTTTTTGATCATAAGGTAAGCCAACTGTAGCTAATGCTCGGGCCCACGTATAGAGGGCTTAGCCGATGTTATGTGACATTATAGTGAGTAGCCATTTTTGCCACGGCCTTCCCTGCTTAAAAGAATATGCAACTTTGGAAGTGTCGCAGCAAATTTTGAGTCTCCCTGTAGAGGCACCAAAAAGCTCTTAGACTAAATATTGATATTCAAATAATCGACTTTAATCGTTTTATCAAACATAACCGTATCTTTTACTGAGTGATCATGAAAAAAAGTTTGTAAACTTAAATGTGAGCTATGAATAATCATGTAACTGACCTGCATTACCAAAACTACGAGTGGGTTATCGTACAGCTATCTATTGTTGTATAGCAAAAATAGCTCCGAAGGTATAACAATAAACACTGAATACTGATACTGAGCAAAAAATAAAATTACCTTATCTTCGGCAGTGGCAGCGCTCCACCCAGCAAACTTCCGACACCGCCTCCACCGCCGTCCCGGTTGAATATACCCGCGAACAGAATCGATGATCCGGCCGGTTTCAGCGAACTTTGATTCTCGTTCCAGTACAGGAACATCACCAGGAAGACCATCACCAGCAGCAGTCCAAACAGCGTCTTCCGAAGCGACCCGGTGAATGCCATCCTCTTGATGAACGTGGAAATAATCGTACTTTTGAGATTCCGCTGGTGGCTATTTCTCTGCAATGGCGGAAAAACGAAGAAAGAGGGGGCTTGCTTTAGACTTCTGTTTAGAAAAGGAATGCGACGGTACAGTATTTGATAAACCGATTTGCAACGGTTGACCTAAATTCGACGAGCACCAGCTGAAAAGTCGAAGGAAATGCTCGGGAAATGTCAGTCACGTGTGATATTAGATTTTCCATTCATCATTTTTGTGGGCACCCATTCCCCCCCCTGGAAGCAGTTGTCTGTTATCCTCGCGCTTACATGCGTTTAGGGCTCAATGGGAACACGAGATATTTCATGTTTACAATCAATCAAATCGTGCAAGTTGATGATTGAATGCTGACTATGCCGCGGCGTTTTATTCTTTTTTTTTTCTTTTTGCGCGCGCGGGAGGCACTGCGAAAACCGATTGGAGTGTTTGATTGTGAAAAGCTAGGCTTTCACGGAGCTAATATCAATGCTGGTTTCACGAGTGAAATGATTAATAACGCCGTACGATAAATCCTGCCCCAGCCTGGAAAATGTGGCGTATGTTTCCAAACACTTCCAAACGATTTAAACATTATGGGGAAAAAATCGCGTCCATAGAGCAGAATAAAAGTACAAATTTCGAAACGAATCACGTTTGTAGACTGAGCCACTTTGCAGTCAGTCGAAACACCCCGAGTCGGCTTTTGGCAGAATAAGCAAAGCCCGTGAGATTCCAGATTTTTTTTTCTCTCATTTTCAACACCAATACTTGTATTGTATGTTTAGGCCAAACATGGGATAATCCTCGACAATTTCCATACTTTTCATTCACTCCGCTAGTACACCGTTCAGAGACTGACTTTCTCCCTCAAAAAAGCTATGCTGATTGCATAGTTCCATAAAAATTGATGGTCGTATTATTCGATCTGTATGTGAGGGATAAAGCGGAATCAGCTTCCAGTCTGTTTGGAAGGCTCTCACAATAGAATCATTATCAAGTGAAAATTTGGTGCCGTTTGGGGAAATCGAATAGCGATTTTTTTGCTATCTGTAGAACTTCGTAGTGTGGAATCCCGAGCGCTACGTTATTTCCAAAGTTTTTTTTTGATTTTTGATGCAATTCGACTCAATGCACGCAAAGTATTTAATTTGAAAGCACAGAGTTCCCGAAAAAATTGTAATTTCTCTCTACTTTTCGCATGTTTTTAGTTCCTTCATTTCGAGCATGGTTTGAAAATAACTATTGCTTACATGACCTTCAATTTGAGACTGCAGACTGTGCAAATTTTATGTAAAAATATCGAGCTGTTTCTGAAATATGGTAGCTTGAAGTGGGACAAACTGTGAAATTGATTGTACACGATAACTTTCGAATAGCTTAACCGATTTTAAAATAAAAATATATCGGATAACAGCTTGACAGCTTGACTTGACGAAGAATATGAAATTTTTGCAAATTTTATTGATTTTTCTTTTGTAAAAATCGTTTAAGAAAACAAAAAATGGGGTTCCAAGAGGACTCTAAAATCAAAAATAAAACCTATAATATTGTTTGTTCCAGAATCAACTCGTGAGGCTCTACAATGTACACAGTTTACCTTTGCAAAAATAACATGTCTCATTTTTGAGAAACCATATCTCAGGAACAACTACATATTTTTACATAAAATTAATACTGTCGCAGTCTCGAATAAAGAATAATAACTATATAAAAATTGGCGATTAGGAAACCCATAGGTTTTCTAAATTCATGCTCAAAATGAAAAAAAAACAAAAAACCCCGTTCAACACAAGGGCTGAAAAGACCCGGGCCTAACACATCGATGGCGCTAGTTTTATTGCAGTCACCTTTTTACCTTTATATATATATATATATATATATATATATATATATATATATATATATATATATATATATATATATATATATATATATATATATATATATATATATATATATATATATATATATATATATATATATATATATATATATATATATATATATATATATATATATATATATATATATATAAATTTATATATATATATATATATATATATATATATATATATATATATATATATATATATATATATATATATATATATATATATATATATATATATATATATATATATATATATATATATATATATATATATATATATATATATATATATATATATATATAAAAGGTGATTTTTTTGAGGTTAGGATTTTCATGCATTAGTATTTGCTCAGATTTTTTGAGGTTATGATTTTCATGCATTATTATTTGCTCAGTATGCTCTGACATTTCATCATGAATAGACTTACTAACGAGCAACGCTTGCAAATCATTGAATTTTATTACCAAAATCAGTGTTCGGTTCGAAATGTGTTTCGCGCTTTACGCCCGATTTATGGTCTACATAATCGACCAAGTGAGCAAACAATTAATGCGATTGTGACCAAGTTTCGCACTCAGTTTACTTTATTGGACATTAAACCAACCACACGAATGCGTACAGTGCGTACAGAAGAGAATATTGCGTCTGTTTCTGAGAGTGTTGCTGAAGACCGTGAAATGTCTATTCGTCGCCGTTCGCAGCAATTGGGTTTGTGTTATTCGACCACATGGAAGATTTTACGCAAAGATCTTGGTGTAAAACCGTATAAAATACAGCTCCTGCAAGAACTGAAGCCGAACGATCTGCCACAACGTCGAATTTTCAGTGAAGTTGGCAGAAAATCCGCTTTTTTATCGACAAATTTTGTTCAGCGATGAGGCTCATTTCTGGTTGAATGGCTACGTAAATAAGCAAAATTGCCGCATTTGGAGTGAAGAGCAACCAGAAGCCGTTCAAGAACTGCCCATGCATCCCGAAAAATGCACTGTTTGGTGTGGTTTGTACGCTGGTGGAATCATTGGACCGTATTTTTTCAAAGATGCTGTTGGACGCAACGTTACAGTGAATGGCGATCGCTATCGTTCGATGCTAACAAACTTTTTGTTGCCAAAAATGGAAGAACTGAACTTGGTTGACATGTGGTTTCAACAAGATGGCGCTACATGCCACACAGCTCGCGATTCTATGGCCATTTTGAGGGAAAACTTCGGAGAACAATTCATCTCAAGAAATGGACCGGTAAGTTGGCCACCAAGATCATGCGATTTGACGCCTTTAGACTATTTTTTGTGGGGCTACGTCAAGTCTAAAGTCTACAGAAATAAGCCAGTAACTATTCCAGCTTTGGAAGACAACATTTCCGAAGAAATTCGGGCTATTCCGGCCGAAATGCTCGAAAAAGTTGCCCAAAATTGGACTTTCCGAATGGACCACCTAAGACGCAGCCGCGGTCAACATTTAAATGAAATTATCTTCAAAAAGTAAATGTCATGTACCAATCTAACGTTTAAAATAAAGAACCGTTTATTGTTTAAAAAAGTTCTCAAGCTCTTAAAAAATCACCCGTTATATATATATATATATATATATATATATATATATATATATATATATATATATATATATATATATATATATATATATATATATATATATATATATATATATATATATATATATATATATATATATATATATATATATATATATATATATATATATATAAAATAGGAATAGAATTCGCTCAAACTGTAGAAAAATTTCCCGAGACCCGGAGGGCCGAGTGTTATATACCTATCCATTCAGTTCGACGAACTGAGCAAATGTCTGTCTGTGTGTGTGTGTGTATGTGTGTGTCTGTATGTGTGTTGTCAACAGTCACAGGTCGAGATCTCAGAGATGGCTGGACCGATTTTGATCAAACTAGCCGCAAATGAAACCTCTTCCCGTCACCCAGAACGCTATTGAATAGTTTTGAGATCGGATGTTTGCTTTTTGAGTTATACGAAGTTTTATGTCAAAATTTTCAAAATTGTTTTTTAACAGTATCTGTCACACTTGACCTTGAATACATAATATGTTTCCAGACTTGAATTCCGCACGGTAATAGCTATCCAACAAGCCATAGATTGTTAAAATCCGTCCATTTTTAACGGAGATATCGAAATTTTTGTGTAAGCGACTTTTTCTCCTATTCCAGCAGTAGGAGTTTTGAGCATTGTATGACAAAGCAATGCTTGGGAGCAACGTGAAACACGATTTTTTATACTGTTACATACAATCGTTTCTAAGTACCAAAAAGACTGTGTACAACATCTTTTTTCATGACATTTTGCCTCGGACCAATTTTAGCACGGTTCGTTTTTGGCAACATAATCATTGGAATATGACATATGTAAACTAGATGATGGCAGCATTTTCGAGTTGATAGCAATTCCATAATTATATTGATTTAAACTACTTACAGCAATAAATGCTTTAATAACATAACACCAATATACCATTACAATCAGTTCGTCGAGATCAGCAAATGCGTGTGTGACAAATAATTTCACTCAATTTTCTCGGAGATGACTCAACCGTTTTCTACAAACTCAGATTCATATGAAAAGTCGTATGTTATGCTCCTAAACTAGGTTCCTGAATTATGTTTGGATCCAACTTCTGGTTCCGGAACATCCTATAGTTCCGCAACCAGAAGTCGGATCCAAACATAATTCAGGAACCTTGTGAAACGAAATTAATATTGTGTAACTCATTTTTCTCGTAGATGGCTGAATCGATCTAAGATTTAAATGAGATCTAAGAATCATCTAAGATTCAAATCAGGGGTGGAAATGAGCAAATTTGTTGATTCACAGTAAATGAAAATAGTCAGTATTATCATTTCACATCATATATTTATTGTAAATATTATTATGAATTTTGAAACGAATGATTTTTGAAAAGAGAAATGTTGGTTTTACTTACAATTTAAAAATGTTATCAGTATCACTGTCTGATTCGGAATCAACATTTCAACAAAGTTAGGCTCGTTTCAATGCTACTCTGTGTTCATTGAACAGTTTTGAAGATCAAATGGCTGTCACTTACGGTTCCAGTGATATAATGGTATAAGTGACGTAAACGTCAAAACTGATTACCGCTCAATTTTCTCGGATATGGATTATCCGATATCAATCATTTTAGGCTCGTTAGGTGCGTTTATTTCAACGGTCGCACCAAAATTCCATGCTTCGTGATGTATTCAAAATTTATTCGGTAATACCGTCGTGGTGGAGTAATATCATCAATAAAATCAGCTAATAATATTAACATACATGCTGCGATGAATAATAATTATAATAATAAGAAAAACATGTCCAACCACCCTATTTACCCTATTTAGCTCGAATATCATTCACAGAAGTAACAGGAGTGCAGGATTTCGCTACGCCAATTGAAACGTGCCATTCAAACGCTGCGCTCCTGTTACTTCTATAAATCAAATTCATGTCAATGTCAAGCAGTGATTTTTATTTGGAAAGATTACAAGCGATCATCTTCGCTAGTGTTTATTATTTGATGATTTTGTGATCTTGATTTTTCCAGTACTGATTCAAGAGTATCTTCGAAGTTATCAGTTTCACTGCATGTTAAGTTCAAGAATTCAACTGCAGGATCTTTTACATATGGGTATCGCTTTCTAACTAGATGCAAAAATTTGAAAAAAATTATGCCTAAAATATTCGTAGATTCTCAGCTAAACCTTCTATCAAACAGCAGAAAAAGCAAACTCGCCATATTTTTTTTAATAAATTCCTAATTCTGTTTATATATTCGACATAAAAGGTAATTTGAAATGTATGTCTGAGACTAGTTTTGAAGATTTATAACCGTTATGCCAGTTTCAATTTCTTTTTGTGGAGTTTTTCTGATCCGGAGAGGTGAATAACCAGAAGGTTAAAAGTCTCATGATTCTGGAATAACAGAATCGGAAGTTGGAGCTGAATAAAATTCAATTCCAAATAACTTTGATTTGAACCTAAGTTCGTTAAAATCCATCGAGACAAGTTCCATTTTGGAGTTATAGACTACTTTAATTTTAGATTTTTACATCGTGATTCAAATGAGCGACAACAACCAAACAGTTTTTTTTTTGACATAAACGAAACATTAATTTCCAAAGCTTTTTATAAAAAATTCTCTGTGTGTGATACTGTTTGAAACATAGCAGATTTCCAAAAGTGATTGAGCGTTATATGTACGACTGATAAATGCAACTTATCGTTGAAAACCCCCTTTAAGTAGTTTCGAATACGAAAACCAAATTAATTTTTGTGCCAAAACCGGACTTGAACTTTCCAGAGCAGGAAACGTTTAAAGCCATTTCAGTGCAAGAACAGGACAAGAAGCTTCGAATGGGATAACCGAATGAAATCTTAGCCGGTAGTTTCAGAGCAAATGTGCTGATTTTTGCATGGAAACTTTCTACGTGTTTCCCTCGGCTGCAGGATTCATGCCACATATTGAATGTTAAGTATTTTATCTAACAGATTCAAAGTCGTCTGCAGTATTAATCTAAAATCTAAAAGATTTTTGAATACTGGATATTGATGACGAACCTTTCAATTTAATCTAATTGTATAGAAATCAGATATTTTTACATTGACGAATTAAGTGCGATAGTATATGTCTATTAAAATATTTTTCGGAACCAAACTTCATTAAAGTGTGAAAAATTATTATCAGGTTTCGAAAAGTATTTTAATATAATTATAATTACTAACGTGATTACTCTATTTAAATCTAGTTCATATTTGAATGGTTAAGAGATAAAAAAGCTTTAGAATGATTGAAAAGTTACAGATACTTTACCCCTTTTTCGAAAACCTAATTAATAACAATTGTGTCGTACGCCAAGGAAAGTAAATAAACAAGTCTTAGAAAACACAACAGCCAAAAAATGTAGGGTTTTATATTCTCACAAAATTGCATAAATGTTATATTGAGATTCCATACATATGGCCATACGAATCGGTTTGGGTTATGCTTGTTCCTGAATACCTGAAATAACCGGAACTTACTTCCACATATCATGGAATGTTCTGACGATTATCACCCGTTTAGATTCAAATTCGATCCGATTTGCAGTTTAGACATTACAGAGTAATGAGTGATTAAAAACTTAAATTGCCGCTTGAAACGACGGTCATTAGAATAATGTCACGAGAACTAAAACACCGAAGAATATTCATGCAAAAAATACATGCGGATTGATAAAAATCGTATCATCTCACTGCTAGGTGGATTAAGCACGTTTTTCAGTTAATACTAACCTTTAAAAGACAGTTTTCTATTCATTAGTTTGTGAGTTATTGTGCTACAATAATTTTAATTTTATTTGCTGTAACACAATAACTTTTCAATTTTTAATTTAATTTACACTGCTTCTTGATGAGAAAATTTTTATTTTACACTGCTTCTTGTTGTAAAAAATACCGTTCTAGTGAAGCAATGGCTTGACTCTACTGCATCAGAAACAACAATAAAACGTTGTTTTTCTGACTTCCAACGTGGTCGTAGAGACACCGATGACGCAGAACGCAGTGGACGTCCAAATGACGCGGTAACACCAAAAACATTTAAAAAAATCCACAAAATCGTTTTGAATGATCGAAAAGTGATAAGTGAAGTTGCGTGAGTTAACTGACATCGTAAAGATATCAAAATAACGTGTTGGCTTTAACGAACGTGTTGATGATCCTGAGCAGTGTTTGGCCATGTTTAAACATAACAAACCGGAATTTTCGCGTCGATATGTCACAATGGATTAAACATGGATTCTTCACTTCACTCCGGAATCAAAAGATCGTCATCGGAGTGGACAGCAACTGGTGATACTCGTCCAAAGCGCCCAAAAGCACAACAATCGGCTGGAAAGGTTATGGCCTCGCTATTTTGGGATGTGCGTGGTGTAATATTTATCGACTATCTTGAGAAAGGAAATACCATTAACAGTGAATATTATATAGCAGTATTAGAACGTCTGAATGCTGAAATTGCAAGAATTCACAAGCAGTGCAGTAAAACTTCATTCAATTCAATTGAAACTGAATGTGGAACACATTGACGAGATCTCTTTACTCCAGTAAACTTCACACTCTGGCACACACAACGTTTGCTGACGGCCCGAACGGGCAGCATTCAGTTCATCAGTTTCTCTTCTAATCGAGGCTCAGTTTAACTACCGTCAGTTGATCTCTTGAAGTAACAAAATATCTCTTTCAATAGTGTAAGAGCAACCTTCAAATGAGGTTCATGTAAACATTCGAATTGGTTTAAGATAATAGATGAAAGACAAACCAGATCTGAAAGCTGAAATATCAATCGCAGAATATACATAAATTAATTGCTTCAGTTTTCATTTTTAATACTTTACTACATTTAAAATTATATTCATTCGAACTTGCTCACTACCAAAAGCAAAGGAAATGAAGGAGCTAGACTACTTGGCACTTGAAACTGAGCAAGCAAAACTTCAAATGACTAAGTACGATTATTCAACTGACGATGATTTCTGGGAGCATCACTTGAAAATGGCAGCAAAAGTCAAATGAATTAATAGGGCTATGCTGACTTTCATTTCATTTTCATCTGATATTATTCGATTGAGAATGAAATTTTACCGCACTGGTCACAAGTCAATCAAAACCAAACGCAAAACTACATGAATTGAAGTTCGAATTGCTCCCACATCCACGGTATTCGGCAGATTTGACTCCCAGCGACTACTGGCTGTTCGCAGACCTGAAAAAAAATGCTCACCGGTAAGAAATTTAACACGAATGAAGAGGTTATCGCTGAAACTGAGGCTATTTTGAGGCAAAAGAAAAAATCGTTCTACAAAAGTGGCATTGAAATGTCATAGCGGCGCTGGAATGATAGCATTGCTCTTGACGGAGATTACGCTAATGAATAAAGTTAATGTTGAACCAAAAAAATCGTGTTCTCTTTATTAGACCCGGGACTTTTAAATCAATACATTACAGAAGTTCTCGTTAAAAAATGTTTCTTCACAAACTAATCGAAATTGAACGCGAATGAAATGTATTTCGAATGTGATAAGGCGGAATTGGAGCTTCCAGGTCTTGGATCTTAATCAGTAATAATCCTGATCCAGATTCAAGTCCAGATTCAGATCCTAAAGCTAAATTTTGATCAGAACTTGGAACTGCCTTTGCTCTGAATCAGGATCATAATCTCAATGCTAGACCTGGGTTGTGTACCTACACTCTTAGAAAAAATGAAATTTACGCTTGACGTAAATTCAAATGTGCCGTAATTTCTTCGGTGATGACACAATATTACATCTACTAACATGTAAATATAGATTTTGCGTCTGTATTGATGTAAGCTTCAGTTTTATTGACTGTGAAGTTAATGATATGACTGATTTTTACATGCTTTGTGTTGTAAATGTAAATGAATCGCGACGCTCCTTTTATGTGCATCTATGCAGATGTAACATTTTCTAAGTGTGTAGATACTAGACCTACATTCTGAAGATGAGTTCTGAGACTAAATTCTAGAACTGATTTCTGATTCTGGGCCTGAATCTTAAAACTAGTTTATGAGCCTGGATTTTAAAAATGAGTTCTAAAACAGAATTCTGTTGGTTTTTTTACAGTTTTTGCAATGACTGAGTGGAAACATATTTCAGAGAAGCTAAATGAATGAGAAACTCACAGAAAAGATGATTTTTTGGAAAAAAGATACACTCAGAGGCAGCACTCGAACCTGCGTTCTTATGCAACCCGTGCATACGCATTACGATAAGTAGAGCCGTGTCTACCACAGCTCAAGGTAGCAAAAATGGTAACGCGTATGCACGGATTGCTTAAGAAGCAAGGTTCGAGTCCTGTCCCTCAGTGTATCTTTTTCCAAAAAATCATCGAATCATCGAATTATATACAGTCACCCGCTCTAGTACTTGACTGCCTCAACCGAATTTCATATGTGTGATACTCGCGACGTTCATATATTAAGAAGTGTATCGAAAAGTAGTTAGCAACATCGATTATTGAATAAAAAAGCGAAAAAAAAACATATTTTTACATCAGTTTTCGATATATTGTAGAAAAATTACATTTTTATCCATTTCACTGATTATATTGAAGAAAATCCTAGTTGCTGTGAAACGCTCGCACTTTGGACTTGACATTCTTCATTAAATTCTGCACAGTTACTTTTGTGACTTTCCTGGTGGCAGCTGTCCAGTTTTTTTTTAACTCCTGCATGTTTTGGGACACTGTACCTTCCTTCCGAAAGTGCCGCTTGACAATTGCCCAATACCTTTCAATTGGTCGAAGATCCGGGCAGTTCGGTGGGTTGATGTCCTTTTCCACGAATTGTACATTATTTTTTGACAACCACTGTAGAACGGAGTTGGCGTAGTGGGCTGAAGCCAAATCCGGCCAGAAGAGAGGAGGCGCCTTATGCTTTCTGTACAGTGGCAGCATTCTCTTCTTCAAACATTCTTCCTCGTACACCTTGGCGTTAATTGTGCCCTTCGTGAAGAAAATCGACGACCGCAAACCACAGGTACAAGTTGCTTGCCAGACCAACACCTTCTGCCCAAACTTTTCCATCGCCATCGTGGTGTCAGCGCCGTCCAGGTACACCGATTTCGTATAATATTGCGGTCCGGGTAGCGCTCGAGAGTCTTCCTTGTCGTAGGTTTCGTCGTCGATCAGGATGCATCCGTCTTTATTCTGTAGAATCCGGTTATACAGTTTTCGCGCTCTTGTTTTGGCCTGAACTTGCTGTACCAGGGACTTTTTCGGCACCTTCTGTTTCTTGTACATTTTCAGGGAGTTCCGAACTTTGATCCGTTAAATCATCCCGATGCTGGTGTTGAACTGCTTGGCCAAATCCCGCGTCGACACCGATGGGTTTTTCCTGATGTACTCAACCACTTTTAAGTCCCGGCCGGGCTAGCTGGGACCCGTTTTCCTACCTGATCGGGGCAAATTCTTCATGGAAAGGGTCTTACCGAACTTCTCGATAATATTTTTGACACTGGTGTGGTGCACTTTCATCCGTTTTGCAATTTCATTGTACGTGACACCACTTTCTGAGCACCAAGTGTACAGAATTTTCTTTCGCGTTTCCGGATCAATTCGACTCATCATTGAAACGATAAACCGTACCGAAACCAATCGATTGCGCAGCTGTTATTGACAACAAACATGTCACCGCAAAACACGCTGCTAAAAATTAAACCATTTCAGAGTAATAACTGTTTGAATGTTGCTAATTACTTATCGGTACACTTCTTACTACCATTCATATATATGAACCACATACCAGTAAGTTCTTGCTTTGTAACTTTCTCGGGTGTACCCGAAGTATGATCGTGTATGTATTATGCAAAGGTTGAAACTCATTTCCTCCTTTTCGTTACTTTGATTTCTAGGCCCTGCGCTTGAGTTGCATAAACTACTAGAACAAAGCGCCATGCGTTTCCTTCTCTCAGAATTTGATGGGGACGCCACATTTTTTAAAAATATGAAAACATACCACTTTAACATGTCTAAAAATTCTTTATTTATCACTAAAAAATCCAGGGTGGTGCAAAAATTGGAAGAGGGAAAAAAATATGTTCAAAATTTTCTAGTATTTTTTAATGGAAGAAATACATATTCAAAAATTTGGAAAAAATGTAGACCTTCCCCATAATACCTTAAACATACCTGATTTTTTTTTAAATTTTCCGGAGGAGCAGTTTCTTCAAAAATAAAATAAAATTAAAATCAATAGAACCACCCTAGCTCCGTCAATATGGCAGTTAAAGGATTGAAAATTTAAGAAAATTGTTTCAAGTCTATGACCTTTGGAATGTAATATAACAATATGAATTCCCTTTTGGGGCAGATTTCACATGCTTATCCTGCTATAGCCTTTTTAAAGTCATTTTTTATTGTATGACTCAATACAGTATTTTTAATACAAAATTTTACTAATTTTTTGAAAACCACAAGTTTAACGCTTTTTTGTAGGACTTATCATTTTCGATAGTAGCTCTGAAGAAAAAAAATACGGGTAGGTAATGTCAGATACATAACCATATGACGTGAACACGAGTAAAATGAATGGTTCAGTTTCTTTGATATTGAAGGATCTGAATATTGCATGTGGAATGCTGGAACTATATTTTGAGCCGCCTGATAGAACTGAATTTTGAATCTAAATTCAATTTTGATGCTAGAGCCGTGGCCTGAATTCTGAAGCTGAGTTCTACAACTTAATTCTGGATTGCTGAACTGATTACTAAATCTGTGTTGTGGAACTAAATTTTAGACCAGGATTCTGCCTCGGCACTGAATTCTTAACCTGAATCCTAGTAATGTACTCTGGACCTAGATTCTACAGCTGAGTGTTAGCTACAGAATTCCGGTTCAAGATTCAGTTTTAAAATTCGGACCCCGAACTCAGCTCCGAAATTCAACTTAATTTAGTTCAAAAATATGCAGATTCTATTTCCTGATTTAATTTATCCTTTTAGATTGGAAAACTGAATTCTTGAACCAAATTTTAATACTGCACTGAAATGAATTCTGAACATGGATTCTGCAGTGTATTTTTGAACTAAATTCTGAAAATACAATTGAATTTTGAATCTGAATTATAATCCTAGATTCCGGTCTGAAGTTCCAGAACTCAGTTTCAGGATTCTGAAACTACTGATACTGAATTCTGAACTCCGGACAAAAACTTTGAAACTGAATTCCGGATAGAAATTTTGAAACTGAATTCTGGCCTGATGTGCATCTTCAGCTCCTGAAGTCAGTTTCAAAATGCAGATCTAAGTCCAGAATTTATTTCTGAAATTTAGATCGAGAGCCCAGGTTTAGAATCGAGACTATGATCTCAGTTCCAGAATCAAGTTCTAATCCACAGGCGCACAATCAAGTTCTAAAATTCGGTTTCAGCTACAGTTTCAGAGTTCTGGAACTCGATTCTGTCCTTGGATTCTCAACGAGGCACTGAAGTTAAGATCTGGATTGTGGAAATGAACAAGAAAATCTGGCCTTGGATTTATAATCTGAAATCCAGCACTGAGCTCTAGAACTTTCAACTACGCAGGCTAGTATGAATGAAGTATCAATTTGTTAGCTTATTCACTTATGAAATCTATAGGAAAAATGCAATTCGAATTAGAATTATTTGTGGTTACCTCATGCTACTGAAAATTCTATCACACATTGCTGATCATATCGTCAATGACATGGAGATAAAATTATGTTAAACCCATATGATAAGCTCTTAAAATGCGCTCCATAGTGAAGTTAGACGTATTTACGTCAAAACAGCCGAGAAAAGTATACGAAAATTTTCTAATTCGAATCTACCAGACTGTCAACACTAAACCAACTAAACCAATTATTTTCACTTCCAATGTTTCATATTTCAACAGATAAGTAATTCTAAAAGTCTTTTAGATAGCGTTTAGAGCTCTTTGAAGGACTGGTTTTGTAGTTCCTCATCTTTGTTCACTTTCCTCTGTGTTTTTCTCAAATGCAAACGACCAGCAGCTGGATGACGCAATCGCTCGATGCACAGAAAATAGTCACGCGGCAGAACTGAATGCTTGATTCTGTATCTGGAACTAAGTTCTGAAATTTTATTCAGAAACTGAATTCTCGATACTCGAACTAAAACTGAGCTGTGGACCTCAACCAACCGAAATGATACACTTGCTTCACTTCCGGTTCAGTCAACTGCACAGATAAGAATAAACGAAATATTTCAAGTGTTAACCTTTTATACCTTTCCAGTAGATAACGCAGAAATGAAATGTTGCTTACTACATCCAAACCGTCGACTCAGGTACGAGAAAGCCAAACATGCTTTAAGTTTTATTCTTAGTTAGTTAGTTGATAACAAACATTTCAGAAAACATTAGTTTTGAATAATTTGTGATTAAGTCATACAAGGTGAGATGAAAAAACTGCAACAAAGTAAAACGCCATAATTTTTTCATTTTTTTTTAAATTTTATTGAATGAAAGCAAAAAATGTCGGAAATAACATCAAATTTGAGAATCGGTTTAGATTTGTTCGAATTGGCCACCTTTGGCACGAACTATGGCCTTCAAACGGCCAATGAAACCATCACACGCTGCCCGAAAGTGGCTCTGCGGTATTTTGTCCCATTCTCGGCGAAGCGCTTGCTTGAGATGATCGACACTTTGGTATTTTTTAGTGCCAACCTTGCTTTCCAAAATACCCCAGGCACAATAGTCCAACGGATTGGCATCCGGAGATTTTGGTGGCCATTGTGCGGTGGAAATGAAGCGAGGAACCTCATTTCTTAACCATTCTTGGGTGGCGCGTGCTGAGTGCGATGGTGCTGAGTCCTGTTGGAATGTCCAAGGTCTGCGGCCGAAATGTTTGCGTGCCCAGGGCTTCAGAACTCCCTCCAAAATATTTTCGCGATAGATTTGCGCATTTATTTTGACCCCACGGTCGATGAATACGAGCGGCGAGCGACCATCGGCTGTTATGGCGGCCCACACCATCACCATGGCCGGCTTTTGAGTTCTGGTGGCCAACCGAAGTTGCAAATTTTCAGCTGACCTCTCTGGCAAGTAAACACGATCATTTTGTTTGTTTACAAACTGCTGGATAACGAATGGTTTCTCATCGGAGAAAACCAAATTCGGCAGTTCACCACTTTCGGCCAAGCGAAGCAACTCTTTAGCTTTTTCGAGTCTAACTTTTTTTTGCGCATCAGTAAGATCTTGCACTTTTTGGAACTTCAATGGCTTTAGTCCAAGCTCATTTTTCAATATTTGCCGAATGGCATATTGCGATATGTTCAGCTCACGAGCCATTTTTCGGCCACTGCGACGCGGATTTCGTTCAATTCGCTTCTTCACTTTTCGAACCATTTCTGCCGATGTTGCTGTTTTTTTTCGTCCACTTCCTTGACGTCGGGCTACGCTACCAGTATCACGGTAACGAGCGATGGTACGAGACACAAAAGATTTATTCACTTTTAAATGCTGGAGGGCTCTAACGATAGCCACTTGTGGTTTTCCAGCCAAATGCAAAGCAATCACACTATCACACTTGAATTCCATCACAAATAACTTTTTTTCTGAAAAATTCCCACCAAAATGCTTTTGTGCGCTTGTAAATAATATAATGAGCTGTCACTAGAATAAATCTGACAGCTGTGGGACGAGCGGTTTAGAAATGACAGCAGTCTGAAGTTGGTTGCAGTTTTTTCATCTCACCTTGTACAACGATTTTTATCGTTTTTTCCCCACTGTGCAACGTTCTTTATGATGTCTCGGATGGAAAAGAGTGGTGGCCGATTGGAAAAGTAAAACAACCAATGCCGAACCTTTTCGGTTTTGGCAGATACCATCCATGCCATTTCGCTCATTAGTAAATGTTTCAGCACATACATAAATTAAAAGTCATCGTCACTAACCTTATTGAAGTAGTCATTTGTTTGCAACATCTCAATGACACAGAAAGCATACCTGAAAAGAGCAAAAAAAGAAACGTTATTAGTCAACATCAAGTTGGCAGTCAAGGAATGCATTTCTCTACTCTACTACTAAACCCCTATCCCATACAGACTCTCATACCGACATTCCAACGGCAAATATCTTCCGGTGCTACCTAGTGAAATCAATCATGAAAATTCAATCTGCTAGAAATAATTGAGTTCGATTTATGCAACACAGGATCATCAGCCCAGAAGCAGGGGTAGAATGCAGAATAGATGTTCATTCGCTGGCTTTCTACCGTGGCAGTTTTACTATTTTTTGCTGGAGGACAATTCTGTACCGAGGTCACGCCGAAAACAGAACTCAGGATTGATTTCTTCTTCAATCCCTATGTATTATAATTGATTGAAATGGAAGGTAAACTGGATTGTGTGTGGTGCTTTAAATAGACTTACGTTGTTAAGATCCTTAACTATTTGTGAACTGTGTGTCTGCGTTATACAATGGTAGCCACTGTGTTAACGTTCAATAGACTACAAGAGGGAATTTTTTATGTCAACTGCAGATCTACTGTTAGTTAGTTATTCAACGTGAAGCTCTGCCCTACCAATCGCCATGACAGTTACATTCAACTATAGCTCGGTGCACAAAACAAAACGGAGGACATCGGTAGCAAAGCTATCACCACGTTATCGTCCAATAATAGAGAGAGAGAGAGAGAAAAAAATGTTCGCTAAAAACAAAACGAGCACGATCCTAGCTCCAACTAAGGTAATTTACTAATAGTTTGCCCTTGTTAGGCTTCAGGAAGCATATCATATTAGGGTAGTTTCCTGTGTATACTCACAAACGCTGCCAAGTGTTATGGTTTTCTATTCCTTATCTTTAAGCAAAAGTTTGAGAGGATATCGATTGGGCAATAGTGAATTGCGATAATCATCAAAACCTGTTGGATTTATCGCAACGTCAACAAGCAATGCAGTTTTTTGCTTCACAGAATTTTCCTCGCACAATTTTCTGCTCTGCAGCCGAACGCGACGGGTCGAAGTCACATATTTCACGCTACCGCAAAACAATAAGCAAATTACCCTATTAAAGAAATAGTATTAGATACGGCACGAGAACACAGGAATTGCACACAATTCTTCATAGTTTAAACACCAGCGTGAATGACCGGGACGCCGAAAACCGAACACACGTTTCTCAGGCTCAGCTCGTTAGCACCAACTAAAAACGGTGCCGCGACGTTTGCATAGTCGTTGCCGGGTTCCACCTTAGCCGCCACTGCCAATGAGTGTTAGTTATTATGTATTCGGGAGAACGAGAGAACCGGAGTGTAACGTAACAGTTAACACCCCAATAGTGCATTGTGGGTTATGAAGGGTGTCACCGGATAGAAATGTTAGAGCCGGCGGAAGATTAAAATCAAGCTGCCAGAGCTGCTGATTAAAATTTACTGATTCAATCCTGCTCGTGGATCTGTTATAGCTCTACTGGACCTAATAATCGTTGATCAGAGTTGTAAAAATTTTTTTACATATAACGTGTCGCATAAGTTTTCTTGTTCCGTGGTGCTTGTCAAGTCACAACAGCAAAAGATTTTATAAATTTGCAACACTCAAACTAATCTCCTCCTACATCAAGTGTACTTTTTTCACATTACGTCTTCGACTTATCAGTGCATAGCAATCTATGTTGAGCCGTTACGCCTCTCAGTGGTTCAACAAAAACTGCTAAGCAAACGAAAGGTTATCTCTACTTGAGACACTTAAAGCGGGTAACGTGAAGACTGTCCCAGAAAGTATGGACGCACTTTGATTTCGCTGTAAATATTTCACAAGTGTTAGATATTCAAATTTTATTCGATATACTGATAATATTAGACTACAACAACAGAATATTATTCTCAACATTTGCTACTTAGCAATTGTAGACTAGCTGGCGCACCTTCTTGTGAACGTTCCTCATTAAATTCCGTACAGACTTCTTGGCGACAAGTTTTGAAAGCAATTTGGTGGGTTCATGTCTTTTGGGACGAAAGTGACATTTTTGGTAGTATACCATTCTACCGTTGATTTTGAGTAGTGGCAAGAAGCAAGATCTAGACAGAAGGCTTCGAATCATGGGTAGAAGTCGTTTTTGTAAACATTCCTTGATGTATATTTCGCTGTTCATTGAAGCAGTGGTGATAAAAGGTTTCGAAATCTTACCGCAGCTACAAATTTCTTGCCAGACCATAGCTTTCTTACCAAATTTTTCGACTTCAATCGATGTCTTGGACTGGTTTAACACTTGCCCTTCTCGCACCGTATAATATTATGGTCCCGGCAAGGATTTGTAATCTAGTTTCACGTAGGTTTCGTCGTCTATGATTATGCAGTTCAAATTTCCAGCAAGAATCGTATTGTACAGCTTTCGCACCCTCGGCCTGATCGATGCTTCTTGTTTCGGACTACGTT
The DNA here is from genome assembly GCF_030247185.1 of Malaya genurostris. NCBI lineage: Eukaryota > Metazoa > Arthropoda > Insecta > Diptera > Culicidae > Malaya > Malaya genurostris. The sequence continues at coordinate 234,302,016 of NC_080572.1, read as the reverse complement.
TTGGTTGTTTCTGCTTCTTATACACGGAAAGACCGATATCAGCATTTTGGCGAAAAAATTATCTGATTTTCTGATTTTAGTTAGTTATTTTTTAATACAACTAAAAAAATCTTACTTTTGCTAATTTAGATTTTTTTATTCTAATTTCCTTGATAATAATAAAATATTTATTGAAATGGCTATTTTTTTAGTTGAACTCACCAATTGTCATTTCTTAGCTAAGGCACACTTCATATCCATTCAACTAATTTTTTAGTTGAATTAGAGAAATAAAACGTTGTTTTCAACCAACATAAATGGTTGAATTGGTTTCTGCAATTTGCAGCTATATGGCGCTCTGTCGCCGAAATAACGCTAACATCGTAATGACTACTAGCCACTAGATGGCACACTACTACCGAAAAAAATTTCAGTAGCGGTTGTCTTTTCTATATTGGCAGGTATAAATACGATGTTGTATTGGAGAAAAAGACATAAGCGAAACATAAACTTCTTTTTGAACATTTTTCTTCTAAATCGCTGTTTTCTTCATTCGACTTCGCGAAATCGACTCTCTCACTAAAACTTTGAGCACTCGGAAAATAAAAACCGAATGCAAGTAGTACATCGAACGGCGTGGCCCGGAAGGTTGGAAGATACAAAAAACATCATTTGACATGTACAATTAGAGTGCAACATTCGAAACTCAATTCACTGTTCCGCGTAAAAACATTATTACGCACAATCGCTTCAAATGCGCACAAATTCTGAATAAATACACTTTCCACTAACAATTTACGTCATTTTTACAGAATTAGAATTTATATATGGATATATCGTAACACATGCGTAAAACATCTAAACAATTTGCAAGCAGTTTAAACAAGACTGTCCCTTTTAGCTTTTTAATGGATTGTTTTGTTTGACACTTCTCATGAATTTTGTGGCTAATAAACTGGTGATAGATAAATAGAAACAAATTTTCTGATTTTAAAAACAAAATTAGTTATCAATGAGAATTTCGTGTTGGATTGAAATATTGCTGGTTTGTGTCCAGAATATTCGCCAACTAAACAAATTCTTTAAAAGTAAGAGTTTTTTCCAGCAAAGTAAATTCTCAATTTTAACTAATTTCATAGTTATTTTGGAAATTTTGTTGTTAAAATCAACTAATTCAAAAACAGTAATACGAATTAGGCGCAGAGCTAATTTCGGTCGCTCCGTGTAGGTTCGAAGATTCAAACGTTCTTTAGCATGAAGAACATTTGACTTTGAAGTGCCCACTTTTTTGGCCACATCCCGAACTGAAACCTCCTTTTTTTGCTCGAACGCCTTCAGTATACGTTTATCCAACTGAGGGTTAGCAGGACCTTTTTTTCGATCCGTTTTCGGTTTATCCTCAAAGGAACTTCCTGATTGCATTTCGCACGGCTTTTTCACTTACTCCTTCCATTTTTGCTATTTTTCTCAGTCACAGTCCGCGTTCTGTGCACCATTTGTACACAATTTTCGACGTTGTTCTGCTGAAAGTCCATGCATTTCGAAACAAACGAATGAAAACGAATAAACAACTGCACAAGTGGTTGAAGAAGAGTGTAAATAACAGGACGCAGCCATAAAAATAGACAGATACTAAATCATTGCGAAATGGCAGCGGTTTTTGGTTGCGTCCATACTTTCTGGGACAGTCTTTATTAAAATTTGTTATTAATTTTTCAATTGAGTACATAATATGTCATGAATATTGTGTCATAATTTCAATTTAATTAGAGCAAAATTGACGAAGTTACGAGTATTTTTATACCTGTCAGATTTTAATACCTGTCCTGCGCTGTTGTTACATGATAGATGTTTCACTCTCTGCAGAATGCCTAATCTTACTTTTTTCCCCTTCAAAGAGTTCCAAAACAGTAAAAAATAGAAATTTTGAAGAACTCTCCCAGTGGTAGCAGTACTATCTAACTGACGAATTTGACGTTAACTCGAAGAAATGTTGGCAGCACCCTCTCAGATTTTAATGAAAATCGCTGTATATGAAGACTTTGTAACAAAAAACCACTTTCCATACTTTGTTTTTCCAAAAATGATCTAGACTGTCTTTAGAAAAGGGCCAAACCTTTTCTATCATTTTTTTTTTCAAATGGCTGTAGTCGAAAACTGATAAACCCTACAGAAAACGATTGTCTGAGTAATTTTTACAAAATTAGTTAAGTTTTCGAATAAAAACATGGAAACAACCCTAATCGACTCTGACACTGAAAAAAAATCAATTTTAAAATGTTTAAAGTCGATTTGCAAAAAAATAAACGTTTTTGATTTGGATGATATTTTGATACAAGATAGGTGATTAGGTTTTCTGTCTACGGTCGAAAATTCAAGAGTGCCGCTTTTAAGGAAAAAAAAGTTATTTGAACTAAACATTTCCTTGTCCGCACTGATTTTTTTCAGTGTAATTTTATCGAAAACTAAACCAATGAAAGTCATAATCAACTAAGAAATTTCAGTTGAAATCAATTTTCAGAGTAGATTTCACAGGTTTTTTTACTGCTAGTAACCTGAATTTAAATTAAAGTAAGATAAAGCGAGGGAATCACGCTCACATAGCTACACTCGTGCTTCTGCAGAAAAAAGCCTATGAAATTTCAACTAATAACATTTTATTATTTTTTTTATTTCAGATGATTCAGCACCAAGTTTTGAGGGACACCGCAATTCTTCTGGACTCCAAGGCACGTTCGAATAGCTGCTGAAAACGCTGTATTTTTCAATATTTCTTCGTGAAAATTTAATATAATATTCTTCGAATATTCCCGATCAAGTTGTTCCGAGCCACAATGCACAGTAGTCCGAAACGGGAAACTATGGCATCTAACGAATATTGATATTTGAAGCTTGACTAGTTTTTGATGAAAAAACCATCATAACTATTTACTGGTAGCTCATATGAAAAGCTTGGTTGAGCAAAATTGTGCACAATGATTAGTTCAATAACTCTTCTACAGACAACTTTTCGGTGGAACGTTTCACAAAAAAGTTAGAATAAAAAAAGTGATTTTTCAGGAGCCACCCTACTTTTACTTGGGAAAATTGATCTAACTCGATCAAATGAAGAGATATAGAGGTACTTTTTTCAACAAAGTTGCTCGAAATAAAATTTCCTACAACTTTATTGTACGACAAAATCATTTTTGAGTTCAATTAAGATAATTAGATTTTAGATTTCAATCTAAATGAGGACCACCCTAGTAACTTTTTTCATCAAAAGAAGCGCCATATGATTACAAACAACTTTTGTGAAGACACCAACTACAAAAAACTAATATTTGATAGTGAAAATATTTTTGTCGCGCTAATTTCCCGTTTCGGACCATAGTGCAATGTCTTCACTGATGAAGTCCCGAACGTAAACAAGTTTATGACATACTGGTCGTTTTCTGCAAGTAGTCATCTATGGATTTGGTAACAAGTTACCGGCTTGTACTAAGCGCACATGAATGTATGATTTTTGTGTGTTTCGTCTTCGACTCATCAATGCAAAGCAGTTGACGTTGAACTGCCACGCCTCACAGTAATTTAACATAAACCGCTAAGTAATCTAAGGTAAACGTATCATTTGATTCACACATTTTCTATTGAGCTTGTAGCTAATTATGAGCTGCTTCGACTTCCCCATATATTTGATGCCGAAGGGATAAATCTCCAAATAACCAGGAGAGTGTGCCACTTGAACAAATGTGTTCTGATTTCTGCTTGCGTTAAATTGTTTTTTTTTTACCTGGACGAGGATTTTTTAACCTGACAGAAAAGTTTTATTTTGTGATTTAAATTCGATTTTTGTACATTACATTCCTCGAAGAAGGTGCAAGCAAAATTTCAACAACAGACGACCTTGGTGGAATAAAGAGCTGGGCAATCTGCGGAATCGCTCGCAAACGATTTTTTCTGACATAAAATTAAGGCGATAAATTACTCGTACGGAATTTGAAATTCCAATTTGAATCATTGAACGCATCGTGTTTTCGGTTGTAAAGGGTGATTTTTTAAGAGCTTGAGAACTTTTTTAAACAATAAAACGCATAAAATTTGCAAAATCTCATCGGTTCTTTATTTTAAACGTTAGATTGGTACATGACATTCACTTTTTGAAGATAATTTCATTTAAATGTTGACCGCGGCTGCGTCTTAGGTGGTCCATTCGGAAAATCCGCTTTTTTATCGACAAATTTTGTTCAGCGATGAGGCTCATTTCTGGTTGAATGGCTACGTAAATAAGCAAAATTGCCGCATTTGGAGTGAAGAGCAACCAGAAGCCGTTCAAGAACTGCCCATGCATCCCGAAAAATGCACTGTTTGGTGTGGTTTGTACGCTGGTGGAATCATTGGACCGTATTTTTTCAAAGATGCTGTTGGACGCAACGTTACAGTGAATGGCGATCGCTATCGTTCGATGCTAACAAACTTTTTGTTGCCAAAAATGGAAGAACTGAACTTGGTTGACATGTGGTTTCAACAAGATGGCGCTACATGCCACACAGCTCGCGATTCTATGGCCATTTTGAGGGAAAACTTCGGAGAACAATTCATCTCAAGAAATGGACCGGTAAGTTGGCCACCAAGATCATGCGATTTGACGCCTTTAGACTATTTTTTGTGGGGCTACGTCAAGTCTAAAGTCTACAGAAATAAGCCAGTAACTATTCCAGCTTTGGAAGACAACATTTCCGAAGAAATTCGGGCTATTCCGGCCGAAATGCTCGAAAAAGTTGCCCAAAATTGGACTTTCCGAATGGACCACCTAAGACGCAGCCGCGGTCAACATTTAAATGAAATTATCTTCAAAAAGTAAATGTCATGTACCAATCTAACGTTTAAAATAAAGAACCGATGAGATTTTGCAAATTTTATGCGTTTTATTGTTTAAAAAAGTTCTCAAGCTCTTAAAAAATCACCCTTTATTACTGAGGTCATTTTTACGCGAGGGATACGTACCGCATAAAAAAACCGCGTGACTTCGGATATCCGCGTAAAAACCGCGCAAATTATGAAATTTGCGTAAAAAAACTCTCAAAACTTAAGGAAATATTGTTTGATGCCAGATATATTAGAAATGCATGAAACGGCCAGATATGGTAACATACACACCCTCATTCTTGTTTACGTCCGTATCCGCAATACGACGAACGGGTACTTTCGAACGAATACGAATAAGTCATTCTTGTTTTCACTCGAATGAATTCGAACGCGAAGCGTTTGCCACAAAATATTCAAATATCAGTAAACTTCTTAAAATAAATGCTAAGCCTTGATGTAATCAGTCCAATTCATGTGATTAACCATATGCGAAACGCTAGAATGTATGCCATTTTAGTTTCAAACGAAACGTGTATTCGAACATCATTCGTACGAACGAAATGTCCCATTCCCGTTTACGGACGAATAGACGAAATGCCGTGGTTTCGATTCGTCAGTTTAATGTTGCGAATCAACCGTTCGAACCCATTGAAGAAAGTTTAACCGATCTCTAACAAAATTATTTTCGAATCTAAAGGTGATTTGTAATCAAATCATAAATTTGTGTTTTGCATAAATCATTTAGAAAGCATAGCAGTATAGTAAAATGCTGTTTTTTCTGGGGAGCCTTTGAATATATGCGAGGTTCAAAGTTTTTACGCATCAATTTTACCTCTATTAAGTACTTTATGGAAAATACGCCATGGGTAAACATGCTTTATTTTATATCGAATGCATGATTTTACCAATGAAATAAATATGTAGGCTATCGAAAACATGACAAAATTGCAAGAAAAATGCAACATATTTTTCGCAGATACTACTGATCGGACTGCTATTTCAAATGCTTTTTTTTTACTTTGCACGAAGTTTAATTTGAAAATTTCATTTACCAACTTGAATAAAATTGGTCCTGAGTACGATATTTATTTATTATGTAGCATTCGTCACTTCCTTGATGCTTGGAATCTTCCTAAAAAAACTACCTGCGCTGCCGATCCTTCTTTTGCACAGGAGTCGTGTACGTACACGTTCGAGTGAAAACAAGAATGGCTTGTTCGCATTCGTTCGAAAGCATGTGTTCGTCGTATGGTCGAAACGGACGTAAGCAAACATGATGATACAAAATCAGTGAAAAAAACAAGTCAAATAACAAATAATATCAAAGATTTTTATTTACAACTCAAATCTGTACCAGAACTGATAGTTTAAAGTTGGATGGGCGTTGTTTTTATGCATGTACGATGTTTAAAAGTGTGAATGATTCGAACGTAAACGGGAATACGAATTTGCTATACTTTCGAACGTATCGCATACGGTCGTAAACAAGAATGAAGCTAATAATCTAAAAAATGTTTTTTGAAAAAGTTCGACTTTGGAACTTTCCGAAATCGAATTTTTTTTTGGATGCCAAATGTCTTAGAAATGCATGAAAAGTCGAGATCCAGGGTACCCAAAAACATCAACAAAAAAACGGCAACAAATTGACGCAGTTTACTTTGACTTTTCAAAAGCTTGCAATCGTGTTCCATATCAGCTATTAGTGGAAAAATTGAGACGGAGCGGATTCCCTGAATGGATAACTAATTTGATTATGTCATATCTCACTGATCGAAGTGCTACCGTACGAATCGGAACAGTACTCTCTGAATCCTTGAACGTTACACTAGGGAGCCACTCGGCCCACTCCTCTCCGTTCTATTAGTTAACGATCTTTCCAGTGTATTGTCGTCATTTAAAGTAATGTATGAAGATAATTTCAAACTCTATCGCATCATCACAAGTCTCTCAAAGGCTCTTCGTTTTTGATCTACTGACTGATAACATCGATTGTTTGTGTATATTATCTATTTGATTTTAATATTAAAAAAGACCCCTTTACGACGATGAGGCATGCCCGATGAAGGAAGCAGATTCTTGAGTACTCGTCATATTTCCGAGAAAAAAAAGAAAGTTATCGCCATTCAAAAGCCGGGGAAACCAGCTTCCAATCACAACACACATAGACCCATTGCAATGTTGTCCTGCATCAGAAAATTGTTCGAAAAAAATATTCTACGACGTCTCGACACTTGGCTTCCGTAGAAATAAAGGGACGAATGATTGCCTTGCATTACTTTCGTCTGACATCCAAATTGCCTTAGCTCGAAAACAACAAATGACCTCTGTATTTTTAGACATTGAAGGAGCATTTGATTCAGTTCTTTCAGACAAGCTCCACCAACATGGACATACACCGGTTATAAATAATTATTTGCACAACTTTTTTTAGAGAACTGCATGTATTTCTCACATGGCGATTTGGCAACAATCAGGATTAGATACATGGGTCTCCCGCAAGGCTCATGCCTCAGTCCGCTCCTGTATAATTTCTATGGAAACGACATTGACAGCTGTCTAGTAACCCCATGTACACTAAGACAATTGGCAGATGATGGTGTAGTTTCAGTTACTGGACCCAAAGCTATTGATCTGCATAAACCATTGCAAGATACCTTAGATAACTTGTCCGTTTGGGCTGTTCATCTGGGTATCGAATTATCTGCGGAGAAAACAGAGCTGGACGTCTTCTCAAGAAAGCATAATCCCGCGCAGCTTCAGCCTCAACAGGTTTTGGCTTTCAAATACCTCGGGGTGTGATTTGATTCCAAATGCACGTGGGGAGGACACATTAGGTATCTGATAACAAAATGCCAACAAAGAGTAAATTTTCTTCGAACAATAACAGGATCTTGGTGAGGTGCTCATCCGGAAGATCTAATAAAATTGTATCAGACAACAATACTTTCAGTGATGGAATATGGATGCGTTTGCTTTCGTTCCGCTGCAAACTCTCATATTATCAAGCTTGAGCGAATTCAGTATCGTTGTTTGCGAATTGCTGTAGGTTGCATGCATTCGACACATACAATGAGTCTTGAAGTTCTTCCATTGAAAGATCGTTTTTGGGAGCTTTCATCGCGACTGCTAATAAGATGTGAGGTACTGAATCCCCTGGTTATTAATAACTTCCAAAGGTTAGTTGAGATTCAATCTCAAACAAGATTCATGACAGTATATTTTAACCATATGTCACAGGAAATCAACCCTTCAAGATATATTCCTATCCGTGTCAGCCTCCTAAATGTCCCTGACTCAACTTTATTTTTCGACACATCCATGCAGCGCGAAATGCGTGGAATCCCGGAGCACCTACGCTCGATGGAAATCCCAAAAATATTTTCAAAGAAGTTGAGGCATATTGACTCTGAGGAAATATTGTACACGGACGGATCACGAATTGAAGGGGCTACTGAGTTTGGTGTATTCAACAATAATGTTTCGGTCTCATTTAGGCTTCAAGAACCTGCATCTGTTTATATAGCAGAGTTAGCAGCAGTTCTTTATAGTTTGAGTGTAATCGTCACATTATCTCCAAACCATTATTTTCTCTTCACAGATAGTCTGAGTGCAATTGAAGCCATTCGCTCAAACGCTGCTGGCAAAAATGAACCGTTTTTCTTGGGCAAAATAAAACAGTGTCTGAACGACATATTGAACAATAATTATCAAATCACAATAGTTTGGGTCCCGGCTCATTGCTCCATTCCAGGCAATGAAAGAGCCGATATTTTAGCCAAACGTGGTGCTATTGAAGGTGAAATTTATGAGAGACCGATTGCTTTCAACGAATTCTATAGCGCGACTCGCCAAAGAACACTTGCCAGCTGGCAAGCTTCTTGGGATAACGATGATCTGGGTGGGTGGATGCACTCAATTATTCCTAAAATATCGACAAAGGCATGGTTCAGGGGACTGGATGTGAGTAGGGATTTCATTCGTGTGATGTCCAGACTCATGTCCAATCACTACACGTTAAATGCACATCTTCTTCGAATTGGACTTTCCGAGACTAATCATTGTGCTTATGGCGAAGGTTATCGCGATATTGATCATGTCGTTTGGACATGCGTGGAGTATCGTGATGTCATATCTCAACTAATAAATTCCTTGCGTACCCAAGGTAGACTATCCAATGTCCCAGTTCGAGACATTCTGGCTTATCGTGACCTTTCTTACATGAAACTTCTTTATCATTTCATAGAGCCAATTAAAGTTTCAATTCAATAACTGACCCTTTTGAGGGTTAGTTCTGACTCCTACTGCGTCCATTAGTTCATCCAATAGCAAAATTTTAATAAAAATGATGTGCTGATAAAAACAAACTCAAAATAGGTTACGAAATCAACAACAAAATGTTTAAAAATTTCAGCTTATTTTATAATTTAATCAGTTAATGTTTTTGTTCAAATAATGTTCTTAAGTAGATTTAATAAGGGGCTGGGGTCCACTAGGAGATTGATAGTACCTATTAGCTCTCTCCGGACTATACCAGCCTAGATGTCGTGTGGAATCCGGCGGAAAAAAATGAACCAAGAATAGATCCACTGGGTTCCTGCTTCCATGTCGTAAAAGGCGACAATTGCAGGAGTTTCTTTTTCCGTTCAGTTATCAGATATTTTCAATGTTTTACTTCTGATTACTCTATTTTACTAAATCATCTCTTTATTCAACCTATCAATTTCCGTCTAGCTTCGGAGAAAAGTTTTATTAGGAATGATTTCTTCTTCCATGTTATTGATTGTCTTTCAGGATTATAAAATGAATGATAAAATTCAACCATTGCGCAAATCCGTTTATATTACAAAGTTAATAACAGAGATAACATATATCGGTATTTGGAATACATAGTAAAAAACACTTGATATTAATATTTCAAACAGTAAATTAATATTTTTCTCGGTAGCCGGCTGCCCAGATCAACTAATACAACCAATTAATAATTTTAATTAACAATTAAAATAATAAAGCGGAAATAATAAAGAATCAAGACGCGTGTGAAATCTGTTGACCTTTGTTTGGTGATTTAAAATGATTTTATAATAACTGTTTAGAATATTTCAATGCAATGAATCAACTTTTTTGTTTAAATCCTATTCGCTCGTTTATTTTGTATCACGTAGTTTCATTTATAAAAACGTACTTAATCCACCTAGCAGTGAGATGATACCTTTTTTTTATCAATCCACATGTGTTTTTTTTGCATGACTAAAAAAAACGCGAAAGGTAGATGCATAAACGAGTGACTGCATACTCAACAGCCGGCTGTCCGGAGTTTTGTCAATTTCGGAGATTGACTGTTTTGTGCATTATATTGCCAGCACAAAGTAACACATAAAACGATAATACTTTAAAACATTCTTGGTAGCCGGCTACCCAGAGCAATAAACACATGATAACATTATTAAAACATTTACTAACAAAGTATCCTCTCCTGTGATGCATGTGGGAATGCAGAGGATTCCTCGGTTCCTAGTAGCAACATGCATCGAACTAACAATCCTTTCCCTCCCAAGTAGATCTGCATTCGGACGTGGCCGGCGTCGGTATTGATCAGCATGCATGGTTCAATACAGTTTGCACAGTGTGAAACAATGTGTTATTCCCAAACATGTTACTTCAAAAAATCATTTTGCAATCTCAATTGGTCCAGATCAATAACGGAGTAGCAACACACGGGCGGTCTCTAATGCTAATGCTAATGCTAAAAATAATGTTCTTAAGTAGATTTAATAATAAATAACGAAATACCTAATGTGATATTTAAGAAACAAGAAGAATATGTTTTATTAAACTCAAATCGTTGTGACTATATTAGTATTATATTAGGATAAGAATTCTATGTAAAAGTGATGCTACGGGGAAGAAAAGCTTATGTAAATTGCCTTAAGAAATAATGGCAATGGCGATTGGTATGACAGCCATATCATTGAAGTCGATAAGTCCCAAGTATTCCTTCTATAATAATAAGTATTTGTGTCCGATGCAAGTTTACAATGACATAGCATAAAATTAAAATCAACTTTGGGAAATTCGATTTGATGCTTTATCACTTCCCAGCCACTGCTCGAATATAAGCGACACTAATCGGAAACCGATCCGTAATGCTCATAAGCATTCATTTACACTCAGTTCCTATCGTGACCACATACCTTTATAATGAACAGCTACATCCGGAACGGCAACGTGGTTCTATAACAATAAACGGATGAATGACGAAGAAACAAACTAGTCTGACAACGAACGAAGCGGATCTTTTCACCGCTTATCAAACAATCGCTAAATACCGCGATAGGAAGCAGCAGTAGTATCATGCATATCCTTGTCCTATTCACCACGGATTGAGCGGGAGGATTGTTGTAGTACTCATCTTCTGTTACTCCGTACCATACCACCTACCGAGCCGAGTTTGATGGTGGCCGATCCAAGAAGTATCAAACGGCCGAAACCGTTTTCTTTCGCCGTCGACTCAGCCGTGTTTGGCGCACGTGGTACGAAATATGGAAAACAATTTTCCCGTTTCAGTCCTTTCCAAGGAACCGTGGCGTGCACATCGTATTGTTTCGCGTGTTATGAGTGGCTCCATTGGAAAAACCATTGCTTTGAGACAGCTCTTCAGCTAGGGACACGGTTGAAATCCTTTGTGGGTGCGTGTTAGTGAATGGTGAGGATAGTTTTGTTTGGGTGCGTTTCATTGCCATCACAACCAAGCAGCTGTGCATCAACACGGGGGTGGGACACGATGATAATGATCGTCATCAGTCTCCTCATCATCGTGGGGCCTAGCATCAACGTCTAACATCTAAGACGTCATGAACCAGCAGGTTGTTGGCTGAATGTACTAAATTATCGGATACCTCCACACTATTTTTTCCCCATTCTCCTGGGGAGGAGATTATAAACACTACATTCGCCCACACCCACCCGCTGACAGTAGTCACACGGTTCAGGATTCAACGGTTTCGAATGAGCGAATTAGTTCTTGAGTAAACGGCTTTACGGTAGGACCGAGAGCAATAGCCCCGAAAAAAAAACTTGAAATCAGTTCGCAATTTTATCGTTAGTTCAACCGGATATCCTGGAAATGTGCTACCAGCTTCAACACTCGACACATAGGAAACTTTGATTGATGTCCGAATAATGTAATCAACCACGACGAAGAGAAAAAGAAAACATAACGAATCGTGAAAGTGAAAAAGCCATCGCACTGAATTATTTATGATCGATTGTTTGGCATATCCGTAGCTACCAGCCAAGCAGTGGAGTGGTGATTATTATTACGTATAATTTCGCGCGAAATTCTATCGAATCCCGGTGGTGTGAACTCATAGTTAAAAAACGATTCGTTACCAGCTGAGGTTGAAGTGTTTGGCCTTGGATTCACCGGTAAAAAGTTGCGTAGTACGGCGAATTCGGCTACGGCGGGAAACAACAGAAAGTGTTTGGCACTTTTTCGAGTGGAGTTCTGCTATCGATCTAGTACTACCCCAAGTAAGTACTCGATGCCACGGATATGCTGCCTAGCCCATTCCGGTGTGTGGTATGACAGCCGCCCTCCGAAACGAAAACAGATCGCACATTTTGGCAAACATTTTACCATTGTTTGTGCATGGGAAAAGGAAAACCAGTAAGAGTAAGAGAGGGGAAAATTACGGAGGAAAGTATACGACGTCAAATTAACATTTATATAGCTGTTAAGAGGCCGTTCTGGAGATAGGGTAGTGCTGAATGGACGCTGCTATTATCAATATTATGATGTTTGACGCCTTCTAAATGTTATCAGTTATACTTCTCATAAAGAGGCTGATACAGGAGCCTGTATTATTCTTCTGGCATACGGATCAGATTGAAGATTTCCGGCATAACTTTAAAAAATTTAATAGTTATGCTCATGTTTTCAACGAAGAGCAGAACTTTTTAAGAACAATAGTCGTCTCGAATTCGAAAGGTTTGAAAAAATTTCAAGTGAATATTTTTTGTTTAAAAAATCAATATTTTTAGTTTATTTACAACATATGAAATACGTCCTTTTAAAATGGATGGTATCAGAACTAATTGGCCCTAGAACAACAGCTTAATAATGCCTCATGTGTAACAATCAATGAAAACGAATATCGATTCTAGCTGTTGCATATTTTCTATTCCCAAGAAATAATGCTCAGTTTAAAGCCTAAATATTTGGATTACGTTCCTAACATTTCTTAAGTGTAAAACAACTGTCATCCGTTAAACTTTTGCATTCCATTTTTGAAAATCGATTAAAAAACTTGTTTAAGCCACGTGACGTGCTTAGTTCAATTTTAACACTCCTAATACCAAGCCTAAAAAAGTTACGCGGAGCACCAAGCCTCAAAAAACGTTGGAACGGTAACTTTGAGCTATCATAGCTCAGTTGTTACTATTTTAAGTATATCATTATTGACGATCGTTTAGGAAAAACTAATGAAAATCTCTTTTTTCCCGTTCCAAGTTTTTTTTTCAAGCTCAAAATGTGCCCTATCTGCATTCATGCGGCACCTGCATCGCGAATCGGATATTGAGAACTTCAACTTTATCGAGTCATAGCTTTGTTGTTAGTCAACTGATCTTCAAATTTGTTAACCATTGGAAAGGCACTACTTTCAGAAATAAAATGCACTGAAAAAAACGAAAAATAGGGTTGTCCACCCAAAGTTATAATAAAAACTGTAGATAGATGACCTTAAAAAAGGTGAGACGTTTTACAATGATCGTTAATATCTATCTCGAAATTCAAATCGATGACCTATATTTTTTTTTAACACATCATTCGATTGCTAGTGATACCAGCTACAATTTTCGCTCAACTATAATTCCTGCACTATCAAAAGAAAACATTAAAAAATCGACGAATTTATAAACATATATGATTTTTTCATTTTTCCACATGTTTGTATATAACTCAAAAATTAAAGCGATGACATGTACATTTTTCTACTCCAAAATATTGAAATCATTACCAGAAACAACGTATTAATGAACAAAATTATATATCCGTTCAAAGAATCTCAAGAAATTTGGTACAAATATAGTGAATTTCTATTATTGGGAAAAATTTGCAAAAAAATAACAAATCAAAACTTTGAAATTTTATGACATATATTTTTCTATTATTTTAGTTGGAAATTTATTAAATTTACAAAAAAAAACTGAAACTTGGATTTCACTGAAAATCTTAAAAAATTTGGTAAATATACCTAAACTCTAAAAATAATTATGTTTTTGTATTGGACAAAAGATCTAAACAATTTTTAAGCACAACCCAAACGCAATTGATAACTACAAAAATTAGGTTTTTTTTGTTTTAGGTTTTCCGTAAATTCTCAAAAAATCGGTAGAAGATCAGAAATTTCGCTGTATTTGTACCAAATTTCTTGAGATTCTTTGGACGAATATACAATTTTGATCATCAATACATTGTTTCTGGTGATGATTCCAATATTATGAATCAGAAAAATGTACATGTCATCACTTTAATTGTTGAGTTATATAAAAACATGTGGAAAAAAAAAATGAAAAATTCATATATATTTATAAATTCATCGATTTTTTAAAGTTTTCTTTTGATTGTGCAGGAATGGTAGTTGAGCGAAAATTGTAGCTGGTATCACTAGCAATCGAATGATGTGGAAAAATATATAGGTCATCGCTTTGAATTTCGAGATATTTACGATCATTGTAAAAAGTCTCATCTCTACAGTTTTCATTATAACTTTGGGTAGGAAACCCTATTTTTCGTTTTTTGCAGTGCATTTTATTTCTGGAAAGTACCTTTCCAATGATGAACAAATTTTGAAGATCGGTTGACTAACAGCAAAGTTATGACTCGGTAAAGTTGAAGTATTCAATATTTTCTATGCGACGTTTATGCCAAAGGAAAGAAAATAGGAAAGCAGATAGGGCATATTGGGCGCGTGAAAAAAAACTTGGAACGGGAAAAATCAAATTTTCATTGGTTTTCCTTTACCAATCATCTCCAATAAAGTTTTTGAATCAATCTACGAACTTCACAAAATTCGAGGGTGTAAAATTTTTTGAGATTCGATGAAAAACAGCTGAGCTATAACAGCTCAAAGTTACCGTTTCAAATTTTTTTGAAGCTTGGTATTTGGAGTGTTAACTAAGCAAGCTGTGTGCTAGACGGTGGCGTTTTCTTCTTCCGTACCAGCACGTACCGATGCGTACTGATATTGCATAATTTTGTATGACAGTTTGAAAGTTTTGATACGCATAGCACAATAATTTCCAGGAACCAGAAGTCGGATCTGGATGAAGTTGCACAGTATCTTTCAAGACAATGAGAACCTCAGAATCGGTTCAACCGTTGCTCAGAAATCGAAGTGAGTTCCGTTTTTGGAGCTTTTTTTCACTATTACCGGTGCGTTCGGAAGAAGAAACCGGGGACTAGTAACCCCAAAGTAGGTTTAAATATCCACTAACTAACAAGGTTTGTCAACTAGATGAATTTACCAATGAATTTTATAAAAATTTGCATTTCGTTTCGCCATCACTTTTGACAAAATCCTCATGAAATTGAAAATTTTTTACTTATCGCGCTGTAATACCGGAACCAAAAGTCGGATCTAGATCAACTTTCGGGGATTTAAAAAAAATTCAAGACCTTTCATTTGCACCTTAGTTTGTAAAAATGAAGATTTTTCGAATTTTCTCATAGATTTGCACATATTGTCTTGTAATTCCAGAACTGGAAGAAGGATAAAGATAAAATTTTTGGGACCATGAGACCTTTCGTTTGAATCTTAGTGTGTAAAAATCGGTCACGCCATCTCTGAGTGAGAATTGTTTTCATTTTTTGGTGCATATCACCCGGTAGTATCGGAACCGGAATCGGATCGGGAAAAAATTCACACAAAACAAAGTAGAATGAACCTGTACGTCTGTTTAGCGGTTTATGTTGAACTGCTAAGTTGCATTATCAGGATAGTACAAACAGCTAATGCACTGAAGAATTGAAGAAAACATTTGGAAAACCGTAGCTTTTTTTTAAGAAAACTTAATCCACCTAGTGATGTGATAATGCTTTTCTTTTTCTTAATAACATTATCATGATTTTGTCGTGAATACGACTTACTTTACTATGGGGCGCCTTTTCAAAACTTACCCTCTGAGAGAGTGATAAGTTTTTGATCGTGAATATCTCCTGTTATATCTAACGAATCAACATAATTCTTGCTACATGCCATCGGAAATATGATCACAATTTTATGATAAAACTTTCAGTTGTGTGACATATTCTTAAATAGTTCACAATTAAACTTTTCTGAAATGTTTGGTACAGGGTGATTTTTTAAGAGCTTGAGAACTTTTTTAAACAATAAAACGCATAAAATTTGCAAAATCTCATCGGTTCTTTATTTTAAACGTTAGATTGGTACATGACATTTACTTTTTGAAGATAATTTCATTTAAATGTTGACCGCGGCTGCGTCTTAGGTGGTCCATTCGGAAAATCCGCTTTTTTATCGATAAATTTTGTTCAGCGATGAGGCTCATTTCTGGTTGAATGGCTACGTAAATAAGCAAAATTGCCGCATTTGGAGTGAAGAGCAACCAGAAGCCGTTCAAGAACTGCCCATGCATCCCGAAAAATGCACTGTTTGGTGTGGTTTGTACGCTGGTGGAATCATTGGACCGTATTTTTTCAAAGATGCTGTTGGACGCAACGTTACAGTGAATGGCGATCGCTATCGTTCGATGCTAACAAACTTTTTGTTGCCAAAAATGGAAGAACTGAACTTGGTTGACATGTGGTTTCAACAAGATGGCGCTACATGCCACACAGCTCGCGATTCTATGGCCATTTTGAGGGAAAACTTCGGAGAACAATTCATCTCAAGAAATGGACCGGTAAGTTGGCCACCAAGATCATGCGATTTGACGCCTTTAGACTATTTTTTGTGGGGCTACGTCAAGTCTAAAGTCTACAGAAATAAGCCAGTAACTATTCCAGCTTTGGAAGACAACATTTCCGAAGAAATTCGGGCTATTCCGGCCGAAATGCTCGAAAAAGTTGCCCAAAATTGGACTTTCCGAATGGACCACCTAAGACGCAGCCGCGGTCAACATTTAAATGAAATTATCTTCAAAAAGTAAATGTCATGTACCAATCTAACGTTTAAAATAAAGAACCGATGAGATTTTGCAAATTTTATGCGTTTTATTGTTTAAAAAAGTTCTCAAGCTCTTAAAAAATCACCCTATATAAACGAGTATCAAAGAAGATAAATCATAAGGCGCGTTTGCCTTTCTCGTATTTTGAAAGCTCATAGCTCAGTGATCTGTAGAAGGATTTATATAATCTAACTACCAATAGAATCGAAAATCTTCAACTTGAACGTGTATTACAACAATATTGAAGTTTTTCAATAGTACACTATTGAAAAACCTGTTTGATTTAACCCATGACAGCACCAGCCAATCAGAACGCGAGATGTCTGTATCTATACAAGAGCATCCATATAAAAGTTGAATGGTTCATTTTTCCTACCATTTGCTGAGCAACTCTTCCCGAAACAAGACACACGACAGTAACATCGAGGACCTGTCGTCTCATTGTTTCCCGATATGAATGCACGAGACACCGTCAGCACAATGAAACCGAAAAAGGCAGCCAAAAAGTCCAGCAAGGCCCATTGCCGAAACAAGACACACGAGAACCATCTCAGATCTCAATATTTCCTACCAAAAGATTCATCAAGATGGGAGTTAAAATAATTTGCACCGTCACTAACACATTCAATTACGAACGGCAATGCGAAAGCGAAAGTGATGATTTTGAACACATCTTTATACTAGTTTACAAATATGCCGTGCGAAACAGAGTTGCCACAGATCAATATGTATTTTTGTCGCGATTACTTTAGTATGCGGCCGAAAACAAAAATTGTTAGAACAAATGTTTCCACTTGATTTGCGCATTCTACTTTCCAGGCGTATCAGAACTGGCTAAACTTAAAGCAATTCGAAATATTTCTTTATCACAGTGATGTGGTCATCCTGAAAAGGACGGGGTTTTCAACGGATGGCCAGCTGCAGATGGCGAGGGATGATTTTCGTTTTCGTTGTCATGGGCAGCGTTACCGGCCAATTCCAACACTTCGGCAACCAAGTACTCCATCACTGCCGCCATATAGACCGATGCACCAGCACTGACACGCTCGGCGTAGTTCCCCTTCCGAGGCAAACGATGGATTCTGCCGCCAACTGGGCACTTCAGACCAGCACGGTTTAAGCGGGACTTTGCCTTGCCCTTAACTGTTCCTCCTGTGTGCGTGTTTCTGCATAAAAATTCCACAATACGCAGTTAACAGCTCGACAACCAATTCAGTACTGGCTGCCGCTCATTTTTGCATAAATATCTGTTTATTAATCTTATTTTTGTGTATTACATCAACATTTTACAGTACAAGTGTTTTGACCCTTTGGCCTTTCATCTTTGTTGTTCATACGATTCGTTATTAATATTAGGTGTTTTAGTTACTCTTGTTTTACATACTAATGTTTAATCATAATATTTATTTTAATTATTTATAAAATGTCTACCTACTTATAACTATCCTTAACCTAATACGTACAAATTTTGAATTATTTGTATTTCAGAGATTGAGCACCTCTCTTCAAATTTCGTGCAGTATTGTTCGAATTTTTGTTCTAGTATATCCAGTGAGGCCATCTCATGTACTTCACTAGTTCTTGTCCAAGGGGGTAGATTTAGAATCATCTTTAAGATCTTACTTTGAATGCGCTGAAGCCTAAGTTTGTGTGTTCGTGCACAGCCCCGCCAAACAGGGACTGCGTATTCAATTGCGGGGTATATGATTTGTTTATAGACAGCCATCTGATTTTTCAGGCATAGTTTAGATGTTCTACAAATCAGCGGATACAGAGACCTAATGAGTATGCTGCATTTTTGAATGATTTTGTCAACATGTGACCTGAATATCAGATGTCTGTCAAAGGTGAGTCCTAGATAGATAACTTCATCGGACCATTGAATGACCTCATCACCGAATCGTATTCTGCATTCGTCTGATGGAACAAGTTTTGGAGATCTTGAATGTGGAAACAAGATGACCTGATTTTTTGCTGCATTGATCACAATTTTCCAGCTTGTAAAATATTCCGTTAAAGCGTCCAGACCTGTCTGTAGTTTATTCTTCAGAGCATTAATGACACGACCTTTGTAAAGAATGGCAGTATCATCAGCAAATTGTGACAGAACACCACCACCTGGAAGAGGTGGGATGTCTGATGTGAAAATGTTGTATAGAATGGGACCTAGGATACTTCCCTGGGGTACACCAGCAGGAATAGTAAATCTTTCTGAAAGTGCATTATTCAGAGAAACCTGGAATGCTCTATCTGCAAGATAATTTTTGATAATTTTAATAAGATACATGGGAAAATTATACCGATGCAGTTTGAACACCAGTCCATCGTGCCACACATTATCGAATGCCTTTTCAATATCCAATATTGCCATGGCAGTCGTTTTGGACACTGATTTGTTTTGCTGGATGACGTTGTTAACCCTTGTGAGTTGGTGGATGGTGGATCTTCCTTTCCACTTCCGGTTCCAGAGATATAATGATATAAGTGACGTAACCAACAAAAAGCATTTTTTCCGCACAATTTTCTCGGAGATGACTGAATCGATTTTTACAAGCTTAAGCTCGTTTTAAAGCTACTATTGGGTTCTGTATCAAGTTCGAAGATCAATTGGCTGTCACTGCTAGTTCCAGAGATATAATGGCATAAGTGACGAACCGACAAAACGCATTTATTTTCTCTCTGCTCACTTTTCTCCAAGATGGCTGAACCGATTATTACAAACTTAGGCTCGTTTAAAAAATTACTTTTGAATTGTGAATCAAGTTTGAAGATAAATTGGCTGTCACTTTCGGTTTCGCAGATATATGGTATAAGTGACGTAACCGACTAAACGCATATTTTCTAGTCGCTCAATTTTTTGGAAATAACTAAGCCGATTTATACAAGTTTGAACTAGTTTGAAAGCTGCCATTGGATTGTGAATTAACTTCGAAGATCAATTGACTGTCACTGCCGGCTACGTAGATATAAACGTATAAGTGACGTCAGTCACGTACCCAGAGGGGGGGGGGGGGCTGGCCCCTTCCGAAATTAAAAACAGATACATGATTATTTAGAAGGTCTCAGACATGTGTTACAGAAATAACAAGACAGTAAATGTAAAGAAATGTGATACAATAACAGTTCCAAAGGGAAAGTTTAAAGTGTCTGTTAAAAACACCCGTAAAAGGCACACCGAGAGTTAGGTACATAAGCAATCTTCAGTAACATTATTTTTTTATCTATGGGCCCCTCCCGAAACGAAATCCTGGGTACGGGCCTGAGTGACGTAAACGACAAAACGCGTTTTTTCTCATTGCTCAATTTTCTTCGAGATGACAAGCTTGAACTAGTTTGAAAGCTGCCATTGGGTTGTGCAACAAGTTCGAAGATCAATTGACTGTCACTTCAGGTACCGGAGACATAACGGCGTACGTGACATAACCGGCAAAACGCATTTATTTTCTCTCATCTCAATTTTCTTTGAGATGGTTCAACCTTTTATAACAAACGTAGACTAGTTTTCGAAAGCCACTGAAAACAAATTTGTGTTAGTGAAACAAGTTCGAAGATCAATTGGCTGTCACTTCGGGTTCCGGAGATATACTGGTATAAGTGACGTAACTGCCAAAACATGTTTTTTCTCTCAGCACGTGTTTCCAAGAAGTAACCAATGATCAAGGTCAAATGTACTATTTCTGATATATTTGGTATCGAGAATGTTGTCGAATCTGCGTTGAGTAACGCTTCTCTGAACTAACTGGAACAATCAGAATGAATTTGTGTTAAATATCAGCCCAGATTAATGAGAAAAATATGTTTTGTTAAGACTGTTTGAATGACAAAAAAGCATTATCACACCACTAGATGGATTAAGAAGAGGGTTTTTTGTGTTCCAAATACACTTATTTGTATCTGTGCGGAATATGATTACGAAAATAATTGCTTGAGAATTTTGTATGCCCTGAAAAAAACCGTTTAGTTTCAACGATTTGTGTCTTAGTCTTTTGTTAAGACGTAGATCCGTTTAGTTTGTTGGACGAATTCCGATATGAATGAATGCTAAGTCTGGTTGAGACGCTCTGTCTTCATTTAAACACACACATACATTGAAAAACGAAATTTCAATTAAAACATTGTCCTGTCGTGCGAGGTGTTAACGAACCGCACAGAGTGCAAATCAGTGCAATACTAGTTCTTGTTGTTTAAGGGTTACTATTAAAATAGTATCGCCTAAGCTATTCGAAATGTAAAATGAACTTACGGATACTAAATTGTCACTTCTATTACGAGAATGGCTTGAAAAACAGAGAAACTCAGATATTGTTCGTAATCAATTGAAGTTTCGAACATTAATTATCTAAAATATATAATTTGATCTACTGTTAATTGATGAGAAGAAATACTTCCTAGCAATAGATGTAATGATATCGAGAAGTTTTTAAAAACTGGTCCAGCTGTAGATGTTCAAAACCTGACCACTGTTAGTACGGTCTCATTTTCCGAGTTTTTAATTTACATCCCTTGTAAAGAAAACGAAGACGTAGTCCTACGTCAAAAAAGTAAAGTATCCAGTACAAAATTACCAAATCCAGAAAATATCCGGATGCGGTGTAAACGGCTGTAAAATATCGACAGAAACGAAATTTTGTTTACAACTCATTAGAAAGGTTACGAATGACAATGTTTCAAATCGGTACTTTGGTATTCAGGTATTCCTCAGTTTTAAGAAAGTTAACTTAAAAAAGTTTACAGTTTAATCAACTCAAGTAAGAAAACAGCCCAGCATATCGCTGTGAGTTGCTGTGCACAGAACGCGGTGCCAAAGCTACAAATATTTTTTTTTTCCTTTTTTTCATTATAAGCTCCACAAAAAAACGACATTCATGACAAAACATCATTTCTTAATTTGCCACGTCGACTAGGAAATTGACCCACGCGACGATAACGAGTCCCTCCCTGTGGCACAAAGAGCATCGGCCTGGGTCACACAGTGGACGGGGAAGAAACCAATAATTCATAATGTGTGAAATTTTTCGAGTTACTCCTAAGCGACGCTTCTTAACTCTTAACTATCAATTGATTGCGTTGCAGACACAGCAATTATTTTTATTGCTATAAAAAGTTAAATGTGAATTTTCCAGAAATTAGCGAAATCATTCCTAAATCCTTTTATCTACGATTCGATAGAAACAGTAGCGAGTATTAATTTGAATCTTCAAATTTATCCTTCAATACCAACTTAATCCACTGTGCGGCGGTCAAAGTGTTTCGTGTTTTCAGGAGTTTCGTTCGTCGAACGAGGGTGAACAGCGTAGTCTAGCGGGTCAAATTATTGGCTGAAGTTCAATGTTTCTCGCTGTGTCATTGTTGTGCCACAATTCAAAGGGACCTGTGTTACGTAAGTTTTAATTGTGTAAAAAGCATATTTAGGCACAAGGATGCATCTACACGGGAAACGAATAGGATACGGTCTGATTATTTCCACGAAAGGAGCTGGGGCATCCGAAATGATTGATTGAATGTTCATAGCGGTACAATGGCGACGAATTAGAAGAAATTTCTGTTGGACGTGATTCTTTTTGAACAACGTTTCAGCTTGCGACGAAGGTTTTTGAACTGAATATTTATAATGCCACTAGCTGAATATCCCAGCATATTAGTGGAAAACATTTTGTACGATTTAAAATTTGTTCAAGCTAGTACCTAGTAACAAACAGAAAAAATATTTTGTTTTTCAATGCTACAGGGCAAGTTCATTTTTATGAACTTATGATACCAACGAAAAGCATAACATTTGATGTGAATAGAAAAACACGACGAAATATTTACTGAAATATCACACTCTCCAGAATTCAATTATTGTACACGAAATAAACCACACTAATGACTTATTCACATGGAAAATTCCGTAAAAATCCATTTCATAGTCCGCAAGTCTAGAATGGACATTTTTGTTAAACTTCAGTGAATTCTTAAACCTTATCAGGGACCGTTCAAAAGACCAGGTAAAACTATACTTGGCCCTTTTGATTCATATCCGCAACAGAAAATGGGGCTAGGAGGCGCCTTTTCAAATTTTACTCTGTGCAAGAATAGGAACATAAATTGTTCTTCATATCGTCGGAAATATGTTCAGCAGTATATGATGAAATTTTCAGTACTATGAGATATACAAAAATAACTCAAAGTTGAAGTTTTATAAAAATGTTTGATATGAACGAGCAGTATGGTGAAATTCAGTGCCAAAATAAGGCGCGCAAAATTCCAAACACATGAATTAAACGAATTATCGCACAAAGCGTATCGTGCAAAACCGACACATAGAAATACGGAATATTTTCAGTGATTAGAGTGGGCTTATAGACTAACATGTTTGTGCATATTGTTTAGCACGGTCAATTTAGTCATTCAATTAACAATTTACCAAATATGTTTCATTGGATTTTTTTACCTGAGATTCGACATACTTACATACATACATTCGATAATAGGTACAGGATTTGCTAAAACTAAAGAAAAATTATCCGAACTGTGGAAAAGCATGTCAGTATTATTCGTATTCACGTCATCCAGTGAAGTCTCTGACACTACCCACCCGTCTTTTTTTATAAATTGATGAAAGATTGCCTTTCGAGTTCGGTTTATGTTTACCAGGAACAAAACGCTTCAAAGGATTCAGAACGATATTCTCACTTTCACAAAACTAGAAACATTGGATGTAATGTCACATAATGTTATAAGTACTCAAGCAAAAAATGCTTCGATTGTGTCGATTCGATCTTTGTATCAGTTAGTATGTTAGTAGAAAAGTTCCCTTTCCCCCATTACACATCACAAGTCGGTTTACAATTTTCTCTACAAAAAACACACAGAGCTGCGAATGTACGAGGTCTGTTCAAAAAGTACCCGGAATTCTCATTTTTCTAAAAAAATATTTATTTATTCGTCTACATCTATATGGTCCCCTTCAAAGTAATCCCCCCTAGATAAAATACACTTATGCCAGCGTTTTTTCCAGTCTTCGAAACACCCCTGATAGTCACTTTTTGTAATGCTCTGTAGCACTCTCAGCGATTCTGCCTTTATCTCTTCAATCGATGAAAAACGCTGTCCTTTCATGGGTCTCTTCAACTTTGGGAACAGGAAAAAATCACACGGAGCGATATCTGGTGAATAAGGAGGTTGGGGCATGATTAAAGTATGGTAATGCGTTTGTTTTTTTGATCAAAATTCAGCAGTTTTGGAACGAATTTTGCTGCCACTCGTTTCATGCCCAATACATTTGAAAAAATATGATGGCATGAGCCAACTGATATGCCAACTTCATCAGCAACTTCTCTAATAGTGATTCGGCGATCATCCATAATCATTTTTTCCACTTTTCCCACATTTTCATCGATTATTGACGTGCTGGGTCGACCGGAGCGTTCGTCGTCTTCAACGTCTTCGCGGCCATCTTGGAAACGCTTATACCACTCGTAAACACTTGTTTTTTTCATAGCAGACTCACCGTAGGCTCTCTGTAACATTTCGCACACTTGGTTACACTTTATTTCATTTTTCACGCAAAATTTAATGCAAATTCTTTGACTCTTCAATTCAAAAATCGCCGAGCTCAAAAAAACACGTCTACACCAGCCGCTACAAGACAGAATGTAAACAATGAATACAGCTGAAAATTTCACCATACATTAGGGACATATGTACCAACACAATAAAACAAAATTTTGACCACCGGAGTCTCCAGACGCGCGCAATTAAAAAATTCCGGGAACTTTTTGAACAGACCTCGTATATGATGTCCTAATGGTAGCAACCAAATCATGCATATAATACGGTTGAAAATTCACCACTTGTGACTGAACACCCAACTCAAATCTTAACAATTTTAATTCAATTTATATTGCAAAAAATTTAATACAACATTTTCGTGCATATATCAGATTTATTTCTATTTAGGATAAAAATGGATATATAATATTGCATGATATTCATGCATTTCTCATAAAATTATACACTACTGTAAGATTTTTCTTTGGACCTTGTATATAAAAAACCAGAACCATCATTTACTACTGATTATGATCGGTTTTACCATGAAAGAAATACGATTTCAATTTCTGATCGTTTTCTTAAACTGATTTTTGCCGAAAATCATGAATCCGGATAAAATTTAGTCCTATCCTATCGACTGCTAAATTGACTTATTGAACAAGATACCTTAGCTCTGAACTTGAACTAATGTACAATTAGGTACAACTTCCAGGGCTTCTATATTAAAACCAGTCTTTCCAAACAAACACCGAACACCATGCTAGCGGAAGTTCTGTTCTCATACCGAACTCTCAAGTCATGTTCTAACTCGACCTCATGCACTTGTTGCACGTGCACATGTTCGTAGTTACATTCAAACGGATATTCACTCGCGTTCGCTGAACAGTGATTCCAGATTATCACAATATCCATTCCAGAAATTAACAATAGACAAGTATATCAGCAATATCTACAAATAAGTTTTCGAGTAAAAAAATTAAAAAAACGTCATTTTAGATTAAACACGTACTGCAATTGCTACAGTTTGAATTTATTTTGTATGAGTTATCAAATGAATTAAGAACCTCAAGCACTTATTATGTTCAAAAGCATTAATAATCAATAAAATTCACGATCCGGGTAAAAGTCCAGTATCTTCTAAATCGTTTCGTGACGAACGATTTATTAGATGTTGAATCGCATTATTCTAACTTTGGATGGTTCTAGTACAAAAAACAGAAACACTGATATCTCTAGTTTTGTTTCGCTCCTATTATACTCACACTTTGCTCACTCTCGTTACTAATGAACTTTTTTTTGTTTTTGCTTTGTTCTGTTTTTTCTCTATCACTGGTTCAACCGTACCTAGCATGTGCCCGGTGTACGTGCACGGAAACTCGACTCAATGCACGCACTGCGTTCGATCGTGTATGGTGCACGGAAAGAACTCGTACATGGACTCGCAGAAAGTTATAAAGTACTAGCGGACCCCTGCACACTTCGTAGCGCAATAATATTAGATCAGATTTAAATAAATCAAAACTACTTTCAATCAATTTTAATGGTTATTGTCAAAAAGACGGAGCCACAGGTTGAGAATAACTGTTCTGTGATAAAAAACATTTTTTGTTTCTCCATTTTCGGTAAACAACAATTTTCCATGTAAAAACTCAAACTTCATGACACTGTTTAGGAGAACTCACTAAACTCACAAAATCAAAATAATCAAACGACCTATGTGAAAGATGGTTTCAGAAGAATGGGGCCATAATTGTTCGCGATCAATGAAGTTGAATGATAAAATGAACCAACAATTGTTTTCAATTCGATCGCAGAAACTTTTCAGCTTGTGAGAAAGTTGATGAATCGTTTCAAAGATGAAAAAAAATGTTAACGTAATGATTCTCAAATTTTTTTCGATGATGTCCGTAAAAGCGACAGAAGTGTTGGCTAGAGTATGCTGTACGGAACTGTTTATAGCCACATAATAAATTGATATTTCGACGTCGTCAAATGGTGAGATAACTAAGTCCTCACAAGTTCCTATCTCATGCTTCCCCGTGTGTCTATGATGATATTTGGTCAATAGAACGGCGTCGACTGGGTGCTATCGCCTTCTGCGTTAGTAGCAGAATGAGAGGGTGCTAATTGACTCATAAGTTAAAGCCCATCCTAAATTGCAATTTTTATCATAGTATATTACAACATATGATTCTGTTGTTTATTACATCATGTATTATTATTATCATTATTATTATTATTATTACTATTATTGTTATTATTATTATTAGAAGAACGTAACTTACACTGCTACATTAACTGTTATATTGTATCATAGCATATTATTTTATATATTATCGTCTTGTTTTTTTGTCTTTTATGTTATTATATAATATGTTGTATGGTATTATAGTGCATTGCATTATATCATATTATATTGTATTATATTATATTATAGGGTTTATTATGAGTAGTACTACGTACCTCTGCGCAAAATATAAATTTGTTTTCCTTATAAGTTATCATTTTTAAAAGGGGCTGGGGTCCACTAGGAGATTGATAGTACCTATTAGCTCTCTCCGGACAGTACCAGTCTAGATACCGTGTGGAATCCGGCGGAAAAAAAATGAACCAAGAATAGATCCACTGGGTTGCTGCTTCCATGTCGTAAAAGGCGACAATTGCAGGAGTTTCTTTTTCCTTTCAGTTATCAGATATTTTCAATGTTTCACTTCTGATTACTCTATTTAAATAAATTATCTCTGATTTAACCTATTAATTTCCGTCTAGCTTCGGAGAAAAGTTTTATTTGGAATGTTTTCTTTTTCCATGTTATTGATTGTCTTTCAGGATTATAAATTGAATTATAAAAATCAACTATTGCACAAATCCGTTGATTTTACAAAGTTAATAACAGAGATAACATATATAGGTATATTGAATACATAGTAAAAACACTTGATATTAATATTTCAAACAATAAATTAATATTTTTCTCGGTAGCCGGCTGCCCAGATCAACCAATATAACCATTTAATAATTTTAATAAATAATTAAAATAATAAAGCGGAAATAATACAGAATCCAGACGCGCGTGAAATCTGTTGACCTTTATTTGATGATTTAAATTGATTTCATAACAACTGTTTAGAATATGTCAATGCAATGAATCAACTATTTTGTCTAAATTCTATTCACTCGTTTATTTTGTATCACGTAATTTCATTCATAAAAAATAGGAAAGTTTTTATTCCTTACGCGATAGTGTTGCAAATTTTTCTTCAGTTTCCTCGAATAAGAACTGTGAATCAAAACTTCCCTGGACTTCAATATATGATATTGTTGAAACGTTCACTCGGAAAGTCAGTGAGTTTAGTGGTGCATCCGAGCATCTTGAAACCGGAACATACTGAGTCGCGCGCGAATGATACCAATACTGAAATTTTTACTAACAAATATCCTTCTCCCGTGACACTTGTGGAGTGCGCAGTAGTATATACGGCCTCTAGTAACAACAAGTGTTGGACTAACTTCCCTTCCCATCCCTTAGACGATCTACGTTCGGGCCTGGCCGGCGCCGGTACTGATCAATGAATTCTGGGATTACCAGAAGATGTACATTGAAGGATGATTTACCAGTCCCAGGTCGGATTATCTTCTAAAAATTCCCTGTACAATTTCAGCTAATCCCGATCAGTAACGGAGTAGCAACCAGGGCTTGTCGCTCAAGCTCAAGCTCAAGCTCAAGCTCAAGCTCAAGCTTATAAGTTATCATTTTTAAAGTAATCTTTTAACTAAATATCAAGGTGATATTTGAAGGTGAGCTTGGTCCTCACTGGTTCCTATTTCATGCTTACACGTGTGTCTGTGATGACAATTGGTCGCTGGAATGCGTTGATGGCAGAATGAGAGGATGAGAAATGACATATAAATTCAAGTAATATAATATCATAGCATATCGCAACATATCATTTTATTCATTCTATTAATTATTATATATTTCATTGTACTATATTATATTGTTTCTTATTATTATTTTCATTATTATATCTATTGTTATTATTATTAATTTGTCATCAATAATAATAACATATATTATTTTTATAGATGTGGATATTATCATTGTTATTAGAAGAGAAATATTCTACTTCCTGCAGTATTGCGAAGATAGAAGAGCATAACTGACACTCTACATTAACTGTTATTTTATATATTGTTTTATAATATATTATATTATATTGTATGACATTGTATTATATTATATTATATTATGTTATATTATATTATTTTGTAATCTATCATCTATCATTTTATGTTATATTAATTTCATTACACTATGTTTCATTGTATTTATCAATATAAAACATTTATCACGGGGATGTAAAGGGGAGGGAGCATCAGGGCATCGGACGAATTGATGACTGGACGAGGGATTGTGGATAGCCAGCCCAAGTCACTTGAAGGAAACTTGTTTCCTTCTGAAGGTTTGAAATGAGTCTGACGCGCCCTTCTCAAACAAACCATCAGGCGGGTTCAAGCATGTATAGCGATATGCTTCATCCATGCACTGGATATTATGGTTGGAAGAGCATCTTTTATTCCCGCGAAATACGAGTAAGTGACTCTACTTACATATCAGCCCAACCCTTTTTGTTCGCTTTTCGGTAACAGCTACAGTAAGAAGGTGAATGGATGAGTCATATCGGAGCTACTGTAAGTCTACCCGCATCTACTGGCAAGTCCTTGAAATAAATTGAAATTTCGAAGTACTCTGCAAAAACCGATGTTTAGAGCAAAATAGACCCAAAGACGTCTCGAACGGGTTGATATAATTTGGATCGTATCTGGGTCAAATGAAGACGTTCGGGCTCAAATGAATTACCGTACTTGAAATTTGAAACAATTTGGAGGTCTTCAAAGGTATCAAGTATCTATTATTGATGCTGAAGGTGAATGGATTTGCAATAAATGTACTTGAAGTACTCGATCCAATGAAGCGATATTTGAAATGAGTTTCGCACACTTGTAACTGCGATTATGATTTTAAACCTTTTGTACAAATAGTCAACTCAATAGTAGAGTCGCCATATTATTTTACCGATTGCTCGACTTTAATTGAATCAACGAATTGTGGTAAAATCGGATACAACATCTTTGTTTCGATTCTAAGAAGCAATACCACAGACAGAATAGTTCGAAAATTGTTCAACACTACTATTATAGCGACGTGAAAAATCGAAGCGAATGCACATATTTTCAACTTACCCTTACTCGCATTTTACTCCAAATTTATTTCATTTATCAATTGAATGTACTTTTTGTAACAGTTGTGTTTGGGTTGATCTAATGAAATTCAAGAAGTATGACTATAACTGACCCCAACTTGTGATGCAAAATTCTACTTTTCGGGCACTGGTAATGCTTATGTAAAATTTAGGCCAAAAACAAACCAAAAAAATATCCTTCGAATTTAAACGGAATTACTTCATTGAACACTTCAATCTTGTTGTTTCTGGATGAAAGTTCAGCGCATTGTGGTAGCAATAATTACATCCATCGTGAAGATAGAGATTCACATTCTTGGAATTTAAAGAAAACAACGAATCATAAAATAACGTGCTCTCGTCAATGACTTTATTTTCTTACAGTCGTTCTTTAATTTCAATTGACGGCATTGAACACAAATTATATATATTGAAAAATGGGAGCCTGTATGCTGTGCATTTCGTGCCCGTACTGAACATGTGGTTCGAAATAAAGAAACACGTTAATCAAGTAGGCTCAGTAAAATTTGAACACAAATCAGCTAGTTTGGCGCCAAACGATTTTATCAATAATCAAGTATTCATATTTTGCTCTCCAGCGGGCAGCAACATTGCATAACTTGATACGCGCCAAACAATCATCGGAGATCTAGCATGCATTGAGTGGAAAGTTTCCAATTTTAAACGAACCAATTTTCTAGTTTTTCTCTACTTTCCCGAAGGATTTTCCTTATGTACTGTAGCCTAAAACCTCCGCCTAAACTTCACCTTTCGAACAAAAAAAAATCATTTGAAGATCGGCCCACTCATACCAGAGAACCTTAGCAACAAACACTTTTTTCGCTATTATTTTATACCTATATAGATAGTAAGTTATCGCAGATCTAGATAGAATTGAACAGTCATGTTCATCATGTTTGTGGACACTCGTATATGAGGTTGCAATTTCTAGAGTGCCATTTAATATAATACGTCTCTTTTTGTATCAGTATTGAAAGACTACAAATTAATGTAGGAAATGAAGAGACATGTACACCGTTTAGAAAATACTCAATCATTAGCACAGCAGGTGCGATGGAAATTAGATAAACCCACTGGCTATGTAGAAACTTTTGCAAGACGCAGAACACATAAAGATCGTTTCTAGAAATGTCTCTGAATGTCTAATACGTCGTATTGTCCGATAACCTATGCCATAAGGCGAAGATTTGTCGGTTACGTCACTTATGCCAGTATATCTTCGTAGTCAGAAGTGACAGCCACTTGATCTTCAAACTTGATTCACAACCCGATAGTAGCTTTCAAATGAACCTAAATTTGTTAAAATTGGTTCAGCCAACTCTAAGTAAATTGTGCGGAGTGAAAATCTTTTAAAAGGTGCACATACATACACACACAGACATTTTCCGATCCGGAGCTCCGTCAATTCTCCAGCAATGCTATTACCTTTCTATAGAGAAAGGCAATAACATTAATGAAGCTTTAGTGCAAATTACAAGCAAATAAGTTTCATCGTCATTTTATTTTCATGAAATAAGAGGACGGGTATAGTGTAATGGGTAAGCCGATGCCTTTCATGCAACCCACCGGGGTTCGATTCCCAATCCCGTGCATAGGGTCAAAAAGTTTTCCTGATCCAAAAATGGCAAATGACTTTAAGATTAAAGCCTCTCTACACAAACATTAGAATAAATTTTGACTCAAATTTTGGCTGATTTTTTATTCAAATTAATTCAGATTGATTCGATTAGTTCACAAAAGCGTCATTCAGCGCTCGCGGCAAATATTCAACAACATTCACGAAGCCAAACTTGATCATTGCTCACATTCTGAAAAACATGTGCTGATTGAAAAAATACGTACCATTGGATACGTCACTTTTACGATTATATCTTATGAAGTGCAAATGTCAGCCATAAGATCTTCGAACTTGAACCACAACCAAATATTAGTCTCGAACGACACTAAACTTGTTGGAATCGGTTCAGCCATTTCCGAGAAAACAGAGCGGAGAGAAAAACTGCGTTTTGTCGGTTATGTCACTCATACCATTATATCTCCGAAACCGGAAGTTACAGCCAATTGGTCTTCCAACTCGATTCAATTTTGAGCTTAAGCTTGTTGAAATCGGTTCAATCATCTCCGAGAAAAATTATCGGGAAAAAAATCTTTGAGGGGATGATAGGTTGAGCAATTTCTTAAGCCATAACTCGACGACCCGTTGACGATCGAAAATTTTACCCGTACCCGACCCGAACGCGATAATAAGTTCAGGGTTGTTACGAATAATTTCAAAATAAAAACGCGCAAAATCCGCGCAAAGTTGAAAACTAAAACGCGCGATATTCGAGCGAAGCATTAAAACACTATTTTTATGCAAGTGATACTTTCCGCAGAACTTTAAAATCCACTTGAATATAATTTAAAAATCTGCATAAGTTTGTCATATAAATACAATAAATAAATCCTTATACGTTGGATATCGTTTTGGTAATAAGGTAACAAGATAACAGAAGCATATTCGAGAATTGAGCGAGCTAAAGCTTACAAGCAATGTACACCAGAGAATTTTTAGTAACGCGGGAAATAAATCCTAATAGCTAGGAGGCTTTGAAAATAGTAAACTTTATGTGCTACTTACAATTTAACTTGGATTCTAGAAGAACATTTAGACATCTGTATTTAACAGACGATGCGCGTTCGAGAACAGTTTGTGAAATATTATAGTCGAGCTTGAATACAGACTTTGCGACTAAAAGAGATGACGGAGCATTTAGTGGCATTTAGAACCATTTTGTTGATGTTACACCAATCAGTTAACTTTTCCATCTGTTCTTGTAGGAACTTTGAGTCAGCTGCAGATTTGATTATATGGAATATTTTAAAGTCATCAACGAACGATACTTTAATACACTTGATCGAAAAATTTAGATCGTTGAGATACAATAAAATTATAAACGGTCCAAGGTGACATCCTTGAGGAACTCCAGAGGTAAGAGCAAATGACCATCATGACCAGTTAGATATGGTCGAAGCCAATTCAAAAATGATCCGTTAAATCCTAGTCTACTTAACTTTGCGATCGTTATGATTGATGATTGATTTTTTTTTGAACGCAGTAGCTAAATCGGTGTATATAGAATCTACTTGTAGTCGTGCTTGTAAAGAAGGTATGATGAAGGAAGTGGAGGTTACTAAATTTGTGGAAGTTGTCCACCGAAGAAAACATTTGCTAGAACCGCCTGCTCATAAATTTTGGTTTAACCAATGTGAAAATTCACCAACTCAACGAGCAATTTTTTGGGGTTTCATAAAACAAACCTTCGTCCATCTTTAAGTTTTTGGGGTTTCACATAACTCACAAGCTACAAAATATTGTAAATAACTTTTTTTCGAACAAATGATTCACAAATGTGAAATGACGTTTCTTGAAATTCGCACGAAATCCGCACCATCGCATCAAAATCTGAGCAGAAACCGCGCTAAATCCGCGAAAATTGCGAAATCTGCGCGACCGTAATATCCCTGTTTTCTGTCTATCCCGAACCCGACCCAGTTCAGCTAAAAAAAATAAAACTCTTTGCCTATTACTGACTCGAATCCTAAAAAAATATTGGTAGACGGATTCGAATACCCGAAACCCGACCAAACTTTTGAACCAGAGCTCGACCCGTCCCGGATCCGGCAAACTTTTTTTTCTGAAACCATCAGCTTCGGGTTCGGGTCGGGTTTCGGGTACAAAGACAAATCTCTAGTACATACATACACATTTTCGAAATAAAATTAAAATACAACAGATTTTTACAGAGTAAACTTTTTCCATACAACCTCAATAAAAATCTTAAACATGGCTGAAGATACGAAAACCAATCGAACCAATCAATGTTGAATTGTTTTTGAAAATTGCCAAGGAATGGTTGCTTAGACCATTCTCAAAAGCTGATGATGTAACACAACTTAAGGGGCAGGTAGGGTCTAACACTTTTGAAAAATCATTTATTATTTTCTTTATATTTTCTTATATTAAAACATTTAAAGAATACTCTGTGAAATTTTCAAGCTTATTGGAACGAAACTCTGGAAGTTATGGATCTTTATCTATAGATAATTCATTCTTAGAAGAAGCAAGAGCTCGGCGCACAGGACCAAAATTTCTACTTCGATTGACTTCAAAAATTGACAAAACATACTTGAAATGTTCATTATAATAAATTATAAAAGAAAAAATATTATTTTTTGAAAATATTAGACCCTACGGGCTCCCTGGAGGAATAAATTTTTTCAATTGATTTTATAGACAAAAAACTTTAAACGCGTTTTTCTCGAAAGCAGGTGTCCATCGTCATTCAAAAACTACTGCACCAATATTTTCAAATTTTGCACACACTTTCTTCATATAAAAAACCAGACCCCGTTTTTCTTTTCGTTGTTTGTTACTCTGGAGAGGTTTAACAGCTACAAAATGGCGGATTTTTTCGTGAAAAATCGTAGTTTTCACTTTGAACAACCACCAAAAATTTTAAAAAATTGAAAAAAATCAAACGTAAACGTTGGGGTCTAGAAAAATTTCTACTCTAACTATGCTGCGTTTATTTGTTCACTTCTGATTAGTCTGCGCTGAGATACAGTGGACACCGCAAATCATGATTTTTTAAAAAGCGCCCTAAAAAATTCCTCTTCAACGACTTATTTCTCAATATTTTTCCACGAAAAAATCACAAAATGTTGTTCGAATGATGCTTTCTATCATGCGAAACATTTGAATTTATTTTTCTGAACGGTAATTCTGGAAAAAAAATCGTAAAAATGATGATTTTTTCATCGTTTAGACCCTACCCTTAGAAAAGCATCGTTATAACACTAACAAGTAGATACAAATTGAATGAAAAATTAGAAAATTTACATTTTCGTCACCTGAAAAATATAAATTTTAATGCGACAACCCTGCACGCTATACGAAATTGAACAAAGCACGCTGCGGACAGAGCAAAGCCGCACGTACCGTCGCGTACTAGTTTTGCATCGTCATTGACACTCATCGCCCTACAATTTCGGAACCGGAAGTCGGATCACGATGAAATTGCACAGCATATTTAAAGGTCTTTAATTTGAATCATGATTTGTGAAAATCGGCTTATCCGGTGCTGAGAAACCGAATTGAGTTCCGTTTTTTTGGAGATTTTCTTCTTTATTATCGGTACTTTTGGAAGCGGAAACCGGGGACTAGTAGTTCCAAAGTAGTTTTATATATTCACTAACTAACAAGATCTGCCAACTAGATGAATTTAGCAGTAAGTTTTTTATAAATGTGCACCTCGTTTCGCCATCGCTTGTGAAAAATTTCTCAGGGAATTGAAAATTTTCACTAATCTTAGTTTGTAAAAATTGGTTAAGAAAGTTCCGAGAAAATTGAGTGCGCATTTTTTAATAAATTATCACATATTTGCTTGTAATTCTGAAATCGGAAGTCGGATCCAAATGAAATTCAGGAAAATTATATGAGGCTATAAGACCTTTCATTTGAATCCAAGTTTGTGAAAATCGGCCACGCCATCTCTGAGAAAATTGAGTGACATTATTTGTCACACATACACACACACACACACACACACACACACACACACACACACACACACACACACACACACACACACACACACACACACACACACACACACACACACACACACACACACACACACACACACACACACACACACACACACAAACACACACACACACACATACATTTTGTGATCTCGACGAACTGAGTCGAATAGTATATGACACTCGGTTATAAAGTCGGTTTTCACAATGATTGCATTGCCTTTCTATATAAGAAAGGCAAAACCATTAGTTAGAGCGAGATTCGCTGTCGCGGTTCGATAGACTGACTTCAAAAATAAGATGAAATTGTGCCATTGCTTCTTAGAGCCGAAGCAAAGATATTGTTTTCGATTATTATTCGTCGATTGAAAGTCGAGTAATCAGCAAAATAACACGGCGACTCCACTAATGAGAAGACTACTGGTACAAATACAACCAATAATAATTAAATTTAAGAGAAATATCGCGATTGTCGGTGAAAAAACGCTCTCGTTCTTTAATGTAAGAAACATGGAAATTTAAAAGATCTAAAATTAGTTTTACGCTATTCATTTTCATTCGCTTGATTTCGATATCGTACATTTTTGGAAGCATATCTCAAAACCGGAGTCAGACGTATTAAATTTAAAAATAGTTTGAAATTTGAAAGTTTACATGACATCACACTTATACCGGAACGAGAAAGAATGTTTTCGATTATATCAGATTCCTACACATAATAAATTGTGATTTTATTTTCCAAGTTTGTTCAACAGTTGGCTTGCAATCATTGTTTCTACGGAACCAACCGAGGAAACCTTGTGAGAAGGAATAGAGCAAAATACTACGAAAGATATTAAGAAAAATCTACGATGTCTATGAAACGACTGGCCGTGATCGCTGCCGTCAGCACACACAATAGCCTCAGCAATCATACGGTTTCCTACTTCAACGCCTACACCAATCAGACAACGACCACCAACAGCATCCGTGGAGGTTCCGGTCACAGTCACCAAGGTCTGCAAAGCATGCGACCGGGTGCAAATCTGCATGGAAACGTCAATATCATGCTCGGCGGGTAAGTACTTCATTTGATGAATCGTACCTCAAGTGTTTTTTTATAAGTGAAGACTTTTGAATGATTCGACATTTCCAACTGATAAGCAGTCACTGTGCAATAAAATGCCTCAATTGCCAAAATTTCGAATACAAATTTATAACTCAGCAGCAGTCGTTGTGAGTTATTCCGGTACAATTATTGCATCACGTTACGGTAGCCTCCCCCCTTCCTTTTAGCGACAGACAGATAAGCATGCACGCTAATTGTTCTCTCAACAATGCGAACACCAAAGCTAGTCCCAGCAGACGGAACCATAAAATATGTTTCCGACGATATTTTTGGAGTGCCTGTGTAAAATCCTTATCACTGCGAGTAAATATCATATCATGAAAATTGTACTGAACGAACTCGAAACCGGCAGCAATCACGATTCGCGTGACAACCCCCCGTCTCCATCGTCGCCGTTCTCCAGTGCTGATTAACGATGGCAGCAATGTGCCTTTCGCCATCAGAGTCGCAATCTGTGAGTGTTTTTTTGGTTTGGTTGTTATTGTCGTCGGTGAAACATTCGAGTTTGTTGATAATTTCGTCGAGGTAGTAACTAAATTACAAAATTTGTAGCTAGTTTAGATTGCAATCGCATCGAAAACTTTGGCCTATCTTCATCGTTAGGAACACTCTTAGTTAGGCAAATCCCGTGTCATCGCCGCTGTCTGTTGTTGTTGTTGTTGTTGATGATGATGTTGGTGGTTTGAATACACTTCGGTGAGCCAAAAAGATAAAAACATATTCACTCGAAGCAAAAAAAAAAACAAAACAAAAAAAAACATAGCCAAGAAGCTTGGGTTGTCTATTTGGTATGCAAATACGTTTGATACTGAAATTAAAAATGGAATTAATTAACTTGATCCTGCTGTGTCATTAAGAGCGGTCAACATGAACTCGGGCTTTATATGATAGGATAGACTCTCGACAGTATATAATTCCGCAAACTATGATCACTGTTTGATGATAATTTCGCAGCGAAGGGATAAGCGATTGTTTAATTCCATTAGTGGCAAATTATTTAATTCCATTAGAGATAAATTATCGCGTGCCGGAAATATTGGACATCTTCGTTCAGTTGTTCAATGATATCAATGGTGATAAACGATGTGTTTTTGCAGTCGACTCTTGTTAAGGTTAGAATAATCTATTTTTACTATGAAATGAAAACCGTAAAAAAGCTACCGCAGAGACGGGACTCGAACCCATAGCTAACTCCTATCCGGGGAAATTGTTTTGTCAATTGAACTACCCTGCATGTGAAACACGTGAAGAAACATCATAATTGACTAGAAGAACCGAGCATGCTTCGCTGTGCTTGGGCGCCACGGCTTTCAATTATAGTCATATCTCGATGGCAGCCCCTCGCGCGGCTTAGAACCAACTTCGGTCTCGTATCTGCGGTTTTCATTACATAGTTTTATTCGCATGTCATTTTGCAAATCTGTTTTCTGCGTTAGATACTGATCAAATTTAAAACTAAGTATGTCAACCGCAAACTGAAGTCATGCTTCAAAAAATTAGTCATGTGACGAATTATGTTTTCGTAACCATACAGAAAAAGAAGTAATTTATATGACATGTGAATTAAAAGTACTATGAAATAGGCATCACTGGAATCGAAAATCTTATTTAAAACCATGCTCGAGGTGAAATTAAATTGGATTGCATGGATTTTTCAATGAACAAAACTGTTAATATAAAAAATGGCTTAGTTTCGCATTCAAAGTGTATTGAAAAATAATGAACTGTAAAGTAACTTTCCATACAATTTCCTACTCTAAATATGTGCATGAAAATTGATGTAAATTCATGAAACATTTTTAGCTGTGGAATGAAAATAACGGTTCCACTGGAAATCTTTTTTTTTTTTTCAATAATAGAGGTTTTAATTTTTTTTTTAGATCAAATGGCATCAATTTTTTTTTCGATTTCGGAAATTTCATATTTTTCTTTGGTGATTTTTCAAGATCTATGAAAATTCCACTAAGTGGATTAAGAAGGGTTTGCTTTCTCATATAGAAAGGTTATGTAATCACTGTGAAAACTGACTTTTGAACCGATGCCTGGAGAGCCGAGTGTCATATACCATTCGACTCAGTTCGTCGAGTACGCAAGATGTCTGTGTGTGTATGTAACGTTTTTTCGCCCTAACTTTTCTTGGAGATGGCTAAACCGATTTTCACAAATTTGGATTTAAGGTGAAATGTAGCGTCATAAAATGCGCGCAAAATTTTATCCGCTTCAGTTGAACGAACCGTCGCACAAAGCGTACCAAGAAAAACGGACACATAGAAACAGGAACTTTTTTCAATCATTGAGCGCAGTGGGCTTACCTCTCGTTGTATTGGCTTGTAAAAAAGACTGAACGTAATGGATTTTTGAATTCTTCACACTTTGAATATATGCTAATTCAATCATTATTGTTAGTGATTACTCTTACACTAGAGCTATAAGTCATGAGTAATTATGAATGATTACCATGAGGTTATATGTATATGTATTGACTAACTTGCTAACCATGTATATACCTGTATATATTTAGTAGCAAACATGTATTCTTTTTCAAAAGAACGATTGGAGACGAGAGAACATTCAAGTATTTTCGATATCTTTGCCAATAGTTCACCAGGCTCTTCCCGCCGATGAGATAGAATTTACGTAAAAGTATTCACCATTAACTTTTTTTCGGAAGCGACTTTCGGAATTATATAGCATGATGAGTCTAGAAATGTCTGTTTGAAAGATAACGAACCGAAGACCTTACAGCCTCTGGCCTCCGGTGCCAGAAATCATACATTCCAATTATAACTAATAGTTCATCATACCATGTAGTTAAAATTATTTAGTGAATCTTTTCTCAAGCACATATTTGGGGCACGAAATTTAATATAAAGTTATTTCGTAGTTCCTTATTATTCAATCGATTTTGAAAGCAAAATCAAGCGTTGGTTCATTGTATTCATGATAATTGAAAAACCAATGAATTCCAATAAGTTTTCCATGCTGACTGGCTCGAAGCTGACCCTCAATGTTTATCACTTTGTTTGTATATCAGGTTAATGAACAATAATACTTGGCTTGTATTCATTTCATTCAGTAGCTTGTCAATGTTGAAGTTTTAGTTTTGCTATAAAAATTGCAACAATCTAAAATAATACCTGTTTTACGATATTACACAGCTAAGCATTATTGCTTCAGCAACATCAATGCATTGAACTCAACAGAGTTGGACATTATTAGCATTATAAATGACAGCTACTTAGAAAATAAACGATTTCTTGCAATACCCATTTTAATTTATTCAACTCGTTTTTATTTCAACACAAAACCCAATGCTGCATAAATTCGAGTCATAATTTTATATGTAATTTTTGCTCACGATATAATGCCACCGTGCCCACCGTGCATTTCTCACAATAAAAATAAAAAAAAGCAATAAAAAAATGCAGAAAAGTTTAGGTAAACTTTTTCAATTTTCTGTTGTTTTAGCTAAAATTTCATAATTTTGAGTTGCATTTTTAGATTCTTTGTGAAATTCTGCTACAAACACTACTTTTCAGTTCTGAAATCATCCCCGTGGGACGGAACAGTAACCGTTTATACATTTCAAAAACCAATTACGGCTCGGCAAAGCAAAATTTCAAAATTCTAAGAATACTTAGTTATGATAAATTAATTGATTAAAAACGCGATTTTCGCATTCCGCTACATTTCACCTTAAATGAAAACTCTTTAGATCCCATACTAAGTTCCTGAAATTCATTTGAATCTGATTTCCGGTTCCGAAGTTATGGGGTAAAATGTGCAAAAAAATTTAAAATTATTGTTCGTTTCGGTCGCGTGACCGATTTTAACCAAATTATGTTCAAATTAAAGGTCCTGTGGTCCCATACGTAATTCCTGAATTTCATCCAGATCCGACTTCCAGATCCGGAAATATAGGGTAAAGTGTGTTAAAATATTTATACCATCACTGAAAGGGGCGAAAAAACATTTAAAAAAATCTAAATCGAGGCATCATTACACCACTAGGTGGATTAAAACAGGTTTTTTTTTATTTTGAATTAGATACTTTTCCATTTCAATACTTGTAATAATTCTGTGATATGGAAATTTCAATTGGGTATTATATTGTACGAAATAATATATGTAAGAATTTCATTCTTTTCCATTTTGTTCGAAGGGATTCTTCCTAGAAAAAATTCCATCGGTGATGGAGCTCTTCTTATTTCACAACTTTCCTTTCACCAATGACTAAAAATTTTCAATAAGCCTTTTTTGAGGTCATTGTTTTGTTAAAACCACTCTAAGATAACAGACGCATAATGGCAGGATGCCAAAGCAGATCAAAAAAAATGTTGGATCTATATGCTTTCGATATTCTTTTCTAAAGACATTCCTTTCGATACGTTTCAGTGTTCATATTCGCGATTGTGAAAAAGATGCAGATTTCTTACTACACTTGCAAATTGCTTGGCACGTCCTTCTTATTTTTCAATTTTTTCTTCAAAAAATATCGATTTTTCCTAAATCGAAATTTTTGTCTCACGCTTAACAGGCTAAAACAGAGCCATCAATGATTATGCATATGCTATTCCTATTCAAGTAAGTTTAGTTTAATAAAAGAGTCTTATGAAATTTACACATATTTCCTTCAAAATTTGAATTAAATGACAAGATAAACAAAGTTTGCGTCTCACTACAATTTATTCTTGACGCAAGGTGGTTCGTCCTCTTCAAAGTAAACTTTAATGATTGATTTTATAGCAAGAATGAAGTGAGATTAATTTATTCATTAATCTTGAAGTATATAAAAATAACAGAAAATTTCGGATTCTAAGTATTTTTTGGTCCAATTTTCAGAAAAAAAATTATGCAAAAGGCAAGATGAAAATTTTGAAATTATGAACAAAATCTTACTATTTTTTTCCCACAGTAGTAAAATTTTTGATCGTTTTCGGATGTGTTTCAAGTTTTGTTATCTAAGCAACATTTTTTTCTAAAAAAGTTGATGATTTTCCATTGCACTACTTGTAATAATTCTGTGGTATGGAAATTTTATATGGTACTATGTTGTTTGAAATAATATTTGTAAGAATGTCACCCTTTTCTATTTTTTTCGAAAAAATTCCATTGGTGATGGAGTGCTTCTTATTTTACTTCTTATTTTTATTTATCTTAATGCTTTCGGAATTCCTTCGGTGTTCATATTCGCGATCGTGAAAATACACTGATTTTTTTTACTATACTGGCAAATTGCTTGCCAGTATAGTACTTGCTTAGCATTTTCGTGTTTTAGTTTAACACTGCTTCTTGATGGAAAAAAATACCGTTCAAGCGAAGCAATGGTATGGAAAGTGTTATGGAGACACCGCTCCATCAGAAACAACAATAAAACGTTGGTTTGCTGACTTCAAACCGATGATGCAGAACGCAGTGGATGTCCAAATGAGGCGGTATCACCAGAAAACATAAAAAAATCCACAAAATCGTTTTGAATGATCGAAAAAAGGAAGTTGCGTGAGTCGGCTGACATCGTAAAGATATCAAAAGAACGTGTTGTCTTTATATTTCATGAACATTTGGCTATGAGAAAGCTCTGTTGGAAGTGTGTTAGTGAGCAGTGTTAAGCCATGACACTAGGTGGCATATCATATCTGACGTCTCGGACGAAAACGAGTGAATACTGACTACTGGCCGCCGCAAAATTTGAACATTTAGGGATTTTTGGTGTGGACTTTGCGTCTGCTTAGCGGTTCAAATTGAACTGTTAGGCGGAGATGGCGGTTCAATTTGAACTGCTTTAAGCACTGATGAGCCGAAGGCGAAACGCGAAGAAATCGAAACTAAATATGTACTTTACGTACAAACCAAAAAACCCTAAATGTTCAAAGAAATGTTATTCTCTACAGGTTTCCTGATCATAGTTCGTTTCATAATGTTGAAAAGTTATACATAAAAAAGTAGATATACTTTATTCTTTGCGTTTTACCACGGTCCGGAATGAGACTGGACAAAAAAAGTAATCAAAATAAATGTCACCGCCAGACCGAAACTAAAACAATATAAATATGAAATAGCCAGCAGTACCGGCAGCGGCGATATATCAAAGCATAAACAAAATTCACGTGCCATTTATTAACATTTTCTAGTTCGTCTGCTGTTGAGAACTATTCTGTCATAACTCATAATTTCCACTCAGCAAGATATGAATCGCGTTCGCAATGAATGTCAAGTTGAACGGTCTCATTATTGGTGTTGGTTTTTGAGTCAATCGTTGGGTTTCCCCAAGGTCATCGGAGTGAGTGATAATCTCTTATTTGAATCACTAATTAATTTCTCTTTTCTACGTCACAGAAGATGATTAGAACGGTCTTAGCACATGTGTCTAGTTAGATGAAATGCACACCTGGTTCCCACATTTAGAACAATACTTATTATTACCACACACCAGTTAGGAAGAACGATCTTTAATAACCGCAAATGTACTCTCTTTTCACTTTGCACACCCGCTTCCATACCGAACCCGTCCAACCGTTACTTTCATCACAGTATCGGAATTAGGGCGGAAATAGCGAGCTTTTTCACACCACACCTACAAGGACGAGCTAGGAAAAGACGTTGGTTGCCTTTTATAGTGGAAATGATCGTCGTGCATGCATCGGCTTTTATCGTATGTAGAAAGAAATGTGTCAAGCCGGTATCTTTCGAATGATGAATAATACCGTCTTGAAAGTCCATTGTTCGGGGGAAAAACAGGAGTTGTTTTGAGTTAGGATTCCCGAATTTCAAAAAAAGATATCCAAATACTAATAAGACCTTCGAACCCGGTACCTCCCACTAGCTGAACCACTAGCATCGGAACTGCACAGAATATGAAAGAATTGAGTCCTGCTTGCTTTTCCGTTGCTAGCCAATGGATGTGATAATTTCTTCTACGTAGCACGCGAAATCAAGGCGGATAGTGTTTACGATTATTGCGCCGGTCTTTTCCGCCTGAAAAACTCATATCCTTTCGTGTGTGCGTGTGTTATAGTCGGCGGCAGCAGCGGACATCGTCTTTGTCGCTAGAAATTTACCACCGCTTGCAGTTGGTTCGCCTGAAGCCAGTATAAATCTGTACCGATAAGGGGAGCCTAATCAATTTGATTAAAGTGAACCCTTTCGGGACCCATCACTAGTCGATCTTATTTCGACTGGTGGAATTAGTGTGCTGCAAAATACTTCTGAGCAGTGCGGTAAAATTTCATTTTCAATCGAATAATATAAGATGAAAATGAAATTTATGGCCGCTGACCGTCAGCATATCCCTGCTAATCCATTTGACTTTTGCTGCCATTTTCAAGTGAAGCTCCCGGAATTCATCGTCAGTTGATTAATCGTTGATAGTCATTTGAAGTTTTGCTTGCTCAGTTTCAAGTGCCAAGTAGTCTAACTCCTTCATTACCTTCGCTCTTGGTAGTAAGCAAATTCGAACGAATAGAATTATAAATGGAGAAAAGTATTGAAAATGAAAACTGAAGGAGGAAACAATTAATTTATGTATATTCTGTGATTGATATTTCAGCAATCTGGTTTGTCTTTCATCTATTATCTTGAACCAATTGGAATGTTTACATGAACCTCATTTGAAGGCCGCTCACACACTATTGAAAGAGATATTTCGTTACTTCAAGAGATCAACTGACGGTGGTTAAACTGAGCCTCGATTGAAGAGAAACGATTGATGACTGAATGCTGCCCGTTCGGGCCGTCAGCAAACATTGTGTGTGTCAGAGATTGAAGTTTACTGCATTCGAGAGATCATCAATGTGTTCCACATTCAGTTTCAATTGAATTGAATGAAGTTTTACAGCACTGCTTCTGAGTGTTTTGTATTTCTGATATTATTCGAATACTTGAAAAAAGGAGGGAAATTTGATGGATTGATATTTTGCTCTACGAAATTTATACCTTTTTCCGCAAGCCATTTAAGAGTGGTTTTGGCATAGTGAGCCGACGCTAAATCCGGCCAAAACAGTGGAGGTGTACTATGCTTCTTATATAAAGGCAGCAATCTCTTCTGGAGACACTCAGATCGTAAGATTTCTTCATTTATAGTTCCGGTAGTGTAAAAAATGGTTGACTTCAAACCACAGGAACGTATTGCTTGCCATACCTGTACCTTTGGACCGAATTTCTTCACTTATATCGACCCGTCCGCATCGCTCACATCCTCCCCAACGACGACAGTAAAGTATTGTGGACCTATGGAAGGGTTTTTGAGTCCTCCTTTACATAAGTCTCGGACACATCCAGACACAGCAAAAGGCGCAAATACAATTTACGGGCCCTTGTTGCTGCTCGCTTTTTCTGTTCTACACTTTGTTTAGAGATTTTCTGCTTCTTGTAGGTCTTCAGGTGATTTCGCCT
The DNA here is from genome assembly GCF_030247185.1 of Malaya genurostris. Classification (NCBI taxonomy): domain Eukaryota; kingdom Metazoa; phylum Arthropoda; class Insecta; order Diptera; family Culicidae; genus Malaya; species Malaya genurostris. The sequence continues at coordinate 234,257,112 of NC_080572.1, read as the reverse complement.
CTTGATACGCTGGATCATTCGGACACTCGTTCCTGCTTTTTTGGCCAAATCACATATTGACATTGATTTGTTCTTCATGATTAGAGATACCACTTTCTGGTCCAGTTTTGGATTGGAAAAACCGGGTTTTCTGCATCTTCCTGGTTGCTCATCCAAAGAACAGTGTTCTTTAAAATTATTAACGATGATTTTAACACTGGCATGATGAATTCCAAACCGCTTCGCCAATTTTCGCATAGTAATACCCTTCTCACTTAGCCATGTGTCCAGAACTTTAATTTTCACTTCCTTTTCAATACGCGACATTTTGAAAACGCAGAATTTCAACCGCACAAACAAGTAAACAAACGAAAACTGACAGCCAAACGCACAGCATGCTGTGATCTGAGTATAAAAAACCATCACAAATACATGCGTACAACACAAATGTATGTGGACAGCTTATTTTCGATACACTTCTTACAAGTACATATGGCCTACCAAATCGAACACTTCTTTGGGAATTGAAAGGACTTTTTGTCCGGAAATGCTCGACAACGGCGTTCTTTGGTATGAGGAAGTCAAACCCGGAAGCTGTTTAAAGTCTTGGAGCACGTACGTTTCGTCGTCCATTATGGTACGAGAAAAAATTTGCCGAAAAATTGGAGTTCTTAGCATGACTTTTTACAGTTAAATTTTATGCCTCAGTTCTTGCATCTGTTTCACTTTTCTATGCATTTAGACTTCCCTATTTTGCGAGCCACATTTCAAACCGAAAGATTGGGATTTTTCTCAATGATGATCCCGACAACTTTTTGTCCATTTGTCGGGATAGCGCACTGTTCGATTTGTTCCACTTTTAATCTTCCGATCCACAGTCAAACGCTGGTTAAGTGATTCACAAACACAAAACACGCTACTTTTGGCAACATCGCGTACCGATAAATTCGTTTCAACGATCCATGAAATAATTCAAAATTTAAACTGAAAGAAAAGTTTCCTAAAATTAACGTGGACAGGTTTTACAAATTTTACAAATGAAGATTTATCTCCTGTGTTTGACTTATGACACACATAAGCGTCAACTATCTAGTTAACTACGGATCAGGGTCATTCCGCCGATAGCCATTTCTCCGAAAGCCATTTCGCCGAAAGCCATTTCGCCGAAAATCGTTCCGCCGAAAGCCATTTCGCCGAAAGGGTTATTTCGCCGAATGGACCACTTTGTCGAATGTCATTTCGCCGAAAGCCATTTCGCCGAAAGCCATTTCGCCGAAAGGGTTATTTCGCCTAATCCTGAAATCGTCTTAAAATCGTAATTAGAATTGGTTTAAAATAAAGACATTTAGTTGTACGATTGCTGCGCCACATCAGTTATACAGGAGACATGTCTCTTTCGGCGAAATAACTCTTTCGGTGAAATTACCCTTTCGGCGAAACGACTTTCGGTGAAATGACCTATTCGGCGAAACGACTTTCGACAAAATGACATTCGGCGAACCGACTTTCGGCGAAACGACCCGCTCCCTTTACTTACAAATAATGATCATGGAGGTGAAGGTTGATGACCTTTTACTGCAGTTCCACTAGTGATCCGATTTGGCATGTTTTGAAAGCAGTTCGTACTGAAATGTTTCCACTTTCAGTGCTGTAAATTTCATCATGATTCATTTTGCTTCAAAGAATTAATTCTGATGAAATTAATTCAAATCATTTTGTTTTTTTCTTTGCAAATTTTCATGGTTTATTATGACAGTATTATTACAGTACCATTATTCAAAGTATTGTTCATCGCCATCCACTACTTTCTGTCATCTTTCTGGTAAAACTTGGATACTGCAGTGAAAAAAAGGAGATCTTCAGATTCGATGAATGAATCGATCCAATTTTTGGTAACTTCGTAGTTTTCAAAGAGCAAACTTGGCAAGCCATGCGCCATTGATTGGAACAAATGGTAATCCGATGGAGCAATGTCCGGTACAGATGGCGAATGGGACAGAACTTCCGATGTCAGCTTTTTCAATTAAGTTTTTAAGACTTTCTAAACATGGAGACTTACATTGTCATGGAGCAAGATTACTTTATCGTGACGATCTCTATATTTCCTACACTGCTCTTTTCAAATGCATCAGTTGGCGTCTTTATACGACACCAGGGGTGATAGCACCCTGTTCGAGGGGAGCAATTTCAGAAATGCTTAGCAGATCATCAGACTCGACCTTCTCCGATTTGGATCAAACTTTGCACATGGCTTCAGTATGGCAAACCATAAGTTTTGAACCGATGGAGAGGTCAATCCGACTCACGACTGATTTTTAGAAAGGGCGTATGTATTTTTGCTTTTCACAAAAATTGCCTTTTTCAAATCGTTGTAACTCGGAAACCGTTAATTGTACAAAAATGGCGTTCAGGAAGAAGTTGTAGACTTTATACTAAAGATTGACTTATTGACAACAAGTAAAATATACCACTCAATTAAATAATGCAGAACAAATGAGAGTAAACAAATATCAACAACAACAATTTTGACGTTCATTATTTCATTTCGGATTTGCATATTTCAGTAAAAGAAACTATCAAAATGCTGTACGGGGTTCATTTGTGGCATTCAGAAGGGCCAAATTGTGGAATACTCTACGATATTAAGCACTGTTCGGGGCATTTCACTCGAACGAGAAGCATTCAAATTCTGGCTTTATTCGCACTCGTTTAGTGCGAATTTTGCCCAGCGAAAAATTCACAAAGCCAATCAAACTATTCTAGATTTGCACTAAACTGACGGTTTTTATCTCCGACTTGCAAAGAAGCAATCTTTATAATTCTTCAGATAGCATTTGGATCCATAAAAAGGGCTGATTTTGCATAACAGAAAATTATGTTGATACGTTAGATACAACAAGAGATACTCACGATCAAAAACTCATCTCTCTCTCAGAGGGTAAATTTTGAAAAGGCGCCCGATACTAAAGTAAGTCGTATTCACGACAAAATATCAAATTTTGAACTTTTGAAATATTTAACAAATTCTGTTATTCTGCAGCCGATTTTGTTAAATTAGTCAGATTTTGAAACGTCTGTATTGGCCATTTTAATCTTGGATCGATTTACGTCAAAAAAATGGGTTGAAACTGAAGCGACGTACATTGAAAACAATCGTTAAACTGAGGAATGCGAGCGTGCGAATCGTAAAAAAATACGGGAGACATCTGACTTTTTCCTGTGGGGCTATTTGAAAAGTAAGATGCCAGTAAACCGAAGTAGCTACTGTTACTTCCAAAATGTTATCGAATGCAATGCAAAATGTCCCAAACAGGACCGCTTTTTGGGTATCTAATGGAGCCACTCATTTGATCGATATTATATTCTGAGTGAATTGCCGCTTCCCAAGAAAACATATGATCTAGCAAGGTATTTGCAGTTGTGGACAAAAAAATAGAAACTTAAAGTTTCTTGACGAACAAGAGTGACGATTCTCAAATGTGAATAAAAAATCGTATCTTTCCGGTATCTTACATTAAGGAGCAAGACACTTTGCAAGCGTATGAGTAATGTCAACAATGTAAAAACAAATTCTTGCGCTTCTTTTCCTGATTTTAATCAATAAATCATCCACATGGTTGAAAAATAAACAAATCAGTTCATTTTGCTTAGAATTGCAATTCAAGAAAAATGAAAATTTTAGTCTAAAACTCTTCCGTTTCTCTGGAAATTGCTCTAGAAAAATTATTTCAGTTTCAGTTTACTTCCACTAACACATTTGTTTAGCAACGCACCCATTCCTATATGGATTTTCTCTTGCAGAAATTGATGCGAATTAAAGATTTATGTACCATCTTTTAGTAATCCCTCAAAATAGGAAATCTTTAATTTAGCACGCTAAAGGAAATGGCTATGGAAGGTTGTCGAAAAACTATTTATTTTTCCGGAAAACTGATTTTTTAGAAGAAAATATTTAAGTTTGTTCATTTTGTGTAGCGCGATCTAATACAAATGCATTGAAGAAGTGTAGCCAATTTTTTTATAAGGGAAATAAAATCTACATTCATAAAATGTAAGCAATTTTCCATCAAACATTGGTGGAAAATTTGTCAAAACTGATATTTCTTCTAAAAAGTCAGGCTTAATATTCGTTTGAGAATAAATTAATGCAAATCGCGATCTAGCGTCGTCTCTAAAAACAATTTTTTGCAAAAAATCAATTTTGAGATTTCCAAATTCGAATTCTTTTTTTCAAGTCAAATGTCTTAGAATTACTAGAAACGTCGAGATTTGGTGTTTCACTTTTTTTTCAAATATCGACTGGGCCTTGATTTCCAGGTTTTATGCCATTTTATTTCTAGATAACACCTAATTCCGACGATTCAGACAATTCTACGACATTTGGAATCAAAAAAAAAAGTTTTTTGATATCGGAAATCTCGAAATTGTTCGGTGCCCATAAATATTTTCCAATTTTTTTTTCTTGGTGACACTAAATCTCGAAGTTTTAGGAAATTCTAAGATATTTAGATTCAAAAAAAAATTTCGATTTCGAAAATTTCATGTGATGATTTTTTAAGATCGAAATATTTCAAACTTTAACCCGCCCGGTGGTGCACCACCCATATCAGATATAACCCAAATTTTGCAAATATCCTTTCTAGGAAGAGGGGACAAAAACCATAAACTATTATTAATTATACACAAAAATTGAAATTACCATTGAACAGAACACTGACTCATTTGGCCATTTCTACAGATTTTTTACCAGACAAGAAACTTTTGAGCCCTCAACTTTTGACATTAGATTCTCTGGTGAACGGGGTTTTTCATTCCTTCATTTCTAACAGGGATTAAAAAAATTTTGGGTTGCTGATTTTGAACAAGGGTTAAAAACAACGAGCTGTCTCAGAGATATGGTTGCTCAAAATGGGACATCTTATTTCCGCAAAGATAAACAGTGGGCTGATTATTTCCACTGAAAACTACTACAAATTTGCAAAAATTTGTCAAATTTGTTTAAAAAAGCGCGATAATGTTTTTTTTTGGTTATTTGCACAACTGTGTTCCATTCAAAATTTAATACGCATTAATCCGAAGTCATTTTTTTCAAATCGGTCAAACTGTTCTTTAGTTATCGTGCACAACAGATTGAAAAACGATTTAATTGAAAGAATGAAAACCCCCGTTTACAGGTGAAACTCCCCAGATGTACCAGATTCGATAAAAGGCACTGAATTTCTCACTACTACAGATCCTTTGTCAAACGCAAAACTTTTTGAACGTAACGTTACAGTTTCTTCACAGTTGAAACGACCTATATGAATTACTTGACGTAGAACTCCTACCCAATGCTTGATCGTGAAATCATGTTCGAGCCCGAAGAGATACGATTATAGACGTCACTTATATATTTCAAATACTTACCTAAAAAAACTTTACGCGTGGGTGGGTGTCACGCGAACATTTTAACGAAGTTTTATGACGACAACCAACGTTAGCAGATCCATTAAAGCGCGATTGAAAAAAAAAACCAATCTCATAATAGCCCAAATCACGCCAACTTATGTCGTTTTCGTTTTTAAATTGCACTACACTGGTGTAGCGAAAGCTGCACTGAAACCGTTCGTTTTTACCAATTGTATTACACCAGTGCTACACTTTTTCTGCACCGATACCACTGGTGTAGCACTCATCAAAAGTTTGGTGTAGCTCTGTGAAATGGAATCGTTTATTGTAGTCAATGGTTACTGTTTATGTTTTCGTCATTTTTGTTCGTTTATTCATGCCTCAGTGTAGCACTGCACCGGTGTAGTGCAAATTAAAAACGAAAACGCCATTACTTGGCGTAGTTCGAGTAACAAATTATTTAAAAGACAAATTCTCTTTTTACTTTCAGAGCTATGCTGTCGGTGGTAATTACCGTGGTTTGTTTCGTTTGCTACTGCTGCCATCGAAATATCAAGAAGCGATCGAGCTCTGTTTATCGACAACAATGGCTGGAAAACGAAGCCAACATGGAAATTTACAGTGTTGAACAGGTGAGTGTGACATCATTCATACGTACGTTTTTATCAGAACCCATGCGTAGTATGCTTGCCTACTTTTTGTTTCTTGTTACATTCAACATTGAGCAAACCTCCGACTCATATACTAATAGACACATCATTTCCCCATCCCATTCCTTTGAGAAATAAATATTTTATCAACGTCAGAGCAACTCACTTCCAGCTACTGACACCGAGGCGGAACAGTGTTCCTATAATTTTTCTTACGAATAGAAAACACTTGCTTGCTGCGTCAGCATGGCCTACTTATAAAATATCTAGACAGCCGCGCTTTTTCCCACCACTAATCTAAACGGCAACGGAAGCCGCAAAGAAAAAAAAACGACAATCTGTCCTTTATGTTCAAGGGTGTGTGACGTTTGGATTATTGCAAACGCTTCGGACATGACCCGCTTTCGCCATCGGCAAGACTTATCAAATATTCAAACAATTGACGTGGCTCAGTTCTAAGAATCGATCTACGTGGCTTGAAACAATGTATCAAGATTTGATTGGCTCTGGTTATTAGTGACATGATGCATTTAGATACTTTAGAATCTTTTCGCTTTTGGTAAAAAATATTACAAAACATCTGATCAATTGTGTGTAGATAAATCTCAACAAACATATTTTAGATTTTGTTTAGATTTCTCCAAGTCAATAGAGTAGCTGAATGACATACCAGTTCCACGCATTGGAGACCTTTTGCAGTGACAATTTTTCCTTCTAGGAAATAATTTTCTGTGAATCCTTGATTCGTTATTTTATCTACTCTTTGAATCCGTTTCTTGGTACGTACTGACAAATATCTTCGTTTATATTTAATTTTATTTGGCTGTCTAATATCTTGTAACATGGTACCACTAGCAGTAGTGCGCTTTGTGTCATTCCAATGATGCAAATATAAACTTAATAAACTAATTGAATTTGTGGCAAGAGAATTTTGAATCGACAGAAACAAGTTATAGTTGGGTGATGTCATGTTTGCTCTACATAGCGAGTGAGATAAAATTTTGCATTCACTGTTATCCAACAAGTTTTTGACCGAATTTCGACTTTCATTACTGTGACCGAGCGTTGTCGTGGTGAAAGATTACGGTATCACATTTTGGCCATTATTTCTTCCAAGTACACTTCAATCAAATTAGTTGATGCCATTTAATGCTCTACGTCAATTCGAAAGCATACCCTTACAGTGATTTTTTTCGCTTTGGCCGACTCGTCGGGCTTGGAGTTTACTCGAGATTGTCCTAAAATACATTTTTGGTCTCCGACGATGCAAAAACGACTTTTTAAGTTGCTCCTGCAATAACTGGAACATGAAGCATCATTGTTCGATATCTCTTGGCTACAACTCGTACGACACACAATTTCCAACCTTTTGAGTAAACCTCTAAGCTATATGCGTAGAGAATAATGTAGCAAGCTTTTCATGAATCGGGCACGAATGCACATACAATAATAACAGATTACACAATAAGTCGTGTTACTAACTAAGAAAAACACCTTTTGTCCAATAATTTATTCACCGATGCAATCTGTTTCAAGAGTAATGCAATTATTCCAACGCTTCTCTAACTTCTCGATGCAGTGACGGTAGAAGGATTTGTCTGTTGCCTCAAAAGACTTTGGTTTAACATTCAGTAATTGTTTCTTCAATTGAGCTGTATTTCTTACCAGCGAGCATTTTTTTAGATCAGGATAGCCAGTGTGTGGGCTTCGTAGGTGGATTCGGAGGTAGTAATTCGAAATGTAATTAGTTCAATTTAAGGCCAGATTCCTCCAAAATTGTCGATTTGTTGGCTTGGGTCATCATATCTTGGAAACCAATAATCAGAAAGCAAAACAGTTTCATATTCAGTATCGAAATTGGCTATGGTCGGAACTAGAATGATAAATTTCCACTGAGAAAAAAAAGAAAATGGCGGTCATTTTTCGATTTCCGACCCTTTTTCTGCACTTTCAATTCTTAATAATATTTTGAATTAATGTTAATGTTTTAATAACAATGAATATTTTTGGTTGTTGTTGTTCCGACTACAGAGAGACATCTATCGAGTAAAATACCGTTTTTGTTGATACATGCAATAGTTTTGGAATACCCACCCAGTTGAAAAAAAAACATGGTTTCGATAAAAAGCCGATCAACATTTCTGTTCGTGCCAGGGCGCGCACCGTCTCCGCTCATTTTACCAACTTCTCGGTCACGCGTACCTTCGTGACTAATTTTATATCAATTTTCTTTTTCTTTTTTTCTTTTTATTCTAAGAGTCTTTTCTATCAATTTACGGGATAAATTTTTTTAACATTGGTAGGAGGAACCTGGTCTATCGCTGTCATCTTGACTTGTGAATCAGTGCATTGTTTTGGTAAAACGGTGATTTTCTCTTCGACATATGAGGTCGTTTTTCTCTAACATTTGCATTCAAGCAATCTAATTACGCTAAGTAACATTCGCTATTAATTGTTTTTCTTTCCTCAAATAGTCGAGAAGATTATACCATGTGCATCCCAAAATACTGAAGCCATAACCTTCCCAGCTGACCGTTGCGCCTTTGGACATTTCGGACGCGGTTCACGAGCAGCAGTTCACTCAGATTATAATCGATTTGATTCCAAAGTGAAGTAATGGATCCATGTTTCATCCATTGTCGCATACAGATGCAAAAAAAAAATTATTTATTACTTGTTAACATGGCCAAATACTGCTCTGAAGCATCTGAACACGTTGTTATTTTTCATCGACTGTGAGCAAACGCAGTACCTACTTTGATAAGAGCTTCCTCATGGTCAAATGTTCATCTTTACGACCTCAGCTATCTCCCACAATTTCAATTCACGATTAGATATAACCTGGTATTTTCTGGACCTCAATTGGACGATCAGAAGGTTCGTCATCATCGATATCAGTACGACCACCACGTTTGAATTCAGCAAACCAATAACAAACGGTTCTGTTCGATGGCACGCCATCAGCCACGCCACTTTTTAGTTTTTTTTTTTTTTTTAAATAACTATTTATTGGAATATGAGTTAAAATTAAATTATTAAGATTTAAATTGGGTGTTCAGCCACAAGTGGTGACTTTTCAGCCCTGTTATATATATATGATTTGGTTATTACCATGAAGACATCATTTGCTTCCGCAATTCTGAGATTTTTGTGTAGGGAAAATTCTAAACCTACTTGTATTGTGTAATGGGGAAAAGGAACTTATATACTAACTTACTAACTAATACAGAGAGCGAATCGATTCAATTGAAGATTGCATCGATTTTTGTCGGAATTTGCTTATAATATTATGTGACATTACATCTAATGGTTCTATATTTGTGAGTCTGTGTAACTCATTTGTACTAAACCAGGGAGGACGCTTCAGAATCATTTTCAGAATTTTATTCTGAATCCTTTGAAGCGTTTTCTTCCTGGTGGAACAACAGCTTGACCAAATTGGTACCGCATAAAGCATGGCTGGTCTGAAAATTTGTTTATAAATTAACAATTTGTTTTTTAGACAGAGCTTAGAATTTCTGTTTATAAGAGGATATAAACATTTAATATATTTATTACACTTTGCCTGGATTCCTTCAATGTGATCCTTGAAAGTGAGCTTTTTGTCATACGTTAAACCTAAGTATTTAGCTTGATCAGACCATGTCAATTCCAAGCCATTCAATTTGAGAATGTGATTATTGTTTGGTTTAAGAAAAGAAGCTCTTGGCTTGTGAGGAAAGAGCCACTTTTTAGTGATATATTGCAATGTTCACAGAACACCAGGATTTAAATATGACACATTCGATACTACATTCTGATGCGGAACATAATCTCTTTTTTCGATAAACTTCATATCCGGTATCGATAGATCGATTTTTTTTTTTTCCATAAATACGTTTATTTCTTAAGGCAGTTTACATAAGTTTTTCTTCGCCGTAGCATCACTTTTACATAATATTCTTATCCTAATTTAATTCTAACATAGTCACAACGTTTTGCATTTATTAAAACATATTCTCTTATTACTCAAATATCATCTTAGGTAACTCGTCATTAATTATGAAATCTACTCGGAAATATTATTTGAACCAAACGATTAACTTCTATAAATTATAAAATAAGCTGTTATTTTCAGACATTTTGTTAATAATTTCATAAACTGTTTCGAGTTTGTTTGTATCATTACATTATTTTTATTCTAATTTAGCTATTGGTTGAACTCATGGACGCAGCTGGGATCAGAACTAAGTCTTGAAAGGGGCCTTTATTAAATTGAAACTCCAGTTTTCTTTATGAAATGATAAATAAGTTTCATGTATGAAAGGTCACGACAAGCAAGAATGTCTCGAACTGGGATATTGGATAGTCTACCTTGGGTACGCAAAGAATTTATTAGTTGAGATCTGACATCACGATACTCCACGCATGTCCAAACGACATGATCAATATCTCGATAACCTTCTCCGCAAGCACAATGATTAGTCTCGGAGAGCCCAATTCGAAGGAGATGTGCATCTAACGTGTAGTGATTGGACATGAGTCTGGACATCACACGAATGAAATCCCTACTCACATCCAGTCCCCTGAACCATGCCTTTGTCGATATTTTCGGAATAATTGAGTGCATCCACCGACCCAGATCATCTTTATCCCAAGAAGCTTGCCAGCTGGCAAGTGTTCTTTGGCGAGACGAGCTATAGAATTCGTTGAAAGCAATTGGTCTCTCATAAATTTCACCCTCAATAGCACCACGATTGGCTAAAATATCGGCTCTTTCATTGCCAGGAATGGAGCAATGAGCCGGGACCCAGACTATAGTGATTAGATAATTATTGTTCAATATGTCGTTCAGGCACTGTTTTATTTTGCCCAGGAAAAACGGTTCAGTCTTGCCAGTCATGTTTGAGCGAATGGCTTCAATTGCACTCAGACTATCTGTGAAGAGGAAATAATGGTTTGGAATTAATGTGACGATTACACTCAAACTATATTGAACTGCTGCTAGCTCTGCTATATAAACAGATGCAGGTTCTTGAAGCCTAAATGAGGCCGAAACATTATTGTTGAACATACCAAACCCTGTCGCTTCTTCAATTCGCGATCCGTCCGTGTAAAACATTTTCTCAGAGTCAATATGCCTGAACTTACTTGAAAATATTTTTGGGATTTCCGTCGAACGTAGATGATCCGGGATTCCACGCACTTCGCGCTGCATGGATGTATCGAAAAATAAAGTTGAGTCAGGGACATTTAGGAGGCTGACACGGATAGGAATATATCTTGAAGGGTTGATTTCCTGTGACATATGGTTAAAATATACTGTCATGAATTTTGTTTGAGATCGAAGCTCGACTAGTCGTTCGAAATTATTAATTACCATGGGATTCAGCACCTCACATCTTATTAGCAGGCGTGATGAAAGCTCCCAAAATCGATCTTTTAATGGAAGAACTCCCGCCAGAACTTCAAGACTCATTGTATGTGTCGAATGCATGCACCCTAAAGCGATTCGCAAACAACGATACTGAATTCGCTCCAGTTTGATAATATGAGAGTTTGCAGCGGAACGAAAGCAAACGCATCCATATTCCATCACTGAAAGTATCGTTGTCTGATACAATTTTATTAGATCTTCCGGATGAGCACCCCACCAAGATCCTGTTATTGTTCGAAGAAAATTTACTCTTTGTTGGCATTTTGTTATCAGAAACCTAATGTGTCCTCCCCACGTGCATTTGGAATCGAACCACACCCCGAGGTATTTAAAAGTTAAAACCTGTTGGATCATTCTTCCCATCATATGGAGCTGAAGCTGCGCGGGATCATGCTTTTTTGAAAAGACGACTAACTCTGTTTTCTCCGCAGAGAATTCGATACCAAGATGAACAGCCCAATCGGACAAGTTATCTAAGGTATCTTGCAATGGTTTATGCAGATCAATAGCTTTGGGTCCAGTAACTGAAACCACGCCATCATCTGCCAATTGTCTTAGTGTACATGGGGTTACTAGACAGCTGTCAATGTCATTTACGTAAAAATTATAGAGGAGCGGACTGAGGCATGAGCCTTGCGGGAGACCCATGTAACTATTTCTGAGTGTTGCCAAATCGCCATGTGAAAAATGCATGTGTTTCTCTGACAAAAGGTTGTGCAAATAATTATTTATAACCGCTGGGAGTCCATTTTGGTGAAGCTTGTCTGAAAGAACATCAATGGAAACTGAATCAAATGCTCCTTTAATGTCTAAAAATACAGATGCCATTTGTTGCTTTTGAGCGAAGGCAATTTGGATGTCAGACGAAAGTAATGCAAGGCAATCATTCGTCCCTTTATTTCTACGGAAGCCAAACTGAGTATCTGACAACAAACCGTTCGTCTCGACCCAAGTGTCGAGACGTCGTAGAATAATTTTTTCGAACAATTTTCTGATGCAGGACAACATCGCAATGGGTCTATATGAGTTGTGATTGGAAGCTGGTTTCCCCGGTTTTTGAATGGCGATAACTTTCACTTGTCTCCAGTCAGGTGGAACAATATTTTGCTCAAGAAACTTGTTGAACAATTCCAACAAACGTCTTTTTGCGAGGTTGGGCAGATTCTTCACCAAGTTGAATTTAATTCTGTCCAACCCTGGAGCGTTATTGTTACAAGACAAGAGTGCTATAGAAAATTCCATCATTGAAAATGGGTTATTAATAAAACCATTATTTGGAGGAGATTCCCGTATAATGCTCTGCGTAGGAACAGAATCTGGGCAAACTTTCCTAGCAAAGTCAAATATCCATCGGTTCGAGTATTCATCACTCTCATTGCCCACGGTACGATTCCTCATTCGTCTGGCCGTGTTCCAAAGAGTGCTCATTGAGGTATCTCTTGACAAACCTTCGACAAAATGTCTCCAATAGCTACATTTTTTGGCTCGAAGTATGCTCTTGTACTTGGTTTCTAAAACCATAAGTTTTTCAAAATTCTGAGGAGTTCCTCCTCCCCGTTTTAGAAACGTCTTGCAAGCATTTTGTTTTGCGAGTTTAGCCTCTGAGCACTCTTTGTCCCACCAGGGGTTGGGAGGCCTTCTGTTAGTCGTTGGCCCAGGAAAGCGTTTAGTTTGGGATTGTTCTGCTGCCTCCAGAATCGAACAAATGAGGAAGTCATATTCTTCAAGTGGAGGGAGCTCTTCCATTGAATTCAAAATACTAGAGATACTACTTTGGTATTTAATCCAGTCGATAATTTTTGTCAAATCATATGGAATACTAGCGGAAGTAGCAATGCAATTGCTACTGCTAATTGAGATGATGATTGGTAAATGATCGCTACCGTGTAAATCAGGCAGTATTTTCCAGGAGCAATCTAGTCGAATTGATGTTGAGCAAAGAGATAGATCTAATGCACTTGGGCGTGCCGGAGGTCTTGGGATCCGTGTCATGCTACCCATATTTAATACCGTCATGCTAAAATTGTCACAAATGTTTTGTATTAAAGATGATCTGCTATCATTGTAAACGGAACCCCACATAATACCGTGCGAATTTAAATCCCCCAGAATCAATCGTGGTGCAGGAAGGGCTTCAACCATTTCATTAAGCTGTTGCTGTCCAACTTGTGCTTTTGGAGGAATATAAACCGAAGCTATGCAAATATCTTTGCCTTTAATGTTTATTTGGCAAGCAACAACTTCTATACTAGAAGTTGAAGGGATGTTTAATCTATAAAAGGAATAGCATTTCTTAATTCCCAAAAGCACTCCACCATACGGAGAGTCTCTATCGAGACGTATAATGTTAAAATCATTAAAATTTAAAGCTATGTTTGAAGTAAGCCATGTTTCGCATAAAGCAAATACATCACATTTTTGACTATGCAATAATATTTTAAATGAATCAAGTTTTGGCATGATGCTTCGACAATTCCACTGCAGGACAGTGATATCGATAGATCGATATCGGATATTGATAGATGGCATTCTATATTTTTGCTGCTGTTGGCAGAGTTGCCAATATTTCAGATTTATCTGACATATGCTAGAATTTTATCATTTCGACAAACACTATCAAACCAGATCTTTTGCCAGATTTTGCAGATTCCACAAGGTTTTCAAATGTTCTGCATATGAAATATCAGTTTTCTAAGTATAATTCGAAAAATCGTTCAAAATCGTCCAATAAACAGAAAAAAAAAATTGCGCCACAGTATAATTAAATATAAGTTTCGCTTAAGTAGAAATAAACTTGGGTGAAGTGCGAGTTTGAGAATTCAAAGAATTAGATTACGACCTTAACGGCACAGGTGATTTTGCTTCACGACAATGCACCATCGCAATCGGCGATCGTGAGAAGTCTCCAGTGGAAAGTGCTTGACCATTTAGCTTACTCACCATACCTGACCCTATCCGACTACCATCTCTTGGCCTCGTTGGGCCACGCTGTCTCCTAGTAGCGCTTCCAATGTTACGAAAATTTGCGGAAATGGCTCAACACCGAAGGTCACATCCATTCTACTGGTGAGGAATCTACAAATAAATGTGTATAATTCTATGAAAAATATTTAGAACAAAAAAAGTATAAAAGTTCCCTTGCAATTAATCTATTTTATTTGCAACATGCCTGAAATTAAAAAGGAGTATATCTGGTACCTAATTCACAGAGTACAAGACAATTTCATAGGGTTACTCCTGGGATATGGTTTCCGAAAATCTCCTGGGAAGCTCATATGAATAGGAGTTCTATTCGGTTTGATTTATGCCTCTGGGGAATATGCTTCTAGATTTTGTCACATAGAAAACTGTGAAAAAAACTACAAGGATCAGCCCCAAGGGGTTGTTCGAGCCATTGATGTGGAACAAGGCTACCAAAATTTCTAATGATCGACATTTTCAATTAATCGTCACACTTTTGAATCCGCAAATGCACGAGGAGTCTGCTTAGTCTTTATTATGAACCAACACCGAACACGCGAACCCAGAATATAGACTATCATCCCTATTCTGTACGTCGATCGATTCAAAATATTCCGATCGAATGTGCCATTTCCGTTCTGCATTCCGTTCGAGTTGGGTATGAACTCGAATATCATTCGTTCGAGTTGTTAAATTTTCGAACATTACTCGATCGACTTGCTTACGTATTACTTATGTTCGGTTTAGAATCGTTCTAATTTGTTCATACATGTGTGACAGTTTCGTTTACTAAGAAATTAATAATATAAATAATATAGAACGTGTAAGTAGTTTTGACAGCTTCGATGGTTAGTGTTCGAAATTTCAAGTGTTCCCGAACGAGAGTCGATCGAATCATACAAGTCGAACGGAATAAAGAATGCAAAATTCGAACTCAAACGAAAGTTTAGATTTGTTCGTATCACAAATCCGTCGGATTGCAGAATTGTCATGATTTGTATTTTTTTTAGCCGACGAAATTACATCAATAGCCCAAATGTATGCAATTATATGTTTGTACATGATTGCGATACAGATATCGATATTTCAGCTTCTTTTCGCCAAGCTTGTGTTCAAGTTTTGTACGCAAGTAGTTATTTTTATAGCGTTTCTCTACCTTTACTACCATTCTGCGATTTCGGTTGAAGCGATAAACTTTTTCTCATTATCAATCGAGTTAATCTTATATAAATAAGAAATTAGTCTTGTGCACTCAAAATTTACCCTGGGGTAGTTGTCATTTTCTCAGGCGAAACGACATAACATGGGATTTCATCCAATCCTTCATGACACAAGATCAGGGCATAGCAATTAGAGCTTCAAATCGTTTTATGGCACTTTCTGCCTTGCTGTCTAGCAACCACCTCTAGCAAGCTACGTGTAGGACTGAAACGTTAGCTATAATTTTGCTTCTATTTATAGCTTCACATGCTTCTAACAACTTCGCTTTTGCATCGTTTAACCAATCAGAGCGCTGCTTTCCCTTTGATATATCGCTTACTCCTTCAAAACCGTCGACTATGGCAGGGAAATCCGGTATGCCGGAAATTTTTTGCAGACAAAATAGGACACTGCTAGCTATCAACCAACATTTCAATGATATACAATTAAAAATACATGGCTATGAACATTCAAATCAATACGTAGAAATATTCTTAATCAAATGGTGACATGATATTAATAATTGATATAAAATTGATTGAGCGTGATTGTGAATGCGATAACGGTATTTCATATCATCTGATATGTAACTGTGCCGCATTGACGCGACTACATAACCGGGTTTTTCTCCATACAAAGTTAAGTCTGTGTATGCGGAGCTAAAATTGAATGATATTCTATCGTTTCTCACCTTATATGGTAAGGAGCTATAGACAGAGGTGTTCATCGTTCTTCCTGAAGTGAATGAATCCTTTCTGTATTGACATTAAAAGGTTCTATCGGATTGTTTGGCATACCCTATGGGTCTCTGATGTGTTGAAAATTAGTGATAAAGGTCTTAGACTCGAGTGATTTGCATTGATCAGATGCCTAAGCCCGACTCCTCTGGTAGAAGGTAAACGTTAAGCTACTAAAATATTTCTGCTTGCTTAAATGACCCTTTGTCCCGTCTCACCTTACTATCATTCTAAAATTTTGATTTACTGTTTCTAACAAATGGTTAGCTGAAAGTCTCAAAAAGACACTTGCTTTTTATTCTTCTAGATCAAATTAAAGTCATTTGATGCTTATCAAATTAGCCAGGTTGCCAAAGCAAATAACAAAAAGATCGTGCAGTGGCCGGAGGATTATTTGTTTTTTTTTTATTTCAAATTATATAAGTTCCATTTTAATTGTATTCAAATGAACACAATCATAGATTCCCTTTAAAAAATGTATACACAGTTTGTTGTTGAAAATCTGTTTTTCTTCCAGCTCTATTTACTGCAGAGGCGGTATAGTTTAACAGACAGTATCCTTTCTCCTTTCCTTAGCATATAAACTTCCTGCTTATTATCCATGCGAAGCGAAAAGCAACGGAGGTTAATCAAAATGAATAGCCCTGTTTACCCCAAGCTAGAGTCAGTCAGTCAACCTCGTCCTATTTCCAAATTGATTTATGTCTCTTGTCGGACCATAGCGGGAAAGAAGTAGCCAACGAATGTGTTACTAATTTGCTTCCGCCTCATCACCACAAGTCAGCAGCAATTACACTTACAAATTGTAACGGTTTCATTTCCCTTACTTTCTTCCACCCCGGCAGTGTTACGACACCCCAGCATCGAGCGCAGCGGGTGGCGGCAGTGGTATGTTTTTGGATAACAGCACCGGGAACGAGTACCAATCGCTTCCGGCAATGACCTACGGTCATCATCATCATCACCACCACCATCTCCATCACCACCCAAGTGGACCCCCGCCGAGCTATGATACGGTACTGGCGCAGGATGAGATGGTCGGCTCGGCACGACGCAAGAGCTTTGATTTGGGCACGTTGCCACAACACGATGGGGATTCGAACACCCGCGGCGGTCCGATCGGTAAGTTCGATGCTCTACTGTGCGATCTGGTTGGCAACCAGCGACGCAAACGGAACCGTCCCGTCGAACCGGAATTCAGTGGCATTCTTAGATCACCGGGCTGCGGAGAGCCCACCATGGTAACAACAACACATGAAAATTGCAACTGTCAGCTGGGTGATAATCTGCAAGTGTTCTGTCGGAACTGTGGCCAATTTGTGGACGGTGGAGTGATGCAAAACCATGACAGCAACAATACTCATTACGGCGATAGTATCATCAACAGTTGCACCACGGAGGACGATGCAAATTGGCTCCGGGTAGTCACTGTTGGAACTGACAGCCAACCTGACAGCACCAGTGGCTACTACGATGGCAACGGTAACAAACAGTCAACTGACAATGCGGGTGTCTGCACGCGGGAAAACTGCCCTACTCGCAACTTGGAATTGAATCAACTTTTACAAAACTCACCGTTTCACGCCGTCACTGACACCGGTGATAATGATAACAATAACAACAACAACAACAACAACAACAATGAGCTCTATCCGTTGGATTGCACCAACAACAACAATATTAACAACAACTACAACATCGATGTGTCAGATTGTAGCGGTAGTAATCGCAAATCCGGTGACGGCGACAGCCACGAGGAGAACAATAACAATAACAACAACAACAACGATAATAACCCTACCGCAGCGGAAACCGTCAGATCTAGAACGGCATTGAATGGCAGCATGACCGACATTGCCGAGAATGCTACCGGTGGCGAAAGCATTACCGCTAATAGTTCCACCGGTGCTAACAATTCAGCTGTTGGGGTAGGTTCATCCGTTAACGTGACGGGCTGTGCCGATGCCGATAAATCAAGTGATAATGACAACGGTGTCGGGCGACGGGAAAGTGACGACACCTTCGGTAATTTGGCCGAAAATGGCATCGTCCGGTTGGACATGAGTCAAATCATCGACCGCACCGGTTTGCCGACGTACGAAGCTGCCCTGCGGTTGGAGTCCAGCGGGTACGTCTAGAGGCAGCTACGTCGTCACTGGTAGTGGATTAGATTTTTTGAGTACACTAAGGTCTTTTTTACGCAATTTTTTTATAAGGTTTTCTTATGCGGCTTTTATTTATGCGGATTTCCGAAGTTACGCGGATTCTCGAAGTAACGCGGTTTTTACGAGGATTTTCGTAGCTACGCATTTTATTACCCAGATACCCGAAGTTACGCAATTATTTTACGCGAATTTTCTTGTCTTGTAAAAATCCATGAGACCTCGAAATCTGGTGTTATCCCGGAACTTTCTTAAGTCAACTTCCTGACAAAAAAATATTTTTAGATTATACCAGATGTCAAAATTTCATGCATTTATAAGATATTTGGCATCTAAAAACAATTTTCGATTTCGGAAATCTCAAAATTTTTCCAGTCCCAAAGTCAATTAAAAAAAAAGATTCTGAGAATATACGTTCTAGGCATTTCTAAAACATTTGGAAACAAAAAAAAATTCTCCTGTTTTTCAATTTTTTCTTGACGGATCTCCGTTATGCAGTCCCAAAGTCCCAGACGATTTTTGTAAAAAAAAAATTTTCTTGGGATTACACCAGATCTCGATGTTTCGTGCATTTCCAAGACATTTGGCATCAATAAAAAAAACTTTCGATTTCGGAAATCTTAAAATTTCCCAAAGTCGATTTATTTTTCAAACAATTTTTTTCTAAGATTACACCAGATCCGGAAGTTTCGTGCTTTTCTAAGACATTTAGCATCGAAATCTCTTTAGTGGAGCGGTTTTTTTCAATGCGGTTTTCCAAAGTTACGCGGTCCCAAAGCCCTAAATTACATATTTGTCAAAAAAACAATTTCTGGAATTACGTTTCGTGCATTTTCAAGACATTTGGCATCTAAAAAACATTTCAATTTTAAACATTTTAAAATTTTTCCAAGTACCAAATCGAATTTTTCAAAAAAAAATTTTCAGGTTAATCCAGATCTGGACAATACAATTTTTAAGATGAACATGAACTTAGCGAAGCACCTATCACCGATGATAACGTGAATAGGTGAATAATTTGTTGCTAATTAGTTGCGGTAATTTCGAATTTTTTGTTCATTTCATTTTTATTTTTTTTAGTACTTCACGAACTTTATTTGTCAACGAAACGATCCTCCTAAATGAGCTTAAATGCGAATCGAAGCTCAGTGGATAATTTGTTGCTAATCAGTTGCTAATTAGTTGCTAATGAGTTATGGTCATTTTGAATTTGTTGCTAATTAGTTACTGTAATTTTGAATTTGATGCCAGTTTTTTTTTAATTTTTCCAAGTACCAAGTACTAAGTTTATATTAAGTTAACGAAGCACCCCTCCTAAATAATCTTAAATACAAATCAAAACCCGGTGGATAATTTGTTGCTTATTAGTTACGGTAATTTTGAATATGATCTTTGACACATCAGCGCAGAGCAGTTCAAATTGAACTGCTTTGTGCTTAACTCGGCAGCTTAATTTGAACCGCTAAGCAGACGTAAAGCTTCTGCTACTTACAGACGGTTATGTGCACTAGCACAAAATTTGTCTAACCCCTAAATGACCAAACCTGCATCGGCCAGGAATAGTCGAAAACACGTTTTCGTTCGGCACGTCGGAAAAGACATTGCACTCCGTTGCAAAACAAAAAAGTGTTCTGTGAGTAGCAGAAGCTTTAAATTGAGCGGTTGAAATTGAACTGTTGAATTTGATGCCAATTTCTGTTTTTTAATTTTTTCAAGTGCTTCGCAAAGTTTATATAGCGTCAGCAAAGAATCCCTACTAAAAGAGCTTAGAAACAAATCAAAACCCAGTGGATAATTTGTTGCTAATTAGTTAGAGTAATTTTGAATTTGTTGCTAATTAGTTTGAGTAATTTTGAGTTTGTGTCTCTACTTTTTTCATTTTTTCAAGTACTACGCTAAGTTCATGTGAAGTTAACGAAGCACCTCTCCTGAATAATCTTCAATACAAATCAAAACCCAGTGGATAATTTGTTGTTAATTAGTTAGGGTAATTTTGAATTTGTTGCTAATTAGTTGAAGTAATTTTGAGTTTGTTGCTCACCTTTTTTTCAATTTTTTCAAGTACTTCGCTAAGTTCATGTAAAGTTAGCGAAGAACCCCTACTAAATAAGCTTAAAAATGAATCAAAACCCAGTGGATGATTTGTTGGTAAAAAGTTACGGTTATTTTGAATTTATAGCTGATTTTTTTAAATTTTAGTTGAAAGTTATGAAGGTAAAATAAATTCAAATAAGCTTAAATACGAATCGAAACCGAGTGGATAATTTGTTGCCAATTAGTTGCTAATTAGTTACGGTAATTTTCAATTTGTTGCTAATTAGTCACAGTAACTTTGAATTTGTTTCTTAATTTTTTTTCAAGTACGTCGCTAAGTTCATGTAAAGTTAACGAAGCACCCCTACCAAATAAGCCTGAAAATGAACCCAGTGGATAATTTGTTGCTAATTAGTTACGGTTATTTGGAATTTGTTGCTGATTTTTCTAATTTAAGTTACGGCAATTTCGAATTTATTGATAAAAATTGAGTGGATAATTTGTTGCTCATTAATTACGGTAATATTAAATTTTTTGCCCAATTTTGTTTTCATTAAGTTTATATACGGTTTACGAAGAATCCCTACTAAACAAACTTCAAAACAAATCGAAATTCAGTGAATAAGTTGTCGCTAATTATTTACGGTATTTTGAATTTGTTTTTTGAGCACTTCGCTATGCTCATATAAAGTTAACATAGCACCCCTACTATACAAGCCTGACAACAAACAAAAAATTTAAAAAAATTGAGCAACAAATTCAAAGTTACTGTAACTAATTAGCAACTAATTAGTAACAAATTATTCATCTATTCGCGTTATCATCGGTGATAGGTTCTTCGTTAAGTTCATGTTCATATTTCTAAGACATTTGGCATCAAAAAAAAATTTTTTTTCGATTTCGGAAATCTCAAGATTTTTCAGTCGATTTTTTTCAAAATTTGTTTTTTCTGAGACTACCTCTCCGGAATAAACTTAAATACGAATCGTAACCCAGTGGATAATTTGTTGCTAATTAGTGTTGGTAATTTTGAATTTGTTGCTAATTAGTTACGGTAGTTTTGAGTTTGTTGCTTATTTTTTTGTATTTTTTCAAGTACTTCGCTAAGTTCATATGTAGTTAACGAAGCACCCCTACTAAATAAACCTGAAAACAGGTTTTTCCACTACCTCTCCGGAATAAGCTTGAATACGAATCGTAACCCCGTGGATAATTTGTTGCTAATTAGTTGCTAATTAGTTCTAGTAATACTAAATTTCTAGTTTAGTTCTAGTAATACTAAATAAGCCTGAAAACAAACAAAAAATAAAAAATCGAGTGACAATTCCGAAATTACTAGAACTAATTAGCAACTAATTAGTAACAAATTATTCACCTATTCGCGTTATCATCGGTGATGGGTATTTCGCTCAGTTCATGTTCATATTTCTAGTACATTTGGCATAAAAAAATTAGCTTTGCGGTTTTTTCTACGCGGATTTCCGAAGCTAGGCTGTTTTTGCGCAATACGTATCCCCCGAGTAAAAAAAGACCTAAATGTACTGATGAGGGTGGTGATAACGGAAGTACACTCTCACCACAATGGCCTTAAAAAGCGAAATAAATAAGTGTTAGCCATTTAAATTGTACAACAAAGAAACGCATTGTTTAAGAAATCACGTTTTTTGTATTTGAGGACTGTACTTAAAGATGGTGATTGTTTGTAACAGTTAAAAATAATACAATAGATGCTGTGTGTTTATGGTTCTCAAGTTGTTTGCAACAAAGCACATGTTCATGTTATTTGTTGTCCGAGTGTAGAAAACCAATGGAATATAGTGCACAAAAGGTGAAACAACGTTGCAAAATTGTAAATTGATAATCTATTTGCTTTTACTTTGTATCTGAGAACAAATATAAAAAAAATTATTTAAGCTCGATTGAACAATGAACAGTACAATAGATGTTAACCCAATATTATATTTACTATACATAACTTAACATATTGCACTTACGTCCAGGGTATAAATTTGGCATAATATAATAAACTTATTGGTAGCAAAGATAACAGATTGACTACACAATCGGAAACAAAACTGAACCGATTGGCTCGTTTTTCTTTTACTTCGAACGAAACGATTTTAATTTGGCCATTTTTCCTCCATTCTGTTGGTAGTATTTGTAGACATTGGCAAATGTACTGCTCTACTGTCTTCTATATTCGCTGCTTGCAATATTTCAGTGCTCAATCGAAGTCGATGTGCGTGGGAAGTGCTTGTGTAAGTTCTTGGCAAGACAAATAATTCGAATTGAAATTTCTAAACAAATTGCATCCGTATGTCTCGTTTTGTGTTTTAGTGTAGAGTAGACGTTTTTCAACCAACCATTATAAATGTTACACCATATTTGACAAAAAATATTTCTAGTCGTGAGTACATTTTGTAGAATTATTGTATGTCGTGAAAAAGGCGGGTGGGTCATGTCAGAGACATAACTGGATGTCGTGAATACGAAAACAACTGACATGTTCCTTAACACTTCCGAATATAATAGCTTTGCAAACGACACAAAATACATCTGCTCGCATTGGCGATAGAATCCAAACTGATCCAATTTTTGTTGAGATGTTTATTTTTACCTGATTTCGTTTGTAGCTTTTTCACTAATGGGCGGTCCTAACGGCTATAAAAATAGCAGTATATAAAATTTCAATTTCGATTATTTCATTTCGGATTTGCATTTCATTGAAAGAAACTATCAGGATACTATACGGGACATTCCTGCCTTTCAGAAGGACCAAATTGTGGAACTCATTACCATATTCAACACTTTTCGGAACATTTTTCTCGAACGATTTGTTGTACAGCAGCAGATATTTTGTTCTCTTCCTCAGAACGCGTTCTGATTGGCTGGTGTTGACATGGGTCAAATGAGACAGGTTTTTCAATAGTGAGATTATGTCACACAACTGAAAATTTTATCATAAAATTGTGATCATATAGCAAATGACATATAGAAAAAATTATTGATTCGTTAGATGCAACAAGAGATATTCACGATCAAAAACTTATCACTCTCTCAGAGGGTAAATTTTGAGAAGGAACCCCATAGTAAAGTAAGTCGTATTCACGACACAAAAAACTAATGACTACACAGGTGACGAAACATGGATTTACTCATATGAGTCCGAAATTAAATAGCAGTCGACTGTATGGGTGTTCCAAGAAGGCACTAAAACCAGCAAAAGTTGGCGCTCGAAGCATTTCGAAGAAAATAGTTGTTTGTTTTTTCGGTATAAACGGGCATATCGCTACCGTTTGTTAAGAGGATCGTAAGACCATCAGTTCTGATTGGTATACCACCATTTGTTTGGTAGAAGTTTTTCGTGAAACAGGGAAAATAAACGCAAGACCCAAAATCATTCTTCACAATGATAATGGAGGCTTGCACACATCGGCTCAAACAACAGAATATTTGAGCACCCAAACGTCGAATTGATGGGCCACCCGCCGTATAGTCCTGATTTGGCACCAAGCGACTTCTATTTGTTCACTTCCGTGAAGAATAAACTGCGTGGATAGCGATTCAATACTCCTGGAGAAGCTGTTGAAGCATTCAAAAACCATGTTTGGGAGGTACCTCAAGAAGAGTGAAATTTTTTCAATAAAAATCGGTTCAATCGTATGCAGAAGTGTATTGATCATCTAGGGGAATATCTTGAAAAACAATAAAATCCGATCAAATATAGTACTGTTTTCATTTTTAGACTGGATACATAAGTAAAAACCCTCTTACATCATATCGCTAGAAAAAAGTTCAAACATTCGATACACTCCGAGGGTAACCTTACAACTGGGTAATTGTTTGTGAAAATTTGAAGCCAATATATATACATATATATATATATATATATATATATATATATATATATATATATATATATATATATATATATATATATATATATATATATATATATATATATATATATATATATATATATTTGAACGATTAAACACTTTCTAAAATAACAGGGATGATTTATAGCTACCCTAAACATTGTTCAACTTGAAATGCAAATGATTATCTGTATTAAATATCCTATAATTAATGATGATCAAGAAACGAACGGTTGAAATCCAAAATCGATTATAGTACAGATGTTAATTGTCGAAATATCACCACTGATTAGCCATCACCATCACCATGTTATTGGAAATATTTTTAGTCAGGTCAGGATGCTCACACATGCGATTAAATTTGACTGCCTTCTAGCGACTAAATAAGCATTACATTAGCATCATCTATCTAATTAGCACCATCCGGAAATAGCTCTAATCTACAGGCTTTCTCTAATGGTACTGAACAACCAAATCATTTAAAATCGAACACTCACAAATTTCTGAATGAAGAGGATCCGGCGCCAATCGAAGATGACGACGATAGCCTTATGTTGGTTATGAAGGACGACGGGGCAGCAGAGAAAAAAAAAACAAGTCACAGACGAATCAATTCATCAATTCTGCATCCGGCTGCCACGAACCACAAACCGACTGTTTTCTCGACCGACTCGACTCGGTGAGGTCTTTTTATGACTAATTTACCAACCGGCTGACTGTCTGTCTGTCTGACTGACTGAATGAGTGGGTGACTGACGGACAGAACGGTCCTGGATCTGCCTGTGGCTTGTTTGACTTGTGCAATTTTAATTGAATATTCTCATTGGAACACGATCGGTTGTGCGAAGGGGCCAAGTCAACTGAGTTCAGCAAGCTGCAATTAGAAGTAAATTGATCAATGTTTCTCACTAAGAACTGACTGTTTTCATAAGATTGAATGATACAAGCCGAGCGTTTGTTTGTTTTTTTAGGCGACCGTGTTCAATTGAGGGCAGAGGATGTTTTCGACTGGTTAAAACCGGGTATAAATAAACGATATAATAATAATAATAATGTTTTCGACTGAATTTTAACTACCCCAAGGCGGATCACACTGTATTTTGCGATTGGCCCATGATTTGAAAATTAAGAACTAAAAAACAAACAAAGAAATGATTTTAAAGCTCGTAAATTTATGTGATACAAGGAGAAGCCTTTAAACTGGTTTTGGACAATTTCTTCATTTGATACCGGTACAAATCTGTCAGCTAAATTGCAATACAAATTTTTTTCAAAGCAAGGTTTTTCCTCAGTAAAGTTCATCAGGAATCAAAACTAATTGGCACAAACGGCACGTTCCCCTTTTTTATTTAGAGATTTGTACCTCACCGTTGCTTCTTGCCATTTTCCTGATGGGAAGGGAAGAAAAACGGAACATGAAAAGGAGTCGTAAAGTGGGTGAGGTGGGAAAACAGCACAAAACAAAAAGAAACAAATCGATGTCAACATTTCATAAGGGCACATAAACCAATGAGAGTTTCTCTTTGTTTACTTTCTCTTTTGTGAATATCTCCTTAATTTTCACATGTACCTACAAAGTATTCGTGTAGAATGAAAGACAATATCCCCATGTTTCCAACAGTACCAGATATGTAACGAACGTTTATATAATAACGCAGATATAGTCGAAAGAGAAAGTAAACAAAGACAATCTGTCAATTGTTTTTAGTCCCTTTTGAAATGTTGACGTCGAAATCGTTCTGCATCCCCGAAAGAATGCTGTATCATCTATATGGGCCAGAATGCACATTTAAAAAATCTCCAACCCCCGAGAGGATTTAGAGATTTTACAAAAGTGACACCATTCTGCATTCCCGGAAGAGTGCATAACATTTCGCAACATGTATGAACAGAAGTAAACTCGGCACCCCATAAAGGGATGCCAAACAATCTGCTAAAACCTATTTAAGGTCCATACAGAAAGGATCCATTCACTTCAGGAAGAACGATGAATTCCTCTGATTATAGCTCCTTACCACATTTGAGAAATATCCTTCAATTTTAGCTCCCCATAAACAGATTCAACCATGTATGAAGTACCAAAAACCCGGATACGTTGTTGCGTCAATACGGAACATTTTGACATTTTCAGATCAAATCTGGTCAGAATGCTTTTATCTAAGCGCAAGTTTGCAAGTTGTGCCAGTTTGGATGCAGCCCAAAAACGAATCCTGTACTTTATCCAACTAGTTCATAGGGGTAAGACTGACCCAATTCATAGAGGTCCTAGTTTGTAGATTTGAGATTACGATATGTAACAATATCAAATTTAACGTTTGAATGATCAAATATGATGTACGATAACGAAAGTTCGAGCACATCGGAGACAAACAAATTTACCGACTTATACGAAATTCTATCAGAGCAGATGTCCAAAACCTCCTCTCTTCTGGATCTTGCAAAAGTTGGACGATTTCCTGCATTGACTATGTGCATGTTTGTACTGTTCCAAACTCCATCAGATCATATCATAGCCTCTCGAATTTATATCCGTACTGTCCCAAATGATATGGTGAGCATTTACGCCACCTCAATCCTTTCCACTTAAGTCATTATAAGCAGTAAATCACTTTTGCAGCAATATGATACAACCATTTTTTAAATCATCGCTTGGCCTGTCTATGCCATCAATAGTCATACCAACTGTGACAGCACAAATATCCTGAGTTGTGAGCTCCATTATGAGAGAAACATCGAGAGCACTATTTGGAAGTATGCATGCTCGAGGCATTTCACGTGGATTAGTCATACTGGAGATTGATTTGTGCTACTCTAACCATTATCAATTAAAGTAATGAACACTCCATCTCCAGCACTTCTCATACAACAACTAGAAGAAACCAAATATATTGGCTTATAATCGTCTATAGCGAACCATGGAAGGGTTTTAAATGTTTTTGTTTACCCTAATGGTTATAGAAATATCAACAAGTAACATATCAATATAAAACCAATAATATTATAGTTGAAACAACCAGAACGGTTTTTCAAGTATTTGACTGATCTTGCATCTCTACACGAGCAGCAAATCTGCATTTCATTGTAACAAAAATGTGCCAATCAGTTTCCTTCCTTATCCCGTTACAATATGGTGCAGGCCCGTACGCAGGATTTCCCGTGGGGGGGATTTTAATTAAAAAAGGAATCGTCAAATGTTGATTTGATGTCAAATTTCAAAATTTGATATCTAAAAAATGGTCATCAAACTAAGTTAAATGGTACAATTTAGAATTACTTGCTTTACTAGCATTGGATAATTCTGTTCCATTGGTTTTCGAAATTAGACCAATTTGTACATTTCAGTGTTTTAATGTTAATTGTGTGGTCGTGATCCATAGTGACATGTCTTCATTTGCCATTTGCATTATTTTTCTATTAACATTGCGATTTTTCCAGGTACCGAAAAAAAATCTTTTAATGCTGTCACTTACAGTCCATGTGATGTAGTGGTATAAGTGACGTTAACGTCAAAACTGATTACCGCTCAATTTTCTCGGATATGAATTATCCGATATCAAAAATTTGAGGCTCGGTCAGTGAGTTGATTTCGTCGGTCGCATCGAAATTCCATGTTTCGTGATGTATTTGAAATGTATTCAGCAATACCGTCGTGGTGGAGTAATATCATCAATAAAAACAGCGAATAATATTAACATACATGCTGCGATGAATAATAATTATAACTTTAAGAAAAACATGTCAAAGCGTCACAAAGCGTGCTATGGAGTTGATTAATATTACCCTATTTAGCTTGAATATCATACACAGAAGTAACAGGAGTGCAGGATTTGACTACGCCAATTCAAACGTGCCCTTGAAACACTGCGTCAAATGCTGCGCTTCAGTTACCTCTTTAAATCAAATTCATGTCGAATAGCGTTTCATTGGGTTTAATCTAGATAGTGCATGAACATCATCATCAGCATCAACCAGCTAGAAATAAAACAAAGTCTTTTGTCGCTATAATCACAATTTGGGGAGGTTTATTTTTTTACTAGTATTGCATTGTGTATTGGTATTGCGTAGCGAAAGCTGTAAAATTAACATTATCAATTGGATTACGATTCAATCTGATTATTTTCATAAAACCTTCATCTAGCATTCATTTCCATTCATCTAGTATTCATTTTATTGCTATTAAACAACAGGTTGCGAAATAGAATACGGTTTGTATTAAAAGAGAACATGTGTTGAAACTCCGTAAACCGTGCCGTAACGAAACCGGCATTTTTCCCAACTTTGGTGATAGAGACTGTTAAACGAGCATTCCTGAAAGTTACAAATTAACAATTTTCCCCTAATTGAGCACCCTCATGCATATAAATTGACAAAAATCATTGATGTACAAACTTCTTTAATATCACCCATCACTGAACTTCCAAAAGATGCAAAATTTGCAATTTTCTACGATTTTAAAAGTCTGATTGACACGCGTTATCCTTAGTTAAAAATTACTGTAGGACTACTGTTGTCACTAATTTTCACACCCCTCATTGGGATCAACGATTTTAGATGTAAATGCTGATCAAATCGCCCAGTACTTTGATCATACAGGAATCAGTGATAATAGTAGCTCAAAATCCTAATTATTAACAATTGTGCCGTACGCCAAGGAAAGTAATTGAACAAGTCTCAGAAAACACAATTGCCAAAAAATGTAGGGTTTAATATTATTACAAAATTGTATGAATATTAAATTGTGAACGGGAACTTGCCAGAGAGTTAATTAGCACAAGCTGCTACACCTGTTCTCATGCGAATGGAGCACTCAAACTCCGTTCTTGGCTAAATGCGCTGAGAACGAACGAAGCGTTGTACATCCATTTCTGCCGCGGTACTTAAAGGCGCGAACGAGTTTTTGAGAGCAGCTAATGCTCTTCGCCTGTGCATGGGTGTCTTCTGAGAATGAGAACAAATTTGTCTCGCAATAAAAAGAGTGTAATCTACAGTTCCCACCATTTAAAAACTAATCGCCATTTTAGTTTTGTTACCCAATTTTTTAATTCACGGTGTTCGGTTGTCTGATTCACAATCGGAAATCTTGATTTACATTTTCCTGCTCAAAATGGGCTTCCACCTCTGATACAAATATCAAGAACCTTTTAAATAATTCTGAATATTTACATTTTAAATTCGTGTCCTCCCAAAAATGGTGAAATTTTAAACTATTTTCATTATTGGTATTTTTTCCAACAGATATATAAGATAGGGAAAAGTCTGTTAAAATGTAAGATTTTGTTCCAACTGATGGAGGGGGGGGGGGGGGGTGTATTGGTATTGTATTGATCGGGTGCTGGTACAGAAAAAAATTGTCGGGCTCGAGTCGGGTACGGATGCGGATTTTTTAATTCTCGGGACGTTTTTCGGGTTCGGTCGGGTAAAGGTAAAGTTTTATTTTTTTATCGGGTACGGGTCGGGTTCGGTTTTGGAAGAAGAATTACGAGTCTAGAGTTTTGTCGAGAATACAACTTACTTTACTATGGGACGCCTTTTCAAAATTTACCCTGTACAAGAATGGGCAGAACATAATCGCCAATATCTCTTGATGTACTTAACCCAACAACATAATTTGTTCTACAAGCTATCGGAAATATAATCAGGAATTTGTGATTGAATGTTCAACAGCGTCAGATAACCATAAATAACTGAGAAACACGGTTTTTAAAAATTTTTGAAATAATGAGGAAAATTCAATACGCGTGCTGGCCTTTTTCGCACCCGGCGGCTTTGAGATAGTAATGCGTCAGTTCCGATTATTTCCTGAACGAGTATAAACGGTAAACTTTGATTGAAAATCGTTCATTTCTTCTAGCGCTTCAGACGGAACTAGATGTCAAGGTGAAGTTCTCCCACCGACATTAGTAAGAACAAACCAAGTATAAAGCGTCAAACGCTCAAGTCGTGCTCTCATTTGGACTTCGGTCGCCAGGAGGAGCAGTCGGCAATGAAAGCGCAGACGTTTTGCGTGGTACATAAGCTCAAACGCACAGGCCGCAGAGTCAGTTTCCCTTCAAAGAAGATCGATTGCATCATCCTGCTGCTGGTCGTTTGCACTGGAGAAAAATACAGCGAAAAATGGACAAGAATGATGAACATTATGTAAAACCCTTCTAATGGCTCCAAATGGTATCTAAAGAACTATAAAGATTGCTTCTTTGCAAACCGGTAATTAAAACCATCAGTGTAGTGGAAGTCTAGGATAATTTGATAAGCTTTGTGCAATTTCCGCAGTGCAAAATTCGCAACAGTGTTTAATATTTTGGAGAATTACATAATTTGGCCTTACTGAATGCCAGAAATTATTCCCGTGTAGCCTTTTGAAAATTTCTTTTACTGAAACATTCTAATCCAAAATGAAATAATCGACATCAAAGTTTTGTATGTAAACCCAAAGGATTATGCGAAATTTTCCTTCACTATACTGTATACGGCCCACTATTCAACCAGTTGTATTTTGTAGTAGAACTTTCTGCTGATTTGCTATATAAAATGCATAGCATTGACTCAGAATAGATTCGAACTCAACTCGTCACTCTCCATCACGAACGCCTTCATAAAAGGTTTTTTTACAGAACCACCATTATTTTATCATAAATAACTATACTGATTAGCTTGTAATATTTAATTGTATGTCAGAATGTTTAATGTAACTAATTTGAACTTTAGTTCAGGTGTATTGTTTCTAGTAATGAAAAAGGGGAAAGCTTGCACAATTCACACAATCGATCAACTAATTGATATTCGGAAGTATGAAGAAAGAGTGTCAGTTTTATTCGTATTCACGACATCCAGTTATGTCTTTGACATTACACACCCGTACTTTTATAATTCCATTTTTGCTCGCTATCATAAACCTGCTTAAAAATTTAACCTGACACCCCTGATGTGAACGGCATTAGGCTTTATGACAGTTCATTAGGAACCACAACTGCAAATAGCTTTCAGACGCAAAACTCAAAACAACTCAGCGCCTTTTATGTTTCAATTTATGAATCAAGAAAACGATGATGTTAGCAAATTATCGCATAGAGCAATATAGGAATCGAATATCCATTGCGGAAATAATAACAAGCAATGCAATATTTCCCTAAATAATTTTTCGGAATGGGTAAAACTTTTGCATGAAAAGTGAACCTTCAGCTTCTTTAATACTGAACTATTTTTAGATATTGATGCGAAGCGATGTTATATAATCAATTTTCGTAATAGAAATTAAAGGTTTAACCAACTACTGTGTGGAAGAAACTACCAGACCTATTATTTCAGTACAGATGCAACAAGAAAAATAAGACAAATTTATGGGTAATTCTGACGTTCCATTTACTATTTCCAATAAAAAGTTCTGAAGCTATCCAAAATAATGAAAATAAATAGTTTTGCTCTTTCTTTCTAGCATTTGAGGTATCGCCTTGTTTGTTGGCGTGGAACACGGAGGGCGAAACTTACGTTAACAAATGTGTGGTAGAATAATCCAGTCACAAGAGAGAATAAAATTAAAAAAATATTTGTTTGAGCGTCTACTGATGAAAACTATTAATTGGAGAAGATTTGAGGTCGATTTAGAAAACTTTTTACGGTTTTTCGTCCTTTTCAGTGATGGTAAGCAATTTTTAACACACTTTACCTTATATTTCCGGATCCGGAAGTCGGATCCAGAGGAAATTCAGGAATTACGTATGGGACCACAGGACCTTTCATTTGAACCTAAGTTTATGAAAATCGGTCGCGCCATCTATGAGAAAAGCTAGAAAACATATTTTCAATTTTTGTACATTTTTTTCAACCCAAGTTTGTGACAATCGGGTCAGCCATCTCTGATAAAAGTTAGTGCACTTATTTTCACATTTTTTTGCACATTTTACCCCATAATTCCGGAACCGAAAATCAGATCTAAATTAAATTCAGGAATTTAGTATGGGACCTAAAGAGCTTTCATTTGAATCTATGTTTGTGAAAATCGGTTCAGCCATTTTCAAGAAAAGTTGGTGCACTTATTTTCACAATTTTTTGCACATTTTACCCCATTATTCCGGAACCGGAAGTCGGATCCAAATAATATTCAGGAATTTTATATGGGACCACGAGACCCTTCATTTGAATCTAAGTTTGTGAAAATCGGTTCAGCCACCTCTGAGAAAAGTTAGTGCAAAAAAACGTTACATACACACATACACACACAGACATTTTGCGTACCTCCGGGCCTGGGTTCAAAAGTCGGTTTTCACAGTGATTGCATAACCTTTCTATATGAGAAAGGCAAAAACACGACAAAATGGAATGACAGTTTCGCCCTTTATAGTTCTTTGTATTACTAAAATTGAGATTGTTGTAGAATCCGAATTTTTAGGAAAATAAAATTTTTATGCATATCGTTCCTGTGTTTTCCTTAGAGGGCTTCAGAAAACTCAGTTCCCCGCTGTACTCTATGGAAAAATTATTCAGTCTCGAGGACGTCGTTTGGAAAACTTAGTGGTTCCTGCTCATAATACGGTGTGTTACGCTAGTTCACTGTTCGTTCGAGGTGTGATAAATTGGAACTTGTTGCCACCTGCAGTAAGACGCTCTCCCTCGGAAACAATTTTTAAAGTTGGCTGCATCGATTTTTTCGATCGTAACTAGTACCTAGTAGTATTTTAATTGTTAAAATAAGAAATTATAAGTAGATATAACTAGATATAAGAATGAATATGCGAACGGTGAAATCGAAGGTAGTAATAATCAAAAGATGTCTTATCTTACACTACTGGACTATAAACAAACAAGCAAACAAACAAAAAACTGTAGGATTTTGAAGCCTTTATTCGTAGGAGAGAGATTTGTTTACTTTTGTAAGATTCGCCCTTCTTTGAAAAACAGCTGATTTGTACTAATATTATGTCGTTTTTGCTTTAGGAAACTGAAACTGACCCAGGGTAGTTTCATCAAACAAACACTTATCACGAAACTGTGTTGAATTCGCACTTAGAAACGGAGGTAACCCAAGGCAAACCCGGTGTAAGAATCAGGTCCGAAACTGACTCGATTTTCAGTTCAATGATGTTGAAACTAGGTGCGGAACGGGCTTCAAACAAACGGTTTAATAGCAGTTAGGATGGAAGCTGAGTTTAGGTTTGACATCAAGCGAAAACGACATTAGTGTGAAAGTAAAAGGTTCCTGTGAAAATTATTAGCGCAAAAATTACAAAAATTCATAACATAACAAATGCACCTCAATCGCTCAAAATGCTTATTACCTTCCGGAAGACGATGGTTCAATAAAATATACGAACTCAAGCACCTGCGTAAACGACTATTGAGCCATTGACGGGTGGACACAAGCAAGAAGCTAGAGTGCTTAAATTTCCGATAAGAATTCATTTTATCACACCAGAGTGTGTGTGAAAAAGCGAAAACAAACATCGATCACTATCAACAAGTGTGCTTCGAGCAAATAAAAACAATCTACAGAACACCAAATTCGTTCGTACGATATCTGGTACAGAAATTGTCACAAAAAAGCACACAGTTTATTCAGTTCGTTACCGACAGTAACTTCGAAATTGATGAATAAACATAGTTGTTTGAGTAATGTGACTCAGAGTAAGCAATTATCAAACTTTTGTGAATGCCGCAATACGCATTATTAATGAATTGTTATCACTTTACAATTTAGACCAAATAGTTCAACGAGAAACTAAATATTGGACATGTTTTGAATATATAAAAATCTCCTAATAAATGAGCTCTGGGAGCAATGAACTGCATTACTTTGACAACAAACGGACTAATCCTAATTATGCATTATGCAAAAAAAATAGACTAAAATATTCAAATCGCTTCAATAACCCAAATACGAAGCTCCGTGCCATGCTCCGGGGGACAATCCGGGTCTGGCTATTCTCTCTCTCTCTCTCTCTCCTGTCATGTTCTCGTGAACCAAAGCCCGGCTTGATGCGGTAATCATTATTTATTTATTCATTCCGTCCCATTTAGCATCAGCAGGTTCAAAACGATGCAATGGCAGCCGGGCCGGGAGGTAGGCCACTACGACAAGTTAGCTAGCTACAAGCATAATTTTCTAATACAAATTCTGTCGGGGCACCCGTTGTTTCGGACTGACCATTACCGGAGTTCCGCAGGGTAGGTGGCTCGAATGATTGGGGTTTAAACCGATTCGAAACCCATTCACATCCAAGTAAGATAAACAAAACAAACAAGCAAACAAACAAAAACAGGTGCAAATAATAGAACGCGCATACATACACGCACAGTAACAGAAAGTACCGCTTTTTGATAATAAATCAGCTATTCACTGCTTTTGATACGCGTCATTCGCGTATCGTTGCTAACCAAACCCGAAATTATTGTACAGCACTTTGTAGTGCGGCATTCCCGCACCTGCCTAAGGGTATCTCCATCAAGTGGTCATTGGCCTTTTCGGTTGTGGATTACCAACAGAAGGTGCCGGTGTCTAACAGTAACAGTAATATGGAGTAAGTATGGAGTTCATTTTCTGTTTATTTTGTGTAGCTTTTAGTATTAATAACCTAGCTTTTGCTTTTGAGCAATTCCAGGAATGAGTAGACGAAAAAGTGACAAAATCAGAATCGACCTTCTCCGATTTGGATAAAACTTTGCACATGGCTTCAGTATGACAAACCATTAGTTTTGAACCGGTTGAGAGGTAAATCCGACTCACGACTGATTTTTAAAAAGGGCGTATGTATTTTTGCATTTCACAAAAATTGCCTTTTTCAAATCGTTGTAACTCGGAAACCGTTAATTGTACAAAAATGGCGTTCAGGAAGAAGTTGTAGGGAATCGATTGGGCACTTAAAAAAAATATATATACACTGGAAAAATTTTTTGATTTTCTTCTCAATAATTACAAAATAATCCGAAAAATAAAAAAAAATCATGGTTTTAATTTTTTTTTGATAATATCCTATCCGTGCCTTTTGAAAAATGAAGAAGTTACAGCTAAAATGATTTACGGGTGCATGCAAATCATCAAGTTCTTCTCGTTGTAATTCGGAAACCATTCATCGTACAAAAATGGCGTCCAGGAAGAAGTTGTAGGGAATCAATAGGGCACTCTAAAAAATATACACTGAAAAAAAAAGATTTTTTTTTGGTAAATTATAAGCGTTACATACGTTACTTTTGTGTGAGTTATATGTCTCACGAAGCGTTACAAGCGTGACTTTTTGTAAATTTTAGGTGTTACGATGCGTTACATATGTTACTTTTTGTATATTTTAGGTGTTACATGCGTTACTTTTTCGTATATTACAAGTGTCACGAATTATGGGTATTACCACAAACGAATTTCCAGACATGACAGTCACGATCTTTTTTTGGCGCACATCTGTGGTCCTCCGTGAAACTGGCACCAATGGTGATACATTGGTTGCATTGCTGAGTTCCCATCATACATTCATAATGCAAATGCCAAACAGTGAGAACCCTTTCGATTCGGTAGCTCATTTGTATATATTGTGGTTTTATGGCACACTATGGTTGAAATGATAACAATGCAATTAATCTCGCGCTCCACCAAACGGTGAGTGCGGTCATTTCAGAAGGTACCGGGAACGAACCACATTTTTTAAAAATGTTTATAAGCACGTACATGTCTTTATTATTTATCTTTGGTATTACGTAGCGTTATAGGTATCACGAAGCGTTACATGCGTTGCTTTTTCATGAGTCATAGGTGTTACATTTTGAATGTAAATGTGTTATGAGGCGTTACATGCGTTACATTTTGTAAATTATAAGCGTTACATACGTTACTTTTTTGTAAGTTATGGATGTGACAAACCGTTGCTCGAGTTACTTTTTGTTAGTTACAGGTGTTACGAACCGTTACATGTGTTACTGTTTGTGAGTTACAAACGTTATGAACCGTTGTATGCGTTACTTTTTTGTCTGTTCTAGGTATCACGAAGCGGTACACGCGTTACTATTTTTGAGTTACAAACTTTATAAACCATGCGTTACTTTTTCGTAAGTTATAGGTGTTATGAAGCGTTACATGCGTTACTTTTTGGTGAGTTTAACGTGTTACATTTTGAAGGTAAAGGTTTTGAGGCGTTACATGGTTTACATTTTTGAAAATTATAAGCGTTGCATCCGTTTTTTTTTTGTAATTTATAGATGCGTTACTGTTTCGAAAGTTGAAGGCGTAACGTGCGTTACTTTTTTGTAAACTATAGGTGTTACGAAGCGTTACATGCGTTACTTTTCGTAAGTTAAAGCCATCACATGCGTTACCTTTTTTAAATTATAGATGTTACGAAGCGTTACATTTTTGAAAGTTATATGCGTTACATGAATCACTTTTTTAAGATTAAGGTATTATGGGGCGTTACATGCGTTTGTAAATTAAAAGTGTAACGCTTACTTTTTGTGAGTTATAAGCGTTACAAACCGTTACATGCATTGCTTTTTTGTAACGAAGATGTTACGAAGCGTTACATAAGTTACTTTTTTGTAAGTGATAGGTGTTATATGCATTACTTCTTTAAGAATTGCGAAGTGTTACATGGGTTACTTTTTCGAAGTTATGTTGCACTGTTGATGCCACCTTGCGGATCAACATAATCCACAAAGTCATTACTTTCTACAACACACTTTTTTGCACCGTACTGCAATGTCTATCCTGACGTCTCAAACGAAAACAAATCTACGACTTTATGGCCGCAAATACGACTTTATGCCCGGTGGTTCTTCTTGGTTTTGGTACCTCATGCAACAGAGAATTTTAACACAAATTGATGATCACATTTCCGAAGGTATGTGGCAAAAATTATGTTGATACATTAAATACAACAAAAGATATTCATAATTTATTACTTTTTCAGAGGATAAATTTTGAAAAGGTGCCCCATAGTAAAGTGAGACGTATTCACGTCAAAAACTCGATTATATATTGATTTGTTTTTGTAGTCTTGTTGAGGCGTAGAACCGTCTTGAGCTAGTTTTAAATGTGATCACTATCTAACGGGGAAAACAGATTGAAAAAGTGGTATGCGAATGCAACTACGCAATGTTAAACCGCGAAAATGTTACCGCAGAGACGGGACTCGAACCCGTAGTTAGCTCATCAGCGGGGAAATTGTTTTGCCAATTAAACTACCCTGCATATGAAAACACATGAAGCAACAGCCCAAATGACTAGAAGAACCAAGCATGCTTCGCTTTACTTGGCCGCCACAGCATTCAATTATAGTCCTCTATCTCTATGGAAACACACAACAGAAAACAAAAAAACACACCGCATCACAAGTCTATCTTTTCTTCTGCTTTGCCGTCAGACACTGATTTGACAAGAGACTAAAACATCTTTTGCTGCCTTATTATGTTTACTAATATTTTTCAGCACAGCAAAAGCTATTCATCATTCGTGGTCTTATCATAAAACTGTTCAAAATTTTAACCGAAGACAATCTAACAGTTATCAACTGGCAGCATGTCTCACTCTTACTCTTTACCAATGATTTGGCGACCTAGTAGTAATCAACCACGAAGTGTTTTAATATTGAGAATAAATCTTAATAATTCACCTATTTTTTTTTCGTGTAAAGCCCCAAGCACATGGATATCTTTCCTTTCCTTTCATCGAGCTGCTTTCAAGCTGAAAATAGCCCAAAGGAAATCCCATTGCTTGACTCCACTGACTGCGAAAGAAAACCGGGAAAAGTGCCAGCTGTTCGTCGCCACACAAACTGGGCACAGTTCATTCCACTGAATAGCGTAAACTCAAACAAAACGGCAAAATAGGAACACGACCCATTAGAAAAGAGACCAGTTTATAGCGTAAACATAAAAAGACCTTGCAGTATATTGAAACTGCATTTGTTCCGGTGGCCGAGCTGGGTAAGTAAGCGCCGTGAAAGGAAGTAAAAAAGCGATTCCCTCCCCCACCAGGATCATTGAACCAAGAACGAATCGTGAGCTGCGGCGGAGTGTTTGGGCCGTCAGTTAGACGGACACCAATATTGATTAAATAACCCACTTTACCTGACTGCTCACTCCGTCGTCGTTGCCGCTTCTTCCCACCGGTGAGTGGTTTCAAGATTTCGTGTCTCGTTCGAAATGGTTTCGCTTTTCTTCCTTATTTGTTACCGCCTCCGGCGCTGATCCGTACTCCGACGATTTTTTCACTGACTTTTTCTTAATCCACGAATTTGTCTCACTTGCACCTACTTCTCATATCGCCGCTAGGTTCCGGACGAATTACTAATTAGGCGACGGAAAACTTTCCGCTCACTATTATATCACATTCGCACAATTTGAAACAGAGCGTAACTTGCCCTTTTCTTTGCACTGGCAAAACCAATCTTTCTTTATATCCACTGAATGACATAGAACTCTTGATTTTCGCCTAGCCAGCGACACAGATGACGGTGACGATCTTTCACGCAAACCACAACAGATTTGGCTGCGAAATCAAACCCCCTTCTTTCTGCTGATGATGAAGCAGATTACGCGTTGGGAATTCGTCTCGCAAATTAATATCCCGTAGCTCTATGAAGCAAATATCGACCACCCCCGATGGCAGCTATTAGGTACCAGCATCGGGTGCACTCTGAACGAAATTATCGGTCGAGCGAAAACGGGAGAAACAGTTTTTGCCTTATCTAGGAGGCAGCAACACTATGGAGGTAAATAACTGCACCCGTACACTACACTGATTGTGCTCAGCCAGCACCTGCAGAGGAATCGAAATCGAATGCGTGCGGTGGAACTAGCTGGCGCTACATAACAAACACAGTAAAACAGCCCGTCTTGTTGTCTCGAATGGGAATTGCTATATCGACGATCGCAACCAAACGCTGCAGTGGCAGTCTAATACTTTTCGGCTATAACTGATGGTAATGCTTATTATTGCATGATGGTTTGGGCGTGTATGTGTGTGTGTGAGCAAGCATCCAATGTGAGTTGATGCTGCTTCATCAACATAAAAAATGTAAACAATTCAATCATGCTGACAGCCTATTTCGACAGCACCAGAGATGCCATTTTTACAGATTTATCTGCACTATACAGATTTTTACACGCGCATACAGATTAATTAAACTCAATGCAGATTTATACATATTGCATAAAAAATGGATAGAACAAATTGCTTTTATTATCGTCTGAACTTTCTTTGGTAGTGACGAGATAAAAGTTTCGTAATCAATAGATGAATCACAAATTGATCTGAAAATCTTGAAATGGTGCTGCTATTTTAAGTTGAGTGATGAGATCCCACAGCATTTTACCAAGTCAACATAATGAAAGTATATAAAAATAAAATACTATTTTGTTGATTCCGATTGTTGATAAAAAATTGCAACATAAAGTTTGTTAGGTGGGCCAAAATATATGAAGTTGCCAAATGTTCGTCCTTGTGGATTGAAATATGCATATTGGAAACTTATTGAATTTCTCATTATACAAAAATAAAATGATGGAATAACATTACAACAACAAATTTTTATTAGAAAAAATTGGATTTGATAGTTGATACAGATAAATACAAATTTTTCATTCAGTATAATACAGATTTTTTATGAAAATATCTGGCATCTCTGGGCAGCCCTGTCAGTTTGCATGATTTGTGGAATTATTAGTACAATGCTTCACAACCCTGAAAAAGCTAAACGTTCATTAGATTTTTTATCGTGACGTCACAAATGAACAAGCATTCATCCTTGACAGTTCAGCGGTACTGTTTACAAACAAGCTTAAACAAAACTCGAAGAACACGTCTTAAACAATCATCTTTACACTTTGCAACTAGTTACTTTTATTTAAAAAATCTCAAAAACAAACCGTATCCAATCGTGAACAAATGTTTAAAACTCTGTTTAGGCGATATGGACCGTAAATGGTCTCATCCAAATTGTTAACAAACAAACAAAAAAATATCTGTTTACAAATAGTACTGCTGGACTGTCAAAATGTGTTCATTCGATTGAGGTTAGCAGCAGCGCTGCCAACTATACCGATTTCTCGGTATTTATACCGATTTTTGGACTCGATACAGGAATACAGATATGCTCTCTCAAAATACCGATATTTCAATTTTCATACACTCAAGCAAATTGAGTAGTAAAAATCATAAGGCAAATTTTATGATGCATCAAAAATCACCAAAATCATAATTTCATAAGATTAATATGAACAATATACCTCTGCAACATACATCTCATCTAACACTATAATAGTTTTCATACGAACAACATATGAACTCCACAATATATGAGAGAAGTTATGTTTGTTATAGAAATTTCGCACAATATTCCTAAAAAGTTCGTATGAATTTCATAAGGCGTTCTATTGGAATTCCAATTTTCGTGATTTCATAAGGCGGCCTTATGATTCGCTTACGATATTCTTGTGGCTAAAAACCATACGAAATCATTATGAAATTCCATATATTTTTTGCCTGAGTGTACAGATAAATACCGATTTTCAGTTTTTGTGTTGGATTCCATAGGGGTAAACCAGGTCGAGCGACCTTTTTTTTTTTTTTTTGGTCGCAAAATCAGTTTTCGCACTAAATTGATGTTTGATTTTTCGAGAAAGATATTGTACAGATAGTTTTTTTCGCCAAATACAGATTTTTGGAAAAAAACAGTTGACAGCACTGGTTAGCAGTGACGGTAAAAAACCTAATTTGAAGAACACTGCACGCAGCGAT
Organism: Malaya genurostris; assembly: GCF_030247185.1. Classification (NCBI taxonomy): domain Eukaryota; kingdom Metazoa; phylum Arthropoda; class Insecta; order Diptera; family Culicidae; genus Malaya; species Malaya genurostris. The sequence goes on along the minus strand of NC_080572.1, from coordinate 234,215,993 downwards.
GCCAACCCTACGAATTTATCCGTAGATCTACGGATTTCTGTCTTTTCTACGGATCTACGGATGAACCTCTCAACATCTACGGCTTTTGCATTATTTTTTCGGAAATTTCCCGATTTTCAGTTATTTCTCTGCATATCAATTGAAAACAATTAAATATTGTTCTATTATCCCCATAAATTTTTTGGATAGTCAATTAGGAACGTAATAATACATTTATTCGGTAAAGATCACTTAGTTTAGGTAGCCTGGCATTTACGGCTTTGACCTCAGTAAAAAGTGGCATTACTGACTGCACCCTCTTTGACTATTAGCACATAACTCATGGTTTTAGTTGCGATTACATATTTTCATAAACTGTAACAATATGTCAAAATTTAAGTATGGATTTAAGTAAAATTTACTCAGGCCATGGGTTCTCTCGCATTTATTCATACATTAGAGTAAGTGTTGAGTTTTCAAACATTTGAATGAAAAACATATTTCTTGTAGTTCAGTGCGTTTTCGTTCTCGGAATATTCTTATCGAATTTAAGAATGCAAGAATACATGGTTTTCCGTGTCCGTCTCGAGATTCGGTTTTTGCAACCATGAACCATCAATCATAGGTGTTTTTAATAGAAATTTTGTGGTTTCAATTATGCTAAGTGAGAAGTCCAACGTAAGGATATCAATATCATTTGACTCCAAACCAGTCTAAAGGCAACGCTTTTCTGTGCATTCCATTGATTGGTAAGAAGAACTACTTTTTAGATAAGCATTACCGCAGCAGAATTTCTTTTTTTTCGAATTAGAGGAGCTCAAACTCTGAGTTAAACTTACTCAAATTTTGAGTTTAAAATACTCAAATTTTGCCAGCTTCGTCCTTTAACTCAAAAATGATTGGATACGTGGTAATTCAGGTTAAAGTACGTATACTTTTTATGAATTTGAGTGATGTGTCACTCAATTTTGAGTTATGTTCATTGAGGGTGTGAGAATCATATTAACTACCAATATTTGCCCGTATAAATAAAACGTAAAACGTGAATTTCGGTCATGAGGTGAATGAAAAACTGTGGAGATAGTAACACAGACTAACATACAGGACACTCAAATTAGATTCTTCAATAATTTTAACGGGCATTTCGAATATTCCTTTAGTTAGGACAGTACTCGCATATGCCATGATGGCGCCACGTTACCCCATAAAAAACATCTTGTCTGTCATCTAGACTGTGTTTATTTTTTAATTTACCAACAGAGTTTCTATTCATACAGAATTACCTGTAATGTATTGATTTGCATACGTCCATGCGAATTTCATACAGGCTACAGATTTAATACATATTGCTAAAACTATATACAAAATTGTGCCTACTTCTCATCCTCCAACGCAATACAAAATCGAACCCGTTTTGTTACAATATTTAGTTGCCTCTGGTCTGCCGCCACTTAATTTCGGGTGAAAATTACCACCACAATAAAAAATAGTCTAGATGAACAACGTTGCGAAAAATAAATGGTTACCTTCCAACATTGCGAAAAAGTTGAATATATTATCAACGCAATCCAATAATTTATTGTGGCTATTCATTTTCAAATATTATGATGAAATCAGGCATTCCTGCTAGCAGCTGATCGGTGTTGACAAACGAGGGGAAACCAACTAGTTCCTTATTAGGAATTATGGAATTAGGCTCTTTGTGTGAATAATGAAGTTACGCCCTCCCGCACATTTTGTTAAACTGGATGAATTCCGCGACTAAGACAAATTTAAGGGTGATTTTATCATCTCATTTACTATACACCCAAACCTCCATTTACGTAACTTATATATGTATATATGTATTAATATACGTTCGCATGTTTACAAATATTTGTATTTCCTAATACATATAAATATTGGTAAAGTAAAAGCGATCATTTATATGTATAAATATGTACACATATACGCAAACGAGTGAGTGTGTAAACATACATACATACATATATAAGGTTCGTAAATGGAGGTTTGGGTGTATCCAGTAGTAAAAAGCACGAAAATCATCTAAAATAACGAAAATAAATAGTTCCAATATGTAGCGAAACTTACCTAAACAAACGAAATGACAGTCTCGCCCTTTATGGTTCTTTGTATTACTAAGATTGAGATTTTTGAAGAATCTAAACTTATCTTAACTTATCTCTCTGCCATTTTTGCTGATATTCTGTAAGAATTCCGGCAAGAGTCTAGCAACAGTACAACAACCGTTTCTGGCAAAAAAATTCGCCTAGCGATCATTGCCTGTTCTGTTTCTGTCGGATTCTTGCTATACAAGACTGGCCGTTTTGAATCGGTTATACATTTCTAGCGCCTTAGTTTAAAAAATATTTCATATGAAGGGCAATAAATTATTAGCCTTCATATATACTTACTATGGAAAATGTTATTGGCACAATGATGCTAAAATAAAAAGCAGAGAAGATACTTTCTTGTTTAGAGATGATACTTCCAGCAAGAGCTGTCAAATCGGCAAGAAAATTTTTAATCCCTTCACCTTTTTACAACTTCTTGTAAAAACGGGCAAATTCATTTGAAAAAAAAATTAGAAGTAGTGGAAGAAAAAGTTTTTACTCTGAGGTGATAATGTTGATCTTAATTTATTGTGCGAAAGTTAACGTTCATTCGTTATTATTATAGGTGGTACTCGATCACTAAATATTCTAGTACTTGAGAAATCAACATTATACTGATTTCTGTTTATAAAATGTTGGTCCGATAAACCTACTTTCACACATTTCTGAAGATTTTCCATGTTTAATCGTAGTTTACACTAGAAAAAGTAGTAGTAATCACTTTGAAATTGATTGCTGATATTTTGTACTATTTAATAAGTAGATATGAAAATTTTCAGATGAATCCTCTACTCCTTGGTTCCCTTTTTCATTGGCAGGTGTCGCTACCGCTAATCAAGTTTTGCGACAATGTGGCAATTGTCAATAACATTGCTTTCTAACACCAAAAATACTCATATATCAATTTCATCTACCTCGTCTCAAGATTCGCTTTATTTTTGTATGTACATGTGGGATTGACGAATATTAAAGGAAGTCGATCTAAAAAAAAAGGAAAAGCGAAATAAGCATTTATTGTCTGAGTTAGTTCGGAGTTTAGAGTAACTTGTCTCCTAAGAGATTCTGATAAAAAATATTTCAATAGATTTCGCACTTGAAATTATGCTTGTCTGTGAGTACCATTTTTAGTACAAAACAGTAGCTTGCATGCAAGTGTTTCGTAACTCTGTACAGCGTTTTTTCTCAGTGTAAGATTTACTGTCAGAAAATTGGTGTTTTGACATTCAGAAGACAAAATAATCCATCGTTCGATCCAGATTGAAAAATAAATCAGATCTATTGTAAAAACTTAAAGACCAGATGAGTGTTTTGCTGAGATCTTTAAGCCGGAATACTCCTGCCCTATGGTAATTACTAACCGAACAAAAAACCAACAGACTTTGGAATGGAATCTACTTTTATACTTCCAATTTCCAAATCATTGATTGTGTAATCACGATTTTTGTGTTCGTACATTTATAGGACGAAGGCGGCATTCTCGACTTCTTCCGTCGTTCTAAATGATTCGAGTAAGCACAAGGAAGCACCTATTATCGATGCAAATCTGATCATTGCTGATGACGTCGAACGTCGCGAACGGGAGAAACAGGCCAGCACAATCGCTGTTCCGGTTAAGGTAGAAAGTTTCAATTCGATTGCAGGAATCACAGATTTCATGAACTGGGAACATTATTGTAGGTTGATTTATCACCGATTACCGGTGTACCAGAAGAGCATGTCAAGGAGCGCCGGGTACGTATTTTCATGCCAGCTAAAAATGCCATGCAAAGCGGCACGGATAATATTCATCATTGGACCATAGAATTCGATAATCGCGAACGCTGGGAAAATCCACTTATGGGATGGGCTTCCTCGTAAGTCCAGCGTGCTGGATCGTTTAAGAACCTATCGATCATCGGTGATTGTTTATTTCAGAGGTGACCCACTGTCCAACATGCGAGTCGACTTTGCATCACCCGATGAAGCAATTGTACACTGCGAAAAGAATGGCTGGAGATGGTTCGTAGATAATCCGGAGGTGAAGAAGAAGAACCGTGTCAAGAATTACGGAGTCAATTTCTCATGGAATAAGCGCACCCGTGTTTCCACCAAGTAGGCTTCCGGTACGTCAGGATAGGTGGCATTAGGTGATTACTTGTAAATACAAAATTGGAACGGAGTAACGGTTTTCGATGCCAGAGAATAAATATTCACGCTTCTGAAACGATGCGGTTTTTTTTTTCTTTGAAATGTGAAACGTCTTGACGATGGGTTTACACTTTATTTATTACTCTTAGGCTATTGGTTTTCATAGAAGTAATAGAAACAATTTTCAACGAAACAAAAACATTTTTTCGTACAGTCTAATTATTGGAGGATAGGACGGTTTCAGTTGTAAGCTCGAAAGACAATGTCTTGCGTTGGTCAGTTTGGTAGATTTAATCAGTGGTTGAGTCCAAGTGCAGTTGTTCCAGCTGAAGTTGCTTCCGGATGGCGCCCAGCTGAGTTAGCACTCGCGGTGAGCCTGGTGACACTTTTGTTCTTTCCACGGCGGGTATCTAAAGAAAGAGATACAAATAGATTGTGTTTAGCGTAAGCATTTGTTCTATGATAACATGCATTATTGGCAGGCTGTCTGTACAAAGCATCTAATAGCTATTTTGTAACAGAAATGTATTCGCAGGAGGTGAAGTCTAAAAGGTAAATCGTATCGCCAATATTGCTTACCTTGACATTTTTCTTAGAGAAAATTAAGCTGCGAAAGGAAAGTAAGCAAACACATTGAACAATTCAGAAAACTGAACGCAAAACTGTAGAAAATAAATTATTTGATAGCATGAAAAAACGTGTTTTGTTTTTCAATTATACACATTTGAACTTTACGGGGTAGGAAGTCGAACTCAAGTCATACTGCGTAGAAGGCATCGAGTAACCCCATCACTCTATATTTGTCCTCGGGAGTTTTTGGAATGTTTTGGAATTTGATTTCTCGTGGGAAGTAATGTTTCTGCACAATGATGTCTCAATTTTTTAGGGGAAAACACTGAGAGCTGATCTTCTTGGGTAACCACAGGTTTGAACTTCTCTCATATAGGATTTCTATCATAAGTAAAATATAATGTAGTCTTTTTGGATTGAAAATTCAATTTCCAGCTTTTGATGGTTTATGTTTCCATATTTGGACAAGTTCTGGAGCACGACCTGGTGAATTTGTATTTATTCATCGAAGGGTTCGATAGCTAAGTGCTCACAAGCCCCCATTTGCTCAAGAGAACGGCGCCTACTGGGTGCTAATGCCTTCTGCATTAGTAGCAGAATACCCTCTCATTCTGCTACTAATGCAGAAGTTTGTTTATATGTGATAACTATTGAAATGCGAAAAATAATTAAAAACCTTCATATGGTTCAAGTATTTCATTTAGAATTTCAATTTATCCAGACTTTTTTTCATAAAAAAAACCCTGCAATATTAGCTAATCATCATTACCTGTTTTAATAAACAAACTGCAGATTTAAGACAGAATATGGGGGACAAATTTATTTAAATTCAGACTTAGAACAACATTGGCGGAAACTTAATAGAAAGAAATGACTTAACATACCAAGCAAGGTAATGGAAAAGGATCAATGGACTACAAGGTAAAGTAATGAACTCTGCAGAGAGACATTATATTATCATATATTTCGTAAAATAAGGAAGGTATGGGGACTCAACAGAGCACCCAATTAAAGCCTTGGTATTACATTCCTGTAGTGAAATTTGACCTTCTGTTTCAACAGACTTCGCAGCCGAATCAGAGTGTACAGAACCATTACATAGCTGGATCTATGATTCTATGATTCTACTGACACTACGAATCCTTCCAGGTCGGGGCTCGAACAGAGCCCCCTGAAGGAATCAATTTGGACAAAGAGAGTAGAGTCGCTAACTTCTTGTTGCTAACATGACATGGAATTTGGGCGGGCTCTTCTTCACACCTATTGAGATTGCCGGTCACCACAACGGCTTGCACTTCAAGTGACTTATGTGATCATGTCATCAGAAGAAATCACCATCCCTCCAGTAGTACGTATAAACGGAAACCACGTAAAACGCTCCATCCGTTATAATTTCTGTAATTTCCAGATGGTAAGCAAGATATTCTGTACACACTGCCAAAAAACCCAACGATAGAGTTAAATTTACCTAACATTAAGTAATCACGATTGTTTTTTTTTATGTTGAGTGAAAAGTACCTTAATAGCGGCCCTTACACGATCATTAAAAGTGTCATTACTAAGTAATGACACTTCTGCTCAAACGCTCATCATGCATTACTGTACATCATTACTTTTTAGCATTACACGTTCATTATTAATGATGAGTATTTGTGACTACTCCAGCACGGGGCTTGAAACCAGAATAACTTTCCCTCAGTAATTGAAGAATATTAGCAATATTCTTTATCTTAGTTTAGCTGAAAATAAATTTTATTTGCCATTGGAACGTTAAGGTTAATGAAACATTAATAATTTTAATCTACACTTTGTCATTTCCAAAAATTTTTTTTTAACGTATAGTTCTGAAGAGAATGTTTACTTCATGGTTGTCAAATTTTCTCATCTAATACAACTGACGATATTCAGCACTTCCACAAAAAAATAATAAGAAGAAATAATTTTGGTAATGATGAAAAATCCGGAATTCCATCATTACTCGTGTCATTACTGAGCTTGCAGACCTTACACGATCAGTCATGTACGTTTTTAGTGATGACATTTTTAATGATCGTGTAAGGGCCGCTAATAAATGAGTATTTTTCATTCAACAGTTGAGTTTATTCAAAGAAGTTACAGTTGGGTGAAAAATGTTTGTGTGTTGAATCACAATATTTTGGTAAGCAACAGAAAAGTAACAACTGTTTATAAACAAAGTAACATTTCATACGATTTTTATATATAATTGTGCACGAGAATCTGTCGTTATTTGTAGCGTAAGTATCCTTGTGCTATAACGTTAATAATTTTAATTAATTTATCCTGTTTTTTTATTTTTTTATTTTGAGACAATGGAAAATATAGAGATTCAATCAATAGTCTCGACAGGTAAAAAAAACAGCTCCTGTAGCTTAAACCAGCAGCCCAAGCAGTGCAAAGGTAAGCCAATTATAATAATAACAATCACACGAGAAAAAAAACATTGCGTTAAAAACACCCAAATTGATCTCCTTTTCGGTTGTGTAGTTTTAACTCAATCAGTACTATCCACGCAGTTACTCAAAAATAAGTACTCCCGATTTTACCCAGAATTACATTCCTGCATGAACGTTGGAAAGTGGGTGAAAAAAACTTAATTTTGAGGTTTTTTTTTGGCAGCGTGTACATGAACATGCAGCCTAATGTCCATATTCAGCTCTCTATCGAAATGGCTGGTGATCACAAACAGAGCTAATAAAAAACATTTTCATTGACTCAAAATAGACGAAAATGACAAGAAATTAATGTCACTCTCAGCTTCGCTTGCAAACTGTGAGAACGAAATCCATGTCCAGTCAATGACATAAGCGGGACAGTAGTTTCAAAATTGTGTTCTTTCTTTCATTTGCCCTTTCAGTCGTTTGCAGTTTTCAGTGAAAATCCCATAGGATACAGTGTCGGTATTCAACCAAAGCTTCGAGAATCGAAAACGATAGAAAAAGGTTTCACAATGACTTTTACCTGTTGGTGCTCCAATTTGTAGTAGTTTTGGTTTCCAAAAAGGTTCTGGGATGTAATTACTTCGATTTGTCATATTTTAGTCACCCTTTATAGCCAAGCGTCACAGATTTTCAAAACATCGATGAAATAATGAGAATTGAAATTTTGCTGATGCTCCCTGCAGACGCTAGTTTGGTTTTGTCTTGTCATAGTGGAAAGAATGACGTTGACAATTATACTCTCTCATTTTTTCAATGAGAAACGAAAATGCTTCGTCTCTTCGTTTGTACTGGTGTCGCTCATTTACGAATGAGACAGTAAAATTTGTATAAAATGTTCAAAACGACGAATGTGACAATGAGAGATTCTCTTTGTTTACTTTCTCTTTCGGTACTCTTAGCACTTTTTGGATGAGAATTTGGCATGAGCTATTTTTGTGTTGCCTTGATTTCAAGGAGATCTGTAAAATTTACCGAAAAATAGTAAATGTTCACGATGTTCATTGGTTGGTAAACGACTGGACAATGCGAAATTCAAGCCCCAATGTGGTTCTTAGTCTCTTGTCCAGTAACTCCTAATACGAAATACGAGAAATACGACTCGGAATAATCGGCAAAGACCTACACAATGAACAAAGGACTATGATTGGAAGCTTTGTACATGGAACTGAAAATCGCTTGGCTTCCCAGGATACGACCGAATGCTGCATGATGAGCTTCAAACCCGCGGCTTCGATGTCGTAGCACTGCAGGAACTTTGTTGGACGGGACAGAAGGTGTGGAAAAGTGGGAATCGAGCGGCTACCTTCTACCAGAGCTGTGGCACAACCAACGTTCTAGAAACGGGATTCGTAGTGTTGGGCAAGATGCGCCAGCGCGTGATTGGGTGTCAGCCAATCAGTGATAGAATGTGCGTATTGAAGATCAAGGGCCGTTTCTTCAATTACAGCATCATCAACGTGCACTGCTTACATGAGACGAGACCCGATGACGAGAAGGAAGCATTCTACGCGCAGCTGGAACGAACCTACGACAGCTGTCCACGGCGGGATGTAAAACTCAGGCCCGTGATGGGGCTGGATAGCCTGCACGCGACAACAAACGACAACGGCCAACGATGCGTGAGCTTTGCAGCCTCTCGAGGAATGGTAGTCCGAAGCACCTTCTTCCTCCGCAAAGATATCCAGAAAGCTACCTGGAGATCACCTGATCAACATACGGAAAATCAAATCGACCACGTTCTCATTGACGGGTGATTCTTCTCCGACGTCATCAATGTCCGTACTTATCGCAGGGCCAAAATTGATTCTGACCACTACCTTGTCGCGGTTTGTATGCGCTCAAAACTATCGACGGTGCACAAAACTCGTCGCACAGGAACGCCGAACTCAACTCGAGCAGCTACGTAGCGTTCGTAATTCAGATGAATACGTGCAACAACTGGAGCAAGTGCTACCAACGGAAGAGCAGCTTGGCGTGGCGACTCTAGAAGACGGCTGGAGGAACATAAGGTCCGCCGTGAGTAGCACTGCTGCAACCGTTCTAGGTGCGAGGTTATCGAATCGAGGAAATGACTGGTTTGACGGCGAATGTCAGCCGTTGGTCGAAGAGAAGAATGCAGCAAGGGTGAGGATGCTGCAACTCCGCACGAGAGCGAACGAGGAACGATACAGACAGGCGCGGAACAGACAGAACACGGTTTTTCGGAGGAAAAAGTGCCACCAGGAAGACCAAGATCGCGAAGCAATGGAACAGCTGTACCGCGCAAATGACACACGGAAATTCTATGAGAAGGTGAACCGCTCACGTAGAGGCTACACGCCGAAATGTGCAGAGATATCAGTGGTAACCTTCTCACGAACGAACGATCGACAGGTGGAAGCAGTACTATGACGAGCATCTGAATGGCGAAGCACAAGATACAGAGAACGGCACAAGAATCAATCTGGGTGCACGCTCAGCCGACGAGAGATTCCCAGTACCTGATCCTTCGGAGATAAATGAGGAGATCGGTAAGCTGAGGAATAACAAAGCCGCAGGCAATGACAGGTTACCAAGTGAGCTGCTCAAACATCGAGGAGAGGCACTGGCTAGAGCGCTGCACTGGATGATTTCTAAGATTTGGGAGGAGGAGATTCTATCGCAGGAATGGATGGATGGAGTGGTATGTCTCGTTTACAAAAAAGGCGATAAGCTAGATTGTTGCAATTACCGCGCAATCACATTGCTCAACGCCGCCTACAAGGTACTCTCCCAAATCCTTTGCCGTCGTCTATCACCAATAGCTAAGGAATCCGTAGGGCCGCACCAAGCGGGATTTAATGGAGCCCGCGCCACTACGGATCACATATTCGCGATAAGACAAGTACTCCAGAAGTGTCGTGAATACAGCGTACCCACACATCACCCATTCTTTGACTTCAAAGCGGCATACGACACAATCGATCGAGAACAGCTATGGCAATGAATGCACGAATACGGTTTCCCGGATAAATTGACGCGATTGGTCAAAGCTACGATGGATAGAGTGATGTGCTACATCCGAGTATCTGGGATGCTCTCGAGTCCCTTCGAATTACGGAGAGGGCTACGGCAAGGTGATGGACACTATTGTATCTTGTTCAATATTGCCTTGGAAGGTGTGATTCGAAGAGCGAGGATCGACACGAGTGGCACGATCTTCCGAAAGTTCGTACAACTTTTTGGCTTCGCTGACCATGTTGATATTGTGACACGTAACCTTTGAGAAGATGACGTAAACCTACATCGGACTGAATGCTGAGGCTAGGCTTATCGGACTGGCCATAAATGCGTCGAAAACAAAATACATGAGAGGAAGAGGCTCTAGAGAAGAAACACTACGCCTCCCACTACGAATATTGATAGACGGTGACGACATCGAGGTGGTTGACGAGTTCGTGTATTTGGGCCGCCGATAATGACATCAGCAAAGTAATTCAGGCCGTATTTTGGCAGGGAATCTACTTTGGATTCAGAAAAACCCTTCGATAGAGAAAACTACGCCGCCGCACGAAATTGACCATCTACAAAACGCTCATTAGACCGGTTGTTCTCTATGGCCACGAGACCTGGACTATGCTGGCAGAGGACCAACTGATTCAGATACAAAAGAGTCTACCAGCACGAAGCTCTACTAGGAAGGGTGCATCCAAGTTCTATTATTCATGTTAGCACTGTGAAATGTGAAATTATGGTGAGATTTGGTTTGCCACCACTACAGTTGAGAGACACATCAATGATACCGTGACAGTAGATGGATTCCAATGAAAAGGGCGGACAGAAATCCGGGAAAAGTGACTTATGTTCACTAGTTCGTTCAGAAGAACTAGTTCTTTTGTACCATTCACTAAAGATTTGCCCAACACTAGTGCTGAGTGTCTTACATGACGATGCAAAACATTTCAAGGATTGTTCAAAGCCCAACTGGAATAAGACTGTTTGATCTTTCTCTATAGAAAGATAGTAGAATTTCTGGAGAAATCGAAACGTTTTGATCGGAGCTCCGGTGACCCTATACTATTCGACACAGCTCGACGAGATCGGAAAATATCTGTGTGAGTAGGTGCATATACTTTTCAAACGAATTTTCAACGCTCAATTTTCTCGGAGATGGTTGAACCGATTGAAAGATACTTTTGGATTATTGATTAGGTTCGAAGATCAAAAGGCTGTCATTTCTGGTTCCGAACATAGAATGGTATAAGTGACGTAACCGACCAACTGCACGTTTTTCATCGGCAGAAGTTTCTCGAAGATGAAATTGGGAATTTCGATAAACTTAGGCTTATTTAAAAGCTAACAATGTCAACCAAATTTGGAAGGGTTATGGCAAACATTTCCGATTCGAGAGATGTAATATTATATGTGTCGTAACCGACAAATACCAGTGTTTTTAATTGCAACCAAATTTCTCGGAGATGCAAGATTCAATTTCGAAAGACTTAGACTCGTTTGAAAGCTACTACTAGGTTATTTGATAAACACACAATACTAATGGCCGAGTATAGAATCTTTAAAAATGCTTCAATAAGACTATTTATTTGAAAAGAGAAAGGTATTATCACACCACTAGGTGGATGAGAAAGGGTTTGTTTTTCCTATTTTGAAGTGCAGTAGAAAACTTTCGTTTTGATAGCTCTATATACCGATAACAATAATTTGTATATAACCTAGAAACCGGAAGAACTTTTAATCAATGGGTGGGTGTCAAAAGCATGTTCCAGCTGAACAAAAGTACTGCTAATGCTAGTGAAGATTGTTTCGTAAGAAAACCAGACAACACATTCAAAATACGCAATAAAAACACCATAGTTTTAGTTCGAACTAATGCAGCACGTTAACTTACATCCCACTTCTTCTCGGTGATCTTCATCGCATCACTTTTGAGGTTATCGGCTCGATCGCTTACGTACACTTTCGGCGGTGAAAGTGATGGAAGTGGTCTTAGTTTGCTGGCTGCGTTCGACGAGGGGTTTGCATTTTTCTGCGATATCAGATTATTTTTGCGCATCCCTCGTTTCATCCAAAGGGTGTTGTAATGTTTCACGTATTTCGAGATTCGGTCGTCCATCTCATCGGTGCTCAGATCTTCGGGGTCGTGCTGTGGTGACGGAGCCGGCGTTTGCTTTGCTTCTCCCCGGGCGGACGGGTTCAGTTTGTTGTCGACAAACACTTCCCCGTTTCGAATGTTGACGGAAACTTTGGGTTCCGGAGTTTTCTTGTTCGGATGGAAGATGGAGTCCTTGTCGATGTTGAGAGAGTAGGGTTTTTTGTAATTGTTCCGAACGATAACCGGATTTAGAACGGCCAGGTCATGGTCGTTGTCGCTTTCGTGATACTGAATGTCAATGATTTTGTACGGATTTGGTGGCGAAACGGAAGTAGGTGGTAGAGGATTTTCAACATCCATCAAAGGTGACTCTTCGTCGTCGTCATCATCGTTCAGCAGTTCAATCGATCGAAGTAGTTTCTGACGTTGCCTTCTAAGTTCCAGTTGGGCTTCTTTTTGGATGCGTTTATTCTCCACAGCTTGCTGACAGATGGCGCAAATATTCTGCGACAGAGAACGTTTCAACACACGATCACATTTCACGCAGAGCTTTTCTATCCGCTTGTGGCAGTTGAGACAGTGTTCATCAATTTTACGGGTCATCTTGGGGGTTAACTTTTTCTGTGGAGGCTGCTGCTGTTGGTGATGATGGTGATGCTGATGATGCCGGCCACCGTGAGCTCGTGGAAGAAATGATCGATCAATATCGGCTCGGCAGTTCTTGCAGTACTGATACCGGTCGTAGCCCATGGATTCACTGGAAGAATCGTAATCCATTTCGGACGAAAGACTGGACGAGGTGAAACTCGATGGCTTTTCGTTCTGCGCCGAATTGCTGAAATAACGATAAACCTTTTCCTTAGCCGGTTTCTGCTGAGCCGCGTCCACGTAGGCTTCTTTCCCATTCTCGGACAGGGTTTTGCGATTCTCATCATGTGGATTGAACACTTTGTGATCGTTCTCCAGCTTTGAAAGTAGCTGCAACCGGCGGATGTGGTTCTGTTCGTTGGCCATACGAATCTGAGAAAAAATGATGCGTTTAAATATGAGTTAAAATGCATTCCCGTTCACCGTACCTTCTCGCTGCGTAATTTCTCCCGTTCCAGTTCTTCCTCGAGCTGCATAGTTTTCAACTGTTGTTCCAAGCGACTGGAAGAGTAGGTGTTAAAATATCGGTATTGTACTTTTAACATCGAAAGCTCACCTGGTTAGCATTTCCTCCTCCAGTTTCTCTTTCTCCCGTAACCGTTCGACTTCCTTCCGCTTTTCTTCGATTTGCTTGATCAGATCTTTCTGGTACTCCAACTTTCTTCGGCTTTCCTCCTATGGCGGGAAACGAAAAAGTTTTTAACAAAACAAACAAAATAACAAAATGCACATGCAACGAAAAACCGAACACAAAATAAACCAAGCGGAAAAGAGACAATCAAGTACTAAACAGTTTGACAGAAAGTACATCAAGCAGTAAAGTTCCCCGCTCGTTAGTTGGGATGAATTTCGTAGTAGCGAAAGAAGACTTGTTGGTTCGGTTAGTGCCGGTGGGGTTGTTAGTGATTGTAATGGACTTGGTGGGACCTACTTCCGCTAGCATCCTGTTCCGCCGGTCGATCGTGTCTGTATTGATAATGGTAGACAGATCAGTATGGTTCAAATCTTGCATTAACTTTTCTCGCGGGCTACCTTTGCGCATGTGCGAATTGCTGCCAGCCGGGTGTCCGTCGTTGGCCAACGTTTTCCTGATCGATGGTATCTGGTTCGGACTGAAGCTCGGCGGTGGACTGAGATAGTTTTTACTTCCGGAAGCACCAACCGGTTTGGAGTTGGAAGTGTTCGTTTCCTTGTCGTTTGTGGTTTGCACCGCTTGATGACCGTACTTCTCGATGTACTGCTGATGTTTGGACATCACTTGAGGTATCTGCAGAAATAGATGAGCTTGTAGTGACAAATTTCAGTAAATCCAAAAAAAAAACATGAAACGCTGTGCTCAAAAGAGGTAAACGATTGAAATAAATGGAACAAAACAACACATGCACTAACGATGGTTTCCAATCCTTTAAGCAGGACAGAATCTACAAAACCAAAGACTCAAAATTCGTGCAGTGTTTTTGAATGCACTCTCAAAGCTAAAACAGACGTAAAAGAAACAGAGATAGTTTACCACATTAGCAATGTGATTTACATTTTTCAGATATTCTTGATAGTCGGCTTGGCGGTTGCGGGAAAGCATCGATTTCTTCTCGTTTTCGTTTTTGTTGAAGCTGGGAAAGTACGAATAGAAGGTGTCCGAAACCCACTGTTCCATTTCATCCTGGGGAGAAAAATTGAAACAAAAAAATGAAATTAGAAAAAAAAGTTAGACATATAAAGGTTACATTTACTGTTACTTCAATTAAGTAACATTTTATGAATATTGGGTCGAGATGCGTGGTTATGCGTTGATGGCAGTTCAATTGGATCTGTAAATGCACTGCTAAGTCGGAGACGAAACGTGTGGAAATATACTACGATTACTATGTAACCAAAATAAAAAACCTTTGAAAAAGAATAAATAAGTGGGACATATTTCCAATTATTATCCTAGACTTTAAATCGCAGAGCATGTTGCAAATGTGGAGGCGATATACATGCAATCTAAGAGGTGCTAAAGCACATCAGTGTTGAGCCGCAGATACATCCATCAGGTCAGACCCGTATCAAGGATTTAATTTCGGGAGGAGCCAGTTGACTTCACCAGTTCCGGAAGCACAGGAAAAAGCGGTCAAAAACATCGAAATCACACTGATTTCTCAGATGTTGCTTGGCCTATTCCAGTATGAAACTATTGTTATGTAACACTTCTCTAAATGTGTCCACCTTGTTGATTACATGTTCGAAAAAATCAAATCTAATTGCACGTATTGTGATTAGTGTGTATTGATCGAAAAGTCGATCAATACACAATATAAAAACATCAATAAACAGAGGCAGGTCCTCTTTCAGTAATAAACTTTCAACCAGTGTGTTTCGCTAGTGAGAACGATCCGAAATAGCCAGTAGGGAAAGTGATATAAAATAATATTTTACAACTATGTTCAAATGAAAGGTGTTATTATTCCATACGACATTTAATTTATTTGAGACTCAACTTCTAGGTCCGTAGATACAGAGTGATGTGTGTTCGTCATTAGAAGTAACAATACACAGTGGTCCGAAACGGGAAATTAGCGTGACAAAAATATTTTCACAATTAAATATTAGTTTTTTGTAGTTGGTGTCTTCACAAAAGTTGTTTGTAATCAAATGGCGCTCCTTTTGATGAAAAATGTTACTAGGGTGGTCCTCATTTAGATTGAAATCTAAAATCTAACTTTCGTAATTGAACTCAGAAATGATTTTGTTGTACAATAAAGTTGTAGGAAATTTTATTTTGAGCAACTTTGCTGAGAAAAGCACCTCTCTAGCTTTTCATTTGATTGACTTTTTTGTGAAACGTTATACGGAAAAGTTGTCTTCAGAAGAGTTGTTGTACTAAACATTGCGCATAATTTTGTTCCACCAAGATTTTTCATATGAGCTACCAGTAAAAAGTTATGATTATTTTTACATCAAAAACTAATCAAGCTTCAAATATCAATATTCATTAGATGCCAGATCGATAAAAATGTATCCTATGCGGTTCCTGAAAGGTCATAATATAAGTAAAAACTTAAGAGAAAATTGGGAGGGTGTTATTTTTTTAACTTATTTAAATTAGTTTTAAAAATACCTTCAAAAAACTCAAAAACATTGCATAACTCTTAAACGCCTTAACGTATCAACATTTTTCATTCAGCAAAATAGTATAGTATCAGTATCAAATTAGTTTTACAAATGTTCCATACATTCTTCATTCGAGAAATGAGGCATACAAAAACTACAGCCGAAAATAGATTTTTTTGTAAGTCAAAGCACTTCCTGAAACCCAACAAAATCATTAGTTTGTTGAAATTAGTAGAATGTATTTATTCGAACCAAAACTCATTGTGCGTCGTTTTCCGGTTTTTACGGTACACAAGTGGATGAAAAAGAAGGGCCAGTGTCACAGGCGTCGCGGCACGATGTGGATAAAAATATTTGCATTTTACCAACTTGCACCAACTTGTTGAAATGGTTGTCGAGATTATGAAAATTTCTGTTCATAGGTTTATCATGGCCAACTAGTTCGAAATAACCATATTACACAGTATCTCTAATCCTCAGCTGCTCAAAATCAATTGAAGTAGTTATTTTGGTAATAAAGTTATTTTGGTAATAAATTAATTAAATTAAATATTTTCGGCTGTAGTTTTTGTGTGTCTCATTTCTCGAAAGGGCAATGTATGGAACACTTGTAGAACTAATTTGATACTATTATTTTGCTGAAGGAAGTATGTTGATACGTTAAGGCGTTTAAGAGTTATGCAAAGTTTTTGAGTTTTTTGAAGATATTTTTAGAACTAATTTAAATAAGTTAAAAAATAACACTCTCCCAATTTTCTCTTAAATATTTACTTATATTATGATCATTCAAGAACCGCATAGGATACATTTTTATCGATCTGGCATCTAATGAATATTGATATTTGAAGCTTGACTAGTTTTTGATGAAAAAACAATCATAACTTTTTACTGGTATCTCATATGAAAAAGCTTGGTTGAACAAAATTGTGCGTAATGATTAGTACAACAACTCTTCTAAAGACAACTTTTCCGTAGAACATTTCACATTTTTTTTTTCTCAGCAAAGTTGCTCAAAATAAAATTTCCTACAACTTTATTGTACAACAAAATCATTTTTGAGTTCAATTAAGAAAGCTCGATTTCAGATTTCAATCTAAAGGGGGGCCACCCTAGTAACATTTTTCATCAAAAGGAGCGCCATCTGATTACAAACAACTTTTGTGAAGACACCAACTACAAGAAACTAATATTTAATAGTGAAAATATTTTTGTCACGCTAATTTCCCGTTTCGGACCATAGTGCAATGCAACAAAAATAGAAAAATCCACTAGGTTCAAAACTGTTTCAATTTCAAGGTCTTGTTAGCTGATTATAAAACACACTTGGCTTCATCGGTTTCAGGTTTTCGGTTCCGAAGTAGTGACCTGAGATGACTAGGCCAATTTTCACGCATGATCAGTCACGTACCCAGAGGGAGGGCCCGAGGGGCCCTGGCCCCTCCCGAAATCAAAAACATATAATTATTTAGAATATCTCAGACATGTGTTACAGAAATAACAAGACAGTAAACGTAATGAAATGTAATACAATTTCAGTTCCAGTGAAAAATTTAAAGTGTATGTTAAAAACAGCCGTAAAAGGTACATCGAGAATTAGGTACATAAACAATCTTCAGTAATGGGCCCCTCCCGAAATGAAATCTTGGGTACGGGCCTGCGCATGATAGAATGGATCCAAATGAAAGCTTCCATCCGAATCCGGCTTCTGGTTCCAGAAATGCAGAATTTTCAGTACCTAATATCTCAAACTGTTACTCAATTTGTAGGTCATGGCAAAGTTGATGACCATACCAACTTACTTTGGCTATACTGGTTTCGACTTCAGGTTCCGGAAGTAGTGGTCTAAAATTCCTACAGTAGTTCGAGGAAGCCAAATCAGATGAAGGTGCTTTTTTCCGACCCATTGAGCCTCCTTTAAGGCACTCGTGCCGCTTGAAAGCAGCCGTGCCGACTTCAGTCCATTGTTGGGTAATCGTTCTTTTCTCTTGTGTATAACAATGGACCCAGCCAAACATGTATTCGAAATGCGCTTGCGTTCGTCTTTTTAGTTTTAAATCAGCATGTGCGGGATCCAACGGCAGGATATCTATTTATCTGCAGAACCTTTCCAGTCATCCAGTACAATTTTATGTATTATGATTATTATTATCGTTTTTTGCCCCGGTTTCAACCTCCATTTTATGTAAAAAGTGATGTTTAGACCATCACGATACTTTAAAAACCACTATCTCACGGTGTAATCTGCAGGATCAATAGCCCTATAGAATTCATCAAACTTTTTTTTGTTTCCATTTTTGATTCCGCCCCCTTTAAGTGCGTGCCTGCATCATCACATTACAACAGTATCTTTCGAAGGAGGAAAGAAGACTTATCGACCTTCAGATTCGTTTCGAGTGACATTCGCTGGATCTGTCTTGCCTAGCTATGTCCACATCATTAGAGTTCGCCTTCCTGTTCGGCTTTTCATAGCAAATGCTATGAGCTGCACGAACTGCAAAAAATTCGGCCACACAGCTACTTACTGTACATAGTAATAGTTTTGAAGTTTTCGATCTTCCTATTTCAAACAACAACTAAACATCGCTTCTAGTCAATACCGCCGTTACAATATGTTCCTATAACGGCGCTATATAAGGAGTGCAGCGTGTTTTGCGGTGACATGTTTGTTTAAATGTCAATAACAGCTGCGCAATCGATTCAATGATGAGTCGAATTGATCCGGAAACGCGAAAGAAAATTCTGAACACTTGGTGCTCAGAAAGTGGTGTAACGTACAACGAAATTGCAAAACGGGTGAAAGTGCACCACAGCAGTGTCAAAAATACTATCGAGAAGTTCGGTAAGACCCTTTCCATGAAGGATTTGCCCCGATCCGGTAGGAAAACGGGTCCTAGCCAGCCCGGCCGGGACTTAAAAGTGGTTGAGTACATCAGGAAAAACCCATCGGCGTCGACGCGGAATTTGGCCAAGCAGTTCAACACCAGCATCGGGATGATTCAACGGATCAAAGTTCGGAACTCCTTGAAAACGTACCAGAAACAGAAGGTGCCGAAAAAGTCCCTGGTACAGCAAGTTCAGGCCAAAACAACAGCGCGAAAACTGTATAACCGGATTGTACAGAAGAAAGACGGATGCATCCTGATCGACGACGAAAGCTACGCCAAGAAAGACTCTCGAGCGCTGCCTGGACCGCAATATTATACGAAATCGGTATACCAGGACCTGGACGACGCTGACACCACGGTGACGATGGAAAAGTTTGGGTAGAAGGTGTTGGTCTGGCAAGCAATTTGTACCTGTGGTTTGCGGTCGTCGATTTTCTTCACGAAGGGCACAATTAACGCCAAGGTGTACGAGGAATATTGTTTGAAGAAGAGAATGCTGCCACATAAGGATCCATGGCAGAAAGCATAAGGCTCCTCCTCTCTTCTGGCTGGATTTAGCTTCAGCCCACTCCGCCAACTCCGTTCTACAGTGGTTGTCAAAAAATAATGTACAATTCGTGGAAAAGGACATCAACCCACCGAAGTGGCCGGACCTTGGCCAATTGAAAGGTATTGGGCAATTGTCAAGCGGCACTTTCGGAAGGAAGGTACAACGTCCCAAAACATGCAAGAGTTAAAAAAAACTGGACACCTGCCACCAGGGAAGTCACAAAGTAACTGTGCAGAATTTAATGAAGAAAGTCCAAAGTGTGAGCGTTTCACAGAAACTAGGTGGTGTTCTTCAATATAATCAGTGAAATGCAAAAAATGTAATTTTTCTACAATATATCGAAAACTGATGTCAAAATATGATCTTTTCGCTTTTTTATTAAATAATCAATGTTGCTAACTACTTTTCGATACACTCCTTAAGACGTACTGGACTCGAAACCCTGAACTTTTTTGGTCTTTTGTGAATTCAAAAAGAAGAGAGACTGGTCTTCCGCACTCGATGTTTTTTTTTTGGAAATCAAACAGCCACGAGAAGGAAAAGTGTGATTTTTTTGAGCATCACATCAAGAATGCATTTCATGATAATTCTGCAACACAGATTCAAATAGACGAGTTAATAACTTCCATATTCCTCTCATAAGCTCATAACTGAACAAATAGTTGAGACAGCAATGCGAAACTTAATGCTCTCGTTCGCTGCTGGTCCTTGTGGTATTCCTTCATCTGTGTTGAAACGTTGCGCAAAAGCACTCAGGTATCCAATACCGTAATTGTTTAACCTTTCAACTCTACAAAGCGAGTTTCCTTCACGATGGAAGTTCTATATGCTTCCGGTTCACCATAAAGGCGATAAACGTGACATTTCCAACTATCGCGGTATTACGTCTTTGTGTGCATGTTCGAAGCTGTTCGAAATTATCGTGAACGATATGCTAGTAGCAGAACCTACATAGATAACGAACAGCACGGATTTTACCCGTAACGTTCGGATGCATCGAATCTTATGACATTCACCTCAAAATGTATGCAGACCATGGACTCTGGATGGCAAATTGCTACAGCGTATATGGATCTTAAAGCGGTATTTGATCGAGTAGATCACAAAATACTTCTGTCGAAGCTTCAACTACTGGGTGTCACAACGATGAGTGTGGAGTGGTTTAGATCGTATCTGACAAGCCGTTCTGTACGCGTTAAAATCGGTTCTTCAACATCAGAAGTTTTTTTTTCGAATTTTTCTGGAGTTCCGCAAGGCAGCAATCTTGGTCCGTTGCTGTTTTCGATTTTCATGAACGATGTATCACTGTAGGCGATGCAAAATTCCTGAAGGTTATCAAGCGTCTCGCGGATTGTCTTGAACTACAACATATGATACAAAAGTTCGTAGATTGGTGTGCAAAAAAATTGTTTGTACCTGAGTATCGAGAAATGCTGCGTCATATCTTTCTACCGGAAAACTGATCCTATCTTGTATGGCTATGAAATCTCAGAAAGGTCCATGGCACGAGTGGAATGTATTAAAGACCTTGGTGTCACGCTAGATCGTGAAATTACTTTTAGATTGCACTATGACGATATGTTGGTCAAAGCAAACCGTCAACTTGGTTTCATCGTCAACATGGTTACGAATACCGCTGCCGTTTTTTGAACCTCGAGCCATTGGAGGTACGACGCATAACTGCTCAACCAACTTTCGTTGCCAAACTACTTTTGGGCGACATTGATAGTCCAACGTTACTCATGCGCCTAAACCTGCGGTTCAACGAGTTCTCTCAACTATTCGCTTTTAATGTGTCGTCAACCGTGTTTCATAAACATTTACTTAACAATTGCCACGTAGTGATTAGCGATAGATAGGTTTAGATTTTAATTTTTAATTGTTTGTTCGCACACAGGAGGAACAGTTAGGGGCAAGGCAAAGTGCCGCTCAAACCGTGCTGGTCTGCAGTTCCCAGTTGGCGGCAGAATCCATCGTTTGCCTCGGAAGGGGAACCACGCCGAGCGTGTCGGTGCTGGTGTATCGGTCTGTCTGGCGGCAGTGATGGAGTACTTGGCTGCCGAAGTGTTGGAATTAGCCGGTAACGCTGCCCGTGACAACAAGAAAACGAAAATCATTCCTCGCCATCTGCAGCTGGCCATCCGTAACGACGAGGAGTTGAATAAAAGCCCCGTCCTTTTCAGGACGACCACATCACTGTGATAAAGATTTAAGATTGCTTTAGGTTTAGCCAGTTCTGATACGCCTGGAATGTAGAATGCGCAAATCAAGTAGAAACCTTTGTTCTAACAATTTGTTCATTTTTGTTTTGCGGCCGCATACGAAAGTATTCACGACAAAAATACATATTGAATTGTATACGTGGCAACTCTGTTTCGCACGGCATATTTGTATACTAGTATAAAGATGTATTCAACATCATCACTTCCACTTTCGCATTACCGTTCGTAATTGAATGTGTTAGTGACGGCGCAAATTATTTTAACTTCCATCTTGATGAATCTTTTGGTATGAAATATTGAAAGTTTAATTAACTCTTAATGATTATCTGTGGCACTAAAAGTGCCTTGAATTGCCTTAATCAACAAGATCTGCACTTAGATCTGAGATGGTTCTCTTGTGTGTCTTGTTTCGGCAACAGTTGCTCAGAAAATGGTAGGAAAGCGACAAAACTCAACTAGTTGTTTATGATGATCTTCAGCACTGAAAAGTGCTTTGAATTGTCTGAAAAGCACTGAAAAGTGCTTTGAATGGGTCTTGCTGGACTTTTTGGCTGCCTTTCTACCGGTTTTCGGTGCCATCGTGCTGACGGTGTCTCGTACGTTCAGAGTAGCTGCTTTAACTTAAATGACGCTATTTCACACATCACATTTCATTTTATACCTGCAACTGGCAGCGGTGTACGGACTGCCCCTTTGCCAAAATTCCTTTTCCTGTTCGCAGAACGGCAAACAGTGAGACGACAGGTCCTCGATGTTGTTCTCGTGTGTGTCTTGTTTAGGGAACAGTTGCTCAGAAAATGGTAGGAAAAATGAACCACTCAACTTTTATATGGATGCTCTTGTATAGATGCAGACATCTCGCGTTCTGATTGGCTGGTGCTGTCATGGGTTAAATCAAACAGATTTTTCAATAGTGTACTATTGAAAAATTTCAATGTTGTTGCAATACACGTTCAAGTTGAAAATTTTCGATTCTACTGGTAGTTAGATTATATAAATCCTTCCACAGATCACTGAACTATGAGCTTTCAAAATACGAGAAAGGCAAACGCGCCTTATGAATTATCCTCTTTGATACTCGTTTATACCAAACATTTCAGAAAAGTTTAATTTTGAGCTATTTGAGATTATGTCACACAACTGAACATTTTATCATAAAATTGTGATCATATTTCCGATGGCATCTAGCAAGAATTATGTTGATTCATTAGATACAATAAGAGATATTCACGATCAAAAACTTATCACTCTCTCAGAGGGTAAATTTTGAAAAGGCGCCCCATAGTAAAGTAAGTCGTATTCACGACAAAACGGTCCTGGGATTTTAAACAGAGGAATTACCGTTCTCGAACTACTGCTCATTCATTCTTTCAAAAGAACTAGTTGCCCATCTCTAAACAAATGTCAGATGAAATTATACAAATATACAAATAAGCCGAAATGTATTAAGTGTGAAGGTGAACGATAATGATTGCAGTAAAGGTGAAAAATGTATTAAATGTGGAGAGAGTCCTCATGATCTTTCAGTATGCGCTGCATTAAAGTTGCACAAAGACAAAATGAAGCTTTCTTTAAAAACACGGTCTAAGCGCACATATGCAGAAATGCTTAAAACTGTCATTGACGCCGCCCCCCCCCTCTTTTAGAAACAGAAAACTCTTTTTTAAATCTAGAGCCAGAGGAATCTGACTCTGATGAATCAGCTCAATTGCCAATTCTCTCAGGGTTTGTATCATTTGATGGATAATTTATCATCCGCCGCAAATGTTTCAATCACTGTCATGCAGTGGAATTGTCGAAGCATCATGACAAGACTTGATTCATTCAAAGTTTTATTGCATAGTCGAAAATGTGATGTATTTGCTTTGTGCGAAACATGGCTTACTTCAAACATACCTTTAAATTTAAATGACTTTAACATTATACTTCTCGATAGAGACTCTCCGTGTGGTGGAGTGCTTTTAGGAATTTCCTTTTATAGACCAGAAAGTGGTATCTCTAATCATGAAGAACAAATCAATATCAATACGTGATTTAGCAAAAGGGCAGGAACGAGTGTCGGAATGATCCAGCGTATCGAGAGGCGAAATCACCTGAAGACCTACAAGAAGCAGAAAATCTCTAAACAAAGTGTAGAACAGAAGAAGCGACCAGCAACAAGGGCCCGGAAATTGTATTCGCGTCGTTTGCTGTGTCTGGATGTGTCCGAGACTTATGTAAAGGAGGACTCAAAAATCCTTCCAGTTCCACAATACTTTACTGTCATCGTTGGGGAGGATGTGAGCGATGCGGACAGGTCGATTCAAGTGAAGAAATTCAGTCCAAAGGTACTGGCAATATGTTCCTGTGGTTTGAAGTCAACCATTTTATACACTACCGGAACTATACATGAAGAAATCTTTCGATCTGAGTGTCTCCAGAAGAGATTGCTGCCTTTATAAAAGAAGCATAGTACACCTCCACTGTTTTGGCCGGATTTAGCGTCGGCTTACTATGCCAAAACCACTCTCAATTGGCTTGCGGAAAATGGTATAAATTTCGTTGAGTAAAATATCAATCCTCCAAATTGCCCTCAGCTTCGACCCATCGAACGTTACTGGGGTCTTCAAGAAGACTGGTAAGGCAGCTGGGAACATGCAGGAGTTCAAAAAAATTTGGGCTCAAGCGTCCAAAAATGCGATGCAACACTTGTCCGGAACTTAATGAAGAGCGTTCGATCAAAAGATCGAAAATTCGCGGAGGAATAACTTAAATTTCATCCGATTTTTCTTATGCTTAAGTTTAACCTCGTACAATAAAGGAACAATTTTTAGTTTGAATAAAATGTCATATTTTTTTATCATAATTTGAAAGAAAAATTTGTGGATAGCTTATTTTCGATTACTAGTAGTAATATATTTTGTTATGCTATCCAATCACTTGAAAAATCGACAATCGCTTGAAAAATTTGACTCAGTTCGTCGAGCTGAGCAATGTCTGTGTGTGTATGTCAAATAATATAACTTTTTTTTCGGACCGATTTCGACAAACTAGGATTCAAATGAAAGGTCTAGTGGTCCCATATGGAATTCCTGAACTTCCTTCGGATCTGACTTCTAGTTATATGGTAAAAAGTGTTAAATATTGCACACTGTTTCACGGTTTTCGATTAACGATGGGAGATAATAGTCATATGCTCAAAAATGGATCTAACTCACTTTTCTAAGAGATTGCAGAACTTCCAATCTTAGGGTCAAATTAAAGGTCTTATGGACCTACTATAAATTCAACAAAAATGTACACCGTCGTTTAAAATACGATGCTAAAATCGAACGTTTAAAATACGATGTTTAAAGTCTTCAAAAATATAATAAAAACTAGCAGAGTTTGTACGTCATGTTAGTTGATGGCCATACGAACCGACTTAGATTATACCGTTATACGAGGTCTGTTCAAAAAGTTCCCGGAATTTTTTAATTGCGCGCGTCTGGAGAGTCCGGTGGTCAAAATTTTTTTTTATTGTGTTGGTACATATGTCCCTAATGTATGGTGAAATTTTCAGCTGTATTCATTGTTTACATTCTGTCTTGTAGCGGCTGGTGTAGACGTGTTTTTTTGAGCTCGGCGATTTTTGAATTGAAGAGTCAAAGAATTTGTATTAAATTTTGCGTGAAAAATGAAATAAAGTGTAACCAAGTGTGCGAAATGTTACAGAGAGCCTACGATGAGTCTGCTATGAAAAAAACAAGTGTTTACGAGTGGTATAAACGTTTCCAAGATGGCCGCGAAGACGTTGAAGACGACGAACGCTCCGGTCGACCCAGCACGTCAATAATCGATGAAAATGTGGGAAAAGTGGAAAAAATGATTATGGATGATCGCCGAATCACTATTAGAGAAGTTGCTGATGAAGTTGGCATATCAGTTGGCTCATGCCATCATATTTTTTCAAATGTTTTGGCCATGAAACGAGTGGCAGCAAAATTCATCGTTGCTTATTCGTGATTTTTTGGCTAAAAACAAGACTTTAATCATGCCCCAATCTCCTTATTCACCAGATATCGCTCCGTGTGATTTTTTCCTGTTCCCAAAGTTGAAGAGACCCATGAAAGGACAGCGTTTTTCATCGATTGAAGAGATAAAGGCAGAATCGCTGAGAGTGCTACAGAGCATTACAAAAAGTGACTATCAGGGGTGTTTCGAAGACTGGAAAAAATGCTGGCATAAGTGTATTTTATCTAGGGGGGATTACTTTGAAGGGGACCATATAGATGTAGACGAATAAATAAATATTTTTTTAGAAAAATGAGAATTCCGGGTACTTTTTTAAACAGACCTCGTATAGTTTTCTCATGGATGGCTTGACCGATCACAGAACTGTTTCATTCTGTAGTTCGAATGTGAAGAAAGATGTAAGAAAATTGCATTCAACTGCACATTCTAGGTGTGTGCATGAGAGTAATTGTAAGATTATGGAGTAGTTCACCTGACAAACCTGTGATAAAGATTGCACTCGAAAAATAATGCACACACTTTCTTCTATGTACAACTTTTCTATTCGTTTTAAGTACACACCAAAAAAATTTGAATAATACAAGTGACTTAATTCCTCATACGATGTAATTCATAAGGACCTAATCTGTCAAACGACGGAAAATTTTATTTATAATAACTTAATGTTAGATGAGCTTGAATTTTACTGGTTTCGACTGTAACTCGCGTTCTGATAGCAGGTACGAATGTATGAATTTAAATGCACCTGATAAAAGCCAAGCAGATGCATGCTTCTTTGGCTCAGTCGATTAACAGAGGTACTTGTGATCCAATGATTCTCGGTTCAAGTCGCGGCGGTTGCTATCAGTGTTCTTTTTTTATTTCAACGAATTTCATGTCATGGAGTTTTAGACACAATATTAAATGTTCTTCCACGTGAATTTGCGTGAACTGCGACGCTCCATTTATGTGCATCTCACAAGATGTAAAATCACAGGGATTTTTTAAAGTGTGTAGAGCATGAAATTTTGGGTAAAACTAATTCAGAGTGTAATGTTTACGTGTGCAAGATGGCTCCCAAGCAAGCAAGTGTCTAGACTAAAATGTGCTTCGGTGCGGTCGTGGGAAATCCCGATCCGTTCCACAGACGAATCGCGAAACAGTTTGGTGAGCACAATCAAGACGTGACAAAGCAGGTAAATTCTTCCGTCTAGTTCGCCCAGCAGACAATGAAACGGGCCAGACTTCATGTCTACCAGTAGGGAAGGATCGATGGTACAACCGAAATGCAGTGTAATGGATGACGAAACGTGCATTAAAGCGAACACCCCGGATTGCAGTTTTTGTCTTCGACAAGTGTCATCTGGATGTTCCTGAGATGCTTCGGCAAAATAAGATAGAATAATTTGCCAAGACATACTTGGTGTGGCAGGCGATCTGTAATCTGACACCACAACAACTTTCTGTCTAGCTTATTAGTGTATGATTGAACATCGAAATAAAAGAGAATAGTCCCGTGATTCGTTTAATTTTTCGACGAAAATCATCGACCAAAGTAGCCAAGCAAGGCATTACTGGCATGGAAACATACGAGTTTCGATCCGTGACGCGAGTAAACCGCAAAAGTTGAACGACATTTATCAAATTTTTTTGCCGTCTAATGGCAGTGACTCCAGTGACTTTTCAATGTAGGAAATCATGTCATTTTGTGCGATGATCCAGCGAACAACTAGCAAAGACATCTACATACCAAATCGAAAACTTTTGTTTCTCTGCTCCCCGACAAACCTGCTCCCATAGTGAAGATACTTTTTTCATGTTTGTACGGTACCAGTGAAAACAAAACAAAAATAGCCAAAGCTAACCGACTATCACTGTGTTTATACTATATTTCCGCAGAATGCCCATTAGCGAGAAACTTTTCGACGGAAGTTGAATGTTGTCGGGATATTTTGCTAATTTGTTTTTCCCAGTTCGGTTTGCCTTCAAAAGTTTTTGTGACCAGAAGTAGCTCGGAAAAATCATGTCATGACGATGTTTTCCGGTTTACTCTGCACGAAAGTGCCAACGTACGTGGACTAAAGCGCGACTATCCTGGTGAAAGGTACTGCGCAATATGCCGTAATTTTATGCTAGACTCAGGGGTCGTTGAACATTTTCATTACAGTTTATCATGATACTTACATAGATAATCCACACTGTTGTCAGCTTCGACAGGAATGACCGTGTCTAGGTGTTCAGACTTAACAAATTCTTTCTAACGAAAATGTTTGAAATATTTGGAAATGTTGTGTTTGAGTGCAGTAAAGCTCTTACCGAGTACACCAATACTCATTTTAATATTGCAATCTCACAAGGAAATAATTTTCAATCACTTTCAAAATTCGGCATTATGCAACCAAGTTGAAACTACTAAAAAATAGTATCAGTCAAATTTTTGAATAAAATACTGAAAAAAAATCCTTATTGAGTCCTACACTGAAATAAAAAGTTAGCTTCTAATATGAAGATGCAAAACGAATCGTGTCTTTATGCTCTGTGCTGTTTTCCCACCTTACTCATTCTCCTATTCCTTTCCATGATCCTTTTATCCTTTCTTTTCCCATCAGGAAAATGATGAGAAGCTACGGCAGGACACAAATCTCCAAATAACTAGGGGAACGCGCCACTTAAGCTCATTAGTTTTGATTCCTGATACCTACACTAAAAACAAACTAACTGTAAAAATTTTAAATCGATTTACAAACAATCGTATTTACGATTTTGATAAAATTTTGTCCCGATATAGGTGACTATGTTCCCTTCCATCCGTTCATACATTGCAATATGAGTGCATTTAAGCAGTGATGGCATTTCACTAGAGTGATACACCAACGTGTAAGTTTCATGCCTACACTGAGGATGCAGCCGGTGAACACTGCACAAAAAGGAATGCGCACTTGTGTTCAGTGTCGAAGAGGCAAATTTTGAGTGTGCACTTGCGGCTAGAGATGTTAGTGCGAGTGAATCACATTCTCTTCGTATGAATCGCCTGAATACACCCAAGTGTGCACTGGTGGGCGAACACTTTTGTAATTTTTATTAATTTCTAGAAAGTAGAGCTGTCCTTGCAATGAAAATCGTTATAGCAGTACGGAAAACCGAAAATTCAACGATAAATTGTATTTTGCTCCACGCTTCTCTTGTGCGAACCATATACCAGAGTTCACACCGACGTGTACACTTCAATGGAAATATCTATGTCCACCTCAGAGAACTTGAGGTGCTAGATGTGAAAGAAGATAAACATGCGCTCTCATGATGCGTGCACACTGTATAGAGCAGTGGTGCATTTGTGAAAATGAAAAGAGCTCTCGATGATGTTGTCAGTGCGAGGGGAGAAATTTCACTCGCTCTCCGCCACACAGAAGAGATGGACGTCTCTAACTTTAGGAAAATAAAAGGTTTACTAACAAAAATTTTTGTTGTCCAAACTGAAACTTTTTTCCTTACAAAATAACCATCTTGCTATATATGGAAGGCTGACAGAGAACATAACTATCTACGCTGGGACAACTTCATTCAAATAAAGAATTGTCTTTTTTTTTGCAATTCGGCCTCAAATTTTTACGATCGGTTTTCCAGTGTACGGTTCGATTTGTAGTTTTTTTTTCAGAATATTCATTTGAACATTTAACTAATTTTGTGAACATCACTAGCACAACAATTTTTTGTAGGATTCGTCATTTTTCGACTATATTCTTTTGCAAAAAAAAAATGGTAAAAAAGAAGTCTAGTCCTTTTCAAAAGACAGTCTAGGTCTTTACTTGTTTGTGTGGTTGAAATTCTGCGTTTTCAAAATGTCGCGTATTGAAAAGGAAGTGGAAATTAAAGTTCTGGACACATGGCTAAGTGAGAAGGGTGTTACTATGCGAAAATTGGCGAAGCGGTTTGGAATTCATCATGCCAGTGTTGGAAACATATTTAATAAGTTTGGGGAACATTATTCTTAGGATGAGCTACCAGGAAAAGACAGAAACCCCGGTTCTTCCAACCCGAAGCTGAACCGATAGTGGTATAACAGTTCGGCTGAAAAGTTCGTATCGTTTAATAGAAACACACATTTTTTTGCCAAAATTCGTTTTTATTATTCAACATAATTGCCATCAGAGGCGATACAGCGATTATAGCGATCTTCCAACTTTTCGATACCATTTTTGTAGTACGATTTGTCCTTTGCCTCAAAATAGGCCTCAGTTTCAGCGATTACCTCTTCATTGCTTCTGAATTTTTTACCAGCGAGCATTCTCTTGAGGTCTGAGAACAGGAAAAAGTCACTGGGGGCCAAATCTGGAGAATACGGTGGATGAGGGAGCAATTCGAAGCCCAATTCGTTCAATTTCTGCATGGTTTTCATCGACTTGTGACACGGTGCATTGTCTTGATGAAACAAAACTTTTTTCTTCTTCAAATGAGGCCGTTTTTTTGAAATTTCGTCCTTCAAACGCTCTAATAACGCTATATAATAGTCACTGTTGATGGTTTTTTCCCTTTTCAAGGTAGTCGATGAAAATTATACCATGCGAATCCCAAAATACAGACGCCATAACCTTACCGGCCGATTGTTGAGTCTTTCCACGCTTTGGGCTCGATTCATCGCGTGCAGTCCACTCAGCTGACTGTCGATTGGACTCCGGAGTGAAGTGATGGAGCCATGTTTCGTCCATTGTTATATATCGACGAAAAAATCGGTTTTATTTCGATATAACCGCTCCAAACACTGCTTAGAATCATCAATTCGTTGTTGTTTTTGATCGATTGTGAGCTCACGCGGCACCCATTTTGCACAAAGCTTTCTCATATTCAAATATTCGTGAATAATATGTTCAACACGTTCCTTTGATATCTTTAGGGTGTCAGCTATCTCGATCAACTTCACTTTACGGTCATTGAAAATCATTTTGTGGATTTTTTTCACGTTTTCATCGGTAACAGCCTCTTTTGGACGTCCACTGCGTTCATCGTCTTCGGTGCTCATACGACCAGTACGAAATTTTGCAAACCACTTACGAATTGTTGCTTCACCCGGCGCAGAGTCTGGATAACACTCATCAAGCCATTTTTTGGTATCGGCGGCACTTTTTTTCATCAAAAAGTAGTGTTTCATCAACACACTAAATTCCTTTTTTTCCATTTTTTTCATAATAACAAAAGTAGCTTCACTCAAAATGCAATATCTCACAAACTAATAATCAGACAGCTGTCAAATTTATACACGTATCTTTTGAAGGTTGGTACTAACTGAAAATAGTATGGATTTAATTCTAGTGGCGCCCTCTCATATAAACGATACGAACTTTTCAGCCGATCTGTTAAGCTATACTGAGAGTAGAATATTTGATCATAGCTTTTGCCATTTTTTGAATGATAATAATAACTGTACATTATTGCAGCTTATCAACAAAATCAATGTCAACAGAAGTAAACGTTTTTTTTATTAATAATCCACCGCTCACTAACATGTGGAAACCACTTTTCTAATCCGCCAATATGACCTGGATAAAAAATGGTAAAACTATAAACATGATAACGCCTCCTTCTCACGACATACCAACAATGCCGAACGAAGCATGCCTCCTCGAAGTTTTCGCCCCATCATCCTTAAACTACTAGCGTGAAAGTACAATCAATTTGCATTTCAATTGAATGTCTTGTTTTCGCTTCGTTTATTTTTGTTGCAACAATTTGCTTGTTAATGCTCCTGTTGTATTTCGCTACTTATTAGAAGCCCTCGTCCCGGTCCCGGCCGGATCTTTGACCATAGGTGGGGTCAGATTCGGAGTTCGAATCAAAGCGAATGTCGACCAGCGATGACGCGTTCAAGGCTGAGTAAATCTGATGCGGTATGTAAAAGCCGACCGGGAGGAAATTGCAGACCACATCGGTTTACTACACGTATGTTAACCGAATTCACTACTTTGCCGTGACGTTTCAAGGATAACACGCCAAACAATGATGGTTGCACCATGCGGGCAGAGGCCCGCAGCGGCTTTTGAGGTTCTTCAATTCTAGTTATTAGGGTGTTTTTATTTTGGCTTGGCAAGAATTATTATAGAATTTCTAGACGGGATTGGAAGAAAGTGATGGATCGAATTTGAGCATGCCGTCGATTGTTCACCTGCACAGACAAGTGCCCATTAATATTAATTGTCGGCACTGTATGGCACTGACCTTCGCATTCGACACGTCATATTCTGGTCCTGTTATGATGGTGAGGTACTTCAATTTTCTAATAAACAACACACGACTGAAGGATAGTGGTCGTGGTGGTGGCGGCGGTGGCGGAGAAGCTTCGGTTGATGGTTTATTGACTGTTCTTGCCGTCCGAGGCGGTATTAAATCGATTTTAAAATTTCATACCAGAACCACACTCTCTTGTCGGTTGATGATTTGATCAATTTTTCATTTTGATTTTACATCGACCGATAGCTTGTGTTGCTTTACTTCAATTGGTTGTACCGGTGAGAAGTGACTGGTTAGAAATTGAAGGGTAAAGCTGTTACAAACCTGAAGCTAAAACGTAGGAAAATTAATGTGAATATTGTATTGTATCAGAGTTCTATATGTGGCTATCGATACTCTATCTATACGACGATCCATGTATTGAACTCTATTTTCCTAAAAATCTTCGATCAGAAAAGGATAACTCTTAAGAGTAAGCCGCATTGTGTATTTTTTTACAAAGTGAAAGGCATTTACGCACAGAGTGTGGGACTCCTACTCCACAGGACTACCAATGTATAATTGGAACTACTCACTAAAACACCTTGGAACTCCAACCCTACCTTCCCGGAACTACCGTTAGGTTTTACTTCGGAGTGGAAGGCTATCGGTGCTCAAAGCACCCTTCCCGGCCTTATGCATCGTTCTCTCCTACTTTTGGACCATTTATCTCTCGACTTTGAGCCACTTGTTTCACTCCAGGGGATCGACCAGGAAGATGTCGAGGTCGGTCCGGTGATTCCGGTTGGAGCAGGACTTCAGGTTTGCTGGCGCCTCGACGACCCAGGACTGGTCTACGTTACGAACTACTCGGCTAATTCTCGACGATGGATTTAACCTACACCGACGGAAAAGTTCCTCGACGATGGACCGACACTCCCAAAACCCGTAAACGGTTCGGAACGGCTGCGTGGGTCGGTCCAGTGATTCCGGTTGGAGGATGACTTCCGTTTCACTGGCGCCCCGACGATCCATACCGGAGTTACGTCGCCGTCTACTCATCTAATCCCCGTCGAAGGTTCTAGACTACGCCGACGAAGAGCTCCCCGACGAAAGAGTTTCTCCCGACACCGAATCTCGTGTTTCGCCATACGGGACACTCGAATGAGTGCCGAGGTCGATCCGGTGATTCCGGTTGGAGCATGGCTTCCGGTTTTCTGGCGCCCCGACGACTCCGAGTGAACAGATCGATCGGCAGGATGCCTGGGTTGCTCCAATGAGTCCGGTTCACTGGCGCTCCGACGATCCATACCGGGGCTGCGTCGCAATCGACTCATCTAAACCCCGGCAAAGGATTTAGACTACACCGACAAAGGAAAAACTCCTGAGCCGACGCTTGTTCACTGGTCCCTCTTTAGCGGCCGGCGATCGCGGCTGCCTGTTGTTCTGCGCTTCACTTCCGCTGCAAAATGCTCGCGATCTGGGAGGTCGCGGTCGACACTGTGTTTCAGTTCTCCACACTGTGGCTAGGTTCTCTGGTGTAGTTTCTCTCCCACATATATCCAGTAGACCTTTGTATCAGGCAAATATGACGTGTTTTTCCGCCTCAAGCTCTTTTGAGCAGCCAGGGTAAGCATGAGATGCCGCGTGGCCGAACCTGTCTAGGTACCACCTAAAACAACCGTGACCTGTGTCACGTGAACTGCGCCAGGCCAAAGTTTACTTCGCCGTGAGGTCTGTCGATCCATCCGGAGACTATTGGAATGAGCCAATGTAGAGAGGCTACGTTGGTAGTCCTAGTGGCGTTCCTGTCCCTCCGTATGTCGTAGCACTCCACGTCCTCCTTGATGAACAGTCCAATAGACATCATGCACGCCACCACGCAGACTGCGTCTACGGTACGTACGGTACGCACTGATCACGCGAAGACACATGAGTCTGTGCGTGCTTTCCAGCAATTGTGCCTTGCGTTCCGCACGGAGTGCCGACGTCCATATCGGACTGCGTTTGCTGGAACGCACTGGCGAGCAATCGTCATTGAAGCACGCTTACAGGCATATTCAACGTACTTGCCGAAACTGAGCTTGTCGTCAAGCATCCCACCCAATTGCTTCAGTGATCTCTTGCAGGGGATCATGCAATCGCCAGCATGTGCCGATGCCTCTTGCTTTAGTTTTCTGTTGTTTACCACCATCATCTTTGTTTTATGATGCGCTAGTTGCAGTTTCCTACTACGCAACCAGCCCTCCACCATGCTGATCGAGTGTGATGCGCTCAGTTTGACCTCTTCGATGAATTTTTCGTAAACTGCTAGTGTGATATCGTCCGCGAACTCGACTATCTTGACGCCCGGGGGGAGCCTCAACCTCAGTTCACCGTCGTACATTATATTCCACAGGAGCGGGCCCATGAGTGATCCCTCTGGTACTCCAGCCGTGATAGAAGTGCTGCGTAAGCCTTCCGCGGTCTCGCAGAGCAATACCCGGTTCTAAAACCAGAATCTTGTACAGCCCTTCTGGTACTCCCAGTCGAAGTAGGGAGTCAGTGATATCCGCCCAACAAGCACTATTGAACGCGTTTTGGACGTCAAGCGTTACTACCGCGCTGTAACGAATTCAACACCGCTTGGGTTGAATAGCGACCTCCGCGGTGGCATCCACCCGTGTTGTTCGTTAGATAGTACACCCGCCTTCTCTATGAACGAAGCAAGCCTGTTCAGGAAGATTCTGTCCAGGAGCTTCCCTGTGGTGTCGATCAGGCAGATTGGTCTATATGACGACGGGTTTTAGTGTCGCTGACAACAACTCTTCGTTCGTCACTCAGCCAACATCGTTTGTTGGTAGCGATGCTCGCGGCCACGGGAACGTGTCGTGGTGAGAGACGAGGACCCTTTTGATCTCCTTCAGCTTCACCGGACTACGTTCAGGGGCTGCTAGTGCTCCTCTCGTATTTGCCATAACCATCCTGCAGGCATCACCCCGGAGTTGGCGCACTGACAAAGGTTTTCGAAGCAGGCTTTTTTGCTTACGCGAATAGCCTTGTTCAAAGCAAGCTTAGCTGCTTTTTAACGCTTCGTTCCTTACTGCTCTTGTCTCCGGTAATCTCCGGCATTCTTCTCCTGGCCCTTAAGCAGGTCGCTCGAAGGGTTGCAATTTGTTCGTTCCACCAGTAGAGCCGCATGATTCAGAACTTCCCAGTTACCCGGTGAAAGACCACTACAGGTTAAAGCCGGGTATAAATAAATGATATACAATACAACTTCCCAGTAGAGTACCTTTAACGTCCCAGGAACTTTATTAGTCGTGTGAGATTGAGTACTGTCATGAAAAAATCCTGTTTTAATGAACCTGGTGGTGTAGTGTTGCCTTTCTCATAATCGTTCATATGACTTATTGATACAAATTCTAATAAAAAATTTTAATCACTACATCCAGTTTTCCATTTATCATCTTATAATACTGGAACAGAAAATCTTATCTGGTTTAGCGGTTAGATTTGAAGCACACGCTTCGGAAACCATAACTCCAATATTTTTTTAATAAATCAACGGGAAAATCATGATCAAAAAAAGTTAATTTCATTATCGTAAAATAATTAGTTTATGAGGTTTTCTAAAAAAAACTCAGTGACTGAAAAAATCCGAGATTTTCTTCCTTAAAAACAAGCATCCACAAAATTCTGAACCTCGGAGTTCACAAGTGCTTTTTTGTGTCAGCGAAACTTGATGACGAATTTTCACCCACGAAAATATCGCTTAGGATATAATCGAAAGGAAGAAGATTTTTCGATGCTGAAATTCCACTACACTTCAGTTCGACACCGAAGTGATTCGTGCAAGATTTAATCATTATGTTTTTAAAAGTAAAAAAAAATCTCTACTGAATAAATTCGCAACTAAGAAATAATGACTGCGATATTTTCAATGCATTTAAATATTCAAATAAAACCCAATAAAACGCTATTTAGCATAATTTCATTATATAGAAGTAACAGGAGCGCAACATTGTCAGCATGTCTTAAACACACAGCAGGCGCAGCGTTTGAATGGTGCGTTTGAAATGGCGTAGCGATATCGTGCGCTCATGTTACTTCTGCGTATGATAGTCAAGCTAAATTGACTAGCTTTATAACATACTTTGTGATTATTTTTGCATTTCTCATATAGAAAGGTTATGCAATCACTGTGAATACCGACTTTGAAACCGAGGCCCGGAAGGCCGAGTGTCATATACCATTCGACTCAGTTCAACGTGTAACTTTTTTTTGCACTATGCTCGGTCTTGTGGTCCCATACAAAACTTCTGAATTTATTTTGGATCCGACTTATGGTTCCGGAATTATGGGGTGAAGTGTGTAGAAACTTTGATACCTTCACTTAGAGGGGCGAAACAAAAAAAATCTAACCTGACCCCAAAACTACTCCGTTCAATAGTCATTATCAGTAGACGTACAAACAAACTGATTTCGGCTATCCTGGTTCTCAGTTTCCGATTCCGAAGGAACAGCAAATAGTGGTCATATTTTCTCAATTCTATCTCATTTACTTTTTTCAGCGATGGTTTGACTGATTTTCACAAACTTAGAGTTAAATGGAAGGTTCTGTGGTCTTGTGCGGAATTCCAGAATTACATCCGGATCCGACTTCTGGTTCAGGAATAATAGGGTTGATAATTTTATGCCATCACTTAAGGTCTGAGGCCAATGTGTTTTAGGGTGATTTAGAAGGCTATTTTCACGCTTCAAATCTGATTCTCTCAGAAACAGTGACGAATATCAAAAAACCCAACGGACAATCTCTTAGAAAATTAGTTTAGATTATTCTGTGAAAATTTCAGGATGATTCATTGACATTAGCGGTCGGGGAAGTCTTTTTTCTGAAGGACGGATTGCATAGCTGAAAACGCCGTCTTTCAACTTGTTCATTGAATATCTCGCCTTCAAAAGTATGGATCAAAAATCTATCCTGACAATGTTTAGATAATTTAATTTAGATGCGATTAGTGTATAAAAAAATATTGTCGCGATAAAAATGAAGTGAATGTTATTTTTGTGAAGGTAAGTCGATTTCTTTGCTTGCGTCATTTTTTCTGCTCCAGTTTCCTGGTAACGTAACGAAAAATAAGAGAGAAATAAAATCGGCTCAGCAAGGCTGCCAAACAAGCGATAGCTTTATTGGATAAAGATACCGAAAATATCAAAACTTTCTTGGTCACCCGGCCACATCGTGAGTCATTTTGCACATTAACGAGAGAGCATGGAGAGAGATGTAATACGCACAGCGAGCCACGTGGTTTTACGCGACCTACTGGCCTCTGCCCTTAAGGTGAAATGTAGCGTAATGCGAAAATCGCGTTTTTGATCAATTATTCAAAAACTAGACCGATTTTCGAAAAACCAAAAACACTTAAGTTTTTGAAATCAAATTTATCAGAACTAAGTATTCTTAGAATTTTGAAATTTTGCTTTGCCGAGCCGTAATTGGTTTTTGAAATGTATAAACGGTCACTGTTCCGTCCCAAGGGATGATTTTAGAACTGAAAAGTAGTGTTTGTAGCAGAATTTCACAAAGAATCTGAAAATGCAACTCAAAATTATAAAATTTTAGCTAAACAACCGAAAATTGAAAAAGTTTACATAAATTTTTCTGCATTTTTTTTATTGCTTGCGCGCTGCTGTTTCGTATTGAGGTGGTGTGAGAAATGCACGGTGGGCCCGGTGGCATTACATCGTGAGCAAAAATTACATATCAAGTAATGACGCGAATTTATGCAATATTGGGTTTTGTGTTGAAATAAAAACGAGTTGAATACAATAAAATGGATATTGTAAGAAATCGTTTATTTTCTAAGTAGCTGTCATTTTTAATGCTAATAATGTCCAACTCTGTTGAGTTCAATGCATTGATGTTGCTGAAGCAATAATGCTTGGCTGTGTAATATCGTAAAACAGGTATTATTTTAGATTCTAGCAATTTTTATGGCAAAACTAAAACTTCAACATTGACAATCTACTGAATGAAATGAATACAAGCCAAGTATTGTCGTTCATTAACCTGATATACAAATAAAGTGATAAACATTGAGGGTCAGCTTCGAGCCAGTCAGCATGGAAAACTTATTTTAATTCATTGGTTTTTCAATTATTATGAATATATTGAATCAACGCTTGATTTTGCTTCCAAAATCGATTGAATAATAAGGAACTACGAAATAACTTTATATTCAATTTCGTGCCCCAAATATGTGCTTGAGAACAAATTCACTAGTTAATTTTAACTGCATGGCATGATAAAACTATGAGTTATAATTGGAATGTATTCCAATAATGTAATCAAATATCGGCGGGAAGGGCCAGGTGAACGACTGGAAAAGATATCGAAAATACTTGAATGTTCTCTAGTCTTCAATCGCTCTTTTGCAGGAGAATCCATGCTTCAAAGTGTGAAGAATTCAAAACCCATTACGTCCAGTCTCTTTTACAAGACAATATAACGAGAGGTAAGCCCACTGCGCTCAATCATTGAAAAAAAGTTCTTGTTTCTATGTGTCCGTTTTTCTTGGTACGCTTTGTGCGACGGTTCGTTCAACTGAAGCGGATAAAATTTTGCGCGCATTTTATGATGCTACATTTCACCTTAATGGTGAAACAGAGAAAATCGTCAATGTTTGCTAGATTTACGATAGTAGTTTGACGCGCAAACGAGACGCTTGGTGTTTGGCCGTCGAAGAATACTATTAGGTAAACAACTTTGCTTCCGCCGTTTTTTTTCCAAATTTTAAAGCTTTGTATTATTATTCTTCAATGTATTGCCCGTCGCTAGCGACAACTTTCTCCCATCTTTCCGGAAATTTTCGGGTCCCGGCTCGAAAAAAGGAGTCCTTTTTTGACGCTATCCATGAAGCAATCCATTTTTCCAACTCTTCGAAGGATTGAAAATGTTGATCTGCCAGGCCGTGTGCCATCGAACGGAATAGCTGGAAGTCAGAAGGGGCGACATCTGGGGAATACGGTGGGCCGGGTAAGACTTTCATTTCAGCGTTTCCAGGTACTTTTTGACCACTTTTGCGACGTGAGGCCGAGCATTGTCCTGTTGGAGGATGACTTTGCCATGTCGCTCTTGATACTGTGGCCGCTTTTCTTTTAGCGCGCGACTAAAGCGCATCAGATGCGTTCGGTAGCGATCTCCTGTGATGGTTTTACCCGGTTTTAAGAGCTCGTAGTAAATTGTTATTCATCTTTGAAGGTTTTTTCTCTTCCACCATCATGTTAGTCTTCGATATCGAAATCACCATTTTTAAAACGTTGAAACCACTCCCGACACCTTCTTTTACTCAGAGCAGCATCACCGTAAGTTTCTGAAAGCATTCGATGCGCTTCAGTTGCATTTATTTTCGAATTGTAACAGAAAAGTAGAACTTCCCGCAAATGGCGAGAATTGGGCTCATAAACAGACATTTTCGAGCGTGAATAATACGAAAACAAGAACAACTGTAACTGAAACGGCGATGACAATTCGTTAGGCACTGTACACACTCACTTTAAAGGCATTATCATCTACGTATTTTAACCAGCCTCAGCCGGTACAGCCACCTATCGGAAAACGGCGGAAGCAAAGTTGTACACCTGATAGATCGTTGAAAAAATTGTTTGGCGCACAACAAGTTGTTTTGTGGGATATTTCACATGCATACTTGATCCATGTGATTCTTCATTTCGATCCACGTGCTTAATTGGGTATCAAAATTATTGCTTACTAAATGAATGGCGGAAAACATATGTCTGTTTTAGATTGCCATTTTCTATCTCATATTCTGTGAAGAATATTGAAATTGGTAAGATCAACACCAAATTAAGATTTCAGCTTCATCTCTCCAAGCAACCAAAAGTTCCACATTACCTGAAAAATATCCACTGAATTAAAGCTCTAATGTACGCGAGGCACTTTTTGGCAACTTGAACGCAGAGAAAAAGTTCTGAGAAAATGTTCTCGCTGCTTAAAAGCTTTACAAGGAACTGTTTCAAAGTTTGTTCTGTTGAGTTGCGTCGAATTTATGTATGAGTAATTCCTTGAAAACGGACTGTTCAGAATGCTTTGTATGCTGCTAAAGTCAAATTTATTTTTCGAGCTTTTGGTTACTTGTGCTAAATACATATTATAAATATATCCTTCCTCTTCCGAATGAACAACTCTAGAAGAGAAACTCTAAACATTGCGTTAAGTTTATCAATAAAAAAATCTGGTTAGTAGGCTTTTTTTATCGATTATCGGAAGCAAAATTCACATCTGGAAGTGAAAACGTCTGTTTTGTCGAAGCCATTAGAGAGGGATCTCTGTTTAGTGCATTGACTCAAAGGATGGGATGACAATCTGTGCATTTGCTCTGTTTTTGCTTACCAGAAGTATTTCACATCTTTACATTAATTTTTGGTAATGATATGATATTTCTATTTGGGCTGAAGCGAACGTGTGACGAATTCCGTTGATTGTAGGTTAAGTAATCAGACAAATAATGGAGAGAAACGTTTTTCACTTAGTCGATTGACAATTCTGCCGTCCGACCACACAAGGTAGAAGTCTCCCCTGAGGTGCAGTCTCATCTCAATTGGGATATTTCATTATTTCTTTTGTAGTAGAACTACGATTTTTCCAGATCTCAATGATAAGAAAATATCTTCATGAACAACTCTCTCTGCTAGTTACGGATAGTCACGTATTTCGGAAGTCGATCTGGTTTCAACGCCTTTGTAGTACACTCATGCAACATCTAGAAATCCTAAGACTGACTATCGAGAATTCAGAACATCAACAGTGTTGACAATCAAAACAACAAAATCATTTGCACTGTTCCAAGGCTCTGTTCAGAATGAGACATTTGGCATTTAGCCTGTATTGACGCTGCGTTTGGCCTACGAACGGCATTCCCGTTGGCTGGCTAGTATATGGTAATGCAAATCATTTTCATATGTACTTTGCTCATGAATCTATATTCCTGATTTCCCCTTCGTTCGACATTACTCCGAGTCCCCAGTCCAATCCAGTGACAGAGCGCAGTGGCAGTGAATTGATGCGAAACCTTTTGTAGGTCGTTTGTCTGAATTGTTTCTATGTGGCGGGGGGGAACGGAATTCAATTCGAAGTGCAATTCCGACGGCCGGTCATAAACTATCGGGACATGCCCATCGTCCTAAGTTACCCGTACGGGCCGGCACCAATCGGGTATTTATGCCGAGAATGTCCCCAATACATCCGGAATTTGAGGGGAACTCGAACGTAGGCCACGGGAGGCAAAGTAAAATGGTCTAATCGGAGCTGATGGAAAATCTAGTTCTTTTTTTATCAGCTAGACTTGATTGAGTAGTCGGTGGGTGGTGCGCCCGTGGTTCCCTTGCAGGAAGTTGCCATTGAGGGGACACCACGCCGTTCGATAATGCATATTAGGAGGTGAGTCGATGCGGGTACTAATTACGACCGACGGAGGACCCTTTACCTACATTCGGTTTCTGGGAGAGGAAACCAAGTTAGTGGGTGCACTACTATTGGGTACCAAATTCGATGTAGGCTAGTTGAGAATGTCGTTTCCAAATTGTTTTACTGTAGGCTACTGACCTAGATGTTGAACGTCAGTAAGGATATCCGGTTGGCTCTTTGGTACAAATGCTAAGATTTTTTACCTGAAGATAAATGGGTTTCTCATCGGAACGGTGATAAATCTCATCAAGATGTAACAGGTTATGTTGGTCAGAATATAATTTAGTTCCAATTTACCAGCAACTATTTTTTGTTCGTTGCAAAACAATTACTGCCATATAAAAACCGTATAAAAATATCGTCGTGAATGTTATTGGTCGTTTTTTTAACTGTAATTTTCCTAGTCGATGTTTGCAGCGAAATGCTTTCCGATTAGCAAAGTTCTGCTAGTTTTTCCTGACGACTTTGTATGCGGCTCTTACATTGATCATTTAACTTACAAACGATTCGGAATCTTGAAGTTGACAAAAAAACAAATTCTGATTGAATCGTCTCAACATGATATATGAAAAACCTGTTTCTTTCCACCTAGTGGTGTGATGACGTGTTTCTTATATTACTCATACCATCATAAATATTACTGTTTATTAAAAGAAAACTTTTCATTGAAAAAGCAAAATCAGCAAAACAAAATATCCTGTTGTTCCGGAACCGAAAGTAAAGAGTGATTTTTTGCTGTTTTTTTGGCAACACTGTTTTTGACCGATCATGCGTGAATCGTGTCTTGTGTCATTGTCGAACATGTTCAGTTTGGTCTATAATTTAAACATGAATCGTCGCTTGATCTATCATTTAATCAGGAATGGGCGCTAGTAAAGTTGGATGAAGATACACTTTTTTATCGAAAAATTTTGTTCAGCGACGAAGCTCAGTCCTGGTTGAATGGATACGTCAACAAGCAAAATTGCGGCATCTGGAGTGAAAACCAGCCAGAAGCACTGCAAGAGCTACCAATGCATCTCAAAAAAAAAACTCACTATTTGGTGTGAATTATGAGTATTATTCATTCTAAAATATTTTGTTTTTTTTTGTCGCGAATACGACTTACTTTACTATGAGGCGCCTTTTCAAAATTTACCCTCTGAGAGAGTGATAAGTTTTTGATCGTGAATATCTCTTGTTGTATCTAACGAATCAACATAATTTTTGCTACATGCCATCGGAAATATGATCACAATTTTATGATAAAATGTTCAGTTGTGTGACATAATCTCAAATAATTCAAAATTAAACTTTTCTGAAATGTTTGGTATAAACCAGTATCAAAGAGGATAATTCATAAGGCGCGTTTTCCTTTCTCGTATTTTTAAAGCTCATAGCTCAGTGATCTGGGAAAGGATTTACATAATCTAACTACCAATAGAATCGAAAATAGCAACATCATTGAAGTATTTCAACAGTACACTATTGAAAAACCTGTCTCATTTGACCCATGTCAACACCAGCCAATCAGAACGCGTTCTGCGGAAGAGAACAAAATATCTGCTGCTGTACAACAAATCGTTCGTCATTCAGTAAAAACCATTCAAGCGAAGAGGTTGTGTTTCGATTGTACTGGCTCGTGAGTTAACGGCTGCTACCGAGACAATTCTAAGCTTCAGGTAGTTAAACTGCCCATAGCAAACGCAATATTCGGGGCGTTTCCCGACTGGAAAGCTAGCAACGAAGGCCATCCCGTTCATACGCACAGAGGTGTAGAGACACAGAGGTGCGAGAGCATAGAAGTGACGAGTCACAGAGGTGCCATCGCATAAAGGTGCGAAGACGAAGGGGTGCAAAGGCACAGAGGTGCTAAAGCAACCCAGTGCTGATCTACCAGGTACCAGAATTTGTACGCTGCGTAGGATCAAAAGAGACGGCATATATCGCGAGGTGCTACACTGCAAGCATCGCATTTGATCGCCACCAAGAGCAAAAGCACTGTACCTGGGGTCAGGTACAGCAAGTGCAGTGGTGTTCACAACGACGGCAGAGCAACTGAGATAGCAGTAAACGACAGAAGACTGCCAATTGGAAACAGCAAAAGACTGCCAATTGGAAATCGTTGGAAGAGCTTCACGTCGTTCTTCACGATAAAGGAACAGAGACATCAGCTACAAGGTAGATTTAATTTAATTTATTTTTTATTTCTTATATCTGAAATTTTACTAAACATAAGTTTTTATTTTGGTATTATTAATTTACAAAAAAAATTTAA
Source organism: Malaya genurostris (assembly GCF_030247185.1). NCBI lineage: Eukaryota > Metazoa > Arthropoda > Insecta > Diptera > Culicidae > Malaya > Malaya genurostris. The sequence continues at coordinate 234,172,382 of NC_080572.1, read as the reverse complement.
TGTAATGGATGATCTCATGGAAGATCATCCGAATCCGATTCCGGATACTAGTAAAAGTTTAAATACTCCGAGGGCTAAACATTATCCACAGGGTACCACTGGGCCATGGATAGTCTATCTTCGAAAAAAAGAAAAGATTTTAAACTTGATGCAAATTACAAAGGATTTGACATCACATTTCTCTGAAGTTAAAGAAATCTGTAAGGTTAATAGAGATAAAATTCGAGTTGTAGTTAACGACTTGAAACAGGCAAACGATATTGTAACCTGTAAATTATTTGCTATTGAATATCGAGTTTACATTCCATCGAAGGAGGTAGAAATTGACGGTGTTGTGACTGAAGCAAGTCTGACAGCAGATGATTTACTTAAAAATGGAGTTGGCCGTTTTAAAAACTCCATGCTTGAGGGAGTTAAGATACTCGAGTGCAAACAATTGTACTCAGCATCTATTGTCGATGGAAAAAAGTCTTATCGTCCCTCAGATTCGTTTCGCGTAACATTTGCCGGATCTGCATTGCCTAGCCATGTCTATATCGATAAAATTCGTCTTCCTGTTCGGCTTTTCGTACCGCATGTTATGAATTGCACGAACTGTAAAAAATTCGGACATACAGCTACTTACTGTAGTAATAAGTCCAAATGTATCAAATGTCAAGGGCCTCATAAGGATAATCTTTGCGATAAAGATGTTGAAAAATGTGTTTATTGTGGGGAAAGCCCTCATGATGATCTTTCAGTGTGCGCTGCATTTAAGCTGCGTAAAGACAAAATGAAGCTTTCTTTAAAAGCACGGTCTAAGCGCACATATGCAGAAATGCTCAAAACGGTCATACATGTCTCCCCTTTGGAAACCGAAAACGGTTTTTCAAATCTTGCGGAGCCAGAGGAATCTGACTCTGACGGAAATAGTGAAGATACCTCGTTTGTCACTCCTCAAGGGTCTGTTAAGAGGAGATTAACAAACCACAAAATACCAAAAAAGACACCTAAAATTATACCTTCAAAAAAAGATCCCCGTGTTAAAGCTAAAAAGCCAAATTTAAAACCAAAAACTGTGCCTCCTGGTTTGTCAAATTCACAAACCAATCCAGGAACTAGCTCAAGAAAAGACAATAATCCAGTGGGCTCCATTTCACATTCACCAACAGGATTACTGAAATTTTCGGAAATTGTAGAATGGATTTTCGCTGCATTCAATATTTCTGAACCTCTAAAGACCATCATAACAGCATTCCTTCCAATAGCTAGAACTTTTTTGAAACAGTTATCAGCTCAATGGCCAGCTCTTACAGGTTTTGTATCATTTGATGGATAATTTATCATCCGCCGCAAATGATTCAATCACTGTCCTGCAGTGGAATTGTCGAAGCATCATGCCAAAACTTGATTCATTTAAAGTTTTGTTGCATAGTCAAAAATGTGATGTATTTGCTTTGTGCGAAACATGGCTTACATCAAACATAGCCTTAAATTTTAATGACTTTAACATTATACGTCTCGACAGAGACTCCCCGTATGGTGGAGTGCTTTTAGGAATTAAGAAATGTTATTCCTTTTATAGATTAAACATTCCTTCGACTTCTAGTATAGAAGTTGTTGCTTGTCAAATAAACATTAAAGGAAAGGACATTTGCATTGCTTCGGTATATATTCCTCCAAGAGCTCAAGTTGGACAACGACAGCTTAATGAAATTGTCGAAGCCCTTCCTGCTCCACGTTTGATTTTAGGAGATTTCAATTCGCACGGAATGATGTGGGGTTCCGTTTACAATGATAGCAGATCATCTCTAATATATAATATTTGCGACAATTTTAGCATGACGGTACTAAATATGGGTAGCATGACACGGATCCCAAGACCTCCTGCACGTCCAAGTGCATTAGATTTATCTCTTTGTTCGACTTCAATTCGACTAGATTGCACCTGGAAAGTATTTCCTGATTTACATGGTAGCGATCATTTACCAATCATCATCTCAATTAGCAGTAACAAAGGCATTGCTAATTCAGTTAATATTCCATATGATTTGACAAAAAATATTGACTGGATTAAATACCAAAGTAATATTTCAAGTGTCTTAACTTCAATGGAAGAGCTTCCCCCACTTGAAGAATATGACTTCCTCGTTTGTTCGATTCTGGAGGCCGCAGAACAAGCCCAAACCAAACGATTTCTTGGTCCATCGTCTAACAGAAGACCTCCAAATCCTTGGTGGGACAAAGAGTGCTCAGATGCTAAACACGCGAAACAAAATGCTTTCAAGACGTTTTTAAAACGAGGAGGAGGAACTCCTCAGAATTTTGAAAAATTCTTGGTTTTAGAAACCAAGTACAAGAACATACTTCGGGTTAAGAAATGCAGCTATTGGAGACATTTTGTGGAAGGTTTGTCAAGAGAAACCTCAATGAGCACTCTTTGGAATACGGCCAGACGAATGAGGAATCGTAACGTAGGAAATGAGAGTGAGGAGTACTCGAATCGATGGATATTTGATTTTGCGAGGAAAGTTTGTCCAGATTCCGTTCCTACGCATAGCATTGTTAGGGAGTCTTCTTCAAATGATGATTCCATTGATAGCCCCTTTTCAATGATGGAATTTTCCATAGCACTCATGTCTTGTAACAATAACGCTCCTGGATTGGACAGAATTAAATTCAACTTGGTGAAGAATCTGCCCGACCTCGCAAAAAGACGTTTGTTGGAATTGTTCAACAAGTTTCTTGAGCAAAATATTGTTCCACCTGACTGGAGACAAGTGAAAGTTATCGCCATTCAAAAGCCGGGGAAACCAGCTTCCAATCACAACTCATATAGACCCATTGCGATGTTGTCCTGCATCAGAAAATTGTTCGAAAAAATTATTCTACGACGTCTCGACACTTGGGTCGAGACGAACGGTTTGTTGTCAGATACTCAGTTTGGCTTCCGTAGAAATAAAGGGACGAATGATTGCCTTGCATTACTTTCGTCTGACATCCAAATTGCCTTCGCTCAAAAGCAACAAATGGCATCTGTATTTTTAGACATTAAAGGAGCATTTGATTCAGTTTCCATTGATGTTCTTTCAGACAAGCTCCACCAACATGGACTCCCAGCGGTTATAAATAATTATTTGCACAACCTTTTGTCAGAGAAACGCATGCATTTTTCACATGGCGATTTGGCAACAATCAGAATTAGCTACATGGGTCTCCCGCAAGGCTCATGCCTCAGTCCGCTCCTCTATAATTTTTACGTGAATGACATTGACAGCTGTCTAGTAACCCCATGTACACTAAGACAATTGGCAGATGATGGCGTGGTTTCAGTTACTGGATCCAAAGCTATTGATCTGCAAAAACCATTGCAAGATACCTTAGATAAATTGTCCGTTTGGGCTGTTCATCTTGGTATCGAATTCTCTGCGGAGAAAACAGAGCTGGTCGTCTTTTCAAAAAAGCATGATCCCGCGCAACTTCAGCTTCATATGATGGGAAGAATAATCGAACAGGTTTTGACTTTCAAATACCTCGGGGTGTGGTTTGATTCCAAATGCACGTGGGGAGGACACATTAGGTATCTGATAACGAAATGCCAACAAAGAGTAAATTTTCTTCGAACAATAACAGGGTCTTGGTGGGGTGCTCATCCGGAAGATCTAATAAAATTGTATCAGACAACGATACTTTCAGTGATGGAATATGGATGCGTTTGTTTTCGTTCCGCTGCAAATTCTCATATTATCAAACTTGAGCGAATTCAGTACCGTTGTTTGCGAATTGCTTTAGGCTGCATGCATTCGACACATACAATGAGTCTTGAAGTTCTGGCGGGAGTTCTTCCATTAAAAGATCGATTTTGGGAGCTTTCATCACGCCTGCTAATAAGATGTGATGTGCTGAATCCCATGGTAATTAATAATTTCGAACGACTAGTCGAGCTTCGTTCTCAAACAAAATTCATGACAGTATATTTTAACCATATGTCACAGGAAATCAACCCTTCAAGATATATTCCTATCCGTGTCAGCCTCCTAAATGTACCTGACTCAACTTTATTTTTCGACACATCCATGCAGCGCGAAGTGCGTGGAATCCCGGACCACCTACGCTCTATGGAAATCCCAAAAATATTTTCAAGTAAGTTCAGGCATATTAACTCTGAGAAAATGTTTTACACGGACGGATCGCGAATGGAAGAAGCGACAGGGTTTGGTATGTTCAACAATAATGTTTCGGCCTCATTCAAGCTTCAAGAACCTGCATCTGTTTATATAGCAGAGTTAGCAGCAGTTCATTATAGCTTGAATGTAATCGTCACATTATCTCCAAACCATTATTTCCTCTTCACAGATAGTCTGAGTGCAATTGAAGCCATTCGCTCAAACGCTGCTGGCAAAAATGAACCGTTTTTCTTGGGTAAAATAAAACAGTGTCTGAACGACATATTGAATAATAATTATCTAATCACAATAGTTTGGGTTCCGGCTCATTGCTCCATTCCAGGCAATGAAAGAGCCGATATTTTAGCCAAACGTGGTGCTATTGAGGGTGAAATTTATGAGAGACCGATTGCTTTCAACGAATTCTATAGCGCGTCTCGCCAAAGAACACTTGCCAGCTGGCAAGCTTCTTGGGATAAAGATGATCTGGGTCGGTGGATGCACTCAATTATTCCGAAAATATCGACAAAGGCATGGTTCAGGGGACTGGATGTGAGTAGAGATTTCATTCGTGTGATGTCCAGACTCATGTCCAATCACTACACGTTAGATGCACATCTCCTTCGAATTGGGCTCTCCGAGACTAATCATTGTGCTTGTGGCGAAGGTTATCGAGATATTGATCATGTCGTTTGGACATGCGTGGAGTATCGTGATGTCAGATCTCAACTAATAAATTCCTTGCGTACCCAAGGTAGACTATCCAATGTCCCAGTTCGCGACATTCTTGCTTGTCGTGACCTTCCATACATGAAACTTCTTTATCATTTCATTAAATCCATTGGAGTTCCAATTTAAATTTTATTTTATGTTAAACTGTTTTCTCTTCCATGAGTTCAACCAATAGCCAACTATAGGATATTGAATATAAGTGGTGAACTGATACAAACAATCCTGAAATAGTTATAAGATCATGTACAAAATAAATGTATTTTATTTAATGTAATTTAAAATAGCAACTCGCTTGATAAAAACAGTGTTTAGATTAACTAATGAGTACCAACATACTAATATGATATTCGAAATGTATTAGGTTTAAACTACTATGTATTGTGGATGCCACGGCGAAGAAAAACTTATGTATATTGCCTATGAAATAAACGTATTTATGAAAAAAAAAAAAACAAATCGTTCGAGAAAAATTTTCCGAACAGTGCTTAATATCGTAGTGAGTTCCACAATTTGGTCTTTCTGAAAGGCAGGAATGAATCCCATACAGCATCCTGATAGTTCCTTTCAATGAAATGCAAATTCGAAATGAAATAATCGAAATTAAAATATGCTGTTATTTTTGTAGCCGTTAGGACAGCCGATTAGTGAAAAAGCTACAGACGAAATCACGTAAAAAGAAACCTCTTAACAAACATTGGATCAGTTTGGATTCTATCGCCACTGCGAGCAGATGTATTTTGTGTCGTTTGCAAAGCTAGTTTCGCTTCCAACAAGAGCGATCACGTCACAGCTGCCAGTCATTTGCATTGGTGAAAAAACAGCGGTGAAGAGCATTACACAAAATCAGCCGTTCTAATAGCTCTAAAAGTTTTCTAAAGCACTAATACGATTTGTTGTTCGCAAATCGAAGGTAAATATCCTCAGTTTAGTGCAAATCTAGAACAGCTTGGTTAGATTTGTGCACTTTTCGCTGTGTGAAATTCACAGTAATCGAGATCAAGTGAAGCCTTCTTTGTTTTTGCGAAAAATGTTCCAGTGTTTAATGTCGTAGAGAATAACGCAAGTTGACCCTTCTGAATGCTAGAAACGAATCCCTACAGCATATTGATATTTTCTTTCAATAAATTATGCAAATCCGAAATGAAAAAATCGACATTAAAATTCTGTATGCGGCTATTGTTATAGCCGTTAGGACCGCCCATTAGTGAAAAAGCTACAGACGAAATCACGTAAAAAAACCTCCTTACAAAAATTGGATCAGTTTGGATTCTATCGCCACTGCTAAAATTAAAATATGCTGTTATTTTTATAGCCGTTAGGACAGCCGATTAGTGAAAAAGCTACAGACGAAATCACGTAAAAAGAAACCTCTTAACAAACATTGGATCAGTTTGGATTCTATCGCCACTGCGAGCAGATGTATTGTGTGTCGTTTGCGAAGCTAGTTTCGCTTCCGACAAGAGCGATCACGTCACAGCTAACAGTTGTTTGCATTGGTGAAAAAACAACGAAAAGAAATTCACAGTAATCGAGATCAAGTGAAGCCTTCTTTGTTTTTGCGAAAAATGTGAAAAAGGGGGATTGCTTACATAATTCATACAATTGATCAACTAATTGATTTTCGGAAGTGTTAAGGAACATGTCAGTTGTTTTCGTATTCACGACATCCAGTTATGTCTCTAACATTACCCATCCGCCTTTTTTTTTTTTTTAAAATCACCCTTTAGTATCCGTAACTAATCCATGAATTTTGTATACTTTGTTCATTTGAATCTAAATTTGTGAAAATCGGTTTAGCCAAAGTTTGCAGTTGTTGACCACTATTTTCACTACTTCCGAAACCAGTCGACGAACGACCGTAATTTCGGTTAAACCTGGGTATAAATAAACGATATAAATTAAAAATTATTTCTGAAACCCCTATAATGGAAACAAAAAAAACGAAGTTGGTTTGTATGGCCAGCTGCAACAAATATGGCTTACAAATAGGAACAGTTTTGAGCCTAATAAAAAAATCACTTTTTTGCTTTGTTTGGTATGGGACCATAAGACCTTTCATTTGTACCTAAGTTTGTGGAAATTGGTCGTGCCATCTCTGAGAAAAGCTAGTAAGTAATTGGAAATTTAATTTTTTACAATAGTTACTATGACATCTTAAGACCTTTAATTTTGTAAGTTTGTAAAAACTGGTTCTGCACAGCGATGGCAGATCGTGTGCACTGAATTTCCGTATGCCACATAGTATCGGGATGGTGGTAGAGGAAAAAAATTAGTACAAATCCGTGTGATATATTTTAAATTGATTACATGCTTTGTATATCAATTATTGCGTAATTTATGTAAGGGGATTTTTTGTTTGTTTTTGAACGAATTTTCATTGTTTAATACGATTAAATGTAGTTAAATTCGAGTAAATTATCTCTATCTTTATTGCACTCATTGATGTGCCTTAATACATTTTTTGGCATTGAAAATGCCTTACTCTTCACTATACGAGGCTGGGTGTCAATTTAAAAAAAGCAAACTCAGTCATTTATTGATGTATTTATATAATTTAACTAGCAATCGATTTGAAAACATCTAACTTAAACTTATGAGGTAATGTCGTTCAATTGACCTATGTTTTCACGAGCCAATCATAGCCTACCAATATGATGTAATCCTCTTGTCCGATTTGCAGTACGAACTCATATACAAAAAATAATTTATGAATATATACACCGATACATATTTTGCCGCTTGGCTGTGAGCGAAGCAACTAGTCCGGCTGGTGAGTGAATGACTGGAAACTGAAAGTTACATCCATTCGCTCGCTGTATAGTCGCTTATATATGTGTGCTGTGTGTTGATGAGTATACACGATGCACCAATTAGTTGTTGATTTGTATTCTCCGATTACTAGCAGGCAATAGATTTTTCGGGCCTAATTTGAAGCGCTTGTATTTGATGATTTGCCACTTTCAACTTGATTTGAAAGCATCACTTCAATTTTGTATGGGGTAGTGTACATACTGGAATCTCAATTTACATACGAGCAAAACGGTGGCTCGCAAATGGATTCAGTTCAAGGTTGTGTTGATAATGATGATAATCATAGATACTTCCTTTTCATTAAATGTGGCCAAACACAATGTACTATCTTTCAGCATAAGTTCTCAGACCATATTATTGAACCAAACAATAATCGTGCCTTCTAATTGCATGGTTAGAAAATGCTTTTCATTCGCAAACTGATTTATTTATATCCGGATTTACCCTACTAACGCCTGAATACATTCAGAAGAAAACATCCCGGTTGAAAGAGGAATGATGAATGAAATCATAAAAAACATTATAAAAGAAAATTTTTGTGTAAATTATTCTCAACTGTACGTAAAAAAAGTTTGACACAGTTTTCAGTATTGATTATATAACTAATATATGAAATCTGCAAGAATCTGTCGAGAGGAGAAAGCAACTGATGCAAATAAGGCCAACGTGCAGAATGCACAAAGTTTGTACATGTACAACAAACTTTGGGTGCATTCTGAAAGTTCAACAGTTAATTAGTTCAACTGAGTTCAACTTGTGCATGTTTTCAATGATTTAATCCAGGGAAATTTGACGGCCGGATTCGGTCCGATTAATCACGTTCCTCTATCTTTATGTCATGGAAAAACCGACTTTCTTAAAAATCTGTATCAAATCAGTATTTTTTTGCAAAATCCGTCAAAAAATTCAGTAATTTTTACCAATGTACTTGAATTTCAGTAATATGCTGAAGAATCCGTATATCTGCTAACCCTGGTTCTGCCATATCGAAGAAAACACATACAGATTAGCAGTAATGCATGATTCCGTGCATCATAATATTGTTTTGTGACTTGAATAATTAAACGAAACGGTATACACTGAAGCCTTTTTTATGCACAATAAAGAAAACTATACAATTTATAATATTTGTGAATACTTGTCGCGGTTCGCTCTATGTACATTAATTAGCAGTGGAAGTATTCGCATGAGTTTCAGAATATTCGAAGAAGATATGCGCATAAGTCTCGGAGTAACGTCAAGCTGTAGGATGCTAAGTGGATTGATAAGCTAGATGTATCGAAATCCGACTCTAAGGGTTGACGGTGATTTAAGCTTAAGTCACTGTCAATTGTATGTCGTACGGTAAGTACTACCCCTACGGGAAGATGGCTGAAACGAAGTTTTTTTTGAAGCGCGAAAGAAAGCTGGAGGGTCATATCCATCTTGGCGTCGAGTAAGAAGGTTGGGCAAGTCAGTTGTCGGCTCGGTTAGATAAACTTATAGTCGGCCTCGTTCTGAACTATACGCAATTTTCGTTAGAGACAATTATGCGGTGGAACCGGAATTAGAACGAAGTTACGCGATCGCGCTCCGCGAGTGGTTTAGTGTCCAAAAGTGATCTGGAGGGCTAAAAAGAGGCTTACGGACCAGCCATTAGCCTAAACCGTGGATGTAACTCGCTATACGTCATATGCGAGTCGGAGAACGGTTCATTTGGTAAGATTTTCTACTTTTGCTAAATATAGTGAGATTATCTCCGAGCCGCGTGCATCGGAATCGGTATTACGGGATTCAGCGAGTATTTCCATTGCGAGTTGGGCTTGTTTTTTTTTGGTGTTCTCAAGAATTGCTGCAGCGACTCCATTTTGTGCGAGTCTCAATAGAACCTCCCCTGGGAAGCGAGTCCGGGCATTAAAAACGCCTTCGGCACATTCACTTTAACAGTGAATGGCGCAAAAGTGCCGATGGTAGAAAATTGCATTTTGCATACTATATTTCTTGGCTTTCCGTGGACTCTATGATAATCGGTTGCAGTCCTACAGTCCCTTTATTTTTTTTGCCGCTCCGCCGGCGAAAACGGAGAACGGTACATACTTCATAAGAGACTATAAGGGAGACCAATAGGAGATTCATATGAATGAAACCAATAATAGATCTACTGTCATAAAAGGTCATAATTGCAGAAATTTCTCTTTTCCTACTTCAGTTACCAGTATTTTTGCCTATCTTTATAGAAATGTAAAAGAATTGATAGAGAAACCGACTTTTGATCGGAGCTCCGGAAACCCCTAGTGTTATATACCATTCGACTCAGCTCGACGAGATCGAAAATGTTGGTGTGTGTGTGTGTGTACACATTTACAAAGATTTTTCTATCCACATAACATTTTTGGAGATGGCTGAACCGATTTTAATAAACTTAGCATCGTTTGAAAGCTACGGCAAGTGAATTGCCGATTTCAATTTCCCGGTTTTTTCCCGGTGCACGAGACAAAAAAATCCCGGTGTTTATAACAGGCTCAAATCGCCTATGTTCAGTATTTTTTGAATATTTCTAGAAATCCCATATCCAAAAGAACATCGAGAGTTGAGAAATATACAATTTTTTGGGTATCTCGATTTAGAAATAGGAAATATTCATTATGCCAAGTGCACATAACAATGGGAAGAAGTCGTTCTCGGCTTTCTCATATAGATAAGTTATGCAATTACTGCGAAAACCGAGTTTGGAACCAAGGCCCGGAGGGCTGAGCGTCACATACTATTAGAATCAGTTCGTAAAGATCAGAAATTGTGACGTTTTTGAGCGATCAATTTTCTCAGAGATGGCTGAACCGATTTTCCTGTGGTCCCATACGAATTTCATCCGGATCCGACTTCCGGTTGTTAAAAGGGTGAACAGGTGGAGATCTGCAGAGTGAAAATATAAGCTCTAATCTTGATTAGAAACTGTTTCTCCAGTTCGACAGTCTCCTTGTATCGATTATATGATTTTAAGCGCTGTTTTGTTAATTACGCTCCCAGCATTCAATATAGCATTATCAACGAAACGCTGAGCCACAAGACTTTCAAAACGTTTTTGCTTACGTATGAGGATTTGCTTAATAGAAGATATAAGATTTAAATAATCCTTGGAACGACGTATGAAAACCTCATCCACAATTTGTCCAAATAGCTCTTCAATATATTATAAACACTCAATCTTTTTTACTTTTTCAAATTAATTCGAGGTAACAGTAAGATTAAAACAAGAAACATAGCTGGCCAGCGGATATGATAAAAGTGATAAGTCTTGCATTTCACGAAGGAATACAGCATAAACATTCTTGCAATTTTGTCTAAAAATCAACACATTTTATTCATACTTCATGCTCTCTTCAATAATCCTCTTAAGTGCAGCTTTTACCCCAAACTCGATTATTGTTAGTGTTTTATTGGTAGCCAGAAATACCATCAGTCATTTGAAAGCCAAATAAATAAGAATTAAATTTAAAGCCTTATAACTAAAATTGAAATTGTTATTATCCGAACTATTCAGTTTTTCGTAAGACTACCACTAAATAAGACTTGTTAAAGTTTTCTTTTTATACGTTATCAAAGGTCACGAATGTGTGTAACTTCTACCAGATTCCTCAAACCAGCAAACATTCCGAAAACGCAACTAACTTGTATACATTCTCAAAGAATTCGATTACTTTCATTTCTATATAGAGAACTATCATTCTTGAATAAAGAACTCCAATTCACTCACTTTTCGAGGAGGAATAACTCGTTGAACTGTTCGTGAACGGATTGCCCATCTCATTCCAATACTATATTAGCCTAGTATAGTCTAAAATACCAAAGGTTAAAAATGAACAAGAAACAATTCTCCTCCCGATTCCATCTAACAACATATACGATATTCTTTCAAAATTGAATTTTGGCGAAACAGAACAAAATCCATCTAAAATTTTTAAAATGGACTCTTGTCGCTCTGGAAAAACAACAACAATCTATGCCTCCGGTGACTGAGATGATCTAAGTTTGATTCTTCGTCGACATCAACACCCGCATTCTTGTGAATCCTACTATGAAATCCATTGGTAATGATGTTTAATATAAATTAAACATTAAACATTCACTGAACAAATCAAACCATAAGGTTTTTCACAAACTCTCAGAAACCAATTTCAGCTCTCAAAGAAGGAAATCAAATACTCATTGCAAACGGTGAATAAGGTCAAAGTCGACAGCTTTTTCAATTTTGTGAATTCTATTGAAATCAATATCAAGATTACAACACAAGTATTGTCTCAAGATGTCATTACTGAGACAAATTATGATGAAATGTTACCTGCTATTTCCTTTGCAATCATATTCAGGGTTGTTACGAAAAATTTTAAAATTAAAACGCGCGAAATCCGCGCGAAGTCAAAAACTAAAAAGCGCGAAATCCGCGCGAAGTTAAAAACTGAAACGCGCGATATTCGAGCGAAGCGTTACGCCACTATTTTTATGCAGGTTATACTTTCCGCAGAACTTGAAAATTCACTTAAATATAATTTCATAATCTGCATACCTTTGTCATATGAACACAGTAAATAAGTCCGCATACAACACGTCACTTTGAGAAACCCCTCTCTGATGTAGGAAAATGTTAGAGTGAAAATAGAAATGCTTACAATTGAGATTTTGAAAGAAGTTAAACAGATTTCAGCGAAGACATTTTTTTGCTTCAACATCTTCTTACTCGGCAAGCATTTCCTTCTTGGTAAGAAGAATTTTAAGGCAGACCAGGATGAGTATGATCTGATGTACTTTTTTTAATTTCAGTTTCAATTATGATAGCGTCTTTTCTTGTTATCAGATTTTATTCTGAATGTTTTTCTTTTCTATCAAACTTATTCTCCAGCAGGCATAAAACCTCCTCATCTTTTGAATCAATATATTAAAATCATCCAAATGATACATTTCCTTTAATCTAGTGCTTCTATGATATAGTAACTAAATCTAATGAGACAGTAGCATAAGAAACGTTTTCTTGATAACATTACGTAATAAATGAATGTCGAAAGAATTGAGACATTTGTTAACCCTCAGGGTACGGACTATAAAAAAGTTACGTTCAGTACGGACAGGGTTAGCCTAACCCGGCGACTTTGATTGGGTGTATATCGAGCTGTACTTTGTCAATTTGAATAATTTTTTTTTATTTTGTGTGAAATTGTCTCAAAAATATAATAGAGTTGTCAGATTAATCATTTAACTGATTGAAAAAAAATTATAATGAAAAATGTGAACGGGTCTTGAATTTTTTTTGTAAAAAACGTTTTTTTTTTTCAAAATGCTGTAACTTTTTGAAAAAAAAATATATTAACATTGTATAACTCGCATTTGAAAGGTAAAAGGTAGTTCTTACAAATGTCTATAACGGTTTTTCGATTTATTCCAAAAACTATATTTTTTTGAAAAATGAAAATACGCGTTTTTTCGAGTTAGCGAAAAAACGTTGTTTCGTTGATTTATGATGATAAAGGTTAAAATTAATTACTTTGAGCGTAAAAAAATTGTTTCTCAGATATTGTTGAGTAGTATCATATAAATAAATACCAAACATAATTGTTAAAGGCGAGCAGCAAAGATTTCGATATAAGACGTACGTTCAAGTGATTGAGATCTACTACAATACTTCGCTTACACCATGTACAACGCGTTATTTTGAGGTTAGAATCTACAAAATTAAGTAAAGAGTACGTATTCTTACTTACCTATTTATTCCTCAGCGGCAAACAGACGAAAATTAAAACTTAATTTTTTTGAAAATTTTGGATTTTGTAACGTTCGATACGGACTGGGTGTACCACACCCGAGCACAATGTTTATATGTGTCTAGCTCGGACACAAAGCGGAGACTGACTCTGCCGCTTGGGCCTCTAATAGTGTGTACTTATAAGTTTTTTCCCCCCCTGGTCCGGACCCCCCTCGCCGACTTCTCTTCGTATGGCGCTTCTTTCAAATTTCGCTCGGGTTACGGTAACCCAGTCCGTACCCTGAGGGTTAAATATGCGGCACATTCTAGCAACGGGCTCGTTATATACATAATTAGTTCTAACATAGGGAATCCGAAGAAAGCAATAGGATCGAAGATTATGACGTCGAATGTCAAATTGTAATAATTGCAATTGCTCGCAGCAATCGATCCGCTACTGAAGTAGGTCTGTCACAAAACTAGCCTTACAAACATCGCGACTGGCAAATAATAAATCGAGACCAATCAGTTTGCAGTGGTCGTGGTAACTCGGTAAGTTTAAAAAATATCTCCACGGAAGACGTTGGAGAGCTAATCGGACAAATTTTCGTTGAATCACTTCAATGCGTTGGATATTCAAGAGTTGAGCGAACTAAAGCGCAATACCGAGCTTACATGCAATGTATATCGGAGATTTTTTTTAGTAACGCGGAAAACAAATCCTAATAGCTTAGAGGCTTTGGTAAGCTCTATGTGCTCTTTAAAATTTAACTTGGAATCCAGACGAACATCCAGGTCCTTAACAGACGATGCGCGTTCAAGAACAGTTTGTGGAATATTATAGTCGAACTTGAATACAAACTTTTTGCTACTAAAAGAGATAACGGAACCATTTTGAAATATAAAAAATGAAAGTCATCGGTGAACGATAGTTTCATACACTTCATCGAAAAATTTAGATCGTTAAGATACAATACAATTATAAACGGTCCAAGGTGACGACTTCCTTGAGGAACTTCAGAGGTAACAGCAAATGGGGCTGTACAGCAGCTCCACTGGGGAGGGTGCTGTGAGCACCAATAGCCTTCCACCCCGAAGTAATACCTAGCGGTGGTGCCGGGGAGGTAGGGTTGGAGATCCAAGGTGTTTTAGTGGGTAGTTCCAATCAACAGTTGGGTAGTCCTGTGGAGAGTCCCACACTCCTTGCGTAAATGCATTTCACCTTGTAAAAAAAAAAAAAAAACAAAAAGCAGCTCCAAGATTTATTTGCGTGCCCCTTACTAACTAAATGATCTTTTTTTGCTCGGCGGGTCCCATCAAGGGCCCCTAAGACCGTGGACTCGGGGCCACGTGCCCCACTGCCCTTCTGTAAAAGCGACCATGTTGTACGGTCTCCTATTTTCACTCTCATTTCATGACCAGTTATATAAGATCGAAGCCAATTCAAAAATGAACCGTTTAATCTCAATCTACTTAACATGGAGATCGTTAGTGATGATTGTTTTTGTGGAACGCAGCAGCGAAATCGGTGTATATAAAATCTACTTGCAGTTGTGCTTGTAAAGAACATATGATGAAGGAAGTGTAGGTTACTAAATTGAAGTTGAAGGCTTTGGCATGGAGCTATGCTGAGTCTCAGATATGTACTCAGAGCAATTATGTGTTATCAAATCTAGCACTATAATTACAAACAGCTTCGATACAGCGCACAAAGCAGAACAATTGAAAATGTTGGATAGTGAACCAAACAAACAATTAGAACAATTTCTTATAACAACGGATGGAATCGCAGAACTTCTTCTTTGTTTTCTGTTCTTGTCCAACTTCGCTTTGTAAGCCAGTCGTGCAAATTTTGCTTTGAGAATGCGATTTTTATCATACACACAATTTGTGACCATTTTATTGAAGAATAGCATTCCATTTATTACGTTTTATGCATTATTGAATGTGTTTTCACTGAGACGATATCTTCCATCAGACTTCTTCTCTTGATATATTTGCGTCACCAAACGTTTACAGTCAATAAGGAGGGGCTAGCGAGACCAACAATACACCTGTTATTTTTAGTACAACACCAGTTATTCAAGTTACTCACTTTTTCAAATTGTCAATTGTGGAAAGGAACCCCATAGTCTAGTAAGACGTATTCACGATTAAAACCACACTGAATACTTCAGAGTACAACATTTTCAGGTCTAAATATTGCTCACTTCTTATTTTAGACTGGCAATTTACACTCTTCTTCACTGATCTCTGAGTTTATGTCATATAAAACAATCATCCTTTTCCCATCAGTATTACTCACCATGGCTCTCCTCTCCTCTCTTTAAGGATATGTTATTTCTTGCGACTTCTGAATGAAAGAATGCATTAGTCTATACGAACAACTATTTGCAGAATACTCGTATAGAATAAAATTTCAAAATGTAAGTTGATTATCAGGAATCAGAACAAATAGGCTCAAATGGCAATTGGTATACAATCTAGTTCTAATATCACAGTAAAACAGGCTTGGATATTTGGAATACTTTAGATTCAGTGAAGCAAGCAAATTCACTTGAACTGATGGTTTTTATTGATTGGAGAAGGAAATGCTGTGCTGTTCTCAGGTTTAATAAGAATGAACAGAAAGCAGGTAACTTTTAAAGCAGTGTTTCATGCAACAATTGCGATGAAACAACAATTTAACACAGTTCAATAAACGTGACGAGATTTCACTACCTAATTTTAAATTGTGTTCGCACACGGAATCTTTTGCAAATGAGCTCTAACCCCCTTCTCAGCTGTAATTATTGCGCGGTAGTCGAAAACTTGTGATAGTGCGAACGCCTGATACATTCCAATTTTTTATATTTATTTATTTAATAAATCAACAGACAAACTTAAGTTAAGACAAATGCATCCGATCTGAGTAAGTTACAAATGACGACGGTCATAATTTTCAAGCCATCTGCAAGGTAGTGAAGATTTTAACACCTCTCAAGAGCCAGTTAGTGTGATTCCGATTCGTAGTAGGTATATGTATAGCTGATACGGATGGGTGCAATAGCGGAAGCTTTGCACATTGTTCTAGATTTACTCATTTAGCACTTTTCCATAATGCTAAATGCGATGTTACAAAATAAACGGATTCTCTTATTAGAAACGTTTTGTTTTGAAATTAATGACAATACAAATACGTTACTTTTTATAAAGATTTCAAGGTCACATTCAATGAAGGTAAACAAATCTGAAATTTATCCTGTAAATTATTTTAATGACAAATGAAATGTTATCATATCTAAAGGAAAAAAAATACAGAAGTAGCTGGGCTACAGTTGGTTTCGTTGAGGTAGCATTTCAACCATTGATTCGAACATGACGAAATAACTTTTGGAAACGTTAGCAATTTACACACAATTAAATATCGTTTGTAATTCTATTGGTGTATATAAATAACAATTAGTCCGCAACATTAAAACAAAAGATCCACGACGCTTCAATGTACCAAACAAAACTAAACACTTTCTTCCTTCTCCCGAAACACGCGATTATGAATATAACGAAGTGAGCTTCCTGGTATCAAGCTGAGCTTTGAATGACAGTAAACTACAATAGCCACTCGAATGAACTTATTAATTAATTTATTATTTTTATCGTCGTTTTGAATGAAGCTACGGCAGTTGATAGCTCATCACGTGCACCTTCACAACACTATACACTTACAGCGGACAGCCGATTCGAACCGTGAGATCATTCAAATCCTCGCAAACATTATGTTGAACACTGGTCAGGAGAAAACGGTTTTATCTTCTGTCCCGAAAATGGACCGGCACTGACACCGTCCGATTTCTTAATTCGAACTGTTCTCTCGGATGGCTGTCACAGCACTGAACGTTGCAAACTGTTACCAACGTACAGGAAGGTTCATCAGACGGAAGTAAACGAAATGGTGAGAACGACTTAGACACGAAAAAGTGATAGAAGTAAAAATGTCTTAGTAGGAGAACCCCCACGAATTAGATTTGGTTTACAGCTAACACAAAAAAATCGTTCACAAATCAAATTGATCACGATTACTATGAACTACCATCCAATTTAACAACGGTATAGAGCAACATTTCCAAGAGCTTACTTTTGTCGGGCAAGCCGAATAATGAAACTTCAGTTACGAGACAATCGCCGAACAGAAACTGCGCCAGCGCAAATTCGGCGTAAACAAACGAAGAAGTAGGTTGTACTCTCACCTGTTGCTTCTGCTGTTCCGGCATCGGAGAAGGTGCTTTACTAGACGATGTGCGTTGTTTGTCAGTTGGAACTAGTCTCCGGTGACCATCGCTAGCGACAGGACTTGCGGAAAACATAAATTGACCACCGTCATCACCATTTGACTTGAGTAACGTTTCAACCGGACATTCTTTGTGGTCCTTGCTTCCGACAGTAACAGTGGATTGCGAAGGATCGAAATTGTTTTTTGTAACTGCATTGCTCTGCACAATCATCGAGTTTTGTTCATCTTTGCTTTGTTTCGCGGTATCTACGTTGTCCGAATTCCGATCCACCGTAAGTAAATCCACATTGGCCGGTTCTAGTAGTCGGATCTTTTCCGCAGCAAAACGTTCACGTTCTAAAGCCAGTAAGCGTTTTTGTTCTTCGATGTATTTCGTGACACTGAACACGTAACTGTCGTCGGCCATTTCTCACGATGAATCAGGAATCCAAAGTTTAGCACAACACTACACAACCACTATGTTATGAGGCACATTAGCAATTATCAATTAACACTTAATTATCTGATGCAATGGAAAATTTACAAACTTGTTTTAAGAGCGACAAAGGCCGTTGATTCAGTTCGATTTGTTTACACCCAACACTATTCAAATTGGCGATCTGACGTTTCTTAACAATGCTGTGAGTTGCGAAAAAAATAACCGCAATGACTCTGACAGCATTTGTTAGTAGTTGCACGTTTATTCATGTTACTAAGAATAAGGTAAAATCAAACTAAAGCGAATGTTATGAATGTGGCATTGTTAATGTTTAGGAATTGTTTTTTTTAAGAACCGGCTGCTCGGCCATCCATGGAAGTTGACCATCAATGTTAACTTCCCTCTCTGAGCAGCCTAGATAGCCGTGTAGTGTCGGTAGCGGTTTCCCAACTGCTAAGAATAACGCTACGGTCCACCTGTACCGGTGGTATAAGTCCACCAAACAGGTAAGCCGTGTGGCATCCGGCGGAATTATTTTTTACCAAGAATTGATCCACTGGTTTCCTATTCCATGTCGTAAAAGGCCACAAAAATAGGAACTCCTAAGTCAAGGTGTATTTCCGTGCCGATGGCTGAATGGCTGCAGGAGGTTAAACATTGCAGTCGTGAACGGAATATCTTGGGTTTTTCCCTTACTGGATACACGCAATGCTTAGCAATCAACTTCTTTGATCATCGCTTCGGCAGGCCAGAGATTAGAAAGCTGAGTGTCTGTGGGTGTCCTCAAGGTGGTGTACTATCCCCACTTTTATGGAACCTAGTCGCTGATAGTTTGTTAAGGAAACTTAATAACCTTGGATTTCCGACTTATGGTTTTGCCGACGATTATCATATATTGATGACCGGTATAAGGATTAACACTCTCTTTGATTTAATGCAGCAAGCCCTGCGATCTGTTGAACAATGGTGTTGTCAGGTTTGGATTATCTGTAAATCCGGGCAAAACATCAATGGTGCTTTTCACTCATCGTAGGATAATTACAGGAGCTCGTCCGTTGCAGTTCTTTGGTTCAGGGGTCACTGTGGTCGATCAAGTTAAATACGTCGGGGTTATTCTTGACTCAAAACTGAATTGGTCTGCTCACATTGATTTCAGGATTAAAAGAGCTTGCATGGCTTTCGGCCAATGCAGACGAGCTTTTGGAAAATCATGGGGACTCAAACCCAGATATATTCATTGGATCTACACAACTATCGTTAGACCAATTTTAGCATATGGATGTCTTGTATGGTGGCAGAAAGGAGAAGTCGCGACAGTTCAGTCAAAGCTAAATCATCTCCAAAGGATGGTCCTAATGGCGATGACAGGAGCATTCACGACAACTCCTACTGCTGCTCTAGAGGCGCTACTGTGCATTAAACCACTACATGTGTTCCTAAAACAAGAAGCATTATCTTGTGCATACCGTCTTAGGGTTACAGGGCTTTGGAACAGTAACCCATTAGAATATGCTACCAGTCACACTCGCTTGTGGTCTCAAATGGTTCCGTGGGATGAGTATTTACTCACTCCTAGTGACCTAACTCTCACATGCAGTTTTCCTTTTAAAACATTCAATGAGAGCTATCCTCTTCGTTAGGAATGATTGTCTGGTTGTCTGGAACGACAACTTGATGAACACATAGTTTGTTTTACGGACGGTTCTCTGTTGAATGGTCGTGCTGGTGCTGGTATCTACTGTCGTGAAATAGGCTGGAGCAGTCTCATTCACTTGGTAGATACTGTACTGTGTTCCAAGCAGAAATCTACGCAATTCTGTGTGGAGTACAATCGGCACTTCAGCAGAGGATCTGTGGTAAACGTATTTATTTTTGTTCCGACAGTCAGGCAGCCTTAAAAGCACTCAGTTCGAATGACTCACGGTCGAATCTAGTGATCGCATGTCGAACTCAAATTGAAGACCTCAGCATTTCAAATGCTGTTTACTTCATATGGGTACCCGGCCATTCTGATATTACTGGAAATGAATGGGCTGATGAGTTGGCTAGAGCTGGTGCAACGAATGATTTCGTTGGTCCTGAACCAGCTTTACCACTTTCAACTAGTTGGATAAAGCACAAGATACGTTCTTGGGCTGCATCCAAACATGCCAGCTACTGGCGCAGCTTGCAAACTTGCGCTCAGACAAAAGCATTTCTACCAGATTTAAATCTGAAAATGTCAAAGTGTCTACTGCATTTCTCCAAGTATCATTGAAGTATTCTGGTCAGAGCTCTGACTGGACATTGCAAACTCAATTATCACATGGCTACTATTCAACGTGCTGAGTATTATTCGTGTGATTTGTGTGAATGCGATTATGGTACTTCATATCATCTGATATGTAACTATCCCGCATTGACGCAGCTACGTATCCGGGTTTTTGGTTCTCCATACATGGTTGAGTCTGTGTATGCGGAGCTAAAATTGAAGGATATTCTCTCGTTTCTCACCCAATGTGGTAAGGAGCTATAGTCAGAAGGGTTCATCGTTCTTCCTGGACTGAATGAATCCCTTCTGTATTCACCTTAAATAGGGTTTGGCAGATTGTTTGGCATCCTCTGGGGGGTACCGCATTTACTTCTGCTCGTACATACTGCGAGTCGTTCTGCATTCTTCCGGGAGTGCAGAATGGTGTCGCTTTTGTAAGATCTCTAAATCCTCTCGGGGGTTGGAGGTTTTATTAACAGCAGACTGTTCGGGACCTCGTAGAGGTTCAGAATTTCCTTCTGCTTCCACTAAATGTGATCCTCAGCAGATTGTTCAGCATCCCTTAGGGGTGCAGAATTTACTTCTGCTTTTATGTGTTTTTGTGTCGTCAATTTTTCCCATCCTCCTAGTCCAACCCTTACCATTTCCTTTCAATCCTTCCCTCTTATATATCGGGAAAATGATGCTAAAAACAAATTGATGGCAAGGCACAAATCTCCAAATATCAAGGGGAACGTGCCATTTGAGCCAATTTGTTCTGATTCCTGATTTAAGAGCGACAAAGGCCGTTGATTCAGTTCGATTTGTTTACACCCAACACTATTCAAATTGGCGATCTGACGTTTCTTAACAATGCTGTGAGTTGCGAAAAAAATAACCGCAATGACTCTGACAGCATTTGTTAGTAGTTGCACGTTTATTCATGTTACTAAGAATAAGGTAAAATCAAACTAAAGCGAATGTTATGAATGTGGCATTGTTAATGTTTAGGAATTGTTTTTTTTAAGAAGGTGACACAGAAGATAAGAAATCATTTGTTGCAAGCTATTACATATTGGTGTTCATGGTGTTTGGTGGTGGTGTGTTTTGTCTCTTTTCATTCGCTTCACTTGAATATGTCAAACACATTGTATTTTTGATCAAATAGTTACTTTTACATACAAGATAGATACTGCTATTCCCAAGTAGCCACGACGCATTACAACTTTACATGAATTCAGCTCTAAAAATTCGCGTAAAGTTTGATTAAATGCAGCGGAGTTACGCATCAGTGCAGTTAAACTTCATTCAATTCAATTGAAACTGAATGTGGAACACATTGACGATCTCTCTAATACAGTAAACTTCACTCTCTGACGCATAAAATGTTTGCTGACGGCCCGAACGGGCAGCATTCAGTTCATCAATCGTTTCTCTTCAATCAAGGCTCAGTTTAACAACCGTCAGTTGATCTCTTGAAGTAACAAGATATCTCTTTCAATATTGTGAAAGCGGCCTTCAAATGAGGTTCATGTAAACATTCGAATTTGTTTAAGATAATAGATGAAAGACTAATCAGATAGCTGGAATATCAATCATAGAATACATAGAACAATAAATTGATTGTTTCTTCCTTCAGTTTTCATTTTTAATACTTTACTGCATTTAAAATTCTATTCGTTCGAATCTACTTACTACCAAGAGCGAAGACAATGAAGCAGATAGACTACTTGGCACTTGAAACTGAGCAAGCAAAACTTCAAATGACTAGGTACGATTATTCAACTGACGATGAATTCCGGGAGCTTCACTTTAGTGAATCGTAAACAAGTAACAGGAGTTTAAAGACTAACTGACTGACTAACGGCTGCCAGCGGGCAAAATATTGCACAAACTATTTAAAACTCATTTCGGGGTTTGGAACCTCTTGTGTTCTAGTTTAAATATGCTTCGAAATCCAAAAACGAGGAAATATGATGGACTTTCATGATTCATTTTCAGAACGTATGCACAATTGTTAACGCTACGAAATAGTTTTATACAAAAATGACGATGAATCACAAAAAATAATGAGAATGAGAGTGCAACCAGAGCGTTTGAAAGAAAGTATTCGTTTTCGCTGCTGCTGATGTCTGAAGGTTCCCACTTGTACGCGGCGGGCAGATTTTCCCCCAGACGGCCGGCTATGTCTGCCAGCCATTTTTGCCGGAATTCTGTCAGAATACCAGCAAAAGTCTGGCAACAATGCAACAACCGTTTCCGGCAGAGAATTTCGCCTAGCGGTTATTAACGGTTCTTTTCTGTCGGATTCTTGCCATACAAGATTGGCAGAACCGTTTTGAATCGGTTCTACATTTTAAGCGTCTTGCCATACAAGATTGGCAGAACCGTTTTGAATCGGTTCTACATTTTAAGCGTCTTGGTTTTATTTTTTAAATAAAAGATACATATGAAAGGCAACAAGTTATTGCCCTTCATATATACTAATCATGGAAAATGTTATTACCAATAACATTGCTTTCTCACTACCAAACATACCCAACATATTTCAATCTCATTTACCTCGTCTCAAGATTCGTTTTTTGTACGTACATGCGGGATTGACGAATATCAAATGAAGTCGAATAAAAAAAAAGAAAAAAGAAAGAGGAGGGAAATAAACACGTACGGCGAGATAATGACGCAATTTCGCCTGGACAATTTTAACAGCAGCCGGAATGCAGCCAGCCTATATTCACGATTAAATTCTATCCATTCTTTCACAGAGCAAATTTTGAAAAGGCGCCCCATAGTTGAATAAGACATATTCACATCAAAAAGAGGTAGGGGAAGATGAGTAAAACGCACCTCCGAGACAAAATGCACCTTTTTGCTTTTCTCAGAAGTTACCAATTTTTTTACAAAAATTCAATGAAACTAATAGTCTGTCATGACAGTAGATTACCATAAAATTTTGGTAGAAATAGTAGTAATCAGGTCTGCAAAAATAACAAAAAATCAATAATGTCTCTGTTATATGTAGTTTTTGGTTTTCGTTCCATAGTAATTTTATAGATTGAGGAAGGTGGTTTTGATTATGTACCAACGAACTTCTTTGCCAATTTTTGTTTTTTTTGTCTTTCTGGCCCTAAGAGGCGAATGACCTTAAGGTTAAAGCCTCTATGATCGAAGCAAAAGAATGTTTAAAACTCTTTCACACCATATCGAGGAGACGTCGACTCGAAAATGCCTTGTTTGATATTCCTTCGCTTTGTTTCGCTAGCGATACATAATGTAAACATAAAGCTTTTTTAGGTCGACGCGGTTGATACAAATGGTGCAGAATTGTCCGATGACGGGCCGATTGAAGCGCTACGATCGGCCCCATATCGTGCTCAATCGGGCCGATGATCGGACTTATACGTGTCGACAAATTTCACTGGGATGTGATATCGGGCACCCAGTGAAATTCGTCGACCCGCATAAGTCCGATCATCGGACCGATTGAGCACGATATGGGGCCGATCGTAGCGCTTCGATCGGCCCGCCATCGGACAATTCGGCACCATTTGCATCAACCGCGACGACCTAAAAAGTTGTATGTTTATATTATGTATCGCTATAGGAACAGAGCGAAGGAACATCAAACAAGGCATTTTCGAGCCAACGTCTCCCGGATAGGGTGTGAAATACATTCTTTTGTTTCGATCATAGAGGCTTTAACCTTAAGGTCATTCGCCTCTTGGGGCCAGAAAAACTCTAACCCTATGTTCGGAGTTGGAAATCCAACCCCGATATATCCCATCCCCTGACAATCAGGACATTCGCTCTCTGCTTTGGTATTTCTTCACTCTTTTATTCTACCGATACACTATGTAAGCTCAAAACGCAATCAAAAGCTTTCTTGCACGATGCGTCCGATGTTCGGATTTACTGGGTAGAACCGTCCGATCGAATTATTGTGTGATCAAAAAGACTACTTCGTTATTTGTCAATAATCATTTCAATGTAATTAACATGCATAAGTGTGAAATTTACCAATGTGCAGATTAGCACTAGAATACAATGGAAATTTTTTTCACAAAACATGCAAAATCTCTAATACATGGAGATTTTTTAAACTTTTACATACATGTTAAGTAGACCCCGAGTGCTAGATATAGATCTCAGTTCCAATACGTTGGGCGTTCGTTAATTCTCACTTTCTTTATTTTATTGCCTTTTTTGAAAATCTTTTTCGAATATTCCTTCGGTATACCATTAAAATTAAAAAAATACCATAGTCTGAAGTGTGATAGAAGACTGGAAAGCATTTTTTACAACTGAGTAAAACAATTCAATCAATGTAATGACACTTGCACCGAAGAATAATCCGAAAATACTACCAGTTGAAGCTGAAAAAACATTATGGATACTATCAATCAATATATATCATAGATGTCGTTCACCTACTCATAGCATCCACAAATCCAAATATAATTCGTCTACTGTATCGAACTTTCGGAACCTCTATATCCCATTTAATTAATGGGTCATTGAACCAATCAAACATTACAAAATGTTGTAGAGTAAAACTAATCGTATTGCAGTCTTTCAGACACCCACATGAAGATAGACTTCGACGAATTTCACCTGAAATTGGAGCCATTTACTTGGGTACTAATCGAATTTCATATAATATCATTTAGCTTACCAAGGTGATCAACTATACACTGTAACTCTTTAGGTCGACAAACAGGAACTTGAGCTGAAAGGCTGATACTATTTAAACACAAACGTTTGCATTCTCAAGACATATAACAAACCATTGACATTATAGAAATATGGCAGACAACTACAATGATCAAGAAAAAGCCGCAATCTGCAATCGAGTAAACATAAACTGTGCGAGTAGTAATTTGGATAAAATTCCAAATTGGATTCGTGTGAAAAACGACATCTGCGCTGTTGTACGTATAGATCCTGAATGGTAGAATCGGCAGTTATGATTACCGGTTTGAATGTAATAGTAAGAAATGCATTTGTTGCCAGTGTCACTATTAATTTCTTCAGGTATGACGGAATCTCGTACGGACCGTGGTAATAGATCTGCCAGATAGAAAACGTTTCCAGATGTTTATTCAAAAATGCTGAATCAATAAACTTACGTTTCCGTTTGAGGTAAGGTTACCCAAAGATGCCATTATGTCTCGTTCAGTAGCACTGATCTGGATCAAATCTGTAGGCAGATCTTCTTCTTCCAACTCCTCAGCAGATGTGAAACGAACCATGTCAGAATTAAAGGTATAGCAAATTCCCAACTCTGTTATAACTCGGAAAAGTTTTCCTGTAATACCATTATCTAGCATTACTTTCGTATCTACAAAGTTGGTGATTTGATTGAGGACAGCTTTGAGATCCATATCACTGTATTCTTCGAATTCGACAAGCGTTTCAAGCCGAAAAATATTAGCTTCGACCAGTCTTGCAAGAAATTGTTCAAACTTTTGTGGATTTTCCGGTTTGACCTGATCAATCAACATATCCCGGGCTGTTGTATTCAGCCGGTCGTGAAAACAAACTGTAAGACTGGGAAAAGTGGTGTTCCATTCGTGATAGTTCCGATCTAACGAAATCACTGTTGGATTGGTAAGATAGCGAATCCAGAATAACGTCAACAGATATATCGAACAGATGACCACTGATGAGATGACAAGAACCCACGATATTCTGGAAACAAATCGGAACAACACCGTTAACAAAAAACCAACAATCTGAAACGGATCTGTTTGCTACTTTTCGGCTAAACTGCTTTTGGGGTTTGTCAAATGGAACACCCCATGCATAGTATTTCTCTCGAGGACACGGCTAATGAACTTGGTGATGTAGAATTGGTACGCCATTGTCACTGCTTACTGTGCTCATTTGACGTACTGGCATGCTTTTATATCACTATCCGGAAATCAATCACTAGAAATTGTATCTTATTGTTTAGAACTACTCGCTGTAGTGAATGGTATGGCATGATTATCTTTTCGGTCATTAGTAATAAAGCTATGAAGTGGTTTCCAGCTAAACTGAACACTAATTCAGATTCGTTATGTTCATTCTCTACTGCTATTAGAAGTGGAATAGAAATTTATTGGATTCTTACATATCTGTGAAAAATTTTCTCTCTGAAGTTGTGCTATGCTATGGACGCATAAAATATTCCAACCAAATTTAGTTTATGACTTTTAACATGCTACAAAATGAGAAGGGTTACATGCACACAAATCTATAGGCATATAACATCCTATTCTCCTATTGATACTGTATGAATCGGTAAAGTCCATTACGATACGTAATTAATTTGCTCATAACCGTTGAGATCAAATCTCTTTTATGATATTTTTGAGAATACCATGGTCGAACTGGAAAATTAAAAATAAATTGAAATAAAAGTGCAAACATTGAGTCATATCCACAGTTTTCAATTTAATTGACAAGCATAACCGAAAACTTGAAAATAATAAAAAAAAACAGAGATAAACTCGCAGAGTAACAGATTGAAGTAATGGAAGTTTATGAAATATGGAATAGTCAACATTTTTCAATGGTTTTGACACGAGTTCGGATCTAGTCGCTATGAATCGTAATATTAAGTTTCTTTAAAAAAAATTGCGGTCTGATAGGAGAATGCTTCATATCATTGAAAACTAATTACAATCTATTATTGCCTTTCTCAACAGAAAGGTAATAGAATGGTTGGAAAAAACTACTTTCGAACGGAGCTGTATATGACTTTATGATAACGGAACTAATTATGATAGTAATATGACTAAGGAATTATTCCGCAAGGAAATCCAATGCCTAATAGAATCAAACGAACCATTGCTTCTACTTGAAAAAGAAACAGATCAATAATCCATAGCATAATCTTTATTTGGAGATGGGAGAAGATGTGTGGTTGTAAATTATCATTCATATTGCGATACCACGTGATCACATGCTATACACATTCGATGACCGTTACTAATCGGTGCATCATCACAGCAACCGTTTGTTAGGATGTGAAAATACTGTTATTCGATTATTGGTTCTATTTAAGGTCAGATGTAAGATTAAATGTCTCACAGAACGTGTTCGATAATCCTGCAGAATGACGGATTTACACAGGAGCTTCGGAGACCCATAGTGTTATAACATTCAACTCAGCTCTACGAGATCGGAAAATGTCTGTCTGTGCGTGTATATGCGTGCATCTTTCAACGAACTTCTTTACAACTCTATTTTCTCAAAGATGGCTGCACCGATCTTGACAGACCCGTATGAAAGCTACTATTGGGTCATTGATCAAGTTTGAAGATCAAATTACTGTGACTTCTGGTTCCGGAGATATAATGGTATAAGTGACGTAACCGACAAAATGCGTTGTTTTACCGCTCTATTTTCTCAGAGATGGCAGAGCTGATTTCGATAAACTTAAGGTCGTGTAGGAGCTACTTGAAGATAGCTAAACCAGTTTCAAAAAACTTAGGCTGATTTTAATGCTACTATGTGTTCATTAAATAGGTCAAGTAAAGTCATGGCATTACATTCCTTTTGTAGAATTGGGCCTTTCTGTTTCAACAGACTTTGCAGCCGATTCTTATCGTACAGAATCGTTGCATGGCACCGATTCTACTGACACTAAGAATCCTTACATACGACAACAGGCTTGTAAGACCAGCGCTCTATGCATTGAACCGCCAACCCGGGCAGGTTTGAAGTTCAAATGGCTGTCACTTACGGTTCCGGTGATATAATGGTATAAGTGTATGAATGTGCTATCACTGAAACGCTTGGCTTGAGAAATGTCGTCGAATGTGTGACGTAAAAGCGAAAGCATATTTTCGTGAACTACTCAAATCTATCTGAATAAATTGGTGTCAAAAACGAGCCCATAAATTATTGTCAGAAATAGACCAAACATTCACGATTATTGACTAATTGAACCCTAATTGTTATGCTAGATTCTATGCAATTTTCATTAAAATAGATGCTATACAATTTTCATTAAAATTACATAAAATTTCGTTGAACATCAAACAAACAAAACCCATACCTAGACCGGCATATTCTTCTTTTTCTTCTTCACTTCAGGTTAGTGTTACCTCACTTGAGATGACATCGATTGATGACACAGCAACTTGGGCTATATTGCCAGCTAATTTTCGTTTATGATACGGTGAATGGACAATGGACTACAAGTGAAAACCTCGCTGCGTGACATCGTGGTGTCGCCAAAGTGCGGATGAAAAGTACTAACACGATACAACGTAGTCACTCGTTGAGGGTTTCACCAGAAGTCGACCGGCATGTTCGAATCTACTCAGACTAGATTAACCGTGATTCCTGCGTAATAAACTCTTTACTGAACAAGTTTCTAGTTGTTTACATAAATTTGAAACAAAGTATCAATACAATTTGTTAAGTATTAGAGGGTTCCGTTCAATAACCTAATTTTAGGTAAAGTGGCTCTAGGTAGTTTCCGTAAGGAACGAAAAAAATACTTATCTACTCAATAGTAAGTTATATTTACTCTACAGTTGAGTATTAACTCAATTTCAGGTTGATACAGCTTACTTAATTTTAGCTTAAAGAACGAAACTTTTGACAACAATGGAAGGAGCGAATGAAAGAAAAGTTTCAAAAGAACTCAAAATTAAGTAAAAAGAAATCAAATAATAGATAGTTTTTATTTTCCGTGTAGCAAACAGAAGACTTTTAAAGTCTTTTTGGCAGTCTGTGATCGATTTCAAAAATCTGTGTTTATTTGAGAAAAGAAAATTCAGCACAACGACAATCGTTATATATTAATAACGGATAATTCCTCCCAGTCATTCCCTGATATATAAGCAATCTTTGCATTGAAAATCGTGAACTTAACCTTTGGTTTTAATCAACGTCACATGAGTTACTAATGGTACAAATTATCTGCATACTACGATTTGTTTGTTTTTTCCAGACTGTGCTTTTTCAATTCATCCCTTTATAAATCCAACTCTTGCAAACGAAACTAAATTAAATCTGCGTTTCTAAAATCAAGTGTAAGCAATAAATATTCACTTTCTATAAGTATATAGGTGTAGTAGTTATAATAAAATAACAAGATATTAAATTCAGTTTATATTCCACCAGTTTCCACCCTAACTGCTGTCAAACCGTTTGTTTGAAACTAGTTTCGAACCTAGGCTTTACGTTGTTCAACTGAAAATTTCGATTTCGAACCTGGTTTTTATATTAGATTTGCTAAAACCCCCGTTGCTAAGTGCGAAACCAACACAGTTTCGTGAAAATTGTTTGATGAAACTGTCCTGGGTTGGTTTCAGTGGCGAAAATTGTCGCGACCTTTTTTTTTGCTCGACAAGTCAGTTACAGACTTTTGCAACCTGTCTGATGTTTGAAAATATTACCTGGGATCTTTGCTATTGACAACTGGCTTTTTTTAAAAGAAAAGTGTTTCTGTTTCCATTCTGGTTGCTACCTGTTATAAATAAAACATTTCTCGCGATCACTGTTGCCAGTATAGATAATTATTCATTCTGAAAAGCTTCTTCCCTTATAACATGCGATTATTTATCAGTCAAAAATATAGCTTTTAATTTATTTTGATCAGATACTTGTTTTAGAGAAAATGTTTAGTTGACACAGTTTGATAAAATATTTTCTAAAACACATTTTTGGGTATTTAATTTTTGCAGCTCTATTACCTAAAGTATCTAAAATATTCAATTTGAGAAAAATACTAACAAATAAAAGTATCCAAAGATTTGGTGCTATTCTCCAGTACAAGTAAAGTGATTGTTAAATGTACTCGTATACTTTCCACATTGACAGGACTTGAAAACAAAATGAGCTTAGATCCAATTGAAATTAATAATTTTTAATAGATGATCCGAAAAACAAAATATTCAATTGTTACCGACGATACTGACAACACTTTTTCTACCACCCTGCAGTAATATTAATTTCAACAAATTGTACTTGCTCATGTCAATTTCAATCAATCACGAGCTGTTCCGAAACTGGTTCAAGGAATGGATTAACAATTGTCAGGTCCTGTGCTAAGGAATGACAGCTTTGTTTCAAACGAACAGACGAACTGTCAAATACAATGTTGCGAAACCCCAGATTAAATATTTTGAATTGTTGTCAACATTACCGATGAGATGTCACCCTGGTTTTAGGCACTCTACCATGTTTATGCGGTAGAATTAGATTTTTTTATCGTTTATTGTATTTTTGTCACAAATTTTCATTTTGTTTTAATCACAAATGAACAAGAATTTTTCCTTGACAGTTCAGCGGTACTGTTTACAAACAAGTTTAAACAAAATCGAGGAACACATCTTAAACAATCATCTTCACACTTCACAACTAGCCACTTTTATTTAATAAACCTCTGAAACGATACGTTAACAAATGTTTTAAAACTCTATTTAGGCGATATGGACCGTGAACGTTCTCACCCGTTTGTCAACAGACAAACGAACAAAAACGTCTGTTTACAAACAGTACCGCTGAATTGTCAAAATGTGTTCATCCGATCTGAGACAAGACCTGACAACTGGGGAGGCTGCTTTTGTTCCAAAATGGACCAGTTTCTGATTGGCTAATTTTGAAGTTGCCACCCGCACATTGTGAAAAGAAAAAACTTTTGCAGGGTACGCGAGCAATGATGCCAAGTATAAAGAAAATCAGAAAACAAGTTTATTAAAATGAATAATTTTAGCTCACCAATGAAAATGAAAATTGTTTATAGTTTATAGTTTATAGTGTAATTGTGTAATTAAAATCAGCATCAAGCCTTTTTAGTAGATTAAAGTGTCTTTTTAGTGAATTAAAGTGTAACCATAAAAGATTTGTTAAATTAGTGTAAACTCGAAAGTGTGTTTAGTTTTACGAGAAAAATGAACTGTTGTGTTCCACACTGTGGTCGCACTAAGCAATTCTATCCAAACTAGATTTTTTCGGTTTCCAAACGATCCAGTAACACGTCAACAATGGAATCGATTTTGAGTTCCACATGAGATATTTCGTGAAAGCTCAATTAATTGTTTTTAAGCATTAATATATAATAAAAAAATGCATTCACCAAAACATTTTTCATGTTTATTGCAAATCAAAAACCGAGTCTAAAAATTTAAATTAAATTAATATATTTTTCTTAGCATAAAATTATTTAAAAATCTGTAAATATGGCTACACTGTAGCCGATACGTTGGTATTTATTCCACAGGGCGAAAATGATGAAAAAGATGATTCGAAAGGAAGAATAATAAGCCAGTTGTCAGGTTTTGTCTTAGCATCCGATTGAGGTTAGCAGTGACGGTAAAAACCTAATTTTTAGATGAACATACCTGTGCTCGTAGTTGCCGACATCGCACACAAGCGAAATCGAGAAAAATGAACTTTGGCAGTAGACTGCAGCTGATGTTGAATCGTTAACGATGTCGTATACTGTTTTATACAAATTTTGAGACTATTCTGTCGAAAGATACATAGATATTGTGCTTGTAGAATAAAATTAGAAGCGACGTCTCTCCCACCTGATTATATCCCTCCAGCGAAGTTCATTGTACACCAATGCTATGAAGACTGCCATGCAATACATTAATCATTTATAATTATTCGAAATTTCACTACCTCGTAACATTCAGTCTCAAACCCATTGATTCCTAAACATACATTATCAACTTAAAGTGCATACAGGTATCCTTTGTTACGTGCTCCGTTAGTAGAGGCAAGAAAATTTATTCATTTATGTTAAAGCACGTGGTTCATAATCAAGACAACATAATATACATAATGTAACATGGTTCTATCAGTTGATGAATAGCAAATGACAGTTCAACTGACGTCGCTCGGAATCGTCGCTGCGCTGGACTGTCCAGCGAATTGCAGGTTAGTGCTGCAGCGACAATATCTTGGAAATTTTAAGTAAGGCTCACTTGAAACGCATATAGAAAATTTTCACAAACAATTGAATCATGTAGTGTTTTTAGCCTGATTTTTTATATAATCGACTTTGAATTATTAGCCCCAACCAGGGAAATAATTTCAATAGAAGGAAAACTGTACCAATGCATAAATGGGTAGACGAACGTCAAACAGGTACTCGTGAAACATCATCAGTCAGTCTCACTGTACCCACTGTACCTACCGACACACGATGTATAATTGACACTGGTGGTGAGATATGGCGGTTTTGGCTGTGTCTAATTTTGTCAAGAATCCACGATCCACGCAAGTAAACATCGGAATAAGAAATGGCTCAAAATTCTATTATACACGCTTAGAAAAAGTTACTCAAAGTTTGAGTACTAGTTACTCATTTTCAAATGATACATGGAAACGTCAAAAATTGAGTAGTTATCATCAATGATATTGAGTAACTCCTACTCTAAATTTGAGTTTAACGCAAAATCTCGTTTTATAGTTACTATTCGCATTCGCGATAAGTCTAAAAGTTGTAATAACCATTTGTAGCAACAGGTTGTATTTTTTGTTAGTGAGACGCGTATTTCGAGGGTGAGTCGATCAACACAAACGGTGTTGTGTCTGCAAAAACCGGAATGATCAGCTTCGTGTTGTGCTTTAGAATGGAAACGAATATGCTCAAATGTCATTTATGAGGAATAAGTGTATGATTGGTGCCTGAACATAACACACTACTCCAAGCGACCACCACTTGATATAGTATTGAGTTCAATTATTTAACATTTTAATACAATACACTCAGAAAAGGAGCAATTTTTTTGCAAATTTGGTATATGTGAAATAAAATTTCACACAAAATTTGAGTGATAGTTACTCTATTTTTGTACATGTACAAATAAAGTATTACTCAGTAAATGAGTAGATTTTACCCAAATATCGTTTCCAGTGGAAGAACTCAAATTTGAGTAACTTCGGAGTTACTCTAAATTAGAGTTGTTCCACTTTTTCTGTAGATGAGTGAGATCTTACTCATTTTTGAGTAACTATTTTTAAGCGTGTAGAGCTAATATGTGGCGTTTTCATGTAAGTCGTATAATTTCTTCAAGTTATAAAGTATTTCCGTCTTGTAAAATATGAAATAAAACTTTGTTCTCAATTATAGCAACTGGACGTGATTCGACGGATGATCCTAAAACGCTCAATGTTTACACTTTTCTTCACCATGTATTCTTGTTTTTCCCAAGAAAAAAATGACAACCAAACTCACACATCGAACAATCTCGCCACCTGTTCATTTATCATCGTGCTAAAGACAGCATTAAAATGAATTTGTTTTCATTTCTTTGATGACAACATTTTCTTGGTATGTTCAGTTAGTGTGTCAGTGCCAGTGGTCTGTATGTTCAGTTCTGATACTTCAAGAGCATAACAGAGCACGCATAACTACCGAAGAAACTGCTCTTACAACTTTCAATTTCAACTAATCCATCGAGTTAGTTAGATATCAAGTATTCGAAAATACGCAGTGCTGGGATTAGTGGTTTCACATTCGCGTTTTTGGTGATAAGCTGCTGATAATACTCACAATCTACCGCTGGGGGTTTGAATGGATTGCGCAAAATATCAGTACAAATCGATTATGGATCACTGATGGTACAAACTACTAGACTGTTTGCATCGTAACGCATTAGATTTTCCTTTCTAATTACTGCCTCTGCTGCAGTCACCGTACAATTCAATCAGCCAGGTAAGTGTCTTCGTTTATGTCATCCGTCTATTTTCCCTCTCTCTTCACCACATTGGAATTGGTATGTGCTAATTTCAACAACAACAACTTGTTCGTTGGGTACACAGTCGTCAGACTCATTACCAGTACTTGGGTAGGATTGTAGCGTGAAAGAAAGTGCTGTATTTAAATTGGTTGAACGTGCTGACCCCACAATGACCATGACAATGTCATTAATCGAACAAAAGTGATGTTAATATTTATCGAATGCAAACAAAATAATCATTCGAATTACGCTTGTCTTCTTGTCACCGTCACGGGGTATGTTTGCCTTTGTAACTTGTGTGGTAAAGGAGTGCAAGGTAGAAATCAGCCAAGCCCGAAATTGGCAGCAACTGGGTCTCGCATGTAATCTATAATAATTTTTAATACAATTATCAATCGCATCCAAAGCTAGATGTATAAATTGGTGTCCGGCCGAAAAGTAGCACGAGGCGATACGCGCAATTGAATTCAAAACAAATCTACAGTATGCTGATACAATGCCACTGATAAGACCTAGTAGGCTATGTGTGAGAGCATGTTCGACATTGCTGAAACGATGAACTTTGATCTCAATGTTGGATATGTTTGCGCGTTCCTTATCGACTAGATGAATAAAATCGATTAAAGCCTGCACAATAAATAATATTTACATTCTTGTTTTGTGTAACTTTTTATCGGAAATCCATAGCCAGATCTCGTCCCATGAATTGGGGATATTCAAGTCTGATAGGTAATAATAGAGCTGAAAAGTCACCACTTGTGGCTGAACACCCAATTTAAATCATAATTATTTAATTTTAACTCATATTCCAATAAATAGTTATTAAAAAAAAGTCTGATAGGTAACCTGTTTAGTTTATGAACTGTTTCCCTGGAAGTTATTTTCATCATCATTTCCACTTCTAAAAGGTGATTCTTTTGTTGGTATCTTTTGCGTAAAACTGTTTTTGACAGATCACGCCCGAATCGGGTCTTGTGTCATTGTCAAACTAGTTCAGTTTGGTCTATAATTTAATCATGAATAACGTACAACATCTAACATTTGGTGAATGGGCGCTGGCAAAGTTGGCGGAAGATCCACTTTTTATCGAAAAATTATGTGCAGCGACGGAGCTCATTTCTGGTTGAATGGTTATGTCAACAAGCAAAATTATCGCATCTGCAGTGAAGGTCAGCCAGAAGCATTGCAAGAACTACCAATGCATCCCAAAAAAGTCACTGTTTGGTGTGGATTATGGGCCGGTGACATCGTCGGCCGTACTTCTTCAAAGGCGATGGTGGGCGGAACGTTACTGTAAATGGCGAGCGCTACCGTGTGAAGATTTTGGAAAAATTGGACATGTTTGACATGTGGTTTCAACAAGACGGTACGCGAAATAAGGACCGAATTGAGAGCCGCCTTCGGTGAACAGTTTATCTCGCGTTTTGGGCCCGTCATTTGACCGCCAAGATCGTGTGATTTAAGCATTTGGACTATTTCTTATAGAGCCCAGTTAAGGCTCATGTCTGATTTCATTTGCATGAAATCATCTTCAAACATTGAATAACATTGATTGTTCTATCAATTACAATAAAGATTTCAAACTTCCAAAATAATTTTATGTTGTTTTGAAAATCAAATCCTATACCTTTTAAAAATCATCCTTTATCAGTTTAAAGGCACACTACTTAAGCTCTGAGATGCCAAGAGCATTTCCTTGCAGTTCAATTGGGGCTTGAAAAATAATTTTGTCAATAATCCTCTTTTCTCGATTCTGCTTGAGTTCCTCTTTCCGAAATCGCATCGATTCTATTATTATTCGAGCTGTGCGCCGATCCAAAATATCGTAATCGGCGGTCCCAAACCAGGCCTCGGTAACCTGCGATTCGTGATCCAAACATGGCTCTTTCGATGCGAAGTTGTGGTTCTTTAGTTCTATACGTAAATATTGTTTATTTAATTTACTACTTAAAAATCGATCAAAATCATTTAACGAGGATTAGACACCATTTCTATCTCTCAACCATGTGTACTTGCTGTGGTTTTGAGGCGTTTTGCTTAGTGCTTGGATGGAATAAATACATTTCTCATAGAAAGAGGAATGGTCGCATTTTACTTACTTGGAAAATGATATAGAACTCGGTAAATGTTTATTGAATTCCCAACAGCTTACCATTCGCTCATTAGTTTGATAATTGAACTGATTATCAAGCGCCTGGTAATCTGTAAAAATCTACCTAGCAGTTCTGTAAACGCTGTAAACTCTTGAGGATGCTTTGGTGAATTTAATGTTCTTTGTATTTATTTATAAATGTCACCTCACTTCCTCAACTGCAGTGCATAGCAATAAAATATATGAAATAACGAAAATTGTGAATGAAATACCGAATACATACCCGGAATATGCTTCGGACTTTAAAGACTTTTCAACTGGATTTCACAAATTTGACCCAATTTTTTAAAGGTTATAGCGCGGGCAAGCATGTAAAATCTGTCCCCAAAAACAATTCATATTGTT
Source organism: Malaya genurostris (assembly GCF_030247185.1). Lineage (NCBI taxonomy): Eukaryota > Metazoa > Arthropoda > Insecta > Diptera > Culicidae > Malaya > Malaya genurostris. The sequence continues at coordinate 234,135,872 of NC_080572.1, read as the reverse complement.
ATACAACAGGATTTAAGCTCCCCTCGTATCTATTCAATCAGAAATGAGCTTCTTCGTTGAACACAATTTTTCGATAAAAAAGTGGATCTTCCTCCAACTTTCCCAGCGCCCATTCATGATTAAATTATAGACCAAACGACGATTCATGATTAAATTATAGACCAAAATGAACAAGTTTGACAATGACACAGGGCACGATTCAAGTGTGATCTGGTGGTCTGTCCAAAACAGTGGTGCCAATAATATGCCGAAGCCAGTAGACCCGTCGAGATGTGATCCGTCAGTGTAAAACATTTGATTACAGTTGACTTCTTTGAATTAATTACTAAAATTGTTTGGGATCTCTTGAGGGCGTACAGGATCCGGGATTCCACGAATTTCTTCTTTCATGGTTGTGTCGACAAACAGTAGAATTAGAAGTATCCACAAAATGAACACGGTTGTGAACAAACGAAGAAGGATTTATATTCTGAGCCATGTAGTCAAAATACAAGGACATAAAACGGGTCTGTGAATTAAGCTCGACAAGCTTTTCAAAGTTTTTAATCACCATCGGATTCAAGATGTTGCATCGGATAAGAAATCGATATGAGAGATCCCAGAATCTCGTTTTCAACGATAGGACGCCCGCCAGCACTTCAAGACTCATCGTATGAGTTAAAACAACTATACTGAATTCTTTCCAGTTTAATGATATTAATGTTCGCAGCGGAGAGGAAACAGAAATATCCATACTTCATTACTGACAATATCGTCGTTTTGTACAACCTGATCAGGTCTCCTGGGTGAGAGCCCCACCAAGTTCCGGATACTGTACGAAGGAAATTGATTCTCTGTAGGCATTTTCGTTTCAGATACTTAATGTGACATCCCCAGGTACCTTTGGAGTCGAACCAGACCCCGAGATATTTAAATGTGAGGGCCTGAGCTATGGTTTCACCCCTTAGTTGAAGCTGTAGTTGTGCTGGTTCTCGCTTCCTTGAAAATACAACCAGCTCAGTTTTCTCCGTAGAGATCTCGTTACCCATTTGAAGAGCCCAATTTGACAAGTTGTCGGTGGTATCTTGTAATGGTCCTTGGAGATCGGCAGCTTTGGCTCCTGTAATATACACAACGCTGTCGTCGGCAAGTTGTCTTAGCGTGCAGGATGTGTTGATACATTCATCAATGTTATTTACGTAAAAGTTGTATAAAAGGGGGCTTAAGCATGAGCCCTGAGGAAGATCCATGTAGCTGAATCGGTTTGTCGTCAAATCACCATGCTCAAAATGCATGTGTTTCTCGGACAATAGATTATATAAAAAGTTGCTCAAAACTGGTGAAAGACCATGCTGATGCAACTTCTCAGATAGAACGTTAATGGAAACTGAATCGAATGTCCCCTTGATGTCGAGGAAAACTGATACCGTTTGTTCTTTACGAGCAAATGCCATTTGAATTTCTGTTGAGAGCAACGCTAGACAATCGTTCGTTCCTTTGCCCCTGCGGAACCCAAATTGTGTACCTGAAAGCAATCCATTTGTTTCGACCCAATTGTCTAGACGGAAGAGAATCATTTTCTCCAACAATTTCCGAATACAGGAAAGCATAGCAATCGGCCGATACGAATTGTGATCGGAGGCTGGTTTCCCAGGTTTTTGAATGGTGATAACTCTCACTTCTCTCCATTCGTGTGGAACAATATTACCCTCGAGCAACTTGTTGAATAAATTCAACAAGCGCCTTTTGGTAGAGTCAGGCAGATTTTTCAACAAGTTGAATTTAATTCTGTCTAACCCTGGGGCTCTATTGTTACACGACAAGAGCGCAAGTGAGAACTCTACCATCGAAAATGGTGTTTCGTTTGTATTCGTAGTCGCCACGCGGGATATCTTTTTAGCGAAATCGAATATCCAGCGGTTAGAATATTCGTCGCTTTCGTTCGCGTGATTTTGATTGCGCATGCGACGGGCTAATTGCTGTTTCTCTCGTTAATCCGTCAACAAACCTTCGCCAGTAACCGCGTTTCGTAGCTTGAATCAGACTTTTCATTTGAAATTCTAGCGCCGCGTATTTCCGATAATTATCTAGGGTTCCGTTTCCTCTGAACGAGATGAAGGCTGAAGTTTTTTTCGTTTTCAGTTCTGAGCACTCTTTGTCCCACCATACTAGTTTGCGCGCTGGGTACTCGTTTCGTCTGAGCTTGAATTGCGGTGTCGAGAATCAAGCCAGCCAAAAATGTATACTCTTTCTCCGGAGGAAGCTCCTGTGCTGTTTATAGTCTCTCAGATATCGAGCTCGCGTAACTTTTCCATTCAATGTTTCGTGTGAAATCGTACGAAACATTGATTGTTTTCGATGGCCTTACACGGTTGGCGAAAGAAACCATGATCGGTAAGTGATCGCTACCGTGAGGATCCCAGATTACCTTCCACTTGCAATCTAACTGTAGCGAAGTCGAGCAAAGGGATAAATCCAGCGCACTTGATTGTGCTGGCGGTCTAGTGTTCCGTGTCATTTCTCCCGTTTTTAGTATTGTCAAATTGAAGTTGTCACACGGATTAACGAAGAACGGTTATCATCATATAAGCAGCCCCATCCTGTACCATGCGAGTTAAAGTCCCCTAAAACCAACCGCGGTGAAGGAAGAAGTTCTATGATGTCTGCAAGCCGACGATGCCCTATCGAGACTCTGGGAGGAATGTAGACGGAAGCTATACAAAGATCTTTGTCTTTAATATTAATTTGGTAAGCAACAACTTCAATTCCCGGTGTCGAGGGGAGGTTAATACGATAAAATGAATAGCACTTTTTGATCCCTAAAAGTACCCCTCCATAGGAGTCTTCTCGATCTAGGCGGATTAGGTTGAAATTATGGAAGTCGAGGTTGGTGTTAGAAGTCAGCCAAGTTTCACTCAAGAAGAATACATCGCAGTTACGAGTGTTTGAAAAAATCAAGCTTTGGGATGATACTTCTGCAATTCCACTGAAGCAATATTCGATTCTCATTGGTAAATTATCCGTCAAAAGATACAATCGTTTTTTTTTAGAACTTTATCTATTGATACCAAATTATTGAATCCAGTTCAGTTTCTAAATTCCGTGGTATTGTTTTGAACCGGAACTTTTGGCAGTTTTTCTACTGCTTGAACTGATGACACAGACTAACAGACATGACAGTATGAGTAAATTCTTATAAAAATAATTTTTCGTGATGCACTAGTTCCACCTATATTGTACTGCGCGAACTATTTACTATCTGTACACCCCTTGTGTTATGTAAAAGTTTTGTTGGTTCCCCTTCGTTTGTCAACACCGATCAGCTGCTTGCAGGGATGCCTGATTTCATCGAAATATTTGAAAATGAATCGTTACAATAAATTATTGGATTATGTTGCTAATACATTTAACTTTTTCGCGATGTTGGAAGGTAACCATTTATTTGACTCAACGTTGTTCATCTAGACTATTTTTTTTATTGTGTTGATAGTTTTCACTTGAAATTAAGTGGCGGCAGACCAGAAGCAAGTAAATATTGTAACATGTAACGGGTTTGATTTTGTATTGCGTTGGAGGATGAGAAGTAGGCACAATTATGTATATAGTTTTGGCAATATGTATTAAATCTGTATCCTGCATGAAATTCGCATGGACGTATACAAATCAATACATTACAGGTAATTCTGTATGAATGGCAACTCTGTTGGTAAATGAAAAAAATAAACACAGTCTAGATGACAGACAGGATGTTTTTGATAGGGTAACGTGGCGCCATCATGACACGTGAGTACTGTCCCAAATAAATGAATATTCGAAATGACCGTTGAAATGATTGAAGAATCTAATTTGAGTGTCCTGTCTGTTAGTCTGTGCTGATGAGTCCCGCACATACTCACTACCCAAAACACGCTCTATCAACGTATTGCATCTATTTTTCTTTTGATTTTTGCGAATGAACGTTGCTTACCTTCTCTAAGATGGACGAGACAGTTTGAAAAGATTGCAATACTTGAACTTTTTATTTATTTTTTGCATTCCATTGCGACGGTATATAACACAACAGAGTTTCGGATAACTTGGAGGGGAAAGCATGTTTGAAATGGAAATAAGGGAAATGCGACTGATAGAAAATAAAACCATTTTTAGTACATTGCATTCTTATGTATGGCATCACTGCCAGTATAAAAGGGTGATATTGCCAACTCTAAAGCACGCCGGCAAACTTTTTATCGTGGGTTTTTGGAAAATTTGAAAACCAGAACTATGAGTAATTCCATGGTTGTATAAGAAAATGTTTAGAGGATAAGTTTACCGGTGAAGAACACCCCAAAAGTGTTTCATAAAGCTTATTTATGCCACAGAGCAATTAAAAGCAGTTGAAATCTTAAGGTGAATGAAAAATAATAACATTCTAAGAAGAAACTTCCAATGAAGATCCGAAAAATGTTTGCACAAATCATTCTTCGGAGTTGGTAGTTTATCGTTAACATATATCAAAACGACGAATGATTATGTCACCAAATTGCAGTAGAAATTCCACGCAACATATTTACTCCCACGCGTAGAAAAAATGTGTTTAATGGTTTGTTTACATCAAGAGCAGGGCAAAATAACGGAGTGGAAGGGTAGGCAATTTTTTGGTTGTCATTTGTGGCTCGCTTCCATGGTCACCTTAAGTCATATATAAGTTTACATCTCCTGAAACGGGAATGTTTGACATAGTTTTTAAACAAACCTAAGTTTATCGGGATTCGTTGACTATTTTCGAGAAGTTTGAGCTGATGAGAAAAGTGCAGTCAGTCGATTACGTACGTCGTCACTTATGCCATTATATGTTTGGAACCGAAAGTAACAGTCATTTGATCTTCGAAGTTGGAAAGTAGCTTTCAAACGAGCCTATGCTTGTTGAAATCGTTTTAACCATCTCTGAGAAAACAAAAAGTTTTTTCACGTTTTATTTTCGTTATTGTCATTTTAATCAGTCGACGCAGTTCAATTTACCAATTGTCGTAACAGGCTCACAGATGGGAGCCATGTGATAGGAAATTATGAGCTCTCGTTTACTGCATTTGTTGGCGACTTACATCTCAAATGTCAAAATTTATTTTTCTAAATATTGATTTCAATCGTTTCAGCCGCACAATGCAGGTACTGAGCAAACTTACGTCGGTCCCGGTGACCTGCAAGGAGTACGTCCATCCATGGACGGACTCTTGTAGCATAGCTTCCGCCGAGTTCATGATCGTAGCCGTGCAGGATAGTTTCCGAATCTATACGGCGGTATACATGGTAGGTACACAAAAGAAAAACGGTCTGACAGCCCTAAGCGATATTCTAATTTGGTTTGGTAGCTCTCTATGGCAATGCGTGGCCGGATCCCCAGCTTCGAGGAATTGAAACGCACCATCCGTGGTCTGCTGCAGTCGACTGCCTTCCTGACGATGTCGGCTTTCAGTTATTCCATTTTTTTGTGTGCCGTTCGTCGGCTTGCCGGGTCGTTTAACTTCTACACGGCATCGTACATACCGGCCTACATGGCAGCTTTGTGTTCTATTCTAGTGGAACGTCCATCTAGGCGAGGGTTACTCTGTCTGTACGTATCCAACGTGGCTACCGAAACTGGATGGAACATACTGAAATCGCGAGGCTTGGTGCGGTCCATTCCCAATGGAGAGATTTTGATCTTTGGACTGTCGACGTCTATCCTGCTGTACTATCATCGGTTGAATCGACAGAAAGACTACAGCGATTCCATGTTCGACGTGTTTCGATTTGCACTAGGGGACAGTGAAGTCATGAAAACCGAGGAAACTGGTGAAATCAGACGGGAGATCCGATCCAAAGAACGTTCCAGCAAACTAATACTACCGTACAGTTTTATCCAAGCGGTGCTGAAAACGTATTTAAATGTGATATCGAAAATCAAGACACTTGGAAAGCATACACTTTGTCGGCACAAACACAGCTGTATCTACAATACACTCTCTGGAGGCACGCGGATGTTTTCCATCGGTCTAGGGATTCAGGTGATAATGAAGGTTCTATTCCAGGCTCGGCGGGTCTTCCGACGACCCGAACTGCTTAGACGCACATTTTTCCGAAAGGATATTTTGAAACTGGGCATGTTTTTGGGTGGCTTCACATCCCTGTACAAGGTGTTTATGAAACGATAGTTCCGTAGAGAGAAAATGCATTAATTGTTCGTTCTACCTTTTGCAGCTGTCTTCCTGCCTTTTACGACACATAACCAATAGTGATAGAGCGGAATATGCTATTCCTAGTGGATTGATTGCGAGTTTGGCATTTGCTTTTTATAACGATACCACCATCGCGTTGTACATTATGTGGAAAATGCTCCAAGTGAGATCCGTTCGTGAACTGCTGTGTCTAATATTATATTTAACGAACTAATTCTGTTTTTCAGATGACCTACAACTGGGGAATTGAAAAGGGTTACGTACCAAAAGTTCCAGGTTTCACACTACTCTTGTACTCCGCCAGTACGGCACTCCTGTTCCATGCAGCTACGCTAGAACCGATGCAGCTGCGGCCGAGTTATTGGAAATTTTTGTACTCCATTTCTGGCGGAAGGTTACTTTCTTCATCAAACATAAACTGATGATCTATTTTCCTAAAACTTGGTATTTTTTGTTGCAGGATAATGGTTATGGATCGAAGCGGATTTGATGTCTACGGTATTGGCACCAGTAGACAGATTAGTGAAGTGAGCAAACTGTGCAATACTCCTCCGGTGTTGAAATTTCAAATTTCAAAGTAGTTAAACTGGTTAAACTGTGGAACCATTGGCCTTAGGTTAACGTGGGAAGAGGTTGTGTCGTATGGCGGCTGCCGTAGAATTCGATTTGTCTGAACAGCGTGCTGCGCCGCACAATTATCTAGGTTAACTGCACAAAACTGTAAAAAAGCGCATTCGAGGGCGTTTTGCTAAAGATTGTTAGTTTTTGCTTGGATGAAAAAAAATGTAATGCATAATGCAAAAAAAAGGATGTTTAGTTTTGAAGGGGTTTTCTAGCATGTATATCAATTGAATTGTATAGATTTGTACATTTTAGATTTTTTAATTTGCAAATACACAACTGGTAATGGATATGTCGAACCAAAATATTATTTTGAAATCCGAAAAAATCGCGCGGTTATGTGTGCATATATGTAAATTATGTATTTTTGGAAACAAAGAGGAACAAATTTTTGGAAACGCTGGTTTTGCGGTAGCAGGTGTCCCGTTCAACTTGACGAGTATAAAAGGTAAACCATTGTTGAAAATCGATCATCTTGTTGTGCTTTACACATCATCCTTGTGCTTTACACGGAACTGGCGAGGATCTTCCACTAACAGTCGCAAAAAAACGGGAGGGTAATGTCAGAGACATAACTGGATGACGTTAATACAAAAAAATTTTTTGAAACTAATCGATTGAATTGTTATCGATTATCGAGTTTTCGAATTATCGAAAATTAGTTTCAAACCAATCCATTAAATATTACTCGATTATCTGGGTATTAATCGAGGGGTAGGGGACAAGATCGATTGAATTAAAAATGCACACAACAAATTGTTTTTAGCCCTCTAGGATTTCTAAATTTAATAAAGGAATCAATATGAAATTAATTTCAATAATTTACTTGTCAAACCCGTCCCGAAAATACAAATTATATAGCGATTTGGAAATCCGAAAAAATCGCGTTTGGTAAACGATTGGACAATGCGCAATTCAGGCCCCAATGTGGTTCATAGCCTCTTGTCCAGTAACTCCTATCCCTACCTCCCCGAGCGTCTGTTCCCCATGTTGGGGCGGCTCGAAAGGATGCGTTAGTTGTTAGGAGCGTCTGATTACCGTCCTTCCCAAGTAACAATTCGAATGCCTTATGGTTTTGATTATAATTTATAGGAGTTTTGTAATTGATTTTTCAATCACTACCTTTTTTATGCCAACTATAATAAGTGTCTCTTTTAATTTTTTTTATTTTTTTTTATGATATTTAAGTAATATCATAGTTTTCAAAGCTTCTATAAAACCCTTCACCTGCACTAAAACTAAAATTAAAATAAAACAATTTGCACTAGAATAAAACCATGCAAACACTCTTAATATTGCTTTCAAACATTTTCTTTAAAACATTATTGCCAGTTGAATTCTTTCATAAATCTAGTTTTGTGTGTGTGCGTGTTCATTCTATGACAATTTCACTCAGAGTAAATTTGAGGGTTCTAAAGTACATTTATGACACATTAGTTGTAGGCTATTTGATTTATTGCTTCTTAGGTTAAGTGTAATTTGCATTAAAAGGAATTTCATGGCCGCCATTATGATGTTCTATACCGTAGCATTTATTGACATCAAATAAACTTCGAAATGCAAAAACGAGGCAATATGTTGGACTTTCATGATTCATTTTCAGATCGCATGCACAAGTTTTATCGCCACAGAACAGTTTTATACAAAAATGACGATGAATCACAAAAAATAATTTTCATAAATCATGGAGACTTTCGCAAAAACCGCATTTATTTCAAGGCGATTAGTTATAATTCTTATTTTTATCCTTACATTCACGATAAAAATAAAAGCGCATAAAGTTTTTACGTTCGGAAAAGGTCTCAAACTCGCAATTAAAATATAATATATTCTTACTGATTGCATTCAAAGTAGACATAACACACATAGTCAAGAAAAATATCATCAAAACGACAGTTTATTTATAGCGGAATTCATTCCATCCAAAGAAATTTAATGTTGATCGTAAAGCTGGTTTCAAAATTTTCTTGAATTTGGAGTTTTAAAGCAGGTTTATGCTGATTCTTCATTTTGATTTATAAACCTTATGAAGAATGGTCCACTTTGCAGGAACATGCTCTTATAGAGGTTTTCAGTAGGTTTTCGTGGAGTTTAAAGTTTTATTGCAAGATTTATTATGTAGCATTGAAGACAGCTACAAGTATTTAATAATATTAAAAATGTTACTTGGGTTGTGTCAGTGTGGGACTCTAAACAGTGCTGACACGATGGACTCCGGCGAGACAGGAGGTTGATGCAGGCCTAACAAGCCGACCGGAAAACACTTGTTAATCAAGGAAGAAACACGACTCGGAATAATCGACAAAGACCTACGCGACGAAATAAGGACTACGATTGGAAGCTTGGCACATGGAACTGCAAATCGCTTGGCTTCCCAGGATACGACCGAAAGCTGCATGATGAGCTTTAAATCCGCGGCTTCGATGTCGTAGCACTGCAGAAACAGAAGGTGTGGAAAAGTGGGCATCGAGCGGCTACCTTCTACCAGAGCTGTGGGCGTTCTAGGAACGGGATTTGTAGTGTTGGGCAAGATGCGCCAGTGCGTGATTGGGTGGCAGCCAATCAGTGATAGGATGTGCGTATTGAAGATCAAGGGTCATTTCTTCAGTTGCAGCATCATCAATGTTCACTGCCCCCATGAGACGCGACCCGATGACGAGAAGGAAGCATTTTACGCGCAGCTGGAACAAACCTACGACAGCTGTCCACGGCGGGATGTAAAACTCGTCATCGGCGACTGGCGACATGAATGCTCAGGTAGGCCGGGAGGAAATTTACAGGCCTGTGATCGGGCTGGAGAGCCTGCACGCGGTAACAAACGACAACGGCCAACGATGCGTGAACTTTGTAGCCTCTTGAGGAATGGTAGTTCGAAGCACCTTCTTCCCCCGCAAAGATATTTTCCGACGTCATCAATGTCCTTACTTATCGCAGGGCCAAAATTGATTGTGATCACTACCTTGTTGCGGTTTGTATGCGCTCAAAACTATCGACGGTGCACAACACTCGTCGCACAGGAACGCCGGGACTCAATCTCGAGCAGCTACGTAGCGCAACAACTGGAGGAATGGATGGATGGAGTGGTATGTCCCTTTTACAAAAAGAGCGATAAGCTAGATTGTTGCAATTACCGCGCAATCACATCGCTGAACGCCGCATACAAGGTACTCTCCCAAATCCTTTGCTGTCGTGTATCACCAATAGCTAAGGAATTCGTAGGGCCGTACCAAGCGGGATTTACGTCCTAGTATCTAGGATGCTGTTGAGTCCCTTCGAATCTCGGAGAGGGCTACGGCAAGGTGATGGACTCTCTTGTATCTTGTTCAATATTGCCTTGGAAGGTGTGATTCGAAGAGCGAGGATCGACACGAGTGGCACGATCTTCCGAAAGTCCGTACAACTTTTTGGCTTCGTTGACGATATTGATAGTGTGACACGTAACCTTGAGAAGATGACGGAAACCTACATTGGATTGAAAGCTTTGAAAGATTGCGTCAAAAACAAAATACATGAGAGGAAGAGGCTCTAGAGAAGAAACACTACGCCTCCCACTACGAATATTGATAGACGGTGATGATATCAAGGTGGTTGACGAGTTCGTGTATTTGGGCTCACTGGTGACCGCCGATAATGACACCTGCAGAGAAATTCATTGTCCCAGGTTGGCGGTTCAATGCATAGGACGCTGGTCTTACAAGCCAGTTGTCGTATGTTCGAGCCCCGACCTGGAAGGATTCTTGGTGTCAGTAGGATCCATAGTACTAGCCATGCAATGATTTTGTACACTAAGAATCGGCTGCGAAGTCTGTTGAAACAGAAAGGCCAAATTCCACAAAAGGAATGTAATGCCAAGACTTTTAGAGGAATTCATAGACGTATTTTGGCAGGGAATCGAGCGTACTTTGGACTCAGAAAAACCCTTCAATCGAGAAAAGTACGCCACCGCATGAAATTGACCATCTACAAAACGCTCATTAGACCGGTTGTTCTCTATGACCACGAGACTTGGACTATGTTGGCAGAGGACCAACGCGCCAACAGTGTTTTCGAAAGAAAGGTAGAACATCGATTGAATAGACGACACATACTGGAGAAAGGTTTATTATAGCCATAATTAGTGCGAGCGGTTTGAACTCTCAGGAATTGATGAGATCGAAGATTTCGAGAATGAATATTTAAATTTAGTTTGCCTAACAATTCGGGGCAATCAATTTGAGATTGCTACACGTCTGCCACGAATATTGCCCTGGAGAGATCTCGGCGAACAGATAACAGGTGTAGATCGATAAGTTTACAGCGTTCCTGATAGCTTGGGAGGTTGTTGGGATCTCTCCAAGGAAGACTGCGAAGAGCAAAGCGAAGAAATTTACGCTGAATAGCTTCGATGCGATTGATGTCTAGTTGATAATAGGGGGCCCAGACGACAGAAGCGTATTCTAGAATAGAACGAACCAAAGCGCAATATAGTGCTTTTAAGAAATATATGCTTTTAAAGTTCTTTGTGACTCGAAAAATGAAACCAAGTGTCTTGGAAGTCTTAGAGATAATATACTCGACGTGATGTTTGAAACTAAGTTTAGAATCCAAAAGGACTCCCAGGTCCTTTACAGTCAATTCTCGCTTGAGGATAGTTCCGGAAATAGTATAGTTAAATACTACGGTTGTGCGTTTGCGAGTAAAAGAGATCACGGAACATTTAGATGGGTTTAATATCATTCTATTGAGGTCGCACCAGTTGGAGAAAATATCCAACTGTTTTTGTAGGAATCTTGCATCTTCATGATCATTAATAAGATGGAACAATTTAGAATTGTCGGCGGAGATAATTTAAAGCATTGCATCGAATGGTTCAAATCGTTCAGATAAAGTAAGAATAAAAAGGGTCCAAGATGATGCCTTGAGGTACACCCGAGTTAGCTCGAAAAGGTGCAGCTGTACAGTCTCCGATTTTAGTTATCATACTACGACCATTCAGGTAAGAATGGAACCAATTCAAAAATGATCCATTGAATCCAAGTCTGTCAAGTTTAGCAATAGTTATTTGGTGATTTATTTTATCGAAAGCAGCGGAGCAGTCTGTATATATGGCGTCAACCTGCTGTCGCGCCTGTAGCGACTGAATTACGTAGGATGTATAACATACCAGGTTTGTAGATGTGGATCGTTTTGGCATAAAACCGTGTTGAGTTGAAGATATATAACTAGAGCAGTTGTGGGTAATGAAGTTCAAAACGATTATTTCAAAAAGCTTAGATACAGCACATAATGCAGCAATTCCGCGGTAATTTGATATATTGCTTTTATCACCTTTTTTAAATACAGGAAAGATGAATGATTTCTTACATGAATTAGAAAAAAATTCCTGAGCGCAAGGAAATGTTAAATAATATCATCAATGGAACCTGTAGACTTTCCGAGCAATTCTTAAGAATAATGGAGGGTATTCCTTCAGCTCCAGCGCTTGATGATCTTTTCAGTTTAGTTAAGGAAGCTTTCATCATATCTATGGTAATAATGGGATGGGGACCAACGGGGGGACGTAAAGGAACATTGTTGGCAGCTTCGAAGATGTTATTACTAGCCAGACATATGATTAGGTAACCCTGATTCCTTTCTTTGTTCATTAACGTGATTCCAAAACCTTTTAGGGTGGGATTTAAGGTGGGATTGAAGGTTGCATAAGGGATTTATCTAAAGCAATTATATACTTTAGGTTTTTACCTTTTTGCCTTTCTCATATAGAAAGGTTATGCAATCACTGTGAAAACCGACTTTTGAACCGAGGCCCGGAGGGCCGAGTGTCATATACCATTCGACTCAGTTCGTCGAGTTCGCAAAATGTCTGTGTGTGTATGTGCGTATGTGTGTATGTAACGTTTTTTGCACTAACTTTACTCGGAGATGGCTGAACCGATTTTCACAAACTTAGATTAAAATGAAAGGTCTTGTGGTCCCATACAAAATTCCTGAATATTATTTGGATCCGAATCCGGTTCCAGAATTATGGGGTAAAATGTGCAAAAAGTTGTGAAAATAAGTGCACTAACTTTTCTCAGAGATGGCGGAACCGATTTTCACAAACTTAGGTTCAAATGAAAGGTCTTGAGGTCCCATAAAAAATTCCTGAATATTATTTGGATTCGACTTCCGGTTCGGGAGTTATGGGGTAAAATGTGTAAAAAAAAAAGAAAATATGAGTTCTAACTTTTCTCATAGATGGCGCGACCGATTTTCACAAACTTAGATTCAAATGAAAGGTCCTGTGGTCCCATACGTAATTTCTGAATTTCATGCGGATCCGACTTCCGGATCCGGGAATATAGAGTAAAGTGTGTTAAAATTGTATACCATCACTGAAAATGGGGAAAAACCTTAAAAAAAATTCTAAATCGACCTCAAATCTTTTCCAATTGATAGTTTTTATCAGTGGACGGTCAAACAAACCGATTTCGGTTATTCTCTCAAGAATCGCAGTATTATATATGATAGTATGATTTATAAGAGAGAGAGAAATCATTACACCACTAGGTGGATAAAAACAGGTTTTATATATATATAAAAAATAGCTATAGAATTCGCTCAAACTTTAGACAAATTTTTCGAGGCCCGGAGGGCCGAATGTCAAATACCAATCGATTCAGCTCGACGAACTGAATAAATGTCCTTGTGTGTGTGTCTGTATGTGTGTTGTCAACTAAGAGGTCGAGATCTCAGAGATGGATGGATCGATTTTGATCAAACTAGTCGCAAATGAAAGGTCTCTACGTTACCCAGAACGCTATTGAATGGTTTTGAGATGGGATGCTTACTTTTTGAGTTATACGAAGTTTTATGTCAACATTTTTAGTTTTTTGACAGTGTCTGTCAAAAAAGACCTCGAAAACAGAATATTTTTCTATACCTAGATTCCGCACGGTAATAGATATCCAACAAGCCATAGATTGTTAAAATCCGTCCACTTTTAACGGAAATATCGATATTTTTGTGTAAGTGACTTTTCCCCCTATTCCATCAGTAGGAATTTTGAGCGTAGTAAAAGTAATGCTTGGGAGCAACGTGGAACACGATTTTTTATACTGTTACATACAATTGTTTCTAAGTACCAACAAGACTGTGTACAGCATCCTTTTTAAAGACATTTTGCCTTGGACCAATTTTAGCACGGTTCATTTTTGGCAACATAATCGTTCGAATATGACATATGTAAACCAGATGATGGTAGCATTTTCGAGTTGAAGCAATTCCATAATTATACTGATTTAAACTACTTACAGCAATAAATGTTGGAAGAACATAACACCCATATACTATTCGAATCAGTTCGTCGAGATCAGCAAATACGTGTGTGACAAATAATTTCACTCAATTTTCTCGGAGGTGACTCAACCGTTTTCTACAAACTCAGATTCATATGAAAAGTCGTATGCTCCCAAACAAGGCTCTTGAATTATGTTTGGGTCTGACTTCTGGTTTCGGAACTACAGGATGATATGCGAAACAAAATTGACTCATTGTTGGCTAAACCGATCTAAGATTCAAATGAAAGGTCTTAAAATCCTATACAAAATCTTTCTTTTTAGTCAGACCCGACTTCCGGTTCAGGAGATGTTTTTTTGTTATGTGAAGTTTCAGAGTTATGCGGTTTTTTTATGCAAATTTTCAGAATTATGCGGTTTCCCTTCTGCGGTCTTTTTTTATGCGAAGTTTCAGAGTTATGCGGTTTTTTTATGCGAATTTTCAGAGTTATGCGGTTTTTTTATGCGGTACGTAAATTCGCATTAAAAAAAGACTTCAGTGTATACAGTTTCTCATGTGAATTTAACTGACCTCGGCTACACTGAGTTTCGAATCGTTTCTCAAAGCTCAATCGTTTTCTCAAAAAAGCGCAAATCGAATTTCAAAAACAAAAATTCAAATTAAAGGATATATGGCCCCATACAAAATCAATTAATTTTATCCAATTCTGGAATTACAGGTTGATTAGTTTTTAAAATTCAAACCGATATAGAAGATTACCATCCCAAAATAGCTTCAAAGTTGGATTAAAAACTATTGCAATTCATTCGTCATATTAGTTTATGGCTATACGAATCCTTTCCAGTCGATGCTGGTTCCTGAATACTGGCTCTAGAAGTACCGTAGATAAACTCTAAAGTGGAACTTACTTCGACATCTCATGGAATGTGCAATCGATTGTAACACGTTTAAATTCGATCCGATATGCAGTTTCGACATGACACGGTAATGTCGGAATGACTGAAATCTCAAACTGCGTCTTAAAACGACGGTTATTAAGATAATGTCATGAGAACTAAAACACCGAAGAATATTCATGCAAAAAACACATGCGAGTTGATAAAAAAAGGTATCATCTCACTGCTAGGTGGATTAAGCACGTTTTTTTTATCACCATCCGAAGAAAATCCATTTTTTTTGTAATGCAAACGTTTTGAGATAGGAGATCAGAACAAGACAAGCTCAAAATTTGTTTTACCATTACCATGGACACTGTTTATTGTTCTTAGAAACTAATTAGGTAATCTAATTGCTTTTTGGTTATACTCTAATAAAGATATGTATAAAGTTCATAAATGTAAAAAAATGAAAATTACAAGACCACAGTAATCATAGCAACATCAAATAAAGTTCGTGATTTTTATTTGTCAAAACTGAGAAGGAAGATGGGCTAGGCTAAGTTGATTATTATGTGAACCAAACAATTGATATCCGTTTGTATGGGACCTATGGGTGTAATTATTTGTATATGGTTACACGTCATCGTAAATCGGTGTTTCGATAATTAATTTAATATTTTATTCGTTTTGAGGTCGGTTACACAAAAGCGTTCCGAACATCGCATGAAGGTTTTCGAGTAATTAGATCGTATTGTTATACCAAGATTAATCCTGATCATATCCTTGCCTCACTAACAGCACTCATTTTCTATGACTTGTGGTAATGCAGAGAATTCCTCGGACACTATAGTAGCAACAAGTGTTGAACTAACATTCCTTCCTTTCCTACCGTAACCTTCGTGGCAATCTAAGTTATTGCTCATTTCATGCTCTTAGTCATTTTAGATTGCATGTTGAGCATGATTTACTACCCCCAAGTATTATGCATTTGGTTTAATATGCAATTTCAACTGGTTTCTGAAACTTACGTTACTAGAAAACCTGTTAAATCATATACGAGAATTGCGTTAAATAATGTACATTCCGACCATACTTCACATTACGCATTCGTAAGTGCACAGGACAATTGAAGGCAGGGCTTTAATGCTACGATCCTATCTTCACGAAACCGGATTATTACAACATTCATGGAGCCGCATGGTATCCTTCGAAATTGTCATTGAAAGTTTTTCGAATATTGCACTCAAAGCTTCGGAAGCACAAGCAACAGCGTCTTGTTTACGTCCTGTAGCGCGTGTAACTCATCTCTCAGCCATTCAAACCGACGAAGAGTGGAACCGATGGCGTAGGTGCACTCCACACTCTCTCTCTCGCGCTCTCGCTCTCGCTATTCTCTTTTCTACATCTCCTGAGAACTGCTAAAGCTTTCATTCGTGCAGGATCTAACAAACCAGCATATGTATCGTGTACTTTTGGATAGCGTGGAAAGGCACGTTGCGGATTATGCTCTCTTTTTTTACGGGTGGCACTGATAGACATCCGTTTTCCATTCTCGCATACGACGACGTCATTCATTGCGAACAGAGCCTGGCGGTCTCTCGCTTTCCTCCACGCGTTCCGTTCGGATCCGTTCGGCGGTACATTGGTCTTTCTGCAGGGCCAGTTCTATTACGTCAAAGCCCGAAAACTTTCTCTGCCAGTTGTCGGAGAATATTCTTATCGACTAGACACGTATTCCTGGAGCGTTCTGCAAAATTCAATATAATATTCCTAAACCTTTGGCCCTTCTGCTGCAGAAGTGAAAAAGTATGTGCAGCAAACCTTCTGGGCCACGGTGGCCGCTTTTCATCGGCTAGGCCCTGAAAACGTGCATCGGTAACATTTCCGCATTGTTTCGGTGAGATGGGATTACCAACGGTGACAGGACACGTGAATTTGGAACTTTTGATAGTGGAGAGTTAAACGCTCGAAGGAAAATTAGAAAGTAGATTGTGCGTGTGTGAATCGAAGTTCAGCCGCAACATTGTGCATACTTTGTCACCGGGAGGGTGAAATGTAAATTATTCATCATCATAAAAGTAGTGCTAGAAAGTGATAGAAGGTTTCCACCGAACGGATGGTATTTACCCAGTTCCAGTGGATCCGGTACACAAATTATTTGGCAGCGACCTAGTATAAGTGCAAGTGTTGTCCTGAATAATCAATGCGCCTCGCTGCTGCAGCTGGTGGCAAAAAAAAGTGTTTGTCTCCTTACGCTTACTACCGATTCCATGGAAGCACGCTCCAATCTCCCCATCCGAATCGAAAGTCAAGTAGGAAAAAAAGTGTCCTCATAGGGTATGTAACCAAAGTACGGCTGGAACAGTCGGCGTCGGTTCGTTGGTATGAGAATGCACCAGCAACATGTTTAACCCATATTAACGTGTGTAAAGCCAGAACAGTGGCTGTTGGTTCGACCGCAGTTGAATTACATTGTGGAAAGTAAGGACGGCCACGGGTCGGATCCGATTTCGATCGAAGAAATGAACGAGCCAAGATTTCCGTTGCACGTTGTATAAATGTGTGTGCGTGTATATGTGGATGAGGTGCTGGAAATTTCTTGGCGATTAAGCTGCAAAAAAAAAAGGATTAGTTTTTATTCCCCACAAAGAAGAAGCAAAAGAAATAAAAAAACAAATGAAAAACCAAACCTGGGTGCGAAAACTTTCGTACGTTCTCCATCTTCTCGCCTGTATATAGTTTTATCGTAATCGATGAAAGTTCGAGGTTGACGGAGAAAACTTTGTCCGTAGTGCTGCTGGGTTGCGGTCTGGGTGTGCAATGATGACGCGCTCCTTAGGATGGGAGAAGTATTTCAATCGTGTAAATGCGTGCTTCGGGAACTGAAATAAAACATCGGAGAGAAAGTGACAGACACACAGAGAGAGAGAGAGAGAGATATTGTGTGTGTAATGAAATTGAATAACGTGAACATCACAATGTTCGATTATAAAAAATAGTTTTAATTATGCACATTATGTATCGCAGACAGACAACTATAGTGCTACGAATTGAAGAAGCTGAATTAAGTGCTTGAGAAGTATAATTAGTGCAACGCCCAAACTATTCGCATATGATCAGTGATACAATTATACCATTCCTGATGCAATTAACAAACTTTTCAGAATGGAGTAAGTATCGTCGACAGCATATAGAGTGAGTTTTATTGTAATTTGTCAATACAAAACCTTTCTTTTTCGGGTTGAATTTAAAAATGTGTTATTTCTGAAAACAAATTATTTCAACAGTATGTACTATTTTGATAAAAGGAGCTGAATTAAGAAGTATTCACATGTTTCTTTAACTAGGGATTAGCTTAGCTGTGTATTTACGGTACATAACGATTTCCATTTGTTTTACGTTAAGTCTTTGACTCATTAGTGCATAACAGTTTATGTGGAACTGTTATGCCACCTAGCAGTTCAACATAAACCGCTTGGCAGACATATAGTTTCTTCTGTTTGCTGTTTATTTTGAACTACTAGGCGGCATAACAGTTCAACATATACTGTTATGCACTGATGAGTCAAGAGCAAAACGAAAAAAGGAGTGTTTCTTGACGTTTAATAGCTATTTATTATTGGATTTGAAGATTTAAGAACACCAAACAATGTACTCGAAAAAAAGTAAAATCTTCTCAAATCATTGGTGTGTTAGTCGAAAATGTCGGTTTTTCTTAAAAAACAAACTAGTATTCAAGAACGATTGGGAAATATTTCGTACTCAATGTATTATCCCTCGCTTCAAACAAATTCTGTCCATCTCTTGGGTAACTGATGGATACCATCCAAAATGAAATCTTCATCCATTTATCGAACCTTTTATGTACATCCTCAAAAGTTTTGAAGGGTTCTTAGCAGCTTCTCGAATACTTTGTACAGCTTCTATGTAGCGGATAAGTTCACGCGGAACTTGTTCTGTACTTCCGAGCTGCGGGAAAATTCACGCAGAATTTGTTTTATATTTTCTACTTTCTTTTTTTACTCTACTTGGGAAAAATTGTTAGTTCGTTGTTTGTTGATATTTATATTTCAATAAAACTGTTTCGGCTTCGAATATTACCAGAAAGAGCGTGCTAAATACCAATGAAATAACCATTGTGGTAAATCTAGTAGCACTGGTTTCTTTCCGGTATGCGTCACCATAACACTGTTAAGTGTGTTTGTTTCATCGGCTGTGCACAGAGATGCCAGATATTTTCATAGAAAATATGTATCTGCTCTATCTGTTTTCACTAATAAAATGAATCAGTTCAAATTGGTTTAAAATTTTAACATAAAAGTTTATCAGTGTTCATCATCAAATATTTGCAATCAAATACTAACAGATAATCAGCGGGAAAAGTCTTACTTTTTACTTCTCACTTTTTATAAACCTTTATAAATCTGTATTAAATTTAGAAAATCTGTATAAAATCTGTAATCTGATTTAAATCAGCATGAGAACGCAAAAATCTATACAATACAGAAAAATCTGTATAAATGGCATCTCTGGTTCTGCATTCTATTTTTCGAAGGTCTAATGCCTAAATAGTAACAAGTCTTTTTTGTTGTTTTTTTTAAGTTCTCCAAATTAACTGCTACTACTGGTCCCCGGTTTCCGATAAAATTGAAGAAAAATTTCTAAGACGGAACTCACTTTGAATTCTTAGCAACGTTAAAACTGACAAATCTTGATTCTAATTAAAGCTCTCATTGTCTTAGAAGATACTGCGCAATTTCAACCAGATCCTACTTCTGGTTCCGAAATTATAGGGCAATGAGTGTCAAAACTTTCAAACTATCTTACAAAATGTCGATCCGAAACTGGAGAAAAATCTGTAAATCTGTTTTGGGAGATCAAAATTCTGTATTGAAAGTTTTTAGAGGGTGACTTTTTTGCTGGTATCTTTTTGGCAATACTGTTTTCGACAGATCACGAATGAATCATGTCTTGTGTCATTGTCAAACTTGTTCAGTTTGATCTATTATTTAATCGTGAATTGTCGTTTGGTCTATAGTTTAATCATGAATGGGTGCTGGCAAAATTGGAGAAAGATCGACTTTTTTATCAAAAAATTGTATTCAACGACGCAGCTCATTTTTGGTTGAATGGATACGTCAACAAGAGAAATTGTCGTATTTAGAGTAAATATCAGTTTTCACAAACTTTGGCCAAAAATGGCCAAAATTGCACACTGTTGCTTAGTGCGTCGAAACAAAATAAAGGGTAAAATTCTTCTAGGTTTGACTCAAAACTGATTTATTTGTAGACTATATAAGTTATTTAATAAACGCATCGACATCGGCTATACCAGTTTCCAGTTCCCGGTTCCGGAGATACCGGAAATAGTGGTCAGAAACTCTAAAACGAAACGCACTCAATTTTCTCAAATGAAAGGTCCTACAGTCTCATAGGCTACTATTGAAAATCATCCGGGTCCGACATCCGGTCCCGGAGCTTTGAGGTGTGTTTAAAATTTAAAATCATTATTTATAGTTCGACGATGCAAATAAAAAAAATCTTATTAACATAACTTTTTACAAACTGAAAAGGTTATGTTAGTTTATACCTAAAAAAAGTTTCTAATTTTATTCAAGTTTGAAGAAAATTTCTTGACAGAATCTTCTAGTAGTATTTTTGGAAACGTAAGTAATATGATAAAAAAAGCATCATTACACCACTAGAAAATAAGGTTTTCACATGGCTCTAAGGCCATCGGAAATGACATTCGTTTCGGTTTTTGCGTTCTTTGTCAATACCATAAAATGTAAAAGTTAACGTTAATTTAGAGGTTTTGGTTTGCGCTAAGGGTACATAACTTTTTTTCCATTTATTTCCTTCGACTCGTCAGTGCAAAACAGTTCAAATTGAACTTCTAGTGCTTCATAACAGTCAGATTTGATCCGCTTTGAACTTTCTGCAGAATACCCGCCATTGGGTTCTGTAATAATTCTCTATTGGGTTAGGTTCTGACCTTTTTGACCTTCGGCTTTAACTGTCGTTCGTACAAAATGCGCTTCCACTTGATTCGTCAATTTACTGAATGTAACAAAAATGTAAACATGTTGTACCACGAAATAAAGTGAAGAGTTTCAACTCAAAAACAATTATCACCACATCTGAGTAGCAAGCAGTAGTTGTGCCAAGTTTGGTAGAGATCCGTTTAATTGTTCAGGAGTTATGCTGGATTATACATTATACGAAAGAAATCCGTTATTGCTATCATGATTTAAAAATCATGAATCCAATCTTCGCAACTTTTTATGACTATTGCTCATCATTTTATAATCAGAAGGATGCAAACCATGAGCAATAAGTCTTCTCCCATGAGAATTAATTATGGTCAGAAAAGGCGTTGCACAGTTGGAAAATGCAGGAAACCCGTAAAGATATCGGGAACCATGGAAAAAGGCAACAAACAAGAGTGTTCCTTATGTAGAAAAAGTCCAAGAAATTCAATGGCATGATTTTTAATGGCCGCACGAATCGCCATTCTGCTTGTTTTACCCCAAATGCCCAGTAGTTTTAGGGTTTTCTGTAGTATTTATTCTGTAACTTGAAAAGAAATCGAGTGCGGTCTACTGAAATAGCTTGATTTTATGTAAAAATGTCTGGAGAATTTTACCTTTTATTTATTTTACCCCAATTCCTCCAATATGTGAAATTTTCATCTAAATCACCCTTAAGTCTTAAGCGAATCACGTTGAAAGCATACGAAAACTATTTTATGTTATGTAAAAAGTCTGGAGAATCGAAAGGAAGAATCTACACTAGCCGCAGGAAACGATTCGATGACTATTTTATCCCATTTCCACTATTTTATGGTACTATCGTAAATCGGTCTTAAATCATGGTAAAACTTATTTGAAGTTTACTAAATCTAGCTCATCGTATAGAAATAAGTCTGTAGAACCGAATGGAAGAACCTACACTGGCCGCACGAAACGTTCTGGTGACTATTTTACCCCATTTCTCCATTTCAAGAGATCTTATTGTAAATCGTCCTTAAATCTCGGTAAAATAGTCATCAAAACGTTTCGTGCGGCCAGTGTGGGTTCTTCTAATCGATGCTTCAGACTTTTTCACATGAAAGTAGGCTATTCCAGAATACCGCACTCGACTTCTTTTCAAGTTACAGAGTGAATGTTATAGGAAACCCCAAAACTGCTGTACATTTGGGGTAAAACGAACAGCATAGCGATTCGTGCCGCCATTGTAAACCATTCCATTGAATTCCTTGGACATTTTGACATAAGAAACACTTTAGTTTGTTGACCTATCTCAATTAATTCATGAGTTACAGAATTCTTTGGTTTTCATAGATTTTTTCCCACTGTGCGTTGGAAGGCAAAATGCAGACATTGAAAAACAAGAACTACTTAGAATGTTTACATCCTGAGGAATATTTATTTCATAATTGTGTTGTTTTTCTTAAAAAGACTAGATACGGCTGCGTTTTTCATTTGGTAAACATCAACGTTACATTTTGTATGAATAAATCTGAATGAACATATTTGATATGACTGTTGCTGTTAGAATAATATTCCGAAAGTTGTCTTAAACCAAAAAATCACTGTAAATATGGAAAACCAACTTACGGAAATGAAAATAATTTCCTTGTTCAATCATTATGTTTATTTTTTTTTTCATAGATATAACATCGCAAGCTATATTGATCTTGAACTTGAACATTTTAAACAAGACAAACGATTTTTTGAAATAAACAGAAAATCATTCCGCGGTATTTTCAAGAATTCGCCATTAAGTTTGTTTTCATGATTCACGCGTGTTGTTTTTTTACAAACACATAAACACAAACGTGAACTCTCAACCACGTAAAACTAAACCGGAGCAATGAACGCAAATAAACGCGTTATTTTAAATGTCGTCGTTCTTCAAAAACACAATACTTCAATTATAAATGCTCAGAATAACATAAATTCGTCGTGATTTTCACTGTTTTACCTCCTGTCGAATTTTTTGTTTCTTGGGCGAATTTGCCATGTCAAGATGAGATTTATTAGACAAGAAAATAACTGTCAATTATACTGAAGGAAAAAAACACGTAAGAGTTTGATACGCTTATGTCTTAAGGACGAATCAATTACATTAGGTTTTGAAGATTTTTGTCGTGAATACGACTTACTTTAATATGGAGCGCCTTTTCAAAATTTACCCTCTGAAAGAGTGATAAGTTTTTGATCGTAAATATCTCTTGTTGTATCTAACGAATCAACATAATTTTTGCTACATGCCATCGGAAATATGATCACAATTTTATGATAAAATTTTCAGTTGTGTGACATAATCTCAAATCATTCAAAATTAAACTTTTCTGAAATGTTTGGTATAAACGCGTATCAAAGAGGATAATTCATAAGGCGCGTTTGCCTTTCTCGTATTTTTAAAGCTCATAGCTCAGTGATCTGTGAAAGGATTTATATAATCTAACTACCAATAGATTCGAAATTTTTCAACTTAAACGTGTATAGCAACAGCATTGAAGTATTTCAATAGTACACTATTGAAAAACCTGTATCATTTGACCCATGCCAACACCAGCAAATCAGATCGCGTTCTGAGGAAGAGAACAAAATATCTTCTGCTGTACAACAAATCGTTCGAGAAAAATGTTCCGAACGGTGCTTAATATCGTAGTAAGTTCTACAATTTGGTCCTCCTGAAAGGCAGAAATGAATCTCGTACAGCATCCTGATAGTTTCTTTCAATGGAATGCAAATCCAAAATGAAATAATCGACATTAAAATTCTGTATGCGGCTATTTTTATAGCCGTTAGAACCGCCCATTAGGGAAAAAGCTACAAACGAAATCACGTAAATAGAAACCTCTTAACAAAAATTGGATCAGTTTGGATTCTATCGCCACTGCGAGCGGATGTATTGTGTGTCGTTTGCAAAGCTAGTTTCGCTTCCGATAAGAGCGATTACGTCACAGCTGCCAGTTGTTTGCATTTGAGAAAAAAAACGAAAAGAGGACAACATCACACAAAATCAGCCGTTCTAATGGCTCTAAAAGTTTTCTAAAGAACTATTAGGATTTCTTCTTCGCAAATCGAAGGTAAAAAACACTTCTTAATCCACCTAGTGGTGTGATAATGCCTTTCTCTTCTTTCGTAACAGTCTCATGAAAATATATTTCATACTTTTATTAAATAATTTCGGATACTAATTTTTACACAAATTCATTTAGATTGATTCAAGTAGTTCACAAAAGCATGCTTCAGTGTTTATGTCACACAGTCAGCATCATTTTTTCAAACAAGTGCTTGACATTTGCGTTGCCTATTAGTAATCAGTGATGCTAATCTAAAAAACCCTTCTTAATCCACTTAGTGGAATTTTCATATATCTTGAAAAATCACCATAGGGGGGAGTACATGAAATTTTCGAAATCGAAAAAAAAATTTTGATGCCAAAAGGCTTAGAATTGCATGAAACGTCGAGATTTAGTGTCATCTCTAAAAAAATTTTTTTTGAAAAAATCGACTTTTTGGGACTTAGAAAAAATATGAAAATTTTTCTAAGTCCCAGAAAGTTGATTTTTTCAAAAAAATTTTTTTTTGAGATGACACTAAATTTCGATGTTTTATGCAGTTTTAAGAGTTTTGGCATCAAAAAAAATTTTCGATTTTGGAAATTTCATGTACTCCCCCCTATGGTGCTTTTTCAAGATCGAAAATTGTCAAACCTTTACCACCGGGCAGCACCCCTTAAGCATGTCCGATTTAGGTCAAATTTTGCATGAAGGCTTTTTTCGAGGTGCCTAAACTTTTGAGCACTAGAACTTTACGAAAATAGAGTTGATCCCAAAATTTTGGCACCCTTATATATATAAGAGCGGTAAAAATCAACGTGTTTTGTCGGTTACGTCACTTATACCATCATATATCTGGAACCAAAAGTCACAACCATTTGATCTTCGAACCTTATCAACGGCCCGACAGTAGCTTTCAAACGAGCCCAAGTTTGTTAAAATCGGATCAGCCATCTCTGAGAAAATTGAGCGCGTTCAAATACAACGCTTTTTGTCGGTTACGTCACTTATACAATCATATCTCCGGAACCAAAAGTCACAGCCATTTGATCTTTGAACTTGATCAATGGCCCGACAGTAGCTTTCAAACGAGCCCAAGTTTGTTGAAATCGGTTCAGCCATCTCTGAGAAAATTGAGCGCGTTCAAATACAACGCTTTTTGTCGGTTACGTCACTTATACAATCATATCTCCGGAACCAAAAGTCACAGCCATTTGATCTTCGAACTTGATCAATGGCCCGACAGTAGCTTTCAAACGAGCCCAAGTTTGTTAAAATCGGTTCAGCCATCTCTGAGAAAATTGAGCGCGTTCAAATATCTTCTAAAAGTGCACACACACACATACACACACACACATACACACAGACATTTTCCGATCTCGTCGAACTGTGTCGAATGGTATATAACACTATGGGTCTCTGAGGCTCCGTTCGAAAGTCGGTTTTTCCAGCAATTCTAATACCTTTCTATAGAGAAAGGCAAAACGTCAGTTTAGTGCAAATCGAGAACTGTTTGATTAGGTTTGTGCACTTTTCGCTGTGTGAAATTCACAGTAATCGAGATCAAGTGAAGCCTTCTTTGTTTTTGCGAAAAATGTGAAAAAGGCGAATGCTTGCATAATTCACACAATTAATCAACTAATTGATATTCGGAAGTGTTAAGGAATATGTCAGTTGTTTTCGTATTCACGATATCCAGTTATGTCTCTGACATTACTCATCCGCCTTTTATGAATAGTTTTATGGTGTCAATTGTTATCTATGTATTATATAATTTTCCGTTACATTTAGTCAGTAATGCGAAAATTTCGTAATTTTGTCCAATGTATTCATTATTGACAAAAATTTAAAATATTATTTTATTCTTTATTTCCGGTTATTTCAAGACAGTCGAAAAAATAACTAATTGAATCTTGCAAATTTCACAACGATTTTAGACTAGGAAAAACACGTGCAACATTGTTACCACATCAAATAAGCTATTCATGAGCATTTTATTTTCCGTTAGACTATAATATTTCATCTTTTCAAGTTCAAACCAAGCAAACAATTGGCGCATGACTCAACATTAGAAACCCTTTTTTGGGCTATTGTTTTCTGATCGTCTAGCGGGCTCATAACGGTTACCGAACCGGATCTAAACGAAAAAGCATAACTTTCAAGAATTAGCCCCAAAACGGGTGCTCCGAACATGTTTCCAACGGCAACCGAAACACAAACCGCTCAAACCTCAGCCTACTAATCCAACGTTTAGGACTAATAACGGGTGCTAATGTGGCAAACCCTCGTAGCGTAGAGCATCGGACCCAGAATCAGTTTGTTTAATACAAACGAAAAGTGAAAAAAGCGGCAACCGCGTGAAAACGGTCCCGGTAATCTTTAATTTACATATTTTCCCAAAATTCACCAACCATTTGCCATCGCCGGAAACAGCAGCAATAGCAATAGCAGCAAAAGCAGAGACCGCGGCCAGTAGTACCCCGGAAGGGATTGTACCAATTTTCCCTGGAGCAACTTATTTTTCATCTGTCTTCGTGGTTGAAAATTTCATCTTAGCTGCCTCGACCTCAACATTTTCATCAATCCTAAGAGAAGGTCAATTATCGCAACGGCTTTGTGTTTTGCTCAGCTCCCATAAACGGTTGGACAGCAAAATGAAAAACCACAACCCTCGAACAGGATCGTATCCAAGACCTTTTGATTGCGGCTGATGAAATCTGGAAAATGAAGAGATGAATTATTTGAAATTCGGGTTGCTTGTGTTGAATTAAAATTGTAGAAAGTTTTTTTTTAAATTCGCATTGTTCCTAAAGTAAAAAGCTTCAAGTCAAATTTTCTAACGTGCAATGAATGTTGAATGTTGAATTCTGTTCGAATGCTTTTGAATTTTTTTTAGTGCCATGCTGAGTTGGATTTCATTTCAATTCAATTAACACATATATGCAAGTCAATGGTGAGAACATCATTCGTCGTAGTCGTTCGTGTCATCCAGATGTTCGCCAAAATAAAAAAAAACGGTGCTTGTACGGCGCAACGAGGAAGCAACATCAGTTCTCGTAACCTTTTTGTAATTTCATTAAACCCTAATTAGCAATAAAACCGTTTATGACAAGGCTCCCCTAACTGGTTTACTGGTTTTGCTGCCTGATTGTAGGAAGCAGGGTATCACAGAATAAAGTCACTGTTTCTACTTTAGAATATGTACTCTGCTGGTCTTCATGATTCCAGTGAAGTAGAATAAATAAAAAGATTCCCCATACCTAATGAAGAGTCTCCTAGCGACGAGCTGGCGTGATTTTGATGATTATATTAATGACATGACAATTCTCGCCCTGATTTTGACGATAATGGGAATTTAAGAAGTTTCTGTGGAAGCGCGTAAATCATGTTAGAAATTGATTGGTTTCTCGTTATCATGAAACGGTGCAGAGCGAAGACTAAAATGTTTCGTTTTTGTTGCTTTTCTTGAAGGAAGAAATGTTTTGATATATTAGAGCGGGTAGAATATCTTAAGATTTGAACAAAATGTCATGAAGAAATGATTTTAGACGAATAAAATAGGAAAAATCGAAACTTGATTAAACACTAGACTGGTACTATTTCTTTTTTCTTTCTGAACCGAATGAAAAGTCACCCTTTCAGAAGCAATTATGTGTGTTCTGTTTACAAAGAATAAACTTGGTTTAATATTGAGACTAAGAAAGATGATAGATGAATCGATCTTCAGTAAATTGAAGCAACCCATGCATCAAATCAAGAAAAATAATATCCATTGCTGAAGACCAATCCGTTGCGTGCCGAAATTTATCTTTGAAATTTGCTGGACTTGATTGAAGCCGTGATATCGGCTGTATTTTATGCCGTCCAATAGCTGTTTGGTTTTGCCTTTCTCATATACTGCCCATACTTGCATATCAGTCCCATATTAAAAATCGGCATGTCGAGAAAAAGACGATCAAAATTTTATTTCCGAATTTTTTGATTTATTGTGCTACCTAATGCTAAATCATGGTATTATTACATGAAATATACACCTTTGCTATTCCAATATTGCAACAAATGAAATTATTGAAATTTGCATTGAATGCACGGAACGACCGAAATTAGCTCTGCGCCTAATTCGTATTACTGTTTTTGAATTAGTTGATTTTAACAACAAAATTTCCAAAATAACTATAAAATTAGTTAAAATTGAGAATTTACTTTGCTGAAAAAACTCTTATTTTTAGAGAATGTGTTTAGTTGGTGAATATCCTGGACACAAACCAGCAATATTTCAATCCAACACGAAATTCTCATTGACAACTAATTTTGTTATTAAAATCAGAAAATTTGTTTCTATTTATCTATCACCATCATTACTGAAGGACAGCACAAAGAAACCAAAACTGAAATGGGTATTATTAACAAGTTTATTAGCCAAAAACTCATGAGAAGTGTCAAAGCAAAACAATCCATTAAAAAGCTAAAAAGGACAGTCTTATTGAAACTGCTTGAAAATTGTTTTGATGTTTTTCGCATGTGTTCGATATATCTTTATTTAAATTTCTAAACCGATATGTAAAAATGTCGTAAACTGTTAGTGGAAATCGTATTTATTCAGAATTTGTGCGCACTTGAAGCGATTGTGCGTAATAATGTTTTTACGCGGAACAGTGAAGTGAATTTCGAATGTTTCACTCTAATTGTGATGAAGTTTTTTTGTATCTTCAAACCTTCCGAGCTGCGCCGTCCGGTGTAGTATTTGTATTCGGTTTTTGTTTTCCGAGTGCTCAAAGTTTTCAGTGAGAATGAAGAAAACAGTGATTAAGAAGACAAAAATTCAATACGATGTTTACGTTTCGTTTATGTCTTTTTCTCCAATACAACATCGTATTTATACCTGCCAATATAGAAAAGACAACCGCGTCTGAAATTTTTTCGGCAGCAGTGTGCCATCTAGTGGCTAGTAGTCATTACGGTGTTACCGTTTCGGTGACAGGGCGCCATATAGCTGCAGATTGCAGAAGCCAATTTAACCATTTATATTGGTTGAAAACAACATTATATTTCTTTAATTCAACTAAAAAATTAGTTGAATGGAAATGA
Source organism: Malaya genurostris (assembly GCF_030247185.1). Taxonomy (NCBI): domain Eukaryota; kingdom Metazoa; phylum Arthropoda; class Insecta; order Diptera; family Culicidae; genus Malaya; species Malaya genurostris. The sequence goes on along the minus strand of NC_080572.1, from coordinate 234,106,776 downwards.
AATGTGCCTTAGTTAAGAAATGACAGCACGTTTAATTTGTGAATTCAACTAAAAAAATAGTCATTTCAACAAATATTTTATTATTATTAGGGGAATGAGAATAAAAAATCTAAATCAGCAAAAGTAAGATTTTTTTAGTTGTCTCAAAAAATAACTAACTAAAATCAGCAAATCAACTAAATTTTTCGCGAAAATGCTGATTTCGGTCGTTCCGTGTGGGACTGATATGCGGGTACTTTGCATATGGGACAGACATGAGTTGATATTTTTTCACATTTCACTGTACAAACCCTCTACTTTTATTGCAATTTCTGAGAGTATATTGAGGATGGATTTCATTCCTCAAGCTAACTATAAATTGGCGGAATCGATATGGGACTGATATGTGAGTATGGGCAGTATAGAAAGGCTATGTAATCACTGTGAAAACTGCGATTTTTTAACCCAGGCCCGGAGGGTCGAGTGTCATATACCATTCAACGCAGTTCGTCGAGTATGCAAAATATCAATGTGTGTATGTAACAAAAATGTGCACTCGATTTTCTCGGAGCTTTGGCTGGACCGATTTTCACAAACTTAAATTCAAATGAAAGGTCTCTTGGTCCCATAGGTTCTTATTGAATTTTATCCGGTTGGAACGTTCGGTTCTGGAGTAACGGGGACAAATTGCGCAAATAAAATGAAGAAAAAGTGCACTCGATTTTCTCAGAGACCGCACAACCGATTTTCCTCAACTTAAATGCAAATGGAAGGCCATAGCCTGCTACTGCATTTCATGTGGATCCGACTTACGATTCCGGAGTTATGGACAAAATGAACTAAAGGTGCAAAATGAACTAAAAAGTGCTCTCGATTTTCTCAGAGACCGCTCTTCCGACAAGCTTAGATTCAAATGAATGGTCTTACAATGCCATATTACCCTACCGAATTTCATCCGAATACGACTTCCGGTTCCGGAATACAGGCTGATAAGTGTAAAAATTTCATTTTCAGGAACGTTTTTATATAAAATGACACAGAAAACTCGAGTCAAGTACTATAATAACATCCGTATAATTCTTGCGTAATTTTTTTCTTCTTAAAAATACTGTATTCTAATTTGTAATGAGTAACTTGTTTTCCCATTGAAATGTACTGTATTTCTTAAATCGAAAAATAGATACAATATTTTAAGTATTCGACATATCGATTTCTGATTTACTGAAATACTAAAATACAAACAACAATCGGTGAGTTGTTCATGACAAAAGGTCGATCCAATTGATTTGTTTCTTTCTCTCCTCCTTTTTACGGTCTTTTTATTGTTAATTTTTTTTTATCAGAGCGCGTAACAACAGTTTTACTAAAATTTGTTGATTTGAAACAAAATAAATATCATAAATATCCGTTTCTAAAAAAACAAACTTTTTTTTACATTTTTGTAATTTTGCCAAGTGCATGACGGATAACGGATAATGACGGATGATGATTATTCATTTTATTAAAGTTTTTATTGAGCTGAAAATATCTATTTCCATTGGGAAATAAAGTTCCTGAGTTTTATTCGAATCCAACTATCGGCTCCGGAGTTACAGGAGTTATGCAAAAATATGAAAATAAGTGCATTTACTTTACTCAGAGACATCTGAACCGATTATCACAAACTTAGATTCAAATGAAAGGTACAATTGTCCTATACAGTCCTATCAGTTCCTGAATTTTATTTTGATCTGACTTCCGGTTCCAGAGTTACAGGGTGATTAGTGCAAAAATTCTTCCACACTTTCCTCAGAGATGGTGTGACCGATTTCAATTAAAATGAAAGGTCTCATGGTTCCATACAAAACTTCCAAATATCATCCGGATTCGTTTTCCGGTTCCGGAATTATAGGGTGAAGTGTGTTAAAAAATGGATACCGTCACTTGAAGCGGCGAAACAAAACAAGTAAACATTTTGCCTTAAAACTATTCCAATCGGTAGCCATTGTCAATAGACAACCAAACTACTCTATTCTGGCTATGCTGGTTCTCGGTTTCTGATTCCGGAAGCTCCGGAAATAAAAAGTAAAATAATTTCTAAACCTGCCTCAGAACCATTCCAATTGGTAGTCATTGTCAGTAGACGGCCAAACATTCATTTGCTTTCCTTGTTCTTGGGTTTTTGATGAACGACCGGAGATTGTAGCTATAGACTCAAAAATGGACCCCAGTCACTTTGCTCGAACCAACTTCGATTATACCGCTTCCCAGATTCCGGTTTCGGAAGTACCTGCAATAGTGGAACTATTTTCGTTTGCTCAGATATGGGCTAACTGACTTAAGTACTGTTTCACTTTGTATATTATACAAGCTTTTGGACAACCCTTTTTGTTTTTTGAGAATCAAAGAAAATTATTTTGATGAATACCACACATTTATATATGAAAATATGTGAGATATGAGAAACGCATCATTACACCACAAGGTGGATTAAAACAGGTTTAATTATTTTTTTAAATAAAATACGTACTGCAGAATGCACTGTTCTCTAAAATTAGATGAACTGCACTGATTTTCGTAGAAAAAAAAACGAGTGTTAGTTATGTTATGTGCTAGTTGTTAGCCAATAGAACCGATTTCAGCTATACCCGAAATAGTACTCGAAAACTGAAAAACGGAACTCTCCTAATTTTTTCAGTATCAGCTGAGTCGATTTACACAAACTTAAACTTAAATTAAACAGGTTAACTTCTATAAAAATAGATTGTTTTTAACCTTTGTTCGGATTTCACTTCCGGTTCCGGAACAACTGGGTGAGGTGTGTTTAAGTGATTCAACCGTCATTTAAAGTGAAAATTCAAAAACGAACAATTCCTACCAACATTAGTCAAAATTGTTAAACAATGAAAAAGGTTATGCTAATGTATGCCCCAAACAAACTGTTTTATTCTTGTTCAATAGTCAACGAAAAGGTTTTTTTAAGAATTCCTTAGTACACCCAAACCTCCGTTTACGAACACTTTTTTCACGTTACCTCTTTTTACGAACCAAATCCCAAATAACGTAAACTTTTTTTACGAACCAACTTCGTAAAAAGAGGTTTTTGCATCCAATGAAAACAATTTCCGGCTCCATGGAAATTACTACAATATGGTTATTTTCGGAACGGGATTGATGAGTAGATGACGGAAAATGATGTTTGAAGTGGTTCGGAAATCCTAGATGGAGACTTCCGGTTTGACAATATTCCTTAAAAACCCTTACAATGTGGGTGTTTTCGAAACGGGATTGATGAGTAGATGACGGAAAATGATGTTTGAAGTGGTTCGGAAATCCAAGATGGCGACTTCCGGTTTGACAATATTCCTTAAAAACCTTTACAATGTAAATATTTTCGGACCGGAATTGATGAGTAGATGACGGAAAACGATATTTCTTAAAAGCCCTTACAATATGGGTATTTTCGAAACGGGATTGATGAGTAGATGACGGAAACGATGTTTGAAATGGTTCGGAAATCCAAGATGGCGACTTCCGGTTTATCGATATTGCTTAAAAACCTTTACAATATGAGTATTTTCGGAACGGGATTGATGAGTAGATGACGGAAAACGATGTTTGAAGTGGTTAGTTACGGTTTTAAATTTCGACATTCTAAATATTTATTAATATTGAGTCGAAAAGGTTCCTTTATCAGGAAGAAGAGATTGCCATACTGAAGAGGTTTCATCTAATTCGGAGAAAGTTGATCCTGCTAGTTTATCTGCTATTTATTTCTGGAATTTCTCATAAATGTTAGAAATTCAGTGTCATGTGGTTGTCTAACTGACTGACATTGTCATTGTGGTTGTTTGACTGACTGATATTGTAAGGGTTTTTAAGGAATATCGACAAACCGGAAGTCGGCATTTTGGATTTACAAACCACTTCAAACATCGTTTTTCGTCAACTACTCATCAATTCCGGTTCGAAAATACCCACATTGTAAAGATTTTTAGGAATATTGATAAACCGGAAGTCGCCATATTGGATTTCCAAACCACTTTTCTGTCAACTACTCATTACTCCCGTTCCGAAAATACCCGAAATGAAATGGATTTTGAACCGACCCCAAACATCATTTTCTTACACCCACTCATCACATCCGTTCCGAAAATGGCCATGTGATTGGGGGTTTCCACATTCTTTACACAAAACTTTTTTTACGAACCAAATCTCAAATAACGTAAACTTTTTTTACGAACTACCTCCATTTACGAATCCCCGTTTAGTTCGTAAATGGAGGTTTTGGTGTAATATCAATGAAGACATGAGTTTTTCTCATAGGAACGTAGTGAGCAGAGTTTTCAACGTAATTTCCCGTAATCTGACAAGTGTTAGATTTTTAGCCTTGCCACCTTTGAGCTAATTTTCGTAACAAATAAGATTCAATTATTTAGTATTAAGTATATTTCAATTGACGCCGGAGGGCCGAATGTCAGATGACAAATTGATTCAAATCGACGAACTGAGCAAATCTCTCTCTCTCTCTATATGTGTGTATGTGTCTAACCAAAATATGCACTCACTTTTCTCGGATATGTCTGAGCCGATTTTCACTAGCGTAGATTCGAATTAAAGGTCTTATGTTTCCATAGCCTGCTATTGAATTTCATCCCGATTCGACTTCCGGTTCCGGAGATACATTAGGCAAAAAAATGTGGGATATACTGGAACCGTCAATATACTGGAAACGGCTTAATCAATTTTCACAAGCCTAAGATTCAAATGAAATGTATTATAGTTCTTTAAAAAATTCTAGTACGGTTCAACCGGATCCGATTTCCGGTTACGGAACTGAAGCGCGATAAGTGGAAAATTTGAAATGTCATGAGTATTATTTCACAAACTATGGACAAAAACAGGTACGAATCCCATAAAGCTGACTGATAAATTCATGTAGAATTGTTAGTTTGTAGGTATATAAACTCAATTCGGCACTAATGGTCTTCCGTTTCTTGCTCCGGAAGCACCGAAAGTAGTTAAGAAAATCTCCAAAAGTAGAACTCATTTTGACTTATCAGCGATACTACCGGTACGTGCTGTTACGGAAAAAGAAAACACAACACACCTTTACTACCGATGCACACAGCGTGCTTCGTCTAATTTTATACGCGCTGTAAAGAAAAGCGAAAACTAACACCGAAGCTTGGGCTTGAAAACACAACCGAGCCCATCGCGTTAAATAAACTAGACTCACGGTGCGGTTATAAATGTCTGTTACTGGTGTGTGATTTAGGTAAATCTCGGTGCCGTGGTACTATTTATAATTACTGAAACTGAATCGATCAAAGACACCTCTGAAACTTCCATATCGTTCGCTTCACAGATTCAATGTTTGCCGAAAATACCCTATCAAATCGACATAAAAGGAATTGTGCGGCAATTAAAACCGAATAAAGGATCGTAAATAACGATTTATTTTTTATCACTATCAACGAGATATAGACCAATAGGGTAGACAGATGAGTAAAATTGAGAAAACATGAACTTGAAAGTATCACCAGAGGACTTGAACCTGCAATGTCCTTTTTACCGAGGAGCTACTCTGGCATGCGTGGGGGCATTCAAAAGCTTTCGTTTACAACGGGTACAGATAAATCGAGCTATGTGGGTTTTAAGGATTTATTTTGGGTTTTATGCAAAGAGACTAAAAGCCGACTTGAACACAGTTGTTATCATTCATCACCGTCAACAAGAAACAGGTGGGAAGGAAAAAAGATGAGTGAAATTGTGAGAAAATGAATGACTAGAGGAAGGACTCGAACCTACAACTTTCTTCTTACCGTGAAAATGCTAAATATGTTCTACTTCAATTTCAGAAAGAACTGAATATAATACTACTCAAATGTTCAGAAAAATACGCAATGAACCATACGTTAATTCTAAATTTTGTAGCGATGACCTGTATTTTCTGCACACCAATCCAATGTAATTAGTTGTTTGAAAAGCTTAGAATAATATTTCAACTGATTCTTTATGGTGCGGATTCGTTTGAAACAATTTGAAAAATTTCCATCAAATCGATCAAAATGATGCAAAAATCTTAAGCTGGAGGTTAGAAAAGTTGTAATTTCACTGCTAGGTGCATTAGGTACGATAATCTACTACAAAACGCTGAGTCTTGATACACCACTACTATTTCGGTGCACTTTAAATTCTGTTTGCACCGAATAGGACAAATATGCGAGCATCTCTGCGAGAGACCGAAAAAGTTGATATTTACTCATTCTGAACAATATTGCTATTACTGTGGAAGCTCTTGACATAATAGTAAGCAAAGAATTCAATTACTTTCTCTTCTTTCAATAACTCTGTAATTTTCACGTTTACTTATTTTCGTTTTTCTAACAATACTAGATATGTTACGAATATTTGTATAATAACGTAGATATAATCGAAAGAGAAGGTTAACAAAGAGAATTTGTCAATTGCTTCTAAGCCCGTTTGAAATGTTTACGTCGATCTGTAGGACTGATATGCGAGTATGGACAGTACAGTAATATTGCAACAATTAGATGGATTTTATAGAGCATATCAATGCATCACAGGAAGGGGTTCTTGTTAGTGAATTTCTGGAAAATATTATCATGTGTTTATTGCTCTGGGTAGCCGGCTACCGAGAACCCGTTGCTTACTACTAAAATTCGATGTAAGCAAGGACTACCTTCCGAAACCCGAAACACTCCGGTCGGTTGGGCGAAATGTGATTGGGAGCGGCAAACAAAATCTTCGGCGGGATCTTCTTTTTTCTCATGAATCCGATCCGCCAGTAGTGAAATGGAGGGGACGCTAAACCAATCTCCCCCCTAAAATACGACGGCAAATCATATTTCGCCTTGGGCGCACATTTTTCTCGGGACGACACTACCACTACTGAGTAATATAAAATATTCGCGATTGAGTTTGCTGTAGAACAATTTTAGATTTTCAGAATCACAGGATAGACATTCAAATTTTTCACGCATTCCATATGCACTACACGGTTGCAGGAATCCAAACATTCGTTTAAATCATCTTCAGATTTAATTGTCTTGGCACAACAACTACAATCCTTTTTCGTTATAATTAACGCTCGAATTTTTTTAAGAAAAAGATTGTGTAAAAATAAAAAAAAATACAGTACATCGACTTTGAAAAGTACATTTTGACGTATGCATTTCATTTAATAATAGCACATAAAAAACAAGAGCGAATAATATTCTCTCTCCAACCGCCAAAGCTAACAGACCGGAAAGTAAAACAGGCTTGTGAATTTGAGCGCGAACGCGAAAAATTTTCTGTAAATCTGAAGCTATAGTGTTGAAGGTGTATAATAGTGGCTGTAACGGATACGCAATTAAATTTCCTAAACTCCATAATTTTTGATTTCTCTTAGATATTAAGGCTATTGATAGTATTGAAAATTCGCTTGAATACAGACTGCAGTGCACAGTGTGATTTATGATAGTTGAAGAAGATGATTCAGATGGCAGTGCTCCTGAAATAGAGGGAACAGACGCCATCTTGAAAGAAAAACGTAAGTTTATGAAAAGCGTTACTGACCAACAATGTGAAGATCAATCTAAAGAAAAACGTATCAAAATAAATATACCGCTTAAAAAACAAAACCAATTACGTAGCATCATGAAAAGACAGAAAGAATCCGATCAGAATCGAGATTCGCTGATGAAAATTCCGGATAATACAACTGTCCCGGAAGGTTCTGGAAAAAAGACAAAAAAACACAAAGACAAGACTATCAACGAAAAATGGGAAAAAAATACGATTTACTCAACATTTATAATTGAACGCATTAAACCTAATGGTTCCGACGACACAAATAATAAAGAAAGCAAAGAAAAATTTCCACACCCAATGGAAGTTGCTAAAATGTTACACAACATTGGGATTAAAAAATACTCAGAACTCAAACCAGCCGGCAGAGGACGAATGCAAATCACATTTGAAAAGCCAAGAGATGCAGAGCAACTCATAAACTCTAAACTACTCAAAGAAAATTTTGGATATACTTTTTTCGTACCGACTCGTTTCAAAGAGACAATCGGAGTAATACGTAACGTTCCCCCCACATTAACTGAAGAGGAAATATTAAAAAATATTGAATGTGAAAATATTGTTTCTAAGATAGAAAGAATCAAGAAACTCTCTGATAACTCCTTAAAACCTACTTACTCTGTAAAAATTTTTGTTCAGGGCCAAGAACTACCAAAAACCGTAAAAATCTATGGAATTAACTCATATTGTGAACCATACATTTTCCCACTCAAAATCTGCACAAACTGTTGGCGCTATGGACACAGAAACAAATTTTGTAAATCAAACACACCAAAATGCTGCAAATGTGGCTACGACCACCAAGAAGACGAATGTACAACAAATGACATAACTTGTATAAACTGTAAAGGCACACATAAAGCATCAGACAAAAATTGCCCAGAACGACATCGTCAAGATAAAATCAGAACAGACATGGCAGTAAACAAAACCAGTTTTTTCGAAGCTTCTAAGAAATATCCAAAGAACAACAATATTCAACACAGAATTGATTCATTACGTGACTTCCCATTACTAGAAAATCCTCCAAACAGTATACAGCAAAATCTACCTAACCAGCAAGAGACACAGAAAGACAATCCATCAACTAGCACACATCCAATACCAGATAAAATACCAAATAGTCCAAACACACGCAAGCCCAATCCATACCAAATTTCAGATACCGAAGCATTAGTGAATCAGATAAAAATAGAACTGATTCAACAATTCGATTTGAACAACATAATGGCAAAAATAAAAAATATACAAAGCCTAATTATACAAAACATCAACAAAACAGACACAATAGAACAAGACTTACTACTGATAAACATTAATAACCAGCTTAACGATATATTGAACCCAATACAACCCATTTCAAATTAATAGTAAACCATCTAAACTTTATATTAACTACACGAAAAAAAAGCCCCAAAATTTTTTTAATAAATCATGATGTGTCCAAAACTAAACAGAAATCTAACAATAATACAAAATAATGTCACAAGTATTAGACCCACAGACACTAGAGAACTAATTAAAGAATACCTAAAAAGGGGTAATGTAGATATAGCAATATTAAGCGAAATATGGCTAAAACCAGATGAAAAAATCAAGTTCCCTGGCTATGATTTCATTACAGAAGTCAGACCGCTAGGTTATGGAGGGGTAGGCCTTCTCATAAAAAAAGACATAATCACCAAAAAACTTTTATTACCGAACCTACATCCAATAGAGATTATAGCTGTAGAAACAACAAATACCACCCCCCAACTACAAATATTATCAGTATACATACCACCCTCACCAATCAGCGTCAATGAAATCAGGTCCCCGTTCAAAAAACTATTAGATATAATTGATAACCTAAAAGGATATACAATATTAGCAGGAGACTTTAATGCACATAACCAAATATGGAATCCACACCAACAAAATTGTCCCAGAGGAGAAATGATCGAACATCTTATTGAAAATCGGGATCTCGTCCTACTGAACGATGGCTCTAATACTTTAATAAAAGCACCAAACACCACTCCTTCTTCGATAGACCTAACATTAGCGACGACTAATATAGCAGGAAGAATTCAATGGTATATAATTAAAGAAGATTTCAACAGCAATCATAGAGTCATAAAAATGGAAATAGAAAACATAATACCAAAACCATCTCCAATACCTCAAATAAACAAAAAACAAGTCATCACAAAATTAAACCAATTGCAGCCCCAAATGATCCACACACCGGAAGACATTCTTCCAATATTAAATGAAAATATAGAATCATCCAAATACTATCCAAACAGAAACAAAACACCAAAAACATGGTGGACCACAGATATACAACATCTATTGCATCAAAAAAATAACAAACTAAAAGAGTTCTTCAAACATAAATCCATAGAGAACCTTCTATCCTTCAAAAAAGCACGTGCAACATTGAAAAAAGCGATACGATCTGAAAAAAGAAAATCATGGAGTTCACTAATAAATTCAATCGATTCACAAATGGACCAAAAGCAATTATGGAATACAGTGAAAATGATCAACACTGGAAGACCTTCTAACAATAATCAAGCTTTACTTAGCAATAAACAAATAGCAAATGATTTCATGAATCTAAATTTCCCAGCGATCAATAAAGAAATAGAATACACCCCAAAATCAGTAACAAATCATATTTGCATAAATTTTCATGAAATTATTAAAATTATTAATTTAAAAAACGATCACTCAACCCCCGGTACAGATAATTTCTCCTTTTACATGTTCAAAAACCTAAACCTACCCCTACAAGTACACTTAATAGAACTGTTAAATAAAGTCCTCATAACATGTAATATACCGGAGGAATGGAGATCAATCAGAATTATACCTCTATTAAAACCAGGAAAAGACCAATTCGAAACCTCGTCTTACAGACCGTTAGCAATGATAAGTATATTATTAAAAATAATCAATAGCACAGTAAAACTAAAGCTAACAGATATACTAATTAAGAAAAATACAATACCCATCAATTCTTTTGGATTTAAACAACATACATCTGCCATCAACTGTGTAAATACCATAGTCTCAAAAATACACCAAGCAAAAAGAGAAGGACTAGTGATAATAACAACCTTTCTAGATCTCAGTAAAGCATTTGATAATGTAGATGTTGAACTGTTACTAAAAACACTAGAACAAGAAAGTATACCCAACGAGATAATCAATTGGATATACGAATATCTGAAGAACAGAAAAATGATATTAACACTAACTGACGGAACGATAATAGAGAAAAACACTAATAAAGGTCTACCGCAAGGCTGTCCTCTCTCTCCCATACTTTTCAACATATACACTAAAATTATACATTCCATAGCCAACGGAGACGAAGAAATAATTCAATTCGCGGACGACTTTACAGCCATCACAACAGGAATCAATGTCGCATCAGCTGCTAATAAAATGTCCACATTTCTCACGAAGTTATCGTTCGCATTTAAAAACATTGGGATGCATATAAATCCAACAAAATCCGCATCAATAATCTACACTAGAAAATATGATCCTGAAATTAGCATTAAAATAGAAAATAGCTCAGTTCCGGTAGTAGCATACCACAGAATACTAGGAATATACATTGACCACAAACTAACTTACAAAAATCACATAACAAGTACAATAGCTAAAGCAAAAAACAAAATAAATATAATCAAAATGATTACCAAAAGAAGAAACGGTGCTCACCCAGAACAAGCTCTAAGAATCTCAAATGCAATAGTCCGACCTCACCTCGATTACGGTTTATCGATTATAGCAGCAGCTCCCAAAACTATATTCTCTAAACTAGAATCAGTGCATCACTTAGCAATACGAACTTCAATGAGATTACTACCATCCACACCTAATCATGTAATACTTTACGAGGCAGGTGAATTGCCGCTCAAAATGAGGGCGGAATACATCACAATGAAAGAAATATCAAAAACAATATATTACAAAAATAGTTCAACACTTGACTCTTTACACAGTATAATTGCATTAGAACATCTACCACAACATATATCTTATCTCGAAAAAGTTGCAGCACTCAACAACTATCACCTCTATCAATTAAACAAGCCAACTAATCCCATAAACAACAGTAATGATAATAAGAACAAACTTATAATAAAAACCGAAATAAAAGGACTAAGTAAAATGAACCTTCCTATAAAAACACAAAGGGATATAGTCAAAAGCATGATAATGAATAACTACACAAATTTCTACCACATATACACAGACGGTTCCAAAATCCAAGATAATGTGGGATATGGATACTACGACCCTCAAAAAAAGATTTCGTACAGTGGAAGACTTAAACCAGGTTTTACCATAATGAACGCGGAAATAGTCGCTATCATAACAGCATTAGAGTACGCAATAATTCAGAAAACAAATAAATTGGTTATATTCACAGACTCAAAAAGTGCATGTCAATCACTAAAAAATCAAGACAATAGACATAACTATCTTATCACAGAATTCAAAAATATAACATTAGATTACAACATTGAAAAAATAATTGTTCAGTGGATCCCGAGTCACATAGATCTGATAGAAAATGATAGAGCAGATCATGCAGCAAAATTAGGCACTACTAGAAACACTATAGAAAACTACAATCTCACATTAACAGACCTCCAATCAGCAGTTAAAACAGAACTTTGGCAAATATGGCAAGATAAATACAGTAATATATCTGAGGAAAAAGGACGATTCCATTTTGAACATTCCAAATTAGTATCACCAAAGCCTTGGTTCAAACAATCATGGCTTAAAAATCATCATCTCACCACATCAGAAACAATAGTCTTATCTAGAATTAGAACAGGTCATACAACAACCAAAGAGAAACTTGCGCAATGGAATTACTTACCAAACGACCGCTGCGAATACTGCAATGTTACTGAAGACCTGAATCACATTCTGTACAACTGCAGTCAGTTCGATATAATTAGAGTTTGCTTTCCAGTATTACATAACAAAAAAACACTTAGCGAAATCCTCTCACAAAAAAAAACGAATGAACAACTGCAAATAGTCGAATATCTAAGAGCAATAAAAAAACATGTTTGAGTTGTCAATAAAACTATAAAAAAAAACAAAAGAAAATCGAACTCAACGACTACCCGATTACAGCCGCTATAAAAAAAAAATACACATCATAAATCATCATCACAGTACAGCATCAGATCCGAATCGATTAGTTTAGCAACACAACTAAAAATAACACAAGACCTGGCTTTATGGACCGACAGGTCTGAGCCAAACAGAGAGAGAAAAAAAAAAAAGAGCGAATAATTATCAGAGGGTTTATTTTCATAATCTGAATGAATATAGTGATTTTGATTGAGTGTACTCTTTCTTTTTGGTAGTGACAATTTTCTTTTCTTTTAAATCAACAAAATTTTGAAGTTTTTGTTATGCGCTCTGAACATGGATGAACAATGAAAAAAAACATGATGAAAAGCGCCCGTGTTGGCGGTTCAATGCATAAGGGCGCCGGTCTTACAAGCCAGTTGTCGTATGTTCGATTCCCGACCTGAAAGGATTTTTAGTGTCAATAGGATCGTAGTACGAGCCATGCAACGATTATGTACGCTAAGAAAGAGAATTCCAAGAAAATTGCTAAGAAATTCCACAAAAGGAATGTAATGCTAGGACTTTGTTTGATGATGAAAAGAAGAAAAAGAGACAAATCCATTTTTTGTTTACATGTTTTTATATTCGTTAAGCTGTTTTATTCGTTTTTCACGCTGCAAATCGAAACTCGATGCGTTAAAGATTTAAAATTCTGTATTAATTAAAGTACACTTAAGGGTAAAAATCATTACGTAGTATTTGGGTTAAATTTACAGTACAATACGATAAATCACAGTCGGATACGTGCGTTAGTTATACTTGAATCTGATAACGAAGACAGTGAAATGCAGATGGTGCTTCGATCGGTTGAAATCGTTTGATTTTGGGCGGTAAATTATCAGTGTCAGTCACTTGAACAATAGCACTTTTAGCACTTTTTACTAATCAAAGTACACTTGTCACAGAATAACTGTTTCGACCAACTATTTTACTATACGTTATGATAAATGAAGAATTTTCATTTTAAATTTCCCGCGCTTGTCTAATTTTATTCTCTCAACGTTGGCAACACTTTTATACACATTCTGTCAAGTTTTGAAACATATCGTACGATTAGTTTTTGTTTGGCGTCTATACAAAGAAGATGAAAAATTTTCATGTGGCGATTTTTATAATGGATGAAAATTTAGAACAACGTGCGTGCATCAAATTTTGTGTTGCAAATGGATTTAAGTGTTCCGAAACGTTGAAAATGTTAGAAAAGGCCTTTGGTGAATCGTATCTAGGAAAAACAAAGGCATACGAGTGGTATAAACGCTTCAAAGGTGGTCGTACAAGCTTGGATCATGATGAGATCCCTGGCCGCCCAACAACATCTGTTACTGAAGAAAACATTGAATCGGCGAAGCAAATCGTGTTGCAAAATCGTTCTGTACCGATTAGAGAGATTGCTGTGTTGTTGGGCATCTCTTATGGATCAGCCGAACACATTTTAACTGATGTTTTGGGTTTGAAATGCGTCGCTTCTCGGCTGGTGCCAAAAAAGCTGAATTTCATTCAAAAACAGCGTCGTGTGTGCGTTGGTTGTGTCGCAGTTTGTGGCCAAAAACTCAACCAATATCATCAACCAAGCATCGTACTCTCCAGATATGGCCCCGTGTGACTTTTTACTCTTCCCCAGACTCAAATTGCCATTGCGGGGAACGCGTTTTGAGACCATAGAGACCATAAAAGAGAATTCGCTGCGTGAACTAAAGGCCATACCTTCGGCGGCCTATTAAACTTGTATGGAAAATTGGATCAAGCGTTGGCATGCATGTATTGCCGCAGGAGGAGAAGTACTTTGAAGGCGATAATAAAGAAATTATTAAAAATTGAAGTTTTGCGTTTTTAAATAATATTCCGGTTCTTTTTTGATCATAAGGTAAATTGTTTCACACACATTGTAATTAGACATTTTTGAGAGCGACACTTGAGCACCAGCTCTCCTCGATTTCACAGACTTGAATGACAGTAGAAGATACTGCGCCCCAGTTGATAGCTAATGAAATATCTGGAATTGAGTTACGAAATGACAGGTATTAAAAACTGGGTAGAAATGATGATATATTTGGAAAAACTAGTTTAGAGTGTAATGTTCACATGTGCAAAATATCGTAGCAATCTGTGAAGTCGTTATCGAGTTGGCGTCCAAGTAACAACAACAAATTTTGTGCACGGTTGTGGATAATCAAGGTCAGTCCTAGAGGTGGATCGTGAAACAGTTAGGATTTGACAATTCACCTGTGCTCCATATGGTTAAATCGTTCAAGGAGACTCAGACAACCCCGCTGCGAGCTGGTAGCGAAGAATTGCAATTCTATGAACTCAAGGAAGATGAAGATGTCTGGTTCATTCAATAGGCAATGAAACGAGTCGGACTTCATGTCTTCAAGTTGTATTTTTTCAAGTACAGTCCTTTTCCGTTTTAAAGCATACAGTGTAAGTGTGAACGGTTACTAAGTAGCATAAACAAACTCGAATCGAATCACTGGGTTATTTTATAGTCCTTCATTCTGTTGAGAAATCATAAACAAGTTCACAAAGATTGATATCATAGTAGAGATGCAATTATGGAGTGTCTTTTTTCACAGCAAATATTGAAAGTTTCAACTTCAAAATCGCATTAAATTTACGACAATAATAGCCAACTGTATCTATTTATAGCTCCTTGGCAGGTTTCCAGCACCCGTTTCACGGTAACTGTAATATGGTGTAAGTGTTTATTGTATGCCAAAGTCGTTTCACAGTGTTTCCCAGGAAGCCAAAGCGCGTTTTCCGTTATCACACACTCACGTATCGAGTAATAAAACAAACATCAACAAATGTCGCTATCTTGGTTTGACGACATAAGTTCATTGATCCATAACGTGAACGGTGGAACCCGTGGGGGAGGAACCAGAACTTAATGGCATCCCATCAAAACCGTACCAGCTGTTGGTCGCAGTTTTTAATTGGCTTCTGCAGAATTAAAAATTCTTTGAGTGTTCAATTTTTTTCGAACCATCTTTCATGTCCATAAGGACGATGATGATTGACACCAACGTGACGAGGGTCAGGACGGGGTTCCACTGGAAGCACAAAACCCCGTCTCAAACCCACAAACGGCGTGTGGTGGAAAAACAGGTGCGATGTGTGGACGCAGTCGTGCGCTTGCCAGCAGCAGCCAGTTTGACCAGCAGGATTCGCTCAACTCTCGGTTATTGGAGTGCTTTCCTGCATGAAAACTATCGCAAAATATACTAACAGTACCCACTTCATGCGGAACGAAATGATGAGGTCTCGAAACAGTGGAAAAGTATGACGAAAGTACACGTATTAACACATTGTATTTATAATGTACCATGCGCAGTAGCGACCTATAGTAGTGTGGTAAGAGTTTGTGAACTTGCCGAAGTGGAACTGTAAGGTTACCTCGTTTGGGTTTGACGTGGTAATTTGATTACTCGTATCGGAACAAGGTCCTGAACGAAACGAAGCTCGCTTGACTTGACGGTCAATGCTCAACGCTGGGAAGCGGTTAAATTACCATTCGTTTACATTATTGATGAATTTCAGACAACGAGCTTTCATTTTAAATTTGAGGTTTAATCAATTTACTCATACAGTAGCTCGGAGATAAAACGAAATGACAAATTAATGATTGCGTGAATGGCACGACAGTCTCCTTTAATATGGAGTGCCCTTTCACAACCGACATTTTTGTTCTGTTTGTTTGTTCATTATTCGATAATTACTTGGAGAATAGAATTGAGAGGATCGACTTGCACAATATGAAAATTTAGCCCTCAGAAGATTTTGGTACTCATCACATTTGTTATGAATAGAGTTGGGAGTCAATTTTGAGTCGAACATTCACTATTGTATGCTAATAGTAGAAATGTTCTACAATTGATGAACTCTAATTTAGGCAAAGTTACGAACGAAATATGACTCAATTCGTCAAAAACCTGATGTATTGGAATTCATGTTTATATATTAGGGGGCCAATATTTTTGGGTCATCTCTTATTTCGTTAAGTGGTGGTGCTTAAATGTTTAAGCATTTCAAAAAAATCCGTATGCAAAATTTGAGATAAATCGGATATGAGTAAAGTGGTGCACCCGGAGGTCAAAGTTTGAAAATTATCGATCTTGAAAAATCACCACAGAGGAGGTACATGAAATTTTTGAAACAGAAAATTTTGTTTTGATGCCAATAGTCTTAGAATTGCACAAAACGTCGAGATTTGTTTATTTGGAACAGGGAAAAGCCCGAAGGAGTTAGTTTCTGTCAAACTTGCTCTCCAACAGGCATAAAACCTCCTCTTCATTTGCATCAACAGATTACAATCATCCAAATGATACATTTCACTGAAACATAGTGTTTCTAAACTAACTAAAACTAAAACTAAAACTAATTAGGTAGTAACCCTAGGAACAATTTCTTGACAACCTTTTTGTGATAGATTAAAGTCGAATTAATTGGAACAGTGATTGAATATTCGGCACATGCTGACAAAAGGCTCGTTCCCAAGTAGCACATGTAACATGTCCATAAAAATGAAACAGATGCTGCATAATGGTCGCATGACAAACACGACGAAACAAGTCGTATTATGATTGTTACAATGGAGTCGAAATAGTGTTACGAATTGACATCACATCATACTAAGTTACAATAAGTTCCAACGTAACTAACTCTCCCGACGTGCTCGCATTGACTGTTTTTTGTCGCCAAATGGTCACCGTAACAAAAGTTAAGTAATGATTTCATATCGGCTACCGTATTCGTTGTGATGCAACAAAGAAATACAATTACAGTGTCGGTTGAAAGCTTTCGTATATTATCCCGGACAATAATATTAAATCAATAAGTAGAATAAGTAGAAAATTTCTTCAGTTTAAAAATTGGCTATAGTTAAATCTGCGCTTATACGCAAATTTTTTGCGGTACATGTGCGAAGCAAAATTGTTTCGTTTTGGGAAGTACATTCGCACTAGCAGAGAGAATATTTCTACACTTTGTCACGGCAGAGTATGCATGCAAAAACTTATGCCAATGGCTACCATTATGACCAGGGAATGAAATATTTATTAAATTTGAAAAAAAAAAGTGCAATTTTTAATTATTGCGATTGGTCAACTGTTTAAATTTTGGTATATGAAAAACTAATATTAATAACAAAAACGTGATTAATCCACCTAGCAGTGAGATGATACCTTTTTTTTATCAATACGCATGTGTTTTTGCATAGATATTCTTAGGTGTTTTAGTTCTCATGCCATTATTTTAATTATCGTCGTTTTAAACGGCAAATTGAGATTTTAATCACTCATTACCCTGTAATGCCGAAACTGCAAAACATATCGAATTTCAATCTTAGCGTGTGACAATCGATTGAACATTCCATGAGATGCCGAAGTAAGTTCCACTTTAGAGTTTTTCGTCATTATTTATGGTACTTCCAGAGCCGGTATTCAGGAATTAGCATAGCCCAAAATGATTCGAATGGCCATAAATTATTACGCCAAACAATTTACATGAAATTTATAAACTCATCATCTGTAATTCCAGAATCGGATAAAATTCACCAATTTTGTATGGGACCTTAAGTCCTGTAATATTTGTTTTTGAAGTTTGATTTGGTCTTTTTTGAGAAAATGATTGAGCTTTGAGAATCGATTCGATACTGGAACCGGAATTCTAAAATCGGTGTAGCCGAAATCAGTTAAATTCACCTGAGCAGTGTGTAGACATCTTTGAGAAATTGTAGTGCGAATTAAAATTTGGGGGTACATTCCGAATCCAAAAACGAATACCGCTCAAACTGAAATAAATTTATTTGGTAATCGACTATCCAAATCTGCAAACCCGATAAACCTGATTAATTTATGTGAAATGGACATTTTTATACTAATCACCCTGCATTTCCTAAACCAGAAGTCGGATCTGACTAAAAAGTAAGAGGTTTTATAGGATTTTAAGACCTCTCATTTGAATCATAGATGATTCTTAGATTTCATTTGAATCTTAGATCGGTTCAGCCATCTACGAGAAAAATTAATTGCATTATTTTAATTTCGTTTCACATATCATCCTGTGGTTCCGCAATCAGAAGTCGGATCCAAACGTAATTCAGGAACCTTGTTTGGGAGTACACTACTTTTCATATGAATCTGAGTTTGTAGAAAACGGTTTGGCCATCTCCGAGAAAATTGAGTGAAATTATTTGTCACAAACGCATTTGCTGATCTCGACGAACTGAGTCGTATGGTATATGGAAGTCATGTTCTTCCATCATTTATTGCTGTAAATAGTTTAAATCAATATAATTATGGAATTACTTCCAACTCGATAATGCTGGTATCATCTGGTTTACATATTTATTTATTTATTTATTTATTTATTTATTTACATGTGCCATATTCGAACGATTATGTTGCCAAAAACGAACCGTGCTAAAATCGGTCCGAGGCAAGTTGTCATGAAAAAGGATACTGTACACAGTCTTTTTGGTACTTAGAAACAATTGTATGTAACAGTATAAAAAATCGTGTTTCATGTTGCTCCCAAGCATTGCTTTTTCATACAGCGCTCAAAATTCCTTCTACTGGAATAAGGCTTACACAAAAATATCGATATCTCCGTTAAAAATGGACGGATTTTAACAATCTATGGCTTGTTGGATAGCTATTACCGTGCGGAATCTAAGTCTGAAAATATATTCTGTTTTCAAGGTCAATTGTGACAAATACTGTCAAAAAACTGAAAATTTTGACATAAAACTTCGTATAACTCAAAAAGTAAACATCCGATCTCAAAACCATTCAATAGCGTTCTGGGTGACGGGGAGACCTTTCATTTGCGACCAGTTTGATCAAAATCGGTCCAGCCATCTCTGAGATCTCGACCTCTTAGTTGACAACACACACACACACACACAGACATTTGCTCAGTTCGTCGAGCTGAATTGATTGGTATATGTCATTCGGCCCTCCGGGCCTCGGAAAAATTTTCGAAAGTTTGAGCGAATTCTATACCTATTTTTTATATATATAAAAATAGGTAAAAAAGGTAAAAACTCTATCTGAACACATTTCGACTTTGTAGCTGTAAATTTCATATGACAGGAATAAAAATATGAATATTATTTTGTATGTCGATGTAGTACATTTTGTATGTCGATGTAGATGTAGAAATTGGTTATTACCATGAGGACATCATTTGCTTCCGCAATTCTGAGATTTTTGTGTAGGGAAAATTCTAAACCTACTTGTATTGTGTAATGGGGAAAAGGAACTTATATACTAACTAATACAGAGAGCGAATCGATTCAATTTAAGATTGCATCGATTTTTGTCGGAATTTGTGTAACTCATTAGTACTAAACCAGGGAGGACGCTTCAAAAGCATTTTCAGAATTTTATTCTGAATCCTTTGAAGCGTTTTCTTCCTGGTGGAACGACAACTTGACCAAATTGGTACTGCATAAAGCATGGGTGGTCTGAAAATTTGTTTATAAATTTACCATTTGTTTTTTAGACAGAGCTTAGAATTTCTGTTTATAAGAGGATATAAACATTTATTATATTGCATCCGATTTGAAATACTTCAAAAAGTGATGAAGTCGAATTCATTCGGATGATCATTTGAAAAAGTTGATCTTGTAGGTAGATTATTTTATTTTCAGTTATATCGCCTAAATCGACTTCATTTAAAGAAGCAAATGGCATTTAAGGAATATTGGTAGGTAGACTGCCATTAGAAGAAGATGATTTGGCCGATCTACCTATTAATAAATTGTTTTCGTTAGAAGATGAACTGCAAGGCGTTCCTGTGTTTTGATTATTTACATTAGAAGAATTAAGTGGTAGATTTCTACCTGCTACACTAGCGTAACTGACATTAGAAGAAGATGATGACGAGGTCGATCTACCTGTCAATAAATTGTTAGAAGACGAATTGGAAGGCGTACCTGTTTTTTGTTTTAAATTCGAAGAAATAAGTGCCTTAGAAGAATTAGGCGTGGCATTTGTAACGGTTTTTACCTTTTTATATATATATAAAAAATAGGTATAGAATTCGCTCAAACTTTCGAAAAATTTTCCGAGGCCCCCAATCAATTCAGCTCGACGAACTGAGCAAATGTCTGTGTGTGTGTGTGTGTGTGTGTCTGTATGTGTGTTGACAACTAAGAGGTCGAGATCTCAGAGATGGCTGGACCGATTTTGATCAAACTAGTCGCAAATGAAAGGTCTCCCCGTCACCCAGAACGCTATTGAATGGTTTTGAGATCGGATGTTTACTTTTTGAGTTATACGAAGTTTTATGTCAAAATTTTCAGTTTTTTGACAATATCTGTCACAATTGACCTTGAAAACAGAATATGTTTCCAGACTTAGATTCCGCACGGTAATAGCTATCCAACAAGCCATAGATTGTTAAAATCCGTCCATTTTTAACGGAGATATCGATTTTTTTGTGTAAGCGACTTTTCCCCCATATTCCAGCAGTAGAAGTTCTGAGCGCTGTATGGCAAAGAAAGGCTTATGAGCAACGTAAAACACGATTTTTTATACTGTTACATACAATAGTTTCTAAGTACCAAAAAGACTGTGAACAGCATTATTTTTCATGACATTTTGCCTCGGACCAATTTTAGCACGGTTCGTTTTTGGCAACATAATCGTTCGAATATGACATATTGGAAAGATGGCAGTACTTCCGAATTCTGAACAATTTCATAATTATATTGATTCAAACTGCTTACAGCAATAAATGCTGGAAGAACAAAACACCCATATACCATTTGAATCAGTTCGTCGAGATCAGCAAATGCGTATGTGACAAATAATTTCACTCAATTTTTTAACTTATTTTCGAAGATGACTCAACCGTTTTCTACAAACTCAGATTCATATGAATATTCGTATGCTCCTAAACAAGGTTCCTGAATTATGTTTGGATCCGACTTCTGGTTCCGGAACTACAGGATGATATGTGAAACGAAATTAAAATTGTGTAACTTATTTTCCTCGTAGATGGCTGAACCGATCTAAGATTCAAATGATATCTAAGAATCATCTAAGATTTGCTGATTTGAATAGTCGACAACCAAATAAACTTATTTCAGTTTTAGTGATATTCAGTTTTCGATTCGGAAGGCACCCAACAATTTAACTCGTACTACGATTTCTCAAAGATGTCTATACTGATTTTTAAACATATTGAAACAAATGTAAACTAATCAGGTGAATTTGTCTGACTTCGGCTACACCAATTTTCGAATTCCGGCTCCAGTATCGAATCGTTTCTCAAAGCTCAATCGTTTTCGCAAATAAAGCCAAATCGAATTTCAGAAAAAAATTCAAATTAAAATAAACTTATAGTCCCACACAAAATTAATTAATTTTATTCAATGCTGACTTCCGATCCTGGAATTACAGGAGGATGAATTTTTAAAATTCAAACCGATATAGAAGATGATAATCCCGAAAAGCTTAAAAGTTGGACTCGAAACTATTGCAATTTATTCGTCATATGGCCATACGAATCGGTTTGGTTTATGCTGGTTCCTGAATACCGGCTCTGGAAGTACCTTAAATTACCGTAAATTCTAAACTGGAACTCACTTCGACATATCATGAAAAGTTTAATCGATTGTAACCATTTTAGATAGAGTAATGAGTGATTAAAATGTCAAATTGCAGCTTAAAACGACGGTCATTAAAATAATGTCATGAAAACCGAGGAATATTCATGAAAAAACACATGCGGATTGATAAAAAAAAGGTATCATCTCACTGATAGGTGGATTAAGCACGTTTTTGATTTTCAGGTATGTTCTGTAAATTTAAGGTCGTTGATTTGACTTGTTGTCTAAGCGAACGAGCGTTTAAAATTTTTTCCATGACAAGACATTTCAAATAATTGGATTTATGATTTCCATCACAATTTGAAAATGAAAATTCATCAGTGGTTTCATTCATTGGACAAACGTCTTTCGAATGCGATTTACCACAATCCTAGCACCGTATATCCATATGACAATTTTTGGTTCCATGGACGAAGCCTTGGCAACGATGACATTGCGTTAAGTTTGCAATACGATTATGCCGTTTATAATGTTCCCAATGAATTTTAATGTGGGAAATGAAACGTACTTTTCCTAAAGTTTTCAAATTGTTTACATCACTTCGATTGAAGTGTATTAGGTAAAGTTCATGGGAAATTCCAGAGCGTGGTTTAGAAGTACCATTCGCTCTTTTTTTCATGAATATTACTTGGAAAGGGGCAAAACCAAGCAATTCTTTTAGTTCATTTTTAATTTCATCAGTATTTTTATCATTTGATAAGCCTTTCAAGACAGCCTTGAAGGGTCTGTCTGATTTTATATCATATGAATAAAATTTTTGAAGTTTCTCGGACAGATATCGAATAAGACGTTCGTAATCTTCTAATCCATCAACTTAGACTCGATATTCTCCTCTTCGTCCGATTTGAAATGAGACTTTTACTTCCGGGAGAAAAATAGAAAGCTCAATCCGGAATGCTTTGAAGTCGGAAATCATCACCGTCACTGATGGCATAGATTGTTGGTTCTTCCCAGAACGACAAGCGTCAATTGTGGGAATTTTTGAAGAATTTTCTTTAGTGTCGCTACAATCGGATTCAGGACGAATCTCGTAAATATTGTTAGACGGCATAGGATCAACGGAAGGGAAACCCGTCCGTTGTCTTTTATTTTTACATTCAGATTCTATAAGATCGTGAATGTTATTAGAAAAATGTTGAATAACGGATTGTGATTTATTCCGTATTGAATTATTTTTAGCCTTAGGCTTGTTGCCTTTCCGGTTGGACGCAGGCATGTTTGAAGTAAATGAAATTTGAAATTAAATTAACTAGGCTAAATTAGTCTTCGATTAGACTCCTAGTTTGGAAAAGTCTTGATAAAGACTGATTTTGTGGTAGTCTTAATAAAGACTGATTAGTTCGAAGAATAGTTCTTTGAATAGCTAGCCTTAAGAAAGGCTGATTAATTTCTTAGTTTTGAAAACGACTGATTATATTAGAATATCACTCTTTGTATAGCCTTGAGAAAGGCTGACTAATTGTTAGTCTTTAAAAAGACTGTTAGTGATTCAGGTAGCCTTGAAAAAGACTGAAGCCTTGAATCAATGAAACTCTAGGTAGCCAGAAAAAATTTCCAGGAGCCAAGAGCTATACGCGTGCGGTGCGAACGACTGTTCAACACCGACTGAACAAATTTTCGTTAGATTGTTTCAATGCGTTGGATATCGTTTTAGTAGTACGGTTACGACAACCGAGGCGTATTCGAGCCTAGATTAAATTAAGGCACAATATAATGCCTGCAAGTAATGTACATCATTGCCGTTTCAACCTTCCGAGCGAACAGACGTGCTTTTGTTAACTGCGAAACGCTGAAAACCAGTGCCGTGTGTGATAAAGCGATCGGACAATCGACATTGTACCGTTATTGTATAATAGACAATGGTGCTCGTTCCGCTGAGAGGTTTTCATACATAATACAATAGTGCAGTGTATAGACTTTGCATAGTGAACATTTGGAGTAGTGTCGTGACCCGGTACTGTGTGCTTTTTTTCCTCTTAGAGGTTTTTTGCACACAGATACAACAACAATTCAACCAACGCGTGGCCCCGGCGGCCGAGTTTTGTAGCACACCGATTAGCCAAGGCCAGGCATTGGTGGCTATTCATTATTAAGCTAAGTATCATTCTCTTTCCCTTTTTTTTCTGTCCTTGAAATTATCTGGTGGTATCTCAGATTTCTAACCCGTGCGGATACAATTCCGTGCCATGACAAACCCTGTGAAACAAAACCCTGACCCACCAGATGATAAAATGGAGACAACTGTCGATAGCAAAACTCGCATTAAGAGCTATCCCGACGGACTTGCACTCCCGGCCGGACCGTACACGGTTTATTTCCGGCCCAAATTAAATGGAAAAAAATTAAATTGTCTCCATATATCGCGAGAGCTGACGAAGCGATACTCTACTATCAAGAGTATTGACAAAGTACGCCCGGACAAGCTTAGGGTCTCGTTAACCAGCTCAAAACAGGCTAACGAGATCGTTCAGGGTGAGCTTTTTACGCGGGAATACCGTGTGTACATCCCAGCTCGTGAAGTCGAAATTGACGGCGTTGTCACCGATGCCAGTTTGACTTGCGATGACGTTCTTAAGTACGGGATGGGTTGCTTTAAAAACCCCCTACTTAAGAACGTAAAGATACTGGATTGCAAGCGATTGCATTCAGTGTCGATCGCGGGGGATGGTACCAAATCATACCCCCAATCAGACTCGTATCGGGTGACATTCGCTGGCTCGGCTTTACCTAACTACGTCCTCCTGGACCGAGTTCGCCTCCCTGTTCGTCTCTATGTTCCACGTATCATGAACTGCACCAACTGCAAGCAACTGGGACACACAGCGTCCCATTGCAGCAATAAGCCCCGTTGTGCTAATTGTGGGGAGGCTCATGCGGATGGCTCCTGCGGTAAGGGTACTGCAAAGTGTCTTTACTGTAAGGAGGGTTCGCATGACCTGATGGCATGTCCCGCGTACAAAGTGCGCAAGGATGGTTTGAAACGTTCCCTGAAGGAACACTCCAAGCGTTCCTTTGCTGACATGCTCAAGAGTGCCACCCCCCCTAAGCAATCAACGAACATCTATACCTGCTTGTCAACTGACGAGAGCGAGTTTGACGACCCATTAGAAGGTACATCTTCAGCGGCCCCTCATAGCTATAGGAAAAGAGTAAACAAATCCTCTTCTAAGCTCCCTAGTAAGGGTACGAAGTTGTCTTCTGTTGGGCCTCCAACATTTATGTTTAGAAGTAGTGGAGACAAAGCTCCGAAGCAAACAGTTCCTGGTCTCGGAAAACTCAATTCTGAGAAGGAATTCCCACCACTTCCCGGGACACCAAAATCCCCAAGTGCCCCTGAAAACCCAACAGAGAACCAGCTGGGTGCTGGGCTCATAAAATTCTCTGATGTTGTGGACTGGATTTTTAACACCTTCAATATTTCTGATCCTCTTAAAAGCCTGTTTATGGCTTTGATACCTACAGTTAGAACTTTTTTGAAGCAGTTGACTGCAAAATGGCCCCTTCTTTCAGCGATCGTATCCTTCGATGGCTAACTCATCCACCGAGGTCACGGATTCAATCACTGTTTTACAGTGGAATTGTAGAAGTATCATCCCAAAAATAGATTCTTTTAAAATTCTTGTGAATAATCTGAAATGTGACGCATTTGCATTGTGCGAAACTTGGCTAACTTCTGATGTTTCCCTGAACTTCCACGATTTTAACATTATTCGCCTGGATCGAGACGATCCCTACGGAGGAGTACTTTTGGGGATCAAAAAGTGCTATTCCTTCTATCGAATTAACCTCCCATCGATACCAGGTATTGAAGTTGTCGCATGTCATGTCACAATGAAAGGCAAGGACCTTTGCATTGCTTCCATCTACATTCCCCCTAGAGCCTCAGTTGGGTACCACTGGCTCAGCAGTATCATGCAACTTCTTCCCGCACCGACGTTAGTTTTAGGAGACTTTAACTCTCACGGTGCGGGATGGGGTTGTCTTCATGATGACAACAGAACAACCGCGATCTATGATCTTTGCGATAACTTCAATATGACTATTTTGAATACCGGAGAAATGACACGGATTCCCGCACCACCAGCAAGACCAAGCGCGCTGGATTTATCCTTATGCTCGACCTCGCTACGGTTGGATTGCACGTGGAAGGTGATCCCCGATCCCCACGGTAGCGACCATCTACCTATCGTAATTTCAATCACCTACGGATTAAGACCATCGGAGACAATCAATGTTTCGTATGACCTCACACGAAATATTGATTGGAAATACTACGCAAATTCGATATCTGAGAAACTAGAATCAACACAAGAACTTCCTCCGGAGGAAGAGTACACGTTGTTGGCTGGCTTGATTCTCGACACCGCGACTCAAGCTCAGACGAAACGTGTACCTGGCGCGAAAACCAACATCCGTCCTCCTAACCTGTGGTGGGACAAAGAGTGCTCATCACTCAACGCGGAAAGATCTTTAGCGTTCAAAAAGTTCAGAAAAAAT
Organism: Malaya genurostris; assembly: GCF_030247185.1. Lineage (NCBI taxonomy): Eukaryota > Metazoa > Arthropoda > Insecta > Diptera > Culicidae > Malaya > Malaya genurostris. The sequence goes on along the minus strand of NC_080572.1, from coordinate 234,079,952 downwards.
GGAACACCCGATAATTATCGGAATTACGCGGCGTTAGACAAGCAAATGAAGAACTTAGTCAAAGCAAAGAAACTTGGTTATTGGCGACGGTTTGTTGAAGGATTATCAAAAGAAACATCGATGAGCACTCTTTGGAACACAGCCCGACGAATGCGCAACCAAAACGCCACGAATGAAAGCGAGGAATATTCCAACCGCTGGATATTCGATTTCGCTAAAAAAGTATGCCCAGACTCTGTTCCGGAACAGAAGACCACCCGCGCCGCGACATCAAATACAAACGAAACACCGTTTTCGATGGTAGAGTTCTCACTCGCACTCTTGTCGTGTAACAATAAAGCCCCGGGGCTAGACAGAATTAAATTCAACTTGTTGAAAAATCTCCCTGACCCTGCGAAAAGGCGCTTGTTGAATTTATTTAACAAGTTTCTTACGGGTAATATTGTCCCACACGACTGGAGACAAGTGCGAGTGATCGCCATCCAAAAACCAGGAAAACCAGCCTCCGATCACAATTCGTATCGGCCGATTGCTATGCTTTCCTGCATCCGGAAATTGTTCGAAAAAATGATTCTCTTTCGTCTTGACAATTGGGTGGAGACTAATGGCTTGCTTTCAGATACACAATTTGGTTTCCGCAGGGGCAAAGGAACGAACGATTGTCTTGCGTTGCTCTCAACAGAAATTCAAATGGCATTTGCTCGTAAAGAACAAATGGCGTCAGTTTTCCTCGACATCAAGGGGGCCTTTGACTCAGTTTCCATAAACATCCTATCTGAGAAGTTGCATCAGCATGGTCTTTCACCAGTTTTGAACAACTTTTTATATAATCTATTGTCCGAGAAACACATGTATTTCGCGCATGGTGATTTGTCGACAATACGATTCAGTTACATGGGTCTTCCTCAGGGCTCATGTTTAAGCCCCCTTTTATACAATTTTTACGTAAGCAATATTGATGAATGTATCAACACATCTTGCACGCTAAGACAACTTGCCGACGACAGCGTTGTGTCTATTATAGGACCCAAAGCTGCCGATCTCCAAGGACCATTACAAGATACCCTCGACAACTTGTCGACATGGGCTCTTCAAATGGGTATCGAGTTCTCTACGGAGAAAACTGAGCTAGTTGTATTTTCAAGGAAGCGAGAACCAGCACAATTACAGCTTCAACTAGGGGGTGAAACCATAGCTCAGGTCTTCACATTTAAATATCTCGGGGTCTGGTTCGACTCCAAAGGCACCTGGGGATGTCACATTAGATATCTGAAACAAAAATGCCAACGGAGAATCAACTTTCTTCGTACGATAACCGGATCGTGGTGGGGTGCCCATCCAGGAGACCTGATCAGGATGTACCAAACAACGATATTGTCCGTTATGGAATATGGATGCTTTTGCTTCCGATCCGCGGCGAACACTCATTTCATCAAGCTGGAAAGAATCCAGTATCGTTGCTTGCGTATTTCCTTAGGTTGCATGCAGTCAACTCATACGATGAGTCTCGAAGTGTTGGCGGGCGTCTTACCGTTGAAAAACCGATTCTGGGATCTCTCATATCGATTGCTAATCCGATGCGAAATCTTGAATCCGAAGGTGATTGAAAACTTCGAAAGGCTTGTCGAGCTCAATTCTCAGACCCGTTTTATGTCCTTGTATTTTGATTACATGGCTCAGAATATTAACCCTTCTTCGTTTGTGCCCAACCGTGTCCTATTCTTGGATACTTCTGATTCCACTGTATTTTTCGACACATCCATGAGAGAAGAGATTCGTGGAATTCCGGATCACGTACGCCCTCAAGTGGCCCCCAATATTTTTTATAACAAATTCAGAACAGTCAACTGTGAAAAGATATTCTACACTGACGGATCATACATCAACGAGTCCACAGGCTTCGGCATCTTCAATAAAAACATCACCGCTTCTTACAAACTCAGTGATCCAGCTTCAGTTTACGTCGCAGAACTAGCTGCCATTCAGTACACTCTTGAGATCATTGAAACCTTGCCCAAAGATCATTACTTCATTGTCACGGACAGTCTAAGTTCAATAGAAGCTCTCCGGGCAATGAAGCCAGGAAAGTATCCCCCCTATTTTCTGGGGAAAATATGGGAACACTTGAGAGCTTTATCTGGACGGTCTTATTTAATATCCTTAGTCTGGGTCCCATCGCATTGTTCCATTCCAGGCAATGAACAGGCAGACTCATTGGCTAAAGTGGGCGCATTAGAAGGTGATATTTATGAAAGACCAATTTGCTTCAATGAATTTTTCAGAATCTCTCGTCAGAAAACTCTCGAAAGTTGGCAAACTTCATGGAGCAATGACGAACTGGGACGATGGCTACACTCCATTATCCCTAAGGTATCGACGAAACCTTGGTTCAGGGGGATGAACTTGAGTCGCGATTTCATTCGTGTTATGTCGCGGCTCATGTCAAATCACTACACCTTCAACGCACATCTCCGGCGTATTGGGCTCGCGGAGAGCGGTCTCTGCACCTGTGGCGACGGTTATCAGGACATCGAGCATGTCGTGTGGTCGTGCGTAGAGTATCGCGACGTCAGGTCGGAGCTACTGGAATCCCTTAGGGCCCGAGGTAGACCGTCCAATGTTCCGGTTCGGGATGTGTTGGCGAGTCGGGATAGTTTATATATGCTTCTCATATACCAGTACCTTAAACACATTAATATACAAGTGTAATCCGTAGTTTCCTCTCTCTTGTCGAGGCTAAAAATAATCTTCACCTACAGGTTCGAGACTAACATTCGCCCGATTCTCCAAATCCCTCGCCTGTCCACCATCTCTGTATAAAATAACAAGATCTTTTTGTTGTCACTAACTTCTTCGTTCCCCCTTTCTCCGTTTCTCCACCATCTCGATGTCAACTAATTAGATCTTTATCGTTTTTGGTCATTCGTTCTCATACCCCCTTTTTCATCCCGTTTTCCACAAAATTACTTCTCTATACTTCTTTCATTCTCTTAGGCAAAGGCATCGCCCACGGGAAAACTGCTTCAATCGATGAACAACATGCGGGCCACCCGCTGGGTCTCTGTGACCTGGGGGTGTTTCCCGCGGACCCATTGAAACGTATAATCGTCATCTGGAAGAAACTAATGCCATATTTAATCCACCGACCATTGCCGATCGCCAGCTGCAGACTGAATCTGCAGAATCGACCATTGCGACCGGAATTCGCCACTACCCTAATGATAATACCCTAGTTTTAAGTTAGTTTTAATTTAAAATAAGAAAATGCTCTTGGCATCTAAGAGCTTAAGCAGTGTGCCTTCAAATATGTTACTATTGAATAAAAAAAAAAAAAAGTAATGTACATCATCGAATTCTTTGGCAACGCGGAAATTCATTTTCCTCCTAGTAGCTTGGAGGCTTTGGAGATAGTAAACTCAATGTGCTCCTTGAAATTTAACTTAGAGTCCAGGAGGACACCAAGGTCCTTCACAGACGATGTATGTTTCAGAACAATTTGTGATATATTATAGTCGAAACTGACTACAGACTGTTTGCGACTAACTGCACTTGTAGGAACCCTGCATCAGCTGTGGATTTGATGGCATGAAATAATTTGAAGTCATCGGCGAACGATAGTTTCATGCATTTGATCGAAAAATTTAGATCGTTGAAATAAAGTAAAAATATAAACGGCCCAAGGTGACTTCCTTTAGGAATTCCAGAAGCAACAGCGAATGGCAAGGTTGTACAGTCTCCCATTTTCAATAGCATTTCGCGACCATGAATATATGAGTGAAGCCAATTCAGAAATGACCCGTTAAATCCTAGTCTATTTAACTTTGAGATTTTTATGTGATGATTAATCTTGTCGAACGCAGCGGAGAAATCGGTGTAGATAGAGTCTACTTGTAGTCGTGATTGTAACGAACGTATGATAAAGGAACAACTGGAAACACATAGGATTGCTTACATATTTCAGGAAAAGTTCCTGTGTAGAAAAGATGTAGTGTCATTTTTTTGAAAGCATCGATTTTCTGGGATTAAAAGAAAATTGTTCGATTTAAGAAATCTAAATTTTCCTAAGTCTTAAAGTCGAGATTAAACAAGTTTTTGAGATAACACTAAATCTTGACGTTTCATGTAATTCTAAGACATTTGGCATAAAAAATCGATTTCGTAAATGTCAAAAAGTAGTAAAAGGATTTTTAAGACTTTTTGCAACAAAACTAAATTTCCGCTTAACGAAATAATGATTTTTCAAGATTGAAAATTTTCAAACTTTGATCGCCGGGTGCACCGCTTAACTCATATCCGATTTAGCTCAAATTTTGCATAGGGACTTAACGAAATTAGAAATGACCATAAAATATTGGTACCCTACTATAGATTTATGTCTAGAGCTGTTACTTCTAGTAGATCGATAACTACAAGCGAATTTATTGCTTTTGTTCTGTAAATTCAAATGCTAGTATTCAAATGATTATTTGCTATCGAAAATTTCGTAAAATATGCTTTATCTTCAAACAGACATTATTCGCATGACCGTCAAAAGTTGATTTTAACGGGAGTGGATTATTTCGCCGAAAGGGTAATTTCGTTTACATCACATAATGAATTAGAAAATCATTTAAGTCTTTCTGGATTATTTCAGAAGTACAATAGAAGTCCAACAAAACGGCAGTAAACATTATCATTTTTCATTTGTCTTCATTCCAAATCAATTCCAATCACAATATAAAGACTATTGAAGAATTCGGCGAAATGACTATTTCTGCCAAATGGCTTTCTGCGAAATGATTTTCGGCGAAATGGCTTTCGATGAAATAACCCTGATCCGATTTTAACAACAAGAAGGAATAGTTTCTGTGATTGTGCTTCTTAGTGAAAAGCTTTCCTAAGAATCCAAAACATCATCTTCACTTCTTTTCTCTCGTATTCTGGAATTTGGTCTACTACTTGTAAGTAACTTCAGCGGCTGAATCAGAAAATCAACTTCTACTTGAACGTCTGAATGCAAAAACTGGATAAATGCAAATTAGTTTGAAAAACCCGTATGAACTGACATTGAATGCTAAAACCGGATTCTCCCATGAAAAAATAGTTCTAAAATATCAATTTTGCGAGAATCTGGTTGGTAAAAATCCTTGAATACAAAGAACCGGATCAATATCTCCGCTCAATTTTCTCGGCGAGGTCAAGTTACCCTTTGTTATGTGCATCATGTTCGGAGATCAATTGTTACAAAGATGTAGTGGGATAAGTGACGCAAACGCCAAAACGCTAGATTTTTCCTCCACTAAATTTTCTCACAGATGTCTGATCCGATTTCAAAAATCTTTAGCTCGGTTGAACGCTACCATTTGACTACGACCCCGATTCCGCATTTCGTTCGAGTTGGATTGTTTCGATCGAACACGAAATTTTTCATTCTGTATCTCGATCGAGTTCGAGTTTTCCATACAAAAACAACACTCGATCGAATTACATACAGAATTCAAATTTTTCGTTCGTTCGAAAAAAATCAACTCGATAACACAAACATCAACTCGATAACACAAAACTCTTTCCGACCATAATGAGAAATAGAGGGTGGCGGTTCTCATTTGAGTTTTCAATTATTACCAGTAAGTTAAAATCGATAATTTCGACTGTTTGAAATGTATTGAGATGTGTTTCGAAAATTTAAAAAATGAAATCTAAAAGAGGCAACAATTAATTTATGTTTATTGTCGTGAATACGACTTACTTTACTATGGGGTGCCTTTTCAAAATTTACCCTCTGAGAGAGTGATAAGTTTTTGATCATGAATATCTCTTGTTGTATCTAACGAATCAACATAATTTCTGCTACATGCCATCGGAAATATGATCACAATTTTATGATAAAATTTTCAGTTGTATGATATAATCTCAAATAATTCAAAACTAAATTTTTCTGAAATGTTTGGTATAAACGAGTATCAAAGAGGATAATTCATAAGGCGCGTTTGCCTTTCTTGTATTTTTGAAGCTCACTGAGCTGATCTGTGAAAGGATTAATATAATCTAACTACCAATAGAATCGAAATTGTTCAACTTAACCGTGTATAGCAAAAGCATTGAAGTATTTCAATAGTACACAGTTGAAAAACCTCTCTCATTTGACCCATGTCAACACCAGCCAATCAGAACACGTTCTGAGAAAGAGAACAAAATATCTGCTGCTGTACAACAAATCGTTCGAGAAAAATGTTCCGAACAGTGTTTAATATCGTAGTGAGTTCCACAATTTGGTCCTTCTGAAAGGCAGGAATGAATCCCGTACAGCATCCGGATAGTTTCTTTCAAGGAAATGCAAATCCGAAATAAAATAATCGAAATTAAAATTCTATATGCTGTTATTTTTATAGTCGTTAGGACCGCTCATTAGTGAAAAAGCTACAGACGAAATCACGTAAAAAGAAACCTCAAAAATTGGATCAGTTTGGATTCTATCAGCACTGCGAGCAGAAGTATTTTATGTCGTTTGCAACGCTAGTTTCGCTTCCGACAAGAGCGATTACGTCACAGCTGCCAGTCATTTGCATTGGTGAAAAACAACGGTGGAGAGCATCACACAAAATCAGCTGTTCTAATGGCTCTGAAAGTTTCCTAAAGAACTATTAGGATTTCTTCTTCACAAATCGAAGGTAAATATCCTCAGTTTAGTGCAAATCTAGAACAGTTTGGTTAGATTTTTGCACTTTTCGCTATTTGAAATTCACAGTAATCGAGATCAAGTGAAGCCTTCTTTGTTTTTGCGAAAAATGTGAAAAAGCAGTTGCATGTTTCTAACCCGAACGCACGGAATTCTTTACAAGATCGGACCGAACTCGCTCAATATTCTCTGGTGTCCGGCCCGGAGGTTTTATTTTGGTCACCTGCTTTTATAAAATTTTTCACCTACAGCTTCACCGTACTACGCAAAGCACCGCCAACAAAACGCGATGAGCGACACTCCAGTGCTTCATGAAGGAAAACTACTGGACGAAAATAAACCATTATTCTTCTACTTTCCCACGCCGTATCTGCGTACTCCATCTCTTGTTTGGTTCCAGTTTAACTGACATGACTGTTGGAGAGATATATTTACCTGTTCTAAGGATTTCTTCTTACTCAAGTTCCACAGATGTGATGAGGAATTACGAGCTTACTAAACATGTCCAGCAAAACAAAAAGACACAATTTCGCCTGCGCTATTTAGACAGCTGTCGCATTCCAGCTAGCCTTCCTCGCAAGCGGGCCGCAGTCAAATTTAGAAAATGTGAGAAATGCAATGTTTTCGGTTCCGAGGTGGCCCATCTTCTTACGTTGAATGAATAACAAAAACTGTATCGAGTTGCAGTCAAAACGTATGGGAAGTATAGTTATAGAGAATACGATAGTGAGTTATAATTCCGGGATATCGCCACCGCAAGCGTCAATGAATAAATCATTATTCTGAATGAACACGGCATATGTTCGAGCACAGTTAAACCGATATAACCTAAGGGCGTCATAAGAAATTCAACACATATTTCTACCAAAAGTCAAGAAGAAAAACAATCATAAATATTGAAAATTCCTAGCTGAAACTATCGACACCGAAAATGCCACCAGTTTGTATTGTCCATAGAGTAAATTCCTTTGTAGCCGATATTGTTAGAAGCAGACAGTGTTGGAAGGAAAATCCCCGTGAATAGAGTGACAAGCCGTGGCACGCTACGGAACACGTTCTTTTATCTTTATAAACCTATAAGGATATACACCGCGGAAATCCATCGGATATCAGTTCTATAACGTGTGAAACAAACAGCATCCCCACGATGGCGGGCACATGAGTTTGAGAGCACATAAAAGCGTATCTTCAGCCAGCACACGTTTGTCACACGGTCGTCGTTGTCATCCTGGGACAGTGTGTCAGTGAAGATGGCCGTCCGCTCCCCCAGTCAGGTTGACGCGTTCGGAGAGTTGATTTCGAAACACATCCGACAGAAGTGTTAAATTTTAAGACACTTTAATGCAGCATCCACCGCCGTCAGTGGGCGCCCGTGGAACGGAAGCTGCTGCCGAGGAGGACGGCATTCTGAGGAATTTGTTTGCAGTATCGTTCACGGTAATGTTATAAATTGCGAAGCAGAAGTGTGACGGTTCTAAGCGTTGATTGGTGATACATTTAGTATATATTTCCATGTATATTTTCATTTCTTATGGGACGAGTATCATGTTAATGAGGTTAAGGTAAAACACGATTTTAATGACTGCGAGCAAGGAACATGTTTAAATCGAGAGCTTTGAAACATGGTTTAGTTATGTTGTGGGAACATAGTATACGAGGTCTGTTCAAAAAGTTCCCGGAATTTTTAAATTGCGCGCGTCTGGAGAGTCCGGTGGTCAAAAATTTTTTTTTATTGTGTTGGTACATATGTCCCTAATGTATGGTGAAATTTTCAGCTGTATTCATTGTTTACATTCTGTCTTGTAGCGGCTGGTGTAGACGTGTTTTTTTGAGCTCGGCGATTTTTGTTAGTTTAAACAATGGAAGAATTGAAGAGTCAAAGAATTTGTACTAAATTTTGCGTGAAAAATGAAATAAAGTGTAACCAAGTGTGCGAAATGTTACAGAGAGCCTACGGTGAGTCTGCTATGAAAAAAAAACAAGTGTTTACGAGTGGTATAAGCGTTCCCAAGATGGCCGCGAAGACGTTGAAGACGACGAACGCTCCGGTCGACCCAGCACGTCAATAATCGATGAAAATGTGGGAAAAGTGGAAAAAATGATTATGGATGATCGCCGAATCACTATTGGAGAAGTTGCTGATGAAGTTGACATATCAGTTGGCTCATGCCATCATATTTATGGAAAAACAATTCATGGGTTTTGCACCACGATAACGCACCTGCTCATTCATCGTTGCTTATTCGTGATTTTTTGGCTAAAAACAAGACTTTAATCATGCCCCAACCTCCTTATTCACCAGATATCGCTCCGTGTGATTTTTTCCTGTTCCCAAGGATGAAGAGACCCATGAAAGGACAGCGTTTTTCATCGATTGGAGAGATAAAGGCAGAATCGCTGAGAGTGCTACAGAGCATTACAAAAAGTGACTATCAGGGGTGTTTCGAAGACTGGAAAAAACGCTGGCATAAGTGTATTATATTTAGGGGGGATTACTTTGAAAGGGATAATATAGATGTAGACGAATAAATAAATAGTTTTTTAGAAAAATGAGAATTTTGGGTACTTTTTGAACAGACCTCGTACAATGTGTTTGTTTTTTCTTCAAAGATGCTGAAGAAGCAATATTTTTTGTCGTGAATACGACTTATTTTTCTATGGGCGCCTTTTTAAAATTTGCTCTGTACAGGAATCGGCGTAACTAAATCGAAAATATCTCTTTTTGTATTTAAGACAGTTACATAATTTTTTCTTCATATCGTTTGAAATATGTTCAGCAAGCAAAATTTTCAGTAATATGAAATATCCAAAAATAACTCAAAGTTGAAGTTTTCTAAAATGTCTAAATCGTGCAAAACCAATACATAGACATAGGAAATATTTTTAGTGGTTGAGTGCTGTGGCCTTACGACACCTTTTGTTCGCTAGTAAAACAGACACCAATTATGGATGGTGATAAACCATGAGTATTTTAACTGACTAGTATGAGGGTGACATATTTGTGCATGTTGTTTGAGACGGTAATTTTAGTCATTCATTTTATAACCTATAGCGAAATTGTTCTTTCTTTGTTACAAATCAAAATCTTCCAGGTCGGGGCTCGAACATACGACAACTGGTTTGTAAGACCAGCGTCCTATGCATTGAACCGCCAACCCGGGACTGATCATCTATACATGATGTAATTCCTTAAAAACTTTTTAATACTCAGATACATGGTAGTACGCAATGCTTTTATAAAAATATTCTTATGAATTCCGAGTTTCCAAATTCAAACAGCTAAAACCAAGCAGATTCTTAAAAATTTTGTTCTATTATATCCTCTTGTTTTCAATTCACGTCTTATACCTTACCTTATACCGACCTTATGTTTCAGATACAATAATTTATCAAATATGTTTTGACACTTCGACACATAAATACGAGTATTTTGCGTGATAAATTGAAAATAAATGGTTTCATATATGGTTTCATTTATACATCAGTTGTCGCCATAATTTTTCTTACAGTCTCATGAAAAATGTGATTATTTCAAATTTTTGGTAAAATTCGACATAAATGTACTTCTATTATGTTTTTTTACCTTTATAATAATAAATAATATTCTTTCCGAGGTGTGGAAAAGCATGTCAGTTTTATTCGTATTCACGTCATCCAGTTATGTCTCTGACATTACCCAACCGTCTTTTATTTCAACAGTGAAAGAGTTATTGCCCTTCACCATTTTAGAATACGGTTGTTGTTGACCCGGGTTGGCGAATTTTCCTGAATTTCATTTGGATCCGACTTCCGGTTCCGGAATTACAAGAAAATATGTGCAAATTTATTAAAAATGCGTACTCAATTTTCTCGGCAATTTCCTAACCGATTTTTTCAAACTAAGAAGCAAATAAAAGGTCTTAAAATTCTTTAAAAAGTCTTCAAAAAATGACTCAGATCCGATTTGCGGTTCCGGTATTACAGCGATTAGTGAACAATTTCAATTTCATGAATATTTTTTCACAAGCGATGGCGAAACGAGGTGCACATTTATATAAAACTTACTGCTAAATTCATCTAGTTGGCAGATCTTGTTAGTTAGTGAGTATATGAAACTACCTGCGACTACTAGTCTTAGTGTCAGTAGGATCCATAGTACTAGCCATGCAATGATTCTGTACGCTAAGAATCGGCTGCGAAGTCTGTTGAAACAGAAAGGCCAAATTCCACGGAAGGAATGTAATGCCAAGACTTTTTCTTTGCGACTACTAGTCCCCGGTTCCCGCTTCCGAAAGCACCGATAAAAGTTAAGAAAATCTCCAAAAAAAAACGGAACTCATGTCGATTCCTAAGCAACGGTTAAGCCGATTTTCACGAATCTTGATTCAAATTAAAGCTCTCATTGTCTTCAAATATGCTGTGCAATTTCATCTAGATCCGACTTCCGGTTCCGAAATTATAGTGCGATGAGTGTCAAAACATTCAAATCGTCATGACGACGCATGACGTAATGACGTCAATGACTATGCAAAACTAGTACGCGACGGTACGTGCGGCTTTGCTCCGTTCGCAGCGTGCTTTGTTCAATTTCGTATAGCGTGCAGGGTTGTCGCATTAAAATTTATATTTTTCAGGTGACAAAAATGTAAATTTTCTTATTATTTTATTCAATTTTTATCTACTTGTTAGTGTTAGAGCGATGCTTTTCTATAATAGTACACTTATTGCCTTTCTTACATAGAAAGTCTATGTAATCTCTAGAAAAATTGACTAGTGAATATTGGCCCAGAGGGCTAAAAGCTCTATATAATTCGACACAGTTCATCAAGCTAAGCAATGTATGTGTCTGTGCGTGTATGTGTGTGAGTATGTGTGAAATAATATCACTCCCGATGACTAGTTGAAGACTACATCTTTCAAATTTGATCTCGTCGAAATCAAATCACGAAATTGAAGAAATTACTCTAATTTTAAGTATTAAAAAATGCCCTCGGCATTTTATAGCTTAACGAAGTGTGCCTTAATATATATTATCGAATAAAAATAAAATTTCTTCTAGATTTGGCTCAAAACTGATTCAATTTGTAGGCTATATTAGTTGCTTACTATACGAACCGACGTCGGCTATAATGGTTCCAAGTAATAGAAATAGTGGTCAAAAACTCTAGAACGAGATTCACTCAATTTTCTCAGAGATGATCGATTCCCACAAATTTAGGCTCAAATAAATGTTTCTATAGTCTCGGTTAAAAGGTTTTTCTTTTGGTAATTTGTATTAAGTACGTGTCTAAACGAGGAGCGGGGCATCTAATATCTCTTTGCTTATTATCCAAGGTAACGCACTAGAAGCAATGGTTCGAGAAAAATCTCATAACAATGTCGAACATCGAAGAAAATTTAAATACATTATTCTGAAGTAAAACAATCAACCAAGAAACAGTCCGTTTTGGTTTTGACTCGTTTTTCGTGAGATGCAATGATTTTCATCGAAATTCTGCTGATTCTTCGCATTCGAGGAAAATGCTGAATGATCTTCATCAGCACCTCTAGTTACCAACACCAACTAACAGAACGGCCCTTTTCAGGGCATCCATAAATCCATGTGCGAGTACATAATATGGGACAGTGATGGACCAGCACACGTGTCAGCTGTCATACAGTCCGTGTGCTGTACCTTTTAACACTCCAAATACCAAGCCTCAAAAAAAATTGGAACGGTAACTTTGAGCTGTCATAGCTCAGCTGTTTTTCAACGAATCTCAATAAATTTTACACCCTCGAATTTTGTGAAGTTCGTAGATTAATTCCAAAACTTTGTAGCAGACGATTGGCAAAGGAAAACCAATGAAAATTTGATTTTTCCCGTTCCAAGTTTTTTTCACGCGCCCAATATGCCCTATCTGCTTTCCAATTTTCTTTCCTTTGGCATAATCGTCGCAAAGAAAATATTGAATACTTCAACTTTACCGAGTCATAACATTGTTGTTAGTCAACCGATCTTCAAAATTTGTTCACCAATGGAAAGGTACTACTTCCACAAATAAAATGCACTGAAAAAACTAAAAATAGGGTTGTCTACCCAAAGTTATAACGAAAAATGTAGATAGATGACCTAAGAACAGATGAGACTTTTTACAATGATCGTAAATATCTCGAAATTCAAAGCGATGACGTATATATTTTTATACATCATTCGATTGCTAGTGATACCAGCTACAATTTTCGCTCAACTACCATTCCTACACAATCAGAAGAAAACATTGAGAAATCGATGAATTTATAAATATATATGAATTTTTCATTTTTTTTCACATGTTTGTATATAACTCAAAAATTAAAGCGATGACATGTACATTTTTTTGATTCAGAATATTGGAAACATTACCAGATACAATGTATTGACGATCAAAATTATATATCCGTTCAAAGAATCTCAAGAATTCTGGTACAAATACAGAGAATTTCTATTATTGGGAAAATTTTGCCAAAAAAAAAACAAATCAAAACTTTGAAATTTTATGACATATATTTTTTTATTATTTTAGTTGGAAATTTATTATAAACAAAATTTACAAAAAAAACTGAAACTTGGATGATGCCTTTCTCATATATCTCTTATTCTCATATAAAAATGTATTCTTCAAACAGTTTTGTTTGATTTTTGAAAAACATGAAAGCTAGTGCATGAACTAGTGTAACCTACAAAATGAAACAATTCTCAAATCAGTTAGGCCATCTTTCTCAGTGAAGTGAGTTCCACTATTTCAGGCACTTATGGAACTGGAATCGCCCCGAATATTGGCTTTGCAGCAGCCTTTGCGATTAGCACCAACCAACCAATCTATTTGCAGCTTACAGTTATCTTCGTCTCGAAAAACAACCTCTTCGTTTGAATGCTTTTCACTGAATGAAACCCTGCACCTATGTTATCAGAACTAATTGGCTCAAGTGGCATGTTCCCCTAGTTAATTGGAGATTCGTGCCTTGCGTAGCTTCTCATCAACTTCCTGATGGGAAGGGAAGGATAAAAGGAACATGGAAGGGAATTGAGAATTGGGTGAGGTGGGAAAACAGCACAAAACATAAAGAAATAAGTCGTCCTGCATCCCCGGAAGGATGCTGAACGATCTGCAGGTGCCAAAATGCACGGTTGATAAAACCTCCAACCACCGAGAGACGTTAGAGATTTTACAAAAGCGACACCATTCTGCATTCCCCGAAGAATGCAGAACGATTTCTTCCCGAATATGCACTTTAATTAATTTGACACTTTAGAAGACAAAAACACCTTATATAGCTAATAAATGACTGATACGAATATTTTTCAATGAAAAAACCCAATGTATGAACATAATTTAAAAAAAAAAAAAATGTCTCCTCCGCCTTTATTTATAAACATGCTCGAAAATATTTTCTGTCAAATACAAGAAACGGATTTTTTTCGTTTTCCTCAATGTTGGATATAGCAGTTTAAAAATAACCTGTTTTTTGAACTAGTTTTGCTCATAACTTCGGTTCAGAAAACGCTACCTGAACATCATTAAAAAATTGGTTTTAACAAACTCTAAAAGATGTTCAAAGATACCTATATGAAAAGAGAAAAATGAGAGTGAGAGCAAAAAATCTGATTTATGAGGAACACCCCAAGTTGTTCTTTAAAAATAGCTGTAACACTAAAACCGTTGCAGATACTACTATGGTGTCCTCAGCAAAGCTGCTGGATATAAGTTTATTTACAATTTCGCCGAAAAATGCAGTCCTCTATCTCAATACATCCGGAAAATAAGTTTTGGATCACCTTAGTAATAAGAGCCACCCTAATACCATGTACATCGAGTATGGCTTATCTTCACTGATCATTTGTTTTGAAAACATCATAGCTCTAAAGTATAAGCCACAAATGTTTTTGTCCCCCTAAATTGTGAATCCGGATCACTGTGCAATGCAATATAACTCGGAAATTTTAAAATTTCCGATCTTTTACCTATTTTTTGAGATTCTACGGCAAACCTACAACAAAATCAAAATTTTAGTAGTTATCAAATGCGTTTTTGTGGTGCATAAAAATTGTTTAGATCGTTTGTCCAATACAAAAATATTTTAAGAGTTTTAGGTTATTTACGAAAAATTTTAAAATTTTCAGTGAAATCCAAGTTTCATTTTTTTTTGTAAATTTTGTTTATAATAAATTTCCAACTAAAATAATAAAAAAATATGTCATAAAATTTAAAAAATTTTGATTTCATGTTGTTTGGCAAAATTTTCCCAATAACACAAATTCTCTGTATTTGTACCAAATTTCTTGAGATTCTTTGAACGGATATATAATTTTGATCATCAATACATTGTTTCTGGTAATGACTTCAATATTTTGAATCAAAAAAATGTACATGTCATCGCTTTAATTTTTGAGTTATATACAAACATGTGAAAAAAAATGAAAAATTCAAATATATTTATAAATTCATCGATTTCTCAATGTTTTCTTCTGATTGTGTAGGAATGGTAGTTGAGCGAAAATTGTAGCTGGTATCACTAGCAATCGAATGATGTATAAAAATATATAGGTCATTGCTTTGAATTTCGAGATATTTACGATCATTGTAAAAAGTCTCATCTTTTCTTAGGTCATCTATCTACAGTTTTCATTATAACTTTGGGTAGACAACCCTATTTTTCGGTTTTTTTCAGTGCATTTTATTTCTGGAAGTATTACCTTTCCAATGGTGAACAAATTTTGAAGATCGGTTGACTAACAACAATGTTATGACTCGGTAAAGTTGAAGTTCTCAATATCCGATTCGCGATGCAGGTGCCGCATGAATGCAGATAGGACACGTTTTGAGCTCGAAAAAAAACTTGGAACGGGAAAAATCTGATTTTCATTAGTTTTTCCTAAAAGATTGCCAATAATGATATACTTAAAATAATCTACAAACTTCACAAAATTCGAGGGTGAAAAATTTATCGAAATTGGTCAAGTAACAACTGAGCTATGATAGCTCAAAGTTACCGTTCCAACTTTTTTTGAGGCTTGGTGCTTCGCGTAACTTTTTTAGGCTTGGTATTAGGAGTGTTAAAAAACACGCATACGAAGTTTGAAGCACACGCTCGTGTAAGTAATAGGTTAAATGCAGAGTACCCGTTTACTTTTTTAAGCGATTTGATTTTGCAGCTGATGTCGATGGTTGCTCAGGGTCGACAGATGATGTTCTGCGCTTGAGATCTTGAAAATAAATCCACTTATCTTCCCCCGTCATATTCCAGTAGAGAAAAACCTTTGTTTCAAGCCGCCGAGAAAGCAAAATACCGTTAATCGTTTTCGCTTTTGCTGTTGCCTATCAATCAGAATATTAGGAACCCATTTTCTCACCTTCTAAATCTTTCCCATGGCAATTGCTTTCAAGTTTGAGAATTTGTTTTCCAGTTTGGGAGTTTTTTTCGTTCAACAATCCTTGTGAATGTAATTTGGCATCTGCAATTTTTATGGGTTCATCTGTACGCTCTTATCTGTTATTATCTGTACGATCTGTTATTTAACTGTGGGCAAAAAGTAGTAAGACTTTTAAATTATATTTGCGGGGAAACCTTATTCGCCGAAATATTTTTTTTTCTAGGTTGGTATGACTGTCAGTGACATCTGTGACAAGCAGGGTTGCAAACGGTACTGGAGAATGACACGAAACAGCAGACAGCAAATGACAGCAGCCGCCGATTATACTTCGCCGTGAATGTAGCAGATGAAAAATGTCATGGGTCTCATGACATTTTCTCTCGTGAATGTCGCCGTTTGCTCTCATCGATAGCTGTTCTACTCCTTTCAATCTGAGAATGGCTAGCCACAATAAACAGTAGCCCCTTCCAAATTCAACAACTTTCGAGAGACAGTCGCCAACAAGGCTCAACTTTGAAATTCGTTTTATGTCGATTCTCATGAGGTGTAGGGGGACATGCACAAGAACGTCTTGCTTCCCAATGCAGACGAATTTTTTTTCTGTATCCTTACGTTTCCTGCACTACCGTTGGAAGGAAGCGGTTCAGTGAGAAAAGCAAAGTAAATGCTTTGTCTTCAAGAACTTCGATGGTGGGTTCATTTTGACAGTTGGGGTGACTTTGTTTTATTTCCAGTTGGTTGATTTACTCCAATGCACTTTTTCGATCAAACAATTAAACCCCGTTTAGCATAAACCAGAATTGTAGAAGTAACAGGAGCGCAAAATCTATTGTCTCTACTGTAAGATTTCTTGCCTTTGCGTCATACTAGAAGGCCGAAAGCTGCGCTCCTGATACTTCTTGTATGAAATTTCAGTAAACAGTTGTAATATTTTGAAACATCTGCATGAACAAGCTTTGTGATTGATTTTTTTCGAAACTGAAATTGAACCGGTAATGAAAACCACGCCGTCCGCACTTAATTTATCGCCACAGATCGGTCACAGCGGATATGACAGTCTAGTTATGAAAATGTCATGACATTTTGAACTCGTGACATTCTCGAAACCCGTGACCGAAAATGAACATTGCAGCTACTTATCCAGTATGTACGTACACTAGCATAAAGCGAACGCTGTGGCTTTGACTATTGTGAGAGAGTGCGACAAAATTAACTGCTCTCAATATTGCTGTCGTGTGTCGTGGCTCTCATAATTGCGCCAAGCTCTCGTGTCATTGCGTGTTGGCTACTGTTGAACGTAGCAGCTGCGCGTATTGTTGGCAGTGGCCAGTGCAGTAAAACTTCATTCAATTCAATTGAAACTGAATGTGGAACACATTGACGATCTCTCCACTGCAGTAAACTTCACTCTCTAACACACACACACAATGTTTGCTGACGGCCCGAACGAGCAGCATTTAGTTCATCATTCGTTTCTCTTCAATCGAGGCTCAGTTTAATTACCGTCAGTTGATCTCTTGAAGTAACAAAATATCTCTTTCAATAGTGTGAGAGCGGCCTTCAAATGAGGTTCATGTAAACATTCGAATTGGTTCAAGATAATAGATGAAAGACTAATCAGATAGCTGAAATGTCAATCACGAAATACACATAAATTATTTGTTTCCTCTTTCAGTTTTCATTTTTAATACTTTACTTCATTTATAATTCTATTCGTTCGAATCTGCTTACTACCAAGAGCGAAGACACTGAAGCAGCTATACTACTTGGCACTTGAAACTGAGCAAGCAAAACTTCAAACGACTAGGTACGATTATCCAACTGACGATGAATTCTGCTAGCTTCACTTAAAAATAGCAGCAAAAGTCAAAAGAATTAGTAGGGATACGCTGACGGTCAGCGGCCATACATTTCATTTTCATCTTACATTATTCAATTGAAAATGAAATTTTACCGCACTGGCAGTGGCTGTGTTATGTTTGGTGACAGTTTGAAAAAATGTCAAATTTTCGCACCCTTGGTGACAAGTGTCACGTCAAAAAGTTCATTAATGTTTAGTATACGTCTGTCTTTCTGAAATATTTGAAGTTCAATCCACGATTTTTGCAATGAATGAAATTATTCAACAAAGAAGTTTTGTGTGTGTGGAATCAAATTTCTGGTGCCGAAACGTTCAGAATGTTGCGAAAGGCTTTCGGTGATAATTGTATGTCGCAAGCAAGTGTTTTTAATTGGTACAAGTTGTTCAAAGCGGGTGGAGAGCGCGTCACGTCAAAGCAAGTCAAAAATCAAGGTAATGTTGACAGCTTTCTTTGATTATCGAGGTGTGGTGCACTTCGAATTCCTATCGACCGGCCAAACTGTCAACAAGGAATACTATTTCAGTTCGCATTCACATCTCATCCAAGTCAGTCGATAAAACAAAACCGCTTACGTTCGGGACAGAAGAAACCAAGTACAGTATTGTGTAGTGAAGAATAGAACGACCTCGAAATGAGTGAACCAAACGAACAAAAGCTACCGCCGACACGAAAGAATAAAATGCGTAATGCGTCATTTGCGCGAAGCTATTCGTAAAAAGAAGCCGGAATTGTGGGCCGACAATTCTTGGGTTTTGCGCCAAGAGCAAACCGTAGCATACTACATTGATTCTTGATGATTTTTTCGCCAAAAATTTAACTAATTTCGTTCCGCAACCACCGTATTGGCCTGATTTAGCTTCTTGTGATTCCTGGCTATTCAGCAAACTCAAACGATCGCTCCAGGGAAGTTAATTGAAGACACCAAACGTGAATCGCTACGCGCATTGAAGGCTATTACGGAAATTAACTTTAACAACTTTTTCGAGGGTTTCAAAATTATGTAAAAAAGTCGTACCTATTTTTCTATATTTTGCCCACAGTATGAATTCAAACACAGATTAAATCAGTTCCACGAAGATTCTTGCAGTCATTTTGTCCAAAACCTTTTATTATTATATTTGACACTTGATATTGCCGCAATTGTCAGAGAATATAAAGGTTATTGAGACTACATATAAACATCAATACGGCGACACTTCACATTGACATGTTATGACATTGATCTATGTCATAAAGATCAACACTTTAGTCTTATGTACAAAGCAATCGATATCAACATGTCCACACATAAAATTTAAATGGGATGACACTGGCATATGTCATATGATGACATACCTTATATTTATGCTAGAAACAGTTGAAAAACAAATGGAGCGAACTTCATTTCTTAGGCTGTGAACCATTTCGTGGTTAATTTTAACTTTTGGTTAAAATTTCACACTCGAGCGGTTAATTTGATGTTGTCAAAAATAATCCTGCTCCAGAGCATGTTTTTTTTTGACAGATCGATAGTTATTTTCCGACACCGAAAAAACCTTGCAATGAAAATTCTATTATTAATTATTTAGTAAAAATTATTTTCAGTGGAAAATAAACCCGAATAACTTTCCGTCCGTCAAATTTTGAAATGGGTCGCAGTTTTAGTTAAATTTAACTACTCGACACAAAATAACCACTCAAGTGTCAGATTTCAACCGAATGTTAGAATTAACCGCGAAATGGCTCACAGCCTTAGTGCGCTTAAAAATGTGAAATTTATGTAGAGAAACACTTTAAAAAATAGACCAGACCCCCCTTTTTTCCTTGATGGTTTATGAATGATTTCTTTTGAGATAGCAGATTTTCAACCGAGCTGAAATTTGCAACTAATTGGCTATGCGTGAAAAAACTATTAATTAAAAGCTTCATTGTTTTCGCCAAGTCTCACTCCTCACGATACTGTAATCAGACAGTGTCACAACAAAACAGAACTAATTGTCACTAAAATTAAAATTAAAATTGTGATGAACTGCCTTTCCGTATTCTGTCAGATAACCGTTTAATATCAGGATAGACAGAAAAGGCGAACTGGAATTCGAAGCTTGGCTCATTTATGTCGAAATATCGACTATTTCACTGACAGATGCATAGTGTGAACTGATGATGCAAACTGTTCTGATATGTCCGAAGAAGGATGGTTCTCTGTTGATTCAACAACTTCTATGTAGGGTTTCTGCATGTTTAGTCAAAGAAAAATGCACGCAGCAAGTATGTACTGCATATTCCCCTGAAGCAAAGCACTTCCCAGGGGAACAAAACAAAGCATATGTTGTGAGAACTAGCTTCTGCCTCGCACTGTTAGTCAGTCAGTTAGTAGATTTGCTAAAGCCAGGAACAATAAACGGTTTCAGAGTTTGCAAAGCACTTCATGAAGTTTCTTTCAATATGCAGTTGCACTTATTCTTTCAGTCAAACAAAGAAACGCTTTTCTTGATTGATTGTAGAACCTATTTCCAACCTGAACTTGTTACTCGGGTGAAACGGTTTAACCCCTTTGTTCCCGAATATTCTCACAGCTCTCAGCGCACTGACGATAACGGAAAAAGTGAAAAATTATTTCCATATTACACGGATCATTACCGAATTCAAGTGTTTTTTCTGAGCGGAATGCAGCTAAAAAAAAAGCATCCCTTTAACACTATGATTCATTTCACTGCTGAAAGAAGCAAAGAGTGGTTCCTTCCCCAAATACACTCACTCGGTTTCCCTCATCATCAATCCCAAAATGGTACGCGGCGGAAGCCCGCAGAGGAGGTAAAAGGAGTAGATGTGCTCACAAAAAAAAAACGAAACGATCCTTCGTCCGACGGCATCCCCTCATGAGATAATAAAGTTTGTGGATGCTTCACCTTTTCTGTTGCTTTCGGGGATCGTGGCCCACCGAAGTTTTATCTTTTCAGTTAATGTTTAGACCCGTTCGGTACTGGTTTGATTCAAGCTTTTTAGTTGTTTCGGTTACAGCCGCTGTGTTACGCCTACTCCCCTGACATAACTAAGTAAGAAGGGAGAAGAAGAAGAAGAAAAAAGCTACAAACGCCCTTTCACAAATCTACTTTCAACCATCACCTTGGTAGGAACTTCCGCTAAAATTGATCAACTGCCACTTGTTTGCTTCAAGGTAATCCTTTATCATTTGTACGAGAAGATATTTTCGATTCCTGGCGGTATGTGGGGGAGCAAGTGGCTTTAGAACGCACAGTACATACTTTTCAGCATCAGGAAACATTAGTGAAAGGGATCACGCCATAATGGTTGTGAATAAATAGCACCGGAACTGGGCGTTGATTTATTTTCCTTTGCCAATATAATAAAACGGAGGAGCAACAGATATCGCTTGTTGGGGAAATCGGACCGGTCCCGTCATTTGACGGCCTGGAGCTCCGTTTATAGGCGAGATTTATCGATTGGGTATAAATGCATTTTAGAGGTACTTACGGAAGGTGATCCGGATCTTCGGATGACTCCTTTCTTCCAAATAAATAAGCAATAGATTGGGATTTACGTGTGACGAGTTAGATTGGCAAACGGTTTCAAGTTATGTCAGTTTCAGAAAGTGTTCACGGGATGATAGCTACAGTATCGAAACTACTTGTATTCTGTGCGTTTCGTTATTGAGGTGTGCGAAACAGTTCATATTTTTGAGCAACTCCGATCCGTTCCTTTCACCAAAGTGCATCGATTCGATGTAGAAGCTTCCAATTAAAAAAGTTCAAAAGAAAAAGAGTACACAATCAAAACCGATTTTCGAGCTTGGCATAAAGAAATGCCGAACAAGATCGACAACACGAAATTTTACTGATTGCAAACCAGTGATCCAAACGCTCTTTCCTGAGATTCTTGAAAAATATTGTTCTGATATCTCGGAAACACGCATCTTGTTGGCGGAGTCTGGCATAAAAATTTGCTGAACTTGTCAGTGAATAACAAATAGACGTTTAGAAATGCGTTTACCAAAATGCGACAATTAAAATTAATTGTAATTAACAAAATGCGAAAATTAAGCAATTAATTAAAATCAAATTTAAAATATAAAAAACCTGTTTGAATCCACCTAGTGGTGTAATGATGCCTTTCTCAAGTATAATATTGTGGTATTCTATTCAAAAATTCTTCGAAGTGGGTTCACTATTATATGCACTTCCGGCACCGGAACCCGAGAACCGCTATAATCGAAGTCGGTTCGTATGGCCGTCAACTAATATTTAAATGTATGTTGTCTTCGAAAATATGCAGTAATTTTTGGTAGGACCATAAGACCTTTCATTTGAGCCTAAGATTGGGGATAACGGTTTACAGCATTTTTTACGGTTTTTGTTTCGCCGGTTTAAGTGACGGTGTACAATATTCAACACACTTTACCCTATAACCGACGACACGACCTGCCACTCGCCTATCAAAACTGTATCATAAATTTAAGCACCCCTCAGTAACTCGTAATGTCAAAACGAGTTCACTTAATTTTTTTCTGAAACTGGCAACTTGGACCGATAATAGTTACCATAACCTCAGTTACTGATTAGATATAATTGAAAATATCAACAAAACGAGCCGAAGTGTCAAACACATAGGAATCAATTCTGAAATAATACTACATGTATAATGTCGTAGATTCGTGAAATTTCGTAAACCAATGTCCGAAAAATCTTATCTTAATGCTGGTGTGGACTTTTTTAATTAGAGGTTTTGAGTAGTACGATAGAAGAAAAAATAATTAACCTAAGAATATTATGCATTTAATGTTTTTTTTCCATAAGATATATTTATTAAGGCACAATGCGTTAGTCAAAGGTGTTTTCTAATAATAATGATTGTGTAGGTGCTGGCCTCTAATGTTTTACTGGTGACGTTGCTACTCAATGGTAGTGGCCGTATGCTTGTCCGTATGGGTCCACGGAAGACACCCCCGAGTCAAAGACCCGGCCGGTGGCCCGCGTGCTAGTTATCGACAGGAGTGGTCCTCCGTTCTTGGGATCAGCCAGGTGACGTGAGAATGTATTTAAAATTGCCGCATCCTTCTGGGGACCGCGGAAAACAACCCCAGGCTGCGAAGACCCGGCGGGTGGCCCGCATGTTAGTCATCGACTGGAGCGGCTTTCCGTGGGCGATGATGATGATGTTGCCGAATAGTATGAAGAAAAAAAAATAGAGAAGTAATTGTTGAGGAAAACGGATTGTAAAAGGGGGGTATGGAAACGAAATAACTAATAACGACAAATATTTAGTTAGTTGACATCGAGATGGTGAAGAGACTGGGGAAAGGGGAGCGAAAAGTTAGTAACAGCAAAAAGATCTTGTTAGTATTGATAAAGATGGTAGACAGACGGGGGATTGGGAGAATCGGGCGGATGTTAGTGTCGAACCTATAGGTGAAGAGTATTCTTAGTCTCGAAAAGAGTAAGGAAAACTTTCTATGCCAAATACAACGGATCACACTTGTATACAGTCATGGGAAAATTCATTCTTCCACCTTACAACACTCGATATTAATTCATCCCCGTTTCACCGTAGAAAAATCGGAACGCTGGAAACGGAACCACCAATCATGAACCGTTTTGATGAATCTTTCCAACTTCATTTTGCTTGTATAATCTGAAAAGTGAGTGAAACAGAACCGCCAGTGAGATGAGAACGAATTTTCAGAAATGAAACAATTACCAGCAGAATAAATAGCGAAACCATACTGAGCGAGTGAAAGTCCACTCACTCGTCGAATATATTTTATAACTCAGTCCAGTCGGTGTAGAAATTCAAAATTTTGTTAAAACTTCACATGTATCTGTTTTTACAAACAAATAATAAAAATCCTAATCTATCTTACATCCAATCATTCAAGCTGTATGATGATCAGTTATTTTAAATTTAGAATCACAGCGTTGCGTACACGCTAACGCGATCTCTTTGTTTCATCCTAGTACAAAATCAATAATCTAGTTATATCTTTACTCTTTAAGGGCATGTTCAGGAGTGTTCCAGTTCTAGATGCATAATTTATGTCAGTAATAAAATTTTAATCTGGATATTAGAGCAAATTCAGCAGCTGCGAGATTCATATGGGTGGTCTATAATATAACTGAAACTGAATCAAACGTATCCCCAGCAAGCCGTTCTAGTTTTATTTATTCGACCAGTTCTTCTGTCAAATTTAAAACTGGTCTACGATGCCGTTCTATTTTTTTGTATATTTGAAACACGAGTGAAACACTGCTGGGGCTGCCAGTTTTTCTTGTTATAAAATCCAGATTTAAATTTTGTAACTGACATAAATTATGCATCTAGAACTAAAACACTCCTGAATATGCCCTGATAGCAGCAGAGTTTTACTCGTGTTTCAAAATATAGTTCGGCAGGGTATACCAGTTTTAAATTTGACAGTAGAACTGTTCGAATAAATAAAATTAAATCGGCTTGCTGGAGATATGTTTGTTCTAGTTCCATTTCTATTATAGATCTCGCATATAAAACTACCAGCTGCTGGATTGCTCTAACCAAACTCAACGATATGGAATTCATGCATTAACAGGGATGCCAGATCAGCCTACACACTACAAATGCTCGAAAGAAATCGATAAATTTTGTGAAAACTAAAAGCACGCACTTTTTTACCCGTATTATGAAACTGATGGTGTGACTATGAATCTCGTTCGTTAATCCTTATTTTCAGTGAAGCCATTTGATCCGAAACTCAATAACTTTCATTTCGACGATTATTATATTTTTAATTTGTGTTTAGTTTTGAACATATATTCTGGCATCCCTGCATAACAATCTGTCATGTCCAATGTTTATTATTTTTGGTGTTAATTAAAGTCCGTATTTTTTACAACAAACCGGCTTTTCATTTTTCTCTGAGAATTTACGGTAAATAAATTCAAATAATTTTTAAAATCTTGGTGACGCCTGAGTGCATTCGTGTCTTTTTTTAGATCAATTCTACATTCAAACGTTTACCTACACGAAACTGAGATGGAAAAATTGTTTTATCTGTTTGATATGGCATGTGTGTTGTACTAATGAAATGAAAATAAGTTTTAAAAATGTCATGAAGAGGAAAATGATAATAATTATGATGAGAGTTATAGATAAATTTCAGGAATGAATAAACACGATTAAAGGAAACGAAACAACTTGAATTTCTCTTTAATTGAAAAATGAGATTCGCAGTTACACAGATTGACATTTAAGCAATTCTGTCACATAATTGGCTTCTTCGTCGCTCAATATTTCAGATATCTGTTCCAGTAAGTCAGAATTTAGTTTCAAAACAAGTAAATTTTCCACTGATTTTTCACATAAACGCATTCGATGATCGGTGAGAATCAGTTTAAGTCCACTAAAGGCACGTTCAACGGAAACCTGAGTTGAAGGAGCAACCAAAACTACCATTGCCAAACGGTGAAGAATTGGAGAGATAATTTTGTGTGACTCCCAATACTTCAGAATGTCGAATCGAACATCTGAGCAAGTGTTATCTGAATGCTGTATTGTTATTGGTACTTTCTCGCGTATTTCTAAATCCTTTATCTGAGATACCACAGATTCGTTTATCGAATGTGATATTCCCGTCGGAATGTCTTCTTCTTCGAAATATGATGACAGGTATTTGTCTAGTTCATCTTGCGGCTCACTTGTTGATGTGGATTGATTAACTTGAACATCCACACCTTCAATTTCGTTGAGACGATGATGCAACTGAAGAAGAAATTTCTGTAATTTTATAGAAACCCGATTGAATCAGAATACTTTTTGTTCAATGATATTATCTTACTTGAACTTTTTCTTTATCTTCTGAAGATATGCGCTTCGAACCTAAGAAGTTTAATCTCGGGTCTAAATACAAGCATGCTTTGAATTGCATTGTATCAACGAGTTTTTGTGTTCTAATTTTAAATGCTGCCAATAAACGCTTTGCGAGTACATTTGATTTCATTTTATCCAGTTGCGCTTGGCACTGAAGCCAGTATATGTAAAAATCTGATAGCGGACAATGAATTTTCTGCAGCTTCAGCGTAAGAACGAATGCTGGTTCGAATGCGTCGCGGAATTTCTCAATAAATGGCCAATGTGATGTAAGATCTGTAAAAAATAAATATGAAAAAAATCTAAGTAAATGAAAAATTGTATCAAATTCACCTGGCTCCGGAAAAACAGTTTTCAGCAAATTGAAAAACTGACGTTGATTGAGAAGAGATGACAACATCAGATATTTGCTATTCCATCTAGTATCGTTAGCAATAGGAGGCAGATGAGCATTGTGGATTTTAAATATTTTTTGGTACTCGCGATGCCGCAATTTGACTACAATCTTTTGTATTTTTGTGATTCGTTCTTGATAGGGTTTTACAACATCCCACACAGCTAATTGTGCTGTATGAGCGGCGCATCGTGTACTGTCGAGAATTTCTTCCATTCGCCAGCATTCACCATCGTCAATGTTTGATAAAATGAATTTTGTTTCCTCCTGCTTATCTTCACTGAAATCGTCACATTGTACAGTATCATCTGATGTTGTGCTACAATTGTCTATCTCAATGCTCTCGAAACTTTCAGCATTTTGCATCTCATCAGGTAGCTCGAAAATGTAACGCACTTCTTCATTAGCTACTAGCAAGTTGATTGAGGGGTTTTCCAAGCTAGATTTTTCCAGCATTTCCTTCAATACTTTAACAGTCGCCACCATATTACTGCCATTATCGTGAGCAATGGAGTACACCTGTTTCATATCTACACTATATTCGGCCAGAGTATTCATTATAACATCTTTTAAATTTTCTTTTGTCTGGCGGCTATGCATCTCTTGAATTGCTGAAATATTGATGATAAATAAATGTTATTGTTTTGTTTTTATACAGAATATTTCATCTTACCAAGATTTCGAACAACAACTTTATTGTTATGATAATATTGAGCATTTATGCCTAACACCTGACGATTACCTCGCGTAGCACTATCTATTTTCAAACTTATGAGTTTTTGAGACATTTCGTTTTTAATAAAATTTCTAGCCAGTATCGAGCTTTTGTCAATGAGATCTGAAATAGCCTTTCTGTTCAGGGTCATACTGGCAGCCTCGTAAAGCGGTCCCAGTAAAATTTTACATGCAGAACTTTCAAAAAAGCTATACGGTAAGTTACTTTCAGTTAAAAGTAAAAGAGTTCCACAAACTAGGTTCTTTTTGTTTGAGTCCACAATGAGTTTCTTATATTTCTTTTTTACTTGTGCTGAGTCGGTGCCATCAACTCGACGAGAAGACAATCCTAGTCTATCAAAGACGATCGGATGAAGAGCCTCAACATGTCTTTTAAAATTACCAGGATTCATAATCGATTGCCCGTATGAGCACTTGCTCTCGGCGATGCATTTGAACATCCCGTCCTGCTCTCGAATAACCTGCATTAACAAGGCTTTTTGCGTTGGTTTTGAGCGTTTCATTCTATAAAAAAAATTTCATCCACCTAAAGCTCATATATATGATATTAGTATTCTACCTAAATTTCTTTGTTACGATAGATGTTAAACATTAGTCGAATTTTACAGAAACCGGATTTAAAAACGCTGAATTAACTAACGATTGAAACAAGCACGGCCTCACTGAATGTCTCACTAAAAAAAACAACATTCGAATCTGATTGAGTCACATTTGAAAGTCACTTCGTAGAATGAATAAAAGAATGAAACCTGCATTCGATAGGAACGAATGGCATCGGTACAACACTACACAGCTAATTTAGTGAGTGAACGTTTGGGCTGGCTGTGATGAATATTTTTTAACTCGTACGTTCTGATGCATACATAACAAATGACAGATTGAGATATATAGGCAAATGAATGGTTATGAATGAATTGTAACTGAATTTTTCCCATGCCTGCTTGTATATTAATGTGTTTAAGGTATTGGTAAATAAGAAGCATATAGGAACTATCCCGACTCGCCAACACATCCCGAACCGGAACCTCAGGCGGCCTACCTCGGGCCCTAAGGGATTCCAGTAGCTTCGACCTGGCGTCACGATACTCTACGCACGACCACACGACATGCTCGATGTCCTGATAACCGTCGCCACAGGTGCAGAGCCCGCTCTCCACGATCCCAATACGCCGGAGATGTGAGTTGAAAGTGTAGTGATTTGACATGAGCCGTGACATAACACGAATGAAATCGCGACTTACGTTCATCCCCCTGAACCAAGGTTTCGTCGATACCTTAGGGATAATGGAGTGTAGCCATCGTCCCAGTTCGTCATTCGTCCATGAAGTTTGCCAACTTTCGAGAGTTTTCTGACGAGAAATACTGAAAAATTCATTGAAACCGATTGGTCTTTCATAAATATCACCTTCTAATGCGCCCACCTTAGCCAATGAGTCTGCCTTTTCATTGCCCGGAATGGAACAATGCGAAGGGACCCAGACTAACGATATTGAATAAGACCGTTCAGATAAACTTCGCAAGTGTTCCCGTATTTTCCCCAGGAAATATGGGGGATACTTTCCTGGCTTCATTGCCCGGAGAGCTTCTATTGAGCTTAGACTGTCCGTCACAATGAAGTAAAGGTCTTTGGACAAGATTTCAATGATCTCGAGGGTGTACTGAATAGCAGCTAATTCTGCGACGTAAACTGAAGCCGGATCACTGAGTTTGTAAGAAGCGGTGATGTTTTGATTGAAGATGCCGAAACCTGTGGACCTGTTGATGTTTGATCCGTCAGTGTAAAACACCTTTTCACAGTTGACTGTTCTAAATTTATTATAAAAAATATTTGGGGCCACTCCAGGGCGTACGTGATCCGGAATTCCATGAATCTCTTCTTTCAAGGATGTGTCGAAAAACACAGTAGAATCAAAAGTATCCAAGAAATGAGCACGGTTGGAAACAAACGAAGAAGGATTAATATTCTGAGCCATGTAATAAAAATACAAGGACATAAAACGGGTCTGAGAATTGAGCTCGACCAGCCTTTCGAAGTTTTCAATCACCATCGGATTCATCGGATAAGCAATCGATATGAGAGATCCCAGAATCGATTTTTCAACGGTAAGACGCCCGCGAGCACTTTGAGACTCATCGTGTGAGTCGACTGCATGCAACCTAAGGCAATACGCAAACAACGATACTGAATTCTTTCCAGTTTAATGAAATGGGTGTTCGCGGCGGATCGGAAGCAGAAGCATCCATATTCCATTACGGACAATATCGTTGTTTGGTAAAGCCTGATCAGGTCTCCTGGGTGGGCACCCTACCATGTTCCGGTTATTGTGCGAAGAAAATTGATTCTCTGCTGGCATTTTTGTTTCAGATACCTAATGTGACATCCCCACGTGCCTTTGGAGTCGAACCAGACCCCGAGATATTTAAATGTGAAGACCTGAGCTATGGTTTCACCCCCTAGTTGAAGCTGTAATTGTGCTGGTTCTCGCTTCCTTGAAAATACAACCAGCTCAGTTTTCTCCGTAGAGAACTCGATACCCATTTGAAGAGCCCATGTCGACAAGTTGTCGAGGGTATTTTGCAGTGGTCCTTGGAGATCGGCAGCTTTGGGTCCTATAATAGACACAACGCTGTCGTCGGCAAGTTGTCTTAGCGTGCAAGATGTGTTGATACATTCATCAATACTGTTTACGTAAAAATTGTATAAAAGGGGGCTTAAGCATGAGCCCTGAGGAAGACCCATGTTACTGAATCGTATTGTCGACAAATCACCATGTGCGAAATACATGTATTTCTCGGACAATAGATTGTACAAAAAGTTATTCAAAATTGGTGAAAGACCATGCTGATGCAACTTCTCAGATAGGATGTTTATGGAAACTGAGTCAAAAGCCCCCTTGATGTCTAGGAAAACTGACGCCATTTGTTCCTTACGAGCAAATGCCATTTGAATTTCGGTTGAGAGCAACACCAAACAATCGTTCGTTCCTTTGCCTCTGCGGAAACCAAATTGTGTATCTGAAAGTAAGCCATTAGTCTCGACCCAATTGTCTAGACGAAACAGAATCATCTTTTCTAACAATTTCCGGATACAGGAAAGCATAGCAATCGGCCGATACGAATTGTGATCGGAGGCTGGTTTCCCTGGTTTTTGAATGGCAATAACTCGTACTTGTCTCCAGTCCTGTGGGACAATATTATCCTCAAGAAGCCTATTGAATAAATTCAATAAGCGTCTTTTGGCAGAGTCAGGCAAATTTTTCAACAAATTGAATTTGATTTTGTCTAACCCCGGAGCTTTATTGTTACACGACAAAAGCGCAAGTGAGAACTCTACCATTGAAAAAGGTGTTTCGTTTCTGTTTGATGAGGCGACGCGTATAATCGTTTGTTCCGGAACAGAATCTGGACATACTTTTTTAGCGAAATCGAATATCCAGCGGTTAGAATATTCCTCGCTTTCGTTCGTGGTGTTTTTGTTGCGCATTCGTCAAGCTGTGTTCCAAAGAGTGCTCATCGATGTTTCTTTTGTTAATCTGTCAACAAACCGGCGCCAGTAACCGCGTTTTTTTTTGCTTTAATTAAGTTCTTCATTTGCTTGTCTATGGTTGCGTAATTACAATAACTATCAGATGTTCCATTGGTTCTAAACTGTTTGAACGCGGAGGTTCTTTCTGCGTTCAGTGATGAGCACTCTTTGTCCCACCACGGATTGGGAGAACGGATGTTAGTTTTCGCACCGGGTACACGTTTCGTCTGAGCTTGAATCGCTGAGTCGAGAACCAAGCTAGCCAAAAACGTATACTCTTCCTCCGGAGGAAGTTCTTGTGTTGTTTCTAGTTTCTGAGATATCGAACATGCGTAGTCTTTCCAATCAATATTTCGTGTTAGGTCATACGAAACATTGATTGTCTCCGATGGTCTTAATCCGTAGGCGATTGAAATCACGATAGGTAGATGATCGCTACCGTGGGGATCAGGGATGGAAGGTGATCCCGTGACGTGCAGTCCAACCGTAGCGATGTCGAGCAAAGGGATAAGTCCAGCGCACTTGGTCTTGCTGATGGTGCAGGAATCCGTGTCATTTCTCCCGTATTCAAGATTGTCATATTGAAGTTGTCGCAAATATCATGGATCATAGCTAATCTGTTATCGTCGTGAAGACAGCCCCATCCCGTACCGTGTGAGTTAAAGTCTCCTAAAACCAACGTCGGTGCGGGAAGGAGCTCTACGATATCACTGAACCGCCGATGCCCTACCGAGGCTCTTGGGAAGCTAGATGGAAGCAATGCAAAGGTCTGATTGGAACCTTTGATTGTAACATGACATGCGACAACTTCAATACCTGGTATCGAGGGGAGGTTAATGCGATAAAAAGAATAGCACTTTTCGATCCCCAAAAGTACTCCTCCATAGGGATCATGTCGATCCAGGCGAATAATGTTAAAATCGTGGAAGTTTAAGGATATTTCAGAAGTTAGCCAAGTTTCGCACAATGCAAATACGTCACATTTCAGATTATTTACTAGAAATTTAAAAGAATCTATTTTTGGAATGATACTTCTGCAATTCCACTGTAAAACAGTGATTAGATCCGTGACCTCGGTGGATGATTTAGCCATCGAAGGATACAATCGCTGAGAGAAGGGGAAAATTTGCAGTCAACTGCTTTAAATATGTTTTTACTGTTGGCATGAAAGCAATTAAAATGCTTTTAAGAGGTTCAGAAATATTGAAAGTTGTAAAAATCCAGTCCATAACATCAGAGAACTTGATAAGTCCAGCACCTAGTTGATTCTCTGGTAGATTTTCAGGGACACTTGGGGATTTTGTAGTCCCGGGAAGTCGTGGGAATTCCATCTCGGAATTGAGTTTTCCGAGACCAGGAGCTTTGTGCTTCGGTAGTTTGTCACGATTCCCGTTAGCTGTAACTTTCCGAAGCCCTTCGGAAGACATCTTCGAACCCTTACTAGGGAGCTTATGAGAGGATTTGTTTATTCTTTTTCTACAGCTATGAGGGACCGCCGAAGATGGACCTTCTAAAGGGTCGTCAGATTCGCTCTCGTCAGTTGACAAGCAGGCATATGGATTTGTTGTCTGTTTAGGAGGGGTGGCACTTTTAAGCATATCTGCAAATGAACGCTTGGAGTGTTCTTTCAGGGAACGCTTCATTCTATCTCCGCGCAGTTTGTATGCGGGACATGCCATTAGGTCATGCGAACCCTCCTTACAGTAGAGACACTTTTCAGCATTTTTACCGCAAGAGCCATCCGCATGAGCCTCTCCACAGTTAGCACAACGTGGCTTATTGCTGCAATGGGTAGCTGTATGCCCAAGCTGTTTGCAATTGGTGCAATTCATTACACGAGGTACAAAAAGACGAATAGGCAGACGAACCCGGTCCAAGAGGAGGTAATTAGGCAAAGCCGATCCGGCGAAGGTCACACGATAAGAGTTTGATTGGGGATAAGACTTTGTGCCATCCCCTGCGATCGATACTGAATGCAATCGCTTGCAGTCCAGTATCTTGACGTTGTTAAGTGAGGGGTCCTTGAAACAACCCGCCCCGTACTTAAGAATGTCCTCGCAAGTCAAACTCGAATCGGTGACCACACCGTCGATTTCGACTTCGCGAGCTGGCACGTAGACGCGATACTCCAGCGTAAAAGGATCCTTTTGAACAAGCTCATTAGCCTGTTTTGAGCTGGTAAACAATACCCTGAGCTTGTCTGGCCGTATTCTATCAATACTTTTTATGGTATTGTATCGCGAAGTCAGGTCTCGCGATATTTTTAGAATATTCAATTTTTTTTCGTTTGACTTGGTCCGGAAATAGACCGCATATGGCCCGGCCGGAAATGCGAGTCCATCAGGATAGTTTTTAATTCGAGTCTTGATGTTTTTGGAAGCAGTTTCCATTTCAATATCGGGATTAGGGGGGTCAATTTCAAGACGATTTACCATGTCACGGAATTGTATCCGTGCAGGTACGGAAAAGGATCGTTTGGGGACAAAATATTATAGTAAATTGAAAGACGAAAGGGATTGAAGAAAATAATACTTAGCTTATAATCCTAAAACAAGAGCAGCCACCAAGGTCAAACCTTCGTGGACCGGTGAATCACCGCTTTGATATTGTGCAAAAAACCTCCGTGAGGAAAAAGCACACACCGACTAACACCGTTTTCACTAGGAACTTATAACAAGTCTATTTTGTTATTGAAACTGTTCACTAATTCAAATAATAACGATGGAAAACTAATTTTCAATTGTCTGTAATTAAAACGGAAAAATGACAAGCGAAAATGAATGTTGTAGATATTTATTTCAAGAACATGTCATACTTCCTAGTATGGTTTCAGGTGAATGTAACGTAAAAACAACAAATGACATTTCCAGTTAGCAATTAGCTAACAGCTAGTCAAATGAAACTATTCTTATAATCATGATTACATCGGATGAAAATAAAACATATGAAAGTTTTGTATTCTCCTCTATCTTAAGCCTGATTTGTTGTACCAGACATTGCGTAGTTGTTCATTGTGCATTCTATTGACAGGACCTTCGCCTTCTCTCCTGTTTCCATTTTCCTGTAGCGATCAATAACTTTGGTAAAATTATTGACGACAGTTCAATTGAAATATTACTTACAGCGATATTTTTTCCGAATTATTAATCTCTCACTTTCATTTAACTTCTTTGCACTAATCTTGTGATTTTTATTATCAAGAGTAAAGATTATCATAGAACGTCTGTCGTACATACACGACGGAGACCTGTTTCAAGAAATATGTTTAATATTGCTGTTAAGAGAATGATATAAGATGCTAAACTTTTTTTTGAACTTACGGGCCAACATTACTTTCGAACAAAGAATTAGCAGAATTTGTCATGTTGGTCGTTATTAAGGGCCTTGACTTAAACTTTATATAACATTGTGATCTAGATTTTTTTAATTCCACTAAGCTCTCGTTAGCTTTTAAATTTTTACGCTCAACTTCTATTGTCTAGAATATTTTTGCTGTTTTTCGTATTTTTTTTAAAATCGTTTGTTTATTCATGTTGGGGTTCCTTGGAAACGAGTTCATAGCAACTAAAACAGTGTTGTTAGAGAACATTATTTTTGCATTACGGAGTGTATCGATAAGTAATTAGCAACATTCAAACAGTTATTACTCTGAAATGGCTTAATATTTAGCAGCGTGTTTTGCGGTGACATGCGTTTGTTTACATGTCAATAACAGCAGCGCAATCGATTGGTTTCGGTACGGTTTATCGTTTCAATGATGAGTCGAATTGATCCGGAAACGCGAAAGAAAATTCTGCACACTTGGTGCTCAGAAAGTGGTGTCACGTACAACGAAATTGCAAAACGGATGAAAGTGCACCACAGCAGTGTCAAAAATATTATCGAAAAGTTCGCTAAGACCCTTTCCATGAAGGATTTGCCCCGATCCGGTAGGAAAACGGGTCCCAGCCAGCCCGGCCGGGACTTAAAAGTGGTTGAGTACATCAGGAAAAACCCATCGGCGTCGACGCGGGATTTGACCAAGCAGCTCATGCCAAAACAAGAGCGCGAAAATTGTATAACCGGATTCTACAGAATAAAGACGGATGCATCCTGATCGACGACGAAACCTACGCCAAGGAAGACTCTCGAGCGCTACCCGGACCGCAATATTATACGAAATCGGTGCACCAGGACCTGGACGACGCTGACATCACGGTGGCGATGGAAAAATTTGGGCAGAAGGTGTTGGTCTGGCAAGCAATTTGTATCTGTGGTTTGCGGTCGTCCAGTTTCTTCACGAAGGGCACAATTAACGCTAAGGTGTACGAGGAAGAATGTTTGAAGAAGAGAATGCTGCCACTGTACAGAAAGCATAAGGCTCCTCCTCTCATCTGGCCGGATTGGGCTTCAGCCCACTACGTCAGCTCCGTTATACAGTGGTTGTCAAAAACTAATGTACAATTCGTGGGAAAGGACATCAACCCACCGAACTGCCCGGATCTTTGGCGAATTGAAAGGTATTGGGCAATTGTCAAGCGGTACTCGGAAGGAAGGTACAGTGTCCCAAAACATGCAGGAGTTAAAAAAAACTGGACAGCTGCCACCAGGAAAGTCACAAAAGTAACTGTGCAGAATTTATTGAAAAATGTCAAGTCCAAAGTGCGAGCGTTTCACAGAAACTAGGATTTTGTTCAATATAATCAGTGAAATGCATAAAAATGTAATTTTTCTACAATATATCGAAAACTGATGTCAAAATAGGTTTTTTATCGCTTTTTTCAATAATCAATGTTGCTAGCTACTTTTCGATACACTCCTTAAACAAGGGGTCACTAGAATTGTGGTAAATGGCGGTAAATCGTTAACGATCACTTTGTTATTTTCGATTTTTCTTTGGAGTGTCTGGTGGTGTCTGGAACCGGAAGTCGGATCCGAATGAAATTCAGGAATTCCGTATGGGACCGGAACACCTTTCATTTGAATCTAAGTTTGTGGAAATCGGTCAAACCATCGCTGAGAAAAGTGAGTGAGATCCATTTAGGTATATATGACCGCTATTTCCTGTGCTTCCGGAACCGGGTACCGGGAACCAGGATAGCCGGAGTCGGTTTGTTTAGTTGCCTACTGATAATGACTACCGATTTGTGTAGTTTTGAGATCAGTTTAGACAAATTTTTACGTGTTTTGTTTCGCCGGTTCAAGTGACGGTGTACAATATTGAACACACTTCATCCTATAACTCTGGAACCGGAAGTCGGATCCGGATGAAATTCAGGAATCCCGTATGGGACCATGAGACCTTTCATTTGAATCTAAGTTCGTCCAAATCGGTTTAGCCATCTCCGAGAAAACCTAGTGAGATTATTTGACACATACACACACACACACACACACACACACACACACACACACAGAGAGAGAGAGAGACACTGCTCAGCTCGATGAAGTGAGTCGAATGGTATATGACACTGAACCTGATATAAAATCCATTTTCACTAGTCGGTTTTTAAAGTGATTGCATAACCTTTCTATATGAGAAAGGCAAAAACACAGCTCACTAGGTCACTTATGTTGTTTTCACTTGAGAAAACTGAAACTGCCCCAAGGTAGTTTCCTCAAACAAACACTTTTCACGAAACTGTGTTGATTTCGCGCTTAGCAACGGGGGTTTGAGCAAACCTGATATAAAAACCAGGTTCGAAACTGACTCGATTTTCAGTTCAACAACGTTGAAACTAGGTTCAAAACTGACTTCAAACAAATGGTTTGACAGCAGTTAGAGTGGGAACTGGGCTAGGTTTGGCATCAAGCGAAAACGACATTAATTGCTACCCAGTTCATTGCATTATGAATAAAGGAACATCGTACGAGATGCATGGATCTTCGGTACATAAAAAGCAAATTCTAAGGGAGATTAAATGTGTGCACGAACTTCTTAAAATCTTGCATCTATTCTTCTTTAACAGATTTCTATCTTTCTCTCACTCCAACTGTGAACCATTCCGTGCATGATTTTGACTTCTGTAAAAATTTGACATTTCGATAGTCATTTTTATAGAGTGGTAAAATTTGAATAAAACTACGGCCCAATTCAATGTTCAACCGATGGAAAGCTACATTCGTTTATTGTGCACTTAAAATAAAAGGATAACAAGGTATACAATAATTGCAATGTAGAGAACGTAAGACAAACTGCAAGGAAAACTTATTTCGTTTGACATTGCAACAAAATTTTTATTGGAAAATTTTCATTGAAAACTGTTCATCGGAGGGTTACTAAGAGTTTTAAAAAAAATTACAAAGAAGTCATTTTTACTAAGAATCTGATATTAGAACTTTCGCGAGAGTTTGTCTCAGTGTCGGAAAATAACAATCGAAGTGTCAAAAATAACCATGCTCTCGAGCATTGGTTATTTTTGACACTTCGATAGTTATTTTGATAACGACAAAATAGCTACACGACGGTGATATTTTATTTTTTTATATTTTTTTTTTCAAATTTTACCGTACTTTTTTTTGTATGTTAGTATTTGATACATGCGAAAACATATAAAAAATCAGAATATTTTTTAAATCTATAAGCAAAACATGAAAATTATCCCCATTGTTGAGTTCAAAGCTCGCCACTTGAGCAGCGCAGCGATCGCAAAAGATTTGGCTGGATTCTTCAAAAGTCATTTTTCCGGTTTGCAGGGTTCAGTATCGAACCGATTTGCACTCGGTGCGGTTCGATGATGCCGTAGAAAAGGTTGCTTATGCTTTTTAATGACATTGTGATCGGTCGTATTCCGTCTCTTCAATTTTTACTTTCTTCCCTCGAGTGCTCGCTAATCGTCTCAGCAAAAAGTATAATTACTTGGCAAATCTAAATTCGGCATATGTCAATTATAGTAAGTAGTTCTGATTTCTATGTTAGGCGATTATTTGTGATAAGAAAACCTCTAGAGAATCTAAAAGCACTGACTTCCGGTTCCGTAATTATAGGGTGATAAGTAAAAAAATTTAAGCTTCACGATTATTTTTGTATACATGGTGATGTAAAAACGAATAATTCTTGCACGTTTTAGTAGAGAATGGTGTAAAATTTTAAGCCGATTTTCACATATTTAGGTGAAGTGTGTTTAAAATTCATCATTTAGAGCGACGATTAAAAATAATGGACAATTTCTTCTGAATTTTAACTCAATACTGTTTCAGATTGGTGTTTATGTTAGTTCCTTGCCAATCGAACCTATTTCTGCTATATCGGATCCGGTTCCGAAAGTATCGGAAATAGTGGTCGAAAACTTTGACAATAAAACTGACTTAGCTGTTGGTAAAAAGTTGGAGAATGTAATTCAATAATTCGGTTTGGAATTCAAAACATTTGAATGATTTTTACTCAACGCGCAAAGCTCATTACTTCTATTCACTCCAACCAACTCGAGTCTGTGAGAGACAGTTCTTTCATTTCGATGATCATGAGTTTGCAGAACGTTAGCGCGACTGTAATCGCATACCGAGCAAATGGAACAATGAGAAGCGGAAAATTCTATTCACGAACTTGAAATCGAAAATTAACGTTTTTCACATCGTAAGCTGCTCGGTTGTTTATAGCAAAATGCTACACAAATGCTAGTAGCTCTGTGAAAAAAAAAGGAAGAAAAAAAACGACTGGCAGTGGGAAGCTCGATTATGACGGGTAGTGATGGCATTAACGGGACGTGGAAGAAATTTCCATTTTCGCTTAAAAGTACCGAAACAGCCGCCGATAACAACGTATGTTCCCACGCCGACCTGGAGCAGGCAGACCGGCAGAGTCGACGGAAGGAAACACCGAGTAAATGAATCGACGACAAAACCGTCGAAGAAGAATTTATCGTGGAAACTAATGTTCTCGGCAAGCACCGACGGTTCCAGGACATTCCCGATCGTCTCGGTACTGACGGTGAGTGTGACATGGACATGGGCGGCATGAGGGGAAACCCGGTTGTCTGTGCAAGAAACCAGTCGGAAGACGAAGCTTTCGAGGACGGATACATTTTTCCTTATTATAATTTTTATTTTTATTTTTATCCACGCTGCTCCGTCCGCCGGTACATCGAATGCATTCTTGGTACAATCATCGGAAGCAACGGAGGTCGACATGAGAAAATTGTTTCTAACTGCAGATGACGGGTTCCGCTTGCCTGATTCATCATACTTTCAAGTTACATTGAACATGAATTGTTCCTGGATAAGGGGTTTTATTCAACATTAAGCAAAGGAATTTCTCTTTTTAAATAGTTCTGTTTGAGTTTTGGGTATGTTTTATCGACGTAATTATTGAGAAACAAACAATTTCTATCTCAACGTTGTTGAAATACTTTTCAGTGGATCAACCCTCTTAAGCACCATTCGCATTCGTTGCCTGGCTTTGCCAGGGCAGTGCATTATTGATTCGAATGTTCTTTGTTCTAGAACAATTTTCCAGATCAGCATTTCATATTGACAGTCCGATGCGAATCACCGCTTTGCACATCCGAACCAAACTTTTTCGGATACACAAAAGAATTGCTTCCGAAATATCTACCTCGATGCCGTTGCTGCCAAGTAAAGCGAATCATGCTTGGTTCTTCTAGTTAATTAGGCCATCGCTACATGCATGGTAGATAAATTGGCAAAACAATAGCCCCGGTTCGGTGCTAGCTACGGATTCGAGTCCCGACTCTGCGGTAACATTTTCGCAGTTTTTAATACATAGTTGAATTCGCTTGTCCTTTTTTCAACTTGTTTTCCTCGTTAGGTACTGATCAAATTTAACTGAATCAAACTAACTCAAAATGGCTCTACGTCTTAACAAGTTACATTCGCTTGTGATTTATTCAATCCTCGTTAGATACTGATCAAATTTGTCAAAATGTGTTTTCGTATTTAAACAAAGCTCTCTCTTACAGCAACAATCAGTATCGAACAGAGTTGAACTCTACACGATTCGTAACCCTCCAAGTACAATACTCCAAAAATTCTCGTGGCGTACCATTGGGGTGAGGTCCCCACACAATTTTGATTGCGGATAATTTTTGTTTTATGGGCTCGATTTTCTAACGTTTTTGTTTTGCACATCCGAACCAAATATTTTCGGATACACTAATCCGGTTTTGTTTTCTAAAAAAACGAACACATCTGCTAATGCACTGGTTCGAGCTGGCGAACATGTCAAAACATTAAAAAGCAGACTCTTCGGATAGAAATTTATAAAAAGTATCAATTTTCACAGTAAGCACTTGGTTTTGTCACTTCATTTTTTGAAACTGTTTTCAGTATTCCATGAGGAGAACTTTTGAAAAATGAACACGGGTTCTTGTCGAAATTTCCCGGTTTGACTGTTAGATGTCGCTAGCAATATCTGTACACTTTGGCTTCCCGAACAGCAAGCAATAACAAGTTTATAACAGAACCCGATTTTGGAAACGAGTTCTGCAGGATTTTTTTTTCCGTTAGTAGTTAAACAAATAAAAAAAACGAGCAAATATCTGGTGCAGTGAAATAGTTTGAAGACGTGGAGTTGCAGGCGTTGTTGGATGAAGACCCAAACCATTCGCAACGAGAATTGGCACAGACACTGATAGTGACCCAAGTTTGAAACATTTAGAAACCACGAGAAAGATCTCGGAAAATTTAAAATTGGTGCGAATTCATTTAACGTTAGACAAATGTAAAATCGTAAAACTGTTTTAAAAATGCTGTTTCAAAGATTGTAACTTTTGGTGAAACGAAATGATTCTGAAATGTATGTATAATGTTTCCTGCGCATTTCACACAACCACAGTAGCTACTGGAAAAAAGTACACCCGTTTCTTACTAAAACCGCTGTCAGTGTCTTCGTACAGTTAGAAATCTAGGTTTACTTAATTTATGACGAAATAGCGTTGGACGTAAGACAATGTTCTTTGTTTGGTAGGACCAGTGTGATATGGTGTACTAATTGTGCAGTTGATTCGAACCTAATACCTTGCCTCCAAGTTTTTAGAAGTTGTTATAACGATTAATAAGGGTCGCAATTGAAAACAAATTGCAATCGACAACAAATGCATTGATCGAAGAACGGCCAGAATGGGCCCGAAGGCATGGCAAAGCTTTATTACAACTAATAAACACATCAGCTTATGCCTAATGAAACACATGTAATAAACTTAATTGGTAATACGATCTCATCCGCGGTAGTGTTCAGGTCTCACCCCGTCCGATTATCACCTTTTTGAGTCGGTGGTATGCAGACCAGCGCTACGCCAATGTAGTAGAAGCCAGAAAATAGCTCTTCGAAGGGTTGGCCTCGATCGGAAATGTGAAAAGTTCTGCGTGAATTACTAACTTTGCTATGCGGCGCTTTTTCTCATTTCACCCTGTACAAGTATGGGTAGAACCTAATCGTTAATATCTTTTGTTGTGTTTAACGCAGCAACATATTTTTTTAACAATGCCATCGGTTATATGTTAAACAATTTATGATTAAATTTTCAGTAGTATGACATATACAAAAATTACTCAAAATTTAAATTTAGTATGACCGAGCACTGAAAGAAAATTCAGGGCCAAAATAAGGCTTGCAGAATTCCAAATACGTGAATTGAACGAATCGTCGCACAAAGCGTATAGTGCAAAACCGACACATAGCAATACGGAATATTTTCAGTAATTGAGTTCACTGGGTTTACAATACGTTTTATTTGCTAGTAAAACATGCGCTAACTATGGTTGGTTATAAATCATGAGTAGTTTTAATTGACTAATAGGAGGAGGATATATTAGTGCATGCTGTTTAAGAAGATAAATTGAGTCATTGAACGTATAATAACGTTACAATTGATCGACTTATCGACTGCTCACCTATATATCTGTGTAATATCTGAAAAACTCTTTAATAGCTCCCATAGACAATACGAGTAGTAAAATTTTGACTATTCATAACAATACACTACAACTTTATGAGTTGACGAATCCAATTATGAATCTCATAAAATGATTCTTTTATTAGTCATATGAATATTCAGTTCCCAAATTCAAACAACCAAAGACGAGCAGATTATGATAAAAAAAAACCGCAATTTTCATTTTAAAATTCCCGCGCTTGTCCAATCGGTAAACTTTTATTCTCTCAACGTTGGCAACACTTTTATACACATTCTGTCAAATTTTGACGCATATCGTACGATTAGTTTTTGTTTGGCGTCTATACAAAGAAGTTGAAAAAATTTCGTGTGGCGATTTTTATAATGGACACTATTATAATAATGGACACTATTATAATTAGATTGGACATAAATGTATTTCTATTATGTTTACCTTTTTATTATAAATAGATATAAAATTCGTTCAAACTAAAGAACAATTTTCCGAAGCATGGAAAAACATGTTAATTATATTTAGAATTTAAAAACATGCATTTCAATACTGTTTATATTCTTGAAATCTTGGAAAACATTTTTTTAGTTTTATATTGCATTCGAAATCATGGATTTTTTGCGCTCTCTTTGGTTGAACAATATTTTTTGCTGCCGATTGATTGCTGCCTATTGATTATTAAAAAACTAGACAGAGTTTCGAAAAACATTTAGGTTTTTGCAATTATATTTATCACAACTAAGTATTTTTTTAGTTTTGAAATTTTGCTTTGCTGAGCCGTGCTTGGATTTGAAATGTATAAACGGCTACGGTTCCGTTTCAAGGGAATCATTTTAGAACTGAAAAATAGTGTTTGAAGCAAAATTTCCCAATAAATCTAAAAAAACAAACAAAAAATAATAAAACTTTAGCCGAAATAACCGAAAACTGGAAAAGTTGCAAGTGAATTTAATAAACTGGTCATCATTTTCTATATTACTTACGTGCTGCTGTTTCGTATTATGGTGGTGGTGTGAGAAATGCGCAGTGGGTTCGGTGGTGTTATATCGTG
Organism: Malaya genurostris; assembly: GCF_030247185.1. Lineage (NCBI taxonomy): Eukaryota > Metazoa > Arthropoda > Insecta > Diptera > Culicidae > Malaya > Malaya genurostris. The sequence goes on along the minus strand of NC_080572.1, from coordinate 234,037,672 downwards.
AGCAAAAAAAAATGACACCAATTTATGCATGGGGTGTTGTGTTGAAATAACAACGAGTTGAAAGCAATATACTGGGTATTGTAAGAAATCGTTCATTTTCTGAGGTAACTGACGTTTATAATGCTAGTAGTGCTCAACTTTATTTAGCTCAAAGCGTTCATGTAACTTTGTTGTGTATTATAGCAGATATTACTTCAGATTGTAGCAAACTACTAAACTCAGGTATATACGTTGTTAGCATGTTAGTCAATACATATACATATAACCACAGAGAACAGACATCCAAGTTAGTACAAACTTTTTTAGAAAAACTGTATAAAGCATACAAGTAAAAATCCGTTAAAAATCACCGTTGCGCACGACTCTGCACGCATGAATTACCATTGTATGAAAGCTCGAACGCAAGAGCCCGTAGGGGATTACTGGGCGGCTCGAAGCGCCTCTACAAGAGAACTGTTACTTGGTGATTGCTTTTCAAAACAACCATCAAAGGCTATAGCAGGATAAGCATGTGAAATCTGCCCCCAAAGGGAATTCATATTGTTATACCACATTCGAAAGGTCATAGACTGGGAACAATTTTCTAAAAGTTTCAACCCTTTAACAGCCATATTGACGGAGCTAGGGTGGTTCTGTTGATTTTTAATTTTTTTTTGATTTTTGAAGAAACTGCTCCTCCGAAAAATTTGAAAAAAATCAGGCATGTTTAAGGTATTATGGGGATGCTTTATAATTTTTTTTCAAAATTTTTGAATGTGTTTTTTTCATTAAAAAATACTAGAAAATTTTGAAACATATTTTTTCCCTCTTCCAATTTTTGCACCACCCTGGATTTTTTAGTGATAAATAAAGAATTTTTGGACATGTTAAAGTGGTATGTTTTCATATTTTTTAAAACGTGGACGACCAAAATATTTGATTTTTTGTACAAAATAATTAAAAGTCGACCATGCGTTCCCATCAAGTTCTCTGAGAAGGAAACGCATGGTGCTTTGTTCTAGTAGTTTATGCAACTCAAGCGTAGGGCTTAGAAATCAAAGTAACGAAAAGGAGGAAATGAGTTTCAACCATGGCATAATACCTACACGATCATACTTCGAGTAGAAACTAGAGAGCTACGAAGCAAAAACTTACTGGTATGTGGTTCATATATGAATGGTAGTAATATATGAACGTCGCGAGTATCACACATATGAAATTCGGTTACGGCAGTCAAGAACTAGAGCGGGTGTCAGTTTTTTACGTGTTGCTGATGGATGTTATGAAAGAATAATGAAAGGAAGAATGAAAATCTCATTACAGTGTCAAAAGTTATCATAAAGATATGTTATCGATGGATGTGTATAGTTTTCTAGAAAAATGTATGATAAAGATAAAGTTGGAGTTTTGTGCTTGAAAACGTCAATCGAATATCTTTATGATGGTTTTCATGGTTTGTAGACTGAGAGCGCTATATATTTTTATATTTATTCTAAAATTTGAAACAACAACAGATATAAAAAAATAACGATGCGTTATTGTTCGTTTTTGAGTTATAACCTTTGCATAATTTCAAGTCAAACATTTATCGACCAAACTTGATTCGCTGAATCGATTTCTTTAATTTTTGGGTATATTGTGTAGAAAGCTCCGTACTTTCCAGAAAATATCTGAGAATACATAATTAACTCAGTAAGTGATTTTCACTCTCAGAGGAACCCTTCCAGGTTTTTACAGGTTTAATATGGCCAAATATCATTGAGCTTCGTGATATGCTGGTGTCAATGAGAAAGATTTGGTCGTATTTTTGTTAAAATTGCGAACGGGAAGTTCTAATAAGGTAATATCATCAATCCTTGGATTGGAACGAGAGTAACAAGTATCGAAATATACAGGGTCCGGCACTCGAAGTGTAACCAACTTCAGACCGCTCGCGCAGCTGACGCACGGGCATCAGCTCTCTAGAAATTTGCTAAATGACAGTTCGGAGTTGTATTGTTTACAAGCGCAAGAAAGTATTTTGCCAAAAGTGAACGCGAAAAAAAAAATCAGTGATGGATTTAAAACGTAATAGTGTGATTGCTTTATATTTAGATGGAAAATTACATCCAGCGATTGTTCGTGAGCTCAAACACCTTAAAGTGAATAAAGTTTTTGTTTGTCGCACCATAACTCGTTACAATAATACTGGTAGCATCGCAAAACGTCATGGAGGTGGTCATCAAAAGACTGCAACGTCACGTGAGATGGTTCAAAAAGTGAAGAAGCGACATGAACGAAATCCTCGACGAAGTGCCAATCAAATGGCAAAAGAACTGAAAATATCCGACCGTAGCATCCGCCGCATACTGAAAAATGATCTGAAGGTCAAGCCATACAAGATCCAAAAGGCGCATGATCTCACACCGAAGCAGCAACAAGTTAGACTTGAGAGAACGAAGGAGTTGCTTCGTTTGGCCGAAAGCGGTCAATTTCCGAACATTGTATTTTCTGACGAGAAAATTTTTCCAATTGAGCAATTTGCAAACTCTCAAAACGATAGGGTTTACTTGACCGGCCACCAGGAGGCAGCACCCGCAACAGATAATGGTTTGGGCCGCTGTAACCGCAGATGGGCGCTCTCCAATCGTTTTCATCGAGCCTGGCGTCAAGGTAAATGCGACATATTATCGGGAAAGTATTCTGGAGGTTGCTTTGAAGCCGTGGGCAGACAAACATTTCGGTGGCAGACCATGGACGTTTCAGCAGGACTCGGCACCGTCTCACAAAACTCGAGTGAACCAAGAATGGCTGAAAAACAACGTTCCGAACTTCATCACGTCCACACAATGGCTCTCGAATTCACCAGATGCGAATCCAATGGATTATTCTCTTTGGGCCATTTTGGAGAGCAGAGTCCGAACTAAAAGATACACCAGTCTCGAGGCGCTGAAAAAAGTTATTGTCCGCGAGTGGGCCAAAATACCTGCAAGTCACATTCGGCCAAACGAAGCAACTCGTTCGCTCTCTCAAGTCATCAAGTCAAGGCAAAAGGTGGCCATATCGAGCAAAAGTGAATTGATTCTGAATTTTGTATTATTTTTACACATTTTGTACTTTGAATTAAGTGAAAGTAATTTTCCAAACTGAATTTATGGCCTTTTTAATTGGTTACACTTCGAGTGCCGGACCCTGTAGTAGCTCTATAATAGAAGCTTTTGAGAAGGATGGTCTTCGATGTAATTTTGGATTTAAAGATTTATCACTCCCAATTAAGACACACAGATCACAGAATAGTTATTCGGGCCCGTAATAAGTCTCATTTTTAAAAACTTACAAGTGGTATATCGAGTACATTCTAAATTCGACTGGATATTTGGGAATCCAGCGCCGTTGCTGTGAATGCACTATTGGCAATAGAACTGTTGGTTGCTGTTCACACGAGGCCGCCATTTTTCACTACCTTTCCTTACAGGCCCGTACCCAGGATTTCATTTCGGAAGGGGCCCAAAGATAAAAAAGTATGTTAATGATGATTGCTAATGTACATAATTTTCGGTGCGCCTTTTACCGGTGTTTTCAACAGACACTGGAACTATCATTATTAGGTATTTAAATTAAATTTGTAGCTGTGACCGAGAGAAGGTTGTTGTGTTACATTCCTTAACTTTTACTATCATGCCATTTCAGTCGCACATGTCTAAGATCTTCTAAATGTCCATTTCTAGAGCACAAAAATCCAAAAGACTTGTTAAAGATTTCGAGAAGTGTTCTGAGATTGCTCTCTTACTCAGATCGTGGAGAACGGAAAACATCTTCTAAATTTGAAGGTCATATTAGTTGATGACCACACAAACTTACTCTGGTTATACAGCTTAATACACCCTAATACTTGTATTGAGATAATCCTCCAAAAGTATACTATGGTAATCCCAGAAACCCAATATCATAATCTTTCCGACCCATTGGACCTCCCTTCCATGCACTCGTGCAGCTTCGAAGCACGGCTTCAGTCTATTGTCGAGTGATCATTTTGTTCTCTAGCGTATAATAATGAATCCATCCAAACATGTACAAGAAGTGCACTTGCGTTCGTCTTTTTAGTCCTAAATAAGCATATGCGGCATCCAGCGGCAGGATAACTTCCTCATCTGTAGAATCTTGCAAAACTATGGTAAGTTCGCGAACTTTCTCTTTCCGGTCATCCAGTACAATTTAGTGTCTTTTTATAATTGTCGTTTATTGTACCCAGGATTTAACCTCCAGTTCATTTAGTTTTGACACTGTTCTCTTCGTGTCATTCATTATTATTCTGATTTCGGGAGGGGCCAGGGCCCTTAGGCACAAATCTCCAAATATCAAGGGGAACGTGCCATTTGAGCCAATTTGTTCTGATTCCTGATTGGTTCAAATAATATGATATTTAAAAGAAGAAAGAGGAATATGCTATATTAAACTCAAATTGTTGTGACTATATTAGTATTATATTAGGATAAGAATTCTATGTAAAAGTGATGCTACGGCGAAGAACAACTTATGTAAATTGCCTTAAGAAATAAACGTATTTATGGGAAAACAATTCTAAGAAATCGATTCCAACATTCATCAATGGCCACTTCTGTTTGACACCAATATAAAAAAACAAAAATTCAATTAACTGCTGTATCAACTCACTTTGTATTTAGTGAAATGTACAGAGCCTGCAAAAAGGAAAACGCGTTGTACGAGACCCCACAGTGCAAAACGATTTGACCATTTCATGAAACACTATCGAATCATCGAATTATATACAGTCACCCGCTCTAGTTCTTGTCTGCCGTAACCGAATTTCATATCTGGGATACTCGCGACGTTCATATATTATTGCTTTGTAACTTTCTCGGTTGTACCCAATTCGTTGTTGTTTTTGATCGATTGTGAGCTCACGCGGCACCCATTTTGCACAAAGCTTTCTCATATCCAAATATTCGTGAATAATATGTCCAACACGTTCCTTTGATATCTTTAGGGTGTCAGCTATCTCGATCAACTTCACTTTACGGTCATTGAAAATCATTTTGTGGATTTTTTCACGTTTTCATCGGTAACAGCCTCTTTTGGACGTCCACTGCGTTCATCGTCTTCGGTGCTCATATGACCAGTACGAAATTTTGCAAACCACTTACGAATTGTTGCTTCGCCCGGTGCAGAGTCTGGATAACACTCATCAAGCCATTTTTTGGTATCGGCGGCACTTTTTTTCATCAAAAAGTAGTGTTTCATCAACACACGAAATTCCTTTTTTTCACAATAACAAAAGTAGCTTCATTCAAAATGCAATATCTCACAAACTAATAATCAGACAGCTGTCAAATTTATACACGTATCTTTTGAAGATTGGTACTAACTGAAAATGGTATGAATTTAATTCTAGTGGCGCCCTCTCATAGAAAAGATACGAACTTTTCAGCCGATCTGTTATTTGAACTGCTATTAATTCATCAATCAATAGAGTATCGAATTGACATTAGTCAAAAACTTTACCATTATACAGATAGAACCATCCTATGGTCCCTGAAAATCTAAAAAATGAGCAATTAGTAATTGTTATTAATTCACTATTAAATGAAACATTTTATCAGCAAAAGTAAAAATACGTTTTCATAAGTTTCAGCAAAAGTTTTCATATTGCGCCATCCTACACTCACCGAAAATGCCCAAAATTAATCAATTCGAACTGCTATTGATCCAACAATCAACAAACCATCGAATTGGTATTAGTCAAAAATTTTACAATTTTTCGAATAGAAAAACCCTACGGTGGCAGATAATTTCCAAAGTTTTTGTACTATTTAATAAATCATCGAATTAGTAAAAAAAATCCAAATTTTCAAACTTCGCCACTCTACGCTCTCTGAAAATGTCTAAAATTATCCAAGTTGAACTGCTATTAATTCAACAATCAATAGAACATCAAAATTAAATACGCTCGTTGAAAATACCAGAAATTACTTAATTTTCTTTGCTATTTACTCACCAGTTTATTAAACATCGAATTTGCAAGAGTAAAAAAAATCCCTTTTCATATTGAGCCACTCTACGATTGCTGAAATGTTCCAAAATATTCAATTCTTATTGTTATAGATTCTATAACCAAAACCATAAAATTTGCAAAAGATCCAAAACTTACTATTTTCCATATCGAGCCACCCTACGCACACTGATAATGTTCAAAATAATACCATTTGAATTGCTATTGATCGATTTATCAATCGAACAAAACAATTTTTTTTGTGCTACTCACGTGTGCATTGATAATTTCAAAACCAGGATGCGAGAATTGAAATCAACAAACCATCGTATCGAACGCAGTTTACTCGGCCCTCGCCGATGGTCCGCCAACCGAACGGTTCGAATCAGATTGCTTCGCCAAACACCGAGCACAGAACACCTTCGCATTAACCGAGGGAATAGTTTTCGAACCTATCGCATGCTTACGTTCGGTGAACATTTTTGAGTAAATTTGCAGAAGCATCGGCGTTCGGTTCGCAATTTACCACCACTGGGTTTAACACTTTTGAAAAATCATTTATTTTTTTCTTTATATTTTCTTATAGTAAAACATTTCAAGAATATTATGTGAAATTTTCAAGAATATCTGAACAAAACTCTGCAAGTTATGGGCTTTTATCTTTGCTCATCTCATACTGCGAAGAAGTAAGAGCTCGGTACATAGGCCCAAGACTTCTGCTTCGATTGACTTAAAAACTTGACGAAACATTCTTGAAATGTTTCATTACAACAAATTATAAAAGAAAAAACCTGTTTTAATCCACCTAGTGGTGTAATGATGCCTTTCTCATGTACATATAATATTGTGGTATTCTATTCAAACATTTTCTCTTCGATTTTTGAAAGAAACCAAGTGATTGTTTATGCATAACATACAGAATAAAACAGTGCTTTGATTACGTAAGCCATCCTTAAAAGAACGAAATGGGTTCACTATTATATGCACTTCCGGCACCGGAACCCGAGAACCGGTATAATCGAAGTCGGTTCGTACGGCCACCAACTAACATGACACACAAACTCTTCTAGTACGCACCCTATAACTCCGGATTCGGAAGTCGGATCCGGACGAAATTCAGGAATTTCGTATAGGATCGGAAGACCTTTCATTTGAATCTAAGTTTGTGGAAATCGGTCAAACCATCGCTGAGAAAAGTGAGTGAGATCCACTATTTCCGGTACTTCCGGAACCGGATACCGGGAACCAGGATAGCCGGAATCGGTTTGATTAGTTGCCTACTGATAATGACTATCGATGTGTGTTGTTTTAAGAGCAGTTTAGAAAATTTTTCACGTTTTTTGCTTCGCCGGTTTAAGTGACGGTGTACAATATTGAACACACTTTACCCTATAAATCCGGAACCGGAAGTCGGATCCAGATGAATTTCAGGAATTCCGTATGGGACCACGAGACCTTTCATTTGAATCCTAGTTTGTCAAAATCGGTTCAGCCATCTCCGAGAAAACCTAGTGAGAATATTTGACACATACACACACACACACACACACACACACACACACACACACACAAACACACACACAGACATTGCTCAGCTCGATGAACTGAGTCGAATGGTATATGACACTTGGCCCTCCGGGCCAATTTTCACTAGTCGGTTTTTCAAGTGATTGCATAACCTTTCTATATGAGAAAGGCAAAACATGATTTTTTGAAAATATTGGACCCTACGGGCTCCCTTGAGTAATAAATTGTTTCCATTGATTTTATAAACAAAACACTTTAAACGCTTTTTGCTCGAAAGCAGGTTTTGAAAGCCCGTGTCCATCGTCATTCAAAAACTACTGCACCAATTTTGTTCAAATTTTACACACACTATCTACATATAAAAAACCAGACCCCAACGTTTTCCTTTTTGTTGTTTGTTACTTTGGGGTGGTTTTACAACTTCAAAATGGCGGATTTTTTCGTGAAAAATCGCAGTTTTCACTTTGAACAATTACCAAAAATAAAAAAAAAATTAAAAAAAAAACAAACAAAAACGTTGGGGTCTAGAAAAACTTCTACTCCAACTATACTTTTTTGATTTGTCCACTTCTGATTAGCCTGCGCTGAGATACAGTGTACACCGCAAATCATGATTTTTTAGAAGCGTCTTCAAAAATACCTCTTCACCGACTTATTTCTCAATATTTTTCTACGAAAAAATTACAAAATGTTGTTCGAAGGATGCTTTTTGTTATGCAAAACATTTGAATTTATTCTGTTAAACGATAATTCTTGATATTGATGTAATTTCGTCGGCTATAAACCAAATACAAATCAAGACAAACAATGTTCGATGTTGGTTACTAATCAAGATCAATCTACGCAGACTCTCGTGCAATTGCGGATTCAAAAGTGTGAGGATGGCCCGAACAACCCCATGGGGCAGTTCCTTGTAGTTTTTTCTATTCGTATGATTACGTTAAAATGTATTATTGCTGATACGCTTGGAGTGAGAAATGTTGTCGAATATGTGACATAAGCGCTGAAGCATGTTTTTGAGTCTAAATTAGTGTCAGAAATTATCTCAATAGAAAGGTAGATTAAGAATATTTTTTTTATTTCTGTACCGCGTCTTGTTTCCTGGTTCAGGCGTAGAGCAGTACTGGAAATAAATTGCGTTACTTTGTACTCATTTTTTTACATAACCGTTATAAGAAAAGCTAAATAAATTATTACCCCACTATTAATGGGAAAGGAGTGGTTAAGTTTCCATAATTGTAGCTGTTTTAAATTTCCAGAATGGCGACAATGATCTAGAGTACGCTCAACAAACAAAATAATTTCCTTAAATTAGTTTTCATCACCGGTTTCATTATCGCGAGAAAACAAATTTTTAGCTAATGTTTTGCTTCAATGGCCATTTAGTTTTTATTTTTTTTCTCTCTCTCTCTCTGCCTAGAACTATACTTTTGATTGGATTGTACCACCGACCAACGGACGCTTTCCATCGCTTCAAAAGAAAAGCTTTCGTTTCGTTTCGCAATAGTTGTTAAGCAAGTTCTCAGCCTGGCACTCAATCTCCCGGTCGGTCACACTCTTCTACTCTCGTCGTTCTCTCCGGAAGCCTGACCAGGATCCGAGTCTGATGGTCTGGTTCTCATTTTCACGGAACCGATTTCCAGGCTGGTCGTCGCGGTCGACAGCTTTGGCGCTACCACGCGAAGGAAATTGATTTTAGTCCTAACAGCGAGATCGAACCGATTCGAACCCCGGGAGTCCGAAACTCTTCCGATGACGAATTCGATCCACCTACCTGTAGCTGAAGCTTTCTGTGTTTCCTCAATTGCATAAAGCTGCATTTGAAGTGGTGGTGCGTTTGGTAACAGGAGCTGTTGATTGTTTGTGTCGGATCGGAGGTGTTACTGGGAATCGTGGTTGTGATATGCGTGACACGAAACTGTTATCGGCTACCATAAAATAAAAAAAAAAAACGATTAGACTCCTTGAATTACCACGCAGTCAGCGAAATTCCAAAGCCATCGAGTAATAAAATGCTACGGTTATTACTGTCACTGACTGTCTGTCGCTAAAAGTCAACTCACAAATTAATAAAGTTTAATAATTATGCTGATTGTTGTGTCCCTGTTTTTCCCTGATCCTTAGTCATGTGTGAGCTTGGGGAGGTTGGTGTTATCGCAATTATTACTGACAGCGCGGTGCAATAAATTTGTTGAGTTGATATAAATGATTTATGAGGCTCACTCTTTCCTTCTCTTTCCGTTACAGGCAAAACTCAACTGCTGTAAATTAGTGTTGAACTCAAGTTGAATAACGTTTGTTTTCAAATAGGATTACTGATCGGTCATCCGATTTGGACTGTGGCAGCTCGAATAGTGAATTTGTGAATCGATGAACAAAAGTTTACCACTCGAAACGGAAGTGTGTTAGAAGCGTGACAACGATGATTAATTATGCAACAGTGCCCGACGCTAGAAACGGTGTAACTCGTCAATCTTCGAATCATTCGTCGACATCGGACATGACCTAGATCCCAGGGAGCCCAGTAAAAACACGCGTACTTCCTGTTGGATGTTTCCATTTTGCTGCGGTTCTGTAAAAGTGTTACAATGTTGTAAATATACCAAAATAAACTTTCGAAAATCAGTGATTTATGAGCCCGCGAAGGCTGCCAGTGTAATTATTCTAGTAATAAATGCAAACATGTTCTTAGCTAGTCCTACTCCGCGTGCGTGCATGTTCTCCCCAGTAGTGTAAATAGAACTTTGTGCACCCTGTTCTTTCGTCCGTTCAAAAGTGGTTCACTTTTGCCGAAAGTGTTTAATAGTAACTCGGTTAGTACAACACTTGTTAGTTAGTAGATGTTCCTGGGAAAAAAGCCAGATTCGCAACAACAAAAAAAATTGTAATAGCAAAGTTTATCATAAATCGTTAAATAACAGCCCAAATAAATTGTTGCGGTTACCACACAAGCCAAATTAGCCGAGTGAAAACGAATAGTGATGATTAGCATAAATAACCGAAAAATCGTTCGTTCAAAACCAAGTTAAAAGTTACTTCAGCGTTCCCAACTAGTGCAGAAAGAAAGAGAAACAAATAGAGGAAATACCTAGATTAGCTATAGTCAGCAAATATTCATCGTTGTGGAGCCCAAGAAAAAGGCTTCAAACCAAACAACCAAGTTAATCCGTAGCCCTTCGTGTCAGTACAAGTGTGTGCAAGTGTATGTATGTGTGTGTGTGTGTGTGGTTTCCTGTGTAATATTCCGAGTGTGCTTCTCATGCAAAGGCCACATTTCGAGGCAATTCCAAACTACCGCATAATGGCAGCAGCACTTGTGGGGTGGAAGAAAAAAGAAACGGACGATACGAAAAGGCGAAAAATTTATACTACTGAGACCCGTTGTAATTGTAGCAATTGGGCGAAATAATATGAAAATATAAGCACCGTAACAATTTGCACCACAGGCCCATCGGTCGGTGTCTGTGGAAGTGAAAATTTTGAAAGAAACGGAAATAAAGCGACTATTCGTGATTACCATCCGTCAGAGGCTAACTTCGAGATGTGTGTGACTTCAATCTATTCACTGGATGTATCATCGTACTTTGACATTCACCAACGAAAATACAATTATTCTGTGAAACTGAATTTGATTACTTCGAATTGTCATTAGTGCGCCTAGTGCGGTTACTGATATTAGTCCTTACAGTTAATACGATACCACTACGATTATTACTACTATTACTAGGACATCTAATAATACCCTCTGCTTGTGCTATACTCTGTGTAACAAAACAAAACATCAACAACAACAACAAAAAATTACAACAACGTTGGCTTCCGCATTGTGGTTAGTAGTGAGAGCATTTTTTCCGATAATTCGAACGAATTCCGAGTGAGCTGTAGAATTTAAGTGTATGCATATGTGTTTCGTGCAGGACCGAAAGAAGTAATAACAACTGTAGCAATGGCGGACCCCATGACGCCAAGTGACGGTCAAGGTAAGTGACGTTTCTCTCCGAATATGGCGATTACTGGTTTGAATGGAACCTAGTGCAAAGGATTTCGGATGATGGTTCCAATCAATAAAAGAAAAAATGACATATGATGGAACCCGTACCGAAAAGGTGACAATAGCTTACGTACTTTAAACATTCCACGTATTGTTCATTGCGAGGACGTGAAACTTGAACACACCAAATCATATTTACGGATTTCGGTAAAATTTCACTGTCTTTCAAACAGCTGACTATTCAGTAATCAGTTCAGTAAAAGTTTCATTTGCTGAACTATCGGTAACGTTTCTCTGAGCATCCTCCTGACGTCATTCATTACCGACGTTCGATGAAATTTACAAATGAACGGCTGAAAGCAAAAATCGGATAAGTACCCAAGTAGCATGTTAAGTTGCTGTCCTGTATTTTTCTACTGATTGTGCAATTTATCAAGTTAGTTTATATCACTATTCTAGTAACTGTTGTGTTATGGAAAAAGCGCAATTTTCCTGTGTTATGCAACATATCTTCAAGTTCATCCGTTATTACGAACATTTATTCACAACGATTGTGCAACTGATACAAAAACTCATGCCTCGATCCCATTACAAAGGCAGTAATAAAATTAGTGAAAAAACAAAAAAAAAAAACTCGTGAGAACTACTACGTAACTGAAACTCGTGAGAACTACTACGTAATGTAAACAAGAAATGGAATGACGTTTACAAAAACATGCAAACTTAATTTCTAATGAATAAGTTTCACATTTAATTTTCAATACAACTGCTCTTAACACAAACTTTCATCTCGTAAAATAATCTGCACATGAAAAATGATAATCCTACATATTGTAGAATTGATCTTTTGTGATTTTGTAATTGAAAAATCGACAACGAACTAGCGTTTTTAATTATTGTGCATCAATTACTGTGAGAATAACAGTCTATTATTTTTAATGACAATCATCGGAGTGTTATTTAAAATACGTGTATTCAAACATTCTTAAAATACTCAGACGATTTTGAATCTTAAATTACTCAGGCGAATTTTGATCTTGAAATGAATTTTGCTTGCATATTTTCCAATATGGCATCGATGGTAACAGTGAGTTGAATAGAAAATGGTGCACCCAACGTAATGACATATATTATCTAAATAACAGAAAACATTAACATGTTAATATGTCGAAAAGAAATGCTCAACGTTTTGTTTTTTCATCAGTTCCAATCTTCTAGTTGGATGAAACAACAATACAGTATAGTCATTCATCTTAGCGGACCCGACTTTTGTGATACGCACTGTAGGTATTATTTTGGTAAGGCCGTGTGCTGGAGTTGCAAAAACAAGTTGCACAAGCGGTAATATATAACTATGGGAGTAACTATGATGACATTAACTTTTCGTTCAATATCTTTGAAAAATGATGTCAAGTTTGCTTATTTTTTTCGCGAGAAGAAAACCGAATACAATTTATCTCATTGATTTTTGTTTTCATTGCGTATGTAATGCTGTATTTCTGCAACTTTTATGATAATAATGTCATGTCTGCAAGTTTTGCGTTCAATTCAAACAGATAAATCTTGCACAACTTTTTTGTAAGTTTTGAATTTTATATCATTGTTTTTTTCTAAAGCTAAAGAAAACTGCACACACTGAGCTAAAAATTCATGAGGCAGCCAAAACTATGCGGACTCAGCAGAAACATATTTTTTACAGCAAGGTTATCAATTCGGCTAATCATTTTTGCCTTGCGAAGAGCATCAATCATTTCACTAATTTTTCTTCCACAAGAGATTTAAAGTAATTTCGACGTATATTGTGTCCGCTACAATTATGACAGCCGTTTGGAAAGTTTTTGATAATTTGCACAATTGTTATAGTTACTCCCGTTTCACATGACGATGTGAATTTTTTTGCAGAGCTTTAGTGAAACATAGTTGGTGATTTACTGCACAATTGTTTTAGATGTACTTAAAGTTGTTCTACAGTGATTTTTTCGGTAATATTGTGAAATTTAACAGTGATAAGTTGCACAACCAATTTTAAAATATTTAAAAACCTTTCTGAACATATCTAACATAAATAACATTTCTAAATCAATTGTAAAACATCTTGAAAGTTCAATAAGTAACATTTGCTACCTGGGGTGCAACTTAGTTTGGAAAACCCGTTTAAGTATTGTTGAATGCAAAAATCGGATAAAAACATTGAGAGCAAAAACCGGACATGGATTTTGCAATGCAAGAATCGTTTAAAAACATCTTTTCTGCACGAACTGGACAAAATAACTTTGAATACAAAAACCGGACAAAAACTATTAGATATGTTAGATATGTTCAGAAAGGTTTTTAAAGGTTCATCCAAAACAAATGTATCTATCCGGTTTATGCATTCAAAGTTTTTACCGACTTGTCAACTTGAACTAAACTGCGTTCCCACAGCGGCTGTTTGTGAAAAATTCATTTTCTTCGATTCTCAAAAGAATAACCGAAATCGGCTTGTTTGACCGTCTACTGATAAAAACTATCAATTGGAAAAGATTTGAGGTCGATTTAGAAATTTTTTAAGGTTTTTCCCCATTTTCAGTGATGGTATACAATTTTTAACCCACTTTACCTTATATTTCCGGATCCGGAAGTTGGATCCGAAGCAATAATGTTGTATTTTAGAATTGGTAATACCAACCCAATTTGTTTGCGGCAGTGTGCCCAAAGATGTTTTGAAAAATAATTAACCATGAACTATCATTACAATGTATTTTTGATTTAAAACACTAAGATATTACCAAAACTAAATAATGCAAATACCATTTCTTCTTCGCAATTGCTAAATTTATTTAATTGAAAGAATTTATTTAATATGAACTTTTCATAATTTTCATATCAAACAAAGTTTTTTTTAAAAAATAGTATGATCCATCAGTTGAAGAGTTATCGGATGTGCCTATTCGATAAGATTTTCCACTAAAATTCAGTAACCCTGCCGATGGTCCTTCTTCAGATATATCAATAGGTAAAATTATTCATATTTACATGGATTTAGAATGGATCGATAATGGCGCATTATTCGATTGACTGGAACTGACTATTTTGCATAATTTGTTCTAGTATGTTTTTCTAAATATAATTTCCTGGAACGTAGTTGACGGCTAGGTATGAAAAAATTGAATTGCAATAATAATGGAGCTGATTGAATGTGTTGAGAAATAATGTCGCTGATAAAATAAAGCATTGCAAAGTCGCGGCGTTCTTTAAGTGTTTCTATATTGATGAGCATGCAGCGTGCTTCATATGATGGTAGAGGAAATGCTGTCCAGTTTAATTTACGAAGTGCATATAAAAGAAATTGTTTTTGTATCGATTTAATGCGTTCTTCGTGAATAATGTTATATGGATTCCATACTAAGCTGCAATATAGAAAAATAGGTCTGACATATGTACTATATAGCAATTTTATTGTATATGGGTCTTGAAAATTATGACTGAATCGTTTGATAAAGCCTAGCATATTATTTGCTTAATTGATTATTGTGTTGTAATGTTCCACAAATGTGAGTTATGAGTAAAAGATTACACCTAAATTTCGTACAATTTTACTTTTTCTACTGATTTCCTTAAAATATGTCTTCTTTTTTACTATTTATTGGAATATGAGTTAAAATTAAATTACTAAAATTTAAATTGGGTGTTCAGCCACAAGTGGTGACTTTTCAGCTTTATTATATATATATATATATATATATATATATATATATATATATATATATATATATATATATATATATATATATATATATATATATATATATGATTTGGTTGTTACCATGAGGACATCATTTGCTTCCGCAATTTCTGTGTAGGGAAAATTCTAAGCCTACTTGTATTGTGTAATGGGGAAAAGGAACTTATATACTAACTTACTAACTAATACAGAGAGCGAATCGATTCAATTGAAGATTGCATCGATTTTTGTCGAAATTTGCTTATAATATTATGTGACATTATATCTAATGGTTCTATATTTATGAGTCTGTGTAAGTCATTTGTACTAAACTAGGGAGGACGCTTCAAAATCATTTTCAGAATTTTATTCTGAATCCTTTGAAGCGTTTTTTTGGCATTAAAAGTGCCTTACTCTTCACTATATGGGGCCGGGTGTCAATTATAAGTTTCAAAAATAGTCGCGTAACCTTTTTGTGTCAAAATTTTGAACGTTAATAACTCGGTCATTTGTTGATGGATTGTTATAATTTAACAACCAATCGATTCGGAAACTTTTAGCTTTAACATGTATGACGACGTCGTTTCAGTATTTCAATAGTATACTATTGAAAAAATGGTTGGAATCGACCTATGTTTTCATCCACCAATCCCTGTTGTACAAAATGACGTCAACTTCTTGTTCGGCATAGGAGGCTTTGCGTCATGCATAAAAAACACCGTATCGTTATGCGTAGTATGAAGAGAAATCTATAAATATAGGCTGCACAATATTTCTTTGCCTAGTTGATGTTTGACTGTGAATGAAACAAGTAGCTTGTCCAGTGAGCTGATGACTGGATTGTATATGCGTTCACTTGCTGGATTGTCGCTTTTGCATTATGTGTTGGTGAAATTTCCTGTTGTCTGTGCACGGAACGACCGAAATTAGCTCTGCGCCTAATTCGTATTACTGTTTTTGAATTAGTTGATTTTAACAACAAAATTTCCAAAATAACTATGAAATTAGTTAAAATTGAGAATTTACTTTGCTGAAAAAAACTTTTAGTTTTAGAGGATGTGTTTAGTTGGCGAATATCCTGGACACAAACCAGCAATATTTCAATCCAACTCGAAATTCTCATTGACAACTAATTTTGTTATTAAAATCAGAAAATTTGTTTCTATTTATCTATTACCATCATTACTGAAGGTCAGTACAAAGAAAACAAAAATAAAATTGATTTTGCGAATTCGAATGAGAGAACAGTGTTTTAGAAGAGAATTTTTTAAAAAGAAGTTTATGTTTCGTTTATGTCTTTTTCTCCAATACAAAATCGTATTTATACCTGCCAAAACAACCGCGACTGAAAAAATTATTTTGGTAGTAGTGTGCGATCTAGTGGCTAGTAGTCATTACGGTGTTAACGTTTTTTCAATGACAGTGCGCCATATAGCTGCAAATTGCAGAAGCAAATTCAACCATTTATGTTGGTTGAAAATAACGTTTTATTTCTCTAATTCAACTAAAAAATTAGTTGAATGGAAATGAAGTGTGCCTTAGCTAAGAAATGACAGCACGTTGAATTGGAGGCCATTTCAACAAATATTTTATTATTAGTAAGGGAATGAGAATTAAAAAATCTAAATTAGCAAAAGTAAGATTTTTTTAGTTGTCTCAAAATATAACTAACTAAAATCAGAAAATCAACTAATTTTATCGACAAAAAGCTGATTTCGGTCTTTCCGTGAACAAACAAGTATTTTCCTACTGTTCATTCAATATACCGATCGATGTTATCTCTGTTATTTACATTGTAATTTTAACGGATCTTCGCGATAGTAGATTTTCATCATTAAATTAATAATATTCAAATAAAAAAAAAATAACATCGAAGAAAGAAGAAATGCCGAACAAATCGTTTCACTGAAACTAGTTGAAATAGATAAGAAATCATTTTGTCGTAAGATGATAAGAAAATATTTTTGAAAAATACTATTTGTTGAATGAACAGATAACTAAGCAAAATAGAGCTGTATTTTAATTTGCACTGTACTGTACTGTATTTTTCACACTAAAAATATATACAGAATTTTAAATTTAAGCATCGGATTTTGATTTGTGGCAGTACAAAACGTCAGAAAGAACAGTGACAACACGTAGCGAATGTGAATGTAAGTACATGAAAACAACCATTTTTTCATTAATAATTCTTGTTGATTAAAAGAAAAGAAACTACAGAAAAATATACAGAAAATCAAATCATCAGCGAAAACATTCGCTTCTCAAGACATGTTTGATGACTAATTCGTTTTTATCAAACTTAAAAAATCCGTAAAAACAGTAATAAAAACCTGTCTTTATCCACCTAGTGGTGTAATGATGTCTTTCTCATATTACTTATATTTCCAAAAAAATCACTAGAATATTCTGTTAAGAAATTTTGTTTTCTATCTTGAATAAAATAAGAAACTTTCTTTGGGTTTAAACTAACATAACCTTTTCAATTTGTAAACAGTTATGTCAAGTTAATAAGAATTTTACTTTATAAATGATTGAACACACTTCGCCCTATAGATCTAGAACCGGAAGTCGGACCCGGATAAAATTAAACAGCAATCTATGGCACTACAGGAACTTTTACTTGAGCCTAAGTTTGTGGAAATCGATTAAATCTTCTCTGAGAAAATTGCGTGAATCTCGTCCTAGAGTTTCTGACCGCTATTTCCACTACGTGGAACTAGTATAGCCGAAGTCGGTTCGTTTAGTAAGTAACTAATATAGCCTACAAATTGAATCAGTTTTGAGCCAAATCTTGAAGAATTTTACCCTTTTTTGTATCATCGCTCTAAATGACGGTGTGCAATTTTAAACACGCTTTACCATATGAAAGCATGATGAAATTCAGTAGCACCCTTGGCACTATGAGATTTTTTATTCTATGAGTGATATTATTTGACACTCACACACATACACGCACAGACACATACATTGCTCGGCTTGATGAGCTGTGTCGAATGATATAGAACACTTAGCCCTCTTGGCCTATTTTCACTAGTCAATTTTTCAAGAGATTGCATAAACTTTCTATATGAGAAAGGTAATAAATCTGTGTAAAATGTTCAAAACGACGAATGTAACAATGAGAGATTCTCTTTGTTTACTTTCTCTTGAGAAAGGCAAAAAAATAATCCATTTGATAATTATTTGTTTTTTTTTTGTTCAATCTTGTTAAGACGTAAAGCCGCGAGCTAGTTTTACATTTGATCTGTATCTCACGATAAAAACAGTTTCGAATAATGACACGCTAATACAACTTTCTAATGTGGAGACGGTACGATCACTTTGTTGTAATTTATTGAATGATGGCTTTTTGGTTAAGTGTTACTTTACAAAATATTTATTATGCGTTAAAAGCCGACGTTTCGAAGGATATCCTTTCATCTTCAGGGCAAAAACGACAACAAATATTTTTCGTCAAGTGGATTGAAACATTGAAAATGATCGAAAACGAGAACGGCTACTCTACAACAGTCATTTTCCCCGCGTATCAAACCAGATTCAATAACTTTGTAATGAAAACCGCGAAAAAGCAACCACAGAGACGGGACTCAAACCAATAGCTAGCTCCTATCCGGGTAAATCGTTTTGCCAGTTAAGCTATCCTGCATGTGAAACACACCGAGAAACAGATTGAATGAGGGCTGAAACATGAGTTGATATAGAGAAATGACTACAAAAGAACGGTGGGGCGCTCGAGCATAGTAGCTTTTTCGCGGTTTTCATTACATAGCTGTAATTGTCATTTTTACAATTCGCTTGTCATTTTGCCAATCTGTTTTCCTCGTGAGATACTGATCAAATTTAATTGCTTTTGTTTTTTATTCACTATTTTTAGAAAAATGCATACTACAAAATGTACTGTTTTTTGAAAGTCGATGTACTGTATTTGCTTGATTTTTACGCCAAATGTACTGTTTTACTATTCGTCGAAATAATTTTCTTTGAACAGTTTTCTGATCGTCTATCTAGGGTCAGAGCACACACCAAATAATCATAAATATCAATTAACTACTTGATAATATTTTTTGAAAATTTACCGAAATCGATTCAACATACACTAAGGTCTTTTTTTTACGCCACCTAAGAAAACCTTCGGAAATCCGCGTAACTTCTGAAGTCAAATGTCTTAGAAATGCATGAAAAGCAGTCCAGATCTGGTGTAACCTCAAAACAATTTTTTTTTAATTATCGGCTGGGATTTCCGATATCCGAGTTTTAAGATTTACGAATTCGAATTTTTTTTATATCAAATGTCTTAGAAATGCATGAAACGTCAAGACCTTGTGTAATCTAAAAAAAAAGAATTTGGAATAGAACGAAAAATTTCTAAGCGTCAAACTTAAAAAAAATTGAGATAACACGAGATCGCAACGTGTCATGCATTTCTAGGACCAAAAACCTGTTTTAATCCACCTAGTTGTGTAATGATGCCTTCCTCATATCAATCATACTATCATATATAACACTGTGGTATTCTTCAAAATAATTTTCTTAGATTCTTAAAAGAATAACCGAAATCGGTTTGTTTGACCGTCTACTGATAAAAACTATCAATTGGAAAAGATTTGAGGTCGATTTAGAAATTTTTTAAGGTTTTTCCCCATTTTCAGTGATGGTATACAATTTTTAAAACACTTTACCCTATATTTTCGGATCCGGAAGTCGGATCCGCATGAAATTCAGGAATTACGCATGGGACCACAGGACCTTTCATTTGAACCTAAGTTTGTGAAAATCAGTCGCGCCATCTAGGAGAAAAGTTAGAACACATATTTTCTTTTTTTTGCAAATTTTACCCCATAACTCCCGAACCGGAAGTCGGATCCAAATAATAATCAGGAATTTTTTATGGGACCTCTAGACCTTTTATTTGAATCTATGTTTGTGAAAATCGGTTTAGCAATCTCTGAGAAAAGTTAGTGCACTTATTTTCACAATTTTTTGCACATTTTACCTAATAACTCCGGAACCGGAAGTCGGATCCAAATAATATTCAGGAATTTTGTATGGGACCACAAGACCTTTCATTTGAATCTAAGTTTGTTAAAATCGGTTCAGCCGTCTCCGAGAAAAGTTAGTGCAAAAAAAACGTTACATACACACATACGCACATACACACACACACAGACATTTTGCGTACTCGACTGTATGAGAAAGGTATGAGTAAGGTAAAAAGAAAACCATATAGCTTTGAAAATTCTCGCACGGAACGACCGAAATTAGCTCTGCGCCTAATTCGTATTACTGTTTTTGAATTAGTTGATTTTAACAACAAAATTTCCAAAATAACTATAAAATTAGTTAAAATTTAGAATTTACTGTGCTGAAAAAAACTCTTATTTTTAGAGAATGTGTTTAGTTGGCGAATATTCTGGACACAAACCAGCAATATTTCAATCCAACACGAAATTCTCATTGACAACTAATTTCGTTATTAAAATCAGAAACTTTGATTCTATTTATCTATCACCGTCATTACTGAAGGACTGCAGTGTCAAAGCAAAACAATCCATTAAAAGGCTAAAAGGGACAGTCTTGTTGAAACTGCTCGCAAATTGTTCAGATGTTTTTCGCATGTGTTACGATATATCCCTATATAAATTTCTAAACCGATATGTAAAAATGACGTAAACTGTTAGTGGAAAGTGTATTTATTCAGAATTTGTGCGCAGTTGAAGCGATTGTGGGTAATAATGTTTTTACGCGAAACAGTGAAATGAGTTTCGAATGTTGCACTCTAATTGTACACGTCAAATGATGTTTTTTTGTATCTTCTCATTCCGGGCTACGCCGTCCGGTGTACTACTTGTATTCGGGTTTTGTTTTCCGAGTGCTCAAAGTTTTCAGTGAGAGAGTCGATTTCGCGAAGTCGAATGAAGAAAACAGCGATTTAGAAGTAAAATTTTTCAAAAAGAAGTTTATGTTTCGCTTATGTCTTTTTCTCCAATACAACATTGTATTTATACCTGCAAATATAGAAAAGATAACCGCGATTGAAATTTTTTTCGGTAGTAGTGTGCCATCTAGTGGCTAGTAGTCATTACGGTGTTAACGAGCGCCATATAGCTGCTAATTGCAGAAACCAATTCAACCATTTATGTTGGTTGAAAACAACGTTTTATTTCTCTAATTCAACTAAAAAATTAGTTGAATGGATATGAAGCGTGCCTTAGCTAAGAAATGACAGCACGTTTAATTGGTGAATTCAACAAAAAAAAATAGCCATTTCAACAAATATTTTATTATTATTAAGAGAATTAGAATTAAAAAATCTAAATTAGCAAAAGTAAGATTTTTTTAGTTGTCTCAAAAAATAACTGACTAAAATCAGAAAATCAACTAATTTTTTTGCCAAAATGCTAATTTCGGTCTTTCCGTGTACAACACCGTGTACGCTTGAGTATCTTATTGTATATCATCTAGCTATTGAAGAATTGAATCAGCGTGGTTACCAATTCTTTTGAAATATCCCATGTATTAAGCAAATTT
Source organism: Malaya genurostris (assembly GCF_030247185.1). Classification (NCBI taxonomy): domain Eukaryota; kingdom Metazoa; phylum Arthropoda; class Insecta; order Diptera; family Culicidae; genus Malaya; species Malaya genurostris. The sequence continues at coordinate 234,015,952 of NC_080572.1, read as the reverse complement.
TTGGTCGATTTTGCCATTAAAAATGTCTTACACTTCGCTTCCCGAGGCTGGGTGTCATTTTAAAACATGCAAAACTAATTGCGTAACATTTTTCTGTCATAATTTTGAACGCTTATCACTCAGTCATTTGTTGATGGATTTATATAATGCAACAACCAATCGATTTGGAAACATTTAACTTAAACTTATGAGACAACGTCATTTGAATATTTCAATTGCATTCCCTTTAAAAAAAATGGTTTGAATTGAGTATTTTATTTTGGTTTTCTGGTAACTATCAGGCAAATTTAGAACTATCGGCGATAGATTTTTTGCGGATCTAATTTGTAGCGCTTGTTCCTCGATGATTTGTTAATGGATTTTCCGCATTTAAACGATTCCAAAGCTTCAATATTGTAAGCTTAAAAATGCTTTAATTTGTCAACGGATTGGTTTGCATACTTAAATCTCCATTCCCATACGAACAAAACCCTAGAAACGTTTCATTTTTAATGTTATTATGCTCGGTCGTGTCTTGAATACAACCCTCTAATTTTTCCTGGTGGAACAACAACTCGACCAAATTGGTACTGCATAAAGCATGGCTGGTCTGAAAATTTGTTTATAAATTAACAACTTATTTTCTAGACAGAGCTTAGAATTTCTGTTTATAAGAGGATATAAACATTTAATATATTTATTACACTTTGCCTGGATTCCTTCAATGTGATCCTTGAAAGTGAGTTTTTTGTCATACGTTAAACCTAAGTATTTAGCTTGATCAGACCATGTCAATTCCAAGGCATTCAATTTGGGAATGTGATTATTGTTTGGTTTAAGAGAAGAAGCTCTTGGCTTATGAGGAAAGACAATTAATTGCGTTTTTGCTGCATTTGGTTTAATTTTCCATTTTGACAGATAATCATTGAAAATATTTAAACTTCTTTGTAGGCGACTGCAGATCACTCTTAGATTTCTACCTGTGGCTAACAGACTTGTGTCGTTAAAGAATAGCGATTTCTGACAACCATCGGGTAGATTTGGAAGATCAGAAGTGAAAATATTATACAAGATTGGAGCTACGCTCGAACCCTGCGGAACACCTGCTCGTACGGGTAGCAATTCAGATTTACAATTCTGATAGGTGACCTGAAGAGCACGATCAGTTAAATAATTTTGAATCATTTTGATCAAATAAATAGGAAACTGGAAATCAGACATTTTTGCTATTAAACCTTTGTGCCAAACACTGTCGAATACTTTTTCTATATCTAGAAGAGCAACTCCAGTGGATAACCCAGAAGATTTATTTGCTTTTATCATGTTCGTTACTCTGACAAGTTGATGAGTAGTTGAATGTTCATGACGAAATCCAAACTGTTCTGGTAAAGAAATTGAGTTCTCATTTATATGAGACATCATTCTCAATAAGATAATGTTTTCAAAAAGTTTACTGAAAGAAGAAAGTAAGCTAATTGGTCGATAACTTGATGTTTCTGCTGGGTTTTTATCAGGTTTGAGGATAAGAATTACTTTAGCGTTTTTCCATCTTTTTGGGAAGTAAGCTAATGAAAAACACTTGTTGAAAATTTTAACCAGGAGTCTCAAGGCAACATCGGGAAGATTTTTAATAATAATATTAAAAATTCCATCATTACCAGGAGCCTTCATGTTTTTAAGTTTCCTAACAATTGATTCAATTTCATCAAAATTCGTCTCAATAATGTCATCTTGTGATAACACTTGGGTTGAAATATGATCATAGTTCAGTGAGACTTCATTTTCAATAGGACCCACAACGTTCAAATTAAAATTGTGGATACTCTCGAACTGCTTAGCAAGTTTTTGAGCTTTTTCGCCATTTGTAAGAAGTATTTGATTTCCTTCCTTGAGAACTGGTATTGCTTTCTGAGGTTTCTTAAGAACCTTAGAAAGTTTCCAGAAAGGTTTAAAATATGGTTTAATTTGTTCAATTTCATTAGCGAAATTTTCATTTCGCAAAAGAGTAAATCTATGTTTAATTTCTTTTTGTAAATCCTTAACTATGTTTTTCATAGCAGGATCACGAGAATGTTGATATTGTCGTCGACGAACATTCTTCAACCGAATGAGCAATTGAAGATTGTCATCGATGATAGGAGAATTTAACTTAGTTTGAGCTTTGGGAACTGAAATATTTCTAGCTTCGATAATGTAATGATTCAAATTATCAATTGCTGTGTCGATGTCTGCAGAATTTTCCAAAATAGTTTCATGATCCACATGATTTAAAATATGTCTTCAGAATGGGCCCATGAAGAGTTCATGTCGTCTGCATATATAAGCACTTTTAGATTTTTGAGTATGAAGGAAATGTCGTTTATGCGTAAAATGAAAAGAAGAGGCCCTAGGTGAAAGCCCCGAGGTACGCCAGAGATTACATTAATTGGTTCAGATTTTATGTTTTGGAAGCGAGCTACTTGTACACGATTCGTTAAGTATGATTCAAGCCACTCCAAAAGGCTATGTTCTATGCAATATTTTTGTAGTTTGTATAGAAGTAATGGTGTGTCAGTACGGTCGAAAGCTTTACTAAAGTCGGTGTAAAGAGTTTCTACGTGGTTACCAGCCTCCATTGCGTTCGGAGTGAATGTCATAAATTCAAGGAGATTTGTTGTAGCTGAGCGGCCTTTGAAAAAGCCATGCTGCTTGTTAGTTATTACATAACCGTTTCCAATATGTTTACGTTTCGTCTTTGGCTCATCAGTGCAACGAATTGATGCCTAAAAGTAATGTTTTGAGCTATTTTCAAATCCAAGATAGCGCCTTTCTATGCTGTTCAAATCTAAGATAGATACATTCTGCTTGTCGTGAACAGCAATCTCTATTTACGAACGAAAGCGGAAGTTTGCAATTATAATAATCTTCCCTCGCATTTTGTTTTTAATATTATTATAAATACTACTTGATATTAGGTTCTAACTAGCTGAAATCCTAACATTAACTTTAGAATTCTAGGTAGTGTTTCACAATTATTGGCCTATTTTTTAATTTAAATCAGTTTGAAAGAGTTTGAAAATTGCATTTTGAATGCTATCATGATCGGTACTGCCTCGTACACAATACTGTATTTTTTTGCATGTGAAAAGTTCATCCACACTCTGTGGTTTCTGAATGTCAGAGAAACAAAAAGTTAAGACTTATGTTGGGCTTTTGTACCAATAGTAATCTCATCAGCAGTCACCATTTTATTTTGCCGATTTGTGAACAAATTTTGCAATTTTAATGGAACTTCCACCCAACGTCGGGAGTCGATTTTATTATTTTTATTATTATTATTATTATTATTATTATTATTATTATTATTATTATTATTATTATTATTATTATTATTATTATTATTATTATTATTATTATTATTATTATTATTATTATTATTATTATTATTATATCGTTTATTTATCCCCGGTTGGATTTTTATTAGTAACTAGCATAATTTATGAACAGAAAAATATTTTTATCTCCCTTATTGATGAAAGTTAGAGTGAAACTAGTTTAGTGTGATGTTTACAAAATATCGTCACAATTTGTCAAGTGATTATCAAGATGGCTGCCAAGTAAGAATTACTTCCACCTCCGGTGAATCGCTCAACGGGTGAGAACGTTGTAGCGAGTTAGTTAGGTGAAAATTCAAGTATTCCGCGAGAAAGATAGAATTTTTATCCATACTTTGGCGCCTCGACGTAGTCACACAGCGAGATTTTCGCCTGTAGTCCAGTAAAAAAAGAAAGCCCATTGGTCTATAAATAAAAATTAACTGGCAATATAGCCTAAGTTGCTGTGCCATCAATCGGTGTCATCTCAAGTGAGATGACATCAACCAGAAGGAGAAGAAGAAGAAAAAGAAGAAGAAGAAGAAATAGAAGAAGAAGAAGCAGAAGAAGAAAAAGAATAAACAGAATTGTCGCTGTGAAGATCAGCCAGAAACATGGCAAGAACTACCAATGCATCCCAAAAAAAGTCACTGTTTGGTGTGGATTTTGGTCCGGTCGCATCATCGGGCGAAACGTCACTGTCAATGGCGAGCTCTATCGTGTGATGATTGACGATTTCTTTTTGCCCAAAATGGAAGAATTGGACATACCTGAAATGTGGTTTCAACAAGATGGTGCCCTACCCTCACGGCACGCGAAACAATTACCAAATTGAGAGCCGCCTTCGGTAAACAGTTTATCTCACGTTCTGGGCCCGCCAATTGGCCGCCTAGATCGTGTTAAGGCTCACATTTACAAGGATAAGCCAGCAACGATTGACGCACTGGCAGCCAATATTGAAACATTTTTTCGTGAAATTCCGACCGATGTGTTGGAGAGAGTGTGCCAAAATTGGACCTTGCGCATGGGCCATCTAAAGCGGAGGCGCGTCTAAAATTTGCATGAAATCTTCAAACATTAAATTATCTTGATCGTTCTTTCGATTCCAAGATTTCATGAATATTTTCAAATTTTGTGTGTGTTTGTTCTTGAAAATCGAATCCTATACCTCTTTGAAATCACCCTTCACACATGAAACATATTGTATCGATTCAAATGCATAAACTTTCATTTGAATCTAAAAATTGAGCTTTTTTGTCCGATGCTTCAAATTGCTTGCCAAATCAAAAAGTTTCCTAACCAAAACACACATTTTATTACAGGAAGTCGTGGCCACATGTTAAAATTTTTACTCCTGGAAGCTGTCCATAATACAATTTATAGACATTTTATCATAGCGAATGATGTACACTGAATACCTCGCGAGAACGTTTTCTACAAAATTTACGAGCTCGTATTTCAGCCATTCTGTTTTGTTTTCGTGTATCACCTGGCAAGCAATCCGATAGGAGCGATAGTTTGCTGGATTGGAAACACATCTCTAATACATTAACAGTTGATTTTGTGCATTCTCAGAAGATTGTTCCAAGTATTCACATCCCAAGTGAAAAAACTCAATAGAGATTGGTTTCGGTATTCGTATTAAATCTAAACTAAAAGTACCACGCTAGCTTTTAGTAATTAAAATGGTACAAAGGCGCCAAAAGAATTCTAATTTCCAACCACACAAGTACAACACCCCGACCAAGTTTAATACTCAAATATTAGGCATCGTTGCTAACCCCAGTCATGTTAACGGTCGGTTCCAGTCCTACTGGCGGAATGAAATTTTCATGATTTACTGTGCGAGCACGGAAAACAACATCCGTTCGTCACGCATTCCGGCGGCCTTCACCCCCTCTGTCTCTCTCTCTCACTCTTTCACTCTTAATCATTCATCAACCATCCTAACGTTAATAGGCACCGTTTGAAATTGAAAGCCTTTAGGGCAGGTTGGAAAACCGACCGCAGCAACACTTCGACGGCGAAAAGTCAATCGAAAGTCGTGCGACATTTTCATTTTTGCTTTTGGAAAATAACTCGCCGCCTACCACCCACCGAAATAAAAAAAACCGCCGGCAGTGTCACTTTGCTGGATGTCGTTTTAAATAATTTATTATAACGATTTCTTTCCAGCTGCGCTGTCGGGGTGTTTGAAGTTCGGAGTTGGTCGTTTTTTTTTTGCAAAGGACTGGTTGGGTTGTGCTATTTTTTTAGTGGGAAGATGGAAAAGAAAAAACAACCAAAACGACTACAAACAAAGCGCGAACATAAACTACTAGGCGGCAGTAATTCTGTGCGAACTCGATGACGTGATTCAGATAGAATTTTAGTACTTTTTATCCGCCGCACTGCTGCGCTGCGGTTGCCAGAAAAATACACACAAGGAAAGGCTGACCAACCCATTTCCATAAGTCACAGAATTGAGCACCGAACTAGTGATGAATGGTGTTGGTTCCGACGGAAAAAATATTGTATTTTTATAAATTTTATTAGTATTATTTGTTACGGTAGTTAAAATAAATTTATGGTAGAATAGTGGTTTTTCCAGTACACTATTTAGTGATATGGTTAGTACACCAATTCACCTACGGCTTTAAACTGTTATTTATGATTAACAAAATGAAGATTTATTTCTAAACGAGTTGCCTAGGGTCAGCTGTAATGTTTACCGAAAAGTTCAAGTTACATTTTTTTTCAGGTTATCACGGCTTGTGATTGTGAAATTATGGTTAACAATTCCTTGCTCTTACTCGTAAGCAGAACAGAAACATTCTGATTATAATTACCTACGAAATATTGCTGTAGCGATTTTCGAGCTTTCTGTGAAGTGGAGCAGAAAACTCGTGTTTGAAAGATCTTTGAATACAAAAATCGAATAAGTCGAACTTAGCTTAGAAAACAAACTTAGAAATACTTTGGAAAGCAAAACCAGGATAAATAGATTGAGGAACAGGACGCAGATTTTGCAATGCAAAAATAATTTAAAAACAAGATTTTTTGCAAAAGTCGAAGAAAAAAATTGCATGCAAGAACCGAACCACGATTAAGCAGATTCTTCCAAAACGAAAGTTTATATCGAAAAAGACGGATGGGTAATATCAGAGACATAACTGGATGACATGAATATGAATAAAACTGCGATGATTTTTCCACACATCTGAAAATCGATAATCACACGTACTAGTTGATTGACTGTTTGAATTTTGCAAACTTTTAATGCGTCACACACGAGAGCAAAAAATTACAGGGTTCAGGAATCAGGAATCAGAACAAATTGGCTCAAATGGCACGTTCCCCTTGATATTTGGAGATTTGTGCCTTGCCATCAATTTGTTTTTAGCATCATTTTCCCGATATATAAGAGGGAAGGATTGAAAGAAATGGTAAGGGTTGGACTAGGAGGATGGCAAAAATTGACGACACAAAAACACATAAAAGCAGAAGTAAATTCTGCACCCCTAAGGGATGCTGAACAATCTGCTGAGGATCACATTTAGTGGAAGCAGAAGGAAATTCTGAACCTCTACGAGGTCCCGAACAGTCTGCTGTTAATAAAACCTCCAACCCCCGAGAGGATTTAGAGATCTTACAAAAGCGACACCATTCTGCACTCCCGGAAGAATGCAGAACGACTCGCAGTATGTACGAGCAGAAGTAAATTCGGTACCCCCCAAAGGATGCCAAACAATCTGCCAAACCCTATTTAAGGTGAATACAGAAGGGATTCATTCACTCCAGGAAGAACGATGAACCCTTCTGACTATAGCTCCTTACCACATTGGGTGAGAAACGAGCGAATATCCTTCAATTTTAGATCCGCATACACAGACTCAACCATGTATGGAGAACCAAAAACCCGGATACGTAGCTGCGTCAATGCGGGACAGTTACATATCAGATGATATGAAGTACCATAATCGCATTCACACAAATCACACGAATAATACTCAGCACGTTGAATAGTAGCCATGTGATAATTGAGTTTGCAATGTCCAGTCAGAGCTCTGACCAGAATACTGCAATGTTGCTAGGAGAAATGCAGTAGACACTTTGACATTTTCAGATTTAAATCTGATAGAAATGCTTTTGTCTGAGCGCAAGTTTGCAAGCTGCGCCAGTAGCTGGCATGTTTGGATGCAGCCCAAGAACGTATCTTGTGCTTTATCCAACTAGTTGAAAGTGGTAAAGCTGGTTCAGGACCAACGAAATCATTCGTTGCACCAGCTCTAGCCAACTCATCAGCCCATTCATTTCCAGTAATACCAGAATGGCCGGGTACCCATAAGAAGTAAACAGCATTTGAAATGCTGAGGTCTTCAATTTGAGTTCGACATGCGATCACTAGATTCGACCGTGAGTCATTCGAACTGAGTGCTTTTAAGGCTGCCTGACTGTCGGAACAAAAATAAATTCGTTTACCACAGATCCTCTGCTGAAGTGCCGATTGTACTCCACACAGAATCGCGTAGATTTCTGCTTGGAACACAGTACAGTATCTACCAAGTGAATGAGACTGCTCCAGCCTCATTTCACGACAGTAGACACCAGCACCAGCACGACCATTCAACAGAGAACCGTCCGTATAACAAACTATGTGTTCATCAAGTTGTCGTTCCAGACAACCAGACAACCATTTCTAACGAAGAGGATAGCTCACATTGAATGTTTTAAAAGGAAAACTGCATGTGAGAGTTAGGTCACTAGGAGCGAGTAAATACTCATCCCACGTAACCATTTGAGACCACAAGCGAGTGTGACTGGTAGCATAATCTAATGGGTTACTGTTCCAAAGCCCTGTAACCCTAAGACGGTATGCACAAGATAATGCTTCTTGTTTTAGGAACACATGTAGTGGTTTAATGCACAGTAGCGCCTCTAGAGCAGCAGTAGGAGTTGTCGTGAATGCTCCTGTCATCGCCATTAGGACCATCCTTTGGAGATGATTTAGCTTTGACTGAACTGTCGCGACTTCTCCTTTCTGCCACCATACAAGACATCCATATGCTAAAATTGGTCTAACAATAGTTATGTAGATCCAATGAATATATCTGGGTTTGAGTCCCCATGATTTTCCAAAAGCTCGTCTGCATTGGCCGAAAGCCATGCAAGCTCTTTTAATCCTGAAATCAATGTGAGCAGACCAATTCAGTTTTGAGTCAAGAATAACCCCGACGTATTTAACTTGATCGACCACAGTGACCTCTGAACCAAAGAACTGCAACGGACGAGCTCCTGTAATTATCCTACGATGAGTGAAAAGCACCATTGATGTTTTACCCGGATTTACAGATAATCCAACCTGACAACACCATTGTTCAACAGATCGCAAGGCTTGCTGCATTAAATCAAAGAGAGTGTTAATGCTTATACCGGTCATCAATATATGATAATCGTCGGCAAAACCATAAGTCGGAAATCCAAGGTTATTAAGTTTCCTTAACAAACCATCAGCGACTAGGTTCCATAAAAGTGGGGATAGTACACCACCTTGAGGAAAAACCCAAGATATTCCGTTCACGACTGCAATGTTTAACCTCCTGCAGCCATTCAGCCATCGGCACGGAAATACACCTTGACTTAGGAGTTCCTATTTTTGTGGCCTTTTACGACATGGAACAGGAAACCAGTGGATCAATTCTTGGTAAAAAATAATTCCGCCGGATGCCACACGGCTTACCTGTTTGGTGGACTTATACCACCGGTACAGGTGGACCGTAGCGTTATTCTTAGCCAGTTGGGAAACCGCTACCGACACTACACGGCTATCTAGGCTGCTCAGAGAGGGAAGTTAACATTGATGGTCAACTTCCATGGATGGAAGTGGATGCTCACACACGAGAGCAAAAAATTACAGGGTTATGAAGAGGACAAGACCGATTAAATCAATTTAATGTTCAAATTCATTCATGAGTTGAAAAATTCAAATAATTTGTCTTAGGGATTTTCAAATTTAGGTTGAAAATGACATTAATTTCAAAAACTTCAAACACGTCTCGAAAATAAAAATTGTATAGAGATTTGACAATATATCCTCAACCCGAATTTAATAATTCATTAATACAAGTTATTGATATCCACTCACCAAGCGTGGACAAAAGTATATACATTTTTTTTATGGTAAAATGGTGAATGGTAAATTATTATTCACTTATATATGCTTATATATGCACCTCACAAACTAGATATTTTTAGTGAACAACTTACAAGCCAGTTGTAGTTCCAAATAAAAAAGATCTTGTTTGAATATTATTCAGTTCTTTTATAAAATGATACATAGTTTGAATCATGTGGAGCACTGTCAAAATGCCAACGGTTTTGATCTGTAACAATGAACAATTACGTAATAGGCGAGAAAATTAATTATAAGAGCATTTCGGTTATAAATTGAACTAGCTTTGTCTGTTTTACTAGCGAACAAAAAATGTAAACCCACTACACTCAACCACTGGAAATAATCCGTATTTTTTATGTGTCGGTTTTTGCACGATACGCTTTGTGCGATGATTCGTTCAATCCATGCAGTTGAAACTTACTTTGGCAATGAATTTCACCTAAATGTTTGACCATACCAAACATTTAAGTAAACTTCAATTTTAAATTATATGTGGTTTTCTCGAACTACTGAAAATTTTATCATTAATTGCTGACCATGTTTCCGATGATATGGAGAAAAAATAAGGTTAAATACACCACGAGATATTCGCGATAAAGTTCTGCCCATTCTTGTACAGTCGTATTCACGAAAAAAAACTCTCGAATCAGTGTCGGCGACAAAGTAAAAAGGGGGAAAAATAGACTTGTGATTAGTGTAGTATGTATTCTGGTGAATTTGGTTCCGTAGATATAGGACTGCAAGTAAATGGCGTGGTGACCAAGTACAGCGAGACATGCTTCTTGCTTCTAATCAATTGGACTATCTCTTCATGTGTTACCATATGCAGGGTAGTTTAATTGGTAAAACAAATTTCCCAGTTTGATGTTAGCTACGGGTTCGAGTCCCGTCTTTGCGGTAACTTTTTCACGTTTTTTATTATATAATTTCATTCGCATATCAATTTTCCCCGTTAGATACTGATCATATATAAAACTAATCCAAGACGGCTCTACGTCTTAACAAAGACTAAAACACAAATCGATGATTTGCTTGTTAGCAAAACATTAAGGGTCGGGTAGGGTCTAACACTTTTGAAAAATCATTTATTATTTTCTTTATATTTTCTTATACTAAAACATTTCAAGGATATTCTGTGAAATTTTCAAGCCTATTGGAACGAAACTCTGGTAGTTATGGACCTTTATCTATGGATATCTCATTCTTAGAAGAAGCAAGAGCTCGGCGCACAGGCCCAAGATTTCTACTTCGATTGACTTCAAAACTTAGCCAAACATTCTTGGAATGTTTCATTATAATAAATTATAAAAGAAAAAACATATTTTTCTGGAAATGTTAGACCCTACGGACTCCCTGGAGTAATAAATTTTTTCAATTGATTTTATAGACAAAAAACTTTAAACGCGTTTTTCTCGAAAGCAGGTTTTGAAAGTCCGTGTCCATCGTCATTCAAAAACTACTGTACCAATTTTTTTCAAATTTTGCATACATTTTCTACATAGAAAAAACTAGACCCCAACGTTTTCTTTTTCGTTGTTTGTTACTTTGATGAGGTTTAACAGCTACAAAAAGGTGGATTTTTTCACTTTGAACAACCACCAAAACTTAAAAAAAAATAAAAAAAAAAATCAAATAGAAACGTTGGGGTCTAGAAAAACTTCTACTCTAACTGTTCTGCGTTCATTTGTTCACTTCTGATTAGTCTGCTCAGGGATACAGAGGACACCACAAATCATGATTTTTAAGAAGCGTTCTTAAAAATACCTCTTCACCGACTTATTTCTCAATATTTTTCTACGAAAAAATCACAAAATGTTGTTCAAATGATGCTTTTTATCATGCTTTTTATCATGTTGAAGGATAGTTCTGGAAAAAAATCGTAAAAATTATAATTTTTTCATCGTAATGACAAGAACCGGTTAAAATCATTAGTTTCGGACGATTCGGCTAGGACTTGTTCGGTTTATGCATTGAATGTTTTCTTGTACGGTTCTTGCAAAAATGTATTTAAGTAGTTTTGCATTGCAATTTTCGTGTCCGGTTTCTACACACAATGTTTTTATCCGGTTTTCGCTTTCGGAAATGCTTGAATGGGTTTCTCAAACTAATACGCACTCGTCCGATTTTTGCATTCGGCCGTTTATTTTTAAGTACCAAAATAGGTAATTTTCAAAAGGTTAGCAATTATCGCGGAAAAGAGTATTTTAACAGATCAGCTGAAAAGTTCGTATCGTTTCTATGAGAGGGCGCCACTAGAATTAAATCCATACCATTTTCAGTTAGTACCAACCTTCAAAAGATACGTGTATAAATTTGACAGCTGTCTGATTATTAGTTTGTGAGATATTGCATTTTAAGTGAAGCTACTTTTGTTATTGTGAAAAAAATGGAAAAAAACGTGTTTAATCCACCTAGCAGTGAGATGATACCTTTTTTTACCAATCTGCATGTGTTTTTTGCATGAATATTCTTCGGTGTTTAAGTTTTCATGACATTATTTTAATGACCGTCGTTTTAAGCGACAATTTGAGATTTTAATCACTCATTACTCTGTAATGTCGAAACTGCAAATCGGATCGAATTTAAATCTAGAAGTGTGATAATCGATTAAAGATGCCATGATATGTAAGTTCCACTTTAGAGTTTACGGTAATTTAAGGTACTTCCAGAGCCGGTATTCAGGAACCAGCATAACCCAAACCGATTCGTATGGCCATAAAACGAATAAATTACATTGTGAAGACGGTACGACCACTTTGTTGTAATTTATTGAAAGATGGCTTTTTGGTCAATGTTTCTTTACAAAATATTTATTTTGCGTCAAAAGCCGACGTTTCGAAGGAATATCCCTTCATCTTCAGGGCAACTATAAGGTTAACATACATGATTAGTCACAGTTTTCACATTATACAATTTCATAACAAATTGTTTACTCACAAACGACAACAAATATTTTTCGTCAAGTGGATTGGAACATTTAAAATGATCAAAAACGGGAACGGCTACTCTACACTGAAAGCACAAACGGTGTGAAAACATTAATTTGAACGAACTACGATTTGAATTTGTATGTTTGTTTTAACTTACACAGTCACTTCCCCCGCACATCAAACCAGATTAAACATTGAAATATTTCTTAGTCATGGCTGATAATAGAGCAAAAATCAGAAAGAGATAGATGAGCAGCAATAGACAGCGAAAATGAGGAGATGAACACGTAGAAAAAGAAAGATACTGTTGTTAATGTGAGAGAGAGTACAACAAACCAGAGTATGCTGCATTTAAATTATGTGTATCGGTTCTAAAGTTAATGGTGGAACCATCTGTGAAAATGTGACACATTTCTAAAATTTGCAGTGCATTGATCCTATTATCTTGATCTAGAATCTTTGCACTGTCCAAATCAAAAATGTGCTCAGATTCAATCACGTGCACCATTAACGCTGTCTTTTTATATTCATCCGTTTTGCTCTCACTCTGATCGGTGCCCGACGAGACGAATTTTTGGTACCGCTGTATCAAAGAGCGGTGTCCAGACAACCGCTGTTTCAGTTGCTGCGTGGTTAAGCCAATGTATGAGCTATCGCATTCTGTACACGGAATGCGATAGATTACATTGCGCCTTAGAAACTTCGAAGTGGAATCCTTGAGCCTCGAAAAAAGTGATGCGTTAGTTTTTATGCACTTAAACCCCAAACGCACATTCTTGTGGTTCCTCTGAATAATCTTAGCCAGAGCTGGGGTAAGTGCATCCACATGGTGAAGCGACCGGTACACCATTTGGTCGCTGTCGCTTTTGTTTCGGTTGTCATCGTTCAGTTTGTTCACAAATCTATTTATAAGTCTGTTGATGAGTGAACTTGGATAGTTGTTGCGGATTAAATAATCACGCACTGTTTTCTTTTTCTCAGTTACAGATTTGCACGTTGACAACCGAAACACTCTCCCAATGAAACCAGTGGCCGTGTTTAGCTTTTGCGAAAGTGGATGAAAGGAGAGAAAATTCAAAATTCGTCCCGACGCAGTAGGTTTTTTGTACCAGTCGGTGACGATTTTTTGCTCCTCTGTTCTTATTAAAAGCATGTCTAAGTACGGCAGTTGGTTGTTTTCTTCCACTTCGCATGTAAATTGAATATGAGAGTTGTATGCATTCAATGCGTTACTCACATATTCAATTCTGTCTCTTGGGAGAGCGGTGACCAAATCATCAACATATTTTTTGAAAAATGGAATGGGCATACCGATCGTCCCCATCACTTGATCGAGCAAGGATTCCATTACCAGATCGGCAAGTGCAGGTGACAATGGATTACCCATCGCAGTGCCGGAGGTTTGCCTGTAGTAAGTGCCACGGAAGACAAAATAACTGGAGGAGAGATTGAAATCGACTAGTTGAGTGAATAAATCACTATCTTTGATGGTTGTATTTTTCTCGATCGAACTCCAATTATTTTGCACCGCTTTGATAACCAGGTCTCGGGGAATGCAAGTAAACAAACTAACGACATCGAAAGAAACCAATACGTAGTTAGGTGGAAGGGTAACGTTGTTTATGAATGAACAAAACTCATAAGAGTTTTGAACATTGTATTTGTTCTGGTCAATCGATTGTCGTATTATGTTTGCAAGAAATTTTGAGAGATGATATGTTGGGCAATTAATGCACGACAATATAACTCTCAGTGGAATATTAGGTTTGTGTATTTTTGGAAGTCCGTAAATTTTTGGACACGTTGCATTGTGTGTTATTAACCGAGACCTGGTGTTTTGGTCGATCATTTTTCGATCGTATAAAGCATTCACCAGTTTATTGTTCTTCGTTTGGACTTTGTTAGTCCAATCAGAATCAATCCTCTCGTATGTACTCTGGTCACCAACAAGGGCTTGCATTTTGTTTTCATATTCTTCTTTTTTCATTATTACAGTTCTGTTTCCCTTGTCAGCTGGCAGAACACAAACATCAGGATTGTCTCGAATGAACTTTTTGCTGATGTGATATGCTTCGATCAAAAAACGATCGACGGCACTGGTAGACGAATTGAATAAACCGTTCTTCCTTTTGTTCACGTAGTTTTGCATTATATTAGTGAACTGATTGCGGCTTGCCGTCTGTAGAATCTCGTCGGGCTCGAGTTTAAGGATCGATTCCAAGTCAGCAATAATCTTAAAATATGGAATTTCTCGATTATCCTCGAAAGGCAAAGCAAACTTGGGACCATATCCTAATAAAACCATTGCTTCTTTAGGAACTACTACATCTGTAGTATTCCGTATCCAAGCGTCGTTCGTGGTGAAATTTACTTGTGTTTCAATTTCAACTTTAGCAAGTAAGCGGTTAAACTTGCTTTCAATGTTTATCTTTTTCAACCGACTTTGTCTTTTGAAGTAGTGGTCTTGCGCGTTGAAAAAGGAGGTGTACGTGTGCGGTGGGGTTACCTGTGTAATCTGACTGATGAGGACTGCTTTGTTCGCTTCTAACTTCTTGATTCTGTGGTAGCTATCTTTAATCTCGATGTTGAGAATCGCTCGTTTGAACCGATCCGTTGTCTTTTGCAGTTTTCCTAGGAACGGGCTAGCATCCTCCAACAATCCATTTATGCATCGGAAGGTATTCTGTATGTGTGCTGGATAGAGGCCGAGTTTTCTACATTTTTGAAGGAAATCCTTTCGGCTAAGCTGTGCGCACAGTTTGTCGACAGTATGCGCATAGCTTTTGTATAATCTGCGTTGTGATAAAGGAAGGCTGTTGTAGAAGGTAACGTTGCTCAGGGTTTCACTTAGCGCCATTGTTGTTTTTATATTGTGAAGACGGTACGACCACTTTGTTGTAATTTATTGAAAGATGGCTTTTTGGTCAATGTTTCTTTACAAAATATTTATTTTGCGTCAAAAGCCGACGTTTCGAAGGAATATCCCTTCATCTTCAGGGCAACTATAAGGTTAACATACATGATTAGTCACAGTTTTCACATTATACAATTTCATAACAAATTGTTTACTCACAAACGACAACAAATATTTTTCGTCAAGTGGATTGGAACATTTAAAATGATCAAAAACGGGAACGGCTACTCTACACTGAAAGCACAAACGGTGTGAAAACATTAATTTGAACGAACTACGATTTGAATTTGTATGTTTGTTTTAACTTACACAGTCACTTCCCCCGCACATCAAACCAGATTAAACATTGAAATATTTCTTAGTCATGGCTGATAATAGAGCAAAAATCAGAAAGAGATAGATGAGCAGCAATAGACAGCGAAAATGAGGAGATGAACACGTAGAAAAAGAAAGATACTGTTGTTAATGTGAGAGAGAGTACAACAAACCAGAGTATGCTGCATTTAAATTATGTGTATCGGTTCTAAAGTTAATGGTGGAACCATCTGTGAAAATGTGACACATTTCTAAAATTTGCAGTGCATTGATCCTATTATCTTGATCTAGAATCTTTGCACTGTCCAAATCAAAAATGTGCTCAGATTCAATCACGTGCACCATTAACGCTGTCTTTTTATATTCATCCGTTTTGCTCTCACTCTGATCGGTGCCCGACGAGACGAATTTTTGGTACCGCTGTATCAAAGAGCGGTGTCCAGACAACCGCTGTTTCAGTTGCTGCGTGGTTAAGCCAATGTATGAGCTATCGCATTCTGTACACGGAATGCGATAGATTACATTGCGCCTTAGAAACTTCGAAGTGGAATCCTTGAGCCTCGAAAAAAGTGATGCGTTAGTTTTTATGCACTTAAACCCCAAACGCACATTCTTGTGGTTCCTCTGAATAATCTTAGCCAGAGCTGGGGTAAGTGCATCCACATGGTGAAGCGACCGGTACACCATTTGGTCGCTGTCGCTTTTGTTTCGGTTGTCATCGTTCAGTTTGTTCACAAATCTATTTATAAGTCTGTTGATGAGTGAACTTGGATAGTTGTTGCGGATTAAATAATCACGCACTGTTTTCTTTTTCTCAGTTACAGATTTGCACGTTGACAACCGAAACACTATTATCAGCCATGACTAAGAAATATTTCAATGTTTAATCTGGTTTGATGTGCGGGGGAAGTGACTGTGTAAGTTAAAACAAACATACAAATTCAAATCGTAGTTCGTTCAAATTAATGTTTTCACACCGTTTGTGCTTTCAGTGTAGAGTAGCCGTTCCCGTTTTTGATCATTTTAAATGTTCCAATCCACTTGACGAAAAATATTTGTTGTCGTTTGTGAGTAAACAATTTGTTATGAAATTGTATAATGTGAAAACTGTGACTAATCATGTATGTTAACCTTATAGTTGCCCTGAAGATGAAGGGATATTCCTTCGAAACGTCGGCTTTTGACGCAAAATAAATATTTTGTAAAGAAACATTGACCAAAAAGCCATCTTTCAATAAATTACAACAAAGTGGTCGTACCGTCTTCACAATATAAAAACAACAATGGCGCTAAGTGAAACCCTGAGCAACGTTACCTTCTACAACAGCCTTCCTTTATCACAACGCAGATTATACAAAAGCTATGCGCATACTGTCGACAAACTGTGCGCACAGCTTAGCCGAAAGGATTTCCTTCAAAAATGTAGAAAACTCGGCCTCTATCCAGCACACATACAGAATACCTTCCGATGCATAAATGGATTGTTGGAGGATGCTAGCCCGTTCCTAGGAAAACTGCAAAAGACAACGGATCGGTTCAAACGAGCGATTCTCAACATCGAGATTAAAGATAGCTACCACAGAATCAAGAAGTTAGAAGCGAACAAAGCAGTCCTCATCAGTCAGATTACACAGGTAACCCCACCGCACACGTACACCTCCTTTTTCAACGCGCAAGACCACTACTTCAAAAGACAAAGTCGGTTGAAAAAGATAAACATTGAAAGCAAGTTTAACCGCTTACTTGCTAAAGTTGAAATTGAAACACAAGTAAATTTCACCACGAACGACGCTTGGATACGGAATACTACAGATGTAGTAGTTCCTAAAGAAGCAATGGTTTTATTAGGATATGGTCCCAAGTTTGCTTTGCCTTTCGAGGATAATCGAGAAATTCCATATTTTAAGATTATTGCTGACTTGGAATCGATCCTTAAACTCGAGCCCGACGAGATTCTACAGACGGCAAGCCGCAATCAGTTCACTAATATAATGCAAAACTACGTGAACAAAAGGAAGAACGGTTTATTCAATTCGTCTACCAGTGCCGTCGATCGTTTTTTGATCGAAGCATATCACATCAGCAAAAAGTTCATTCGAGACAATCCTGATGTTTGTGTTCTGCCAGCTGACAAGGGAAACAGAACTGTAATAATGAAAAAAGAAGAATATGAAAACAAAATGCAAGCCCTTGTTGGTGACCAGAGTACATACGAGAGGATTGATTCTGATTGGACTAACAAAGTCCAAACGAAGAACAATAAACTGGTGAATGCTTTATACGATCGAAAAATGATCGACCAAAACACCAGGTCTCGGTTAATAACACACAATGCAACGTGTCCAAAAATTTACGGACTTCCAAAAATACACAAACCTAATATTCCACTGAGAGTTATATTGTCGTGCATTAATTGCCCAACATATCATCTCTCAAAATTTCTTGCAAACATAATACGACAATCGATTGACCAGAACAAATACAATGTTCAAAACTCTTATGAGTTTTGTTCATTCATAAACAACGTTACCCTTCCACCTAACTACGTATTGGTTTCTTTCGATGTCGTTAGTTTGTTTACTTGCATTCCCCGAGACCTGGTTATCAAAGCGGTGCAAAATAATTGGAGTTCGATCGAGAAAAATACAACCATCAAAGATAGTGATTTATTCACTCAACTAGTCGATTTCAATCTCTCCTCCAGTTATTTTGTCTTCCGTGGCACTTACTACAGGCAAACCTCCGGCACTGCGATGGGTAATCCATTGTCACCTGCACTTGCCGATCTGGTAATGGAATCCTTGCTCGATCAAGTGATGGGGACGATCGGTATGCCCATTCCATTTTTCAAAAAATATGTTGATGATTTGGTCACCGCTCTCCCAAGAGACAGAATTGAATATGTGAGTAACGCATTGAATGCATACAACTCTCATATTCAATTTACATGCGAAGTGGAAGAAAACAACCAACTGCCGTACTTAGACATGCTTTTAATAAGAACAGAGGAGCAAAAAATCGTCACCGACTGGTACAAAAAACCTACTGCGTCGGGACGAATTTTGAATTTTCTCTCCTTTCATCCACTTTCGCAAAAGCTAAACACGGCCACTGGTTTCATTGGGAGAGTGTTTCGGTTGTCAACGTGCAAATCTGTAACTGAGAAAAAGAAAACAGTGCGTGATTATTTAATCCGCAACAACTATCCAAGTTCACTCATCAACAGACTTATAAATAGATTTGTGAACAAACTGAACGATGACAACCGAAACAAAAGCGACAGCGACCAAATGGTGTACCGGTCGCTTCACCATGTGGATGCACTTACCCCAGCTCTGGCTAAGATTATTCAGAGGAACCACAAGAATGTGCGTTTGGGGTTTAAGTGCATAAAAACTAACGCATCACTTTTTTCGAGGCTCAAGGATTCCACTTCGAAGTTTCTAAGGCGCAATGTAATCTATCGCATTCCGTGTACAGAATGCGATAGCTCATACATTGGCTTAACCACGCAGCAACTGAAACAGCGGTTGTCTGGACACCGCTCTTTGATACAGCGGTACCAAAAATTCGTCTCGTCGGGCACCGATCAGAGTGAGAGCAAAACGGATGAATATAAAAAGACAGCGTTAATGGTGCACGTGATTGAATCTGAGCACATTTTTGATTTGGACAGTGCAAAGATTCTAGATCAAGATAATAGGATCAATGCACTGCAAATTTTAGAAATGTGTCACATTTTCACAGATGGTTCCACCATTAACTTTAGAACCGATACACATAATTTAAATGCAGCATACTCTGGTTTGTTGTACTCTCTCTCACATTAACAACAGTATCTTTCTTTTTCTACGTGTTCATCTCCTCATTTTCGCTGTCTATTGCTGCTCATCTATCTCTTTCTGATTTTTGCTCTATTATCAGCCATGACTAAGAAATATTTCAATGTTTAATCTGGTTTGATGTGCGGGGGAAGTGACTGTGTAAGTTAAAACAAACATACAAATTCAAATCGTAGTTCGTTCAAATTAATGTTTTCACACCGTTTGTGCTTTCAGTGTAGAGTAGCCGTTCCCGTTTTTGATCATTTTAAATGTTCCAATCCACTTGACGAAAAATATTTGTTGTCGTTTGTGAGTAAACAATTTGTTATGAAATTGTATAATGTGAAAACTGTGACTAATCATGTATGTTAACCTTATAGTTGCCCTGAAGATGAAGGGATATTCCTTCGAAACGTCGGCTTTTGACGCAAAATAAATATTTTGTAAAGAAACATTGACCAAAAAGCCATCTTTCAATAAATTCGAATAAATTACAACAGTTTTGAGTCCAACTTTGAAGCTCAATCCCATCTTCTATATCGGTTTGAATTTTAAAAATTCATCATCATGTAATTCGAGAACCGGAAGTCATAATTGGATAAAATTAATAAATTTTTGTATGTATGTATAAAATTAATTAATTTTGTATATAAGTTTATTTTAATTTGAATTTTTGTTTCTGATATTTGATTAGGCTTTTTTTGAGAGAACGATTGAGAAATCGTTTCTCAAAGATTTTATAGTGGAACCGGAATTCTAAAATCGGTATGGCCGAAGTCAGATAAATTCACCTGAATAGCTGTATAGTTTACATTTGTTTCAAAATATTTGAAAATCAGTGAAGACATCTTTGAGAAATCATAGCACGAATTAAATTTTTAGGTGCCTTCTGAATCGACAAAAAGTTAATTTTTTTCATCGGCCATCCAAATCTGCTAACCCGATAAACCTGATTAATTTATGTGGAATAGACATTTTTATACCAATCACCCTGTATCCCCGAAACCGGATGTTGGATCTGGCTGAAGAGCAAAATGTTTTATAAAATCTTGAAACTTTTCATTTGAATCTTAGATGATTCTTAGAATTCATTTGAATCTTAGATCGGTTCAGCCATCTACGAGTAGAATGAGTTACACAATTTTGATTTCGTTTCATATATCATCCTGTAGTTCCGGAACCAGAGGTCGGAACCAAACATAATTCAGGAACTTTGTTTGGGAGCATACGACTTTTCGTATGAATCTGAATTTGTAGAAAAGAAATTTTCCGAGAAAATTGAGTGAAATTATTTGTCACACACGCATTTGCTGATCTCGACGAACTGATTCGAATGGTATATGGATGTTATGTTCTTCCAGCATTTATTGCTGTAAGTAGTTTAAAACAATATAATTTAAAAAAAATCTGCCATCATCTGGTTTATATATGTCATATTCGAACGATTATGTTGCCAAAAACGAGCCGTGCTAAAATCGGTCCGAGGCAAATTGTCATGAAAAAGGATGCTGTACACAGTCTTTTTGGTACTTAGAAACAATTGTATGTAACAGAATAAAAAATCGTGTTTTCCGTTGCTCCCAAGCATTGCTTTGTCATACAGCGCTCAAAACTCCTACTGCTGGAATAAGGGGAAAAGTCGTTTACACAAATATTTCGATATCTCCGTTAAAAATGAACGGATTTTAACAATCTATGGCTTGTTGGATAGGTATTAACGTGCGGAATCTAAGTCTGAAAACATATTCTGTTTTCAAGGTCAATTGTGACAGATACTGTCAAAAAACTGAAAATTTTGACATAAAACTTCGTATAACTCAAAAAGTAAACATCCGATCTCAAAACCATTCAATAGCGTTTTGGGTGACGGGGAGACCTTTCATTTGCAACTAGTTTGATCAAAATCGGCCCAGCCATCTCTGAGATCTCGACCTCTTAGTTGACAACACACATACAGACACACACATACACACACACACACACACAGACATTTGCTCAGTTCGTCGAGCTGAATCGATTGGTATATGTCATTCGGCCCTCCGGGCCTCGGAAAATTTTTCGAAAGTTTGAGCGAATTCTATACCTATTTTTTATATATATAAAAAAAGGTAAAAAGGAATTTCGTGTGTTGATGAAACACTACTTTTTGATGAAAAAAAGTGCCGCCCACACCAAAAAATGGCTTGATGAGTGTTATCCAGACTCTGCACCGAGCGAAGCAACAATTCGTAAGTGGTTTGCAAAATTTCGTACTGGTCATATGAGCACCGAAGACGATGAACGCAGTGGACGTCCAAAAGAGGCTGTTACCGATGAAAACGTGAAAAAAATCCACAAAAGGATTTTCAATGACCGTAAAGTGAAGTTGATCGAGATAGCACCCTAAAGATATCAAAAAAACGTGTTGGACATATTATTCACGAATATTTGGATATGAGAAAGCTTTGTGCAAAATGGGTGCCGCGTGAGCTCACAATCGGTCAAAAACAACAACGAAAAACCATGCTGAAATTAAACGAATTGGGCTTCGAATTGCTCCCTCATCCACCGTATTCTCCAGATTTGGCCCCAGTGACTTTTTCCTGTTCTCAGACCTCAAGAGAATGCTCGCTGGTAAAAAATTTAGAAGCAATAAAGAGGTTATCGCTGAAACTGAGGCCTATTTTGAGGCAAAGGACAAATCGTACTACAAAAATGGTATCGAAAAGTTGGAAGATCGCTATAATCGCTGTATCGCCTCTGATGGCAATTATGTTGAATAATAAAAACGAATTTTGGCAAAAAAATGTGTTTCTATTAAACGATACGAACTTTTCAGCCGAACTGTTAATGTTCTTTTTAATCTTATATCTTATCTATTTTTTACGTGAGTACGACTTACTTTACTACGGGCACTTTTTTAAAAGTTGTCTTGTGAGAGAGTTTTTGATCATGAATATGTCTAGTTGTACTTCACGTAACAATAAAATTCTACATTCCATCGGAAATATGATGAGCAATTTATGATTAAAAATCTTCAGTAGTGTGATATAATTCAACATTTAAATTTTCTAAAATGTTTGCTGGGTACGAGAAATCGTTGAGGAAAACTCGTAATGCGTGCTTGGCTTCCTCGTGTTCGGATGTAGTGAGCGACATTTCGTTCCTTCTCTACCTACACGGAATCGCAAAATTACCTAATTTTTAGTACTTTCCACCTAGTTTCGGGGTTCCGCTAAATCTAGGACAGGATAGAACAGGACAGGACACAGTTGGCTTTTTTTCCAAGAAGAAACTCATCTTCTTATTTTTGTGGAGCCTTGAGGTGAATTTGAAAAAGCCTCTCGGCCAACGTTGCCAGAAGGAAAAATGATTCAATATTGAATGTAATTCCAATTACAACTAATATGAATGTTTGAATCTGTAGAACACTTAGAGCATGTTCAGGAGAGTTCTAACTCTAAATGCATAATTTATGTATGTTTAAAAATTTTAATCTGGAAATTATATCTAGAAAAACAGGCAACCCCAGAAGCGTTTCACTCGTATTTCAAATATAAAAAAAGGCAATTTTTTCCCGGCATTCTTGCTACATGTCCAGCCAACTGTAGTCTGTCGTGTTTCATAAGCCTTCCAATGTCCGCATGTTTGTATACTTGGTACAGCTCATGAGTCATTCGTCTGCGCCATTCTCCTTTCTCTTCTTTACCACCGAGTATTGAGCCCAGGATTTTTCTCTCAAAGACACAGAATACTCGAATGAGCTAGTCAACATCATGGATTCGGCGTGTAGAGCTTGAGCGAGCACCCCTGGTTGCCACTCCGTTACTGATCGGGATTAGCTGGAATTGTGCAGGGAATTTCTACATGATCCAACCTGGGACTGGTAAATCATCCTTCAATGTACATCTTCTGGCAATCCCTGAATTCATTGATCAGTTCCGGCGCCAGCCATGCCCGAGCGTAGATCGTCTAAGAAATGGGAAGGGATGTTAGTCCAACACTTGTTGTTACTAAAGGCCGTATATACTACTGCGCACTCCACAAGTGTCACAGAAGAAGGATATTTGTTAGTAAAAATTTTAGTATTGGTATTATTCGCGCGCGACTCAGTATGTTTCGGTTTCAAGATGCTCGGATGCACCACTGAACTCACTGACTTCCCGAATGAACGTTTCAACAATATCTTATATTGAAGTCCCGGGAAGTCTTGATTCACAGCTCTTATTCGAGGAAACTGAAAAAAATTGCAATACTATCGCGTAAAGAATAAAAACTTCCCTATTTCTTTATAAATGAAATTACGTGATACAAAATAAACGAGTGAATAGGATTTAGACAAAAGAGTTGATTCATTGCATTGATATATTCTAAACAGTTGTTATAAAATCATTTTAAATCACCAAATAAAGGTCAACAGATTTCATGCGCGTCATGATTCTGTATTATTTCCGCTTTAACATTTTAATTATTTATTAAAATTATCAATATGTTATATTGGTTGATCTGGGCAGCCGGCTACCGAGAAAAATATTAATTTATTGATTGAAATATTAATATCAAGTGTTTTTCGCGCAATAGTTGATTTTTATCATTCAATTTATAATCCTGAAAGACAATTAATAACAAAGAAGAAAACATTCCAAATTAAACTTTTCTCCGAATCTAGACGGAAATTGATAGGTTGAATGAAGAGATAATTTAGTAAAATGGAGTAATCAGATGTGAAACAATGAAACAATCTGATAGCTGAAAGGAAAAAGAAACTTCTGCAATTGTCGCCTTTTACGACATGGCAGCAGGAACCCAGTGGATTTATTCTTGGTTCATTTTTTTCCGCCGGATTCCACACGGCATCTAAGCTGGTACTGTCCGGAGAGAGCTAATAGGTACTATCAATCTCCTAGTGGACCCCAGCCCCTCATGGATTCGGCGTGTGTAGAAACGGAAATCTCACATGCTACATGGTTTTGTGGACAACATTGATATTATTGGTGTGGATCGTAGAGCAGTGAAAGAGGCTTTTGTGCCTTTCAAGAATAGGGTTGACGATAAACACTGCCAAGACAAAGTACATGGTGGCTGGTAGAGAACGGGGCAGCCTAAACGGTGTAGGATCCGAGGTGGAGATTGATGGGGTACGATACGAAGTTGTTGACGAGTTCAAACGGCATCATATACCAGTTTTAAATTTGACAGTAAAACACTTTATTAGGGATGCACTATGCATAAAAAACATAGCAAACCATTGCCGGTGATCCTGACAATCCTTTCCTAGAGTTCAAAAGCCTAAGTTTAGGTAATGTGGTTGAGTCTTCAAGAAACCATGCACCGCGTTGAGCTTGTGTACAATTTTACGTTCATTTTAAACTTGCACACGGGTTTGTACCCAGGTTTGCTACCAACCTGAACATCGTGCACAGGAGTTGCACACAAGTTTGAACGTATGTTTTAACATCGAGTTTGCGCACGAGGTACTACTCTAGAGTGTTCAATGATTCGAATGAGAACTTGTTTGATCTATTGGTGATTGTAGATTTAAATGTGAATTGCTTTCACCTATGTTCATTAGATATTGCATTTCGTTTTCTGAAAATTGCATAGCAGTACAATATGGTTGATCTATTACATCTAAGCGACGGTTACTCATGTTCTTACATATCTGGGTAGAAAATTGGAGTTACGAGTTTTGAATGAAATACACACTTAGAAAATTTCACAGAATTCGGAAATTTTTTACGGATTTTTAAACAGCTGATCGTTCGGAAAGCAAAGTCATGGTATTACATTCCTTTCTGTGGAATTTAGCCTTTCTGTTTCAACAGACTTCGCAGTCGATTCTTAGCGTTCGGAAACATTATTTGGCTAGTACTACGGTCCTACTGACACTAAGAATCCTACCAGGTCGGGGGATCGAACATATTACAGCTGGTTTGTAAGACCAATACATTAAACCACCAACCCGGGACGAAGTTCGCTAATTTCCCGGGAGTTCGGTAATTGAATTAATTACAGAGCGTTTGTTAATTTAAATATTTAGAATCTGTATTTTATTAATTTTCTTGCTACAATACTACTTACCTTTCATAATCTACCTTTTATAAATGTTGAATGAATGTTTTGCGCTCATGTTATTCTACCAGGTCATCGATGAAATACTCCTGACTGTGGTAAAAACTTGCAAAATGGCAGCATTATTAAATTTTAGTATGCACACTTCGAAAAAACCCTGTGATTTAACAACTTATTATAGATGCACATAAATGGAGCGTCGCAGTTCACGCAAATTTACGTGGAAGAACATTTAATATTGTATCTAAAATTCCATGAATTAGAATTAATTAGAAAAATGAAGGAATATTGATAGCGACCGCCGCGACTTGAACCGAGAATCATTCGATTACAGAGTACGTCTGTTAATCAACTGAGCCACAGCAGCACACATCTGCTTTCCTGGTGAAATTAGATCTTTATGAATTATATCGTATGAGAGTTTCAATCACCAGTAAAATTCAATTTTTTTGGTGTGTGCTTGTCGAAAATTAAAAAAAAATCGCTCATATTTTACCTGTAACTGCTTGATTTTCTGCTCCATATAAAATATGTTTAAACTGCAAACCTTTAATCGCATGACAAGTAATTATCATTCACTGTCAAATTTACCGAAGTACGATGATTGAAGGTTGATTTAACAATTTTCCGGTATTTTTGTCCATACTCGGTGACTTTATTGTATACACTGTATTTTACGTGTAAAAAAATATAAATTGTATTCTTATTTACATAATTCGGTGAAACGTGCGGTCATAATCCGCAAAATTTCTTGTAAATAGATTGCGTTTACCGGAGACTTGCTTATATTCTACTTTTACCGAGAGATTTCAAAAACAAAAATTACCGAATTGCTAAATCGAATCTTATGCCGTTTTTCATTGAAAAACACTGGTGGCGTGGATTGCTCTGATTTTGCACTTTTGAGCAGAAATGCAATATTTTGACAATGTTTTATTGCCATTTCTGCTCGAAAGTGCAAAACCAGAGCAATCCACGCCACCAGTGTTTCTCATTGAAAAACGCCATTAGTGTGTACATTCTTCAAGTAACACCTGACCTGACCATGATCACATTTCAATAAAAAAAAACTCTTTCCATTTAATTTAAAAAATCAGACGTTAGGTGCGCAAATTTATACAAATACCTACCATTGCAAAGCTTATCACTTGTTTATTAAACTTACTACTGGATCTTTTCGCAAAAATTGCAAATTACAAATTCATGCCTGGTTCGTCTAATTATACTGATCCGTGAAGTATGGAAAGTGGAGAAAGCCGCCACAACAACTGCGTCGCTAAACACCACGTTCAGTTCCCGGGAGGGTTAATAGTTCTGTTTGTTCGAATTCAGCTGGGTGTTGAAAAGAACTTGCTCGTCGTCAAAAGCTTTCTAAGCAGATTCGATGCCGGAGCTGCTTTTAATTAAACCACACGAAGGCACAGTTTTCTTCTTTCACTCATAATTTATGCACAGTAAAACAGGCATCCTTCCCGGGAGCAACATTTCATGTATAAGTGAATCTTACAAACGATGCCGCACTGACTGTGCCATCAATTTTCCTGGGGAAAGTTTGTTGATCCTGCTAAATGATATACCTGGTAAATATTGGCAGATTTTACGAGCTCTGGATAGCGAAGTTCACTCAACGGAACGAGTAAGTTGATTAGGAATAATGTCTATATTTGCTCGAAGACATTAAAAAGTTTTTTTTACAGTCAGGAACAGAAATCCACGCGAAGGAGAAATCCATTATTTGGGATTACTCCGCTTATCAAGCGCTCCATGAAACGCATACCAATTCAAAAGCTGTCATTAAATAGACTGTTCACTCGAATGGATGGAGCTTTCAATAGCTTAAATAAAGCTAAGTCTTGGTATTATATTGGAATTTTGCCATTCAACATGCAACAGACCTCACATTCGATTTAGAATCATTGAATGGCTAGAGCTACGATTTTTTGTTGACACTACGAATCCTTCAAGGTCGAGGCTCGACAGCTGGCTTGTAAGACTAGCGCCCCATGCAAAGAACCGCCAACTCAGGACATTAGTATTCTTGACATGCTAGGACAGATAAGAACTATGGGTGAAAAGTTACCCTCGTAAGTGGTGTTTTTACAAGTCGGTTTTTCAAGTGATTGCATAACCTTTCTATATAAGAAAAGCAAAACCTGTAATAAAAGACTTACTCAATAATATCGATATCTCCGTTGAAAATGGAAGGATTTTAACAATATAAAGGTTTTTGGATAGCTATTACACACACACACACACAACACACACGGATATTGGCTCAGTTCGTCGAGTAGAATCGATTGCTATATGATACTCGGCCCTTCAGGTCTCGGAAATTTGTTCTAAGCTTTAAACGAATTCTATATCTATTTTTTATATTTATAGAAAAAGGTAAAACGGCTTGATTATTTTAAAATACATAATCCTGTATATCTGGAACTGGAAGTCGGATTCAAATAGCCGATGAAATCGTAATATCCAAGTTCGAATCGAAGTTTTTATTCGGTAATGAATTATGCCCAGGTTCTTGCAGAATGGATATTTTATTGCTTATAATTCTAGTAGTTGGTAGAATATTTGGACATAAGTCATGGAAGAGTTTTCGTTTGCGTTCACATTTTCGTCAAGCACCACTTCACACTGCTGATCGGCAAGTAAACAAGTTTGATATCATTGAAGGGAAAGAATTACAGAGCAGAAATGAAAAGATCGATAGGTATTCTAGATTGAATTAGTTTTAAATTTAGAACGGAAAAGCTAGTCTTGGTAGAGTCATATAAGAAGAAAGAATTGAATTCTATTTTACCTTCTACTTGAGGGGGTCGAACACTCAATTTAAGGTTAGCTTTTCCGTTTTAAATTTATATCTGAAGGAAGTTCTAGCCGCTTGTTTTACCGGTAATTAGATCCATACTTAGTTATATGCACTGCAAAAAAAGGTAAAATGAAATAGTACGTATTAGTTCTCAGCTACGTGTCGTTAATTATGTTAAGATTTGATTTACCGGAATTAAAAAAAAACAACTGTCTTCAAATACAAGATAAAATAAAATTGCTGTCGGACAAGGAGTGCATTCGTGGTGGTATCACTACATGCTGCCAAATGTTAGCAAGTGAAAAGTGTGTAAAAAGCGCCTACGTCAATATTATTTAGAGTTATTCCAGACATCGCACAGTGGTCCAAAACTGGAAAAAGACGGTCAAAAGTCTGTACTGACTTTCACTGATTTTTACGAGCTAACGTGTCTTCGAAGAAATTTTACAAGATTATATTACGCTTCTTTTGAAAGTGGCACCTTAATTTTTGTTAAGGGGGTAGGACCAATTTCGAATAAAAATATTTTTTTTTCACAAAAAAAATTTTTTTTTTCTATCTCATTTTGAATTTTGAACATTTGAAGTATTTTTGCTGAAGATATAAATATAAAACTTATTTTTTGAGATATATTCACTTTATTTTAAAAACAATTTTTTTGGATTTATCTACGTAGAATCTACCTCTATTACCTAAGTATCTACTACAAAGTGCGCGTAAACACGCATAAACATGCTTATGCTTGCACGCGCAACTTAAGCAAATTGTTGGGATTTTTGTTTTGTTTACTTTTTGACAATTAACAATGTTATAAAAAATCTAAGTGGAACTCGATGCAATTTTTTTAGGCCTTTTCAAAGTGGGTTTTAAATATTGAATGTCCGAAAAATTGTCAAAAGATCAACACATATTAAAAAAATGGAAAAATGTTTTCCAATCAAAATATGAAAAAGTATTGCAAAAGTACAAACCTTTACGAAGAGATTTCATTTTTAAAAGTGTAAATTAATTGAGTTATCGCGAAGTAAAAGTGGCATCCCTGAATGTCCCTTAGCCTACTGAGTGAGAGGTAAGATTTCTTATTGACAACGGATCATTTAATCTGTTAAAGAAGGATAAATACACATTTGGAAAAACAAACAAAAGCTCATGCACACATTTCTTCTCATTTGTAATCCGCTCTTCAACAGCCGAAAATACGTTCAGCTTGTAGCTTGTTTCCACCTTATCAGCAGGGATGCGAAGTCATTTTTTATAAAATCTGTGATCAAGCCTAAAACCTGTCTGTGAAAAATCTGTGCACGTTTACCCGTTTCCATAATAACTAATTGGAATCATTTTGGTAAGCAAAAAAATTAGAGGGTTGTATTCAAGACACAACCGAGCACAATAACATTAAAAATGGAACGTTTCTAGGGTCTTCATAATTAATACAAAAGAAAATGATAATGATGATACACTAAACTAAAAACTTATTCAAATGACTAATTACAAACTTGCTCTAGTTTAAGCGCTTAGATTGTTAGCGAATGATAAAATTGACAATTGGATTTTTTCTTGATAATTTATTCTATTCAATTTTGATCCCTTTCCACAAATTTTTACATTGTTAAGTTTTTGAATAACGTCTTTTAACTAGAAGTCAATTATGATGAATTCAAAGTTACTTGTAAGCTCAATTTTAGATACAAACAACCTAAAGATTTAAACCTGAACGAATGAAACTATTTTATTTTATGATAATAATTTTCGAGAAACGTACAAACTTATTAATTTTATAAACAGTTAATCGATCCAAGAGAAGATTTTATTTATTTTAACGAAAAATGTTGTACCAGTGAACTCAGTAATAGTGTAATTTTATTATTCCCTCTTCAAAATCGTCGATAATCTTCGGAAGTGTCGGTAAATAATATGGCAACAATACGAGGAAGAAAACATGTGAAACTTACGTTGATTTCCGCTTTGGCATATTAGGAATACGGATACGATACGGAACAAAATTCCGAAATTTTGTTCATATTGTAACTTGATGTTATTAACACATGAATGAACATTGTCATATTTACAACGCATGTAGCCATCAGACGCTTATTGTTTTGAAGCAAATAATAATTAAACTGATACTGGCCATTAACCAAATTCTACTAGGGTTCCTATTCAAACGATACATGTAAAATCGCAGGTAGATTCACCTTGAGTTTATCTTTGATACTATATGATATTGCATCTAATTGTACTGTATATGAGAGCCTGTGGAACTCATTTATACAACTATACCGAGGAGGCCGCTTTTAGATAAGTTTCAGAATTTAATTTTGAGTATTTTGAACCGTTTAATTCCTGGTGGGACAACAACATGTTCAGTCCCATATAATGAAAAAGAAGTATCTATGATTATCATCATCACACAACTTTATACTGAATCCATATTCGCGTCACCGTTTTGTTCGTATAGGAATGGAGATTTAAGTATGCAAACCGATCCGTTGACAAATTAAAACATTTTTAGGCTTACAATATTGAAGCTTTGAAATCATTTAAATGGGGAAAATCCATTAACAAATCATCGAGGCACAATCGCTGCAAATTAGATCCGAAAAATCTATCGCCGATAATTCTAAATTGGCCTGATAGTTACCAGAGAACCTAAATAAAATCATCAATTCAAACAAATTTTTCAATAGTATGCAATTGAAATATTCAAATGACGTTGTCTCATAAGTTTAAGTTAAATGTTTCCGAATCGATTGTTTGTTGAATTATATAAATCCATCAACAAATGACTGAGTTATAAGCGTTCAAAATTATGACAGAAAAATGTTACGCGATTAGTTTTGCATGTTTTAAATTGACACCCAGCCTCGGGAAGCGAAGGGTAAGGCATTTATAATGGCAAATTGACCAAAAATTTGCTAAATGCATGGGATATACCACAAGAATCGGTAATCACACTGATTCGGTTCTTCAATAGCTAGATGATATATAAGATACTCAAGCGAACACGGTGTTGCGCAGACAGCAGGTAATTTCACCAACACATAATTCAAAAGCGACAATCCAGCAAGTGAATGCATATACAATCCAGTCATCAGCTCACTGGACGAGCTACTTGTTTCATTCACAGTCAAGCATCAACTAGGCAAAGAAATATTGTGCAGCCTATATTTATAGATTTCTCTTCATACTACGCAGAACGATGCGGTGTTTTTTATGCATGACGCAAAGCCTCCTATGCCGAACAAGAAGTTGACGTCATTTTGTACAACAGGGATTGGTGGATGAAAACATAGGTCGATTTCAACCATTTTTTCAATAGTATGCTATTGAAATACTGAAACGACGTCGTCATACATGTTTAAGTTAAAAGTTTCCGAATCGATTGGTTGTTAAATTATAACAATCCATCAACAAATGACCGGATTATTAACGTTCAAAATTATGACACAAAAAGGTTACGCGACTATTTTTGAAACTTTTAATTGACACCCGGCCCCATATAGTGAAGAGTAAGGCATTTTTAATGCCAAAAAAAAGGTCTCACTTTTTTCTAACGCTCTGTAATTTTTGGTGCTAAACTGTGATCAATTTAAAAAATCTGTGATCGATTTCAGAATCTGTGCCACTTTTTAAATCTGTGCAAAAGGTTGAAAATCTGTGGAACACAGATTAATCTGTGAACCTGGCATCCCTGCTTACCAGTGCGGTGAACTTATGAGCTGCGGTTCTTTTAAAAAGAGCTGTGAGCTATCAGCTCTTTTTAAAGATTCGATTCACTGGAATAGCTCAGAAGCGAATTGCACATCTCTACGCTCACTGCAAAAGTGAGTTACAAAAATAGCAGACGCGTGACACCCTCCGTTTCTTAATCATGTATGGTTTCAGCACGGCCATAATGAAAATAGTACTCTTATTATAAAATAAATTGGATTAGGAATATAATTTCCTAAAAGTATTGTAAAAGTTTGCTGCATTAAGTTGCATATTTCGCTTCGGTACAAGGTTTCCTAGGTAAAAATAGGTAAAATGATGTATAACTTTTTCAGAAAAGAATAAACCTACACAGATCGAAAAAATCTTGTGATTTTACATCTTATAAGATGTACATAAATGGAGCGTCGTATTTCATACAAATTTATATTCAAGTACCTGTAAAATTGGGTGATTTGAAAATTACATGTCTTGAATTCGAATGAAATAAAATAAAATCGATAGCAGCAGCGCGACTTGGACCGAGAAACATTAGATCACAAGCGCATCGGTTACTCGACAGGACCGCAGAGCTCATATCTGGTCATTGAATAATTGATAAATATAAATCAATACAGCGGCGCTTGGTAGCCGAGGGTAAATTACACTCGGAGCATGTAAAATTGTGTGCGAGTAGAATATTGCGCCATTTAAAAAAATTAAGTAGTTGTTTAATGTATCGTTTGTAGAATTCTGTCTCCTGCAAAATTCATTATTTTTTTCTGTGTATGCATTACCTTCTACAAAATTATGGGATGTCAAATTTTCTACAATTATTCCAAACAAAATATCTAGAAAAAATAACTTGAAACAAGTTATGATTAGAAAACTAGTTTTAAGGGGGTTGTCATAATTCAATAACTAGAACTAACTTTGGAATGGAATAAAAAAAAAGTTCCATCGAGTTCCACTTAGATTTTTTTATAGTATTGGGCATATCTTTTCCTATAAATTTTGTAAAAATCAGCTGCATAAAGTTGCATATTTCGCTTCGGTGTAAGGTTTTATCATAGGTAAAAAAAGGTAAAATATTGTATAACTTTGCCAGGAAACAACAAACCTATGCACTGCCTTCAACAAAAATATGGGAATTTTTATTTTCGTCAATTATTCCAAACAAAGTATGCATAAAAAATAACTTGAAACAAGTTATGAATAAAAAATTGATTTTAAGGGGGTTGCCACAAAAACGCGTTGTATATCCGAAACGGTGCGACCTAAACTTTTGGTATATTTGACAAAGTAAATTATTTTTAATAGTTCTAAAAGTTTGTCGAAGAAAAAAATTTTCTATCTCTCCAGAAAAAAAAGTTATGGTTATATTTTTTGTAGGTCATGAACAATTAGGGATAGAATCAAATTACGCGGTATATATTTGTAAATAATTTCTTCAAAGCAACTATATGCATTAAAAGAACGGTTTGGCAGCTACTAATTTATGTCCACGTTTTTATTCATTCGAACCACTGTGCATCGGCTGGAAAATACGAACTTACACACCACATCCAGTATTAATCTGGTTGTGAAAGTTTGCCTTACAATTGCTACAAAACATCGCACTCCACATTTAATCTGTACATACAAAACAAATCCAAAATCGTTCCCAGGTGGGTGGGAAAAGCGTTTTTCTGAAACACGTCCGTGCTTGGGTCGTTTCAATTACCTTCCTTCAACTGCAGACCAACCAAGAACATCTACAAGGTCAACAAAAATCCATCCCATTTTCGTCCTAATCTTCCCGTAATAAACCTACCGGAACAAACACATGGCACTCAGTAGCAAAGCAGTCAAGTACAACAACAGAAAACATCAACAAGCTTGTCAAATAGAATCATCGATACCAACCTGTCCCCTCGGTAATCATCGAACGGTCTTATCCGTATGTGAGCTCTCAATAAAAAAACGAGACAGGTACAAATTTGCTAGTACTTTTTGATCAAATATATATTTTCTGGGCCCGAATAAGAGAAAGAGAGAGAGTAGGAAAGTATGTTAAAAAATTCTGACCTCGTACGAGACGTATTTCAAGCGTCACATACGTCATTATTGCAACAACCCTGATTGATGCTTCGATCATTCAATTTCATTTGATGATGAATCAATCGGAAAACACCAACAAAAGTTTGTTTAGCCGGTTTTTTGTGAGCGTAATTCCGGCAGCTGCTCTGTCCAATTGTTCGGAAAGCAAGTCAAATCGAGAAGGAAAGTGCCATTGGATGCCAGAAGTATGCTGGTGATACGGTTCTTGTACGAACTTAGCTTCTTTGATACATGCACGACATACATGTTTATTTCGTTTGTTCAGGATTTCGATTCACTGGCCATCTAAAGTGAAGGGGCACATGTTGAATACTATGCCAAATGTCTCACTGGTTTCGCATTTATGCTTCCGAACTGGAGAGGTAAACTTTTATCTTGAATAAATTGACTTCGCATAGGAAAGTTTTGCAATTGTGCAAATAGAAATTGTTCACCGAACTCGTCCCACTTTCCCTAGACCTAGTTTCCAAACCCGAACCACCGGTACGGGAGATGAAATATTTTCCATTTTCATTAAATGGATATTTCCTTTACTGTTTAAAAATAGTTTTACCCGGCGAGCTCGTCGGCAAACCGCATCCGAATTGCTACTGGATAGTTTAATTTAATTTAGAGAGTAATTCCAGTGTTTTTGTGAAACAGATTAAAAGTTGTGTACAATTTATCAGCTAGTCAGAAAAAGTGTGGTCGATCGTAGTATTTTTTCTTAGCAATCTCAATAAGCTCAATTTCAAAAGCACTCGCTACACGATAGCTCCCGTAACCATAGGAATGATTTATTTGTGCAGCAAACAAGAACATTTATAAATACCTATTAAGCTTTCGGAATCACGTACCCATTGCAGATTGCAACTGATACTGGCAGCATAATCCATCCGACTAGAGCAAACGGAATGAAATTGAGTAAGCTAAAATTGTTCTTGGAAGATTCATGCCAAAGTTTTTTTTAGCTAGTGGCCACTGATCAAATGTCCTCCAAATCTCAATCTCGCCTCCGACCACGTTCTTCTTCATTCTCCGTTCCAGTTACCGTGAGCCTTGCCAATGGATACCAATCTTGAATAATACTTTTTGTTCAACCAGCAGTGTAATTTGTCTGCTGCCAAAAGCAGACCACCCACCAAACAGACATCGACTCCTCAACGGGCATCCGAATGATGCACTCTGGAACGCCAAAGCAAAACCTTCATTCGAAATGCGTACTGATTGGAAGACAGCGCCATTCGTTCACTTCCAAGATGCTAGCTTCGCATGGAAGCTGGCTGCCAATTCCAGACAGTGAACCGGAAACATTGGAAAAGTTCCAGTTCCAGTTCTTAAGTCCAAGTCCAAGTGCAGCTTTGCGAGTCCGGAAATGGAAACTGAAAATGTTTGTTTTCTGTGCGCATTTGTTTAGAAAGTACCTGAAGCGTGGCCAATTTAGTCACAAAACAATGAAATTAACACTCACTTTGGAATTGAATAGTTGATTGTTTGAAATTAGGAGAGCATTGCATGGGTTGTGTAAAAATCGAGACCGAGTATCATTTATTGCTAGACACTTTCTTCAAAATATAATTCTCTGCATTTTATTCCCCATCTGGAAGAATTCTAAGGTTGCTGTCAGAGTAAAAGCGTAACGCGAAGCGTCTAGGTACGCGTGCGAGCTAGTTGCATTTGATCAAAGCAAACCTGTCAGAGTGAACGCGATGCGATAACAGTACATTGCATTGAACCGCTTCGCTTCGCATCGCGTTACGCTTTCACTCTGACATCAACCTAATTGTCGTCTTACTGTGGGATCGAAGCACTAGCCATGAGTTTGTCTTATATTATAATTTGAATGGGAAATTTTCGGAGGTTTTGAAGACTGAGATATTTTGTGTATTTTTAAATGCATACAGTGAGTCAAGAGTCATGCATGAAACATTCCTGCACGGAGAACCCTTCGATCATAAAATTGCGATACCGTAGTTTTTGATTTTTGCGATAGTAGATTTAACTAATTTCTTTTTGATTCGACCAATATGGTTTTTGATTTGCATATATTCAAATAGTTGAAAAATATGTTGTTTTGAATGCTGTCAAATGCCGGAGACAGTTGAAAGCAAAACAATAATCGCAATGCGAAATCAACAACTTTTTTAGTTGAAATCTGTTCGCGTCGCTTCAAAATGTCAATGAAAACAACATCGATGGTTAAACCGTTTGGTGAAATCGTGTTCATTCGATTTGAGTAATATGATAACAAGTGTTTATATAACAGCGGTGTTGTGATAAAGTTAACCTTATTTAAGATGAAAAAGATTTGGTGACAAATTAGAAAATGTTAATGAATGATCATCTCGTAAGCTTACAAGTATGCGCAAAAATTTTATGCTTCAAATTGGATCATTGATTTACGTCCAGCAGACTGTTTTACTTCCAGCTGATGATGTTCATGCATTAGCAATAAAACGTTTTTTGACGTGAATTTAATTTATGAAGGTAACAGGAGCGGAGGGTTTCAAACACACAGAGCGCGCTGCGATTGAATGGCGCGTTTGAATTGCCGTCGCAAAATTCCAATTCCCAGCGGTTGATGCATCCAAGCTCATATAAATTGACTAAAATTTTCGCAAATCAATATCATTATTCGAGTTGATTCAACTATTTGCAATGTCTAAAACAAATAAAACCGATTTATTTTTCAACTAACAGAATTTTGTTTCAATAACAACACCAGTTACTTCAACTAAAATATTTGTTGAAATTGAAAGGTATGTGTCCTCACTAATTGACAGTATCTTTTTTTCAAACAGCTAAATTAGTTGATTAAACTATCGTTTCTGCTAATCGAAAAACAAAAATGACAGTTTAGTCAAAACAACAATCGATTAGTTACCAAATTTTAACCAATCGAATTCAGAAAATCAACTAATATTCTGGTTGAAATGGGATCGCGGGTGGTTCCGTGTGCATTTAATTCAATGTAGACTCTTATTGAGATTGTTTTTATTGATGAACAATATTTTGAGGTTTCGAATCATATTATAGTCCAAGAGAACCAATTCAGGTGAAAAAGGTGGATGGGGAAGATACTGGAGTTGCTGCATGTTAATGGGCCGTGATACTCCCTGTGAATGATATCTCGATTTACGGGGCACTCCACGAATAGTGCACCATGGAAACCCCAGAAATCTGCTTCGGAGCACTCGTTTCGGGACAAAGTTCTATTTTAGAAATCGATTAAATTTGACGAGCAAAATAACCTCGATTGTTTGCCTTTTTCGTGATCTAATGCAAAGGTATAAAAGGTGAGAATATGATCCGATCTATTCATTAGTTGCGCAGTTGATTAGGGCAGTGATTCTCAATCTTTTTAAGTTGCGGACCCTTTGGAATCATAATTGTTCTTAATGGACCCCCAGGTGTAAATTTCAGGCTCATAATTCATATCCTGAATTCATTCCAGTTCTAGAGTAAAATTTCCGAATACAGTTCTAGAATTTCGTTCAATTTCTTGTATTCAAATCCAGAACTCGGTTAGGGAATTAAGATTCTGAATCTGGACCCAGAATTCAGTTCCCTATTTCAGTTCTAATTTTCGGATTAAGTTCCAGAACCCAGAACCACAATTAAGATCCAAAATCCTGGTTCTAGAACTCAGTTTCAGAATCCATTTTCAGGTCCAGAGTGGACTTATTGTGTTAAGTTTCCAAATTCCCGATCTTAGTTCCAGTATCTATGTTCAGAATCAAGTTCTGGAGTTTAGTTCCTGAGTCCAGGTCAAAAAATTTAGATTTAAAATTCAGAATAAATTTTTTCCCGAATCTAATTCCAAATCAAGAGCAGAATTCTGGAGCTCAGTTCCAGTTCCCGGATTAGGTTCCTAAATGAAAGCCCAGAATCGTGGTTGTTCAGTATCCAGGTCCTGAAAATTCAGAGTTAAAATCCACGTTCCAGAATCCAGTCCCATATTCCGAGTCCGGTTCTACAGACTGTCCCAGAAAGTATGGGCGCAACCAGAAACCGCTGCCATTTCGTAATGGTTCAGAATCTATCAATTTTTATGGCTGCGTTCTGTTGTTTACACTCTTCTCTAACCACTTGTGCAGTTGTTTATTCGTTTTCATTAGTTTGTTCCGAAATCCGTGGACTTTCAGCAGAACAACGTCGAAAAATTGTGTACAAATGGTGCACAGAACGCGGACTGTCACTGAGATAGATAGCAAAAATGGAAGGAGTAAGTGAAAAAGCCGTGCGAAATGCAATCAGGAAGTTCGATGAGGATAACACCTTTGAGGATAAACCGAAAACGGGTCGAAAAAAAGGTCCTGCTGACCCTCAGTTGGATAAACGTATACTGAAGGCGTTCGAGCAAAAGAAGGAGGTTTCAGTTCGGGACGTGATTAAAAATGTGGGCACTTCGAAGTCAAATGTTCTTCGTGCTAAAGAACGTTTGAACTTTCGAACCTATAAGAAGCAGAAACAACCAAAACGTAGTCCGAAACAAGAAGCATCGATCAAGCCGAGGGTTCGACAGCTGTACAATACGATTCTTGCTGGAAATTTGAACTGCATAATCATGGACGACGAAACCTACGTGAAACTCGATTACAAATCCTTGCCGGGACCACAATATTATACGGCGCGAGAAGGGCAAGTGTTAAACCTGTCCGAGACATCGATTGAAGTCGAAAAATTTGGTAAGAAAGCTATGGTCTGGCAAGCAATTTGTAGCTGCGGTAAGATTTCGAAACCCTTCATCACCACTGCTTCAATGAATAGCGAAATATACATCAAGAAATGTCCACAAGAACGAATTCTACCCATGATTCGATGCCACAAAGATCCTGTTGTCTTCTGGCCAGATCTTGCTTCTTGCCACTACTCGAAATCAACGGTGGAATGGGATACTACCAAAAATGTCACTTTCGTCACAAAAGACATGAATCCACCAAATTGCCCACAACTTCGACCAATTGAGGAATTTTGAGCATTAACGAAGGCACATCTTAGGAAACATGTCTCGGCAGCCGAAACCATTCAACAGTTCGAAAAAGATTGGAAAAAAGTGTCAAAACTTGTCGCCAAGAAGTCTGTACGGAATTTAATGAGGAACGTCGCAAGAAGGAGCGCCAGCTAGTCTACAATGGCTAAGTAGCAAATGTTGAGAATAATATTCTGTTGTTGTAGTCTAATATTATCAGTATATCGAAAAAAATTGGAATATCTAACACTTGTGAATTATTTACAGCGAAATCAAAGTGCGTCCATACTTTCTGGGACAGTCTTTAGAATTGAGTTTCTGTTCCTAATATTAGTTTTAGCAATCAGTTTCAAATCCAGAATCGAAAATCCAGAATTCAATTCCATAACCCAGTCGCAGAATTCAGGTCAAGAGGTCAGTTTCAATTCTCGAAATCTATTTTCGAATTCGAAGTTCAGGTCCAGAGTTTCATTCTAGAGTTCTAGTGCGCAGTTCAGGCCCAGATTTTTAGATTTCAGTTCAAGAATTCGGTTCCCGAACTAAAGTTAAGAATTCATTTTCAGAATTCATAGTTTAGTTCTGGAATTCATTTCTAGTTACCGAATTTAGTTTCAAAATCCAAGTCTTCAATACAGGCCCTGAATCCAGTTCCCGAAGTAGGCTCTAGTCCCGAGCTCAGTTCCAGACTTTAATTCTTGAAATCAAATGCAGAATGCAGATAAACACTTCAGTTATAGAGTTCAGTTTCCGTGCTCAGGATCAGAATTCAAGTTCAGAATTCAGTTTGAAATTCTTATTTAGAGCTAGTGTCAGAATCTACGTCCGGAAAATTCTGTTCTAGAATTTAATTCCAGAAATTTAGACTTATAATCCAGTGACGTGCTCCCGGGGCAAAATAAGATTTGCCGTTCCCTCGTTGGTTTAGTAACAAAAATAAACAAAAGTTCAACTTCATCTCAGGAAAGATGACTTGAACGAGCAAAAAAAAAAGTCCCAAGGGTTGGTTTGCCGCCCCCTAAAAATAGATACGCCACTGCTTATAATTCACGTTCAGAATCCAGAATTCAGCTCAAAAATCCAGGTTCGGAATTCAGATCCCGAGTTCAGTTTCAGATAGTGATGGGCGAGCGCTCACGAGCCGTTCATTTGAACCGACTCGTAGCAATGAGCGAACGAACCGGCTCTTCAAAATTGAACCGCGGCTCTCAAGCAGAGTTGCCATTTTAAAATCTGCGTTTCAACTTGGAAAATCTGTGTGCCTGTGTACGCCCAAATTTGTTTGCGTTGTGGTTAAACGATGATGTTTTCTAATGAAGCTGTCAAAAATACATAGGAACATGTATTCAGCAGTGAATTTTCAAAGAATTCTGTCGTAATAGGAGAAGAAAAATAGATTGTTTTCCGAATTGAATTTCAACTTATTTATTCCAATATCCCGTTTCCTCGGACACCTCATATTGTGAAACACAATTTTAGATCGCACGTACCGCTCATGCATTTCCGTGGCTCTCACACTCACTCTCTCGAACCGTTTCTCCACATTGACGTTTATTGAAAAAGAGCCAATGAGCCGTTCAATTGAACCGGCTCTTACGAAAGAGCGTTCGGTTCAGAGCCGCTCATTGAAATAAGCCGTATTGCCCATCACTAGTTTCAGAATCCCGTTCCAGGATTTATTTGATTCATTTATGAATTCCAGGATTAGAATTCAATTG
Organism: Malaya genurostris; assembly: GCF_030247185.1. NCBI lineage: Eukaryota > Metazoa > Arthropoda > Insecta > Diptera > Culicidae > Malaya > Malaya genurostris. The sequence continues at coordinate 233,975,164 of NC_080572.1, read as the reverse complement.
CCGAGTCCGATTCTAGATCCATAGTTTAGTTCTGGAATTGAATTCTTATTCCCAATTTTATCTCCAATTTTAGAATTCAATTTTAGAAATCATTCCCAGAATCCAATTCCATGCCCAGAGTTCAGTTCTAGAATTTAATTATAATTCCCAATTTTAGTTCCAGAATTTAGATGCAGATCCAGAATTAAGTTGCAGATCCAGTATTTATGTTCAAAATCCAGGTGCGGAGTTTGATTCCAAAATTCAGTGCCGAAATCTAGGATCAGAAGTTAGTTCAAGAGTTCGGTTACAGAATTTTATTCCAGAGTTCAGTTATAGAATTTCAGCTCAGTTCTAGAATTGAGTTCCAGTTTTCAATTTTAGTTCCTGAATTCAGTTCCAATATCCGAATTTGGTTCCAAAATCCAGGTCCAGAACTTAGATCCAAAGGTCAGATCGAGAATTCAGTTCCAGATTCAAGTTCCAGAAACCAATTTCAGAGCCCAAATCCAGGTCCAAAGTTCAGTTCTAGAATTGAGTTAAAGTTTCCAATTTTAGTTCCACAATTCAGTTGCAGAATCCAGAATTTATGTTCGGCTCGAAATTCTGATCCAAAATCTAAAACCAGAATTCATTCAGTTCAAGAGTTCAGTTTTAGAATTGAGTTTCAGTTTTTAATTTTTAGGTCCAGGAATCAGTTTTAGTTCCAAATTCCAGGTTCAAAATTTATTGTTCAGGATCTAGACTCAAAATTCAAATCTGAAATTCCGTTTCAGAATTCAGTACAAGAATCCAAGTAAAGGTACGCTCTTGAGTGATGCTATTCCCAGTAGCTCCAGGTGATTGTATTCCCAATTTTAGTTCCAGAGACCAGTTCCAGTTCTCGAAGTAAGTTCTGGATCTAGATCTAGAATTCAGTTTCCGAATTCAGGTCCAAAATCCAGGTCCAGAATTCGGATCCAGATTTAGATCCAGAATTCAGTTCCAGGATTCATTTCTGGAACTCATTTACAGAATCCAAGTCCAGAATTCAGATGTAAAATCCAGGTCGAAAATTTAGTTCCAGAAAAGTTCTAGAAATCTGTTCCAGAATTTTATTCCAGGTTCAAAGCTCAGTTCTAAAATTGAGTCTCAGTTCCCGAATTTAGTACCCAAATTCCGGTCCGTAATTCAGTTCCAAAATTCTGATCTAAAATCCAGGTCGAAAATTCAGAAGCTGTTCTAGGGTTCGGTTTCTGAGTTAAATTCCAACTCTTTTAGTTCCAGAACTTAGTTCTAGTTCCCGAAGTAAGTTCAAAATCCGGATCCAGAATTCAGTTTCCGAATACAGGTCCAAAATACAGAGCCCGCATTTAGTTTCTGGATTCAGTTTCAGGATTAATTTCAAGAATTCTTTTACAGAATCTACACAGAAAGAACTAATGAAATTTACACGAGATGTAACATGGAATAGACATTGGTTGAATCGAAATTTTGATTGAAAACTTTCTTCGATGCAAAACTAAATTGAATTGCATTGAATTTTCAATCAATATAACTGTATCTTTCAATTAACGCTTATTTTGCGATTAAATTGTATTGAAACGTACAAAATTGTAAAGTAATTTTATGTTTAATTACCTGCTCCAAATATGTGCATGAAAATAGATTTTTATCTGTGTACGTGCAGAATTCGTATCCAAAATCCAGATCGATAATTCAGTTTCAAAATACAGTTCTAGACATATGCTACAGATTCCCATCCCAGGTCCAAAATTCAGTTCTAGAATTGAGTTACAGCTCCCGAATTTAGTTCCAGTATTTAGGTGCAGAATTTATATTCAGAATCCAGGTCCGAAATACAGTTTCATAAATCAGTAACTGGATTCAGTTCTAGGGTTCGGTTTCTGAATTGAATTTTAGTGCTTAATTTTAATTTTCTGCTGATTTCAGTTCCAATTGCTTAAGTAAGATCAGAATCCATATCCAGAGTTCAGTTTCACAATTCATTACCACAATTCAAATTCGTAATTCAAATCCGAATTTCTAGTCCCGTATTTAAATCTAGATTTCAGTTTCAGAATTCAATTCTCGATTTTTGATCCAGAATCAGTTCTAGAATTCTAGTTTCTAAATCTTGGCTCAGAGTTAGGTTTTTTGATTCAGTTTCTGTTCGCGGATTCAGTCCCAGAATCAGGTGAATGCTGCTCCAAAATTCTATTCCAGAATCTCGAATTTGGATCTATATTTTATGTCAATTCAATTCCATTATCCAGTTCTGGAATCTTCGACCAGAATTTCGAAATTGAGTTTTGACATTTGATTATGGAACGGAGTTTTTGACCGGAATTCTGGAACTAGATTCTTTTAAATTTCGACTTTGTATATGCGAACAGATTTCTTGACTTGTACCAGGATCTTACTTAACTCACCATAGTACCGGCTCGGTTCCTAGATTTTTGATACTTCGGATAATGAAATTACCAGATCCAGTTCCAGAATCTGGACTTGAATTAGTAATATGGTTGATCCAGATGCAACTGTTATTCTGCATGCAAGGTAAATGTTTTATCATTTATACTCGCATAGACATTACCCACCCGTCTTTTCTCATCTGTAGAATCTCACTCAAAATATTGTGTGTGTGCTAAGTACTAATCCATGTGCCAACTGCTAGCACAGAAAACAGACATCCTAGCTTGTACAAACGTTTTCAAAAAAGCTGTTTAAAGTATACAAGAGAGGATCCGTTGAAAATTGCCGTTGCGTACGACTTTGCATGCATGGATATTACCATTGCATGAAAACTCGAACGCAATTTATTTATCAAAAACTGTATACCAAAGTCTGATAATCCCGTCAGTTTGAACATGTGTATGGCTATTGTACCAATGGTCATATCATTGGTAAATCCGAGGATTACGTGACTTTCAATTAACGAATTGTGATAAAATATAAATCCAAGTCTTCGCTTTGCTTCTGAGAAGCAATACCGCAGAAAATATTTTGAAAACTGGTCAATATTGTTGCTATAGCAACGTGTAAACTCGAAGTGAATACACCTTTTTTATATTACTCATAGAGTAACTGGATCAAACAGAACTCTTTTTATTGTTTCCGAGCCTTTGTAATTATGTTCGAGTGCGAATTAAAATAAGCTGTTTGAAAAAGTGATTTTGTTGGCATTAAATGAATTATTGTTAAACTATGCTTTCATGTGCACACCTCACACATTTACTGCTACCGATCGAACAAGTTGACCAAAAACGAGATTTGGCACTTTGCATCCCTGTTGGACACAAAACAATGAATGGATGCAAAATCTGCGAATAACAATAGGATTATCAGAGAGTATCATAAAACGGCTGGATGGGAACGACGACGACGACGACGACGACGACAAACACCGCCAGCAAAGTGATACGGAAATTGTTCCATGCTGTAGAGAGCTTCGAGCGAAATGCCTAACAACGGGAAAGGAGCCGCCAAACCAAGGTCGCTTTTGTTGACGACCATAGAAAAGACAAAATAAAAGAAATAGAAACTCACTGCCATCCGGATCCGTTTGTCAGCGATGCGATAACGAGATAGTGTAGAAAAATAGCCGTGGCAAGTGGAAATGCTTGTAAAGGGACGAAATAAGAGGATAAATTGTAGATAGTAGATTGAGCTGATACTCGATTTGTTTGTATCGAGTTCCAACGTTTTGTTCTTTTGTTGTACGATTGGTATCAGGTGTTATTCTATTCGGGTATACCGATCAATAATATTTAGACTTTTCGCTTTTGGTGCGCAGATTTCTGTTGTATGTAAAACAGATTTTTTATACTTTCCCCGACAATGTTAAACCTTGTCAAATAATGCATATTGAAACCGTAGTTGAAATTCCTCGATTTGCATCACCGAGTAAAGTGAATGAACCTCTATAAAATAGCATGTCGTAAGATTAAGTAAAAGAAAATGGGCAAGATAAACAAAATATAGTTGTCGCCTTACCGAGTAACTTCTCTGGCAACTTAATAGAGGGTAGATCCAACTGGTGACACTTGTACCACTGGATTAAAACTTTCTGGTTTACTTTGCGCTTGTGTATCCGCTGTCAGCGGCAAGTAGATCCGACCTACCGACAACGAATGGAATAAATTATGCTAATAGATCATCACTAAGATGATGCTTTTGTCAGCTGAAACCGTTTGATAGTAGGAACCATACACTTGAGCCATATCCCATGAAGGTTGCAAGGCTCTTTGATTAAATTTTCAGCCGAGAATGGAGGGTCAGCAAAAATGTAATATCAATAATTTCATTTACCACTACGGATAGGACAGCCAGCGATGTTGGTTGGGAATATTCCGAACCCGGTCAATCGTACGATATTCGTTGATTCAAAACTATGTACCTCATTTTTGCGCCCAGATCATATTTTGTGCCAGCTCTGATTTACGTGATTCAATTACGGTAGTAGTAGATAATGGAATGCAATACAGCGAGTTGCAATTTTACAGTGGGGAAGCAGTGCAGGCTTAAAAAAACTGACAGGATATGTTGTGCTACTTTAGCATTTATTTTGGGGTTTAGGTTAAGATCAACCGTTTTGCGCTCAGGGCACGAGCCTTCGATTCGTCAGTGCAAAGCAGCTCAAATTGGACTACTAGTGCTGCATAGCAGTTCAACTTAAACCGTACAGTTGTACTTTATGTCTACCTAGCGATTAATAAGGGAATATGTAAGGAGTGTATCGATAAGTAGTTAGCAACATTCAAACAGTTATTACTCTGAAATGGCTTAATTTTTTGCAGCGTGTTTTGCGGTGACATGTGTTTGTTTACATGTCAATAACAGCTGCGCAATCGATTGGTTTCGGTACGGTTTATCGTTTTAATGATGAGTCGACTTGATCCGAAAACGCGAAAGAAAATTCTGCACACTTGGTGCTCAGAAAGTGGTGTCACGTACAACGAAATTGCAAAACGGGTGAAAATGCACCACACCAGTGTCAAAAATATTATCGAGAAGTTCGGTAAGACCCTTTCCATGAAGGATTTGCCCCGATCCGGTAGGAAAACGGGTGCCAGCCGGCCCGGCCGGGACTTAAAAGTGGTTGAGTACATCAGGAAAAACTCATCGGTGTCGACGCGGGATTTGGCCAAGCAGTTCAACACCAGCAGCGGGATGATTCAACGGATCAAAGTTCGGAACTCCCTAAAAACGTACAAGAAACAGAAGGTGCCGAAAAAGTCCCTGGTACAGCAAGTTCAGGCCAAAACAAGAGCGCGAAAACTGTATAACCGGATTCTACAGAATAAAGGCGGATGCATCCTGATCGACGACGAAACCTAGGCCAAGGAAGACTCTCGAGCGCTGCTCGGACCGCAATATTATACGAAATCGGTGTACCAGGACCTGGACAACGCGGGCACCACGGTGGCGATGGAAAAGTTTGGGCAGAAGGTGTTGGTTTGGCAAGCAATTTGTACCTGTGGTTTGCGGTCGTCGATTTTCTTCACGAAGGGCACAGTTAACGCCAAGGTGTACGAGGAAGAATGTTTGAAGTAGAGAATGCTGCCACTGTACAAAAAGCATAAGGCTCCTCCTCTCTTCTGGCCGGATTTGGCTTCAGCCCACTACACCAACTCCGTTCTACAGTGGTTGTCAAAAAATAATGTACAATTCGTGTAAAAGGACATCAACCCACCGAACTGCCCGGATCGTCGGCCAATTGAAAGGTATTGGGCAATTGTCAAGCGGCACTTTCGGAAGGAAGTGTCCCAAAACATGCAGGAGTTCAAAAAAACTGGACAGCTGCCACCAGGAAAGTCACAAAAGTAATTGTGCAGAATTTAATGAAGAATGTCAAGTCCAAAGTGCGAGCGTTTCACAGAAACTAGGATTTTTCTCAATATAATCAGTGAAATGCATAAAATTGTAATTTTTCTACAATATATCGAAAACTGATGTCAAAATATGTTTTTTTTCGCTTTTTTATTCAATAATCAATATTGCTAACTACTTTCCGATACACTCCTTATATAATTACTTTAAAATTTTTTGGTTACAAAAGAGTCGTTTGTTGGAAATTATTCATTTTATAATTGACTTAAATATCTAAAAAAAAATTTTCATAGTATAGGGAAGACCGGGGCTAAACCGGATACTTTTTGGAAATTGAATTACATCCATAACAACTATGTTTTTGTCCAAGTTATCTCTACAATTAAGTAGATTCAATCAACACTTCCCAATTTGTGATTTGGAAAAATATGCAATAGTTTTCGTAGAAGTGACCAATCCAAATTTCAATATCTCTGGAACTGCGGAGCTAAGGCGGGCTCGCTCTGGGGCAAATTATACTATAATGCTTCACACAAAAATTACGAACGGATACAATGGGGTGCTGAATCTCAAGATTTCAACCATTCGAGAAACTCCAGCTAACTGATGTCTTTCTATCACATGAAAGCGCGTTCACAAAGTCAATCCATGGATAAAAATAAATGTTGATTTATGAGATATTTAACCTGTCCGGTTGAACCCAATTGTCGGTCTATTGTTTAAAATGTTTATCAAAACTTTTGTCACATTTTCCCATTAAAAATGGTTTTCAATCATTCAGCGTTCGTTTTTGCCTTTCTCATATAGAAAGGTTATACAATCACTGCAAAAACCGAGTTTTGAACCGAGGCCCGGAGGGCCGAATTTCATATACCATTCGACTAAGCTCGACCCCATACAAAGTTCCTGAATTTCATTTGGATCCGGCTTCCGGTTCCGAAACTACAGGGTGATATGCACCAAAATTGTGGAAATAATGTCACTCTCTTTTCTCGGAGATGGCTGAACACACGATCTCCACAAACTTCCAATTTTTATTTGGTTTAAGCCCCTGCTTCCGGAGGTAGCGTGCTTAGTGTGAAAATGGCAGTTTCAAGAATTTTTTTTTCATAAGCTACCTCTTTATATTTGCTAATTAATTTCTCTAGTTTGCCAACCGTGAGAGTCTTTAACCAAATAAAGCTGGCTTTATTTAGAATTAGAACAAACTTTTGCTCATATTGTGGCGCTCCTGGTGGACGGATTTGAAAGTTCTTAGCGCCCACGTGTCGGGAATTTTGACAGCTTCAGGTATGATTTTTGACATTCCGCAAATCGACTGTACTTTGTAAACAATCAACATGGAAGCCGAAAGAAGGAAAAAACATTGTGTACAGTTGTTTGGAAAATCCATTGTGGTCTGCATCTAGACTAGCTAAACAGCTGAAATTGCCCATAAATACCGTATGGTGCGTTATCAAACGGTATAAGAAAAAATTGACGACGATTCGGAAGCCTCATGCCAATCGTTGCAGTGGAACTGTCGACCGGAAGGATTTGGCAAGCTGTCATTACAGCCCCAGTTCCGCCCTATTGAGAAATACTGGGCAATCATGAAGAGGAGACTTAAGGTAAAGGGAAAGGTTGTCAAAGACATCAATCAAATGACTACCTGGTGGATTAAGATAGCTAAAACGATGGACGAAGGAGGTGTGAATTCGAGAATTCCTTCGAAACTGTGACGAATAATTATATCCGTATTTTTTCTTAAAAGTATGAAGAAAACTCTACATTTGCATAAAAAAAGATCTCTAATTCATCAATAAATAACTGAAATACAGGCAATTGTCTTTGTTCCAATTCTATCTGAAGCAAGCTTTAAATCAACCATTGATAATCCCATAAAAGATCTGCTGAATTTTATTCAAGTCCGACTACCAGCACAATTTTTTTTCCAAAATTCAAATCCTCATAGAGAATCGTAAATAAATTGGTGGGTCATATTAGTGTTCCGGAACCGGAAGTCGGATCCTTATGAAATGGTGGAACTTTGTATGGAATCGTGAGACCTTTAATTTGAATCTAAGTTTGTGAAAATCGGCTCTGCCATTTCCGAGAAAAGTGAGTGACATTATTTTCACAATTTCAATGCATATCACCCTGTAATTCCGGAATCGGAAGTCGGATCCAAATCAAATTTAGGAACTTTGTACAGGACTATAAGACCTTTCATTTGAATCTAAGTTTGTGAAAATCGGCTTAACCACCTACGAGAAAAGTGAGTGAAATTTTTTCACTTTTTTAATGCATTATTTCCATATTTTTGGCGCATATCACCCTGTAATTCCGAAACCGGAGGTTGTATCCTAATTAAATTGTGGAACTTTGTATGGAATCGTGAGACCTGAATCTAAGTTTGTGAAAATCGGTTAAGCCATCTCCGAGAAAAGTGAATGATAATATTTGTCTCACACGCACACACACACACACACACACACACACACACACACACACACACACACACACACACACACACACATTTGTTTAGTTCGTCAAGCTAAGTCGAATGATATATGATATTCGGCCCTTCGGGCTTCGCTTCAAAAGTTGCTGTGATTGTGTAGCCTTTCTATATAAGAAAGCCAAAAAATGGAAATAAATGCACTAACTTTTCTCAGAGACGGCTGAACCGATTCTTCAAATGAAAGGTACAATAGTCACATACCAAGTTTCTGAATTGTTTTTTTCATTGACTTCCGGTTCCGGATTTCAGTGAAAAATTCTTATTTCATAATACTTCCTCAATTTTCTCAGAGATGGCGTAACCGATTCCAACAACTAAGTTCAAATGAAAAGTGTCATACAAAACCTCCAAATTTCATCCGGATCCGTTCCGGAATTATAGGGTGAAAAGTCTTAAAAATTTGATACCGCCACTTAAAGCGGCGAAACAAAACACGTAAAAATGCTCTAAACTGGTCTCGAAACTACTACTTATCAATAGACATCCAAACAAACCGATTCCGACTATGCTGGATCTCGGTTTCCGATCCCGCACCGGAAGCACTGGAAAAAAATGTAAAATAATTCCTCAATTGCCTCAAAACTATTCCAATACGCAAAACATTAATTTGGCTTTCCTTGTTCCCGGTTTTCCATTAACGACCGGAGATTGTAGCCATAGACTCAAAATGGATCCCAGTCACTTTGCTAGAACCAGTAAACCAACCAACGATTAGATCGGCTCCCGGATTCCGGTTTCGGAAGTACCAGCAATAGTGGCACTCACATCGTTTTCTCAGATATGGCCTTACCAATCTGAGTACTGATTCACTCTATAGGTTATACTAGTTTATGGACAATCCTTTTCGTTTTTTAATAATCAAAAAAAAAAATTATGTTGTAGAATACATACACAATGTCCCGGGTTGGCGGTTCAATGCATAGGATGCTGGTCTTACAAGCCAGTTGTCGTATGTTCGAGCCCCGACCTGGAAGGATTCTTAGTGTCAGTAGGATCCATAGTACTAGCCATGCAATGATTCTGTACACTAAGAATCGGCTGCGAAGTCTGTTGTAACAGAAAGGCCAAATTCCACCAAAGTAATGTAATGCCAAGACTTTTTTTAAATACATGCACAAGCTATAAGTACATTTCATTTTATATTTAAAATTTTGTCTTGCAGAATACTAGCAATAAGGCAAAAATACTGTACAAGCTCAGCCATGGCTTCAAAGGTGTTATCCGAACTGTGCTCCATCGAAGAGGACTATTTGTTATTCGTTTGCCGTGTTTATTTGCAGTCGATCAAAAACAAAAACGTGTTAGGGATTCAGAGCAGTGATTGGCCCTGTTTACATGTAATAAATTAGATTTTCTGCGTCTATATGTGACAATGGATGAAACAGGGATCCAAAATTTCAGTCCGGAATCGAAACGATCATTGTATGAGTCAATTGCTGCCGGCGAACCACATCCGAAGCGTCCAAAGGCACAACAGTCAGCTCGGAAGGTTATGGCTTCAGTATTTTGGGATATACATGGTATAATCTTCGTCGACTATCTTGAGAGGAAAAAAGCGACTTCATATGTCAAAAAAAAAAACACATTTTTACCAAGACAATGCACCGTTTCACGAGAGCATGGCAATGATGGTCAAATTGAACGAATTACTCTTTATAGTATGTTCACATTAGCGCTGATATCAAGTGATATACGGATATACTTGATATCCGATGATATCATGCGCGATATCACTTAATATATCATACAATTTGATGTCAATGCGTATCACCATTTTAGCATGATATCCGGGATATCATGTACGATATCACGTCGAGTTGTCAAAAATCGCAACTAGCAACACGGATAATGGCATTGAACGCACTCATTTATGAACGTCACTTTGAGAGTGAAAATAAACAATCATTATAATTTCGAATTCTTCAACGAATACTGGCGTTCGGAGACCATTAAATGCAAGACTTCAATTATTGATTGAATTGTAGGAGAGAAAAGCAATATTATTGATCTTACTCCTAATGGGAACATTCAATATGACAACTTGATTGTCAAACGATATCATTTCGATCATATGTGAACACTTCCACGTGATATGCATATCATCTCGGTATATCAAGTGATATAAGCGATAATGTGAACATGGTATTAAATTGCCTCTTCATCCACCGTATAGTCCAGATATAGCACCCAGTGACTGCTGGCTATTTGATGAACACGAAAATGAAATGCTTGCCGGTATGAAATTCAACTGAAATGATGAAGCACTTGCTGAATGTGAAGTCTAATTTGAGACAAAAGATTAAAGCCTTCTACAAGATCGGCTTCTAGAAGTTAAAAAAGCGTTGAAATGATTGTTTTAAACTTGGCGGAGATTACATTAATGAATAAAATCGATTTTTGCCGCATAAAGTAATTTTTTTAGTTAGTTACATGCAGTGTAGTAAAACTTCATTCAATTAAATTGAAATCGAATAAGAAACACTCTACACTGCAGTAAGCTTCACACTCTGATACACTCAACGTTCGCTGATGTACCGAGCGGGCATCACTCAGTTCTTCAATCGATTCTCATTAAAACAAAGCTCAGTTTAACCACCGTCAGTTGTTCTCTTGAAGTAACGAAATAGCTCTTTCAATAGTGTGAGAGCGGCCTTCAAATGAGGTTCATGTAAATACTCGAATTGGTTCGAGATAATAGATGAAAGACAAACCAAGTAGCTGAAATATCAATTACAGAATACACAAAAATTAATAGTTTCCTCCTTCATTTTTCATTTTTAATACTTTACTCCTTTTATAATTCTAGTCATTCGAACTTGCTCACTACCAACAGCGAAGACAATGAAGCAGCTAGACAACTTTGCACTTGAAATTGAGCAAGCAAAACTTCAAATGACTAAGTACGATTATTCAACTGACAATGAATTCTGGGAGCTTCACTTGAAAATGGTAGAAAAAATTTGTAGGAACTTACATCGATATGCTAACGGTCAGTGGCCATAAATTTCATTTTCATCTGATATCGCTCGATTGAAAATGAAATTTTACCGCACTGGTTACATGACTTATTAAGTGATGTGTTATATTCGAAAAAAAGTTGGCCGTATACAGTGTACTTGTACGATACTCTGTTTCTTTCTCAAATAATCGTTAGAGTAGTTTCATGAATGGATGAGCTTTGTAAGTTTTAGTCGTAGATTGTCAACTATGAAATGTTCGAACAGAACTTTTCAAACAGAGTTTATATAAGTAGAAGGAAGACAATCAAATGTAAAAATGTTTGCCACGAAGTAAATTTTCTGCTGGCGCACGAGAATTTATTCTGTTTCGCCCGTCGTTTGTTTTCTTTGAATGACACTGACAGAAAACATTTCTTTCGAATGGACAGCTTTCGTCACTATGAATAAATCAAATTGATTGAATCGCTCCATTTCGAAAAATTCTAGTCATACCAAAGTAATTGATTTCCACCATTGATTCTAACCTCCTGACCAACTGTGAACAGGCGACTGATTCTATCAATCCAAATTATCGTAGCATCCGTCAAATTACTGTTTTCCAAACTCTAGTGATGTATATCTAAAGCCTAAACAGAGTGAAAAAACTGTCATCACTCAGGAACTTTCGTGGCCTTAACCGGATTGCGGCTCATTCGATGTTTTTTTTGTGTTGCTTCACCAAACCTAATTTTATCTTCTTCTTTTTTTTCGGCTAGCGCTGGTGTGCTGCACGAAAGCAAGCCATTTTTTTTCTCTACGCGTCATTCAAACATGTTTCCTTCGCCCGTATTCGCTGCCTACTAGATTGTAGTGTCAGGATCTACCATCGCTGCCGTGGTTGCGGCGAAGGTAGTCTGAGCAGTATATATCCTGGAACTATGACTGGCGGACTGTGAACTTTGCAAAGGACCATTATTTTTACTTTTATATGTTTTTGCGGCTACCGAAGAAACCAAAAAAAAAAAAAACACCGGCGAAACTAGCGTGATCTTCCCTCATGCAAGTAGACTTTAATTGAAATAATATTTTCTGCGCGGTTTGGTTCGTCCCTCGAGGATTGCTTCCACTGCTGCCAATGTAAAAGGTACCGTTCGGTGGAGCGAAGTTGATCTCGGATTAACAGACGATCGATAGATGGTATTGCCGTGGATTTCAGTAACTTACGATGTGTGTTTTCAGCTGAGTTTTAGGAATTGGTCTGAGAAAGGTTGCAAGTTTACACGCCATCTTATTTCATTCAGAAAAAAAACAGGTCTCAAATTTGTTCTGTTGCACGGTTCTAGCAAAATTCTGTTCCGAAAAGTCGTTCCTCTTCGTGGCTACTTGATTATTTTACAGTGACTTATGGCTTTTTCGGAACATTTGAGGTCAGACGCGAACAGACCACCTCCGCGTTTTGTGGCCGTGCTAGTGCTAGTCAAAGAACATTGCGCTGGTTCAAGCTGATTATAAAACTGATTCATTGCACTACACTTTTTTTAGCTGTGCTCAGCACGGTAACTTACTAACTGGTGGCCTGAAAATGATTTGAATCTGAGACGAAGGATTTTTTTGATTTAAACTCAGGTACGGTTCTGTGGCAGTGTCTTTAACGGATTCATTCGGTATGTTCTGACTGCCGTTTGTTTTGTTTCAGTGGTGAATGTGGTCCTTTGCACTGGAAATGTTCTACTAAATGTCGAGAAAATGTTTCTAGCTTTTCTACAGGGGGAGATTATTAAGTTATTTAGCGAACACCCGTTCTCAAGCCATTCGTAATGGCACATAATACTCAAAGTATACATTGTGCTGAATTTTCAGGTTCCTTAGATTTTGTTGTTGCCTCAATTATAGAGGTTTCAACCTTAATGTCATTCTCCTCTACGGATGAGAAAAGCTTTCTGATCCTATGTGCGGGATTGGAAATCGAACCCAGGTGGGCTGCGTTAAAGACATCGACTAACCCATCATGCTAGTTATACCCGTTCCCAGGTTCCTTAGTTACACTCACACATAGAATTAATGATCTTTCTGACCTGGTCTCCTAGCAAAAGGATATTTTGTTCTGTTCACATTAAAATGTTATGTGTCAGGTAGCCCAAGTTTGCTTCTGTCCATAAATCCTCTCGGAAACTGATGGTCTGGCAAGCATATTGCAGTAGCAGGCTAAAAACTAAACTTGTTATCATCAATGAGACGATGGGCTTGAAGTTATATAAGCAAAACTGGCTTAAGAAATATTAGAAAATTAGGGATCGCAGTGGTCCATTCCAGATCCTCCACCATTACAGTTGGACAATGCTACGGTGTTATTGGGTTAAAAAGATGAATTATGTCGACAACATCGTTGATTCGCTCAGCTGCTTTCAATTTCGTTTTACCGATCGTTGCATACGATGATTTTCTTAAAACGAGGGTTACATTTTATTTTATATGAGTTATTTTGTGGAAATTATGAATGTTAAAACCCGTTATCAAGGTTAGATTCTTGGGGTAAACGAGTTACGATGCCTCATTTTTAAGGAAGTTATAGGTTTTACGAAGCGTTCCTTGCGTTACTTTTTTGTAAGAATCATGGGTGTTACAGTGTTACATGCATTACCATTTAGTAAGTTATAGGCGTGACGGAGCGTTACGAAATGTTACTTTTTTCTAAGTTGTAGGCGTTACTTTTTTGAAAGTTATAGACGTTACGAAGCGTAACAAGCATTAGCTATAGGAGTTACAAAGTGTTACTTTTCTTACATTATCGTGAGCTATAGGCGTTAGGAAGCGCTAGATACATTAAATGCGTTACTTTTTTTGTAAGTAATAGGTGCTACGAAGTGTTGCATGCGTTACTTGTTTGTAAGTTATAAGCGTTACGGAGCGTCACTTTTTTGCAAGTTATAGGCGTTACGAAGAGTTACTTGCCTTACATTTTCATCAGTTACAGGCGTTACATGCGTTACTTTCTAGTGTGTTATAGATGTTACGGAGCGTTACAAAGCGTTACTTCTTGTAAATTATAGGAGTTACGAAGTGTTACATTTGTAAGTTATAAACGTTATAAAGCGTTACATGCGTTACTTTTTTGTAAGTTATAGATGTTACTTGCGTTACTTGTGTTACTTTTTTGTGAGTCATAGGCATTACGAAGTGTTACATGTGTTACTTTTTAGTAAGTTATAGGCGTTATGGAGCGTTACAAAGCTTCACTTTTTGTAAATTCGGCGTTACGAAGTGCTACATGCGTTTTTTTAAAGTTGTAGGCGGTACAATGCGATACTTGCCTTACATTTTCGTGAGTTATGGGAGTTACAAAGCGTTACATGCGTTACTTTTTTGTGAGTCATACGCGTTACCAAACGCTACATGCGTTACTTTTTCGTAGGTTATAGGCGATACAGAGCGTTACGTGTGTTACTTTAATGTGAAACATAGGCGTCACGAAGCGATACATGAGCTACTTTTTTGTAAGTTATAAACATTACGCAGCGTTACTTTTCTGTAAGTTATAAGCGTTACGAAGCGTTACTTTTTAGTAAGTTATAGGTTTTACGAAGTGCTACGAAGCGATGTTTTTTTTGTAAGTAATAGGCATTGCGAGGTATTACGAGGTGTTACAAGGCGTTACTTTTTTCAAATTATAGGCGTTACATGCGTTACTTTGTTGAAAGTTATAGACGTTACGATGCGTTACATGTTTTACATTTTTGTAAGTTATAAACGTTACGAAGCGTTACATGCGTTACTTTTTTGTAAGTTATAGGCGTTACGAAGAGTTACATGCGTTGTTTTCTTGTAAGATGTAGGCGTTATAAAGCGATACTTACCTTACATTTTCGTGAATTATGGGCGTTACAAAGCATTACTTGCGTTACTTTTTTGTAGATCATACGCGTTACCAAACGATTCATGCGTTACTTTTTTGTAAGTTATAGGCGATACAGAGCGTTACGTATGTTACTTTTATGTGAATCATAGGCGTTACAAAGCGTTACATGCACTACTTTTTTGTAAGTTATAAACGTTACGAAGCATTACTTTTTTGTAAGTTATAAGCGTTACATGCGTTACTTTTTAGTGTGTTAAGGCGTTACGGAGTGTTACAAAGCGTTACTTTTTGTAAATTATAGGCTTTACGAAGTGTAACATGCGTTACTTTTTTGTAAGTAATAGGCGCTACGAAAATTTTTTGTAAGTTATGCGCGTTACGAAGCGTTACATGCGTTACTTTTTTGTAAGCTATAGATGTTACGAAGCGTTACCTTACATTTCCGTCAGTTATAAGCATTACGAAGCGTTACTTGCGTTACTTTTTTGTGAGTCATAGGCATTATGAAGCGTTACATGCATACTTTTTAGTAAGTTTTAGGCGTTACAAACCTTTACTTTTTGTAAATAGGATCTACGAAGTGTTACATGCATTACTTTTTTGTAAGTTGCAGGCGTTACAAAGCGATACTTGCCTTACATTTTCATGAGTTATGGGCTGACAGGCGTTATTTTTTTGTGAGTCAAACGCGATAAAAAACGTTACACGCATTACTTTTTTGTAAGTTATAGGCGCTACAGAGCGTTACGTGTGTTACTTTTATGTGAATCCTAGGCGTTACGAAGCGTTACATGCGTTACTTTTTTGTAAGTTACAGACGTTACGAAGCGTTACATGCGTTACTTTTTAGTAAGTTATTGGCGTTACATGTGTTACTTTGTTGAATGTTATAGGCGTCACGAAGTATTACTTGCCTTACATTTTCATGAGTTTTAGGCATTACGAAGCGTTACATGCGTTTCATGCTTTACTTTTTTGTGAGTAGTAGGCGTTATGGAGCGTTACATTTGTTACTTTTTGAAAGTTATAGGTGTTACAAAGCGTTCCTTGTGTTACTTTTTAGTAAGTATTACTTGTCTTACATTTTCATGAATTTATGGTGTTATGAAGCGTTACATGCGCTATTTTTAGTGAGTCATAGGCGTAACGAAACATTACATACGTTACATTTTTGTAAGTTGTAGATGTCACGAAGCGTTATATGCATTAATTTTTTGTAAGTTATAGGCGTTACGAAGCGTTACTTGCTGACATTTTCGTGAGTTATAAGCGTTACGAAGCGTTACATGCATTACTTTTTTGTAAGTTATAGGCGTTACGAAGCGTTACTTGCTTACATGTTCGTGAGTTATAAGTGTTACTAATCGTTACATGAGTTACATGCGCTGTTTTTGGTTAGTCATATGCGTTACGAAGCGTTCATGCGTTATTTTTGGTGAGTCGTAGGCGTTACGAAGCGTTACATGTGTTACTTTTCACTAAGATATAGACGTTACAAAGCGTTACATTTGTTATCTTTTGTAAGTTACAGATGTTACAAAGCATTACTTTTTGAAAGTTACAGGCGTTACGAAACGTGACATGCGTTAGTTTTTTGTAAGTTGTAGGCGTTACGTGCGTTATTCTTTCGTGAATTACAGGCGTTACGAAGTGTCTTTGTCTGTTAGAAAGCGTTATATGTGTTACTTTTTGTAAGTTATAGGTTTAAAAAACACGTTACAAGAAATTTGGCATCCCAATTTTGACATATTGAAGATATTAATCAAGGGGAACATGCCATTTGAGCCAATTTATTCTGATTCCTGAGGTAAAATAAAGGACAATAATAATAATACATAAAATTGTACTGGATGACCGGAAAGAGAAAGTGCGCGAGTTAGTTGCCTTAGTTAAGCAAGATTCTGCAGATGAGAAAGATATCTTGTCGCTGGATCCCAAAGCAATACATTCCTGTAGTGGAATTTGACCTTCTGTTTCAACAGACTTCGCAGCCGATTTAGAGTGTACAGAACCATTGCATGGCTGGTGCTACGATTCTACTGACACTACGCATCCTTCCAGGTCGGGGCTTGAACATACGAAAACTGGTTTGTAAGATCAGTGCCCTATGCATTGAACCGCCAATCCGGGATCCCGCACAAGCTAATTTAGGACTAAAAAAACGATCGCAAGCGCACTTCGAGTACATGTTTGGCTGAATCAATTGTTATACGCCAGCGAAGCGAATGATTACCCGACAATAGACTGAAGTCAGCACGAGTGTTTAGAAACGGCACGAGTGCCTCGAAGGCCGTCTCAATGGGATGGAAAGATCGCAATGTCGGTTCGGCATTTAAAGTAGGAATGGTTATGATCTCACAGTATACGGCGACATCACAAGTTTTGTGAATTGTTGTGAATTATATATATATATATATTTAGTAGGTTTTAGACATGTAATACAATAACTTTCTCTCGGGCACAGTCACAAATTTTATTTTGATACTCCATAATGACATTAACAGTGGGAAAGTTTAAAGTGTCAGTTAAAAACGTCGGTAAAAGGGACACCGAAAATCATATGTAATTTACAGTAACATTATTTCTTTATCTAAGAGCCTCTCCCGAAACGAAATCCTGGGTCCGGGTCTGGTTTGTGGTTATGTTTTAGAACTGAAAATTTGAACACAAAAATTGTTGATCATATTTCCGACGGCATGTAGCAAGAAATAATGTTGATACGTTAGATACAAGAAGCGATATTCACGATCAGAAATTTATCGCTCTTACAGAGGGTCAAAAATTCAACCGGATAGTTCAGTCGTTTGACTACTATTCTGTAAAATTTTCAGCATTGTGTATATTTTCATGAATGATCCTTGAAACTCAATCGAATTATTAGTTCTCCCTTTTTTATCATTTCTAAGCGGGCTCAAAAACGGGGTTTTGAATGGAACACATTTTGCAATTAACGTAACAGTTATGGTTTTATGAGCGACTGAAACGGTGCAAATTTATTCCGATTTAATCATGTTAACGACAAAGGCTTCTCTTCCGCGTATCAAAATTGAGCAATTGGTTCTCAAAATCTATTCTGTTTTCTATGCTTTATACATTTATTGCCATTTGGGTTTAACCGAGCCTGAATGATTCCAGCTCTACCGAAAATTCACCATCCATTCACAAACATTTCATTGTCCTCGACATGACATGGGGCACTTTGCCCCATTGGATACCGATTGTGTTTGCGTTGATTTGGGTGTGCATATTCAGTCGGTTGATGAGTCCGGGCTGTAGCAGCACCAGCAGCTGATCCGTTTCGACAAGCCGCATTGTGAGTCGCCAGATCCGCACCATGAATTCAAAATTCATTTGCCCCTATGAAACAAAGGTTGGGGAAGAGCATGCACGCGTTTGTCGTCACAAACTCGGTGACACAGGTCGTGTTAGATTCCGTAGCGCATACAGTCGTTTCCAAAGTTGTACTATGCAGATGACTACAGCAAAAAAAAGAATAAATAAAACAATACTCGGATTGGTGTAATTGCTCTACACACTGGTCGACCGCACTGTAGTTGACCTGTTCTCAAGGGAACTGGGACATGTCAAAGGCTGTCGGTACATCTGTGCCCTCTGCATCGTGCTGTACTGCCCTCTTCCGTTCGTGCCCCGGTTTTATTGTCCGTAGGTCTTCCGCATTAGTACATAAATTAACGTCGGGTCAGTAAAATTTCATTTAATAATCATGTTTATTATTACGCGAAGAGTTAATCTCAGTGTTGCCGCATTATGGGTGGATAGGAACCTGAATGTCGTCGTGATTTAACATACCGTGCATTCCGAGAGGTGTGGTGACACGAGAGAAAACAAGAGGCCTGACATGATTAACCTTTTGCAGCATCGTTGAGTGATATTACCATTTTAACGGGATTGTAAAAATAAAACAAACAGAAACTGGAAACGGGAAATCTTGGCAGTTGGAAATTTTCACATGACAACACCGGTATTGGCAACCTACATAATGTCAAATGAAAATCGTTGATTCATGCCAGTGTGGGATATGAGCAAATATTTTGCATTAGCTTCGCACCAGCAATCCACGTCGATATCCTGTTGGTAATGGAGCCTTGCTACATCCGCTCGGGGGTTACTTGCGCTGATACGGTATCGTTTGCCCATACACAATGTACGAACACCATAAACGCAAAAATATGGCTATATGCAATGAGGAAAATCCATCATAAACCGGATAACCTCAACCACGTGCTGACACACAATGACGTGTAGACAGAAAGCCTCTTGCAAACGTTTGAAACGTTTCTAGTCTGCTCTGCCACCGGAGCCAGATAGCATATCGTATATCCTCAGAAAACCACATCACTTATCACAGGATGTTTCCCCTCGGAATGTGTGATCCGAAGCTGAATACGTTTGTTAGACGCATATTGGCGTGGACTTTTCTTAAATCATTAGATATTGATATCGAGATATACGAGAAAGGTTCCGTAAATTGGAAGTTCATGTTCTAGGCCCGGTCCGACATGATAATAATGCTCCAATAATAACCGTTAGCGTTCAGAGGCGAAAGATCTTGAATTTCAATTACCAAGCGAAAAGTTTCCCACGGTACCCGAAACCGCAACCGAAAGTAGCGATATAACACTAATCAAGTGACAGAACAGTCAGATACCTTCCATCGTTTAACCCCAGACCTATGTTAACCTGTCACAGCCTTATTAATAGACCTGTCAGTGGAAATACTGCTCCAGTAGCGGAAAGACAGACGATGCGACATTGAGACAATTTATCACTTCTTCATCCGGATGTCGGCGAGGTGCCAATCACGGCGGATGAAACATTTTTTCATGTGCGTGTATTCAAAAATTTGTAGGTTTAGTTTGATTTTGCTGTGAATTAATTGTTGAATTAGTCATCGATTGGAGCGGCTTTCCGTGGGCGATGATGGTGATGTTGACGAAGTATGAAGAACAAAAACTAGAGAAGTAATTGTTGAGGAAAACGGATTGTTAAAGGGGGATATGGAAACGAAATAATTAATAACGACAAATATTTAGTTAGTTGACATCGATATGGCGAAGAGACTGGGGAAAGGGGAGCGAAAAGTTAGTAACAGCAAAACGATCTTGTTAGTATCGATAAAGATGGTAGACAGACGGGGGATTGGGAGAATCGGGCGGATGTTAGTGTCGAACCTAACAGTCTCGAAAAGAGTAAGGAAAACTTTCTATGTCAAATACAACGGATCACTCTTGTATATTAATATGTGTAAGGTATTAGTAAATAAGAAGCATATAGGAACTATCCCGACTCGCCAACACATCCCGAACCGGAACCTCAGGCGACCTACCTCGGGCCCTAAGGGATTCCAGTAGCTTCGACCTGGCGTCACGATACTCTACGCACGACCACACGACATGCTCGATGTCCTGATAACCGTCGCCACAGGTGCAGAGCCCGCTCTCCACGATCCCAATACGCCGGAGATGTGAGTTGAAAGTGTAGTGATTTGACATGAGCCGTGACATAACGCGAATGAAATCACGACTCACGTTCATCCCCTTGAACCAAGGTTTCGTCGATACCTTAGGGATAATGGAGTGTAGCCATCGTCCCAGTTCGTCATTGCTCCATGAAGTTTGCCAACTTTCGAGAGTTTTCTGACGAGACACTGAAAAATTCATTGAAACCGATTGGTCTTTCATAAATATCACCTTCTAATGCGCCCACCTTAGCCAATGGGTCTGCCCGGAATGGAACTATGCGAAGGGACCCAGACCAACGATATTAAATAAGACCGTTCAGATAAAGTTCTCAAGTGTTCCCGTATTTTCCCCAGGAAATATGGGGGATACTTTCCTGGCTTCATTGCCCGGAGAGCTTCTATTGAGCTTAGACTGTCCGTGACAATGAAATAATGGTCTTTGGGCAAGGTTTCAATGATCTCAAGGGTGTACTGAATAGCAGCTAGTTCTGCGACGTAAACTGAAGCCGGATCACTGAGTTTGTACGAATCGGTGATGTTCTGATTGAAGATACCGAAGCCTGTGGACTCGTTGATGTTTGATCCGTCAGTGTAAAACATCTTTTCATAGTTGACTGTTCTAAATTTTTAATAAAAAATATTAGGGACCACTTGAGGGCGTACGTGGTCCGAAATTCCACGAATCTCTTCTTTCATGGATGTGTCGAAAAACACAGTAGAATCAGGAGTATTCAAGAAATGAGCACGGTCGGAAACAAACGAAGTAGGATTAAAATTCTGAGCCATGTAATCAAAATACAAGGACATAAAACGGGTGTGAGAATTGAACTCGACAAGCCTTTCGAAGTTTTCGATCACATTTGGATTCAGGATATCGCATCGGATTAGCAATCGATATGAGAGATCCCAGAATCGATTTTTCAACGGTAAGACACCCGTCAGTACTTCAAGACTCATCGTATGAGTCGACTGCATGCAACCTAAGGCAATACGCAAACAACGATACTGAATTCATTCCAGTTTAATGAAATGGGTGGTCGCGGTGGATCGGAAGCAGAAGCATCCATATTCCATTACGGACAATATCGTTGTTTGGTAAAGCCTGATTAGGTCTCCTGGGTGGGCACCCCACCAAGTTCCGGTTATTGTGCGAAGAAAATTTATTCTCTGCTGGCATTTTTGTTTCAGATACCTAATGTGACATCCCCAGGTGCCTTTTGAGTCGAACCAGACCCCGAGATATTTAAATGTGAAGACCTGAGCTATGGTTTCACCCCCTAGTTGAAGCTGTAATTGTGCTGGTTCTCGCTTCCTTGAAAATACAACCAGCTCAGTTTTCTCCGTAGAGAACTCGATACCAATTTGAAGAGCCCATGTCGACAAGTTGTTGAGGGTATCTTGCAGTGGTCCTTGGAGATCGGCAGCTTTGGGTCCTATAATAAACACAACGCTGTCGTCGGCAAGTTGTCTTAGCGTGCAAGATGTGTTGATACATTCATCAATGTTGTTCACGTAAAAATTGTATAAAAGGGGGCTTAAGCATGAGCCCTGAGGAAGACCCATGTAACTGAATCGTATTGTCGACAAATCACCATGCGCGAAATACATGTATTTCTCGGACAATAGATTGTACAAAAAGTTATTCAAAATTGGTGAAAGACCATGCTGATGCAACTTCTCAGATAGGATGTTTATGGAAACTGAGTCAAAAGCCCCCTTGATGTCTAGGAAAACTGATGCCATTTGTTCCTTACGAGCAAATGCCATTTGAATTTCGGTTGAGAGCAACGCAAGACAATCGTTCGTTCCTTTGCCCCTGCGGAAGCCGAATTGTGTATCTGAAAGAAGGCCATTAGTCTCGACCCAATTGTCTAGACGAAACAGAATCATTTTTTCGAACAATTTCCGGATACAGGAAAGCATAGCAATCGGCCGATACGAATTGTGATCGGAGGCTGGTTTCCCTGGTTTTTGAATGGCAATAACTCTTACTTGTCTCCAGTCATGTGGGACAATATTTTCCTAAAGAAGCCTTTTAAATAAATTCAATAAGCGTCTTTTGGCAGAGTAAGGCAAATTTTTCAACAAATTGAATTTGATTTTGTCTAACCCCGGAGCTTTATTGTTACACGACAAAAGCGCAAGTGAGAACTCTACCATTGAAAAAGGTGTTTCGTTTCTGTTTGATGAGTCGACGCGTATAATCGTTTGTTCCGGAACAGAGTCTGGACATACTTTTTTAGCGAAATCGAATATCCAGCGGTTAGAATACTCCTCGCTTTCGTTCGTGGTGTTTTTGTTGCGCATTCGTCGAGCTGTGTTCCAAAGAGTGCTCATCGATGTTTCTTTTGTTAATCCGTCAACAAACCGGCGCCAGTAACCGCGTTTTTTTGCTTTAATTAAGTTCTTCATTTGCTTGTCTATGGTTGCGTAATTACAATAATTATCAGGTGTTCCATTGGTTCTAAACTGTTTGAACGCGGATGTTCTTTCCGCGTTCAGTGATGAGCACTCTTTCTCCCACCATGGATTGGGAGAACGGATGTTAGTTTTCGCGCCGGGTACACGTTTCGTCTGAGCTTGAATGGTGGAGTCGAGAATCAAGCTAGCCAAAAACGTATAATCTTCCTCCGGAGGATGTTCTTGTGTTATTTCTAGTTTCTCAGATATCGAACTTGCGTAGTCTTTCCAATCAATATTTCATGTGAGGTCATACAAAACATTGGTTGTCTCCGATGGTCCTAATCCGCAGGTGATTGAAATTACGATAGGTAGATGATCGCTACCGTGGGGATCAGGGATCACCTTCCACGTGTAGTCCAACCGTAGTGATGTCAAGCAAAGGGATAAGTCCAGCGCACTTGGTCTTGCTGGTGGTGCAGGAATCCGTGTCATTTCTCCCGTATTCAAGATTGTCATATTGAAGTTGTCGCAAATATCATGGATCATAGCTGATCTGTTATCATCGTGAAGACAGCCCCATCCCGTACCGTGTGAGTTAAAGTCTCCTAAAACCAACGTCGGTGCGGGAAGGAGCTCTATGATATCATTGAGCCGCCGATGCCCAACCGAGGCTCTTGGGGGAATGTAGATGGAAGCAATACAAAGGTCCTTGCCTTTGATTCTAACATGACATGCGACAACTTCAATACCTGGTATCGAGGGGAGGTTAATGCGATAGAAAGAATAGCACTTTCTGATCCCTAAAAGTACTCCTCCATAGGGATTATCTCGATCCAGACGAATAATGTTAAAATCGTGGAAGTTTAAGGGTATTTCAGAAGTTAGCCAAGTTTTGCATAATGCAAATGCGTCACATTTTAGATTATTTACTAGAAATTTAAAAGAATATATTTTTGGAATGATACTTCTGCAATTCCACTGTAAAACAGTGATTAGATCCGTGGCCTCGGTGGATGATTTAGCCATCGAAGGATACAATCGCTGAGAAAAGGGGCCAATTTGCAGTTAACTGCTTTAAATATGTTTTTACTGTTGGCATGAAAGCAATTAGTATGCTTTTTAGAGGGTCAGAAATATTGAAAGTTGTAAAAATCCAGTCCACAACATCAGAGAACTTGATAAGTCCAGCACTTGGTAGATTCTCTGGTAGATTTTCAGGGATGCTTGGGGATTTTGTAGTCCCGGAAAGTCGTGGGAAATCCATCACGGAATTGAGTTTTCCGAGACCAGGAGCTTTTTGCTTCGGTAGTTTGTCACGATTCCCGTTAGCTGTAACTTTCCGAAGCCCTCCGGAAGACATCTTCGAACCCTTACTAAGGAGCTTATGAGAGGATTTGTTTATTCATTTTCTACAGCTATGAGGGACCGCCGGTTTTTTTTCATAAATACGTTTATTTCATAGGCAATATACATAAGTTTTTCTTCGCCGTGGCATCCACAATACATAGTACTTTAAACCTAATACATTTCGAATGTCATACTAGTATGTTGGTATTCATTAGTTAATCTAAACACTGTTTTTATCAAGCGAGTTGCTATTATAAATTACATTAAATGAAATACATTTATTTTGTACATGATCTTATAACTATTTCAGGTTTGTTTGTATCAGTTCAACACTTTTATTTAATATAAGATAGCTGGCTATTGGTTGAACTCATGAAAGAGAAAACAGTTATTTCTAACATAAATTTAAATGGGAACTCCAATGGACTTAATGAAGTAATAAAGAAGTTTCATGTAAGGAACGTCACGACAAGCAAGAATGTCGCGAACTGGGACATTGGATAGTCTACCTTGGGTACGCAAGGAATTTATTAGTTGAGATCTGACATCACGACACTCCACGCATGTCCAAACAACATGGTCAATATCGCGGTAACCTTCGCCACAAGCACAATGATTAGTCTCGGAAAGTCCAATTCGAAGGAGATGTGCATCTAACGTGCAGTGATTGGACAAGAGTCTGGACATCACACGAATGAAATCTCTACTCACATCCAGTCCCCTGAACCATGCCTTTGTCGATATTTTTGGAATAATTGAGTGCATCCACCGACCGACATCTTTATCCCAAGAAGCTTGCCAGCTGGCAAGTGTTATTTGGCGAGACGCGCTATAGAATTCGTTGAAAGCAATCGGTCTCTCATAAATTTCACGCTCAATAGCACTACGTTTGGCTAAAATATCGGCTCTTTCATTGCCTGGATTGGAGCACTGAGCCGGGACCCAAACTTTTGTGATTTGATAATTATTATTCAATATGACGTTCAGGAACTGTTTAATTTGGTCCAAGAAAAAAGGTTCATTTTTGCCAGCAGCGTTTGAGCGAATGGCTTCAATTGCACTCAGACTATCTGTGAAGAGAAAATAATGGTTTGGAGATAATGTGACGATTACACTCAAACTATAATGAACTGCTGCTAACTCTGCTATATAAACAGATGCAGGTTCTTGAAGCCTAAATGAGACCGAAACATTATTGTTGAATATACCAAACCCAGTAGCCTCTTCAATTCGTGATCCGTCCGTGTAAAATATTTTCTCAGAGTCAATATGCCTGAACTTACTTGTAAATATTTTTGGGATTTCCAACGAGCGTAGGTGTTCCGGGATTCCACGCACTTCGCGCTGCATGGATGTGTCGAAAAATAAAGTTGAGTCAGGGACATTTAGGAGGCTGACACGGATAGGAATATATCTTGAAGGGTTGATTTCCTGTGACATATGGTTAAAATATACTGTCATGAATCTTGTTTGAGATTGAAGCTCAACTAGACTTTCGAAGTTATTTATAACCAGGGGAATCAGTACAAAAGTCTCATTGTCCTTACATATACTGTGCAATTTCATCCAGCTCCAACTTCCTGTTCCGAAATTATAGGGCGACACGTTCAAATTGACATTCAAAATGACGATGCAAAACTAGTACACGCGTGTACGTGCGGCTTTGCTCCGTTCGCAGCTTGCTTTGTCGAGTTTTGTATAGCGTGCAGGGTTGCCATATTGAAATTTATATTTTTCATATACCTAATTGTTAGTGTTATTACAAGATCTGATAATGACGCTTTTCTATAGAAGTGCACCTATGGCCTTTCTCATGTAGAAAGTTTATGCAATTACTTAGAAATTTGACTAGTGAAAATTGGCCCGGAGGGCAAAGTTTTATATATCATTCGACACAGTTCATCGAGCTGAGGTGTCTGTGCGTTTATGTGTGTGAGTATGTGTCAAACTCATTAAATAAAAAATCTCGTAGTCGTATAGGTTGCTATTGAATTTCAGATCGTCATTTAGAGCGACGTTGCAGAAAAAGGTAAAATTCTTCTAGATTTGGTTTAAAACTGAGCCAATTTGTAAGCTATATTAGTTACCTACTAAATAAACCGACTTCGGCTATACTGGTTCCAAGTTTCCGGTTCCAGAAGTACCGACAATAGTGGTCAAAAAGTTTAAAACGAGACTCACTCAATTTTCTAAGAGATGATTCGATCGATTTCCACAAACAGGCTCAAACAAAGGTTCCTATAGTCTCATAGGTTGCTGTTTAATTTCATCCGAATCCGACTACCGGTTCCAGAACTATAGGGTAAAGTGCGTTTAATCATTTAGTGCGGCGATGCAAAATAAAAAAAACCTGTTTTAATCCACCTAGTGGTGTGTAATGATGCCTTTCTCATATCAATCATACCATCATATATAATACTGTGGTATTCTTCGAAATAATTATCTTCGATTCTTAAAAGAATAACCGAAATCGGTTTGTTCGACCGTCTACTGAGAAAAAAAATCAATTGGAGAAGATTTGAGGTCGATTTAGAAAACTTTTTATGGTTTTTCGTCCTTTTCAGTGATGGTATAAATTTTTTCACATATTTTACCCTATATTTCCGGATCCGGAAGTCCTTTCATTTGAATCTAAGTTTGTGAAAATCGGTTCAGCCATCTCCGAGAAAAGTTAGTGCAAAAAAACGTTACACACACACACACACGCACGCACACAGACATTGCTCAGCTCGATGAATTGAGTCGAATGGTATATGACACTCGGCCCTCCGGGCCTCGGTTCAAAAGTCGGTGATTGCATAACCTTTCTATATGAGAAAGGCAAAAATCCATATTAACTTGACATAACTGTTGGCAAAATGAAAAGGTTGTGTTAGTTTATACCCAAAGAAAGTTTTTTATTTTACTCAAGACTGAAAAAAAATATATTTCGTCACAGAATCTTCTAGTGATATTTTTGAAAATATAAGTAATATGAGACAGGCATCATTACACCACTAGGTGGATTAAAAATGCATTCAATTGCATTCCTGAAATTTTGTCATACTATTTATCTTAATTCAGAAAACAATTACCCACGAAAAACTAATATTGCTGCTGAACCTTGTGAATCAATAAAAATTACTGCTAGGTGGATAAAGCACGTTTAAAAAAAAAACGGTTTGCTGTAATTTCCGGAATTGCTCTAGAAAACATCGTTTATTGGCGTGTTTCATATAGAAAAAGTATTCGTTCATTCAAAAACAGGACTATCAGAAAATGACGACAGTTTTATATACTATTTGATTCAGTTCGTAAAGTTGAGTAATGTTATGTGAGCGTATGAACGTATGTGTTAGTAAGTATGTATATTTGAAGTAGAAAGATCTTAAGAATTCATCGGCTGTTCTTATTTTTATATGAATCAAATTTCTGGTTCCGGAATCATTGGACAATGAGTGTTAAAAATATTAAACCGTCTACAAAATTGGTTACTAAACTATTTCAGACTCAGTCACACAAACAAATGGAATAGTTATTAAAACAACATTAAACTATTAGTTAATTTTTCTTCATTAAAACCAATCTGATCTCCATCCGTTAAAATTTTCTTCCCGAATTCTAATCCACTTATTGAAACAGATAATCGCTGATGACTCAATCTACATACTTTGCAGCACATTTCGTACATTCTTGAAATCCCCGGAACTCTAAAGACATTATGGAAAAGTGCATAATTGAAATATCAAACCTGCAAACCTGACTGCACTTTAGTTTAGGCCGAAACCCTGCTCTGCTCTCGGCAGCGGTTCCGCTGCACGCTACAACGCTCTGCTGTTCTGTTCCATCCACCTTTTTGCCCCGATAAACTAAGCCGCCCAACCGACAATTGTACCGAAGTGACGAAAACTTTTCCATGTTATTTCCGCCGGTTTTCGCGGTGAAGATTGAACGGGAACCGCCTCATTTTGCGACCTGACCGAACAACGAGATCAACACGGAAGGAAGGACAAAGGAAAACTTTTTGGCCCCAAAATGGTTCTTTCTTCGAGCGTCGGTAACGTTTTAATATACCGATTGTGTTCCGGCAGACAGAGAAAGTTTCTACCATCCGAGATTATGTGCTTTCTTCCGTCCGTAGCATGGTATTAAGGTGGTGATGTGCTTGAAAAACCGAACAGCTCAAACAATGAATATATGTGCTTATAACGCGCTTGTTATACGTACCTTTGACTTTGAATCTCCCAATGGAAAATTCATACTCTTCTGGATCCAGGATTCAGCAACCAGTCAGGCTACAATTTGATTCTAAGGCCAGTCAAGTGAACATTCGTATGGAGCTTTCTGTGTTTTTTTTCCCCGTTTATGGAATCAGCGTTCGTAGGCCTTCACTTTTCGACCTAACGTAGAACTTTATGGAAGCATTCGAAATAAGCTCAACTTTTTTTTCCATGCTAATGAGCAATTTCGGCCTCAGTGAAACCCTTTGGTTTTAGGGCTTATCGATTGTTAGCTCACAGCAGATCGGAATGATGCTGGACTAAGAAGGTTTTGCGTTTACATTTTCATGGGTGCACGAAAAGTTTTTGCTCATGGAGTTGGTTGGAGCAGATCACGAACTAGGTTCTGTCATGTGATACTATTTAGTACAGTCAAAACGTGGCATGCATTATTCAAACGCTAATTTGCATGATTGCAATGCATTTTCTGAATTACAAATTTGTATGGTATGAGTTGCTGAGTATAGAAGCTAAATAATACAACAAAACAACTGAGTTGTAGCGCTCAAGATAACTTCATTAGAACTCTATCACGAACTATCATTTATTGACTTACAAAGTGCATACATTTTTCGAATGGCACCGTAAACTTTGCATGGCGCTCATAAACTTCACCTATATTGTATTAATGGTACCGAATTATCAATTAGATAGAGACAGGTGAGGCAAAGGAAGCACTTTTGTGTTCGTGAAGTGACGTGTTTGTTTCCGCCATTATTTTATATCTTTTCTAATTCTTGGAAAAGGCTGGATCCCTCAACCACAATCAAATAATGTAACGATTAATAAAATTATAATTATTTTTAGTACTTCAAAAAAAAACCTCGAAAGCTTAAAACTAACGCAGTGTGCCTTTGAAATATATAATTAAATATTTTTTGATAAAGCATTCAACTTTTCAAATGCACATATCTTTAAAAGTATCAAATTTCTTCTCGGACAAGTACAGTTAACATTTTTTGTATAATTATGATTTGAAAAGCCATATGTAAAAATCTTCATTTAGTCGAATTGTCTCTCTATTTGTGCAAAATTATTGTTTTATCACAAAAATTATTTTTTTGTGCAAAATTATTGTTTTATCACATCATAGCAATACTTTTACTAATTGACTTTTCATTTATTTTTGTTCTATCTTTCGCAGGTAAATGGAATTTAAAATGACATCCTACTAGTAATCTGGATAAAAACTACGTAAACAGCCGCCTGATAATCCTCAAAGAAATATGAACTTTTAGTGTACAAAACCGTTTCGAGAAAACAGAATAATACTTTCGTATTCATTTATTTATTTATTTGTCAAACAAATGTAGACTACAGACAAAAAAAGTTACAATGGTTTCTTATATGCTATACATTATTTCTATGATTTGGTTTCAATTTTTCTTTTACTTGTTTCCTGGACATAGTTAGATCGATTTTTTGGCAGTTTTCATAATAAAAGGGCATCATTTGATTAATAGGATTATTTTTGGCATAATTTGTTTTATTTTTTTTTTCCGAGAATATTTTACGACCTCTGAGATGGCGACTAGAAGCATAAAATTTTAGTTGTGAAAGCAATGATTCAGATTGTACTCGTTGAGAATTAATGTCGTTGATAAAATAAAGCATTGTAGCTTTGCGGCGTTCTTCGAGTGTTTGTAAGTTTATGAGCATACAACGCGCTTTATATGATGGAAGAGGAAATGTAGTCCAGTTTAGTCTGCGAAGCGCATACAGTATAAATTATTTTTGAACAGATTCGATGCGTTTTACGTGTACGGAGGTACATGGGTTCCATACTATGCTGCAGTATTCCAAAATTGGCCTGACGTATGTTGTATATAATAATTTTATTGTGTAAGGGTCCTGAAAATTATGACTAAAATGGTTAATGAAGCCTAACATACTATTTGTTTTATTGATAACTAGCTGAATTAACCGGCGTTGCTCGGAAATCTTTCGTGAAGACAAGGCCGCAAAAAGATTCTAGGAATTGTCCTACTCATCGGAATACTCTGAATGGAGTAAATCACGGCAACCCGATTTAACAATACTCCGTACATGTCCAGATTGCGCACGGCCAGCGAGCCATTTCAGATCTCACAATAATCATAATTTTTTCCAGTATTCTCATCAAATCGTTTTAGTTTTCGTGCAATCCGATTAATTTTATCTTACACTTACTACACTCACTCTCCCTCAAAATAACCTAATAATTTTCTTTGATATAAAAATAGTATCTGTATTTGTCAAGAAGAATCGTTTCTCGTCGAATAAATTTTATATTGAACTCGAACACTTTTAAGTGAACCACCACCTTTGAGTAGTGTAGAAAGTAGCTGTGCTCGTCAAAAAGTATCGATTCACACCTTTGGTACATGTGCCAAACTTGGTGGAGCATCGTTTAGTTATTTTGTAGTTATATTGAAACTTACATACAGTCGCTTTCATTGGTAGATGAAGATAAATTTCTTTGAATTTTCCGACAAAATGGAATCAGATCTCTTGAAATTATGAATACTTTTGCGTTTCATTCTAAATAATTATAGCAATACTACCTAGCATGACCTTGAAATTCTTGCCCCTCTCTTGTGTTACAAAAAATGGGAGATGGAAATTGATTTTCAAGACCTCCTTCTAATCTAACTCAACCCACCTCCCCTCCCCCCACCATTTAGTCGACAAAATTTGTTTTGTGGCATTCCGGCACTTCCTCGTATTCTATTTCGTTAGGGAGTGACATGTTATGCACAAAAATGGAGTATTCAATTGCTGTGTGAAATGCTTCTTTTTTCCAGAGTGGATTTGGTGAGGCATTCACACACATAGAAGTCTTCGGTACAGTTTGTGAAAAGAAGATCAAGATATGAATTTTGTTTATTTTTCACCAAATTTATTTGATTCAAGCCGAATAAAGAGATTTTGTTGAAAAGAATTTAAAGTGTTTCATTGGTTAAAGTCACCGTATATGTGTAACTTAACTTCTGGATTCATATTGGACATAATTTTTTCTACGGTTTGAAAGAATAGATTGAAAGTTGTTTTGTTAGCATTTTCAGGGGGAAAATACACAGACGCAAAAATATGATTTTGTCCTGATATAAATACTTTGGTCCAAACATCTACAAATTCTATGCGTTTATTTGTTTCAACCACATCGATATTCAGCCGCTTCATCTCATCCAATGATCGCTTCAAGTAGTGGACCGATGCCAGATCCAGCCAGGACACTGCGTCTTCGCCTTTGTGGTATTTCTTGATGAACGACACAACTTCCGGTAGACATTTGCTACTATAAATTTCTCCTTCACGACCAATCCGGAGCGAAGGAAGCGCGACTTTGACATCCCCTGCTCGCTGATTATCAGCCACAATGTATAGGTCTCGTCGTCCTTGACTACCGCTATGTCGCGATTCGCAGGCAAAATCGAGTTGACCATCTTATCCAACCGCTGCCTCTGCGTCATTGCCTTCAGCTCCGAAACTAGTGGACGTGCCTATCGCTCCCTGACATGTATGTTCATGTTCTCCAGGTACTATTTCACTGTATAGCCGGTTGCACCGACCTCCTGACCAAGCGCACGCTGCGATGTAATCACTTTTCCCTCGGTATTTCTCTTCAGCTCAGCTCTGATTGTTTTCGACACGGGCGTATCCGGAGCCCACAAAGCGCTGCATGATGGCTATTTTCGACGCGGCGAGGTGCCGTTCTTTAAACGCGTACACTTCTGAACGAAGTTGCTTCATTGTTTTTTCTATCACGGCAAGAGTTCGACTTAGAGCTGTCAAATTTTGTCTGCTGACTCATGGGTTACTATGATTGATGCTGCATGGGTAGTTTTGTTCATTTTTTTAAAGGCAAACGTTATGACAACATTTTGTAACATTTTTTCAATCTATGTAAATCTCTAAATGTAAACGCAGTAATGATACTAAAGTAATAGTGAACGAAAAGATACCGGTATCTCGATCGCTATTCACGTTCATCATCTGTGTCTTATAAGTCTTATAACGAAATAGTTTTTTCATAGGGGAATCCAAAAGGAACCTATCATTTTTTTTAAAGACGATTTAGTTTCATTCCACTAACCGCTCATAAACCAAACTTTGAAGAATTTTGCCCTCTTTTGCATACTCGTTCTAAATGATGGTATGCAATTTTAAATACACTTTACCCAATAGCTCCGGAACCGAAAGTCGGATTCGGATGAAGTTCAATAGCATCCTATGGTACTACAAGTCTTTTCATGTGAGCCTCAGTTTATAAAAAATGGTCAAATGGTCTCTGAGAAAAATGAGTGACATTATTTGACACATACACATACATACATACATACAGAAACACACAGACATTGCCCAGCTTCGACGAACTATGTCGAATGGTAGGGGGCACAATTTTTACTAGTCGATTTTTCAAGTGATTGCATAATCTTTCCATACGAGAATGGCAAGAACTGCATAACTTTGGATATCCGTTTGAAAAAACAACGTTTTTTCTGGAATCCTCATGAAAACTCGCACAGCTCGAGAAATCAGCATAAAAAGAAATCCTTTATCCGTGTGAAAAAAAAACTTGGGAGTAACTTCGGAAATTCGTGTGAAAAAAAATACGCTACATCGGAAATCTGCGATAGAAGTCGCATAGCTTCCAAAATCTGTAAAAAACGCATCTCCGCATAAAAACCGAATAGCGTTCCACGTAAAAGATGCCTTCGAAAATCCGCGAAATTCGTAAAAAAACACCGCTCAAAATACGCGTTAAAAATCGCATAGCTTTCGAAGTTCATGTAACAAAAACCGCACAACTTCGGATATCTACGTAAAAAACAGCATAGCTTCAGATATCCATGTAAAAATGTATCTTTGGAAATCCACATGGAAAAAAAGTAACATCGAAAATTCGCGTAGAAAACAACATGTAGCTTTGTGAATCCGTATTAAAAAACCTTTTTTAATCCATGATACCTTTCTCATATAACATTTTTTTTTTGAATATCACTAGAGGATTCTGAAAAACATTTTTTTACCATCCTGAATAAAATAAGAAACTTTCCTTGGGTATGAGCTAACATAATATTTTCAATTTGTAAACAGTTATGTCGAGTTAATATTTCTTTATTTTGCATCTTCGCACTAAATGACACTTTACCCTATAGATCTGGAAGCGAAAGTCGGACCCGGATGAAATTAAACAGCAATCTATGAGACTATAAGAACTTTTATTTGAGCCTAAGTTTTTGGGGAATCGATCAAAGCGTCTGTGAGAAAAATGAGTGAGCCACGTTTTAAAGTTTTTGACCACTATTTCCGGTACTTCTAGAACCGGGAACTTGGAACCAGTATAGTTGAAGTCGGTTCGTTTAGTAATTAACTAATATAGCCTACAAATTGAATCAGTCTCAGAGCCAAATCTTGAAGAATTTTTCCCTTTTTTGCATTGCTCTAAATAACGATGTGAAATTTTAAACACACCTTACCCTACACAGCAAAAAATAATGAAAGTAACCGGAGACGCAAATCCACACATGACTCAATTCATAAGAACGTGATTCGGAAAATGGAATTTTACAAAAATGATTTAAATATATTCCAAGCGTATGATTCTTTTCAATCAGACGTTTTTCAGCACGTACAAATATGTCTGGATGAATTGAATATTTGTCACATCTAATGTAAAAATGAGTCATTTCAGACGCCGGTCTCCGAAGACCTAAATGTACACGATTTTTCGAATAGCAACCTATGTGACTATGAGATTTTTTAAATTTATGAGTGACATTATTTGACACACACTCACCCACATAGGCATTGTTCAGCTCGATGAACTGTGTTGAATGATATATAATACTTAGCCCTCTGGGCCAATTTACATTACTTAATTTTCCAAGTGATTGCATAAACTTTCTATACGAAAAAAGCAATAAGCGTACTTGTATAGAAAAGTATTGTTATCATGATTTTTTAATAATACTAACAAGTAGGTACAAATTGAATAGAAGATTTACATAATTTTCACCTGAAAAATATAGATGTGGCAACACTGCACGCTATACGAAATTAAACAAAGCACACTGCGAACGGAGCAAAGTCGCACGTACCGATGCGTACCATTTTTGCATCGTCATTTTAAATGACGATTTAAATGTTTTGACACTCATTTGAAGACAATGAGAGTTTTAATTTGAATCATGATTCGTGAAAATCGGTTGAACCGTTGCAGAGAAATCAAGGTGAAACCCGTTCTTAGAGCTTTTCTTCACTATTATCGATGCTTTCGGAATCGGAAACCGGGAACTAGTAGTGCCAAAGTAGGTTTATATATTCACTAAGTAACAAGATCTGCCAACTAGATGAATTTAGCAGTAAGTTTTATAAAAATGTGCACCTCGTTTCGCCATCGCTTGTGAACAAATATCATGAAATTGAAAAACTGAACGGATTCATTTCAAAGTTAGTTTTCAGAATTTCGCCAACAGTTCTGAATTAGGTATTACACTTTCTTGATTTTACAAAAAAATTCACTTGTATTCAGGTATACTATGGTGATGGTATCTGATTCCAGTAGTATAAATACACAACATCAGGACATTTTAATTTCAGCAAAGTTGAACACCTCTTAATAACTGTTAAATGTGAAGACGATACGTTTAAATCTATTTCTGCACAGAACTTTGAACAGTCTGTTAAAAGGTCCTACCTCTAAGTGAACATCATGCTCCTTCAGTTTTGACATTTCAGATTCTGGTACATGTTAAACGCAAACTATTAAACAATATTCAATAAGTAACCTTTTCCGTCTCGAGACGTGTGTAACTGTGATGTCTTTTTCGATTTGTATTTCCTGATTCCCTGGAGCGTTTTTCCGTGATGGAAATAACAGTGTACATCAACGATTATTTTTCAATTCGACAGTTTACAAAAGCGAAATAAATATCAACAAATAAAAATCCGACAATGACCACCCAGGACTCTTTAAAAGGTTTCTACTAGCAATCATATCAAGGGTTCCTCAACCATTCCACCACTAATTCCGGAATGCCTTCTTCATCTCCGTACGTAACGGTTTTGATTATTTTTCACCCTTTTGCAATGGTTTTGATTATTTTGCTTATCCGCTTACACAAACATACACACACACACATCGTGTGGAATTTTCTTGTCATGGCAGTGCCTAAGTAAAGCTATGTTATGAATTTTTCATTTCTTCCAACGCCCCTTGACGAGAACGAAGAAAACGAAGAAATGAAAGCCACATTGAATATGCGGGATTTTTCTGGAGATTTTCTTTTATTTATTCTACTTTACAGGATTCCATGTTCTTCATTATTGATAGTATGGGAATCGTATGTCGTAGAAAGGAGGCTTGTTTGAAGGGAGTAATAAAAAAAAGGCGTAACATTCCTGTAAGAGTACGTTCGTGAGTTAGAATCAGCTCTAAGCTACAGTAAACTGAAATCCTCTGGTCAGTATATGACAAGCGTAAAAGAGTAGTGTTTGATATTGTGTTTGGTTTACAAATTTTACAAAACCTATGCATAAGTCAACATTTTCTAATTGGTCTGTTTACTCACTACGATGAAGTAGTCCATTATATATGAGCATCTGCTAACTTCACTCTAGTTACGAAAGTTTAATTTCTGAATTACAAACCAACAAATAATTTATTGCTTCAACATTCAGCATCTATTCCTATTAATCTTTTATGTATGTAAATCGATAGTCGTTCGCAAGGAAAGAAGAAAGCATGCTTACCAACTTTACTCCTCTGGCGTTAAACAAAGGGATTCATATTTCATAAAACCGCTCTCCTTCTCCTTTCGTGTATGTATTTCATTCGTCTGCACGATAACCATGGTTCGCATGGTTAAGTTGTTTGCCATTGGTCAGTCTTTGGTCAATATCAACAGACACGAAATAGATATACTTCTGTAGTAATATATAGTTAGTACTGCCTAGGACTCAATAGCTTTTCATTTTGATTAGCATACTTGGCATTGTTGGCACATATTGCATCGTGATGAAATTTCAACCACTCGGCTCGACCACTCATGGAGCAAATTTGATGCTAATGAAGAAAATGGAAAGTGATTTATATATTTTAAATAAAGATTGCACTCGAAAAAAATGCAACACTTTCTCTTTTGTGTATGACTTTTTTTGGATAGGTAAAACTGAGGAAATTTTGAGTAAAAATGGTTCAGTGTGTGATGTTTATATTTGCCAAATTTGTCGCCATTTGTCAAATGGTTATCGAGATGGTTTTTAAGCAAAAAGATCTATGACAAAAAATAATGGCGCGGTCGTGGAAAATTCAGGCCAGTCCCACAGATAAATTGTGAAACATTTGAGAACCGACAATTCGACCGTGTCCTGTGGCAGGCAGGGATCGGAGGGTGTGGCAAACTCAGCAAGCGAAAGCAAAACCATCGAGGGTGGTAAATCCGACAAACTCGCCAGAACTTCACTCAATAGATAAATTCAGGGCGATTTAGGGTAAGATGTGCTGAGCTTGTCTGTAATGTTCCGTGTTTTTTTCATGAAAATTTATATTCTGACTTTTCTGCATGAGCTTTACGTGGCTGATTGTAAAATTGAAAAAAAAATTACGGAATCTCGTTGTTACCCTTTTCCTTGGGGAAAAGGCACTCTCGTTACTGTCCAGAGCATTAAGTGGAGATAATGGTTCACTATTCACGTTCTCGTCCATTGGTGCGGTGTAACTGATTTTGGTGAAATTAACGTTTCGTATCGTTGTTATTTGACCAGGCGTTCTCGATTAGAAGTAAATAGTTAAGGCTTACCTTCTTATGCCCTTGTATCCGACTAAAAAAAGAACTTACCACTCAAAGGCTCGGGTTGAGATTTTCATTGATTTTTTTTTCAAAAAATTATAACTTCTGTAAAAAATTGATCGATCTTGATACGTTTGCTGTCAAAAAAATGGGTATACTCTAATTTTATTCTGTGTTTATCGGTATTGATATGGTCCAAAAATATCTGAGTTATTCCAGATCGCGATGGGGTAAGTCGGTTTTGCCATTTGGGGTATTCGATCTAAAAACTATAAATATATTTGGGAACAGTTATGAAATAAACAGTTATGAATAAAATAATAATTTGGTCAACTTTCCCCAAGAATACTGGTCACAAGACTTTCGAAAGAACATTTTTGAAGAGATATAAAAATGTATTCAGAAATAAAAAATTATATGTAAGAATCTAAGTAAGAGTGAATAAAGTACAATGTAAAACTGTATTGAGACCGCAGAACCACCTAAAATTGTTTACCGGTGAATCTGGTGTATGGTCCCGGAAAACTGCACTTGAATTGTGACAAGGAATGCGACATGTCAAAAAACATCTAAAGACTGTCCCAGAAAGTATGGACACACTTTGATTTCGCTGTAAATAATTCACAAGTGTTAGATATTCAAATTTTATTCGATATACTGATAATATTAGACTACAACAACAGAATATTATTCTCAACATTTGCTACTTAGCCATTGTAGACTAGCTGGCGCACCTTCTTGCGAACGTTCCTCATTAAATTCCGTACAGAATTCTTGGCGATTTTTGATACTTTTTCGAACTGTTGAATGGTTTCGGCTGCCAAGACATGTTTCCTAAGATGTGCCTTCGTTAATGCCCAAAATTCCTCAATTGGTCGAAGTTGTGGGTAATTTGGTGGATTCATGTCTTTTTGTTTATTTGTTTATTTGTTGCTATATAATCCATCTGACAATAGGTGTCTTAATGAATAAAGTAAACTAAACTAAAAATCATTCAACTTAGGCTAAATTATCATGAAACACAACACGAAAAAGGTCAAGTAGCTTACGATAAAACAAATTGGACGACAAATTAAAATCAAAAAACTCAGCGAACTCGTTGAATTGTCGACATATGGATCTAAATGGCTCATGCTGTCCGTATACAGTATACTGTGTTTCAAGGAGCAAGAAATTACGCTGTCGAAGAGATCTTTCTGGAGCATACATATTCAGACGTTCGAGTAATGCGGGACAATCAACAGCACCAAGAAGCAATTTCGCTGCGAATGTAGCTTGAGCATATGTCCTTCTTAATTCCAGGGGTTCAATGCTTAAGAGACGGCAACGATCCACATATGACGGTAGCTGTATGGGGTCGTTCCAGGGTAAAAGTCTCAATGCGTATCTCACAAATTTGCGTTGCACTGCTTCAATCCTCAATATCCAATTTGAATGATATGGACACCAGACAATCGCGTTCGACTCAAGCACTGACCGTACCAGCGAGCAGTATAATGATCGTATGCACAAAGGATCGCGAAACTCGGAGGAAATTTTGAATATGAATCCCAATTGCCGATTTGCTTTGCAAATAATATTTTCATAGTGAAGTTTGAAGGTTATTTCGCGATCAAGAATCACACCGAGATCTTTCACATGTTCTGTTCGCGTTAGCGTGTGTCCAGCGATTTTGTAATCGAATACTATTGATGCACTTTTTCGATGAAAAGATATAACACTGCATTTTTCTATACTCAATTTCAAAAAATTCTTGGTACACCAAATTTGAAATGTATCAAGCATTTTTTGCAACTCCAGGCAATTTAACAGACTTTCAATAATTTTGAAAAGTTTCGTGTCGTCAGCATAGAACAAACGGCATTCCGGCGGTAACAGCGTTGATACATCATTAATGAAGATAGAGAACAGTAACGGACCAAGGATACTACCTTGAGGCACTCCCGAAAGATTCGTGAAGGTCTCCGAAGTCGAAGATCCAATTTTAATCCGAACAAAGCGATTCGTCAAGTAAGACTTAAACCATGCAACTCCTCGTGTAGAGATTCCAAGTACCTCTAATTTTTTTAGAAGAATTCCGTGATCAACCCGGTCAAATGCCGCTTTAAGGTCAATATAAACCGCATCAGTCTGCAGGCCACGGTCCATGTTCCGTATACAGTTCGAAGTGAACTGTAAGAGATTCGTCGACACGGAACGATTAGGGAAAAATCCGTGCTGCTGGGTGTCAATGTAATTTCTGCAGCAGACGAACAAGATGTCGTTGACAATGATCTCAAACAGTTTTGAACATGCGCACAAGCAGGTAATTCCTCGGTAATTAGCAACATTGCACTTGTCGCCTTTTTTGTGAACCGGAAACATAAAGGACGACTTCCAACACGTGGGAAACTCACTTTGTTGAACCGAAAGATTGAATAGCATTGCTAACGGGTAACTCAAGACGAATGAACAGCGCTTAAGCACAGACGAAGGAATTCCATCGGGACCAGCAGCAAATGATAGCTTTAGTTTGTTCAAGGCTGCAATAACCATATCCTGCGTTATGTATGGCAACTCGAAACTAAGTACGTCTCGCGGTAATCCAGCTGTTGCTTTTGGGACGAAAGTGACATTTTTGGTAGTATACCATTCTACCGTTGATTTCGAGTAGTGGCAAGAAGCAAGATCTAGACAGAAGACAACAGGATCCTTGTGGCTTCGAATCATGGGTAGAAGTCGTTTTTGTAAACATTCCTTGATGTATGTTTCGCTGTTCATTGAAGCAGTGGTGATGAAGGGTTTCGAAATCTTACCGCAGCTACAAATTGCTTGCCAGACCATAGCTTTCTTACCAAATTTTTCGACTTCAATTGATGTCTCGGACTGGTTTAACACTTGCCCTTCTCGCACCGTATAATATTGTGGTCCCGGCAAAGATTTGTAATAGAGTTTCACGTAGGTTTCGTCGTCCATGATTATGCAGTTCAAATTTCCAGCAAGAATCGTATTGTACAGCTTTCGAAGCCTCGGCCTGATCGATGCCTCTTGTTTCGGACTACGTTTTCGTTGTTTCTGCTTCTTATAGGTTCGAAGATTCAAACGTTCTTTAGCACGAAGAACATTTGACTTCGAAGTGCCCACTCTTTTGGCCACATCCCGAACTGAAACCTCCTTCTTTTGCTCGAACGCCTTCAGTATACGTTTATCCAACTGAGGGTTAGCGACAGTAAAGGCATTGTACTTAGGAGATCAGAGTCATTTCGCCGAATGCCATTTTGCCGAAAGCCTTTTCGCCGAAAGCCGTTTCGCCGAAAGCCATTTCTCCGAAAGGGTCTTTTTTACCATTTCGCCGAATCCTGTAATTGTTCTAGTATTGTAATTGGAATTGATTCAAAATAAAGACAAATGATAGCGCCAACGCCCGTTTTGTTGAACTACAATTGTATCTCTGGAATAAAGACAACGGAGTTCCCAAGAAAACTTGTGAACTATTAGCTACTAAGCATCAAAGCAATTGCATAGGTGTACACCGAAACCTCCATTTACGAACTAAACGGGGGCTCGTAAAAAGAGGTAGTTCTTAAAAAAAAATTTCGTTATTTGGGATTTGGTTCGTAAAAAAAGTTTACGTTATTTGGAATTTACTTCATAAAAAAAGTTTTGTGTAATTATTGTAGAAACCGCGCATCATATGGCTATTTTCGGAACGGATGTGAAGAGTAAGTGCAAGAAAATGATGTTTGGGCTCGTTTCATAATCCAAGATGGCGGCGTCCGGTTTATTGAGATTGCTTAAAATCCCTAACAATATGGGTATCTTCGGAACGGAATTGATGAGTAGATGTCAGAAAACGATGTTTGAGGTGGTTCTGAAATCGAATATGATGACTTCCGGTTTCTTGATATTCCTTGAAAACCCTTACAATATGGGTATTTTCGGAACGGGATTTATGAGTAGATGTCAGAAAACAATGTTTGAGGTGGTTCTTAAATCCAAGGTGGCGACTTACGGTTTGTTGATATTCATTGAAACCCCTTACAATATGGGTACTTTCGGAAAGAGATTGAAAAGTAGACGTAGGAAAATGATATTTGAGGTGATATTGAAATGCAAAACAGTGATTTTCAGTTTAGTAGTATTTTTTGTAAGTTTTTGCCATTTTCTTTGAACTTGG
Source organism: Malaya genurostris (assembly GCF_030247185.1). Taxonomy (NCBI): domain Eukaryota; kingdom Metazoa; phylum Arthropoda; class Insecta; order Diptera; family Culicidae; genus Malaya; species Malaya genurostris. The sequence goes on along the minus strand of NC_080572.1, from coordinate 233,933,652 downwards.
TATTCCTTTAAAAAACTATACCGGAAGTCACCTCATTGAATTTTGAAACGAGCTCAAACATCGTTTAATAGTATCCAATATGTTTCGGACATTTTTTTGTTTTAAGGGTTTATAAGGCATATCGATAAACCGGAGGATGTTATATTGGAATTAGTTTTGCGGCATCTTTTTCTTAAATACTTTCTAAAAATACCCATAATGTTAAGGTTTTCAAGGAATATCGATAAACCGGAAGTCGCCATCTTGTATTTTGGAACCAGCTCAAACATCGTTTTCCGACATCTATTCATCAATTCCGTTCCGAAGATACCCATATTGCAAGCGTTATCAAGGAATATAAATCAACCGGAAGTCGTTATCTTGAATTTCAGAACCACCTCAAATATCGTTTTCCGACATCTACTCATTAACCCCGTTCAGAAAATACCCATATTGTAAGGGTTTTCGAGGAATATCAATCAACCGGATGTCGCCATCTTGGATTTCCAAAATATCTCAAACATCATTTTCCGGAATCTACTCTTTAAACCCGTTCCAAAAATACCCATATTGTAGTAGTTTACATGGAGTCGGAAATCGCTTTCGATGTATGTCAAAGCCTCTTTTACGAAGTAGGTTCGTAAAAAAAGTTTACGTTATTTGGGATTTGGTTCTTGAAAAGAGTTACGTAAAAAGAGGTAACGTATAAAAAGTGTTCGTAAACGGAGGTTTGGGTGTATCTATCAAACAAGTGAATGTGGTATTTTCCGTTTACTGAGTGAAAATGAAAAAAATATCTAATGCGGCTTCGCCATATCGTTTTGGTTCAAGGTTTGTTTTGGTTTGGTATGGAACTAAAGCAAAGAAACCTAGCATTGAGTAAACCGGGCAAATGAGACGGTTACAGGTTTGTATGCTAGAGGCCGCCGGCCAATTCAGCTGGCGCCGCCTAGGCGGCTTTGTGCCGCTGAATCATCTTGGCTTCGGTTATGTGACTGCGCCACATCAATTATTCGGAAGATATGATAACACAAAAAATAATAATATGATGTTCGATATTACTCTTTCGATGAAATGTTCAATTCAGCGAAATGACCCTTTAGGCGAAACGACTTTCAGCGAAATGGCATTCGGCGAAATGACCCGCTCCCGTACTTCGGTGTTAGCAAAAAGTTTTTTATTGAATGTCACACAAAATCTGAGTTTTTCTTGCATTTTTAGTAAATTCACAAAAAAATCTAAAACTTTTCTAGAAATCATCAAAATTTGCTAAAAATTTATTAAATATGTTGGTCTTATACACTCTAAGGGAAAATCAAAATTCTACATGGCGTAAATCTAAGTGTGTCGTATTTGGGTACTAACTGAATATTAATCTATTGACGTGTAATAATTAATTTTTGCATCTATTTTGATGTTAAAATCATCTAAATGAGCTGTAAAATGAATACCTTGCTAATTTTTACATGCTTTTGGTTGTAAATTTATGCGAATTGAGATGTAACCTTTATGTACATCAATCGAGACATAAATTTATATGATTTTTTCTTAGTGTGTATTAAAAATATCTCTGAATTGCGATGATAGCAACAGAAGCTATAATACGTAATCAAGAAGAAATAAAATAATGTCTATACACTGAGGTCTTTTTTTATGCGGTCTTTTTTTATGCGGTTTTTTTTACGCGACTTTTTTTATGCGAATTTTCAGAGTTATGCGTTTTTTTTTTATGCGAAGTTTCAGAGTTATGCGGTTTTTTTATGCGAATTTTCAGAGTTATGCGGTTTGCCCTTCTGCGGTCTTTTTTTATGCGAAGTTTCAGAGTTATGCGGTTTTTTTTATGCGAATTTTCAGAGTTATGCGGTTTTTTTTTATGCGAATTTTCAGAGTTATGCGGTACGTAAATTCGCATAAAAAAAGACTTCAGTGTATACGCAAAAATATATTCAAAAAACCATTTTTAATCCACCTAGTGGTGTAAGGATGCTTTTCTCATACATATTACTTATATTATCAAAAATATCGCCAGAAGAATTTGTCACGAGTTTTTTTTCAATTTCGAATAAAATAAGAAACTTTCTTTGGGTATGAACTAACATAACCTTTTCAATTTATAAACAGTTATGCTAAGTCTATGAGAATTTTTCTCTATTTGGCATCGGTGCACTGAATGATTAAACACACTTTACCCTGTAGTTCTAGAACCGGATATCGGATCTGGATGAAATTAAGCAGCAACCTAAAACTAGAAGAATTTCACCCTTTTTTTGTATCGTCGCTCTAAAAGATTTTAAACTTGCAATTTTAAATACACTTTATCCTATGAAAGCATGATGAAATTCAACAGCAACCTATGGGACTATCAGATTTATTATTTGAGCCTAAGGGCATGTTCAGGAGTGTTCCAGTTCTAGTTGCATAATTTATATCAGTTTTAAAATTTAAATCAAGAAATTATAACAAGAAAAACTAGCAGCCCCAGCAGCGTTTTACTAGTGTTTCAAAAATATAAAAAAATAGAACGGCAACGTATACCAGTTTTAAATTTGACGGTAGAACTATTCGAATAAATAAAACAGGAACAGCTGGCTGGGGATACGTTTGTTTTAATTTTAGTTCTATTATAGATCGCCCATTCAAAACTTCCAGCTGCTGAATTTGTGAAAATCGGCCAAGCCACCTCTGAGAAAAATGAGTGACATTATTAGACACATACTCAATTCGATTAACTGTGTTGAATGGTAAAGAAAACTTAGCCCTAATGGGCCAATTTTCTCTAGTTAATTTTTGAAGTGATTGCATAATCTTTCTATATGAGAAAGGTAGCGAGTATACTTTTATAGAAAAAAAACATCGTTATCATGATTTTGTGATGCTAACAAATTGAATAAAAGACTTACACATTTTCATATTTTTCACCTGAGAAATACTGGATAAATTGTGGCAACGCTGCACGTTATACGAAATTGAACAGAGCAGGCTGCGAACGGATCAAAGCCGGTATTGTTTTCTATTTCCGTACCAGCATATACTGATGCGTACCAGTTTTGCATCGTCATTTTGTATGACGGTTTGAATGTGTTGACACTCATGTCCCTATAATTTAGGAACCGGAAGTCGGATATGGATGAAATTGCACCGTATCATAAGACAAGAAGAGCTTTAATTCATGATTTATGAAAATCGATTTAACTGTTGCTGAGGAATCGAAGTAAACTAACAAGATCTGCCAACTAGATGAATTTAGCAGTAAGTTTCATAAAAATGTGCAACTCGTTTCGCCATCGCTCGAGAAAAAATACTCGTTTCGCCATCGCTCGTAAAAAAATAATATACTAATCGCACTGTAATACCGGACCCGGAAGTCGGATCTGGATAATTTTTTTCGGGGACTTAAGAATTTCAAGACCTTTCATTTGCTTCTTGGTTTGTAAAAATCGGTTAAATTTTATTCTTTCGTTTGACCCATTCAAAAATCGTCTTATTGATCACACTCTGTATTGTGTTTTAATTTCTACCGTCCCGGCTGTGGGTGGTTTTCTTAAATTAAAGATTCGATTAAGTCTACAAACAGCAATTCCATGTGAAAAGGATAGACGTTCTCTCAGAAAATCGTAATATTTGTTACAATCGTTCCCCGTCTAAACATAATATACTCGTTTTTTTTCATTTTGCCATTAGGGTGACCATTTCGAAGATAGGGTGGATCGGAAAAATCGATGTTTTTTTTAATTTCCTTAAAGAAATGGAAGACTTGCAATTTTCAAAAAATTATAACTCAAAAAAAGGAAATTTCACTTCGCTCTTTTTTCAAAATGTTATGTAAAATCAATTTTCAGAAAGAAATAATAAAAAACCTCTATCTACAAACCTCGAGAACCGCTAAAGACTTATACAATTAGCATATTCAACCATAAAACAAATTATGAATTAAAAATAAAATATTGTTTGAAGAAAATTGAACAAAAAAAATCGATTTTTGATCCATCCCTACATGGAACCTGTCACTAGGGGCTGAAGTGCACTAGGAGATTGATAGTACCTATTAGCTCTCTCCGGACAGTACCAGCTTAGATGCCGTGTGGAATCCGGCGGAAAAAAATGAACCAAGAATAAATCCACTGGGTTCCTGCTTCCATGTCGTAAAAGGCGACAATTGCAGGAGTTTCTATTTCCTTTCAGTTATCAGATATTTTCAATGTTTCACTTCTGATTACTCTATTTTACTAAATTATCTCTTCATTCAACCTATCAATTTCCGTCCAGCTTCAGAGAAAAGTTTTATTTGGAATGTTTTCTTCTTCCATGTTATTGATTGTCTTTCAGGATTATAAATTGAATGATAAAAATCAACTATTGCGCAAATTCGTGGATTTTACAAAGTTAATAACAGAGATAACATATATTGGTATATCGAATACATAGTAAAAAACACTTGATATTAATATTCCAAACAAGAAAATATAAATTTATATTTTTCTCGGTAGCCGGCTGCCCAGATCAACCAATGTAAACAATTATTAATTTTAATAAATAATTAAAATAATAAAGCGGAAATAATACAGAATCAAGACGCGCGTAAAATCTGTTGACCTTTATTTGGTGATTTCAAATGATTTGATAACAACCGTTTGGAATATGTCAATGCAATGAATCAACAGTTTTATGTAAACAGTTCTGTGTAAGTTTTGTGAATCAACAGTTTTGTGTGAATTCCGGTTCCGGAGTTATATGGTAATATGGGAAAATTTGAGAAAAAGGTTACACTCAATTATCTCTGGAACAACTCAACCGATTTTTGCAAACTAAGATTCTAATGAATGGTTAAAAACAGGTACAAATCCCATAAAACTGTCCGATAAATTCTTCTAGTTTGCAGAGCTTGTTAGTTTGTGGGCATGAAAACTTAATTCTTCACTACTGGTCCCCTCTTTTCCTGTTCCGAGAGCACCGAAAGTGAGGAAGAAAAACTCCTAAAACTAAATTCACTTCGATTCCTCTGCGATGCTTGAACCGATTTTCATAAATCTTGATTTGAATTAAAGTTTATACTGTCTTTGAACCTACTGTGAAATTTCATCCAGATCCGACTTCCGGTTCCGCAATTGCAGGGCGATGAGTGTCAAAGTTTTCAAATCGCCATATACAGGGTCCGGCACTCGAAGTGTAACCAATTAAAAAGGCCATAAATTCAGTTTGGAAAATTACTTTTACTTAATTCAAAGTACAAAATGTGTAAAAATAATACAAAATTCAGAATCAATTCACTTTTGCTCGATATGACCACCTTTTGTCTTGACTTGATGACTTGAGAGAGCGAAGGAGTTGCTTCGTTTGGCCGAATGTGACTTACAGGTATTTTGGCCCACTCGCGGACAATAACTTTTTTCAGCGCCTCGAGACTGGTGTATCTTTTAGTTCGGACTTTGCTCTCCAAAATGGCACAAAGAGAATAATCCATTGGATTCGCATCTGGTGAATTCGAGGGCCATTGTGTGGACGTGATGAAGTTCGGAACGTTGTTTTTCAGCCATTCTTGGTTCACTCGAGCTTTGTGAGACGGTGCCGAGTCCTGCTGAAACGTCCATGGTCTGCCACCGAGATGTTTGTCTGCCCACGGCTTCAAAGCAACCTCCAGAATACTTTCCCGATAATATGTCGCATTTACCTTGACGCCAGGCTCGATGAAAACGATTGGAGAGCGCCCATCTGCGGTTACAGCGGCCCAAACCATTATCTGTTGCAGGTGCTGCCTCCTAGTGGCCAATCGATGACTCAAATTCTCGTATGAACGGTCGGTCAAGTAAACCCTATAGTTTTGAGAGTTTACGAATTGCTCAATTGGAAAAATTTTCTCGTCAGAAAATACAATGTTCGGAAATTGACCGCTTTCGGCCAAACGAAGCAACTCCTTCGCTCTCTCAAGTCAAGATTTTTTTTTCGCGTTCACTTTTGGCAAAATGCTTTCTTGCGCTTGTAAACAATACAACTCCGAACTGTCATTTAGCAAATTTCTAGAGAGCTGATGCCCGTGCGTCAGCTGCGCGAGCGGTCTGAAGTTGGTTACACTTCGAGTGCCGGACCCTGTAGAGTGACAATATGTACAACACCGAAAGAAGAAGAAAACACAAAACGAACAATGCGTGCTTTGTTCTATTTCGTACACGTTGTGTAGTGATGTCAATAATAATAATAATAATAATAATAATAATAATAATAATAATAATAATAATAATAATAATAATAATAATATTAATAATAATAATAATAATAATAATAATAATAATAATAATAACAATAATAATAATAATAATAATAATAATAATGATAATATTAATAATAATAATAAAAATAATAATCCTATTACATGTTTTATGCTGATTAGCTTGAGCTTGAAAAACTGTTCCAATTTGTAGGTCATATTTGTTGGTAGTAAACGAACCAACTTCGGCTATTCCGTTTATCTGAATCCGGTTTCTGATGAATTGGAAATAGTGATCAAAAACTGCAAAAAGGATCTCACTTACTTTTCTTGGAGATGGCCAAATCGATTTTCCCAAATTTGTAGGTTCAAAAGAAAAGTCTTACAGTTTCATACGGAATTCCTTAATTTGTTGTGGATACTATCTTCGGTTCCTGAACTACAGGGTAAACAGAACAGGATTTATAGAGTTTGTGAGATTAGGTCCGAGCAAATTTTCCCATTTCTATTCAATAAACAGTTTTTTTTTTTTTTTTTTTTTTTTAAATAACTATTTATTGGAATATGAGTTAAAATTAAATTATTAAGATTTAAATTGGGTGTTCAGCCACAAGTGGTGACTTTTCAGCCCTGTTATATATATATATATGATTTGGTTATTACCATGAAGACATCATTTGCTTCCGCAATTCTGAGATTTTTGTGTAGGGAAAATTCTAAACCTACTTGTATTGTGTAATGGGGAAAAGGAACTTATATACTAACTTACTAACTAATACAGAGAGCGAATCGATTCAATTGAAGATTGCATCGATTTTTGTCGGAATTTGCTTATAATATTATGTGACATTACATCTAATGGTTCTATATTTGTGAGTCTGTGTAACTCATTTGTACTAAACCAGGGAGGACGCTTCAAAATCATTTTCAGAATTTTATTCTGAATCCTTTGAAGCGTTTTCTTCCTGGTGGAACAACAGCTTGACCAAATTGGTACCGCATAAAGCATGGCTGGTCTGAAAATTTGTTTATAAATTAACAATTTGTTTTTTAGACAGAGCTTAGAATTTCTGTTTATAAGAGGATATAAACATTTAATATATTTATTACACTTTGCCTGGATTCCTTCAATGTGATCCTTGAAAGTGAGTTTTTTGTCATACGTTAAACCTAAGTATTTAGCTTGATCAGACCATGTCAATTCCAAGCCATTCAATTTGAGAATGTGATTATTGTTTGGTTTAAGAAAAGAAGCTCTTGGCTTGTGAGGAAAGATAATTAATTGCGTTTTTGCTGCATTTGGTTTAATTTTCCATTTTGACAGATAATCACTGAAAATATTTAAACTTCTTTGTAGGCGACTGCAGATCACTCTTAGATTTCTACCTGTGGCTAACAGACTTGTGTCGTCACAGAATAGCGATTTCTGACAACCAACGGGTAGATTTGGAAGATCAGAAGTGAAAATATTATACAAGATTGGAGCTACACTCGAACCCTGCGGAACACCGGCTCGTACGGGTAGCAATTCAGATTTACAATTCTGATAGCTAACCTGAAGAGTACGATCAGTTAAATAATTTTGAATCATTTTGATCAAATAAATAGGAAACTGGAAATCAGACATTTTTGCTATTAAACCTTTGTGCCAAACACTGTCGAATGCTTTTTCTATGTCTAGAAGAGCAACTCCAGTGGATAACCCAGAAGATTTATTTGATTTTATCATGTTCGTTACTCTGACAAGTTGATGAGTAGTTGAATGTTCATGACGAAATCCAAACTGCTCTGGTAAAAAAATTGAATTCTCATTTATATGAGTCATCATTCTTAACAAGATAATTTTTTCAAAAAGTTTACTGATAGAAGAAAGTAAGCTAATTGGGCGATAACTTGATGTTTCTGCTGGGTTTTTATCAGGTTTTAGGATAGGAATTACTTTAGCGTTTTTCCATCTTTTTGGGAAGTAAGCTAATGAAAAACACTTGTTGAAAATTTTAACCAGGAGTCTCAAGGCAACATCGGGAAGATTTTTAATAAGAATATTAAAAATTCCATCATTACCAGGAGCCTTCATGTTTTTAAGTTTTCTAATAATTGATTTAATTTCATCAAAATTCGTCTCAATAATGTCATCGTGTGATAACACTTGGGTTGAAATATGATCATATTTCAGTGAGACTTCATTTTCAATAGGACTCACAACGTTCAAATTAAAATTGTGGACACTCTCGAACTGCTGAGCAAGTTTTTGAGCTTTTTCGCCATTTGTAAGAAGTATTTGATTTCCTTCCTTGAGAGCAGGAATAGGTTTCTGAGGTTTCTTAGGAACCTTAGAAAGTTTCCAGAAAGGTTTAGAATATGGTTTAATTTGTTCAACTTCTTTAGCGAAATTTTCATTTCGCAAAAGAGTAAATCTATGTTTAATTTCTTTTTGTAAATCCTTAACTATGTTTTTCATAGCAGGATCACGAGAACGTTGATATTGTCGTCGACGAACATTCTTCAACCGAATGAGCAGTTGAAGATTGTCATCGATGACAGGAGAATTTAATTTAGTTTGAGCTTTGGGAACTGAAAGATTTCTAGCTTCGATAATATAATGATTCAAATTATCAATTGCTGTGTCGATATCCGCAGAATTTTCTAAAATAGTTTCATGATCCACATGATTTTCAATGTGAGATCTGTAATCCAACCAATTAGCTCTATGATAGTTGAAAATAGAACTAATTGGATTAATTATAGCTTCGTTGGAAAGTCTGAATGTTACAGGAAGATGATCTGAGTCAAAATCAGCATGAGTAATCGGTTCACTACAAATGTGACTTTGATCTGTTAGAACCAGATCAATTGTAGACGGGTTTTTCACGGAAGAGAAACAAGTAGGATTACTGGGATGAAGAACTGTGAAGTAACCAGCTGAGAGTTGATTATGAAGTATTTTACCATTACTGTTATTTTGCCTACAATTCCACTGGACATGCTTAGCATTTAAGTCCCCTATTACGAAAAATTTCGATCGATATCTTGTAAGTTTTTGCAAATCGCCTTTAAAGAAATTTAATTGTTCGCCGGTGCATTGGAATGGCAAATATGCTCCAGCGATGAAATAAATTCCATGAATGGTTTCAACTTCGATTCCCAAGCTTTCAATAACTTTAGTATTGAAAGAAGGTAAAATTCGATGTTTAATTTGCCGTTGGACAAAAATGGCAACTCCACCACCAATTCCAGTAAACCTGTCAAATCGATGAACCACATAATGTGGATTACTTTTCAATTTTACATTTGGTTTAAGAAAAGTTTCTGTCACAATGGCAATATGAATTTTGTGAACTTTGAGAAAATTATAAAATTCATCTTCACTCGATTTCAAAGATCGAGCATTCCAATTTAAAATTTTCAAATAATTATTTAACATCACTGTTAAATTTTAAATTCATTATAATATTATTTGCAAATTTCCATCCGATTTGAAATGCTTCAAAAAGTGATGAAGTCGAATTCATTTGGATGATCATTTGAAAAAGTTGATCTTGTAGGTAGATCATTTTATTTTCAGTTATATCGCCTAAATCGACTTCATTTAAAGAAGCGAATGGCATTGAAGGAATATTTGTAGGTAGACTGCCATTAGAAGAAGATGATTTGGCCGGTCTACCTATTAATAAATTGTTTTCGTTAGAAGAAGAACTGCAAGGCGGTCCTGTGTTTTGATTATTTACATTAGAAGAAATAGGAGATAGAATATACCAGCATAACTGACATTAGAAGAAGATGATGACGAGGTCGATCTACCTGTCAATAAATTGTTTTCGTTAGAAGACGAATTGGCAGGTGCCTTAGAAGAATTTTCAGGTATATTCTGTAAATTTAAGGTCGTTGATTTGACTTGTTGTCTAAGCGAACGAGCGTTTAAAATTTTTTCCCTGACAGGACATTTCAAATAATTGGATTTATGATTTCCATTGCAATTTGAATATGAAAATTTATCAGTGGTTTCATTCATTGGACAAACGTCTTTCGAATGCGATTTACCACAATTCAAACACCGTATATCCATATGACAATTTTTGGTTCCATGACCGAAGCCTTGGCAACGACGACATTGCGTTAAGTTTGCAATACGATTATGCCGTTTATAATGTTCCCAATGAATTTTAATGTGGGAAATGAAACGTACTTTTTCTAAAGTTTTCAAATTGTTTACATCACTTCGATTGAAGTGTATTAGGTAAAGTTCATGGGAAATTCCAGAGCGTGGTTTAGAAGTACCATTCGCTCTTTTTTTCATAAGTATTACTTGGAAAGGGGCAAAACCAAGCAATTCTTTTAGTTCATTTTTAATTTCATCAATACTTTGATCATTTGATAATCCTTTCAAGACAGCCTTGAAGGGTCTGTCTGATTTTATATCATATGAATAAAATTTATGAAGTTTTTCGGACAAATATCGAATAAGACGTTCGTAATCTTCCAATCCATCCACCAAGACTCGACATTCTCCTCTTCGTCCGATTTGAAATGAGACTTTTACTTCCGGGAGAAAAGTAGAAAGCTCAGTACGGAATGCTTTGAAGTCGGAAATCATCACCGTCACTGGTGGCATAGATTGATGTTTCTTCCCAGAACGACAAGCGTCCATTTTGGGAATTTTTGAAGAATTTTCTTCTATGTCGCTACAATCGGATTCAGGAAGAATCTCGTAAATATTGTTAGACGGCATAGGATCAACGGAAGGGAAATCCGTCCGTTGTCTTTTATTTTTACATTCAGATTCTATAAGATCGTGAATGTTATTAGAAAAATGTTGAATAACGGATTGTGATTTATTCCGTATTGAATTATTTTTAGCCTTAGGCTTGTTGCCTTTCCGGTTGGACGCAGGCATTTTTGAAATTAATGAAATTTTAAATTAAATTAACTAGGCTAAATTAGTCTTCGATTAGACTCCTAGCTAGCCTTAAAAAAGGCTGATTAATTTCTTAGTCACTCTAATATCACTCTTTGTATCACTTAGTCACTCTAATATCACTCTTTGTATCACTTAGTCACTTAGTTAGTGATTCAGGTAGCCTTGAAAAAGACTGAAGCCTTGAATCAATGAAACTCTAGGTAGCCAGAAAAAAAAATCCAGGAGCCAAGAGCTATACGCGTGCGGTGCGAACGACTGTTCAACACCGACGATTCAATAAACAGTTGTTGTTGCGAATTTCACGATTATATTTATGATGTAATGAGTAATATGAGAAAGGCATCATTGCACCACTAGGTGGATTAAAATAGGTTTTTTTCGATAATTTAATTTTAAGTGGTCCAGAATACGTCTACCGACTAAACTACCCCTTCAGGGGTGAAACAACAGTCAGGTAGATGCCGCTAACTTTTCTCGATATTAAGGGAATTCTATGAAAATTTTTTGTAAGGTGAGAAGCGTCCCAAAGATGGATCATCATGCAATCGGTGATAGATATACATTACAATTCTTTAAGGATTTTTTTTAAATGTGTGTCCCATATTTGGGACTCAATGCAATTAAGGGTTAAAATCACCAGTACGAAATTTACTGTACCATCGCTGGCACTGACAGTCACCAATTGAGTCATCTCCATGGCGTTTTACCTATCTAGAATTTTTCGCAAAATCATTTTAAATATGAAAAATTTCAGTTTCGCTAGGAAATAATTTCTACACGGAACCACCCGCAATCCCATTTCAACCAGAATATTAGTTGATTTTCTGAATTCGATTGGTTAAAATTTGGTACAACTAATCGATTGTTGTTTTAACTAAACTGTCATTTTTGTTTTTCGATTAGCAGAAACGATGGTTGAAACAACTAATTTAACTGTTTGAAAAAAAATGCTGTCAATTAGTGAGGACACATACCTTTCAATTTCAACAAATATTTTAGTTGAAAGAACTGGTGTTGTTATTGAAACAAAATTCTGTTAGTTGAAAAATAAATCGGTTTTATTTGTTTTAGACATGAGTATTGAAAGTGAAAAAAATGAGTATTGAAAGATGATGCCTTCAAACTTTTGAACTAAAGTTATGCACTGATAATTTTAGTCAATTTATATGAGCTTGGGTGCACCGCTGGGAATTGGAATTTTGCGACGGCAATTCAAACGCGCCATTCAATCGCAGCGCCTCTGTGTGTTTGAAACCCTTCGCTCCTGCTATTTTTATAATGCATGAACATCATCATAGGTATCAAACAGCTGGAAGTAAAACAGTCTGCTGGAAGTAAAACAATGATCGAATTTGAAGCATAAAATTTTTGCGCATACCTGAAAGATTACGAGATGATCATTCATTAACATTTTCTAATTTGTCACCAAATCTTTTTCATCTTAAACAAGGTTAACTTTATCACAACACCGCTGTTAGATAAACACTTGTTATCATAAATTTCTCAAATCGAATGAACACAATTTCACCAAACGCTTTAACCATCGATGTTGTTTTCATTGACATTTTGAAGCGACGCGAGCAGATTTCAACTAGAAAAGTTGTTGATTTTACATTGCGATTATTGTTTTGCTTTCAACTGTCTCCGGTATTTGACAGCATTCAAAACAACATATTTTTCGACTACTTGAATATATGCAAATCAAAAACCATTTTGGTTGAATCAAAAAGAAATTAGTTAAATCAACTATCGCAAAAATCAAAAACTGCGATATCGCAATTTTATGATCGAAGGGTTCTCCGTGTAGGCGCTAACCTCATTCTAGTTATCAAATTTTTCGCATAACCAACCTGCGAAAGTATAGCAGGCTATGAAACTACACCGAATAATGGGTAACCGGAGTAAAACAATTCTCTACGTCAAAAGTCTGTATTTAAAAAATTCATAAAACTGTTATCTCCACGTTATAATTCTTTTCAAAAAGTAAGGTATTCTTTACTATACAATTTTTTGAATGTGTACCCCCTTTACCCTCAGCTCATCAGTATGCGCTCTACGCTGTGCATCATACTAATAAGCAACGCTCGTTATCATAATAAATCTATTTCGTCCACGGTGATACATAGAAAGCACCACCCGTGGTCTTGCAAACAATCTAATCGAGCCCCGTCCGGCCTGTCTTTCCCCCCGTTCGTATCCTTCAAGTTCCTGGCAAGTCGGGTGCAAATATCCTCACTCGCATTCACCCAGCGTTTACTTGATAGCTTTCACCGCACCCTCGTCAGCGTCGCGAGGAGAGATGCTCACGGCGACAAACACCGGAGAAGGAATTAGCGAGCTGTGCAGGTACCGGGTTTTTTTTCACGCCTGGACAGACTAGGCAGCAGCACACGATTGTCGGAATCCGTCCGGTTTGACGTCGTTCGTCGTTGTCAACGTTTCGGCTCAGTAAATTTCACCGGAAATAGAGAGAGATAGAAAGAGAGAGAGAGGGAAAACACAGAAAGGTAGGACAGAAGTTGGATTTTGTTTGTAATAAATCACGTAAAAAATATGAAATGTAAGTGAAATTATGTGCTTGCCGTGAAAAACAAGGTTAAACGATGATGATAAGGTAGACTGTCTATCTGCTTGAGCGCGGAGTGTATCTTCGCTTATCTTGGGAAGCAAATTTTCATCGACTTCGTTAAACTGCTGTCAACATAAGCAGCAGTAGTCTTGGTATAATGGGAGAGGGGAGGAGTAGATGTTGTGGCCAAATGATTACCGAAAGTCTTGGGTAACATTATGAAGTCCCGTTTATCCATAAAAAAGACGTACGGAAATTATGATATCCCGCTCTGACTACGTAATTGGGTTCAGGTGGGATAGATTTTAAATACAGGCCGATTCTTACAAACTTAGATTCAAATGAAAGGTATTATGGCCCCATAAATTGATATAGAATTTGTTCCGGATGCGAGTGCCGGTTAACCGAATTTCTCAGCTTAGACTCAAATGAAAGATCTTACAGTCCAATAGACTACTATTGAATTCGTTCCGGAGATTCATTGTCTATATTTTACTCAAACTTTCTACCATAAACCTAAGACAAGACATGACATCTGGAGGGGCTGCTTTTGATCCAAAATGGACCAGTTTCTGATTGGCTGATTTTGATGTTGCCACCTGCACATTGTGAAAAGAAAAAACTTTTGCAGGGTACGGGAGCAATGATGCCAAGTATAAAGAAAATCAGAAAACAAATTTATTAAAATGTATAATTTTAGCTCACCAACGAAAATGAAAATTTTCGGAAAATGTTTCACTTTTTTTCTCAATCTCATTGGTAATAAATGTTTATAGTGGCAGGACTGTGTAATTAAAATAGCCATCAAGCCGTTTTTCTTTTTAGTGAATTAAAGTGTAACCATAAAAGATTTGTTAAATTAATGTAAACTCGAAAGTGTGTTTAGTTTTACGAGAAGAATGAACTGTTGTGTTCCACACTGTGGTCGCATTAAGCATTTCTATCCAAACCTGACTTTTTCCGGTTTCCAAAAGAACCGGTAATACGTCAACAATGGATATGATTTTTCGTTCAACATGAGATATTTTGTGTTTTGTCATCAAAGCTCAATTAATTGTTTTTAAGCATTAATATATAATAAAGAAATGCATTCATCAAAACATGTTTTATGTTTATTTCAAATCAAAAACCTAAAGTCTAAAAATTTTAATGTAGTATTTTTTTCCTAGCATAGTTATTAACAAAATCTGTAAATATGGCTACACTGTAGCCGATGCGTTGGTATTTATTCCACAGGGCGAAAATGACGAGAAGGATGATTCGAAAGGAAGAATAAGAAGCCAGTTGTCAGGTCTTGTCTTAGCCATAAACAAATTGTCATATCACAGAGTTAATCAGAGATGCCAGGTAAAAATGTCAAATATCTTCAGATAGGGTTGCAAAAGTCAGTAAATCCGAAAAAATGTCTGCAGGTTTCAATTTCTCTAGAAAGTATGATACCTACACTAAACTGACTTGTCATTTAAAAAAAAACGTTGCGACAATTTCAAAAGTCTGTAAATTTGGACAAAAGTGTGCGAAAAACTCGATTTTCAAAAGTCTGCAAAAAAGTCTGCAACTGACAATGTCTGCAACACTGTATACGAAATCTCCAGATTTACAGACAAATCTGTAGACCTGGCATATCTGGAGTTAATACAAACAATCTACTCTGTCATACAAATTTTATTCTGGGTTAACAACACTCGGGATACTACCGAGTACAACCGAAAGTTGGGTATTATCAATCAATTTTAATTTGAAATCGCTTTGGTTTTGGTGGAAAATTTCATTTTAATAGATACGCTTGGTAGATTGGGCAAATCGACATAAATATATCGAAAAAACAGGCGCTCCCGTAAAAACTAGATGTTATGAAAAAGCTTGGTGGATTGTGCAACTAAAATTTACCGAGTCTTTTCATAATCGTAATTTGCAGCGTTCCGCATTTCAAAAATGCAAATTTAAACAAAAGACAACCGTAACTCCTAATTTATTATTGTTCCCGGAATGATTTCCTTTCATCGTATTTAACTTCAGTACATATTCATTCTAACTTGTTTGCTATCAGAAGCTGATCCAGTGAAACTGGTTGATTGGTTTTGAAACTGAACAAGCAAAGCTACCAGAGAGGCTGACTAGAAGCTATCGATCAACCGACGAGTCCCAAATGAATATGGCAGTTAGTGGAAGTTAATTGAATGGGAAGAGAAATGCTGACACTGAATGTCCTGCCGGATAATTTCAATGGAATTCAACAGCTACGGGTTTCATGATTCGGTGTGCAACTAACTTTAGTTCAATCCTATGTCTAAGGCTTGTTCGCGACAAAATCAGGACACCCGTATATATATTGCAAACTGATGAACGTATGTCTTTTAGATTGGAGATGACGTTGAAAGGAGAGTAAGTGTTAAAAGTAATTGTGTTCGATCGAAACGAAAACCCGGATCTGTCAGTAAGAAAACTAGTGAAAAACCTTGGTTTTCTTGTAAGTACGGTCCATAACGTTCTTAAATCATTCGTTCACGTTTGACAATAGGCAGGAAGGCTAGAAGTGAAGCGAAGAACGGTTCTTAGAAACCACCAGAAAAACGCGAAGTTGAAGCAAATATTACAGATGAGACCAGATTGCCGGTACGTACTGTGGCAGAACAAAAAAAGAATTTCTCCAACTTTCGTGAATTCTTTGAAGTTCCGGCAAGGTATAAAGTCATTCAAGGTAGAAACTGTACCGAGCCGTAATGATGCACAGAATGTATCGCGAACATTTGACGAAGTTTTCTTGCGTGATAATGAACGATGAGGACTGGATTTTAGGTAGCTTACGGAATGTCTTTTTATACTGCCAAGCACCGGATTGGTACAGGGAAGCATTTCAGGAAAAAGAAACAGACCTAGTTTTCCAAAAAATATTTGGTTTGACAGGCATTCGGCAGTTGTGGTCAAGCAAGAAAAGGTTTATCACCACCGGAACAATAAACAAGGACATATATCGCTATTATTGCCTGATTTGGCATCTTGTCACTACGCTAAATAGGTTTTGGATTGGTATAAAGCGAATGGAATTCATGTTGTACCGAAAGAGGTGAACTTGCCTCTTTTAGTACAACATGCACTCCATTCGCTTTTATACCATTCCAAAACTTCTCTAACGGCCCTGTGTTGCGACCTAAAGACTGTCCCAGAAAGTATGGATGCACATTGATTTCGCTGTAAATAATTCACGAGTGTTAGATATTCCAAATTTTATTCGATATACTGATAATATTAGACAACAACAACAGAATATCATTCTCAACATTTGCTACTTAGCCATTGTAAACTAGCTGGCGCACCTTCTTGCGAACGTTCCTCATTAAATTCCGTACAGACTTTTTGGCGACAAGTTTTGACACTTTTTTCCAATCTTTTTCGAACTGTTGAATGGTTTCGGCTGCCGAGACATGTTTCCTAAGATGTGCCTTCGTTAATGCCCAAAAATCCTCAATTGGTCGAAGTTGTGGGCAATTTGGTGGATTCATGTCTTTTGTGACGAAAGTGACATTTTTGGTAGTATACCATTCTACCGTTGATTTCGAGTAGTGGCAAGAAGCGAGGTCTGGCCAGAAGACAACAGGATCCTTGTGGCTTCGAATCATGGGTAGAACTCGTTTTTGTAAACATTCCTTGATATATATTTCGCTGTTCATTGAAGCAGTGGTGGTGAAGGGTTTCGAAATCTTACCGCAGCTACAAATTGCTTGCCAGACCATAGCTTTCTTACCCAATTTTTCGACTTCAATCGATGTTTCGGACTGGTTTAACACTTGCCCTTCTCGCACCGTATAATATTGTGGTCCCGGCAAAGATTTGTAATCGAGTTTCACGTAGGTTTCGTCGTCCATGATTATGCAGTTCAAATTTCCAGCAAGAATCGTAACTGCGGTAAGATGTAAAGCTTTCGAACCCTCAGCTTAATCGATGCTTCTTGTTTCGGATTACGTTTTAGTTGTTTCTGCTTCTTATAGGTTCGAAGATTCAAACGTTCTTTAGCACGAAGAACATTTCACTTCGAAGTGCCCACTTTTTTGGTCACATCCCGAACTGAAACCTCCTTCTTTTGTTCGAACGCCTTCAGTATACGTTTATCCAACTGAAGGTTAGCAGGACCTTTTTTTCGACCCGTTTTCGGTTTATCTTCAAAGGTGTTATCCTCACCGAACTTCCTGATTGCATTTCGCACGCCTTTTTCATTTACTCCTTCCATTTTTGCTATCTTTCTCAGTGACAGTCCGCGTTCTGTGCACCATTTGTACACAATTTTTCGACGTTGTTCTGCTGAAAGTCCACGCATTTCGAAACAAACTAATGACCATAATGGCTGGAGTGATCTCAAGTTGGCAGTTTTTTCATGCAGCCTCATAAAGTAACTATAATTAGTTGATTTATAATGCCCAATTATCTCTGACTTTTTTTGGTTATGGCTTTCAAAGTCGCATACAGAACAATTTTGAAACTCATCCTAATAGGTTTTGGAACCACGTTAATGCGCCAAGAACAGAGATAACTCGGCAGTCTTCGATGTTTGTAAAGACTGTCCCAGAAAGTATGGACGCAACCAAAACCGCTGCCATTTCACAATGGCTCAGAATCTGTCAATTTTTATCGCTGCGTCTTGTTGTTTACACTCTTCTCTAACCACTTGTGCAGTTGTTTATTCGTTTTCATTAGTTTGTTTCGAAATGCGTGGACTTTCAGCAGAACAACGTCGAAAAATTAAAGAAAGATAGCAAAAATGGAAGGAGTAAGTGAAAAAGCCGTGCGAAATGCAATCAGGAAGTTTGGTAAGGATAACACCTTTGAGGATGAACCGAGAACGGGTCGAAAAAAAGGTCCTGCTAACCCTCAGTTGGATAAACGTATACTGAAGGCGTTCGAACAAAAGAAGGAGGTTTCAGTTCGGGATGTGACCAAAAAAGTGGGCACTTCGAAGTGAAATGTTCTTCGTGCTAAAGAACGTTTGAATCTTCGAACCTATAAGAAGCAGAAACAACTAAAACGTAATCCGAAACAAGAAGCATCGATTAAGCTGAGGGTTCGAAAGCTTTACAATACGATTCTTGCTGGATAATCAGCTGCATAATCATGGACGACGAAACCTACGTGAAACTCGATTACAAATCCTTGCCGGGACCACAATGTTATACGGTGCGAGAAGGGCAAGTGTTAAACCAGTCCGAAACATCGATTGAAGTCGAAAAATTGGGTAAGAAAGCTATGGTCTGACAAGCAATTTGTAGCTGCGGTAATATTTCGAAACCCTTCATCACCACTGTTTCAATGAACAGCGAAATATACATCAAGGAATGTTTACTAAAACGACTTCTAAACATGATTCTAAGCCACAAGGATCTTATGGCCAGATCTTGCTACTTGCCACTACTCGAAATCAACGGTAGAATGGTATACTACCAAAAATGTCACTTTCGTCACAAAAGACATGAATCCACCAAATTGCCCACAACTTCGACCAATTGAGGATTTTTGGGCATTAACGAAGGCACATCTTAGGAAACATGTTTCGGCAGCCGAAACCATTCAACAGTTCGACAAAGATTGGAAAAAAGTGTCAAAACTTGTCGCCCAGAAGTCTGTACGGAATTTAACGTCGCAAGAAGGTGCGCCAGCTAGTCCACAATAGCTAAGTAGAAAATGTTGAGAATAATATTCTGCTGTTGTTGTCTAATATTATCAGTATATCGAATAAAATTTGAATATCTAACACTATTTACAACGAAATCAAAGTGCGTCCATACGTTCTGGGACAGTCTTTATTCTTTTTAGCAGCGTAACATACCTGGCGAAGAAACCTTGACAAGTCATCTAATCCAATGAAACTGCTGATAATGTTCCTCTACGCACCCTAATTTTCTCACATCCTGTTATCATAATGGATACGGAAAAAAACTGCCATCCACATTTAAAAAAATTATTAAAAAGTCTACTGATTGATGATGTTCTTTGATATCTCTTTACGCTCTGGAATCCATCTCGATTCATGGAAAAATCATTCTTCTTTCAATTATTCCGAAACGGTCGCGTTGTAAGCTGTGTCTAAAATTTCCTCAAAAGTTGAATCAAAGTGCGTAACTTATAGCATTTGCAACGTGCTCTTAGATATCTTCATTCGACGCAGTTGTATGCTAAAATGACCTGGATTTAATGATCTTTTCTTAAATTGGTTGCAGTCCTATCTGATGGAATGTACCTTGACTGCACAGCCGCACTTTTTCAAAAAGGGCAACTTTTGGGGTACCACAAGGTAGTCATGCAGAACACTTATTATTTTTACTCCTTTTGAATGATTTAATGTTGTGTCATCTTAGATTATCATTAGATTGTTCAAATAGCCTCAAAATGATCGGAAATTTGATTTTCTCGAAACAACTTCCACAATACTATTTTCCGAACTGTACTTAAACAAGATTCGATTGTCGCCTGGGTCGCAATTGTCTACTTGACCACTTCAGGTTTTTTTTGCACAAAATCGACTGATACTTTGTACTTTTTAGCAACAACTCGAATTGATATGTTTGGACGGCTCTTGAAATGTTGCATAACTTTGATGGTCATTTTATTGTCCATTGGATCACTTTCTCGTCCGCTTACTATCCTTTTCAGGGCACGCAGAAACTGTTTGAAGGTTCTTACCTCACGAGACTCAATTTTATTTAAAAATCGTAGGCTTTTTAACGAGCCATCGATGGGACGTCTCTTGATTTTTATTGTTAGAGCACAACATTTGAATAAAAGTAACAACATGCGGCTTAAAAGTTACAGAAGATTTTTGGTGGGTCATTTCTATCGGCTACACCCTTCACCAAAGTACACAAAAAAGAGTGGCTCAAGCAACCAACTAATCCCCTTTTTGTTCTGGAATGTCTATACGTGGACACGTTCTAGCGATCCAATAAATTTATAACAATCTTATCACACAACTGAAAAGCTATAAAAATTATACTCAGATACTCGATAGGAAGAAAAAATGTTTTTAAGATGCACTGACAGGAGAGGAAAGAAATCCTATCCCATCAAACACATCCAACAGCATTCGGTAACAAATAACTTTCAATGACCACAATAACTTTTCCTGCTCCCTTCAAGCTTCCTGAATAGCCCCTATGAATAATTTAGTTCTATCGGCATCGGAATCTTCAGCAATGGATCGTACAATGGCTTTAGAGCTCACACACACTCACCCAAGTTCAAACGAATAATCGGCTTACCGTTCTTCCATTCTGTTGTGGTTTTTTGAGTTGGAATTTTTTCTACCCAGTCTACCTAACTTTATACCGTATCTAGCTTGAAGCTGTTAGCCGGAAGCTGAACCGAACCGAAGCATGTTCCATCTCTTTCTAAACCAATGTCTGCTGCAGTCGTTGAGTTTTTTCTGATTCTAACGAGACGCACGTTTTGTCATCAGGAAAACTTTACACAACCACTTTTCTGCATTTTCGGAAAGGTCTTGAGTTTTTCTCACAATGTCAATCAGATCCTCGCATCTGAGATACCATTTGAGGTGTTCTTAAAACTTCTGCCATCAAAGGAAAATTGTCTGCATTTTCGTAAATGCCCCAAAACAGAAGACCTCTCCAGCAGGATTTTAGTGTTGCCTTACTGCTGAATATATGGAGAGGCTTCGCTGTTCAACTGTTCTGGAATTCAAGATAAAACTTTCGAATCTGCGAACAAGCCTCTAAAAGTCGAGGAATTCAAAAACAAATATGAAAGATCAAAGTGCTCTATGAAATGTAGGAGTCGGAATCGGTTTAGTAAGCAAAGATTCAAAAATTCGTGGTTATTCAAAACGGCTGCCAGCCTGAGTTAGCCGCTTTATTGTCTCGTAAGACTATTAAAAAGACCATTACCTTTCACGAAGCCTGTCAAAATTTAATTCCCCATTTTGCAAATAGAGCCAAGAAGTTTTTCTGAATCAAGAGGTACTTTCATCAAAAGATTAATGCTATACTACCTTGATCAAAAAGTTCCCGAAATCACCACCGTGTGGCGCTCTCAGCCACCCGATTAGATTTTTTTATGCTCCTCATCTGTCAATGACGGTTCCGGAGTTACATGGTAATATGTGAAAATTAGAGATAAAGTGTGCACTCAAATTTCTCTGAAACGGTTCAACCGATTTTCACAAACTAAGATTCAAATGAAAGTTATTTTCAGAAGAGTTGTTGAACTAATTATTGCGCGCAATTTTGCTGAAACAAGCATTTTCATATGAGCTTTCAGTAAAAAGATTGTTTTTTCATCAAAAACGTGATAAATCCACCTGACAGTGAGATGATACCTTTTTTGTCAATTCGCATGTGTTTTTTGCATGGATATTCTTCGGTGTTTTAGTTCTCATGACATTATTTTAATTATCGTCGTTTTAAACGGTAAATTGAGATTTTAATCACTCATTACCCTGTAATGTCGAAACTGCAAATCGTATCGAATTTCAATCTTAACGTGTGACAATCGATTGAACATTCCATGAGATGTCGAAGTAAGTTCCACTTTAGAGTTTTTCGTTATTATTTATTAGGAATTAGGAACTAGCATAACCCAAAATGATTCGAATGGCCTTAAATTAATACGCCAAACAATTTACATCTTCTATATCGGTATGAATTTTAAAAATTCATCATCTGTAATTCCAGAATCGGATAAAATTCACCAATTTTGTATGGGACCTTAAGTCCTTAAATTAAGTTTTTGTTTTTAAAGTTCGATTTGTCCTTTTTGAGAAAATGATTGAGCTTTAAGAAACAATTCGATACTGGAACCGGAATTCTAAAATCGGTGTAGCCGAAATCAGTTAAATTCACTTTAACTCTTTTTAATGATTAATTAATGTGAAATGGACATTTTTATACTAATCACCCTGTATCTCATAAATAGGATTTATAGGACTTCAAGACCTCTCATTTGAATCATATATGCTTCTTAGATTTCATTTGAATCTTAGATCGGTTCAGCTGTCTACGAGAAAAATTAATTGCATTATTTTAATTTCGTTTCACATATCATCCTGTGGTTCCGTAATCAGAGGTCGGATCCAAACGTAATTAAAGAACCTTGTTTGGGAGTATACTACTTTTAATATGAATCTGAGTTTGTAGAATACGGTTTAACCATCTCAGAAAAAATTGAGTGAAATTATTTGTCACAGTCGCATTTACTGATCTCGACGAACTGAGTCGTAAGGTATATGGAAGTCATGTTCTTCCAGCATTCATTGCTGTAAGTAGTTTAAATCAATATAATTATGGAATTACTTCCAACTCGAAAATGCTGCCATCATCTGGTTTACATATGTCATATTCGAACGATTATGTTGCCAAAAATGAACCGTGCTAGAATCGGCCCGAGGCAAATTGTCATGAAAAAGGATGCTGTACACAGTCTTTTTGGCACTTAGAAGCAATTGTATGTAACAGTATGAAAAATCGTGTTTCACGTTGCTCCCAAGCATTGCTTTGTCATACAGCGCTCAAAACTCCTACTGCTGGAATAGAAGGAAAAGTCGCTTATACCAAAAATGTCGATATCTCCGTTGAAAATGGACGGATTTTAGCAATCTATGGTTTGTTGGATAGCTATTACAGTGTGGAATCTAAGTATAGAAACATATTCTGTTTTCAAGGTCAAGTGTGATAGATACTGTCAAAAAACTAAAAATTTTGACATAAAACTTCGTATAACTCAAAAAGTAAACATCCGATCTCAAAACAATTCAATAGCATTCTGGGTCACGGAGAGACCTTTCATTTGCGACTAGTTTGATAAAAATCGGTCCATCCATCTCTGAGATCTTGACCTCTTAGTTGACAACACACATACAGACAGACACACACACATACACACACATGGACATTTGCTCAGTTCGTCGAGCTGAATCGATTGGTAAATGACATTCGGCCCTCCGGGCCTCGGAAAATTTTTCTAAAGTTTGAGCGAATTCTATACCTATTTTTTATATATATAAAAAAAGGTTAAACTAGTCATCCTTCATGCCAGATGCCAGATGGATGAAAATGTATCCTATGCGGTTGCTGAAAGGTCATAATATAAGTTAAAATTTAAGAGAAAAGTGGAAGGGAGTTATTTTTTTTAATTTATTTAAATTAGTCATAAAAATACTTTCAAAAAACTCAAAAACATAGCATAACTCTTAGACGCCTTGACGTATCAACATACTACCTTCAGAAAAATAATCGTATCAAATTAGTTTTACAAGTGTTCAATACATTGTACATTCGAGTAATGAGCCACACAAAAACTACAGTCGAAAATAGTTTTTTTGCTGAACGATTTTATCAAGTTTATTACCAAAATAACTGATTCAATGATAGCATACAAACAAAACGATGTGGCGAAGCCGCATTAGATATTTTCCCATCTGCACTCAATTATCGGATAATTCCGCAAACAATTGCCTGATAGGTGCACTAATAAAGTCAAAAGGTTATTTTGGGAATTGCATTCTGAGGATCATGAATAAACCTAGAAAAATTATTGAAATCTCTGGATAATATCAAAAGTACGATTGTAGGTCATCAATCATTTTTTTTATCGATTCCAATTACGATATAAAGATGAATTCGGCGAAATGGCTTGCGGCGAAATGAGTTTTTCGGAGAAATGGCATTAGGCGAAACGGCTTTCGGCGAAATGATCCTGATCCCATTTCGACCTCGTGGACACATTCACTACGGTCTCCAATACGCTAAATTTTATTGACTAATGAACGTTTTTTCATTGATTCATTTGAGGTTGCTCTGGGGTTTGTTGGCCGACCTTTGTAAATGAAAAATTTCACATATGTGCTCCAGTGTTATATTTTCATGTCGGCGTAAACCATTCGTCCAAAAGTATAACCAGAATGGGTACAGAAATTTCGAAAGTGCATCTCGGGCCTACCAGCCCTGGTCTCCCCTGTTCTATGGACTGAGCTACGACTACTAATTTGTACATGGCGCAGAATGCAAACAGTTGATTTGCCGGATTTCGGCATTTGCTTTAATTAAACAACGAAAACAAACACAGAAAACGAATGAAACTGCAAAACATACATCACGTGATGCAACGTCAAAAGTTCTGCATTCGAGGGTGGTACACCTCGGAGACCGTTTCAAGTAGATTAAATATTTGGGAATAGTTATACTGCACGGAGAACCCTGCGATCATAAAATTGCGATATCGCAGTTTTTGATTTTTGCGATAGTTGATTTAACTAATTTCTTTTTGATTCAACCAAAATGGTTTTTGATTTGCATATATTCAAGTAGTTGAAAAATATGTTGTTTTGAATGCTGTCAAATGCCGGAGACAGTTGAAAGCAAAACAATAATCGCAATGCAAAATCAACAACTTTTTTAGTTGAAATCTGTTCGCGTCGCTTCAAAATGTCAATGAAAACAACATCGATGGTTAAAGCGTTTGGTGAAATTATGTTCATTCGATTTGAGAATTTTATGATAACAAGTGTTTATCTAACAGCGGTGTTGTGATAAAGTTAACCTAGTTTGAGATGAAAAAGATTTGGTGACAAATTAGAAAATGTTAATGAACGATCATCTCGTAATCTTTCAGGTATGCGCAAAAATTTTATGCTTCAAATTTGATCATTATTTACTTTTTTCGGTATTTTAACGATATCAAACTAACTAGAGATTATAAGAGGAGAAAGAATATGAAATCATAGAGCCATAGTACTCAAGGAAGAGCAAGGATGTGAAGAATAAAGTGCGGAAAAGTGAGACGTGACAAGGGTCATTTAAGTAAGCAGAAGGCTTCTCGTATCTAAACTTTTACCTTCTACCAGAGGAGTCGAACTTAGGCATCTTACCTCTGGTAGAAGGTAAAAGTTTAGATACGAGAAGCCTTCTGCTTACTTAAATGACCCTTGTCACGTCTCACTTTTCCGCACTTTATTCTTCACATCCTTGCTCTTCCTTGAGTACTATGGCTCTATGATTTCATATTCTTTCTCCTCTTATAATCTCTAGTTAGTTTGATATCGTTAAAATACCGAAAAAAGTAAAAAATTACTGACTGACCAGAAGTCATAAATAAAAAAGTAAAAAGTAAAAAAAAAAAAAAAAAAAAAAAAAAAAAAAAAAAAAAAAAAAAAAAAATCATTATTTACTTCCAGCAGACTGTTTTACTTCCAGCTGTTTGTTACCGATGATGATGTTCATGCATTAGCAATAAAACGCTTTTTGACATGAATTTAATTTATAAAAGTAACAGGAGCGAAGGGTTTCAAACGCACAGAACGCGTTGCGATTGAATGGCGCGTTTGAATTGCCGTCGCAAAATTCCAATTCCCAGCGGTTGATGCACCCAAGCTCATATAAATTGACTAAAATTATCAGTGCATAACTTTAGTTCAACCCTTCAAACAGGCATCATTTTAGGTAAATTTAATAAATTCACTAATTTACTCGCCCCTTCGGGCACTTTTGCTGATTAAAAACGTTTTTCTACATCAATCATTTCCGATCGAATCAGAAGTATTATTTTTAGAATTTAGATCTTTACTGATCTCAAAACAAACAAACAACTAAAACCGATTCATTTTTCAACTAACAGAATTTTGTTTCAATAACAACACCAGTTATTTCAACTAAAATATTTCTTGAAATTGAAAGGTATGTGTCCTCACTAATTGACAGCATTTTTTTTTTCAAACAGTTGCATTAGTTGTTTCAACAAAAATGACAGTTTAGTTAAAACAACAATCGATTAGTTGTACCAAATTTTAACCAATCGAATTCAGAAAATCAACTAATATTCTGGTTGAAATGGGATCGCGGGTGGTTCCGTGTGGGTTGTTTTTTTTCGAAAAACAGCCTAGGAGGTGAGCCAGTTGGTGAAACAAAATAAATCGTCGGGAGTATCGTGTGAATACAGGAAATTTAAGAAATTGCCCACTTTAAAAAAATAAATAAAAATACATTCTTTTTGTTAAGACGACGCCAATGAAGTTGGTTAAGGGTCTCATGATACACTTTAGACTGCTTTTTCACCTACCCAAAGCGTTATAGCGTATGAATGTCGCTTTATCTGTATAGATTTCCAATCCGTGACCAGGGTTGCCACATTTAAATCTGCATTTTTCAGAAGAAAAATCTGTAAATCTGTATCGGGAGCTCAAAAACCTGTATTGAAAATCTGTATGTAGAAGTGATAAGAAATGGAAGCACACCGGAATGAAAAAGTCTTTCGAACCCAAATTTAAAGAAACCAAAACTTTTCTTAGTCTGAATTTTAGGATTCTGCAGTTGAAAAAACGCTGGAAGTTGTTTTTGCGTTAGAGTCTCTCGAAATAATGATTTGACGAAAAACTTTCAAAATCCAATCTGAAAGTGAAACTTAATCTGATTCATCAATTGGCAATCTTTCTTCTTTACTACCTTACGTTATGGCCGAGGCCATCATCTTTCCATCTTATCAGAAGCAATTTTTGGAAGCATAAGTAATTACGCTACACTAGTTGTACATAAAATTAAGCATAAACAAATCTTTATTAGCAGATACTATCCTTAACATACTCTTTCTTATTTAACTTTATCCTTTTTTTAGAATTAACACACAATCAGGATAATGTTTTCACTTTGAAAAACCTGTTTTAATTCACCTAGTGGTGTAATGATGCCTTTCTCATGTATAATATTGTGGTATTCTATTCAAAAAAAATTTCTTCGATTTTAGAAAGAAACCAAGAGATTGTTTGTGCATTAACTAGTATAACATACAGAATAAAACAGTGCTTTGATTGCGTAGGTCATCCTTAAGAAAACGAAGTGGGTTCACTATTATTCACGGCACCGGAACCCGAGAACTGCACGGAAAAACCGAAATCAGCATTTTGGCGAAAAAATTAGTTGATTTTCTGATTTTAGTTAGTTATTTTTTGAGACAACTAAAAAAGTCTTACTTTTGCTAAATTAGATTTTCTAATTCTAGTTCCCTTAATAATAATAAAATATTTGTTGAAATGGCTATTTTTTTAGTTGAATTCACCAACTAAACGTGCTGTCATTTCTTAGCAAAGGCACACTTCATATCCATTCAACTAATTTTTTAGTTGAATTAGAGAAATAAAACGTTGTTTTCAACCAACATAAATGGTTGAATTAGTTTCTGCAATTCGGCGCTCTGCCACCGAAAAAACGTTAACACCGTAATGACTACTAGCCACTAGATGGCACACCACTACTTTCTGTCGCGGTTATCTTTTCTATATTGGCAGGTATAAATACGATGTTGTATTGGAGAAAAAGACATAAGCGAAACATAAACTTCTTTTTGAAAATTTTACTTCTAAATCACTGTTTTCTTCACTCGACTTCGCGAAATCGACTCACTCACTGAAAACTTTGAGCACTCGGAAAACAAAAACCGAATACAAGTAGAACACCGGACGGCATAGTCGGAAGATTGAAAGATACAAAATACTTTATTTGACATATACAATTAGAGTGCAACATTCGAAACTCACTTCACTGTTCCGCGTAAAAACAACAAACATCGGTTTAGAAATTTATATACGGATATATCGTAACACATGCGAAAAACATCAAAACAATTTGCAAGCAGTTTCAACAAGACTGTCCCTTTTAGCTTTTTAATGGATTGTTTTGCTTTGACACTTCTCATGAGTTTTTGGCTAATAAACTTGTTAATAAAACCAATTTCATTTTGGTTTTCTTTGTGCTGTCCTTCAGTAATTACGGTGATAGATAAATAAAAACAAATTTTCTGATTTCAATAACAAAATTAGTTGTCAATGAGAATTTCGTGTTGGATTGAAATATTGCTGG
Source organism: Malaya genurostris (assembly GCF_030247185.1). Taxonomy (NCBI): domain Eukaryota; kingdom Metazoa; phylum Arthropoda; class Insecta; order Diptera; family Culicidae; genus Malaya; species Malaya genurostris. The sequence continues at coordinate 233,905,138 of NC_080572.1, read as the reverse complement.
TTTGTGCCCAGGATATTCACCAACTAAACACATTCTCTAAAAATAAGAGTTTTTTCAGCAAAGTAATTTCTCAATTTTAACTAATTTTATAGTTATTTTGGAAATTTTGTTGTTAAAATCAACTAATTCAAAAACAGTAATACGAATTAGGCGCAGAGCTAATTTTCGGTCGTTCCGTGTAGGAAAAAAAATCTTTGTTCGGGTAATCCCTAGTTTTCGATATATCTAATTGTTTGTTTACAGGAATGAAATAGAAAGGGTATATTTCTCTAGTCTCGAGAGACATTTGATCATGATTTCTATTATTAAAAATGAGACTAATTGAACGCAAGATAGATAGTATAATATGAATTTGGAAATATTATTTAGATGTAGGTGCTTTGTCATGCTGAAACTGAACTAGTTTGTGTATAAATTGCGCTATTGGCAAACTGAGTCTAAAACCGAATCGCAAATGTAAGTAAGCCTAAAACTGATATTACGGGCATGAAATCAAGTACCCAAATTGCTTCCAACACATCAAAGTATACTCGTATCGGTTCCGGTTCCCAACGAAGCACTTGTGCAAAGACACCGCTGGCATGTCATCGAATTTTTCAATTTTCCACCAATTCGCATCACTCCGTCATTCACTGTGATTGTGAACAACAGCAGATATCGAGTGGCTTCCTTCAGCCGGATAAATGTCGGCAGCAAGCGTGTCATGTTTATCAAATTGATATCCGCTTCCTTCACTTTCGATACGATGATTTCCGTGCTAACAATATACTGGCTTGTTTCGGTTCGACAAAGAAGTCCCACGCTACCGGAAGGTAGTTCCATCCGGTTTACGGGCAATGATGCCAACTGATTTGATTGAAGCTTTTACATTTTTTAAGTAAAGGGTGATTTTTAAATAGGTATAGGATTTGATTTAAAAACAAAAGCAAAACATTCGAGAAAATTGGTTGAATATTTATTGGAAACAAAATGAACGTACAAAATAATTCAATGTTTACAGATTATTTCATGAACTTTGCTTACGTGAATTTTCTAATCGATAATTTTTGAAATTGAAACACTGCTCGTCACCCAAGATACTACGGCATGCTGGAATTTACGTCAGGAGTCAGTTTCGTTTTTTCAAAGAGTGTGGCAAATCGTAGCACAGTTGTAAAATCAATTGCAGGAAATAGGTTGGCATTTATAACGTATAAAATCAAATGAATTGGGATGACCCAAATCAGTTTTTTCTCAGGATTATTGTGATGAAAAAAATCTAAATCCAAATAAAGAATGTTTATTGAACCATGAGGCAAATCTGACAACAGTCTTGCTTATTGAAATAGAAGATTGATAAGATAGTCCACTCAAACGAGTTTTTTTTTGCCACGACATTTTTTACCGAGTTTCCCTATTTCTATACGGTGAAAAACATTTTTTTTTCCAATGCACCTACTTTCTAGCTCCATTAATTTTCCAGTTTCGAAAACTGGATAAAAACGGTCAAATCATTCGGTAACCAAAAGTAGCCACAATGAAAATCGGATTGTAAAAAACTAGAACTACTCTTCACTCACTCCCATCGTGAATTTTCTTTCACCGAAAGATGACTGATTCTGCTTTCAAATATGTTTTCGATTGCTTGGTTGAGGAAAATTGATTTTCTTGTTTATCTTCAATTTTATTTTCGATTATTAATCACTTTCACAGTGCAATGCAGATTTCTGGATACATTTCCCACGGTATCCATTGCAAAAATTGGAGCTTTTTTTTTCCTCGCTAGTGAAATAGATTTGGATCTCCATTTATCTGCTGATTTTGCTGTTGCCAGAAACTGCAAGAAAAATTATAGAAAGAAGTGTGAGTTGATAACAATTCTATCGCTATAAATACGAACTCACATAAAGGAATAAGTTGTACGCGTTATTTCAGACGACTTTTGCACCAAATCATTTTCGCATGATCATGTGATATTTGGTCAATGAAATAGCTTTGATTTTTTGAGTTGGTAGCGGAATGAGAGTGTGCGAATTACTTCGCTTTACTCTGTTATTACGAAACTGAATATGGTCGCGTCGATTGCTTGTAGCCCGAAGGAGATCCAACATCTCTCTGTAATGTTTGAATTCATTTATTTATTTTGTTTACTTAGACAATATTGCTCATCTGACAGTAAGTCTTAATAAACTATTAAATATGTACTATCTAACAAGTTTTTTATTTATTACATTTATTTATTTTTGTCTAATTCATCCGACAATAAAAGGTCTTAATGAATATAATGTAGTCAAGTTATAAAATAGTGGAACGTAACACTTTCTCCGCAAATTTATGTGTAGGTTCGTCGAAATCGAAGAGATGTTCAACAGTTCCAAATGTTCTGATGCATGCTGTTATCGGTTCATAGAATCCAAACGTCGTTCGGTAGAATCTCGGTTGTAGTAAACTAGTAGAACGTAGCGACCGTTGTGATGCACGGAAATCAAGATTAGATAAAAGCTTCGAAGAATCAATATCTCTGTTTAATATTTTTGCAACAGTAATTGCTTGCTGAATTTTTCTGCGTCGTTCCAGTGTGTCCAAACCAATCAGACGGCAGCGATCGGGATACGGTGGAAGATCTAGCGGATTTTGCCAGGGAAGATTCCTTAGAGCGAATCGAACAAATCATATTTGCACACGTTCAATTCGTAAACTCCAAGCTAGTTGATACGGATTTCAAACTATGCTAGCATTTTTAAGTATAGGCCGAACTAGCGAGTAGTATAATGCCTTTAAGTAATGTGCATCCTTAACACCACGTCCGATTTTAGCAATAAAACCTAGTTGTTGAGTCGCTTTTGTAATTAATGTTGAACGATGTAAATTAAAAGTGAGTTTTGAATCCAACATAACACCAAGGTCATTAACACGATCAATTCTTTGAAGCGTTTTTCCGTCAATTTTACAGTCAAAAAGTAATGCACGGAAAGACCAATATCAGCATTTTGGCGAAAAAATTAGTAGATTTTCTGATTTTAGTTAGTTATTTTTTGAGACAACTAAAAATATCTGGCTTTCGCTAATTTAGATTTTTTACTTCTCAATCCCTTAATAATAATAAAATATTTGTTGAAATGGCTATTCTTTTTCAGTTGAATTCACCAATTCAAGGTGCTGTCATTTCTTAGCTAAGGCACACTTCATTTCCATTCAACTAATTTTTTAGTTCAATTAGAGAAATAAAACGTTGTTTTCAACCAGCATAAATGGTTGAATTGGCTTCTGCAATTTGCAGCTATATGGCGCACTGTCACCGAGAAACGTTAACACCATAATGACTACTAGCCACTAGATGGCACACTACTACCGAAAAAAAATTCAGTTACGGCTGTCGGCACGATGTTGTATTAGAGAAAAAGACATAAACGAAACATAAACTTCTTTTTGAAAATTTTTCTTCTAAATCACTGTTTTCTTCATTTGACTTCGCGAAATCGACTCTTTCACTGAAAACTTTGAAGAACTCGGAAAACAAAAACCGAATACAAGTAGTACACCGGACGGTTGTAAAATATAAAAAACATCATGTGACATATACAATTAGAGTGTAACATGCGAAACTCACTTCACTGTTCCGCGTAGAAACATTATCACGGACAATCGCTTCAAATGCGCACAAGTTCTGAATAAATACACTTTCCACTAAGAGTTTACCTCATTTACATATCGGTTTCAGTCGGTGTTAAACAGTCGCACCGCACACGTATAGCTCTTGGCTTCTGGAAATTTTTTCTGGTTACCTAGAGTTTCATTGATTCAATGCTTCAGTCAACGTCTTAAAGACTAACAATTAGTCAGCCTTTCTCAAGGCTATACAAAGAGTGATATAAGAGTGACTTAGAAATTAATCAGCCTTTTTTAAGGCTAGCTATTCAAAGAACTATTCTTCGAACTAATCAGTCTTTATTAAGACTACCACAAAATCAGTCTTTATCAAGACTTTTCCAAACTAGGAGTCTCGAAGACTAATTTAGCCTGGTTAATTTAATTTCAAATATCATTCATTTCAAAAATGCCTGCGTCCAACCGGAAAGGCAATTAGCCTAAGGCTAAAAATAATTCAATACGGAATAAATCACAATCCGTTATTCAACATTTTTCTAATAACATTCACGATCTTATAGAATCTGAATGTAAAAATAAAAGACAACGGACGGATTTCCCTTCCGTTGATTCTATCCCAAGTAACAATTTATGTTATGCTAGCTTGTTTGTGACTAGTTTGCAACCAGATATTTGAGTGATTGTTACTAACATCTAACCACTTCACTAATAGTACTGTTGTTGTACCGTTGAATTCCACTATGTTATATCACGTCATTACACTCTCACAAAGTCACTATTTTCACAGTCACTATTTTTTCGAAGGTGTATCAAACGTTATAATACAGATACGTATTTCGGAATGCTATTTGCATCCTTCTTCAGTGTATCGGTTTTATAAGTTTATAAACTTATAAAACCGATACACTGAAGAAGGATGCAAATAGCATTCCGAAATACGTATCTGTATTATAACGTTTGGTACACCTTCGAAAAAATAGTGACTGTGAAAATAGTGACTTTGTGAGAGTGTAATGACGTGATATAACATAGTGGAATTCAACGGTACAACAACAGTACTATTAGTGACAACATTCTACTAACAGCTCAAACAGAAATTTAGTGATCTAACCACTTGCATGACTCAAAAAGCGCAGTTTCTACTAGTTGTTAAATCGGCTAAAAATATGTTGTCGTTACATTGTAATGCCATACTGAAATAACTTATTTTTCCATAGCTTGAAAACAACTTGTTTCCAAGTAAACTAGTTGAAACTTAGTCACCATCGACATTATAAACATTGAATGAATCCAGAATACTTTTCTATCATCAATAAAGAAGCAGAAGAGTACTTTAAGTCACAAACTTGATACAAGGTACAAATTTCACAACGATTCAAACATTGTCGAGCGGAATTCAATTTTACTTAACTGTTTTTTATGCGCCTTCAATCAAAATCTGTTTATAAAGATAGAAAAAATAAACAACAAAATAACCCTATGTTCAGAATGCTCAAAATTATTCCAAGTAGAGTGATTTCTCATCATTTTAAATTCATATATCATGAGAACTATAATATTATCACAATCGATGTTCAATCCCTATATTATTTTCTTCGTGTTTATGACAGCGCATAGAACAAAAATGACTATCCTGCCTTTCACTATTTTCGGCAAAAAGTAGTTTTGAATAAAGTAATATCCTGGTTTTATTTACGTTTCATACACTTCTTGAGACTCCATATTGTGTTCGCCATATTCAAGCCAACAAAGGTTGTTTTGTTTGCATTTTCGTTATCCTAACGTTGAGAAAACTTACCGATAACTATCTGAATTAATGAGTAAATTATATGTTATAATCTTATAATATCTAAGTTATTGCTATATCAATTCACAGTAACGATTCACATATACGTTAACGTATTTATAAGGGTTTCGCAACGGAAAATAAACCTTTTTTCAACTAGTAGCTAAAAACATAGCTGTGATTAAAGATATGTTAGAATCAAGTAACGATAACTTACAAATGATAGTTAGTTTAATGTTTACGTTATAAAGAAACACTGATGTCACCTTGTTTTAACCAGTATAACATAAAAAACATGTTCGTGCTCTTGTTGCAACACAGTTGGGTTAAGTGGTATCAAAACTTGTTATGGGTTGCTACTATTGACGTCAAATTAAGCTAACTTTCAACTAGTGGCTAGAAGCATTGTTGTGTTTAAAAATATGTTTGGATTAAGTAACGATAGCTTATAAATTATATTTAATTCAATATGACACAAAGATGTTATGATTGGAAACCTAAATAACTATTTCGTAACTAGTTATGTTATGATGAAACATTGCTGTCACCATGTTTTAACCAGTATAACATAAAACACATATTCGTGCTCTTGTTGCAACATAGTTTGGACTTTGTCGTATCAGAACTAGTTGCGGATTGCTACTTGGGATGCCGTCTAACAATATTTACGAGATTCTTCCTGAATCCGATTGTAGCGACATAGAAGAAAATTCTTCAAAAATTCCCAAAATGGGCGCTTGTCGTTCTGGGAAGAAACATCAATCTATGCCACCAGTGACGGTGATGATTTCCGACTTCAAAGCATTCCGTACTGAGCTTTCTACTTTTCTCCCGGAAGTAAAAGTCTCATTTCAAATCGGACGAAGAGGAGAATGTCGAGTCTTGGTTGATGGATTGAAAGATTACGAACGTCTTATTTGATATTTGTCCGAGAAAATTCATAAATTTTATTCATATGATCTAAAATCAGACAGACCTTTCAGGGCTGCCTTGAAAGGCTTATCAAATGGTCAAGGTACCGATAAAATTAAAAATGAACTAAAAGAATTGCTTGGTTTTGACCCTTCCCCCTCTTCTTATGAAAAAAGAGCGAATGGTACTTCTAGACCACGCTCTGGAATTTCCCATGAACTTTACCAGTATTACTTCAATCGAAGTGATGTAAAAAATTTGAAAACTTTAGAAAAAGTACGATTCATTTCCCACATTAAAATTCATTGGGAACATTATAAACGACATAATCGTATTGCAAACTTAACGCAATGTCGTCGTTGCCAAGGCTTCGGCCATGGAACCAAAAATTGTCATATGGATATACGATGTTTTAATTGTGGTAAATCGCATTTGAAAGACGTTTGTCCAATGAATGAAACCACTGATCAATTTTCATGTTCAAATTGTGATGGAAATCATGAATCCAATTATTTGAAATGTCCTGTCAGGGAAAAAATTTTAAACGCTCCTTCGCTTAGACAATAAGTCAAATCAACGACCTTAAATTTACAGAACATACCCGAAAATCAAAAAACCGTCACAAATGCGCGCCTAATTCTTCTAAGGCACTTATTTCTTCGAATTTAAAACAAAAAACAGGTACGCCTTCCAATTCGTCATCTAACGAAAACAATTTATTGACAGGTAGATCGCCTTCGTCATCATCTTCTTCAAATTTCAGTTATGCTAGTATAACAGGTAGAAATCTACCACTCAATTCTTCTAATGAAAATAATCAAAATACAGGACCGCCTTGCAGTTCATCTTCTAACGAAAACAATTTATTAATAGGTAGATCGGTCAGATCATCTTCTTCTAATGGCCAATTCGCTTCTTTAAATGAAGTTGATTTAGGCGATATAACTGAACTACCTTTAAGATCAACTTTTTCAAATGATCATCCGAATGAATTCGACTTCATCACTTTTTGAAGCATTTCAAATCGGATGGTAATTTGCAAATAATATTATAATGAATTTAAAATTTAACAGTGATGTTTAATAATTATTTGAATATTTTAAATTTCAATGCTCGATCTTTGAAATCGAGTGAAGATGAATATTATATAATTTTCTCAAAGTTCACAAAATTCTTATTGCCATTGTGACAGAAACTTTTCTTAAACCAAATGTCAAATTGAAAAGCAATCCACCTTATGTGGTTCATCGATTTGACAGGTTTACTGGAATGGGTGGTGGAGTTGCCATTTTTGTCCAACGGCAAATTAAGCATCGAATTTTACCTTCTTTCAATACTAAAGTTATTGAAAGCTTGGGAATCGAAGTTGAAACCATTCATGGAATTTATTTCATCGCTGGAGCATATTTGCCATTCCAATGAACCGGCGAACAATTAAATTTCTTTAAAGGCGATTTGCAAAAACTCACAAGATATCGACCGAAATTTTTCGTAATAGGGGACTTAAATGCTAAGCATGTCCAGTGGAATTGTAGGCAAAATAACAGTAATGGTAAAACACTTCATAATCAACTCTCAGCTGGTTACTTCACAATAATCCGACTTGTTTCTCTTCCGTGAAAAACCCGTCTACAATTGATCTGGTTCTAACAGATCAAAGTCACATTTGTAGTGACTTTGACTCGGATCGTCTTTCTGTAACATTCAGACTTTCCAACGAAGCTTTAATTAATCCAATTAGTTATATATTCAACTATCATAGAGCTAATTGGTTGGATTACAGATCTCACATTGAAAATCATGTGGATCATGAAACTATTTTAGAAAATTCTGCGGACATCGACACAGCAATTAATAATTTGAGTCATTATATTATCGAAGCTAGAAATCTTTCAGTTTCCAAAACTCAAACTAAATTAAATTCTTCTATCATCGATGACCATTTTCAACTGCTCATTCGGTTGAAGAATGTTCGTCGACGACAATATCAACGTTCTCGTGATCCTGCTATGAAAAACATAGTTAAGGAATTACAAAAAGAAATTAAACATAGATTTACTCTTTTGCGAAATGAAAATTTCGCTAAAGAAGTTGAACAAATTAAACCATATTCTAAACCTTTCTGGAAACTTTCTAAGGTTCTTAAGAAACCTCAGAAACCAATTCCTGCTCTCAAGGAAGGAAATCAAATACTTCTTACGAATGGCGAAAAAGCTCAAAAACTTGCTCAGCAATTCGAGAGTGTGCACCATTTTAATTTGAACGTTGTGAGTCCTATTGAAAATGAAGTCTCACTGAAATATGGGCATATTTCAACCCAAGTGTTATCACACGATGACATTATTGAGACGAATTATGATGAAATTATATCAATTATTAGGAAACTCAAAAACATGAAGGCTCCTGGTAATGATGGAATTTTTAATATTCTTATTAAAAATCTTCCCGATGTTGCCTTCAGTCTCCTGGTTAAAATTTACAACAAGAGTTTTTCATTAGCTTACTTCCCAAAAAGAAGAAAAAACGCTAAAGTAATTTCTATCCTCAAACCTGATAAAACGCAGCATAAACATCAAGTTATCGACCAATTAGCTTACTTTCTTCTATTAGTAAACTTTTTGAAAGAGTTATCTTGTTGAGAATGATGTCTCATATAAATGAAAATTCAATTTTTTCACCAGAGCAGTTAAGATTTCGTCATGAACATTCAACTACTCATCAACTTGTCAGAGTAACGAACATGATAAATTCAAATAAATCTTCTGGATTATCCACAGGAGTTGCTCTTCTAGACATAGAAAAAGCATTCGACAGTGTTTGGCACAAAGGTTTAATAGCAAAAATGTCTGATTTCCAGTTTCCTATTTATTTGATCGAAATGATTCAAAATTATTTAACTGATCGTACTCTTCAGGTTAGCTAATTGTAAATCTGAATTGCTACCCGTACGAGCCGGTGTATAATATTTTCACTTCTGATCTTCCAAATCTACCCGTTGGTTGTCAGAAATAGCTATTCTATGACGACACAAGTCTGTTAGCCACAGGCAGAAATCTAAGAGTGATCTGCAGTCGCCTACAAAAAAAGTTGAAATATTTTCAGTGATTATCTGTCAAAATGGAAAATTAAACCAAATTCAGCAAAAACGCAATTGATTATCAAGGCAAGAGCTTCTTTTCTTAAACCAAACAATAATCACATTCTCAAATTGAATGGCTTGGAATTGACATGGTCTGATCAAGCTAAATACTTAGGTTTAACGTATGACAAAAACCTCACTTTCAAGGATCACATTGAAGGAATCCAGGCAAAGTGTAATAAATATATTAAATGTTTATATCCTCTTATAAACAGAAATTCTAAGCTCTTCCTAAAAACAAATTGTTAATTTATAAACAAGTAGGTTTAGAATTTTCCCTACACAAAAATTGCGGAAGCAAATGATGTCCTCATGGTAATAACCAAATCATGTATATAATAGGGCTGAAAAGTCACCACTTGTGGCTGAACACCCAATCTAAATCTTAATAATTTATTTTAACTCATATTCCAATAAATAGTTATTAAAAAAAATACATATCGTAACACATGCGAAAACCATCAAAACAATTTGCAAGCAGCTTCAACAAGACTGTCCTTTTTAACTTTCTAATGGATTGTTTTGCTTCGACACTTCTCATGAGTTTTTGGCTAATAAACTTATTAACAAAACCAATTTCATTTTGGTTTTCTTTGTGCTGCCCTTCAGTAATGATGGTGATAGACAAATAGAAACAAATTTGCTGATTTTAATAGCAAAATCATTGGTCAATGAGAATTTCGTGATAGATTGAAATATTGCTGGTTTGTGTCCAGGATATTCGGCAACTAAATACATTCTTTAAAAATAAGAGTTTTTTTTAGTAAAGTAAATTCTCAATTTTAACTAATTTCATAGTTATTTGGGGAATTTTGTTGTTAAAATAAACTAATTCAAAAACAGTAATACGAATTAGGCACAGTAATTTCGGTCGAAATTAGCTTTGTGCCTAATTCGAAAATTTGTTCAAACTTTTAAGGGTTACAAAATTATATGAGCAGTTATAACCTAGGATTAAAAGCTAGACAAAAGAACATTGTTTATCACACACAAAGTAAGAAGAAGATTGGAAACCATACTAATTTGATTAAATCCATGAAATGTATGGCGGTGGTCGTTATCGAGGTCTTAGGGTCAGGGTAAGCGTAACCATGCTCCGATTATATTCAACTGGGACCGGGTTGATTAAAATCCCCAAGAACAATAATCGCATCATTACCGTTTGACTGGAACGAAACACGATCGATAGCATCGAGAAGTTAATGCATAATGCCACATTCATAACGCTTTTCCGGAGGGATGTAAACAGCTCCAATGTAGTAGTTCTTACTAGTTCGCAGATTTCGAACATTGCAATGAGGCGAGGCTGGTCAATGGAACAATGCCATCGGAACACGATTTGCTCATTGTACGGTCATCATATCGAGCTAGCACCTACCACCGGATTATAGTTTTTTGCATGTATATACAAACAGTTTTTACTGTAAACTAATGCCAGACATATGTCATAGGTCAAACGCACAAAAACTTCTTCTCACGAGCTCGATCTTTTCTTGCCTAAACACAAAGATCCACTCAGTGTAGTAAGTTGAAATTCTGTAAACGGTTTTAAATCTTAACTAGAGCGAATGAAACTTTTCTATCGAGTAGATAAAACTAGAGATTTAGTAGTTTCGACTCGGTCAAAACTTGAAAATTGCCTTATTGACCGGAACACCGCCACTGTTGGATGAAAGGTACTTAATTTTCCGATAGCGTGCATAAACCCCTTTTTTCGCGCCATAAACTAAATTGTTCCTCCACCGCCATCAGGGCGATACACTATAATTTGGCAATGAAATAACTCACGCATGTGTCACACTTTTCTCGGAAAACTTTTCAACTGTATTTTTTTACTCAACCGTATAAGTTACACTAAGTGCACATTCCATTAGAATTTTTCTTCGTTTTCGTATCATATGCGGCATAGCGAGAAACTTTTCCACTTGCCATAACGCACATGTGATTCTCCGGGGCCTGCAAGGGCTATGTGATAAAAGTCTGCTTTCACAATTTAATCGGTTCACTTTTTACACAGTTTGGTGTTCCGGGTAGCTCCATTTTGGTCCCCGGGAGCAGCAGGGCCGGTACATATGTCAAGCAGCAAAAGTACCAATTGAACCATCAAGGGACGGGGCCGTATTTTGCGTTGGGGCACGTCCAAGATGAAAGAGCAATGATTTCCGATGTGAGTTGAAGTTTTGTTGATGTTAGTTTTTTTTGTTTGCTTTGTTCCTACGGAAGGAAAAGTAATTTTCCTTTTTTTATATCCCATATTGCATGAGATTACATTCCGATCGATTTCGATGATAAGAGTTGGATGAAATTTTATTTTTCTCTTCAAGTGCTTGATATCTTTGTCGAATCACAACATTTTGTATCTTTGTCTAAGGGTTTTAGTTCGTGTAGGTTCGAAATGAGTTAAGGTCAGTTTATCTATCTGCAGGGAAAAAATGGTTGAAAAATTCAGAGGATTTGCCGAGTGTTATCAAAAATAGATCTGAAAAATGAGTGTTTTTGTGATCTTTTACAATTATTACACACTTTCAAACTAAAGCGGATTTTCTTCAGTTCATTGCAAAATTGATCTTATTCTGTGGAAAACACTACATGGTACTTGGACGATGGCCTCAAGAGTACAGTAATGAAATCAATTCAACTTAGAAAATTCTCTCATTATTTTTAGAGATCATTTATGACATTTTACGATTTTTAATTACTTTAATGCGCTTCCCATTTGGCAAATAAGTGACTCTAACTAGGCATTTCGTACATTTAAATATATGCGAAAAGGCGATTTTTGAGTTAAAACTTGAAATTTTTCTCTTCTATTTTGAGTGAAAACTCTTCAAATTTCGACAGCTTCGTCCCATAACTTAAAAATTAGTTGATTGGTGGAAACTCAAATTTTGACTGCGTAAATTGTTTTTGGAATCGGGCGGTATGTCATTCGTTTTTGAGTTATAAATATATAACACATGGGCGGAAAAGTCCCGGGCCTAACAAAGAGAACACGATTTTTTTTGGTTCAAAATTAACTTTATTCATCAACGTAATCTCCATCAAAAGCATGGTTTTTTATTCTCAGGTCACAGCATGCTGTGCGATTGGCTGTCAGCTTTTCGTTTGTTTACTTATTTGTGCGACTGAAATTCTGCGTTTTCAAAATGTCGCGTATTGTTGTCCTGCATCAGAAAATTGTTCGAAAAAATTATTCTACGACGTCTCGACACTTGGGTCGAGACGAACGGTTTGTTGTCAGATACTCAGTTTGGTTTCCGTAGAAATAAAGGGACGAATGATTGCCTTGCATTACTTTCGTCTGACATCCAAATTGCCTTCGCTCAAAAACAACAAATGGCATCTGCATTTTTAGACATTAAAGGAGCATTTGGTTCAGTTTCCATTGATGTTCTTTCAGACAAGCTCCACCAACATGGACTTCCACCGGTTATGAATAATTATTTGCACAACCTTTTGTCAGAGAAGTGCATGTATTTCTCACATGGCAAATTGGCAACAATCAGAATTAGATACATGGTTCTCCCGCAAGGCTCATGCCTCAGTCCGCTCCTGTATAATTTCTATGTAAACGACATTGACAGCTGTCTCGTAACCCCATGTACACTAATGGCGTTTTCGTTTTTAATTTGCACTACACCGGTGCAGTGCTACACTGAAACATGAATAAACGAACAAAAATGATGAAAACATAAACAGTAACCCTTGACTACAATAAACGATTCCATTGCACAGAGCTACACCAAACTTTTGATGAGTGCTACACCAGTGGTATCGGTGCAGAAAAAGTGTAGCACTAATGTAGTGCAATTGGCAAAAACGAACGGTTTCAGTGCAGCTTTCGCTACACCGGTGTAGTGCAATTTAAAAACGAAAACGACATAAGACAATTGGCAGATGATGGCGTGGTTTCAGTTACTGGACCAAAGCTGTTGATCTGCAAAAACCATTGCAAGATACCTTTGATAAACTGTCCGTTTGGGCTGTTCATCTGGGTATCAAATTCTCTGCGGAGAAAACAGAGCTTGTCGTCTTTTCAAGAAAGCATGATCCGCGCAGCTTCAGCTTCCTAAGAATGATTCAACATGTTTTGACTTTCAAATACCTCGGGATGTGGATTGATTCCAAATGCACGTGGGGAGGACACATTAGGTATCTGATAACAAAATGCCAACAAAGAGTAAGTTTTCTTCGAACAATAACAGGATCTTGGTGGGGTGCTCATCCGGAAGATCTAATAAATTTGTATCAGACAACGATACTTTCAGTGATGGAATATGGATGCGTTTGCTTTCGTTCCGCTGCAAACTCTCATATTATCAAATTAGAGCGAATTCAATATCGTTGTTTGCGAATTGCTTTAGGCTGCATGCATTCGACACATACAATGAGTCTTGAAGTTCTGGCGGGAGTTCTTCTATTGAAAGATCGTTTTTGGGAGCTTTCGTCGCGACTGCTAATAAGATGTGAGGTACTGAATCCCCTAGTTATTAATAACTTCGAAAGGCTAGTTGAGCTTCAATCTCAAACAAGATTCATGACAGTATATTTTAACCATATGTCACAGGAAATCAACCCTTCTAGATACATTCCTATCCGTGTCAGCCTCATAAATGTCCCTGACTCAACTCTATTTTTAGACACATCCATGCAGCGCTCGATGGAAATCCCAAAAATATTTTCAAGTAAGTTCAGATCGGCAATGAAAGAGCCGATATTTTAGCCAAACGTGGTGCTGTTGAGGGTGAAATTTATGAGAGACCGATTGCTTTCAACGAATTCTATAGCTCGTCTCGCCAAAGAACACTTGCCCTTCTTGGGATCAGTCATGTCCATCTCCTCTGTGTGACGAAGAGCAAGCAAAATTTCTCCCCTCGCACTGACAACTTCAACGAGAGCTCTTATCTTTCACATTTATACACCACTGCTGTATAAAGTGTGCACGCATCATGAGTGCGTTTTTTTATTTCCTTTTACCTCTTCCACTGAATCGCACCAAAGTGTTAGAGCAGAGGTAATAAATTCGCTGAGGTGGATGCAGATACTTTCACAGAGGTGTACACGCCGGTGAGCACTCTGCTGTATGGTTTGCGTAGAAGAAGCGTGGACACGCAAAATCAGCAAAATAAAACAATTTATCGTAAAATTTTCGGTTTTCCTTGCAAATTTTTCATAGTAAGGCCAGATCTACTCTCTATTAATTGAAGTTCACAGAAGTGTTCGCTCACCATCACGCGCCAGTGGTCACTTGAGTGTATTTAGATGAGAGCGCGTGTGAGCGATTCATGCGAAGAGAATGTGTTTCACTCGCGCCAGCTGCTTTAACCACAAGCACACACTTAAATGCTGTCTATTGGACACTGAGAAGAAGTGCGCTTTCCTCTTTGTGCGATGCTTCGTTTTTTTCATCCTCGGTGTGGACAAGAATCTGACGCCAGCGCGTATCACTCTGGTGAAATGCCATCTCTGCTTGGGATAAAGATGATCTACGTCGGTGGATGTGCTCAATTATTCCTAAAAATCGACTAAGGCATGGTTCAGGGGACTGGATGTGAGTAGGGACTTCATTCGTGTGATGTCCAGACTCATGTCCAATCACTACACGTTAGATGCACATCTCCTTTGAATTGGACTTTCCGAGACTAATCATTGTGCTTGCGGAGAAGGTTATCGGGATATTGATCATGTCGTTTGGACATGCGTGGAGTATCGTGATGTCAGATCTCAACTAATAAATTCTTTGCGTACCCAAGGTAGACTATCCAATGTCCCAGTTCGCGGCATTCTTGCTTGTCGCGACCTTACATACATGAAACTTTTTTATCATTTCATTAAATCCATTGGAGTTCCAATTTAAATTTTATTTTATGTTAGACTGTTTTCTCTTCTATGAGTTCAACCAATAGCCAACTATATGATATTGAATAAAAGTGATGAACAGTGATACAAACAAACCGGAAACAGTTATAAGATCATGTACAAATTAAATGTGTTTTATTTAAGGTAATTTAAAATAGCAGCTCGCTTGATAAAAACAGTGTTTAGATTAACTAATGAATACCAACATACTAATATGGTATTCGAAATGTATTAGGTTTAAAGTACTATGTATTGTGGATGCCACGGCGCAGAAAAACTTATGTATATAAACGTATTTATGAGAAAAAAAATGTCGCGTATTGAAAAGGAAGTGGAAATTTAGGTTCTGGGCACATGGCTAAGTGAGAAGGGATTACTATGCGAAAATTGGTGAAGCGGGAATTTATCATGCCAATGTTAAAACCATCATTAATAAGTTTGGGGAGCACTATTCTTTCGATGAGCTACCAGGAAGAGGCAGAAAACCCGGTTCTTCCAACCCAAAACTGGACCAGGAAGTGGTATCTCTAATCATGAAGGACAAATCAATGTCAATACGTGATTTGGCCAAACAAAGCAGGAACGAGTGTCGGAATGATCCAGCGTATCAAGAGGCAAAATCACCAAAAAAACCTACAAAAAGCAGAAAATTTCGAAACAAAGTGTAGAACTGAAGAAGCAAGCAGTATCAAGGGCCCGGAAATTGTATTCGCGTCTTTCGCAGTGTCCGGATGCATGCGTTCTGATGAACAATAAGACTTATGTAAAGGAGAACTCAAAAACCCTTCCAGGTCCACAATACTTTACTGTCATCGTTGGGGAGGATGTGAGTGATGCGGACAGGTCGGTTCAAGTGGAGAAATTCGATCGAAAGATACTGGTATGGCAAGCAATATGATCCTGTGGTTTGAAGTCAACCAAGAAGCATGTTAAAACATTAAAACACGTAATTGGTTTTGATTCGTTGTTCTGAAAATAACAAAAGTAGCGTCACATTGGCACTGGCATCCACATGAAGGGATGCCATCAACTCAAGCAAAAAGTAAAGAGCCGTTTGAATGCTAATCGAATAACAAGACTAATTGAAAATTTTCGATTCACGAATATCAATGAATGTTCAAATCAAATGTCGAATAATCATATTAGTATCTTCCTTGTGACTGCAATGACTGCCTGTTTCGATGAAATGGGTTTAACGTCCAAAGCAATCAATGCACAAGCTGCTTTTAGATGGAGAAACATATTCTTGAAACTATAGATAGGTTTTCCAGAATAAATGGAATTGAAAACTACCGACATGTGTTGCGTGATGCTAGAATAGTCTCTCTGGCTTGACGATTTAGAGTATAAGACTCGACGTAGCACTGCAAATTCCGCAAATCGGTTGCGAAGTCGAACGTGAAACAGCAGGTCAAGTTCCGTATCGGAATGTGGCTCTCAAACTTTGCTTCTTACAGAATACTCCTGATAATATTATTCAAGATTCAATTCAGTGACAACAAACATTGATTATGAAGCCTTAATCATTGTTCCGGAAAATCAAATTTGCTATCTTGCACAGAGAAACAGGCTCGCCCCATTTCTTCAACATTTCAGACTGAACGCAGCTTAACGATCTACTGTTATGGTATTATTGCCGATTTTTTTTTCACTTCTGGTTCTGCTTCTACTTGACCCGGTTTCTTTCCGCCTCGGATTAACTAGGCCCACCAAGATTGCTCTGAGACCGAGACAGCCAGACGCACGCTTGGCACAGATACATCATATTATCATAATCGGTAGCACAATTGCCTTCTTCGTTTAGCTTTGATGATCCGTGCGTACCGAAGCTGTAAGCCAACAGCCGCCGAAGCATTGCAACTAATTGGCAGATCCCTCCAGTATTCGAGAGACGAGATTCTTTTTCATCATAGTCTCTACATTCCGGTGTTCAATAACGGAGGCGGTCGGCTGCGGCTTTCGGAATTCCGGAATCTGACAATGAATAGCTTATGCCATTGCCATGGGTTTATTTATGCGAGTCTAAGTGATTTATAATGAAGTCACTTGGATTTTTTTTCTCATTCCATGCAATCAACGTTCCAGTCCTGATTGGAATAAAATTATCCAGACTTGATTATGACGTTATTTTCCAATTGTTTTTTTTTTTCGTCAGGATAAACGACATGAACCAATAGGGGCTAATTTCAGTCCGCTCCTCTATAATTTTTACGTAAATGACATTGACAGCTGTCTAGTAACCCCATGTACACTAAGACAATTGGCAGATGATGGCGTGGTTTCAGTTACTGGACCCAAAGCTATTGATCTGCATAAACCATTGCAAGATACCTTAGATAACTTGTCCGATTGGGCTGTTCATCTTGGTATCGAATTCTCTGCGGAGAAAACAGAGTTAGTCGTCTTTTCAAGAAAGCATGATCCCGCGCAGCTTCAGCTCCATATGATGGGAAGAATGATCCAACAGGTTTTAACTTTTAAATACCTCGGGGTGTGGTTCGATTCCAAATGCACGTGGGGAGGACACATTAGGTTTCTGATGACAAAATGCCAACAAAGAGTAAATTTTCTTCGAACAATAACAGGATCTTGGTGGGGTGCTCATCCGGAAGATCTAATAAAATTGTATCAGACAACGATACTTTCAGTGATGGAATATGGATGCGTTTGCTTTCGTTCCGCTGCAAACTCTCATATTATCAAATTAGAGCGAATTCAATATCGTTGTTTGCGAATTGCTTTAGGCTGCATGCATTCGACACATACAATGAGTCTTGAAGTTCTGGCGGGAGTTCTTCTATTGAAAGATCGTTTTTGGGAGCTTTCGTCGCGACTGCTAATAAGATGTGAGGTACTGAATCCCCTAGTTATTAATAACTTCGAAAGGCTAGTTGAGCTTCAATCTCAAACAAGATTCATGACAGTATATTTTAACCATATGTCACAGGAAATCAACCCTTCTAGATATATTCCTATC
Source organism: Malaya genurostris (assembly GCF_030247185.1). Lineage (NCBI taxonomy): Eukaryota > Metazoa > Arthropoda > Insecta > Diptera > Culicidae > Malaya > Malaya genurostris. The sequence goes on along the minus strand of NC_080572.1, from coordinate 233,886,877 downwards.
CGTGTCAGCCTCCTAAATGTCCCTGACTCAACTTTATTTTTCGATACATCCATGCAGCGCGAAGTGCGTGGAATCCCGGATCATCTACGCTCGACGGAAATCCCAAAAATATTTTCAAGTAAGTTCAGGCATATTGACTCTGAGAAAATGTTTTACACGGACGGATCGCGAATTGAAGAAGCGACAGGGTTTGGTATGTTCAACAATAATGTTTCGGCCTCATTTAGGCTTCAAGAACCTGCATCTGTTTATATAGCAGAGCTAGCAGCAGTTCAATATAGTTTGAGTGTAATCGTCACATTAATTCCAAACCATTATTTCCTCTTCACAGATAGTCTGAGTGCAATTGAAGCCATTCGCTCAAACATGACTGGCAAGACTGAACCGTTTTTCTTGGGCAAAATAAAACAGTGCCTGAACGACATATTGAACAATAATTATCTAATCACTATAGTCTGGGTCCCGGCTCATTGCTCCATTCCTGGCAATGAAAGAGCCGATATTTTAGCCAAACGTGGTGCTATTGAGGGTGAAATTTATGAGAGACCAATTGCTTTCAACGAATTCTATAGCTCGTCTCGCCAAAGAACACTTGTCAGCTGGCAAGCTTCTTGGGATAAAGATGATCTGGGTCGGTGGATGCACTCAATTATTCCGAAAATATCGACAAAGGCATGGTTCAGGGGACTGGATGTGAGTAGAGATTTCATTCGTGTGATGTCTAGACTCATGTCCAATCACTACACGTTAGATGCACATCTCCTTCGAATTGGGCTCTCCGAGACTAATCATTGTGCTTGTGGCGAAGGTTATCGAGATATTGATCATGTCGTTTGGACATGCGTGGAGTATCGTGATGTCAGATCTCAACTAATAAATTCTTTGCGTACCCAAGGTAGACTATCCAATATCCCAGTTCGAGACATTCTTGCTTGTCGTGACCTTTCATACATGAAACTTATTTATCATTTCATAAAGAAAACTGGAGTTTCAATTTAATAAAGGCCCCTTTCAAGACTTAGTTCTGATCCCAGCTGCGTCCATGAGTTCAACCAATAGCTAAATTAGAATAAAAATAATGTAATGATACAAACAAACTCGAAACAGTTTATGAAATTATTAACAAAATGTCTGAAAATAACAGCTTATTTTATAATTTATAGAAGTTAATCGTTTGGTTCAAATAATATTTCCGAGTAGATTTCATAATTAATGACGAGTTACCTAAGATGATATTTGAGTAATAAGAGAATATGTTTTAATAAATGCAAAACGTTGTGACTATGTTAGAATTAAATTAGGATAAGAATATTATGTAAAAGTGATGCTACGGCGAAGAAAAACTTATGTAAACTGCCTTAAGAAATAAACGTATTTATGGAGAAAAAAAAAATAGGGGCTAATTAAAATTCTACCTTTTTCAATTCTCTCGTTTTCAGCTGTTCGATTGATTTAATTTGGTACTTACTATGAATGCGTTTTGGGAATTCTTTGTCGGATTTAATTGTTAAACATTAAGGTAGAGTCTCTATTTGCCTTATTCATATAGAAAGGCTATGCAATCACTGTGAAAACCAATTTAAGAACGGAAGCCCGGATTGCCGAGTGGCATATATCATTCGACTCAGTTTGTCGAGATCACAAAATGTCTGTTTGTATCTGACAAATAATATCACTCACTTTTCTCAGAAATGGCTGAGCCATTTTTCTCTAACTCACATTCAAATGACAGGTCTTATGATCCTTTGGCTTGCTATTGAATTTCATCTTTATCTGACTTCTGGTTCCGAAATTATTAATTTATGAGAAAAAGCACACTCGATTTTTTTGGAAATTCCTTGAACCGGTACGCATTCGTTCGTGCTGGTACGGAAGAAGAAAACACCTCCGCCTTTACGAACGAAGCACACAGCATGTTTTGTTCAATTTTGTATAGCGTGTACGAGAGAACGAAACCTTACAACGTTTTCAAATCACAGCCGATGAATTCGGTTTTGATCAAATGATTATTTCTGAACTACTTCGCTACTTCCTAAGTATTAAGGTTAGTAGTAGAGTTAGTTTTAATTACCAGTAATAAGTATGTGACAAAATATCTGTATGGATTATTGTGATCTTTCCCACTCCGTCTCTTCATAATCTCCATTGGAAACTAACTAGATTCGCTCGTCGAAATTGACCCGGTCGTTTCTTTCACTTTTTCTTTGTATTCCAAACCATTTTTGGATCACTAATCAGATCTTCATGCCGATTCTAACACCGTCGTTAGCCCACACTCGTTTATCTAATTGTCATAAAATTTACAACACAGACAAGAATGAAAAATGAATAGAATTCAAAGCAAATTTTATAACTATTTGAGCTTATAGTCCTGGCATTCGAAGGCCGCAAAATCATTTTTACGACTATGACGGTTTCCGAGTTCCGGCTCTGGAAATAAATTGGCAAAAACTCGGATCTTGCATCGATTTCAAATGAAATGTAATGAGAAGGCATCTTTGTACTACTAGCTTGATTAAAACAGGTTTTTTTTTCTGCCCAATTTGCTCGAAGATGGCTGAACCGATTTCTACAAACTTAGACTCGTTTGAAAACTACTATTAAGAATTTGATCAAGTTCGAAGATCAAATGACTGTCAGTTTGGGTTCTGGAGGTATAATAGTATAAGTGACGTACCCAACAAAACGCGCTGTTTTTCCGCCTAATTTTCTCAAAGATAGCTTAACTAGCGATTTCAACAAACTTGACTTTTTTTCCGGATATAGGATGGTATAAGTGACCAAACAATAACAATTTTCTCGTAGATAACCGTTTTCAACAAAGATGGGCTCGGGGTCATTAAACAGGTTTGAAGTTCAAATGGCTGTCACTTACGGTTTCGCTGATATAATGGCATTAGTGACGTAAACGGCATTACCGCTAAATTTTCATGTATGTGGATTCAGACTCGTGCATTACTCAAATCGGACTGTGGATCGATTTCTAAGATTATATGGCTGATCTAAGTTTCGGAGATATAATCGTGTAAGTGACTTAATAAACAAAATATTTTTTTTTTCTATCCGCGAAATTATTTCAGATTGTCATATGATCACGTTCAAATTTAGTAAATTAAACGTTAAACCGGAAGTCGCCATGTTGGATTTCAGAACCACCTCAAACATCGTTTTCCGACATCTACTCATCAATTCTTTTTCGAAAATACCCATATTGCAAAGATTTTCAAGGAATATCGTTAAACCGGAAGTCGCCAGCTTGAATTTTAGGACCACCTCAAACATTGTTTTCCGACATCCAGAGCTGTAAATTGTCAGTCATGTCAAATGACCTTGACAGACTGACTAAAATCATCGTCAACTGTAATCGGTACGATCAAAGTGTCTGTCAAATGAGATACTCGATAGTTCAATGACCAAGTAGAAGTATACTCAGTCAAAAACAGGTGACGCATTTTGTTCTCTCTCTCATTCTCCTATTCCCTGTTGAAGTAAAAAATTCCATGAGAGTACTAACATAAACATAAATTGATAAAGTTAATTGTTCTTTGTAAAAAGTCATCGGATTTCGGAGTTTATTGGTGTACATGAATTTAATTCAATGTTTATGCTGCTTGATTAATATTTAGTCACATCGTAATCAAGCAGTGACAGGAGAAATGAAGATAATATCAATCACATCGGCAATCAATGAGCGTCGTGGTGAGTATAATATCAAGAGAATTTAAGTTATGACAGATCGGCTCTCAGACACTCAATATATGATGACTGGTAGAGCCTGGTTGGCAGCAGTCCAGTGACATAAACTTTCCAATCTTCGTCGTGCAAAGTTGCTCGTTGATAGTGACATCCAGCAGCTCTGCCGACATCTACTCATCAATTCCGTTCCGAAAATACCCATATTGGAAAGGTTTTCGAGGAATATCAATCAACCGGAAGTCGCCATCTTGGATTTCCAAAATACCTCAAACATCATTTTCTGGAATCTACTCTTGAAACCCGTTCCAAAAATACCCATATTGAAGTAGTATCGATGTATGCCAAAACCGCTTTCGATGTATGCCAAAACCTTTTTGCCTTTCTCTATAGAAAGGTATTAGAATTGCTGGAGAAACTGACTTTTGAACGGAGCCTCGAAGACCCATATAACACTATACCATTCGACTCACTTCGACGAGATCGGAAAATGTTCGTGTGTGTGTGCACTTTTCGAAGATATTTATACGCGCTAAATTTTCTCAGAGATGGCTGAACCGATTTGAACAAACTTATGCTCGTTTGAAAGCTACTGTCGGGACATAGATCAAGTTCAAAGATCAAATGGCTGTGACTTTTGGTTCCGTAGATATGATGGTATAAGTGACGTAATCGACAAAACACGTTGATTTTTACCGCTCTTATATATAAGGGTGCCAATATTTTGGGATCACCTCTAATTTCGTAAAGCTCTAGTGCTTAAAAGTTTAAGCACCTCGAAAAATGTCCTCATGCTAAATTTGAGCTAAATCGGACATGTAAGGGGTGCTACCCGGCGGTTAAGGTTTGAAAATTTTCGATCTTGCAAAAGCATCATATGGGGCAGTACATGAAAATTCCAAAATCGAATTTTTTTTTATGCCGAAACACTTAAAACTGCATGAAACGTCGAGATTTAGTGTCATCTCAGAAAAAAATTTTTTGAAAAAATCAACTTTCCGGGTCTTGACATTTTAGATTAGCATCAATGTCAAGCACTAGTTTGGAAAGTAATGCTGACTGTGTGACATAAACACTGAAGCATGCTTTTGTGAACTACTCGAATCAATCTGAATCGTCTGGTGTCAAAATTAGTATCCGAAATTATTTAATGAAAGTATGAAATATATTTTCATGAGACTGTTATGAAAGAAGAGAAAGGCATTATCACACCACTAGGTGGATTAAGAAGGGTTTTACTAAGTAGGTTCGTAAAGAAAGTTTACGTTATTTGGAATTTCGTTCGTAAAAAGAGATACGTAAAAAGAGGTAACGTATAAAAAGTGTTCGTAAACGGAGGTTTGGGTGTACTGCTTTACGAAATTAGAGGTGACCCCAAAATATTGGAACCCTTATATACACGCTCGTTCAACTTTACTCTGAGGTGAGCAATTTGTACTCACTTTTGCTTATTCAGTTGAGATGTCAGAAAGTGAGTAATATTTATTTAGAAAACTGAGTAATTTCTAATCTATTTCTATATTGACAACCAATTTTACTCACCGTACATTGAACGTTGTGCGCGTAAATTGTAGAAATTTTGTCAACGACCGGCTATTTTGTCAACGGCCGTTATTGAAAGGGCTGATTCCGGTCCTTCAAAGGTAAGTTTGAAGTTGTTCTTTTCCGTCGAAGTGAGTTTGAAGTTGTTCGATGAAATATATAAGTATGTTTGATCGTATTTTAATATCACTAGGAATTATCATTAGAACCATATTGTGTCTGTTGATTGATTGTAAATACATAAATAATGTGATAAACATAGATATAAGTTGCTCATAAAAGCTTTTGCTTTCTAGCGCTGAGTAGATGTAGAAACTTTACTCACTATATAGTAGGTCCACTTTTAGTGAAAGTGAGTGAAATTGTACTCACTTTAGAGTAACATTGAACGAGCGTGTATATTAGAGCGGTAAAAAACAACGTATTTTGTCGGTTACGTCGTTTATACCATCAAATCTCCGGAACCTTTTGACCTTTGAACTTGATCAATGACTAAATTGTAGCTTTAAAATCAGCCTAAGCTTGTTAAAATCGGTTTAGCCATCTTTGATGAAATTGCAGGTAAAAAATTATCCCGTTTTTTCGGTTACGTCACTTATACAATCATATCTCTGGAACCAAAAGTCACAGCCATTTCACCTTTGAACTTGATCAATGATCCAAGAGTAGCTTTCAAATGAGCCCAAGCTTGTTAAAATCGGTTCAGCCATCTCTGATAAAATTGCGCATTAAAAATTCGTGCACATACACACACACGCTGACATTTTCCGATCTCGTCGAGCTGAGTCAATTGGTATATAATTCTATGGGTCTCCGAGGCTCCGTTCAAAAGTCGGTTTGTCCAGCAATTCTAATACTTTTCTATAGATAAAAGCAAAAAGTTTGACAAAAGTTATGACTTACGAAAAAAATTCAGATAGAACGGGTTAAATAGGCTAGTACTGTCATTCCTATTGTGTGTACTTTGATTGTTTGTATTACTGATGTATGGCCATTTTCATAGCCTCATTTATAAACACTTTTCTTACGTTATCTCTATTTACGTAATTATTTTTACCAACCAAATCCCAAATTCCGTGAAATTTTTTTCCGGAAACGGAATATTTCGCCACTTTTTCTATTAAATCAAATCATTTTTTAACAAATGAACATATTTGAATGAAACTTTTTCATATTTAAACTTGCTGTATAAAAATAAACGAGCAAATATTTTACATACAACTTTTTAAAACAATTTATTCTTTTCAATGTTTTGAGCCTCCAAAAACCGTAAAAATATTAAAATGTAATAAAACAATGTAGAAACTGAATCAGTTAAAAAATGGGTGGCCAGAAATTATTTTAAAAATTTATAACACAAATTTTCAAATATTTTTTCGATGTTTTTTTTCTGGAAAGTCATTTTAATGATCAAATACAACCAAAAAATCAACACTTGAAAAAAACTTCAAACAGTCTTCATTTTTGGTACGATTTTAAAAATTCTGACCAAGTTGGTTGCTGGTACAGAAACCGACTGTGGCTATACCGAACCCGGCTTCTAGTTCCGGAAGCACCGGAAATAGTGCTGAAAAACAGGAATTTTATTATTTTCACAGAGACGACTTGACTATTTTTACAAAAATATGCTCGAATCAAAGGTTTTATGATCACATCAGTGGCTACTGAATTTTATCCGGAATCGGCTTACGGTTTATGGTTTTTGGTTTATAGTTTTTGGTTTATAGTTTTTGGTTTTTAGTTTTTGGTTTTTGGTTTTTGGTTTTTGGTTTTTGGTTTTTGGTTTTTGGTTTTTGGTTTTTGCCTTCCTCATAGAGAAAGTTTATGCAATTTCTGTATGAACCGACTTTTGAACCGAAGCGCGGAAAGCCGAGTTTCATATACCATTCGACTTAGTTCGCCGAGATCACAAAATGTCTGTGTGCGTATGTGTGTGTATGATGGCTAAACCGATTTTCACAAACTTAGATTCAAATGAAAAGTCTTATGGCCTCATACAATTTTCTTAAATTCCGGAATTACAAGGCAAATTGTGCAAATTTATTAAAAAATGCGCACTCAATTTTTTTTTCTTGGAAATTTCTTAACAGATTTTCTCAAACTAATCTGCAAATGATGGCATTACTTGTCAGTTGTTACTTCAAAAATATTGCCTTTATAGTCATAGATTCGTTTACTTATATATCCTATTCTCTCCTAGCCTAGCTAATTGATTCATACAGTTAGGATCTCTGAGAATCCGGGAGGAGGAGTTGGAACGCGCAGTGTAAATCGGGTTTAACCAATGGGACTTGTTGTCTCGTGTCGGCCATTGTATATTTTGCGGGTAAGAGAGTGATTCTTGATGAGCGTGAGCGGGTGTGATACGGAGAGGAGAGGGCGATAGCATGTTGGGTTATTCTCGTGAGTGTCGGTTTGAATTAGTGTGTGTTCCTGAGTTACTGTTATTCTAGGTCGTGTTGACTGGTATCAATTGTGGGACATGAGGAGCGTGAAGAAGAGGGAAGTGACACAGGCTGTTATGTTTTTGTGTTCTGTTTCATTTCGATGACATAACGATTTGAAACTTGATGCTTCCTTGTTTCTGTAGTCGAATTTTATGACCACGGCGTTTTTCGCTGGGTCATCGGAAAGTGCAAGTGTTGACATTTTAGTTGGCTTCATGTAGGTAATGTTTTTATTTTATGTAGGTTTCTAGGTTTTCGTGGAAGGGTGCTTTTACGGGTTTTTGTTAAGTGCGTGTGGTCTGGGGTGTGTGAAAGGTTTAGTCTTAAATATTCATATTACATGGTCTGGGATGTGTGAGGAGATTTAGTTTTAAAGGCTCATATTACACTAAGAAGCAAATAAAAGGTTTAAAAATTCTTTAAAAAGTCCCCGAAAAGTTGATCCAGATCCGACTTCCGATTCCGGTATTACAGTGTGATCAAGGAAAATTTTCATTTTCATAAGCGATGGCGAAACGAGGTGCACATTTTTATAAAACTTACTGCTAAATTTATCTAGTTGGCAGATCTTGTTAGTTAGTGAATATATAAAACTACTTTGGGACTACTTGTCCTCGGGTTTCGCTTCCGAAAGCACCAATAAAAGTGAAGAAAATCTCCAAAAACGGACCTCATTTCGATTTCTCAGCAACGGTTCAGCCGGTTTTCACGGATCATAATCTAAATTAAAGCTCTCATTGTCCTTAAAAATACTGTACAATTATATCCTGATCCGAATTCCGGTTCCGAAGTTATAGGGCGATGAGTGTCAAAACATTCAAATCGTCATTAAAAATGACGATGCTTAACAAGTACACGACGGTACGTGCGGCTTTACTCCGTTCGCAGCATGCTTTGTTCAATTTCGAATAGCATGCAGGGTTTTCACGTTGAAGTTAATTTTTTTTTTAATTTTATTTCTAATTCATTCATTCTATTGAATTCCACACCAGCATTGAGAGCGACGATGGAAAAGAGGGTAAAATTTTTCTAAATTTTGATCACAACTGTTCCCGGTTCCAGAAGTACCGAAAATAGTGATCAAAAAGTTTAAAACGAGACTCACTCAATTTTCTCAGAGATGATTTGAACGATTTCCACAAACAGGCTCAAACAAAAGTTTCTATAGTCTCATAGGCTGCTGTTTAATTGCATTCGGATCCGACTTCCGGTTCCAGAACTACAGGGTAAAGTGTGTTTAATCATTTAGTGCGACGATGAAAAATATAGAAAAAAATTTATAAACTTGACATAACCGTTTACAAATCGAAAAGTTAGTTTATAACCAAATTAAGTTATTCAAGATTGAAAAAAAAATTCTTCACTGTATCTTCTAGTGATATTTTTGAAAATATAAGTAGGTGGATTAAAAAAGTTTTTTTTTGTTTAAAATGACACTTATCATTTTGTTGTTTAAAACAATCGAGGTTTTTCTACTCGTAGGATTCAATGGACTGAACAACCATGCTAACGAAAAATTAAGTCATCATTCGAATAACGATTTTTGTTCTCGTTAACATTCGATAATACATGATTTTGAATTGGAATTCAAAGCAGAAACGATGATTTGATCACATGTTCTGTTCGTTCAAAAATTGGCTTTCAAGATGTTGACAACGTTCCATTTCGTATAAGAAGAATTCAACAAATCAATGATACCAAATGCCGAACTCGAATTCAATCATAGCGAAATTGAATTCTGGTTGCAATATTCAGTGCCGGCCAGACGTCGGATGTTGGCTACAGAATGTTTCCACCACCGCCACTTCCAAACCCAGCAGCCACCCTACAGTAGTATTCACAGAAGTCACTGGTTTATCTCCGTTATTTATGCTCACGCAATTTGTACTCTTCGATACGTTCCGTTTCCTATGAGCCGAGATTCCTGCTGCTGCTGCTGATGATGATGCTGCTGCTATTGTAAAGTGAATGAGCTTCGGCACGGAACGTTTCGAGTCTGCGAACGGTCGAGTCAAGACGAGCAGGCGGAAACAGTCGTACTGAGTCTTACAGGGAAATATTAGCCAATTTGCTATTTATGTATACGAATTGATGGGAAAACATACTTTCCGCACAATTGCGTAGCAGAAGCTAAATAAAACGAAAAACCGAACAACAACCTGCCGCCGGAAAAGGCAAGGACGCTGGTTGTTTTGGTTTCGAGTAGCTTCTCGGACGCGACGCTCCACAATCCGGAAACAGAGCGTCCAAATAAAGCAGTATATTTTATGGCATTTGAATTTGCTGGTTATTGTTTGAACAATTAAATGTTTGGATGTGGGTTAGGTAGTAGTAGGAGTTTATCGTTCTCAGTTCGATTTCAGGTGACCTCAGCTGGATTAGTTTCGGTTAACCTGGATTTCCTCCTTTCTGAAGCAGAAATATCGATGAGTTTGGCGATTGTTGATTGTTGACATACCATAGTGGAAGCAATTCTGCTTGAAGGTAGAACCTTTTGGGGAAGATCAAATCATAGAAAAACTGTTTGCACAGCAATTTTCAACACAATTCGCCACACTTTTAAGGGATAGTAATAGCAAAGATTTGGTCGGTATAAGCAGAATAAATTTTAGAGTCGATGTCATCAACTAACACTTTAACTGCGAGCACTTGGTATCCTTACTGTTCAATACAGGGGTAGACATATCAGTTAGGGACCGGTCGAAGTAAAAGCATGAATTGAAAATAAAATGTACATTCTCTACATATGTGACCAAACCAGCAACACTTTTTTTAGCACTATTGTCACGTTCTGTTCCAAAAAAATAAAATGAGCGAAAGTTCTTGTTGAGAAAACGCGACAAAATGATTACGGAAATGTTTTTAATGCATTTAATTCCATTGCATCTTAAGATCTTTACAATTTCGTCACTAATGTCACGAGATTCTAAGTCTGACAACTTACTTGAAACTGATACACTGAAGAAGGTGGAAAATAGCACACCGAAAATCTGTATCTGTTATTATCTCGTGACATTAGTGGCGAAATGGTACAGATTATTTTCAATGTCTGGCTTAGCCCCGGTCTCCCCTACTTTTACTAGCCTCGGAGAACCATTATATACCAATTGACTCAGCTCGACGAGATCGGTAAATGTCAGCGTGTGTGTGTATGTGCACGAATTTTTAACGCGCAATTTTATCAGAGATGGCTGAACCGATTTAAACAAGCTTGGGCTCATTTGAAAGCTACTCTTGGATCATTGATCAAGTTCAAAGGTGAAATGGCTGTGACTTTTGGTTCCGGAGATATGATTGTATAAGTGACGTGACCGAAAAAAACGGGATAATTTTTTACCTGCAATTTCATCAAAGATGGCTAAACCGATTTTAACAAGCTTAGGCTGATTTGAAAGCTACGATTTAGTCATTGATCAAGTTCAAAGGTCAAAAGATTCCGGAGATTTGATGGTATAAACGACGTAACCGACAAAATACGTTGTTTTTTACCGCACTAACATACACGCTCGTTCAATGTTACTCTAAAGTGAGTACAATTTCACTCACTTTCACTAAAAGTGGAACTACATGAAAAGTCGAGAAAAACTAAAGTAATTTATTAGCCAATTTGAAGAATTCGCCACTCATCACGTGGTTATTTATTAAAAAAAATCTTGAAACTGATATTTTTACTTTCCGCATTCTATCTCCGGAACCGGAAGTAGGATCTGAATAAATGTCGAAATATTTTTATGGCATCTGAAGATCTCTTAGGTGAATCTAAGAAGGTAAAACTCGTTCGAGTCAAAAAGATAATCTGTTGGCTGTTGACCCATTTAGGGAATAGCTCCTTTCTGCTCCTACGTTACGCAATAGCCATAGAAATTGAATATACAAAGCATTTCGAAGCTGATGTCGGTGTAATGAGTCAAATTCAATTTCCTCCGTTAATCCAATCTGGAGTTACTAATAATTGGATTGCGTGGAGCGAAATTATAAATGCAACAAAATGGTCCGATCCTGCTTGACGACAAACGAAAAAAAAAATGAAAAATTGTCCTTGTTAAACTTCCCGTCAGCGTTCGAGAAATACAATGAACAATGAAAGAAAAGCTAAGTGATAGGATGGCTACAGCTCTTCGTCGGGTCAAGGCGTTAACATCAAAGGGCAAAGGGTTAGTCATCAACAAAGTGAAAGACGATTACATGTAGACTAGTAATATTAGAAGAGAAAGTGTTTTAATGGGTGTTATCAACGATTGCACAAGTTTCCGTAAAAGCATTGGGAATTATCGAAAGAAAGGAAAGGAAACCATCCAATTTATGTTATAGGCTTGAATGAAACCAGAAGACCAGCACCACCATGTCCTCTTGGAACCATTCATCAGAAAGTCAATGTCACCGTTTCATGATCTGTCGGAGACTGGACGATGTTGCAAAATTTGACTAGCTCATTTATCACATAGTTTGAATGTTGGTTGGTTGACGGCCACCATATTACTCATTCTCAATGTCATCTTCTGTACCCTCACGATGTCGGTACAATTCGGACAGCCCCCGGTTGAAGAAAGACATTTAGATTTGCTGCAATTCTGCTAAAATATTCACTTTCCGCGAGCACATCCTCTGTCCATCGTTTTCGTCCCCGCTCCTAGGTTGGTGGTAAAACGGCCTCCATCAACCGTTCAGTAGGGTCGTTGTAGCATGACAGTGATGATACCCGTGTGGCTCAGTTTGTTTCTGGGATTTATCATCCCAGTTTTGTGAGCTATGTTCTTTTCCTCCCCTTCGCCAAGCCAACAAAACATTCCCGTTTTGAGCCGGACCGATTGAGGCAGATAGATCTGCCAACCGCTGTGAATAATAATGAGTCATTTCGAGGAAAAACTGCTCCATAGCTTACAGCTATTTAGTTCGAGGTGAATGGATGCTCTTGCGGTGAGATTTTGAGATTCCAAGTGTGCCTTCATCCGCAGAGTAGAATAAGTATGCAGTGCTCAGTTCCAGTGCCGAGTGGATTGAAAAACTTTGCACTTCACTTTTGTACGGGAATTGGGATTGGTTTTGTCGCAGGCGTTTCAAGTAATTGGAAGGAGGCTTTCTTCGAATGAGTTTTCGCTTTAGGCCAGTGGTGTGAGAGGCAGGAAGGCAGAAGAAGCACTCCAGAATACCGAAAAGGCGAGCGAATGAAAACATCCGATTGAAAACGGGGAACTCCGTTGAGATGTTTCCAACTTCTATAACGTGGAGGTGTAATAAAAATTTTATATTCCTAGTTTCCTCTATTTGAAGGTTAATGATTATCAAAGAATTTAAAGACACGTTAGAATTGTTGATCGCATTGATTCTATGTTAGAAGTAGAAATATTTCACTGCCAATGTCACTGTTCTTTTGATATGGAAATTGTGTGTGAGATTGTTTCGGTTGAATGGTAAGTTATGAGGTTCCTCCTGGAAATTGTTTCAATTGACCGCCATTTTGATTTTTTCTCGGTGCAATTCTTCCATTCTTGTTCCAACTATAACCAATTCGGTACAGAATATGAGCAAATGCATTTGAACTCGATCATTCCTGAATGCGATTTGTCGGATTTGTCTATACCTGATCAGTGCCGAGAAATTTCCTTTAATTTCATTCTAATGAAATCATTGTGAAACTCTTTACACAATTCAATCAGTGCCATCAAAGAGAGAAGGATATCATCGCACCAACTAAAAACCGGCAACAAATAAAATAGACACCATTGCGAGAGCGAATTTCTCTCGATGACCCGTCTGAGCATCACGGGTTAGCACCTCTGGAACAACTTTTACTATTGCCGCGTTTTCTAACTATGTGCATATAACCTTTGTATAAATTGTGTTTATGAAAATGTATGTGATTGCTCCACGCAAGGGTTTTGAAATATTGCAGCCTAGTATGAGAATCATCAAGTCGAATCATTGATTCGATTTTCTGCGATAATTGTCAACCTGCGATTCTCTCTTGGTAAATTCCACACATCACCAATCATTATCTGACTGCAATTATTTTTAAGAGCCGTGAAATACTCAGAGTATGAAGTGGAGCAAAAAAATGTAGAAAACTTCCCTAGCGGTTCATGCATTAAGAGACACGAGTTCTTGTAGCATCTTCTACCGGATTGAAAATGTTGTATACAATATACATAAATATCGAGCAGCTTCTGTCAAATTATCGGGAATCACCAACACTGATTGAAATCGACTATACACAGCCGATCAGTTAACTGTGCTATACTTCATACTAGCGATCCTATAATCAGAGATCAGCGAAGACATTGTTTTGATTCACTATCAGTGGGATGTAATGATACCAAATAGTGAGCCAAATACGACATTTTCACGTATTTGGATATCCCGGTCATAAACCTTAAAGAAATGCGCGTATCGCATTTACCTCGACCTAAGTCCACCGCGCAGGCAGCTAGCAATATATTTCGTGATTGCTTGCCCTGCATAAAGCGGAGGTCGATAACCAAATCTATGACATCACAGCTGTGAACGTTTTTATCAGTCCTTCTCCATTAGCATAACATTCTCTCCCTCTCTATGGTTTTTCCGATTTCTCCCGCTCCAGGTATGTCCGGTAGGAAACAATAAGTTACGGTAAGAATAATTGTACGGCTAGAGATAAGTAGAAATGAAAATACACGATGATTATTGAAAAACCAGTCAACCACTCTAGTTCTTAATCCGAAACTACTACAAATTGCAACCAATGTACAACAAGGTGCATCTACAGAAATTAGCAACGAAAAGAAGACGGAAATCGACAACAATACCATCGCTGCGGCAATGGATGACGAGACGAACCACGAACGAAGTGACCCTCAATCCTCGCAGGAGGGAAAGGGTGACAACGAGATCCAACATAAAAAAAAATTATTTAAAAAATCGGCTCAATCGGCCACGTATACACGCAAATTGGCTTGAATAAAAATATCTTTAAAAAAATAAACTTTTTGGATTTTCCCACTTTTCCAGTGATTCAGTAGATTTTGCAGGATCGTGTTCACGGACTTCGAAAAATTGGATTTCAGAAGAACGCGTTAAAGTTTTTTTTTCTTAAAAAGTAAGCAGAAAAATATTTCTGGTATTTTGACAGTTTTGTTCCGATTGATTTGAAATTTTGACACAATATTTTTGAAATGTTAAACTACATGAAAAATGTAAAAACAACGATTTTCCGAAACTATTTATCACATAACTCCCGAACCGGAAGATCGACCGGGGTAAAATTCAATTGTAACATATGGGAACAAGCGACAATTCATTTGAATCTAAGTTTGTGATAATCGGTCCAGCCGTTGTTGACGAGAAAAATAAAGGGAGAAACTCACGAATACAATTGGATTGATTGTTTCGCCCTTTAAAATATTTTCAATGTTTTTGACAGCGAGTATGATCATAAAAATAGCTTATAAAATATTCCTACATCGAAAAAATTGCTGAAATTTAAACGACATGGAGTTTAGAATTTACACCACTTCAATCGCAGAATTGAATGGAAATCAGCATCATAAAAAACTATCATGTGAATTGATTTCTAAGGAATTGTAATACTTAAACAATTCGGGCATACTACCTTAATCAAAAAGTTCCCCGAATCACCACCATGTGACGCTCTCAGTCATTCGATTAGCTGCGTTTCACCACCCGAGATGAGATTATGCAAAAATCGCAGATGGATCTGATGGCCATACTGAAAACTGAATATGAAAAAAAATGTTTCGAGGATTGGAACGCTGGCATAAATGTGTTGCAGTCGATGGGGAGTATCGATTTTGATGAATAATCTTGTATTTTTAATTTTCTGATTAAATTCCGGGAACATTTTGGTCAAGGTAGTATTAGAGAAATTCACGAATTAACCCTAATATTTTATTCTGCGTTTGCATTTAGGGTTTGTATATACTAAGGAGTGTATCGATAAGTAGTTAGTAACATTCAAACTCTGAAATGGCTTAATTTTTTGCAGCGTGTTTTGCGGTGACATGTTTGTTTACATATCAATAATAGCTGCGTGATCGATTGGTTTCGGTACGGTTTATCGTTTCAATGATGAGTCGAATTGATCCGAAAACGCGAAAGAAAATTCGTCACACTTGGTGCTCAGAAAGTGGTGTCACGTTCAACGAAATTGCAAAACGGGTGAAAGTGCACCACACCAGTGTCAAAAATACTATCGAGAAGTTCGGTAAGACCCTTTCCATGAAGGATTTGCCCGATCCGGTAGGAAAACGGGTCCTAGCCAGCCCGGCCGGGACTTGAAAGTGGTTGAGTACATCAGGAAAAACCCATCGGTGTCGACGCGGGATTTGTCCAAGCAGTTCAACACCAGCATCGGGATGATTCAACGGATCAACGTTCGGAACTCCCTGAAAACGTACAAGAAACAGAAGGTGCCGAAAAAGTCCCTGGTACAGCAAGTTCAGGCCAAAACAAGAGCGCGAAAACTGTATGGCCGGATTCTACAGAATAAAGACGGATGCATCCTGATCGACGATGAAACCTACGCCAAGAAAGACTCTCGAGTGCTGCCTGGGCCGCAATATTATACGAAATCGGTATACCAGGACCTGGACGACGCTGACACAACGGTGGCGATGGAAAAGTTTTTAACAGAAGTTGTTGGTCTGGCAAGCAATTTGTACCTGTGGTTTGCGGTCGTCGATTTTCTTCACGAAGGGCACAATTACGCCAAGGTGTACGAGGAAGAATGTTTGTAGAAGATAATGCTGCCACTGTACATAAAGCATAAGACTCCTCCTCTCTTCTGGCCGAATTTGGCTTCAGCCCACTACACCAACTCCGTTCTACAGTGGTTGTCAAGAAATAATGTACAATTCGTAGAAAAGAACATCAACCCACCGAACTGCTCGAGTCTTCGGCCAATTGAAAGGTATTGGGCAATATTCAAGCGGCACTTTCGGAAGGAAGGTACAGCGTCCCAAAACATGCAGGAGTTAAAATAAACTGGACAGCTACCACCAGGAAAGTCACAAAAGCAACTGTGCAGAATTTAATGAAGAATGTCAAGTCCAAAGTGGGAGCGTTTCACAGAAACTAGGATTTTCTTCAATATAACCAGTGAAATGCATAAAAATGTAATTTTTCTGCAATATATCGAAAGCTGATGTCAAATTATGTTTTTTTTTCGCTTTTTTATTAAATAATCAATGTTGCTAACTACTTTTCGATACACTACTTATCACATTCTGCTAAGACTCAACGAAAGCTAGTGAGTTCTACAAATATTGAAAAAAATATTTGGTGTTCATTTATATGAACATGGATTTTTGAATCAATAATACTCAATAATTTTTCTTTCTCTTTCCCTCAGCATCTTATAGCTAAAGCAGTGTGTCTTATTAAATGTATTGATAATAAAAAAAATCTCTTTCTAGTTTGCATAAAATTTCAATAAACTGAGTCGAATGGTACATAACACTAGGGGACTCTGGGGTTTCGATGAAAAGTCGATTTTTTCCAGCATCTATGTTTTCTATAGAGAATGTTCAAACCCATTGAATTTATGCTCACAATATTTATAACAATACTTCGGCCAGTAGTAGTGTATCAAGTGATCGGAAATACGTGAGTTAATCCAAATTGAAAAGAACAATACAAATTCAGAAACCCATGAAATGGCTGTGCCCATTGCTAACGGGTTAAGATGTTCTGCCTTATGATCATAAAAACCTACCATTCCCATGATTAAGTAAGTAATCATAACCAGATATTTCCATCGCACGAACAACAGGTATACGGTTCCACCCTAGCTTCTGGCCAATCGCGCTCATTTCCCGTTGAAAAGTAACACACATTAATAGCTACTAAAACTAGACAGCTCCCTTGGTGCGACACCCACAGAAAATGAAACAAAAGCTCAATCTTCCAGAGCCATGCATTTGCTTCGTTTTGCACGCCGTTTTACCTGACGCGCTGCCCTATCGTACCATAAACTTTATAGCTTCAATTTCCTTATTATGTAACCGGCAGACACCTTCCCCTGGAATGGCCATTATCAGTGCTGTGGTGCAGGCGATATCGACCCACACACACACACACTCCCACCCAGAACGTCGTAGGACGTGTTGGCACGTACTTGCACCCACAGGACGACGATTGTGCTTACTAAGAGTGACGATACTCACCTAACTAGCAATTGGAACTGCCAACCAGTGTTGCGGTATAAAGAGACCTGGGCTGCAACATGCCCGACCGGGTGGGTAAAGAATTCAATATTCCGGCCAAAGGGAGGAACCACCCACGTCCTAGCGTACCATCACACGGATCCCGTTCGGTTACGGTGGCTCCAGGAAAAAGGGGACTGTAATCGCGATAAGGTCTCTTACCGCTAGTGATGTTGATAAGCGATTATAAATTGATAGATTTTATCGTCGTTGCTAAGTGTAACAGGTTACTTCGGGGTGCAGCAGCAAAAGTCACCACGGATGATGAGACACCGGTGGAATGAAAATTTTGGTTTGGTTTATCAAATTACAGCATTCCGTTCGGAGAAAGGTAAACGTATGTTGCTTACATTAACACATAAATGTCCTTCGTAGAAAATTCGGACTCAATAAAATCAACTGTCTTTCGGATTTTCTTGTAAACATTATCTGCCAAAGACTCTACTTTCTCATTCCATTTTACTTTCTCGTTTGATAATTACGGTATCATAAATAATCTTCCATTCTAACTTTTTACACATTATTATGACACTAACCATCATCTTTCGATCTGTGCTTGTGATTATTTGTTAAAACTATAGCATCCTACTAATTGAAAGAACCTGGAAGTAAAGAACAGCTGTCTGTGACAGATAGGACCATTTGTAATGTTTATTGAGATTCTATTGTTGACCCGGAATTATACTTATTCAAAAACAAAAGTTTTCGTAGGTGCTTCACTTAAGGTGATTAATAACAGATGCCAAGTTGATTATTCGATAACTTTTGATTACTTAGAGCAGTCAACTGTGAAAAGATGTTTTATACTGACGGATCAAACATCAACAAGTCCACAGGCTTCGGTATCTTTAATAAAAACATCACCGCTTCTTACAAACTCAGTGATCCGGCTTCAGTTTACGTCGCAGAATTAGCTGCTATTCAGTACACCCTCGAGATCATTGAAACCTTGCCCAAAGACCATTACCTCATTGTCACGGACAGTCTAAGCTCAATAGAAGCTCTCCGGGCAATGAAGCCAGGAAAGTATCCCCCTTATTTCCTGGGGAAAATACGGGAACATTTGAGAACTTTATCTGAACTGTCTTATTTAATATAGTTAGTATGGGTCCCTTCACATTGTTCCATTCCGGGCAATGAAAAGGCAGACTCATTGGCTAAAGTGGGCGCATTGGAAGGTGATATTTATGAAAGACCAATCTGCTTCAATGAATTTTTCAGTATCTCTCGTCAGAAAACTCTCGAAAGTTGGCAAACTTCATGGACGAATGACGAACTGGGACGATGGCTACACTCCATTATCCCTAAGGTATCGACGAAACCTTGGTTCAAGGGGATGAACGTGACTCGTGATTTCATTCGCGTTATGTCACGGCTCATGTCAAATCACTATACATTCAACGCACATCTCCGGCGTATCGGGATCGTGGAGAACGGGCTCTGCACCTGTGGCGACGGTTATCAGGACATCGAGCATGTCGTGTGGTCGTGCGTAGAGTATCGCGACGCCAGGTCGAAGCTACTGGAATCCCTCAGGGCCCGAGGTAGACCGCCTGAGGTTCCGGTTCGGGATGTGTTGGCGAGTCGGGATAGTTCATATATGCTTCTCATATATCATTACCTTAAACACATTGATATACAAGTGTAATGTCTTATTCCTCGCTCAGAAAGTATAATCTCCACCTACAGGTTCGACACTAACATCCGCTCGATTCTCTCGATCCCCGTCCCTGTCCACCATCTTCATTGGAACTAACAAGATCTTTTTTTGTTACTAACTTTTTCGTTCCCCCTCCCCTGTCTCTTCACCATCTCGATGGCAACTAATTAGATCTCTGTCGTTTTCAGACATTTTGTTCCCACATCCCTTTTTACCCCGTTTCCACAATATTTACTTTCTTTTTATTTCTCTTCCGTAACATCACCATCACCGCCCACGGAAGACCGCTCCAGTCGAAAACCCAGCATGCGGGCCACCCGCCGGGCTTTCGTAGCCTGGGGGTGTTTCCCGCGGACCCACACGGACCGAAGGATGCGGCCAGCGCTAAATATTTACCAACGCCATCCGGAAGACTCGTGCGATATTGAATTCATCGACCACTGCCGATCGCCAGCTGAACGCTGGATTCTCGAGAAGCTAAGATCACATATTCTAATGATACTATTCTAGTTTTAAGTTAGTCGTAAATTAAGATTAGAAAATAACCTTGGCATTTTAGAGCTTAAGCAGTGTGCCTAAAAATATATTGTAATATTGAATAAAAAAAAAACTTTTGATTACAGAATATTTTTAATCGACTTATCCAGATTTGGATTTTGAAGCATCGTTAATGAACCAATCAAGCAAAACGTCTGCTGTCAACTTCTTCCTTGGCACGATAAAATGTGAGACACAGAGAATTGCAAGCAGAGATGCCAGATATTTTTATAGAAAATCTGTATTGTTTTGTATAAAAAATCTGTATTAATCTGTATTCACTAATAAAATGAAATTCTTACCACAAAATAATGCCAAAAGATGTTATCGGGTCGGGTCATACAGCTCTCACTTTGACGGTAAAGTTTCATGATGCCATTACTTCCTTGAATATCAGTTCAAATTGGTTTCAAACTAAAATATAAAAGGTTTTCACAACAGATTTCCATATTAATTTGTGATTTGTCCATTGATTGATTGACTTTTATCTCGCCACTGGAATCAAATACTAAAAGATAGATCAGACAGAAAAGTTTAATTTTCTCTTTCTTACTTTTTGTGAGATCTGTATAAATCTGTATTAAATTGAGGAAATCTGTATAAAATCTGTACTCTGTATTAAATCTGTATGAGCATGTAAAAATCTGTATAATTCAGATAAATCTGTAAAAATGGCATCTCTGATTGCAAGATGTCAATTCAATGTAAAGCTAATGGAATGTTTTGAACTGTTGCCAAAATTACGGATGAGATGTCGTCACTCTGGTTATAGGCACTTTAGCATCGGCAATACGCCTCGTCGTATAGCAGCCAAGTTGGCAGCACGGTTTTTGATAATATGGCTCGGGGTAGTGAATTCAGAATTTTGTTTGGCCACCTTTAACAGCCAACACAGCTGCTAAACGACGCGGAATATCTGGAGAATTTCCCGACTAGTCAAGAACGGAGATTTTTTTTCTTTTCTGAATGGGTTGTTCACCGTTTCAAAGAGTGACATGGTGCACCGCAATTTTTAAACCATTCTCTCATCGTTTGAAAGTAACAGCCATATTTTAGGGAAATATCAATTTTTCAGCATAGGTCTAACAATATGGCCAGGAACTGTATGCGTCGGTTAATAAGTCCGAGGTCTCCGAATAACATATCGTAACTGAATTATTTCTATTTTTGATACTTGTTAGAAAATTTTGATATTTTAACAACTTACGAGACCAACACTTGCTACGAAAACAACATTTTGTTATAAACTTGTTACGATTTGTTGATCGGGTCTGAAAAACAGATGGCGTCACCTTGTAATAATCTCGTTCAATAGATGATGTCATGTGTCAAACTAGAGATGTCTTCTGGAAGAATGTCATGACATCTGGCTGACGATACTTTTGAAAAATTTGAAACAAAGAAGAAACACTGTAAACTTGGAGTAGGTAATGCCAGAGACATAACCGCAAGATTGACGTAGGACTGCGCTCGAGATGGATATAGATCTTAATTGATTTGATACCGTTTGATCGTTTAAGATTCTGTACTGCTGAAAAGGACTGTTTGGTTTCAAAAGTTTTCGTTTGTATTGTAGGAAGTAGGGCGGCAGTTTAAGACAGTTTTCTAAATAAGTTCTTTACGTTACTTTGGGTCCTGAAAATAACCGTTAGTGGCTTTGGAGTCCTGGAAATTACTATTTGTCATTTAGGGGTTAGCCAAATTTTGTGCTAGGGCACATAACCGTTTTTATTATGTTTAAGTTTCGTCTTTGACTCATCAGCTAACCCCTAAATGACCAAACCTGCATCGGCCAGAAATAGTCGAAAACACGTTTTCGTTCGGCACGTCAGAAAAGACATTGCACTCCGTTGCAAAACAAAAAGTGTTCTGTAAGTAGCAGAAACTTTACGTCTGCTTAGCGGTTCAAATTGAACTGCCGAGTTTAGCACTAAGCAGTTCAATTTGAACTGCTCTGCTCTGATGAGTCAAAGACGAAACGTAAACATAATAATCACTATTTGGTTACGGATAATTACGTTTGTATTCCAGGAAGTAGAGTGCCATTCCAAGTCATTTGTAAGTTTGAACCTTGACCTAGAAGAAATCATTAGGGTAAAGTGTTATAATATGTCCCCCTTAAGAAAACATTGAAATATTTCCAAGTGTACTAATATACGGCTGAGGAACATAATCTTCAATAACTCCAATAGAAAAGATAAGAATTGATTGATATAAACACATTTTCCAAAACGACCACATTCTTAGTTTTTTCGCTTGCCTCAGACGTAATGCCCCAGCAGCCGTAAAATATGTCTCACAACAAATCAGTGGCATGACACACAACAAAAGTCATTTTATCCCACAACAATGATGCATTATGGTTCTTGAAATGTCCATAAAGTGACTGTTTTGAGATGATCAGTTTGTCAAAAAATGGCGGATAAAACTCTTATTTAGTCGAAGCAAAACCTTACATCGAAAAGCTGCCAAATGAAATTTTCAGTTTTTTCATACTTTCCAGCAAACGACACCAAACTTGCACAGCAAAAATATCCTACGAAACGAGTGTGTTGGGGATCAAACTTTGGTTCAGAAAAGCCTTGAATGTTTAAAAAAGGAAGGGGGGCACTTTGACTAGCAGGGCGGCTTTATAAGACTTTCCCCTACATAAATATAATCGTCACATAAGTCGTACAACCCTTCATATGTTTCAATATTTCATACATCTTAATATTTGAATTAAACAAAACTGATGTATGGGAATCATTTCCGGCTTGCAGCAAAGCCAAATTGTGGAATTCTCTACGATATTAATCATTGTTCGGAACATTTTTCTCGAAGGCGATACAGTCAAATGCTTATACGATGAAGGCGATACAGTCAAATGTTGTTTATTTGCGCCAATCAAATTATTCTAGATTTGCAATAAAATGGTTATTTTTAATTTCGATTTGCAAAAAAGTAATCTTAATAGTTCTTTAGATAACGTTTAGAGCCATTAGAACAGATGATTTTGTATAATGTACCCCATCGTTGTCCACTTTTTGTTTTCTTTTTCTCCAATGCAAACGACCAGCAGCTGGATGACGCAATCGCTCTTGTTTGAAGCGAAATTCACGCTGCGACGTCCAACAACAAATATGCTCACATAAGAAGAAGTTGTTGTTTGAGAAGCAAAATAATCACCTAAATTTGCCGATTTGGTATTGAAGAAAACTTGAACATTTTCTTCGAATACCACTTATCATGTATTGGACTCTTTGTTTGCTAACCTGAGCAACCATTTTGCTCCATCATCTGTTCAACTCTGTTGCATTCCGAGCTACTTTCATCAACTTCTGTTTACGATTGCCCAATATTTTTGAATTGGGATGAATTTAGGACAGCTTTCCAAATCAGGCCAAAACCACTGTCCCGTTATTAACTTTCATGTAAGCGAAGAATACGCTTTTTCTACATCCAAATAATGTCTCGTTTGTGACGAAAAGTTTTTGTCCGCAGCTGTAAATATCTGGCCAAATCATAAGCTATTTTTTGTGAATTTATTGACTAAAACTCTGTTCTCGTCGATTTAACCATTTTCAAAGACCTCGCAATTTTTTAATATGACCACGTGGAAGTGGGTGTTCAAAAATCATTTTGAACTTTTTTGAAACAAGATTAACCGTGTAGAAAGGTTCCGTACTGAAAGAGGAAATATTTCCTCTTTTGCTCAGTTATCTGAGTAATACTTTAATTTGAATGTTTTGCATGTTTGTAGTTTCACTTTAGACTAATCAGCAATCTAAACATTTTCTTTATATTTCTTAACTGGGTCAAAAAATCTTACGTAAAATATTTTTACCTGTAGTTTTTTTTGTTGTGAACCAATGCGTCCATGCAGGCTGTTTCAAGGATGTTGTAAAATGCACGCTTAGGACATCGTTAGTATTAACATTCTATGGGGCACTTTCTCACAGTTCAACAGTTCAAAACTTGGTCGGTCATATCGACGACGAGCTGTCATACTATCATATGAAAAGTAAAAAAAATGTTGAGAAATCATTAAACTTCAATAATGTTCAGTTTAGAATTGAAAGGTGTATCCATTTCTCATGGCACTTCGCTAACTCTTTCCAATAAGTTACAAGAAAACCGTTACAAAGATTGGTATAACGTGAAAATTGTAAAGCTTTAGGTAATTTCCTTACTGTTATTTTTTTGTACATCCCCTCTTTGATTCATCAGTGCACAACAGCCCATGCTGAACTGCCACAACACTCAGCAGCTCTATATAAACCGCTAAGTAGACGTAAACATGACTCTACTTGAAAATCAGAGCAAAGAAGAAACAAATACTAATAGTTATTTATTTGATTTTGGAAGAAACACTTCAAGTGATGGTTGTCAAAAAATGTGTGTCTAGCTTGCTATTGAATTTCATTCTGATCCGACTTCCGGTTCCGGAGATACAGGGTGATATCATAAATCAAATAAACATAGATTTCCCAGTGTAATAGTAATGTAGTTGAGCAACCCGTGACACCAAAAGCACCGTCTGGTGTAGAATTTGTGCGTAAATGCTCCTAAAATGCATGCAAAAAGTTGCCTGCGCATTTAACACAACCACAGTAGCTAATGAAAAAAAGTACACCCGTTTGTCACTAGAGGTGCTGTTAGTGTCACCGTACAGTGATAGATCTATGTTTATTTGATTTATGGTGATATGCACAAAAAATGTCTTTTGGTCCCATAGCTTGCTATTGAATTTCATTTGGATCTGACTTCTGGTTCCGTAGTTTCAGGGTAATATGTGAAAGTTATGGAAAAAATGTGCACTCAATTTTATCGGAAATGGCTTAACTAAGATTCAAATGAAACATCTTAGAGTTCTTTAAAAATTTCATCCGGGTGCGAATTCTGGCTTCGGAACTAGAGCGCGATAGGTGGAAATTTTCAATTTCATGAGTATTTTTTCGCGAACGATGGTAAAAACATGCACAAATCCAATAAAACTGACAAATAATTTCTTCTCATTTGCAGAACTTATTACTTCGCGATATATAAACGTAATTTGGCTTACAAACCGCCATATAAAATGACAAAACCGGTACGCATCGGTACATGCTGCAACGGAAGAAGAAAACGCCCTTACAAACGATGCACACAGCTTGCTTTGTTAAATTCAATAGGGGAGAGTGTTCGGTGACCGGCACTCTTTTATTTTTAGCTCCAATACTTGTGAACTTCTGACTAAGTGCACATTATGCGGACATATATACATTAAAGGAAATCTAAAGTCCCAAGCTAACACCTGATTGAGAAATAAAGTTTGAGAAAACTTTATTATCAATTTAGTAAAGTGATATATTTTGGCTATTTCAAAAAAGGTGTTAGGTTAACGGCACCCCAAGAAAATTCGCAAAAAATGGAAAAATATAAGTAAATACTGCAATTATTCAAAGAAAAAATGGAATTAATTCTTTTCGGAGGCGTTTTGGACAAAAGTCTTCATTGTCTGATGGTGACTCCGCATTGGTCCTCTTGGCCGATGATGGTAGTGCCTTTGGTGTTGATTTGGCCGGTCTTCCACGTTTTTTCTTAGTCGGAATATCTGCTGTATGAGCAGGTAGATGTTTGGCCAAACTCGTGAAACGACAATTTTTTACGATTCGTCGAAAAAATGGGGTGCCAGTAACCGAAATCGGTAGACATTTTCAAAATCAATTTCACCTCATAAACATTCAATCCACTCACCTTTTCGATTGATGCTCTTCAATTTATGAGACTATAAACATAGCCAGAAAAAACTGTTGAGTTGATTTTCATGCAATTGAAATATGTTTTAAGCACAGCAAAAAGTACAAGCGTCTGTTTGCTTTGGTATTCGGCATAGAAAGAACGTGCTGCTATTACACACACATGACATTTGTCGGAATGGCGCTATCTGCTTTCTGTCAAAAGTTACGGTTGGGTGCCGGCAACCGAACACCTTCCCCTACACGCTATAAAGAAAACGAAAACCAACACCGAAGTTGATCACTTTACTCACTTTCCTCAGATATGGCGGGACCGATTTTCACAAGCTTTGCCTCAAATTAATGGTCTTTTGGTCCCATAGCTTTAGAAATTCACTTGGAAATAACTTTCCGGATTCGGAATTACATTGTGGAGAGTGTTGAAAATGTTATGTCGTCACTTAAAGTGAAAAAGGGAAAAATTCTCTTCAACTAGGTCCAGAACTGTTCCAATTTGTAGGTGATATTTGTTGCTGGCCAAGCGAACCAACTTCGGCTATTCCGGTTCTCAGAATCCGGTTTCAGAAGTATTGAAAATAGTGATCAAAAATATTTTTCTTCAAGAAGATCAAATCGATATTCTCAAACTTATAGATTCAAAGGAAAAGTGTTACGGTTTTGCTCGAAATCTTTGAATTTGTTATAGATAATACTTTCGGTTCCTAGACTGAAGGGTGTTTTGATTGGTAGATTTTTGCTAGATTACGTTCGAACAAACTTTCCTGTTTTTATCCGATAAACAGCAAAATTTATGATGGTACGAGTAATATGTGAAAGGAACCACCACTAGGTTGATTAAAACAGGTTTTTAAGTTGATACAGTTAAAGCTTGCTTCATTTAGAGGTGGAACAAACTTTTGCTCATTTTGTGGCGCTCCTGGTGGACGGATTTGGAAGCTCTTGGCGCCCACGTGTCGGGAATTTTGTCAGCTTCACGTATGATTTTTGACATTTCGAAAATCGACTGTACTTTGTAAACAATCAACATGGAAGCCGAAAGAAGGAAAAAAAATTGTGCATAGTTATTTGGAAAATCCATTGTGGTCTGCATCTAGGCTAGCTAAACAGCTGAAATTGCCCAGAAATACCGTATGGCGCTTTATCAAACGGTATAAGAAAACATTGACGACGATTCGGAAGCCTCAAGCCGATCGTCGGAGTCGAACTGACGACCGGAAATTGCGTGGTAAGATTTTGAAGACGATTAAGAGGAATCCTAATCTGTCGGACCGTGATTTGGTTAGAAAATTCGGTGCTGCCCATAGTACCGTGAGGAGAACTCGACTCCGGGAAGGAATCAAGTCGTATCGAGCTAGCAAACAGCCAAAACGGACCATGAAACAGAATAGTGTGGTCAAAATTCGTGCTCGGAAACTATATGACCAAGTGCTGACCAATTTCGACGGGTGTCTTCTGATGGACGATGAAACCTATGTCAAGGCTGACTTCGGGCAAATCCCTGGTCAAAAATTTGACTTGGCCCTATTGAGAAATACTGGGCAATCATGAAGAGGAGACTCAAGGCAAAGGGAAAGGTTGTCAAATACATCAATCAGATGACGACCTGGTGGAATAAGATAGCTAAAACGATGGATGAAGAAGGTGTGCGCCGCCTACTGAGCCGTGTTACAGGAAAAATTCGAGAATTCCTTCAAAACCGTGACGAATAGTTTTATCTGTATTTTTTCTTAAAAGTATGAAAAAAACGCTACATTTGTATAAAAAAAGATCTTGAATACAATAATAAATAACTGAAATACAGGCAATTGTCTTTGTTCCAATTCTATTTGAAGCCAGCTTTAGTACTTGATATTCTTATGTTTCAGTACTTTCAAAACCCCGTTAAAATATCCAAAGTTCCATAAATTTTGTTTTCAACATCGGTTTTATAAATGCATCAATGATTTCACAACAAATTTGATGAATTAAATCGACTGCAGAAAAAATCAGATTTTATTAAATTATCAATGATTTATTCCTTTCAATCACATGCACATAGGCACAATAAATCAACTGATTGCAACTGGAACAGTCAGTTCATTCAAATGAAAGTTCAATATTTGGTTTGGTTTGTCCGGGAACTAGTCCAGCGAACTGCAACAACTTGCTCCGTGACCGGTTGAAATGATTCCGTGACTAGCCTACCGTTTGCCGGAGCTGATTTTGTTGGTATTGTGCCAGCAATTCACCGGCTGCATTCTGCCATCATTTGCACTTTCCGATCCAATATTGGGTAAGACGTAAATCATGCACTTTCCGCTGATTCGTTCAGAAGCGGTCTCCACTGCCGTATTATGAAGTTGGTTTTTGACTATAATTATCAAACGAAACGTGAATGCTAGTCGGTCATGCGGTCAACTACTAGTTATGTAGCACGTTTTTGACAATTTCAACGAGTCTAATTCACTTTGACAGTGCATTAGAGAATGTGGTTGGAATTTTGCGATGATTTACGGGGTGACATTTTCCTATTGGAGTGTTTTTGAAAGACTATTTTCATCACTATCACACATAACATCACTGACGCTACGAGCAAACATTCAAACCAACCAACAAAATAGAAATAAACTTACAGCAGTAAAACTGGAAGCAAAAGTGTTGGTTACCCTAAAGTTCAACTTTAGTATCGAAGCTGGAAGACACCATAGCTGACAGCACCATAATGACAGACATATCTTCGAAACATCTACTCGCCTACTCTGAATTTGCATACGTTGTGCAGTAACTCACCAAGCCCATTTCATGCCTAATTGTCTCACATTTCCGGTTGTCGACCGTTTGGAAGTTCAGACTGCTTCAAGTAGTAGACTAACAGAATTATAATCCCGTCTACGGGACCCGGAAAAGATGCTTTTAATGGGAGACATGGGTCCAATGTAGGATGCTATCTGACTGTTCACAATCCGCTGGCCCTCTCCCATCTACGAGGTTGCACAGTAGTAGAGACTATAGAGGGAAGGTAGACAAATAATCAAATTTACAATCTGTCTCTTGAGTTGAATTATTGCTCTCTGGGAATGTGACCTAGTCCCGGATACTGTTGAAAGTGCTGTCGGGAACACACCGGCACCGTTAGAAGCTATAGCGCTATAGTGACGAAAGTAGCAGCTGTAGAGAAAGTACTTCAAGTGAAAAGTTTTTAACTGGGTTTTAAACGTCAGATTCCAAATTGGAAAATGTGGTCTCGGGATTTCGTTATCAATAACAAAGTGCTTCACTGCGGAACGGAGAGTAATGAAAAGTCGTTGTGTCTTTGTGGTCATCACTGGGTTGTAACCCAAATGAATTCGTCAGCTAAACTCGTTCGAAATCTATTCGGCAGATGTGTCCGTCTGGTGATTTATCGAATGATTGTGATCCAGATCCTTTGAATCTGGAAAAAACTGCGATCTAATTTGCTATTGTCTTTTCTCCCGTTTGTCATTTGCAGGCACCACCGGAGCGAAGCAGCAAGTCGTTGCGTATACCGAGAAGTCACAGGATAAGCATGAGTCGCGTCACATTCAGCTGGTGCGTGAGTACGGTTTTCATCCTCGGTCCAAGGTACAGGTCGAGGATGGAGCGGTGCTGCCCCGCAAGTTCGAACCCTTTCCGGATGACATGTACGGTCGGCCGCTAGAGGAAATCGATAACTTCATCTATGAAGAGGTAAGTGGCAGCACGGGATGGGTAGTTGATATATTTATTTTTTTTATTTTTAGGGTGGTCATTGTGTAGCATCGAAATAAATGAAACAGTAAGGCTATTGTACCTTTAGTCATCTCATTAGTAGAGTCGCCATGTTACTTTATCGATTACTCGACTTTCAATCAACGAATTGTAATAAAATCGGATGGGAAATCTTTGCTTTAACTCTACGGAATAATGCAGCATGAAAAATAAATGAAAAAATTGTACGATACTGCTTTATAGTAACACGAAAACTCGAAGCAAATGCATCTATTTTCATCTTGCTCTGAAAGTCAATCTATCGAAGAGAGATGACTACTGGAGCTGAGATGACTGAGGGTACCGTTAGGATTTGAAAAAAAAGTTATCTCTTATGTTTAAAAAACATCAAAAAGTACGATTTATTTAATTTTATTATTTACGCTATTACTTACGTTTCGTCTGCGACTCGTCAGTGCAGAGCAGTTCAAATTGAACGGTTTACTTTTAGCCAAACCCCTAAATAACCAAATTTTAGTTGGTTTGACGTAAAGCCGCCATAACAAAGTTCAGTTTTGCAATGTCTGAATGAAAACATATATTGAAAAAAAAAAAACAAATTAATGAGAAACTCACAGAAAAGAGTATTTTTGGAGAAAGATACGCTCAGAGGCAGAACTCGAACATGCAAGTTGGACTATAGGAACATCCTTTTGAGCCTAAGTTTGTGAAAATCGATTAAGACATCTCTAAGAAAAATGCGTGAGTTCCGTTTTGCAGTTTTTGGCTACTATTTCCGGAATCGGGAACAATGTACCGGTATAGCCGAAGTCGGTTCATTTAGTAAGTAACTAATATAGTCTACAAATTCAATCAGTTTTGAATTTTAACCATTTTTGCATTGTAGTTCTAAATGATGGTGTACAATTTCAAACACACTTTACCATATACCTCCGGAATCGGAAAAATGATCAAGCCATCACTAAGAAAAATTAGTGACATAATTTAACACATACAAACAGACATTATTCAGATATGTCGAATGATATAGGGCACAATTTTTACTAGTCTATTTTTCAAGGGATTCTATAACCTTTCTATATGAGGAATGCAAAAAAATGCGTAACTTTGGATATCAGCGAAAAAAATCATGTTACATAGGAAATCCTCGCATGTCTCCATAAAACAACGTAAAATTTTTTCTTTTCCTTCTAAAATCCGTGTGATGCAAAAACTTCGAAGTAACCTCGGAAATTCGCGTGAAAAACCGCATAGTCTCCGAAATAGGTAAAAAACGCATAAAAACTGCATAGCTTCAGAAATCCACGTAATGGAACCGTATTGTCGAAAATCCGCGTGATAAAATAAACGCAAAACTTCTGAAATTCGCAAAAAACGCAAATTCTGCGTTACAAATCGCATAGCTTCCGAAATCCGTGTAACTTCGGGTATCTATGTAAAAACCGCATAGCATAAGGAATCCACGTAAATAAATGTTTGGGAATCCTAGTGAAAAAAACGATTAACATCAGAAATTGGTATAAAAAACACCGAGTAATTTGGAGAACCCGTGTTAAAAAAAAATCAAGTAACTTCGCAAATCCGCGTAAAAAAACACGTTACTTCGGAAACACGCGTGAAAACATCGGAAGTCCGCGCTAAAAATCGCACAGCTTCCAAAACCCAAAAAAACGCATATCCCCGCAAAAACCGCATAGCTTCAGAAATCCACGTTAAAACTATATCTTGGGAAATCTGCGCGAAAAATAGCGTAATTTCTGAAATTGGCTAAAAACACCGCGTTAGGAAAGCGTCCAAAAAACCGAAAGTAAAATGATCTCAGCGTAACCAGGTAGACACTCGCATACAATCTTATGTTTACTATTATTATCATTTAGCAGGATAATGCATCTATTCACATCTCGGAGAATCGTTGTTTTAGTTGCCATACTAAATATTAACTATTGATCGTCGTCGAAACTTCCTTTTAAAATTCATCGCCACACTGAAAATTAACCATTCGCAGAACGAATGTTTAACCAATTTCCATTCCTTTTATCTACTTTCACTTCCAAATTCGAACTAATGTTAGATCTAAATGATCAATTTATTGAAAAATATAAAAAATATACTCTTATCTATAAAACAAAAAAAAACATTAAGTGTTATTGTATTCATAAAATACATAGAAAAACTTGAGGTCGGCTAAACGAATTTTTACCAGTGTAGCGTAAGAGGAATTTGATCAGTAAAATACCTATAATGCGTTGAAGAGGCACATTGTTTCGTCTGAGTGCGATTACTCAGAATTGTTACACCCTGAATTTTAATTTCTAAACTAAAGTATTCGTTCCATTGTGGAGCTCTTTCTTGATTTTTGAAGTTTTAACCTTAAGATAATTCGACTCTTCGGGCCAGAAAAACTTTCTGACCCTATATGCGGGGTTGGGAATTGATCCCAAACGGGCTGGGTGAAAGGCATCGACTTTCTCATCACACAATTCCCGTCCCGTAATTCTGGAATATTTTTTTCGACCAATGAGAGCTGTTGCACTTAATCCATTTTCATAAAATAAGATTCGAATGAAGGATATTATACTCTCATATGTTGCAATTGAATTTTATCCGAATCCGAATCCCGCTTCCGGAGCTACGTGATGATAAATTAACAATTATTAAAATCGTTCTGACGTGCTATGTACAAGAATGAACAATGACCATGAGCATGAATAGGAGAAAAGAAGACAAATCTGTTTGAGTTTTCCGTTTATTTTGTTGACATAAACATTTCACCGTTTGCTGTTTGCATGTACAGGGTCCGCCATCTAACTTTTTTTTTTTTAACTAGCGGTTATTTCGACATTGATAACCTTAATGTCACTTCTGATTTGACAGAAACTTAGTTTTATTCTTCCGCTGAACGAAAATGATTCTTTATACGCTTGAGGAATGCGTGAAAATAGTGCAGTTTTACTTTGAAAATCATGGTAATGTTGCGGAATGTGTGCCAAAAAATCATCTTCTCGGATAAGGCACATTTTCATCTCGGCGGGTATGTTAATAAGTAAAATTGTCGCATCTGGGGGACGGAAAACCCGCACGCTATCATGGAGAAGCTAATGCATCCTCAGAGAGTGACGGTTTGGTGCGGATTTTGGTCTGGTGGCATCATTGGGCCATTTTTCTTCGAAAATGAGGCAGGAGCCGCCGTCACGGTCAATGGCGAGCGCTATTGCGCCATGATTAGCGATTGGTTCTTCCTGTTACTTGAAGAGGGAGACTTGGACACCATTTGGTTCCAACAAGACGGCGTCGAAAATGTACTAAAAAACTGAACCGACCGTATGGCGTATTGCAAGGCCAGTCGAGGCAGCCATTTGAATGAAATTATATTCCACAATTAACCGGAAGGATTGTACTTTAATATGAAAAAAATAATTCTGAAATCGGATGAACCGTTTGTGTTTCATTGCATATTAAAAAAAAACATGGCGAACCTGTATTTATATTCGCGACATGTAGGCTCCGTTCTCTCTGACATTTTGTACTGCGGCAAATCGAAATTCGATATTTCAGAAACTCAAAATTATGTATTTATTTTCCGATGTGAAATCTGTAGTACATTTTAATAAAAAATACAGTGCAAAACAAAACACAGTATATTTTAGAGTAAAACTCAGTGCACAGTATTTGGGACGAAAATACTGTAAAATATTAAAAATATTTATATCATATATTTTAAGCGCTCACTGCAAAAGTTTTTGAGTCTCATTTGAAAACTAGTCTCATTTAAAAAAAGTAATGAAGGCTACAACCGGGAAAGCATGTAAAATCTGCCCATAAAGAGAACTCATATCGTTATACCATATTTGAAAAAGCTCAGACTGGATACAATTTTCTTAAAATTTCAACCCTTTAACGAGCACATTGACGATGTTAAGGTTGCATGTTGCATTCAAAAATTTAAGTAATTTAAAATATATGTTTTCCCACTTCCGACTTTGGTACCACTCTGGGTGCGTCTCCGTTGATGCTCTTTTAGAAAAAAAAAACTACAAAGATCAGCCCCATGGGGTTGTTCGAGCCATTGATGTGGAACAAGGAAACCAAAATTTCTAATGATCTACAATCAAACAGTTCAATCAATCGTTACACTATTGAATCCGCAATTACACGAGAGTCTGCTTAGATTGATCTTGATTAGGAACCAACACCGAACATTGTTTGTTTTATAGCCGACGAAATTACACCAATATCCCAAATGTATGCAATTATATCTTTGTACATACTTGCGATTTCGATACTTGAGCTTCTCTTCGCCAAGCTTGTGTTCAAGTTTTGTATGCAAGCAGTTTTTTTATAGCGTTAAGTTTCTCTACCATTCTGCGATTTCGGTTGAAGTGATAAACTTTTTTTCATTATCAATCGAGTTCATCTTATGTAAATTAGAAATGAATCTTAAGCACTCCAAATTTGTCAATTTCTCAGGCGAAACGACATAACATGGAATTTCATCCGAGCTTGTATGACAAAAGATCAGAGCATACCAATTAAAGCTTCGAATCGTTTTTTGGCACTTTTTGTCTTGCTGTCTAGTAACAACCTACCTCTAGCATGCTACGCGTAGGATTGAAACGCTAGCTATAATTTTGCTTCTATTTATAGATTCGCTTGCTTCCAACAGCTTCGCTTTTACATCTATTGACCAATCAGAGCGATGCTTTCCCTTTGATATATCGCTTACTTCTTCAAAACCGTCGTCTAAATCCAATATGCCGGAGATTTTTAGCAGACAAAATAGGACACTACTTGCTACTAATCAAAATTTCAATCATTTATAATTGAAAATACGTGGTTTGATACATTCAAATCGAATCTTAGAAATATTTCCAATGAAATAATGAAATAGTATTAATAATTGATACAAAATACACTGAGCTGTAAGTGTTTAAAACCTGACCACATTTCTACGTGTATTTTTTTTTTCAGTTTCTGATTTGCACCCCTATATAGATAATAAAGATGTTTTCCACATCAAAAACGCATAGTTCATAACTACTAGAACTAAAAACCATGCGTTTCCTTCTAGTAGCGCTTCAATGCAAACGCACGGTTGATTGTTAATTTTCTCAAAAAACTTCTAATGTTGTGGTCGCGTTCCAAATTATTTATTTATAACAAAAACTCCAGAGTACCAATGACGGAAGTGTGAAAAATTATGTTCCAAAATTTGTATGTATTTTCAACGCAAGAAATAGGTCTCCAAAAATATTGGAAAAAATGTAGATAATACCTCAAACATCCCCGTTTTATTTTTTAAATTTTGCGGTGGGCAACTGCCAAAAATGAATCGAAATTATTGAAAAATTGTCTTCAATCGACCTCGACGCATATGGAAATTATTTATCGAGTGGTCCGCTCACAGCAAATACGGGAAAGTGCTGACAATTTTTAGAACCGAATTTTCGAAAAAATGACGCAGTCCGACGGAAGAATACAATCAGGAACTAGTAATAATGTAAGTATTCATAAATTCTCAAAATCTATTTCACTATCCAACCAGAATGTGTTTGAAATTTTGCTATATTGCCAAAATTTCAATCGCATGAAAAGCGTTAGAAGCGAAGAAGTTTTTGGAAGTCAATTTAATGTATTAGGAAGCAAACTTGTAGAAAAACGTTAGCTTGTACGGGATTTAGGCATAGTCTCAGACTCCAAGCTCAATTTTGTGGAACACTACAACACAATAATCAATAAGGCAAATAGTATGCTGGGCTTTATTAAGCGCTTCAGTAATAACTTCCAGGACCAATATATAATCAAATTATCATATAGTACATATGTCAGACCTATTTTGGAAGATTGCAGCCTAGTATGGAATCCATATAACTAGTATTACTTACGAAGAACGCATTGAATTGATCCAGAAATAATTTCTTTTATATGCACTTCGTAAATTAAACTGGGCAGCATTTCCTATACCATCATATGAAGCACGCTGGATACGTTTCAATAAACAAACACTCAAAGAACGTCGTAATCTTTCAATGCTTTATTTTATTAATGATATTATTTCTCAACGCGTACAATTATCTTCACTACTATCGCAATTAAATTTTTATGTACCTGGACGTCAATTTCGAACAAGAAAATTATTTTTAGAAAAATACAATAGAACAAATTATGCTAAAATAGTCCAGTCAATCGAATAATGCGTTACTATAATCAGTTTTGTAATCATCTTGACCTGACTATGTCAAACAATCAAATCAAAACTCAACTTTATCGTTGAAACAATGTCAAATCGGTCAAATTTCACAAATAAATTATTTATGACGAAACACAAGTGTCAAAACATTATGATTCGAATTGTTACTTTATATTGAACCACGGTTTAGTATGATATTCTCCAGTTATCCTGTTCCACAAATATTCATCGGCTTTCTGGTCAGCTATTGGATTAATGAGTCAAGACCTCTGGCAGCCTTTAGACATTTCCACATGCCAATGGAAAGCAAACAGTATTATCGCAATCGATTGCTCATATTCGAGTTGTCGCTCGGTAATTAACATTTCATTAGCATGCCGAGAGCAACCGACGAGTGACGAGTTGAAACTTTGTCGAACCTCGAACTATTCGAATCCTCCGAAGCGGAACGTAATGTTTCATCATTTGTAATTTATGCGCTTCACGGAGGACGTTTCAATTTCAAGAACCGGTTATCCTACACCGGGCGGAAGCAAATCCCGCGCCATGCACCGAAATAACGAAGGATGAAATTAAGCGAATAACTCTCGTCGTTGGTCATGACCCACAGTGACTTGGTTTCTGCCGGGCGAAAAAAAAACACACTGGCATTGGCACATGTCCTCGTGTTTGCCGTCCGTGGACGCTAGACTAGTGCAGTGCCGTATGTTAACAGAAAATTTGCAAACAGATGAAAAGCGGCATAAGTTGGGCTTTAATTTTGCCCATAAATATACAAAGAATTAATATTTGCTCGGCCCATTTGTGGGCTTTTCCAGCGTGGGCTGAATGGTGGTGCCACATTGTGTTGACGTTGGAAGCCCCCGTTGCGGAAGCATCCTCAGAGCTTGGATGATTCCACATTCAGCAAAATTCGTTCT
Organism: Malaya genurostris; assembly: GCF_030247185.1. Lineage (NCBI taxonomy): Eukaryota > Metazoa > Arthropoda > Insecta > Diptera > Culicidae > Malaya > Malaya genurostris. The sequence goes on along the minus strand of NC_080572.1, from coordinate 233,850,267 downwards.
CGGGTCTAGGGAATCCGTGTAGCACCTCCCAACTCACAGCAGGTCCTATTGCACTGCATAGTCACTGGCAATGATGTGCGAGAATACGACGGGATATACTATCAGTGCTTCCGAAGGTTTTCCCTTGGCAGCCAAGCGGGCAAACAAGCGCGTTTGCAAACCGTGTCTGTTGTCGGTTGGGTGTATGCGAGTATGTACATATCTGTGGCCAGAACGCGGACGGACCGAACAATGATGGCCAGCTGTTGCATATTTCGTTGACAGTTTGTTTGGAGTAGGTGGAAAAAATATGAAACGAAAAAATTGCAATCGTGCTCGGAATAGTATTCGAGCAAGAGTAATTATGAAAAGTATGGTTTGCGATCAAGTTTTTTCAAACGGGTGGGAAGAACCGTCGACTCGGTTAGTTGGCTGATGTTTTCAGTGATTGAGAGCGGCACGGTGACATTCACCACAGTTCTAAATTTAACTTTCCAAACTGATAAGACCAGAGTTTGTGTTGTGCCACGATGTCATGATGAAAATGGGTTATTTGACCGACCACCATTGTTCTAATAATTATATTCTCACGATATGTGACAATGTAGTATTTTGTTGATAATTTCGAATACAACACAAATATTGCTTCATTTGAAATATTTCTTTCAACCAGCAGATTAGGGTTTTCCATCGTTTTCAATCCATTTATTCATTTCAGGAATAGAGATGAGCCCCTCTGACTATAACTCCTTACCACATTGGATGAGAAACGATAGAATATCCATCAATTTTAGCTCTCCATACACAAATTCAACCATATATGGAGAACCAAAAACCCGGATACGTAGTTGAAGTTTCGTAATCGCATTCACACAAATCACACGAATAATATTCAGCAAGCTAGAATAGCAAGCTAGAATGTTAGTCGAGTTTCCATTGTTCAGATAGCACTCGGACTAGAATACTGTAACTAATGAGTGATACTTGGAAAAATAGCATTTTGACATTTTCATATTCAAATCTGCTCATCACCCCATACATTTCCAATAATACATGCGACATGCAAACACTAGATTCGACCGTGAATCATTCAAACTAAGTGCCTCTTTAAAGTTGGCTGACTATCAGAATAAATCTAAAATCGTTTATCAAAAGTTCGCTGCCGAAGTGCCGATTGTAAAGTTCTGTCCAGTTAGAATCCGGAATCACTTATAGTGTTGCAGCGGCACAGAAAGTGACCGCTGCAAGAATTCTTTCACAGTGGTTTGTGAAGTCGAGAGGAGAAAAAAAATCTGCATACAAATTTGATAATCCAACTTGGTCCGCAATAAATAATGATAATCAAATCGCACAAAAATACGCTGCTGCTCGCAGTACCGGTCGAAGAACTCGTTTGCGAGCAGCATATCGTTCTTATCCAGCCAGCAAGTAACCAAACCGAACGTTGAAGCAAAGTTTCGTCACCAAAACTCGAGTTCGGAAATTGTTCTAGCAAGTTTTGACGAAGTACCAAGGATGCCTGCTCATCGACGATGAAATGTCAAAATGGATTTCGGAAAGCTTCCAGGCCAAAAGTTATACATGGGGACGACACGAGGAGAAGATGTTTCTGCGCAGTTTAAGTTTACTTTTATGGACAGATTTGTCCAAAACTAATGATTTGGCAAGGAATATGCATCTGCGGGACAAAAACCAAAGTGTTCGTGACGAATAAGACGATGAACTCGAAGCTGTACAAGGAAGAATACCTGAAAAACCGCGTACTACCTTCCATTGAAGCCCATAAAGGTCCCGTGAAGTTTTGGATAGATTCTGGTGCCAAAAAAGCTGAATTTCATTCAAAAACAGCGTCGTGTTGATGTGGCCAAAGAGATGATTTCTAACGCAGATAGTGACCCCACATTCATCGAATGCATCATAACTGGTGATGAAGTGTGGATCTATGAATATAACGTCGAAACCGCACAACAATCGACCGAATGGCGCTTCGAAGGCGAGCCGTTGTTCTAAATTCTCATCCATTATAAAAATCGCCACACGAAAATTGTTCAACCTCTTTGTATAGACGCCAAACAAAAACTAATCGTACGATATGCGTCAATATTTGACATAATCTGTTTAAAAGTGTTGCCAACGTTGAGAGAATAAAAGTTTACCGATTGGACAAGCGCGGGAATTTTAAATGAAAACTCCAGTTCTTTTTTGATCATAAGGTAATAACTTTCCTTTGAATCCAAATTCGTGAAAATCGATCGATACTAGTTCCATTTGGGAGTTATGGACCTCTATAATTTTAGATTTTTACATCGTGATTCAAACGAGCTACGACAAAAAAGTTTTCTGCGGCCTAATACATATATTCAAGTTAACATGATTTGATATGAATGAAACATTAATTTCTATAGCTTTTTATCTCTATGTGTGATATTGTTTGAAACATGGCAGATTTCAAAAAGTGATTCAGCGTTATATGAACGGCTGATAAGTGCCCCCTTCAAGTAGTTTTGAATACGAAAACCGAATTAATATTCTGTGTATGCCAACACCAGAACTTTCCAGAGCAGAAATCTTTTAAAGTAATTTTTAGTGTAAAAACCGGGCAAAAACTTTGAATGGGATAACCGGAAAAATCTCAGCCGGTACTTTCAGAGCAAATGTGTTGATTTTTGCATGGAAACTTTCTACGTGTTTCCCTCGGCTGCGGGATTCATTCCACATATTGAATGTTATGTATTTCATCTAACAGATTCAAAGTCGTCAAAGATCTGTATTTAAATTATGTATGACCACGCAAACAATTTTAAATAAATTTTAAGGTGGTGTTGAGCAAGATCGCACCAGGATTCTCAAGAAGTAGATAAAAACGTTTTAGAATGATTGAATAGTTACAGATACTTTCCCCCGCTTTTGCAAACTTAATTATTAACAATTGTGCCGTACGCCAAGGAAAGTAATTCAACAAGTCTCATAGAACAGTCGGTGTTGAACAGTCGTTCGCACCGCACGCGTATAGCTCTTGGCTCCTGGAAATTTTATCTGGCTACCTAGAGTTTCATTGATTCAAGGCTACCTGAATCACTAACAGTCTTTTTAAAGACTAAAAATTAGTCAGCCTTTCTCAAGGCTATACAAAGAGTGATATTAGAGTGACTAAGTGATACAAAGAGTGATATTAGAGTGACTAAGTGATACAAAGAGTGATGTTAGAATGATTAAGAAATTAATCAGCCTTTTCTAAGGCTAGCTATTTAAAGAACTACTATTCAAACTTCAAAATTCAAAATTCCATTCATTTCAAAAATGCCTGCATCCAACCGGAAAGGCAACAAGCCTAAGGCTAAAAATAATTCAATACGGAATAAATCACAAACCGTTATTCAACATTTTTCTAATAACATTCACGATCTTAAAGAATCTGAATGTAAAAATAAAAGACAACGGACGGATTTCCCTTCCGCTGATCCTATGCCGTCTAACAATATTTACGAGATTCTTCCTGAATCCGATTGTAGCGACATAGAAGAAAATTCTTCAGAAATTCCCAAAATGGACGCTTGTCGTTCTGAGAAGAAACAACAATCTATGCCACCAGTGACGGTGATGATTTCCGACTTCAAAGCTTTCCGGATTGAGGTTTCTACTTTTCTCCCGGAAGTAAAAGTCTTATTTCAAATCGGACGAAGAGGAGAATGTCGAGTCTTGGTTGATGGATTGGAAGATTACGAACGTCTTATTCGATATTTGTCCGAGAAACTTCATAAATTTTATTCATATGATATAAAATCAGACAGACCCTTCAAGGCTGTCTTGAAAGGCTTATCAAATGATCAAAGTATTGATGAAATTAAAAGTGATTTAGAAGAATTGCTTGGTTTTGCCCCTTCCCAAGTAATACTTATGAAAAAAAGAGCGAATGGTACTTCTAAACCACGCTCTGGAATTTCCCATGAACTTTACCTAATACACTTCAATCGAAGTGATGTAAATAATTTGACAACTTTAGAAAAAGTACGTTACATTTCCCACATTAAAATTCATTGGGAACATTATAAACGACATAATCGTATTGCAAACTTAACGCAATGTCGTCGTTGCCAAGGCTTCGGCCATGGAACCAAAAATTGTCATATGGATATACGGTGTTTGAATTGTGGTAAATCGCATTCGAATAACGTTTGTCCAATGAATGAAACCACTGATAAATTTTCGTGTTCAAATTACGATGGAAATCATAAATCCAATTATTTGAAATGTCCTGTCAGGGAAAAAATTTTAAACGCTCGTTCGATTAGACAACAAGTCAAATAAACGACCTTAAATTTACAGAACATACCTGAAAATCAAAAAACCGTTACAAATGCCACGCCTAATTCTTCTAAGGCACTTATTTCTTCGAATTTAAAACAAAATACAGGTACGCCTTCCAATTCGTCTTCTATCGAAAACAATGTATTGACAGGTAGATCGACCTCGTCATCATCTTCTTCTAATGTCAGTTATGCTAGTATAACAGGTAGAAATATTCCACTTAATTCTTCTAATGTAAATAATCAAAACACAGGACCGCCTTGCAGTTCATCTTCTAACGAAAACAATTTATTAATAGGTAAATCGGCCAAATAATCTTCTTCTAATGGCAGTCTACCTACAAAGATTCCTTCAATGCCATTCGCTTCTTTAAATGAAGTTGATTTAGGCGATATAACTGAAAATAAAATGATTTACCTACAAAATCAACTTTTTCAAATGATCGTCCGAATGAATTCGACTTCATCACTTTTTGAAGCATTTCAAATCGGATGGCAATTTGCAAAAAATATTATAATGAATTTAAAATTTAACAGTGATGTTAAATAATTATTTGAATATTTTAAATTGGAATGCTCGATCTTTGGAATCGAGTGAAGATGAATTTTATAATATTCTCAAAGTTCACAAAATTTAGTTCACAATGCCATTGTGAAAGAAACTTTTCTTAAGCCAAATGTCAAATTGAAAAGCAATCCACATTATGTGGTTCATCGATCTGACAGGATTACTTGAATGGGTGGTGGAGTAGCCATTTTTGTCCAACGGCAAATTAAACATCGAATTTTACCTTCTTTTAATACTTAAGTTATTGAAAGCTTGGGAATCGAAGTTGAAACCATTCATGGAATTTATTTCATCGCTGGAGCATATTTGCCATTCCAGTGCACCGGCGAACAATTAAATTTCTTTAAAGGCGATTTGCAAAAACTCACAAGATATCGACCGAAATTAATCGTAATAGGGGACTTAAATGCTAAGCATGTCCAGTGGAATTGTAGGCAAAATAACAGTAATGGTAAAATACTTCATAATCAACTCTCAACTGGTTACTTCACAGTTCTTCATCCCAGTAATCCGACTTGCTTCTCTTCCGTGAAAAACCCGTCTACAATTGATCTGGTTCTAACAGATCAAAGTCACATTTGCAGTGAACCGATTACACATGCTCACTTTGACTCAGATCATCTTCCCGTAACATTCAGACTTTCCAACGAAGCTTTAATTAATCCAATTAGTTCTATATTCAACTATCATAGAGCTAATTCGTTGGATTACAGATCTTACATTGAAAATCATGTGGATCATGAAACTATTTTAGAAAATTCTGCGGACATCGACACAGCAATTGATAATTTGAATCATTACATTATCGAAGCTAGAAATCTTTCAGTTTCCAAAACTCAAACTAAATTAAATTCTCCTATCATCGATGACAATCTTCATCTGCTCATTCGGTTGAAGAATGTTCGTCGACGACAATATCAACGTTCTCGTGATCCTGCTATGAAAAACATAGTTAAGGATTTACAAAAAGAAATTAAACGTAGATTTACTCTTTCGCGAATTGAAAACTTCGCTAAAGAAGTTGAACAAATTAAACCATATTCTAAACCTTTCTGGAAACTTTCTAAGGTTCTTGAGAAACCTCAGAAACCAATTCCTGCTCTCAAGGAAGGAAATCAAATACTTCTTACAAATGGCGAAAAAGCTCAAAAACTTGCTCAGCAGTTCGAGAGTGTACACAATTTTAATTTGAACGTTGTGAGTCCTATTGAAAATGAAGTCTCACTGAAATATGGGCATATTTCAACCCAAGTGTTATCACACGATGACATTATTGAGACGAATTTTGATTAAACTAAATCAATTATTAAGAAACTTAAGAACATGAAGGCTCCTGGTAATGATGGAATTTTTAATATTCTTATTAAAAATCTTCCCGATGTTGCCTTGAGACTCTTGGTTAAAATTTTCAACAAGTGTTTTTCATTAGCTTACTTCCCAAAAAGATGGAAAAACGCTAAAGTAATTCCTATCCTCAAACCTGATAAAAACCCAGCAGAAACATCAAGTTATCGTTCAATTAGCTTACTTTCTTCTATCAGTAAACTTTTTTAAAAAATATCTTGTTGAGAATGATGTCTCATATAAATGAGAATTCAATTTTTTTACCAGAGCAGTTTGGATTTCGTCATGAACATTCAACTACTCATCAACTTGTAAGAGTCACGAACATGATAAAAGCAAATAAATCTTCTGGGTTTTCCACTGGAGTTGCTCTTTTAGACATAGAAAAAGCTTTCGACAGTGTTTGGCACAAAGGTTTAATAGCAAAAATATCTGATTTCCAGTTTCCTATGTGTTTGATCAAAATGATTCAAAATTATTTAACTGATCGTACTCTTCAGGTTAGCTATCAGAATTGTAAATCTGAATTGCTACCCGCACGAGCCGGTGTTCCGCAGGGTTCGAGCGTAGCTCCAATCTTGTATAACATTTTCACTTCTGATCTTCCAAATCTACCCGTTGGTTGTCAGAAATCGCTATTCTGTGACGACACAAGTCTGTTAGCCACAGGCAGAAATCTAAGAGTGATCTGCAGTCGCCTACAAAGAAGTTTAAATATTTTCAGTGATTATCTGTCAAAATGGAAAATTAAACCTAATGCAGCAAAAACGCAATTAATTATTTTTCCTCATAAGCCAAGAGCTTCTTTTCTTAAACCAAACAATAATCACTTTCTCAAATTGAATGGCTTGGAATTGACATGGTCTGATCAAGCAAAATAGTTAGGTTTAACGTATGACAAAAAACTCACTTTCAAGGATCACATTGCAGGAATCCAGGCAAAGTGTAATAAATATATTAAATGTTTATATACTCTTATAAACAGAAATTCTAAGCTCTGTCTAAAAAAACAAATTGTTAATTTATAAACAAATTTTCAGACCAGCCATGCTTTATGCAGTACCAATTTGGGCAAGTTGTTGTTCCACCAGGAAGAAAACGCTTCAAAGGATTCAGAATAAAATTCTGAAAATGATGTTGAAGCGTCCTCCCTGGTTTAGTACAAATGAGTTACACAGACTCACAAATATAGAACCATTAGATGTAATGTCACATAATATTATAAGCAAATTCCGACAAAAATCGATGCAATCTTCAACTGAATCGATTCGCTCTCTGTATTAGTTAGTAAGTTAGTATATAAGTTCCTTTTCCCCATTACACAATACAAGTAGGTTTAGAATTTTCCCTACACAAACTTATAAAACCGATACACTGAAGAAGGATGTAAATAACATTCCAAAATACGCGTATCTGTATTGTAACGTTTGTTATGCTTCATTAAAGTATAGTGACTTTGTGAAAGTGTAATAACGTGACAGTGAAATAGTGGAATTAAATGGTACAGAAAAAGTGAAACTGTTGACAAATATGTTATCTCAGAATTGCGGAACCAAATGATGTCCTTATGGTAACAACCAAATCATGTATATATAATAGGGCTGAAAAGTCACCACTTGTAGCTGAACACCCAATTTAAATCTTAATAATTTAATTTTAACTCATATTCCAATAAATAGTTATTAAAAAAAAAAAAAAAGATGCAAGATTGGAAAAGTTGAAAAGTTAAAGTCTCATAGAACACAACTTCCAAAATATGTAGGGTTTTTTATTCTTACAAAATTGTATAAACGTTATATTGTAATCGGGGACTTATCGGAGAGTTAATTATTACCATTGCGATGCTTATTCTCATGTGACTGGAGCACTCGAACCTCGTTCTACGCTTCCTCGTTCTAGGCTTCGTTGTCTTCTGAGAATAAGAACAAATTTGTCTCAGCGCAATAAAAACAGCGCTTATGCATAAGTCATTTTGTTACCATTTTTTTTTAAATTCACGGTGTTCGGTTTTTTGATTCACAATCGGAAATCTTGATTCACATTTTCGTGCGTTAAATGGGCTTATTTCCACCTCTGGTTTGAAGCCAGTTTCGAACCTAGTTTCAACATCATTGAACTGAAATTCGAGTCAGTTTCGAGCCTGTTTCTTATATCGGGTTTGCTCACACTGCATTTGCTAATTCAGAACCCAGCACAGTTTCGTATAAAGTATTACTTTAACGAAAATACTCTGAATCAGCTCCTGTTTTCTCAAGCGTAGACGATGTAATAGAGTACACTAGAACCCTCATTTACCCTACGTACCACACAGCCCAGATATTGCACTTCCCGATTTATATCTGTCCCGACATGATCCATCCTTGTGCTGGACAACTGTTTATACGAAAGAATGAAAAGAGGCCTGAGTTCTGGAAATAAAGCATTACAACTTACTTGTAACCCCTTCAAAATTCCGGAATACCATCCATTTTTCCTTTTCTCATACAGAAAGATTATGCAATCACTGTGAAAACCGACTTTAGAACCGAGACCTGGAATGTCGGAGTGTCATATGCAGTGCTTTCATCATTCATTCATCAATGCGAGGAACGAGCAAAAAAAGCGTTCAGCGCAGCTATAGCACTCATACCAACAGACTGAGTTACCGGCTTCGATGCTGAAAATATACACGAGCAAACAGAGTGGAGAACGAACCATTCCATACATACTTGCCGACGAGCGTGCTCTATTACGTTTAATAGTATTGAACCTTCCTGAAAAACAGTATTAAGTATTCTCTTTTCTCTCAAATATAGGCAACTCGTTCAAACAATTCCTCGGTAGTATAAGTGATTCAAGCACACTATCGTTGGTGAACCATTCATCATCAAAGAATACTGTTGAATTTGAATGTAAAAATAATTTAAATCATTAATGTATTCAAGCATAAAAAAAATAAATTTAGAAGGTTTCACGCTGCTGTAGATTTTCCACATCATTTTTTACTACCAGTAGCTATGTTAATGTTGTTTATGAGATCTTAACTGCAAGCAATGGCCAAACAGAGTGTAGAAGAAGAAGTAAGCTTCATCTGTGCTTAACGATTTCACTGCTCACTCGTTGGGCTAGTAACCACATGAAGAGATTCATGTATGTACAGCCGACGATGAAGAACCAACAATACTCTCTCGTTGCTTCGCTCACTAATGTAAAAGAGAATGAGCAACAAGTAATACTTCTATGCGCTTACCTTCCAAGTACAGAAGAGCTTTGATTCACTAATACATACCAATGTGAACCAACTCCGTCTGCTTAGAAGTGTCTGACGAATGGTTCAGTTGCTGGTGCATTCATGAACCATGAAGCGAATGAATGATGCTTACTTTTATTCAGTTCATTCATTTTCCAAGCACTGGTCATTCAAATCAATTCGTCGAGATCCCAAAATGTCTGTGTTAGTATGTGACAAAACATACACTCGATTAACTCAGAAATGGTTGATCCGATTTTCTTATACTTAAATTCATATGAAAGGATATATTTTTTCAGTAGATCGCTATTGAATTTTAATCCGATCTGACTTTCGGCTTCTTGATCTACAGGGTAAAGTGTGTTGAAAATTACAAACCGTAATTTAGCACGACGAAACAAAATAAGGAAAAATTCTTCTAAAATTGACCCATAAATGGTTACAAATTGAAAAGGTTATGTTTGTTTATTCCCAAATAAACTTTCTAGCTTCTTTGGAAGAATCCCCTTGCGATATTTTTAAAAATATTAATATGAGAAAGGCTTCAATACACCACTAGCCGGATGAAAACATTTTTTTCGTATTTGCCATTTCTGAGATGTGACAGCTGGGCACGTGGTTAATTCGAACAAATGCTTATCGCTACAAAAATCGCTTGTATTCACAAGAGACGACAAGGCAATGCATCGTGTCACGTTTCAAACATTTTTTTCATGTGAACGTTCTGCCATGCGGCGGCTCTCTATCGAAAACTAATTATTTCCAGTTATCCTTTAGCTCCTCGTCCCTGGAATAGTTTATCTACACTTCGTGTCGAAAACAAAAAATGTTCGCAAACAAACTATCTTAATAGTAATTGTTTCCGGATTTAGGCTGGAATTGGCAAATTGGTAACAGATAGTGTCCACCAGAACCCGCAACATATCTCAAATGAAAGAGAATCCCGTACTGTATGACAATTTCAGAAATTGCCTCGCCAAAACGGATGGCCGATTCCCGGCAATCATTGAATCCCTGCTGGTTTCGACGACAACGATTTGGATGTCGAATTAATATTGTACGAGTTTACCAGTAGAACCGGCAACAATGCTCAACACAGATGAAACACGTCCGAAACGGGAAGGGGAAATATTTTAGTACAATATGAGAATCTGTTATCAAAAAAAATCGATAGTTTGTTCGCGTGGCTAAACAGTGAAACTCACAAATGGAAAAAAATGGGAAAAGCACGAAAATAGCAACGAGCACGAAGGGCCGCAAACCCCCGGGCAGCCAATCGCAAAGGTTGACTCCGAAAGAGTTTTAGTTCTGGCTACAAATGGCAAATGGAAGGAAATTCAGCATTTTTCATTTCGCTGGTTGCCTTTTGTCGTTGTCGCTTACGTGTTACCAACTTAGCCTTCTGTGATCGTTTCCACGCAAAGCATGTAATGTATGAATTTCGATGTTGCTGTTCGACCGAGGGAAACTATCAAGGAGATTAAATATTAGAACAACGTTTTACTTTCGTATCTTGCTGCATTACAATTTGACAGTAGAGAAAAACCGGGTCTTTCTATTAAAATTGATTAAACCCGTACTAGTTCTAGCAGTACGTCACACGAAAATCATATGCCAGTACACAAATTTTACCTCTGACTCACACTCACACACAAACATACACTTCACAGTTTTCCTACCTTGAACATCATGTGACATCATTATTATAATTTGGAGGAACGCAAAACTACTTTGTCAAGGGCCACCCACCCACCAACGAGTGTCGAGCTGGTTGAACAATTTAAGGACTGATTATTCTCGGCAACGCTTTTGTTTAGGGTTCCCGCAACATCGTGGTCGTTGCCTGCATGTTTCGGAGTGTACAAGTTCTACAGTCCTAAAGCCAGACAGGTTCATATTGTCTTTTTCCTCAGTGTGTTGGTGCAGGTTTGGTGAGGTTTTCCATCGCATGCTCATCCTGGCGTGTGATTTAGCGGAAAACCACAAACGGTGGAACGGCGGTCCGGCAAACACCGAGCTCCCACTCGCGCTATCAACAGGAACCGGAAAAGGTGTAGTGATGTCTATTTACGGCGGAATAACAAACAAATCTTTCGCCTGAAATAAAAAAAAAAACGAACGAAAACTGCACAGCTAAACAAATAAGCCAGCTCGTAAATCCTTCCAGCAAATGATTTTTTGTTCGGTTCTTTTTCAGTCTCGATGGCAGTGAGTTTCGCATTGCATGGAAGAAACCATTTTCTACACGTTGAATGTTGATAAATAAGAAGAAAAAAAAAGGCTAAGACTCATGCCGGAACCACAATTATACAGATTTACGCCTGGCATCCCGTAACCGTGCCCGCAACTGCAGGTTTCGTTCAAAGGGAAATAATTGAAACTGTCTTCCTTGAACGCTTTTCAGATTGCTTGGTATTCAAATTCTTCTGTCTTGCTAGAAAGGGCTTGAATTGTGGGTTACCAATAAAAACAAGTAACATCCTCGTTGCTGCCGATAGATCCGTTCGATGATTACGGATGCGATTTTAATCAGCCTTAAGGACATTACGTTACAATGACTTCGATGGGAAAAATTTTTTATTCTGATCAACTACATTTGTACTCCTCTTATTTGTTTTCCTTACGTCATCAGGATACAAAATTAAATAATTATGTCTTCGGCATTAGCGGTCTGTTAAATAAGAACGACTCTTATATACTGCCCGACGTTTCGACCACTGGCTATGGTCTTTTTCAAGGGAAATATCTTATCGTTCCTCGTCTAAAAACCGTATGCCCACGAACGATTGTTTGCATAATAAAAAAGCTTCTTCTGTCATTGTTGTTTCAATAATAACGTTTGTTTAAATAAAGGGTGATTTTTTAAGAGCTTGAGAACTTTTTTAAACAATAAAACGCATAAAATTTGCAAAATCTCATCGGTTCTTTATTTTAAACGTTAGATTGGTACATGACATTTACTTTTTGAAGATAATTTCATTTAAATGTTGACCGCGGCTGCGTCTTAGGTGGTCCATTCGGAAAGTCCAATTTTGGGCAACTTTTTCGAGCATTTCGGCCGGAATAGCCCGAATTTCTTCGGAAATGTTGTCTTCCAAAGCTGGAATAGTTACTGGCTTATTTCTGTAGACTTTAGACTTGACGTAGCCCCACAAAAAATAGTCTAAAGGCGTCAAATCGCATGATCTTGGTGGCCAACTTACCGGTCCATTTCTTGAGATGAATTGTTCTCCGAAGTTTTCCCTCAAAATGGCCATAGAATCGCGAGCTGTGTGGCATGTAGCGCCATCTTGTTGAAACCACATGTCAACCAAGTTCAGTTCTTCCATTTTTGGCAACAAAAAGTTTGTTAGCATCGAACGATAGCGATCGCCATTCACTGTAACGTTGCGTCCAACAGCATCTTCGAAAAAATACGGTCCAATGATTCCACCAGCGTACAAACCACACCAAACAGTGCATTTTTTCGGGATGCATGGGCAGTTCTTGAACGGCTTCTGGTTGCTCTTCACTCCAAATGCGGCAATTTTGCTTATTTACGTAGCCATTCAACCAGAAATGAGCCTCATCGCTGAACAAAATTTGTCGATAAAAAAGCGGATTTTCCGAATGGACCACCTAAGACGCAGCCGCGGTCAACATTTAAATGAAATTATCTTCAAAAAGTAAATGTCATGTACCAATCTAACGTTTAAAATAAAGAACCGATGAGATTTTGCAAATTTTATGCGTTTTATTGTTTAAAAAAGTTCTCAAGCTTTTAAAAAATCACCCTTTATTAGTCTGTTTTACCACCTCGCACTACATAACATCATTTTCAAAGATGAGAAGAATGAATGATAAGGAGGAGGGGAAATGTTGATGCTTTTGCCACTTTCCGGAATACACCCAAACCTCCGTTTACGTAAACTTTTTTCACGTTACCTCTTTTTACGTAACTCTTTTTACGACAAAAATCACAAATACCGTAATCTTTTTTACGTTGAAAATACTTCGTAAAAAGAGGTTTTTGAGTACAATGAAAATCGTTTCCGGCTCATTTATATTCCATGGAAATTACTACAATATGGGTATTTTCGTAACGGGTTTGATGAGTAGATGTCGGAAAATGATGTTTGAGGTGGTTCTGATTTCCAAAATGGCTACTTCCGGTTTATTGATATTCCTTGAAAACCCTTACAATATGGGTATTTTCGGAACGGGTTTGATAAGTAGATGTCGGAAAATGATGTTTGAGGTGGTTCTGATTTCCAAAATGGCGACTTCCGGTTTATTGATATTCCTTGAAAACCCTTACAATATGGGTATTTTCGGAACGGGTTTGATAAGTAGATGTCGGAAAATGATGTTTAAGGTGGTTCTGATTTCCAAAATGGCGACTTCCGGTTTATTGATATTCCTTGAAATCCCTTACAATATGGGTATTTTCGGAACGGGTTTGATAAGTAGATGTCGGAAAATGATGTTTAAGGTGGTTCTGATTTCCAAAATGGCGACTTCCGGTTTATTGATATTCCTTGAAAACCCTTACAATATGGGTATTTTCGGAACGGGTTTGATAAGTAGATGTCGGAAAATGATGTTTAAGGTGGTTCTGATTTCCAAAATGGCGACTTCCGGTTTATTGATATTCCTTGAAAACCCTTACAATATGGGTATTTTCGGAACGGGCTTGATAAGTAGATGTCGGAAAATGATGTTTGAGGTGGTTCTGATTTCCAAAATGGCGACTTCCGGTTTATTGATATTCCTTGAAAACCCTTACAATATGGGTATTTTCGTAACGGGTTTGATGAGTAGATGTCGGAAAATGATGTTTGAGGTGGTTCTGATTTCCTAAATGGCGACTTCCGGTTCATTGATATTCCTTGAAAACCCTTACAATATGGGTTTTTTCGGAACGGGTTTGATGAGTTGATGTCGGAAAACGATGTTTGAGGTGGTTCTGAATTCCAAGATGGTGACTTCCGGTTCATTGATATTCCTTGAATACCCTTACAATATGAGTATTTTCGGAGCTGGTTTAGTACATATTGCATAGAAAATAATGTTTGAATATTAGTGGATTGATGATCGTCAGGCATGTCCAAACACTGCACTGCACTGCGTGCTTCATATAACCACCGCCACCGCGTGTATTGAGAATGCCATTGCGTGCCAGTGCACAAAGAGAAACACGAAACTCAATATAATACACCGGAGCCGAGTGTTTTCAATTTCGCGAAGGCACCGAAGAGCACCCATGCGTTGGTTATTTTGTCAATCAATTGAATTCAATCAGACGCGTATTAATGAAAAAAGAATTGTTCATTCAAACACATTTTTCGTCATATCGTGAAGGTGAGTACCGTGCAGAACGGATCCGTGTTTTTGCCATGCCTGCTGATCGTATCCTATATAGTATTAATATTTTCGAAATGGGAAGAGTCGCTTAAAACAAATCATGTTGTGCCTCTTAAAATCACGTGATATACTGTGAGTCCAAGTGTTCCACTTTGTACTCCAGCTGCTTGTCAAAAGTGAGCCTGTGTGTGCCACAACCTGTACAACTTCATGAAAATGAAAGTGTAAATAGTAACTTGATGAATAAAAAATTTACTGTAATCCGTCCAATGTTTTATGTAATGTAAAATTATGTTGGCTATATTTTGCAAATATTATTTAATTTAATTCTAAATTTATTGAGTAACTAAGGTTTTCTTTGTTTAAGTCATAGTCCTTCATTGATACCTTCCACTATCTATATATGTAACACATGGTGACTGGTAATGTGGTGATAGTAAACCTTTTATATATCCAAAAATTGTACAGGAAGGCAGGTCCGAAAATCATCCTCAATGAGTTTTTGAAAAAATCAATTTGGTTATTGTGTTTACTCTCTAATACGGTCGTTGACGTTTCAAACATACACTGAACGCTTTTGGATGGAAAACTGTGGTTATTTAAAAATAGAACTAAAATGTCTTAGTTCATCATTCATCGAGCTGAGTTGAAATACATATATCGCTAAGTGTTTCCGTGAAAATTTTTATTTTCATTCAAATCTATATTCTTTCTAAAGAGAAATGCAAAAATAATGGAATTTACACGACTCAACAGTGATCAAAATCGAAATAGATGTTGAATTGAATTGCATTCAATGAATTAAATAAGACCATATGTATTCATAAGTGACGTGGAGATTTTGCTTCCATACATATTTGTATCATGTGATATAGGAAAAGTGATCTCAACTATCTTGAGATAAAACTAAGCGTGTTGCAAAACAGTGCCAAACCATAAAATGTACGTTTTCTTAAATCGGTCAGCCTAAATTTATCCTTAAATTAGGTCAGTCGAACTTTATTGTTTAAGTGTAGGAAATGTACTTGTGAGATTGTTTTATGCCCCACCGCCTTTATAACAGGAATTCGAGTCAGGATTTCGAAAGAAATCACTTTTTGTGTGCTATTAAATCCGTAAAGAATATTGAAACAATTGCAAAAAATCTGGTGGTTGATTAAAATATGCAGCTAAAAATTAGCAAACTTTAGAATTGAAAACAGTTTTGTTAAATGTGCTTTGCCTTTCTCGTATAAAAAGGTTATGCAATCACTGTGAAAACCGATTTTCTAACCGAGGCCCGGAGGGCCGAGTTTCATATGCCATTCGACTCAATTCGTCGAGTACGCAAAATGTCTGTGTGTGTTTGTGCGCATGTGTATGTAACGTTTCATTACACTAAATTTTATAGGAGATGACTGCACCGATTTCCACAATCTTAGATTAAAATGAAAGGTCTTGAGGTCTCATACAACATGTGAAAAGAAGTACACCAACTGTTTCCGGAGTTGAATAAACCGATTTTAACACACTTGGATCAGTTAAGAAAGCTCTTCAGGTCTTATACAAATTCCGACATCTACTCATCATGAACACTTGCGCTCAGAAAAAAGCATTTTCACCAGATTTGAAACTGAAAATGTCGGAATGTCTACTGAATTTTTCTAAGCATTATTGTAGAATTCTGATCAGAACGTATTGAATATTATTCGTTTGATTTGAATGAATGCGATTACGGTACTTCAAGGCATCTGATATGGAACTGTTCCGCATTGAGACAACTACGTGTTCGGATTCTTGGTTTTCCATACATGTTTCAAACTGTCTACGGATATCTTCAATTGAAGGATTTTGTATCGTTGCTCACCCAATGTGGTAAGAAGCTATAGTCAGAAAAGTTCATCGATCTTTATGGAGTGAATGAATCCTTTTTGTATTGACCCTAAATGGTTTTTTTTTGGGTGCCGAATTTACTTCTGCTCATACATACTATATTTTTTATAAAGTATGCAGAATTTTTGCAAAAAGTGCAATTATGTTTCAGCGATTAGTTATAACTCTTATCATAAGTTATAATTCTTATCATGAGAAAAATGAAATCGCATTTTTTTTAATTCAGAGAAATGCTCAAAATCGAAATTCTTACCATGGAATTCACCCGAATAAATTTAATGTTGTTCGTAAAGCAGGTTTGCAAACTCTCTTGAATTTTTAATCATTTCGAAATAGATTTAACAGCTGGTTTATA
This sequence comes from Malaya genurostris, assembly GCF_030247185.1. Taxonomy (NCBI): domain Eukaryota; kingdom Metazoa; phylum Arthropoda; class Insecta; order Diptera; family Culicidae; genus Malaya; species Malaya genurostris. The sequence goes on along the minus strand of NC_080572.1, from coordinate 233,833,270 downwards.
CTAATTTTTTGTTTTGCTTATAAAGCTTATAAAGAATTTGTTCGCGTTTCTGGAATATTATTCAAAAATGGTTTTCAGCAGTTTCAATGCGAGATTTATGATGTAACACTCAAGACTGCTACAAGTATTTAATAAAATTTAAAATGTTACTTGTCTTCATGTTGTTGGTTTAAAAAATGGTGGGGCGGATATTTTTGAGTTCGCCTCTGGCGCCAGAAACGTTCACTACGGCTCTGGTGGAACGTTTTATGCTGCGTACACCTTTGCGCTTGATAATGTCAGCTTCCAGCTAGACTCAGCTTCTTATACTTATTTTGTACGTAGTCTGAGGTACCTAAAAATTATGTTAAGAATACAATCAATATTGTCAGTCGTTTCACATTATCTAACCGGTTTTGTAAATGAACATTTACAATAATTGCGTTTCCTTTACTAGATGTTGTTGGAGGGGATATTGGGATCAAATTCAGTTTGCAAAACTATTTGGTAGGTTTGCAAGAAAATTACTAGCTAATCAGCGAATTGGAATCGCATTACACACCGCACAGAAATCCTGATACACCAGAAAAATAGCTTTAACAACTTTTTTGTCACCTGCAGTTCAACATAAAACGCTAGGCAGACGTGAAGTAATTGCTATTTGCAATACACTTATATTTAGCACCGAAGTGCCAATCCTTCCTGACGTGTCGAACGAAAACAAGTTTCAGCTAGTATTAGCTGTTATACACTGACGAGTCTAGTAAATATTATGAACTTTAACAATTTTTTTTCTACCGGTAATAATAATAATTATAATAACAATAATTTTGTTATTATTATTATTATTATTATTATTATTATTATTATTATTATTATTATTATTATTATTATTATTATTATTATTATTATTATTATTATTATTATTATTATTATTATTATTATTATTATTATTATTATTATTATTATTATTATTATTATTATTACTATTATTATTATTATTATTACTTTCGTTATTATTACTGCACACAATTTTTGTCAGACAAAAAAAAACTATTTATTCAAATGTTATTAGTTTTCTAATTTATCCAGAACTTATGCCTGTTGAAAAAGATAGTAAAATTACACAAAAGAAATGTAACAAATAACCTTTGGCCTTGCCATATTATTCATAACTTTTTATATATAATATATAATATATATATTTTCAGCTAGTATTAGCTGTTATACACTGACGAGTCTAGTAAATATTATGAACTTCAACAATTTTTTTTCTACCGGTAATAATAATAATTATAACAACAATAATTTTGTTATTATTATTATTATTATTATTATTATTATTATTATTATTATTATTATTATTATTATTATTATTATTATTATTATTATTATTATTATTATTATTATTATTATTATTATTATTATTATTATTATTATTATTATTATTATTATTATTATTATTATTATTATTATTATTATTATTATTATTATTATTACTATTATTATTATTATTATTACTTTCGTTATTATTACTGCACACAATTTTTGTCAGACAAAAAAAAACTATTTATTCAAATGTTATTAGTTTTCTAATTTATCCAGAACTTATGCCTGTTGAAAAAGATAGTAAACACAAAAGAAATGTAACAAATAACCTTTGGCCTTGCCATATTATTCATAACTTTTTATATATAACAACGGCAGGCGCGTACACAGGGGGGGGGGGGGGTTTAGGGGTTCAAAATTCTATAAAAAGTCTCCGAAAAGTTGATCCAGATCCGACTTCCGGTTCCGGTATTACAGTGCGATTAGTGGAAATTTTCGATTTCATGAGTATTTTTTCACAAGCGATGGCGAAACGAGGTGCACATTTTTATAATACTTACTGCTGAATTCATCTAGTTGGCAAATATTGTTATTTAGTAAATATTTAAAACTACTTTGGGACTACTAGTCTCCGGTTTCCGCTTTTGAAAGCATCGATAATAGAGAAGAAAAGCTCCAAAAACGGAATTCACTTCGATTTCTCATCAAAGGTCAAACCGATTTTCTCATATCATGATTCAAATTAAAGCTCTCATTGTCTTAAAATATACTTTGCACTTTCATTCAGATCCGACTTCCGGTTCCGGAATCATCATATAAAAAGTTTATACAATCACTTTGACAATGGACCAATGGAAATTGGTCGGGAGGGCTCAGTGTTCTATATCATTCGACACAGTGTATCGAGTTGAAAAATGTCTGTGTGTGTGAGTATTTGTCAAATAATGTCACTCGTAAAATAAAAAATCTCATAGTTCCATAGGTTGCTATTGAATTTCATCATACTTTCATAAGGTAAAATGTGTTTAAAAATCCACACAGTCATTTGGAGTGACGATGCTAAAAAAGGGTAAAATTCTTTTAGATTTGGCTTACAACTGATTCAATTTGTAGGCTATATTACTTACTTACTAAACGAACCGGCTTCGGCTGTACTGATTCCCAGTTCCCGGTTCAAGAAGTTCAAAAGGAGACTCACTTAATTTTCTCAGAGATGATTTGATCGATTTCCACAAACTTAGGCTAAAATAATAGTTCCTATTGTCTCATAGGTTGCTGTTTATTTTCATCCGGGTCCGACTACCGGTTCCAGAACGATAGGGTAAAGTGTGTTTAATCATTTAGTTCACCGATGTAAATCAAAGAAAACTTCTTATTAACTTTACATAAATCTTTACAAATTGAAAAGGTTTTGTTAGTTCATACCCAAAGAAAGTTTTTCATTTTATTTAGGATCGAAAAAAAATTTCATGGCAGAATTTTTTTGTGGTATTTTTGAAAATGTAAGTAATATGAGAAAGGCATCATTACACCACTAGGTGGATTAAAAAAGGTTTTTACTTGAATTTTAGTTTATGATATTCAGTTTCGCCGTCTGTGAGAATGAGAAATATAATACAATTCATAGGTTTTCTATTTCCAGTACGACAAGAGGTTGTAACATTTTTCATTCGAACCTAAGTTTACGAAAATCGTGTAGTTTTCTTTGAGAAATCAGAGTGCGTTGACATTTTTTCTACAACCACCCTGTATCTACAGAACCGAAAGTCGGATCTGATTGAAAATCAGGAAATTTCATGGGATCTTTACTAAATCTATGATGGTGGATATCGAGAAAAGTGGATATTCGAGAAAAGTTAGTAATATCGTTTTTCATCATTACACTGATCTCCTCGTTTCTCCGGAACCGAAAGTCAGATTTAGATGAAATTCAGGAACTTTTTATGGGTTCATAGAGTCTTTTATGGGAATCTAAGTAAAATCGGTTCATCTATCTCTGGAGAAATTGAATCAAATTACAGACTACAATGTCTCTATGTATTTTCGTATTCATATAATATTCCAATATCGACGGTTTTGTACCTTGGTGTGAGACTAAATATTGATGTGGTGTGGGGAAAAAATTTCATCAACAGTTCAAAATTTTAAGTCCTTGCATAACCAAAAACGTGATTAATCCACCTAGCAGTGTTAATAGATAGATTACGGATTGAGTTGTGATTAAGACTGAATGCGTCTTTATTTTATCAGTTCTTTAATTTATATCCTATCCTCTCCTAGTCTAGCTAATTAGTTTTTTCTTTTTTTATGAGAATCTAGGGGGAGGAGTTAGAACGCGCAGTGTAAGTCGGGTATAACCAATGGGACTAGTTGTATCGAGTCGGCCATTGTATACTTTGTGAGTAAGAGAGGAAATAAGCTTCTTGATGAGAGTGAGCGGGTGTGATACGGAGAGGAGCAGGCGATAGCATGTTGGATTATTCTCGTGAGTGTCGTTTTGAGTTAGTGTGCGTTCTTGAGTTACTGTTATTCTAGGTCGTGCTGGTTGGTATTCAATTGTGGACATGAGGGGCGTCAAGAAGGGGAAGTGACCAGTAGGTCATGTTTATTTTGTGTGTTCGGCGATGATATAACAATTTGAAACTTGATGCTTCCTTGTTTCTGCAGTCGAAATTTATGTCTACGTCGATCCTTTCTTTGGGTCAGCGTGAAGTGCAAGTGTTGATATTTTAGTTGCCTTCATGTAGGTAATGTATTTGTTTTATGTAGGTTTCTAGGTTTTCGTGGAATGGTGTTTTTACGAGATTTTGTCAAGTGCATGTGGTCTGGGGTGTAAGAAAGATTTAGTCTTGAATATTCATATTACATGGTCTGAAATGTGTGCTAAATGAATATTCCTACATGGTCTGAAATGTGCGAGGAGATATAGCGTTAAATGCTTATATTATAAGTGAGATGATACCTTTTTTATCAATCCGCATGTGTTTTTTGCACACAAGCAAAACTCCGATTCTTGAAACGAGCAAAACGAGTCATGATTTGGGGAAAATAATAAATTTTCATGTTACGATAATACACCATGATTAAAATTTCTCGGATCATGATCCATTCGGACTGATTTCGATGAAATATAAACGTAACGCATTTGATGTTGATGGGTATAACTTCAGGCGTGTTTCTGCTACGATGGTAATTTTTTCAACATAAATTCAGGCGTTATGCGTGATTTTTGCAACGATGGTCATTTTTGCAATATAAATTCAGTGAAGAGCACGATGAACTTCTTTTAAAATGAAAATATTCTGTTTTTGAAAAATGACGACGCAAGAGATAACGTGTTTACGTTTATTATTTCAGTTTTGATTTTGTGTTTCAGAACTTAAACACTTAAACGCATGAAAAAACACAAGTGTATCTAACCTCTTAAAAAGAAACTCTATGTCGAATTCTTGCAAAAAAAAATCGTCCTATTCATAGTATTTAGTTGCATCAATACAGCTTGTGTTGTTATATCTATGAAACAAATTAATCAAAGTCGTTGAACCAAATATTTTTCTGATTTTCGTTAGATGGTGTTTCAAATTCACAATCGAATTAAACGCTAACTCTCGGAATATTATTCTAGCAACAACGATCACATCAAATATGTAAGAATACATTCGAACAAAATGTAGCATTGATGTTTGTCAAATGAAAAGCGTAGTCGTGCTTAGTCTCTTTTGATGCCAATGTTGGATTGATTATCTTTATATTTATGTTATGTTTAATTCTCTATCAGCTGGTGGGTAAAACAGTACGATTATTAAATAACATGCTTCAGGATCAAGTAATCATTTTCAGTAGGTCTTGCTTTTCAATGTCTGCTTTTTGCTTTACCATTAATCTAATGTGATCATCACTTGAGGCAGAGGGTTCAAAGTGATATCCGGGTAGAAAATTAGAGTTACGAGCTTTGAAAGAAATGCATTCTTCAAGTAACGCATTTTCGAACCATGATTAATTTTCATGGGAGAAGAGTTATTGTTCATGATTTCATGATAAGTTAAAATGATTGGTTTCATGATTTTCTAATTATAACAGCAGTAACAGATTTTTTTCCGTGCATGGATATTCTTAGGTGTTTTAGTTCTTATCAAATTTCAATCTTAACGTGTGACAATCGATTGAACATTCCATAAGCTGTCGAAGTAAGTTCCACTTTAGAGTTTTTCGTTATTATTTATGCTACTTCCAGAGCCGGTATTCAGGAACTAGCATAACCCAAAATGATTCGAATGGCCATAAATTAATACGCGAAACAATTTACATCTTCTATATCGGTATGAATTTTAAAAACTCATCATCTGTAATTCCAGAATCGGATAAAATTCATTAATTTTGTATAGGACCTTAAGTCCTTTGATTTGAATTTTTGTTTTTGAAGTTCGATTTGGCCTTTTTGAGAAAATGATTGAGCTTTGAGAAACGATTCGATACTGGAACCGGAATCCTAAAATCAGTGTAGCCGAAATCAGTTAAATTCATCTGAGGAGTAAGTAGACATCTTTGAGAAATTGTAGTGCGAATTTTTAATTCGGGGTACATTCCGAATCCAAAAACGAATACCGCTTAAACCGAAATAAATTTATTTTGTTATTGACTATCCAAATCTATAAACCCGATAAACCTGATTAATTTATGTGAAATGGACATTTTTATACTAATCACCCTGTATCTCCTAAACCAGAAGTCGGATCTGACTAAAAAGTAAGATGTTTTATAGGATTTTAAAATCTCTCATTTGAATCATAGATGATTCTTAGATTTCATTTGAATCTTAGATCGGTTCAGCCATCTACGAGAAAAATTAATTGCATTATTTTAATTTCGTTTCACATATCATCCTGTGGTTCCGCAGTCAAAAGTCGGATCCAAACGTAATTCAGCAACCATGTTTGGGAGTGTACTACTTTTCATATGAATCCGAGTTTGTAGAAAATGGTTTAGCCATCTCCGAGAAAATTGAGTGAAATTATTTGTCACACACGCATTTGCTAATCTCGACGAACTGAGTCGTATGGTATTTGGAAGTTATGTTCTTCCAGCATTTATTGCTGTCAATAGCCTAAATCAATATAATAATGGAATTACTTTCAACTCGAAAATGCTGATATTATCTGGTTTACATATGTCATATTCGAACGATTATGTTGCCAAAAACGAACCGTGCTTAAATCGGTCCAAGGCAAACTGTCATGAAAAAGGATGCTGTACACAGTTTTTTGGGAACTTATAAACAATTGTATGTAACAGTACAATAAATCGTGTTTCACCTTGCTCCCAAGCATAGCTTTGTCATACAGCGCTCAAAACTCCTACTACTGGAATAGGGGAAAAAGTCGCTTATACAAAAATGTTGATATCTCCGTTGAAAGCGGACGGATTTTAACAATCTATGGCTTATTAGAGCGATGCATGCTTAGTTTCGTCCAATCAATTGGACTTTCTCTTCATGTGTTTTCATATGCAGGGTAGTTTAATTGGTAAAACAATTTCCCCGGTTAGGAGTTAGCTACGGGTTCGAGTCCCGTCTCTGCGGTAACATTTTCGCGGTTTTCATTACATCATTGTGTTCACATGTCAGTTTTTCAATCTGTTTCCCCGTTAGATACTGATCATATTAAAACTAGATCAAGACGGCTCTACGTCTTAACAAAGAGTAAAAAAAAATCGTTTAATCTTATACCGTTTTCGTTTTAGAACCTACGCGCGGGTGACTCTGACTCCGAGTAAAACGAACACATGGTACGCGCCCTAAACAACAATTCATAAAAAAGAAAAAATAAACAAACTCGCATGGATGTCGTGTGCCGAAAAAAAATTTCAGAAACTACGCGATTGGAGTCCGATCTAGAGCGACCCCAGGTTGCTAAAACAAATATCTCAAATGTTGTCTGGGCGACTCTGGGCCAGCTCTCGGGCTGCTCTGATCAATAAACGAAAACGGTATTACTCACCGTAGACGGTTCAACTCTAATTAGAAGAGACTGATTATCTCAAGATTTTCCATATCAACAACTTCTCTCCCTTAACTGAATTTCAATTTCGCATCCTTTCACCTGCAAAACATCACCGAACCGTTAACCAAACTAAAACCCCTTGCGGAGTGTTACTAGCGCACCCAGTTTCCAAGTCACCAGCTCAGAATTCCGATGTTATTCTAACTTTGCACTGTATACTTTTCTTCCAACTACCATTACTTTCGTAAGATTGCTTCGTACTTAATGAGTATTGCTAGGAAAGTTTCCTGTTTCCACATCCGGCTTCGTATACGGTTCGGAAGATCTGGTCCGCGGCAGCCGGGTCGTGGGAAGCGGTGGCACCATCTACCGTCAGTATTTTGCTCTCACTAAGTATGCTATTGGTTACACCGCACATAAAATTAATGAACTTTCTCACCGAGCTGTTTCTGCTGTCACCAGAAAGTAAACTACCGCGCTGCCACGTAACTCCGGTCGGTATTGGGATTCGAATGTTGACCCACGGACAGTTCCAGACAGTTCCGAACGGCGGACCTCGCACCTCTGCTGACTAGGGTGGGTTGGAATGCGGGCAAACGTCCGGAAATCGCTGCGCCACGGTACCCTGCTGTGTCCTGTGTAAAGTTCGGACCACATTCATAATGGTACTCGGAGAGAAGTTATCAACTTTCAGCATGTTACTCAGCGATGAATTCACATTTATCATTTTCCTGGTGACCACTGGTGCTAACTAGCATTTCCGGGTGTGAGGGTGCAAACGTGCAAAAGATGACCAACGTCCAATTTGTTGCTGGTGTTTTTCTGCTTAGGCACTTGTTGCTCCTGGGGGGTTGTGGGAAAAGGAAAAAGTTGAATGGCAAAAGCTTTTCGACTTTATTACCCCACCCATTTTCGGTAGCCGGTTTCATTTGGTTAAAATTGTAGGTGAACAGGAACGCTTCCCCTGAGGGCATGAAATCTCAATAATGCTCTGCTGCAAATCATCCACGCTTTGTTTATTATGGGAAAGTACATTCGAAAGTATGTTAATGTGCAAGCTTAAGGAAAATTAAGTATTGTTTGGTGGAATTCTAGCGTGTCAATAAATTATATAACCAACTGATGGCGAATTCTGCGAAAACTCCTTCCGTAGCACGTGAACTTTATCCGAATCAAGCACGCTTCCCGGGAAACAAAGGAATTCTTGAATACATTTTTCTATTTTCAAGCTTTTCTCGTTCTTATTCTTAGTCTTAATCATCGCTGCCTGCTGTAAATACATACCCCAGTTAGGAAACAAACAGAGAAAAAGAAACATTTTTTTTTGATAGTATGCAAAAGTCTCATCCATCTCGTTTTGTTTCCTCACCATGATAATGGGAGGAAAGGAAAAAAACCGTCCAGAAGGCGGGTGGTTTTGCGAAGGGGGTTTTTCGGCGAAATATTTTACATCTCAAAGACATAGCTGCCAACAAGTTCGGAAACCGGATGCTCCCATTCTCCGTATCAGTGCGAGTATACACACCTACAGAATATAGACGAGATTTTAATAATAAATTTCAGTCTTTTCACTCGGTCCTCGTTTCCTTCCGGGCGCAGCAGCTGGTTCTGGTTGCTGCTGCAGAGGATATCGGATAGCCATTGCACTGCAGCAGAACAGGAATCCTTAGCTCGAAGAAAAAAAACTGCACTGATTGCAATGACAAAAAAAAGAACACCTGGTAATAATCAGGACAGAGACTTGGGGATCAGTCGACTAATGGCAAAATGATCTGTATCAGGCTGCTTGCCGTGCTGATATGGTCTAGATTTCACATGAACAGACGAGTCACCGGGAAGCGAGACAGCCATCGTTTTAAAACAACTGCGCGATATGCGCCGTTAACACCCTGCAGTAAAGAAATATACGATAGTACCTAACGTCAAAAGTCCAAAGTGCAATCGAGATGTTGAAAAGTTGCAGTGTTGCACAGCTGGAGCCGGATCTGAGTAGCGAGAAAAATTGCAAGATAAAATTTCCCACCGGGGAACCATCCACTGGTGAGGAGTGTAATTATTCGATGCAGGTGGAAAACATTACTTACTTTCTGTTCGTTTGTTTAAGTTTTTTTAGAAGTAAGAAAGAAATAAAAGTCTCATAGTGGGGAAGATGACACTGCTGCCTGAAATGACACTTTAAGGGAAAAAAATCGATAAGTAACACGTCGGTCAAAATGTACCCGGTCTGACAGACAGATGGCGTTACTAGTTAACATTCTTCATTCTGTTACTTATTGCTCTCTCAGTGACACTTTTTGGAAAATTCGTAACAATGAAAAAAAACAAATCGAGTGTTGATAAAACATTGTTTTACATATATATATATAAAAAAATTCATAAATATAAAAAACTTTAGAAAAAGAGGAGGCCGAGGAAGGAAGAAAAGTTACTATGAATAAGCGCTTTTGCTTTTAACCTTTCAAAATCACTTACACTAGAAAGGAGGATATTTTTCATCAGGAATTTGAGTTCTTAAAACAACTGAAAACTGTTTCAGCTGTTACTAATTTTTTTTGTCAAAAAAAAAACACAAATCGCATTAACTTCAATGTGTTGATTTCAGTAATAGGTTTACATTAAAAATATCGAAAAAAATATTTCGGTTGCTTTCATATTTTTTCAGTGCAGATTTTTCGACACCATTTTCTACCAATAATCCAAGAATAATATTTCAACACCAATCTACTACATAATGCTACTATTCAATTCAAACTTTTATTCTAATGAAATTATTTTACTAAACGGCCAAGTGATAGATTATTACCAATAATAATTTTCGAGTTACAACGATTTGAAGAAATTTTTTTAAGTAAAACTTCATTTTCGATTGAAATTTAATTGACTTTTGCACCCATACTCAAATACCTCAATTCGATAACCGTTCCTAGTCATTAGAAGTTTTGCTTGCTCCGATTCAAGTACCAATGAATCTACTTGCTTCAGCCGTCGCACAGTGGGTAAAAAACGTTCAAAAACGCGACTTTGCTCAATCTATGTATATGAAAATGGATGTTTGTAACGCCATAACTTCGGAACTACTGAACGGATTGCCACCAAACTCGGCACAAGTACTTCTTGCATTTCAGAGATGGTTTAAGGAGTATTTTTATAGGGGAGGTAGCGTAGCAAGTGTCATAAACAAGGGGGGGGGTCGTCGAGAAATTCATAAAACTTGACAAAAATCGATACGTTTTGAAAACCGTGGAAACATTTTGCATACCTTAGATATGACTATATGGGGTGTGGATATAGCAAGTTCCTTTAAATCGAGGGGTGTAGTGTTTAAAACGGCATAATTCCGAAACTACTGAACGGATTGCCACCAAACTTGGCACAGATACTTCTTGCTCTTCTGAGAAGGTCATAAGAGTATTTTAATGGGGGAGGGAGCGTAGTAAGTGTCCTCAACAGGGGGATCATGAAAAAAATTGTCTAATTTGACGAGAATCGATACGTTTTGAAGACCATCGCAACATTTTGCACACATTAGATATGACTTTACGGGGATGTAGCAAGTGCCTTTAAAAAGGAGGATGTAATGTTTGTAATGGCATAACGCCGGAATTACTGAACCGATTGCTATCAAACTTGGCACATGTACTTCTTGCTCTTCAGAGATGGTCATAGGCGTATTTTTATGGGGGGAAGGAGCGTAGCAAGTGTCATTAACAAGGAGGGTCATGAAAAAATACATATAACGTGACGAAAATCGATATTTTTTTAAGATCTTCGAAACATTTAGCATACCGTAGATATGATTTAATAGGGGATAGATGTAGCAAGTACCTTTTAAAAGGGGGGGGGGGTGTAATGTTTGGGCATAACTTCGAAACTACTTAACGGATTCCTATCAAACCTTGCACATGTGCTTCTTGCTCTTCAGAGTTGGTTATAAGATTATTTCCATGGGGGCAGGGATCGTAGTAAGTGTCCTTAACAAAGGTGGTCATAACAAAATTTATCTAACTTGACGGGAATCGGTACTTTTTGAAGACCGTAGACACTTTTTGCACAACTTAGATATGATTATAAGGATATTCTGTTGGGAGAGGGTGTAGTAAATGCCTCTAAAAAAGGAGTGTAATGTTTGTAATGGCACATCTGCGGAACTACTGAACGAATTGCTATCAAATTTGGCACAGTTATTTCTTTCTCTTCAGAAATTGTCATAAAGGTATTTTTATAGGGGAGGAAGCGTATCATTAACAGGCTATGAAAAAAAATCATAAAATTTGGCAAGCATCGATAATCTTTGAATATCATGCAAACATTTTCCATACCTTAGATATGATATATATGGGGATGGATGTAGCAAGTGCCTTTAAAAAGGAGGGTGTAATGTTTGTAACGGCATAACTCTTAAACTACTGAAGGGATTGCTATCACACTTGGCATAGCTGCTATTTGCTCTTCAGAGATAGTTGTAAGGGTATTTCTATGGGGGAGGGAGCGTAGCCAGTATCCTTAACAGGGGTCATGAAAAAATTTATTTAATTTGACGAGAATCGATACTTTTTGAAGAGCATAGATACTTTTTGCGCAACTTAGATATGATTATAAGGGTATTCGTGTGGGGTGGATGTAGTACGTCCCTCTAAAAAAGGGATGTAATGTAAACTTCCTAACGGATGGCTATCAAATTTGGTACAGATACTTCTTGCTCTTCAGAGATGATCATTAGGACCCTTTTAGGGGAAAAAAAGGTTTTTTAAAATAAATTTTCATCTCCCATTGAATTGAGTGGCAAGAATTTCCAGATCGTAGTAGATAGTATTGCTGTTGTTAATACGAGAGCAACGCAATTTTCTTTAAATAATTTCAAATCTGGTTCCATTTTACCGGGAAATTCAAAGAACTAAGGAAAAATAATATTTATCTGCCTATGAACGCGAGTGTATTTAAGTCTCAGCATAACTACGAAACAACTAAACGAAGTGGTTAATTTAAGGGTGAGGAGTGTAGAAAGTGTAAGGGAAAAAAATATTCACAAGAGGGAGGGGGAATAAGTATTTTCAACATTGATCTGAATTGACGAAATCATACAATCAATGTGAATTTTATTATGTAAATTGAGAAAACTGTCGACTTAAGGTGATGGAAATAAGTTTACAACATTTGTATTAACTGAATCGTTATTCCATAGGTTTTTATCCCCAAAATGATAAAAGCCGGGGTAAAATGAATTAAATAATTGAAATATAAAATCTTTAGTTAGAAGATCCGCAACATTCACTACCATGCCCGTTTTGCTCCAATTCGTTTTTTTCTGGCTTTACTTCGAAAACTAAGAGTGAAACTCTGGAAAAAATTGAATTCGACCAATCGGAAGGTATTCCTGACATGTTCATAAGTTAGATAAATGGATTGTTTTTAATAAATTTAACCGCAAATAACTGTATTCGGTTTTACCCCCAGATCATTCTCTTCCTTGAATTTACAGGAAAAAAAAGAGTTCTACTGATCGGTGTTTGGATCAATTATGGTTAAACAAGACATGTTGTTCAATATTTCGCATATAACCTCAAACAATAATTAACAGATAGTCTCATCGATGAATGGAAGAGTTACACTGGCCGCACGAAACGTTTTGGTGGCTATTTTACCCCATTCCTCTATTTCATGATATCTCATTGTAAAGCGTCCTTAAATCTCAGTAAAACTTATTGGAAGTTTAATAAATCAGGCTGATCTTATGTAAAAAAGTCTGTAGAATCGAACGCCAGAACTATATACTGGCCGCAAGAAACGTTTTGGTGGCTATTTTACCCCATTTCCTCCAATATGTGGAATTTTCATCTAAATCACCCTTAAGTCTTAAGCGAACCACGTTGAAAGCATACGAAAACTATCCTATATTATGTAAAAAAGTCTGGAGAACCGAATGGAAAAACCTACACTAGCCGCACGAAACGTTTTGATGACTATTTTACCCCATTTCCTATATTTTATTGTAAATCGGTCTTAAATCATGGTAAAACTTATTAGAAGTGAGCTTATTTTATAGAAAAAAGTCTGTAGAACCGAACGGAAGAACCTACACTGGCCGCACGAAACGTTTCCACCACTTGCACACTCTGAGTCAACAAAACGTATTCAAACGAATACACACAAAATCCAATTAAAAAGAGCTGAGAATAAAATGCCAAAAATTTCCAATTAGAATGTATCTGACTATAAACATTTTATTCACCTCCGATTTGCATATTTCAATAGATAAGTAATATTAATAGTTATTCAAACAACATTTAGAGTCATTAGAAGGGCTGATATTGCATAATGTTCCCCATCGCTATTCACTTTTCGTTGTATTTTGCTCCAATGCAAACGAACACCAGAAGGATGACGCTGGCTCTGTCAACGTCCCACAGCAGAACTGCTCACAGTGCCGATTGGTTCCATACTGAAACAATTTTGGTTAACTTTTTACGTGATTTCGTTTGTAGCTTTTTCACAAATGGACAATCTTAACGGCATCAAAAATCGAAACATATAGAATTTTGAGGTCGATTATTGCATTTCGGATTTGCATATTTCAGAGAAAGAAACAATCAGATTTATTTCTGGCATTCAGAAGGGGCAAATTGTGAAATTCTCTTCGATATTAAGGCCAGTAGGTCGCGTATAATCACGTGGCTTGCTCTGTGTATTACATTTCCCTCCATGCTCTCTCGCAAATGTGCAAAATGACTCTCGATGTGGCCGGGTGGCCAAGAAAGTTTTGATATTTTCGGTTACAAGTTTGACTACATCACATGAAATCCAATAAAGCTACCGCTTGTTTGGCAGCCTTTTTGGGCCGATTTTATTTCTCTCTCATGTTTCGGAGCAGAAAAAATGGCGCCGCCATAGAAATCGACTTACCCTCACGAAAATAACATTCACTTCATTTTTATCGCGACAACATATATGTTTGTATGCACTAATCGCATCTAAATTAAATTATCTAGACATTGTCAGGATATACTTTTGATCCATGCCTTTGAGGGTGAGATATTCAATGAACAAGTTGAAGACGGCGTTTTCAGCTAAGCAATTCTTCCTTCAGAAAAAAGACTTTCCCGACCGCTAAAGCCAATGAATCATTCTGAAATTTTCACAGAATAATCTAAACTTCTAAAAAATAGTCCTCTGGAACGCAATAAAACACACTGCCCTCAGCCCTTAAACATTGTTCGGAGCAGTTTTCTCGAACGCGAAGCAGTCAAATGCTAGCTTTATTCGCATTCGTTTGGTGCGAATTTTGCACTGCAAATAGTGCATAAAGCTAATCAAGTTATTCTACATTTGCACTAAATTGATGATTTTTATCTCCAATTTGCGTTGTCCACTTTTCGTTGCACATTGCTTCAATGTAAAGGACAAGCAGCAGGATGACGCAATCGATATATAATGAATAGAAACTGGCTTTGCGAACGTCCCACAATTGATTCAATACTGAACTGTAATCTTGATACTGGTACTAAAACTAAGTTCTGGTCCTGAACCAACCGAAATGATGCACTTGCTTTATTTCCTGCTCAGCCAACTGCGCATGCTAAAATGAACGAAATATATCAAGTGTTAACCAGTTATACCTACTCAGGTACGAGAAAGGCGTCATGAATTTTCTTCCCTGTCAACCGTTGATACCAAATATTTCAGAAAACTCCAATTTCGAACTATTAGTGATTATGTCGTACAACTGAAAATGTTATCATTAATTGATGATCATATTTCCGATGGGATGTATCAAAAGTTTTTTTTTTATTTGGAAGGTATTTTTATTCAGGCCTATTTGCGTACAAGCTTTACGTGGCCGAATTAGCCGATTTTTTAAATAATGAGTTTTTTGAAGTGGATCTCGTTGTCACTCTTTTTCTAGGAGGAGAGGAGCTTCCATTACCCTCCTGCGAGGGTTGAGGGGCACTTTGTTCGTGACTCGTCTCGTCATCCATTGCCGCATCGGTGGTTCTGTTGTTGATTTCCGTCTTCTTTTCGTTTTCCTTGATGTTCGCAGTCTTGAGCTCGTTGCTAGTTGCTGTAGATGCGCCTTGTTGTACATTGGTTGCAGTTGCTGGTTGGTTTGATGGTGAAACAGGAGTACTGCGCTCATTAGTTTCCATTGTTGAACGGTTGACCTTGTCTTTGGTTGAAGATGTCCTTTTCGCAGTTTCGGTGCAAGGTTTACCGTAGTGTGCAGGTTGTTCACAAAACTGACATGTGACCAGCTGATTTTCATGAGTAATCAGCGTTTTACACGGATGTGTCCCACCTTGACCACAAATGATGTAAGATGGAATTGCCTTACGTAGATGCATACGTACCACTCGCACGTCATTCCGGATACCGGGGAAAAAATTCCGCCACACTTCCCTTTCGATGGAAAGGATTTCACCGTACCGCGACATATTCTCCCGAACGTACTGATCGGTGACCGCCGGGGGGAGGTCATGCACGCGTACTTCTATGGCATTGTCCACCATGTGCACAGGGATTTTGTATTCAATGTTATCACATTCAACACTGTGCACCTCGTTGTTAACCGAAGCGAATGCAATTGCATCGCTTTCACGTTTAAACATAATGTACCCACAGTTAGACGCCTTGTTGAATTGAATCTCACTTACATTATTAGCGTCTTGATGCATTCGTTCTTTAAGTAAGATTTCAATTTCATTTGCTGCTGGTCTAACTTGGCAACGCTTGAAATCTATACAAATTGAATTTGGTCTTGTAGGCCAAGATTCCGGCTTTGTTAAATCGTATTTGACCATTCCGTACACTCTATTGTTCACTGTACTGTATTGTATTTGTTTCTGTTGTTTCGACTGTATATGGTTTGCGACCGTAAATGATTTTCGACTGCGTCGTGTGAGGTGCGAGCACGAACTGATCAAAAGTTATGTTGAAACCTTAGATACAACAAGAGATATTTACGATCCAAAACTTATCACTTTCTCAGAGGGTAAATTTTGAAAAGGCGCCTCATAGTAAAGTAAGTCGTGTTTACGACAAAACCTTCTGACCCCGTGTGCAGACAACCACTTGTTTCATGCTGAGAAAGCAAAATTTCGCTCGTAGTACTTCACCTTTTCTGCTGTTCATAATTCAGATCATGAGGAACCCATTTATTTATTATCTAAATCTTTCACATGAAGTTTAGATGATCAGAAAATATCCGGTTTCGGGAATAATATACTCACTTTTCTCAAAGATGGCTAAATCAATTTTCGCAAAATTAGATTCAAATAAATGTTTATTTACAGTCCCATAGCCTGCTATTGAATTTGATTTGGTTTCGAATTTCGGTTATGGAGTTATATTTTCAAATTCATAGAAAAAATGTTTTCTCTCGAGTTTTCTCGGAGAAAGTTTAATCGATTTTTACGAACTAAGATTCAAATGGAAGGTTTTGAAGTTTTTTGAAATTTTAAATTTCATAAGTATTTACGCATAAACATCGGCTTCGGCTCTAAAACGCAATACCGCAGAAATAAAACAGTTTTAATCCACCTAGTGGTATAGTGATGCCTTTCTCATACCAATCTGCTTACTGATAATTGATACTGATTGCGTCTTTTGTTTTGCCGCTTTAAATGACGGTAAAACATTTTCAAAACACTTTACTTATAATGCCGGAACCGCGAGTCGGTTTCGAGTGAAAGTCAAGAATTCACTGCATCATTTATTTGGATCTTTTCATCAAGCAATGGAAAGTATAAACCAATGAGTTCATGACCATCAATTTAGCTAGGTTAGTTCGGGTAAATAAATGTTTCTCACATTAAAATGTATGTGCTTGTAACATGATCTTGATACGGACAACTTCCAACAAGCAAATCCAGTAAATATAATATTGAATGTTCGGTCAATCAGTCAAATATAAAACGATGTTCAAATGTGTTTCGAAATTGGTCCTTTGAGCTTCTAGCACTCATCTAAGATAGACTAGGTGACATAAAAGACTATCTTTCTGTTATTGATTATCATCCTAGGTGTGACATTTATTGCTCCCAAAGGGCTAATTCAAGTTCAGAATCGGGAAAGTGTTCCTATAAATATATAACTTCAATCCCTACGTGGTACAGCCTCTGCAAGATTAAGCTTACACAAAAACGCATAGCAGCAGCGGTGCAGTGACTAGTCGTGGCAGTGCAACTTCAACATGAATTCCGGTACTCCGGTACAAAGTTTAATATCTGACATAATTAAGTTTAATTAGGTATCATCAAACTGTTCTAATTTACAAGAACAGACACCCAGCCAACTCAGCAGGGTAATAATGTTCAAACTTGAAAATTTATTATCAGTACTGAATTGGGTTGGGGAACCGTACGTCGGGTATTTTTCCTTTCTATCCAGCTTCCGGTGTAAATTAGTAAAATGTCTTCTCTCGCCCTCCCTAGACCAGAATCTGTTTAATTTTAATTCGCTATTAAATTATCCCCACTGATAAACGAGACTTCAGATAAGGGCTGGTTGATCTCCGATGCGGACCGAATGCTCTAGGGAAGAAGAAAAAACACGTAAGAAACCATAATTTGTTATGTAAGCGGTTGGGAAATTCTGGATATAAAACAAATATTTTTTACTACTTCACTGGATTAACTGAATTTTTTGTATGCTTATTTTATGTCGACAGTAGCACAAATTTCGAGCATTACCTTCTAAATATTATGGCTCAATATGTATTATTTAAATGTACATCCTTGAGAAAAATCAATACTTTTAACACATGCCATCGGAAATATGATCATCAATTTATGATAACATTTTCAGTGGTTTGACATTATCACAAACAATTCAAAATAAAAGTGTTCTGAAATGTTTGGTATCAACGAGTATCGAAGAAGAAAACTCATGACGCCTTTCTCGTACCCGAATAAGCGACATTTTATTTCTGCCTTACCTACTGGGTAGGTATAAAAAGTTGACACTTGATACATTTCATTCATTCTAGCCAGCGCAGAAAGTAAAACAAGTGCATCATTTCGGTTGATTCAGGTCCGCAGCTTAGTTCCAGTTTCAGTATCAAAAATTCAGTTTCTGAATATAATTTCAGTTTCAAAATTTACTTCCAGATACAGAATCAAGCATTTAGTTCTGCAGCGGGACGAATTTGTGTTAGTTTCATTTCAAACAAGGGCAATTACATCAGCATTCAACTGCAGGTCCTTCGCATTGGAGCGAAACACACCTTTAAAGGGCTATAAATGTCTACAAAAGAATAATTCAAATTACTTACCTGTTAAAATATGGAAATCGGAAGTGAGAATAGACATTTTAGTGCACCATTTGCAGTGCGAGCTTCGCACCAAACAAGTGCAAATAAAGCCAGCATTTGACTACTTTGCATTCGAGAAAAATGCATCGAACAGTGTTCAATATCGGAGAAAATTTCACCATTTGGCCCTCCTGAAAATCAAAAATAGCCTCCGTGTTTCTTTATGATAGTTTCAATCGTTTCAATATGCAAATACGAAATGAAATAATAAACATCAAAATTCAAGTAATCCCTTCCCAAAAATTGCTTCAGTATTGAATCAATCCACACAAGAAGCAGTTCTGCTGCGGGACGTTCGCAGTGCGAGTTTCGTTTCAAACAGGAGCGGTTGCGTCATCCAGCTGCTGAACGGTTGCATTGGAGGAAAATACAACGAAAAGTGGACAACGATGGAAAATGTTCTACAAAAATCAGCCATTCTAATAGATCTAAATGGTATTCAAAGAACTATGAAAATTATCATACTTATCTGTTGAAATATTCAGTTCGGAAGTGAATATAATCAGTTATGAATTAGAAATACTTTTCTCGACTTGATTTCAATTGAATTTTTTATGTATTGGTTTGAATGCGTTTTGTCGACTTCAGGAACAGGGCAAGTAGTGTCAGATATTTTACTGTTCATTACATCTGCATTAAAGTAGAGGAAATTTTTCATATGATATTGAAGAAGTTTTTTTACTTGTATGTCTTCCTTTTTCTTTCCGAACGTTTTTGTTTGATTAAAAAATATCGGCTTTGTTCGCAGCTTACTTGCGCAGCTTTGCTAAAAACTTCAATGTAGAAAGCCGTAGATATATTTCATACTTTTCATATCATAGACTCATTGTACCATCGGAATTCGAATTCAATTCGTCAACTTTCCAACACGAACACCTCCATAAAGACTGTCCCAGAAAGTATGGACGCAACCAAAAACCGCTGTCATTTTGCAATGGTTCAGAATCTGTCAATTTTTATGGCTGCTTCCTGTTGTTTACACTCGTCTCTAATCACTTGTGCAGTTGTTTATTCGTTTTCATTAGTTTGTTTCGAAATGCGTGGACTTTCAGCAGAACAACGTCGAAAAATTTTGTACAACTTGTGCACAGAACGCGGACTGTCTCTCAGAAAGATAACAAAATTGGAAGGAGTAAGTGAAAAAGCCGTGCGAAATGCAATCAGGAAGTTCGGTAAGGATAAGACCTTTGATGATAAACCGAAAACGGGTCGAAAAAAATAAACGTATACTGAAGTTGGATAAACGTATACTGAAGGCGTTCGAGCAAAAGAAGGAGCTTTCAGTTCGGGATGTGGTAAAAAAAGTGGACACTTCGAAGTCAAATGTTCTTCGTGCTAAAGAACGTTTCAATCTTCGAATCTATAAGAAGCAGAAACAACCAAAACGTAGTCCAAAACAAGAAGCATCGATCAAGCCGAGGGTTCGAAAGCTGTACAATACGATTCTTGCTGGAAATTTGAACTGCATAATCATGGACGACGAAACCTACGTGAAAGTCGATTACAAATCCTTGCCGGGACCACAATATTATACGGTGCGAGAAGGGCAAGTGTTAAACCAGTCCGAGACACCGATTGAAGTCGAAAAATTTGGTAAGAAAGCTATGGTCTGGGAAGCAATTTGTAGCTGCGGTAAGATTTCGAAACCCTTCATCACCACTGCTTCAATGAACAGCGAAATATACATCAAGGAATGTTTACAAAAACGACTTCAACCCATGATTTGAAGCCACAAGGATCCTGTTGTCTTCTGGCCAGATCTTGCTTCTTGCCACTACTCGAAATCATCGGTAGGATGGTATACTACCAAAAATGTCACTTTCGTCACAAAAGACATGAATCCACCAAATTACCACAACTTCGACCAATTGAGGGTTTTTGGGCATTAACGAAGGCACATCTTAGGAAACATGTCTCGGCAGCCGAAACCATTCAACAGTTCGAAAAAGAAAAATCTGTCGCCTAGAAGTCTGTACGGAATTTAATGAGGAACGTTCGCAAGAAGGTGCGCCAGCTACTCTACAATGGCTAAGTAGCAAATGTCGAGAATAATATTCTGTTGTTGTAGTCTAATAATCTCAGTATATCGAATGAAATTTGAATATCTAACACTTGTGAATTATTTACAGCGAAATCAAAGTGCGTCCATACTTTCTGGGACAGTCTTTAAAAGGTTCTTTTGAGAACCACCATTATTTTATTAGAAAAAACTATATAAATTATTTCGTAATATTTAATTTTGTGTCAGAATAGTTGATGAAACTAATCCGTACCTTAGTGTAGGTGCGTCGTTTCAAATTCCAGTAGCGAAGAAAAGGAGTGTAATTCACACAATCGATCAACTAACTGACATTCGGAAGAGTGAAAGAAAGCATGCCAATTATATTCGTATTCACGTCATTCAGCTATGTCTCTGACATTACCCACCCACCTTTTGCCTTTCTCTATAGAAAGGTATTAGAATTGCTGGAAGACCCGACTTTCGAACGGAGCCTCGGAGACCCATAGTGTTATATACCATTCGACTCAGTTCGACGAGATCGGAAAATGTCTGTGTGTGTGCACTTTTCGAAGATATTTTTACCGCTCAATTTACTCAGAGATTGCTGAACTGATTTGAACAAACTCATGCGCGTTTGAAAGCTACTCTCGGGCCATTCATTAAGTTCAAAGATCAAATGGCTGTGACTTTTGGTTCCGGAGATATGATTGTATAAGTGACGTAACCGACAAAAAGCGTTGTATTTTAACGCGCTAAATTTTCTCAGAGATGACTGAACCGATTTTAACAAACCTATGCTCGTTTGAAGGCTACTATCGGACCATTGATCAAGTTTGAAGACCAAATGGCTGTGACTTTGGTTCCGGAGATATGATTGTATAAGTGGCGTAACCGACAAAACGCATTGTATTTTTACGCGCTCAATTTTCTCAAAGATGGCTGAACCGACTTTAACAAACTTATGCTCATTTGAAGGCTACTATCAAACCATTGATCAAGTTTGAAGAGCAAATGGCTGTGACTTTGGTTCCGGAGATATGATTGTATAAGTGGCGTAACCGACAAAACGCATTGTATTTTTACGCGCTCAATTTTCTCAGAGATGGCTGAACCGACTTTAACAAACTTATGCTCTTTTGAAGGCTACTATCGGACCATTGATCAAGTTCGAAGACCAAATGGCTGTGACTTTTGGTTCCAGAGATATAATGGTATAAGTGACGTAACCGACAAAACACGTTGTTTTTTACCGCTCTAATGTACACAAGGGTGCCAATATTTTGGGATCACCTCTAATTTCGTAAAGCGCTACTGTTCAAAAGTTTAAGCACCTCGAAAAACGTCTTCATGCAAAATTTGAGCTAAATCGGACATGGGTAAGGGGTGCTACCCAGCGGTTAAAGTTTGACAATGTTCGATCTTGAAAAAGCACCATAGGGGGGATTACATGAAATTTCCGAAATTGTAATTTTTTTTTGATGCCAAAAATCTTAAAATTGCATGAACCGTCGAGATTTAGTGTTATTTAAAAAAAAAATAGATATTTTTTCTAAGTCCCAAAAAGTCTATTTTTTCAAAAAAAATTTTTTTTCGAGATGACACTAAATCTTGACGTTTCATGCAATTCTAAGCCTTTTGGCATCAAAAATTTTTCATGGTGATTTTTCAAGATATATGGTGATTTTTCAAGATATATGAAAATTCCACTAAGTGGACTAAGAAGGCTTTTTTTTAGATTAGCATCACTGTTCTCATACAAATAGGCAACGCAAATGTCAAGCACTAGTTTGGAAAAATGATGCTGACTGTGTCACATAAACACTGAAGCATGCTTTTATGAACTACTTGAAGCAATCTGAATCAATTGGTGTCAAAATTGGTATTCGAAATTATTTATTAAAAGTATGAAATATATTTTCATGATACTGTTATGAAAAAAGAGAAAGGCATTATCACACTACTAAGTGGATTATGAAGGGTTTTTTTAGATTACGCTTGGTTTCGAATTTTTCTTGATTTTGCACTAAATATAGTTATTATTTGATTTGAATACAATAAATGTAAAATAACTTATCAGTTCATGAATAAATACTTTAAGTCGTAGATTAAATTCAATTCATTAGTTCTGATTCATGTTTCTCTCACCGATTCTTCCTTATGAAAATACTTTTTTAAGCCCTGAACTCAAGTTGTAGATGGAAACGCATGGTATTTAGATCTAAGGGTATGTGATATATGATTTTAGAACTAAATACCATGCGTCTCCATCGGATGATGACAATTTGATGGAGACGCATGGTTTTCCGAATGATTTATTTTTTGAAAGTCTGATATTATACCCGTCCACATTTTTTAAAAATCTGAAAAATACAGCTCAATGTACTCATTAATGATTTATTTTTGATGTAAAATCTACAGTGGTAGGGGAAGGTGTTCGGTTGCCGGCATCCCACCGTAACTTTTGACAGAAAGTAGGTAGCGTAATTCCGACAAATGTCATGTGTGTGTGTAATAGCAGCACGTTTTTTTTTGCTACGCTCAAAACAAGTTTTAATTTCAAGAAAATCAATACAAAAGTTAATATCAAATTCCTTAGTTAACATGAAAACCTTTTTTCGTTTAAAGACTTTCTACAGACTTTTAAAACTTCGATTGTTAGCAGACATTCGTCAGAAATTACAGACTTTTGAAAATTGGCGCGATCTTTTCGTTTTTGCTAGCTGAACTTATTGTATTACCTGGCATCTGTGGAGATATGCAACACGTGGACAACTTGACGGCTTCAATACATCCGTCGTATAAGTAAAATGGTTATGGTTCTCTGGTTCTGTTAGCCATGGCGACTTCGAACAAATCGTCAAAGTCAAGGAAAATGAACTTTAATGCACTGACTAATGCCATGAAACGTTGCTTAGTGGATAAGAAGCCAATAAATTCGACTGCAACAACGTGTTCAGTCCCGCGAAGCCGGTGGAAGACCGGTCAAATCAACACCAGAGGCGCCACCATCCAAATCATCAACCAAAACCCCTCCGAAAAGAATAAATTCCGTTTTTTTCTTTGAATAATTGCAGCCTTTACTTATATTCTCCCATTTTATGCGAAACTTCTTGGGGTGCCAGTAACCGAACACCTTTTTTGAAATGGCCAAAATTTATCACTTTACTAAATTGATAATAAAAATTTTTCAATCGATTGAATCAACTTAGTTTCTTAGTCCGATGTTAGCTAGGGACTTTAGCTTTCCATTGATGTATATATGTCCGGAAAATGGGCACTTAGTCAGAAGTTATAAGCTTAAATGAAAAGGGTGCCGGTAACCGAACACACTCTCCTACCAAAATTGTAAGTGTGATTAAAAAAAATTCGAAAATTTTGAACATTTTTTTCCACACGAAATACATTTAGAAAAATTCTGAAAAAAATCAGAAAGGTTTATCATAATTCCTAAAATATTCCTGATTTTTTTTTCAATTTTTTTGCTAAAGAGGTTTTTAAAAAATTTAAATAAAATAAAAATCAGAAGAGCCATCCTAATTCCTCCAATATGGCAGTTGAAGGGTTAAAATTTTGGGAAAATTATCTCCCTTTCAATCAGCGTATATCAATTTTTTTTCTGTTTGGGGACAGTTTTTATATGCAAGCCCGGCTACACCCTTTGTAAGAACCAATTATAAAATCTTTAATGACGGCAAACATATTTCGGATATGTTTCTTGATTTCATTTACAATTTTCATCATTTTACTTATATTTTCATTTAAAATCTAACACTCTTTGGGGTTTCAGATCTATTTGAACCAGAATTGCTATTAATTTTATCAAAGCATTCGTTAAAGTTTACATCGTTTACCGAACTAATGAACTAATTTGATTTCCAAACGCTAATAAATTCAACTATCGAACTAATAAGCGAACAGTAAGCTGCTGGAAATTCAGTAAATATTTGCAAAATTCTTAAAACTTTCCACGTAGGTAAAATGTTTCCAATCAGTAGTCATTCAAAGAACTATTGAAGATGAAGAATTAATAAACTCAGACTGATTAATATTCAATTTTTCAGCACTAAACAATGAATATTTTTGTATAGAACTAAAGAGCCGCAACTTCACATCCAAGGAGCCGCATGTGGCTCGCAGGTTTCCGACCCCTGACTTATACTGTTTTCGTTTATTGATCAGAGCAGCCCGAGAGCTGACCCAGAGTCGCCCAAACAACTCTTGAGATGTTTGTTTTAGCAACCTGAGGTCGCTCTAGATCGGACTCCAATCGCGTAGTTTTGCTCTGAAAATTTTCTCGGGTCGCACCACGACATCTATGCGAGTTTGTTTATTTTTTCTTTTTTCTATGAGTTGTTGTTTAGGGCGCGTACCACTTGTTCGTTATACTCGGAGTCAGAGTCGCCCGCGTGTAGGTTCAAAAACGAAAACGCTATTAGACAGATGTGGTTTCTGATGCAAGGTTTCTCTAAGCTGGGCGAAACTACTACAAGTAAAATATCTGATCGAAAAAAAAAACGGTGAAACGACGTTCGGTGATCCGTTGCCAGCGACAAAAAAACACAAAATAAGTATGAAATTGATCAAAGTACACAGCACACACACAGATATCAAAATTGAAACACAGTCGAGAGCACTCGGGAAAAGAACTAAGCGATTCATCCCGCCGTGGTTTTCGAGTCGAACCTCTTAAGAGAAATCTTCTCCATCTTCCGATCGCATTTCCCTTCGCCGCAAACCCGAGCACTCATCTTTGTAGTCTGAACCGCGCGCGTCTATCCCTGCCATGTCCTCCACCGTACGGAATCTTGTCAGCAGAATCGGATAAAATAAGAAATATCTATTTGTCACGGTGAGCGCGTGGAGTGGAGCGTTCATAAAGGCGACGACGACGACGACCTTCCGGGAATTGCTTTCCACTGCACTGAAGTGGCACAGAGCTAAAGTACCCACTCACTCAATGTGTTTTAAAATCTTGCAAAAAAAAGTGCATCTCCGTTTGTGAGGATGCC
Organism: Malaya genurostris; assembly: GCF_030247185.1. Classification (NCBI taxonomy): domain Eukaryota; kingdom Metazoa; phylum Arthropoda; class Insecta; order Diptera; family Culicidae; genus Malaya; species Malaya genurostris. The sequence goes on along the minus strand of NC_080572.1, from coordinate 233,807,650 downwards.
AAAGTGGCACCCGAACTTTCACCCACATGGCAAGCAAAGCGCCTAGCATTCTTGAGAAAAACGGATTTCATCCATTGATGGAGAAGGTATATCGGAGTCGGATCGCTATATCGCACATACATATGTATTTTGACATCCGCCTCCTTCCATGTCACTGTCAGTTTAAAATATTGATATTGAATTTTCCGAACGGGGTACGTCGGCTAACGTCGTCGTGAATTGTAAGCCTCTCACGAGAACGGAAGATTTGTGAACATACGTGTTATTGAGATGCTTCCTTTTCCAAAAAACGACGCAAAGATCCTTTCGGAAAGTCTACAACAGTAGGCAATAAACAAGTTGAAACAGAACATGTGAACAACGGGTTCAGGTAATATGATTTCCGCCCGAAGCCTGATTGAGCTCGGTGCTCCGAATTGATTGGTTTGGTGTTCGTTGTGTAACAGAGGACGAGTGATATATGATTTGTGAACAAGATCTGGTGTGGAATGTGTACCGGCTGGAGGCCAAAAGCTGTGTAGAAAAATTCTGTTCTGTATGTGTGAAACAGAACTGTCGCTCATTAGAGAATCAAACGAACTCATCAATCAGTCAAGTACCAATTAGGAAAGTGATTGATGGTTATTGACCTGATTGAACGGCAATTATCGCGGAACTTGCTCGTTTTGCATCGAAACTTTCTGTCTATAGTCTATAGTGCATGGTAGTGTCACAACACCATTGCAACAGCTTCATAATAACAATACACTTTACAACACTCGAAGCCACTTTTCGCAGCAGCAACAGCAACAGCTATCAAAAACTCAAAAGCAATACGACCTGACAGGGGTGCTCTCGGTTGAAGTGGTTATCGGTTGATAGCTTTGTATTGGAAAGTTAACACACTCTACGAAAGTGTTCCTTTGAATGGTTCGATTTCCTAGTGAAGGAGCTTACGCTACTCTCTACGTACAACGGAGCTCGGGCATGGGAATGTGCATGTTTACATTATCTAGCAGTGTACGAGAGCTCTTCCAGGGCAGCGAAGGACATAAGGAAAAATGGAAGGATCAGAAGTGAGTTCAAAGGCGAATTTCCGGCCAGAAACGATGTTCACAGCAAACTGCAACAGAAATCGCAATAAACTAGTGAATCAAGCTCAACTGGTAGAATGCGCTGCCGAAAAAGGAAAATGCAAAATATTTTCGTTGAATAACCGCCAGGTAACATATTTTCTACTAAGAGGTACTATTCCGCTTGTCGTTGTTCAATATAGGTTGATATTTATTTTCGGGCTGCATCGGAGTGACGTTATTGCATTTGGTAGAAACGACAACAACAAAAAAGTGTCAGCCGAAATAAATTAAGCCAAGCTGTGCCTCGAATGTTCGCAATGGCAGAATGCATACAAAACATGAGATAATTTATATACTTAGAGAAAAATTACCGTTTATCAATTTTGAATCGGCATTTTCCTTATCGGTTATTTTTTTTTAGTTTCCGCTCGTTATAACAGATGTCGACTAAATTATTATCATACAATAGAATCCACTGCAGTTTTTCTCGAATTTCGGTAACCACACTCAATTATAGTTTTGTACTTTTTCATTCATTCATTCAGGGCTATTGTACCAATAGTCATCTCGTTAGTAGAGTAACTTTTGCGGATTATTCGACTTTCAGACTTTCAGATAATTATCTATTATCTATATGGGACATTCAACGCAAAATCAGCCCACCCATTTTTTTTTCATCTAGCTCTTTTTTTCGGTAAAGAATTCGGAAATATTCCACACGTATTTTTTTTATTTCAATATAGTACGTGGAATTTTCGAGATATGTTTTTTTGAAGTTTCGCGTTTACAAAAAAGAGCCTTTTTTAACAGCCTATACTGTAAAATCTAATAAAGTTACAAAAATTAGTCCAAGGCTTCATTATTTTCCTTAGCTTTCAAATACGTGATTCCATAGAACAACGTTTATAGTTTATTTCATGAAAGAAGTTAAAAATTAATAAACAAATAGAAAAAATTCAAACTTGGGCCTATTTTTTTTCTTTTTTTAGTTGAAAAACGATGCACTAGGGGTTTAACTCAATCTTGCCAAAGTTTCAGAGTCAATAAGTGTACTTTTATAGAAAAGCATCGTTATCATGATTATGTAACAGTTCGGCTGAAAAGTTCGTATCGTTTAATAGAAACACACATTTTTTGCCAAAATTCGTTTTTATTATTCAACATAATTGCCATCAGAGGCGATACAGCGATTATAGCGATCTTCCAACTTTTCGATACCATTTTTGTAGTACGATTTGTCCTTTTCCTCAAAATAGGCCTCAGTTTCAGCGATTACCTCTTCATTGCTTCTGAATTTTTTACCAGCGAGCATTCTCTTGAGGTCTGAGAACAGGAAAAAGTCACTGGAGGCCAAATCTGGAGAATACGGTGGATGAGGGAGCAATTCGAAGCCCAATTCGTTCAATTTCAGCATGGTTTTTCGTTGTTGTTTTTGATCGATTTTGAGCTCACGCGGCACCCATTTTGCACAAAGCTTTCTCATATTCAAATATTCGTGAATAATATATACAACACGTTCCTTTGATATCTTTAGGGTGTCAGCTATCTCGATCAACTTCACTTTACGGTCATTGAAAATCATTTTGTGGATTTTTTTCACGTTTTCATCGGTAACAGCCTCTTTTGGACGTCCACTGCGTTCATCGTCTTCGGTGCTCATATGACCAGTATGAAATTTTGCAAACCACTTACGAATTGTTGCTTCGTCCGGTGCAGAGTCTGGATAACACTCATCAAGCCATTTTTTGGTATCGGCGGCACTTTTTTTCATCAAAAAGTAGTGTTTCATCAACACACGAAATTCATTTTTTTCCTTTTTTTCACAATAACAAAAGTAGCTTCACTCAAAATGAAATATCTCACAAACTAATAATCAGACAGCTGTCAAATTTATACACGTATCTTTTGAAGGTTGGTACTAACTGAAAATGGTATGGATTTAATTCTAGTGGCGCCCTCTCATAGAAACGATACGAACTTTTCAGCCGATCTGTTAATAACACTAACAAGTAGGTATAACATCAATAAAAGATTTAAAAATTTACATATTTTTCACCTGAAAAATACACAGTTAGAAAATTTTTTTTAATCTTACGTCTTATAAGATGCACATAAATGGAACGTCGTATTTCACCCAAATTTATGTCCATGAACATACACGGCTTTAAATCGAATGAAATAAAAAAAAACAAAAGAACGATAGCTACTGCGCGACTTGAACCGAGAAAAATAAGAACACAAAGCAAGTCCGTTAATCGACTGAACCACAGAGGCACATATCTCCTTGATTGGTAAATGGTGCATATAAATTCATACAGTCGCACTTGCTAGACGAATGCGAATTATACAAGGAGCGTTTAAAATTCTGTACGAGTGGAATATTGCGTCATTTGAAAATTCCGTTTCCGATAGGTGGCTGTACCGACTGAGGCTGGTCAAAATACATAGATGATAATGCCTTTAAAGTGAGTGTGTACAGTGCCTAACGAATTGTCCTCGCCGTTTCAGTGACAGTTGTTCTTGTTGTCGTATTATTCACGCTCGAAAATGTCTGTTTGTGTGCCCAATTCTCGCCATTTGCGGGAAGTTTTACTTTTCTGTTACAATTCGAAAAAAAATGCAACTGAAGCGCATCGAACGCTCTCAGAAACTTACGGTGATGCTGCCGCAAAAGTGGTCAAAAAGTACCTGGAAACGCTGAAATGGGAAGTCTTGCCCCACATGCCCGTATTCCCCAGATGTCGCCCCTTCTGACTCCCACCTATTCCGTTCGATGGCACACGGCCTAGCAGATCAAGATTTTCAATCCTTCGAAGAGCTAGAAAAATGGATTGCTTCATGGTTAGCGTCAAAAGAGGACTCCGTTTTTCGAGCCGGGATCCGAAAATTACATGAAAGATGGGAGAAAGTTGTCGCTAGCGACGGACAATACTTTGAATGATACATCTGTAAGCACTTTTTCGCAATAAAGCTTTTAATTTTGGAAAATACGGCGGAAGCAAAGTTGTACACCTGATAGTTATGAATTTTATCGTTTGTATAATTGTGTCACCTGTAAAATTCATATTTTTTTCTGTGTAGTTTGAAATATGACAATCCTGCACGTTATACGATATTGAACAAAGCACGCAGCGAACGGAGCAAACCTGCACGTACCGACGCGAACCAATTTTTCGTCAATTTGAATGACAATTTAAATGTTTTGATACTCATCGCCCTCTAATTTCGGAACCGAAAATCGGATCTAGATGGAATTGCGCAGTAAACTTTGCTTCAAGAGCTTTAATTTGAATCAAGATTTGTGAAAATCGATTCAACAGTTGCTGATAAACCGAAGTGAGTTTCGTTTTTGGAATATTTCTTAATTTTTATCGGTACTTTTGAAACCGGAAACCGGGGCTAATGGTCTCAAAGTAGATTTATATACCCACCAACTAACAAGATCAACCAACTAGATAAAATTATAAAAAAATTGCACCTCCTTTCGCCATCACTTGTGAAAAAATACTGAAAATATTTCACTTACCGCACTATAATACCGGAATCGGAAGTCGGATCCGGATGGACTTTTCGAAAACTTTTCAAATAATTTCAAGATCTTTCATTTGCATCTTAGTTGGTGAAAATCGGCTTAGAAATTTCCGAGAAAACTAAATGCGCATTTCATTATAAATTTTCACATATTTCCTTGCGATTCCGGAACCGGAGGTTTGATAAAAAAAATTGAGAACCTTGTGTGAGATAATTGTCCCTTTCATTTGAATCTTATGTCGCTTGAGAAAACTGAACCTAACACATGGTAGTTTCATCAAACAAACACTTTTAACGAAACTGTGTTGGTTTCGCACTTAGCAATGGGGATCTGAGCAAACCTGATATAAAAAAAAACAAACGGTTTGACGGCAGTAAGGATGGAAACTGGGTTAGCTTTGGCATCAAACAACATTAATTTATGAGAATCGATTCAGCCGTCTCTGAGAAAATTGAATGTAGGGCTGGAAAAATCACCAAAAATAAAAAAAAGATCACTGCTCGCGTACATGAAAAAATCACTACTTGTTTCATCACAAGTGACCTAAGCCAAGGAAAAAAATCGTCGTTGCGTACTTACAACTGATTTGATCTCTAAGTGATTTTGATTTTGGTATGGTCATGATCATGTCAAGTCGTCAAGATCAGTAAAGATCTAAATTTAATTGACGTAGAAAATCGTTTCTGTTGTGATCAGCAAAAGTGCACGGAGGGGCGAGTAAATTAGCGAAATTATCAAATTTTGCATAACATGAGTATGTAATGTTATGTTATGCATTGATAATTTTTGGTCAAAGCATATAAGCCTGGGTGCACAAATTTATTTATTTATTTATTTATTTATTTATTTATTTATTATTGTAATATCCATCGGATACGAAATCTACATGGATATGGGTGGAGAAAAACCCATTTGATTTGAACATAAAATATGTCATTCTCAAACGGGCGCAAAAACCACCATCTTATAAAAAAACAACACATAATAATTATCACAATACATCTGAAACTAATAGTCACATAACATTATTAAAAACAAAAAACACATAATATAATTAAAAACAAAAAATTGCTGAATAATCAATCTTCTAACTATTGGGAATCAAATGATAGGGTGCAAGCAGAGATGGGCTATGGACGACACCGGTACGAATATGTGCTGAAAAAGTAAGGATTAAGCACAACACTTATTCAAACGCGCTGTTCAAACGCTATGCCACCTGTGTGTTCGAGACATTCAAAATCCTGCGCTCCTGTTATCTATATATTTTATTGGGTTTAATATAAAAAGTGAATGAACATCACCATCAGCATCAACAAGGCGAATGTGAAACAAAGTCTTTTGTCGCTATAACTATTACATGGTGTGAAATATTTTTTTACTAATTTGACATTGCGTATTGCTATTGCGTAGTGAAAGCAGTCAAATTAATAATATCAATGTGATTACGATCCAAACTTATTATTTTCATAAAACCTCGAAACTGGTATTTTTTCCAACTGTGGTGATAAGAAGTGTTGAAGGAGCATTCCCGAAAGGTACAAATATACGATGTTCGTCAATTTTAGCATCCTCTCGCGTATAAACACTGTGAAACCCGAATTTTGAACCGAGGTCCGGAGGTCTTGTGGTACTAGACATAATTCCTAAATATTATTTGGATCTGACTTCCGGTTCCCGAATTATGAAGCTGTTGTAGCTTCTAATAATATTGTAGCACTAGAGCGATAAAACGAACATTCGGCATAGACGCCGAACCCGTTTACTACCTGTGCACTTTCACCAGCACGTATCGACACTTATCATAAGTGAGATGATCTAGATGCTACCTACCGAGTCAGTTCTATTTCGCATGTCTACCTATAAGGTTCCGTTAGAATAAATGGGCTGGTTTGTACACGTTTAGTTTTGTGCTTTATTCAAATCACATAGTCCAGATAATAAATACTGTTCCGAAAGAACGCCCTGCATGATTCCGTTAGCGTTCACCCATCACCTTCAGCTATGTGTACTAACTTTTCTCAAAAATGGCTGCACCGGATGGTGGATTTTAGTAGGATCGAATATTTTTTTATATTTTTACCTTTTTTATAAATATAAAAAATAGGTATAGAATTCGCTCGAACTTTAGAAAAATTTTCCGAGGCCCGGAGATTATGTTTTTAGACTTAGATTCCGAACGGTAATAGCTATCCAACAAGCCATAGGATGTCAAATCTGTCCATTTTTAACGGAGATATCGATATTTTTGTGTAAACGACTTTTCGCCTTATTCCAGTAGTAGGAGTTTTACGCGTTTGATGATAAAGCGCTGTTTCGGAGATAAATGAAACACGATTTTTATACTGTTACATACAATTGTACCAAAAAGACTGTGTACAGCATCTTTTTCGTGGCATTTTGCCTCGGACCAATTTTAGCACGGATCGTTTTTGGCAACATTCGAGTATGACATGTAAACTAGATGATGGCAGCATTTTCAAGTTGAAAGTAATATCATAATTATTTTGATTTAAATTACTTACAGCAATGAATGCTAGAAGAACATAACTCCCATATACCATTCGACTCAGTTCGTCGAGATCAACAAATGCGTGTATGCCAAATAATTTCACTCAATTTTCTCGGAGATGGCTAAACCGTTTTTTACAAACTCAGATTCATATGAAAAGTAGTATACTCCCAAACAAGGTTCCTGAATTATGTTTGGATTCGACTTATGATTGCGGAACCACAAGATGATATGTGAAACACAAAAACTCAAATTAAAGGACTTATAGTCCCATACTAAATTGATTAATTTTATCCGATTCTGGAATTACAGGATGATGAGTTTTTTAAATTCATACAGATATAGAAGATGTAAATTGTTTCGCTTATTAATTTATGGCCATACGAATCATTTTGGGTTATGCTAGTTCCTGAATACCGAATAAATAATGACGAAAAACACTAAAGTGGAACTTACTTCGACATCTCATGGAATGTTCAATCGATTGTCACACGTTAAGATTGAAATTCGATACGATTTGCAGTTTCGGCATTACAGGGTAATGAGTGATTAAAATCTCAATTTGCCGTTTAAAACGACAATAATTAAAATAATGTCATGAGAACTAAAACACCGGAGAAGATCCATGCAAAAAACACATGCGGATTGATAAAAAAAAGTTATCATCACTCTGCTAGGTGGATTAATTACGTTTTTCATATCAAAATAGAAATATATTCAGTGACCTTTGTTTATTGATGAAAACTCATCCAGCAGAAGTGTATCAATGCATGAGTTTATTTTTCCTGCATCAATCTACGAACAACGTAAGCGATCATCTTCACTAGACTAAACTAGACTAATTTTCATCCAGCCCCAAGAGCAAAGACCACATCGTTGAAGAACAATACGAATAGCAAGGGTCCAAAACGGCTACCTTGTGAGACACATGATTCATTCGAAAACTTGGATGATGTGGTTTATTTCCACGCGTAATTTTCTATTGGTAAGATATGAATTCGACCAAAATACGAGTTTCGATGATAAATCAAAGCAATATAATTTACAAAGAAGTATTTTATGATATATTTTGATAGATTACATCAGTTTGTGTTTTCGCTTTCTTACTAGTTATGCTTTGGGATGCGAAGGCAGACAAGTCCGTTGTAACTGATCACCTTAACATGAACCCATGCTGATCAAATGACATAATTATTTGAAAACTAATAAATTTGAAAAAAAAAAACTCTCCTACATTACCTCGAAAAAAGTGTAGAGAAATGGTATTCAGAATCAAGTTATGAGAAGTACTGACTTTAAAAACGTGATTTTTTGAGGAAAACGCTTTGAAATTTGAAACACAATATTTACTGCTGAGCAATTCCAGAAATGCTTAGCAGATCATCAGACTCGACCTTCTCCGACTCAGATGAAACTTTGCACATGGCTTCAGTTTGGCAAACCATAAGTTCTGAACCGATGGAGAGGTCGTATGTATTTTTGCATTTCACAAACACCGTTAATTGTACAAAAATGGCGTTCAGAAAGAAGTTGTAGGGAATCGATTGGGCACTCTAAAAAAAAACATTACACCATTAAATTTTAAGTAGATTTTAGAGCTAAATTGACGAAATTACCGTTAATTTAGCTCTAAAATCGACTTAAAATTTCATGCTTAATGTTACTAATCTCTTAGTCATTAGTTCCGGCCATTTCAATCTACCCAAAAAATAATACGTGTAAAAGGAAAAAAAACCTCTACTGGAAACACAAAAAATTGCACTGATTATTGATAAAATGACAAATGCCGATTTCGCAATTCATCGAAATTAATTTCCTCCATTATATCCAGGAAAAAGTTCAACGTCCCATCATCATCCCACAAACGGGCGCCTACGCCAAGTCGACCTCTCGGAGTATGCTCCTCAGTTGGATTGAACCATTCTGTTTCACCGTGATTGATGGAATGTTAAATGGTGTCGCATCAATTTCAGTGGCATGATGAAAAGCAAGCGTACAAAGAGCAGCACTGCCAGGTCAGCGTTAATCAATGTCATTCAAGGCGGTAGCTTGCAGCTATCGGACCACCGTACCGCGGGTTTCCTTCGCGTGCCCGGAACCTCATTAACCGCCACACGAATCGTAATCAATACCGTACCGAGAGCCATGTGCCATAGGTTTTGTCGTGATTGAAATGAGCCAATCATTGACGGCTGCATACCTCTTTGAACCAGTTCCGCCATTCAGTGCCATCAGTGATGTGGTCGTTTCACATGGTATACCGGAGATCCGCAGTTCGTTTGAGCAATCGCCGTTACGATGGAAATCAGCTGCACCGCATCAGTTAACAAACCCGACGGTGGCAGTGGAGCAATTTGCAACTGCCAAGAAAGCGATTAAGTTAATGGAAATTATAATTTCCTTTTCTCGTTCAAGCTCAGCATTCAAAAGCGTTTCTGCGTATTACCACTTACGATGGTGGCTGATAATGATGAGGGTCGATATGACCGGCTTCGGGTTCGGGTTTAAGTGAAACAATTATCGTGAGATGGGTTTTATTAGGATTAATACGTTTGTGGCTTCTAGATTACAAATAACAACTTGACACATTGACAAGAATCTGTGTGCAAATATACCCACCTCTAGTCAAAATGATCGAAGGGTGGAAACCAAAACGAAAACTTTAAATACTTTTTACCATGCCAGCAACGGGATAGGTGTTAGAAGATTCACAGTCGAAAAAACATTGGCAGTTGTTAAAAAAAAAACATACTTTTTTAAAAAATTTTGTTTAAATTATAACCAAACATGTCACACAGCAAATGTTGATTTGAAAATTCTGCAGCAAAACATTTTCAATGAGATGCGTTTAAAATTTTCAACTGGTTGCTAATGGTTGCGTTGAAATCTAACGAGAGAATATCTAGCGCACACGAGCACACTTTTCGTTCGGGTGCTAAAACTTGGCCAACTTTTCGGACAGGAACAAAAAGCTCGGAAATCACTGAAATTAATGAATCGACCTAAAAATGCGTTTCTTTTATTTCCAAGTAAGCCACATGGAACCCCATATAATATTTAGGTTCATTAGAAATGTAAATAGGTTCGTGCCGTTTTAATTATTTTTAATTTAAACTTTGTTGATAAAAAAATGAATTCAACTTCAATATTCAAACTATTGCACATCGCTATCCACCACAATTTCCCATCTTTCTTGCAATTTACGGATACGGATTTTTAAAAATTCGACGGTTTGACCGCAATTCACGAATCGATCTTTCTTTTCCTTTTTTTATAGATACAAAAAATAGGTAGAATTCGCTCAAATTTTAAAGAATTTTCATATACCAATCGATTCAGCAAATGTCTGTGTATTTGTGTCTGTGTTGTCAACAAAGAGGTCAAAATCTTAGAGATGCAAGCAAAGTCTTGGCATTACAGTCCTTTGGTGGAATTTGGCCTTTCTGTTTCAACAGACTTCGCAGCCGATTCTTAGTGTACAGAATCATTGCATGGCTAGTACTATGGATCCTACGGACACTAAGAATCCTTCCAGGTCGGGGCTCGAACATACGACAACTGGCTTGTAAGACACGTCTCCTATGCGTTGAACCGCCAACCCGGGACGATCTCAGAGATGACTGGACCGAACTAGTCGCAATTGAAAGGTCTCCCCGGCATGAATTTTTTTCGGAGATGGCTTAACTGGTTTCTACAAGCTTAGACTCATATGAATAGTTCTATGCTCCCATATAAGGTTTCTGAATTTCATTTGGATCCGACTTCTTGTTCCGGAACTACAGAATGATGTATGTAATGAAATTAAAATAATGTCACTCATTCTGCAAGTAGAGGACTGAACCTATTACGTCCATCTAACATTCGAAAAAATTGTCTTAAGATCCCATAAAAACTGCTTGTTTTTTAATCACATTCGACTTCCGGCTCAGGAGATACAGGGTGATTAGTTTATCGGATTCACAGATTTTTAGAATCGACAACCAAATAAACTTATTTCAGTTTTACCGGTATTCGGTTTTCGATCTCGGATGGTAGCTAAAAACTTAATGTGAAACGCACTACGATTTCCCTAAGATGGCTACATAGATTTTCAAAAATTTCAAATCTAATGAAATGGTTAACTATCCATTAGGCGAATTTAACTGAGCTCAGTTACACCGATTTCCGAAAGTGAATATTCTGTACGGCTGTCACAGATTATGCATAGCCGGAGTATCTCGACGTTTTGGATTATCGCAATGGACACATTTTTAGCCGCCGGTAACAATTCGATACAGAAAAAAACGTTTTCATTTGTACCGTTGGAGCATTTATTTATTTATTTACTTATTTATTTGGAGCACCAAAAAGCCCAATGGAGCTGAAATAATAATCTCTCACTCCAGCAGGCATAAAACCTCCTCATCGTTTATATCAACAGATTACAACAATTCAACAGATACATGTATGTACTTAATACTATCAATTAAAACTAACCCTAGCTAACTAACTCTATAGTAATTAGATGGCACTAAACCCATCGGGTAAACGATGGTGATTTTGCATTAAAACTAGAGAGGAAAAGAAATTAAGCTTTAAAATAGGAGGTAGAAGGAGGGAGTAGTGAATGAGAGTTGGCGAACGAAACGGGGTTAGGTTCGGCATATAGATCTAATTAGTGGTCGAAAAAGAAGGTGGAATACGGACAAAAAAAAGAGGGCGAGCAAACGTGGTTAGAACCGACATATAGATCTAATTAGTGTTCGAAAAGATAGGAGAAGAACGATGAAGAGCGGAGAAGAGGAGACACAACAGGATTAGTTACAACGAGCGAATTTATTAGTTTTCAATGGAAATGGTGGAGAGAACGAAGGGGTGGTCGAGCGGAAAGAATTAGCATTAGTATTATAACTGCAGAAATAAAGAATCATGGAATAATCGTTGTATCGCATTACGAGAGAGATGAAAATCAAATTCCTGTGAGCAACTATTGAATAAACGGCACATACTGGAAAAGGGTTCATTATATCCGTAATTGGTTCTAGCATGGGGAATTCGTATAAATTGATGAGAACGAAGACTTCGACGATAAATGTCAAAATTGATCAATTGTAGGAGATCAGGACTGTCAACACGTGATTGAATTAGATCAGCAATAAAGTCAGCCTTGCAAACGTTCCTACGTACAGACAGCGGATCTAGCTCAATAAGCCGACAGCGAACTCTTTGTAACTAGGAAGGTTGAATGGGTCTCTCCATGGTAGATTGCGGAGTGCAAATCTAACGCATTTGCGTTGAACACTTTCGACACGATCAATGTCGATTTGATAATGAGGCGACCAAACGATTAGCTGCGTATTCTAATGTTGATCGAACTAGCGCACAATAAAGAGTCTTCAAGCAGTGTATATTGATAAAGTTCTTAGTGATCCGAAATATGAAGCCTAAGAGTTTAGAAGCTTTCGAAATTACATAATCGACATGATTCTTGAAATCCAATTTATGATCGAGAATAACACCTAAATCCTTAACCATGGATTCACGTTTGAGGACATTTTGCAAGATATGATAGTCATATTTAATTATTGAGCGTTTTCGGGAAAAAGATATAATGGAGCATTTGGAAGCGTTTAGTACCATCCTGTTATTGTGGCACCATTTGGCGAATGTGTCAAACTGAGCTTGCAGAAAATGTGCATCTTCTAGTTCCTTTATAGGATGATATAGTTTGAAGTCGTCAGCAAATGATAGTTTGAAACATTTCACGGAGAAGTTGAGATCATTGAGGTAGAGTTAAAATAGAAATGGTCCTAAGTGGCTTCCTTGAGGTACTCCAGAACTAACAGTAAAAGGAACTGTTGTGAAGTTTCCTATTTTCACCGACATCTCGCGACCAGTAACATATGAACGCATCCAATCCAGTAGAGCGCCACTAAAGCCCAGTCTGTCGAGTTCAGCAATTGTTGCAGCAGTTGCTTGCATGTAAAGAAACGACGTTATAAGTCCCATAGTGTCCCTTCATACGGTACCCAATTACCTACATTTCGTATTTTATTTGTTCATTTGCTTATTTATTTGGAGAGCAGGGACAAGCCTGAAGGAGATAAAATTAGACAATCTCTCTCTCTCTCTCCAACGCCCGGGTTGGCGGTTCAATGCACAGGACGCTGGTCTCACAAGCCAGTTGTCGTATGTTTGAGCCCGTCCTGGAAGGATTCTTATTGTTAGTAGGATCGTAGCACTAGCCATACAATGATTCTGTACGCTAAAAATCAACTGCGAAGTCCGTTTAAACAGAAAGGCCAAATTCCACAAAAGGAATGTAATACTAAGATTTTGCTTTGCTTCTCTCTCCAGCTGGCGTAAAATCTCCACATCTTTTGTATCAATAGACTACAATGGTGCAACAGATACAGTTAGTCTTAACAGTAACTATTAAAACTTAACCTATAACTCTATAACAAGTTGATGATAAGCGTTGCCGGCCAGCAATAAAGTTCTTGCTTAAAAGACGAGAGAGAAGAGAAAAGTGGATAGCTAAATGTAAAACGACGGTATTAGAATCCATATGTAGACCTAATTAGTGATCGAAAGATGCTGGAAGATGGAAGAAAGAGGGAAGATACGAGCGGGTTAGTAACAGCGAGCGAGTCTGATTAGTTTCCAATAGAGATGGTGGAGAGACGGAGGGATCAGGGTCATGTCGCCGAAAGCCATTTCGCCGAAAGCCGTTTCGCCGAAAGCCATTTCGCCGAAAGCCATTTCGCCGAAAGCCGTTTCGCCGAAAGTCATTTCGCCGAAAGGGTCATTTCGCCGAATGTCATTTCGCCGAATGGGCCACTTCGCCGAATGTCATTTCGCTGAAAGCCATTTCGCCGAAAGGGTCATTTCGCCGATTCCTGCAATTGTCTTAAAATCGTAATGAGAATCGTATTAAAATAAAGACAAATTAAAGAGGATAACGTTAACGCACGTTTCGTTGACCTACAATTGTACTTCTTGAATAAGGATTGATTCATGAACCTCAGAACGGAGTTCCCAAAGAAACTTGTTGACTATTACCCACTAATCATCAAAGCAAGTCCATATGTATCTACCAAGCAAATGTATGTGGTATTTTCCGTTTACTGAATGAAAAATATCTAATGCGGCTTCGCCACATCGATTTGATTCGTGTGCTGTCCGACCTCGCTACCGCTCGTTCGGACCTAACTAAAGCAAAGAAATCTAGCTTTGAGTAGACCGGGCAAACGAGGCGATTACAGGTTTGTATGCAAGAGGCCGCCGCTTCCGACGGCGGGTCGCCAGCCAACTCAGCCGGCGTCGCCTCAGCGGCTTTATGCCGCCGAGCCATCTTGGCTTCGGTTATGTGGCTGCGCCACATCAGTTATACAGGAGGCATAATAACACAAAAAAATAATTTTATGTATTCGAAATTACCCTTTCGGCGAAATGACCCTTTCGGCGAAATGACCCTTTTGGCAAAACGACTTTCGGCGAAATGACCTATTCGGCGAAACGACTTTCGGCGATATGGCATTCGGCGAAACGACTTTCGGCGAAATGGCTTTCGGCGAAATGACCCGCTCCCAGACGGAGTGGGGGTTGAATGAAAATGCAACATAAACAATCGATACGTGATTGTAATAATCAAGCAACAAAACGAGCTTTGGAGCGATTCATACGAACAAATAGCAAATCCAGGTCAATATGCTTACAACGTACTTTGTGACTAGGAAGATTAGTGGGCAGTGTTGGGAAAAAATCAAAATTTCGAAAATCGCGACTGAAATTTTTAACAAGTGATTTTCAGTTAAAACAAATAATCCATCAGGGGACGGGTGTAGCGTAATGGGTTAGTAGATGCTTTTCATGCAGCCCCCCCTGGGTTCGATTCCTATCCCCGCACATAGGGTCAGAAAGTTTTTCTGGTCCGAAGAGGCGAATGACATTAAGGATAAAACCTCTATAATCGAAACAAATAAAAAGTCATCGATCAGAAAACTCACCGCAGAAAAGCTTAGTACTGATATTTGGCTATGATTAATATAAGTTATAATGATAATAAATATATTTAATTAAAAACAATCGCAATGCATGTTATGCAGCTGACTAAATAATATTAGTCAATTTAGTTGAATATGCAAAAGTAACAGAAACGCAGTCTACCGCTACGCCAATGCAAACACGCCATTCAAACGCTGCGCCTGCTGTGTGTTTGAGACATGCTGACAATGCTGCGCTTCTGTTACCTCTATAAATCAAATTTATACTAAACTAGCTGACCCGTCGAACTTCGTCTCGCCCAAAAAATATTTGTTCGAATTTATGTTTCCGGAGAGCAGAACTGTCAAACGACTAAGTGGTTAACGTTTCTCTCCATTATTTCTCTGATTACTTACCCTACAATCAACGGAATTCGACACACACAGTCCAAATGGAAATATCATCAAAAACTAATATGTCCATTCCAGATGTGATTCTAGCTTCCGGTAATTGGAAAAAAAGCTCACTAAGCAGAATTTTGTATTGATAAACTTAACAAAATGATGAAGAGTTTCTTTTTTCGAATTGTTCATTCGGTAGAGTAGGATATAATTACAATTCGTGTTTAGCCCACATAACTAAAACTTCGTTAAAAAGATTGGGCTTAACAGCATACAAAGTATTTCGTTCATATTCGAATGTTTATCCGATGCACCAGAAAAAAACTTTGTACGCGTTCTATACAGCTTTTAAATACCTTTTCTGTACGTGACAATGACCATGACGATTCATCCGCCTCCATTACACACAATCGATCAATTGGTAAACGATATCAGAATATCATATATTTCTCCTATCTGCAGCATACAGTCATAGGCATTTCGCCATTAAATACATTCAGCAAGAATTATTTTGATATTAATTAAGCACGTGGCTCGAAATGGATCAAATATGTATGTCACAAAACAACTCCTTTCGCGCCAAACAATTTTTTCAACGATCTAGTATTCTTTCCTTACACGACCAAATACTTATGCAACTCGTTGCGTGCCAAACATTAATCGTAGATCTAGCAATCATTGATGACTTTTTCAACGGAAAATTCCATTTTCCATACAAAACAACTTTATGGATTTTTCCCACTTTTCCGGCAAATTTTCCTAATATTGTTGATGTACGAACCCGGTGGGAAAAGAAAATAATCAAACAAAAAAAGATTCATGTAAATCCGTCCATCCGTTCTTAAGTGATGCGATTACAAAGAATGATCTCTGCATTTATATATATAGATAGTTTTATTGGGTTTAATCAGACTATGTAGTGTAGTGTAATCAACCAGTTGGAATTAAAACAGCCTTTCGTCGCTACAATCGCTAAGTCAGTAGAGATTTTTTCATTGATAAAAATGTAATAAATAAATCTTGCACGAACCAGTTCGGTGTTGATCTGAAGTGTAGTGAAAATTGAATAACGAAATATCATCGGAGACTATTCTCCGATATTTCTGTGGATGAAAACTCGTCATCAAGTTTCGCTGACACGAAAAATCACTTGTGAATTTGTCAATTGGATAGTGAGGTGACCATACAACAGCTGTATATTCAAGCGTCAAACGGACCGACCACAATATAATACCATAAGACAGTGTAAATTAGTAAATCTTTTGGTAGAGCGAAAGATGAAACCTAAAAGTTTGGAGACCTTAGAAATCACATTATTGATGTCACTTTTGAAGTTCAGCTTGGAATACAGAATGATTCCTAGATGTTTCACGGAAGACTCACGTTTCAGTATATTGTGCGAGATGCGAGTCGTTGGTAGTCAGCGATTGTTTACAAGTAAACGACAATACAGAACATTTCGAGGCATTCAAAAGTTTTCAATTATCATGACACCAGTTGGTGAATAAATCTAACTGCGACTGCACATGTATTGTGTCTGACATTTAGACATTTAGACAATATGAAGTTGAGATCATTGAGCTACAGTAAAAATATGAATGGTCCTTGGTGACTGACTTGAGGGACTCCAAAATTGACAGCGAAAGGCACTGTGATGAAGTTTCTGATTTTCACTGAAAATTCACCATTGGTGTCTCGTGACAAAATTTACGGGTCGTGCACTGCTTTTGTAGTATGATATCAGATGTAACAATTCATTATAAGTAAAAACTAGAGATTACGGAACGAATATTCGCTTGTGGTTTTCAACACAACGAAATAGCGATATTCTTTTGGATGGGATTTTTTATTATATTTACTTCGTATTATAAATACAATATAATAACTCGGTTGTCTTCGTCGAGCAAATCTGTCAATAGCAACATCAATAAAGCCGCTTCGACGTTGCAACTGAGACAATTTAGCTGAGACTGAATTTGCAATTCATTTTGGCGTAAAACCGTGGCAACGATCCACTGAAACCAAGTCTATTTAGTTTTACTACTGTTATACGGGGGTTTAGACTGCAGAAAAATAAGTGTAGATCGCGTCAACCTGTAGACTGCAGAGTGCTTGTATAGATCGAGTCATAAAAGAAATGTAGCACAGTAAGTTAATTGCAGTTGATCATTTTGGCGTAAAACCGTGTTGACTTTTTGAAATACCTATAGTCGTTACTGTTATGCTTCATGAAATCTAGAATTTAGATACAGTGCGGCTATCTCACGGTAATTGGATTTATTTCCCTTCTTAAAAACATGGAAAATAAACGATTTTCATCTAAATATTTGGAAATGTTCTTGATTAAAGACAAATATTGAACAACAGAGGAATTAAAAGCCATAGCAGTTGTTATGAAGTGGTGAAGGCCAGTCGGAGATCGGCTAGGAACATTGACGATAGCTTTGAAGATCTGATCATTCGACAGAATTTCATCGGAAAATGCGCTGCTGAAATATCGTTGAAATAAGTAGCAAAAAGGAAACATCTCATTATGTAGTCCTGTTTATTTTCTGTATTCGTTCACGTGATTCCAAAATCAAATGGGCATCGTATAACATTCTGCTCAGTCGTTTATAGCTGTTGTTAAGATAAATGTGAAGAGATCGCAATTGGAACGAAGCGGATTATTTCCATTACTGTTAAACGCTTGCGAATGGCTGACTGAGTAATTCCGAGTGAGTGACGGGTCTTAACCGAGTAATTTCTCTGATTCTTCATGTTTAAACTTTGGGTTTCGCTCTTCGTCTTCCAAATCAAAGCTGCAACTTTTGCACCGTGCAAACCATTTTCGACACGTTCGCTCAACTAAAGCATGCTTACTTACCATACACTTTCGCCAAACTACGATGACTTTCTGAGGCAGTATTTTTTTCATGTTTAAATAATGGGGAAGAACTTCCCGCAGAAAAAAACACTCCTTTCGTTACAAAACTCGACATTTTCATAAAAACACAAAGTATTATTTTCACACAATGTTTCGTTATAATGTTAGACCCTACGGGCTCCTTGGAGTAATAAATTTTTTCAATTGATTTTATAAACAAAAATTTATTTGTTTATTTGCTTCCATCAGTTTTGTTTCAAAATGCATGAATTTTCAGCAGAACAACGTCGAAATATTGTGCACAGAAGTGGGACAGTCAGTGAACAAGATAGCCAAAATGGAAAACGTAAGAAGACCGTGCAAAAAGCAATCTTGAAGTCTGGTGAAGGTCTTTCATTTCTGGTTTCAGCAAAAAATTAACATTGAATGATGATTGGCTACTCATAGGACTAATCACCTAGAAATTCTCTGTACAATTTCAGCTGATCCCGATTAGTAACGGAGTGGCAACTACGGGTGGCCGGTTACAGATATCGATACAAGTCGAAAAACTTTGTGTGAAAACTGTAGTTTGCTAAGCTATTTGTAGTTGCGGTAAGATACATCAAGGAATGTTTACGTAAAAGTTTCTGGCCAGTCCTGGTGTCTAGTCACTACGCGAAATCATTGATAGTATGGTACAGAGCTAATCCGTGTCATTTTAATTGAATCAAGATTCACGAAAATGACCGAAAAATAAACGTCACTCTCAGCTCCGCATGCAAATTTTGAGAACCAGATCCATGTTTAGTCAACGACAAAAACGGAACACTAAATTTCATAATTGTGTTCCTACTTTCGTTGAACCTTTCATTCTTTATCGGTGTGCGATGAAAATTGATATTTAACCGAAACTTCGAGAATCGATAACGATAATTTTCACTTAGCGGGGGGCATAAACACTAACAACAGCAAACCATGTTTGGATCAATTTACAAACACAATTGAACGTCCCGAGCACTGATTCTAAGAACGAATAAAGGTTGACCTGCATTAGGCCGACCAGACCGACCCGACCTCGACTTTTTTTCTGTTTCGGCTATGGCTATGGATCTTAACACTCTGAAAGACGCTTCCACATTCATCACTCCGAATCTTCACGGGGACCCAAAACAACGTCTTACGACAATCACCGTAATGTTCAGCGCACAAACTAAACATTTGTTTCCCTACTAAATCGACAAATACCAACAAAATTTTGAAAAACATTTTGGGTGTTGAAGCAAATTAAAATTCCACAATCAAATTGAAAAAATTAAATTTTACCCGAACCCATAAAACCAGCCACAGTAACCACATCATGGCTTCCACGTCAACAACAGTAGGCTTGGGTCAATTGGTGACACTGTGCGTGAAAAAAATGAACCGATATGCGAAATTGATGATCCAAATAAGAAATGCTCCCTTGTGACAGCGTGCGGAAACAAACAACTGTGGTTTGCTAAATCTTTTACCACTAAAACCCAACGGGAAAGGGAACGAGTTTATGCTAACGCTCGTTTGTGTGTCAATTATTCCTTATCCTTCCTCTGAGAGCTGAAAACGTGTGGACCACAGCGAATAACCACAATCCTTGAACACCACTGAGGTCAATTACATTTATCATTCTGCTCACATTGTTTTGCTCGGGTAGCATCGATTTTAGCATCGAACAATCACAGAGCACACAAATGCCGCTTTCAATTCATGTCCTGGGGGGGATCAAAGCAAATTCAAACAATCGTGCTTTGCATACTCCAATAATTCCATTGAAGCGAGCAATTATCAAGATGTTAAACCGTAGATAAACGAAGTTAAAATGGTACAACTGAAGTCATTGTTTCTGAAATGAAGTTTCACAGATTAGTTTGACATTTAGGCTACTCGCTAGTTTCAGACTAGTAAAAATTTGTCGTTAGTCTTTGGATACTTGTTGTTTCATACAACTTTTTCGAACGATTGAAAATATTACATTCTTGAATCTTTAGCTTCAATGAAAAAATGGCTTTGCGAACAAGTTTCTGTTTCATAGGTTTTCCATTCTATAGTATAAACTTTAGAGATCTCGTATTTCTTCATATGACATAACTATCTGATGAGCTTGTAAGAATTGAAATTAGATTTCAAAACACGAATATGAGTCCAAGAGTTGATTGATTTCGCTGAAAAACTTTTGTGATAGAACGTTTTTAAGGAAAAATGGCTTTTCAAAATTATAAGGCCACTTGCAGTTTGTTGAGGTTCGGATGATTAATGATCCGTTGCTCCACCGGAACGATTTATTGTCTGAAAAATACGATTTGGCATACTTTGCACCAATTTCTGCAGTGTTGCCAGTTCTATAGCTTCCCAAGACTGAAGAATAGCACTTTTTAGCTCTTGTAATGATGAAAATTGACGATTATTGGCATAAATTTGTCGTACCATAATACCCCATAGATTCTCCATTGGATTTAAATCCGGTGAGCAAGCTGGCCAGCCCAAAATATCAATTTTCTCGGACTTTAGCCACTTCATTGTTTCAGCACTTTTATGAATACTGGCGTTATCCTGCTGGAAAATAAGCTTTGACTTGCATCTTCTTTTAATTACTGGCAGCAGACTAGCTTTAAGGACATTTATGTAATCGGAACTTTTCATTTTGTGCGATACAAATTGAAGTTCCAGCCTGCCGGTTGCACAGAACGCACCCCAAACCATTACAGATCCACCGCCAAAATTTCTCTTTGAGAAATATTGTGGTTCCTTACATAGATCACGCCAATAACCGTTGAATCCGTCTGGTCCGTTTAGGTTAAACTTTTTTGGCATTAAAAATGCCTTACTCTTCACTATACGGGGCCGGGTGTCAATTAAAAGTTTCAAAAATATCCGCGTAACCTTTTTGTGTCATAATTTTGAACGTTAATAACTCGGTCATTTGTTGATGGATTGTTATAATTTAACAACCAATCGATTCGGAAACTTTTAACTTAAACATGTATGACGACGTCGTTTCACTATTTCAATAGCATACTATTGTAAAAATGGTTGGAATCGACCTATGTTTTCATCCACCAATCCTTGCTGTACAAAATGACGTCAACTTCTTGCTCGGCATAGGAGGCTTTGCGTCATGCATAACAAGCACCGCATCGTTATGCGTAGTATGAAGAGAAATCTATAAATATAGGCTGCACAATATTTCTTTGCCAAGTTGATGTTTGACTGTGAATGAAACAAGTAGCTCGTCCAGTGAGCTGATGACTGGATTGTATATGCGTTCACTTGCTGGTTGTCGCTTTTGCATTATGTGTTGGTGAAATTTCCTGCTGTCTGCACAACACCGCTTCGTGTTCGCTTGAATATCTTATATATCATCTAGCTATTGAAGAACCGAATCAGCGTGGTTATCGGTTCTTTTGAATCATCCCATGTATTTAGCAAATTGTTGGTCGATTTTGCCATTAAAAATGCCTTACACTTCGCTTCCCGAGGCTGGGTGTCAAATTAAAACATGCAAAACTAATCGCGTAACATTTTTCTGCCATAATTTTGAACGCTCATACCTCAGTCATTTGTTGATGGATTCATATAACTCAACAACCAATCGATTCGGAAACATTTAACTTAAACTTATGAGATAACGTCATTTGAATATTTCAATTGCATTCCATTGAAAAATTTATTTGAATTGAGTATTTTATTTTGGTTATCTGGTAACTATCAGGCTAATTTAGTATTAACGGCAATAGATCTAATTCGGATCTAATTTGCAGCGCTTGTTCCTCGATGATTTGTTAATGGATTTTCCTTATTTAAATGATTCCAAAGCTTCAATATTGTAAACTTAAAAATGTTTTAATTTGTCAACGGATCGGTTTGCATACTTAAATATCCATTCCCATACGAACAAAACGGTGGCGCGAAAATGGATTCAGTATAAAGTTGTGTTATGATGATAATCATAGATACTTCTTCTTCGTTATATGTGACTGAACAAGTTGTTGTCCCACCAGGAATTAAACGCTTCAAAAGATTCAAAATTAAATTCTGAAACTTATCTAAAAGCGGCCTCCTCGGTTTGGTAGTATAAATGAGTTCCACAGGCTCACATATACAGTACAATTAGATGCAATATCATATAGTATCAAAGATAAACTAAAGGTAAGTCATTCAGTAATAGCCGTTCAACCGAGAAGGTTGTGTATAGAAGCGTACAGTTTAACAACGCTGGTTAGTTTACACGCGTTAAATACGACAACGGTTGAACTACAGGTAGAGACCTGTTGGCAGCAGCCGTTAAAACGTAAAATCGTGCTGCATAAGAGAGCCCTAGTGCTGGGCCAAGCTGGTGAAGGAAACAACAAAGGGCGTTTCCCAAGCTCTACCCAGGCCACAATATACAGCCACAAGTGCTGAGCAGGAGAGTGCAAAGGCACATTGAAGAAGAAGAGTGCAAAGGCACACAGAAGCAGGAGAGTGCAAAGGCACACCGGTGCGAAGGCACTTCGGTGCAGAAGCATATCGGTGCGGAGCACAAGGAAGAAGGAGACAAGACAACTCGGTCTTTCCACTGCCATACAACACGCAGGTATACACCGGTGACCTGCGCTGGTTACAGCTGGCGAAGACGAAAGCAAATCGGAATTCGAGTGGTGCTGGATGTCAGGTAGCAGTAGCATCACATCCAACAATCAGCATCCAACAAGAACATCTAGAGCAACGTGAATCTACACGGCAGTGCAACGGAGATAGACAACAATTTCAAGGTAGAAGTTTTTTCTTTTCCTTTTGATTGAGTACTGTGTAGTGTTGGTTTCAAATTTTATTTTAAAGTTTAGTTAAAAATTTTAATGTAATGGATGAATCCATGGACGTAAATCCTAGCATGAATCCGATACCCCCACGAACGAAAAAATATCAGGAGAGCTCTTCTGGGCCTTGGATAGTCTTTTTTAGACGTATATCAAAGCCATTAAACATTTTACAAATTAATAAAGGTTTGACATCACGATACTCTTCAATCAAAGAGATCATAAAAGTAAATAACGATAAAATTCGTGTTGTGGTAAATAATTTGAAACACGCGAATGATATTGTCTCTTCGGAACATTTCATTAAAGAGTATAAAGTTTACATACCCTCCAAAGATGTCGAAATTGACGGTGTTGTTACCGAAGCGAGTCTTTCGGTAGATGATTTACTCAAGCATGGTGTTGGTCGTTTCAAGAACTCTATGCTTGAGGGTGTGAAAATACTGGAGTGCAAACAACTGTACTCAGTAGTTCATGAAGAGGGAAAGAAAGTTTATCGCCCATCAGACTCGTTTCGAGTGACATTTGCCGGGTCTGCGTTGCCGTCCCATGTCTATGTCGATAAAATTCGCCTCCCTGTTCAGCTTTTTGTTCCAAATGTAATGAATTGTACGAACTGCAAAAAATTCGGCCACACAGCTACTTACTGTAGTAATAAACCAAAATGTATTAAGTGTGAAGGGCCTCATAAAGATAATGATTGCAACAAGGAAATTGAAAAATGTATTTATTGTGGAGAAAGTCCTCATGAGGATATTTCAGTATGCACTGCATTTAAAGTACACAAAGACAAAATTAAGCTTTCTTTAAAAGCACGGTCTAAGCGCACATATGCAGAAATGCTTAAAACGGTCATTGATGTCCCCCCTTTGGAAACCGAAAACGGGTTTTCAAATCTAGAGGAACCAGAGGACTCTGACTCTGACGAAAATAGTGAAGGTAATTCGTTTATCACTACCCAAGGGTCAGTTAAGAGAAAGAAGTCTTCTTCCAAATTACCAAAAAAGACACCTAAAATTTCATCTTCAAAAAAAGATCCCCGTGTTAAACAAAAAAAGTCAAAACCAAAGACTGTGCCTCCTGGTTTGTCAAATTCACAAACCAATCCAGGATCTAGCACAGAAAAAGGTAATAATCCTGTGGGCTCTATTTCACAGCCACCAACAGGATTACTGAAGTTTTCGGAAATTGTTGAATGGATTTTCTCAGCATTCAATATATCTGAACCCTTAAAGACCCTCATAATGGCATTCCTTCCAATAGCTAGAAATTTTTTGAAGCAGTTATCAGCTCAATGGCCAATTGTCTCAGGTTTTGTATCTTTTGATGGATAATTTATCACCCGCCGCAAATGATACAATCACTGTCCTGCAGTGGAATTGTCGAAGTATCATGCCAAAACTTGATTCATTTAAAATTTTATTGCATAGCCAAAAATGTGATGTATTTGCTTTATGCGAAACATGGCTTACTTCAAACATAGCTTTAAATTTTAATGAATTTAACATTATACGTCTCGATAGAGACTCTCCGTATGGTGGAGTGCTTTTGGGAATTAAGAAATGCTATTCCTTTTATAGATTAAACATCCCTTCAACTTCTAGTATAGAAGTTGTTGCTTGCCAAATAAACATTAAAGACAAAGATATTTGCATAGCTTCGGCTTATATTCCTCCAAAAGCACAAGTTGGACAGCGACAGCTTAATGAAATGGTTGAAGCCCTTCCTGCTCCACGATTGATTCTGGGGGATTTAAATTCGCACGGAATGATGTGGGGTTCCGTTTACAATGATAGCAGATCATCTTTAATACAAAACATTTGTGACAATTTTAGCATGACGGTATTAAATATGGGTAGCATGACACGGATCCCAAGACCTCCTGCACGCCCAAGTGCATTAGATCTATCTCTTTGCTCAACATCAATTCGACTAGATTGCACCTGGAAAATATTGCCTGATTTACACGGTAGCGATCATTTACCAATCATCATCTCAATTAGCAATAGCAATTGCATTGCTACTTCAGCTAGTATTCCATATGATTTGACAAAAAATATCGACTGGATTAAATACCAAAGTAGTATCTCTAGTATTTTGAATTCAATGGAAGAGCTCCCTCCACTTGAAGAATATGACTTCCTCATTTGCTCGATTCTGGAGGCAGCAGAACAATCCCAAACTAAACGCTTTCCTGGGCCAACGACTAACAGAAGGCCTCCCAACCCCTGGTGGGACAAAGAGTGCTCAGAGGCTAAACTCGCAAAACAAAATGCTTGCAAGACGTTTCTAAAACGGGGAGGAGGAACTCCTCAGAATTTTGAAAAACTTATGGCTTTAGAAACCAAGTACAAGAGCATACTTCGAGCCAAAAAATGTAGCTATTGGAGACATTTTGTCGAAGGTTTGTCAAGAGAAACCTCAATGAGCACTCTTTGGAACACGGCCAGACGAATGAGGAATCGTAACGTGGGCAATGAGAGTGATGAATACTCGAACCGATGGATATTTGACTTTGCTAGGAAAGTTTGCCCAGATTCTGTTCCTACGCAGAGCATTATAAGGGAATCTCCTCCAAATAATGGTTTTATTAATAACCCATTTTCAATGATGGAATTTTCTATAGCACTCTTGTCTTGTAACAATAACGCTCCTGGGTTTGACAGATTTAATTCAACTTGGTGAAGAATCTGCCCGACCTCGCAAAAAGACGTTTGTTGGAATTGTTCAACAAGTTTCTTGAGCAAAATATTGTTCCACCTGACTGGAGACAAGTGAAAGTTATCGCCATTCAAAAGCCGGGGAAACCAGCTTCCAAACACAACTCATATAGACCCATTGCGATGTTGTCCTGCATCAGAAAATTGTTCGAAAAAATTATTCTACGACGTCTCGACACTTGGGTCGAGACGAACGGTTTGTTGTCAGATACTCAGTTTGGCTTCCGTAGAAATAAAGGGACGAATGATTGCCTTGCATTACTTTCGTCTGACATCCAAATTGCCTTCGCTCAAAAGCAACAAATGGCATCTGTATTTTTAGACATTAAAGGAGCATTTGATTCAGTTTCCATTGATGTTCTTTCAGACAAGCTCCACCAACATGGACTCCCAGCGGTTATAAATAATTATTTGCACAACCTTTTGTCAGAGAAACGCATGCATTTTTCATATGGCGATTTGACAACATTCAGAATTAGCTACATGGGTCTACCGCAAGGCTCATGCCTCAGTCCGCTCCTTTATAATTTTTACGTGAATGACATTGACAGCTGTCTTGTAACCCCATGTACACTAAGACAATTGGCAGATGATGGCGTGGTTTCAGTTACTGGACCCAAAGCTATTGATCTGCATAAACCATTGCAAGATACCTTAGATAACTTGTCCGTTTGGGCTGTTCACCTTGGTATCGAATTCTCTGCGGAGAAAACAGAGTTAGTTGTCTTTTCAAGAAAGCATGATCCCGCGCAGCTTCAGCTCCATATGATGGGAAGAATGATCCAACAGGTTTTAACTTTTAAATACCTCGGGGTGTGGTTCGATTCCAAATGCACGTGGGGAGGACACATTAGGTTTCTGATAACAAAATGCCAACAAAGAGTAAATTTTCTTCGAACAATAACAGGATCTTGGTGGGGTGCTCATCCGCAAGATCTAATAAAATTGTATCAAACAACGATACTTTCAGTGATGGAATATGGATGCGTTTGTTTTCGTTCCACTGCAAACTCTCATATTATCAAACTTGAGCGAATTCAGTACCGTTGTTTGCGAATTGCCTTAGGCTGCATGCATTCAACACATACAATGAGTCTTGAAGTTCTGGCGGGAGTTCTTCCATTAAAAGATCGATTTTGGGAGCTTTCATCACGCCTGCTAATAAGATGTGAGGTGCTGAATCCCATGGTAATTAATAATTTCGAACGACTAGTCGAGCTTCGATCTCAAACAAAATTCATAACAGTATATTTTAACCATATGTCACAGGAAATCAACCCTTCAAGATATATTCCTATCCATGTCAGCCTCCTAAATGTCCCTGACTCAACTTTATTTTTCGATACATCCATGCAGCGCGAAGTGCGTGGAATCCCGGATCACCTACGCTCGACGGAAATCCCAAAAATATTTTCAAGTAAGTTCAGGCATATTGACTCTGAGAAAATGTTTTACACGGACGGATCGCGAATTGAAGAAGCGACAGGGTTTGGTATGTTCAACAATAATGTTTCGGCCTCATTTAGGCTTCAAGAACCTGCATCTGTTTATATAGCAGAGCTAGCAGCAGTTCATTATAGTTTGAGTGTAATCGTCACATTATCTCCAAACCATTATTTCCTCTTCACAGATAGTCTGAGTGCAATTGAAGCCATTCGCTCAAACATGACTGGCAAGACTGAACCGTTTTTCCTGGGCAAAATAAAACAGTTCCTGAACGACATATTGAACAATAATTATCTAATCACTATAGTCTGGGTCCCGGCTCATTGCTCCATTCCTGGCAATGAAAGAGCCGATATTTTAGCCAAACGTGGTGCTATTGAGGGTGAAATTTATGAGCGACCGATTGCTTTCAACGAATTCTATAGTTCGTCTCGCCAAAGAACACTTGCCAGCTGGCAAGCTTCTTGGGATAAAGATGATCTGGGTCGGTGGATGCACTCAATTATTCCGAATATATCGACAAAGGCATGGTTCAGGGGACTGGATGTGAGTAGGGATTTCATTCGTGTGATGTCCAGACTCATGTCCAATCACTACACGTTAGATGCACATCTCCTTCGAATTGGGCTCTCCGAGACTAATCATTGTGCTTGCGGAGAAGGTTATCGGGATATTGATCATGTCGTTTGGACATGCGTGGAGTATCGTGATGTCAGATCTCAACTAATAAATTCTTTGCGTACCCAAGGTAGACTATCCAATATCCCAGTTCGAGACATTCTTGCTTGTCGTGACCTTTCATACATGAAACTTATTTATCATTTCATAAAGAAAATTGGAGTTTCAATTTAATAAAGGCCCCTTTTAAGACTTAGCTCTGATCCCAGCTGCGTCCATGAGTTCAACCAATAGCTAAATTAGAATAAAAATTATGTAATGATACAAACAAACTCGAAACAGTTTATGAAATTATCAACAAAATGTCAAAAAAAACAGCTTATTTTATAATTTATAGAAGGTAATCGTTTGGTTCAAATAATATTTCCGAGTAGATTTCATAATTAATGACGAGTTACCTAAGATGATATTTAAGCTATAAGAGAATATGTTTTAATAAATTCAAAACGTTGTGACTATGTTAGAATTAAATTAGGATAAGAATATTATGTAAAAGTGATGCTACGGCGAAGAAAAACTTATGTAAACTGCCTTAAGAAATAAACGTATTTATGAAAAAAAAACTAAAGGTAAGTTTACTTGCAATTTTACATGATCAAAATTGAATATAATTAATTATCAAGAAAGAATCTAATTGTCAATTTTATCATTCGCTAACAATCTAAGCGCCTCAACTAGAGCAAATTTGTAATTAGTCAATTGAAAAATTTTTAGTTTAGTGTATCATTATCATTATCATCTTTATTTTTGTATTTATTATGAAGACCCTAGAAACGTTCCATTTTTAATGTTATTGTGCTCGGTCGTGTCTTGAATACAACCCTCTAATTTTTTTTCATCCGAGAATATCACCTGGAAAAGTATAACACATAAATAGTTTAAATGCGTTTGTTTTTTTTATATTGCAGAACATGTTCATACCTTTTTCCAATCCTGGGGCATGTTTCTGACGTGCAAATTCCAGTCAAGCTTCCTTGTGGTGAGGTAGTAAACGAGGAGCACTGTTCATTTCTGCTCGAACTATGTTAGGCAAAAGTTTTAATGCCCTTCAAACCGTCGAAACTGAAGCTTCCAACTTAAGTTCAGCGCGGATTTGTGAACAACTCAAGGTAGAATTCGAAGATTTATTGACAATTCGACGAGTATCTCTCTCTGACAGTTTCTTATTGTGTTCTGCATTTTTATTCTGACCATACTTTGCTGGAATTTTCAGAAAATTTGCGACCGCACATCTGCTACGACCAATTTCTCCTGCAATTTCCCTGATCCTCCATCCTACCTTCTTGAAGGCCAAAAATTGTCCTTGTTCTTGTTGATTTAGTCTCTTT
The DNA here is from genome assembly GCF_030247185.1 of Malaya genurostris. Classification (NCBI taxonomy): domain Eukaryota; kingdom Metazoa; phylum Arthropoda; class Insecta; order Diptera; family Culicidae; genus Malaya; species Malaya genurostris. The sequence continues at coordinate 233,778,333 of NC_080572.1, read as the reverse complement.
CGCTTACCCATAGTCACATAACGCTGTTAAATGAATAAAAATGATATTTATAATCACTATATTTAACACAAACTGACAAACATACAAGGTGGCCTTATAATTTTGAAAAGAGATAATTACTTACTTTAGCTGCTTCGGCTTTGTTTGTCAACAAATATGCGATACGGAAATGTTTTTGCTTGTATTTGTGTCATTCTTCATCGATTGCCATCGTTGAGTTAGGGTGGATTCACCAAAATCACGCGAAAACTTGAAATTAGAGGGTGGCCTTATAATTTTGAAAAGGTCTGTATATTACTGTTTTGTAACATTAAAAACCCCGACCAAAAAAGCTGTTTCAGTAGATATGAAATGAAACTTTGTTTCAATAGCTATTGAATGAAATAGCTAAAAAACTATCAGATAAGTTCGAAAATTATTTTGAAGCAAAAAATAGCTGTTTGGTCGTGCCAAAAAAGCTGAATTTCACGATAATGCGTCGGCTCACACAGCGTTGGTTGTGTCGCAGTTTTTGGTCAAAAACTCAACCAATATCATCGACCAAGCACCGTACTCTCCAGATATGGCCCCGTGTGACTTTTTCCTCTTCCCCAGACTCAAATTGCCATTGCGGGGAACGCGTTTTGAGACCATAGAGACCATAAAAGAGAATTCGCTGCGTGAACTAAAGGCCATACCTTCGGCGGCCTATAAAACTTCTTTGGAAAATTGGATCAAGCGTTGGCATGCATGTATTGCCGCAGGAGGAGAGTACTTTGAAGGCGATAATAAAAAAAAATCATTAAAAATTGAAATTTTGCGTATTTTAATAAAATTCCGGTTCTCTTTTGACCATAAGGTAAAATAGAAACATTCTAACATATATCAAAAAGATGCTGTTTTGGTAAAACTCTGTTAGGATAGGCAAATTCCAGTTTTTCCTTATTATTGAAACTACTAAAGTGCCAACAGATTATTTCTATTTATGATAGTCTGAATATTTTGTCACGTGTTCATTTGAGAAAATATGGAAGGTCGATTAGATTGAACTACACGTGTCGATAAACGTTCTCTATTGAATTTTATTAAAATGAAACATTTTGTCAAAAACCGTTTCGTCAAAAATCGGTTTTGTCGAAGGGGGAAGTACCAAGGCACTTCTACGACGATGTTTATTATGATGTCTCACAGACGGGATTTAAGACAAGAAAGCCGTAAACCACGAGTGCAAAAGGTGATTCGTCGTTGAAAGCATCAGCTACTACGGGAGGGTAACTCACCCGCAGGAATCACTTCGGTTTAGATTTATTTGTTTTGCTTGGTTTGATCGGAGTTATTTTCTTTGGCTTTGTTAAATAGAAACGAGTGGCAGAGGGGTCGGACAATAAAATTCACCTGATAGACCAAAGAAAATTTCAATATTATTTTTTGTGTTGTGATAAAGGCGGAACACGTATTGCATTCAGATAGCAGATGCAAACCCAAGTAGCACATGTAACTTGTTCATAAAAAATAAAAACAAAACAGATGCTGCATAATGGTCGCATGACAAACACGACGAAACAAGTCGTATTATGATGGTGACAATGGAGTCAAAATAATGTTACGAATTGACATCTCATCATACTAAGTTACAATAAGTTCCAACGTAACTTTTCGGTAATCTATCTTTTACGACGTGCTCGCATTGACTGTTTTTAGTTGCCAACTGGTCACCGTAACAAAACGCGACAATGAAAAAGTGACGCACTATAAGACAAGGTTAAGTAATGATTTCATATCTGTTACCGTATTCGTTGTGATGCAACAAAGAAATACAATTACAGTGTCGGTTGAATGGATCCGTACATTATCCCGGACAATAATATTAAATCAATAAGTAGAATAAGTAGAAAACTCCTTCAGTTTAAAAAATTGGCTAAAGTTGATTCAGCGCTTATACGCAGATTTTTTGCCGGTACATGTGCGAAGCAAGCTTGTTTCGTTTTTCGAAGTACATTCGCACTACCAGAGAGAATATTTCTACACTTTGTCACGGCAGTGTATGCATGGAAAAATTTACGCCAATAGCTACCATTATGACCAGGGAATGAAATATTCATTAAATTTGAAAAAAGTGCAATTTTTAATTATTGCAATTGGTCAACTGTTTTAACTTTGGTATATGAAAAACTGATATTAATCACAAAAAAGTTCTAACTGAACACATTTCGTCTTTTTAGCTTTAAATTTCAAATGACGGGAATAAAAATATGAATATTATTTTGTATGTCGATGTTCTGAAACCCAAAATATCGAAGGCGCGCACGTTTTCAATAAGTACAATGATCAACTTCACCATAAATATCGAATAGCACTTAGATTTTGAGTAAATATAATGAGTTTAAAGAAAATTGAATTTTATATTTTAGCTCATTATCGGATGCCAATTTTTGGTCGTAAATGTTAAATGGGAAAAGTATCAACAAATTGTAACTTGATACAAACTTATATTTTCTGTTTCATTGTGACTAATGTGCGCGGTAGATAAATCAAATATTCTTTACTGAGAAGTAGTTTGGCAACCTATGCTAAGTCGCACAAGCTCCGCCTCTTACGCTTTTCAGGTTACATAGCAGTTATAATGCACGTTGAAAGTCTTCAACTTGTTCCATGAATTTGTGTCATATAAGTTACTGTCATTGAAGTGTAATAACGTGTGCTACTTGGGAAGTCGTTGTGGCAAATAATAGTAACTTCGTTCATAATTTCAAAATACATATCCAAAATACATTAGTGCTCAATCGAAGTCGATGTGCGTGGGAAGTGCTTGTTGTAGAGTAGCCGTTTTTCAATCAACTATTATAAATGTTACACCATACTTGACGAAAAATATTTGTAGTCGTTTTGCCCTGAAGATGAAGGTATAACCTTCGAAACGTTGGCCTTTAACGAAAAATAAATGTTTTGACGAGAAACCAATTGACCAAAAAGCCATCTCTTTATTTAAAACAACATTAACTGGTCGCACCCACATCAAACTGGAATTAAACTATAACTAGTTAAAGACACCAAGCATAACGAACCAGTAATAGTGCTATTGCTAAAAAGGTGAGAGAGAGGATAAAAGTGGATAGGATGTGCTAAACGAACGCAAACGAACAACGGGTTAGAATCAGAATCTAGATCTAATTAGTGATAAAACAAAATGGATGGTGGAAGACAGAAAAAAAGAGGGAAGGACGACCGGGTTAATTTGGGCGAGCGAATTTAGTTAGTTTACGAATGGTACAATATAAGACATCGATTGGATACTATACAACTATTTGTAATTACATTACAAATAGTTGTATAGTATTTGCTTGTAAAACGGCCCTAGCTCTACAAATTCATTGGGAACATTATAAACGGCATAATCGTATTGCAAGCTTGACGCAATGTCGTCGTTGCCAAGGCTTCGGCCATGGAACCAAAAATTGTCATATGGATATACGGTGTTTGAATTGTGGTAAATCGCATTCGAAAGACGTTTGTCCAATGAATGAAACCACTGATAAATTTTCGTGTTCAAATTACGATGGAAATCATAAATCCAATTATTTGAAATGTATCGTCAGGGAAAAAATCAAATCAACGACCTTAAATTTACAAAACATACCTGAAAATAAATCGGCCAAATCATCTTCTTCTAATGCCAGTTCTAATGGCAGTCTACCTACCAATATTCCTTCAATACCATTTGCTTCTTTAAATGAAGTCGATTTAGGCGATATAACTGAAAATACAATGATACAAGATCAACGTTTTTAAATGATCATCCGAATGAATTCGACTTCATCACTTTTGAATTTAAAATTAAACAGTGATGTTAAATATTTATTTGAATATTTTAAATTGGAATGCTCGATCTTTAAAATCGAATGAAGATGAATTTTATAATTTTCTCAAAGTTCACAAAATTCATATTGCCATTGTGACAGAAACTTTTCTTAAACCAAACGTCAAATTGAAAAGAAATCCACATTATGTGGTTCATCGATCTGACAGGTTTACTGGAATGGGTGGTGGAGTTGCCATTTTTGTCCAACGGCAAATTAAGCATCGAATTTTACATTCTTTCAATACTAAAGTTATTGAAAGCTTGGGAATCGAAGTTGAAACCATTCATGGAATTTATTTCATCGCTGGAGCATATTTTCCATTCCAATGCACCGGCGAACAATTAAATTTCTTTAAAGGCGATTTGCAAAAACTTACAAGATATCGATCGAAATTTTTCGTAATAGGGAACTTAAATGCTAAACATGTCCAGTGGAATTGTAGGCAAAATAACAGTAATGGTAAAATACTTCATAATCAACTCTCAGCTGGTTACTTCACAGTTCTTCATCCCAGTAATCCGACTTGCTTCTCTTCCGTGAAAAACCCGTCTACAATTGATCTGGTTCTAACGGATCAAAGTCACATTTGTAGTGGACGGATTACACATGCTGACTTTGACTCAGATCATCTTCCTGTAACATTCAGACTTTCCAACGAAGCTTTAATTAATCCAATTAGTTCTATATTCAACTATCATAGAGCTAATTGGTTGGATTACAGATCTCACATTGAAAATCATGTGGATCATGAAACTATTTTAGAAAATTCTGCGAACATCGACACAGCAATTGACAATTTGAATCATTATATTATCGAAGTTAGAAATCTTTCAATTCCCAAAGCTCAAACTAAATTAAATTCTCCTATCATCGATGACAATCTTCAACTGCTCATTCGGTTGAAGAATGTTCGTCGACGACAATATCAACGTTCTCGTAATCCTGCTATGAAAAGCATTGTTAAGGATTTACAAAACGAAATTAAACATAGATTTACTATTTCGCGAAATGAAAATTTCGCTAAAGAAGTTGAACAAATTAAACCATATTCTAAACCTTTCTGGAAACTTTCTAAGGTTCTTAAGAAACCTCAGAAACCAATTCCTGCTCTCAAGGAAGGAACTCAAATACTTCTTACAAATGGCGAAAAAGCTCAAAAACTTGCTCAGCAGTTCGAGAGTGTCCACAATATTAATTTGAACGTTGTGAAGTCTCACTGAAAAATGATCATATTTCTACTCAAGTGTTATTACCAAATGATATTATTGAGACGAATTTTGATTAAACTAAATCAATTATTAGGAAACTTAAAAACATGAAGGCTCCTGGTAATGATGGCATTTTTAATATTCTTATTAAAAATCTTCCCGATGTTGCCTTGAGACTCCTGGTTAAAATTTTCAACAAGTGTTTTTCATTAGCTTACTTCCCAAAAAGATGGAAAAACGCTAAAGTAATTCCTATCCTAAAACCTGATAAAAACCCAGCAGAAACATCAAGTTATCGACCAATTAGCTTACTTTCTTCTATCAGTAAACTTTTTGAAAAAATTATCTTGTTTAGAATGATGTCTCATATAAATAAGAATTCAATTTTTTTACCAGAGCAGTTTGGATTTCGTCATGAACATTCAACTACTCATCAACTTGTCAGAGTAACGAACATGATAAAAGCAAATAAATCTTCTGGGTTATCAACTGGAGTTGCTCTTCTAGACATAGAAAAAGCATTTGACAGTGTTTGGCACAAAGGTTTAATAGAAAAAATGTCTGATTTCCAGTTTCCTATTTATTTGATCAGAATGATTCAAAATTATTTAACTGATCGTACACTTCAGGTTAGCTATCAGAATTGTAAATCTGAATTGCTACCCGTACGAGCCGGTGTTCCGCAGGGTTCGAGCGTAGCTCCAATCTTGTATAATATTTTCACTTCTGATCTTCCAAATCTACCCGTTGGTTGTCAGAAATCGCTATTCTGTAACGACACAAGTCTGTTAGCCACAGGTAGAAATCTAAGAGTGATCTGCAGTCGCCTACAAAGAAGTTTAAATATTTTCAGTGATTATCTGTCAAAATGGAAAATTAAACCAAATGCAGCAAAAACGCAATTAATTATCTTTCCTCACAAGCCAAGAGCTTCGTTTCTTAAACCAAACAATAATCACATTCCCAAATTGAATGCCTTGGAATTGACATGGTCTGATCAAGCTAAATACTTAGGTTTAACGTATGACAAAAAACTCACTTTCAAGGATCACATTGAAGGAATCCAGGCAAAGTGTAATAAATATATTAAATGTTTATATCCTCTTATAAAAAGAAATTCTAAGCTCTGTCTAAAAAAACAAATTGTTAATTTATAAACAAATTTTCAGACCAGCCATGCTTTATGCAGTACCAATTTGGTCAAGTTGTTGTTCCACCAGGAAGAAAACGCTTCAAAGGATTCAGACTTCGATACTTTTTGGTAAAACACGAGTGGCTCAAGGCCGACTCTCCCCTATAAGTTACATATAACATGTACAATTCATGAAGATTTTAAGCATTCGTAACCGTTATTCAATTATGCAGCTTGTATTCAACCAAACTCAATTAGCAATATTGAGAAGAAAAAAGTCTAAGCTTGAAATTGATTTATTAACACCGTAAGAACATTGTTATTGACGTTGCTGACAAGTATTGAATAAATAAACACTGCTGTGAGAAACTTTTCGTCTCCTTGTTCAGCTAATCAACTCTGTTCCGTATTAAATAAGTTCCCAACACCCAGTGCCAGGCAGAGCAGCACTGTTCACTTAACTGGGCACGTCTCGTATTTTTACCTGACCTATTTACACAACGAATCAGCAATCGATGATCTGTTCAGTGTTTTCTACGTTTCAACGAGCATCTTACGGCAAAAGGCAAATCGAGCGTGACGAAAATTGTTTTCCTAGGATTTACCATCCTAGGTTTTTTTTTTCCTTTCGCCTTCCAGTTGCCAAGCTGGCACATCTCGACGATAAAATTTTATCATATCAGTTTTCTGCTGTCGTCCTGCCGTACTCCGAGTCTCGCTCGTTCTTGCCGATTTTTCATCGCCTGTCATTCATTCCAAACAAGCAGCCGTGCCCTCGCACAGACCTTTGCTAAACAGTTAATTATTGCCGAAATGGGGAAGGCACGTGCCGCTGGCGTGCCTTTCGACTAGCGAACGAAAAAGGAACATGTTCCGTCGATCAGAACCGATTGTGAGTTTCCCTGCCTGGCGTCGCTCCTGGCCCGGGGCCAATGAAATCATTCCTTCCGTTCGGCGGTTCATCAGAAGGAATTTGGAAATAATGTTTCTGAGGAACACGAAACCAACTAATTTATAAACGAAACGTCACAAACGAGGGCTAAAGCAAAAGCACTGGGGCTATTAGTGTATGATTTTCAAATCAAGTAAAATTATTCCAAAAGCCAGTAAAAAAAACATTCTTAGTTTGGAAGAGAAAATGGCGAAAAAATAAAACTCGTGTCAACCATGAAAATACGACTGTCCGGGACAATTTCGCGGAATGTTACACCCAACCGAGCGTGATGATGGTTCTCGGTTGGCAACGGAGCCGCGTTGGTGATGGAGTGAAGGGTGTGACGCATGAAAAATGATGCGGAATAATGAAACACGGGCCGGGACGGGATTCGACACCCAAAAAGAGCATATATTTTGTAGATAGAACATGAAAGTTACGTGGGATCGTTAAGCAACGAAGCGTACATTGACGGTTATTTACAGTCACTTCACAGGCAAACTTCTTGAATTAGTCATGAATCTCTAGTAGATATGCGCTATCTTTTATTATATGATTTGAATACCTTAGAATATGTCACAAGCAGCCACTGTTCTATTCAACACGAGCCTTTTAAACTATGACAATTCAATTGAAATGAATAATCCAGATTTAAACGACAAACAATAACATATAAAATCTGTTTGCATCTTTATTAATAGGTTGATTCAAACTACTCCACAAAAAAGTTACTCGGCACTAGTTTCAAACTAACTGTGTATACCTAAATGTATACCATCACGTGCTTAGTTTCAAACATCAAACACACACACGAACTATTTCTGCAGCAGAGAACTGCATTGCCGACTATAAATCAAAGCGAAATATGCTTCATATGATGAAGGTAACCCCCCTCCCTATTTTGCTATTCTTCAGCCGTTAAACAGCCGTACATACTGAATAGTGCCTAAGATTGACTAGCTTTGAGACAATAAACGGCTGCTAGGAGTACTTTGAACGAGAAATAACTGCTTACGTAGGTGTTATTTTTTCTTCTGTAAGCAGCTTCAAACGATGGCAAAACAAGAGGCTGACGTCGGCAAATGTTTTCTTTAAAATGAATGCCTTTTCAAAACTTGGTCATTTTAAGGAAATTTTCAAAACCTGGTTTGTCAGTTTCGAATATTTTCGATGAAATAAGTACACAATTCCTGCTCTCGGAAGCGCCCTCATTCACTTTTACCGGATGTATGATTGTTGCGCTGAACGACATCGGTACTGTTTCCTAACCAGGAACGCTCCAATCCTACCTCAAAAACATGGTTTTTGAATGCTTCAACAGCATCTTTGGGCGTCAAAAATCGTTGACCACGCAATTTTTTCTTAATACGCGGGAATAAAAAGAAATCATCGGGTGTCAAGTCACGGCTGTATGGAGGATGACCCATAAATTCGACGTTTTGGCCGGTCAAAAAGGCACTGGTTTGAGCCGATGTGTGAGAGCTCACGTTGTCATGATGGAGGATGATTCGTCTTCTCTTGTTCGTTTTCGAATTTTTTCGAAGACTTCTGGCAAACAAATAGTTGTGCACGATTTAGAATTGACCGTCTTATATTGCTCCAGTTCATCGACACACTCTTGTTGAGATAATCCACGTCGAAAGTTGTGAAAATTAATCCAACGAAATTCTTCTCTTGAAATTTCCATTTTTTAGCCAAATTGATTTTTCAACTCACTGAAAAACCACAAATAGCGCTTGTACATCAAAAAGTTCTGAGTACGTTTATATTAAATAATGTCAAACTTTATTTTGGTGTTGCCAGATTTTAGCTGTTGACATTAATTTGGCCAGTTCCCGAAATATAAGTGCATTGTGTAGATTGCTTTCTGTTGAAAACCTAATATTACTTGCTGATCGGGTTAATGGGCTTGTTCTATCGCACCATAAGGTATATAACCCTTAACAGCCGAACAATAATTCATACAAATTCTATTATTTCTATTCATACAAATTCTATTACCTTTGGCAGCATCCAGCTTGAACACCGTAAATGTAATGGACTATTCTCATTCTCATCCTTCAACTTTGTATAATTATACTTTATACCAGCAGATATGTGTTATTCACGAAATGTGTGTGCTAAGTGTATCTAAATATAAACGTTAGCAGCGGTTTCAGTGAAGGCACTTCTCGAAAATATGCTTTCACCTGACTTGGATCCGAAAATATAAACACACGTAGAGGTAAGCACGGGAAGGATTATTTCAATCCGATTCTATGCCTAGTTTTACTAAGTTATAAAATCTTTCGACACCATTTCAGTACCGGAGAGTTTATAAATAAGCTTAGAAATTGCGAAACTTTGTGTTTTTTGGTCTCCAGATTTTGCTACGTGTTTGTTTCCACTTTGAAAACATTAATCGAATGGTTAAATTTACATAAATAATAACAGTTATCTCAAAATGAACTATATCTATTTTTTTTTTAAAAGATATTTTATTTAGGCCTATTTGCATACAAGCTTTACGTGGCCGATTTAGCTGAGTTTTTAGATAAAAATTTTTTTGTATTGGATCTCGTTGTCACCCTTTTTCTAGGGGGAGAGGAGCTTTCATTTTCCTCCTGCGAGCTTTCATTTTCCTCCTCCATTCTCAAAACGACCTCGAAATGAGTTGAGCTAGTAGAATGCATTTCATAACCTCCATAACCATCAAAACCCTTGCTTTGAATGATTCTTGAAAGAATAAAATGTGATCATTATATCGTATCATTCGACTAGGAGCGATAAATCATTTCGTCGAATGCCATTTCGCCGGGTGTCGCTTAGCCGAAAATTTTTGCTGAAAATATCGTATAAAGCATATATGTCGCTTTATTTTAAAATATGATGAACCGAACGTAAATGCAATGTAGTGTTGTACTCGAGTCTAGCGATCTCTTAAATTAGAACGGTTGCTTTACTGACCGATGTTTCGACTGCTGATTTTGAGTTTGATGATTTTGAGAATTTTTTTTATAAAGATCAAAACTAGTGTTCAAATTATCTGACAAATGCAATCTTTTCATATTTAAGTGACCACCGCTAGACTTGAATACATCGCATTATTTATTAAAAAATAAGAAGTGTATCGATAAGTAGTTAGCAACATTCAAACAGTTATTACTCTGAAATGGCGTAATTTTTTGCAGCGTGTTTTGCGGTGACATATTTGTTTACATGTCAATAACAGCTGCGCAACCGATTGGTTTCGGTACGGTTTATCGTTTCAATGATGAATCGAATTGATCCGGAATCGCGAAAGAAAATTCTGCACACTTGGTGCTCAGAAAGTGGTGTCACGTACAACGAAATTGCAAAACGAGTGAAAGTGCACCACACCAGTGTCAAAAATATTATCGAGAAGTTCGGTAAGACCCTTTCCATTAAAGATTTGCCCCGATCCGGTAGGAAAACGGGTCCCAGCCAGCCCGGCCGGGACTTAAAAGTGGTTGAGTACATCAGGAAAAACCCATCGGCGTCGACGCGGGATTTGACCAAGCAGTTCAACACCAGCATCGGGATGATTCAACGGATCAAAGTTCGGAACTCCCTGAAAACGTACAAGAAACAGAAGGTGCCGAAAAAGTCCCTGGTACAGCAAGTTCAGGCCAAAACAAGAACGCGAAAACTGTATGACCGGATTCTACAGAATAAAGACGGATGTATCCTGATCGACGACGAAGCCTACGCCAAGGGAGACTCTCGAGCGCTGCCCGGACGGTGTACCAGGACCTGGACGACGCTGACACCACGGTGGCGATGGAAAAGTTCGGGCAGAAGGTGTTGGTCTGGCAAGAAATTTGTACCTGTGGTTTGTGGTCGTCGATTTTCTTCACGAAGGGCACAATTAACGCCAAGGTGTACAAGAAAGAATGTTTGAAGAAGAGAATGCTGCCACTGTACAGAAAGCATAAGGCTCCTCCTCTCTTCTGGCCGGATTTGGCTTCAGCCCACTACGCTAACTCAGTTCTACAGTGGTTGTCAAAAAATAATGTACAATTCGTGGAAAAGGACATCAACCCACCGAACTGCCCGGATCTTCGGCCAATTGAAAGGTATTGGGCAATTGTCAAGCGGCGCTTTCGGAAGGAAGGTACAGTGTCCCAAAACATGCAGGAGTTAAAAAAAAAACTGGACAGCTGACATCAGGAAAGTCACAAAAGTAACTGTGCAGAATTTAATGAAGAATGTCAAGTCCAAAGTGTGAGCGTTTCACAGAAACTAGGATTTTCTTCAATATAATCAGTTAAATGCATAAAAATGTAATTTTTCTACAATATATCAAAAACTGATGTCAAAATATGTTTTTTTTCGCTTTTTTATTCAATAATCAATGTTGCTAACTACTTTTCGATACACTCCTTAATCAAATACTGAATTTTTAATGAAAGAAATTCTTTTTTGTTTGTTTCTATGTCTTCAAAATGCAATGATAGACACATTGTCGCTTTTCTAACAAGTTATGTTAGTTCAAATTCACAACAATCAAAGTTTAAATTAGCAAGAAAAAAATCACGTCTATTTTTAAATTGGTAAGAGTTGAATGTCAACAACAACAACCGTCTTGATGGACAGTTAGTCACATACTTTAATGAAAATTGATAGAAATAAGGGACACAAATACCTCTGAGGCCGGTGGAACTTTTGATCGCCCGGACAACAGGAAATTATCACCCAAACCCGAAACCCGGAGAGGTGGTAACGCTATTTGAATTATGAGCTTTTTTTTAAAAAAAAACATATAATGATAGGCTTTTGGTTATTATTCGCAATGTATTCAAAAGTTATTATTCAAATGATAGGTCTTATGGCCTCACACAATTTTCCTGAGTTTCATTTGAATCCGACTTCCGGTTCCATAATAAAGACTGTCCCAGAAAGTATGGACGCACCTTGATTTCGCTGTAAATAATTCACTAGTGTTAGATATTCGAATTTTATTCGATATACTGATAATATTAGACTACAACAACAGAATATTATTCTAAACATTTGATACTTAGCCATTGTAGACTAGCTGGCGCACCTTCTTGCGAACGTTCCTCATTAAATTCTGTACAGAATTCTTGGCGACAAGTTTTGACACTTTTTTCCAATCTTTTTCGAACTGTTGAATGGTTTCGGCTGCCGAGACATGTTTCCTAAGATGTGCCTTCGTTAATGCCCAAAATTCCTCAATTGGTCGAAGTTGTGGCAATTTGGTGGATTCATGTCTTTTGGGACGAAAGTGACGTTTTTGGTAGTATACCATTCTACCCTTGATTTCGAGTAGTGGCAAGAAGCAAAATCTGGCCAGAAGACAACAGGATCATTGTGGCTTCGAATCATGGGTAGAAGTCGTTTTTGTAAACATTCCTTGATGTATATATCGCTGTTCATTGAAGCAGTGGAGGGTTTCGAAATCTTACCGCAACTACAAATTGCTTGCCAGACCATAGCTTTCTTACCAAATTTTTCGACTTCAATCGATGTCTCGGACTGGTTTAACACTTGCCCTTCTCGCACCGTATAATATTTTGGTCTCAGCAAGTTTCACGTAGATTTCGTCGTCCATGATTATGCAGTTCAAATTTCCAGCGAGAATCGTATTGTACAGCTTTCGAACCCTCGGCTTGATCGATGCTTCTTGTTTCGGACTACGTTTTGGTTGTTTCTGCTTCTTATAGGTTCGAAGATTCAAACGTTGTTTAGCACGAAGAACATTTGACTTCGAAGTGCCCACTTTTTAGGCCATATCCCGAACTGAAACCTCCTTCTTTTGCTCGAACGCCTTCAGTTTACGTTTATCCAACTGAGGGTTAGCAGGACCTTTTTTCGACCCGTTTTCGGTTTATCCTCAAAGGTGTTATCCTCACCGAACTACCTGATTGCATTTCGTTCGGCTTTTTCACTTACTCCTTCCATTTTTGCTATCTTTCTCAGTGACAGTCCGCGTTCTGTGCACCATTTGTACACCATTTTTCGACGTTGTTCTGCTGAAAGTCCACGCATTTCGAAACAAACTAATGAAAACGAATAAACAACTGCACAAGTGGTTAGAGAAGAGTGTAAACAACAGGACGCAGCCATAAAAATTGACAGATTCTGAACCATTGCTAAATGATAGCGGTTTTTGGTTGCGTCCATACTTTCTGGGACAATCTTTATGTGCAAATTTATGAAAAAATGCTCACTCAATTAGCGAAAATTTCGTTACCGATTTTCTCAAACTAAGAAGCAAATAAAAGGTCTTGAAATTCTTCAAAAAGGTCCCTAAAAATTGATCCAGATCCGACTTCCGGTTCCGGTATTACAGTACGATTAGTGAAAATTTTCAATTTCATGAATATTTTTTCACAAGTGATGGCGAAACGAAGTGCAAATTTTTATAAATCTTACTGATAAACTCACCTAGTTGGCAGACCTTGTTAGTTAGTGGATATATAAATCTACTTTGAGACTACTAGTTCCCGGTTTTCGCTTCCCAAAGCACCGGTAAATAGTGAAGAAAAGTTCCAAAACCGGAACTTACTTCGATTTCTCAGCAACGGTTAAACCGATTTTCATAAATCATTATTTAAATAAAAGCTCTCATTGTCTTCAAAAATGCTGTACAATTTCTTCCAGATTCGACTTCCGGTTCAGCAAATATAGGGCTATGAGTGTCAAAGCTTTCAAAATGATGCAAAACCGGTACGCATTGGCACGTACTGGTACGGAAGAAGAAACCACCACCACCTAGCACACAGCGTTCAATTTTATATAGTGTGCAGGGTTAGATTTAGATCAGCATTAACTTGACATAACTGTTTATAAATTGATTCTTGACAGAATCTTCTAATGATGTTTTTGAAAAAATAAGTAATATGAAAAAAGCATCATTACACAACTAAGTGGATTAAAAAAGGTTTTGTGTTTATATTTGCTAAATGCATTCACCTAATAGATACACCAAAACAAAAATTGTAATGCGTAATGCGTGCGAAGATAAAATCTGTAAGTTTTCCTGCGAATTCCATTTTGAGTTTTCTGAGTTAAGCTCAGGGAAATGAGTTATACGAGATACTTCAGATGCATGACTTCAGGTCAACAAAACGGGCGTGATCATCACTCGTTTTTCTTTGTTCGGCAAAATTACTCTTTCAGTGAAATGTTATTCGGCGAAATGAACGCTTTCCGGCAAAATAGCTTTCGACGAAATGACTCTGATCCCATTCGACAGCCGTTTCTATAAACTACCAAACTATAAAGTTGCAAACGAATATGATTCCAGGCCATGAACATGAATGTGTTATGGTCGAGTCTAGGTCTTTTCACCGAAAGCCATTTCGATGAATCATTCATTATATTGCTTTTATTTAACCCCGGTTTTAACCTTTGAGAACGTTCATTGGAAAAGCAATCGAATCATACACGACCAGAGATACTGAATACTGTAAGTCGGATATTTTTGTAACTCTCTGGGAATAATTAAACACAGGATTTGTTCATTAAACCTCCTCTCCTAGGCTAAATGCTCACATGGACCTAACCTTACCCATCAAACCCTTTGCAATATCTTTCGAACGCCCTTTCATCCACTTTTTCTTCAAATTATTGTCGTTCCGTAAAGTTAGTTTACACGTGTGTCAGGATTTTCCAAAAAAAAAAAACATTTTTTCGTGCTTAAAATTGTTGAATGAATTCTATTAAAATGTCAAAACACCATCTCTTCAAAATTTATTATCTACAGATCTACAGATTCAATTAGATTTTTTTTTTACAGAATACTCATTGCTACAAGAGCTTATAGTTATTATGATAATTTTATTTTGGTAATTAACATATCATTACCTTATTGTAGTAATTATAATTCAATTATTTAAATAATATTTTTTCATTGATACCTCCACCAAAATAACTAAAAGTTATAATAGCTGTATACGCTTGTTTTTCAGCTAAAACTCCTATTTCCGCGATTTTCAGATTTTTTTTATTTCGAAAAATCGAAAAATATTTCTTTTTGTTAAAATTGATATATATTATTATTTATAATTTATTATAATTTATTAGCTTGTTATTCTTATTCTTGATTTAATAAATTGATAATCTTTGAAATTAGGCTTTTAAAGGACTATTGACGCATATCCGGTCTGGTTCAGTACCGTCACGAAACCGTGCACGGATGATGATATTATTTCATTTGTTTTCTATGCGCGCATTCACACCTATTCGGCACCGTGCCGTTTCAGTGCAGCTCGCCGTCAGTGTAGCGGTCGTCCGGAAAACTCAAATTCGTCGTCACCGATTTTTTTTTAAATTTTCACTGAAGTCGGTATGTCACTGCATTTGCTGTGCCGGAACGGAAACAGCATGGACACGGAATGGCAGGGTTCAGACAAAAAAAAAACAATGACGGCGCACGGAAGGCACTTTCACTGAACCGTCACGGAACTGAAATGTGTGAATAGTTCTTAAGAGAGTCTAAAATAGTTGACTCTTTGGAAACCAAATCTTCGATAGATAGCGTTTTCTGTCATTATCGGGTTTCGAAGTTCGGCTGAATATCAATAATATCGATAATTTTCACTGAAAACCGAAATTGACTAAAAGGTTAAACTTTTCTGCACTTGTCGTTGACAGGAAATGGATTTCGTTCTCAAAATTTGTTTGTTTCATTTGTTTTACCATTCAAAAGGGTTATGTGTAATGCGAAATGAGTGATAATCTGGGAGTGTCAGATTGGGATAATATGGTGGATTTTCCATTACTTTCCTGTTCATCGTTAACAATTTTTGACGAGGGGCAACGATGTATGCGGACAAGCAGTGTCATGATGGAATATGACAGCTTGGTTTTTGGTGTTATTATTAGCTTGAATAGCAAGTTCTATCACCCCAAAGGGGAGAAAAGAGTCCCAATATTTTTGTTACTCAAAAAAGTGAGAAAGTGATTTTATTTAAATGAATCCAGTCTTAGTCGTAGTCATGTGAATTCATCTTAAGTACGCACTCTCTATCGCTGTTCTACGTAACTACGCTATAGGTAACAAGTTATGTGAGTTTAAATTTGCAACAGAAAAAGTTTGAATGAGCAAGAAAAAAAAATCACATTTGTTCTGAAATTTGCGAGAGTTGACAGGGATAATTAATTACATACTGTCATAAAAACTGATAGAAATAGGGGACAAAAACACCTCTAGGACCGGTGAAATATGTGATCGTCCGGAGAACCGGAAATTTTCACCCTGGCCCGAAACCCGGATATGTGGTAACGCTGCTTGAATTATGAGCCTTTTTCCATAAATATATAATGACAGGCTTTTTTTTATCACTCAAAATGTTTTGCTTCAGCCGGTTTTAAACTTTGTGGTCTTTATGTCGGGCATTGACATAACTTTTAATGTAAAAATCCAATCCAATTTTTTGACCATGCGGTGCCCTGAATACATCGTCATCGTCAAAGAGACGCAGGAACCTATGCTTATAATATTTCACTTCAATTATGTCGTTTTCGCTTGATGCCAAACCTAACCCAGTTTCCACTCTAACTGCTGTCAAACCGTTTGTTTGAAGCCAGTTTTGAACCTAGGATCAACGTTGTTGAACTGAAAATCGAGTCAGTTTTGAACCTGGTTTTTATATCAGGTTTGCTCGAACCCTCGTTGCTAAGTGCGAAATCAACACAGTTTCATGAAAAATGTTTGTTTGATGAAACTACCCTGGGTCAGTTTCAGTTTTCTCAAGCGAAAACGACATTAGTTTCCAACGATCTGGACTATCAACTTACGAGACTCTAAATCGATTAAAAGACACTGAATAAAAAAATCAGTTTGGATAAGAAATAGTATTTGTTAGAAAAACTTTTTTTCCTTAAATGTGCCCATCTTTCAATGTATAAACGGTTGGTAGGGAACGTAATCACCTATCTTAGGACAAAATTTGATCAAAATAAAAAAAAATCGATTTTAAATTTGAAAAGTCAGTTTTTTTTCAGCGTAGGACTCAATAAGGATTTTTTCATTATTTATAATCAAAAGTTTGAACGATTTTTTGAAAATCAGAACAACACTTTTTTGTAGGATTTGTCATTTTTCGACAATAGCTATTTGAGAACAATTGGTTAAAAAAGTTTGGCCCTTTTAAAAAGACAGACTAGATCAATTTTGAAAAAAAAAATGCAACATGGCTTTTTGTGACGAAGTTTACATGTTCAGTAAGTTTTTTTCAAATCATAGAGAGTGTTGCCAACTTCGAAAACGATTTGAGGCGAAATGGTAAGATGCCAAATCAAGCAAGAATAGACCGGAAGAACAGTGATGTTCGAGTGAATTTCCTGGACGTCGCAATTCAAACCATAAAGACCGAATACCCGCCACACTAGAAAATTCGTTTTTAGGAACTACAGCTTAATGTATTCGAACGTCTCTACCACCTCTTCCAATCGTCGTAAAATATTCCGGGGTTGGAAGCTGTTTAAAACCTGTCTCGATGTATATGTAAGCATCGTGTACCATCCAATAAAACTTCTTTAGCATCTTCGTACACCGCGACCTTGGTCGATCTCCAACTGTGTCGGTCTTTATGGCATGAATAGCGACGTCCAGAAAATTCACTCGAACATCACTGTTCTTCCGGTCTGTTCTTGCTTGATTTGGCATCTTACTATTTCGCTTTCAATCGTTTTCGAAGTTGGCAACACTCTCTATGATTTGAAAAAAAAAACTTACTGAACATGTAAACTTCGTCACAAAAAGCCATGTTGCATACTTTTTTTTCAAAATCTAGTCTATCTTTTTAAAAGGGTCAAACTTTTTTAACCGATTGTTTTCAAATAGTTATTGTCGAAAAATGACAAATCCTACAAAAAAGTGTTGTTTTGATTTTCAAAAAATCGTTCGAATTTTTTAATAAAAATAATGAAAAAATTCTTATTGAGTCTTGCACTGAAAAAACTGACTTTAAAAATTTAAAATCGATATACAAAAAACGATTTTTTTTATTTTGATAAAATTTTGTCTTAAGATAGGTGATTATGTTCCCTACCAACCGTTTATACATTGAAAGATGGGCACATTTAAGGTTGTAAATATAAGTTTTTCTAACAAAAATTATTTTTTGTCCGAAATGAATTTTTTATTCACTGTCTTTTAATCGAAAACAACTGAAACCATAACATAACCATCCAAAATTAAAATGAAACTCAATTTGTGAGAATATTACATCGAATACCCTATTGCTAGTTTTTCGATTTAATCTACAAGAATCAGTGCTGGAGGGAAGAGTAGCGTGATGGGTAAGTCGATGCCTTTCATGCAGCCCACCTGGGTTCGATTCCCAACCACGCACATAAGGTCAGAAAGGTTTTCTGGTCCGAAGAGACGAAAGACCTTAAAGGTTAAAGCCTCTATAATCGAAACAAAACAAATCAGTGCTGAATAAGAAAAGTTATTGTTAAAGAATCTTGCAAAGGAAACTTTCTCAACAAATAGACCTTATCACAAAATCTTTAATTTAATTAATTAATTACTTTGTTTTTTTTTTTTCTAAATTTATTCTAGACTGTTTTTTGTTTTTCTTTTTAACCTATTTTTTGCAAAAAAAAATACAAGTCGAAAGATGACAAACCCTACAAACAATTGATGTGCTAGTGATATTCATAAAATTAGTTGAATTTTGTTCTAAATTTTTCTTAACCTTCACTGATATTTTCTGCTAATATCAGGGAACTAGCATTAGGGTGTTTGGTGTAATTTTTTACAAATTGAGAGACATTGGAATCTTGGATGATAATGACTTTCAGTTAAGTTTAGTTTTCGACTGTTTGGAGATTCAGTTTGGACAAAACAATTTTATCTCCTTAAAATTGACTATCTTGCCATGTATGAAAGATTGGTAGAGAACATAATCACCTATCTTGGGACAGAATTTTATTGAAATCAAAAAATTTTTTTTGTATATCGATTTTAAATTTTGAAAGTCAGTTTTTGTTTTAGTGTAGGACTTACTAAGCATTTTTTTCAGTATTTTTATTCAGAAATTAAACTGTCGCTTTTCCAGTATAGCTATATTTAAAAAATGAAAAATAATATTTGGCCCTTTTCATACGGCAGTCTAAATCAATTTTAGAAAAAAAATTGCAAAGTGGCTTTTTGTGACAAAGTATACATGTTCAGAAAGTTTCATTTCAATCTGGAAGGGTGCTACCAAGTCCGAGCTGGCGTCTCATTATAAACTACACACATCGCCAAACTGTATATATTTTATTAAGGGCCGTGAAGAAATGTAGACAAATTTTTTCACGGCTTATGCATTGAGAGGCAGCGAGTTCATGTAGCATCTTCTACCAGATTGAAAATGTTGTATACAAGGTAGCAAAATATCTAATCGCTTTCTGCCAAATTATCGGCAATCACCAACACTGTGTACGGCAGTTGACCTTCGCTGCATATAAAGTTTGAGTGGATATATTTTCTTTACGAATGAACTTGCAAATCCAGTCTTCAATCGATACCACTTCAACTAAATCAATAACTACAACAAAAATTAAATAAGCTACGTTCACTACAACTAACCGCGTAGCCAATAACGTCTTGTTAACATTACTGAATGGTCACCATTAAAACTTTTCCCATGTGTTGAGGGAGGAATTGTATATAAATCGAACTATTAGATGTGTTTAGTCGTATTTCGGGATCTTCATTGTTGTGTCGCGACACATACTTTTTGAGCGAAACTTTTATTTCATCTACAATAGGTCGAATATGTTAGGGCAATGACCGAAATCAATGGTTTTCAATTTTCGCAGAAACACCAACGGTTTTTGTCTATTATATTTATTCATCTGGAAATTATTTTTTGTATGTGGCCTGGCACGAAAACGCAACTACATGATAATTATGCATCCATTCGATAAATGGAGTTACTAATCACAATTATTTTCTCATTTCGTTTCAGGTATGGCTTTAATTCCTTATATTTCGCAGTAAGTTACATGTAAAACCAAGATTCAACGTATTCCATAACTGCAACTCCTGCACCTGTGGACCAGGAATAAATTTTACTATCAAACATTTGAAACCCACCAAACACAGTGTACAATTCATAATATGTCAAGTGCAAGATAATACCACAGTACACATTCCAGTAATATTTTCGAGCACACAAAGTCATCACATGGACCGGGAATACAAAGAACGGTTTCAGTCGACTGCACAACTCAACCCACAGGATGCAACCGAACTGCCTCCTTCTGGTTTGCTAGTTCGTCGACAGAATCTACAATACTTGTTTATTCCATCTGAGACCGGTCATACTTCCGTTCCGTCCGTCGTCCGCCGTCCGTCGGCCGTCTGTTGAATCGATACGGCACACTGTACCAGTAACCTCCAGTGGGCCTGTGCTTCATTTATCACATCATAGTTCTGTCTGTGTGTCGAAGAATGACTCGCATATATAGGCAGGCACTAGACTAGACCGTATCGACCGGGCAGGACCCGCGTCAGGCTCCGGTGGCTTATATTTATTCCAAGTGTACATTATTCGCTGCCACCGAGGCTGACCGAGATAAAGTGGATCATAATGCTTTCCCATTCTTTCTAGTCGCTTATTTAACTTATATTCAATGCCGGCTCATGCTCCGACTGCAGGCCCCGTGGGGGAAACGGACATGATGCCAGAAGCCAGTGTCGGATTCTGGTGAAGAAGAGATTGCGGGATGGCGATGATGGAGATGGCGATACAATTTGCAACATTTTTCATTGTTCTAAGTGTCCGGTAATCAACATTGTGTTAAACCTGATAGTTTTTGCTCAGTGATGATACTGATGCAGAGAAAGATTTTGCATCTAGGAACGGCGTTTATCAAAGCTATAGAACGATGTTTTACGACCGAAATTGTATCACTTCTAATTTGATAATTGAATTAAAAGTCAAATTTGATTCTACCGACAAGCGTTAGCCTCGTTGGAAGTTGTCCCAACTATAACATGTGTCTGATGATGGATTGAGGAAATTTTCTTTTATCACACAAAACATCTGTTTCAACTTTTGGATACAGATAAACTTCAACGTTATCTTTTCTTTGTGGTGATAGTGGTGTGTACTGGTGAAACTGAGTATATTTTCATACTATCATCTTGAAATACATAAGCAAAGAACCTGAAAAATACTTACAAAATCTGAGACTCGGCAGCATTGGGCTATTTTTCACTTAAGGCCATCGTCCAAGTACCATGCGCGCGGGTGGTTTTAGGAAATTTTCGATGGAAATTTCGAAAAATTTGACAAAACCAAAAACATACAGACCTTTGAAATACTTTTATCTATCTACAGGGTGAAAATGACTGGAAAATTCGGAGGATTTTACGAGTCTAAAATAGCGCTGAAAAAATGAGCTTTTTTTGTAATTTTTCACAATTATTTGAAAAAATAATTCGATGGAATGAAATTTTTTTTTCAAAAAAAACCTCATGTTGGCAACAAGGATCACATTCGAACACATTTTTGGAAAACCTTTTCACGCTTTTCATGGAAAATCAACGAATTTCATATAACCGATTTCGTGGAAATTTTTGAAATTCGTGGATTTTCTATGAAAAGCGTGAAAAGGTTTTCCAAAAATGTGTCCGAATGTAATCTGTGTATCCATAATAAAGTTTATTTGAAAAAAAAAGTTTATATCATCGCTTTATTTTTCCAGATAATTGTGAAAGATCACAAAAACACTCATTTTTCAGAGCTATTTTTGATAAGACTCGGAAAATCCTCCGAATTTTCCAGCCATTTTCACCCTGTAGATAGATAAATGTATTTCAAAGGTCTGAATGTTTTTGGTTTCGGCAAATTTTTCGAAATTTCCATCGAAAATTTCCTAAAACCACCCGCGCGCATGGTACTTGGACGATGGCCTTAACATTTTTTATAACTCTAAATGAAAGGCATTTAAAACTTTTGCACTCCGGCATTATAATATTCCTCCTTACTTTAATTGTGATTTTTTGGTAAACATAATCTTTTTTTTTTAACAATTTTTATTCAGGCCAATTTGCGTATAGCTTTACGTGGCCGATTTACCCATGTTTTTGTTACATAAAATTATTTTTTTATTGTTGGATCTCGTTGTCACCCTTCTTCTAGGGGGAGAGGAGCTTCCATTTCCTTCTAGCGAAGATTGGAGGTCGTTTTGTCCGTTGCTCGTATCATCCATTGCTATATCGTTGGAGTTGTGAGCGGTTTCCGTTTCCTTGTTTTCGTTGTTGATCGCCGTCTTCGGTTCATTTGCAGTTGGCGTAGATGCGCTTTGTACATTGATTGCAGTTGATAGTTGGTTAGATGGTGAAGGTGTTTTTGAAACAGGAGCACTGCATTCACTAGTTTCCGTTGTTGAGCGGTTGTCCTTGTTTTTGTTTGTTTTGTTTGTTTTCGCAGTTTCAGTGCAAGGTTTGCCGTAGTGTGCAGGTTCTTCACAAAACTGACATGTAACCAATTGATTTTCATACGTAATCAACGTTTTACACGGATGTATCCCGTCTTGACCACAAATGATGTAAGATGGAATTGCTTTACGTAGTTGCATACGTACCACTCTCACGCCATTCCGGATACCCGGGAAAAAATTCCGCCATACTTCCTTTTCGATGGAAAGAACTTCACCGTACTGCGACATACATTCCCGAACATACCCCTCGCTGGTCTGCGGGGGAAGGTCATGCACGCGTACTTCTATGGCATTGTTCACCATGTACACAGGGATTTTATATTTAACATTGTCATGATCAATACTGTGCACCCCGTTATTAACCGAAGCAAATGCAATTGCATAGGGCTTGAAATCAATACAAATTGAGTTTGGCCTTGTAGGCCAAGTTTCAGGCTTTGTTAAATCGTATTTGCCCATTTCGTACACTCTATTGTTCACTGCACTGTATTGTCTTTGTTTCTGTCGTCGCGACCGTAAGAAATTTTGGACTGCGTCGGATGCGATGCGAGCACGAACTGAAACATAATCTTTTCAAATTTAATTGAATTTACGATTGTTTTAACTGATAAAATTTTAATAAAACTCTTCCTTGTAGAAAATAAAAACCTTTTTCAATCCACCTAGTGGTGTAATGATGCCTTTCTCATATTACTTATATTTCCAAAAATATCACTAGAAGATTCTGTGAAGAAATTTATTTTTTCAGCCTTGAGTAAAATAAGAAACTTTCTTTTGGTATGAACTAACATAACCTTTTCAATTGGGAAACAGTTATGTCAAGTAAATAAATTTTGTTCTTTATTTTGCATCGTCGCACTAAATGATTTAACACACTTTACCCTATAGTTCTGGAATCGGAAGTCGGACCTGGATGAAATTAAACAACAGTCTATGAGACTAAACTTTTTGACCACTATTTCCGGTACTTCTAGAACAGGGCACTTGGAACCAGTATAGCCGAAGTCAGTTCGTTTAGTAAGTAACTAATATAGCCTACAAATTGAATCAGTTTCAGAGCCAAATCTAGAAGAATTTTTCCCTTTTTTGCATCGTCGCTCTAAATGACGGTGTGAATTTCAATAACAAACTATACACCCAAACCTCCGTTTACGAACACTTTTTATACGTTACCTCTTTTTACGAACCAAATCCCAAATAACGTAATCTTTTTTTACGAACCAAATCCCAAATAACGTAAACTTTTTTTACGAACCTACTTCGTAAAAAGAGGTTTTGGCATACATCGAAAGCGATTTCCGACTCCATGGAAACTACTACAATATGGGTATTTTTGGAACGGGTTTAAAGAGTAGATTCCGGAAAATGATGTTTGAGGTTTTTTGGAAATCCAAGATGGCGACTTCCGGTTTGTTGATATTTCTTGAAAACCCTTACAATATGGATATTTTCGGAACGCAATTGATGAGTAGATTCCGGAAAATGATGTTTGAGGTTTTTTGGAAATCCAAGATGGCGACTTCCGGTTTGTTGATATTTCTTGAAAACCCTTACAATATGGATATTTTCGGAACGCAATTGATGAGTAGATGTCGGAAAATGATGTTTGAGGTGGTTCTGAAATCCAAGATGGCGACTTCCGGTTTCTTGATATTCCTCGAAAACCCTTGCAATATGGGTATTTTCGGAACGGAATTGATGAATAGATGTCAGAAAATGATGTTGCAAAACAGTGACTTCTTCACATCTACCTCTTTTTACGAACCCCCGTTTAGTTCGTAAAGGGAGGTGTCGGTGTACTACCCATACTCGCATATCAGACCCATATCGATTTTCGCCAATTTTGAGCTAGCTTGGGGAGTGAAATCTATCCCCAATATACTCTCAGAAAGTGCAATAAAAGTTGAGGGTTCGTTCAGTAAACCGTGAAAAAAATATCAACTCATGTCTTACATTCCTGTCGCCTGAAAAATATAAATTTAAATGTGGCAACCCTGCACGCCATACGAAATTGAACAAAGCACACTGCGAACGGAGCAAAGCCGCAAGTGTCGATGCGTACCAGTTTTGCATCATCATTTTGAATGACGATTTGAATATTTTGACACTCATCGTCCTATCATTTCGGAATCGGAAGTCGGATCTGCCTGAAATTGTATAGTAGGTATATTTTAAAACAATGAGAATTTTAATTTGAATTATGGTTCTTAAAAATCGGTTCAACCATTGCTAAGAAATCAAAGTGAGTGCTTTCGGAAGCGGAAATCGGGAACTATAATTCCAAAAGTAGTTTTATATATTCACTAAATAACAAGATCTGCCAAGTAGATGAATTTAGTAGTAAGTTTTATAAAAATGTGTACCTCGTTTTACCATCGCTTGTGAAAAAATACTCATGAATTTGAACATTTTCACTAATCGTACTGTAATACCGGAACTGAAAGTCGGATCTGGATCGACTCCTAAGGGACTTTTTAAAGAATTTCAAGACCTTTTATTTTCTCCTCAGTTTGAGAAAATCGGTTAGAAAATTTTCGAGAAAATTGAGTGCGCCTTTTTTCATAAATTTGCACATATTTCCCTGTAATTCCGGGCCTCTGTTGTAAAGTCGGTTTTCACAGCGATTGCATAGCCTTTCTGTATGAGAAAGGCAAAAATTCTTGAAACTGACATTTTTACACTAAGCACCGTACCTCCGGAAGTAGGGGTTAAAGCCGAATGAAAATTGGAATATTCTTACGTTATCTTAAGGCCTTTCATTTAATTCGAAGTTTCTGGAAATCGGTTTTGCCATCTTCGAGAAAAGTGAGCGACATTATTTCACATTTTTGGTGCATATCACCCTGTAATTCCGGAACCGGAAGTCGGATTCAATTGAAATTCAGGAGCCTTGTATGGGACCATGAGACCTTTCATTTGAATCTAAGTTTATAAAAATCGGTTCAACCGTATTTGTCACACACACATACACACACTGAACCTGATTTTCACAAACTTAGATTCAAATAAAAGGCCTCATACAAAGTTCCGGAATTTCATTTGGATCCAACTTCCGGTTTCGTTATTACAGGGTGACATGCAACAAAATTGCACAGAAACTGTGAAAATAATGTCACTCACTTTCGCAGAAGATGGCTGAATAGATTTTCACAACCTCAAATTCAAATGAAAGGATTTACGGTTCCATACAAAGTTCCCAAATTTCAATTGAATCCGACTTCCGGTTCCGGAATTACAGAGTGATATGCACCAAAAATGGGAAAATAATGTCACTCACTTTTCTTGGAGATGGCTGAGCCGATTTTCACAAACTTAGATTCAAATAAAAGGTATCATGGCCCCATACAAAGATCCTGAATATAATTTGGATCCGACTTCCGAATCCGGAACTACAAGGTGATATGCACCAAAAAATCTGTACACCACTAGGTGGATTAAAACAGGTTTTACAAACAAATATCCTATATACGGTCTCTAGTAACAACAAGTGTTGAACTAACATCCCTTCCCAGTCCTCAGCCGATCTACGTGCGGACCTGGCCGGCGCCGGCACCGATCAAAGAATTTTGGGGTTACTAGAAGATGTACATTGAAGGTTGATTGGCCAGTCCCAGGTCTGATCATCTAGGAATTCTTTGTACAATTTCAGCTAGTCCTGATCAGTAACGGAATAGCAACCAGGGGTGGTCAATCAAGCTCAAGCTCAATATCAAGATAGAACAAAATATGGTTTCAACTAGACCAAATTTTTCGTGTCCCATAAGAACTATGGAAAATTTAAGCTCGATTGGCAAAACTATATTTTTGCGCCCGAGGTTTAAAGCTTGTTTGGAATTCAGTATGGGAAAACTGACTTTTTACAAAAAAAAAATCGGTAGGAGATAACCCTATAAAGTATAAAATTAGTGCATTTGTTATTTTCGTAGGAAATTCAACCAGAAAGAGAACCTTCAAAGACCGCAAAACAATCCGGCTTTCGAAGAAAAAGTTTTTAAAGGAAAACCGACTCAAGGTTCGAATAATGGCTCATTCCCTAATATACTCGTATCTGGCACCACTGCTGCTAGTGGTCGTGTTATGATTTGACTTATTCATTTCTACTTTCTTGAGTACTGAAAACGACCCCTTTACAGTTTAAAATGAAATTCCTATGTTAGTTCCTAAGACTGTAGAAGTTTGCTATCAATGTTGTGTGGATGAAAACTTTCACGTTGCATGCTATCCAGCGAATCACACAGATGAATGTCGCACGTGACAGTCATGAGCGAGCGTCGCATGAATAAAGTGGCAACAGTCTTACTCGTATTGGGTGATGAATGTAACGAAAGAATGATTGTCATCAATCGGATCGGCTGCATTTTCTTTTCGGAGCGAATTTCATTTCTGGCAATAAACTTTCATGAAGAAATTCATAATGGCGTCATTGTTTTCATCTCGATACTGTACCATGAAATGGTCAAATTTCATGTCATTATTCAAAAGTAGAACGTCAATGTCAATAAAACAATCGCGGGTTAGGGCAAGTTCAGGAGTGTTCTAGTTCTAGATGCATCATTTATGTCAGTTTCAAAATTCAAATCTGAAAATTATAACAAAATAAACTGGCAGCCCCAGTAGCGTTGTATATGTGTTTCAAATATAGAAAAAATAGAACGGCAATGTATACCAGTTCTAAATTTGACAGTAGAACTGTTCGAGTAAATAAAACTAGAACGGCTTGCTGGGGATACGTCTGTTTCAGTTTCAGTTATATTATAGACCACCCATATGAATCTTGCAGCTGCTGAATTTGCTCTTAGAGTTGGCAATCAATGAAAAGTCACATTTTTCAAAAAAAAAATCAAACATGAATTGAATGGAAAAAGAAGTGAATATTGCGCGAAAATCGCAATATTTAAACATTTACTAGATGCATAGGATTGTCAATCAGCAAAAATTTTCAATTGTAGAAAAAATGCAAAATAATAATTAATTGGAAAGGAAAGTCTGTAGAGGTCAAAATTTTCTCACTATATTCATGTACCTTACAAGTGCACCAGCATAAATTTACTACTTTTGAAATAGTTTCTAGTTTTATTTCAATGAAAAGTAAAATTTACTAGAAGTAAAATTTACTAGAATCCATCATTCCAAAAATGAAAAGACGAGTCAATAGAGGTATAAACTTGTTAGATTCGTGCCTTTTTTTAAAGCGTATCGGGTAGTCAAACAGCAAAAATTAACTACATCTGTAATAAACTCAAATATTACACCCTGGCCTCCATTTACGTAATAATCGGGGGTTAGTTAACAGAATCATGCGGTAAAAATTGATCAGGTAATTTGGAATTTATTACGTAAAACAAGCTGACGTTCTCTGGAATATTTAACTTGAAAATTTTTATCTTATGTGCATTGCTGGATATAATATAATTAATATTTTTGGAACGATACTGATCAGTATATGCCATAAAAGGGCATGAATTAATTTTATTTTTCTACTGAATCGTTTTTTCTTTCAAAATTTTGATCTATTGAATCATTAAAACGACTTGCCAAAAACATTAGAAAAAAATTAGTCATCCCAAACAAAGCTAGTAATCATTCCAAAAATAATATCTTATTAGAGAAAATGACTGAGCCAGACAACTTTTCCTGACACAAGCTAATCACACAAAGAATCCAATGCTGCGTCCACGGTCCGATATCGTATAAAACCGATCAGGTTCTGGTTAGGACAATTAAGCTTAATTTTGCAACATCATCGAACTATGTAATGACAGAAAACAACACTAAATAGATCGTGAAACGGTGGCAATGGAAATAAGACGACTTTTATCAAGCCATTCAAAGAACTGCGATGAATAGATCGATGATATTTTATGAGCAGTTTTTGTCGATGCCGCACCTTCCAAAAACGAGTGAATCCATACAACGATTGGTTCCTCAGTTCTTCTGGTTGCTTGCGTCTAATGTGAGTTCTGCCAGAATGGTGAGAGTGGGGCGAATGTATGGGGCATTAATCATCACTGGGACCGTTATCGGTTCTGTTTTGTGGCTAGCCACAAGTCAGTCATCTATCGTAACATAGCTGGGGAGGAATGTTTCTTGAAGCAACGGACGCTGCGAGTAATTAATGAGGTACGAAAGGTACCTTCTGCTGGAAGGTAGTATTTAATTGGACTTAAGGGCTTACTTTTAATAGACTTGGATCTTTCTTCTATATTGAGTTAACGCCATAAATCTATAATGAATCATTCTTTCGCTATTACATTTACTTTTCTTCATGTTTCGTCTTAGACTCGTAAGGGCATAATTACATATTATATTGTTTTCGATAATCAGAAGTCAAAAACTTAAGTTGAGTCAATTAGTTTTAATTTATTTCGGAGTTGAGAAATTATCATTTATCACGGAAAAAATTCCACTATTCTCGGCGGTCGGTTGCCCAGAGAAGTCATCAACGGTCAATTGATCAGTATACAGATCAAGATAATCGAACATACGACAACTGGCTTGTAACACCCTGTGCATCGGACTGCCGACTCGGAAAAAAAAATCATGAACTCACTCGAATTTAAACTATAGTCAGTTTGTAGAATTTTCAAATGACCTAAGTTATTTGCATTTTACTCAAAATTTATAATATTTATTATTTGAACTTAGTACTTCGTTTGAGTTAATCTTACGAAGCTCACGCGCTCACTTATTTCTTTTTCTCACATAGAGCCATTAAAATTGGTGGAGTTGGTGGTGAGCTCACCTCGTTCGCGTTCTTTGTTGCCATTCGTCAGCAATGCGTTTTTCATTAGTTCATATCTCATTACAAACTTTCCAAACGGGTTATTTTGTTGCTTGTTTAAAGACTGTCCCAGAAAGTATGGACGCAACAAAAAACCGCTACCATTTCGCAATGGTTCAGAATCCGTCAATTTTTATGGCTGCGTCCTGTTGTTTACAATCTTCTCTAACCACTTGTGCAGTTGTTTATTCGTTTTCATTAGTTTGTTTCGAAATGCGTGGACTTTCAGCAGAACAACGTCGAAAAATGGTGTACAAATGGTGCACAGAACGCGGACTGTCTCTGAGAAAGATAGCAAAAAGTAAGGAGTAAGTGAAAAAGCCGTGCGAAATGCAATCAGGAAGTTCGGTGAGGATAACATCTTTGAGGATAAACCGAAAACGGGTCGAAAAAAAGGTCCTGCTAACCCTCAGTTGGATAAACGTATATTGAAGGCGTTCGAGCAAAAGAAGGAGGTTTCAGTTCTGGATGTGACCAAAAAAGTGGGCACTTCGAAGTCAAATGTTCTTCGTGCTAAAGAACGTTTGAATCTTCGAACCTATAAGAAGCAGAAACAACCAAAACGTAGTCCGAAACAAGAAGCATCGATCAGGCCAGGGTTCGAAAGCTGTACAATACGATTCTTGTTGGAAATTTGAACTGTATAATCATGGACGACGAAACCTACGTGAAACTCGATTGAAAATCCTTGCCGGGACCACAATATTATACGATGCGAGAAGGGCAAGTGTTCAACCAGTCCGAGACATCGATTGAAGTCGAAAATTTGGTAAGAGAGCTATGTTCTGGGGTTCTGGGTAGCTACGGTAAGATTTCGAAACCCTTCATCACCACTGCTTCAATGAACAGCGAAATATACATCAAGGAGTGTTTACAAAAACGACTTCTACCCATGATTCGAAGCCACAAGGATCCTGTTGTCTTCTGGCCAGATCTTGCTTCCTGCCACTACTCGAAATCATCGGTAGAATGGTATACTACCAAAAATGTCACTTTCGTCCCAAAAGACATGAGTCCACCAAATTGCCCACATTTTCGACCAATTGAGGAATTTTGGGCATTATCGAAGGTACATCTTGGGAAACATATCTCGGCATCCGAAACCATGCAACAGTTCGAAAAAGATTGGAAAAAAGTGTCAAAACTTGTCACCAAGAAGTCTATACGAAATTTAATGAGGAACGTTCGCAAGAAAGTGCGCCATCTAGTCTATAATGGCTAAGTAGCAAATGTTGAGAATAATATTCTGTTGTTGTAGTCTAATATTATCAGTATATCGAATAAAATTTGAAAATCTAACACTTGTGAATTATTTACAGCGAAATCGAAGTGCGTCCATACTGTCTGGGACAGTCTTTAGTGTTTATATGATCAACTAAAGATCTTTCCAAAGGTAGGTAGCTCGGGTCCACTAGAAGGTTGATAGTACCTATTATCTTTCTCCGGACAGGACTAGCCTAAATGCCGTGAGGAAACCGACGAGAAAAATAACTGAAGCAAGAATAAATCCATTGGATTCCTGCTTCAGATAAGATTTTATCAGATTTTCTTAACGTTTCACATCTGGTTGCTCTATTTTACTAAATCATCTCTTCATTCAACAAATAGTTTTTAACGTGAAAACGTCTTACTTTAATATGAGGCGCCTTTTCAAAATTCACCCTGTGGAAGAATTGATAGAACTTAATCGTAAATATTCAGAGTTTTACTTAGCACAACAGCATAATTTTTTCTACATACGATCAGAAATATGATCAGCAATTTATTATTAAATTTTCAACAGTGTGAGATAACTATAAATAACTCTAAAATTTAGCTTTCTTCTTTATAACCGTTTTCACATTCGGACGACGGTTTTGAGGTAGTTAGACTTAAGTCAGGCCCGATGTTCAACTGAATAAGTATAAAAAGTAAACCAATGTTATATAATGTTCCCCATTTTTCGTTTGATTTTTCTCCAGTGTAAACGACCAGCAGCTGAATGACGCAATCGAAATGCTCACAATACATTGTGTTATAAAAAAGTTATACAATTAACTATTTCAAACACGCAACTTCAATACAATATTCGCATATTTTTCCTAAAAACTATAGGCATTTATTGACAACATATCCGCAAATTAGCAGAATCGGTTTAAAAGTAAGAATTTAAAAAAAAAAATATTTTTTAAGAAAATCGAAAATAATCGTTTTTTTGATCCACCTTAACAAGTAAATGGTCACCCTAATGACAAAAAAATACAGGTCTAATATTTTTCGATTGAGAACGATTTATCCAAATATTGCGAAATTCTGAGATATACGATCTCTCAGTTTCTCATGGGATTGCTGCACTATGGAATTCTCCACGATATTAAACACTTTTCCAACATTTTTCTCGAATGCGAAGCTTTCAAAGAAAAACGCGAATTGATTATTACAAACACGCAACTTCAATTTTACAATATTCGCATATTTTATCTAAAAACTATAGGCATTTATTGACAACATATCCAAAAATTAGCAAAATCGGTTCAAAAGTAGAATTAAAAAATAATTATTTTTTTTAAGAAAAGAGAAAATACTCGATTTT
Source organism: Malaya genurostris (assembly GCF_030247185.1). Lineage (NCBI taxonomy): Eukaryota > Metazoa > Arthropoda > Insecta > Diptera > Culicidae > Malaya > Malaya genurostris. The sequence goes on along the minus strand of NC_080572.1, from coordinate 233,746,450 downwards.
TTTATCCACCCTAAAAAGTAAATGGTCACCCTAATGACAAAACAAAAATAATACGGGTCTATCATTTTTGGGTGGAGAACGTTTCTTCCAAATATTACGAAATTCTGAGAGATCGTATATCAGTTTCTCATGGAATTACTGTATTGTGGAATTCTCTACGATATTAAATACTTTTCCAACATTTTACTCGAACGCTAAGCAGCCAAATGCTAGCTTTAAGGAGTGCATCGAAAATAAGCTATCCACAAATTTTGCTTTCAAATTATGATTATAAACGATATTTTATTTAAACTAAAAATTTATCCTTTATTGTACGAGGTTAAACTTGAGCCTAATGAAAACCGGATGAAATTTAAGTTATTCCTTCACGAATTTTCGAACTTTTGATCGAACGCTCTTCATCAAGTTCCGGATAAGTATTGCATCGCATTTTTTGGACGATTGAGCCCAAATTTTTTTGAACTCCTACATGTTCCCAGCTGCCTTACCAGTCTTCTTGAAGACCCTCTTCACGATTGCCCAGTAACGTTTGATGGGTCGAAGCTGAAGGCAGTTTGGTGGATTGGAATTTATACCCTTTTCCGCAAGCTAATTGAGAGTGGTTTTGGCATAGGGAGCCGACGCAGAATCCGTCCAAAACAGTGGAGTTGTACTATGCTTCTTATATAAAGGCAGCAATCTCTTCTGGAGACACTCAGATCGACAGATTTTTGCATTTATAGCTCCGGTAGTGTAAAAAATAGTTGACTTCAAACCACAGGATCATATTGCTTGCAATACCAGTATCTTTCGACCGAATTTCTCCACTTAAATCGACCTGTCCGCATCGCTCACACCCTCCTCATAGACGACAGTAAAGTATTGTGGACTTGGAAAGGTTTTTGAGTCCTCCTTTACATAAGTCTCATCGTCCATCAAAACGCATGCATCCGGGCACTGCAAAAGACGCGAATACAATTTCCGGGCCCTTGTTGCTGCTCGCTTTTTTCTGTTCTACACTTTGTTTCGAGTTTTACGGCTTCTTGTAGATCTTCAGGTGATTTCGCCTCTTGATACGCTGGATCATTCCGACACTCGTTCCTGCTTTTTTGGCCAAATCACGCACTGATATTGATTTGTTCTTCATGATTAGAGATACCACTTCCTGGTCCAGTTTCGGGTTGGAAGAACCGAGTTATCTGCCTCTTCCTGGTAGCTCATCCAAAGAATAGTGTTCCCCAAACCTATTACTGATGATCTCAACACTGGCATGATGAACTCCAAATCGCTTCGCCAATGCCCTTCTCAATTAGCCATGCGTCCAGAGCCTTAATTTTCACTTCCTTTTCAATACGCGACATTTTGAAAATGCAAAATTTCAACCGCACAAACAAGTAAACAAACGAAAGCTGACAGCCAAACGCACAGCATGCTGTGATCAGGCATAAAAATTCATCACAAATGCATGCGTTCAAAACAAATGTATGTGGATAGCTTATTTTCGATACACTCCTTATTTGCGCTCATTTGACATTTGGATTATCATAAATTGGTTGATTTTGTTGTTTCGTGTTTTGATATATTTTTTCACTATTTAAACAATGTTTTCACGTGGAATTAATAACAATCTTACACCTTCTTCCATTCTTTTCGTGGAAGAATTAGAGGAAATACTCAAACAGGAAAATATGTTTTTAGGAAATCAAATCTGGAGTAATTTCGTTACACTTTCGTGTTGCGAAATTTTGAAAATGCACTCAAGTGAGCATAGTATGAAAAAGACTTAGTCCTACGTTAAAAAAGGGAAATTAATTTCAACCAAGGTGACTTTTGTGAAAAAGTTTACATCTCCAGAATGTTCTTTCAAATCTGCAAACATTTACTCGAGTTTGTGGGAAATTTGTCTAATATCAGAAACTGTACGTCTGCTTTGCGGTTCATGTTGAACTGCTAGGTGGCATAACAGTTTCACATAAACCGTTATGCCCTAACGAGTCGAGGATAAAACGTAAAGAATATAAAAAAAAACGGGTAAGTTTCTTAAATATAAAATAAATAATAAAACCTATCCTATTTTTACCGAAATTAAAAGTATTCAATATTTTCAATCACGTCGGCAGTCGCATGTCTGACTGCCTTCAATGTAGGAACCAATTCCCAGCCAAGTTCGAATGAAAATATTTCAAAACTTATTGTTTCTTTACTAATTGCATTGAATCACGGCAAAGTTGTTTCTCAAGTATTCCCCAAGGGCTCCACTGCAGCTGAGTTAAAGCAGCAAAGCAAGACAAAGTCCGACGCACATGAAGGGGAAAATCTGCAATCTCGGTCTCGGGATAGGTACAGAATAATGTTTTACCTCGGCTATGTCAAGCAGAAAGATAAATGAATAAATAAAATAATGAAAAGTTACGTCTGTCAATGCTAGGCCAGCTCGGTCGGTCTTGAACGATGGCCAACCCCCCGGTCAGGACACCGACGACGGGCAAGCATTAGGTACATGTTGTACACCGTTCGGGACAGGAAAATTCTATCAACCCGGTGTTGGGCGCGAAAAGCATGGCTGCTGCCAAGAGCTGTGCTATGGTTAGGTGCACATAAATAGGGGACAAGAAAAAAAAACCGAGTGGGAAAAGTTCACCTTTGTTGTTACCTATGGAACCGGTCGGGCAGCAGAGCAGGTGACCAAACAGCAGGTGACCGGGTTTGAAGTTGTGCTTGAGCAGAGCACAGCGAGTGATTTCACGCGACATCAGGACCTGTTAGCTCTACGGGCCAGTTGGGTTGGGTATGTACAATGTTGAATTCGGTGCACGGTTGATGCACGCGGTTGTCCCGTTGGGGAACACCGGTTCCAACGGCACACGTGATTGAGTGATACGAGGAAAAATCGCGGGCAAACAGTTTACTGGACGTGTTCTGTTGCATTATCTGCAGTCGGTACCCAGCAGTGGTGCATTGCTTCTCGTTTCTGTTCTGTCATGGGATGGATGTGAAAATAATGAAATTATTCCGGCGACTTACAGGGAATTCATACCAACCAGCTCGGGAGCGTTGTCTGCTGGGAACTGTCACGGTAACTGGAATGCTGATTAGTGGACCGGGAGCAGATAACTGTCAGCCAGCTGGGCTGCTGTGCAAAATTGATAACATTAAGATTTTTGATAAATCACTTTCAACCAACTTGTTATTTTGAACAAGCTATTCCGAATTTGTTTCAAAAATTTAATTTACGCTAACTGCAAACAAGAAGAAAGAGATTCTGTTAACTTAGTCTAGCATAATGAAAAATTTAAAGCTATGAAAGCTTTGAACAACACAATTTACACACTTTATTTAAAATATGCAAGATTCTCTCTAGCAGAGCCTGTAATTATATGGAAATATTATTCTAAAACCATCTGCGGGATGGGCAGAGTAAACTTAATGGGGTTTGAATAATGGAAATGTTCATTGTTCGGATTTGTCTTAATGTATAAAGTAAATTCTGAATGCAACAACATGGACTTCCTTCGTTTTGTTTGATACGCAACAATCGAGATGGGTTGATCTTTAGACAGGCGCTTTGATAAAATTGACTTAATTCTCAGCGTTAAAAAGTACCGTTTGGTGTTGAGCTTTAAGAATGCAAACGATTCGGTTGTGCGAGATAGCAATATATTCCATATTTGTAGAATAGGATAAAACTTTCTGGTCGAAAGACATAAAATCGCAATTTAAAAAGTTTCAAACTAAAGATCCACAAAATATTTTCTTAATAACTATAAATAGTACTTGAATAAATAATGTTTTTGCTTATAAAAAATTAATTTACTCCGAATGGCTCAAAGTGGGTGTCGTTACTATTCGAGCCAACCGGATTTACTATAAATGTTAGAGTGCTTTTGGTGAGTTTTAATTGACCATCAAATTCATCTTAAATTTTTTCTATAACAATACTGGAGTAATTCGTGTCAACAGCTGCACATTAAAAAATCATTCTCTTCAAGAAAATGATTTTTCTTCGAAACATACAAATTTTTGTTTCAAAACAAAAATTTGTTTGTTCTGATTCTAATTGGGGTTGGAGCTGGGTTAGTTTCCGAAAGGCTCTAGCAATAACTACATTTGATTCAACTTTTTAAATTTAGTCTGGCACACTTTGATTTAATTTTTTGACGAAAACATTCAGTAAATATATGATAAAAATCATTTCTTTTTTACTGAAAGTTTTCGCCGACAGATCACGTTGTTTTAAGGATTGTTTTCAAATAAGTTTCAAGAGTTCATATTGTTATACACCCGAACCTCCATTTACGAACACTTTTTTTACGTTACCTCTTTTTACGTAACTGTTTTTACGAACCAAATCCCAAATAACATAAACTTTTTTACGAACCAACTTCGTAAAAAGAGGTTTTTGCATCCAATGGAAATCCGGCTCCATGGAAAATACTACAATATGGGTATTTTCGAAACGGGATTGATGAGTAGAAGACGGAAAACGATATTTAAGGTGGTTCGAAAATCCAAGATGGTGACTTCCGGTTCATTGATATTGCTTACAAATATTTACAATATGGGTATTTACGGGACTGGTTGACTCATCCAACATATACTGGGAAATTATGTTTAAAAACGCTTCAAAAACGAAAATGGTGAGTTCAGTTGCATCGGTAGTCTTTGACGATCATTACTCTATGATTAGATATCGTTTAAAAAGCAGTTATGCTTCTGACAACGGTGTTTCCTGCTAATCATTATTGTTTGAATATTGTGCTATATTTTCGAAATGACCATAACAAGTAAACAGCTATAATAATTTTATATTGTGATAGTTATATTGTATGCGTTCAATATTTTATTGAACAACTGGAAGTCTCAATCTAATATTTGAAAGCAACCACAAATATTAAAATTTGGTTTCAAATCAATGACCGTCATCTACTCACCAATCCCGTCCCGAAAATACCCATATTGTAAGGGTTTTAAAGGAATATCGATAAACCGGAAGTCGCCATCTTGAATTTTGAACCGACCCCAAACATAATTTTCTTGCCCACACTTATCACATCCGCTCCGAAAATGGCCATGTGATTGGGGGTTTCCACATTCATTACACAAAATTTTTTTTACGAAGTAAATTCCAAATAACGTAAACTTTTTTTTACGAACCAAATCCCAAATAACGTAAACTTTTTGTACGAACTACCTCCATTTACGAACCCCCGTTCAGTTCGTAAATGGAGGTTTCGGTGTACCACATTTGAAAGAACTTGGACTGATGGCTTTCATTTTAGTTGAGCTTTTTGAATCAATCACCCAATTGATAAATTTGAAAAAATCAGGGCTGTTTAAGGCATTGTCTGGAAGGTCACTAAAAAAAGTTAAACATTTCGAATCATATTTTCTCAAACTTCCGATTTTGGTACAACTCTGATTTTTTACTACTGCTTCGTTTTCTTTCTTTTTAAGTGTACGATCACAACATTTGATTTTTTCTAAAAAATGTCAATGAAGTTCTACTAGAAGAAAAGGCATGGTACTTAGCTCTACTAGATATGATTCATACGTGTACTGTTAATATAACTTTAAGAAATTATTCATCTATTACTAAAAATTTATTTGTCGATGGATAAAGACTGTCCCAGAAAGTATGGACGCAAGTGTTAGATATTCAAATTTTATTCGATATACTGATAATATTAGACCACAACAACAGAATATTATTCTCAACATTTGCTACTAAGCCATTGAAGACTAGCTGGCGTACCTTCTTGCGAACGTTCCTCATTAAATTCCGTACAGACTTCTAAGCGACAAGTTTTGACACTTTTTTCCAATCTTTTTCGAACTGTTGAATGGTTTCGGCTGCCGAGACATGTTTCCTAAGATGTGCCTTCGTTAACGCCCAAAATTCCTCAATTGGTCGAAGTTGTGGGCAATTTGCTGGATTCATGTCTTTTGCGACGAAAGTGACATTTTTAGTAGTATACCATTCTACCGTTGATTTCGAGTAGTGGCAAGAAGCAAGATCTGGCCAGAAGACAACAGGATCCTTGTGGCTTCGAATCATGGGTAGAAGTCGTTATTGTTAGCATTCCTTGATGTATATTTCGCTGTTCATTGAAGCAGTGGAGGGTTTCGAAATCTTACCGCAACTACAAATTGCTTGCCAGACCATAGCTTTCTTACCAAATTTTTCAACTTCAATCGATGTCTCGGACTGGTTTAACACTTGGTCTTCTCACACCGTATAATATTGTGATCCCGGCAAGGATTTGTAATCGAGTTTCACGTAGGTTTCGTCGTCCATGATCATACAGTTCAAATTTCCAACAAGAATCGTACTGTACAGCTTTCGAACCCTCGGCCTGATCGATGCTTCTTGTTTTGGACTACGTTTTGGTTGTTTCTGCTTCTTATAGGTTCGAAGATTCAAACGTTCTCTGATTTTTTACTACTGCTTCGTTTTCTTTCTTTTTAAGTGTACGATCACAACATTTGATTTTTTCTAAAAAATGTCAATGAAGTTCTACTAGAAGAAAAGGCATGGTACTTAGCTCTACTAGATATGATTCATACGTGTACTGTTAATATAACTTTAAGAAATTATTCATCTATTACTAAAAATTTATTTGTCGATGGATAAAGACTGTCCCAGAAAGTATGGACGCAAGTGTTAGATATTCAAATTTTATTCGATATACTGATAATATTAGACCACAACAACAGAATATTATTCTCAACATTTGCTACTAAGCCATTGAAGACTAGCTGGCGTACCTTCTTGCGAACGTTCCTCATTAAATTCCGTACAGACTTCTAAGCGACAAGTTTTGACACTTTTTTCCAATCTTTTTCGAACTGTTGAATGGTTTCGGCTGCCGAGACATGTTTCCTAAGATGTGCCTTCGTTAACGCCCAAAATTCCTCAATTGGTCGAAGTTGTGGGCAATTTGCTGGATTCATGTCTTTTGCGACGAAAGTGACATTTTTAGTAGTATACCATTCTACCGTTGATTTCGAGTAGTGGCAAGAAGCAAGATCTGGCCAGAAGACAACAGGATCCTTGTGGCTTCGAATCATGGGTAGAAGTCGTTATTGTTAGCATTCCTTGATGTATATTTCGCTGTTCATTGAAGCAGTGGAGGGTTTCGAAATCTTACCGCAACTACAAATTGCTTGCCAGACCATAGCTTTCTTACCAAATTTTTCAACTTCAATCGATGTCTCGGACTGGTTTAACACTTAGTCTTCTCACACCGTATAATATTGTGATCCCGGCAAGGATTTGTAATCGAGTTTCACGTAGGTTTCGTCGTCCATGATCGTACAGTTCAAATTTCCAACAAGAATCGTACTGTACAGCTTTCGAACCCTCGGCCTGATCGATGCTTCTTGTTTTGGACTACGTTTTGGTTGTTTCTGCTTCTTATAGGTTCGAAGATTCAAACGTTCTTTAGAACGAAGAACATTTGACTTCGAAGTGCCCACTTTTTTGGCCACATCCCGAACTGAAACCTCCTTCTTTTGCTCGAGCGCCTTCAGTATACGTTTATCCAACTGAGGGTTAGCAGGACCTTTTTTCGACCCGTTTTCGGTTTATCCTCAAAGGTGTTATCCTCACCGAACTACCTGATTGCATTTCGTTCGGCTTTTTCACTTACTCCTTCCATTTTTGCTATCTTTCTCAGTGACAGTCCGCGTTCTGTGCACCGTTTGTACACAATTTTTCGACGTTGTTCTGCTGAAAGTCCACGCATTTCGAAACAAACTAATGAAAACGAATAAACAACTGCACAAGTGGTTAGAGAAGAGTGTAAACAACAGGACGCAGCCATAAAAATTGACAAATTCTGAACCATTGCGAAATGGCAGCGGTTTTTGGTTGCGTCCATACTTTCTGGGACAGTCCTTAGTAGCTTAAAATATCAAATAAAATGAAAAAACTTTTTTTAATTCACCTAGTAGTGTAATGATGTTTTTCTCATAATAATTATATTTCCAAAAATGACACTAGAAAATTCTGTCAAGAAATTTTTTTTCAATCTTGAATAAAATAAGAAACTTTCTTTGTACGACCTAACCTTTTCAATTTGCAAACAGTTATGTCAAGTTGACAAACATTTTTCAATTGTGTCATCGTCACACTAAATGATTAAACATACTTACCCTAATTGTCCTGGAACCGGAAGTCGGAACAGGGTGAATTGAAACAGCAACCTATGAGACTATAGGAACTTTTATTCGAGCCTAAGTTCGTTCCAATCATCTCTGCGAAAATTGAGCGAGTCTCGCTTTGGAGTTTTGACCACTATTTCCGGTACTTCTGGAACCGGGAACTTGGAACCAGTATAGCCAAAGTCGGTTCGTTTAGTAAGTAACTAATATAACCTACAAATTGAATCAGTTTTGAACCAAATCTAGAAAAATCGTATCCTTTTTTTTGCATCGTCGCTCTAGACAATTTTAAACACACTTTACCCTATGAAAGCATGATGAAATTCAATAGCAACCTATGGGACTATGACATTTTTTATTTTATTAGTATCATTATTTGACACATACTCACACACATGCACACACACAGTCACATACATTGCTTAGCTCGACAAACTGTGTCGAATGATATAGAACACTTAGCCCTCTGGGCCAATTTTCACTAGTCAATTTTTCATACTTATATACTTTTATGGAGAAGCATCGTTATCATGATTTTTTAGTAACACTAACAAATTGAATAAAAATTTTCAAATTTACATTTTTTTTTCACCTGAACAATATAGATTTAAATGTGGCAATCCTGCACGCTATACGAAAATGAACAAAGCACGCTGCGAACGGAGCAAAGCCGCACGTACCGAAGCGTACCAGTTTTGTATCGTCATTTTGAATGACGATTTGAATGTTTTGACACTCATCGCCGGAACCGAAAGTCGGATCTGGATGAAATTGCACAGCATATTTAAAGGCAATGAGAGCTTTAATTTGAAATCGAAGTGAGATCCGATTTTGGAGCTTTTCTTTACTGTTATCGGTGTTTTCGGAAGCGAAAACCGGAGGGTAGTAGTCCCGAAGAAGTTTTATATATTCACAAACTAGCAATATCTGCCAACTAGATGAATTTAGCAGTAAGTTTTATAAAAATGTGCACCTCGTTTCGCCATCGCATGTGAAAAAATACTCATGAAATTGAAAAATTTTCACTATTGTAGTAACGGAACCGGAAGTCGGATCTGGATCAATTTTTCGATAACTTTTTAAAGAATTTCAAGATCTTTTGTTTGCTTTATAGCTTGAAAAATCGGTTAAGAAATTTCCGAAAAAATGTAGCAAAATTTTTTCATAAATTTGTAATTCCAGAACCGGAGGTCGGATCCAATTGAAATTGTAACCCATTAGGGTAACAATTTAGCACTGGGTGGAGAACCACATGATTTTGTGTACATTCATCACAGTGTGTAATGTTACGCAATGTCATACTCAGCACTGTTTCTCGTTCACATTTTCCTGTAATTTTTGTTTATTTCTTGTTGTGTGAACGTTTTTGTAAGTTTAGATAGGTGTAGTAAAATTTGTAGAATAATTGTAAATAAAAAAAAATAGGGCTTAGTTAGGTTGCAACTCTCCCTTTGCTGAAAAACCACCGATTTATGCTGGGCAAGGGCGATGACAGTTGAAAGAGTGATCTGTTGACACCGAAGAAGAAAATCAACCACTGGGAAGATCAGACGTCGTTGGTGAGAAGTGCGATAGTTTTCCGCCACAGTAGCTAATTCGTGAAGTGCACGTGTGTGACGGGAAAATAATACCCGTCAAAAGTGTCGGTTCGTGGTTTTTTTTTGTGAAAGTGTGCGGTGTTGGCTCGCTAAGTGGACTCGTCCCCGGAGTCATTTAACCGTCCGTTCTCGCTGTGAAGAATCAGTCGAATGAGCCGAACTCTCCTTCACAGCTCACGAAGCAGGGTCGAACAGGTTCCCCTGGGAAGTTACTGCGGTGACTTCTGGGATCGTTTACGGGGAGTAAATCGATCCGGCGTTATTTCGCCACCGTCGCTAGGGAAGTTCCAGCAAAGAAGCCAGGCTCACCTCCCTGGCTAAAAGCAAAGGACAAAAGCTGTCATCGTCCCGATCTACCTCACCAGGAACTACCAGCTACGGGCACTACGGCGAGGGAGAGTGAAGTAAGGTAAATTTAATAATTTATTTTGTTTATCTTTTGTTTGGGTATGGAATCCGAAATATTTGGTGGTGGTATCTAGGCCGCCCTGTAACCAAGGGCCAACCGGGCAAATTAGAACCCGAGTAGTTGGGAAAGCCGCTACTTACAAAATTCAAGAAAATTGTAAGAGTGCATAAGACCTTTCATTTGAATCTAAGATTGTGAAAATCGGTGCAGCCATTTCTGAGACACATGTGGGACTTTTTTTCCTAGTTTTGTTGCATATCTTCCTGTAATTCCGGAACCGGAATCGGGATAAAATTTAATAGCAATGTATGGGACCATGAGACATTTAATTTGAATCTGAGTTTGTGAAAGTCGGTTTTCATAGCGATTGCATAGCCTTTCTATATGAGAAAGGCAAAAGTAGCTTTGTAAATATGGCGGTAGATTTCGAAAGCTTACCCGTTAGAGCCGTAGTGAGGGTTAGGCGAATGAGGTGACCACTTAAGGAGATTGTAGAAGTGCACTTGGACCTACTCTCGATTGAAGATGTGCATTTGGACCAAAGAGCAAGTTCTAATAGAGAACTAACCTGCGAACCATTCAAAGAGCAAAAATTAAATTTTCTGCAAGCAAAAAATTCCTCTGATATGTGGGTCCTTAACGGTGGCCCTTTTGAAAATTTAGTTTACATAAAATGGACATTCTTCGTGATTCATTTTCTCATTGAGAAGGTTCCCTTCTCCACCAAAAATTTGCTATCTATGGGGGATTTCCATTCACGAAAATTTTCTATTGAGGTGTCCAAATTTAGTAAAATGTGCGTGTGTGTAAGCTTCTGTACTATTATTCACTGCACTGGTATCGCACATTTTGACGTAGGACTACGTCTTCGTATTCTATGTAGGAGCGCGAATTCAGAATACGGAAAATAAAACCGAACAAACAGAGTTTCGAAGATTTATTGCATCGATACGTTAAATATTCTTAAACAGCAAATGACCAAGTCATAATAATTAAAGTCATAATACAAAAAACAAACATGGTTGTGTCAGTTTTTCGTTTTGTTTTATTATGATTACATGGCTACTCTGATGAAAAACTTCGAAAACGGCTTGTCAATTTACATAGTCGAAAAATGACGGAAAAAAATATTAAATTATATAATGTTATTTAGGGAAAACATGTTTTAATGTGACGTTTGTGAATAAGAAATAACGCAAAAGAAAAACATGTTATTTAGCTTAAAACATGAAATCAGAGTTAAAACTTGATTCAACTGGTAGTGAGAACATAGTATTAGTTCGTAAAAACTGTTTACTCGATTTAGAATTTACTTCGTTAAAAAGGTTTATGCAGTGAATGTTTTAAAACATAACCATATGGATATTCTCGAAATGGATTTGTTGAGTAAGAGCCGGCACACACGATGTTTGAGGTCGATCCGTAATCCAAGATGGCGACTTCTAGTTTATTGATATGCCTTGACAACTCTACATATCGGCACTTTCGCAACGGATTTGAAAAGTAGCTGCTGGAAAATGATGTTTGAGAGTCATTTTGAAATCGAACATGGAAACTTTCGGTTTATTGGTATTCCTTGAATACACCCACAATTTGGATATTTTAGAAACGAATTCGATTTGCAGGTGCCGGAAAACGATGTTTGGGGTCGTTCCGAAATCATATATGATGACTTTCGGTGTGTTGATATTCCTTTAAAACCCATGCGTATGAATATTTTTGGAACGGATTTGAAAAGTAAATGAGAATGATATTTCGGGTAGTTTCAAAGCCCAAGATCGCAACTTGAAGGTATTCAAGCAATATCGATGAACCGGAAGTAGCCATCTTGGATTTCAAAACGACACCAAAAATTGCTTTTCAACATCTGCTCTCCAAATTCATTCTGTAAACACCCAAATTATAAGGGTTTCGAAGGAATATCAATAAACCGGAAGTCATCATATTGAAAGAATCGACCTCAAACATCTTGTTCCTACACCTACACATCAAACCCGTTCCAAAAATACTTATATTGTAGTGGTTTCCCAGGAATATCAGTTGCCCGGAAATCGTTTTCATTTTGTGCATAAATATTTTGAATTGGCTTCGCTCATATCTTACTGGTTCGCCGCGAAATGATAGCGAAAATGGGGGACTGTACCACCTTATCATTTGCTGTTACCTCTGGAATTCCTCAAGGAAGTCACCTTGGACCGTTTATATTTTTACTTTATCTCAACGATCTAAATTTTTCGAGCAATATATATGGAGCATTCCACACAAAATTAGTCGCAAAATTTTTTTATTTTAATTTTAAGAACTCAAAAATATTCGATATGTATTTCTTTATTTCAATATGATACGTGAAATTTTCGAGAAATGTTTACAAAAAAAGCCTATTTTAAACATCTTTTAATTTTCAATGTTCAAATTAATGTAGACTAATACTGACTGATTTGAGTCACTGCGAAGAAAAAAACCAATTATATAATAAAAATCATAAGTTGACTGAATTACATGACATTTTTGTGAAAATATTTGATTCCTTTGAAATCAGAATTCGAAAAAATATTCTGAAGAGGGCCCGGTATCAGTCAACTTAACAGGATGAAACTGAAGAACGGAGAGGGACATTTTTAGCCGCCGAAGATATTTCTTGTTCACTTAGGTGTTCTTCAGAGACAACAGTACTAAAATGTTTACGAAACAAATCGCAAATTCCAAGCGTGATGAATGCTTCAACTTCGTCGAGTCCCATTGAGGTCGGTAATCCTGATTCCTTCCTCTGTTCGTTCACGTAGTTCCGGAAGTGTTTAGGGCTGGATTTAAGACCGTTTTAGATGCGACGTTAAAACGCGCAACAAAGCTCAAGATTTGTTCAAGCGTTTGCAGCGATTATTGAGATGAACATAATGTGATCTAAAATGTAATGAAGCTGAAGTTTTAACGAATTTTTTTTCAGCACTGAATGTTTGGTACTTTTGTGTCGTTTCGAAGTGGGATACGACCAAGGAGGGTGAATAGATTTGCGATAGAATCTTTTAAATATAAAATGGTTTATAACACATGGCACAGTATTCGTCCATAAGAGAGCAGCAGAATTACTGTCATTATCAAAAAGAAAATGGTTCCAATTCAGACTCAGAAAAAATTTAATCATTGTGGAAAAATCTCCCTTCTTGAAATAGTATCTTTCCACAACACTATGGCCAAAAGTGGTTATAAAACGGCCGTATAAAACGAAACACGAAATCAAACTGTTTCGTTGATTTGAAGGGTTTTATAAGAATCTGTTGTTTCTTGTTAAACTATTATAGGCTGACGGTACCTCCATTAATCTCAGCTCCATTAGTCTCCTCATGTACAAAAACCATTGGTTAGAGTAAGATCTGTTATCTTCGTTCGATAAATGGACTTTAAGGGTGAAGCCAGAGAGAAAGCAACAAGCGAAGCGAAGCGCTGCGAAACTTGACAGATCGCACGGAGTCACGCGGCAGAGCTCCGTCCACTCAAGTTTAGCAGAAAAAGGACGAGTATGTCAGAGTGAACTCGATGTGTTGCGAAGCGACTACTGACCGATCGCATCGCACTCACTCTGACATACATGTCATTTTTCTGCTGAACTTGAGTGGACGAACTCTGCCACGTGACTCCGTGCGATTTGTCAAGTTTCGCTTCGCGTCGCTTGTCGCTTTGTCTCTGGCTTCACCCTAAGAGTAAGATGAAATTAGGAACATTCGCTTCGAGTTTTTGCGTCGCTATAGCAGAAGTTTTTAACAAATTTTCAAACTGCGGTATTGCTTCTTGGAACCAAAGCAAAGATACTGTACGAGTATTCAGTTTTATCACAATTCATTGATTGAAAGTCGTGTAATCGGTAAAATAACAACGTGACTCTACTAAATGTACTATATCAAAGATCCGTTGCAAATAAAAAAAATAAACCCAAACAATAATAATAAAATAATTGTAGTTTTATTAATGTAGCCTAGCTCTCTAGTTTCGACACCGTGAATGAAGGACAACCGATGTTATCTTTAATAGGGGTGTCAAAGTATGCTCCATTTTAATAAATAATTACAATTTTTTTTAAATTTGATCAAATCTTTTATGTACTACACTAATGAGTAGATAATGAGAATGAAAATTGGTACAATAACCCTAGATACCGAACGATCTAATTGCATTACAACAACAAGTATTCTTACGCATTTTCGAATAGTCGAATGGCTGCCAAATAAAACGTCATTATGCCTACATACTGGAATTGGCACCATACACCGACTGTGGTAAACCCCGGACCGGTATCGTGCAAACGATTCCGAACAAGTTGTTTCCCCTAATTCATGAGATAATACAAAACAACTCAACTGGAATAATTCTAATTTGTTCGCACAATCACAGCCCAATGAGAGCGTCGGAATCGTTTTCCCCCATAAAGGATCACACAGATGTTCGCATGACTGACAAACAAATCCCCATCGTACTCGGTAAACGGAAGCCAAAAAGTTTCATTTAAAACCGTGGCTTTCGAACGTGTGCAAAATCAACAAGAACCTTCGACATGAGACAAGAAATCTGTTTCTGGTAGCGAGTGGAATAGAATATGGGTCAGCACGTATTTGGCATCGGAACAGCTGTGCCCTTGCACATCACTATTTGCATTGAGACTTCCGAGAGACTTGGCGTACAACACTGCAATGTTGTATGTAACCGGATTGAGCTTTTGCCGAGAGTCATAACAAGACACATGCGATTGCATGCCACGCCACATTAACTAATGACAAAGTTATTGGGGTGTATGTGAAAATGCGACACGATTTAACATCAGAGTCAGCTCGAGAAAATGTGAAAATTTATTTAATTAAAAACGTTTATGATTGAGAAATACGCTACAAATTCTCGGAAGACGCTTCGTTACCCGGAGGGATTGGCTTCACGCTAACTAAATCGTTTGTGAAAATTCGTTTTAGCGAAAAATTAACGTGACGAATAATCGCGTACATCAGATGCACAGATACGCCAAAGACTTTTTGGCGAAATGACATTCAACGAACCAGCTTTCGGCGAAATGAACTCTTAGAAAGCCTTTCAAATGCATCACATTGAATGTGATGATCGTCGATTTTACAACATTCCAATCTAAGCATTCTACGTCCCTTCCGGAAGTAAAAATCTCATATCAAATCGGATGAAAAGTAAAATGTCGAGTCCTGGATACGCCTTCTCATACATTTAGCTGAAAAGTTGTGGATATTCACATTCGAAATATGTCCAGTTCCTATTCTGTGCTATATTTTTACCACTGATTTTTTTTTAATACGTTTATTATGTCTCAATTGGAAAAAAAGATAAAATAATTATATCGGGATACTAGAATTAAAACGTAATGCGTTTATATCTACTGCGCCGCTGCATTCTTCAATAAAGTTGATGTAGCTTAACAAAGTCTTTAAGATTTGCGTTCGCGTAGTTTTCGCTGTCCACTGTAATGATGGTCGTAGCAGTTCATCACTCTGGAATGTGTGCCGGCTACCAACTAGTTCCGAAAGTTTTTGCTGTAGAAGATCGTAAGCTTCACTTACTCTCAAGCAGTCGAAGAATTTGTGTTCGATGGTTTCAATCTGTCCTGTACAATGCAAACATTGCTCGCCGTCGCACAGTGGTTCGAATCAATAAAAACGTGGACATAAATCACTAGCTGCCAAACCGTTCTTTTAATGCGTATAGTTGCTTTGAAGAAATTATTTACAAATATATACCGCGTATTTTGATCCTATCATTAATTGTTCATGGCCTACTTTGACAAAAAATGTAACCATAACTTTTTTTTCTGAAGAGATAGAAATTTTTTTTCTTCTACAAAGTTTTAGAACTATTAAAAATAATTTACTTTGTCAAATATATCAAAAGTCTAGGTCGCACCGTTTCGGATATACAAAGCGTTTTTATGGCAACCCCCTTAAAATCAGTTTTTTATTCATAAATTGTTTCGAGTTATTTTGTTATGCATACTTTGTTTGGAATAATTGTAGAATTTATAAAATCGCATATTTTTGTTGAAAGTAGTGCATAGGTTTGTTCTTTCCTGGCAAAGTTATGCAACATTTTACCTTTTTTGTACCTAGGATAAAACCTTGCACCGAAGCGAAATATGCAACTTTATGCAGCTGATTTTTACAAAATTTGTAGGAAAAGATGTGCCCAATATCATACAAAAAATCTAAGTGGAACTCGGTGGAACTTTTTTTTTAGGTCTTTTCAAAGTTTGTTTTAATTACTGAATTATGGCAACCCCCTTAAAACTAGTTTTTTAGTCATAACTTGTTTCGAGTTATTTTTTTATGCATACTTCGTTTGGAATAATTGTAGAAAATATAAAATTTCATAATTTTGTAGAAGCTAATGCATAAGTTTATTCTTTTCTGGAAAATTTATGCATAATTTTACCTTTTCTACCTAGGAAACCTTGTGACGAAGCGAAATATGCAACTTAATGCAGCAAACTATTATAATACTTATAGGAGAACATGTACCTTATCCAATTTATTTTCCAATGAGAATATCTTGAGTACTCTTCGTGTGCCTCATTTTCACTATGGCCATGCTGAAACCATGAATGGTTAAGAAACAGAGGGCGTCACGCGCCTGCTATTTCTGTAACTCACTTTTGCAGTGAGCGTCGCCCGATCAACATCTCGTCTTAAAAATTGTGTTGCTTCGCGATAACAGAAATTTATTTACACGTTTAAACATGGAATCTCTTCGTAAAGGTTTGTACTTTAACAATACTTTATCATATTTTGTCTAGAAAACATTTTTCCTTTTTTTAAATATGTGTTGAAGTTTTGATAATTTTTCGGATTTTCAATAATTAAAACTAAATTTGAAAAGACCTAAAATTGCATTTAGTTCCACTTAGATTTATTCTAATATTGTCAATTGTCAAAAAGTAACAAAATAAAAATCGCAACAATTTGCTTACTTGCGTGTGCAAGCATGAACTTGTTTATGCCTGTTGACGCGGGTCCAGACTGGTAGTCGGAAATAGGATAGAAATATCTTTTATATATTTGCATAGTGCATAGCATGTATAGTAATAATCCATGGGGTATTTCACACAAAGCCTTTTTTCAACAGCCTGTAAAATATAACAAAGATACAAAAATTCGTCCAAGGCATGAAATGTACGGTTTTTTCTTAATTTTCAAATAAGTGATTCCATAAAACAACCTTTATAGTTTATTGAAATAAAAAAGTAAAATATAAATAAACAAATAAAAAAATCAAAACTTGGGCCTAATTTCTTTTGTTTTTGTTGAAAAAAGATACCTTAGGGGTTTAACTCAATCTTGGCAAAGTTTCAGAGTGAGCAAATTTTTTTCGGAGCAGTGAATTTTTCAATCACGACCCGCACGCGCGGATGAATGTAAAAAAGTAATGTAAAATTATGCATAAATTTTCCAGAAAAGAATAAACTTATGCATTAGCTTCTACAAAATTATGAAATTTTATATTTTCTACAATTATTCCAAACGAAGTATGCATAAAAAAATAACTCGAAACAAGTTATGACTAAAAAACTAGTTTTAAGGGGGTTGCCATAATTCAGTAATTAAAACAAACTTTGAAAAGACCTATAAAAAAAGTTCCACCGAGTTCCACTTAGATTTCAGTTCCACTTAGATTTCAGTAAAAATCAGCTGCATAAAGTTGCATATTTTGCTTCGGTGCAAGGTTTTATCCTAGGTACAAAAAAGGTAAAATGTTGCATAACTTTGCCAGAAAAGAACAAACCTATGCACTACCTTCAACAAAAATAGGCGATTTTATAAATTCTACAATTATTCCAAACAAAGTATGCATAACAAAATAACTCGAAACAATTTATGAATAAAAAACTGATTTTAATGGGGTTGCCATAAAAACGCTTTGTATATCCGAAACGGTGCGACCTAGACTTTTGGTATATTTGACAAAGTAAATTATTTTTGATAGTTCTAAAACTTTGTAGAAGAAAAAAAATGTCTATCTCTTCAGAAAAAAAAGTTATGGTTACATTTTATGTCAAAGTAGGCCATGAATAATTAATGATAGGATCAAAATACGCGGTATATATTTGTAAATAATTTCTTCAAAGCAACTATACGCATTAAAAGAACGGTTTGGCAGCTAGTGATTTATGTCCACGTTTTTATTGATTCGAACCACTGTGCGTCGGTTCGTCGCATTACATTCATTAGTCGTCTGTGTGAAACTTTTTGGTTGACCCACATATACAGTGCACTGCGTTGAGATGGTAGCAGCTCTCGGGCATCGATGTTCTTCCATATCTGAGGCCAGTTATATCCAGGATTTGTTGTTTCTACCTTTGGTCTGTCTGTACGCATTACATAAAAACTGTGAATGAGATTGGTGGATGGGTGTTGGCGGATCTGGAAAGGGAGCTGAGGATAATTTTGTAGTATTGTTTTTAGACAGGGGAGGTCTGAGACGGAATTTGCGCGGGGGGAAGTTGCTTGGTGAAGAAGGGAAGAATAGTACGGAAGGATATCAATCTCTTGCAGATGACGGTTGATCAGCAGTGCCTTGCATTTCAAAGCCGGTAAATGCAGTTTGAGTCCGCCATCTTTTTTACTTCGTGCCAGGCACGTACCCAGAGGGGGGGCCGAAGGGGCCCGGGCCCCTCCCGAAATTGAAGTAAAGTAATTTCCATTTTGGGATTTTTAACTTTTATTTGCGGAATCAGGAACAGAAATGAATTTTTTGATTATCAACTAACAAGATGTGCTAATTAGAAGATTTTATCAACCAGTTTTAAATAGCCCGCTTCTTTTGGCAATCAAATTTATTTTCGAGGCTCAAAAGTCGCTCAGTGATTACAATCAATGTCAAACTTAAAGGAAATTGTACTGGATGATCAGAAAGTGCCATAATGATTAGTACTGAGCAAACATATCATAGTTTTAGCAAGATTCTGTGAATGAAAAAGATGTCCTGCCGGATGTTGCACTTGCATACTCAGGATAAAAAAGATGAACGCGAGCACACTTCAGAAGCATGTTCGCCTATGCTGATGATGATGGTGTTGCTTGGTTACTGTTGACTTATTCCATTATTATACGCCAGAGAACAGGATATTACCGATTTCGGTAATATAAGTATAAGTGTGAATTATTGGAGCGATTGAAAATCGGTGTGAGCTCTGAGAAATTTATGTGAGTTCTATTTTGAAGTTTTTGAATGCTACTAAGAAAATTTTTCTTTTGTTACATCATCACTCCCAATTAGAAATTTAAATTTTATACTCACCCTGTAAAATTTCAAATATATTCATGCATATATTCCCCTGAAAATTTCAAATATATTGAAAAATTTAAACTCGGAAAAAAGTCCGCGAACTCCAAATTTTCTTCAAATAATGAAGCACGGAATTGGTATAGCGAACAAAAAAAAAAGATCGCGGCAATTTAAACAATCGGTAAATTTTTACAAACGTCTAACGTGATTTTCAAAAGTCTACAAAAAAGTCTGCAACTGAAACATGTCTACAGCTTATTTTATAAATCTGCTGATTTACAAACAAATCTGCAGGCATCTCTGATCCAGACACAGAAGTTAACTCTATGAAATTAAACAGTATCACGTGGGATAATAAGGCACCTCATTTGAATATAAATTTGTTAAAATCGGCTTGACCATCTGTTCGACAAATAACCAACAAATTTTGCAAAACTAGAAGAGCTTACTGAATAGTTTCGAAATATTTGTTCCTTCTTACATCGTGGCTTATACGAACACACCATTGAAATTGAAGCTTTTAATACTCATCACTCAGCTTTTCCTGAACTAGAAGTCGAATACGAACTATGGGACTAGGACTCGAAGAAATGAAAAAATCGATCCCTTCCCTTTGACACATAGAAATTTTTGCTTAAATCTCTCATTGTCCAATCCGAAATATGTGAGTACATATTCACTTAAAATGCTACATACTTGCACTCACTCTTCAAAAAATAAAATAAAACAAAAAATACTAAATGCACAAGAATCATCACTTAGACGCATTATTTCTTATTTGTGGGCCCCTCCCGAAACGAAATCCTGGGTACGGGCCTGCTTCGTGCCACTTGCTGCATCGGCACAGTAGCACATGCACCACGGAAGAGGTAGGTTCTCATGGTGGCCGTAAGTTTTGCAATGTGAGCCGGTGTTGGGTACAAATTCGCCGCCACGTACCACATCTTAGACGAAATGAATATGTTCAGAAGGGTTACTTTCTGATGCAACTCTAAACAACGAATCGAGTGCAACCAAACCTGACGTGCAAAAGTTGTCACAATTGCGTCCCAATTGAGCGCCACCATTTCTCGCACTGAGTTTGTGAAGACGATGCCAAGTATTTTTATTGTTGGTTCGGTGCTACAAGAGGATTTTCTGTTACACCAACATCGATGGCAGTTGTCTTCGCTTCGTTCAAGCGAGCCCCTGCCACTCGTTCAAAATGCCTAAAGAGCGCACGCATATTATCCAGCCGGTCTGCACTGGTAACAATAGTACTGATGTCGTCCGCATACGCAACAATCAGGTCTGTCCCACACACCCGCTCCAGCTGGCGCAATAGAGGGTGCAAATAAAGCACAAACAAATGCATCGAAAGAGGGTCTCCTTGGCGGACTGACCGCTGAATAGGGAAGGGTGCTGAGAGGTGTCCGTTTATCAGTAAACGCGACGTAGAAGCTTCTGATATGCGAGAAAGCAAATGTATAAGCCCCGCGTTGAAGCCTAAAGCCTGCATGGTTTTGTATAGAAAACCTTGATCCACCCGATCACAAGCGTGATCAAGTTCGAAAGATACCAGTTTGCCTTTCCTTTTGTTTGCTTTTAGCTGGACTATCCGATCTTTTACCGCCAACGTAGCTTGAAATATGTTGGTGGAACTAGCACATTTTTGCGACTCAGTTAATATGTTATGGGAGTACATAATATTTTCAATTCTCAGTTTAAGAATCCGTGCAAGAATTTTGTAGTCAAAATTGACAAGACTAATAGGCCTGTACGAACGAGCGGTGTCACCCGCTTCACGCTTTTGGCATTAAAAATGCCTTACTCTTCACTATATGGGGTCGGGTGTCAATTAAAAGTTTCAAAAATAGTCGCGTAACCTTTTTGTGTCATAATTTTGAACGTTAATAGCTCGGTCATTTGTTGATGGATTGTTATAATTTAACAACCAATCGATTCGGAAACTTTTAACTTAAACATGTGTGACGACGTCGTTTCAGTATTTCAATAGTAAACTAGGTAAAAGATCGTTATGCGTAGTATGAAGAGAAATCTATAAATATAGGCTGCAAAATATTTCTTTGCCTAGTCGATGATTGACTGTGAATGAAACAAGTAGCTCGTCCAGTGAGCTGATGACTGGATTGTATATGCGTTCGCTCGCTGGATTGTCGCTTTTGCTTTATGTGTTAGTGAAATTTCCTGTTGTCTGCGCAACACCGTGTTCGCTTGAGTATCTTATATATCATCTAGCTATTGAAGAACCGAATCAGCGTGGTAACCGATTCTTTTGAAATATCCCATGTATTTAGCAAATTTTTGGTCGATTTTGCTATTAAAAATGCCTTACACTTCGCTTCCCGAGGCTGGGTGTCAATTTAAAACATGCAAAACTTATCGCGTAACATTCTTCTGTCATAATTTTGAACGCTTATAACTCAGTCATTTGTTGATGGATTTATTTCATTCAACAACTAATCGATTTGGAAACATTAAACTTAAACTTATGAGATAACGTCGTTTGAATATTTCAATTGCATACCATTGAAAAATTGGTTTGAATTGAGTATTTTATTTTGGTTCTCTGGTAACTATCAGGCCAATTTAGAATTATTGGCGATAGATTTTCCGGATCTAATTTGCAGCGCTTGTTCCTCGATAATTTGTTAATGGATTTTCCTAATTTAAATGATTCCAAAGCTTCAATACTGTAAGCTTAAAAATGTTTTACTTTGTCAACGGATCGGTTTGCTTACTTAAATCTTCATTCCCATACGAACAAAACGTGACAATGTGACTGAACAAGCTGTTGTCCAACCAGGAACTAAACGCTTTAAAAGATTCAAAATTAAATTCTGAAATTTATCTAGAAGCGGCCTCCTCGATTTAGTAGTATAAATGAGTTCCACAGTTGTATTTATTATGTATTTATTATGAAGACACTAGAAACGATCCATTTTTAATGTTATTGTGCTCGGTCGTGTCTTGAATACAACCCTCTAATTTTTTACTAACACAATTATCCCATGGACGAACTGTGCAGGAAGGTTAGATCTGATCGCCTCATTCATGATCAGGTTGAGCGTCAAAACTGCGTAAGTAAAATTCCTTAGGCAGCCCATCGGACCCGGGTGATTTTTTCGGAACACTACCACGGATAACAGATAGTATTTCGCTTGTGGTGATTTCGTTCATGCAGGACTCATTAATTGGATCCTGCTCGGGTATAACTCGCTGGCACTGAAAGGGGCCCCCTTCTACTTCCTCTACATACTCACGTGCGTAAAGATCGGTGAAGTATTGCACCATATGGTCCTGGATGGCAACAGAGTCTTCGATGACTTCGTCTCGTTCGTTCTTCAGGCGCTCGATAGTGGTTCTTTTCCGCACACGCTCACCCAGCTGGTAGGTAGAAAGGGGTTCGTTTGCTACGAATGTCTCGTTGATACGAATAAACATTTCAGAGAAACGCCGCTGGTGAGAGAGCATCTCTGCTTTTATTCGGTTGATCGTAGTAAGCATACTCGGGTTGTTTTGATAACCGTCATACGCTTGTCGTAGTAAACCGAACAGACGCTGCTGCTCCCGATAGAATTCATCGAAGGCAAGCTTTGACTTCCAGCGATAGAATGATTTTATTTTTGGTTTTGCGCACTTTAACCACCATTCCATCCAAGTATGGTAGTTACGGCGCTGACGAGTCCAATATTGCCACCGTATTTGGAACTCGTCAATGTTTTCGGTAGTCAAAAGATGCGGGCGAAGCGACTAAAATCCGGTACCATGAGGTCTGTCGGTAAAAGGAAGGCAAATTCTAGCGGTAACAGCTTTGTGATCGGAGAAACAGCAGACGTGAGTAGCGGTGGCTCTCAGGTGATTCCGCAGGCCAGCGCTCACATACAGACGATCGAGCCTGGACGAAGAGTTGTGCGTGATGTACGTGTACTCAATGTCACGTGGTCGAAGTTGTAGCCACACGTCCTGCAGTTGTAGTTGTTGGACGGTCGATTGTAACGATCGGCTAGCGTTCGTTCCCGTAGCATCGGATATTCTCAACACGCAGTTGAAGTCGCCACCGAAGATTGTGTGTTCTGTCCGATGACGAAGGTAGTAAGCGACAGTTGTGTTGAAGAAACGTTCGCGTTGCGCTCGTAGAGCAGTACCAGATGGAGCATATACATTACACAGTGTAACATTATTTACACGCAGTGCGATCAATCTTCCGTCCAGGTTTTTTTCCACATGAGAGAATTTTATATGTTCTTTGAGAGCGATTGCGGTTCCTCTCCTCGCATGGTCCACATTGCACACCACGTTGTAGCCGGGTAATGTTAGTGTTTCGTTTTCAACTTCTTGTAAGTAGACGATATCGAGATCCATCGATCGGACGAAAGTGCGGAGAGCACTCAGTTTTGTTTCGTTGGTTATTGTGTTTATATTGATGGTTCCAATGTTAACGCTGACGAAGTCCATCAAGATTGCATTTCACTGTCCGATAAGTCAGTGTGTGCAGACTCGGTCTTGCTGGGTTTTAATTTCTTGTTCGGCTGTCTGTTCGAGCGGCGTGGACCGTTCGATGTCTGCGAGCTGTCCGTTTCATTTCCATCGTTCTTTTGTTGTGAACTGATAGTTGCCGGTATCCAGGGCTGGGGGGCAGCTTGTGCTGCAGTAATTCTCAGCTGGATGGAAGCAGGTGTAGCTGAAGGAGCCATTGTGTTGTTCTGCTGTGTCTCGGTTATCTTCGAGTCGAGGCTCGAAATGCTCGGTTGGAGTCCCGCGGGTTCGGGCGACGATTGTGTTTGTGTGTCCGCTGGCTGCTGCCGCGGTGGTTTTTTCATCGGTACTGTCTTCTTCGGCTGGGCCGACATTTTTGTGACGTTCGCGTATGAGAGGTCCGCTGTAAGCTTCTAAACTAGTAGCTTCTTGTTTTGCACACACGGGATGCCAATGTGTACAAATTCGTGGCAATGTAAGCAAGTGTGCCGCTGCCCCTTGTAACCTACCGCTGTGTCTTCCCCCTGGATGGTCACGAGTGATGGGATATTCTTCTTCACCACCATCCGAGCGATACGCACACCAGTTTTCACTCCTTCAAATGCACCGTAACGATTATCCCAAAGGAGGTCACGAATTTTTAGCACCTCGCCGTATTCAGCGAGAAAAGACGCGATTTGTGTGTTGGTGACGTCTTCGGGAAGATCGAATATTTGTACATCAACCGCTCCGTCCTCCATCGTTATTCGTAACTTGTAGGACTTCCCGTCGACGTTGAACTCGTGCTTGTTGTCGTGTTGCTCCACAATCTTCTCGGCCAGCTCGAGGTTACTGACCTTCACGAAGGTACATCCAAGCCGTCTGCTTGGCTGAAGTTGGAGCACATTTTCGCGGGTTAAACCGAGCTCCTTTCCGACGAATTTATGGATCACTTCGTGCGAAAAGTGTTTCGGTGTTTACGTCGCGGTTATCGCGAGCACGGTACTCGAAACTTGATGGATCCGATTGGCAAATAAACGTAGTGAAAGATTTGCGACTTCTGAGAAAACATCGACTGTTTGGCTCGGAAGATGAACGCTAACTGACTGATCACCCAAAGATTCGTGATTTAATTCGTTATAACTTCAAATATTCATTAACTTAGCTTACCTTTTAATCAATACCCATCGAAAAAACAGATTGAGATTCACTAAATAACAGGAAATAGAGAAAGGTCTCTTCAGAGACAGAACTCGAACTTGCAAACCTCCAATCACTAAAATTGTTCTACCATTTTAACTAGCGTCGTAAACTTATATTTCCCACGGTTGATCTAGATATTTTTTAAAATTTTACATGTATGTCTTTACATCACAAACAAGAATATACAAACCACACGTTCCTATCGTTTGCCCGCTAAAGATATACGACAATAGTAAAATCTGTATTTCCTTTTATGAGATTTTCTGTTCGTAAGTTACAATCATACGAATTGTTAAGACAAAGTTGGATTCAAAAAACAAAATTTGGCTTACTACGAGTGTCTCTTGACTTTGCCATAGACTGTTCTTCAAGCTTCATTTAGGAAAAAAAGGATCTAAGAAGTCGTAGGGAGCGCTGAAGAGCGAAACTCAACAATATAGTCTTATTTGTAACTTTTAAGTGACAAAACTTATAGGTTTTGAACACAACTAAAGGTTATCTAAAATAAAAAAGTTCTTGCTTATATGTTATAACAAAGGTTGCAGATGGTTACTTTACTTTAACTGGTAAAATTTTAGCATAAATGCCACAAATTTACATTTGAAATTTTTACAGAATGGATAAACAATACAACCACAATGGAATTCCAATATTGAAATTGTATCGAGTGGGAAATGTGTTTAAATGGCAACAACAGTTTGCTTTCGCATCTCATCCAAGTCAGTCGACAAAACAATACCGCTTACGTTCGGGACGGAAGAAACCAAGTACAGTATTGTGTAATGAACAATAGAATGATCTCGAAATGAGTGAACCAAACGAACAAAAGCTACCGCCGGTACGAAAGAATACAATTATTGTTGACTTCAGGCAGTGCAAAATTCGACCTTCGATACGAGAACTTGAAGGTTTGCTTAAGGAGCACATGCATCTTGACATTAAACGTGTGCATTTATTTCAATGCAATAAGACCAATAATGTTGTTTATATCCAGTTCTATAAAGAGTTGGATGCAATTCAATTCGCTAAAGACAATAATAATGTGCACTATGTGGAGCATGAAAATATCAAGTACAACATTCCAGTATATATGGAAACATCATCAATCCTTACATTTGCCAAACTATGTCCCAATACGTAGAGATTCTCTCTATTGCAAAAGAAAAGTGGAAGAACTTTTTCCCGGGCATTCAAAATGGCGTACGTTTGTTACGCATGCGCTTGAAGAGGCCTATACATTCTTATGTGACTTTCGGTCAAGATAAAAGAATTCCGTGCAAATCACTGTTACCTATGACAATAATATGGCCACATGTCGATATTGCCAAAAAGCTGTTCACTACGGTAAGCCATGTGATAAACTGGACAGGGAGACAGCTACACCAAATGACAACGGTGCTTCCTTCACACCAACCCCAAGCCATCACCTAAAACGGATCCATCATCATCCCCTATAGAACAAAATACACCAGCTGCAGTTAACAACTTACCCTCCAACCAACCAGCAACTGCAACCAATGTACAAGGCGCATCTACAACAACTAGCAACGAACCCAAGATGGAAATCAACAACAATACCACCGATGCGACAATGGATGACGAGACGAGCCACGAACAAAGTGCCCCTCAATCCTCGCAGGAGAGAAATGGAAGCTGCCCTCATCCTAGAAAAAGGGTGAGGTGACAACGAGATCCAATACAAAAATTTTTTTTTTAAATATCGGCTCAATCGGCCACGTAAAGCTTGTACGCAAATAGACCTGAATAAAAATATCTTTTAAATAAAAAAACAAATGACAACAATATTTTTGAGTTACTAGTTTACAGAGCATACACAAGAAAGTTTTAACACTTAGTACAGATTTTATAAAGATTCAAACAAGCACCATTTCTTCTGAAAATGTCTTTGTCTGTATTCAATTTTTATCAAGGTGTTAAGATTAATCAAGACCAGCTGAAGCAAAGATTATTGGTTTTGAGTTATTTTATCGAAATAAAATACATCATAATTGGTTCATATTTGGGTTATATCTCCCTTCTCGAATTGAAGAATTTGGTCAACATTACAATGAGTAACAAATCATATGATACTTTCAATATGATGCGAAATCAGATCTTACAATCAGTGTTACCATATTTACAGATTTTTCTGTAAAACTACAGATTTTTTGCCTATTTTGCCACACATATTCTGTGTCACAGAATACAGATTTTATCAAAATTAACAAATTTCTACAGATTTTTATGAATAATTCATAAAAATTGCAGATTTCCAAAATGTTTTTCACAGTTTATGATAGAAAATATGCAACACAGATGGTACACATATTTTTCAAGTTGAAACACAGATTTTAAAATGGCAACTCTGCTCACAATCCGTGAGCTGTATATCTTCACTAACTAGCGCATTACCCACCGAGTGAAAAATTGTAGCTAAGATCCAAATTAGTCAACTCAGACAAAACCATGCGCATCTCCTACGCATCGGAGATCTTCCGGTGAATAGATCCCTAGTTGAATACGAACACCCCTAACATAGTGTATAATGAATACTGAAGTACGTTTTCAGCATTCGGGTATCACATCAAGATCACGACCTTACTTCCAAATTATGAAGTTGTCACGTTTAGATTACTGTATACAGGGTGGACATTTCTTGAAGCATTTATTTATTTTCATTTCGATTATAATCTATTTTGGTTCAAGGAGATATGTTGCAGCTTTTTTTAAATGATATCACATAAATGGTCTTAAGCACAAAATGTACCCTTTTTTCGGTGTTTTCCATCGTTTTGAATAATGCATTGGTCGATATGGCGGTGATTTCACGTCGTATGTTGGCTTTGAGTTGAGCTATGCTTCTTGGCTTATTAGTGTATACTACTGTATGGCATGTTGCACCATCCGGTGGAAATCAGTAACCGTTCAAATCATTTTAACAAATAATGGGCATTACAAAAACAGTTATCATGGCTCGATAACGATCGCCATTAACAGTTTTAGTTGCTCCATCATCGTCTTGGAAAAAATAAGGGCCAACCACCGTATCCGCACACAAAACTCAGTTGAGAATTTTCGGTAGCATAGAACCGAAAATTTTGCTTATTTTTGAATGTACCTCATCTAACATAATGATTTTTCGCCAAAAGTTGCCCTCGTTCTCGGCCTTGTAAACAAATGTACAATAAATGCTCTTGTATAGATGCAGACATCTCGCGTTCTGATTGGCTGGTGCTGTCATGGGTTAAATCAAACAGGTTTTTCAATAGTGTACTATTGAAAAACTTCAATGTTGTTGCAATACACGTTCAAGTTGAAAATTTTCGATTCTATTGGTAGTTAGATTATATAACTATATTCTACAGATCACTGAGCTATGAGCTTTCAAAATACGAGAAAGGCAAACGCGCCTTATGAATTATCCTCTTTGATGCTCGTTTATACCAAACATTTCAAAAAAGTTAATTTTAAACTATTTGAGATTATGTCAAACAACTGAAAATTTTATCATAAAATTGTGATCATATTTCCGATGGCATGTCGCAAGAATTATGTTGATTCATTAGATACAACAGGAGATATTCACGATCAAAAACTTATCACTCTCTCAGAGGGTAACTTTTGAAAAGGCGCGCCATAGTAAAGAAAGTCATATTCACGACAAAAAAAAATTGTGACTAAATAATACATAAAATTACAGTTGTCCTGAAGATGAAGGTATAACCTTCGAAACGTTGGAATTTAACGAAAAATAAATGTTTTGACGAGAAACAAATTGACCAAAAAGCTTTCTCTTTATTTAAAAAAAATTGCTACAAAATCTGTGGTAAACCGTGTAAACACTTTTTTTTGCCAAAAATCGATTTTATTCATCAATGTAATCTCCTTCAAGAGCAATATAAATATTCCAACGCCTCTCTAGCTTCTTGGTGCCGTAGATGCCTGTATGGGGATTTGTATTTTGCCTCAAAATATACTTCAAATCATTTGAGTAGAGTTTCTTACGGGCTACCATTATATTGGGATCAGCGAATAACCAGTAGTCACTGGGGGCCAGATTTGGTCTATACGGTCGATGAGGAAGCAAATCATCGTTGCCATTGACTTGTGAATTGGTGTGTTGTCTTGGTGAAACAGTGTTCCATATGAAGCCGTTTTACCTTGATTTTAGCATCGCCTATTTCTCAAGATAGTCGATGAAGATTATACCGTGTACATCCCAAAATACTGAAGCCATAACCCAGCGGCTGAGGTTCGCCGGCTGCAATCCACTAGGATGATGATTGTTTTGACTCCGGAGTAAAGTGATGAATCCATGTTTCATCCATTGTCAATTATTAAAGCAAAAATTAAATCTAATTTATTACTTATAAACATGATCAGTCACTGCTTTGAATCATCAACAAGGCTGTCTCTGGTCTGCTGGTTTTGATCCACCCAATTCGAAAAGAGCTTTCTCAATTTATATACACGGTCTCAGTTATCTCACACAATTTCAATTTACGATTAAATAAAACTAATTTGTGGATTATTTTATATTTTCGGATGTAATCTTCTCACCACCATAACGTTCATTACAGGGTCCGACACTCGAAGTGTAACCAATTAAAAAGGCCATAAATTCAGTTTGGAAAATTACTTTTACTTAATTCAAAGTACAAAATGTGTAAAAATAATACAAAATTCAGAATCAATTCACTTTTGCTCGATATGACCACCTTTCGCCTTGACTATGGCCTTGAGACGGTCAAAAAACGAATCGCAAGCTGCCCGAATGTGACTTGCAGGTGTATTTTGGCCCACTCGCGGACAATAACTTTTTTCAGCGCCTCGAGACTGGTGTATCTTTTAGTTCGGACTTTGCTCTCCAAAATGGCCCAAAGAGAATAATCCATTGGATTCGCATCTGGTGAATTCGAGAGCCATTGTGTGGACGTGATGAAGTTCGGAACGTTGTTTTTTAGCCATTCTTGGTTCACTCGAGCTTTGTGAGACGGTGCCGAGTCCTGCTGAAACATCCATGGTCTGCCACCGAAATGTTTGTCTGCCCACGGCTTCAAAGCAACCTCCAGAATACTTTCCCGATAATATGTCGCATTTACCTTGACGCCAGGCTCGAAGGTCTGAAGTTGGTTACACTTCGAGTGCCGGACCCTGTAGAATCGATTTCTGTACGACCATCAAATCAATAAGAAATGGCTTATTCCGATAGAATCGAGTGCGGATAACATTTTTGATGAAGCGATGATAAATTAACATCACATTTTATAATGATAGCGCCATCTGTGTGTCAGT
Organism: Malaya genurostris; assembly: GCF_030247185.1. NCBI lineage: Eukaryota > Metazoa > Arthropoda > Insecta > Diptera > Culicidae > Malaya > Malaya genurostris. The sequence continues at coordinate 233,716,063 of NC_080572.1, read as the reverse complement.
CACACGACTTATTGAGTGATGTGAAAAAATCCGGAATATATGAAATCTTGTGTTCCCTTTGCAGTAAAAAATACATTGAACTAACGAAAACATACTAGACACGCGTTTCAAAGAGATCATCGCAGAAATATCGAAAAGTACAAAAGAATTTGAAAAGAGATTATCATACAATTTCAAGTCAGAAGAAATTAAACATGCCTTCATTAAAAATCATGACGACGACAAATGAAAATTTACAATGTCTAGTCCATTTAAACTAAACGTAGCTGAATGTTTAGAAATAAATAAAATTATTCAAACTCTTTATTAAACCAGGACCAAGGAAATAAATTATCCTGTCTCTTCAAGCTACTACCTAAATATGAAGAACACACCTACATAGGAAATACTTTAAAACTATGCTCAGATGATGTAAATTCTTACGCTAATTCCCCGATTCGCGTTTGTTGAAACGGAATGGTTAAATTACACATTAGAAATGAAACAACAGGACTTTACTTTTTATGCTTATGCTCACCCGCAGATTTCGTTATCGTTCTCATAATAAGTACTGACGCTCCATTCCTCGATCCAGGTGGTTCACAAAACGGTCATCCTGTAGGCATAGAAAATAATTACAATTTCAGCAAACAGCAATCAACTCCTCTCGGAAAAGCCACCACTGAAGTGCTAAACGACAAACGACACCTATCGCGTTTTGAGAAGATTAAACAACACTCCGGCTGAAACACAAAACCAACAAAACCTAGCAAATACTTTTATCCGACTCAGCTGCCCTCAACCACAAGTGGATCGGATGATACTCGACGAGAGTAGCACTTGGTTCAGTTCATCGCAGATTTTTTCCTTTCTTTTTTATTTTTGTACTGTTGTAACATAATCCGGTTTATGTGGTGCTTCTGGTTGCGTCACTACCGCCGGCACCTAGCTTGCCCTTCCTGCTGGCTTTGGTTGCGGAAACGTGGATAGCCACATTAATCGAGTTTCCTCTTTTCCGCTTGTTGGCACTAAAGTGTCGGACGGACAGCCGCACCAATCCGGTCAATACAGGATGGGAACGCATTTCACTATACCCGACCAACCGACCGACCGGTGTGAACTGCCAGCATACGGAGCAGAACGCGTGGGCTGCAGAGAAAGTACTCGAAATTCAATTTTGCTCCTCGCGAAACCTAATTTTTTCGAGTTATAAGAACGATGGGTATGGGGTCGAGGCGAACGCAGCTGCCAGCTCTAGACTCAAACATTTTTACGGAAAACTGAATCAGTTGAGTTGAAGTTTTGGGCAATCGAAACGAATCTCCTCAAAACTTTACCAATAATCCAGTTATTATGGCTATTTAATGAGCCTCGGAAGTAATATTCTTTTTTTTTTGGACGAACCTTTCATGCAAATATATTCTTGCATTGCGCTTCCTAATCAACGAGCCGTAGCGCGGTAGTCGACACTTGGCACATACGATACGTGTCTTCGGAATCATAACAAATCCTCATACTCATGCATAATCCAGCTGCTTTCAAGCGAACAATTCTTTCGAAAGGATTCCAAAAATACAGTCCTGCTAGTGTCTACGAGGGTTGCGAAGTTGATTCATCAAATTCTCTCGCTCCTCGAGCACACGAACCGGTGAAATATATACCGCAGATGCGAAATCTTGTTCGCAGTTGCTCGTTTCAGCATCCTTCGAAGTGACACAATCTAACGAACCAGAGAGATACGTACAATCCAACCGATATGCTCTACTAGCGATGCCAGAATATTTCCGACGTTGTCAGTTGAATCATAGAAAAAAAACAAACTAAATCGTTAAATTGCTGAAGTTCAAAAACAATGTTTCATTTAAGAAATAAACGAAGTCTTCTAACTCTAAATTTGAAGTTTTACTTGTATTCTACTGGGGTGATAATCGTGGGAAAACAGGAAAACGGCTGTCTCAGTCCTATAATACAAACAAATATTGTTTACTGTCCGACGTTTCGGCCTTTGGTGTAGGTCTTTTTCAAGGAAAACTGGAAAATATTATTGTATTACATTGACAAAAACATAAAGCGTTCAACAAATTATACAATTTAAAACGCTACGTTGTCCGGTCAATTTTAGAACATGCTTTAAGATACTACGAAAACAAATGGTCATTTACATGAATTCTGAATCAAAAATTATTTAAAACAACTCTTACTATACCGGCGAACGATCGCAACTTGGTTAAAGCCGGGTATAAATAAACAATATAAAAAAAAAACTCTTACTATTGACTGCATAACAAATATATTGTTCGCATGGATTACGTTCTTAATTTAACGACTATTCTGAAGCAACATGATTATGATCAAAAAACAATGAGCTTATCATCATTATTAAGTAACGTTATCGTTGAGAAGGTCAGCAAAGTGTATTTGTGTTCATCGGAGAGTTGTGATTTCTTATTGTATTTGATGGAGTTTATAGAACTTAAGGGGCGGGTAGGGTCTAACACTTTTGAAAAATCATTAATTTTTTTCTTTATATTTTCTTATAGTAAAACATTTCAAGAATATTCTGTGAAATTTTCAAGCGAATCGGAACAAAACTCAGCAAGTTATGGGCTTTTATTTTGCTTATCTCATACTGCGTAGAAGTAAGAGCTCGGCGCACAGGCCCAAGATTTCTGCTTCAATTGACTTAAAAACTTGAAAAAACATTCTTGAAATGTTTCATTATAGCTAAATACAAAAGAAAAAATATGATATTTTGAAAATGTTAGACCTTGCGGGGTCTCTAGAGTAGTAAATTTTTTTCCTTCAATTTTACAGACAAAAAACGCGTTTTTCTCGAAAGCAGGTTTTGAAAGTTCGTGTCAATCGCTGTTTAAAAACTACTGCACCAATATTTTTCAAATTTTGCACACACTTTCTACTTGTAAAATACTAGACAGTGTTGCATCTAGTATCCGTAAACAGATAATATTCACTGACGGACACAAGCGTTCCAACAGGCATCGTTTCTCTTGCAAGCTCTCTCACTGAGAAGCTGCATGTACTGTCATTACTAATGTATGAGTTTCACTGAGAGAGGTATTCCGTCAGTTCAGTCTGATGCTCACTTGGAGACGAATCAACATGACTGAAATCTTAGAATGACGGTCAATTTTGAAAATTTCCGTCGTGATCATCAATTGCAAGGACGTTTTCTCGGTTCGACTTAGTTCTTAGAAGGAAAATAAAAGTGCATTCGCAATGATGTGATGTCAGAAAATGATAATGAAGATCAAAGTATTATCATTTCCAATTTACTATACAACTATAAACAGACCGTTTTAAAAACAAACAGAGAATGGCCGATCTGTTCTCTCATTCGAAATATTTTACTCTCTGCGTGTTGCCACTCTCGCGTCACTTTTGTTCATGTTCGCCGTACGCTACCCATGGAATGAATTCGATCAACGTTGAATGACGATCATTTTGGTTCGTGACGGAACTAGTTCGTGATATTTGACGTGTGGATGACTCAGTGCAACTCTGATACTAGACCACAACGTTTTGCTTTTTGTTCTTTTTTTTTACTTTGGGGAGGTTTTACAGCTACAAAATTGCGGATTTTTTCGTGCTATCGAAGTTTTGACTTTAAACAACCACAAAAAATAAAAAAAAAAAAATCTACATCAAACAGAAACGTTGGGGTCTAGAAAAACTTCTACTCTATCTATACTGCTGTAATTTGTTGACTTTTGATTAGTCAGCGCTGAGATACAGTGGACACCGAAAATCAAGATTTTTAAGAAGTTCTCAAAAATACCTCTTCACCGACTTATTTCTCAATATTTTTCCACGAAAAAAATACTAAGCTTTGTATTATGCAAGACATTTATTGAACAATAGTTCTGAAAAAAAATCGAAAAAATAATGTTTTTTTTTCATCATTTAGGCCCTACATCCCCCCCCCCCCCTTAAGAATACCAGCGTAAGTGGTGTTGAGGCCTTCTACATCGGTGCGATGATTAATTGTTTTGGTAGTATTGGGAATCGTCCCGGGTTGGCGGTTCAATGCATAGGGCACTGGTCTAACAAACCAGTAGTCGTATGTTCGAGCCCCGACCTGGAAGGATTCGTAGTGTCAGTAGAATCGTAGCACTAGCCATGCAATGGTTCTGTACACTCTGAATCGTCTGCGAGGTTTGTTGGAACAGAAGGTCAAATTCCACTACAGGAATGTAATACCAAGGCTTTGCTTTAGTATTGGAAATATGACACTTTCTTTGTGAATAATAGGGTGACGATGCCCTGATTTATCTCAGCTCCAGTAGAGATCTTATATACGAAAACCATTAGTTATAGAGAGATCTTTTCTCTCTGTTCGATAGATTGACTTTAAGGGTGAGATAAAAATAAATGGTGATTTTTTAAGAGGTATAGGATTTGATTTTCAAAAAAAAAACAATACAAAAAAAAATTAAATAATTGATTGGAATCGATATAACGATCAATACAATTCAATGTTTGAAGTTGATTTCATGTAAATATTGACCGCGGCATCGCTTTAGATGGCCCATGTGCAAGATACAATTTTGCGCAAGGTCCAATTTTTACTTGTTGACGTATCCATTCAACCAGAAATGAGCATCGTCACTGAACACAATTTTTCGATAAAAAAGTGAATCTTCCTCCAACTTTGCCAGCGCTCATTTATGATTGAATTATAGATCAAATGACGATTCACGATTAAGTTATATTCACGCGTGATCTGTCAAAACCAGTGTTGCCAGAAAGATACCAGCGAAAAATCACCCTTCAGATGCATTCACTTCGAGTTTTTGTGTCGCTATAACAGCAGTAATGCACAATTTTTGATCTTTTTTTTTGATATTTCTTCTTAGAGTCGAAGCAAAGATAGTGTTTCCGATTTTATCACAATTCGTCAACTGAAAATCGAGTAAGCGGCAAAATCTATGCGACCCTTTCCGAATGAACGAAAATTCATCCGGTAGACAGAACCTGACAAATTGATTTTTTTCTTTCTCGTCCAGTGCGGGTGATATCAATGTGCTCTTTTCATTGTGCTACTCGAAACGGTAAAACCAAGGGCATTTGTATGTTTGTTTACGTTGGGGACTTCATCAGTAAAGGTTCTGTGCCAGAGCTTAAGCTTATCACGCATTCTCAATGAAAAAAACCAATCCAACAGTCTCACATTCGTTTTTTCACTGTCTCATTCGTAAATTTATCGCATCCAAAACAAACGAAGAGAGACGAAGCATTCTCGTCTTTCATTTAAAACAAAAGAGAGTATAAATACCAACGTCACTCGTTCCTCTTTTACGAGACGAAACCAAACTGACGTCTGCAGGGGAAGAATCAGTAGAATTTCAAATCTTATTTTTTTATCGATATCATAAAAATCTCTGACGTTTGGCCATAAAGAGTGTCTAAAATATGATAAATCGAAGTAATTACACGCCAGAACACCTCAGGAAACCAAAACTACTGCAAATTCGGGCACCAACACGTAGATTGTGAATCGTTTTTTGTCGTTATCGATTTTCAAAATAAAAAGAAAAAAATAACACCATTTTGAAACCGTTAACAGAAATAACAATGTCGTTGACTGGACATGGATCTCGTTCTCATAATTTGCAAGCGGAGCTGAGAGTGACACTTATTTCTAGTCATTTTAGTTTATTCTGAGTTAATGAAAATTACTTTTGTTCGCTCTGCTCTGTACACTCTGGGCAAACAATGTTTTTCAAGTATAGATAAATTTACGTCTGCTAAGTGGTTCATGTTGAAGTGTTGAGTGAACTACTAATTACCGATGAGTCAAATATGAAATGTAAAGTAAACAAAATACAGAACACATTTGTTTTACTTTTCAACATGATTTTTCTAAAACCAATCTCCCATACAATTTTTAAACATCGTCTCCCTGGACTTCAAGACAATACTAGAACTATAAAGGGTGTACTCGATAAAAATGGCACATCGTAAATGCTCATGTGCAAGGTCCAATTTTGGCATACCGGCATTACCGGCTCATAATCCTCACCAAACAGTGACTTTTTTTAGGATGCATTGGTAGCTCTTGCAATGCTTCTGAATGGTCTTCACCCCAGATGTGACAATTTTGCTTATTGACGTATCCATTCAACCAGAAATGAGCTTCGTTGCTGAACACAATTTTTCAATAAGAAAGTGAATATTCCTCCAACTTTGCCAGCGCCAATTCATGATTGAAGTATAATCCAAAACACCATTCATTTTTACATTATAGACCAAACTAAACAAGTTTGACAATAACACAAGGCACGATTCACGCGTGATCTATCAAAAACTGTGTTGCCAAGAAGATACCAGCAAAAGAATCACCCATTACAACTGTGTTTCGTGTGATCAGAACATTCAAGGAGCGTTTTAGTGCCCGAAATAAGGAAGGCAGTGGCAGTTGAAGTGATCCAATAGACAGTAAAAAGATCAAAAATGTGGTACAACAGTTAAAAATCCAATCAAACATTCGAGTTGTTGCTAAAAAGTCCAATATGCTAATCAATTTTGTGCAAAAAGCCATGAAGCGAACTTGCACATCGGAAATGCCCATAGTTTGAGCCTTTTCTACACACTACAAGTGAAAAAAATCTGCTAAAAGAACATTTTTGCCCCCCTTTTCAAATCGGTAGATAAATATGGCATCACTGTCTACATACATTTATCTTGTTAGATTCTCCACCCATGCAGACACAGTCTGCTGTTACGTTCTAAACCGTCCATAATAGATGTCGTAGGTTGTCGCTGTTGACGGGATTCTGTTTTTTTTTTTGCTTTTCTCTCGCCCCAAATGACAGAGGAGAAGACAAAAAGCAGGAAACTGATCCCCTAATAAATCAACGGAATAAAAAAAAATCCGAGATACAAATGTCATTCGGTTTGTCGCCCCCTGATGACATGTTATCAGATGGCTCGTTACAGAGTGATATTTTTAGCGCAACGAAATTATACTCGGTTGTCATTTTGTCAGTTCATATTTCTGGACGGTGAACATCGTCGCAATCGATGATGAATATTTGCTCGATGGAATAAATAATTCATCTGTGGCGCTTTCAGCTGAACCGAAAGATCCCAGTTGTGGCACAAAACTCGAATGCATTAAGCATTACAGAAAAGTGTCATTTCCATTGGTTTCATGATGTACTTTACGTTTTCAATTTCCTGCTCAAATCATATTCAAGCGCCAACGTTTGTTTATCGTATGTAAATAAAGTGTATATACGAGTATGTTTCAGTGCATACACTAACAATTGTCAACTTTTAAAGGTTAACATATGAATTATTCAAATATTTATTTATTTATTTATTTATTTATTTATTTATTATCATCGGACATTACCGTCTAAATGATATGAGTGGGGAAAAGCCCGTTTGAGTGTACCAAAACATTTCAATGGCACTCTTCTCAAAGAGGCATAAAAACCACTATCTTTTCTAATACACTAAAATTTACACATAATACATACAAAATTGTCGTTGTTAATAAATAAAACTATACAAACATCATACATTAATCATACAAACACCAATAAATAGTATACATAAATATCACAGTAATTGTAGTCTTCGTATAGAGGATGCAAATTTTTTTGATGCGTCACCAAACTCGAAGGTAGACTCTGCTCGTGAAAAAGTACGTATCATTGAAGAGACTGGTTCGTGATATCCATAGCTCGTCCGATGAAACCTCGTAGATAATAACGACGCATCGCGGGTTCTTCTAGTGGCTCGAAGATCCAAACGGGATAATAGTTCCGGTGCATCAATTTCACCATTCAGAATTTTCGCAACTGTTAAGGCTTGTTGAATACGACGACGACGTTCCAATGATTCAAGATTTAATAGCTGACAACGATCTTGATATGGCGGTAGGTTCTGCGGGTCACGCCAAGGTAGATTCCTGAGAGCTAATCGTATGAATCTTTTTTGTACTCTTTCTAGTTTTAGGCTCCAAGTTAACTGATACGGATTCCAAACTGGCGATGAAAACTCAAGAATTGGCCGAACTAAGGAGCAATAAAGAGATTTTAGGCAATATGGATCGGTGAAGTCACGGGATATTTTAGATATGAATCCCAGTTGTCGATTCGCTTTTTTGGTTGTATGAGCCATGTGGGAGCTAAAGCTCAGTTTGTGGTCCAATATAATATGCGCTACACACGATCATAAATAATCTCACAATTGTAGTAGGCCATAAACTTCTGGTGTTTCCATTTTAGTACTCCGCGACGTTGACTAATGTCGTTTTCGCTTGATGCTAAACCTGATCCAGCTTTCACCCTAACTACTGTCAAATCGTTATTTTAAGCCAGTTTCGAACCTAGTTACAACATCATTAAACTGAAATTCGAGTCAGTTTCGAACCTGACTCTTACATCGGGGTTGCTCACATCCCCGTTACAAAGTGCGAACCCTAAACAGCTTCGTGAAAAGTGTTTATTTGATGAAACTTCACTGGGTCAGTTTTAGTTTTCTCAAGCGAAAGCGACATAACCAATCGCATCACGAATGTATTCGGATTTATTCGATTCCATGAAAACATTCAACTGCTTAGAGCAAATTCAGCAGCTAGTTTTATATAAAAGATCTATAATAGAACTGAAACTGGAACAAACGTGTCCCCAGCCAGCCATTCTAGTTTTAAAGACTATTCACACATTTCAGTTCCGTGACGGTTCAGTGAAAGTGCCGTCAGTGTTCTTTTTTTATCGGAACCCTTCCGTTCCGTTTCCGTGCTGTTTCCGTTCAGGCACAGCCAATGCAAGGACATACCGACTTCAGTGAAAATAAAAAATATCGGTGACGACGAATTTGCCGGATCGGTGTGAATGCGCACATAGAAAACGAATGAAATAATATCAGTGTCTGTGCACGGTGTCGTGCCGGCACTGAACCGGACCGGATATGTGTGAACAGTCCTTTATTTATTCGATCAGCTCTACTGTCAAATTTGAAACTGGCATACGCTGCCGTTCTATGTTTTTCTATATTTAAAACACGAGTAAAACACTGCTGGGGCTGGCAGTTTTTCTTGTTACAATTTCCAGATTCAAATTTAAAACTGACATAAATTATATGTATCTAGAACCAGGGATGCCAGGTTCACAGATTAATTTGTGTTTCACAGATTTTCAATTTTCTGCACAGATTTTAAAAATGACACAGATTTTCACAGATTTCTGAAAATGATAACAGATTTTCACAGATTCTGGAAAAAATCACAGATTTTAGAAATCGAACACAGTTTAGCACCAAAAAGTACCTGGCATCCCTGTCTACAACTTACAGACATTTTTGGAAAATCGGGTTTTTCGCAGACTTTTGTCATAATTTACAGACTTTTCAATTGGCCGAGTTTTTTTTTGTTTTTTGCTCGTTTTGTGTGTCATATTTTTTAGAGAAATGATAGTCCGCAGACTTTTGCAACTGCTATCTGAAGATATTTGAAATTTTTACCTGGCATCCCTGGCTTTGAGCCGATGTTTTAAACAGAGACGGCAAAAAAATAAATATTTGTTTGTGGATGGCTACCCTGATGGATACACTGATAAAAGTACACACGGCAGACTCATATTAAGTAAACTTTAAATTTAATGTTCTTTTCTATATAAACATCTTCCATGCTATTTCAACATGTAGTTTAATTGTAAATTCACTTAAATGGTATTTTCATTTCTTGTACACTCAGCTAAGATTCGTTTTTTCCATTGAATGTAACATGTGTTGCAATTGATTGTGTGTTGATTCACATGTTCTACAAGTAGAAATTTGTATGCGGCGTATTTTTGAGAAAAATATTTAATTTGAAAAATCGGGATTAAACTGATATCTATATGGAAAATAACAGACATTCATATGCGAAATTCATATATTGGGAGTACAAATGAATTCGGTCCGTTTTTCGGGGTCAAAATAAAAAGAATTTAAAGATTAATCAAAGTATCGTCAATCGCTAGTTACTACTTTTACCCACCTCTCGGGCAACTTTCGAATTCCATCTTGAAAACATGTCGCATCGTTTGAGGTGATCCAAGTTTGAAGTCAATTTTCGATCCCTGCCAAAAAAAAAATCGATGGCCTGCCAGATCGTGCTGCATCCGTCGGAACAATATCAGGAGAATACGGCGGGTGCAGCAAAGTGTCCTACTTGAGCGTTTCCAAATAAGTTTCAACGACTTTTACGACATGAGGCCGAACGTTACAGTATCGCCTGAGTGTAGTATCTCATTGTACACAACACCCTTCTGGTCCCGCATAACCTTCGAACCATGAATATTCGGTTTTGGTGTTGATGTTGAGGTCGATGGTAACAATTGACTGGCCATAGCATAGTATTTTTTTTCTTAGGGTATCATAGAATATCCATTTTTCATCCTCAGTAACAATTCGTTGTAAAAAAACTATCTCCTTGTTGGCTTTGAATTAGCTGCTTGCAAGTGAAAAAATCGCCTTCCCATGTCTCTCGGTTTCAATTCATAAAGCATCCAACTGTCTTGCTTTTGAATTATTCCCATGGATTTTAATCATACACAGAAGAAAGATAATGAATTTCAATGGTGATGTAATTCTACAACCGACACAATTCATAACAATTTACATTGTCAAAAGACTAAATATTCTATTCCCACAGAACTTTACGGGCTCCGAATATAATTTGCATTCGGCTACCATTAGTCGCTATGAGGATTTATATGCATCAATAATCCATCGAGCCGATATGTGCTTCTATGGCACAAGCGATTACTGCCGTGCTTTTGCGGGTTAATGTTTCTCGGTTCAAGTCGCGCTGTTTCTATCGATCTTTTGTTTTTTATTTCATTTGATTTGAAGCCATGTGATTTTCAAATCACATAATTTTACATGTTCTTGAATATAAATTTGAGTGGAATATGACGCTCCATTTATGTGCATGTTATAAGATGTAAAATCACTAGATTTTTTCTAACTGTGTACAGAAACTGCTTGTTGAGCCACTTTCAATGGTTCTGCAAGCTCCTCTTGCATTTGATTCGAATTTTCATCGAGTAATTCCTCCAACTGTTTGTCTTCGATTTATTTGGTTGTCTTCAACGCTGAAATCTTCATTCTTGAAACGTTGAATATGGTTTATCAGTTGGAGTGTTATCACCATAAACATCCACAAGCATTTGATGCGCTTCAACTGCACTTTTCATCTAATTTAAACAGAAAACTAAAACTTCTCACAAATGCAGCTTTGTTAACACAAAATTGCTTAAAACAAACACAGTGAAAATCAATGCTCTATTTAAAAAAAGTAACTCGAAGCAATACGAACTGAATATCAATGGCAGATGTCTAACCTCTTGAAACTATCGACATCAGCTGTTACTGTTCAGTTCATAACAGCCAAAGCCATCTTTTGAAAACGGACTGAACTAATTTGTTCTCCAAATAGTATCTGGAATCATAAGCATTTCTTGTCATTTGATGTGAATGTCAAATGAATATACCATGAATTCCATCCGAAATTCAAAGTTTTTACACTTATCTCATAATCGAAATGAAATTCTTAAGAATTTGATTTGTTTTATATATAGTCATAGTTTATATGTTCTGCACATGATATCAACGTGTCAATTTTTATCAGTGTATCTCACTGTAATAAAAAGCAAACCTCATCAGCTGCGTCACTGAACAGAGGAAATGCAATCGGAATAAATTAACATATCCCTATTTGCCGATTAGATGGAAGCAACGCACTCGCTAGCAATCAGAATCAAACCAGATAAATGCCAAATTGCATTCAGGAATAATACTGAATCTTGTTCGGAAGCATTGTCAACCCTGATGTGCAACTCCAATCAGTCGGAATAGCTGCCTACTTTCGCAGTCTACATACCTGCATCACTTGGGAAATTCGTATTTAATTCATTCGTTCACTGTAGAAAATTAGTTCCGATTTGTCGGTACATCCGACATATTTTATTTGAATTGGAAATTAATGTTAAGCAGTCAGGATTTACGCTGTGTCTATTCCAGGTATCTCAGACGTAAACGACATAACATAGCATTTCTCCCGAATTCGCATGGCCCCTTAAGTAACGCGCGTTTGAGTTAATTACAATTGATCAAAGTAAACCTGTTAGAACTTCAAATCATTTTACATCGCATTTTGTGTGATGTTCGCTGTCAAGCAGCAACCTTCCTCCGGAATGTGATTATGTGATACTAAAGCGTTAGTAATAGTTTTGCCCATATTTATACATTCACAAGCTTCCATTAATTCTTGTTTGCATTGAAAGACCAATCAGAGCATTGCTTTCCACCCTGATATCTCGCTTACTGCTTCAAAATAATCGTCTCCGTTAGGGAAAGCCAATAAGCCAGTCCAGCGATTTAGATTTTTAGCAGGCAAAATAATACACTGCTAGCGATTTATCAAAATTTGAATCATATATAATTGAAAATATGTGACTTGATATATTCAAATCGATAAGTAGAAATATTTCCGATCAGTTGGTGAAATAAATAGAACGGTGGTTGAATAGAACTTCGCGTTATATGAATTTTTTATTCATATTTTTAGAGCTACACAATGCTTACTTGTCTATTTATAGCTGTTCAAGGCATGTTCTCAGTCGTCCAAGAATTTCAGTGGAAACAGATTCTTGAGATCCGTACGAGCAATCCGCTTCCTGTGTATAATTTGTCAATGGTCCCAAAGTCATGGAGCTTCATATTCCTGATTTCAAGAATATTTTCTGTCCTTTAATAACTTCGGTGAATCACGAGTAGGTAAAGTAAAGATTAAGCTCGTTATTGCGCTTTGCTATTCAGGTAGATCTAAAGGCCTGAACTCCAGGTAGTTTTTGGATGGCGTAGATCATTCACATTAATCATATTAATTACATTTGGAATCAAGAGTACGGGTCAAGAACAATACGTTCATTAATGCAGTTTCTTATGCTGGTTGATCTTAAGGTCTGAGCTCCAGGTAGTTTTTGGATGACTTCCTTATAGCTCATCACATTGATTGAATGTCACGAGTTTAGACCACAAAAAAAGGAACTCACTAATGTCATCGAGTACATTGGTAGACCTTAAGGCCTACATTCGAAGGAGGTTTTGGATGAACAATAACTTCCATAGACATCATCACAATATGTCAATTTTTATTTTCTTAGAACAATAAAACAATTTTTTTCATAAAGGATCAATTAACTCTTTGGATTGGCTCAAAGTGGCTGTGTGAACAAGATTCACTATAAATGTTTTGCTGAAATTGGATTTTCTTTAATATGTCATCAAATTCATCAATTCTTCAATTTATTTTATAAAAGTATTAAAGTTATCCGTGTCAACAGATGCACTGGTTTCATCACAATATTTTTTATATTTAAAATGAAGTACATTTTTAATCTGGATTCTTCTTCAAAATAAGTGATTTTTGCTTCGTAGCACACCAGTTCTCGTGTTGAAACACAGGCTGTGTTTTCTGTCCTTAAAGTTGTATTGTTTTCGCTTGAAGTAAATCCCATCCCAGTTCTGAGTCCCACTGCGGTCAAATGTATGACGAAACTACTTATATTTTAAAAATATCACTAGAAGATTCTGTCAAGAAAATTTGTTTTTCAACTTGAATAAAATTAGATCATTTTTTTAGGTATAACTTAACAAAACCTTTTCAATTTGTATACAGTTGTGTCAAGTTAATAAAAGTTTTTTTTTTATTTTGCATAGGCGCATTAAATAACGGTTTGAAATTTTGAGCACACTTTACCCTATAGTTCCGGAATAGGATGAAATTCAATAGCAACCTACGAGACTATAGGACCTTTCGTTTGAGCCTAGGTTTGTGAAAATCGATCAAATCATGCCTAAGAAAATTAAGAGAGTTTCGATTTGGAGTTTTGGATCACTACTTCCGGTACCGGGAACTGGGAACCGGTTCAACCCAAGACATTGAGCCATCCGGGTTAATTTTCACGAAACAATCTTTGCAGTGATTGCATGAACTTTTTTAAAGTACAAGTTTGTGAAATCGGTCAAGCCATATCTGAAAAAATACACATACATACACACAAGGACACTGCTCAGGTCGATGAACAGTGTCGAATGGGTCAAGCCCTCCGGATCAATTTTCACAAAACAATTTTGGCAGTCAATGCATTAACTTTCTATATGAGATATGCTAATAAGTATACTTTTATAGAATGTAATCATTGATATATCAAGTTGGTACAAAAGAGAATATCAAGGATGGCAAACACTACAAATGGTCCAATCTGCTAATGATGATTTATCTATATTAACTTTTCTTGCAATTATTTAACCGTAATTCTTCATGTTTTCTAAAGTTTCTTCTGATAAGATGGAAAGATGGCGGCCTTGGTCATAATATAAAAGTAAAAAACGATTGCCAATTACATTGCAATAAACGCTATCTCCAAACAGAAAGTAGCTGTCATTTCCAGATTCAATTTAATGACTTTTTTCTTTCGTTGTGCTTGAATTTCTTATAATTTTGATATACAGATTTTCAATACAGAATTTTGATCCCCCGGTACAGATTAACAGATTTTTTTCCTGAAAAATATATATTTGAATGTGGCAACCCTGCACGCTGTATTAAATTGAACAAAGCACATTGTGTGCATCGCTCGAAAGGCGGAGGTTTTTTTTAAATGACTATTTATTGGAATATGAGTTAAAATTAAATTATTAGGATTCAAATTGGGTGTTCAGCCACAAGTGGCGACTTTTCAGTCTATTTTGGTGGAGCAACAACTTGACCAAATTAATACTGCATAAAGCATGGCTGGTTTAAGAATTTGTTTATAAATTAACAATTTGTTTTTTTGACAGAGCTTAGAATTTCTTTTTATAAGAGGATATAAACATTTAATATATTTATTACACTTTGTCTGGATTCCTTCAATGTGATCCTTGAAGGTGAGTTTTTTGTCATACGTTAAACCTAAGTATTTAGCTTGATCAGACCATGTCAATTCCAAGCCATTCAATTTGAGAATGTGATTATTGTTTGGTTTAAGAAAAGAAGCTCTTGGCTTATGAGGAAAGATAATTAATTGCGTTTTTGCTGCATTTGGTTTAATTTTCCATTTTGACAGATAATCACTGAAAATATTTAAACTTCTTTGTAGGCGACTGCAGATCACTCTCAGATTTCTACCTGTGGCTCGAAAGGCGGAGGTGTTTTCTTCTTCCGTATCAGCAGAAGTTTCGACACTAAACGCCCTATAATTTCGGAACCGGAAGTCGGATCTGAATAAAATTGTACAGTATCTTTTAAAACAATGAGAGCTTGCATTTGAAATATGAATTAATAAAATCGGTTTGAACGTTACTGAGAAATCGAACTGAGTTGCGTTGTTGGAGCTTTTCTTCACTATTATTGCTGCTAACGGAAGCGGAAGCCGGAGAGTCTAAAAGCAGGTTTATATATCCACTAACTTGCAAGATCTGCCAACTAGGTGAATTTACCAGTAAGTTCTATAAAAATTTGAACCACGTTTCCCATGAGATAGAAACTTTTTCACTTATTGCGCTGTAATACCAGAACCAGAAGTCGGATCTGGATCTTCACAGATTGTGGTCAAATGTGGTGTACCTATTTTTTACAGACTGCAGACAATTTTCCCAAAATTTCAACCCTTTCCTTGCCATACTGACGGAGCTAGAGTGGTTCTATTGATTTTCATTTTAACTGAATGTCAAGACAACTTTGATGTTAGTAGCATCATCGGGAAGGTTTACGTCTTTTCAAAAACTTAATATTTCACACTTTAAATTTTTGTATCACTCTGGATTTTTTAGTATTGAATAAACAGTTTTTGATGTTCTCCTGCTGCTTGTTAAAATACTTCGGTTTCATTTTCTTTAATGTCGATGATCAAAATATTTAATTTTTTTTCTGAAAAAGTCAGCAATCAACAATGCGTTTCCATTAAAGCTCTATTAGAAGGAAACGCATGGTGCTCAGCTCAAGTAGTTATTCATAAGGCTCGTATCCGTACTGTGTTTTAGTTTGTACTGTATTTTTCCACGGAAACATTCTGTTTTTTGCTCGTTTAAAAATAAATGCAGAATTTTAGATTATTAACGCATTGCATTTCGATTTGCGTCTATACAAAACCGTCAGAAAGCAAAAAGCAAACCAGTTTCATATTCTCTATCGAATTGGCTATGGTCGGAACTAGAATGTAAAAATTGCACCGAGAAAAAATAAAAAGGCGGTCATTTTTCGATTTTCGACCTTTCGTTGCACTTTTATTTTTAATGAACTTTTTTTAAAAAACTATAAATATTTTTTATTGTTGTTTCGATTATAGTGAGACATCCAACGAGTAAAATGCCGCTTGGTTCATGTTGTCGTGTACAATAGTTTCGTAATACAAGTGACATATATTTGAAAAAAACATGGTGTCAATAAAAAGTCGACCAAAGTTTTTATTCGTGACTAATCAGCATAAGCGCGCATAAGCTCCCTTTTTTATACCAGCTTTGCGGTCGCGCGTACCTTCGCAGCTAATTCTTTATCGTTTCCAAGAGTGTTTTCTAGCCATTTACGGACAATTTTTTGTCGATTTTTTGAAAATTGTTTTGAGAAACTTGGCCTTAATTGAGGAAACGATTTCCCCGGATAGGAGCTGGTTACGGGTTTGAGTCCTGTCACTGCGGTAGCTTTTTTGCGGGTAAAGCGTTGAAATTTATATAAAATATGGACTATGATACAACGATATAATTTTCCATTGGGAGCAGATTTCATATGCTTACCCAGCTATAACCTTTGAAATATTTTTTTAAATTTGAAATTACCAAACGCTTTATAATCAATTCAATTATCAGACTAATGCGCAAACGGTGAGCTGTTGAAAATTCAATATATATTTGCCGTATTCTGTATAATTTTCCAAATAAATACAAATGTTGCAACCATTCGTCATTCCGTAATTTAGAGTGGCTCAGACATTTTTCATTGAGAAATTAATTTATTTTGTGTAGACACAAAGCAAAACGTTTTACATAACACTTGTGGAAAGCCATTGCATTTTATTGTGAAGGAAGAGCTTGGAAAGTTCTACCAAAAAATCCAATGACGTTCATTATTTCGACCGAAAATGACGACATTGACGACGTGGTTCGGTGAAAAGCGAGTACATGACAGAAAGATAGAAGTGGTGTCTAATCCTCGTTAATCGTTTTAGATCGATTTTTAATTGCTTTTTTTTCAAATAAACAATATTTTCATTATTTTTTACCTTTTATAAAACCGATACACTGAAGAAGGATGTAAGTAACATTCCGAAATACGCGTATCTGTATTGTAACGTTTGTTATGCTTCATTAAAGTATAGTGACTTTGTGAAAGTGTAATAACGTGACAGTGAAATAGTGGAATTAAATGGTACAGAAAAAGTGAAACTGTTGAATATTTTCATATAGAACTAAAGAGTCGCAGCTTCACATCCAATGATTGGTTGGATTTCTATACCATTTTCCACACAAAATACGAATGTTGCCAATGTCGAAGAAATTTCTAAATCATAATTTTCATTCCACCGTCTTATTTAATCGAATATTTTGTCATCTCGATAAGGAGCTGTAAATTTGTAAAGATTTAAATAAATTCAGTTTCAACAATCGCAGACGATTTCAATCGGGTTGGGCTACTGCACGGTTAAAACTACAATTCTTTTGTCAGAAAAATACTTTCAGGTTTTAAACCTGTAAAATCAGCACATTATCCTGTGAATCACAGACTGGACCCTAAATTCCCCTGTAAGCTATCATTTAGTATCGATTCAATTCAAAAGTTAAAAGCACAGCTGCTTCACAATTTACAAATTTGTCATTCGACAAAAGTACGTTTGATCCCTTTTTGAGGTATCCAGCTTAACATGCCAACCAAAATTATTCCATCCATAGATTCCGGGTGTAGCAAAATGATTACATCCAAATGAGCTGAATAATTGGAAACTCTCGACTACAAAATCTCATTTTCACCGCAGCAAATGTATTTGGTACGTCGAGCAATGACGCAAACAATTTTAATTTGAATTAAATAAAAATTTACATATCGCTGATCCCTTCCTACTTCGAATGCTTCCATCGTTTCCCCACGGCAATGGGCAATCGCACCAAGGTACCGGCACAGAACCGCCCAATGTAAACAACTGCTTGTTGGTCTGTTGTGCCCCGGGAAGTGACGATTGGGAGTTTTCCACTAGACTGCCTTTTTCTCAGCAGGCTCCCGAAAGACCGACCCATCGACAGCCGGTCGGAACGTCGAAGCTTCTGGTTGCTAGTGAATGCCTATCAGGTAACCGCAGTTTCCTCTGCCAGTATGCTGTTCCAAACAAACTACGCTCCTCACGTCCAATTTCACGGCTGAAAACCCTTTTCATCATCCATGCAACGAATCCGGACGAGTTCGGTGCGGGCGTTGCAAATATTTACTACATTTTTTTGGGCTTACCACTCTGCAATATTGCTCCGTAGACGGCTTGTGGGCCACATCCTGCTTCGGTTTGTGGTGCGGCTGCACTGCACTGCACTGCTCTGCCGAGTCGGAATGCAATTTCCAAGCATTACAGTGATTCCCTTGACGGAAGATTTATTCAGCCACCGGCGATGCGATGAGAGGACAGTAAAAAAAACACCGTTTGATCAATTGATTAAGTTTGCTGACCAGGTGATCGACTGCACTGGTGAGATTTGTCTGCCTGTGAAATTCAGTATCATGTTGCTTTGTGGAGCAGTGGACGGAAGGATTTGATTTCGATTGAACGATGTTGCAATTTAGACGAAAATTCAATTCAAAAGACATTCGATAGTACTGTTTATATGTTTGGAAGATGTTGTGCTACCGTGAGATTTCAAATCCGATATTAAAATTTGTTTTATTATCTTGAATGAATGCGAATGTTGCAGTTTTGGTTCAAACCAATAAAGTATTAAACTTTTATTTTGTCCCATGAAAAAAAATAATTGAGTTTAATAAACTATGATTTCTTCCAGACGAGTCAGAAATCAATGCATATTTTCTATTCTTAAGTCAAATATATCAACAACAAAGTATGGTTCCAGATGTAGTTTGTGTAGGAATGCTTCATTTTTTTATATGGATTTTTTAGGCTTTTCTTTCAAAAAACTCCACTGAGAGACTGATACTATCTATTAGCCTCCTAGAGCAAGAACCAGCGTCCAAGATATCGTGTGGCATCCAGAGGTAAAAAAAAAGCTCAAACAGAAATTAATCCGCTGGGTTCCTTCTTCCATGACGTAAATACTTTCTGTTATCATCAAATATCTCACTCAACTTCGGAACGTTTCCTGATATTTCGAAAATAAATCATCTATTTTTTCTGTATTTTAAAATAGAAACAAAATCGACGTTTTTAATTATCGGGGGAAAGTTGCACTGTGAGCCGTATGGAAATTATTAGTTTTGCAACAAATCTGAAATCAATAACTTCAATGAACTTCCTATCCAACACATCGCTTAATATTCGATTTCTTGAAGTTGGCACTACCTATACAGATTCCTCAACGCAGCTCAATAGTCTTGTATTCAGTGGATCTTTATTTAAATGGCTATAGTCATATCTATTTGGTCGCAATATATCAGTGAAAATCGGATACTACAAACACTACCAACACCTTTTGCCGACAGCTCTAGAGTGCCTCAAGGCAGTCGCATAGGTTTATTTATATTTTTACTCCACCTTAACGAACACCAATGTTTTATAATCATAACACAAATTATCAGTCACAGACGGCTTCAAGATACATCTAAGGAGAAACTCCACAAGACTCTATATTTGTGCAGTTATGTAATGATGACGTGCACTGGTATGATAAGAATATGATGGTTTTAAATACCTTGAAATGTTTCGTTTTGTCGTTTACTCGCAAACACTCGCTACGACTGTAACATCTCGCATAATGTACTGAAACGGAAGTCTTGCTTTCTTTGCCCGGGTCGGCTGGTACGGGCAGAATTGTTCGTTTCAAAGATCTGCCCAGAACTTGACAGTTCTATTGCAATAACTTGTTCTCTTGAACAGTTCTTTCGTTCGTTGGTTTTTTTTTATTACTAAGAAAATATATGAGGATGATAAATTATATTCAGTTGTTAACAAGTTCAGTTATAATGAGTATAGTGACTTTTTTGCATGTGTTTGTACTAACAACCATGCTCCTCGGTGTACTTTTTCAAAGATCGCGAATGTATGAAATTTACGCATACTTATAGCACAATAAACATAAAAAATTCTTTTGTTTCGTTTATAGAGGTTTTAACATTAAGGTCATTCGACTCGACCAGAAAAACTTTCTGTCCCTATGCGCGGGGTTGGGAATCGAACCCAGGTGAGCTGCGCGAAAGGACATCGACTTACCCATCACACTATACCCTTCCCTCGGAAACATATTCTAGTTTAAACGCATAGATTATTTGCGGGAGAGAAAATTTACAGTTAGATTCATTAATAATAATTGATTCTATTTTGATCCTTTTCTAAACATTTTTATATGATAAAGTATTTGAAAAGTATTCTTTAACTCATCGTACATGGTTTAATGTTACCTTAAAGATCAATTTAGATACGATATACCCCAAAATATAAACCAAAACTAATGAATCGATTTAAAGCCAGGTACCATGCGCGCGGGTGGTTTTTAGGAAATTTTCAATGGAAATTTTGAAAAATTTGCCAAATCTAAAAACATACAGACCTTTGAAAAGCTTTTATCTATCTGCAGGGCAAAAATGGCTGAACAATTCGGAGGATTTCCCGAGTATTATCAAAAATTGCTCAGAAAAATTAGTGTTTTTGTGATCTTTCACAATTATCTAGAAAAAATAATGCGATGATATAATTTTTTTTTTTTGCAAATAAACCTCATGATGGCTACAAAGATTACATTCGGACACCTTTTTGGAAAACTTTTTCACGCTTTTCATAGAAAATCAACGAATTTAAAAAATTTCAACGAAATCGGTTATATGAAATTCGTTGATTTTCCATGGAAAGCGTGAAAAGGTTTTCCAAATAATTGTGAAAGATCATGAAAAAAAACTCATTTTTTTTCAGAGCTATTTTTGATAAGACTCGGAAAATTCTCCGAATTTTTCAGCCATTTTCAGCTTGCAGATAGATAAAAATTTTTCAAAGGTTTTAGCAAAATTTTCATCGAACTTGGTACTTGGACGATGGCCTTAATATAATAATATTATTAACTTTCGATGCAAGAGCATTGATCCCATTTCAGTAATAATCATACTGAAAAAAATCGTCAATTACTTTTCAATTTTATTATTTATATGATTTAGTTACTGTTTATAAGAAATCATTTGCGATACGAAAAATTACAAGCGCTTCAAATTAAGTCTGAAAAATATATCGCCGATAGCTCTAAACTAACCTGTTAGTTACTGGAAATCAAAATCAACAGCTAATTTGTATTCTATATACTCAATCGAACACGGTGGGTAGCAGATGAAAATGTCATCCACATACCGCAATCAGTACAAAAGCGACAGTTCGTGCTCGCATCTCATCCGACACAGTCGACAATTGCTTACGGCCGGGAAGATAGAAACAAAGACAATACAGTGTAGTGAACAATAGTGTGTACGAAATGGGCAAATACGCTTTAACAAAGCCTGAAACTTGGCCTACAAGGCCAAATTCAATTTGCATTGATTTCAAGCGCTGCAAAGTTAGACCAGCAGCAACCGAAATTGAAATCTTGCTTAAGAAACGAATGCATCCAAACGTTAATGATGTAAGTGAGATTCACTTCAACAAGGCGTCTAACTGTGTGTACATTATGTTCAAACGTGAAAGAGATGCAATTGCATTTGCTTCGGTTAATAACGGGGTGCACAGTATTGATCATGACAATGTTAAATATAAAATCCCTGTGTACATGGTGGACAAAGCCATAGAAGTACGCGTGCATGACCTTCCCCCGCTGACCAGTGATGGGTTCGTTCGAAAAAGTATGTCGGACTGGTACGTATGCAAATACGTAAAACAATTCCATCTTACATCATTTGTGATCAAGACGGGATACATCCGTGTAAAACGCTGATTACGTATGAAAATCAACTGGTTACATGTCAGTTTTGTGAACAACCTGCACACTACGGCAAACCTTGCACTGAAACTGCGAAAAGGACATCTTCAAACAAAAACTAGGACAACCGCCCAACAACGGAAACTAGTGAGCGCAGTACTCCTGTTGTACTATCAAACCAACCAGCAACTGCAATTAATGCACAACAAGGCGCGTCTATAGCAACTAACAACCAACCCAAGAATGCGAATTACAAGGAAAATGAAGAAAAAACGGAAACCAACAACGATACCACCGATGCGGCAATGGAGGATGGCACGGTAAAAAAATAATTTTAACTAATGAAAACATGGCTCATTCGGCCACGTAAAGCTTGTACGCAAATTGGCCTGAATAAAAAAAATTAATAAAAAAAAGTACAAAAGCGACAGATGTAACTTTTAGTTTTGTCATCCACTCACTCCACAGTCAAACTACTTGCTTCGCTCACAATCAAGTGTTACGAAATTAATATTCGTGCATTGAGCGATAGCACTGAACCAGCATGAAATCAGCACTTATACGACATAAATGTTATATTGTAACCTTAAACCATACCCCGAAAGATTCATTTTCGAGCTAAACGGGGATTCGTGAATCGAGTTAGTTCATAAAAAAAGTTTACGTTATTTAGGATTTACTTCAAAAAAAAAGTTACTAAATACGAAATAACGACTTCTGGTTATTTATGATTAACTTCGCAAAAAAGTTTGGTGTAATGCATATAAAGAACCCCAATCATATGAATATTCACGAAAAGGAGATGAAATGTAGGTCCAAGAACATAATGTTTGGGGTCGTTTCAAAATCCTAGATGGCGACTTTCGGTTTATTAATATTCCTTAGAAACTCTTACAACATGAATATTTTCGAAGAGGATTTGATGAGTAGATGTCAATAAACGATGTTTGAGGTGACTCTAAATTCCAAGATGACGAATTTCGGTTTATTGAAATTTCTTAAAAACCATAACAATATCAGTATTTTCGAAACGGATTTGATGAATAGATACAAGAAAACGTCCCAGGTTGGCGGTTCAATGCATAGGACGCTGGTCTAACAAGCCAGTTGTCGTATGTTCGAGCCCCCACCTGGAAGGATTCTTAGTGTCAGTAGGATCCATAGTACTAGCCATGCAATGATTCTGTCTGTTGAAACAGAAAGGCCAAATTCCACAAAAGGAATGTAATGCCAAGACTATGTTTAGCAGAAAACGTCGTTTGAGGTTGTTCAGAAATCCAAGATGATGACTTCGGGAATTTTTGTATTTCTTAAAAACCCTTACATATAGATTTTTTCAGAACGGATTTGATGAGTAGATGCTGGAAAACGATGTTTCAAGTGGTTCTGAAATTCAACATGGCGGCTTTCGGTTTATCGATACTCATTGAAAACCCTTACAATATGGGCATTTTCGAAACGGATGTGATGAGTAGGTGCCAGAAAATGTTGTTAGAGGTGGTTTTGAAATTCGAGATGATGACATCCGGTTCAATAATATTTCTTTGAAAACCTTACAATGTGGATATTTCTGGACCGGATGTTAAAAGTATGTCCAAGAAAATGATGTTTGGGGTTATTTCAAAATTTAAAAGGGCAACTTCCGGTTTATTGATATTTCTTAAAAACCCTACAACAGAGAAGAACGGGTTTCATGAGTAGACACCGGAAAACAAATGTTTGAGGTGATTCCAAAATGCAAGATGGCGAATTCCGGTTTATTAATATTTCTTCAAGCCCTCTAGAATATGGGACTTTTCGATTCAATTTTTTATGAATCTATACCGAAAAGAACGTTTGGGTGTTTACGAATTTCATGATGGTGACGTCTGGTTCATTGAAATTTCCTACCTCTACTCATCGAACCCGCTCCGAAAATACGCAATATCAACAAACCGTAAGTCGTCATCTGGATTTCAAAACCACTTTCAACATTGTTTTCCGGAATCTGCTCATCGAATGTATTCTGAAAATATAAGTATTGTAAGAATTTTAATAGAACACAAAAAGTTGACCCCTTTTCAATGATGGAATTTTCTATAGCACTCTTGTCATGTGACAATAACGCTCCTGGGTTGGATAGAATTAAATTCAACTTGGTGAAGAATGTGCCCGACCTCGCAAAAAGATGCTTGTTGGAATTGTTCAACAAGTTTCTTGAGCCCTTTTTGGGCACTTTGGTTTCCAGAATGAGGAATCTATTTTTAAAAATTTTAGAATCAAATAAAAAGCACTATAGTTGCTTCTAATAAATTTTAACTAGGTCCAACGTCCAGTCCGGTCTAACAGACGGATGAGTAAGGTCGATGAAATCATGACGCAAGGTAGGGCTAAATCCAAGTCGGTTCGGGAGGGGCCAGTTGACTTCGTGTTATTATCCCGTATGGCATTTAATTTAAACGAGATCGAACTTCCAATGTCCGTGATGAGTGTTGAAAATTTTAAATCGTCATTAGAAGTAACGATGCAACGAAAACAGAAAAGTCTTGTTAGTTGGTTTTTATACATACTTGGCGCTACAGCTTTTCGGTTGCGAAAGTAGCGGAAACATTTTCAAAAAAGAACTTACATAGATTTATTTGAGATTCAAATGAAATTTTAACTTAATCCGAATCCGGATTCTGGCTCCAGAAATACAGATTTTTGAGTACTCAAAATCTCAAACTGTAATATATATTTCTTCAATAGCTTCTGTTAGAGTTGAAGAAGTAGTCTTTGAAGAATACTGCTATTGCTCGCAATCGAGAATGATGCTTACGTTTTGACATACAGAACTTTTCCAACTGGAAGTTTCATTATTGAGTATTGAAATAAAATTGGTGACTGTGCCCGAGATCAGGTTAATGTATTACATTTTGTACGTTCGTTTATCGAGCACAACAATCTACAAGACTTGATGATTATGCGATAGGTTTTGAGTGGTGGTTCAAGATAGCTCCCTTACTCCGATTCGAGGGGAACGAAATACATATAAGAAGTGCATCGAAAAGTAGTTAGCAACATTGATTATTGAAAAAAAAAAAGCGGAAAAAACATATTTTGACATCAGTTTTCGATATATTGTAGAAAAATTAAATTTTTATGCATTTCATATATTGAAGGAAATCCTAGTTTCTGTGAAACGCTCGCACTTTGGACTTGACATTCTTCATTAAATTCTGCACAGTTACTTTTGTGACTTTCCTGGTGGCAGCTGTCCAGTTTTTTTTAACTCCTGCATGTTTTGGGACACCCTCCGAAAGTGCCACTTGACAATTGCCCAATACCTTTCAATTGGCCGAAGATCCGGGCAGTTCGGTGGGTTGATGTCCTTTTCCACGAATTGAACATTATTTTTGGACAACCACTGTAGAACGGAGTTGACGTAGTGGGCTGAAGCCAAATCCTGCCAGAAGAAAGGAGGAGCCTTATGTATTCTGTACAGTGGCAGCATTCTCTTCTTCAAACATTCTTCCTCGTACACCTTGGCGTTTATTGTGACCATTGTGAAGACAATCGACGACCGCAAACCACAGGTACAAATTGCTTGCCAAACCAACACCTACTGCCCAAACTTTTCCATCGCCACCGTGGTGTCAACGTCGTCCAGGTCCTGGTACACCGATTTCGTATAATATTGCGGTCCGGGCAGCGCTCGAGAGTCTTCCTTGGCGTAGGTTTCGTCGTCGATCAGGATGCATCCGTCTTTATTCTGTAGAATCCGGTTATACAGTTTTCGCGCTCTTATTTTGGCCTGAACTTACTGTACCAGGGACTTTTTCGGCACCTTCTGTTTCTTGTACGTTTTCAGGGAGTTCCAAACTTTGATCCGTTGAATCATCCCGATGCTGGTGTTGAACTGCTTGGCCAAATCCTGCGTCGACGCCGATGGGTTTTTCTTAATGTACTCAACCACTTTTAAGTCCCGGCCGGGCTGGCTGGAACCCGTTTGCCTACCGGATCGGGGCAAATCCTTCATGGAAAGGGTCTTACCGAACTTCTCGATAGTATTTTTGACACTGGTGTGGTGCACTTTCACCCGTTTTGCAATTTCGTTGTAAGTGACACCACTTTCTGAGCACCAAGTGTGCAGAAATGTCTTTCGCGTTTCCGGATCAAGTCGACTCATCATTGAAAAGATAAACCGTACCGAAACCAATCGATTGCGCAGCTGTTATTGACATGTAAACAAATATGCCACCGCAAAACACGCTGCAAAAAATTAAGCCATTTCAGAGTAATAACTGTTTGAATGTTGCTAACTACTTATCGATACACTCCTTACTGCATTTGTAGGTTCTAACATACTTTGGCCATACTGCGGTTTCGGTTTCAGGTTTCAAAAACAGTGGTCTAAAATTCCAAAAGGAAACTCACATCGATTTCTCAGAGATGATTTGAAGTTAGGAAACCAAATCAACAAGGTGAATTTATCCGACCCATTGAGCCTCCTTTGAGGAACTCGTGCCGCTTGGAAGCACTCGTGCCGATTTCAATCCATGGTCGGGTAATAATTTTTTTCCTGGTGTATAATAATGGATCCAGCCAAACATGTATTCGAAGTGCGCTTGCGTTCGTTTTTTCAGTTCTAAATAATCATGTGCGGGATACAGCGGCAGGATATCTTTCTCATGTGCAGAATCTTTCCGGTCATCCAGTACAATTTTATGTATTATTCAGTATTATTTAGATTTTTTTGTCCCGGTTTTAACCTACATTTTATGTAGTTTTGACACTGTCACTAATCATCATTTGCCCCATACTATTCATCAAACTTTTTTGTGTTTCCATTTCTGATTTTGGGGTCTCTTGGGTCCCCCCTCTAGATACGTGCCAGGCTAAATCTAAATTGTTCCATTATACTAAGATTTCGACAAACTAACTATTTCACTATATTTTCTATACCTTTTGCACCAGGACCTAGACAAAACTATACTATATAGATTTATGAGAAAGTCATCATTTCATCACTAGATGGGTTTCAAAATTGGTTTCGTCTAATTTTTTCTTCGTTTCATAGTTTCAAGTTGCCAAAGAGAGAAAAAGAGAGAGGGAAACAAATTTCCATTTCATTATCCTTGATAGCTCATGCTTTTTGGTGGCTGATGCAAATAAGCTTTAGAAGAAGAGACTTAGTGGAGTTATGTTAACAGAGAACTCGCTGGTACCTTAATCCTCCTATCATCATTAAGTGTGGGTTCTATGCAGTGTGACGAAATTTCGTTTATTTTGGGTGCAGCCATATAGAAATAGAGTTATTAGGATTTCCAGATTCGATGAACTTAAATGTGATAACGTCAATTCAGTAGCAATTGGTTTTAATGTTGCCAAACTTAGTCTTGCTAAATCAAAAAGTATGTAGTAAAGTTACTGGAACTTTCACAAAAACCTATGTTGAAAAAAGGCAATTTTCAAATAAATATAAGTTTAGGCAAAACGTAAACGTAATTTAACTAAAATGTAGGTCAAGTGCTTTTATAGAAACTTGAATCCTGTCACTGTAGATGTCTACAGAGTCAGCAATAAAGCGGGTAAGTTTTCAGGATGGCAGCACCCATCAGGGAGCAGATTAATTCACTCCCGTACTCTTCCATTTTGGTGGCAAAATGGCACTACTTCAAACCAATTGTCGACGACAACGCTTCTCCCAACAGACGGGAACAGCAATGAAAACTAGTCAGCACCACTCGTCTACAACCGGAACAAAGTAATGAAAACTTTGGTGAAGTATCGAAAGAAGCACGGTCTTTAAAGAAGTGAAATTCTAAAATGTCGAAAAAATTTAACATTGTCCCAGCTTCGTCCCTAATGGAACTAACGGCTCAGGTGCCAGAAGTGTGATCCTGTGGACGGTTGATGTAACTCTAGAAGCAGTGACCGGTGACCAACTTCGAGCTACATCAGTGAGCGTTTGTCACAGCCGTCCCGTCGACGAGGACAGATGCGTTCAAAATATCCTTTCGGTCGTAATTTTCAACCGGAACTTTTACAAAGGCAGCTCTTTTCCATTCAATTAGCTTCGCTACAAGATAGAAATATATGTATAGCCAGTTTTTGCACTGGACCATCGAACATCTTCGTTCTTAGTGTTAGATAGGGAACTTTCCCGCATACCACACCGCAGTGCTACGAACAATTTTAGCCAGACATCCCGGGAGATAGGCACAGGACAAGACCGATTTACTTCGAACCGGTTTTATGCTTCCATTATGAGAAAATGGTACAATTTTGGAAAGCTTTTCTTCTCCGCCCCTCGAAAGTTTCCATAACCAATGTCACCAACGTCGAAAAACGTTTCAAAAGCATTTCGGCATTCGGCGCAGACATTCGTGTCGATTCATTTACAACCACATTAGCATACGCTTCTGCATTCAACCGGTGCTGGGCTTTGCGATCGTCGACGGCGGCTGTCACGTCACCACCAGTTTACGCTCCTTATCATTGCTTGCCGACATCCGCCATAAAAAAAGAATCTCATAATATGAATGGATGAAGCAGAGGCTTGCTGATCATTCGACAAGACGACATTCTAACCGAAAATACGTCCGAAGGTTTGCCCTGGGTTCTGCTGGCAAACATAAAACCGGAGGCGCGCTGCATGGAACGACCAATGCCAGAGATATGATGAATGGAAAACGATTTGACTTTTGGGTTGATTCCGCTGGTGTTTGCCGGGTAATCAGATTTGCCGTTCGAGCACGACATTGCCAAATATTGGGCACCGGAGGGATATGATTTTATGAATTCTCCTAGGAATGGAAGTTGCACACGCAAATCGAATTTAAATTTCAATTTTCTGCAAATGATGTCGCCACGGCCCCTCTCGTCACATTTTGGGCGAAATGGATGAAACATAATGGAAGGTTTAAGAAACGATTTAAGTTTGATTCATGGAAGACGTGCTCGCCGGTGTCGATATTCCCAACTGAGAATTCACGTGAAGTGCCAAATTTGGCAATGTTCGTAGCCCCAGCCATCCAAAGAGAGAAGTGCTGCTTGCTAGATAGGAATTATTATCGCGTTTCAACGGCATATTCATCTTCATTTAATGCGAAAATGATGGTCGTGTTAGGAGAAGAGTTTCCATTTTAACAATTGCCGTTCAGTATCAGTAGAATCACATCTCAGTGCACTTTCATTTCCATATCATTTCAAAATTGATTAGAACATGCTTCTCAAGATGTGTTCAAAAACTTCTCGTGCAAGAGATTTTGTTTTCAAAAAAACATTCATGCTTTGGAATGTGAAATAAGTTGTTTAAAAAAAACGCTTACTAAAACACGAATCCGTAGGTGTGCGAAAACACCCGTAGGACTCTATCACTGATAATCGTGAAATACGCATGAAAGTTTATACTTTTTCATTTTGGTTAGTCGAACAGAAGTAATTTAGTTCTGATTTCAATAGAAAAATATTGAACAAATAACATCGAATCGATTATGAATTGAATTATACAAATCCACCCTCAACCAACCGAGATGAAAGTGCTTAATCCACCTAGCAGTGAGATGATACCTTTTTTTTATCAATCCGCATGTGTTTTTTGCATGAATATCATCGATGTTTCAGTTTTCATGACATTACTCTAATGTCCGTCGTTTTAAGTGGCAATTTGAGATTTTAATCACTCATTACTCTGTCATGTCGAAACTGCAAATCGGATCGAATTTGAATCTAAAAGTGTTACAATCGATTAAACATTCCATGATATGTTGAAGTAAGTTAAACTTTAGAATTTAGGGTAATTTAAGGTACTTTCAGAGCCGGTATTCAGGAACCCGCATAACCCAAACCGATTCGTATGGCCATATGACGAATAAATTGCAATATTTTTGAGTCCAACTTTAAAACTTTTCGGGATTGTCATCTTCTAAATCGGAATGAATTTTAAAAATTCACCATTCTACAATTCCAGAATCGGAAGTCGGAATTGGATATATTTTAATTTGAACTTTTGTTTCTGAAATTCGATTTGGCTTTTTTTTTTGAGAAAACGATTGAGAATTGAGAAACGATTCGATACTGGAACCGGAATTCGAAATTCGGTGTAGCCGAGATCAGACAAATTCACCTGAGTAGCTGTATAGTTTACATTTGTTTCAAAATGTTTGAAAATCAATGTAGACATCTTTGAGGAATCGTAGTGCGAATTAAATTTTTGGGTGCCTTCCGAAACGAAAACTGAATACAACCAAAAATGAAATAAGTTTATTTGGTTATCGACTATCCAAATCTGCTAGCCCGATAAACCTGATTAATTTAAGTGAAATAGACATTTTTATACTAATCATCCTGTATCTCCGAAACCGGAAGTTGGATCTGACTGAAAAACAAGATGTTTTATAGAATCTTAAAACTTTTCATTTGAATCTTAGATCGGTTCAGCCATCTACGAGAAAAATGAGTTACACAATTTTAATTTCGTTTGACATATCATCCTGTAGTTCCGGAACCAGAGGTCGGAACCAAACATAATTCAGGAACCTTGTTTGGGAGTATACGACTTTTCATATGAATCTGAGTGTGTAGAAAACGGTTGAGTCAACTCCGAGAAAATTGAGTGAAATTATTTGTCACACACGTATTTGCTGATCTCGACGAACTGATTCGAATGGTATATGGGAGTTATGTTCTTCCTGCCTTAATTGCTGTAAGTAGTTCAAATCAATATAATTATGGAATTGCTTCCAACTCGAAAACTCTGCCATCATCTGGTTTACATATGACATATTCGAACGATTATGTTGCCAAAAACGAAACGTGCTAAAATCGGTCCGAGGCAAAATATCATGCTGTACACAGTCTTTTGGGTACTTAGAAACAAACGTATGTTATGTTGCTCCCAAGCATTTCTTTACCATACAGCGCTTAAAACTTTTACTGCTGGAATAGGGGAAAAAGTCGCTTACATAAAAATTTCGATATCTCCGTTAAAAATGGACGGATTTTACCAATCTATGGCTTGTTGGATAGGTATTACCGTGCGGAATCTAAGTCTGGAAACAAGGTCTGTTTTCAAGGGCAAATGTGACAGATACTGAAAATTTTGACATAAAACTTCGTATAACTAAAAAAGTAAACATCCGATTTCAAAACCATTTAATAGCGTTCAGGGTGACGAGGAGATATGGATATATCGTAACACATGCAAAAAACATCAAAACAATTTGCAAGCAAATTCAACAAGACTGTCCTTTTTAGCTTTTTAATGGACTGTTTTGCTTTGACACTTCTCATGAGTTTTTGGCTAATAAACTTGTTAATAAAACCTATTTCATTTTTGTTTTCTTTGCGCTGTCCTTCAGCAATGATGGTGACAGATAAATAGAGACAAATTTTTTGATTAATAACAATAACAAAATTAGTTGTCAATGAGAATTTCGTGTTACCTTGAAATGTTGCTGGTTTGTGTCCAGGATATTCACCAACTAAACACGTTCTCTAAAAATAAGAGTTTTTTTCAGCAAAGAAAATTCTCAATTTTAACCAATTTGAAAGTTATTTTGGAAATTTTGTTGTTAAAATCAACTAATTCAAAAGGAGTAGTACGAATTAGGCGCAGAGCTAATTTCGGTCGTTCCGTGTACATGACGCATAAACTCCTTCTATTGACCGAAGCAGAACTGCTACTGAATGAAATACGATGTGTGAAGCAATGATCAAAACCGTCGGTCGTGTTAGAGGAATCAAGAAGATGACATCATTACGGTATGCAGCGAATGACTCGTGAAAATATGGGTTAATTCGAACAGATTTTTATCCCGAACAAATTGGCTCGAATGGCACGTTCCCCTTCATGTATGGAGATTTGTGCCTTAAATAGGATTGTAGTACTAGCCATGCAATGATTGCAACAGAAAGGTAAAATTTTATAAAAGGAATGTAATGCTAAGACTTTGCTCGAACAGATTTTTCTCTCACCATTTGACGACCAGCTCTATTTTGAATGAATCATTATAAAAAAATTTCCCATTATGACGTTTTTTTTGCACCCCGCACTTAACCTAAAATATTCGTTCACCGAGGCAAAAACGAAAGATCTACATCCTTAGAGGCATTGCACTACAATAGACACAAGTAGAGCTAAACTTTAAAAGTGTGCAGGGCTTCAAGTTGCTGTGAACAAGGTCTCGAAGTACTGACGAATCTAAGTAGCAACGCAAAGAAACAAATTGGTGTAAATTTGTGTTATCATAAATTATTCCAGTTTCTGTCAGACTTTTTCTTCCAAAAAGAACAGATTTTATTTTTCCGCACTTGGCAACCCTGATGGCACGAAGCAAAAAATATGTTAATACGTTGGATACAACAAGCGATATCCACGATCAAAAACTCATCACCCTCTAAGGGAGTAAATTTTGAAAAAAGCGCTCTATGATTATCTTCAAAATACAACAGTGAAGTCAA
The DNA here is from genome assembly GCF_030247185.1 of Malaya genurostris. Classification (NCBI taxonomy): domain Eukaryota; kingdom Metazoa; phylum Arthropoda; class Insecta; order Diptera; family Culicidae; genus Malaya; species Malaya genurostris. The sequence goes on along the minus strand of NC_080572.1, from coordinate 233,683,555 downwards.
CCCATTTTCAAGCTACGATTTCGCTAGTAAATGTAGATTCCGGTACGCATACGACCCCGTCGACAAAATAATCCATTTTTAAGCGTACAATTAATACAATGCTTTCGAATCCAGTTGCAAATATTGCAAATCCATCAACAAATCATCAAGATGCAAGTACTTCGAATAAGATTCGAAAAATCTATCACCGATAATTCGAAATTTTACTGCTAGTTATCGAAGAAAAATCAAAAGCAACAACTAATTAATATTCTATAGTCAAAGCAAAAAATTATTAAATTTTCAGGTGACGTAAATAGTTCAGAAGAACGTAATTCGTAAAATGATTGAATTTCACAAGAATGATTTAAATGTACGTCAAACATACCCCACTTTTCAAGCAGACGTGTAAACTTACATTTTCGAAATTCATTAAACTTGTGTTCGATTACCTGAAAAATTGCGTCATTTTTTATGCTCGAATATGTCGGTCTCAGAAGACGTAAATTTGCACGATTTTTTCTGGGTGTGTACTCAAGTGAACACGGTGTGCAGTCAACGGAAAATGGCATCCACACACCGCACACAGTAGTGTGTAACTACCCTGCGTGCGAATGAATGTAAATACCTGCCTCGCTCCCAGCCAGGAATTGACCGAGCGAAAAATTTGTTGGAGCATATTTTGATTGATTCCGTTTTGTGCGATTCAAACAATTTCTTTAAATGGTAACGAATTTGCTTCTAATGTTTAAGCTAAATGTTCCCAAATCGGTTGGTAGATGAATTATACAAATCCATCAACAAATGACTGAGTTATACACCGTTCAAAATTATGACAGGAAAGGGTTATGCGATTAGTTTTAATTTTTTTTTCGATTGACACTTAGCCCCGTATAATAAAGAGTAAGGCATTTTTGAAGCCAAAAACCTGTTTTAATCCACCTATTGGTGTAATGATGCTTTTCTCATATTACTTATAAAATCAAAATTATTACTGTGGAATTCGTTTAAACAACCGTTCATTGAATAGAAATAGGAAAGTTTGTTCGGACCTAATCTAACAATCTCTACAAATCCTGTTTACCCTGTAGTTCCGAGACTAGAAGTAGTATCCACAAGAAATTAGGAATTCCGTATGAAACTGTAAGACTTTTCCTTTGAACCTATAAGTTTGTGAACAACGATTTGGCCATCTTGAAAAAAAGCGATCACCATTTCCAATTCTTCCGAAACCGGAACTGGAACGGTATTACTGCACTACCGGCTCTGAAAATTGCATATTTTTTCAAAAAAAATTAAATTCAATGACATTCGTTTATTCTTTCTGTCGCACTTACCATAGAATAGCTAAAATTTTTATCAATCGCAGCACCGTCTTTTACTAATATCACATACCAGTAACAGGCATCCGTAACCGTTCCTTCATAGCATGTATGAAATAGAACAAAGCACGCATCATTCGTTTTGTGTTTTCTTCTTCTTTCGGTGTTATACACACACCAAAAAAATCTGAATTTTACAGGTGACACACCAAAAAAATCTGAATTTTACAGGTGACTTATCCTACGATATAATTCATAAAGACCAAATTTGTCAAATGGCGGAAAATTTCATTTTTAATGACTTAATGTTAGATTAGCTTGAATTTTACTGGTTTCGACTGTAACTTGCATTCTGTTAGCAGGTGCGACTGTATGAATTTAAATGCACCTTCTACCAGCCCAGCAGTTGTGTGCTTCTGTGGCTCAGTCGATTAACAGACGTGCTTTGCGATCCAATAATTCTCAGTTCAAGTCGCGGCGCTCGCTATCAGTATTCATTTTTTTTTTATTTAAATGAATTTCATGTTATGAAATTTTAGACACAATATTAAATGTTTTCCACGTAAATTTGCGTGAACTGCGATGCTCCATTGATGTATCTAATAAGATGTAAAATCACAGGGTTTTTTCAAAGTGTGTATGTATACATATATGTCCGTATATGTACATATACATGTATATGTTTTTACATATACATAAACACATTCACTTCACCAATCTATATTTGTATAAAGATATACAAATATATTAACGAATACGTGTCTACGTGAATACATATATGCATATATAAGACGCGTAAATTGAGGTTTTGGTGTACATATTTTCAATCTATATGGCGATTTGAAAACTTTGACACTCATCGCCCTATAACTGCGGAGCCGGAAGTCGTATCCGAATGAAATTTCACAGTAGCTTTAAAGATAATATGAGCCTCAATTCAAATCAAGATTTGTGAAAATCGGTTGAAGCATCGCAGAGAAATCAAAGTGAATTCTGTTTTTGGAGTTTTTCTTCACCACTTTCTATTCTTCCGGAACAGGAAAAGGGGGGACCAGTAGTGCCAAATTAAATTGCTATGCATACAAACTAACAAACTCTGCAAATTAGATGAATTTATCAGAAAGTTTTATAGGATTTGTACCTGTTTTTGGCAATCGTTCGTGAAAAAATTCTAATGAAATTGGTAATTTTCCACTTATCACGCTTTAGTTCCGGAACCGGAAGTCGGATCCGGATAAAATGTTCTAGAAATTTTTAGGAAACTATAAAATCTTAGTTTGTGAAAATCGGTTGAGCCGTTTTAGAGAAAATTGAGTGCACACTTTTTCTCTAATTTCCACATATTAACATGTATCTCCGGAACCGAAAGTTGGATCTAAATGAAATTCAATAGCAGGCTATGGCACTATTAGGCCTTTCATTTTAATCTAAGTTTGTAAAATTCGGTTCAACCATCTCTGAAAAAAGTGATCCATCCTCCCAACAACTGGTCAACATTTCACGGTCGGACGACATTTGAGGGAAATGGGGTGGGTTGAGATCCTTCTCGAAGAAAATCCTCCTCGGTGGTCGGTAGCCAAATCTAACCAAACCTTCACAGACCCATTAAATGCTTTGATAAGTCCTGCAACCCATTACTGTTCATTATCCTATGTATGTACAGTACGTGCATGGTTGTAAATTGAACCCGGAAGGGCTGTGAAAGGAAAGGATATAGTTTTTTCCGCCACGCTATGTCCATTTGCATTATGTAATACCTTTTACCATCGTATTATTCTTTAAAAAGCTACGCACTACAGCTTCAAATACTTACTCGTCCAAACACAATGTTATATCAAAGCTTCATCAAACCGGGCCATAGTGAATAGTTGTTCTAACTTTTCCTATAGCATATTGCTTTTCGTACATAGAAAAATGGGCTAACTTCCTTCATTTCTTTCATTTATTTTCCTCCTATCCTGAACATCAACAACCCCTTCAACATCGTTAAGCCACAAAATGACAACAAATAGCCCCTTTGTCCGTTGGCCTGATGATGCTAGATGTCGTCCCGTACCGTAGGTGCTAATTATTGTCGGCATCAGCGCCATCGGTCGGTAGTCCTTCACGAGTTCCTTCCTTTCGCTACGTGCCAATCCGAATGGTAGCGTGCGTGTGTTTTACTTTTCATGTTTGTATGTATGTCTGTATGTGTGTCTGTATGTATGTCCGCGAAAATTTCCCCCGATTCCAAGTGACGCGACGCGACGTGAGGAATGCGAATTGCGTAATGACTATTTATGAGTTCCCAGTGCCATCAGCGGCAGGCCTACAAGACCAGTCGTTGTTAGGATTTAGTACATCTGCAGTGGCGGTTGAAGAATAGCATTTACTTACTTTTCCGCTTGTTCCGCATCCGGTTCTTCCCTCTGTCCTCTGTCCGTCAGAAGTTGACGGTCGGTGATGTAAGAATGGACTGGTTCTGGCACGTCTTCAGCCCCAACACTGGAGAAGTTTTCTGAGAGGAAGCAGACATAAATCCAGGTCAGCATGTTAATGCGAGGGGCTTAGTCTGGGAACACACGTGCGTACCATTACATATATCCGGTGACAGCACAAGTACTGCCTTCTTTCGAGAAGTAGTTTGCCTAAACAGTTACATCCGTTGATGTTAACGAGTGGCATCATTTCAGTTCTTATCTTGAATATTATTGACATGATATATAGACCGTGTTTTTCAAATTAATGAATGCGAAGTAATTCTTCTGATTGGCATGATTTAAACGATTTCGAGCACGTATAACATTATTCAATCAAATTATTTACTTACCACAAACGCCACTCGCAACAATATCTCTTACTGTTAAACATGCTATTTATCGAGCGAAACGATTCGTTTATCGCCAACAGATGTAAGGCATCCTGTTCATCGAACCGAACGAAGCAAAATACAAATAAGTAGATCTGAGCTTTCTTCCAATCCTATCAAGACTTTATCCTGTTCCCGGAGAATGCCTAATGTGGAAATACTCGATGAAATACTGCTTCATCGGTAGAGGTCTATCAGCACATTTCGGGGAACTCGTGAAACCCCTCGGCAGTATCGGTTGACTGTGTGTACCCGCCGGAATGGCAATAAGTCAACTGTCGACAGTGGGGTTGTGTAAATATTTTCACATTGGAACAGCTGAAAGGATGCCGGAGATGCTTGGTATTTCAAGCATCAAATTGTTGCGCATCATGAAGTGGGAGGGATGATGATGATGGCTACCGAGCCGAGTTGGCAAAATCCCGTTCGCGAGAGTCAACATTTACATTGGCACCAAGCTTGACTGCCCGAAGCACCGGGTTCCGTTGCTTCCGAGCGGGGCCAATTCAATCACTTCCAAATTAGGGCTGTCCCAGATTTAAATATTCAGTAGACCATTATGGTATGGATTTTCGACACCTTGAGCCGCACTGAAGCACAATGGGTTTTTATTAGCATTTGGGATGTGGTCGCATGTGATGCGATATGCAATCCCAAGACGTAAATCGATTGATGTTTTCAGTATACCTATCATGAATACGCCTCTTTTGATGAGAAGGGCTAAAAGATAGAATTTTTTGATGTGAAACAAATCTTTGTTTTCTATGCATGGGTGCAAATTAGAAATTCTAGTAAAGGTAAACATAGAAATGTGGTCAGGTTTTGAACACATACAGCTCAATTATTTTTTTATTAATTTTTGTTGTTTCACCTTTTGATTGGAAATATTCATAAGTTTCGTTTTGAATATACCAAGCCATAAATAATGATATAAGCAAATTTATTTCTATAGCTTCAGTCTCAAAAGAAACATATCAGAGGAAGGTTACTGATAGACAGCAAGTACCACGCAAAGCACTATTAAACGATTTGAAGTTATAACTGATTTACTTAAATCTTAGGTGTCAAGTTTGGACACGGAGAACCCGCAAATCACAAAATTACAATATTGCAATTGTTGTTTCACGCCCTGGCTGTTTCAACTAAAATGTTGTTGATTTAACTAGCATACCCGTTGATTTTGTCATAACCATATCCATTCAGAGAAACGAAATTGCTGTATTCAAATGCTGTCACTGCGCGGAGAACGAGACAGCAAGAAGCAAAACAAAAATCCGTTTCATATTAAAAAATTTCAAAGGCAAATGAACGTCATTTATGTCAGTGGCCATTTCATATAAGTAAAAGTATGCAGAAGAACATAAGAGTTAATTATAAAACAAGTTTTCCATCTACTGAACAGATATTCCTACAGTATGAATGTTTTGATTTTATCTGCGAGTAATGTATTTTCGGACAGTTCATGTCAATGTAATTAAAAAGGCTTAACGCCTAAAAATTGCTGCTAAAGTAAAGTGGAAATCAGCATTTTAGCAAACCGAAATAAGCATTTTAGCAGAAAAAATTAGATGATTTACTAAAATCAGTTATTTTTACGGACAACTAAAAAAATCTTGATATTGCTATTTTGGATAGATCCTTTAAAAATGCTAGAACAGTAGTTGAAATGGAAAATTTTCAGTTAAATCGACCAATGCAACGTACTGTCATTTCAAAGCAAATTTACACTCCATTTTTATTCAACTAGTTGACTTAGCAAAATAAGATATTGTTTTCAACAAATATGAATGGTTGAATTCAAAAGTAGCTGTTCCTAAATTCAAAAATATTTTTGTTGATTTCAACTCATATTATTAGTTGATTTTAGTAATAATTTTCGTTGATTTTGGTATTAGATTTAGTTATAAAAATTAATAAAAAATTTAAATTCGTTATTGATATCAACATTTTTACCTTTTTTATAAATATAAAAAATAGGTATAGAATTCACTCAAACTTTAGAAAAATTTTCCGAGGCCCGAGGGCCGAATGTCATATACCAATCGATTCAGCTCGACGAACTGAGCAAATATCCGTGTGTGTGTGTATGTGTGTGTCTGTATGTGTGTTGTCAACTAAGAGGTCGAGATCTCAGAGATGGCTGGACCGATTTTGATAAAACTAGTCGCAAAAGAAGAGTCTTCCCGTCACCCAGAACGCTATTGAATGGTTTTGAGATCGGATGTTTACTTTCTGAGTTATACGAAGTTTTATGTCAAAATTCAGTACCTGTCACAATTGACCTTGAAAACAGAATATATTTTTAGACCTAGATTCCGCACGGTAATACCTATCAAACAAGCCATAGATTGTCAAAATCCGTTTATTTTTAACGGAGATATCGAAATTTTTGTGCTACCGACTTTTTCCGCTATTCCAGCAGTAGAAGTTTTGAGCGCTGTCTGGCAAAGAAATGCTTAAGGGCAACATAAAACACGATGTTTTATACTGTTATATACATTTGTTTCTAAGTACCCAAAAGACTGTGTACAGCATGATATTTTGCCTCGGACCGATTTTAGCACGGTTCGTTTTTGGCAACATAATCGTTCGAATGTGCCATATGTTATGTGAATCAGATGATGCCAGCATTTTCGAGTTGAAAGCAATTCCATAATTATATTGTTTTGAACTACGTGCAGCAATAAATGCTAGAAGAACATAACACCCATATACCATTCGAATCAGTTCGTCGATATCAGCAAATGCGTGTGTGACAAATAATTTCATTTTTTCGGATACGACTCTACCGTTTTCTACAAACTCAGATTCATATGAAAAGTGGTATACACCCAAACAAGGTTCCTGAATTATGTTTGGTTCCGACCTCTGGTTCCGGAACTACAGGATGATATGTGAAACGAAATTAAAACTGTGTAACTCATTTTTCTCGTAGATGGCTGAACCGATCTAATAATTCAAACGAAATCTAAGAATCATCTAAGATTCAAATGAAAAGTTTTAAGATTCTATAAAACATCTTGTTTTTCAGTCAGATCCAACTTCCGGTTTCGGAGATACAGGGTGATTAGTATAAAAATGTCTATTTCACATAAATTAATCAGATTTATCGGGTTAGCAGATTTGGATAGTCGATAACCAAATAAACTTTTTTCATTTTTGGTTGTATTCAGTTTTCGTTTCGGAAGCACCCATGGCCATACGAATCGGTTTGGATTATGCTGGTTCCTGAATACCGGCTCTGGAAGTACCTTAAATTGCCCTAAACTCTAAAGTGGAAATTACTTCGACATATCATGGAATGTTTCATCGATTGTTAGACTTTTGGATTCAAATTCGATCCGATTGGCAGTTTCGACATTACAAAGTAATGCGTGATTAAAATCTCAAATTACCACTTAAAACGACGGACATTATAATAATGGCATGGAAACTGAAACACCAAAGAATGTTCATGCATAAAACACATGCGGATTGATAAAAAAAAAAGGTATCATCTCACTGCTAGGTGAATTAAGCACGTTTTTTTTTATTTTAACTTATGTAGACAGATGATTTTAGTATAAATAATATATATAATATAATATTTCTACTGATATGGGGTAAATTAAAATATTGATCTTTAACACTACATTTATGATTTCGTGTAATTTTGCTCTGTTTCAACTAGGTATTAGAAATCAATTATTACCGAATTACAACAAACTCATGTTTAAGTGAATGCCATGTGGGATTATCATTTGGTTGTTTTTATATCACTTTGTTTTTTTTTTTGTATATTATAATATCAGAGCAGTAGACGATACACGACGAAATCACTATTTTCTTCATTCAATTGTGCGACAGTGACTCTCTCACTGAAAACTTTTTGCACACCGACAGCAAACACCGAATACAATTAGTACTCCGGATGACGTAGCCCGAGCGAAAACGACTAGGAGCTACAGAAAAAAGCAACTGCTCAATACCTTTCTTCTTGTTTCGATGCAACTTTCTGCTGAATAAACCATAACCAGCTGCACTATTGTCATGTTGGAAGGTACAACGAATTTTGTTCGACATACCTATATAATTAGAGTGCAGCACACGAAACTCATTTCACTATTCCACTTGAAAAACATTATTTATATTCATATCAATTGTGCACAAATTCTGCACAAAAACCACTTTCCACTAAGAGTTTACGGCATTTTTCGATATCGGTTTAAAAATTTAAACATGTATATATAATAACACATGTAAAAAAACATCAACACAATTTGCAAGTAGTTTCAGCTAGACTATCCTTTCTAATGAATTGTGTTGCTTTGACACTTCTCATGAGTTTTTGACTAATAAACTTGTTAATACAACTATTTTCATTTTTGCTTTCTTCGTGCTGTCTTTAAGCAGTTATGGTGACAGTTTTATGCCTATGACAGACATCGGATATCGGAACCACTGTACACCATGAAATCACATGTATGTCACCCTGAATCACGGTGGTATCACGCGAGCATCATGATACAACGGTGATTTCCGTACTACGGTCATTTATCGTTGTACTGTTCAAAATCACATCACTGTTTACTGCTACCAGCGCCATTGACGAGCGATGGTGAACTCATGAAACAATATGTCCTTCTTCTGAGTATCAAATAATAAACAATCTTTGTTTTATTTAAAAAAAAATCTTGGTAAAATGCCAACAAGCAGCATAAAACTTATATACTTTTTAGCATATTTTCAAAAAGCAGTCAAACCAAGAAATGTTCATACATATGGTGAAGTTTTGAAATATAAATAAGGAAAACAATTTTTTCATATTTGTACAGAAAATCAGCACTATTGAGTAATTGTTTTCTATTCAATAACAAGTACATTTATTGTTGAAATGGATTTAAAAACATAATGATTCATATTTTGAATGCACATGTGGTAAATAAATAATAAACGATAAATATCCAATGCATCAATAAACCAATTGTGTTATCATCCTGTTTATTGGTGACCTGTCGAAATTCCATTCATCACATTGGTTTCCTATATTCACTTCCTGAAACTCTAAATCTTCTTATTACTTTGTCTTTTATCATGGGGTTGAACGCCGTTGGGTGGAAAGAAAATTTGTTATTAAATTGTTTAGAAAAAGTCTTCTTTTGGGTATGAATAGAGAACAGCGAATCATGTCTTTCAGTGTGAGGAAATTGAAGCAGAACACGTACCAAGTTACATATTCATTTTAAGAAATACTTGTAGTAGTTTTCAGTCTTTACTTAATAAATATAGCATAACAACTTTAAACTCCTCAAAATTCTAATAAAACCATTGTTAGATTATATTCCAGTCTAGTAGACCATTTTTCATAAGATTTATGAAGCAAACCTATGTCAAATCTATTTCGGAATGATTTAAAATTCAAGAAGGTTTTAAATTCAGCTTTATGATGAACATAATCCTTTTTATGGAAATATCGTGATGAATAAACTGTTACGTTGATATAATTTTTCTGAAATATGTGTGTTCCATGCCGTTTCTGATGGTTACATACATATCTTAGATTTATTTACTATTTTGAGACTCAATGTTAATCGTTTTTGCGCTCTTGTTTTTATCGTGAATATGCGGGTGAAAAAGGAATTATGACTGAACACCTTGAAATTTATGCGGATTAGGCAAAAGTCGGCAAGATTAACAAACAAAATTTAATAATTAATCACCTTTTTGGTAGAAATCAGGGTCGTTTCATGAAAAATAGTTCTCGTGTTCCGAAAATTAGTTCTAAAAGCCTTTCATATTCCCTCCATTTTATATTTATACTTGTTTTATATTTTTATCAGTGAATGTTATGGTAGAACATCAAAATTATGAACACCTAACATTCCCTAATGATAATTACATTGAAACAATTTTGGAAAAAATCCTGTATTCCACAATTTTGAGTTGTTTTGTTTCACAGTACGTTTTTTCTGTGCGCAAAACATGTCTGTCACCTCATCGTTGTATGCGTACAACGTTGTTCAGAAATTTTTTTTTTTTCATAAATACGTTTATTTCTTAAGGCAGTTTACATAAGTTTTTCTTCGCCGTAGCATCACTTTTACATAATATTCTTATCCTAATTTAATTCTAACATAGTCACAACGTTTTGAATTTATTAAAACCTATTCTCTTATAGCTTAAATATCATCTTAGGTAACTCGTCATTAATTATGAAATCTACTCGGAAATATTATTTGAACCAAACGATTAACTTCTATAAATTATAAAATAAGCTGTTATTTTCAGACATTTTGTTGATAATTTCATAAACTGTTTCGAGTTTGTTTGTATCATTACATAATTTCTATTCTAATTTAGCTATTGGTTGAACTCATGGACGCAGCTGGGATCAGAACTAAGCCTTAAAAGGGGCCTTTATTAAATTGAAACTCCAATTTTCTTTATGAAATGATAAATAAGTTTCATGTATGAAAGGTCACGACAAGCAAGAATGTCTCGAACTGGGATATTGGATAGTCTACCTTGGGTACGCAAAGAATTTATTAGTTGAGATCTGACATCACGATACTCCACGCATGTCCAAACGACATGAACAATATCCCGATAACCTTCTCCGCAAGAACAATGATTAGTCTCGGAGAGCCCAATTCGAAGAAGATGTGCATCTAACGTGTAGTGATTGGACATGAGTCTGGACATCACACGAATGAAATCCCTACTCACATCCAGTCCCCTGAACCATGCCTTTGTCGATATTTTCGGAATAATTGAGTGCATCCACCGACCCAGATCATCTCTATCCCAAGATGCTTGCCAGCTGGCAAGTGTTCTTTGGCGAGACGAGCTATAGAATTCGTTGAAAGCAATCGGTCGCTCATAAATTTCACCCTCAATAGCACCACGTTTGGCTAAAATATCGGCTCTTTCATTGCCAGGAATGGAGCAATGAGCCGGGACCCAGACTATAGTGATTAGATAATTATTGTTCAATATGTCGTTCAGGCACTGTTTTATTTTGCCCAGGAAAAACGGTTCAGTCTTGCCAGTCATGTTTGAGCGAATGGCTTCAATTGCACTCAGACTATCTGTGAAGAGGAAATAATGGTTTGGAGATAATGTGACGATTACACTCAAACTATAATGAACTGCTGCTAGCTCTGCTATATAAACAGATTCAGGTTCTTGAAGCCTAAATGAGGCCGAAACATTATTGTTGAACATACCAAACCCTGTCGCTTCTTCAATTCGCGATCCGTCCGTGTAAAACATTTTCTCAGAGTTAATATGCCTGAACTTACTTGAAAATATTTTTGGGATTTCCGTCGAGCGTAGATGATCCGGGATTCCACGCACTTCGCGCTGCATGGATGTATCGAAAAATAAAGTTGAGTCAGGGGCACTTAGGATGCTGACACGGATAGGAATATATCTTGAAGGGTTGATTTCCTGTGACATATGGTTAAAATATACTGTCATGAATTTTGTTTGAGATCGAAGCTCGACTAGTCGTTCGAAGTTCTTAATTACCATGGGATTCAGCACCTCACATCTTATTAGCAGGCGTGATGAAAGCTCCCAAAATCGATCTTTCAATGGAAGAACTCCCGCCAGAACTTCAAGACTCATTGTATGTGTCGAATGCATGCAGCCTATGGCAATTCGCAAACAACGATACTGAATTCGCTCAAGTTTGATAATATGAGAGTTTGCAGCGGAACGAAAACAAACGCATCCATATTCCATCACTGATAGTATCGTTGTCTGATACAATTTTATTAGATCTTGCGGATGAGCACCCCACCAAGACCCTGTTATTGTTCGAAGAAAATTTACTCTTTGTTGGCATTTCGTTATCAGATACCTAATGTGTCCTCCCCACGTGCATTTGGAATCAAACCACACCCCGAGGTATTTAAAAGTTAAAACCTGTTGGATCATTCTTCCCATCATATGGAGCTGAAGCTGCGCGGGATCATGCTTTCTTGAAAAGACGACTAACTCTGTTTTCTCCGCAGAGAATTCGATACCAAGATGAACAGCCCAAACGGACAAGTTATCTAAGGTATCTTGCAATGGTTTATGCAGATCAATAGCTTTGGGTCCAGTAACTGAAACCACGCCATCATCTGCCAATTGTCTTAGTGTACATGGGGTTACTAGACAGCTGTCAATGTCATTCACGTAAAAATTATAGAGGAGCGGACTGAGGCATGAGCCTTGCGGGAGACCCATGTAGCTAATTCTGAATGTTGTCAAATCGCCATATGAAAAATGCATGCGTTTCTCTGACAAAAGGTTGTGCAAATAATTATTTATAACCGCTGGGAGTCCATGTTGGTGGAGCTTGTCTGAAAGAACATCAATGGAAACTGAATCAAATGCTCCTTTAATGTCTAAAAATACAGATGCCATTTGTTGCTTTTGAGCGAAGGCAATTTGGATGTCAGACGAAAGTAATGCAAGGCAATCATTCGTCCCTTTATTTCTACGGAAGCCAAACTGAGTATCTGACAACAAACCATTCGTCTCGACCCAAGTGTCGAGACGTCGTAGAATAATTTTTTCGAGCAATTTTCTGATGCAGGACAACATCGCAATGGGTCTATATGAGTTGTGATTGGAAGCTGGTTTCCCCGGCTTTTGAATGGCGATAACTTTCACTTGTCTCCAGTCAGGTGGAACAATATTTTGCTCAAGAAACTTGTTGAACAATTCCAACAAACGTCTTTTTGCGAGGTCGGGCAGATTCTTCACCAAGTTGAATTTAATTCTGTCCAACCCAGGAGCGTTATTATTACAAGACAAGAGTGCTATAGAAAATTCCATCATTGAAAATGGGTTATTAATAAAACCATTATTTGGAGGAGATTCCCGTATAATGCTCTGCGTAGGAACAGAATCTGGGCAAACTTTCCTAGCAAAGTCAAATATCCATCGGTTCGAGTATTCATCACTCTCATTGCCCACGTTACGATTCCTCATTCGTCTGGCCGTGTTCCAAAGAGTGCTCACTGAGGTTTCTCTTGACAAACCTTCGACAAAATTTCTCCAATAGCTACATTTTTTGGCTCGAAGTATGCTCTTGTACTTGGTTTCTAAAACCATAAGTTTTTCAAAATTCTGAGGAGTTCCTCCTCCCCGTTTTAGAAACGTCTTGCAAGCATTTTGTTTTGCGAGTTTAGCCACTGAGCACTCTTTGTCCCACCAGGGGTTGGGAGGATTTCTGTTAGTCGTTGGCCCATGAAAGCGTTTAGTTTGGGATTGTTCTGCTGCCTCCAGAATCGAACAAATGAGGAAGTCATATTCTTCAAGTGGAGGGAGCTCTTCCATTGAATTCAAAATACTAGAGATTCTACTTTGGTATTTAATCCAGTCGATATTTTTTGTCAAATCATATGGAATACTAGCTGAAGTAGCAATGCAATTGCTATTGCTAATTGAGATGATGATTGGTAAATGATCGCTACCGTGTAAATCAGGCAATATTTTCTAGGTGCAATCTAGTCGAATTGATGTTGAGCAAAGAGATAGATATAATGCACTTGGGCGTGCAGGAGGTCTTGGGATCCGTGTCATGCTACCCATATTTAATACCGTCATGCTAAAATTGTCACAAATGTTTTGTATTAAAGATGATCTGCTATCATTGTAAACGGAACCCCACATCATTCCGTGCGAATTTAAATCCCCCAGAATCAATCGTGGAGCAGGAAGGGCTTCAACCATTTCATTAAGCTGTCGCTGTCCAACTTGTGCTTTTGGAGGAATATAAACCGAAGCTATGCAAATATCTTTGCCTTTACTGTTTATTTGGCAAGCAACAACTTCTATACTAGAAGTTGAAGGGATGTTTAATCTATAAAAGGAATAGCATTTCTTAATTCCCAAAAGCACTCCATCATACGGAGAGTCTCTATCGAGACGTATAATGTTAAAATCATTAAAATTTAAAGCTATGTTTGAAGTAAGCCATGTTTCGCATAAAGCAAATACATCACATTTTTGACTATGCAATAAAATTTTAAATGAATCAAGTTTTGGCATGATGCTTCGACAATTCCACTGCAGAACAGTGATTGAATCGTTTGCGGCGGGTGATAAATTATCCATCAAAAGATACAAAACCTGAGACAATTGGCCATTGAGCTGATAACTGCTTCAAAAAGGTTCTAGATTGTTCAGAAATTATTGTATGGAAATCACATGTCTGTCAGCGGTATTGAGCAATCCAATCAGCGTGGTCACCACGAGATAGCGTTATGGTGATTGTTTTGACATATCCCATGTATATAAAAAAAATTTTGACGAATTTTCCAATTTACTTGAGTTTGAAAGAATGCAGATGGCAAAACCTTACAAATATGGGTAAGAAAAACGATTATTCACGTGTTGTCATCAAACATATGATTTCAAATTGTCCTATACTCTTGACAATCTCGAATGAAACACATACAGATTTGATTTAGATGATAAAACATGAGTAAATAGACTAGTCATAAAACTTTTGATCATAATTTATCAATTTATCTCAAAATCCAACCCAAAAAAAACAAAAAAATATCCCAGATATGAAAACAGTAACAGTGGATTCTTCAATAATCGTTGTACTGTGCAAAATAACATCACTGTTTACTGCTACCAGCGCCATTGACGAGCGATGGTGAACTCACGAAACAATATTTCCTTCTTCTGAGTATCAAATAATAAACTACCTTCATTTTATTTTGAAAAAAAATTTCTGTGAAATGCAGCATCATACTTATATACTTTATCAACGTCGTAGCATATTTTCAACAGAAATGTTCATAAATTTGGCGAAGTTTTGAAATACAAATAAGAAAAACAATATATTCATATTTGTCCATAGAATCATAAAAAATATAATGATTCATATTTGATGATTGTTTGATGGAGCATCAAACATATGTGAAATCTATTTCGAAATGACTAATATGAATAAACATCTTGAAATTTATGCATATTTTGCAAAAGTCGGCATAATTTGCAAACAAAATTTTGTGATCACCTTTTAGGTAGAAATCAGCTTCGTTGCATAAAAAATAGTTCTAGTGTTCCAAAACTTAGTTCTAAAAGTCTTTCATATTTCCTCCATTTTCGGTTCGGTGTCAGTGAATGTTACGGTAGAACATCAATATTATGGATATCAAATTTTCCCTAATGAAGGAAAAAAAATCCTGTATCCCAAAACAAACGTGTCATAAATGTATCTTATAACCATGAAATTTGATATGAGTGAAATTGTCATCCGATGAACACTCACATACAATACTAATTTAATAATGAGTTACTAGGAATACACTTCAAACCGCAAAAATTTTTGGTTTCTTTATTATCTATCATCAGAGCTGGGAAATCAAGCTAAGTTAACAACTCGTATAATTTCAACCACAAAATTAGTTGGTAATGAGAATTTCGTGTTGGATTTGGTGGTTGTGTCCTGAATATTTTCCAGCTAATCACATTCTCTAAAAACAAAAGCTTTTTTCAGCAAAGTAAATTTATTTACTAACTAATTTTTTAACTAAACTAAACTTTTAACTAATTTAAACAGGCAGTTACTTAGGTAAAACTTCGTTGTTCAGGCGGTGAACGATTAGCCAAAGAGACTAGCAGTAAAAAAATTTCTATAGACGTATTGAGTTCAAATAACTGAACATACTCGTACATACAAGTAACTTTGCTGGGATTGTATCTTTGCTCAGTTGCACTAGTGACATCTTATTGAAACGTTTCATTTATCGATTAGGGTGTATATCATTGCTCAACTGTAACGTTTCATTACTTGTTCGTGGTGCATGTCTTTGCTGAGTGTCATTGTAATACTGCCAGATCGATGAACCAAAAAATGACAGTTTAGTTAAAACAACAATCGATTAGTTGTACCAAATTTTAACCAATCAAATTCAGAATAAAAACTAATATTTTAGTTGTTTTGGAATCGCTGGCTTTTCCATGTGGCGAGCAGTCGCCAGACACCAGCAGCAGGGTACTAAATTTTGGATTAAATTCTAAACCTGAAAACTGAGTTTTCTTACAGTTGAATTATGGAGTTAAGTTCAGGCTTACAATTTAGTTTCACATTAACAGCTTCAGAATTCAAATTCCAGGATATGAATGTTCAATCTGGATTCTGGAATTTTTAGATTTGAGCTCCAAATCTGTATTCTAGAAATGACTTCTTAATAAGAAATTAATTCCAAAGTTCAGTTTCAGAATTTGATTCCCAAATTCAGTTACAGAATTCATTTCCAGAATTCCTGCATGCTAGAACTAAATTGGGAACATGGATTATGGAGTTAAATTTTAAAAATGAATTCAGTTCCTTTATTATGGTTTGGAATTCAAGTCTAGAATTCAGCTCTAGAACTGAACTAGGAACCTGGATTCCGAGTCTACAGTGATGAGCACAAGGAATACGACTGCAAAAAGAGGCGGGTTATTTGAAACTGGTTGTTAACCACTTCTAATTAGCAAATCTAGATGATGATGATGATGGTCCCACCTCATACCCCTACAAAGGTGTGAGCTGAACGAGTTATCTAAGTGATAATTAATATTATAACATGCTTTAACCAATAAACAAAAATCGAAACGAGCTGGTTAATTTAGCAGGCATAGATATTCCTTCGATAGAGCAGCTGAACAAAAAAAAATTACTATACTACATTATATATTACAATTACTATCCAGGGTTGATCAAGCAAATTTCCAACCCGGGAAGATCCTTGAACAAATTGGGAATCGAACCCATTAGCAAATCTATATTATACATCTATTATATTTCTATATTCGGAAGTGTGAAAAAGCATGTCAGTTTTATTCGTATTCACGTCCTCCAGTTACGTCTGTGGTATTACCCACCCTCCCAATTTCAATGTTCGTATTGTCTTATAATAACAGCCAGTGGGTTCAATCTCTTTTGTCGCCCCACTCATCGATAGAGTGAAAATTGTTTAATATCTTGATTTGGTTAAAAGCTGTTGAAAGCAACTGCGACCACCATGCACTCGGAAAGGTAATAAAAATTTCAATGTCGAACTTTTTTCTCTTAAAAAATGAATAAAAGTCATCCCATTCTTTTTGTGTCCAATAACACAATTTAAAAGTTAGGCCAAAGTATTTTTCTTTTTCTTCGTTACTAAAACGCACATCATCTGTTGTGACAAATTTCCATACCTATTCCCCAAGAGCCTACAGGAATGGTTTGGGAGGGTTAAACTTTTTCCCCAATAGTGTCAATCAACGGCATTATGCAATTGATAGAACCATAAGATAACAATTCTCCATTATGACAACCCCCAATCCTCTCCGGTAGCATTTTTCCGCTACTTTATCGACGCCTACATCAATCATGTTCAACAGCTTATTTAGGTATGTTGAAACCCGACAAGCTGCAGAAGGGAAAAAGAAATCTCCACCCACGTCTATGTCAGATCACGCATCTGCGGAAAACTGTTCCACAGTATCTTTCGGGATGGGAAAAAAAGGAACAATCTGTCGCCAGTGCCACGAATGTGGGCCACGTTCCGCCTCAAGAACTCACTGTCGTTGCTTCAGATTTTTTCGTTTTTTTTTTCGTCATTGCGAGCTTTCGTCTCTCAAGGGACTTAGTGCTTTAAGAACTGTTTCCGTTTCTTACCTGACCTGTCCCTGTCTGAACATTGCTGGGTTAGCTGGAAAGCCGAAATATCATTAAGTCGGCAGTTCAACCAAAACCGCCCCAGTCAATAACAGGTCAACATGTGTTTCGGGCAGAGGCGTTACGAGAAAGAGTGGTTGAATAAAGACCTAATTCAATGAAGGCGGGAACAAAGTAACAGTTCTATTTCGGTGAATATGTTTTTTTTTGTGTTCTCTAACGAACTGCTCAACGGCGATCATGGGAGCGAGCGAGAATGAATCGTAATTGAATTCTTGCTCGATTTGGATCCAATAGCGAATTTGCGTCGACTCAATTCGATTGTTCTTTTCAGAAGAAGTTGGATTAGTATCGTTAATGAATGTCCAGCTATTTTGACTACTGAATTTATTGTGAGCTTACTGAAACATCTGTCATACGTGCTATCGAAAACGAGGTCTGAAAAGTTGATAACATTGACTGCCCGTGACACGTTGTAATATTGTCGCAACTTCTGGTGAATAATTTGCACAAGGTTATATGGAAATCATGACAACACCGTTTCTTTAACCGTTTGCACTACTGACAGAAACGAACAGAACCAGGATGGTGAACTCTATAAATGATGCCAACACTAGGTTGGGCTAGCAAAAAAAAAACTCAAGTTTCTCGAAGAAGGATATGCAAGATTTATAATTTCATATACAGCTGAGTTTCGAGCATTCTCAGCCCTTGCCGAGATGAACTTTTTCAAACCAACATACATGTCGAATGATGCTCGCGGAAATATGAAATATGTAACCCGCATTGCTCGGCAGTCAACTACGTCCCTTCAGCAGAATGAAAAGGATTACGAGCACGTCTTTCAAGTGTTTACCCTTAGAAAGGAAACGGGAGACATGGCGCAAGATGAAAAGAAAATCTCATGCAAGTCGTATTCGTATTCGGTTGACAGCCATGAGCATTTTAGCGGTTCGTTACGGAATGGGGTCGTACATGTCGTTAAGCAGTTTGAAGTGAAACACGACGTTGTTCAGATCGGACGGTACGGTGGAAGGACACCTGCTGTATCAGTGGGAAAACATTGCTTTCCTGCACAAACGAGTTCTCGCACTCTCGTCAGCTGGACGATTCAAATGTGTTTCTAGGGCTGCTGAATGCAAGAGGCTTTTATCTGTAAATTGAAGCCTTGATGAGTAGTTAGCTCAACAGTTTTTATTAAAATACTCATTCTAAATAATTTGTTTCGAGTTCCGTGCAATTCAGCAGATGGTGCATATCATCCGACATATTTTGTGTGATTATTTGTTAAGGCCATCATTCACCAATTTTTGCGTCAATCTGAACTGAGCTGAGCTGAAGTAGATCGCCCGTAGTTGCACTTCGTGATTGACCGAGTAAGTGGAAATATACAATGAACCAAGAAAATGAAGCTTGGGAGAAGTAAATCATTTTCACTGTACATATCGACTCACTCCTAACTTTATATTAAATGACCAATAACGACGCTGGCTACGACCAAAGGCTGTGCTAATGAGGGAAAGGAAGGAATGTTAGTCCGATACTCGTTGTTTCTAGAGACCGCGGGTACCACTGTATCTCCACGAGCATCACGGGATAGAAGATTTGTTAGTAGGGAGGGAAAGAGATCCGGATATGTTTTGGTAAACAATATGATCTCCACAAAACTTGATTTTCGATACTCAGAAGAAATATAATAAGTAAGTAAAATATAAAAGGAACGATCTCACCAGTATCCCTTTTCTCCTGCTCGCTCTGCTGTCAGCAACGCGAGATGAAACACGACCACTGAAAGAATAAAATTAAAACACTCGCGAATGGGTCCGCTGCAGACCATCCCTAGACCTTCAGTCTGAATGACTCGATCGAGTTGTAAACTTTCACACATTCCAGCAGCTTGAGCATCTTTAGTTTTGCGGATCAATATTATTCAATAAATAGCACTCTTACTAATCACATACTTGTCACACCTGTCACAAATTTTTAACTATACGTATCAAACAACACATTTTTTTTTTATTTTTTATAAATACGTTTATTTCTTAAGGCAGTTTACATAAGTTTTTCTTCGCCGTAGCATCACTTTTACATAATATTCTTATCCTAATTTAATTCTAACATAGTCACAACGTTTTGAATTTATTAAAACATATTCTCTTATAGCTTAAATATCATCTTAGGTAACTCGTCATTAATTATGAAATCTACTCGGAAATATTATTTGAACCAAACGATTAACTTCTATAAATTATAAAATAAGCTGTTATTTTCAGACATTTTGTTGATAATTTCATAAACTGTTTCGAGTTTGTTTGTATCATTACATAATTTTTATTCTAATTTAGCTATTGGTTGAACTCATGGACGCAGCTGGGATCAGAACTAAGTCTTAAAAGGGGCCTTTATTAAATTGAAACTCCAATTTTCTTTATGAAATGATAAATAAGTTTCATGTATGAAAGGTCACGACAAGCAAGAATGTCTCGAACTGGGATATTGGATAGTCTACCTTGGGTACGCAAAGAATTTATTAGTTGAGATCTGACATCACGATACTCCACGCATGTCCAAACGACATGATCAATATCCCGATAACCTTCTCCGCAAGCACAATGATTAGTCTCGGAGAGCCCAATTCGAAGGAGATGTGCATCTAACGTGTAGTGATTGGACATGAGTCTGGACATCACACGAATGAAATCCCTACTCACATCCAGTCCCCTGAACCATGTTTTTGTCGATATTTTCGGAATAATTGAGTGCATCCACCGACCCAGATCATCTCTATCCCAAGATGCTTGCCAGCTGGCAAGTGTTCTTTGGCGAGACGAGCTATAGAATTCGTTGAAAGCAATCGGTCGCTCATAAATTTCACCCTCAATAGCACCACGTTTGGCTAAAATATCGGCTCTTTCATTGCCAGGAATGGAGCAATGAGCCGGGAGCCAGACTATAGTGATTAGATAATTATTGTTCAATATGTCGTTCAGGCACTGTTTTATTTTGCCCAGGAAAAACGGTTCATTTTTGCCAGCAGCGTTTGAGCGAATGGCTTCAATTGCACTCAGACTATCTGTGAAGAGGAAATAATGGTTTGGAGATAATGTGACGATTACACTCAAACTATAATGAACTGCTGCTAGCTCTGCTATATAAACAGATGCAGGTTCTTGAAGCCTAAATGAGGCCGAAACATTATTGTTGAACATACCAAACCCTGTCGCTTCTTCAATTCGCGATCCGTCCGTGTAAAACATTTTCTCAGAGTCAATATGCCTGAACTTACTTGAAAATATTTTTGGGATTTCCGTCGAGCGTAGATGATCCGGGATTCCACGCACTTCACGCTGCATGGATGTATCAAAAAATAAAGTTGAGTCAGGGGCACTTAGGATGCTGACACGGATAGGAATATATCTTGAAGGGTTGATTTCCTGTGACATATGGTTAAAATATACTGTCATAAATTTTGTTTGAGATCGAAGCTCGACTAGTCGTTCGAAATTATTAATTACCATGGGATTCAGCACCTCACATCTTATTAGCAGGCGTGATGAAAGCTCCCAAAATCGATCTTTTAATGGAAGAACTCCCGCCAGAACTTCAAGACTCATTGTATGTGTCGAGTGCATGCAGCCTAAGGCAATTCGCAAACAACGGTACTGAATTCGCTCAAGTTTGATAAAATGAGAGTTTGCAGCGGAACGAAAACAAACGCATCCATATTCCATCACTGAAAGTATCGTTGTTTGATACAATTTTATTAGATCTTGCGGATGAGAACCCCACCAAGATCCTGTTATTGTTCGAAGAAAATTTACTCTTTGTTGGCATTTCGTTATCAGATACCTAATGTGTCCTCCCCACGTGCATTTGGAATCGAACCACACCCCGAGGTATTTAAAAGTTAAAACCTGTTGGATCATTCTTCCCATCATATGGAGCTGAAGCTGCGCGGGGTCATGCTTTCTTGAAAAGACGACTAACTCTGTTTTCTCCGCAGAGAATTCGATACCAAGATGAACAGCCCAAACGGACAAGTTATCTAAGGTATCTTGCAATGGTTTATGCAGATCAATAGCTTTGGGCCCAGTAACTGAAACCACGCCATCATCTGCCAATTGTCTTAGTGTACATGGGGTTACTAGACAGCTGTCAATGTCATTCACGTAAAAATTATAGAGGAGCGGACTGAGGCATGAGCCTTGCGGGAGACCCATGTAGCTAATTCTGAATGTTGCCAAATCGCCATGTGAAAAATACATGCACTTCTCTGACAAAAGGTTGTGCAAATAATTATTTATAACCGCTGGAAGTCCATGTTGGTGGAGCTTGTCTGAAAGAACATCAATGGAAACTGAATCAAATGCTCCTTTAATGTCTAAAAATACAGATGCCATTTGTTGCTTTTGAGCGAAGGCAATTTGGATGTCAGACGAAAGTAATGCAAGGCAATCATTCGTCCCTTTATTTCTACGGAAGCCAAACTGAGTATCTGACAACAAACCGTTCGTCTCGACCCAAGTGTCGAGACGTCGCAGAATAATTTTTTCGAACAATTTTCTGATGCAGGACAACATCGCAATGGGTCTATATGAGTTGTGATTGGAAGCTGGTTTCCCCGGCTTTTGAATGGCGATAACTTTCACTTGTCTCCAGTCAGGTGGAACAATATTTTGCTCAAGAAACTTGTTGAACAATTCCAACAAACGTCTTTTTGCGAGGTCGGGCAGATTCTTCACCAAGTTGAATTTAATTCTGTCCAACCCAGGGGCGTTATTGTTACAAGACAAGAGTGCTATAGAAAATTCCATCATTGAAAATGGGTTATTAATAAAACCATTATTTGGAGGAGATTCACGTATAATGCTCTGCGTAGGAACAGAATCTGGGCAAACTTTCCTAGCAAAGTCAAATATCCATCGGTTCGAGTATTCATCACTCTCATTGCCCACGTTACGATTCCTCATTCGTCTGGCCGTATTCCAAAGAGTGCTCATTGAGGTTTCTCTTGACAAACCTTCGACAAAATGTCTCCAATAGCTACATTTTTTGGCTCGAAGTATGCTCTTGTACTTGGTTTCTAAAACCATAAGTTTTTCAAAATTCTGAGGAGTTCCTCCTCCCCGTTTTAGAAACGTCTTGCAAGCATTTTGTTTTGCGAGTTTAGCCTCTGAGCACTCTTTGTCCCACCAGGGGTTGGGAGGCCTTCTGTTAGTCGTTGGCCCAGGAAAGCGTTTAGTTTGGGATTGTTCTGCGGCCTCCAGAATCGAACAAACGAGGAAGTCATATTCTTCAAGTGGAGGGAGCTCTTCCATTGAATTCAAAATACTAGAGATTCTACTTTGGTATTCAATCCAGTCGATATTTTTTGTCAAATCATATGGAATACTAGCTGAATTAGCAATACATTTGTTACAGCTAATAAAACAACACATTGAAATGATACTTTTTTGAAAGCAGCACCAACACCGCACCGCACTCTCAGTGATGCCAACTCTCACTTTTTTCTTCACCAATTTTTGCGTCAATCTGAGTTGAAACTCACTTGCACCCATTCGAAATTTGAGACGAAATTTATAACGATGCCCGATTCCAGTGCAAAATCCGATTTTTAGTCAAGTCCGGTAGTTGCCATTGAATCGAAATCGTAATGAATTTCATATCAAACTAGCATATTTGTTCGAATTTATGTTTATTGTCAAACGACTGAGTGGTTAACATTTTTCTCCATTATTTTTCTGATTACTTAACCCACAATTAACGGAATTTGACACACATTCGTTGTAGCCCAATTAGAAATACCATCACAAATTATTGTGATGATGTGAAATACTTCTGTTAAGCAGTGAACAGAGATCCCCTTCTAATGGCTTTGACATAATAGACGTTTTCTCTTCCAGGTGTGATTCGAGCTTCCGGTAATCAATAAAATACCTCTCTAAAAGAGATTTGTATTGATAAATTTAACAATATGTTGAAGAATTTCTTTTCTAGAGTTGTTCATTCGGTAGAGTAGAATATATTTACAATTTGTATTTAGCCCAAGTAACCAAAATTTCGCAAAAAAAATTTTTGGCTTAAGAAGCTGACCCGTCGAGCTTCGTCTCGCCCAAAAATAATTTGTTCCCATTTATGTATTCTGAGAACAGAATTGTCAAACGACTAAGTGGTTAACTTAACCTACAATCAACGGAATTCGACAGCCATTCGCTTTAGTCCAAAACAAAGAAACAACACCCAAAATTAATGTACAGCATGTGTACAGCTTTTGAGCACCGATAATGTTTTCTAAAAACTTGTTCTGTACGTTCAAGTTGCCAAAAAATATCACACGTACTTTAGAGCTCTAATAAAGTGGATATTTTTAGATACGAAGAAACTTCTGGTGCCTTGGAGAGACGACGCTTACATTTTAAGTTGCTATTGAACTTACCAATTTGAACGAACGCTCTCTAGCAACTCTTCACACGATTCAATCAGTGCCATCAAAGAGAGACGAATATCATCACAGAATGGACACCGGTGCGAAATGATTTTCTCTCGACGACCCGTCTGAGCATCACGGGTTAACACATTGGGGTAAGAATTCGCTCTGAAGCAATTCTCGTTTTGCGATCCGATTCTATACGGGCAGTGGATAATTGTGATAGAATAATTTTACTATTGTCGCTTATTCTAACTATGTACATATTACTTCGGCATAAGTTGTGTCTATGAAAATATCTGTGAATGTTCAACATAAAGGTTTTGGAATATTGTAACCTAGTATGAGAATCATCAAGTTGATTCATCAAATTGATTCGATTTTCTGGGATAATTGTCAAATTGTGATTATCCCTTGGCAAATTCCACACAGCGCCGATTATTGCAAAACTGCATCTATTTTGGTAAGGGCCGTGAAATACTCAAAGTATGAGATGGAGCAAAAAAATGTAGAAAAAATGTTTCACGGTTCATGCATTGAGAGGCATCGAGTTCTTGTAGCATCACCTACCAGATTGACGATGTTGTATAGAGAAATAGTATCAATCCATCTTGAATATTGACTATCTAATTTCCACTTATTATGTGCGCTTCGTGTAATCTAAAATTCAATAATCATTCGAAAGTAAAATGCAAGGAAAATCTCTTAGTTTGACATTAGCGTTTCTAGAGCATAAACTTTTTGTTGATTCACAACGACCAATAGAATTCATCTGACTCCATTACACACATTCTGGAATTCCGCCAGTCATTTAGTAAGCGACAATGTTGATACACAATTAGGCACGTGGCTCGGAATGACGAACCACATGACTCAAGTATGCACTTCACACAAATCAACTTGTTGTGCGCCAAAAGATTCTTTCAACGACCTAGTATTCCTTTCTTCGACGGCCAAACACTCATGCAGCTCGTTATGCACCAAACACCTAACGATGATCTAGCAATCATTTGCGACTTTTCCAGTGGAAAATTCCATTGTCCATACAAAACAACTTAATGATTTTTTCCCACTTTTCCGGCAAGTTTTCTTAATTTTTTTGATGTACGAACCCGGTGGGGCTAAAAATTGATCGAACAAAAAAAAATCATGTAAATCCGTCCATCCGTCCTTAAGTGATGCGATTACAAATAATGATCTCTGCATTTTTATATATAAAGATTTCGGACGATTTAATTGAATAGGGGATATCGGCTAGTCCGGACACTTGAATATCTTATAAACCAGCAATTATTTTGATCTAAGGATTGACTGTGAACGCGTTTCCATGTGACAGAATGGCTCCAGTTAGCTGGATGACGCTAAGCCAATTCCGTTTGGCTTCAATCGTATTTGTGTCAAAATGTGTACGTTTTTGAACAGTTTCTGATTTTTCTGATTTTTTGATATATTTGATTTCTGTGCATTGTATTGATGGTCTGGTTAAAGCTTCCAAATGTTAATTTCGTGCTGAATCCAGTGTTTACTAAGTGCTTTCGATTTCGTGAGAAATAAAATTATTATTGCGTCTCGTCAATGAATTATTTGTACGGGTCTAAATCGGACAAAATGACATACACGCTAAGGGCATGTTCAGGAGTGTTCCAGTTCTAGATGCATAATTGATATCAGTTTTAAAATTTTAATCTAGAAATTAAATCAAGAAAAACTGGCAGCCCCAACAGCGTTTTACTCGGGTTCAAAAATACTACAAATGGAACGGCAACGTACACTCAAATAAAACTTCACGTTCGATTTACTGGACCCTTGTAAAGCGACCTCAACCTGCATCGGTTGTATTGTGGGAGTTCTCGGACCTCGACTTCGGATTCAGTTGGATGGCAGTGACAACAAAAACTATATCTTGCGGCTTGTCGATTTGAGCTTCCACGACGTTATCATTTGGTTTTTATTTTTTGCCATTGCTATTACATGCAAATTTTCTGAAATAAATGTTTTATTTTTCATAGTATTTTTCATTTCATAGATTTATATAAAAATCTGAAATATCTCCCTTTTGACATCAACCAATATAAAAAATATTAATTCTCTGGTGTATAAATTTGATATGAACTGATAGGTAAATGTGATATTAACAGTATATTACATCTTACCGACGAAACACGTAACTCTTACTAGATTATACATTGAACAGCTTTTAAATGCCAGTCCATTAAAACCTACGTGAAAAGTAGGGTGGAAAATATTCACATAACTTTTCACGTAACTATAACATGATTATTATTTTGAGTGTATGACAGTCTTAAATTTGACAGTAGAACTACTCGAATAAATAAAACTAAAACGGCTTGCTGGAGAAATGTTTGTTCCAGTTTTAGTTCTATTATAGATCTCCCATATAAAACTTCCAGCTGCTGAATTTGCTATAAAAGCAATTTCAGGAATGAGTAGACGAAAAAGTGACAAAATCAGAATCGACTTTCTCCGGTTTGGATGAAATTTTGCACATGGCTTCAGTATGGCAAACCATAAGTTTTGAACCGATCGAGAGGTCAATCCGAATCACGACTGATTATTAAAAAGGGCGTATGTATTTTTGCATTTCACAAAAATTGCCTTTTTCAAATCGTTGTAACACGGAAACCGTTAATTGTACAAAAATGGCGTTCAGGAAGAAGTTGTAGGGAATCGATTAGGCACTCTAAAAAAATATACACTGAAAAAAAATATTGATTTTTTTCTCAATAATTACAAAATAATCCGAAAAAATTAAATAAAAAAATGAAGGTTTTAATATTTTTTGATTATTTTTATTTTCAAGCTGTTATTAAAACCTACAGATTGATGGCTATCTCATCCGTGCCTTTTGAAAAATGAAGAAGTTACAGCTGAAACAATTTACAGATATATTCGAAATTTCAAGTTCTCGTTGAAAGATAATCATTTAAACAGTAGAATATTATTCTACAGGTTAAAGGCAATAGATTTGTTCATGATATCCTTTCTTCTAAAAGTAGCTGTTCTTGAGATATTTGGATATTTAATTATAACACCATTTTTTACATTTCCATGAATTGTTTATTTGCTTGCTATATTTACAATTATTACATGTACATAAATAATTCTTAATTATATTTGAGGTTTTATTTTTTTTTCTATTTATTTTTATTTTTACTCCAATTGATTGTAGCAGAGCACTACTGCGAATTACTAAAGGTTCGTCGGTTGTTCTGTTTTTTTTTTGCTAGGAAACCTTTTCGCCAATTTTTATCATCGTCTCTCTGATCAGTTCAAGAAATTAAAATTTGCACTAAAAAAAAAGAATAGAGAATACTTTCCAACAACTCAGTGATTTGATATTGATCAACTGAAATAATCTACCAAAATTTAATTTCAGCCACGGAAATAAAGTTTTGGCAGCTTAGAAAAATGCTGAACAAACAGCTTGTTCGTTAAATAATACAGACGAGCTTGTAAAATTTCCTATAAATCTTCATCGTACTTATTTCGTGTACGCCCGGCATTAATGAGAATCAAGAGGCAATTAATTACTTTAGGAAAGTTCAGTTTGCCAACAGGCGCTTACGAAAAACGACCCGCGAAGCCCAACCGGTCCGGTTCCAACCGGCAGCATTTATTTGCATTGTCTTCACAAAGTTTCTATTTTGTTTAATTCCACCTCATTGGGTTCGTGATTCACATTGGGTTCGCAGTTTTATTCTGAGAACCGCGATGAATTTCAGTGCTGAACATCGTGCCCGGCATCGGAAAAGTTTTAATGTAGTTTGATGATTAGAAAGTTTGTTGATGCTACAAATTAGTTACAGAAGGACAAAGAGGCCCATGTTGAAAGCAAATGTCAGGAAAGATCTAACCATCGTTATATTCTGGCACATTCAATAGAGCATTTATTTGCTTTCGATTCGTTTTAAACAGCCTATATGACCTATTTGATAAAACACTCATCTAAATTCGAAACCGTGGAATATGCTAACTCGTGGCAGAACACAAGTAGCATAAATCAAGCGGTAACGGGTCTTATCACCATTGTTAGACTGTCCACCATCCATCCACCATTGATGGCTTCGATCGGATTGTAGCGTAAATATGTAGGTACTATTGCTTGCCGGATAATGAGACAACGGTATCATTTGCATATGTTTGCTAACTCAACATCCAAACAAACGGACTTAGGCTAGTGTGCAGTGGTTAAGTCGCTCATCAAACGGTATTCAATGATTTGTTTGTGTGTATTATGTTACGTTTCCATTTAAATCAAGCATCATTTTGCAGTCAAGCTGACATCCTACATTACGATTTGCAAGAACCAATCACATGTTTTCCAATGGTAGTACTGTGAGTTTAGTATGCTATACGAAGCAGTGGTCGTAATCGATATTGCAAAGGTGTATTGTATTGACAATCAAGCTGAAAGCTTATGCGTCAGTCATGCGATGACGGCTACATTTTACAGTGCAAAACTAGCGAAAAATGCCAACGAGACAGGCCGCCAGCTCGCGATAAAAAGCCCATATCATCACCCTCCTCGAATAATCTGGGGTATCTGGGAGTAATTTCATTTCTCAATTTCAAATAATTTAAACCTGTTTTAATCCACCTAGTGGTGTAATGATGCCTTCCTCATGTGTAATATTGTGGAATTCTATTCAAAATTTTTCTCTTCGATTTTTGAAAGAAACCAATAAATTGCTTGTGCATTAACTAGTATAACATACAGAATGAAACAGTGCTTTGCTCGCGTAGGTCATCCTTAAGAAAACGAAGTGGGTTCACTATTATATGCAATTCCGGCACCGGAACCCGAGAACCGGTATAATCGAAGTCGGTTCGTACGGCCACCAACTAACATGACGTACAAACTCTACTAGTTTTTATTCAAATTTTGAAGGTTTTATAAAATTTTGCCATCGCACTCTAAATGACGATTTAAATGTTTGTTGTGTTCGAGTTAGAAATATCGGATCAGAAAGAAAATACGTCTGGAAAATTGAACGAACTTCAGACAACTAATGAGAAAAATTTTATTTGATACTAATAACTAACATATTGATACGACACTATTAGTTTCCATGGCATGTTGTTATCGTTGCTCTTCTAGAGTTGATCGTGGCAACGTGGTTCAAAACTCCTCCTCAACATCGGTCGAATGGATGACGTAATATAATTGCTCCTAACGGTTTAGTCAAAATATCTGCTTCCATATGCTTCGTGGAACAATAACGCATTTGAACAATTCTATTTTCGACTAAGTCCTTCACAAAACAATATTTGTTGGCAATATGCTTCGATTTTCGAGATATCCTATCTGCAACTGTGAGTGCGATGCAACTTTGGTTGTTATCATTCACTTGTATTGGTAACCTTAATTCTATTTTCAAATCCTCCATCAATTTACGAATCAATTGTATTTCCTGCGTACATTCCGCCAAAGCAATCGCCCTTATTCTGAATAACGACGTATTGGTTTTTCGATCGAATATGGTTCGGTCGAATCCTAGCTAGCTTTGATTTTGCTAGCGTTATTAGGAATACGAATGAAATACGATCGAAAAAACGATACGTCGTTATTCAGAATAAGGATGAATATATTCTGCCTCTGTGCTTGAAAGTGCAACACTATTCTGCTTCCTGCATCCCCAACTCACAAGACCACCACCAAACTTTAAAATGTAACCAGTGTTTGATTTACGATCTCCTACTTCGCCAGCCCAGTCAACATCAACGAAACATTTTACTTCTAGCTGCTTACTGTCTCCTAGATTTAGCCCGTGATTAATTGTGCCTTTGAGATAGCGAAACACCTTTTTAGCCTCAATTCAATCTGCTACTGTTGGGTTTGATACACGTCTTCCAAGAATCGAAGTGGCTATAGAAATATCCGGACGTGTGTTCATGGCTATATACAACAAAGCTCCAATAAAGTTTTGATACACATTCTTCTCCGAAAAAGTGTCGCTATCCTCCTCCTTTTGTTGTATAAAGCCACTTGCCATAGGAACTTTAGATATTTTGCATTTCTCCATTTTGAATCGCACGAGAAGTTTCGAAATGTAAGACGACTGACTTAGCATATACTGGTCTACTTGTTTTCTTACGTGAATCCCCAGGAAAAACTTTAATTCTCCTAGTTCCACAATTCCAAGTTTTCTTCTTAGAACTCCTACTAGCGCTTGATATTCATCCTCGAGATGACATACCACAATTATATCATCGACGTAAATTAACATGTACGTATGGCGTCCTTCAATTTGTCGCGTGTAGAGACAGGGATCAGCATTCGACCGTTGGAAACCAATATCCTGTAGTACATTATTTATATGCTGGTTCCAGACACGAGCGCCCTGCTTTAGACCATATAAACTCCGTTTTAGCCGACAAACTGTCTCTGGATCATTTCAACCGTATCCTGGAGACTGCTTCATAGAAATCTCCTCCTTAAACTCTCCATATAAATACGCTGTTTTGATGTCCATGTGTCTCATTCGTCATCTAACACTCGATGTGGATAGACGAATAACCTATTACGACTAATTTCGATTTTGTTTTATTTTTTATTCGCAGTTGTCTACCTACCCAAGCTATGGGTAAAAACCGCCATAGATCCGAGAAGGATCCAAAGGATGCTAAGCGTCTGAAGCCAAGTGATGTACAGGTAAACGACCGTTTGCTGAGTAAAAACCAATATGCTGATCTGCCAGTAGATGTCGAAGAGGAACTGCAGAAGAAGGAAAAAATGCCGCCTTTCTACCTGAAGGGCTTCCCACCAACTCTACGCTCGGATTTCAACACACTGATCAGCAAAGGACTACAGGCAACAATCCGTTTATGTACTGAAGGCTACAAAATAACTGTTCCGGCTTTGAACCACTACAAAGGAGTGGAATGCTATCTGAAGCAGACAAAAGCGGAATACTTCACACACGATATTGCCGCCAACAAACCTATGAAGGTTGTACTTCGAGGACTACCCGACATGATGGAAGCCGAACTAAAGCAGGCACTGTCGGAGGCTGGACTAAAGCCTTTGATGGTATTTAAAATGAAACGACATAATACGGACAAAAAGTTTAGAGATCAACTGTACCTGATTCATCTGGAGAAGGGCTCCATCACCATGAGTCAACTGAAAACGATTAAATCGTTATTTCACATAATCATCGAATGGCAAAAGTATAAACCGGTACATCGGGATGTCACACAGTGCACGAACTGTTTGAACTACGGCCATGGAGCGAGGAATTGCCACATGAAAAGTCGGTGCGGGAAATGTGCCGAACCACACAATACCAACGATTGCCTACTAGATGACATCGCTGTAAAATGTGTGAACTGTGATGGCGACCATCCATCTACTAGCAAATCGT
Source organism: Malaya genurostris (assembly GCF_030247185.1). Classification (NCBI taxonomy): domain Eukaryota; kingdom Metazoa; phylum Arthropoda; class Insecta; order Diptera; family Culicidae; genus Malaya; species Malaya genurostris. The sequence goes on along the minus strand of NC_080572.1, from coordinate 233,651,952 downwards.
GTCCCAAACGTGCTGAGTTCACAAAAATTCGACAACAGGCGTCCCGCAAACAATCAACGCGCAAGAATGTTCCACAGAAGGATGAAGTTAATTTCCCACGGCTCCCACCGAAGAGGGATATTCCGAATTTGCCGCCACTTCCTCGCAGCAATCCAAAGACTTCAGCCGCTGGATCTCAAAAAGAATCTTCCTCAAGAATCCCTCCTGGATGGGGCAATAATCAACCACAAGCAAAGGATGACTCTGGTGATTTATTCTCTGCTGAACAACTGATCGTCATTTTTGAAACAATGACAACATAACTACGAAACTGCAGAACGCGGTTAGAGCAAATCAACGCCTTAGGCAAATTCATCATCGAATATGCAATATAATGGGTTGGTTATAGTAAATTGGAATGCTTGCTCACTCAGGAGCAAAACTGCTGAATTGTCCGACTTTCTTCAAGAGAAGAATGCCGATATTGCTATTTTAACTGAAACTCATCTTAAACCTGAAATTTCTATTTTTATTTCCAATTACAGGATTCACAGGCTCGACAGGGCAACTACCAGAGGAGGGGGAGTTGCCATTGCCATTAAACGATCCATTCAGCACAGGCTTCTGTCAGCCTTTAAATTGCAACTCATAGAAGCCATCGGAATTGAGATTACAACGACGATGGGACCCATCATCATCATCGCAGCGTACTGCCCCAAACAAACCAATCTTCGAGATGGTACGTGTGCATCATTGAAGCGAGATCTGGCTATGCTCACTCGACGACAGAACAAATTCATCATTGCTGGGGACCTGAACGCACGGCATGAGCTGTGGGGAAACAGAAGACAGAATCGAAACGGATTCGTACTTGCCGAAGATTACGAAGCTGGACAATACAACATCTTCGCTCCGGATCAACCAACGCGACTTTCCAGATCGGGAGTTCATTCCATTTTGGATATATTCATCAGCAACATCGCTATAGACAGCTCTCCGGTTGTCTTCAACGAGCTCTCTTCTGACCACTTTCCAGTAATATTGACGTTGGGATCTTCACCAGAAACAGTGCCTATTCAACCACGGAGGAACTATTATCGCACCGATTGGGTCCAATTTCAACAAATCGCCGACCAACTTATTAATATCAATGTTCCACTAGATTCCCCGATGGAAATCGATGCGGCCCTATCTTCCTTCCAGCATTCAATCACAGTCGCTCGTGATAGGACGGTTCCAGTACAACATATGCCGAGTTCCTCTCTTCAAATCGACAGTGTCACCAAGAAACTCATCCGACTTCGGAATATCTACCGGAGGCAGTATCAACGAACTGGCATCCTAGATAGGAAGACTACTTATAACAACTTAACTAGGATAATCCAGGAAAGGATATCTGAGCTTCGCAACAGGAACTTCCAGCAAAAGCTTCGAGAAATTCTCCCACATTCAAAGCCCTTCTGGTCCTTAACGAAGGTGCTTAAGAAAAAACCGAAGCCTATTCCTCCTCTGATGTCACCCCAGGACGCAGCTGAAGGAATACCTTTAATCACACCAGTAGAGAAGGCAAATGCGCTAGGCCAGCAGTTTGTGTGTTCTCACAATTTAGGACTCAACATTGTTAGTCCATATGAAAGAGCCGTTGCTGATAGCGTAGCTGAGGTTGACCAATCAGACAGCTTAGTTCCTGAGGAAAGTAGAGTCACTGCGAATGAGCTGATGGCTTTTGTGAAAAAATCCAAAAATATGAAGGCCCCCGGTTTCGACAACACATTCAACATTGAGCTGAAACATTTGAGTATTCGCTCATTTGTCTTCTTAGCTAAACTTTTTAACAGGTGCTGGGAGCTTGGTTACTTCCCTTCAATGTGGAAGTTAGCTAAAGTTATCCCAGTTTTGAAACCGGGGAAAGATCCTTCCTTTTCCAAGAGCTATCGGCCCATCAGCTTACTCTCTGCCCTATCCAAGCTGTTTGAAAAGTCAATACAAAGGCGAATTCTTGCTTTTGCAGATGAACAGGATATATTTCTGGAAGAACAGTTTGGGTTCCGGAAAGGAAGATCCACCATCCACCAGCTCACAAGGGTTAACAACGTCATCCAGCAAAACAAATCAGTGTCCAAAACGACTGCCATGGCAATATTGGATATTGAAAAGGCATTCGATAATGTGTGGCACGATGGACTGGTGTTCAAACTGCATCGGTATAATTTTCCCATGTATCTTATTAAAATTATCAAAAATTATCTTGCAGATAGAGCATTCCAGGTTTCTCTGAATAATGCACTTTCAGAAAGATTTACTATTCCTGCTGGTGTACCCCAGGGAAGTATCCTAGGTCCCATTCTATACAACATTTTCACATCAGACATCCCACCTCTTCCAGGTGGTGGTGTTCTGTCACAATTTGCTGATGATACTGCCATTCTTTACAAAGGTCGTGTCATTAATGCTCTGAAAAATAAACTACAGACAGGTCTGGACGCTTTAACAGAATATTTTACAAGCTGGAAAATTGTGATCAATGCAGCAAAAACTCAGGTCATCTTGTTTCCACATTCAAGATCTCCAAAACTTGTTCCATCAGACGAATGCAGAATACGATTCGGTGATGAGGTCATTCAATGGTCCGATGAAGTTATCTATCTAGGACTCACCTTTGACAGACATCTGATATTCAGGTCACATGTTGACAAAATCGTTCAAAAATGCAGCATACTCATTAGGTCTCTGTATCCGCTGATTTGTAGAACATCTAAACTATGCCTGAAGAATCAGATGGCTGTCTATAAACAAATCATCTACCCCGCAATTGAATACGCAGTCCCTGTTTGGCGGGGTTGTGCACGAACACACAAACTTAGGCTTCAACGCATTCAAAGTAAGATCTTAAAGATGATTCTAAATCTACCCCCTTGGACAAGGACTAGTGAAGTACATGAGATGGCCTCACTGGATATACTAGAACAAAAATTCGAACAATACTGCACGAAATTTGAAGAGAGGTGCTCAATCTCTGAAATACAAATAATTCAAAATTTGTACGTATTAGGTTAGGGATAGTTATAGGTAGGTAGACATTTTATAAATAATTAAAATAAATATTATGATTAAACATTAGTATGTAAAACAAGAGTAACTAAAACACCTATTATTAATAACGAATCGTATGAACAACAAAGATGAAAGGCCAAAGGGTCAAAACACTTGTACTGTAAAATGTTGATGTAATACACAAAAATAAGATTAATAAACAGATATTTATGCAAAAAAAAAAAAAAATCCCTGTGTCTCACACACATATGTTTTCTACTGGCCAACACTAGCACTGTCCGAAAGGTTACTTGTATTACTACTGGAGCAAAAACCTGATCATAGTCACTTCCATACTTCTGGGAAAAACCTTGAGCAACTAATCTGGCTTTAAATCGCACTATCTTCCCAGTTTCGTCCTCCTTTCATTTGTAGACCCACTTACATCCGGATAGCCGCCCTTATTCTGAATAACGACGTATTGGTTTTTCGATCGAATATGGTTCGGTCGAATCCTAGCTACCTTTGATTTTGCTAGCGTTATTGGGAATACAAATGAAATACAGTCGTAAAGTCGATACGACGTTATTCAGAATAAGGGCGAGCTTTACGGTCCGGGGGTAGCTTAGTAAATTCCCACGATCCGTTCTCCCGATGTGAAGCCATTTCTTCTTCCATTGCCAGCTTCCATTTATCACGGTCAGGACTTTCGATAGCCTCGGAAAAAGTTTTAGGCTCTACGTGTGATAGGGCCAATCCAATGGTACCGAATCTCTGTGGTGGAATACCGAAGTTTGGTCTACTGGATCGTCGCGTAATCTCAGGTAAATGTTCGTGGTCATCCACAACTTCTGATTGATGATTGTCATTTTCTCCCTGTTCGGTGACTAATCGATCTTCCAACTGAACAGCTACTTCTGAGTCAGCTACCGCCTCAATTTCCACATCTTCAGTTGTTTCGCTACATGATTTGTCGTCTTCAAGTTCCAAGAACCGTACATCACGACTGATAACGACATTTCCAGTCTCCGTATCAAGCAATCTGTACGCTTTGTTCTCTGATGAGTAGCCAACAAAAGTCATTTTTATCGCTTTTATATCAAACTTTGTACGTTTTTGAGCTGGTGTCCAAACAAACGCTTCACAACCAAAAATCCGCAAATGTTTCAAGTCAGACTATTTGCCAAACCATATCTCGAACGGCGTTGTCGTAATAGCTGTAGAAGGTAATCTGTTTTGCAAATAAGTTGATGTATTTATTGCTTCTGCCCAAAATCGTCTGGGTAGACCAGCATCCAATAACATACACAGTCCAATCTCGTTCAAAGATCTATTTTTTTCTTTCAGCTACTCCGTTCTGCTGAGGAGAGTATTCAGCGGTATATTCAGGTTTAATTCCTTCTTCTTTGTAAAATTCGTGCAAACTTATACTGCTGTACTCACCACCTCTGTCCGAACGAATAATTTTTGGTTTCTTTCCGAATTGGGTTTTTGTAAATCGTACGTATTCTTTAATTTTTTGTTTAACTTCGCATTTTTCCATGCTCCAATTATTGAGTTATTCAGTTTCGACATTTTTTCCTCACTCCATCTTGAGCTTCACGACTTTTACGGTTTTTCAGAAAACGATTAGATCTTCAATCTTCTATATTTGATCCTCCTGTACTGGTACTGGGCCCATAATCTGTTCGAATACTCAGTCAGGAATATCGGATCAGAAAGAAAATACATCTGGCTTGAACGAGCTTCAGACAACTAATGAGAAAAATTTTATTTGTTACTAATAACTAACATATTGCTACGACACTATTAATTTCCATGGCATGTTGTTATCGTTACTCTTCTAGAGTTGATCGTGGCAACGTGGTTCAACATGTTGTACCCGAAAATATGCAGTAATTTTTGGTAAGACCATAAGACCTTTCATTTGACACTAAGATTGACGGTTTTGAGTTCAGTTTAGAATTTTTTTATGGTTTTTGTTCCGCCAGTTTAAGTGACGGTGTACAATATTGAACACACTTTACCCTATAACTCCGGAACCGGAAGTCGGATCCGTATGAAATTCGGGAATTCCGTATGGGACCATGAGACCAATTTTTACTAGTCGGTTTTTCAAGTGATTGCATAACCTTTCTATATGAGAAAGGCAAAAACCATCAAGTTTTATATGATTTGTGAAAAAAATTTGTTGTACTGGTAATTTCCCCAAAATTATTCGAAATTTTCGAATAGAACTACCAAAAAGATTCCAAATCAAGCCCTACACTGAAAACAATCGATTTTAAAAATTTAGAATCGATTTGCAAAAATAAACTATGTTTAACATTTTTGTCCCAAGATAAATTATCATGTTTCCTTTTGACCGCTCATACACGGAAAGAAATCCGTTACTGCTGTTATGATTAGAAAATCATGAAACCAATCATTTTGACTTATCATGAAATCATGAGCAATCACTCTTCTCCCATGAAAATTATTCATTGTTCGAAAATACGTTATTTAAAGAATGCATTTCGTTCAAAGCTCGTAACTCTAATTTTCTACCCGGATATCACTTTGAACCCTCTGCCTCAAGTAATGTGATAGATTAATAGATTAATGATAAAGTAAAAAGCAGACATTGAAAAGCAAGACCTACTGAAAATGTTTACTTGATCCTGAAGCATGTTATTTAATAATCCTGTTGTTTTACCCACCGGCTGATAGAGAATTAAACATAACATAAAAATAAAGACAATGAACCTAAAATTGACATCATAAGAGACTAAGCACGGCTACGGTTTTCATTTGACAAACATCAATGTTACATTTTGTTCGAATGTATTCTTACATATTTGATGTGATCGTTGTTGCTAGAATAATATTCCGAGAGCTAGCGTTTAATTCTATTGTGAATGTTGAACATCATATAACGAAAATCAGAAAAATATTTTGTTCAACCACTTTGATTAATTTATTTAATTTATTAATTTATATAACAACACAAGCTGTATTGATGAACCAATGTATGAACAAGTCGATTTTTTTTGCAAAAATTCGACATAGAGTTTCTTTTTAAGAGGTTTGATTCACTCGTGTTTTTCCATGCAGTTCGTTTAAGTGTTTAAATTCTGAAACACAAAATCAAAACTGAAGTAATGAACGCAAGTAAACACGTTTTCTCTTGTGTCGTCGTTTTTCAAAAACAGAATATTTTCATTTTAAAAGAGGTTCGTCGTGTTTTTCACTGAATTTATATTGCAAAAAAATTACCATCGTAGCAGAAACACGCCTGAAGTTATACCCAACAACATCAAGTGCGTTACGTTTAAAACGAGAAATTTTAATCATGGTGTATTATCATAACATGAAAATATATTATTTTCCCCAAATCATGACTCGTTTTGCTTATTTCTAGAATCGGAATTTTGCCCGTGTACATTTCAATATGGTTACTTTTAATGAAAAGAAAAACCTTTTCCTAATTCACCTAGTGGTGTGATAATGCCTTTCTCTTTCATCGAAACAGGTTATATGTTATATATATTTATTGCCCTTTTATTAAGACAATTTCAAACACTATTTTAAGCTCATTTTTGACACAAATTTATTCAGATTGATTTGGGTAGATTACAAAAGCAAGCTTCAGCGTTTATGTGATTTCTCAATACAAACGTATCAGAAATAATACATTTGAACGTAATCATTAGTCACAATCTGAAATAATTATGCGGATAGAAAGAAATAATCGTCACTTGTACGATTATATCTCCGAAACTCCGAAACCAATCATAACTATTCCGAAACTCCGAAATATCCGAGAAAATCTAGCAGTAATGAGTTTGTCACTTATATCATCATACCACCGGAACCTTAAGTGACATCCATTTGAATTTCAAATCTGTTTAATGAACAAAAAGTAGCTTCAAAACTAGCCTTAATTTGTTAAAAATCACCTTAGCCATCTCTGAGAAATTTGAGCGGTAAAAAAACAATGCATTTTGTCGGCTACGTCACTTATACCATCATATCTCCGGAACCGAAAGTCACTCTAAAATTTCAATACCACTTTTGTATAACGATTTATCTTTTGTCTCAAAAAAGGCCTCAGTTACAGTGATAACCTTCATTTGTATGAAATTTTTCACAAGTGAGCATTTTTTCAGGTCTGCGAACAGTCGCCGGGAGTCAAATCTTGCGAATATGGTGGATATGGTGGAGCTCAGTTCATGTAGTTTTGCCTTTGTTTTGATTGATTTGTGACACGGTGCGTTGTCTTGATGAAACCAAAATGTTTTTCTTTACCATAATATGCGGTCGTTTCTTTACCATTTCAAACGCTCCAATAACGCTATACAATATTCACAGTTAATGGTATTTCCTTTCTCAAGATAGTCGATTAATAGTACACCACGCACATCCCAAAATACCGAGGCCATAACCTTTCCAGCCTATTGTTATGCTTTCAGGCACTTTGAACGAAGTTTACGAATTGCTATCCATTCAGATCATGTTACATCCATTGTCACATATCGAACTAATAATTCCGGTTTATTACGTTTAAACATGTCCAAATAGAATCAGAATCATCAACATGTTCTCGTTTTTGGTCAACGATGAGCAAACGACGCGACACCCACTTTGAACAGAGCTTTCTCATAGTCAAATGCTCTTGCAATATAAAGCCAACACGTTCTTTTGATATCGTCACGATGTCAGCTAACTCACACAACTTCACTTTTAGTTAATTCAAAATGATTTTGTGGATTTTTTATGTTTTCTGGTGTTACCGCCTCATTTGGACGTCCATTGCGTTCTGCATCATCGGTGTCTCTACGACTACGTTTGAAGTCAGCAAAATAACGTTTTAGATCAGTTTTTACAATGACTGAGCGGAAACGTATATTGGAAACTAACAGAAAAGATGATTTATTGGACAAAGATACGCTCAGAGACAAGACTCGAGCCTGCATTCTTATGCATTCCGTGCATACGCATTACCATTTCGCCACTCTGAATCTTGTTATAGACACTCTAAAACGCCAGTCAGACATGGTAGAACGTACATCGAACATGGTCTACATCCTGGCCGTCACCCGACCGATACCTTACATCCAAACATCTTCTCTGTCCATCAAACACTAGTCTTCTCGCTTTATACCTATTTTTTCGCACAAGCATTGAGTAGGAGAGTGTATAACACTTTTCAAACCATTGCTTCACTTTCATGGTATTTTTTCCCATCAAGAAGTAAAATTAAAACACGAACATGTTTTTGATCCGTTGTTCTGAAAATAACAAAAGTAGCGTCTCTTTTAACACAATAATTAATTAATAGAATATCATGAAATTTTAACAGCCGTCTTTTAAAGGATAGTATTAACTGAAAAAAGGTGACTGCAATAAAACTAGCGCCATCTTTGTGTTAGGCCCGGGACTTTGCAGCCCATTAGGGCACGTTCAGGAGTGTTCTAGTTCTAGATGCATAATTTATGTCAGTTTTAAAATTTAAATTTAGAAATTATAACAAAACAAACTGGCAGCCCCAGCAGAGTTTTATCTGTGTTTCAAATATAGAAAAAAATAGAACGGCAGCGTATTCCAGTTCAAAATTTGACAATAGAACTGTTCGTATAAATAAAACTAAAACGGCTTGCTGGGGATACGTTTGTTTCAGTTTCAGTTATATTATAGACCACCCATATGAATCTTGCAGCTACTGAATTTTCTCTTATGTTGCAAAGTTTTTTTTTAAACTAAAACCTACCTTTTTCTACAGGAAAAACTAACATTCGAACGGAGCGTCGGAGACCTATAGTGTTAGATACTATTCGACTCGGCTCACCGAGATCGGAAAATGTCAGGAAAACCTTTCAACGATTTGTTTACCGCTTAATTTTTGCGAAGATGGCTGAACCGAGCCTAGCCTAAACGCCTCTCAGCGATTTTCGTTTAAAAATAATTTCATTTTGTAATTTAGGGAACATTTTCGTCCCGAATTTTACAGTTCGTCATATTTCTGAATATTTACTGATTGCTCCGTCTCAAAACATGATCACTAGGGCTGTGCATCTGATATTTTCATATTTTTAAAAGGGTCAATCCAGATTCACTTTTTAGTGAAATTTTAAATGTAAAACGAAAGAAATCGTAAACGAGCCAATGATTTTTAAAAGTCGAATTGGTTCCAGTTTGACATTTTAAACCTGATAGTGTAAAAGTACAATATTTTGTTTTGATTGCTATCGCTATTGCTAATTAATAGGATAAATATTAGAACAACGATATGGTGGATAAAAATCCATTGAGATGAAATTAGTATTTCTAGCTGTTTTTTGAATATAAATTCGATTTCCAAGAAATGTAAATCAATTCCAAATGTGTAGCAAGGTGAATTATACAATAATAATGAAATAATCATAGTGCTTTAGTGGCAAAATCAGGTTTTTGAGGTAACGTCTTTACAGATGAGATAACTATTGGAGCATGCACCATAATTAATTTTTTACAACAATGTAACAAATGACTAGAAAATAATAGATATATGAAATAACAAACATAAAAATTTGCAATTAAATTACCCCAGAGACAGGGCTAGAACAGCTCTAGTCACAGCTAGCTCTAGTATAAATTCTAAACATATGCGGAGTTCTGTACAATCACCTTGTCTTTTGAGTTGTGTTTCATCACACCTACAATAGTTCAATTGGCAGAACAATTTTCCCCGATGGGAGAAGTTCTTTTGCAGTTTTGTCGTGAATACGACTTACTTTACTATGGGGCGTCTTTTCAAAATTAGCCATATGGAAGAACGGGCAGAACTTAATCGTCAATATCTCGACTTGTATTAATGGCAGCAACATAGTTCTATCACTATTTCATCAAAAATATGATCAGGAATTCAGGATAATATTTTGAACAGTTGGAGATAACCACAAACAATTCAAAAATTAAGTTTTCTCAAAATTTGAAAACAACGCGAAAAACTCTTTACTTTCGCTTGGGTTCTTCACGCAAGGACGACGATTTTGAAGTAGTCAGGCACATATCTTCAACTGAACGTTATAAAAGGGGAACCGTGGTCGAAAATCGATCATTTCTTCTTGTGCGTTGGACGGAAGCAGACGTCGGGGCGAGAAGACGAATTCAAACAGCGTCATCGGAAAGCGCACTTTCTGCGTGATTAAAAACCTCATACGCTCATCTTAGTTCTCATTTGCCTTCCGGACGTCAAGGCTAGAAGACGAAATAAACCAATTTCGAATCATTTGGCACTGCGAGTGGATGTGTTGCGATTTGTACGTAAAGCTATTTTCAACTCAAACAAGAGCGATTGCATCATACAACAGAGATGCTGGTCGTTTGCATTGGAGATAAAGAAAACGAAAAACGAAAAGTGGACAACATTATACCAAATCAGCCGTTCTCATGGCTCTAAATGTTATCTAAAGGGCTATTAAGATTACTTCTTTGCAAATCGTAGGTAAAAGTCATCAGTTTAGTGAAAATCCAAAATAATTTGATGTGCTTCGTGCACTTTTCGCTGTGCGAAATTCGTTCGAGAGAATTTTCATGAACGAAGTCATTCTGAATTTATGAGCTCATCCACAGATCCACGGATGAAATAAAAAAAACATAAGTGTAGTGTTACTATGATTGTCTCTTCTTGCATACGAATATTTGAGTCTCACGCTTCGCACATTTATTTTTTCATTATATTAATATCGGTGTACAACTTTGCTTCCGATAGGTGGATGTACCGGCTGAGGCTGGTCAAAATACATGATGATAATGCCTTTAAAGTTATCGCCGTTTCAGTGACAGTTGTTCTTGTTTTCGTATTACTCCCGCTCGAAAATGTCTGTTTATGTGCCCAATTCTCGCCATTTGCGGGAAGTTTTACTTTTCTGTTACAGCTGAATCGCATCAAATGCTCTCAGAAAGTTACGATGGTGCTGCTCTAAGTAAAAGAACGCGTCGGGAGTGGTTTTAACGTTTTAAAAATGGTGATTTCGATGTTGAAGACAAACATGGTGGTGGAAGAGAAAAAACCTTCAAAGATGAACAACTACAAGCATTGCTTGATGAAGATTCGTGCTAAACCCTAGAAGAGCTTGCCGAATCGTTGGGAGTATTCAGAAAGAAAGAAACTGGGTGCCGTACGCGTGGAAACCAAGGGACATCGAGCGCCGTCTATTTGTATGTGAGCAACTGCTTCAAAGACAAAATCGTAAGGGGCTTTTACATCGAATCGTAACCGGTGATGAAAAGTGGATAACGCAGAAAATCATGCGGAAAGCCTGGGCATGCTACATCGTCAAAGGCAAAACCGAATATTCACGGCGCCAAGGTTATGATTTATATTTGGTGGGATCAGCTTGGTGTGATTTACTACGAGCTTTTAAAACCGGGTGAAACCATTACAGGAGATTGCTACCGAACGCAACTGATGCGCCTTAGTCGCCCGCTAAAAGAACAGCGGCCACAATATCAAGAGCGACATGACAAAGTCATCCTCCAACACGACAATGTTCGGCCTCACGTCGCAAAAGTGGTCAAAAATACCTGGAAACGCTGAAATGGGAAATCTTGCTCCACACGACGTATTCTCCAGATGTCGCCCCTTCTGACTTCCACCTATTCCGTTCGATGGCACACGGCCTGGCAGATCAACATTTTCAATCCTTCGAAGAGTTGGAAAATGGATTGCTTCATGGATAACGTCAAAAGACGACCGGGATCCGAAAATTGCCGGAAAGATGGGAGAAAGTTGTCGCTAGCGATGGACAATACTTTGAATCTGTAAGCACTTTTTCGCAATAAAGCTTTTAATTTTGGAAAAAAAACGGTGGAAGCAAAGTTGTACACCTGATATTAAGAAGCTGATATCATATCATGTCACACAAAGTGATGGAGATCATGAGTAGTAGTTGAAATACAAGAATTGCTCTAATTCAAATCAAACCATGCATCTGTTTTCGTGTTCAATTCATACAGAATAAGGATAGAATTTTCATCAAGCGTCCTTTTTTTGCTAATACAAAATGCCGGGCCATTCATTTGAATTCTCTCGTCATGTCTTGCCTAGTTTCATTGGTTACATTCCTGTCCACTGAACGCCTGTTTACCTAGCACTTAATCCCACGTCTTGTCGAGATCTCGCTTGAAAATGTTCCAATAGTTTTCCATCGAGACCTGTTGGGAGGATTGATTTGCTTGAACACCATCTGGATGTTGTTGGTGGCTTACCACTCCATCGTCTTTTCATCGTAACGGAAATATACCAAATTCGGTCAATTTTTTTACTTGCTGATGGTATTAGTTTTCCAGTATGGTCCTGATGTGTTTGTCACCATTTGAATCATCTCGGACGGAAAGGTTGAGATTCCATTTGGAACAGTTGGTCCATATTTTCGACGTTTTCACGGCGTTCGGCTTGAAATTTTTCCTCGATCAAGTTGTTCTGACTGTCTATAAACGTTCTTTGAACACTTTTGTTAACTTGGTGACAATTGATTTTGCCACGATATAAATTTTGGTGAGCGAGTAGTACGGATTTTCGTAAAACGTGAGCAAAGTTTTGACGCATTGTTCCTCTTGATTTTATGCAACTTTCACAACCGATATCCAATTCAACAGTAAACATGATGCCAGTCTCACACAACTCTTCATATTATGTCTTACGCAGGATTGTTGAAAGTACAACGAAAATGCCAGATTTTATTGTTTACTTCGTATCTTAGAACTGAGACGAAATATTTTTGTCTTCTGCTTTCAGATAAAATAGTATCAATGTCTTTCGTTGCCCTGCGACTTCTTTGGTAAGGAAATTCAGTCGAATTTCGCTTTTTAACCTTCATTAAATACTTGCGCTAAATAAACAAATAAATTGGTTCATCGGCACTAGCCTAACTTGACACATATTCAAACTTTGAAACCCAAAAGTATTCCAAGTATTCCCAGAACGAGATCTCATTAATTTGCAACCATACAACTCTAACCTGTTGCATGAACAAAGTACTAGTAGAGGAACGTGCCGGAGGTTATTTTGCCAAACACGTATTTCATGAAGACGCAACTGTTTCGCTTCCACTTTCCACATTTTGCCCGTTATAAACCGGTACCGAACCGACCGTGCACACCAGAACCAACCCTCCGTTTGACAAAAGTTTGAATCTCCGGAAACGTGTTCCTCAACCTTTGGAGACCATTACATTCCGGCACCTAGCGATATTAATGGTAATGTTTTCCTACCTCAACATTTGAGAACCAAGCCCACAAGAAGCGCATAATCTTGTGGCCTAACCGTTCCTCGACCCGAGAAAGTTTATCCGTAACCCGCCTTCACGAGTGGTGCGTTTTCCCGGTTGAATCTTTCCATCAACCATAGCGAAAGTATGCTGCAGTGAGCCCGGTTGAGTTGTCGAGGGGAAAGATTTATTACATTCCGTAGCGTAGGTGTGATTGAGTTTTATATTCTCTCTAAAACAGGGTACTATAATTGGACGACAGAAGGTGATAAAGTGATTTGAATATTATGTCATCACTATCATTATCTTCTGATTTAGGTAGGGAACCTCGCACCAGCTAAAACAAATTTTGTCGTGAATAAGACTTTTTTTACTATGGGGCGCCTATTCAAAATTTACCCTCTGAGAGAGTGATAAGTTTTTGATCGTTCTAATTGATCTCAAGACTGAAAATATTGATTTCAACAATTGAAGGTGGATTCATAAAAAGAACACATTTTTCTAATTTATTTAGAGAAAATTTTGTCTAAAGATATCTAATTGTACCCCTCACCAACCGTCCATAAATTGCAAGATGGGCACCTCTTAGCGAAAAACGTTTTACTAACTAAAGTTTTCTGTTGTAGTAATTGTGAAGATTTCGACTGTACATTTTATACATTTGAATCAGTCTGCTTATTTTATGCAAACAAATTATTCACGATTACTCCGACGTTTCTATGCCGGGTTTGCATCATCTGTTGTGCTTGCTGTTGGATGCTGTTTTTCAAAACATAACTTGTTCGTATAACTGGCATACTAGAATAACTCACAAATATTAACTTACAATCTAAAAATTCGTTCCTCGCAAAGTGGTTTGATTTGTTGTTTCATTGGCTATAATATTTGGGAAGACAAGCAATGCAAGACACGAAAAACTCAATTTGATGCTCACTATTTGAAACGGTTTTGGTCTTAGGACATATTCAGGAGTCAAATCAATTAACATTCATTCAACCCCGATTTTAACTTTGTCGGTCTTTCGGAGATTTCTGGATGCAAAATTCAAATCTCGAAAATTAGAACAAAAATAAAATTGGCAACCCCAGTTCAACTCGTGTTTCATACTAGGACTTTCATATAAACAGACCCTGTCAGCTTGGAGCGATATCAATCTTCAGTTCAGCAACGCCATCACAAGGCAGCACATTCAACATATCATGTCAATTGTATGGGTGCGCAGTGCTACTATTTTGGCGTGCACGAATTTGACATTTCTCTCCCCTACTTTTGTGTACGAGATTCGATGCGGACTCGTGATAAATTTGGTATTGGAGTATGAACGTTATGTTCGAAAATGATTTCTGTGAACCTTCACTAAAAATACCGTAAATATTGCCTGTATGACCTTGCTTTGCATCTTGTAGCACGCCATGAAGCAAAGTTCTTCATTCTCGTAACGAGAATGAACCCTTCATTTCATTGCATTGCCATGGATTCATGTGTTAACTGAGACTGAGAGCACAGGCAATTTACCAAGCAAGAAAACTGGTCTGCTCAGTAGCATACACTCTCACGCATCCAGTTTCTCTCTAATATAGGTCTCTCATTCAGTTATGTCAAGCAAAGTGTTCACAGCGTGTGTTTTTTGGCATTAAAAATGCCTTACTCTTCACTATATGGGGTCGGGTGTCAATTAAAAGTTTCAAAAATAGTCGCGTAACCTTTTTGTGTCATAATTTTGAACGTTAATAGCTCGGTCATTTGTTGATGGATTGTTATAATTTAACAACCAATCGATTCGGAAACTTTTAACTTAAACATGTGTGACGACGTCGTTTCAGTATTTCAATAGTAAACTATTGAAAAAATGGTTGGAATCGACCTATGTTTTCATCCACCAATCCCTGTTGTACAAAATGACGTCAACTTTTTGTTCAGCATAGGAGGCTTTGCGTCATGCATAAAAAACACCGTATCGTTATGCGTAGTATGAAGAGAAATCTATAAATATAGGCTGCAAAATATTTCTTTGCCTAGTCGATGATTGACTGTGAATGAAACAAGTAGCTCGTCCAGTGAGCTGATGACTGGATTGTATATGCGTTCGCTCGCTGGATTTTCGCTTTTGCTTTATGTGTTGGTGAAATTTCCTGTTGTCTGCGCAACACCGTGTTCGCTTGAGTATCTTATATATCATCTAGCTATTGAAGAACCGAATCAGCGTGGTAACCGATTCTTTTGAAATATCCCATGTATTTAGCAAATTTTTGGTCGATTTTGCCATTAAAAATGCCTTACACTTCGCTTCCCGAGGCTGGGTGTCAATTTAAAACATGCAAAACTTATCGCGTAACATTCTTCTGTCATAATTTTGAACGCTTATAACTCAGTCATTTGTTGATGGATTTATTTAATTCAACAACTAATCGATTTGGAAACATTAAACTTAAACTTATGAGATAACGTCGTTTGAATATTTCAATTGCATACCATTGAAAAATTGGTTTGAATTGAGTATTTTATTTTGGTTCTCTGGTAACTATCAGGCCAATTTAGAATTATTGGCGATAGATTTTTCGGATCTAATTTGCAGCGCTTGTTCCTCGATAATTTGTTAATGGATTTTCCTAATTTAAATGATTCCAAAGCTTCAATACTGTAAGCTTAAAAATGTTTTACTTTGTCAACGGATCGGTTTGCTTACTTAAATCTTCATTCCCATACGAACAAAACGTGACAATGTGACTGAACAAGCTGTTGTCCAACCAGGAACTAAACGCTTTAAAAGATTCAAAATTAAATTCTGAAATTTATCTAGAAGCGGCCTCCTCGATTTAGTAGTATAAATGAGTTCCACAGTTGTATTTATTATGTATTTATTATGAAGACACTATAAACGATCCATTTTTAATGTTATTGTGCTCGGTCGTGTCTTGAATACAACCCTCTAATTTTTCTTGCTTCGTTCGTTTGAGGATTCACAATACAAGCCCTGCAACGGTCATTGGTTGGAAAAAATATTAACTGTTTTTCTGAATTTGATTGGTTAAAATTTGGTACAAAACAGGAAAAATCGCTCTATTTAATTAAACTGAAATGATAACAGCATAGTATGTTCGAGAAAGTTGTGTAGTTTTAATTGACGAAAAACTTTGTATAACATGAAAAACTTATATAAATTAAAAATATATGTTTTCTTACAAAAACTGGTTTTATTACACCCTTTTCAGAAAATACATTATATCATGAATTACACTCAAGTTACGGGAATAGTACCTTCTGCTAATTTGTTTGAAATACTTTTTTGCATAACTTTGTCGAAGTAACTTACCCCCTATGTTGGCCCTGAGCTGAAATAATATTTCTATCTCACCTTTAGGGGGATTAATCACATATATAAAATTTTCCAAAAGATGGCGTTTATCATTCTGAGCAGCTTTGCTGAAGATATTGTACTTCAAAAACCACGTTTTTATTGAGTTATCAATTAAGAGCGTGAAATTGGGCTTTTTAACCACTGTGCAATGACAGCAAAGTTATTTGTATGCATGAAAGCAAACAATGTCTCAGTTGCTCCAACCAATTATTCAGTTATTTGAACTTAAGACGCCTATTGTAATAAATAATTCGTACTGTAATTCTCTTCAGGGGGCAGCTAATCGTTCGCCGCTTGAACAAGGAATTTTTGCTAAGTAGCTGCTTATAGCTTTATCACTAAACTCACAGATTATAGATTATAGATTATAGATTATAATTCCCAAAAGAAAATTCACCAGCAAAATGGCATTAAGAAAATTTTCCTCCGATTATAGAATGGCTTGCTGGAAGAACATTTAGGGGTTTTGTTGGTTTGTGCAAAAAGCACATATTTTATTTCTATTTCTTCGCGTTTCGCCTTCGGCTCGTCAGTGTTTAAAGCTGGAAGAGCCTTTTTGATTTCGTTTTCAAGAATGTTGCTGATAAAAATTCTAATACTATCTCTTAACTTCAGTAACAATTTTCAAGCGTTAAGCGTTTTTAATTACATTGACATGAACTGCCCGAAAATAAATTACTCGCAGAAGATATTAAAACATATATACTGTAGGAATATCTATTTAATACATGGAAAACTTATTTTACAATTAACTCTTATGTTCTTCTGCATACTTTCACTTACATGAAACTATTACGTACACAGCAAAAAATTATGACATTTACAGGTGACGTAAATCCATATATGACACAATTCAGAAGCACGTAATTCATAAAATGATTGAATTTCACAAGAATGATTTGAATGTACGTCAAACATACCCCACTTTTCAAGCAGAATTGTGAACTTACACGTTTCAGAAGTTGAAAATATATCGAAATGCATTTAACTTGTGTTCGATTAACTGTAAAAATGGGTCATTTTTTATGCTCGAATATGTCGGTCTCAGAAGACGTAAATTTACACGATTTTTTCTATGTGTGTAATTGTCATAAATGGCATTTGCCATTGAACATTTTTTATATGAAATGTTTCTGGTGAAATGAAAAAGATTTTTGTTTTGCGTTTTGTTGTCTTCGCTTTCAACCAAGTGACAGCATTCGAATAGAGATATTTAGTTTACCTGAATGGTTGCGAAACAAAAATTTTAAATTTGCAATTTTGTGATCTGCAGATTCTCCGTGTGGAAGTCGTCGCAGCGCAAACCGAATGAAAATTTTTGACACTTATTCGATTCGATCGATGTGGACGTTGTGGAAGGGTGATCAGATTATTACTCCGAATTCCAAAACGTACTAAAGCGACGTAAACTGTCTTAATCAATACACATAATCGAAGTCCCTGGTGATGCGTTTGATAAGTCCCAAAGCTGCGCAAGCCTTTGCCATAACTAAAGAGAATTGTTCGGTGCAACGAAGCTTACGATCAAGAACGATGCTTAAAGCTTGAACAGCAGAAACGCGTTGAACTGGAACAGTCATCATAGAGTATTCAAACACGATCGGAGATTGCGATCGTAAGAAACTTATTTCACTGCAGTTTTTAATGTTTATACTCATACCGTTTGTGTCGCAAAATTCAATAACTTTATCAACGTCCATTTGTTAGGCACAGGAATCCACAAGGCTAGTAATGATGTGTTACACTTTGAGCTCGTCTACATACATTACTTTAGGCGACGATAATTATCTACATAGGTCATTCACGAACTGTACAAAAATTTGTGGTCCGATGTGGCTTCCTTGGGGAACACCCGATATAGTGTTGAAAGGATCAGAATTTGAGACTAAGTTTGTTGAAATCGGCTCAGCCTTTTTTCATTGTTCTGGAACCGGAAATCAGATCCATACGAAATTTGGATAAAACATTTCTGGGCCAATAGAGCCTTTTTATTATAACATAAGTTTGCGTTGTAGACGAATAGATTTGATTGGCATAAAATACTCCGCACTTCGAACTTCGGTTCAAAAGTAGCTTTACACAGTGATTACAGAGCCTTTCTTTATGAGACAGGGAAAAAAGATCAAATACGTGACGAATAAAATTATTAAAAAAAAAGATTTCATAATTCCCATATACGAAAAGCTTAATTAGATTACCAATCGTACAAGCCATTACTTTCATGAACCAATTTGTTCGGTCTCCGAAGACCGGCTGTGCACCGTAGGCAGATGACTGTCTGTCTGTCTGTCTGTACCCAGTATAATACCCTATAATTTTTATTTCCCCTTATAATCCCACCTAACGATAGCAAACGACTGGGTTCGGGTTATCCGTTCCGATAGCTTGCGCTTACTTTACAGCGATTACATCTCATTTGGGGTAAAAGTTTTAATTGTCTGCTATTTAGGCAAATCACTACCATCACAGCTCATCAATGTGAACCCTATGATTATGACGGTGAATATATTAATGCACGCCAATATGTATCAATTCAGGATTATGGTTTATGATGATGCCATTGAAGAATGAATCGTCCTGACATCGAAGCCCCATCGAAAGTGATTTAATGGAGCCGCCTGATTTTTTGTTGGCATTCAAACTTTGAAATTTAAGTTGCCTCCATCGAACCGTTTTAATTATATCGTAGTCTGCCGCCAAATTGTATGTCCATTCCGACAGACTAACGACCACCCCTCCAAAAAAAGGGTTGTCGAAACAAGTACTTTATCGCGCGGTAATATTCGATCCCCCATGAACAATGAAAACAAAACGTTTATTTTATAGCTTGTACTCAACGGTTGTTTTGCTTCATATGAGCGCCACTTAAGAGTCACTCGTCCTGTTGTCATGTCCTAAAATTAGTATGATCTGCTTTCGTAGACAAACTTACGGAGTATATATGCTTTGAATGTTGTTTAAAATACTTGAAATTCGCGCAACTTTTGCAACTACCACACCTCTGGAGTCTGGAATGAACGAATATTTCTCTCGGTGCTAAAAAAAGGGCTGACTGTTGTAAAAATGCCTCGACTTCACAACTTTGATTTATCCTTTGTGTCCATTCCAGCTGCATTGACGATGCACATACTTTCGGAACGGTTTTACGACTGTAATTTACGTCAATGGCATTTCGTCGCAGAAGAGCAGAGATATGACAGTATCATTTGCGGACATAAGACATAAGAACATCAGCTACTTTACCGCGTACCGGAGTGCCATCGTATCTTTTCATCTCGCAACCGGTGGAAAACCTGGTTCTCTGGGAAAGATTCTCGCAATAAGTTGACGGGGATAGCTTTCTTTTTCGCTTTGTTTGCCGGTAATTGGTTTGCTGTCTGACTTCGCCTGACGCCACCCTTCCCGTTACCGAACAAGTGCAAAGTGCCGTAAAAATGCATGTCGTTTGCAAACGTCGTAAATTTTCATCCGATGCGAATAGAGTGAACCCATAAAAAAAGTTGAAAATTGGCTTGAAACTGTTTTGCATTACAACTCTAGAAAGACAACAAATGAAATTGGTTGGCAAGCTGCGAATGGGCGTCTGGGGAAATCTTACTACTTACGGGTTAGATTCTTTCTTCTGAGGATATTTTTTTTTTAATGTTTGCCTTCGATTAGGACAAAAGGTCACAAATTCTAGTCAAAAAGTTCCATTTAGATTGTATGTACTGACAGGTTAAGAAAAGTTATCTTTTCTAACTTCAGATGGCAAGATCAAACATATATTGTTTTCGTTACATATAAGATAAATCTGACAACACGGCGAGTTTCAGTTTGAGTACTAGTTGCTCATTTTCAACGTCAAAAATTAAGTAGTTACCATCAATGATAATGAATAATTCTTACTCTAAAATTGAGTTTAACCAGACCCTGTCAGCTTGGACCGAAATCAATCTTCAGTTCAACGCCATCGCACGGCATAACATTCAACATATCATGTCAATTATATGGGTGTGCAGTGCTGCTATTTTGGCGCGCACGAATTTGACATTTCTCGCCTGAGGGCGCCATGCTTGCAGAAAAAGATGTTTCCAATGATTTGTTCGGGAAATGTGAGAGCTGGATATCTGTTTAATATTATGTCTTTGGTTCAATATAAGAACTCGTTTTTATTCGAGAGATCAGTCTAAAACTTGTAATAACCATTTGTAGCTGCCATTTTTTGTTAGTATTTTTATTTAGCTGTTGCAAGGGTAAGTCGCTGTGTCTGCCAAAACCGGAATGATAAATGGTGCTCTTGGTTGTGCAGGTGTGTAAAATTGAGTTATTTTTGACGCTCATATATGTCGGTCTCAGAAGACGTAAATTTACACGATTTTTTCTAGGTGTGTACAAAATTAAAAAATGTTACATTTTTATAGATGCACATAAAAGGAGCGTCGCGATTTACTTACATTCACAATACGGAGCAGCTTTTAAAGATAAGTCATATAATTAACTTCACAGTTGTTTTAGCTGAAACTAACATCGATACAGACGCAAAATTTATGTTTACATGTTAGTAGATGTTATATTGTGTCATCACCGAAGGAATTACGACATAGGGGAAAGTCTTCTAAAGCGACCCTGCTAGCCAAAATGCCCCCTTTCCTTTCTTAAGCATTGAAGACTTTTCTGAACCAAAGTTTTATCACTAACACTATCTTTTCGTAGGATCTTTCTGCTATGCAAGTTTGGTGGTTGTCGTTTGCAGGAAAGTATGAAAGAACTAAAAATTTCATTTGGCAGCTTTTCGATGTAAGGTTTTGCTTCGACTAAATAGATGTTTATCCGCCATTTCTTTAACATACTGATTATCTCAAAACAGTACCTTTATGAACATCTCAAGAAGCATAATGCATTATTGTTGTGAGATAAAATGTCTTTTGTTGTGTGTCATGCCACTGATTTGTTGTGGGACATATTTTACGGCTGCTGGGGCATTATGTCTGAGGCGAGCGAAAAAAACTAAGAATATGGCCGCTTTGGAAAATGTGTTTATATCAATCAATTCTCATCTTTTCTATTGGAGTCATTGAACATTTTGTTCCTCATCCGTATTGCAATGAAATACTTACATTCTCGAGGAAAATATATCAATACACTTAGAAATATCTCAATGTTTTCTTAAGGGGGGCATATTATAACACTTTACCCTACTTGAATTTACGTTAAGCGTAAATTTCATTTTTTTTTTCTAAGAGTGTAGGTTCTAAATACAAGGAATAATATTCTTCTTATAATATTTCCACTGATTTAAGTGAATATGAATATAAAAATAAAAGATATAGTTTAAATGTTTATTATTTTGGATAGCGCATGCGTTATTAAACATAACTATTTCTTTTATTTTCTGTATTTTTGTTGTGTGATATTGATCTAATTGTTGACAGATAATTTACACGGAATGAATCACGAACCATCAAATCGCCAACGTTCAGTAATGAGGCACATGATCACTTCTGAATTTCCGAATATGCAATCCATATACTTTTGAATTTTCAATTGAACAATCAGAAAACTACACTCCAAAAAATTTTGAATTTTACAGGTGACATAATATCTCATACGATGTAATTCATAAAGACCTAATTTGTCAAATGACGGAAAGTTTTATTTTTAATGACTTCATGTTAGATGAGCTTGAATTTTACTGGTTTTGACTGTAACTTGCGTTCGGCTAGCAGGTTCGACTGTATGAATTTAAATGCACCTTTTACCAGCCAAGCAGATGCATACTTCTGTGGCTCAGTCGATTAACAGACGTACATGAGATCGAATGATTCTCGGTTCAAGTTGCAGCGGTTGCTATCAGCATTCTTTTTTTTTTAATTCAATGAATTTCATGTCATGGAGTCTTAGCATGCCCGTGCGCAGGGGGGGGGGGTTTGGGGGTTTTATCCCCCCCCATGAAGAATTTTTTTAAAATTAAGTTTCATGAACAATGGAGTACTTATTAAATTAAAGTGCAAATAAACCCCCTCCCCCCCCACGCTTTAATGATTTCTGCGCACGAGCCTGTCAGAATTCGTTTTACATTGTCAATATAGTGGATGAGGCGCCTTTTCGCCTTTTGGACACCCCCCTCTCCCCTTGAAACCCCACCCATGGATGATTCCTGCGCACGGGCCTGAGTCTTAGACACAATATTAGGTGTTCTTCGATGTAAATTTGCGTGAACTGCGACGCTCCATTTATGTGCATCTAATAAGATGTGAAATCTCAGGGTTTTTTTTAAGTGTGTGTGTTATTCGTGGTTATCTCAACAATGCAATATATCAATATGAGTTATTGTGTGATTTCGGTATATACATAATCCAATATTTAATTTCATCAGCACAATAGAAAAAATTCATGCAAAATGATTCACTTTGTTATGACGTTTATTCTAATGGCACCCACACGAAGACAAAGCGTTGAATGTATTAGTAACGACGCTTGCTTTGAATAAAATTCGATTTTATAAAACCGATTAACATGTAAAAATATCAAATCAATAATTTGCTTGATTTTTTATGGTAGCCCTAAAAAGAACTGAGATAATTCACCTTTTATCATAATTGTGAATCATAGCATTCAAACCGGTTCTACAAACCATCTTGTAAAATGACAGCTAGTGCTGCCTTCCTACTGTTGTGACCACCCCAGACAGAATAAAGTAGAAGTGCGTAAAAAGATTCGCACTGCCCGTCGTGCTGCGGAAAAAACCCCAGAAAAAATGACGAAAAATATTCAACCTTTAGCTTTTATATCCACGCGGTTTGCTTGTTGCCCTGGTAACGTGTTCTGTCGACTATTGAAAATATGAATCTATTCAAACTATAGGAAAACATATTCACTTTTTCTGTGCAGTTTTCGAATGGATTGGTTGAAATATATAAGTCCATCAACAAATGAGGAAGTTATATGCGTTCAAAATTATAAAAGAGTTTACGCTGCTATTTTTGAAATTTTTAATTAACATCCGGCCCCGTATAGTGAAGAGTAAGACATTTTTAATGCCAAAAACTATATTTTACTAACTAAGCAAACTGAACTAAGTGAACGGAATTGAATATAAAATAAAGAGTAACACTCTCAGCCTTTTAACATGCCGTTTTTTCATATATTTTCAATTTTCATATGTTTGTGTACTTTACTTTACTTTACTCCGTAATAATCAAAAGAGAAAGTGAACCAAGGGTGGCATTCATTTGCAGTTAGGCCCTTCCGTTGTGGGACTGTCGAATTGTTTCGTTTCAAAACACGATCACTTTTTAATATTGAATGAATTCATAATTCTTCTAAAATTACCTGCTAAGCAATTAAAAATTTTCAAAAACACGAGGCAAGGTTGTCAAGTTTTCTCATAAGGAGTGTATCGAAAATAAGCTATCCACAAATTTTGGATTCAAATTATGATAAAAAGCGATATTTTATTCAAACTAAAAATTAAGCCTTAATTGTACGAGGTTAAACTTGAGCATAATGAAAACCGGATGAAATTTAAGTTATTCCTTCACGAATTTTCGAACTTTTGATCGAACGCTCTTCATCAAGTTTCGGACAAGTGTTGCATCGCATTTTTGGACGCTATAGCCCAATTTTTTTTTTAACTTCTGCGTGTTCCCAGCTGTCTCACTAGTCTTCTTGAATACCCTCTTCACGATTGCCCAGTAACGTTCGATGGGTCGATGATGGGAGCAATTTGGTGGATTGATATTTTTCTCAACGAAATTTATACCCTTTTCCGCAAGCCAATTGAAAGTGGTTTTGGCATAGTGGACCGATGCTAAATCCACCAAAACAGTGGAGGTGTACTATGCTTTTTATATAAAAGCAGAAATCTCTTCTAGAGACACTCAGATCGATAGATTTCTGCATTTATAGTTCCGGTAGTGTAAAAAATGGTTGACTTCAAACCACAGGAACATATTGCTTGCCATACCAGTACCTTTCGACCGAATTTCTCCACTTGAGTCGACCTGTCCGCATCGCTCACATCCTCCCCAACGACGACAGTAAAGTACCTGGACTTGGAAGGGTTTTCGAGTTCTTCTTTACATAAGTCTCATCGTCCATCAAAACGCATGCATCCGGACACTGCAAAAGACGCGAATACAATTTCCGGGCCCTTGTTGCCGCTCGCTTCTTCTGTTCTACACTTTGTTTCAAGATTTTCTGCTGCTTGTAGGTCGTTAGGTGATTTCGCCTCTTCACACGCTGGATCATTCCGACACTCGTTCCTGCTTTTTTGGCCAAATCACGTATTGACGTATTGTATTACGTATTGATTAGAGATACCACTTTCTGGTCCAGTTTCAGGTTGGAAGAACCGGGTTTTCTGCCTCTTCCTGGAAGCTCATCCAAAGAATAGTGTTCCCCAAACTTATTATTGATGGTTTTAACACTGGCATGATGAATTCCAAACCGCTTCGTCAATATTTGCATAGTAATGCCCTTCTCACTTAGCCATGTGTCCAGAACCTTAATTTTCACTTCCTTTTCAATACGCAACATTTTGAAAACGCAGAATTTCAACCGTTCAAACAAGTTAACAAACGAAAGCTGACAGCCAAACGCACAGCATGCTGTGCGTGAGCATAACATGCTAATACAAATACATGCGTACAACACAAATGTATGTGGATAGCTTATTTTCGATACACTCCTTAAGTATTGTATGAGAGCAAATGAACAGTAAATAATTTACTATTGATGGGTTAAACTCCACTGGAATTCATATAATATGAAGAAATTTGAATCATCGCTCGACGAAGACCGGTTCAACGGGAAATATGAAGAAAAATAGACATATTTTCTGTCTATGCCTTCGATTGATCAGTCTAACTGTAACACGAAATTTTGAGTTCCGTTTACGACTGTCTTTTTTAAACTCCTGCAGTCATTCAATCATCGGTACGGAAATATACCTTGACTTGCGAGCTCCCTTTTTAGTGGCCTTTTACGTCATAGAACGGGAAACCAGTGGATCAATTCTTGGTTGAAATAATACCGCCGGATGCCATACGGCTTACCTGTTTGGTGGACTTTTACCATCGGGACAGGTGGACCGTAGTGATATTCTTAGCCAGATAGCCACTACACGGCTATCTAGGCTGCTCAGAAAGAAAAGTTGATGTTGAAGATTAATTTCATTGGTGGCCGAACAGCCGGACAAATAAATTGCTAATCATATTGCTGATAGCATGGATAAAGAATTATGTTGATGTGCTAAGAAATACTTGAGGTATTCACGATTAAGTTCTACCCATTGTTCCACAGGACGAACTCTGAAAAGCTGCCTTAGTTTACATCAAAATGAGAATTCAGATTTAGCAGACGATTTCGCACAGAAATATTGCCCAATATTCCAAATATAGTTACATACAAGCTATCCGAATCGGTTGAAGTTGGTTGCTGGAATTTAATGGACTATTCTGAAGCCAAAAATTCCAAGCACCAAAATCTTCGACCACCGCTCACGAAGATATCAAACTAACGAAATCACACATTCCGGAGTTCCCCTCCAGTAAGTCGGCTTTCCATGGGGCCAAATCAGTGCTAGCGAAATGTATTCTTTCGCTTCTGGTATCCTCTGGCACAAATTTACTCCTAATTTATATTGTGAAGCCGCACGCTATTCCAGCCATCGAACAGATTTGTGGTAATTTCGAGATGGTGTTGATAGTGCCAGGACGGACGGCCCACCAAATATATTTTGTTTTGGAGGGCGAAACTGAAGGCGACCACCATCGAAAACGAACGGGCGGGGGAAGATGTTTATGGCAATGTTTTCGCTGTGAATCCACGGAACTCGATAAAAAGGCTACACAAGGAATGTTTTCAAACCGAACGGGCGGAAGGGGGGCCGGATGTTTACTGAAGCACTTTCCAGCTGTACTTAATTCAGTGTTAACCACTGTTTCATGTGAGTTTTCTTTTCTTTCTTTTCAGGTAAGTGGATGAGTTGGTCAGCTACTACTAACAGGTATTCCGAAATATAACAGTAATAAAACAACTGTAAAATGCTAAATGATATATCGTTGCTTCCAAAAGCTACATGCAAAAGTCGCCGGAATCAGAGAGTTCAAATCCACTTTCGTGTGTGCTTGGTTAAAATCGATTTTTACACCACGGCATTGGCCATACGCCTCGAACCAAAACGGACGAACACTGTAGCAGCCGCGGTTCTGAATCCAAATTTCGTCATCACAAAGGATGAAAAAAAACGAACCTAGCTAAGAACCACGAGGCATTGCGTGTCTCACGCGCAATTAAGCCAAACCACGCTTCATAAAAACCCGAGCTTTGTTTCTACGCTCATTATTCCGAAATCGTCGTCTCGGTGCCATTTTGTTTCAAAAGATTTTTCTCGCGAAAAAAATCATATCTTTTGTCGAGTTTTTCATCGATTTTTTATATAGAGAAACTCACAGTGTTCCAAGAATTTCAAACCAAAGGTAGCCAAAGTCAGATTACCCGAGACAGTACTTTTGCGACCAAATGTACACAGGAAAAATTGTTCACAAAAACCAGCTGATGTAAGCATACGAATCAGCAAACAAGGACAGTTGTGGACACTCCTTGATTGTTCATATATCCATAAAGGTTACCCGGGTCAACTTTTACCATATGGTCATCGTCGGACAGCACGCACATGGCCACCACAAGCAGAAGAAGTGAGTATAATTCCATACTAACGACACCGTGTTGCTCACGTATTCGATTTAATCTGTCCGATAGTAGTAGAACGAATTCCGAATAAAGTATGGAAAAATAAGACATACAAAACTCGTTGCTAAGAATTCAACATTATTAGTTTATTGAACCTACATACGAAAACTCATTAGATTTTGAGTGATGCTGGGGCCAACATGTGCCACAGTACTAGAAAGTTGAACAGTTTTGAGAGTTTACCAACTAAACTTACTCAGAATGTAAATCACTTTTGGGTAAAATCTAACAGTCAAGTAAAGAATGCGGCGAGATGGACCTACTATATGGTCTCAGCCAGTCTTAACGAAAGACAAGTACAAAAAAAAGTAAAGAATGATCTCGAAGAAAAATCAGATGATCACCAAAAATTCATTTTAATCCGAATTTTTTTAAAAGTCTCAGGAAACAACGCGCTGAAATAGTGACACTTTACATCGATAACAGTCGTTCCATTATGTTAATTTAACGTGCATATCGGAAAAAAAATCGCGGCAAAAAGGCGCCATCTGACAATCACCTGATTTAACCCCACCGGACTTCTTTTTGTGGGGTTATCTGGAAAGCGAGGTTTAAGCACAGAAAACAGATATACATACAGGCTCACATATGAAGTGCGTAAAAAATTTGCTCAATCTGCATGGCGAACACTTGCGCAGATGTCACCATGATCGACACGAGATGCCAGCACGATTTGGGTGCCGCTGTCTCATGAGCCACAATTTTGGGTGCAACATTCACTTCACGCTAGATTTTTGTTTTGCTGTTGGTTAAAATGACAAGTTTGTTTTTGTTTTATTCCAGTCGAATTCTCGTGTGATTTTTGCAACATGGAAAAAAGTTGCCTTTAACACTTAGGAAAACCGTGTGATAAGTGTTAAAATTGTTGTAGCTGGAATATTTCTTCAGTAGGCAGGAGGGGTTTGTTATCGTTCCGGAACGTAGTGGAACGTTTTGAAAGATCGCTGCGAATAGTCGAGTAGATGGCAGTAGTGTTTCCAACGTATTGCAAATGCGAAATTTACACAGGATTTTGAAAAATTTAGTTCGAGCCTGTTTATCTGATATATGTGGTTTACGCAAACCAGCCTCAACTATTGACGAGCTCCAAGCAAACATTCGTGCTGAAATCGACCCTATGGCAAATGCAGAAAAATTAATTGATGTTGTTTTCAAAAACTAGTCCAAAAAAATAACAAGGAATCAAACTGAATGAAAATACTTCACTTATAGAAATCGGTTGTTTCTTCTCAAAGTTATTAAATGTTTACATACCGACATAAAAGATGGAGCTACGTTTTTTGAAAAGTTGGTTTATTCGATCTCCTCCTCTAGGCCCAAGTAACATTTTTGTTACTCAAAAAGCGCAGTTTCTACTAGTTGCTAAGTCGGTTTGCAATAAGTTGTCGTTACGTTGTAATACCACAGACTAACAGACAGGACACTCAAATTAGATTCTTCAATCATTTTAACGATCATTTCGAATATTCCTTTATTTGAGACAGTACTCACATGTGTCATGATGGCGCCACGTTACCCTATAAAAAACATCCTGTCTGTCATCTAGACTGTGTTTTTTTTCATTTTCGAACAGAGTTGCCATTCATACAGAATTACCTGTAATGTATTGATTTGTATACGTCCATGCGAATTTCATGCAGGATACAGATTTAATACATATTGCCTAAACTATATACATAATTGTGCCTACTTCTCATCCTCCAACGCAATACAAAATCGAACCCGTTTTGTTACAATATTTACTTGCTTCTGGTCTGCCGCCACTTAATTTCGGGTGAAAACTACTAACACAATAAAAAATAGTCTAGATGAACAACTTTGAGTCGAATAAATGGTTACCTTCCAACATCGCGAAAAAGTTAAATATATTATCAATGTAATCCAATAATTTATTGTGACGATTCATTTTCAAATATTTTGATAAAATCAGGCATCCCTGCGAGCAGCTGATCGGTGTTGACAAACGAGGGGAAACCAACTAGTAAAAAAAGTTTTACATAACACAAGGGGTGTACAAATAGTAAATAGTTCGCGCAGTACAATATAGGTGGAACTAGTGCATCACGAAAAATAATTTTATAAGAATTTACTCATACTGTCATGTCTGTTAGTCTGTGGTGAAACAACTTTTTTCCATAACTTGAAAATAACTTGTTTTCAAGTAAACTAGTTGAATCTTTGTCATCATCGACATTATAAATATTGAATGAATCTAGAATACTTTTCTATCAGCAATTAAAGAGCAGTAAAGTACTTGATACAAGGTAAAAATTTATTGTGCATTTCATTATTATCGCTAGAAAGTAGCTTTTAAAATAGTAATATCCTGGTTTTATAAAAGTTTTATACACTTCTTGCGACTCCATCGCCATATTCAAGCCAACATAAGTTTTTTTTAGGCTGCATTTTCGTTATCATTACATTGGGAAAACCTACCGATAACTATCTCTGAAAATGAATCATAAAAGTCACTCATATATCCTCGTTTTTGTATTTAGAAGTTTACTTGATGTCAATAAATGTTACGGTATAGAACATGAATATGGTGAACATGAGATTTTCCCTAATGCAAATTACATTTAACCACAAACGATTTTCCAGACATGACAGTCACGATCTTTTTTTGGCGCACATCTACGGTCCTCCGTGAAACTGGCACCAATGGTGATACATTGGTTGCATTGCTGAGTTCCCATCATACATTCATAATGCAAATGTCAAACCGTGAGAACCCTTTCGATTTGGTAGTTCATTTGTATATATTGAGATTTTATGGCACACTTTGGTTGAAATGATAACAATGCAATTAATCTCGCGCTCCACCAAGCGGTGAGTGCGGTCATTTCAGAAGGTACCGGGAACGAACCACATTTTTTAAAAATATTTATAACCACGTACATGTCTTTATTATTTATCTTTGATTTAACCTAAGAAGTAATAAATCAAATAGCCCACAAAACATATTTCATAATTGAACCATCAAATTTGCTCTGAGAGTAACTGTCATCCAATGAACACATACGAAACTTGATTTGTGAAAGAATTGAACTGACAATAATGTTTTAAAGAGAATGTTTCAAAGCAATATCATATTCTAGTATAAGTTGTTTCATTTCTAGTTCAGTTGTTAGTTCGGGGGAAAAGGTTTTATTGGAGCGTTAACTTTACGTCTGCTTAACGGTTCAAATTGAACTATCAATTTGAACTTCTCTGCACTGACAAATCGAACGTAAAGAATAGTGAAATCGGTTATGTGCCCAAAGCACAAAAACGACTTTACGCCAAACCCCTAAATAAATATTTTTTTTATTGTCAAATAAGGCACTTATTATAGTTGTCATAAAACTGGTAGTAAGTGCAGAATCAAAACTCTTATTAATCATAATCAGAACCATACGGTATTCGAGTTGTTACTCAGGAATACTCGCATTGAAACGTGTGAAATAATATTACCGTTTGTACACGGAACTTTCCTCAGAAATGTTTGAAAAGGTCTTTACTATGTGAAATTTCTGAGATATGTGGTAGAACCTGATTCAACGAGATTCACGAAAATTCTTGCAGTCATTTTGTTCCATTTTTGCCTTTCTCTATAGAAAGGTATTAGAATTGCTGGAAAAACCGACTTTCGAACGGAGCCTCGGAGACCCATAGTGTTATATACCATTCGACTCAGTTCGACGAGATCGGAAAATGTCTGTGTGTATGTGTGTGTGTGTGTGTGTGTGTGTGTGTGTGTGTGTGTGTATGTGTGTGTGTGCACTTTTAGAAGATATTTGAACGCGCTCAATTTTCTCAGAGATGGCTGAACCGATTTTAACAAACTTGGGCTCGTTTGAAAGCTACTGTCGGGCCATTGATCAAGTTCAAAGATCAAATGGCTGTGACTTTTGGTTCCGGAGATATGATTGTATAAGTGACGTAACCGACAAAAAGCGTTGTATTTGAACGCGCTCAATTTTCTCAGAGATGGCTGAACCGATTTTAACAAACTTGGGCTCGTTTGAAAGCTACTGTCGGGCCATTGATCAAGTTCAAAGATCAAATGGCTGTGACTTTTGGTTCCGGAGATATGATTGTATAAGTGACGTAACCGACAAAAAGCGTTGTATTTGAACGCGCTCAATTTTCTCAGAGATGGCTGATCCGATTTTAACAAACTTGGGCTCGTTTGAAAGCTACTGTCGGGCCGTTGATCAAGTTCGAAGATCAAATGGTTGTGACTTTTGGTTCCAGATATATGATGGTATAAGTGACGTAACCGACAAAACACGTTGATTTTTACCGCTCTTTTATATATAAGGGTGCCAAAATTTTGGGATCAACTCTATTTTCGTAAAGTTCTAGTGCTCAAAAGTTTAAGCACCTCGAAAAAAGCCTTCATGCAAAATTTGACCTAAATCGGACATGCTTAAGGGGTGCTGCCCGGTGGTAAAGGTTTTGCAATTTTCGATCTTGAAAAAGCACCATAGGGGGGAGTACATGAAATTTCCAAAATCGAAAATTTTTTTTGATGCCAAAACTCTTAAAACTGCATAAAACATCGAAATTTAGTGCCATCTCAAAAAAAAATTTTTTTGAAAAAATCAACTTTCTGGGACTTAATTTTCATATTTTTTCTAAGTCCCAAAAAGTCGATTTTTTCAAAAAAAATTTTTTTCGAGATGACACTAAATCTCGACGTTTCATGCAATTCTAAGCCTTTTGGCATCAAAAATGGTGATTTTTCAAGATATATGAAAACATCACTAAGTGGACTAAGAAGGCTTTTTTTAGATTAGCATCACTGTTCTCATACAAATAGGGAACGCAAATGTCAAGCACTAGTTTGGAAAAATGATGCTGACTGTGTGACATAAACACTGAAGCATGCTTTTGTGAACTACTCGAATCAATCTGAATCAATTGGCGTCTAAAATTATTTAATAAATGTATGAAACATATTTTCATGAGACTGTTATGAAAGAAGAGAAAGGCATTATCACACCACTAGGTGGATTAAGATGGGTTTTTTTTCATATGCTTGACAAACCCAGAATCTACACACCTTGAAAAAAAATCGTGTAAATTTACATCTTCTGAGATTGACATATACAAGCCTTCAAGAACACATATTTAATGCATTCTGACATATCTCTAAGGGCAGAAACATGTAAATTTACACGTCTGCTCGAAAGGAGGGTGATGTTTGACACATATTTAAATCCTTCTTACGAAAACCAGTCATTTCACAGATTACGTTCTTATGAATTGTTTCATAGGTAGATTTGCGTCACCAGTAACTTTTATAATTTGTTGTTGTGTACATCCAAATAGGGATGTCGTAATATCGATCGAGTAATATTTAATCGATTAGCTTAATCCATTCATTAAAATAATCGACCAAATAAATAGAGCAAGCATAAATATGAGAAAATGTGGTTGAAATGTTGAATTCAGAACCTGGATTCTATTCTACCTAAATTCTGAGCTTCATTTCAGGTTTAGTTTTGTTTAAAAACTAAATTTCAGAATTTAGATCCGGTTTACAGCTTCAGAAATTTAAACTATGACATAGGAACTGAATGCTAATTCCGGATTCTGGTACTGATTTCTTGACTAGATTTGGGAACTGTATATCCTTAATTTACATTCGGAATTCTGATTTCACTTCATAATTCTAGAATTCTGATTTCACTTCCTAATTCTGGTACATCCATTTTCAGAACTTGAATTCTGGAACCAAAATATTGCGTGACACTTTATGTTTACTTCATTCGCAGATTAATGCTAACTCTTCTCTCACATTAAGAACAATTAAGAACCAATGATGGTGAACATGGCAACACTTTTATTCCACACTGCGGTAACATGAATTTCAAAGTCGTGTGTTTACTTATGCCAATTTCAACCAATCGTGAGCTGGTCCAAAACTGACTCTAAAAGTGTATACAAAGCTGTCTGGTCCTGTCCTAGAGTTCAACCTTAGGCTGCAAACAGAGTGAGCGCGAGAAGCTGAGTCGAGCTTGATGCTGATCATAGCGAAAAATATATTTATAGCAAATCCAAGAATGCCTCTCACTTTTGGTCTGCTAACGTCAGTCAGTCGGCTCGGCTCAGCTTCTCGCGCTTACTCTACCTGCAGCCTAAGGCTAAACGTTATCTACTAACTGAGATCTCGATTAATTGATTGCTATTATTTCTCCTTTCGATTATTACGAAGTCATTATAGGAATTTCTTCGGAATCTCCAATATTAATAAAAAGCTTGTGATTTCGGGTTGAAAGTAATGCAAAAACTTAAGCGTCAAATGAAGAATCAAGTTAGTAATTTGCGAATAAAAAAGTAAACCAATAGAAACTCTCACTTGCAGTTAGGCAGACCCTGTCAGCTTGGAGCGAAATCAATCTTCAGTTCAGCAACGCAATCGCGCGGCATCACATTCAACATATCATGTCAATTGTATGGGTGCGCAGCCCTGCTGTTTTGGTCGGCACGAATTTGACATTTCTCTCCCCTACTCAGAGATGCCAGGTCTGCAGATTTGTCTGTAAATCTGCAGATTTGGGGTATAGTGCTGCAGACATTTTTTGTTGTGCAGACTTTTGCAGACTTTTGAAATTATCGCAGACTTTTACAGACTTTTGAAATTTTCGCTGACTTTCATCTATATTTACAGAAAAATTTGAAAGTTCCGCGACCTTTTTTTTTTTTTTTGCTCGCCAAGTAAGTTTTGCATGTCATACTTATAGAGAAATTGCTGCCAGCAAGCCATACTTGCTGACTGCAGATTTTTTTTTCAGATTTACAGACCCTGTCTGCAGACATTTGAAATTTTTACCTGGCATCTCTGCCCCTACTTTTATGTATGAGATTCGATGCGGACTCCCCTGAGGGCGCCATGCTCGCAAAAAAGGATGTTGCCAATGATTTGTTCGCGAAACATGAGAGTTGGATATCTTGTTAATATAACATATATATTAAAACACGCTATACACACTTAAATTTTATTGCTGAATCCCGGTTAAAAAAATGCCGAGATTTGTACAGCCGAGTGCTCGGTAATCGTCTCGGCAAAATTTATAATTACTGAGAATCTCGGCAATCCCCAATTTATTAATTGTCAATTATTGCCGAAATTGTCAGCAGAAATTTTACCGTTTGTTCGGCAAAAGCGATCAGGATTGAATCATGAATTGCCAAGTCAGCAGTAACCAAACATGGAATGGATTTTTCTTTATGAAAAAAAAATCACAAAATCAAACACACCTAAATTTTTTAGCTGAGTCTCGGCAAAAAAATGCCGAGATTCGCACAGCCGAGTAATCAGCAATCATCTCGGCAAAAATAAAATTACTGAGCGTCTCGGCACCCTCAAATTTGACAAACGTCAAATATTGCCGAAATCGTCAGCATAAGATTTACTGTTTGCTCAGTGAAACGTTCACTGAATATTCGGCAATCCAATAAAACGAAAAAATGAAAAAATAAATTACCGAATCATCAGTAATTAAAAATCTAGTCAATTAATTTTGTTTGTAATTTCTCAACATTATAAACACGCCATTCAGGATCAAAAATTCATTTTATTAACACTTGAAGGAGGCTTACAAATTTGTTGCCAGTTGTGCTTATAGTCTCTAGCTGAAAACATGTAGCATAAAAAATCGGCGTTTCCAGATGCGATCACCTTGAGTCGAGCTAGAAATATGAAAATAAAAATATATATATTGATTTTTGGCTTACAAAAATGTTCAATATTTAATGATGCACGGTATTGTTCAAAAAATAAACTTAATTTGATCTATTGCATTATTCCATGCATTGGGTTATTTTTTCGCATATCCTCCAAAGTTTTGTCTCGAGGACGCTTTGAGCCCCGTGTTGGGTGTTTTTTCCTTATAATCACGAGTGCTCTGATAAAGTCGCTTTTCATAAAGCGAAACATGTCACTATATTTATTCAATATTTTTACTTGTAAGTGCTTCCACGCTTCTTCGAAGATTATCCATTTTTTCACTCGAGAATTTCATCAGAAAATAATCGCACAATGCGAAGCGAAACTGTAACGCGGCAAAAAATGACAGCTGTCGTGCTGAATCTCGGCAACAGCTAGCGCATATTCCGAAATCTCGGCAAACGTCTCTGCTGATGTCGGCATATCAGTTGTTTACTGATAAATTCAGCAAGCAATTATGCCAAATTTCGGCAAAGTGAAGCATTTTACCGAAATATCAGTGAATGCATTTAACGAAGTACAGAAACATGCGTATTGATTACTGAGCAATCAGCAAATTTACGTGTTGCTTATCAGTTTCGGCATTTTATTATGCCGAGCTCAAGAAATGGTTTTAAGTGTGAAGGCTGGAGAAAGAGGGCGTTTTGTTATGTTCATTTGAATCTAGCATACAAAAAAGAATCACGCCTAAAGTCAATTATTTTCCAATGCTTCTAAACGCCTCTACCTGAAAATAAGCAGATAATTATAATTATATTAGCGAAGCAGGTAGTTTTCTTATTTTACATATCTTGTCACGAAATATTTAAAAAAAACAGTTTTCCTTCTTCCAGTTTTTATATTTTCCTGCTCCACGAGCAATGGCGATGGGGTGCCTTGCAAAATCGAAAAGAAACTTTAAATGTCAAGTGTCTCATCGAGTTTCCGTAAAAGTTAACTCACAGCTCGAAATCTCGGCAAACGGATTTGCTGATTCTGGTATATTTGTTGTTTACTGACAAGTTCAGCATAATATTGTGTCAAATTTTGGCAAAAGTATGCGTTTTACTGAGAAATCAACATATTACTTAAACGAATCTCGGAATAGAGCATGTGGATTACTGAAAGCTTCTTCTTTCTTTGTTTGATTGGAAAGGTTACAATGACCATATACATCCAGCGGTTTCGTTTATAGTCATATGGACTTTACTATTTTTGACTACCAATGGTATCTCACGGCGTCGCACCGCCGAGCCACTTCAGCACGAAAAAACTTTCTTTCCTTCTCGCGAATTACTCGAATTTCTAATCAACGTTGCGAGTTCCACCGGAAGTGTGTAGTGTTGCCGATCTACTTCGGCATTTCAAAATGCCGAGCTCGAGAGTCGGGTTTAAGTGTGTAGTTATGGTGACCTCACGTCACAATAACACACTATAGGAATCAATAAATCCAAATAACTTTCCGTCTATCACATTTTTAAATAGGTCGCAGTTTTAGACAAATTTAACCAGGTGATAAAAAAGCTAATATCGAAATGACAAATTTTAACAAAAAGTTCAAATCAATCGCGAACTGCCTTAATTGAGGTTTCATTTCACATGATTCTTTTTTTATCGGTGTAAAAGAAATGAAACTATTAATTTACTGTGTAATCCTGTCGAAAAATCAAAAGCGCCATAATGTATGCAACTGATCAAACTTTGTTACTTCTGTATCAAGAAGTGTCTTATAGGAAAATAAATGATCAATTTTCTAATACTTTGTTTCAAATTGTTGCATATGTACATAAGTAAATCGATTCAGAATAGGGTGCTCATGTGAGACAAGTCTGGAGCATCTTTTATGTTGCACTCTAGTTTTAACGTTAACGTTTAACGACGTCATATGTTCGATCGCAGATTAACCGTCCCAAATAAGAGCAAAAACTGAATCCGTTGTGAATAATTGGTTGGATGTAATATGGTTTACCCTAAAAACGACCTTTCACTGATATACATTTGAATATTCTACATGCTTAGGTCCTTAGCCAGATCCGATTTTTAGTGAATTCATTACGAAATTAAACTTGAATCGATTGAACTGTTGTTGAAATAGCTAAATATGGCATTTCTGCGCCCGCAACGTTCGTTATTTATCACTGTTTGAAATGAAAATTTCATACCAGAGATCGTATTCACCCCGATTCTGTATTTCGTTCAAATCCGATTGTTTCGATCGAATACGAAATTGTGCATTCTCGATCGAGTTACAGAATAGGGGTGATTCACATATTCAATTCACTTCAA
Source organism: Malaya genurostris (assembly GCF_030247185.1). Classification (NCBI taxonomy): domain Eukaryota; kingdom Metazoa; phylum Arthropoda; class Insecta; order Diptera; family Culicidae; genus Malaya; species Malaya genurostris. The sequence continues at coordinate 233,614,631 of NC_080572.1, read as the reverse complement.
TTCACGACGAATACACATTTCATCGGAGCCTGTTTGACAAAATAATCATCCTCTTACCCGATTCGATGGGTAACAGCCGTCTCACAGATAAACCAATATTAGGGAAAAGTAAAACAAACTTGCAATTCCATTAACACCTCAGCCACTTTATTGAAGAGCCAAGTTCATTCGAGCGCAAGCACCACAGATCATACAAACTAGAACTCCAATGTCAGTTCAAAACTCAGCTAGTTAATCCTTCGGATGCCGATCAGGTTTAATGAGGCCAGTCGAGACTTGAAACTAGAAATTCCAAGAGAAATGCTGTTTGTTGATCCAGGACTCATGCTTGATGCCTAGGTTCCTGCTAACAACGTGAATGACGAATTATGGATTTTCCATTCTTAAACTTCAATGGGAGGAATCAGTCGTACGTTCTGAAATTGAATAGATATTTGCTTAGAAAGAGTTCAATAGAAACATTAATACCTGGCACTTACCCAGAAATTTACTTAGATCTCGCACGCATCTTCCTACGTTTACGCTTCAACCTTCGCATACGCTTCTTACGCCACTGTAATGTAGATATGCAAAAATAAAAACCACATGTAGTTTCGAAAAATTAGATTATCGAACAAATCGACTAACAAGAATTCACTAACGAATCACTATCATCATACAATTCATTGCATGCTATTATATTAGAATATTAAAAGAAACCAACCTTAGCTCTCATTGTGGATGCGGCAGCAAAACTACGTCTACACCGCTTGACACACTTGGAACGAAAGAGGAAGCACAAAACCTTCAAGCTGGTATGGTTGGCTAGCCTGAGAGTTGTTTGCGTTTCTGTTTTGTGCTGTCAATTTTTGTACGAAACGCAAACCTTCGCTTTCAGCCAGGGTTGCAGGTTCGGGTGATTTCTTTATCATCTATTACTGCAGCATATTCAGGTACAGTAAAGATACTAAACCTTTTGATGGGAGAGTTTATTCCAAAGTTGTTTCTATCTCATTGGACACATCCAGCATTTCAAATAATATGCAGGTTAGATCCGTTCAATGTTTTAATCATTATTTGATTGAAATGATCAAGCTCTAGGTTCAAGCAATTATATTCTGATTTGTTCCATAGGTTTATCCCATAGTTTGAAACAACCACAATGTGGTATGAAACATTTATTTTTGGCAATATATATTTTGTCAACAAATTGTTTTGCTTATTTATAAACAATCAGGATTTTTCTACGCGTAGGATTTTTCAAGTTGTCAACTGCGGAGCATATATCGCATCGGGAAACTATGAATATTCCATCTGGCAACTCTGTTTATATTTCGACGCATGCCCAGTGGTCATCGAACACTGACTTCTAACAACGGCATTTTTGGCGCGCAATTTTACTTCCGTTTCAAAGACAACGTGCTTCAGGATACAACTCACGTGTTCTGCTTCTGTCCAGTAAACAACAAATTTAAAATTAGAAAATGTTACGGATTGTTTTTATTCATTTGTTCGAGCAGCATTTACAGTAACGCTTATTATATTAATGTTGGTAAAAAAAACTCATCAATCCAACCCAGGGTAGCTACACAATTGAATTTTATTGAATATTTAAGGGTTTTGTTGGTTTCTGCAAAAAGCACGTATTTTGTTTCTATTTCTTCGCGTTTCGCCTTCGGCTCATCAGTGCCTAAAGCAGTTCAAATTGAACTGCCATCTCGGCAAAAAAGTGCCAAGATTAGCCGATTTGCAAGATTTAATTACTGAGAATCTCGGCAATTCTGAATTTGTTATCTGTCATTTATGGCCGAGCTTGTCAGTAGTTATTTCGCTGTTAGCTCGGCAAAAGCGATCGGGATTGAATCATTAATTACCGAGTCATCAATAATCGAACGTATAAACGATTTTGCTTTATTGTAGTATAAAATAATTATCACAAAATCTAAGGTTTGGGGAAAAGAGTGTTTTTTTGGTGCTCATGTTAATTCAGAATTCAAAATAAGCAAACCCCAAACGAAAACTCGGCTCGTTTCTAGTGCCCTCAACGTGTCTATCGGTGAATTAGCATATATTTATATGCATATATGAAAACCACGCCGTTCTTGAATTCATTTAACTTGGTGACGTAATGCTTTGCAAAATCGACAGATGACATTAGATGAAAAGTGTTTCGCTGAATTTCAGCAAATGCTAGCACACTGTTCGATATCTCGGCAAACTGATTTGCTGATTTCGGAGTGTTTGATATCAGAATATTACTCTAACGAATTTCGGAAAAGAACAATAAAAGCAAAGCCTTGGTATTACATTCCTGTAGTGGAATTTGACCTTCTGTTTCATCAACAGACTTCGCAGCCGATTCAGAGTGTACAGAACCATTGCATGGGTGTTGCTACGGTTCTGTTCTACTGACACTTGTTCTTTCGGAGAAGAACAAATGTATTACTGCATTTCCAATTATCAAACTACAATGATTACATATCGAATGACATTTGTTTTTCCTCGTTTTCAGACCTTCTGCGTGGTGTCAAAGCGGTTTCGCAAAAACTACATTCACCGGTTCACCGGAACGAAAAGTCTGTTTTGCTTCACTCCGTGGAGCCCCACCCGACGTGCCTGCGTTTACCTGGCGACGAATCAGTTCTTCGACTACTTCGTCATGGCCACCATTCTGTTCAACTGCATCTTTCTGGCGATGTCCGAGACGATCGAGGAAGCAGAGTGAGTATTTTTTGTTATATCTCTGAATGTGTGTCTAGTATTGAGCTTCCAGATTTTCCTAACCTCAAATATACAATTAGTGAGTGTCGTCAATAATGTATGTCTTGTTCTTTATAATGAATAATGTTTTTAATTAAATAATGTAAACTTTTTTTTCTCGCGATTTTAAGATTACACCCTCTCATTCCACTACTGTAGCAGAATATGGCTTATTTTAAATGTTTACGTCGAAATATTATTAACGAATCATACATACTTTCTTTTTTTAGTTTTATTTAGTAGATGCTTTTAAATGCGGCCTTGGGCCATTTTTCAATTGACATTTTTTTTAAAACTGCAAATGGAAGGTATTTAAAAATTTCGCACTATGGTTTTTAGTATACATCCTTATCGTTACTATGATTTTTTGTAAACATATACTTTGGTAATTTCTACATAAAAATTAAACTTAAAAATTTCTTGACATTGGGTCCAAGACACTCTCACACTGGCGGGTGCCTTGGATCACAACTATCATCAACTACTATAATTGAATTTATAGTTGTTTCAATTGATAAAATTTTGAATAATACCATTCAAAAATTAAATATAGACTACACTGTTAGAAAATATGAAATTTACGCTTGACGTAAATTCAAGCATGCCGTAATTTCTTCGATGATGACACAATATTACATCTTCTAACATGTAAAAATAAATTTTGTGTCTGCATCGATGTAAGCTTCAGCTCAATTAACTGTGAAGTTAATGATATGACTTATCTTTACATGCTTTCAATTGTGAATGTAAGTGAATCACGACGCTCCTTTTATGTGCATCTATAAAGATGTAAATTTTTCTAAGCATGTAGGGTTTAATGGGTCATTTCTGAATTGGCTTCACTCATATCGTGAAATGATAGTGAAAATAGGAGACTGTACAACCTTACTATTCGCTGTTACCTCTGGAGTTCCTCAAGAAAGGCACCTTAGATCGTTTATATTTTTACGTTATCTCAACGACCTAAATTTTTCGATCAACTATCATTCACCGATGAATTCCTAAAAGAATTCCTACAAGAGCTGTTGAATTTTTACTAATTGGTGTAATATCAAGAAAATGGGTTTGAACACCTCCAAATACTCCGTTATCTCTTTTAGTCGGAAACAGTCTGCAGTCAGTTTCGACTAGAATTCTTCACAAATTGTCCTGGACATCATCTATGAAGGACCTTGGTGTCCTCTTGGACTCTAAGTTGAATTTCAAGGTTTCTAGAGAATTCGACGATATCCAACGCTTTGAAGTAATCCAATGGAAATTTGTTCGATTCGCTCTGCGTCGACTTCTTTGGAGATGATACCCTTGGAAGTTACCATGACCAAGGATGGCAAAAAACTCGCTCATGAGGCTCGTTTTTTTCTATTCATCAGCTCACCTCATGATTTACGATGCAATCTGTAAAATGATGGTAAAGATGAAACTCATCGCTGATCTAAACAAACACACTCACATATACAGAGCACCGCTAACATCAAATTATGATGATATGGATGGTTCTTAGTTCTGATTTCATAGCATCTAACTCTCATTCCTAGTTTTAAAGAGTGAGTACTGAGTTTGGCATCACTGCCAACATAACCCAGATTTTCGGTTTTGTTTTTGCTGGTACTCAAAACGACCACGAGCATTAATGTACGAAAACAAAAGTCGAACCGTAGCGTTATTTATACCATAAACTTTCATGTCTTGAGATTGAATTTCATATCTCGAGCTAAACACAACTGGCTACTGAACCGAATGCGTTTTACAGCATACGAGAACATGTCTTGAGAATCTGATTCAATGCGTTGATGTACACACACATCAAATCGCAACTCACAAATCGTCTCTCAGTGGGTTCTAATATTTGATGTGCACTCAGAGCTCATCTGCTGATTGCTTGACAATACGATGTTGAGACGATGTTTCCTCTACACAAATTGTTACTCAGTTACTCAACTCGCTCAGTGATGCTTCTGAAACTGATTTGCAGGTGAGTTGAACTCAGTGATGATGAAGTACGGAGTTGATTATTGTCAGCCCTGACCATGACATATGCTAAGTGATTGATCTCGATTTATTATCTGTCCGTCGCGATGCTATGAAGGCTATTGAAGGGATAAACAGATTCGAAAAATCGTTTTTTTTACATTTTCTTGTAGTTTTACATGTACTCAAATCGGGTCGGGTGTATGATGGTTTTGTGAGTGCCTAACTTTTTGAGAAAAAAAAAGTTTAAACGTGTTTTTCTGAAAACCAATTTTCTGAAGTCCGTGAACACGATATTGCAAAATGTACTGAACAAATTCTTTTCTAACTTGGAACATACTTTCTTGGTTTAGAATACCTTCCCCCCTGCGTTTATGAATTGATTACAATTTCATGTAGTGGTAGTTTTTCACCTCAAAATTAGAGAAAATTTTAGCGTAAGATCGCGTTTTTTGCTTAAATATGCCACGAACTGTTAAAAAATCAAAATAATAACTTAAGAACGACGGAGGGGGGTGAAATAACTCGTACTTTAAGCACTTTTGTATACTCACTTTTGCATACGCTTGAACCTATTTTCATAACATTTTTTCCACTCTTCTTGGGGTAAGGAGTGTATCGAAAATAAGCTACCACAAATTTTGCTTTCAAATTATGATAAAAAACGATATTTTATTCGAACTAAAAATTGATCCTTTATTGTACGAGGTTAAACTTGAGCATAAAGAAAACCGGATGAAATTTAAGTTATTCCTTCACGAGTTTTCGAACTTTTGATCGAACGCTCTTTATCAAGTTCCGGACAAGTGTTGCATCGCATTTTTTGGACGCTTGAGCCCAAATTTGTTTGAACTCCTGCATGTTCCCTGCTGCCTAACCAGTCTTCTTGAAGACCCTCTTCACGATTGTCCAGTAACGTTCGATGGGTCGAAGCTGAGGCCAATTTGGTGGATTGATATTTCTCTCAACGAAATGTATACCCTTTTCCGCAAGCCAATTGAGAGTGGTTTTGGCATAGTGAGCCGACGCCAAATCCAGCCAAAACAGTGGAGGTGTACTATGCTTCTTATATAAAGGCAGCAATCTCTTCTGGAAACACTCAGATCGATGGATTTCTGCATTTATAGTTCCGGTAGTGTAAAAAATGGTTGACTTCAAACCACTGGAACATATTGCTTGCCATACCAGTACCTTTCGACCGAGTTTCTCCACTTGAATCGCTCACATCCTCCCCAACAAAGACAGTTAAGCATTGTGGACCTGAAAGGATTTTTGAGCCCTCCGTTACATAAGTCCCATCGTCAATCAAAACGCATGCATCCGGACCCTGCAAAAGACACTAAAAAAGTTTCCGACCCTTGTTGCTGCTTGCTTCTTCTCTTTTACACTTTGTTCCGAGATTTCCTGCTTCTTGTAGGTCTTTAGATGATTTCGCCTCTTGATACGCTGAACCATTCCGACACTCGTTCCTGCTGTTTTGGCAAAATCACGTATTGACATTGATTTGTTCTTCATGATTAGAGATACAACTTCCTGGTCCAGTTTCGGGTTGGAAGAACCGTACAACACAATGTATGTGGATAGCTTATTTTCGATACACTCCTTACCCCAAAACATGTTTTTTGAACGCTTCAACAACTTCTTCAGGAGTATTGAATCGCTCTCCATGTAGTTTATTCTTCACAGAAGGGAACAAATAGAAATCGTTAGGTGCCAAGCCAGGACTATACGGTGGGTGGCCCATCAATTCGACGTTTTTGTTGCTCAAATATTCGGTTGTTTTTGAGCAACAAAAACGAGAGTTGTGTGAAAGTTTTCCTTATTTCAAGAAAAAATTCTGACAAAAAATGGTAGTGTACCAATCAGAATTGACGGTCTTACGATCATCTAAAGCAGGGGTTCCCAAACTATTTTGGGTCATGGACCCCTTTACTAAAATTAACGTAAGGCCTCAGACCCCCATCAACAAATTCCTTTGAAAATTCAATTTCTTGCTTTTTTAATATTGATGTAAAATACTTACCAATTTCTGCGAATGGTAAAATAAACACAACTTTTTGACGTAAATATTTCAAATAACAACTTATATCAAACAATAGGTTTCTGGACCTCGTCTACCCCCATAGTCAGTTTTTGTTTACGTCGACCCCCACAAAAAGTATATCGACCTCAAGGGGTCGAAATCGACCACTTTGGGAACCCCTGATTTAAAGCAACGGTAGCGATATATCCGTTTTTAAGGAAAAAACAAGCCACCATGTTCTTTGAAGTGCTGCGAGCGCGAACAACTTTTGCAGGATTTGGTTCTTCTTGTAACACCCATACAGTCGACTGCTGTTTAGTTTCGGGCTCATATAAGTATTCTCATATTCATTTTAAAATTCCCGCGCTTGTCCAATCGGTAAACTTTTATTCTCTCAACGTTGGCAACACTTTTATACACATTCTGTCAAATTTTGACGCATATCGTACGATTAGTTTTTGTTTGGCGTCTATACAAAGAAGTTGAAAAATTTTTGTGTGGCGATTTTTATAATGGATGAAAATTTAGAACAACGTGCGTGCTGCAAATGGATTTAAGTGTTCCGAAACGTTGAAAATGTTAGAAAAGGCCTTTAGTGAATCGTGTCTAGAAAAACACAGGCATACGAGTGGTATAAACGCTTCAAAGGTGGTCGTATAAGCTTGGATCATGATGAGATCCCTGGCCGCCCAACAACATCTGTTACTGAAGAAACCATTGAATCGGCGAAGCAAATCGTGTTGCAAAATCGTTCTGTACCGATTAGAGAGATTGCTGTGTTGTTTGGAATCTCTTATGGATCAGCCGAACACATTTTAACTGATGTTTTGGGTTTGAAACGAGTCGCTTCTCGGCTGGTGCCAAAAAAGCTGAATTTCATTCAAAAACAGCGTCGTGTTGATGTGGCCAAAGAGATGATTTCCAACGCAGATAGTGACCCCACATTTATCGAATGCATCATAACTGAGGTGTGGATCTATGAATATGACGTCGAAACCGCACAACAATCTTCCGAATGGCGCTTCGAAGGCGAGCCGTTGTTCTAAATTTTCATCCATTATAAAAATCGCCACACGAAAATCTTTCAACTTTTTTGTATAGACACCAAACAAAAACTAATCGTACGATATGCGTCAAAATTTGACAGAATATGTATAAAAGTATTGCCAACGTTGAGAGAATAAAAGTTTACCAATTGGACAAGCGCAGGAATTTTAAAATGAATATTCCGGTCCTTTTTTTATCATAAGGTACATCAAATTTGAAGCACCACGATTGAATTTTTTCAACATTACTTTGCACCACAAATCTTTTTTTGAGCGATTGTCAAATTATGTGGGATCCAACGTAAACAATTTTTTTTCACGACTTTATGTTCAGGCAAAATAACATAACAGCTTTTCACACTAATGGCCCAGGCTGCTTCCATTTCACTTTACGTCACATGTCGATCTTCCATTATCAGATTTTTCACAGCATCGATGTTTTCTGTCAAAACAAATGATTTTGGACGACCTTCTTTGAATTCATCGGCAAGCGAACTACGGCCCCGATTTATTTCGTTATACCAGTTTTTTTACAAACGCATAAGATAGTGCTACACTGCCAAAAGTCAAACTAAGTTGATTGAAGCACTCTTATCTGGATAACCCACGACGAAAAACAGGCCAGTTCGTGACATTTTTCTTTGATGGTAAGATGCCAACAGAAACATAAAAACAAGAACGGAACTTTTGTGTAACATAAATATAGGCAACATGCGATATCTCACTCACTACTGCATATACACTTTTAGATGGATCATCAGTTAATGTTAAATGTAAATGTCGATGGCTAAATTTCTGGCGTCAAAATGTTGTTAGTGTTTAGAGTAATCTGTTATTACGTTGTCGAGTAACATCATTTCTCCATTGATTTTGTCTTCTTTCAGATATATATTTTTAGCAATTTACACTTCCGAGATGATCATCAAAATGATAGCTAAGGGTTTTATATTGAATAAGTACACGTATCTGCGGAATCCGTGGAATTGGCTGGACTTTGTGGTGATTACCAGTGGCTATGCGACGATCGCGTTGGATGTCGGTAATCTGGCTGGTTTGAGGACATTTCGTGTACTGCGAGCCCTCAAAACGGTATCGATTATGCCAGGTGAGTTTCGAAGACCCGTTGTAGAGGTTTTGTATATTTGCAAATTCGCCCAATGCCGATTGATTTTCGGATTTGTTTTTTTCATTTTGTGTAGGAGCATTTCAATAAGCATCTATTTTACTACGTTTCAGGATTGAAAACTATCATCAATGCGTTACTGCACTCCTTCAAGCAGTTGGCGGAAGTCATGACGTTGACAATATTTTGCCTGATGGTGTTCGCTCTTTTTGCGCTACAGGTACGGAATTGATTGAAAACAGTGGAAAGCTACACTAACATATATTTGAGTTTGGAGCCAAATTCCAATGAACTTTTCAATTTTGTTATGCAGGTTTACATGGGAGAGCTCCGCAATAAATGTGTCAAAAACATGCCGGAAGGCTGGAACATCACTCACGACGAGTGGCGGATGTACGTATGCACATAGGGACCGAGCAAAACTAACATCCTGAGTTGTGTTCTCGTCAACGTTATCTCTTGTTTTTTTTTTTGTTTTCTATCCTAACAACGGTGTCACCATGTAATACGAAGCTCTAGCTAAATGAGTTCAGTTTCCGTTTCGAACGATCTTTTAAAAACATCATTTTTAGATTATCTCAACGCAAAATTTGCATACTTTTTTCCGGTTGAATCTACTAGGAAGGCACTGAACATTGCAATCGTTTCAATGTGCCGCGTTTTTGTTACTCCAAACGATTTATTTTTTATTCAATTTAGGTGGGTGAACGATACCGACAACTGGATAATCGATGACGAGGGCATTCCGATGCTGTGCGGGAATCTGACCGGAGCTCGCCACTGTCCCCCAGGTTAGTATTGTGGAGTGGAGGCGAACAAAATAAAAATAAATAAACCCAAATGCACACATCGACGGAATACCAACAAAAGCATCTGATGCACCGAATTTGGTAAATGGGATTAGTTGGAAGCAAAAAGTGATCCCCCGGGGAATGAACTGCGAAAATCGGAAAAACAACCGAGTCAGTCAGTCAGTCAGCATTTCAGCGTGGAAAACTGGTGGAGTGGTGGTGGGTGGTCAAATTCGTTGCGCAAGCCGCTTGGGACGAGTGGTTTAATTAACGATTCAATTCATCCGCAATTGAATGCATGGCTGAACCAATGGCTTTTTATCAATAGATTCACTTCGGTGGAACCAAATTTGTTTTCCGCGGTAGTTGAGTCAATTTGAACAGAACAACATTTCAGTAAAATTTGTATATCATCGAAGCAGGAACAGAAAATCACGGTATAAGATTATTCTTTCAAAAATCATAACTTTTTAAAGTTATGTCAGATGGATGAAGATAGAGATAATAAAAATGCACCCTCCAAATATTCCGGTTTGACTGGGGCACTTTCGGTGTGGAGCAAACGAAGTGTAGCAGTTTCACAGTCAGCCACGCCAAGCGGTACCTATAGAAGACAGACGATATGATATTTATGCAAACTGCAACCTCTCCAGAAATATTCACTAACTCTAGAGCCTGGAGCGCTAGTTGAATGGAAACTAGTTACAGAAAACGTGTTCACCACTCGTACCTTTCGATCCGAAACAAGCCACCATGGAAGCAAACGGATACTCTTCATCGTTTATCTATGCATAAATTTCTTCTCCGTTTACCGGTTCCTAGCATGGAACTAGGGAAATTGTATACATACGTCTGTGGCTTATTTATTGAACAGCATAAATGGTTCTATCACTCCTGAATCGCAGCCTCCACGGTCCATATGAAAATATTCCACACACAAATATAGTGCTTCAAGCGAAGTTCGACGCATTACCATAAAATAATATTCACACGGAACGACCGAAATCAGCATTTTCGCGAAAAATTTAGTTGATTTGCTGATTTTAGTTAGTTATTTTTTGAGACAACTAAAAAAATCTTACTTTTGCTGATTTAGATTTTTTATTCTCATTCCCTTAATAATAATAAAATATTTGTTGAAATGACTATTTTTTTTAGTTGAATTCACAAATTAAACGTACTGTCATTTCTTAGCTAAGGTACACTTCATATCCAGTCAACTAATTTTTTAGTTGAATTAAAGAAATATAATGTTGTTTTCAACCAATATGAATGGTTGAATTGGCTTCTGCAATCTGCAGCTATATGGCGCCCTGTCACCGAAACGGTAACACCTTAATGACTACTAGCCACTAGATGGCACACTACTGCCGAAAAAAATTTAGACGCGGTTGTCTTTTCTATATTGGCAGGTATAAATACGATGTTGTGTTGGAGAAAAAGACATAAACGAAACGTAAACATCTTTTTGAATTTTTTTTCTTCTAAATCACTGTTTCTTCATTCTCACTGAAAACTTTGAGCACTCGGAAAACAAAAACCGAATACAAATAGTACACCGGACGGCGCAGCTCGGAAGGTTTGAAGATACAAAAAACCTTCATCACAATTAGAGTGAAACATTCGAAATTCACATCACTGTTCCGCGTAAAAACATTATTACGCACAATCGCTTCAAGTGCGCACAAATTCTGAATAAATACACTTTCCACTAACAGTTTACGTAACACATGCGAAAAACATCTAAACAATTTGCGAGCAGTTTCAACAAGACTGTCCCTTTTAGCTTTTGAATGGATTGTTTTGCTTTGACACTGCTGTCCTTCAGTAATGACGGTGATAGATAAATAGAATCAAAGTTTCTGATTTTAATAACGAAATTAGTTGTCAATGAGAATTTCGTGTTGGATTGAAATATTGCTGGTTTGTGTCCAGAATATTCGCCAACTAAACACATTCTCTAAAAATAAGAGTTTTTTTCAGCACAGTAAATTCTACATTTTAACTAATTTTATAGTTATTTTGGAAATTTTGTTGTTAGAATCAACTAATTCAAAAACAGTAATACGAATTAGGCGCAGAGCTAATTTCGGTCGTTCCGTGCAATAAAGAGAAAATTGAAATTATCTTAGATTCACTGAACGTACCTCGGAAAATGGCAACTGTCAAAGTTACAACATTCTTAATCAAGGATCATATTCAGAGCAGTGCACGGAGCCTTTCTGGTGATTAAAATTTAGATTGAACTCGATTACGAGCTCGTCTGATTCAGCACCTCGGCCGTTTGAAACGAATCTTTTATTCAATCTTTAGGAATCGTTCCGTGTATAACATATGGGGTGAAAATGCCGGGCCTAACAAGAGTAACGCAATCATTCCAGCGCCGCTCTAACATTTCGATAACACTTTTGTAGAACAATTTATCTGCTGCCTCAAAATAGACCTCAGTTTCAGCGATAATCTCTTCATTCGTGCGAAATTTCTTACCGGCGAGCATTTTTTGTCAGGTTGCGAATAGCCAGTAGTCACTGGGAGCCAAATTTGGCGAATGCGGTGGATGTGGGAGCAATTCGAAGTTCAATTTATGTAGTTTTGCCGTTGTTTTGATTGACTTGTGACGTCTTCTTGCGGTCGATTCATTGCAATTTCAGCCTTCAAACGCTCCAATAACGCTATATAACATTCACTGTATACGATATTTCCTTTCTCGAGATAGCCGATAAATATTACACCACGCACATCCCAAAATACCGAGGCCATTACCTTTCCAGCCGATTGTTGTGCTTTCGGGTGCTCAGATGATGATCGTTTTGATTCCGGAGTGAAATGACGTTTTTGGCAACATAATCATTCGAATATGACATATGTAAACCACATGATGGTAGCATTTTTCAGTTGGAAGCAATTCCATAATTATACTGATATAAACTACTTACAGCAATAAATGGAATTGGAAGAACATAACACCCATATACCATTCGCATCAGTTCGTCGAGATCAGCAAATGCGTGTGTGACAAATAGTTTCACTCAATTTTCTCAACCGTTTTCTACAAACTCAGATTCATATGAAAAGAGGTCCTAAACAAGGTTCCGGAATTGTGTTTGGATCCGATTTTAGGTTCCGGAACTACAGGATGAAATGTGAAACGAAATTAAAATTGTGTAATCCATTTTTCTTGTAGATGGCTGAACCGATCTAAGATTCAAATGAAATCTAAAAATAATTTAAGATTCAAATGAAAAGTTCTAAGATCATATAAAACATCTTGCTTTTCTGTCTTTTCAGGGGATACAGGGTGATTAATATAAAAATGTATACTTCACATAAATTAATCAGGTTTATCGGATTCGCAGATTTGGATAGTCGATAACCAAATAAACTTATTTCAGTTGTAGTGGTGTTCAGTTTTCGATTAGGAAGGTACCCCAAAATTTAATTCGCACTACGATTTCTCAAAGATGACTTTACTGATTTTCAAACAGTTTGAATCAAATGTAAACTATACAGCTCCTGACATTCAGTAATAGCCGTTCAACCGAGAAGGTTGTGTATAGAAGCGTACAGTTTAATAACGCTGGTTAGTTTACACGCGTTAAATACGACAACGGTTGAACTACAGGTAGAGACCTGTTGGCAGCAGCCGTTAAAACGTAAAATCGTGCTGCATAAGAGAGCCCTAGTGCTGGGCCAAGCTGGTGAAGGAAACAACAAAGGGCGTTTCCCAAGCTCTACCCAGGCCACAATATACAGCCACAAGTGCTGAGCAGGAGAGTGCAAAGGCACATTGAAGAAGAAGAGTGCAAAGGCACACAGAAGCAGGAGAGTGCAAAGGCACACCGGTGCGAAGGCACTTCGGTGCAGAAGCATATCGGTGCGGAGCACAAGGAAGAAGGAGACAAGACAACTCGGTCTTTCCACTGCCATACAACACGCAGGTATACACCGGTGACCTGCGCTGGTTGCAGCTGGCGAAGACAAAAGTATATCGGAAATCGAGTGGTGCTGGATGTCAGGTAGCAGTAGCATCACATCCAACAATCAGCATCCAACAAGAACATCTAGAGCAACGAGGATCTACACGGCAGTGCAACGGAGATAGACAACAATTTCAAGGTAGAAGTTTTTTCTTTTCCTTTTGATTGAGTACTGTATAGTGTTGGTTTCATTTTTTATTTTAAAGTTTGATTAAAAATTTTAATGTGATGGATGAATCCATGGACGTAAATCCTAGCATGAATCCTATACCCCCACGAACGAAAAAATATCAGGAGAGCTCTTCTGGGCCTTGGATAGTCTTTTTTAGACGTATATCAAAGCCATTAAACATTTACCAAATTTCTAAAGGTTTGACATCACGATACTCTTCAATCAAAGAGATCATAAAAGTAAATAACGATAAAATTCGTGTTGTGATAAATAATTTGAAACACGCGAATGATATTGTCTCTTCGGAACATTTCATTAAAGAGTATAAAGTTTACATACCCTCCAAAGATGTCGAAATTGACGGTGTTGTTACCGAAGCGAGTCTTTCGGTAGATGATTTACTCAAGCATGGTGTTGGTCGTTTCAAGAACTCTATGCTTGAGGGTGTGAAAATACTGGAGTGCAAACAACTGTACTCAGTAGTTCATGAAGAGGGAAAGAAAGTTTATCGCCCATCAGACTCGTTTCGAGTGACATTTGCCGGGTCTGCGTTGCCGTCCCATGTCTATGTCGATAAAATTCGCCTCCCTGTTCGGCTTTTTGTTCCAAATGTAATGAATTGTACGAACTGCAAAAATTCGGACACACAGCTACTTACTGTAGCAATAAACCAAAATGTATTAAGTGTGAAGGACCTCATAAAGATAATGATTGCAACAAGGAAATTGAAAAATGTATTTATTGTGGGGAAAGTCCTCATGAGGATATTTCAGTATGCACTGCATTTAAAGTGCACAAAGACAAAATTAAGCTTTCTTTAAAAGCACGGTCTAAGCGCACATATGCAGAAATGCTTAAAACGATCATTGATGTCCCCCCTTTGGAAACCGAAAACGGGTTTTCAAATCTAGAGGAACCAGAAGACTCTGACTCTGACGAAAATAGTGAAGGTAATTCGTTTATCACTACCCAAGGGTCAGTTAAGAGAAAGAAGTCTTCTTCCAAATTACCAAAAAAGACACCTAAAGTTTCATCTTCAAAAAAAGATCCCCGTGTTAAACAAAAAAAGTCAAAACCAAAGACTGTGCCTCCTGGTTTGTCAAATTCACAAACCAATCCAGGATCTAGCACAGAAAAAGGTAATAATCCTGTGGGCTCCATTTCACAGCCACCAACAGGATTACTGAAGTTTTCGGAAATTGTTGAATGGATTTTCTCAGCATTCAATATATCTGAACCCTTAAAGACCCTCATAATGGCATTCCTTCCAATAGCTAGAAATTTTTTGAAGCAGTTATCAGCTCAATGGCCAATTGTCTCAGGTTTTGTATCTTTTGATGGATAATTTATCACCCGCCGCAAATGATACAATCACTGTCCTGCAGTGGAATTGTCGAAGCATTATGCCAAAACTTGATTCATTTAAAATTTTATTGCATAGTCAAAAATGTGATGTATTTGCTTTATGCGAAACATGGCTTACTTCAAACATAGCTTTAAATTTTAATGATTTTAACATTATACGTCTCGATAGAGACTCTCCGTATGGTGGAGTGCTTTTGGGAATTAAGAAATGCTGTTCCTTTTATAGATTAAACATCCCTTCAACTTCTAGTATAGAAGTTGTTGCTTGCCAAATAAACATTAAAGGCAAAGATATTTGCATAGCTTCGGTTTATATTCCTCCAAAAGCACAAGTTGGACAGCGACAGCTTAATGAAATGGTTGAAGCCCTTCCTGCTCCACGATTGATTCTGGGGGATTTAAATTCGCACGGAATGATGTGGGGTTCCGTTTACAATGATAGCAGATCATCTTTAATACAAAACATTTGTGACAATTTTAGCATGACGGTATTAAATATGGGTAGCATGACACGGATCCCAAGACCTCCTGCACGCCCAAGTGCATTAGATCTATCTCTTTGCTCAACATCAATTCGACTAGATTGCACCTGGAAAATATTGCCTGATTTACACGGTAGCGATCATTTACCAATCATCATCTCAATTAGCTGTAACAAATGTATTGCTAATTCAGCTAGTATTCCATATGATTTGACAAAAAATATCGACTGGATTAAATACCAAAGTAGAATCTCTAGTATTTTGAATTCAATGGAAGAGCTCCCTCCACTTGAAGAATATGACTTCCTCATTTGTTCGATTCTGGAGGCCGCAGAACAATCCCAAACTAAACGCTTTCCTGGGCCAACGACTAACAGAAGGCCTCCCAACCCCTGGTGGGACAAAGAGTGCTCAGAGGCTAAACTCGCAAAACAAAATGCTTGCAAGACGTTTCTAAAACGGGGAGGAGGAACTCCTCAGAATTTTGAAAAACTTATGGTTTTAGAAACCAAGTACAAGAGCATACTTCGAGCCAAAAAATGTAGCTATTGGAGACATTTTGTCGAAGGTTTGTCAAGAGAAACCTCAATGAGCACTCTTTGGAATACGGCCAGACGAATGAGGAATCGTATCGTGGGCAATGAGAGTGATGAATACTCGAACCGATGGATATTTGACTTTGCTAGGAAAGTTTGCCCAGATTCTGTTCCTACGCAGAGCATTATACGGGAATCTCCTCCAAATAATGGTTTTATTAATAACCCATTTTCAATGATGGAATTTTCTATAGCACTTTTGTCTTGTAACAATAACGCCCCTGGGTTGGACAGAATTAAATTCAACTTGGTGAAGAATCTGCCCGACCTCGCAAAAAGACGTTTGTTGGAATTGTTCAACAAGTTTCTTGAGCAAAATATTGTTCCACCTGACTGGAGACAAGTGAAAGTTATCGCCATTCAAAAGCCGGGGAAACCAGCTTCCAATCACAACTCATATAGACCCATTGCGATGTTGTCCTGCATCAGAAAATTGTTCGAAAAAATTATTCTACGACGTCTCGACACTTGGGTCGAGACGAACGGTTTGTTGTCAGATACTCAGTTTGGCTTCCGTAGAAATAAAGGGACGAATGATTGCCTTGCATTACTTTCGTCTGACATCCAAATTGCCTTCGCTCAAAAGCAACAAATGGCATCTGTATTTTTAGACATTAAAGGAGCATTTGATTCAGTTTCCATTGATGTTCTTTCAGACAAGCTCCACCAACATGGACTTCCAGCGGTTATAAATAATTATTTGCACAACCTTTTGTCAGAGAAGTGCATGTATTTTTCACATGGCGATTTGGCAACATTCAGAATTAGCTACATGGGTCTCCCGCAAGGCTCATGCCTCAGTCCGCTCCTCTATAATTTTTACGTAAATGACATTGACAGCTGTCTAGTAACCCCATGTACACTAAGACAATTGGCAGATGATGGCGTGGTTTCAGTTACTGGACCCAAAGCTATTGATCTGCATAAACCATTGCAAGATACCTTAGATAACTTGTCCGATTGGGCTGTTCATCTTGGTATCGAATTCTCTGCGGAGAAAACAGAGTTAGTCGTCTTTTCAAGAAAGCATGATCCCGCGCAGCTTCAGCTCCATATGATGGGAAGAATGATCCAACAGGTTTTAACTTTTAAATACCTCGGGGTGTGGTTCGATTCCAAATGCACGTGGGGAGGACACATTAGGTTTCTGATAACAAAATGCCAACAAAGAGTAAATTTTCTTCGAACAATAACAGGATCTTGGTGGGGTTCTCATCCGCAAGATCTAATAAAATTGTATCAAACAACGATACTTTCAGTGATGGAATATGGATGCGTTTGTTTTCGTTCCGCTGCAAACTCTCATATTATCAAACTTGAGCGAATTCAGTACCGTTGTTTGCGAATTGCCTTAGGCTGCATGCATTCGACACATACAATGAGTCTTGAAGTTCTAGCGGGAGTTCTTCCATTAAAAGATCGATTTTGGGAGCTTTCATCACGCCTGCTAATAAGATGTGAGGTGCTGAATCCCATGCTAATTAATAATTTCGAACGACTAGTCGAGCTTCGATCTCAAACAAAATTTATGACAGTATATTTTAACCATATGTCACAGGAAATCAACCCTTCAAGATATCTTCCTATCCGTGTCAGCATCCTAAGTGCCCCTGACTCAACTTTATTTTTCGATACATCCATGCAGCGTGAAGTGCGTGGAATCCCGGATCATCTACGCTCGACGGAAATCCCAAAAATATTTTCAAGTAAGTTCAGGCATATTGACTCTGAGAAAATGTTTTATACGGACGGATCGCGAATTGAAGAAGCGACAGGGTTTGGTATGTTCAACAATAATGTTTCGGCCTCATTTAGGCTTCAAGAACCTGCATCTGTTTATATAGCAGAGCTAGCAGCAGTTCATTATAGTTTGAGTGTAATCGTCACATTATCTCCAAACCATTATTTCCTCTTCACAGATAGTCTGAGTGCAATTGAAGCCATTCGCTCAAACGCTGCTGGCAAAAATGAACCGTTTTTCCTGGGCAAAATAAAACAGTGCCTGAACGACATATTGAACAATAATTATCTAATCACTATAGTCTGGGTCCCGGCTCATTGCTCCATTCCTGGCAATGAAAGAGCCGATATTTTAGCCAAACGTGGTGCTATTGAGGGTGAAATTTATGAGCGACCGATTGCTTTCAACGAATTCTATAGCTCGTCTCGCCAAAGAACACTTGCCAGCTGGCAAGCATCTTGGGATAGAGATGATCTGGGTCGGTGGATGCACTCAATTATTCCGAAAATATCGACAAAGGCATGGTTCAGGGGACTGGATGTGAGTAGGGACTTCATTCGTGTGATGTCCAGACTCATGTCCAATCACTACACGTTAGATGCACATCTCCTTCGAATTGGGCTCTCCGAGACTAATCATTGTGCTTGTGGCGAAGGTTATCGAGATATTGATCATGTCGTTTGGACATGCGTGGAGTATCGTGATGTCAGATCTCAACTAATAAATTCTTTGCGTACCCAAGGTAGACTATCCAATATCCCAGTTCGAGACATTCTTGCTTGTCGTGACCTTTCATACATGAAACTTATTTATCATTTCATAAAGAAAATTGGAGTTTCAATTTAATAAAGGCCCCTTTTAAGACTTAGTTCTGATCCCAGCTGCGTCCATGAGTTCAACCAATAGCTAAATTAGAATAAAAATAATGTAATGATACAAACAAACTCGAAACAGTTTATGAAATTATTAACAAAATGTCTGAAAATAACAGCTTATTTTATAATTTATAGAAGTTAATCGTTTGGTTCAAATAATATTTCCGAGTAGATTTCATAGTTAATGACGAGTTACCTAAGATGATATTTAAGCTATAAGAGAATATGTTTTAATAAATGCAAAACGTTGTGACTATGTTAGAATTAAATTAGGATAAGAATATTATGTAAAAGTGATGCTACGGCGAAGAAAAACTTATGTAACTGCCTTAAGAAATAAACGTATTTATGGAAAAAAAATATACAGCTCCTGAGGTGGATTTAACTGACTTCGGCTACACCGATTTTTGAATTCCGGTTCCTTATGGTACCATACAAAATTGGTGAGTTTTATTCGATTCCAGCTTCCGATTGTGGAATTACTGGGTAATGAGTTTTTAAAATTCAAACCGATATAGAAGAAGACAATACCAAAAAGCTTTAAAGTTGAATTCAAAGCTATTGCAATTTATTCGTGATATTAATTTATGGCCATACGAATCGTTTTCGTTTATGCTGGTTCTTGAATACCGGTTTTGGAAGTACCGTAAATAACATATCATGGAATGTTCAATGGATTATTACACTTCAAATTCGATTCGATTAGCAGTTTCGACATTACAGGGTAATGAGTGAATAGAACTTTAAATTACCCCTTGAAACGACGGTCATTAAATGTCATGAGTTTAGTTCTCACCGAAAAATATTCATGCAAAAAACACATGCGGATGATAAAAAAAAGGTATCATCTCACTGCTAGGTGGATAAGGCACGTTTTTTTAACAAATTCAGCTGAATTGAGAAAAATAATTGAAAAGAGTTATGAACAATGATTTTGTATGAACCCACAGGTCCAATTTCCAATGTGTTCCAGATAATAAACTGACATTTGTAAGTGTCATCAATTAGTAGAAGTTACTTTATAGAGGCGCTAATGAGTACTCGCGTTTGAACTTACATACAACCATGCGTGCAAAATCCTACAATAATTACATTGAAACTCATTTCTACCTATTTTTTTTGAGAAGAAATCACTCATTGTCGAGCTCTTCTATAAGGTACCCATAATTATCAGGAATCAGGAATCAGAACAAATTGGCTCAAATGGCACGTTCCCCTTGATATTTGGAGATTTGTGCCTTGCCATCAATATGTTTTTAGCATCATTTTCCCGATATATAAGAGGGAAGGATTGAAAGGAAATGGTAAGGGTTGGACTAGGAGGATGGGAAAAATTGACGACACAAAAACACATAAAAGCAGAAGTAAATTCTGCACCCCTAAGGGATGCTGAACAATCTGCTGAGGATCACATTTAGTGGAAGCAGAAGGAAATTCTGAACCTCTACGAGGTCCCGAACAGTCTGCTGTTAATAAAACCTCCAACCCCCGAGAGGATTTAGAGATCTTACAAAAGCGACACCATTCTGCACTCCCGGAAGAATGCAGAACGACTCGCAGTATGTACGAGCAGAAGTAAATTCGGTACCCCCCAAAAGGATGCCAAACAATCTGCTAAACCCTATTTAAGGTGAATACAGAAGAGATTCATTCACTCCAGGAAGAACGATGAACCCTTCTGACTATAGCTCCTTACCACATTGGGTGAGAAACGAGAGAATATCCTTCAATTTTAGCTCCGCATACACAGACTCAACCATGTATGGAGAACCAAAAACCCGGATACGTAGCTGCGTCAATGCGGGACAGTTACATATCAGATGATATGAAGTACCATAATCGCATTTACACAAATCACACGAATAATACTCAGCACGTTGAATAGTAGCCATGTAATAATTGAGTTTGCAATGTCCAGTCAGAGCTCTGACCAGAATACTTCAATGATACTTGGAGAAATGCAGTAGACACTTTGACATTTTCAGATTTAAATCTGGTAGAAATGCTTTTGTCTGAGCGCAAGTTTGCAAGCTGCGCCAGTAGCTGGCATGTTTGGATGCAGCCCAAGAACGTATCTTGTGCTTTATCCAACTAGTTGAAAGTGGTAATGCTGGTTCAGGACCAACGAAATCATTCGTTGCACCAGCTCTAGCCAACTCATCAGCCCATTCATTTCCAGTAATACCAGAATGGCCGGGTACCCATAAGAAGTAAACAGCATTTGAAATGCTGAGGTCTTCAATTTGAGTTCGACATGCGATCACTTGATTCGACCGTGAGTCATTCGAACTGAGTGCTTTTAAGGCTGCCTGACTGTCGGAACAAAAATAAATACGTTTACCACAGATCCTCTGCTGAAGAGCCGATTGTACTCCACACAGAATTACGTAGATTTCTGCTTGGAACACAGTACAGTATCTACCAAGTGAATGAGACTGCTCCAGCCTCATTTCACGACAGTAGACACCAGCACCAGCACGACCATTCAACAGAGAACCGTCCGTAAAACAAACTATGTGTTCATCAAGTTGTCGTTCCAGACAACCAGACAACCATTCCTAACGAAGAGGATAGCTCACATTGAATGTTTTAAAAGGAAAACTGCATGTGAGAGTTAGGTCACTAGGAGCGAGTAAATACTCTTCCCACGTAACCATTTGAGACCACAAGCGAGTGTGGCTGGTAGCATAATCTAATGGTTTACTGTTCCAAAGCCCTGTAACCCTAAGACAGTATGCACAAGATAATGCTTCTTGTTTTAGGAACACATGTAGTGGTTTAATGCACAGTAGCGCCTCTAGAGCAGCATTAGGAGTTGTCGTGAATGCTCCTGTCATCGCCATTTGGACCATCCTTTGGAGATGATTTAGCTTTGACTGAACTGTCGCGACTTCTCCTTCCTGCCTCCATACAAGACATCCATATGCTAAAATTGGCCTAACAATAGTTGTGTAGATCCAATGAATATATCTGGGTTTGAGTCCCCATGATTTTCCAAAAGCTCGTCTGCATTGGCCGAAAGCCATGCAAGCTCCTTCAATCCTGAAGTCAATGTGAGCAGACCAATTCAGTTTTGAGTCAAGAATAACCCCGACGTATTTAACTTGATCGACCACAGTGACCTCTGAACCAAAGAACTGCAACGGACGAGCTCTTGTGATTATCCTACGATGAGTGAAAAGCACCATTGATGTTTTGCCTGGATTTACAGATAATCCAACTTGGCAACACCATTGTTCAACAGATCGCAGGGCTTGCTGCATTAAATCAAAGAGAGTGTTAATGCTTATACCGGTCATCAATATATGATAATCGTCGGCAAAACCATAAGTCGGAAATCCAAGGTTATTAAGTTTCCTTAACAAACCATCAGCGACTAGGTTTCATAAAAGTGGGGATAGTACACCACCTTGAGGAAAAACCCAAGCTATTCCGTTTACGACTGCAATGTTTAACCTCCTGCAGCCATTCAGCCATCGCCACGGAAATACACCTTGACTTAGGAGTTCCTATTTTTGTGGCCTTTTACGACATGGAACAGGAAACCAGTGGATCAATTCTTGGTAAAAAATAATTCCGCCGGATGCCACACGGCTCACCTGTTTGGTGGACTTATACCACCGGTACAGGTGGACCGTAGCGTTATTCTTAGCCAGTTGGGAAACCGCTACCGACACTACACGGCTATCTAGGCTGCTCAGAGAGGGAAGTTAACATTGATGGTCAACTTCCATGGATGGCCGAGCAGGTCGTTATCTCAAACTTTGAGTTGATCGGTAAAAATAAGCAGCGTGCTTTGTTATGGCATAACACTTGGACTAAACTTACATTTACCTAAATTTTGTGGTCATCACTCGTTACCAAATATTGGGGAGATGCACTTTAGTTGATTTTTGGTAGATTTTAACCTAAAATGAGGTTGCGGTTAGTAAAAGTGTATATTTGTAAATAAATGTCACGTGAAGTCTTGACAAACTTTTTTTTAGAAATTTGAATATATATTCTATTTTTTCTAATTTGAATATATATTCTGAATAATATTTTGAATTATTAGACTGATTTACGTCAGTGCATAACAGTTTATGTTGAACTGTAACTGTTACGCTACATGCAATTAAACATAAAGCGCAAGGTAGACCTAAAGTTATTGCTAAGTGCAAAGTCCTTCCTGACGTGCCGAACGAAATTAAGTTTCGACTAATACTGGCCGATTTAGATGGTCATTTAGGAATCAACTTTGTTTTGTGCTTGGACACATAACCAGTTTCATTATCTCTCAGACTCTTCACTGCATAACAGTTTATGTTGAACTGCGAAGCGATTTATGTTAAACAGAAAAATATGTTTGTTCGGGTCGGGTCGGGTACGGGTGCCGATTTTTTCATTTTCAACGGGTACGGGTTTAAAAATTTGGTCGAGATTTGGGATTTTCTTCTGGTTTTGGGACTTTTTTTCGGGTTCGGGTAAAGTTTTTTATTTTCGATCGGGTATTTCACACAAATTTATATTCAAGAACATGTAAAGTTGTGTGATTTGAAAAATTAAAGGCTCGAATTCGAATAAAATTAAAAAAAAAAAAACGCCGATAGCAGCAGCGCGACTTTAACCGAGAAACATTAGATCACAAAGCACATCGACTACTCGACGACTGAACCACAGAAGCACATATCTGCCTATTGAATAGTTGATACGTATAAATCCATGCATCAGCACTTGGTAGTCGAGTGCAAATTACACTCGGAGCCTGTAAAATTCTGTACGAGTGGAATATTGCGTCATTTGAAAAATTAAGTATGTAGTTATGAATTGTATCGCCTGTAGAATAATGTCACCTGTAACATTTTTATTTTCTTTCTGTGTAGTTTTGTAATAGTTTTGACACAGAAAACACATTCTTGGGTGAGTAACCATTTTGTCGAACTATTGCAGTTGTGATCATCATTATATCCCAAACAAACAAAAGTTCGGATAAAAGGGACTGAATTAGATTAGGCAGCCTGTTTCTTGAGAAGTTATCCACACCTTGAAGTTCACATTCTCGAATATTTGTGGGTGGGGAATTTTTGTAATAGACAATGGAAATTTATTATTGTTCCGAAATGGCCGTAAACTACAAAGTATAGCGAACACAAGTTTTGCACTGCTTTGAGGAGAATTTAGCTTGAATATCTGTTTTCTATGATATTGATTTTTGCTTAACATATGACCATCTTTCAGAACTTACCAAAACTTGAATGAAAAATTAATATGGCTTATTTAATTACTTGAAGATTCTCTACTTTAATTAACATTACGTATGTAACATTACATCAACTGACTAAATGTATTCGAAGCATGCACCAGCT
This sequence comes from Malaya genurostris, assembly GCF_030247185.1. NCBI lineage: Eukaryota > Metazoa > Arthropoda > Insecta > Diptera > Culicidae > Malaya > Malaya genurostris. The sequence goes on along the minus strand of NC_080572.1, from coordinate 233,590,388 downwards.
GTTCCTGTTTGTGCAATTACACATACATTCAGGATAGTCGAAACAACAAATCAAGTGCTAGTTCAGTACTGAGCAGAGATGCCAGATATTTTCATATAAAATCTGTATTACCCTGAATAAAAATTTGTATATATCAGTATTCATAATTAAATCGAAATTCTTGAAATAAAATAATGTTGGAAGAATGTTATTGAAACATTTAATGGTTTCAGAATTAGGAATTCAATGAGCGTTCAATACTCATATCGTCATAACTCACTCTAAAAGGACGAAATTAAATATATGTAAATATTGTCATCGCCAATCGGAATAAACAAAACATAATTTCTATTGCATATATTTTCAAAATGTTGACTTCGTAAGCTCACGTGGGGTTTCTGCGCATTACGTGCAACCTTAAGTCATGTCATTCAACTCTCAGTCTAACAATTATGTTTCGTGATGCTCGATTCAAATTTGCCTAAGCTTCAACTATTAATATTGTTGTAATTCAGGGCTATCAACTAATTTTACAATTTTCTGATGAATTCATGATTCGCCCATTGATTACGAAACTTTTATCTCGTCACTGCTACCAAAGAGAGCTCAGATAAAAAAGTTTATTTTCCTTATTTTGTGGAATCTGTAGAATTCGTATTGAATTTGAAAAATCTGAAAAGTCTGCATGCGCATGTAAAAATCTGTATAATACAAAATAAATCTATATAAATGGCATCTCTGGTACTGAGGCTGTTTCATTTTCTGCTAGAACCATGTAAAAACGTTGGCTTAGTTTGTGATAACGGTTTGTATCGTTTTCAAAGGTCAGGCAGTCATTCACAAACATTTTGTGTCAAAGGCTAGATATCTGTTTTCTGTGGCTTTCCTTTGCGTAACCTTCACCGTACATTGCTTGAATAAATAATCACACTATACTAAATGAATCCGGCAATATGACAGCACTGGTAAAAGCTAAAACATCACGGTCACTCAAGTTTTTGAATAGAATGACCGGGAATGTGAATACTTTATCTCTAAAATTTAGCCTTGAGCTTGAACGAATCCCTAAACCAGCTGCCCTGAAGCCGCCATCAGTCAATAACACAGTTCACTGAATAATTTAGGTGACAAATTAGTCCATATTTGCAGCCACTGAAGCTGCCACTGTGGTGCACCATCACTTTTGCAAACGCCCCCAGGCGGCTAACTCAAAACAGGACGTACCGTACATTCCCGGCAGCAGGCATATCCTATGTAATATGCAAAATATCCATGAGTGAACTTCTCTGTTTGATTGCCACTCTCCCACCGGGATGTTCCGGTGGAAAATAACATCGGTTAGGTTCGACTGAATCCATTCCAGTTCCCACTGCTACCAGCTGATCCCGACGAACATTTATGTAGTAATTTGTGCGGCCAGTTTGCCCTCTGTAACAGCAATTAAAATTTCATTTTTCATTCTCTGTTTCCAGAATACACGTGCCTCTGTGTGGGCGAGAATCCGAACCACGGATACACCAATTTCGACAACTTCATGTGGTCAATGTTAACAACCTTCCAGCTGATTACGCTCGACTATTGGGAGAATGTATATAATATGGTAAGTTGAGTTTGCCAACGAGTTTACCTTAACACTCTTCACATCCGACAGAATTGTTCACCGGTCTTTATTCGAATTCGGATACGGAATAGAATTTTGTTTACTCACTCAAGATTTGTGTACCAAACTTCATGGAAACATTTCTAATTGCCATCACATGAATATTCATTGATTAATTCCTCAAACAACATCAACAACTCACACACACAAGCAAATATTTACTTATCACACATCGAGTAATAAGGAATGATCTGAATATATACTGCACTGCTTTCGGACAAATAGAGCTCCTTTGCAATTGAGCTAGCCTCGGAAGATGAAAATTCTAATGTAATATTGAATATAATTGCAAATACAACGGTTTCAACATTTTTGTATGGAGTACAGGAAACCCTGGTTCACTGCTCTGGATCTACGCACGGAAAGAACCTACATGACGATTACGGAGCATCCTTTTTCTCCAAATGTTTGACAATGTACTGGGTATAATTTATCTCCCAACAATCGCCCAAATTTCTATTACAATCACAGCAGCTCCAAAACAAAACAACCAACGCCAATTTATTTGGGTCGTACATTGAACAACCCCCGAATATAGCGCTCGAAATTACCCCACATGATATGTGCCAAATAAATCCTTTCATAATAGCTCATAACGGCTCCCTGCAAACGCACCGAATATTGAATACGTACATAGTCTAGAGCTATTGCAGTATGCATAGGCACATGACCGCCATGGCCGAATAATTGAAAATCGTTTTAAATCCCCAAATTGTTTTTGGTAATTAGTTGGAATTTTCTTTGCGGTGGCATAAATCGTTTTCATCACTATGCAATCGAATGATAAATTGCATGTGCCCAAATATCTCGCATGACCACAAAAAGGGGACTAATTTTGCTCGTGCGGTGTAACGTGCCCAGTAATAGAATTATACCGGTTTAGAGTTTAACTGCTAAATATGGCTAATGAATGGTGGTTTAATCACAAACGAATTTCCAGACATGACAGTCACGATCTTTTTTTGGTGCACATCTACGGTCCTCCGTGAAACTGGCACCAATGGTGATAAATTGGTTACACTGCTAAGTTCCCATCATACATTCATAATGCAAATGTCAAACCGTGAGAACCCTTTCGATTCGGTAGCTCATTTGTATATATTGAGATTTTATGGCACACTTTGGTTGAAATGGTAACAATGCAATTAATCTCGCGCTCCACCAAACGGTGAGTGCGGTCATTTCAGAAGGTACCGGGAACGAACCACATTTTTCAAAAATATTTATAAGCACATACATGTCTTTATTATTTATCTTTGGTTTAATCTTGCACAGTGGCGTACCGAGGAAATTTGGCGCCCGGGGCAAAATAAGAGATTTGCCGCCCCCATCGTTGGTTTAGTGAGCAAAACAAAAACAAAGCTGAACCAAATACAAATAATAATACCCCTAGGTCCCATACAAACTCATCTCCAATGTTTGGTTCATAGATTGAGCAAGTTAGCCTAGCCTAATTTACTGTTTGGAGCTGACAGAATAACCGTGAAGAAATATAAAGTATCTGGCAACGAAATCACGGAAGACCGTAGTTGCTACGACACGAATTTAGTGTGTTTGTTTTTATTTAGGGAAATAAGCTGTTTTTCGCCATGGTCGATTTGGACGAAGGATCTGATGTAAAGGAAAACCGAAACCGGCGGATACTATGGATATTCAGCGAGTACCTATTTCGGCGGAAGTGATCGACAAATAGATACCGGAGCGAACCGATATTCAAATACAAATATTCTGCCCTCCGAATTATTCAACGATGGCTGTTCTGATGCTAACCGCATTCGTTGAAGGATACTTGTACTTGCGACGCAATAACTTGGACTTTTTGTACGATAAACCAATGTGGGGATTTCTGACGGTTATTTTCTGCCATGTAATGGTTTCGGGTCAAATGTGGAATCATATCAGAAATCCAACGTTTGTTCGCAAGGACTAAAACGGCGGTATTAAACAGTATTTGTATTTGGTTTGATACCTCTTCGACCAGTAGAATAATTGCGAGCAAACCTCGTCAAAAATTGCTTGCTTGAAACGCTTTAGAAACCCCGAAAATATAATTCAATTTGTTTTTCTTTACATAACTTCGATTCTAGTGTATTCAATCTTGTACAAAACCGTTTCGTGTCGGTACTGACCCGGATAATTGTGTTCCCAAGTTTGGTATTTGAAAAAAATGCGAAAAGGAAAGAAGCGAAGGAGAAAATAGAGCGTCAAACACCTCCTGTGCTTGTTACATTGATTAGAAAACTGTACCCAACAACAATAGAAATACAATTACACTTTAGAACAACTACAAATAAAGTTCTCACGAAATCCGTATAAACGGAACATCTGTAACACTAGACATGTAACCAATTCATAAAACTTTACAACTTTTTCAAATCTAGCTTTAGGAAATTTTATCGAAAAAATCATCCACGATCTTGAAAAAAGGCGGGTGGGTAATGTCAGAGACATAACTGGATGTCGTGAATACGAAAACAACTGACATGTTCCTTAACACTTCCGAATATCAATTAGTTGATCAATTGTATGAATTATGCAAGCATTCCCCTTTGCACATTTTTCGCAAAAACAAAGAAGGCTTCACTTTTTGTTGAGAGGCTTGTTTCTACCTGATTTCGTTTGTAGCTTTTTCACTAATTGGCGGTCCTAACGGCTATAAAAATAGCCGCATTCAGAATTTCAATGTTGATTATTTCATTTCAGATTTGCATAATTTATTGAAACAAACTATCAATATGCTGAAGGGACTCGTTTCTAGCATTCAGAAAGGTCAAATTGCGTAATTCTCTACGACATTAAACTCTGGAACATTTTTCGCAAAAACAAAGAAGGCTTCACTTGATCTCGTTTACTGTGAGTTTCACACAGCGAAATGTGCACAAATCTAACCAAACTGTTCTAGATTTGCAGTAAACTGAGGATATTTCCCTACGATTTGCGAACAACAAATCCTAATAGTTCTTTAGAAAACTTTTAGAGCCATTAGAACGGCTGATTTTGTGCAATGCTCTCCACCGTTGTTTTTTCACTAATGCTAATGACTGGCAGCTGTGACGTAATCGCTCTTGTCGAAAGCGAAACTAATTGTGCAGACGACACAAAACACATTTCGGTACTAACATGTGATTAGGGCATATCGTGCGATATGCCCTTTTGAAAGTTACGAAAAATAATGCTCATTACTCAAGTTTTAAACATGAAATTCAAGTATATTGCGCACAATTTCGTAGATTGGGCTTCTATCTACGAGATTATATCGATTATTGTGTAAATGGTGGTTGTAGAACCGAGCAATGAGCATTATATTTTGTAACATTCGCAGGGGCCTATCGTGCGATATGCCCTAATCACATGGTACTACCGATTTGCTCGCAGTGGCGATACAATCCAAACTAATTCAAGTTTTGTTGAGAGGCTTGTTTCTACCTGTTTTCGTGTGTAGCCTTTTCACTAATGGGCGGTCCTAACGGCTATAAAAATAGCCGCATACAGAATTTTAATGTCGATTATATCATTTCGGATTTGCATAATTTATTGAAAGAAACTATCAATATGCTGTAGAGATTCGTTTCCAGCATTCAGAAGAGTCAAATTGCCTAATTCTCTACGACATTAAACTCTGAAACATTTTTCGCGAAAAAAGGCTTCACTTGATCTCGATTACTGTGAATTTCACACAGCGAAAAGTGCACAAATCTAAGCAAACTGTTCTTGATTTGCAGTAAACTGAGGATATTTCCCCACGATTTGCGAACAACGAATCCTAATAGTTCTTTAGAAAACTTTTAGAGCCATTAGAACGGCTGATTTTGTGCAATGCTCTCCACCGTTGTTTTTTTTTTCCAATGCTAATGACTGGCAGCTGTGACGTAATCGCTCTTGTCCAAAGCGAAACTAGCTGTGCAGACGACACAAAACACATCTGCTCGCAGTGGCAATAGAATCCAAACTGATTGAATTTTTGTTAAGAGATTTCCTTTTATGTGATTTCGTTTGTAGCTTTTTCACTAAAGGGCGGTCCTAACGGCTATAAAAATAGCCGCATACAGAATTTTAATGACGATTATTTCATTTCGGATTTGCATAATTCATTGAAAGAAACTATCAATATGTTGTAGGGATTCGTTTCTAGCATTCACAAGGACCAAATTGAGGAACTCACTGCGATATTCACCACTTTTCGGAACATTTTTCCCGGACGATTTGTTGTACAGCAGCAGATATTTTGTTCTCTTCCTTAGAACGCGTTCTGATTGGCTGGTGTTGACATGGATCAAATGAGACAGGTTTTTCAATAGTGTACTATTGAAATACTTCAATGCTTTTGCTATACACGTTTAAATTGAAAAATTTCGATTCTATTGGTAGTTAGATTATATAAATCCTTTCACAGATCACTGAGTTATGAGCTTTAAAAATACGAGAAAGGCAAACGCGCCTTATGAATTATCCTCTTTGATACTCGTTTATACCAAACATTTCAGAAAAGTTTAATTTTGAATTATTTGAGACCATGTCACAAAACTGAAAATTTTATCATAAAATTGTGATCATATTTCCGATAGCATGTCGCAAGAATTATGTTGATTCATTAGATACAACAATAGATATTCACGATCAAAAACTTATCACTCTCTCAGAGGGTAAATTTTGAAAAGGCACCCCATAGTAAAGTAAGTCGTATTCACGACAAAAATTAAAAACCGTTGTTTATGAGCATAATAAACAGTCTCTATGGTGAATCATTTTCCAGTCATCAGAGTTGCCAGTTTTATATAAAATTCAATAAGGTACTCCGTCACTCTGACAGTGTACACTGACAGTGTACCTCATAGCGAAAAATGTGTCCACGAAAATTCATCGGAGTATTCCGTATTATAATTTGTATTTGGCTGAACTCCATCTCCGGAAAGCTGACTTTGGCGATCAAAAAAAAAGATCCCAAGGATTACTTTGTCGCCACCCTAAAATTGTTGCGCCCGAGGCGAATGCCCCCTTCCTTCCAAAATGGTAGTGAATTTTGCAACTTTTTTTTCTTCGCTTCCAAAATGCATCTATACTGAAGAATGACTTATTGATGACAAACATATTATACCATACTATTAAATAATACTAAATAAATAGTTTTTTAGTAGATTTAGATGGAGATTCTACTGTGGGCAAAAAATGGCGGGTGGGTAATGTCAGAGACATAGCTGGATGTCGTGAATACGAATAAAATTGGCACCCTTCCTTCACACTTCCAAATATCAGTTAGTTGATCGATTGTGTGAATTGTACAAGCATTCCCCTTTTTCACTACTAGATTTTAACCCATTATGCCCTAGCGTATGATATATCATACGCAAAATTTCCTATACTTTAATGCATGTTTACTTTAGAAGTTTATTACCTAACAGCTTTACTAGAGCACTAGGTGATAGTTTACACTTCTAATTTCCTTGTATATTAAACTTGTTTTCAAGTGCCAACGTTGTATTTGTATTATAACCTTGGAAAGTTCTTACAAATCACCAAGGAAAAGTAAGCAACATATTCGTGTGAATCTTATGTTCGAAACTTCCATCTTTTGACAAACCATTGCCAAAGGTTCAAATTAGTTATTTCAGAAGCGAAATTCGAAAAATATATGTTAAACAATAAAAAAATGTTGTTAACATTTTAACGTATGATATATCATACGGTGGAATAATACAGTAGTATTTTTTTCCAAAGCATATCGTTAACCGATGAACTCGAGCATCAAAATGTTATGATTAGTTGAAGTCTTTCGGAAATCTCTTGCCATCAGCAAATCAAATTCATTTTGTTTTATCTTCGCAATGTGGAATATTCAAAAACATGGCTGCTAAAAGTGTGATAAGGATAGGGACCCTTTAAGTTTTGAAGAACACGTGAATATGGAGTAGAACGCTAACTTAGAAAAGTAAGTATGAATACCTCCAAAACTTGTTATGCATCGGAAACACTATCAAATGATCTTATGATACTCCCAACAAATCGTACAAATATCTCAAATATGATACAAATACAAATAGGTAATCCATTTTCTTAACAATGAAGAAATGGAAACAAGTGAAGTTATGTTTTTTCTTATTTTCGATTAGACAGATTTTAACCTTAAATTCATTCACCACTTCGGGCCAGAGAAACCTTCTGACCCTGTGTGCGGGGTTGGGAATCGAACCCAGGTATGCTGATTGAAAGGCATCGACAAATGAAGTTGTTTAATGCAGCTTACACTACAATATATACAAATAATTATATTTTCAATAACAATCCGCTAAAAACCGAAACGAAGATATATTTTGAACAAAATGCACCAAATATTTCTATTTATATTGTGCCTTCATCTCCGATAGTACTTCTACCGGTACTATTTGAAAGAAATTGAATCGCATATAAATACCACTCTCAAAATATAAGCATTTCTCTTATAATTTTGTTGCTACTGTATTGTTCCAGCGTATGATATTACATACATAGGATAATTTAGTTTGGAGAAGATTTTTAATAGGGATTTAGCATTTCCCAACATCTTCAACACAAAATATGATGGTATTGATGATATCTGCTCATTTGGTTCAAATTTGGGAACCCCTGGGTTAAAACGATGCACCTACACTAAAGTACGGATAAGTTACATCAAACATTCTGATACAGAATTAGACATTACGAAGTAATTTTAATAGTCCTTTAACTTTTTGATTAATTAATTATTTAATAAAACAATAGGAATAGTGTTCACAACTGATTGCAATCCTCCAATAAAGAAAGCATTAATTCGCTGGGTTGATCAATGATACAATAGGCCTATGATATGAAAAGTATGAAATATAACATATCTATATTGATGTTCATAGCAAATACGAGATCAATACATGTGCTTCCAAGCTTGTAAAGGAGCAGATTTCATCATCATGAATTTAATATTATCTTGTTTTAAAACATCTATATTGAAATAAATTACGAGAATAAAGAAATGGGGCGTACTTGATTTCTTTTTTTTTTATTTAAAAGATGTTGTGTTCAGGCCTATATGCGTACAAACTTTACGTGGCCGATTGAGCCGATTATTTAAATAAAAGATTTGTTTTGTATTGGATCTCGTTGTCACTCTTTTTCTAGGGGGAGAGGGGCTTCCATTTCCCTCCTGCGAGGATTGGGGGGCACTTTGTTCGTGGTTCGTCTCGTCATCCATTGCCACATCGATGGTATTGTTGTCGATTTCCGTCTTCTTTTCGTTGCTAGTTGCTGTAGATGCGCCTTGTTGTACATTGGTTGCAGTTGCTGGTTGGTTGGAGGGTAAGTTGCTAACTGCAGCTGGTATACTTCGTTCTGTAGGGGATACTGATGGTTTCGTCGAAGGGGATGTTTCATTGTTGTTGGTGGCTGTCACAGGTGTACTGGGGTTGCTTGGGGTGGGGTGAAGGAAGCACCGTTGTCCTTTGGTGTAGTTGCCTCCTTGTTCAGTTTATCGCATGGCTTTCCGTAGTGAACAGCTTTTTGACAATATTGACATGTGGCCATCTGATTGTCATAGGTAACAAGTGATTTGCACGGGATTCTTGTATCCTGACCGAAAGTCACATAAGAAGGTATAGGCCTCTTCAAGCGCATGCGTAACAAACGTACGCCATTTAGAATACGGGGAAAAAAGTTCTTCCACTTTTCTTTTTCGATAGAGAGAATCTCTCCGTATTGGGACATAGTTTTGTGAATATAAGGATCGGTGGCGCTTGAGGGAAGATCATGCACACGCACTTCTATAGCACTATCTTCCATATATACTGGAATGTTGTACTCATTGTTCTCGTGATCCACATAGTGCACATTGTTATTGTCTTTTGCGAATTGAATTGCATCCAACTCTTCATAAAACTGGATGTAAACCAGCGATGCCATATCGTGCGCTTTAAATTTCCGTATTCCATCTTGTGCTGTGGTGGGAGAGGAGAAAAAATCTGTATAAATCCGTATAACTTATTTTACATCTATTATATCTTTTTTATATCAATTGTTGCATATTTTATGTAAGGGCGTTTTTTAGGTTTTAAGGACATTTTTATTTTATTCGAAAAAATTACATGGTTGTGTACCAAAGATAAATAATAAAGACATGTCCTTGCTTATAAATATTATTAAAAAATGTGGATCGTTTCCTTCTGAAATGACCGCACTCACCGCTTGGTGGTTAATAGCATTGTTATCATTTCAACCAAAGTGTGCCATAAAATCTCAATATATAAATGTGCTACCGAATCGAAAGGGTTCTCACGGTTTGACATTTGCATTATGAATGTATGATGGGAACTCAGCAGTGCAACCAATGTATCACCATTGGTGCCAGTTTCACGGAGGACCGTAGATGTGCGCTAAAAAAAGATCGTGACTGTCATGTCTGGAAATTCGTTTGTGTGTGTACGATACACGACCGATCATGGTGACATTAAAATGCAATTTTCCAACTCTCCCATTAAAAGGTTTAAATTTTGAAAAATAAACAAATAATTGTGGAACAACCAGTGAAGGCCTTTTTTCCAAATTTACAAAAAAAGTAACAAAGGTTTCTTATCTAAAAAGTATTGGCATTACTTTCCTTATGTGGAATTTGGCCTTTCTTTTTCAACAGACTTCGCAGCCGATTCATATAGCGTAACAGAATCATTACATGGCTATTACTACGATCCTACTGACACTATGAACCCTTCCAGGTCGGGGCTCGAACATACGACAACTGGCTTGTAAGACCAGCGCACTATGCATTGAACCGCCAACCCGGGTTTCTTATCTACTATTCATTATTTCTACGATTTGGTCTCAATTTTTCTTTCATTTGTTTTCTAGATATAATTAGATCAATTTTGTCGTGAATACGACTTACTTTACTATGGGGTGCCTTTTCAAAATTTACCCTCTGAGAGAGTGATAAGTTTTTGATCGTGAATATCTATTGTTGTATCTAATGAATCAACATAATTCTTGCGACATGCTATCGGAAATATGATCACAATTTTATGATAAAATTTTCAGTTTTGTGACATGGTCTCAAATAATTCAAAATTAAACTTTTCTGAAATGTTTGGTATAAACGAGTATCAAAGAGGATAATTCATAAGGCGCGTTTGCCTTTCTCGTATTTTTAAAGCTCATAACTCAGTGATCTGTGAAAGGATTTATATAATCTAACTACCAATAGAATCGAAATTTTTCAATTTAAACGTGTATAGCAAAAGCATTGAAGTATTTCAATAGTACACTATTGAAAAACCTGTCTCATTTGATCCATGTCAACACCAGCCAATCAGAACGCGTTCTAAGGAAGAGAACAAAATATCTGCTGCTGTACAACAAATCGTCCGGGAAAAATGTTCCGAAAAGTGGTGAATATCGCAGTGAGTTCCTCAATTTGGTCCTTGTGAATGCTAGAAACGAATCCCTACAACATATTGATAGTTTCTTTCAATGAATTATGCAAATCCGAAATGAAATAATCGTCATTAAAATTCTGTATGCGGCTATTTTTATAGCCATTAGGACCGCCCTTTAGTGAAAAGGCTACAAACGAAATCACATAAAAGGAAATCTCTTAACAAAAATTCAATCAGTTTGGATTCTATTGCCACTGCGAGCAGATGTGTTTTGTGTCGTCTGCACAGCTAGTTTCGCTTTGGACAAGAGCGATTACGTCACAGCTGCCAGTCATTAGCATTGGAAAAAAAAACAACGGTGGAGAGCATTGCACAAAATCAGCCGTTCTAATGGCTCTAAAAGTTTTCTAAAGAACTATTAGGATTCGTTGTTCGCAAATCGTGGGGAAATATCCTCAGTTTACTGCAAATCAAGAACAGTTTGCTTAGATTTGTGCACTTTTCGCTGTGTGAAATTCACAGTAATCGAGATCAAGTGAAGCCTTTTTTCGCGAAAAATGTTTCAGAGTTTAATGTCGTAGAGAATTAGGCAATTTGACTCTTCTGAATGCTGGAAACGAATCTCTACAGCATATTGATAGTTTCTTTCAATAAATTATGCAAATCCGAAATGATATAATCGACATTAAAATTCTGTATGCGGCTATTTTTATAGCCGTTAGGACCGCCCATTAGTGAAAAGGCTACACACGAAAACAGGTAGAAACAAGCCTCTCAACAAAACTTGAATTAGTTTGGATTGTATCGCCACTGCGAGCAAATCGGTAGTACCATGTGATTAGGGCATATCGCACGATAGGCCCCTGCGAATGTTACAAAATATAATGCTCATTGCTCGGTTCTACAACCACCATTTACACAATAATCGATATAATCTCGTAGATAGAAGCCCAATCTACGAAATTGTGCGCAATATACTTGAATTTCATGTTTAAAACTTGAGTAATGAGCATTATTTTTCGTAACTTTCAAAAGGGCATATCGCACGATATGCCCTAATCACATGTTAGTACCGAAATGTGTTTTGTGTCGTCTGCACAATTAGTTTCGCTTTCGACAAGAGCGATTACGTCACAGCTGCCAGTCATTAGCATTAGTGAAAAAACAACGGTGGAGAGCATTGCACAAAATCAGCCGTTCTAATGGCTCTAAAAGTTTTCTAAAGAACTATTAGGATTTGTTGTTCGCAAATCGTAGGGAAATATCCTCAGTTTACTGCAAATCTAGAACAGTTTGGTTAGATTTGTGCACATTTCGCTGTGTGAAACTCACAGTAAACGAGATCAAGTGAAGCCTTCTTTGTTTTTGCGAAAAATGTTCCAGAGTTTAATGTCGTAGAGAATTACGCAATTTGACCTTTCTGAATGCTAGAAACGAGTCCCTTCAGCATATTGATAGTTTGTTTCAATAAATTATGCAAATCTGAAATGAAATAATCAACATTGAAATTCTGAATGCGGCTATTTTTATAGCCGTTAGGACCGCCAATTAGTGAAAAAGCTACAAACGAAATCAGGTAGAAACAAGCCTCTCAACAAAAAGTGAAGCCTTCTTTGTTTTTGCGAAAAATGTGCAAAGGGGAATGCTTGCATAATTCATACAATTGATCAACTAATTGATATTCGGAAGTGTTAAGGAACATGTCAGTTGTTTTCGTATTCACGACATCCAGTTATGTCTCTGACATTACCCACCCGCCTTTTTTAGCAGTTTTCGTTGTTAAAGCGCATCATAATATTAACAGGATTATTATTATTATTATTATTATCTTTTTTTCCGAGAATATTTGACAACTTCTAAGAGGCGGCTAGGAGCTTGAAATGTTAGTTGTGAAAGCAATAATTCAGTGCTTGTTAAGAAACAATGTCGTTGATAAAATAAAGCATTGTAGCTTTGCAGCGTTCTTCGAGTGTTTGTAAGTTTATGAGCATACAACTTGCCTCATATAATGGAAGAGCAAATGTTATCCAGTTTAGCTTACGAAACGCATACAATAGAAATTGTTTTTGGATAGATTCGATGCGTTCTTCGTGTACGAAAGTACATGGGTTCCATTCTATGCTGTAGTATCCCAAATTTGGCATAAGTTGTATCTAATAATTTTATTGTGTAAGAGTCCTGAAATTTATGACTGAAACGTTTAATGAAGCGTAATATACTATTTTCTTTATTGACAAATGTATTATAATTTTACATTTGCTACTGATTGGTTTCGTAAATATATTTCAATAGAAGAAGACATGGGTTTTCTATTAAATGATATTGAACTAAAGCTAATTTTAGGAAGTTAGAGCCTAGTTACCGAAGAATCAACAGCTGATTGGTGTTCAATACACTCAAGCGAACACGCTATGCAGCAAACGGAAAATGGCATCCATACACCGCGTAAAAGTGACTATCCATTGAGCGAATGGATGTAACTCTGTTTTGTAACCCATTCACTAGATAAGCTACATGTTTCGTTCGCAGGCAGCCAGTGACAAAAGTGACTAAGGGATGACATCATATTGGCATGCTGTGATTGGCTCGTGAAAACATAGGTCAATTCAAACCAATTTTTTCAATAGTACGCGAAAGGTGAAATATTCGACTTTTATATCAATGCAGCTGTATAGTAGCAGATATTTTGTTTTCGTACTCAGAACGCGTTCTGATTGACTGGTGCTGACATGGGTCAAATCAGACAGGTTTTTCAATAGTGTACTATTGAAACACTTCAATGTTGTTGCAATACACGCTCACGTTAAAAAAATTCGAATCTATTGGTAGTTCGATTATAGAAATCCTTCTACAGATCACTGAGCTATGAGCTTTCAAAATACGAGAAAGGCAACAACGCGATACAACAAGAGATATTCACGATCAAGAACTTTCTCAGAAAGTAAATTTAAAAAAGGTGCCCCATAGTAAAGTAAGTCTAATTCACGACCAAAAAAAATTAACATATATAACGCCTATAGCTTACAAAAAAGAAACGCATGTAATACTTCGTAACACCTGTAACTGACAAAAGAGTAGCCCGTGTAAGTAATATGGCTGTTGTTTCGAAAAATGCCGCGTGAAAAGGAAAGAATTTTTCAATGAATATACTTTGATCATGTACTCAGAATCTTCTCTGGAAGTTTAAATGAAATATTTTGTTGTTCAAGAAATTCATAAACAACTGAGATTCCTGAAAATTGCGTCATCAACGATAAAATCTGTGAAAATCTCTTTATAAGGGAGCGGAACAAGAATGGCAAATATTAAAAATAAAAATCTGTATATTTCGATAATTAAGACTAAAGAAACCTGGTGGAATATAACTCTACTAAAGCAATACAATAATTGCACCCCAAAGCAATATTTTCAATGCGTATAGTACGAAAATTGGAAACTGCCCTGTGTTAATCAAATTTTTATTTATGAGGTGTTGATGGATGCTAACATCCACTAAGCGGTCATCTTATCATATTAGACTATTAAAACAATTACAGTGTACCAAACACGACCGATTGCAGTGATTCAAGCTTTAACGAGTTTATATAAATGGTATAGGTCACGATTCTTGGTTCTAGATATAAGGGTTAATATTTGTCGCAGAATATTTCCACTGATTGCCAAAAAAAACTCTAGTTCGATTGTTTATTATTTTGGACATCGCATGGGATTTTGTTCCGATTATAAAGGTTTTAACCAGAAAAAGCTTCTGACCCTATGTGCGGAGTTGGGAATCGAACCCAGGTGGGCTGCGTGAGAGGCATCGACTTACTCATCACGCTATACCCGTCCCCAACGGCATGCGTTATTATGACGAATTAAAGGGTGTTTTTTAAGAGCATGCAGATTTGAAATTTTAAAGAAAACATGCCAAATTATGAAATGGTCATTGTTTTTATTTGGTAGATAATTTCCTGGCATTTAACTTTTGAATATGGTCACGACTATTTTTCAAAAAGGCCATTCTGGAGATCCAATTTTTGACCACTTTGTCAAGCATCAAATGGCGTATTTCAGCAATGACACGTTGAATATTGGTTTCCAAAGCATCAATCAATAAACCAATGACTTCACGTATCCCCACAAAAAATAATCGAGTTGCGTCCAATCACACGAACGCGGAGGCCAGTTCGCCGGTTCAATTCTCGAAATAATGTTGTAGTTGAAATATTCTTTTAATAAGTCAACCGTTTCGACCGCAGTATGACAAGCAGCCCATAGATCGTACAGAACAGTACATTTATCGGGATGCACCGATAGTTCTTAAACGACATGTGGATTTTGGCTCCAAATACGGCAATTTTGCTTGTTGATGTATCAATTCAACCGAAAATTTGCTACATAAAAAAAAGCAAAGCCTTTGTATTACATTCCTGTAGTGAAATTTGACCTTCTGTTTCAACAGACTTCGCAGCCGATTCAGAGTGTACGGAACCATTGCATTGCATATTGCTGGTGCTACGATTCTACTGACACTACGAATCCTTCCAACATACTACAACTGATTTGTAAGACCAGTGCCTTATGCATTGAACCGCCAACCCGGGACTACCCATCACTGCCACATCACTGAAGAAAATTTTGCCACATCACTGAAGAAAATTTTGTCAATCCGGTTGTGTCTCTGACATTACTCACCAGCCTTTCTTAAAAACTTGGAATATTGCTTGGCCTGTTTCACGAACTTATATTCAAATGAAAGGTGTTATTACTGTGTATGACATTTAATTTCATAGAAATACAACTTTTAGGTTCAAAATATAGTGTGATGAGTGTTGAAAATTTCAAATTAGAAGTAACGATACAGTAAAAATAGAAAAATCTTCTCCGCTTGATTCGAAACTTTTTCAATTTTAAGGTATTGTCAGTTGGTTATTATACTAACTTGCTTTTACCGAGTTACGGTTTCCGGTTATGGAAGAAGCGGCCAAAAAATTCCATTTCTAACGTTTACTGTCATACAACTTCTGTCACACAAGACCTTCTAAATAAACATTTATAGACCACAACAATCCACAAGATTTGTGATTATAGATTTTGAGAAGTGGTCTAAGATAGCTCCCTTACTCTGATAAGTGGAGAAAGGAAAACATCTTCTAAATTTGTAGATCATATTAGTTGATGACCATACAAACATCAATACACGCTGCATTTCTCAATGATTCGTTTTAGTCTTGTCGAGACGTGGACCGCATTGAGCTAGTTCTAAATTTGATAAGTATCTACCCGGGAAAACGGATTGAAAAAAAACACTCGAATACAACTATGTAATGAAAACCGCGAAAATGTTACCGCAGAGACGAGACTCGAACCCTTAGCTAGCTCCTAACCGGGGAAATGATTTTCCCAATTAAACTACCCTACATATGAATGCACATGAAGAGACAGCCTAATTGACTTGTTTTTCTGTTTTGAGGTGGTCCACCAAACGTACACTATAACAATCCCAGAAAACCGACATAATGATCTTTCCGACAAAGTCTGCATGAGAAAATAGCCACAAAATATAAAATTCTGTCATTGTAATATTTAAGGAAGAACAAAATAAAGACTGTCCCAAAAAGTATGGACGCACTTTGATTTCGCTGTAAATAATTCACAAGTGTTAGATATTCAAATTTTATTCAATATACTAATAAAATTAGACTACAACAACAGAATATTATTCTCAACATTTGCTACTTAGCCATTGTAGACTAGCTGGCGCACCTTCTTGCGAACGTTTCTCATTAAATTCCGTACAGACTTCTTGGCGACAAGTTTTGACACTTTTTTCCAATGGCTGCCGAGACATGTTTCCTAAGATGTGCCTTCGGTTATGCCCAAAATTCCTCAATTTGTCGAAGTTGTGGGCAATTTGGTGGATTCATGTCTTTTGGGACGAAAGTGACATTTTTGGTAGTATACCATTCTACCGTTGATTTCGAGTAGTGGCAAGAAGCAAGATCTGGCCAGAAGACAACAGGATCCTTGTGGCTTCGAATCATGGGTAGAAATCGTTTTTGTAAACATTCCTTGATGTATATTTCGTTGTTCATTGAAGCAGTCGTGATGAAGGTTTACGAAATCTTACCGCAGCTACAAATTGCTTGCCAGACCATAGCTTTCTTACCAAATTTTTCGACTTCAATCGATGTCTCGGACTGGTTTAACACTTGCCCTTCTCGAACCGTATAATATTGTGGTCCCGGCAAGGATTTGTAATCGAGTTTCACGTAGGTTTCGTCGTCCATGATTACGCAGTTCAAATTTCCAGCAAGAGTCGTATTGTACAGCTTTCGAACCCTCGGCCTGATCGATGCTTCTTGTTTTGTACTACGTTTTGGTTGTTTCTGCTTCTTATAGGTTCGAAGATTCAAACGTTCTTCAGCACGAAGAACATTTGACTTCGAAGTGCCCACTTTTTTGGCCACATCCCGAACTGAAACCTCCTTTTTTGCTCGAACGCCTTCAGTATACCTTTATCGAACTGAGGGTTAGCAGGACCTTTTTTCGACCCGTTTTCGGGTTATCCTCAAAGGTGTTATCCTCACCGAACTTCCTGATTGCATTTCACACGGCTTTTTCACTCACTCCTTCCATTTTTGCTATCTTTCTCAGTGACAGTCCGCGTTCTGTGCACCATTTGTACACAATTTTTTGACGTTGTTCTGCTGAAAG
Source organism: Malaya genurostris (assembly GCF_030247185.1). Classification (NCBI taxonomy): domain Eukaryota; kingdom Metazoa; phylum Arthropoda; class Insecta; order Diptera; family Culicidae; genus Malaya; species Malaya genurostris. The sequence goes on along the minus strand of NC_080572.1, from coordinate 233,572,679 downwards.
TCCACGCATTTCGAAACAAACTTATGATATAATAATATAAGAGATATAATATAATAAGATATGATGCTAAACTGATATTGTACAATTTCTTGATTCCTTCGATGAAATATCAAGAATCGCTATGAAAACACAGAAGCATCACGACAAAATACGATGGTGTAGTGTCCGAGAACCGAATCCTCGTCTGAAGAGTCCGACATTTTTATGTTAGCAGCAAGAAAAAAAATCCAATGACTCTTCCCTTCAAAAGCACTCAAGCGCCTCTCTTCGCGTCTACTTACCTTGTTCGCCTCTACTTACCTTATTCTTCGATCTATTTTCCAGAAACCAACCATCCCCGTTTTGCTCGGTCACTTTTCAAGATACTCAGATTGTCCCTTTTCATTTTTTCGATCAAATGTGTAAGCCAAGCCTTAAACCCAACCGATTACAGCTGAGGTGCGCATTAATTTTTTTTTCACAACGGGGTGAGAAACGTCAAATATATAAAAAAAATGCAATGAGTGTTTTGTAGGAAGTTTTTTTACTTTCATTTTATTTATCGCGTATTCTACAGATGGTAACATTTGTTATTATTTTGATCGTTGTTTGTTATTCACATCTACCCAAGTATTGAGCCTCTTTTGAGGCATTCCTACCGCTTGGAAGACCTCGTGCTGACTTCAGTTCATTGTCAGATAATCATTCTGCTCTGGTGTATAATAATGGATCCAGCCAAACATGTATTCGAAGTGCACTTGCATTCGTATTTTTTGTCCCAAACAAGTATGTTCGGGATCGAGCGTCAGGATATCTTTCTCATCTACAGATCTTGTCCAATTGTGGCATGCTAACATAGCTTCTCTTTCCGGTCATCCAGTACAATTTTATGAATTTTTATTTTTAATGAAACTCTTAAAACCTGTATCCAAACTTTTTGCCTTTCTCATATAGAAAGGTTATGCAATCACTTGAAAACCCGACAATTGGAACTTAGATTCAAATGAAAGGTCTCACGGTCCCATACGGAATTCCTGAATTTCATCCGGGTTCAGTTTCAGTTTGTACACCGTCATTTAAACTGGCGGAACAAAACCGCAAAAAATGTTGTAAACTGGGCGCAAAACCCTTATTCCCCCACTAAGGCTGAAATGAAAGGTTTTATGGTCCTACCAAAAATTACTGCATATTTTCGGATACAACAAACATTTAAATCGTCATTTAGAGTGCGATGGTAAAATTGTATAAAATCTTCAAAATTTGAGTAAAAACTAGTAGAGTTTGTACATCATGTTAGTTGGTGACCGTACGAGCCGACTTCGATTATACCGGTTTCGGGTTCCGGTGCCGGAAGTGCATATAATAGTGAACCCACTTCGTTTTCTTAAGAATAACCTACGCGAGCAAAGTATTGTTTCATTCTGTAAGTTATACTAGTTCAGTACGTTACTGCTATGCGATTATAGACAGTTTACGTTCTGTTCCTTTTACCACATTATTTTGATTCATTGGATAGGTCAAATCGTAACAATACCACAACGTACAAATGACTTTTACATTCATTGCATTTCACGCTTTCCAATCAAAGTTTGAAAACGATACAATTTTTAACGGAAACTTTTCTCTTCTCTTCCTATTCATTCCAGGTTCTGGCAACCTGCGGCCCTATGAGTGTATCGTTTTTCACCGTCGTTGTATTTTTTGGGTCATTTTATTTGATTAATTTGATGTTAGCTGTAGTTGCTCTCAGTTACGAGGAGGAAGCTGAAATTACACAAGAGGTAAATTATGGTCACTTGCACCTCGTTGAAAGACTTCCCGTTAATGAAGTCGTGGTTTTCTCTAACCGATTCGCGTGTTTTTTTTTTCATTTTAGGAACGACGAAAAGACTTGATCGACCATCGGGACGATTCCACGTTCAGCTTCGATCCTGCCAGTTTGAATGTTAGACAGTTAAGTAAACAGCAACGAAAGAAATTGGATGCTCGGAAGGGTGTCCTGTTGGCGTCATATTCGCGGAAAAAAACACGACGAAGAAAAAAGGGCAAGGACGAAGGCGGTCGAAATGGGAACAATTATGTAAGTTCACCGGCAATGAAGCGTTGTCGATTGGTTTAGTCAATTGATGGGGGGGTGTGCAGAAAACTTTTAACGTTTCTTTCTCTCTCTTTTGTGATTTTCTCGCAAATTCATTTTCAGTCTAAAAGTCGTTCGGCGACACCGAGTCCCAGTCCAAGTCCTAGACATAGCATAGTAAGGCCACAAGCACTGGCACTACAACGAACAAAAGGAATGCTGGCGACAACGGCAGGAGTTCCACTGCCACCATCAACTCAGCCACAAAATCCCAACACGCTGCACCCTTTAGGTAAGTGGCAGATGGTAATAAAAAAATAAAATATTACCAAAATCGAACTTTGACCATGATTGTCGGCTTTTTGGTTTTGCAATGTGTACAAACCACAACCTGTGTTTAATTAACTCCATGTAGGACCACATTATCGCGGACAGCTACTGCCTTCGAGCCGACAGGCCAGCTCGAATGCCAGTGAGGGTGGTGGCAACCGTGAGTCTTCCCTGGACGATTCCGGAGTGGTGGATGACCACGAGGAGCAAGATGTCACCGCTACGGACCTGGTGCACCCTACTCTAGTAGAGGTAGGCTTTTTAACCCTGCATAATCAGACAGTTGCTTTCATCTCATGCACAATGCTGCCCCTCACACCTGAATATGTGTCGCTTCAGACAATAGAACTTGTCTTATGCCAACTGTAACGGAACAACGCCGGGGACACCCTGCCTGTGAACAAAAAAAAAAAAGAACTGCAACTAGACGATAGCGATGAGAAAGAAAAACGTTTGGAATTTATCAAAAATTAAAAATAAACACAGCTGTATCCTGAGGCGCTCCGAGGCAAGCACATGACTTTCTGGCGAGCAAGTTTGTTTGCATGTCCCTCGTGTTCAAGAAAGTACACATCCTAGGTCTGGGTCGCATTGTTCCATTGTGCAGCAATCTTGCCAACGCACGAAGTAGGACATACGTGATAGTGCACAATTTGCTGGCGAACTGTATCATCATTCAGAAGTCTCTTGAATCGTACACGTATAAAATGTAGTTACGTTAATATTTCAACTTTTAATATCGAACAGTCACATATGTAAATGGAAGGGTGCCACACAAAATCATGTTAACCTGTGAAATAACAAGGATTGAGCTTAGGTTTGAAAATATTTTTAACTATTTCCTGAAAATAAAATATTTAACGTCGCCGTAATCCTGACAAGTTATTGCCATGTCTTGGTGGCTATGCAGCCGGTTGTCACAGCCATCGCTATCGTCTCACAACAGTTCACCTCAACTGTCTCAGTTGAGGTCTGGCTGTTGTTCGTAATGCTTAACCCTTTTTCATGTTTTGTCATTTCAATGCTCGCCATTCTTTCCGTGAGCAGCAGCGTGAAGTCACACCGGTCACATTGGCGCTATCACCGCGGGAAGTTAGAATAATAAAATGTAATGGTAATTTAGCGAAGGTTAAAAAGCACAACGTTTATGCCCTCCATCCGGAATACTTGTCGCAAATTGTTGTACTTGGTAAGTGCCATTTACGACGGACGCATTCCACACAATTCTAAGAGCCGGTTTGCGGGAATTGAAAACGACGGTGCCAGTGCACTGTGACAATCAGTCGAGTACTGTCAAACGGCTTTTGGAAAAGGTAAATTTGACATGCTAATAAATTTGGTACTGTTTTCTTTTCCGCAGACGATCTTCCTGATAGAAATTGTGATAGATGTGTTCACTGTTGCGTCAACTACGAACGGTGGTTGCAGTTTCAGAATTGTTTATATAAAGTAAGTATTCCCATACATACAAAGTTTATTCCCAAACAACCAAAAGTTCACCAGCATACAGTTCTTGAATAGCATTTTAAACCTGCAACACTTGAAAGTTTACGCGACACAACTGAAATAATTTCTAAGCAGCTCCTAGAATAACACATGGTCTGAAAAGTTGCGGGCCTAACAAAGAGATTACGATTTTTCTGGTTCAAAATTAACTTTATTCATCAATGTAATCTCCATCAAGGGTAACGCAATCATTCCAGCGCCGCTCTAACATTTCAATACCACTTTTGTGGAACGAAGTATCTTTTGCCTCAGAATAGGCCACAGTTTCAACGATGACATTTTTTTCAGGTCTTCGAACAGCCAGTAGTAACTGCGAGTCAAATCTGACGAATACGGTGGATATGGGGAGCAATTATAAGTTCAATTCATTCTGACACGGTGGGTTGTCGGTCGTTTTTTTGCAATTTCAGCCTCCAGTAATGCTATATAATATTCACTGTTAATGGTATTTCCTTCCTCAAGAAAGTCGATAAATACTACACCACGCACATCCCAAAATACCGAGGTCATAACCATTTCAGCCGATTGTTGTACTTTCGCTTTAGACAAGGCTCACCAGTTGCTGTCCATTCAGATGACGGTCGTTTTGATTCCGGAGTGAAGTAATGAGTTCATGTTTCATCCATTGTCACATATCAACGCCAAAATTTCGGTTTGTTATGTTTAAACATGGCCAAACACTGCTCAGAATCATCAACACGTTCTCTTTTTTGGTCAACAGTGAGCAAACGCGACACCCACTTTGAACAGAGCTTTCTCTTAGTCAAATGCTCATGCAATATAAAGCTAGCACGTTCTTTTGATATCTTTACGATGTCAGTTAACTCCCGAATCTTTACTTTTCGATCATTCAAAACGATTTTGTGATTTTTTGTATGTTTTCTTGTGACATCCACTGCGTTCTGCATCTTCGGTGTCTCTACGACCACGTTTGAAGTCAGCAAACCAAGATTTTATTGTTGTTTCTGATGGAGCGGAGTTTCCATAACACTTTTCAAGCCATTACTTTGCTTGAACGGTTCTATTCCCATCAAGAAGCAGTGTAAAATTAAAAACACGAAATTGTTTTTTATCCTTAATACTGAAAATAACAAAAGTAGTGTCACTCTTAGCACAATAACATATGAACTTCAAAGGTAAGTAATAACTGAAAAAAGGTGAATGCAATGAAAAACTAGCGCCATCTATGTGCTAGGTCCGGGACTTTTCAGCCCATGTGTTAGTATGCAATTGTTTCTAAGCACCAAATAGACTGTGTACAGCAGTCTATTTCATGGAATTTTGCCTCGTTTCGATTTCAGCACGGTTCGAGTATGACAGATGTATTAGAAAGCCATAACTGCGGGAAGAATAAGGAGTGTATCGAAAATAAGCTTTCCACAAATTTTTCTTTCAAATTATGATACAAAACGATATTTTATTCAAACTAAAAATTGGTCCTTTATTGTACGAGGTTAAACTTGAGCATAATGAAAACCGGATGAAATTCAACTTATTCCTTCACGAATTTTCGAATTTTTGAGCGAACGCTCTTCATCAAGTTCCGGACAAGTGTTGAATCGCATTTTTTGGACTCTTGAGTCTACACTTTTTTGAACTCCTTCAAGTTCCCAGCTACCTTACCAGTCTTCTTGAAGAAACTCTTCGCGATTGCCAAGTAACGTTCGATGGGTCGAAGCTGAAGGCAATTTGGTGGATTGATATTTTTTTCTACGAAATTTATACGCTTTTTCCGCAAGCCAATTGAGAGTGGTTTTTTATAGTGAGCCGACGCTAAATCCGGCCAAAACTGTGGAGTTGACCTATGCTTCTTATATAAAGGCAGCAATCTCTTCTGGAGACACTCAGATCGATAGATTTCTGCATTTATAGTTTCGGTAGTGTAAAAAATGGTTGACTTCAAACCACAGGAACATATTGCTTGCCATACCAGTACCTTTCGACCGGATTTCTCCTCTTGAATCGAGCTGTCCGCATCGCTCACATCCTCCCCACATAGTTAAGTATTGTGGACCTGGAAGGGTTTCTGAATCATCCTTTACATAAGTCTCATCGTCCATCAAAACACGTGCATCCGGACATTACAAAAGACGCGAATACAATTTCCGGGCCCTTGTTGCTGCTCGCTTCTTCTATTCTACACTTTGTTTAGAGATTTTCTGCTTCTTGTAGGTCTTCAGGTGATTTCGCCTTATGAAACGCTGGATCATTCCGACACTCGTTCCTGCTTTTTTTTACCAATCCATGTATTGACATTTATTTGTTCTTCATGATTAGAGATACCCCTTTCTGGTCCAGCTTCAGTTTGGAAGAACCGGGAATTCTGCCTCTTCCTGGTAGCTCATCCAAAGTATACTGTTCCTCAAACTTATTAATGATGGTTTTAACACTGGCATGATGAATTCCAAACCGCTTCACCAATTTTCGCATAGTAATACCCTTTTCACTTAGCCATGTGTCCAGAACCTTAATTTTCACCTCATTTTCAATACGCGACATTTTAAAAACGCAGAATTTCAACCGCACAAACAAGTAAACAAATGAAAGCTGACAGTCAAAAGTACAGCATGCTGTGATCTGAGCATAAAAAACCATCATAAATACATCCGCACAACACAAATGTATGTGGATAGCTCAATTTCGATACACTCCTTATAACTTTTTATATCCATATACCATTCGAATCAGTTCATCGAGTACAGCAAATGTGTGTATGTGACAAATAATTTCACTCAATTTTGTTGTAGATGGTTTAGCCGTTTCTGCGAACTAAGATTCGTATAAAAAGTCCTATGCTCCCATGCAAGGTTCCCGAATTTCATTTGGATTCGACTGCTAGTTCCGGAGCTACAGTATGATACGTGCAACGAAATTAAAATAATGACACTAATTTGTCTCGTAGATGGCTGAACCGATATCCTCCATCTTATATTCAAATGAAAAGTCCTAAAATCCCATACAACCTTCTTGTTTTTTAATCAGATCCGACTTGCGGTTCCGGAGATACAGGGTGATTAGTGTAAAAATGGTAATTTGAAATAAGTTAATCGGGTTTATCGGGTTTGAAGATTCTGATAGTCGAAGACCAAATAAACTTTTTTCAGTTTTACCGGAATTCGGTTTCCGATTGTTTGGAATGCACTACGATTTCTAAAAGATGGCAACACTGATTCAAAAAACTTCGAATCAAAAGAACTTCTTCACTATTACTATCTTTACGGTGAATTTAACTGGCTTCAGCTAAACCGGTTTCCGAAACTATCGGGAATAGAGAAGCTCATTCGTTTCCTCAAAGAAGGCCAAAACGAGTTTCATTAGCAAAATTCAAATGAAAAGAATTATGGTCTCAAACAAAATTTCATAGGATTCCGATTCCCAATTCTGGGATAACAGGACAATGCGTTTTTGAAACTCAAACTGTCACGATACAAAAAAAAACTTTAAAGTTGAGCTCAAATCTATTCCAATTTATTCGTCATGGTAATGCATGGCCATACGGACCGCAGTTTCGTAATGAGTGGATGAAATTTCAAACTGTTACTTAAAACGCCGGCCATTGAAATAAAAATTAAAAACACCGAAGAATATTCACGCAAAAAACTCATAGGGATTGGTCCATTTCAAAATTTGACGGGCGGAAAGTTATTCGGGTTTCTTTTCCACTGAAAATAATTCCAACTAAAGAAAATAATATTAGCATATTCATTGCGAGATTTTTTGCAGTGTCGGAAAATAACTATCGATCTGTCAAAATGAACCATGTTGCCTCGGACTGGGTATTGGCAGCCGTTCACCGTTTTGGAGCTTAAGCTAAGTAAAACTTTATTTGCTCTGTTGTTTAATACCACTTCAATTGCACCCCGAATCTGACCGCACGGACACAAGTCCGTGACATGACAGGCGATATCAAATTGCCTGACCTTCCCCTTGATGATCAGATGGATGCTTCAGATGGCAATAAATCGCGCATTGGAAGCTATCCCGATGGGCTTGCACTCTCGGCCGGACCGTATGCGGTTTACATCCGGACCAAAGCGAATGGTAAAAAATTGAACCTTCTAAAACTTTCTAATGACCTGTCCTCGCGATACAATACTGTACAAAAAATTGAAAAAGTACGCCCGGACAAGCTTAGGGTCTTGTTAGCCAGTGCAAAACAGGCTAATGAGATCGTTCAAAGTGAGAATTTCACGCGGGAGTATCGCGTATACGTACCAGCTCGCGAAGTCGAGATAGACGGCGTGATCACCGATCCGAGTCTGACTTGCGAGGACGTTCTTAAGCATGGGGCAGGCGGATTTAAAAACCCCCTACTCAAGAACGTTAAGATACTGGACTGCAAGCAATTGCGTTCAGTATCGACCGCTGAGGATGGGACTAAGTCCTATATCCCATCAGACTCGTATCGGGTGACTTTCGCTGGCTCGGCTTTGCCTAATTACGTCCTCCTGGACCGAGTTCGTTTACCTGTTCGTCTTTATGTACCGCGGGTCATGAACTGCACCAATTGCAAACAATTGGGACATACAGCATCCCATTGTTGCAATAAATCCCGGTGTATAAAGTGTGGAGGGAGTCATGCGGATAACTCCTGCAGTGGAGACAATGAAAAGTGTCTCTACTGTAAGGAGGGGCCGCATGATCTCTCTGATTGTCCCGTGTATAAATTGCGTAAGGATAAAATGAAGCGTTCACTCAAGCAACATTCCAAACGCTCATTTGCGGAAATGTTGAAATGTGCTACGCCACCTACCGAAAATCCTTACGCTTACTTGTCAACTGACGAGAGCGAATATGATGACCCCCTCGAAGGTACATCTTCGGCTGTCCCTCATAGCTCATCAATTAGAAAGAGAAGAAATAAATCCTCTCAAAAGCTCCCTAGTAAGGGTTCGAAGATGTCCTCTGATGGGTCTCGAAAAATTACAACAACTGGTAGTGATGGCAAAAAACCAGAGAAAAAAGCTCCAGGCCTTGGAAAATTAAATTCCGAGCAAGAATTTCCATCACTTCCTGGGACTTCAAAACCCCCGAAAGTCCCTAAAGATCAGTCAGAGAATTTACCAAATACTGGGTTTGTTAAATTCTCTGATATTGTGGACTGGATCATGTCTACTTTCAATATTTCTGAACCTCTTAAAAGCCTGATAATGGCTTTTATTCCTACAGTTAAAACATTCTTGAAGCAGTTGACTGCAAAATGGCCCCTTCTTTCAGCGATCGTATCCTTCGATGGCTAAGTCACCCACCGAGGTCACGGATACAATCACTGTTATACAGTGGAATTGTAGAAGTATCATCCCAAAAATAGATCCTTTCAAATTTCTAGTAAATAATCTGAAATGTGACGCATTTGCATTGTGCGAAACTTGGCTAACTTCTGAAATACCCTTAAACTTCCACGATTTTAACATTATTCGTCTGGATCGAGATGATCCCTATGGAGGAGTACTTTTAGGGATCAAAAAGTGCTATTCTTTCTATCGCATTAAGCTCCCCTCGATACCAGGTATTGAAGTTGTCGCATGTCATGTTACAATCAAAGGTAAGGACCTTTGCATTGCTTCCATCTACATTCCCCCAAGAGCCTCGGTTGGGCATCGGTGGCTCAGTGATATCGTAGAGCTCCTTCCTGCACCGACGTTGGTCTTAGGAGACTTTAACTCACACGGTACGGGATGGGGCTGTCTTCACGATGATAACAGATCAACTATGATCCATGATATCTGCGACAACTTCAATATGACAATCTTGAATACGGGAGAAATGACACGAATTCCTGCACCACCAGCAAGACCAAGTGCGCTAGACTTATCCCTTTGCTCGACATCGCTACGGTTGGATTGCACGTGGAAGGTAATCCCTGATCCCCACGGTAGCGATCATCTGCCTATCGTAATTTCAATCGCCACCGGATTAAGACCATCGGAGACAATCAATGTTTCGTATGACCTCACACGAAATATTGATTGGAAATGCTACACAAATTCGATATCTGAGAAACTAGAAACAACACAAGAACTTCCTCCGGAGGAAGAGTACACGTTTTTGGCTGGCTTGATTCTCGACACCGCGATTCAAGCTCAGACGAAACGTGTACCCGGCGCGAAAACTAACATCCGTCCTCCCAACCCGTGGTGGGACAAAGAGTGCTCGGAATTAAACGCGGAGAGAACTTCATCATTTATCGAGTTTAGGAAAAACGGAACACCTGATAATTTTAGAAACTACGCGGCATTGGACGCTAAGATGAAAAGCTTGATTAAAGCGAAGAAAAGCGGTTATTGGCGTCGATTCGTAGACGGATTATCGAGAGAAACATCAATGAGTACTCTTTGGAACACAGCCCGACGAATGCGCAACAAAAACACCACGAACGAAAGCGAGGAATATTCTAACCGCTGGATATTCGATTTCGCTAAAAAAGTATGTCCTGACTCTGCTCCGGAACAGACGATCATGCGCGTCGCCTCATCTAACAGAAACGAAACACCTTTTTCGATGGTCGAGTTCTCACTTGCGCTTTTATCGTGTAACAATAAAGCTCCGGGGTTAGACAAAATCAAATTCAACTTGTTGAAAAATTTGCCTGACTCTGCCAAAAGGCGCTTATTGAATTTATTCAATAGGCTTCTTGAGGATAATATTGTCCCACATGACTGGACTACAAAAATATGGCATAAAACATACTCTTCTTGAATGGCTCAAATCATACTTAACGAATCGTGTACAGGTAGTCCGCTTCCAAAACATACTGTCTGAACCAATTAATGTAACTTCTGGCGTACCTCAGGGTTCTCACTTAGGGCCTCTCCTTTTCATTTTACATATAAACGACATTTCCTTCATACTAAAAAATCTGAAAGTGCTTATATATGCAGACGACATGAAACTCTTCATGGAAATTAAAAATATCAACGACGCTGTAATATTCCAGAACGAAATCAATCTATTCCACATTTGGTGCTGCAAAAGTCTACTCCAACTCAATGTAAAAAAATGTAACTCAATAACTTTCAGTAGGAAAAATGAAACTATACCTATAAACATACATCTAGGAAATCAACTTGTAGAAAAATGTAAAATTGTAAGAGATTTAGGCGTAATCTTATGTCGTTTTCGTTTTTAAATTGCACTACACCGGTGTAGCGAAAGCTGCACCTAAACCGTTCGTTTTTACCAATTGCACTACACCAGTGCTACACTTTTTCTGCACCGATACCACTGGTGTAGCACTCATCAAAAGTTTGGTGTAGCTCTGTGCAATGGAATCGTTCATTGTAGTCAATGGTTACTGTTTATGTTTTCGTCATTTTTGTTCGTTTATTCATGCCTCAGTGTAGCACTGCACCGGTGTAGTGCAAATTAAAAACGAAAACGCCATTAGACTCCAAGCTCACTTTTGTGGAACACTACAATACCATAATCAATAAAGCTAATAGCATGCTGGGCTTTATTAAACGCTTCAGTCATAACTTTCAGGATCCATACACAATTAAATTATTATACACTACATATGTCAGACCTATTTTGGAATATTGCAGCCTAGTATGGAATCCATACAATATTATTCACGAAGAACGCATCGAATCTATTCAAAAACAATTTCTTTTATATGCACTTCGTAAATTAAACTGGACAGCATTTCCTCTACCATCATATGAAGCACGCTGCATGCTTATCAATATACAAACACTTAAAGAACGCCGCGACTTTGCAATGCTTTATTTTATCAGCGACATTATTTCTCAACGCATTCAATCAGCTCCATTATTATCGCAATTAAATTTTTATATACCTAGCCGCCAACTACGTTCCAGGAAATTATTTTTAGAAAAACAAGCTAGAACAAATTATGCAAAATACAGTCCAGTCAATCGAATAATGCGCCATTACAATCAATACTGCGAACATCTTGACCTTACTATGTCAAAAAATCAAATCAAATCTAAGCTTTGTCGTAGAAATAATGTGTAGTATGTAAGTGAACATTGTAAACAATTTATATGTAGTCTACATTTGCTTGACGAAATAAAATAAAATAAAAAAATAAAATAGACAAGTAAGAGTTATCGCCATTCAAAAACCAGGGAAACCAGCCTCCGATCACAATTCGTATCGGCCGATTGCTATGCTTTCCTGTATCCGGAAATTGTTCGAAAAAATGATTCTGTTTCGTCTAGACAATTGGGTCGAGACTAATGGCTTACTTTCAGATACACAATTCGGCTTCCGCAGGGGCAAAGGAACGAACGATTGTCTTGCGTTGCTCTCAACCGAAATTCAAATGGCATTTGCTCGTAAAGAACAAATGGCGTCAGTTTTCCTAGACATCAAGGGGGCTTTTGATTCAGTTTCCATAAACATCCTATCTGAGAAGCTGCATCAGCAAGGTCTTTCACCAATTTTGAATAACTTTTTGTATAATCTGTTGTCCGAGAAATACATGTATTTCGCGCATGGTGATTTGTCGACAATACGATTCAGTTACATGGGTCTTCCTCAGGGCTCATGCTTAAGCCCCCTTTTATACAACTTTTACGTAAACAACATTGATGAATGTATCAACACATCTTGCACGCTAAGACAACTTGCCGACGACAGCGTTGTGTCTATTATAGGACCCAAAGCTGCCGATCTCCAAGGACCATTGCAAGATACCCTCGACAACTTGTCGACATGGGCTCTTCAAATGGGTATCGAGTTCTCTACGGAGAAAACTGAGCTGGTTGTATTTTCAAGGAAGCGAGAACCAGCACAACTACAGCTTCAACTAGGGGGTGAAACCATAGCTCAGGTCTTCACATTTAAATATCTCGGGGTCTGGTTCGATTCCAAAGGCAACTGGGGATGTCACATTAGATATCTGAAACAAAAATGCCAGCAGAGAATCAATTTTCTTCGCACAATAACCGGAACTTGGTGGGGTGCCCACCCAGGAGACCTGATCAGGCTTTACCAAACAACGATATTGTCCGTAATGGAATATGGATGCTTCTGCTTCCGATCCGCCGCGAACACCCATTTCATTAAACTGGAAAGAATTCAGTATCGTTGTTTGCGTATTGCCTTGGGTTGCATGCAGTCGACTCATACGATGAGTCTCGAAGTGCTCGCGGGCGTATTACCGTTGAAAAATCGATTCTGGGATCTCTCATATCGATTGCTTATCCGATGCGATATCTTGAATCCGATGGTGATTGAAAACTTCGAAAGGCTTGTCGAGCTCAATTCTCAGACCCGTTTTATGTCCTTGTATTTTGATTACATGGCTCAGAATATTAATCCTTCTTCGTTTGTTTCCAACCGTGCTCATTTCTTGGATACTTCTGATTCTACTGTGTTTTTCGACACATCCATGAGAGAAGAAATTCATGGAATTCCGGATCACGTGCGCCCTCAAGTGGCCCCAAATATTTTCTATAATAAATTTAGAACAGTCAACTGTGAAAAGGTGTTTTACACTGACGGATCAAACATCGACAGGTCCACAGGCTTCGGCATCTTCAATCAAAACATCACCGCTTCTTACAAACTCAGTGATCCGGCTTCAGTTTACGTCGCAGAATTAGCTGCTATTCAGTACACCCTCGAGATCATTGAAACCTTGCCCAAAGACCATTATTTCATTGTTACGGACAGTCTAAGCTCAATAGAAGCTCTCCGGGCAATGAAGCCAGGAAAGTATCCCCCATATTTCCTGGGGAAAATACGGGAACATTTGAGAACTTTATCTGAACGGTCTTATTTAATATCGTTAGTCTGGGTCCCTTCGCATTGTTCCATTCCGGGCAATGAAAAGGCAGACTCATTGGCTAAAGTGGGCGCATTGGAAGGTGATATTTATGAAAGACCAATCTGCTTCAATGAATTTTTCAGTATCTCTCGTCAGAAAACTCTCGAAAGTTGGCAAACTTCATGGAGCAATGGCGAACTGGGACGATGGCTACACTCCATTATCCCTAAGGTATCGACGAAACCTTGGTTCAAGGGGATGAACATGAGTCGTGATTTCATTCGCGTTATGTCACGGCTCATGTCAAATCACTATACATTCAACGCACATCTCCGGCGTATCGGGATCGTGGAGAGCGGTCTCTGCACCTGTGGCGACGGTTATCAGGACATCGAGCATGTCGTGTGGTCGTGCGTAGAGTATCGTGACGCCAGGTCGAAGCTACTGGAATCCCTTAGGGCCCGAGGTAGACCGCCTGAGGTTCCGGTTCGGGATGTGTTGGCGAGTCGGGATAGTTCATATATGCTTCTCATATACCAGTACCTTATGTCGTTTTCGTTTTTAAATTGCACTACACTGGTGTAGCGAAAGCTGCACTGAAACCGTTCGTTTTTACCAATTGCACTACACCAGTGCTACACTTTTTCTGCACCGATACCACTGGTGTAGCACTCATCAAAAGTTTGGTGTAGCTCTGTGCAATGGAATCGTTTATTGTAGTCAATGGTTACTGTTTATGTTTTCGTCATTTTTGTTCGTTTATTCATGCCTCAGTGTAGCACTGCACCGGTGTAGTGCAAATTAAAAACGAAAACGCCATTAAACACATTGATATACAAGTGTAATGTGTTTATCCTCGTTCAGAAAGTATAAACTCCACCTACAGGTTCGACACTAACATCCGCCCGATTCTCTCGATCCCCGTCCCTGTCCACCATCTTCATTGGAACTAACAAGATCTTTTTTTTGTCACTAACTTTTTCGTTCCCCCTTCCCTGTCTCTTCACCATTTCGATGGCAACTAATTAGATCTCTATCGTTTTCAGACATTTTGTCCCCACATCCCCTGTTTTACCCCGTTTCCACAATATTTACTTTTTTTTTCTTCATCTCTTCCGTAACATCACCATCATCGTCCAGGGAAGACCGCTCCAGTCGAAAACCAGCATGCGGGCCACCCGCCAGGCCTTCGTAGCCTGGGGGTGTTTCCCGCGGACCCACACGGACCGAAGGATGCGGCCAACATGGATATTTGCAAACGCCATATGGAAGACCCTCATGCAATATCCAATTCACCGGCATTACATAATGATACTATTCTAGTTTTAATATAGTCGTAATTAAGATTAGTAAATATCCTTGGCATCTTAGAGCTTAAGCAGTGTGCCTTAAAATTATATTATAATATTGAATAAAAAAAAAAAAATTAACCATGCTCCATGGGTTATTTTTGACAACATCAAATTAACCACTCGAGTATCAGATTTTAACCAAAAGTTAAAATTAACCGGTTGGTTCACAGCCTAAGTGAACACTTTAACTTTGAATTCACTGGTTTCGACAGTTTTTGGAGTTCCTACTTAAAACACTTCGAACTCACATGACGTAAGCTCTATACAAACCGATATTTGATTTGGAAAAAGCTAATGAGGTATAATGTCACAAAACGGTGATTCCATCTCCGTTATCCGTTGTGTTTAGTATAAAAACAATTACGTTTGCCAAGAGTGAAATCAATACGCTTTATGCGTAGCAGAATTGATGAGATTTTTACTTGGTACAAAAATATTTACTTCGAAACACTGTTTTAATCTATATGCCATTTAAATCAAAGGTAGTTTCAGTTGATTTCCAAAAATCTTCGAAGTTCAAATAAAGACTCAATATAATTGATTCTCATGTGTATCCTCTAAGAGGCAAAATCTTTGCCTATTAAATTTATTTCCTAATATTACTGAAAATATTTCTATACAATGATAACCACTTCCTAATTCATAATTTTTATTCCACAGATCGTTAGGGATCCATTGTTCGAATTAGGGATCACACTGTGTATTGTTTTAAATACATTGTTTTTAGCGTTAGAACACCACGGAATGAATGAGAGCGTACGGGATGCGTTAGATATTGGCAATAGAGTAAGTTACTTGCTCGTCAGTGAGAAGGATCACTTCTGAAAAAAAATGTTATCCTGTTTTCCCATCGTAATATTCTTCCTAGGTTTTTACATCGGTTTTTACACTGGAGTGCATATTGAAAGTATTGGCCCTGTCGAAGGATTTTTTCCTGTGTGGCTGGAACATATTCGATCTGATTATCGTTTCAGCCAGCTTACTCGATCTAATCTTCGAACTGATGGAAGGCCTAACAGTTTTGCGAGGGTTGCGATTGGTAAGTATCTATCGTCCGGGTTTATCGATTTATCGAATCATTCTAATGACATTGTCCAATCTGTAATTGAAATCAGCTACGGGTACTGAAACTAGCACAATCATGGACCACAATGAAGGTTCTGCTCAGTATTATCATATCGACAATAGGTGCTTTAGGTAATCTGACATTCGTGTTGGTAATAGTTATCTATATTTTTGCTGTTATCGGGATGCAGTTATTTTCTAAAGATTACACACCAGAAAAGTTTGCACCTGATCCGGTGCCAAGGTATGTTACGATCGGCTAGGTTGGACACAGTTGTGCCATGATTTGTTCTTTACAGGTGGAATTTTAATGATTTTTTCCATTCGTTCATGATGATTTTTCGAATTCTGTGCGGAGAATGGATCGAACCACTCTGGGATTGTATGAGAGCCGAAGAGGAGGTGCGGATCTTATCTTATGATTTCAAATTGTTTTTTTTTTTATATTTAAACTTCCTTTTTTCAACAGCAAGGAGCGTCGACATGTTTTGCCATATTCCTACCGGCGCTGGTGATGGGAAACTTTATGGTTCTCAACTTGTTCTTGGCCTTGTTACTCAACAGTTTTAATTCCGAAGAGTTAAAATCCAAGAAAGAGGTAAGCGTTCCGGACCCGTATACCGCCAAGACACATCTCATTCTTCCATTGGCTCACAACAAACTTTGATGTAATTAGATGTGTGTTCACAAAAACTACACCACTCATTCACATTACAGAAACATTCAAAGATTGCATCTCTATCACACATGCGTTTGTTTTAGATGTGGTCATGTCCATTCAGTTTTACTAACTACAGAACATAAATGTGGTTGATATTAGATTTATGTCAAATGAATGTTGATTCTATGGAATGCACGCGATGTCTTAGATGTGATGTTCCTTTTCGATTGTAGAGGAAACAACAGATTTTAAAGATCATGATTCTGGTTTCAGATGTGAGAGAACGATGTTTTTTTTACAACATTTTCCAATTAAGAATCAAATGTAAACCATGGTTTTTGGTGTTAGTTATTACCGTTTACGTACATTTAATTAAGGAGGTATTCCATCGATCTATTTCCAACACCAACAAAATACAGATCGCAAGAATGCTTGAACTTACAAATTTACAATGTAGAATTGATGTAAATGGATAAAATTTTTGTTATAAGTCGTAGATCTTGTACTGAAAAACTTGTAGTAGGTAATTTTAGAGACATAACCGCGAGATTGACATAAAAAACTCACATTTATTTTGGCACATTGTTCTACTAATAAATCATCCATTTCAAGTAAAATCTCATTAGTTATTTGTAAAATGGTTTGGATTCTGAAAAGAACCGAAGGTTACCATTTATCCAACTTTCACCACAGTCGACAATTATTTCCACGAACAAAATTCCGAGAAAATCGATTGCCTCTCTTTTGGCGCACGGCGCACAAAGTAAATCTGCCAATTGCTTTTGTGCACTCCCCTACAGCGCTAATGTTCGGCACCGAATCGTGGCACCCATGAAGTTGGACGTCGTACGCATCAGTGACGACACTTATTCTGATTGAAAATCGATTTTACGAAATCAAACTGATGTATATGAGGAAATTCAATTGACTTGATTCTATGAGGAGACACTGAAAATGGTTAGGAACTCAATTTGACCGTAATTGCGCATTACAAGACTATCATTGATGACCCTTAGAACTATCGATTTGTATATGTATTCTCTCCGTTGTGTTCATACTTTGATGAATTTTCCGCACTTGTTTGAAGCGAAAGCCGCACTGTGAACTGAGCGAAGGATGAACATAGTAGATCAAACGATCAAAAGAGCGGATTTAACGGCTAGAAAAATAAAAACATATAGAATTTTGAGGTTTATTACTTCATTTCGGATTTTCATTTTTCATTTTTCGGGCCGATTAAATTTATATATTCTGTTACTTGCACGCAAACGACCAGTAGCTGAATGATGTGATCGCAGGATTCATTTCAGGCTTTCAGAAAATAGTATTTTCTACAACATTAAACGCTGTTTGGGACATTTTTACTCGAATGCTACACAGCCAAATGCTGGCTTTATTTGCACTCGTTTAGTGCGAATTTCGATTTGCAAAGAATTAACGTTAATAGTTCTTTAGATAACATTACGAGCCATTAGATCGGCTTATTTTGAATAATGTTCCCCATCATTGACCACTTTTCGTTTTCTTTCTCTCCAAAATAGACAACCATCAGCAGGGTGATTCGATCGCTAGAACTGCTCATAGTACTGGTTGCTTCCCAACTGAATTAATTTTGGTTAAGAGCATTCTTCTATGTGATTTCGTTTGTAGCTTTTTCACAAACGGGCGGTCAAAAACATAACAACATGAAGAATTTGGATGTCGATTATTTCATGTTAGATTTGCAAATTTCAGTGAAATAAACTATTTAAACGCTGTATGGGACTCATTTCTGGCATTCAGAAGGACCAAATTTTGTAATTCTCTACGATATTGAACACTGTTCGGAACATTTTTCTCGAACGCGATGCAATCACATGCTAGCTAAGTTTTATTTGCGTTCGTTTGGTGCGAATTTACACAGCGCAAAGTGCACAAAACTAATCAAATTCTTCTAGATCTGCACTAAACTGATGATTTTTATCTTCGATTTGCAAAGAGTGATCTTAATAATTCTTTAGATAACATTTAGAGCCATTAGAACGGCTGATTTTGTATAATGTTCTCCATCGTTGCCCACTTTTCGTTTTCTTTTTCTCCAATGCAAATGACCAGCAGCTGGATGACGCAATCGCTCTTGTTTGAAGCAAAACTCACACTGCGAATGTCCAACAGCAGATATGCTCACAGAAAAACTAATTATTGTTTTTTCTGCTTTTAGATTCGGTTGATCTTAATGTTTCGTGTTTGGACCTATTTTTTGCTATTTAAACAATGTTTAAATAACAAATATGGTACTAACAACAATCTTGCATCCTCTTCCATTCGTTTCGTGAAAGAATCAGAGAAAATATTCAAACAGGGAAAAAGTTGCTGAGAAATCAAATCTGGAGAAATTTCCTTACACTTTCATGTAGTGAAATGTTGAAAATGCACCCTGAAGAGCATAGTAAAGAAATACGTAGTCAAAATGGTATCGACACTTTGAATAGTCACTAAAATCGTACTCTTGAAAACATATCTGCTGCTTCTGATGACAGATCTGCAAATCTGAAAGCTGTGCACGCTTACTTATAGCTACTCAGTAGCACAGAATGGTGTTTTACCCAAAATTGGATAGAACCCTATTAGATTTATTGATACTGATGAAAGTGTCACTGACTTCAAGTGGAATCCGTTGCAGGATTGTACCCAATTCTGGGTGAAACACCATCGTTCTGACGGCTTTCTAGTTCCCAGTGAATTTTATCTAACCACATCGGTCCGATTGGAGGCAAAAATGCATTGCGTACTAAGCATTCATTTGGAAAATATGAACACACTTTGATCTCCAGAGGAATTGATACGATCATGTAGCGTAAGAGAAACAGAGATACTACCTTCATCAAAATTTTCCCGGAATCACCACCGTGTGCCGCTCTCAGTGACCGAATTAGATTTTCTTTTAGGCTGCCACATCTGCCATTGATATTCTATCAAATGTTCAGCTTGATACCAGGACGTTTGTAAAAGTTACGCTGTATTGAGCACATCTGCGATTGAGGACACGGATGTTGTACAATATTCAAAATGGAATTGAATTTGCAACAACGAGTTTCCATTAAATTTTGCGTAAAAAACGGCAACGATACTCTGAAGAAAAAAATCGTTTACAGATCCGATTTGTGGACAAACAACTCGTGGATCTTGCGCCACGATAACGCACCGTTTCCATCGTTATCCATGAACATTTGGCTAAAAGCGAAACGAATACCATTCAACAACCACCGAATCAACTTGATTTGGCTCCCTGTGACTTTTTTCTATTCGGTCGAGTCACGAAACCCCTCCGTGGAACGCATTTCAGCACCCTTTTTTAAGCGTTTTTTAAACGACGCGATTTAATTCACGTTAAAAATTCAACATGCTTTTGTGTATTAAATATTATGAAATGTATTTTATTGAATTGTTTTGTTTCGTAGAATCTAATTAAGACGGTGGACATCTAAGGGTTCTCTGGAAAAAAGAAATCAAACGCATACTTGGTGATCTTTGCATGACTTTTGAGTGCGGTATGTACTCGTAGTACTATATACAGAAATTTGACATACTGTGATACGATCAGTAGAAGTTATTGCTTATCTAAAACCTCCTTGGAGCATAGGCATTAATGTCTATCAATGTAATCGATGACATTAGTGATTTTTTTGTGTGTAGTCCATACTCGTGGATCACATTCAATTGATGGGATGAATTATTAGAAAGAACAGCTTCATCCAAAAACTACCTGGCAAGGCAACAAGTATATCATACTTGTTATACTTGTTGCCTTAGAATCTACCAACGCAACCAAGTAAACCAACAAGATTTTTTACACGGTCGATGCTCGTGATAACACATGCAAATCATTCACTTAATGCGACTGTTCTAAGTCATCCAAAAACTCTATTGAGTATAGGCCTTAAGATCAACTAGTGGAATCGATGACGAAAGCGGGATTCTTGTATGTGGATCATACTTGTTATACCAAATAAAATCAATAGGTTTATTGTGAATGTTCTAGACCATCCAAGAATTACCTGGAGTTCGAGCAATCAAATCTACTAGTATAACAAAATGCATTAAGGAACTTATTGTTCACGGTCCATACTGATGATAGCACATGCTCCATAGCCCTGGTATGAATGTTCTAAAGCTTGCTTCAGATAGAATTGGAACAAAGACAATTGCCTGCATTTCAGTTATTTATTATTGAATTCAAGATCTTTTTTTATACAAATGTAGCGTTTTCTTCATACTTTTAAGAAAAAATACGGATAAAATTTTTCGTCACGGTTTCGAAGGAATTCTCGAATTTTTCCTGTAACACGGCTCATTAGGCGGCGCACACCTTTTTCGTCCATCGTTTTAGCTATCTTATTCCACTAGGTTGTCATCTGATTGATGTCTTTGACAACCTTTCCCTTTGCCTTGAGTCTCCTCTTCATGATTGCCCAGTATTTCTCAATAGGGCGGAACTGGGAGCAGTTGGGTGGGTTAAGGTTTTTCGGAACAAACTGGACCCCTTTCTCTGCATACCATTCTTGAACGACTTTGTTGTAATGACAGCTTGCCAAATCTGGCCAAAACATTACGGGATGGTCGTGGGATCGAATGAACGGCAAAATTCGTTTTTGGAGACACTAATTTTGGTATAGTTCCGATGTCATTGTCTTATTTGTAACGAAAACTTTCGTTTTTTTGCCACAGCTGCAAATGCCCTGCCATATCATAAATTTTCTTGCAAATTTGTCGGCAACAACAAATTTAAATTTGGCTCGAACATCCCCCCGAGCCGTTGCCAAGTAAAATTTTTGACCTGAGATTGGCCCGAAGTCAGCCTTGACAGAGGTTTCATCGTCCATCAGAAGGCACCTGTCGAACCTGGTCATATAGTTTCCGAGCACGAATTTTGACCACACTGTTTGCTAGCTCGATACGACTTGATTCCTCCCGGAGTCGAGTGCTCCTCACGGTACTATGGGCAGCACCGAATTTTCTGGCCAAATCACGGTCCGACAGATTAGGATTCCTCTTAATCGTCTTCAAAATCTTACCACGCAGTTTCCGGTCGACAGTTCCACTCCGACGATTGGCTTGAGGCTTCCGAATCGTCGTCAATGTTTCCTTATACCGTTTGATAACGCGCCATACGGTAGCAGACTACAATGGATTTTCCAAATAACTGTGCACAATTTGTTCCCTTCTTTCGGCTTCCATGTTGATTGTTTGAAAAGTACAGTCGATTTGCGGAATGTCAAAAATCATACGTGAAGCTGACAAAATTCCCGACACGTGGGCGCCAAGAACTTCCAAATCCGTTCACCAGGAGCGCCACAATATGAGCAAAAGTTTTTTCCAATTCTAAATGAATCAAGCTTTAAATCATCCAAAAACTACTTGGAGCCAAGGTCTAAAAATCTACCAAATTAACAATGTGTATTAACGAACTTTTTGTATACAATGCATGCCACATGCAATTGATAGGCTTACTGTAGATGTTCTAGCTTATTCAAAAGCTCATTGGAGTACAGGGCTTAAGAGCTATCAGCGTAACCAATGACAAAAGCGGGTTCTTGTATTGTATACGGCCTACACTCCCCAAGTAGCAATCCGCAACTAGTTCTGATACGACAAAGTCCAAACTATGTTGCAACAAGAGCACGAATATGTTTTTTATGTTATACTGGTTAAAACATGGTGACAGCAATGTTTCATCATAACATAACTAGTTACGAAATAGATATTTTGGTTTCCAATCATAACATCTTTGTGTCATATTGAATTAAATATAATTTATAAGCTATCGTTACTTAATCCAAACATATCTTTAGTCACAAAAATGTTTCTAGCCACTAGTTGAAAGTAAGTTTATTTGACTTCAATAGTAGCAACCCATAACTAGTTTTGATACCACTTAACCCAACTGTGTTGCAACAAGAGCACGAACATGTTTTTATGTTATACTGGTTAAAACAAGGTGACAGCAGTGTTTCTTTATAACGTAAACATTAAACTAACTATCATTTGTAAGTTATCGTTACTTGATTCTAACATATCTTTAATCACAGCTATGCTTTTAGCTACTTGTTGAAAAAAGGTTTATTTTCCGTTGTGAAACCATTATAAATACCTTAGCTTATATGTGAATCGTTACTGTGAATTGATTTAGCAATAACTTAGATATTATAAGATTATAACATATAATTTTTTCATTGATTCAGATAGTTATCGGTAAGTTTTACCAACGTTATGATAACGAAAATGCAAACAAAACAACCTTTATTGGCTTGAATATGGCGAACACAATATGGAGTCTCAAAAAGTGTATGAAACATAAATCAAACCAGGATATTACTTTTTTCAAAACTACTTTTTGCCGAAAATAGTGAAAGGCAAAATAGTCATTTTTGTTCTATGCACTGTCATAAACACGAAGAAAATAATATAGGGATTGAACATCGAATGTGATAATATTATAATTCTCATGATATATGAATTGAAAATGATGAGGAATCACGCTACTTGGAATAATTTTGAGCATTCTGAACATAGGGTTATTTTGTTGTTTATTTTTTATATCTTTATAAAGAGATTTTGATTGAAGGCGCATGAAAAACAGTTAAGTAAAATTGAATTCCGCTCGACAGTTTTGAAATCGTTGTGAAATTTGTACCTTGTATCAAGTTTGTGATTTAAAGTACTCTACTGCCTTTTTATTGATGATAGAAAAGTATTCTGGATTCATTCAATGTTTATAATGTCGATGGTGACTAAGTTTCAACTAGTTTACTTGCAAACAAGTTATTTTCAAGTTATGAAAAAATAAGTTATTTCAGTAAGGCATTACAACGTAACGACAACTCATTTTCAGCCTGCTTAACAACTAGTTGAAACTGCGCTTTTTGAGTCATGCAAGTGGTTAGATGTTAGTAACAATCACTCAAATATCTGGTTGCAAACTAGTCACAAACAAGCTAGCGTAACAAAAATTGTTACTTGGGTCGTGATACCACATACAAATCGTAAGCTAATTGTGAATGTTTTAGGTCACCCGAAAACTAGCCAAGTAAACAACTTGTAGCTCCATGACTATGAACAACATTGGAAAGTTATACATAAGCTGCTGATTGCTCGTGCTTTTAAGTTCTTGGATGACTCAGCTAATCCCTAGAACAAGTGATCAAATTGTAGCTCTAAAAGTATGAACAGCATACTACCAATAGACATAGACTGTTGTATTTCTTACTGTGGTACAGTTCCAAATAATACTTGGGTCTTGGAAAACCTCTTACGGAATCCCACAGTCTCAGATTTTAAAATTAAGATTTTGGAAATAGCGCGATGTTTTATTTAACTTGTAGCGCGTAAATTGAGATTGGAGTATATTGGCTTCTGTTTAGAAAAATATCAAGGGTAGTAAATAAAATCCTACTGACACTAGAAGAATATTCGTCCAAATGACCACTCAAACATACGATAACTCATATGCGACAACAGCATCTTTTGCTCTGAATCGTCGATTCAGGTTCAATTTAAATAGTCCACATAAAAAAATAGCCAAACCACGCTGAACCTTATTCGGATCTTGACATCTGATACCAATGTGATAGAAACAGGTGGGGCAATCACAACTCTTTTGTGTTAGTGAATTAATGTCGTTTTCGTTTTTAAATTGCACTACACCGGTGTAGCTAAAGTTGCGCTGAAACCGTTCGTTTTTGCCAATTGCACTACACCAGTGCTACACTTTTTCTGCACCGATATCACTGGTGTAGCACTCATCAAAAGTTTGGTGTAGTCAATGGATACTGTTTATGTTTTCGTCATTTTTGTTCGTTTATTCATGCCTCCGTTTAGCACTGCACCGGTGTAGTGCAAATTAAAAACGAAAACGCCATAACTTTGCTTCAGCAAGCCAAGTAAAACTAAAAACCACGTGCTTGCTTTCGTCACACCGTTCGGACTATTCGGCATTGAATCCAAGAATGTTTATTTTTCATATATGTTGTCATACCGAACTATTTACACATTTTTGCTAACCAACGCGAGCAAGCCATGTGATCTGCACCACCTGTTTATATCACATTGATCTGATAAATCTGATTTTTTATTATGACAAAATATGTCAAATGAAGTTATACAAATATACAAACACAAATATACTAATAAACCATAAGGGACACTTATAACGTTATGCGTAAGACGATGTTTTTTTCGTAACCCGCCTGGGTTCGATTCCCAGCCCCGCACAAAGGGCTAGTAAATTATTGTGACTCGAGAGGTGAATAACCCGAGAAACATTAAAAACCCAAATCAATTTACAGAGTTTCGAACATTTCGTCTACCTCCGGTACCATTTATATTATGCTGATATCATCATTATTCACTTCATCACATTGTGACACTTATCACAACCAACCATTTGCGCACCTAATCCACTCATCAAAGTAGAATAAAAAATCAAATGTAATAGATGACATATTGTAATGAATGTATGTATGTTTCTTCTCTCTCCAACCAACTTCAAAAATAAACAAAATACACGAAAACTGTGCTAATACAAATTTAAAAAAAACTGTTGTGATACCTGTAACTTTAAATGTGCACCCACCTTGTGCAAACTTCCAAACACCATCACTCCAACTGACCTACACTATTGTTCGTTACAACTGTTTACTCAAATTATTTGGAAACCCTGACCACCATTAATGTAATCGGCACTTTCGTACAAAACAAAAATCACTTCAACTCTAACTTGCGATATTCGGAATGCATTCTGTCCAAAACCACATCTGCCTATGACAATATTACTAAACAACACCAACTATCTTCGTCTATAGAGTTTCGAGCAGGTAAACTTTCGACGTGCAACCATTTATTTTTTTGTTTTTACTTTATTTTTACTCTCTCTCTCTTTTTCTTACTTTTAAAAATAAACACTCTAAGCGAAAAAAACACCTCTCTAGAACTAGAAAAGTTTAAAAATTCTGATTCAGCCTACTTGTCCACATGCTGCACTTCAGCACCGTTTGTACATAAACTCTTTCTGGAAAGTTCCCCTTTAGGCCAATCCTGGAAACCACTATAGTCTAGTAAACAAAACCCAAGATAGCACATGTTCATATTTGATTAACAACATAAAGTTTGTAGCCCATAGTTGTAGTACAGTTGCAATTTTGCATGTATGTGGAGAGGTGCTTGCTAGTTATTACTGCTTCCACTCGTAGACTTTAAAAGAAGCCTGCATTTGATGCTTCCCCAAGTTTGCTGAAGCTACTCCACAGGACCAACTTTCTTCGGTTGAATTAGTCAAAAAAAAAACACGCCCCGCTCTGTTTCTTTGTGTACTAACAAATGCATACGAAAAAAAACTTCTAGGAAGTTGGCGAGGACTCTAAACTGGCACGTAGTTTCGAACGGATTCGGTCGATCGTGCGCAAAAAACGGAAAGCCAACAAGGAAAAGAACGAAAACGATACCAACACCCGACTGGAACGGTTGGTCAACGAAATCGTCATCAAGCAGCGGGAGGAAAAGCGAAAATATTCCGCCGCTCTGGTTGCCGCAAAGGACACAACCATCGTGCTGCCGGCCGATCTTAGGCCACCCGGCGAAAGGTTAATCTATGGACAGAGTTATCAGGTAGGTCAGGGTAAGGGTAACAAACACAAAACGGTGTTGCGCATAAACATTGGGAATTTTCACCTAGCTGCTAATGATGTTGTAGCCATTTCAAATCTAAGAATGTATAACCCGCTATCACTGGAAGAATCGTTACGGTAGATAAAACACTAAAATTGTTTAGGTATTTTTGAAAAAACTGAAGTACAAATTTTCATTATTATTTGCAAGGATGACTTTTATCGTATCAAACAACGCTCACCAGCAACTCTTCACACGACTGAATCAGTGTCATCAAAGAGAGGCGGATATCATCGCAACAACAAACACCCGGCATGGCTCATTTCACATAAAATAGACACCAGTGCGAGAGCGAATTTCTCTCGATGACATTTCTGAGAATCAAAGTTTAGCACGCTGCTGTGGGGATCCTCTCTGAAGCAACAAACGGTCGCTTATTCTCGTATCGCGATCCGATTCTATACAGGCAGTTGATAATTGCGATAGAATCATATTACTATTGCCGCTTATTCTAACTATGTGCATATAACCTTTGTATAAATTGTGTCTATGAAAATGTCTGTTAATGCTCCACACAAGGGTTTTGAAATATTGCAACCTAGTATGAGAATCATCAAGTTGAATCATCGATTCGATTTTCTGCGATAATTGTCAACTTGCGATTCTCTCTTGGGAAATTCCACACAGCAACGATCATTATCAGACTGTAAATTTTTTAAGGGCCGTGAAATACTCAGAGTATGAAGTGGAGCGAAGAAATGTAGAAAAATTCAGTCGCGGTTCATGCATTGAGAGACTCGAGTTCTTGTAGCATCTTCTACAGGATTGAAAATGTTGTATACAATATAGATAGCAATATAGCAGCTTCTGTCAAATTTTCGGCAATCACCAACACTGATTATTTGTAAGATATTAGAAACAAAATCGTCATAAATGAATAATTATTCGATTATTCTTAGAACTATTCAATTAAATAATCGTATATTATTTTTAAACTAAACGAATAATTTCAGTCGATTATCTGTGTTATTAATCGATAGTTTGTACTCCTAGTTCATCACTTCACTTCAAGTCGTAATCGTGCGTGTCTTCCTCGTATAATCGGACTTTTAAAACGTGCTTTCGAAAAAAAGGTGCTTTCGAGAAAAAGTTTGTCTATGAAATCAAAGGAAACGAATTATTTTTCGAGGGAGCGGGTTGAGTCTAACCGACGACACGACCTGCCACTCGCATATGAAAACTGTATCGCAAATTTAACTACCCCTCAGTAGCTGGTAATGTCAAAACGAAATCGTTTATAAAAATCTTAGAACTGGCAACACAGGTTGATAAATTATTGATTTTTAATAATAACCACCATTATTGAAGACATGTGAAATGTAAACAAATCAAACTGCAAATCGGATATTTTACAGCGAAAATAATTACCGACTGCCTCGAAAGGGAGACCGTCTCCTGGTGGTAAGTTGCAAGTTCTCCACCATAATTACGTGTCAGACCGCAGTACAGTGGATTCATTATTAATTCGGAATTGTACTTAAAAAAGAAAATACTGACAATTCATCTTAGAGTAAATTCATCAGCTGCAAGATTCACATGGGTGGTCTATAATATAACTGAAACAAACGTATCCCCAGCATTCTCGGCTTCTAGCCAATTGTATGCAGATGACAATCGTGCCACCGGGGTGATTTTTTGTATATTTGAAACACGAGTAAAACACTGCTGGGGCTGCTAGTTTTTCTTGTTATAAAATCCAGATTTAAATTTTGTAACTGACATAACTTATGCATCTAGAACAAGAACACTACTGAGAGCAAATTCAGCAGCTGCAAGCTGCCATTCTATTTTTTCTATATTTGAAACACAGATAGAACGCTGCTGGGGCTGCCAGTTTATTTGGTTATAATTTCTAGATTTAAATTTTAAAACTGACATAAATTACACGGAACGACCGAAATTAGCTCGGCGCCTAATTCGTATTACTGTTTTTGAATTAGTTGATTTTAACAACAAAATTTCCAAAATAACTATAAAATTAGTTAAAATTGAGAATTTACTTTGCTGAAAAAACTCTTAGTTTTAGAGAATGTGTTTAGTTGGTGAATATCCTGGACTCAAACCAGCAATATTTCAATCCAACACGAAATTCTCATTGACAACTAATTTTGTTATTAAAATCAGAAAATTTGTTTCTATTTATCTATTGCCATCATTACTGAAGGACAGCACAAAAAAAACTAAAACTGAAATGGGTATTATTAACAAGTTTATTAGCCAAAAACTCATGAGAAGTGTCAAAGCAAAACAATCCATTAAAAAGCTAAAAAGGACAGTCTTATTGAAACTGCTTGAACATTGTTTTGATGTTTTTCGCATGTGTTCGATATATCTTTATTTAAATTTCTAAACCGATATGTAAAAAATGTCTTAAACTGTTAGTGGAAATCGTATTTATTCAGAATTTGTGCGCACTTGAAGCGATTGTGCGTAATAATGTTTTTACGCGGAACAGTGAAGTGAATTTCGAATGTTTCACTCTAATTGTGATGAAGTTTTTTTGTATCTTCAAACCTTCCGAGCTGCGCCGTCCGGTGTACTATTTGTATTCGGTTTTTATTTTCCGAGTGCTCAAAGTTTTCAGTGAGAATGAAGAAAACAGTGATTTAGAAGAAAAAAAATTCAAAAAGATGTTTACGTTTCGTTTATGTCTTTTTCTCCAACACAACATCGTATTTATACCTGCCAATATAGAAAAGACAACCGCGTCTGAATTTTTTTCGGCAGTAGTGTGCCATCTAGTGGCTAGTAGTCATTAAGGTGTTACCGTTTCGGTGACAGGGCGCCATATAGCTGCAGATTGCAGAAGCCAATTCAACCATTCATATTGGTTGAAAACAACATTATATTTCTTTAATTCAACTAAAAAATTAGTTGACTGGATATGAAGTGTGCCTTAGCTAAGAAATGACAGTACGTTTAATTTGTGAATTCAACTAAAAAAAATAGTCATTTCAACAAATATTTTATTATTATTAAGGGAATGAGAATAAAAAATCTAATTCAGCAAAAGTAAGATTTTTTTAGTTGTCTCAAAAAATAACTAACTAAAATCAGCAAATCAACTAAATTTTTCGCGAAAATGCTGATTTCGGTCGTTCCGTGTATGCATCTAGAACTAGAACACTCCTGAATATGCCCTGAATATGCCCTAAGATTCACATGGGTGGTCTATAATATAACTGAAACTGAAACAAACGTATCCCCAACAAGCCGTTTTAGTTTGATTTATTCGAACAGTTCTACTGTCAAATTTAAAACTGGTATACGCTGCCGTTTTTTTTCTCTATATTTGAAACACAGATAAAACGCTGCAAGGGCTGCTAGTTTATTTTGTTATAATTTCTAGATTTAAATGTTAAAACTGACATAAATTATGCATCTAGAACTAGAACACTCCTGAACCATGCTCTTAGTCGGTGGATATGGAACCGATTTGTAGCAGGTAATAAATTTATTCTTCCAGAGATTTCTAATAATTTTGGTTCCCAAATAGGACTTAATATGTGACTTTTTTGAAGAACTGGAACAGTTTCGTCACAGTCACCGAGGGGAGTAAACAATTGTTGTAATCAAATGGAATAAACCGTCCAAGTATGATGTAGCTAGGACTGTCTTTGGGGAGAATATAGGACAACAGATTTGACACTGAAAACAATTGTTTTATGTGACTATATTATCCTTTTACTCGTATAAGGAAAAACATGTCTTTTCACTCATGTTTCTCTGACCTTTTAAAATTGGACATTGCTTGCTGCCACTGTGATTCTCTGGGCTAAACAAAATTTATAATTAAAAAACAAATGATCTTAAAGACTTAATGGTAATCATCACATAAAAACTTGTCGTTCAAAATTCGTCAGAAATGCCATCCTTGTAAAACAGTACTGAGGAGTTTGTGTTCCAATAAGAATCATGCAAATTTGGATACATATTGGCCCTTATAACCGTTCTCACTTCCGTTTTCACATTCACTTCACTGACATGTCACTTATCTCTTCCGTAATAAGAACCTACATTCAGATCACTTGCGTTCCACCGTGAAGTGATACCCATAATAAGGGTCACGGTCACTTCACTTGGTTTTCACCGTGTAGTGACACCGGTAGTAAGGGCCATTGTGTCATATTATACAATTTTGAAAATGTGAATGTGAATATTTTCGACATTGCTCTATTCATTGCAATCAAAACCTTGGTAATAATTATAAACGTGGAAAACTACAAAAACAGTGGAGCTGAATTATTTCATTTTAAAGTACTAACAATTTCGGAGACTTTTCAGTTTCCGCGCAAAATGTCGTAATTTTTACGCTAAACACCACAATTCCATTGATTTTTAGAAAATCTGCTCTGAACAGTTTTCCACATTGGACTCGAGTGTCAGATTTCTTCGATATGATTTGGTATAACAAGAGAACTGGGCCATGACTGGTCATGCTACTGTACTTGTTGGCTGTTTATGTCCAAGTTAAGGAACATTTTCGAATATGACAAACTGCAATATAGAAATAGAATAGAAAACTGTATTAGAGCAAATTCAGCAGCTAGAAGTTCTATATGGAAGATCTATAATATAGCAGAAACTAGAACAAACGTATCCCCAGCAAGCCGTTCTAGTTTTATTTATTCGACCAGTTCTTCTGTCAAATTTAAAACTGGTCTACTATGCCGTTCTATTTTTTGTATATTTGAACTGGGGGGGGCTGCCAGTTTTGCTTGTTATAAAATTCGGATTTAAATTTTGTAACTGACATCTAGAACTAGAACACTACTGAATAAGCCCTTAATTGAACAAAAAATATCCAAAATATAGGCTGATCAAGAAACTCTTTGTAACGTTATGCTCGTATGTTCACATGGAGAAGAATTCTAATAAGCATTCACAGCTAACGAAGCTAAGCACTCACTTGTAAAATTTTGTTTAATTGCAGCTTGGACTGATGATAACTGTCGAATTTTGTTGATCTACAATTTGGAGCAAAATTTTGTGCTAATGAAACGATTTCACATCTTTCTCAAATAACTTGTTTATTTATTTTAGTGTTCCTTGGTAACGAACTCGTAACAACTAAACAGTGAAAAATTCTCTTAAAAAGATTTAGAATTGGTCCCGAGGGTACATGCGTTCGAGAAGTTGGTAGAAAAAAGGGAGGACGATACGCGCCCAGGCACTATTAGTTCCGAATAAACACTTTGTTCGGCTTTTTCTCGAAATCACGTTTTTTTTCAACTAAGTGTCATTCGTATTCCAAAACTTTTGCACGTATCAACATGAACCAATTTTACTCGTTAGATGACTCTCTGAGAGCGGAACTATAACCAAAAATATTCATTGCTATTCAAAAAGTTTTTAACAATTACGCTTACCAAACCCAGTCTTGTGGTAGAGCTGTGTCTACTACAGCTCCTGGTGGTGGGAATGGCAAACGCGTATGCACGGATTGCATAAGAACGTAGGTTTGAATCCTGTCTCTGAGCGTATCTTTTTCCAAAAATTCATCGTTTTTGGGAGTTTCTTATTCATAAGGCTTTTGCAATATATGGTATTGCAAAAACTGAACTGGTGACTTTACGTCCAGTGATGGCATTAAACTAGAATAATACACCAGTGTGTAAATTACAGTCCTACGCTGCGGATGCATTCGGTGGGCATTACACAAAGAGGAAAGCGCACTTCTTCTCAGTGTCCATTAGACAGACTTTGAGTATGTGCTTGTACTGAAAGAAACTGATGCGAGAGAACCACATTCTCTTCGCATGAATCGCTCTCACGTGCTCTCGCCTAAACACACCCAAGTGATCGCTGGCGCGTGATGGTGAGCGAACACTTCTGTGCACTTCAATTAATAGAGAATAGATATGGCTTTGATATGAAAGTCTTGCAAAGAAAAACGTAAATTCAACGATAAATTAATTTTTGTTTTGCTTCTACGCAAACCATACACCAAAGTGCTTACCGGCTTGTACATCTCTGTGAAAATATCTGCGTCTACCTCAAAGAATTTGTGAGCTCTGATCTCGCACTTTGGTGCGATTCAATGCTAGAGGTAAAAGAAAATAAATACGAGCACTAATGATGCGTGCACACTTTATACAACAGTAGTGTATATATGTAACAGAGAAGATCTCTCGTTGAAGTTGTCAGTGCGAGGGGAGAAATTTCGCTTGCTCTTCGTCACACAGAGGAGATGAACATCTCTGTTTACAACAGTTGTACTATTTATGTATCATTTAATTCCACTATTTCACTGTCACGTTATTACACTTTCACAAAGTCACTATACTTCAATGAAGCATAACAAACGTTACAATACAGATACGCGTATTTCGGAATGTTATTTACATCCTTCTTCAGTGTATCGGTTTTATAAGTTTGTTAAACAAACTTATAAACAAACTTACATCCTTCTTCAGTGTATCGGTTTTATAAGTTTGTTAAACAAACTTATAAACAAACTTACATCCTTCTTCAGTGTATCGGTTTTATAAGTTTGTTAAACAAACTTAGTTTAGTTCAGACCCTAGTCAATTCGATACAGAATATGAAGCTGCTTCTTGCTTTCCGATGATTGTTGATTAAGAAATGATGACACCTACCAACAAATCGAACAAGTTTGAGTAGTTGTTTAAGAGCTGCCATAATGAAAAAATAAAAAGATTTTTTTTGTGAAGTTTAATGTATGTACTTTATTCTGTAAAAAGTGAAATATTGAAATATTGTTTAGAAAATAAGAGGAATGAAAAAATAATAATTGAATCATTTTACGAATTAGGTTTTTAACGTTCTGAGTAATTTGCGGATTTGACTCACCTGCAAATTTCCACAAATCGGAGCCCAAGATTCTATGTTCTTGCATGACGCTTGCGTGAAATTATCAGTTCAGAGGACCGCTTGTAAAAACTCTCAACGGTAGAAATGGAAATTTTAATTTTGGGTTTGTCAATGGATGTACACACTTAAATTTTCTTTTTGGTAAAAAATGCCGCGATTTGTACAGCCGAGTGCTCGGTAATCGTCTCGGCAAAATGTATAATTACTGAGAATCTCGGCAATCCAAAATATGTTAACTGTCAATATTTGCCGAACTTGTCAGCAGAAATTTTGCTGTCAGCTCGGCAAAAGTTGTTAAGATGGAATCATGAATTGCCGAGCCATCAGTAATCAAAAGAAGGAAAGATTTTTCTTTATTATTGTATGAAATTAATATCACAAAAGCTAATGTTGGTTAAAGAGGTGTTTTATTGATGTTCATTTCAATTCAGCAAACAAAAAAGCGCAAACACCCAAAGAAAACATCACGGCTGAAGACAATTGTTTCTAGTGCTCCTTAACGCCTCTACCTGGAAATAAGCGGATATTTACAAATATCTTTTCATAAAATATACAAATCTTCATCCTTCACCCAATTTACATGTTTTCCAGTTCCACGAGCAATGGCGAGGTGATGCGACATGAATCGAAAGAGACATTAGATAAGTGTCTCGTCGAGTTTTAGTAAAAGCTAACTCACTGTTCGAAATCTCGGCCAACGGTATATTTGTTGTTTACAGACAAGTTCAGTATAATATTATGCCAAATTTCGGCAAAAGAATGTGCTTCACCAAAGATTATTAATAAATATTGCGGAATCCCATTGGAATTGATTTTCTTTTAAGGGATCCACAATGATACAGGCTAACTAAAAAAAACTATACAAGAATGAATTACTGTTGACAGTTTGT
Organism: Malaya genurostris; assembly: GCF_030247185.1. Lineage (NCBI taxonomy): Eukaryota > Metazoa > Arthropoda > Insecta > Diptera > Culicidae > Malaya > Malaya genurostris. Next base: position 233,538,547 of record NC_080572.1, on the reverse strand, counting down.
AAAACAAGGAATAAATTAAGGAACTACATTAATTAAATATCTCGTTCAGTCTATGCTTAAAATGATACTTCAGTCTAGCCCCGAATAAGGCACGGCTGGATGTTCTTTGAATGTCAAGTGGAAGTGCGTTATATTTTATTGGACCAACAAAAAGAATCCTTCTTTGACCAATGTTTGTGACTGCTCGAACGCGAAGCAGGTTGTTACTACGACGTGTAGTTCGAGAGTGAGTTAAAGTTGGAAACTGTAAATTATGGTGAGTTGAGGGGTTGTCTAGGATATCATGAACGAACAGTAATGTTTGAACATCACATAAGTATGCCAGAGGTAAGATGTTATGGGTATTATCGGAGTATAACAATAAGCTTGAAAACAGTAGGGGTTTATTGAAGATGATTATTAGATGAGAGCTAGCGACGCGACCCCACATCGATACCAAATAAATGAGCTGTGAATGGATGTAAGCAAAATAAAAGTTTAAAAGTGCACGCTTAGGAACATATGACTTGACCCTCCACAAAATACCGCAGTAGGATGCCACATGTTTTTCAATAGATTTAATATGGTGAATCCAGGTTAACGTGGGGTCAAAATATACACCCAAATATTTGAAACAGTCCACTTTTTCAATAAAGTAATGTCCCAATTTAGGATGACGATGGATTGGTATTATTTTCCTTATAGACCGGAAAATCATATATTTAGTTTTTATAAGATTTAAGGATAATAACTTTGCACTAAAATATTGATCTAAAATACTTAAATCGTTCCCAATTGAGTTTATAATAGCATTGATGTTATTGTTAGGATAAAATAGAGCTGTGTCGTCGGCAAATAACCGCGGAGTCCCTGTGAGTTGCAGGTTACCTATATCATTAATATACAAAAGAAATAATAGTGGTCCTATATTGCTACCCTGTGGCACTTCAATGTTTATGGCAGCAAGATTGCTACAGTCGCCCTCGATGGACACAAATTGTTTTCTGTTTGTCAAGTAGCTACTGATAATAGAGTTCACGATGCCCCTGATGCCGTAGCACTGAAGTTTGTCCAAGAGAATACTGTGATCCAAAGTGTCAAAGGCTTTTTTGAGATCTAAAAATAAGGCACCAATCATGTTTTTTTGGTCAATCTCGCTCATTATATTGTCTACTAATTCTATGATGGCGGTATGTGTGCTAGAACCTTGTCTAAAGCCATACTGAAATTTATAAAGGACACTATGTTTGTTTAAAAATTCGAGAAGTCTATTTACCAATAGTTTTTCAAAGATTTTGTTGAAGACAGACAGAGTCGATATAGGACGATAATTATTACAATCATAACGATCACCAGACTACAAGTCTGGTGATCGTTATGAACAGGAATAACTTTAGCCACTTTGAGGCAGTCAGGGTAATAGCCAGTCTGAACAATTACATTGAAACATTGAGAGAGAATTCTAGAAAATATAACAGGGTTACTTTTTAGCACACTTGCAGTGATGTTGTCAGGGTCACTGCTCTTCCTATTGTCCAAATGTTGTATCAGTAGAATGACTTCGCTAGAAGATGACGGATGTAGAAATACAGAGTCACTAACACATTATCAGTGGGACAAACAGTTGGGTTTATACGAATATTATCAACTAATTCTTTCTAATTTGTTGAATATCTCACAAACTTCAGAGTTTACATTAATTTTGTTACCATTGTGAATCAAATTTATCTTGTCACTTTTTTTTGTTATTCCGAATGTATTTTTAAGATTTCTCCAGAATTTTGAATGAGGTGTCTTTGTAAGAAGGTTTTCATAATATGCTTTCTTGCTATTCCTTTTCATGATATCGACCTTTTTAGATATATGTAATAGCATTTAATTAAGGTGTTGGTCCTGTGGGTTTGCTTCAACAGAGATAATTACGTTTTATTTTTACCAGTGTCCATAGACCCAAACTCATCCATGGACAATGAGAGCCTTTCATTTTAACTGTTTTTGAAAATATTCTCGTATGTTTTCAAGTAGGGAGTTATACACATGCACTATATTTTGTAGAACAGTTTCAACGTCGTCTATGACATCAATGCTATTAATGAAATTGAAGAACTCTTGATTCAATTGACGATTGTTAACAATTTTTTTCGTTAAGGTCATTGGTTCCTCTCAACAAATAATTTGAAGGTCGTTAAGGTTAGAGAGTGGTCACTTAACTCATTATATATTGTGTCGTTACGAATCCGGTTAGTGTCATCAAGTTTGCATAGAATATGATCAAGTATGTTGTCGCTAATTGGTCTGGTTGTAAAACAATTTGTACACGAAAAGTCATAGGACTCTAGCAAAGCCATATATCTCGTCACAATGTTGTTATTGACGAGATTTATTGGAACATTTATATCACCTACAATAAAACACGTATGCTTCGGTTGGACAGAACGCATCAAGCTTTCTAAATAGACGGAAAATTCATTGAAGTCAAAACTAGGGGGACGATACACACCATGAATGTCATAATAATGTCCGTTAAAACATAATTCGATATTTAGATGATGAAATCCATCGACTGTATAATTTTTTATTAGTCTATGGCCTATGCTTGATATTTTGTTTGACATATATTGCTAAGCCTCCACTGGAATTATCTCTACAAGAAAAGAATGATTTATAATGCGGTATTTCGTAGAGGGAACAATTATCATTCTTCAGCCAGGTTTCTCCGATTACTATGATATCAAAAGCTATCAGCATATTACTTTATCGATTTTCGGAAAAGAGCATGTGGATTACTGAATGATCAGTAAAATGGTGTGTTGCCGATATAATTTGGTATTTCATTATGCCGAGCTCGAGAAACGGTTTTAAGTGTGTATATGATACATTTTGTTTTCATCTTCCATCTTGCTTAACATTCTTGACTGACTTTCTAACCAAAACGCAGTTAAACATTCCTAAATTAACCACTAGAATCGTTGCTGTAGGATAAAAAAAGATCTTTCGATCTTTTTGCTCCAGTTTATATGCACTCCTACAAACTCTTTCTGTTTAACACAATAAGCAAAGTTATTAATATCAAATTGTAACAACCGTTTGCTAAAACGGTGAACATTTTTCCAATACCTATAAAACACACCGTTTTGTTATGTACCACTCACCATACAAAGAAACAGTTCTAATCAATATTATCTCCCATGCAGGATAATCTAATCCAACGGTTACCAACGGCTGAGCTTTGCTACGAGATTCCCCTGAAGGATCGACCGCTGCGAACGATCTCCGGCAGTCAGGAAACCGTTTCCCAGATGGACGAAAGGCAGCTCCCCGACGACGGTCCACAGCAGATGACTGATGTGGAGCGTAAAATACTCCAGCAAATGTCTTCCGGCTTCGGAACCCAGCAAAGTAAAGACGAACCCACAGTGGCGGAATCGCTTGAGTTGCGAAGCTTCAATCGTATCAGCTCTTCCGAGATCGATCCGAACGAGCAATCGATCCACATCTCCGGTTCGCAACCGTACGACGAAGCCTACCTGCAGTATCAGAAATCACTACTGAACCGTTCACCCAGCTACCGGAAGTCGCTGGATAGAACGTCATCGCGTACCTCCAGCGTGAACTCGCTGGCCAATTCGCTAGCCAAGTGTCACTCGCCGTTGGTACAGGAGGTGCTGAACGCCGGGTCCACCTATCTACGTAATAGTAACATCTCGCTCATACAAACGCCAACACCGAGATCTAGACGTGAAGATAATCATTTTTTAGTAGCTGATAGGAAAAGTAGCTTAGACAAATCGTTAACGGCATCTCCGCCGCATCTGGCCTCCCAGCCATATAGCCAACCACGTTCGCCAAGTACCAGCAGTAGTATGCGCAAGGCGGTGCTGGCCGCTAATCGTCTGTCCGACCAATCGCTCAATACACTCTCCATCGATCAGGACGATCTGATGAACCAAATGAATCTGAAGGACGAACTGCTCAACTGTGAGCAGAAGGAGTTATTTCAGTTCCTCAACGATGACTTCGACAATAGTAATAATTATTTTAGTGAAACCGTAGGCTATGGCAGTGCACTAGTCGAAGCTGACACTGAAAGTTTATTGTTGAACGGTGCGCACTCTAGAAAGGATGAGCTTATCTACTCACCCGATCGGAAAATCTCCAATGGTAGCCTAAAATCTAATTTAAGTAGTATATCCAATTCGATCTTTCAAGCGCTGGAGCATAACCGTGGGGGTAGTGTGAGTGAGCCGATGGAGAAACAACGGCCAACAATCGCGGTAGACAACGGAAGCTTACTGTCCCGAAGGGATAGCGAAGAAAAAGAACCCCTGGTAAAGGCCTCCGAGTTCGACGATATAATTCACAGTTTCGATACGGAACTTAAAAGTCTGAAATCGCTTTCGCTGGGGCGGAGTCATTCGCAGACGGAGCCAGCGGTATCACCGGAACCAGAGCGACGCAATTCCGATACCAGCCCTGCCAAACCGGTGGCGGAGGAGGTGGTTCGCTTGCGAAGGCCCAAATCCAGTACCGTTTGTAGTTATAAGAGTAGCAGAAATAACAGTAACACTCATGGCAATAATACTAGTGATAATGATAATAATGACAGTAATGTGTGTAACAATAATCCTAGGACTAGTAGCGGAAACGATAGTAATAGCAGTAACACCGATAGCAATACTCAGCGCAGCGAAACGTCCAAACGGCGAAGTCTGGAGAAGCAGCGCAACATTACGGATGAGGAGTTCAACATGGGACTAGAAATTAAGAAACTTTGTGATCAATTACAGGCACCGTTTGCCACGGCTCATTCGGAGCCCAATGTTGGTATCCCTGGCGGAACCAATAACTTAAGTACAATCCCGATCGTGTTCCGGCGTAGAAACGACTTCCACAGTAGTTTCGATCGAATCAAACGGCTTAGTCTGATTGAACGTGTCGAGGAAGGCAACGAAGATGAGAAAGCACAACCACCGAAACCATCGAGTGAACAGCTTCCACGAAAAAATCTTTCAAAGGATCGCCTGGAAACTTTGTCTCTCAAGAGCAGCTATAGCATTGAAAATGGCGAAAAACCATTGAGTGAAACCAACCGACAAATCGGAATCAGCATACAGGAGTTTCAACGGAATATCGCACAAGAAAATAGTCTGGAAATACCGAAACCGGTGCCACCCCTGAAGAAGACTGTTACGTATGGGGATACGTCGAGGCAAAACAGTTCACAGATAGCGACCCCGAAGCGAACACCTTACAAATCCTACGAATCCGACGCCCCTTGTAAGACGCAGAGCCAGCAGTACTCGGAAAATTACTAATTCCTTCCTGTCTACTATCTATCCCTCATTTCAGTAAACCTAGCTGGGAAGCCGTGGCACTGTCTGGTTTCTTACGTAGACGACATCACCGTCGGTGGTCGTCGCAATTCGCAAGGTGTCTACGACGATCCCATGGCATTTCCCAGCTTTGGTCGTCGGAAGGCACCGAAGATTCCGCAGGACTGTTTCCCACAGAAATGCTACGAAAAGTGAGTACCATTCCTAAACACCCGATGGATGTTTTTTGTGTGTATGTATCAATGTACCCTAGAACACAGTATAAACACAGAAAAGGTAACCGAAAGTGCACTTAAACACGTCATCTGAATTAAAAAAAGAACAATTAACCATTCACACTATCCACGAAAAAATCGCCTCATTTGGCACCACAAAGCACCTCAATCCGCAATGAAAATCCTCCAAATCTCACCCTGCTCCTCAGTAGCACCACGAATGTCGATGTTGACCCCATAGTCTACCTAATCACTCTCTCTTTGTCATTGAGTTTTGTTCTGTTTTTCTATTTCGATGTTTCACCTACCTACCTACCTACCTAACTCTACACGATTTTCTTTTATCGAACATTCTAAAGCGCAACTATCACCAACTAACTCATATCTACTCACTAACAGGCTTCAGTTTGCTCAATTTCCATAAATGTTTCATAAATGGTCGTCAATATAAATGAGATTTAGAGAATGTTCATGACTCCGCTTTTGGACCAAGCCGAAACGAGTTTTTCGTGGGTTCTAAAAACCGGGATCGTTAAACATTTTTCCTCTGAACAAAATGATGTTTAATCTAGGTTTAAGGTAGTATAGTAGCATTCAAACTTGTTTGAGCGTTGTGTTAGTACTATCATCGCATTATAGTGTTTGCTTTTTTTTGTATGAATTTTGTTCATGTTCTGTTCTTAATTGCAACGAATACTATCACCAAAGCTATTTATTTTTTAAGGAAAAGGTTTGAAAGATAATATAAGTGTTAGTTCAGCAAACTCTGAAATTTTTTTTTTTTTGTTTCAATTATAGAGGCTTTAACATTAATGTCATTCGCCTCTTCGGGCCAGAAAAACTTTCTGACCCTATGTGCGGGGTTGGGAATCGAACCCAGGCAGGCTGCGTGAAAGGCATCGACTTACCCATCACGCTATACCCGTCCCCTAACTCTGAAATTAAATTGCCTTGTACAACACTGAAATGTAGCAATAATTTTCGTTTTGAGTTTAGTCTCAATATCACTGACAATTTTAGATATCTATGCAGCCTAGTATAACGTTTGTCGATAAAAGAAATAGGGGAGATCGGGGCGAAAATAGCCACTGTTGGTCCTGAGCTCCCTATCCGGGGGACGGGTATAACGTGATGGGTAAGGAAATGCCATTCACACAGCCTACCTGGGTTCAATTCCCAACTCCGAACGTAGGGTCAGCAAGCTTTTCTGGCCCGAAGAGGCGAATAACCTTAAAGTTAAAGTCTCTATAATCGAAAACAAATAAAATAATAAAAAAAAATGTTTCACTCATAATCAGATCCACTGTCTGGTTCAGGGATGCAATTCACTTAAATATGAAAATGCTGTCACTTGAGCGCAGCTCTGTAAGAGAATTCCATCCAAACTTTGTAGCGACGATTATTGAGAAAATACTCCTAGTAAACGCGGCATTTATCCAAATCATTCGATGGTTCGGAATCTTCGCTCATCTTTCGTACTGCCGATGCCGAATGTTCTTTAAAAACGCTTTGAAACGTGAACATGTCGTCGGTAAAGTCGTATTTGTGATTATCGATTATGCCCGAAATTTGGGGAGTTTGGGACTATTTTGTTGGTACGTACACTCTTAGAAAAAATGAAATTTACACTTGACGTAAATTCACTTACTTCACCTTACCTAACAGCTATAGGCCTGGGGTGTCCTTTGCTGTATCAAGCATACGTCTTCACATAACTCGGTTCATGGCTGCCACTCAAGGCACGGACGCTTCTGAGATCACCCTCCACTTGATCGATCCACATTGCTCGCTGCGCTCCTCTTCTTCTTGTACCAGTCGGATTAGATTCACGAATTATTTTCACTGGGCTGTCGTCCGACATCCTTATGACATGCCCAGCACATCGTAGACGTCCGATTTTAGCTGCCGTACGATGGGTGGTTCTCCTAGCAGCTGTTGCAATACGTGATTCATACGCCGACACCACGTTCCGTCTTCCATCTGCACTCCGCCATAGATGGTCCTCAGTACCTTTCTTTCGAAAACACTGAGGGCGCGTTGGTCCTCTGCCAACATAGTCCAGGTCTCGTGGCCATAGAGAACAACCGGTCTAATAAGCGTTTTGAAGATTGTCAATTTCGTGCGGTGGCGTACTTTTCTCGATCGAAGGATTTTTCTGAGTCCAAAGTACGCACGATTCCCTGCCAAAATACGGCTATGAATTTCTCTGCTGGTGTCATTATCGGCAGTCACCAGTGAGCCCAAATACACGAACTCGTCAACCACCTCGATATCGTCACCGTATATACATATTCGTGGTGGGAGGCGTAGTGTTTCTTCTCTAGAGCCTCTTCCTCTCATGTATTTTGTTTTTGACGCATTTATGGCCAGTCCGATACGCCTAGCTTCAGCTTTCAGTCCGATGTAGGTTTCCATCATCTTCTCAAGGTTACGTGTCACAATATCAATATCGTCAGCGAAGCCAAAAAGTTGTACAGATTTTCGGAAGATCGTGCCACTCGTGTCGATCCTCGCTCTTCGAATCACACCTTCCAGGGCAATATTGAACAAGATACAGGAAAGTCCATCACCTTGACGTAACCCTCTCCGAGATTCGAAGGGACTCGAGAGCGTCCCAGATACTCGGACGTAGCACATCACTCTATCCATCGTTGCTTTGACCAATCGCGTCAGTTTATCCGGGAAACCGTATTCGTGCATTATCTGCCATAGCTGTTCTCGATCGATTGTGTCGTATGTCGCTTTGAAGTCAATGAATAGGTGATACGTGGGTACGTTGTATTCACGACACCTCTGGAGGATTTGGGAGAGTACCTTGTAGGCGGCGTTCAGCAATGTGATTGTGCGGTAATTGCAACAGTCGAGCTTATCGCCCTTTTTGTAGACGGGACATGCCACTCCATCCATCCATTCCTGTGGTAGAATCTCCTCCTCCCAAATCCTAGAAATCATCCAGTGCAGCGCTCTAGCCAGTGCCTCTCCTCCATGTTTGAGCAGCTCGCCTGGCAACTGGTCATTGCCCGCGGCTTTGTTGTTCCTCAGCTTGCCGATCTCCTCACTTATCTCCGACAGATCAGGGGCTGGGAATCTATCGTCGACTGAGCGTGCACCCAGATTGATTCCTGTACCGTTCTCTGTATCTTGTACTTCGCCAATCAGATGCTCGTCATAGTACTGCTTTCACCTCACGTTCGTTCGTGAGAAGGTTACCACTGGTATCTCTGCACATTTCGGCCTGTGGCGTGTAGTTTCTACGTGAGAGGTTCACCTTCTCATAGAACTTCCGTGTGTCATTTGCGCCAGCGATCTTCGCGAACTTGGTCTTCCTGGTGGCGCTTTCTCTTCCGGAAAACCGTGTTCTGTCTGTTCCGCGCCTGTCTGTATCGTTCCTCGTTCGCTCTAGTGTGGTGTTGCAGCATCCTCGCCCTTGCTGCATTCTTCTCTTCGACCAACTGCTGACATTCGCCGTCAAACCAGTCATTTCCTTGATTCGATAACCTCGTGCCTAGAACGGTTGCAGCAGTGCTACTCACGGCGGACCTTATGTTCCTCCAGCCGTCTTCAAGAGTCGCCGCGCCAAGCTGCTCTTCCGCTGGTAGCACTAGCTCCAGTTGTTGCGCGTATTCCTCTGCAGTACGAATGCTACGTAGCTGCTCGAGATTGAGTCCCAGCGATCCTGTGCGACGAGTGTTGTGCACCGTCGATAGTTTTGAGAGCATACAAACTGCAACAAGGTAGTGGTCAGAATCAATGTTGGCATTGCGGTAGGTGCGGACTTTGATGACGTTGGAGAAGAATCGCCCGTCGATGAGAACGTGGTTGATTTGATTTTTCGTATGTTGATACGGTGATCTCCAGGTGGCTTTGTGGATATCTTTGCGAGGGAAGAAGGTGCTTCGAACTACCATTCCTCGGGAGGCTGCAAAGTTTACGCATCGTTGACCGTTGTCGTTTGTTACCGCGTGCAGGCTCTCCAGCCCGATCACGAGTCTGTACATTATCTCCCGGCCTACCTGAGCATTCATATCTCCGATGACGAGTTTTACATCCCGCGGTGGACAACTGTCGTAGGTTTGTTCCAGCTGCGCGTAGAATGCTTCCTTCTCGTCATCGGGTCTCGTCTGATGTGGGCAGTGCACGTTGATGATGCTGTAATTGAAGAAACGGCCCTTGATCTTCAATACGCACATTCTATCACTGATTGGCTGCCACCCAATCAAGCGCTGACGCATCTTGCCCAACACTACAAATCCCGTTCCTAGAACGTTGGTTGTGCCGCAGCTCTGGTAGAAGGTAGCCGCTCGATGCCCACTTTTCCACACCTTCTGTCCCGTCCAACAAAGTTCCTGCAGTGCTACGACATTGAAGCCGCGGATTAGAAGCTCATCATGCAGCATTCGGTCGTATCCTGGGAAGCCAAGCGATTTGCAGTTCCATGTGCCAAGCTTCCAATCGTAGTCCTTATTTCGTCGCGTAGGTATTTGCCAATTATTCCGAGTAGTACTTATATCCTGATTATTCGTAGCAAGTGTTTTCCGGGCGGCTTGCACCAACCTCCTGTCTCGCCGGAGGGCCATCGTGTCAGCACTGTTTAGAGTCCCACACTGACACAAGGACGGTAATCAGCCGCTCCTAACATGGAGAACAGACGCTGTTTCGAGCCGCCCCAACATGGGGAACAGACGCTCGGGTAGGCTTGCTCTCTGTAAAAATAAAGCAAGCCCCCCCTTACCTGCCACCATACGACCGAGGTCCAACCGGGGTTGGTTACCCGATCTTTCCTGTGGTTACTCGTACCCCAGCCGGCACCGCGGAGAGGTAGGGATAGGAGTTACTGGACAAGAGGCTAAGAACCACATTGGGGCCTGAATTGCGCATTATCCAGTCGTTTACCAACCAAATCTACACAACGGTATAGATAACTTGGCTCTCCGGCTTAGCCCCGGTCTCCCCTACGATTAAATTATATTTTGGATGTGCGTGAGAAGGTGAACTGCCCTTTTCACAAATTGTCATCAAATTTCAATTACTGTCACAATCACAGTTCACTGTGGCGTAATGGTAACGCAAATGTACAGTACGTATGAGTACGCGGAAAATCCCGCAATCGTGGTTTCCAAACCATCGTTTTTGATTTCCCATACTAGCAGCTTAGCAATGACATAACTGCAGCTGTCACCTGTCTTGTAACAAATAAGGCAAAGCGAAGCCTTGGTATTAAATTCCTTTTGTGGAATTTTACCTTCTGTTTTAACAGACTTCGTCGCCGATTCATAGTGTACAGAATCATTGCATGGCTGGTGCTACGATCATACTGACTCTAAGAATTTTTCCAGGTCGGGACACGAACATACGACAACTGGCTTGTAAGACCAGTGCCTTATGCAACCACCAACGCAACAAATAATGTAGTGGTTGATTTTGAGATTTATATGCATTCAATGTAAAATTTGCCTTAGTTATGCTAACCAAGTATTCAACTGAGATTTTATAAGGAGTTTTTTTTTCGAAATACTATAAATATTGTGAGTCTTTACAAAACATGTAACATGATGAGTAATCCATAGTAGAAAACTTTATAGATTTATTTAGATCAAAATTGTTCATGGATTTATGTCAATTTTAACGCTAAAAATATAGTTAAACTTTACTTGCAAAATGGCTCTCAGCAAAAGCTTCTTTAATTCAATTTTCAGTACGTTGCTGATTATCCTTCTAGAGCAGAAGGGAGTAATATTGTGTATTCTTTTTTTGACGTGCTCGTTTACCTATATTTTTCAACAGAATGAGACGATAAGGCTTACATCTCTCACATTTAAAATGTCTTAATAATCAGCACAGTTCGTTAAACGAAAAAAATTGACCGCAGTTCAAACTGTTTCAAAATCGACAAACGAAAGTCACAAATCGGCCTCCTGTTGAACGATTTATTAGACATTCATCGAACCAACGGGCCAACGGAGGACATAAAAATAAATTGAAAAAACAAACATGAAATAAACATGAAAAAATAAACATTGCTCCCCGGTGAACGACCAAAATGGTTAGAGCCGGGGTAAAATAAACGATATATAAAAAAATAAACATGAACGTAAAAAGTAGATGTCTTTTGTTTCTTAAATAGAAACAAGTTTTATAATTTATAACTAAATTGGCTAGCGTACGATGAAAAATTGATGTTATTAAATACGATCAGTCATCAAATAACTCACCCTTTCGCTGTACTATTTTGAAACCGAACACATCTTGTATGGATTTGACAGTAGCTGAGTTCAAAACTGGACTAGTTTTAGCTTGACGCGAAAAAGATAAAATAAGAAACGAGCAATTAAAAAAACTATAACTCAACTTTACGCGCAAACCATTGGGAATGATTTAATGGTTCTAAAAGTACCGATTTGCGAAATTTTTCCAATGTTTATAATTGCTGAGTATTTTTGTAGTCATTTATTTATCACATCAGAACTCAAAATTCTTTGAAGAGATTGATTTTTTTTTATTCAAGCAACTACTTTTGAAATTTGGGACAGACTCAGAATTCAGTTGCCAAATTCAGGTTCTGAATCCAGATCAAGAAACCAGGTCATAAATTTAATTTCAGAATTGTGGAACTGAGCTCATTTTTAGAATCCATGTTCCGAATCTAGTTGCAGCATGCAGGTTCTTAATTCTGGAAATGAATTCAGGAATTTCATTATGCTTCAGTAGTCTGTTCTAAAGTTGAAATCCCAATTCAGAATTCTGGTTGCGAATCCTGAACATAAACTGAAGAACTAAATTCAGTTCCAAAATCTAGTTCCAGAATTAGGATTCAGCTCCAGAATCAGACTTTTTATTACTGAATCTGTAATCTGGAACTGAGTCCTGAAATTAAATTCCAACCCTGAAACCAAGTTTCTGAATTCATATGGACCAGAATCCAGGTTATGGATTCAGTTTTAGAATGCAGTTCTAGTATTCAATCCAAAACTAAATTCGCTGCTGCTGCTGGTTGAAGGCGACTGCTCGCCACGACGTCCGAGAGACAAATGAGAGCACGACCTGCGCGTTTGAGGCTTTATAAAATGCAGAAGGTTTGTTGTTACTGATGCTGCTGGAAGGTCCTCAGCACGACATTCAGTTCCGTCTAACGCACAAGAAGAGATTAACGGTTTTCGATCAACCTTCTATACTCGTCTAGTACAATATCGGGACTGATATGTGCTTGAGTACATCAAAATCGTCGTCGCGGGTACGAGAAAAACAAGTAATCGTAATGAGTTTTCCGCATTGTTTCCAAAGGTTCGAGAAAACCCTGTTTTGAAGTTATTTATGGTTATCACACAGTGTGGAGAATTTAATCACAAATTGCTGGTCATAATTTTGATGGCATTAAAAAAAGAATTATGTTGTTACGTTTAGTACAACTCGAGATATGCACGATTAAGTTCTACCCATTTTTTCACAGGGTGTCGTTGTAAGTAATATGGGACCGTTCATAAAACAGGTACACCAAAATTTGGTACTTTTTGAAAACGTCCCGTCCCTTCTTGTAGACTTTTTAAAACCTTTTCCCCAATCTGAAAGTCTACGTTGACTTTTCGTTTATACAAAATATGTTGAAAAAAGAAATGGAAACTTTGTTAAATCTATTTTCGTTAACCAATTGTGTTATCATGACTGCATTCACTGAAAACTAAACATGAAATTTCTCTGGAGAAATTCATAAACACGATTGAAAAACTATCTATTTTTTCCAAGCAAGTATTTTGAGAACACTCCGAAATAGTGTTACTAGTAAACATAATCGGTCAGTAGTGGTAACCCTTCAGGACTATCGTCAAAACATATCGTGATACTATTGAGCCCAACTTTATGTTTATGATTTGGAAATGTTTTCCGATTTCATTTTCTAGCATTTTTGTTTTGATTAGGTTTCTAATCTGTTTTGGTTGAAAAGTATATATATTTCATATTGTTTCCATTTTTGACATAACCTAAATTCGTTGTAAATAAGACCATCAAGTTAGTTTTTCTGTAGTATTAATGGAATTAGTTGATAGCTATGAACGATCAAAGGAGGCGGTCAAAAATCATGTCACGCTATTACACCGAAACACTCCGAGAAAAAAAAATACACCCGTTTAGTTTACGAGTGACATAATTTTCGAACCGTTCCGATCATGTTCAATCCAGCAAGAATCGGCCGAATCGCTAGCCTCATCACACCCATGTTTACTTTCTTCCGCTAGATGCAAATGTTGGGAAGCCTGCCTAAAAACCGACGCAGGTCAACGCTGGTATCGCTTTCGACAGTTCATTCTGCAGTATGTCGACACCCCTGCGTTCGAGTGGTTCGTGCTGGTACTCATATTTGCATCGAGCATCACCCTCTGCTTCGAGGACATCCACCTGGATAAGAACAAGAGCCTAAAGCGAATCCTGTACTGGACCAATTTCGCGTTCTGTTTGATCTTCATCATCGAGATGTTGCTCAAATGGGTTGCCTTGGGGTTTGCCAAATATTTCTCCAGTTTCTGGACGATACTGGATTTTATCATCGTATTTGTACGTATTTGTCTACCTTTCTTATCTGTGGCGTACTCTTTTGTCCGTATTTTTGAAATCTCTCTTTCTCTCTTTGTTATCTCAACGTTCGAAAGATGAAATTATACAACAGAGGCTAATTCGAAATTTTCTCATCGCGTCGCACGCTCTCTTTTTCTCTTTACGCACCGGTGGTTTTTTCTCTCTTCTCACGGTTCGTCCACAGGTTTCGGTATTCTCCCTGCTCATCGAGGAGAACGAAAACTTGAAAGTACTACGCTCGCTAAGAACGTTGCGCGCTTTGCGGCCACTACGAGCGATATCCCGATGGCAGGGCATGAGAATAGTAGTGAATGCATTGATGTATGCGATACCGTCGATCTTCAATGTACTCCTAGTATGTCTCGTCTTCTGGCTGATCTTCTCGATCATGGGCGTACAGTTTTTTGGCGGGAAGTTCTTCAAGTGCGTTGACGACGATGGCGAACTGCTGCCGATAGACGTAAGTATAGGGATGGAGCTCTTCGGCTCGATCCTTTGCACCCTCCACCCCCCTTAAATGACCACCTCATAGCCTACTTTACCGGAAGGCTTGCGTAGCTTAAAGACCATGCGTGCTTCACACTTTAAGCTTTGAGACGTCCGGAGAACCAAAGCCCGTCCACCCAAGATAGAATAGTTCTCGAACAGTCCACTAATCGAATCTTGCACATCCCCTTTTGCGCCAATGCCCAACCCCATTTTTGCTTTGCCGTCCCCCTATGTTTGCTCTTTTACTTTTTCCAACTACGCTGCACGCACGGTACAGATCGTCAACGACAAATGGCAGTGCTACACATTGAACTACAGCTGGATCAACTCTAAAATTACCTTCGATCACGTCGGCATGGGGTACTTGGCTTTATTTCAAGTGGTAAATTACTCTTTAACCAAAGTATACACGTATGATTGCACTTACTAACTAATGCTTTTCGAAACAGGCCACCTTCGAAGGTTGGATGGAGGTGATGGCGGATGCCGTAGACGCCCGGGGAGTCGATCTTCAACCACAACGAGAAGCAAATCTATACGCTTATATTTACTTTGTAATTTTTATAGTGTGCGGGTCATTCTTTACACTGAACTTATTCATCGGAGTTATCATCGACAATTTCAACATGCTGAAAAAGAAATACGAAGGCGGTGTACTGGAGATGTTTCTGACGGAATCCCAAAAGCACTACTACACTGCCATGAAGAAGTTGGGTCGGAAGAAGCCTCAGAAAGTGATCAAGCGTCCAATCAATCAATTCCTGGCCATGTTCTATGATCTTTCAAATTCTAGAAGGTAGTTCCAAAACATGTTTTGCGGATTTATATTTGTCAACCATTAAGTTTTGATTTCATTACAGATTCGAGATCGCCATTTTTGTGTTAATCTTCCTGAACATGTTGACCATGGGCATCGAGCACTACAATCAACCGCATGCAGTATTCTTCGTATTAGAGGTTAGTAATGCATTTTTCACCACCGTGTTTGGCCTGGAAGCTATTGTGAAAATCGTGGGACTACGATATCACTACTTCACCGTACCGTGGAATGTATTTGATTTTCTGCTGGTGCTGGCATCGATATTTGGCATCCTAATGGAGGACATTATGATCGATCTTCCGATTTCCCCTACACTGTTACGGGTGGTGAGAGTGTTTCGAATTGGTCGAATACTTCGTTTAATTAAGGTACTACCGGTAATGGATGCTCTGCGACACTACTGTAATCTCGGAACTATTCCTGTTTTAGGCTGCCAAAGGTATACGAAAGCTGCTGTTCGCTTTAGTGGTTTCACTACCTGCACTGTTCAACATTGGAGCACTATTGGCATTGATCACATTCATTTACGCAATCATCGGAATGTCATTATTCGGTCACGTACGGCAGCAGGGTGCCCTGGATGATATGGTCAATTTCGAGACGTTCGGAAGAAGTATGCAACTTTTATTTAGGTATTGTCATTAATAATCATTGGTTGGGCACAGAAATCAATGAACCTCTCTTCTTCAGACTGATGACTTCGGCCGGATGGAACGATGTGCTGGAATCACTCATGATTCAACCTCCTGATTGTGCTCTTACTAAAGACCTTTCAAACGGAGATTGTGGCCATCCTCTGCTAGCGATAACCTACTTCACCAGTTTCATTATAATCAGCTATATGATTGTAATTAATATGTACATTGCGATCATTCTAGAGAACTTTAATCAAGCCCACCAGGAAGAGGAGGTCGGAATCGTCGAGGATGATCTGGAAATGTTTTACATCCGATGGTCGAAATACGATCCCCATGCCGGACAGTTCATACACTTCAATCAGTTGTCGGATTTCATCGCCTCGCTCGATCCGCCACTGGGTATCCCCAAACCGAACACGGTGGCCCTGGTTTCGTTCAATCTTCCAATTTCCAAAGGCAACAAAATCCATTGCTTGGATATCCTACATGCTCTGGTTAAGCACGTTCTAGGGCACGTTGAAGAGACTGACAATTTCAAACAACTGCAAGACCAGATGGACCAGAAGTTCAAGAAGCAATTCCCAACCCGTAAAGAGCTGGAAATTGTTTCGTCCACTCGTATCTGGAAGCGGCAGGAGAAGGCAGCTAGGACCATTCAGAATACGTGGAGAGAGTATTTGAGGTAAATAGTGATTACACGGAACTACTAGCAATCTCAATTCAACCAAAATATTAGTTGTTTTTCAGAATTTGATTGTTTGAAGTTTGGTACACCAAACGATTGTTGTAATAAAATGTGTAAAAAGAAAAATTTGCCTATATACGATCGATATGACCTAAAGTCAACGGCAATCAGACATCGTATCAATCAATTAAATTTGAGTTAAACCTTATTTTGTGCATAAGCGTGTACTCAGTGTGTATTTTGCACATAAACTGGGATTGAAATCATGTGTAGAATTACACTTTTGTAACGTCACAAAAATTCGAATACCTTTAGATTTTGATTATAAATTATAACAGTTTTGCAATTGATTTAGTAATAACTACCTATTTTATGACTGCTATAATCAATGCTTGTTTTGACAAGTGATATAACTTTTATATTATGTACAAAACTTTCGCCGTCGCTCAGAGATGTTCATTTCCTCTGTGTGACGAAAAGCAAGCGAAATTTCTCCCCTCGCACTGACAATTCCAACAAGAGCTCTTCTCTTTTACATATATACACTACTGTTGTATAAAGTGTGCACGCATCATGAGTGCGCGTGTTTATTTTCGTTTACCTCTAGCACTGAATCGCACCAAAGTGCTAGAGATGAGCTATCAAATTCTCTGAGGGGGATGCAGATATTTTCACAGAAGTGTACACGCCGGTGAGCACTCTGGTGTATGGTTTGCGAAGAAGAAGCGTCGGGCATACAAAATCAGCAAAAAAAAAAACAATTTGTCACTGAATTTTCGTTTTTCCTTGCAAGTTTTTCATACCAAGGCCAGATCTACTCTCTATTAATAGAGTTCACAGAGATGTTCGCTCACCATCACGCGCCAGTGATCACTTGGATATATTTAGGCGAGAACACGTGAGAGTGTTTCATGCGAAGAGAATGTGGTTCTCGCGCACCAGCTTCTTTCAACACAAGCACACACTCAAAGTCTGTCTAATGGACACTGAGAAGAAGTGCGCTTTCCTTTTTGTGTGGAGCACACCAAATGCATCCACTGTGTAGAAATGAAACTTTCACACTGGTGTATCATTCTAGTGAAATGCCATCACTGCGTTCGCTTAGATTAACAGTGCAAATTTGTCACCGTGCATTGGAAAATTCCATGAGCGTTGACAAATGCTCGCTTTACAACACTCGAAGCATATGAAAACACCATGCCGGGAGTCATACTTTTCGTCATAGATTTTGAATTAATTGCACAAATTTATAAACGGATTTGTGTTCCACGATTTTTTATTGTTTATTTTTCCCGATTTTTTAAAAGTCCAGAGCATTGAAAACAAAAACAATTACTTTCAAAAATTGTATAGAAAAAATGTGGAACAAAATTTTGTTGAAAATTTTTATACAATAAGTTTAAGTTTATTTTATTAGCTACGATATGTGGAAGTTTTATTCTAATATATTTATTTGTAAAAGAATGGCATTACTTGATTGAAAGTTTGACGAAAACTTTCATTTTACAATTATCTTCAGAAAAAAATGTTTTCAAGGTTTTTTCTCAAAAAGTCATTTTAATAATCAAATAGAACCAAATTATAAACACTTGAACAAAAACTAAAAATATTAATATTTTTTGGACTATTTTACGAATTTTTACCCTATAACTAGTTCGTTAATAATTTTGCGAAAACAAATGTTGCATGATTGGTAACATTTTTCCCGAAACTATCAATATTTTTATTTTATATTATTTAGAAACAACACCTGAAAAATTTGAACTTTTCGATTTATTAGTTTTTATGATATCGTGCTCATCGCAAATGACTACAAAGGACCTATTCCTAATCCACCTAGTGGTGTGAGAATTGACTTTTTTTTTCATCGACACAGTCTCATTGAAACATGCTATGCTTTTTTTCATTAGGACAATTTTTGACACCAAATTATTCAGATTTATTCGAGTACTTCACAAAAGTATGCTTCAGCGTCCATGTAACATATTCGGCAACATTTTTCAATCCAAGAGTATCAGCAATAATACATTTGAACGTGATCGTAGGGTACACTAAGGAAAAATTCATGCGTATAGAAAAATATATTTGCCAATTACGTCACTTGTACGATTATATCTCCGAAATTGAAATGTCAGTTTCGACGAGCTTAAAATTATTGATATCGAATAATCCATATCCGAGAGAATTGAGCGATAGTGAGTTTCGACATTTAAGTCACTTATACTATTATATCACCGAAACCGCAAGCAACAGTAATTTGAACTTCAAAACCGAGCCTAATTTGTCGAAATCGGTTCACCCGTCAACGAAAAAAAAATGAGTGATAAGAAATATAGCGTGTTTTGTTGGTTACGTCACTTATACCATTATATCTTCGGAAACAGAAGTGACAGCCATTTGTTCTTCGAACTTGATCAATAACCCAATGATAGCGTGCGCTTTTCAAAGATTTTTCTATCCGTTCAATTTTCTCGAAGTTGGCTAAACCGGTTCCAAAAAACAGACTCATTTTAAATCTACTTGAGATTCATTGAACAAGTTTTGTGCTCAAATGACGGTCATTTCAGTGATATAATTATATAAGTAACGTAACCGACAAAGCAAATTTTTTCTATCAGCACAACATTTTAAAAAAAAGTGACCAGTGATCAAGTCATGTATCATTGCTGATACTGCTATTAGCAACGTGAGCGCTGAAGAACGCTTTTGTGAACAGCCCGAATCTGAATCTGAATAAATTTGTGTCAAAAATCAGCTCAAATTCATGCTGCAAAATTACCCTGATGAATCTAATATACTTTAATGGGACTGTTGGAGTAACAAGAGAAAGGCATTTTCTTTTCTTTTTAATTATTTCGTTCTTCAAAATATCATTTAAATGATGTATCAATGAATGCAATCACAATTTCGGTTGTCATCGTTGATATTGTGTATTGACTATTCATATTCAGAGATACCATTTATACAGATTTATCTCTATTATACAGATTTTTACATTCGCATGCAGATTCAATGTTGAATATAGATTTAAACAGATTTCCTAAACTCAACACAGATTGCACAAAAAGTAAAAGTGAATAAAATATTTTTTTCCATTATCTAATAAGATTTGGTAGCAATGACGAGATAAAAGTTTCGTAATCGATAAACAAATCACAAATTAATTGCGTGGATATCTGCATTGAATTATATTCATAATAAAAGTTGTAACTTATACAAATGTGAACCGATGTTCATAAAAGTCATACTATTATTAAGTTTTGTTGTTGAAATCACACTGGAGGTTGCCCAAACTTAGAATATAGGTAAATTATTTAGAAACTTTTTAATCGGTTATGGGTAAATAAAATCAACAAAATAGCGATTTGCTCGTATTTGTCAGTATATTTAATCAAATTCTAGACTATTTTTGAACTAACTTTCGACGTATCACATTAGTATTTATTTCTAGGTGTATCCAGTTTACCGTGCATATCATGGCAACTTTGGCAATGCTACATTTTTCTACTATCAAGTCGAAGTTTGAGAGATTATTTGCCTAAAATATGGGTGAAACCCACATTTTGTTCTACCTAATTTTGGGTAGCTCATAGAAAAGCTCGGCAACGAGCAATTTCTCCTCAAAAAAGTCAACTCGATTTTCAGCGTAGGCTGTTTATCGTGACGACACAAATAAATTAAGATTTAGTAGGACTGTTTACTTGAACTTTGCCTTGGTTTTGCCTAGTGTTAAACCAAGTTGTCGTACGAGGATGTAAACAGTTCTTCTGAAATGTTCAAAATTGAGGTATGCTGTAACGAAAAGCCCGGGTTGGCGGTTCAATGCATAGGACGCTGGTCTTACAAGCCGCTGGTCCGAGCCCCGACCTGGAAGGATTCTTAGTGTCAGTAGGATCCATAGTACTAGCCATGCAATGATTCTGTACACTAAGAATCGGCTGCGAAGTCTGTTGAAACAGAAAGTCCACAAAAGGAATGTAATGCCAGGACTTTGCTTTGTAACGAAAAAAGCCTAATCTTCATTCGTTTTAAATTTGATCAGTATCTACACTCTAAAAAAATTTGAATTTTACAGGTGACTTAATCCCTCATACGATGTAATTCATAAAGACCTAATTTGTCAAATGACGGAAAATTTTATTTGTAATGACTAAATGTTAGATGAGCTTGAATTTTACTGGTTTCGACTGTAACTTGCGTTCTACTAGCAGGTGCGACTGTATGAATTTAAATGCGTCTTTTACCAACCAAGCAGATGCATGCTTCTGTGGCTCAGTCGATTAACAGACGAACTTGCGATCCAAAGATTCTCGGTTCAAGTCGCGGGGAGTTGCTACAAAATTCTTTTTTTTTGTTTCAATGAATTTCATGTCATGGAAATTTAGACGCAATATTAAATGTTCTTCCACTTAATTTGCGTGAACTGCGACGCTCCATTTATGTGCATCTAATAAGATGTACAAATTTTTAAGTGTGTAACGAGAAAAACACATTGGAAAAATGACATGCGAATACAACCATGAAATGGGAATCGCGAAAAGCTACCGCAGAAACGGGACTCAAACATGTAGCTAGTTCCCATCCCGGGGAAGTTGCAAATTTAACTACTCTTCATGTGAAATACATGAAGAATCAGTCTAATTGAACAGATGAACCGAGCATGTTCAGCTGTGCTTGGGCGCCATGCAGTTCAATTACAGTTATATCTCTATGGCAACCCCTCCGCAAGCAATCACTACACGACGTATCACAAGTCTATTTTTACTATCCCCTTTGCCGTCAGACGCTAATCTTCAGTCGATCTTTGATTGGACACCCTCAGCATCTTAGAGCTACTCTGAGTTAGCCGTTCGTTTTTTTTAGTGAATGCATATAAATACAGATTTTTTACACAATTTAATACAGATTTTCTATGGAAATATTTAGCTTCCCTGAACATATTGGGAGTACAAATTAGTTCGGCACGGATTATGAATATTGAACAGTAACAGTTTATGACGATAATTTCAAGAGGATAGACATCTGTCATTAATGTTCAGTTCATATTGCTTTGAGTTTTAAAAAGAACTTGTTTTTCACTGTGTTAATTTTTTGTGTTAACCAAGCAGCACTTGTTTATGGATGTTTATGGTGATAATGCTCCAACTGATAATTCATATAGGGAATGTTTTCGGCGTTTCAAGAATGGAGATTTCAGCGTTGAAGACAGGCATCGCTCTGAACAGACCCGTACCCAGGATTTCATTTCGCGAGGGGCCGAAAGATTAAAAAATAATGTTACTGTGATATTGTATTCCATTTCATTACGTTTACTGTCTTGTTATTTCAGGAATATTCGAGAACTTCTAAATAATTATGTATCTGTTTTTTTATTTCGGGAGGGGCCAGGGCCCCTCGGGCCCCCCTCTGTGTACGTGACCGGATCTGGACAGCTTCATTCGAAGACAAACAGTTGGAGGCATTACTCGATGAAGATATGAGTCAAACCACAAGAGGAGCTTGCAGAATCATTGGAAGTGACTCAACAAGCAGTTTCTGTACGTTTATTATCCCTGGGAATGATTCAAAAGCAAGAATCAAGGGTGCCTTAAGAATTGAAACCGAGAAACGTTGAAAGGCGGGTTTTAACTTGATTCAAAGACAACATAGAAAGGGGTTTTTACTTGGAATTGTTACTGGGGATGAAAAATAGAAGAAGAAGAATTACTACGCTGTACCCGGTCAATTGTTATCGGCTCAACATCAACACTAAAGCCGAATAATTATGGTTCGAAGGTCAGTTCGCTTTCTCATTTCATCCAAGTCAGTCGATGAAACAAAACCGCTTACGTTCGGGACAGAAGATACCAAGTACAGTATTGTGTAGTGAACAATAGAACGACCTCGAAATGAGTGAACCAAACGAACAAAAGCTACCGCCGACACGAAAGAATACAATTGTTGTTGACTTCAGACAGTGCAAAATTCGACCTTCGATACGAGAACTTGAAGGTTTGCTTAAGGAACAAATGCATCTTGACATTAAACGTGTGCATTCAATGCAATAAGACCAATAATGTCGTTTATATCCAGTTCTATAAAAAGTTGGATGCAATTCAATTCGCTAAAGACAATAATAATGTGCACTATGTGGAGCATGAAAATATCAAGTACAACATTCCAGTATATATGGAAGATAATGCTATAGAAGTGCGTGTGCATGATCTTCCCTCAAGCGTCCCCGATCCTTATATTCGCAAACTATGTCCCAATACGGAGAGATTCTCTCTATCGAAAAAGAAAAGTGGAAGAACTTTCTCCCCGGCATTCTAAATGGCGTACGTTTGTTACTCATGCGCTTGAAGAGGCCTATACCTTCTTATGTGACATTCGGTCAGGATACAAGAATCCCGTGCAAATCACTTGTTACCTATGACAATCAGATGGCCACATGTCAATATTGTCAAAAAGCTGTTCACTACGGAAAGCCATGCGATAAACTGAACAAGGAGGCAACTACACCAAAGGACAACGGTGCTTCCTTCACCCCACCCCAAGCAACCCCAGTACACCTGTGACAGTCACCAACAACAGTGAAGCATCCCCTTCAACGAAACCATCCAACGTATCCCCTATAGAACAAAGTACACCAGCTGCAGTTAACAACTTACCGTCCAACCAACCAGCAACTGCAAACAAAGTACAACAAGACGCATCTACAACAACTAGCAAAGAAATCAACAACAATACCACCGATGCGGCAATGAATGACGAGACGAACCGCGAACAAACTGCCCCTCAATCCTCGCAGGAGGAAAATGGAAGCTCCTCTCCCCCTATAAAAAGGGTGACAACGAGATCCAATACAAAAAAAATTATATAAAAACTCAGCTAAATCGGTCACGAAAAGCTTGTACGCAAATAGGCCGGAATAAAATATCTTTTAAATCATGTTGAGCATCTACTGGGACCAAAAGGGTGTTGTGTACAATGAGCTGCTACAACCAGGCGATACTATAACGGGCTGCAATTGATGCATTTGACACGTGCATTACGAGAAAAGCGGACCAGATACAAGCAAACGCATAATAAAATTATTTTCGTGCATGACAATGCTTGGCCTCATGTCGCAAAAGTCGCAAATATTTTGAAACGCTCAAGTGGGACATTATACCGTTCCCGCCGTGAGAGGTGAAAAAAACTAGCAATATTTAAATTCTTTTTATTTTGAAATAAATGCATTTTCGACCCAAAAAAAACGGACCGAATTAAGTTGTACTCCCAATAATAAAATATTTGTTCTCACACGGAACCACCAGCGGTCGCAATACGACTATAATGTTAGTTGTTTTTCAGAGTTCGATTAGTTGAAATGTGGAACAATGAAACAATAGTTGTTTTTCTAAACTGTGAACGACACACGAACAAACAAAAAGCACGATCAAACTGCACGTCTCTAGCGCTTAATTATATCGTTTTCCCTTGAGAAACCTAGATCTAGATAACTAGATTGCTGTCATATTTCATCCTTGATACTTTGTATAACTTGTGAGCTAAATCCATAATCTTACGATTTCTAGTTGAAACTTTATCATGTTCGTAAAATATATTTGTACTATTTATACCGTGCATTATAATCAACCCATACTAACTAATTTGCTACCAACAGGCTTAAAAGTGAAAGGGAACGTTCCCCGATGTCCCTGGAGGACGAAAATACTCAAACTTCAAGCCCCGGTGGATGGCAGTCCAAACTATCCGCCCTGAACTTCCTGCACCTTCAGGTACACCGCAGAGGCACTGCCACCTCGAGCCGTGCATCGTCCCGCAAATCATCTCGCGCTTCCGATGATTCTAATCTTAGTGAACTGGCCGGACCGTGGTTGAATCTACCGCTAATGCTGGTATCCGGAACCAGTGATATGGTGAAAGAAGTCAAGCAACAGCACGCCAACGGGCTAGAGTTGAAGGATACTTCCGATGGGAAGGGCCGCCGGAGAAGTTTCTACAACTTTCCGTTTTTTCTGCGCCATCAGGATGCTGTAGAGGAAACAAGCAACTCACCGCAACCGCAAAAGCGATCGATCAAAGGCAGTGATACGAATCAATCTTTGAACACGTCTCTGGAAAAACCAGTAGCGCCTTGCACTCCCACTCCGAAACACAAACGGGCAACAAGTTTTGTGAAGAAGAAACCTCCCCTAGAACGAGGTTTTTCTGCGCAGAGTGCTTTGAGGCTCAACAGAAATGCATCAGTTGGTAAGTTATAACATCAAGGTATACAATACACATGCATCTAATATGCAGCGAACTATACTTCAGCTGATGAAACCCTATCGGCTTCGACGGCGGATGTTAGCATTCTAGTAACGGAACCATCACCGGATGTTCCTACGGGTCCTAATCTGTCGGCAGTGCCTGGCGAAGCAACATTAGTCCATGTCTTAGTGCATCGCGAAAGTGAAGAGTATCAATCCGATGTAGACGAAAAAGGTAAGGGGGAAAGTTTGCTTGTGCTTCAACTGTTGCACTCAGCAGCTTCGCAATGTTCACCGTTTGAATTTGTTGTGTGTTTGCACCATGATCACCAGTGTGTCTTTCCGTTTTCTTTTCCTGTGTTTTTGTCACTTTTTTTTCTAGACGAAACCAAAGTGAAAGAACCTCGTGATCCTTCCAAAGCTAGCGATATAAAAATCTCTCCTGGCACGAATATTGATTATCAAATTCTAGGTGGCAGCGACGATGTACCAAGACCAGTGGTTACCATCTGTGTCGAGAGTCCCCAGGAATCACCGGACACACCGGAACAGCGACAGCAGCAAGATGCCGTGATCGATATTATCGATCCGGAACCGATCGATGTTAATCTTCCACGCGATACCACGAACATTTTCTACGACTACGAAGAACCAATCGATGCTAGACAGGACACCCCGGAAATCCACCCCAGATCACATCCGGCTCATGCTTTGCAGGATTTGGATAGAATCGAATATGACACCCAGCAGACGAACAGCAATACAAGCAGCGTGACCAGCAGCAACAGTTCCGGTAAACAGACACCTCCCAACACCGAAAACCCAAGAATATGCAGCTGACCAACCGATTTGCCGAAGAACGAAGACAACGAGACCGGCTGCGGCCAGCCAGAAAACAGTAGTTGACAATCTTCTGATTCTTTTTGAGTGCATTTTTGGCCGCCAGTATACTGGCACTCTGTAGATCAGCGACATTTTTTACCTCATTTATCGATGCTGCTTGGATAAGAAGTTCCATTGCTACTGAAACAAACTCCCACAAAGGCTCCTCCAGATTCCATGCGTAGCTTTTTGTAGGTAGTTTTAATCCATTGCACGTGCAAAGCCAAAACAGATAGTAGTCGACTTCAGTTCTAGCTCTAGGGAATGCTGTAAATATTTACGCATCTGACAAACATGTAAAATTCAAGCAAAACTCATTCTATGGTGGTTATAAAAGAAAATTTTCAGTCATTAAAAAGTATATTTTTTGAGGTTTTGTATCTGTAGAGTTGGAAAATATTTAAAATCTATTCCATTATGTGAGTGTTTTGTGTTTTAAACACAATGAACCTTAAATAAAATTTGTTATTATTTCATAGAAAAGATTTATTTTAGACTGTACTCTACGATAAGCATGGTTTTAGTTTATGAAAACTAGACTGTGTTAAAATATATCGTAAAGTTCCCTAACATATTTTTATAAATAGTTTGATTCACAAATTTATTAACAGATATTTGAAAATCAAATAAGAATTACATGTCTCGATATGGGTAAACATTCAAGCTATTCATTGTTGCCAAATAAGGCGAGAAATGTAGATTTGAAACTTGAACTACATATTTCTTGTTAAACAAGATCATTTATTTTACTAGAGAATGTAATCAAATGTGCGACAGAAGTGAAAAACGGATCATCGAAGCTTCACACAATTCGAACTGAGGACATATCTTTTGATGAGTGATTTTCTTCTTCTCTTCATTCAAAACTTGAATATCAGTGAATGGATTTTGAATCCTCTAAAAGTATTTTTTGTACAAACAATTGTAGTTCACATACATCCATTATATCTAGTCGGCAAACAATGGTTCGAAAACAATAAAGAATATTTTGTAACCACAATGTTTTACCAATATGAACAAGAGGAAGCATTACCAAGCAAGGGTATGTTCAAATAAAAACATTTTCAAACGAATTTATCGTAGTTATCAATAAAAAGAAACAATTATTTTAAAATTACTACTAATTCTATTCTATAACTGCTGTTAATGCAGAATCAAAAACTGCTCAAAGAGAAGTCGTACATGGTTGATATTTAACACTACCGCAAAGGAAACAAACGATAAACTTGAAAGGAAGTATATGAGAACTTGTGGTAAAGTGCATATTCTAATTATTTGTAAAATAAATCAACAGGAAAAAAAATACAAGAACTAAATCAAGACACATTTGAAGGAAAACCAACAGAAAACTCTGATTTGATTGTTTTCCATCGGCCATGTATGTACAACAGATTCGATTTTCGATGCGCTTCAAGTTCTAATCGCTTCGCATATCCACTTATTTACATTATAATCAATGCATCACTACATAGTCGTAGTGCCGCATGTACATCGACAAATATACATACACGCACAAGCAGCAGTGGGTGCGCAGTACAAACCGAATCGAAATAATTCCATAAAACGTTATAAGAGAATCAATCAACGGGTTTAATAAGCCATAGCTTCCGAAATAGCGATACTTTCACCTCGAAGATAGTATACTTGCGTTTGACATAAGTCAACTGATAAAACGTCAACTAAAGCGAACATAAACAGTAGCAAGAATGATTTAAATTGTCACAAAAAGTGTGACATGAACTCAATGAAATGTTAAGAGCTCATTTTGATTTTTTTCCGGATTGTAGTAGAAATCTGTTTTTATTTATCGTTTCGAGAAACCTCGCGTCTGAGAAGATTGGCCTCATGATTGGTCAAATCTCACGATCCGATGTTCGATAAGAGTTATACACCAAATAACGTGTAATTACATAGAGATAACAGAGCGTCACTCACCACAGCGATCATTTTGACAGTGCAATCGAAAAAGGTTGTAACAAATAGCAGATGATGCTTGAAAATTATTGCTTCTGTTCTTCTGTTGATGCCATATAGTTGATATATTTTTTAAAAAATGTTTTGTATAAACAAAATGCACTAATAGTAACAAAAGAAACAAACATATAAGTTTAAGAATACTCTTTATAGGGCCTAGGATGCGACGCATTTAATACGCAAATAAGGAAAATCTTTCGGGAATAGTTGGTTCGCAGCATTTGTGGATGTTTAAGTAACAGGCCTTGATCGTGTAAAGAATTCAAATGAAACAGTAGCGAATCCAAGTCGACTGTGCCTCATGCCCTCTCAAACTTTTTGGGCTATTGTACCAATAGTCAACTCATCAGTAGAGTCGTCATATTATTTCGCCGATTACTCGACTTTCAATGAACGAGTTGTGATAAAATACAACTAAGAAGTGGCTTCGACTCTAAGAAGCAATACCGCAGAGAAAAATGTTTAATACTGCTGTCATAGCGGCACTCGAAGCGAATGCACCTGTTTTCATCTTACCCTTAAGGTCAGTCTATCGAACAGAGACATCAGATCTCACTCTAACTAATGGTTTTCGTATATGAGAAGAGTACTGTTTAGAGCCGTATATGAGAAGAGTAGTGTAACAGAGGTATTTTGGCCACTTCATATATTTTGGCCCACCTAACAAACTATATGGATTCAATCGATCTTAGGTAACCCATGTTGCATCAGTTTGAAGCTAATCACATTAAATTACCTATTGCGAAAGGATTTTTCAAAGATATTAAAACATTTGGTGGATATTTTTACAAAGTGGGCCAAAATAAAATCGATCCTAAAGCGGGCCAAAATACCTCTGTAGCCCTATTGTTTTTGGTTTGAAAATCGCCATTCATATTCGCCATTGACTGAAAAGTGGGTTTGATTCAGCAATAGTTTCCAATTCTCATTTTTTGACAGCTCTTCGCAATTATATCGTCCCACGACAAAAGGCCTAACTGCAAACGAGAGGTTTTTAATAACAATTTTTATTCAGGCCAATTTGCGTATACATAAGCTTTACATGGCCGATTTACCCATGTTTTTGTTACACAATATATTTTTTTTATTGTTAGATCTCGTTGTCACCCTTCTTCTAGAGGGAGAGGAGCTTCCATTTCCTTCTACCGAAGATTGGAGGTCATTTTGTCCGTGGCTCATATCATCCATTGCTACATCGTTGGAGTTGGGAGTGGTTTCCGTTTCCTTGTTTTCATTGTTGATCGGTAGTTACTGTAGATGCGCTTTATACATTGATTGCAGTTGATATTTGGTTAGATGGTGAAGGTGTTTTTGAAACAGGAGCACTGCATTCACTAGTTTCCATTGTTGAGCGGTTGTCCTTGTTTTTGTTTTCGCAGTTTCAGTGCAAGGTTGGCCGTAGTGCGCAGGTTGTTCACAAAACTGACATGTAACCAATTGATTTTCATACGTAATCAACGTTTTACAGGGATGTATCCCGTCTTGATCACAAATGATGTAAGATGAAATTGCTTTACGTAGTTGCATACGTACCACTCGCACGCCATTCCGTATACCCGGGAAAAAATTCCGCCATACTTCCCTTTCGATGGAAAGAACTTCACCGTACTGCGACATACTTTCCCGAACATACCCATCGCTGGTCTACGGGGGAAGGTCATGCACGCGTACTTCTATGGCATTGTCCACCATGTACACAGGGATTTTATATTTAACATTGTCATGATCAACACTGTTGGTACTGTTTGGCCCGGGTTGGTGGTTCAATGCATAGGGCTTGAAATCAATACAAATTGAGTTTGGCCTTGTAGGCCAAGTTTCAGGCTTTGTTAAATCGTATTTGCCCATTTCGTACACCTCTATTGTTCACTACACTGTATTGTCTTTGTTTCTATCGTCTCGACCGTAAGAAATTTTCGACTGTGTCGGATGAGATGCTAACACGAACTGTCCGAGAGCCTCTCTTTGTTTACTCTCGATTATTACGGAGTGATCATAGAAAGTTCTTCAAAGATTCCAATACAAATCGAAAGCTTGTTGTTTTGATTTGAAAGTGATGCGAAGAGCTAAACGTCAAATAAAAAAAGGTGGGAGAATAATGTCAGAGACATAACTGGATGTCGTGAATTCGAAAACAACTGACATGTTCCTTAACACTTCCGAATATCAATTAGTTGATCAATTGTATGAAATTGTATGTAGAATTTGAAACGATGCACCTAAACTAAAGCACAGATTAGTTACATTTTACATTCTGAAATACAAATATTATGAAATAACCAGTATAGTTCTTTATAATAAAATAATGGTGGCTCGGAAAAGAACCTTTTATGTGATGTAGAGTGATGAGTTGAATTCGAATTCCGATGGATGCCGCTGACTTCCGTCATCTAATTCCAGGCTGAACTGTTGTACGTGAGTGCGATACTGATATGGTTGGTGTAGGTGTAGCGTTTACAACCGATTATAATCTTCCAATAAAGAAAACATTAATTCGCTGGGTTGATCAATGATACAATAGGCCTAATTTATTAAACGAAACTATCAATATGCTATAGCGTTTCTAGCATTCAGAAGGGTCAAAT
Organism: Malaya genurostris; assembly: GCF_030247185.1. Lineage (NCBI taxonomy): Eukaryota > Metazoa > Arthropoda > Insecta > Diptera > Culicidae > Malaya > Malaya genurostris. The sequence goes on along the minus strand of NC_080572.1, from coordinate 233,508,142 downwards.
TGCGTAATTCTCTACGACAATAAACTCTGGAACATTTTTCGCAAAAACAAAAAAGGTTTCACTTGATCTCGATTACTGTGAATTTAACACAGCGAAAAGTGCACAAATCTAACCAAGCTGTTCTAGATTTGCACTGAACTGAGGATATTTACCTTCGATTTGCGAACAACAAATCCTAATAGTTCTTTAGAAAACATTTGAGCCTTTAGAACGGCTGATTTTGTGTAATACTCTCCACCGTTGTTTTTTCATCAATGCCAATGACTGGCAGCTGTGACGTAATCGCTCTTGTCGGAAGCGAAACTAGCTTTGCAAACGACACAAAATACATCTGCTTGCATTGGCGATAGAAACCAAACAGATCCAATTTTGGTTAGGAGCATTCTTTTTACGTGATTTCGTTTGTAGCTTTTTCATTGATGGGCGGTCCTAACGGCTATAAAAATAGCCGCATACAGAATTTTAATGTCGATTATTTCATTTCGGATTTGCATAATTTATTAAAAGAAACTATCCGCATGCTGTACGGGATTCATTCCTGCCTTTCAGAAGGACCAAATTAAACACTGTTCGGAACATTTTTCTCGAATGATTTGTTGTACAGCAGCAGATATTTTGTTCTCTTCCTCAGAACGCGTTCTGATTGGCTGGTGTTGACATGGGTCAAATGAGATAGGTTTTTCAATAGTGTACTATTGAAATACTTCAATGCTTTTGCTATACACGTTTAAGTTGAAAAATTTTGATTCTAATGGTAGTTAGATTACATAAATCCTTCCACAGATCACTGAGATATGAGCTCTTTGATACTCGTTTATACCAAACATTTCAGAAAAGTTGAATTTTGAACTATTTGAGATTATGTCACACAACTGAAAATTTTATCATAAAATTGTGATCATATTTCCGATGGCATGTAGCAAAAATTATGTTGATCCGTTAGATACAACAAGAGATATTCACGATCAAAAACTTATCACTCTCTCAGAGGGTCAATTTTGAAAAGGCACCCCACAGTAAAGTAAGTCGTATCCACGACAAAAATATCGGGTAATTCATGAAACAAAAAATAAACAAAGACAAACCGTCATTTGCATTTAAACCCTTTTGTCACTGGACGATAGAATTGTAGAAATTGTTTTTCCTTATTTTTATTCTGTTTACGATTCAAGAAATTGTTTTTTCCTTATTTTTGTTCGGTTTACGATTTATGAATTAATTTTGAGGGAAGATAAATGGCATAAAAATTAATTCATGAACAATCTTTTGGTGTTTATTGTTCAGCTGAAGATTTCATCGAGTTTTGTCGGATTTCGCTTATAATATTGTTAGACATTACATCTATTGATATCAGCGTATACCGTGGTATAGCCGTGTTAGCTACTGGTATAGTTACAGGTTTAGAACTCAATTTCAGATAAAGAATCGTCCAGGTCCTGGTACACCGACTTCGTATAATATTGCGGTCCGGGCAGCGCTCGAGTCTTCCTTGGCGTAGGTTTCATCGTCGATCAGGATCCATCCGTCTTTATTCTGTAGAATTCGGTTATACAGTTTTCGCGCTCTTGTTTTGGCCTGAACTTGCTGCACCAGGGACTTTTTCGGCACCTTCTGTTTCTTGTGCGTTTTCAGGGTGTTCCGAGCTTTGATCCGTTGAATCATTCCGATGCTGGTGTTGAACTGCTTGGCCAAATCCCGCGTCGACGCCGATAGGTTTTTCCTGATGTACTCAACCACTTTTAAGTCCCGGCCGGGCTGGCTGGAACCCGTTTTCCTACCGGATCGGGGCAAATCCTTCATGAAAAGGGTCTTACCGAACTTCTCGATAATATTTTTGACACTGGTGTGGTGCACTTTCTCATGTTTTGCAATTTCGTTGTACGTGACACCACTTTCGAGCACCAAGTGTGCAGAATTTTCTTTCGCGTTTCCGGATCAATTCGACTCATCATTGAAACGATAAACCGTACCGAAACCAATCGATTGCGCAGCTGTTATTGACATTTAAACAAACATGTCATCGCAAAACACGCTGCAAAAAAATTAAGCCATTTCAGAGTAATAACTGTTTGAATGTTGCTAACTACTTATCGATACACTCCTTATGAAGTGATAGTCGTGTTGCCTCTTTTCTCTAACGTTTCGTTTACGTGGGGCATCTCACCCAGATTTGTATTTTTTTTCTAATATCAAGAACAAGTTTTTTTAACGTAAAATTATTTTTCAATATGTAGTAGGAACCCGTAAATTTTTAATAACAATAAGTTATGCTCTGATTCAGTGAAAAGTTTTTATGAAATACCGTTTTTTTAAAATGATGTTGCATTTCCCCCGATATACCCTAAGGTTATCGCTGCTGATGATTTAATGATAAATTTCTGATTATATCATGTAGAAAGAAGCTCCATTTATTTTATCTGTTTCACGATATTCACAAAACGCTTTCCAATGGATTCCATCGCAACAATTCTCAATTGCAATCAAAACTGATTGCTTAACTGAATTGTTTAATTTCGTCTCTCAGCGAATTATTCCACTGCGTCATTCTGTGCGTCGCAACCTGGTGAAACCCAGAACAACTGTTGGATGCAATAGTCTCCAGAATGCAACCGAGTTCATGTGTTTCTTGGATTTAAGACAATTTATGATCAATCAAAGCAAAACGAAAAGCTTCGATACGCTTAATGTTGTTGCACGTGTTAATAGTAATGTCACACAGTAAATGAAATCGGTTTCCTAAAATATGTACAATTATATCGGAGAAAGCGTATGAACTCATCATTTATTAGAGGAAAAACATAAATATGTAACGTCGATACCTGAAGTTATGTGTTTGCTAGATTGATTTATCATTAGAACTTTTGACTTGACAGTAATTCCAAAATTACTGATGGAAGCTATTGATCCAACAAAACAAAGGCCCAAAACAGTTGATAAATTTTGGCTTGGACAGTTTCCAACTCTGAATAACGGACCAGTGTGTGTAGTTAAGTGCAAAACAAATACAAAAAAATAAAGAAAAATAGATCAAAAAACAACAAAAAAAAACAAACATAATAATTGTATTTAGCATGATAATAACTCAGAACAAAAAAAAAACTTGATAAACAATAAGTCAATTAAATTGTATATTTTTACAGAAGAGACGATAGTAGAATACGAGAAAGAAAACATTAGAGAATATTTATTGAATTCAGTCTTAAAACTAGTTTCTTCTAAATTTCAAGAGTGAAGAGCATCTAAATTGTACGACCCACAACCACCATCACGAGCTGCAATATAAATTCGCTCATACTTCCATATATATTCCAGAATGGAAAAAATAATAAACAAATACACAAATAAAATAGATATCGTACATATAATCATTCCAAAGACTCCAAAATTGTAAATTTTGTAAATATACGACAGAATATAATGGCATATTTCAATAAAAACAAAAACAAATCCATATATGAACATACATCAGCAAAGTTATAATAATACTAATAAACATATTGGAAGCTGAAACAAATCAGCTAGAAGGGCAATTTTCTTAGTTTCTTCGCTTGTTAAGTAGTTTTAGATTTTTACAATGATAAACATCTCGGCTAGCAGGCAATGCTAGATTATATAGTAGCAGTGTGTCAAAATGAGTCGTCCTAGGGAGACATATTTTGCGTATTATAGTTCGTGTACAAGATTTTTTTTAATGATTGTAGCGAACCATCTTAGCCTAGCAAGAGCAGCGTATGCGTGTGTTTGAGAGAGAGAGAGAGAGAGAGAGAGAGAGAGAGAGAGAAAATATTCAGTCAGTCTAGATAGTAGTGAAATCGTCATACAAAGATTTCTTGTGATTTTTTCGACCAACCAATAATCGGACATTTAAACAAAATGTTTTCAAAAATAGGAGTACGCAATTGGAATCGATTTCGTTTTTCGACGGCAGCGGTTGGATAAATGTAAAATATATTTGATTGCCAGATCAAAGAAGAAGCAGCAACTCCTTATGGATCAATTTGTAAAAAGCAGACATTGAAGGAATAGATTTTTTTTATTAATAAGAAAGGATAAGTTTACAGATATTTGAAATGTAGCGAGTTAGTTAGACTTTTGTTACAATATTGAAAAGTTCTTATTAAACTTGATAGATAATTATTGAAAAGGTTGTGTAATTATTTGAGATTAATACATGAAAAAGCGAATACAACCCGAAGAAATGTAAATAAAATGCATTATTGGAAAAATTGCGTTTCTATCATTGAAGTGTGCCCAGCTTTTTTTTTCAGAATGTCAATTGAGCAATTGAAGATTGTACTCACACGCAATGGACAAAAATGATAACCTAAAATTCATTTGAAGTCAAACATTTCTGAAACTTTCGAGAATAAGTCAAAAGTAAAGTCCTTTTGTGGAAATTTGCTTTTCTGACCAGCGCCCTATGCATTGAACCGCCAACCCCTTAAGTAAACAAATATTAGATATGGTTCTCCAAAGTTGGTCCATTCAACCTCTTCTGCTAGGCTAAATGTCCGCACCTGGGAACCAACGCCACCCATCAAATCTTTTGCAACACTAGTGCCATCTTTTTTATACATTTTCATTTCCTACTACTTCAATTCCTTGATGTTTATTAAGACCTTACTTGATTTACGGAGCTTGATCTTTATAATCGCCCAGTATTTCTATTGGGCGAAGCTCTGGCAAGTTTCATGGACTGACCTTCTTCAGCACAAAGACAACATCGATGGCTTTATCCCACTTTCCAAAGGGCTAGCCTATATCTTTCGAATGATCTAGAAGATGCAGAACTGATTTTATTTCGATGAATGAAATAGTAACACGTTGATCAATAAGTCCCGGGTTTGAGTGACAGATGTTGTCATAATTAAATGCTTGAAATTCGTTCGTTCGGTTGCGTCGCGTGAACTTCAAAGTGTGGATAATTGCTGTGGAAAACCCCATATTCCACAAGAATTAAGTTCGGTTGCCATTTTGCGTTAGGTATGCTAATAATCATTTAACAGAAACCGAGTTACTGCTCCGTCGTTCAGGGATGCCAGGTAATTTTTTCAAAAATCTGTGATCAAGCCAAAAACCTGTCTGTGAAAATCTGTGCCCGTTTTCCGTACCATAGTAGCAGATCAAAATCAATTTGGTGAGCAAAAAATAAGGTCTCACTACCAACACGCTCTGTACCTTTTTCCTCAACCGCTCTGTACTTTTGCTAAACTGTGCTCGATTTAAAAAATCTGTGATTTATTCCAGAATCTGTGAAAATTAAAAATCTGTGAAACACAGATTAATCTGTGAACCTGGCACCCCTGCCGCCGTTCAGCCACCAACTGACGCATCACTGAAAGCAGAGACGCCATTTATACAGATTTATCTGTATTATACAGATTCTAACATGCGCATACAGATTTCATACAGAATACAGATTTTATACAGATTTTCTCAACTTAATGCAGATTTATACTGATTTCACAATAAAATTGGAAGGAATTTGTTTTTTTTTTATCTGAGCTCTCTTCGTTAGCTCGAGATGAGAAAAAAAGCTTCGTAATTGGCATATCGTCGCAAAACTGAAATGTAGAGGCGCTGCTTGTTTAGAGATGATACTTTAAGCAAGAGCTGTCAAATCGGTAGGAAAATTTCTAGTTTAAACGATATAAAAAAAATTCTAATTATTTCACATTTTCAACGTTTTCTTATGAAAACGGGAAAATTCATTTGCAAAAACATAGTAGAAGTTGAAGAACAAGTTTTTACTCTGAGGTGGTAATGTTGATCTTAGTTCATTGTGCGAAATCTACTGTTTATTTAGAATAGATCATTAAACTTGGTTTAATACCATTTTTCAAATGCCTGGAAATAACAAACAAAGTATCCGATATAAATAGTACTCGATCGCTATACATTCTAGTACTCGAAAATCAACATTACACTGGTTTCTGTTTAAAAAATGTTGATCCGAAAAAACCTAACCTTACTCAATTTCACACATTTCTGAAGATTTTCCATGTTTAATCGTAGTTTACACTAAAAAAAAGTAGTGGTAATCACTTTGAAATCGAATTTCTTCTACTCCGAGTATACTTTTATTGCTGATATCTATTTGTACTCTTGAATGAACGATAAAAATGTTGCAAATCACTGCTGCCGATATGAAAATTTCCGAAATAATCCTCCTTTTCTTGGTTCCATTTTTCATTGGCAGGTGTCGCTACCGGTAAATCAGCTTTGCGACAATGTGCCAATCAATGGGCAAATCACAAACTGATCTGAAAATCTTAAAATGGTGTTGGTATTTAAAGTTGAGCGCTTAGATCCAACATCAACTTACCAAGACACGATTATGAAAGTATATGAAATCGAAATTGTTTTTAGTAGAGTGCCTATAACCAGAGTGACGACATCTCATCCGTAATTTTGGCAACAATTCAAAACATTCCATTAGCTTTACATTGAATTGACAGATCGTTTGCTCGTTTGGAACTGAGAGCTGTCATTCCATACGAACAGCTGTCGCCACTCTGATTATAGTCACTCTAGTTTTTAGTTGATTCTGATTGTTGATGAAAATTTAATTTTGTCGTATATTATTGAATTTCTCATTATTGAATCAAGAAATGTTGGAATAACATTACCACACCTTATTTTCATTATACAAAATTCTGTTTTTTGGTGAATACAGATTTTTCATTCAACGTAATACAGATTTTCTATGAAAATATCCGACATCTCTGACTGAAAGGAAAGGAAAACACTTCGTCAGTACAGTGCGTCCAGAATTATTGACAGCTAATATTTAATAGGGGAAAGATGCTAATATTATCTAGTCATGTATACACTTCACAATTACTTCGAAAAACGGTCTGCTTAGAATGCTATTCATGAACTTCGTAAGCTGCTTAAGCCAATTCAGTCCATTTTATCCGAACTTTTAGTTAGTTGGTTAGTTAGTTGGATACATGGTTCATCGCAAGACCTTATAGACGTCTATTGAATCACTGCGATAGAATGTACTCTACATTTTCAATGACAAATCTACACTATCTTTTATAATTTATCAAATTACAACATGAAGAAATCGTTGTGGCGGCCAAATGTCCATGCAGTTTTGAATATATGAAAGAGGAACTAATGACATGTCATTCCAGTGCCAATTAGCGATTTCGGCATTAATATGTGCTTATTGGTTTCCGGGGAAACCATGGCAAATGTCGTACTAAAATTTGGCAAGAAAATTTTCTCGAGTCAAGTCCATTTTCTGCCCAAACGATTATTACTACTTACTATAAATATAACAATTACACTTGAATGTCAAAGTGTTCTGAGCACTCATACCACTTTGAACTTTTTATATGAAGCTGATGGAAAATTTGACGTATCGCATTAAGGTCTGAAACCAGTATGTTTTAGAGGGGTATTTTCACGCTTCAAATCTGATTTTCTCATAAACGGTGATGAATATCAAAAAACTCAACTGACAATTTCTTAGAAAATTAGTCTAAATTATTCTGTGAGAATTTCAGAATGATTCATTGACTTTAGCGGTCGGGAAAGTCTTTTTTTCTGAAGGAAGAATTGCATTGCTGAAAACGCCTTCAACTTGTTCATTGAATATCTCGCCTTCAAAAGCATGGATCAAAAATCTATCCTGACAATGTCTAGATAATTTAATTTATATTCGATTAGTGCATACAAACATATACCTTATGATCAAAAAAGAACCGAAATTTTCATTTTAAAATTCCCGCGCTTGTCCAATCGGTAAACTTTTATTCTCTCAACGTTGGCAACACTTTTATACACATTCTGTCAAATTTTCAAAACTTATCGTACGATTAGTTTTTGTTAGGCATCTATACAAAGAAGTTGAAAAATTTTCGAGCGGCGATTTTTATAATGGATGAAAATTTAGAGCGCCATTCGGTCGATTGTTGTGCGGTTTCGACGTCATATTCATAGATCCACAACTCATTACCAGTTATGATGCATTCGATGAATGTGGGGTCACTATCTGCGTTGAAAATCATCTCTTTGGCCACATCAACACGACGCTGTTTTTGAATGAAATTCAGCTTTTTTGGCACCAGCCGAGAAGCGACGCGTTTCAAACCCAAAACATGAATGTTATTTTTGTGAAGGTAAGTCGATTTCTATAGACGCGCCATTTTTTCTGCTCCAGTTTCCTGGTAACGTAACGAAACATGAGAGAGAAATTAAATCGGCTCAGCAAGGCTGCTTGAATGGTCGAGCTTTCTGACCCTGTGTGCGGGGTTGGATGTCGAACCCAGGTGGGCTGCGTGAAAGCAAAGACATCATATTAACAAGATATCCAGCTCTCACATTTCCCGAACAAATAATTGGCAACATCCTTTTTTGCGAGCATGTCGCCCTCAGGTGAGTCCGCATCGAATCTCATACACAGAAGTAGGGGAGAGAAATGTCAAATTCGTACGCGCCAAAATAGCAGGGCTGCGCACCCATACCACAGACTAACAGACAGGACACTCAAATTAGATTCTTCAATCATTTTAACGTTCATTTCGAATATTCCTTTATTTGGGACAGTACTCACATGTGTCATGATGGCGCCACGTTACCCTATCAAAAACATCCTGTCTGTCATCTAGACTGTGTTTATTTTTTTCATTTACCAACAGAGTTGCCATTCATACAGAATTACCTATAATGTATTGATTTGTATACGTCCATGTGAATTTCATGCAGGATACAGGTTTAATACATATTGCCAAAACTATATACATAATTGTGCCTACTTCTCATCCTCCAACGCAAGACAAAATCGAACCCGTTTTGTTACAATATTTACTTGCTTCTGGTCTGCCGCCACTTAATTTCGGGTGATAACTACCAACACAACAATAAATAAAAATGAGTCAAATAAATGGTTACCTTCCAACATCGCGAAAAAGTTAAATATATTATCAACGTAATCCAATAATTTATTGTGACGATTCATTTTCAAATATTTTGATGAAATCATGCATCCCTGCAAGCAGCTGATCGGTGTTGACAAACGAGGGGAAACCAACTAGTAAAAAAACTTTTACATAACACAAGGGGTGTACAAATAGTAAATAGTTCGCGCAGTACAATATAGGTGGAGCTAGTGCATAACGAAAAATTTTTTTTATAAGAATTTACTCATACTGTCATGTCTGTTAGTCTGTGCCCATACAATTGACATGACATGTTGAATGAGACGCCGTGCGATGGCGTTGCTGAACTGAAGATTGAGATCGCTCCAAGCTGACAGGGTCTGGTGAAAGGCATCAACTAACCCATCACGCTATACCCGACCCCTAAATTTCGATTTCAAGAACCCTTTGAACTAACCACATGATTCTCATATTGTGCATGTTTTGTTAGTTGATTTGATTTTCTTCACTTCGGTTTCCAGTTCCCGGTTCCGGAAGTACCGGAAATTGCCCAAAAGCTCTCATTTTCTTAGAGATGCCAGAACCGATTTCAACAAACTTCATTTATGGTCTCATAAATTGCTATTGAATTTCATTCGGGTCCGTCTTCCGGTTTCGAAATTACAGGTTAGTGTTTTTGAAATCCCATACCGTCATATAGAACGACGATCCAATAAATCGAAAAATTCTTGTAAATTTGGCACAAAATTATTTCAAGAGTTTATTTTAGCGAACGAGTGAACCAATTTCGGCTATATCAGTTTCTAAATTACCGGTTCCGGAAGTACCAAAAAGGTTGGACACTTCATTTTTTCATAAACGTCTGAGCCTTAAAGTTCAATAAGCTGCTATTAAATTTTATTTGGATCCGATTTCCCGTTTCGGAATTACAGGTGTTTCAAATTTCGAACCGTCATTTACATCGACGATGCAAAATACGATTTTTTTTTTAAATTTGACACAAAACTGGTTGTAATTGATGTTCGTTTCAAATGCTGAACACATGAACCGATTTCAGCTATACCGGTTAATAGTTCACGGTTACGAAGGTACCGGAAAGAAAAAACTCCTGAAACAGAACTGATTTAGTTTCTCAAAGACGCCTAAACCGATTTTCGCAAACTTAGCTTCAAGGTCTTACAGCTCTAAGCTGCTATTGAATTGCATCTGGATCTGACTTCCGGTTACGAAAATTACGAAGTGATGTGTGTGATAAAAATTCCAAACCATAATTAAGCGCAAAGATTAATAAAACGGGAATTGAGACTAAGACTAATCGAGTTCTCTCCAAACTAAATAAAACTTGTATTTGATTTAGTTGCTGCCCGAACCGATATCGGCTATATCGGTTCCTGGTTCCCGGTTTCAGAAATTTAGGAAATGGAGGTAAAAATTCCTACAGTCTGGAAAATCTTAAAAGTTAGAAATCAGGGGGGTCGGTTTCGGATACGCGCTTTTTCTTAAGTTCCAAATCGCGACTATCAAAACTTTTTGTTTGTTTGTTTGTTTCATTTTACTAGCGACTTTAACCGTTTCTGGTTATTTGCCGCACACTATCAAAACTGGAAATGCTCGCCAAACATATGTAAAAATACGGGAGAAAAATAGCGGCATAACTCATAATTGTGGGTAATACAAGAAACTTTCAGAAGCTACCACCGTATAATTTTGTGATATCACGAGAGCTGAACAACATTGGGGGGTCGGGATAGATTAAGGGATTAGTTGTCCTACGTTTATTTAATCTCGGTTTGAACCATCTGGTCTTTCGCCAAGCTATACTTTAGTAGCCGACGTGAACAGATTATATCAGTAGTTGATTAGCACATCTTCTTCCTTCTGGTTGGTGTCACCACTCACCTCACTTCAGATAACGCCGATTGTGGGTGCACAGCAGCTTAGGCTATATTACCAGCTAATTCTCGTTTATAGTGCAGATGACACCATGACACTGAACTACTAGCGAAAAGCTCGCTAAGTGACAACATCAAGTTGCTAAAATACGGATGAAAATCTTTATTTCTCGCGAAATACGTTAGTACGAAATTTATCGTACTAACACGAAACGACATTCTCGCTCGAGAGTCTCATCGGAAGTGCGATTTGAATTTAATGATGCTAATCGAAATTGTTTGCGGAAAATGTTCGAGGACTACTTTTTAGCAATTCAATTGACTTAAACGTGATGATATTATTAGTAAATCATTACAGTTGTTTTCTTCGGCATACATTTCAATGTGATGTTATGCCTCTTCAGATATCAAGAATACGATAAGCTTTCGCAAGCTTTAGCTTCTAAATGTGATTGAATATTTCACTGAACCTTATCAAAATGGTTGAAACATGATAACCCACTAATAAAAGCATTCATTTAGCATTGAACGATTGAACGAAAATTGACATCAAATGAAATAGCTGAAAATACACGCTACAGATTTTACTTACAGAAAACCATTAACCTCAGTCTATATTCTATTCTTCATTCGCTGTGCGGTAAAATCTAAAGTAAAAAGTTTCCAATACTACTCTAACAAAATTATAATTGTGATCGTCTTCTTAGAGGTTAAAATTTTTCAATAACTCGGATCAACCCACTCGCAAAAGTATTTGGATTAAGCAGAATACAATCGTATTTACCAATGAAATAGTCAAATGTTTAAAATCGTGTTTATGTTTTTAATTGCTCTCATTATCTCTTCAATCACATTAAATGCATTTCCGTGGAAGTATCAAACTTAAAACCTGGAACATCTAGTCGCGGGCATCACTCTTCTCCACAGCGAACGGAGCATCGACGGGCAGCGAGCCGGAGTCGGCAATCACAACATCCTGAGAGGGACGGTCCCGGCCGTCAGTGCTGGTGTTTTCGATCTTCCGCACCACACTCATACCCTCCAGCACCTTTCCAAACACAACGTGACGGCCGTCCAACCAGCTGGTCTGCTTCACGGTGATGAAAAACTGCGAACCGTTGGTGTCCTTGCCGGCGTTGGCCATCGACAGCCATCCGGCTCCGTAGTGCTTCAACTTGAAGTTTTCGTCAGCAAACCGCTCGCCGTAGATCGAACGTCCTCCGGTTCCGTCTCCGCGGGTAAAATCACCACCCTGAATCATGAAGTCGCGAATGACACGGTGGAATTTGCTTCCCTTGTAGCTGAAATTAAAACGGAATGGTAATTTAAGACTCTATTTTAAAGTGAGGTTATGTTGGAAAAATTTGCATGCATTAACTGATGATATGAGCGTTCAATTAGTTTTGTGCCCTTTTCACATTTCAAGGTTTAGCTTTTGACAATATAAGTTTCCAAATCTGAAATCGTCCAATAATGACGTTATGACCTGTAAAACATAGCCGAATCGAGACATGATTCGACTTCCGGTGAAACTCTCAACGGGTGAGCACGTTGCATCGTGTTAGTCCGGGGAAAATTCGAGTATTTCGCAAGAAAGAAAGGATTTTCAGCCGTACTTTGACGATTCGACGCAGCCACACAGCGAGATTTTCGCTTGTAGTCAAGTGAAAAGAAAGTCCACTGGACTATAAACGAAAATTAACTGGCAATATAGCCTTAGTTGCTGTGCCATCAATTCGGCGTCATCTCAAGTGAGGTGACGCCAACCAAAAAGGAAGAAGAAGAAAGAAGAAGAGACATGATTCTCCTAATTGCTCGCATTTTATAGGACAGACAGATATCTGATAAAGATCATCAAGGTGAGGTCAACGGCAACATTTCATCAGTAAACCAATGACATTGCTGTTCGCGTTGATAGAAAACGAATCCAATTGAAGTTAAATCCGTCAATATTAGGCAAAACAATTCCCCAATTAGATCGTCCTCAATAAACGGTCCTTAATATAGGAAATTATTTTGTTATCTATGCCCACTTCTCAGAGTTAGCTTTGTTCTGTTTATGTCTAGTTGAGTAAATCATTATTTCAACAATAGAAAAAAGGGGTTGGTTGTTTCGAGATGCTAGTTTGTCATTTCAAATATAACCTTTAAATTTATTCAACCAAACCAGAAATTTAAATGAACAAGAAACGTTGAGAGGAAAACGAAAACTCGAACTTATGGGTGTTAAAGTTAGATGTATCTACTTGTATAAGCAATTACAGTCTTTAGCACAACCAAACGCTGATAAGCATTTTCTGAACAAAACGAATTCTGAAAGGTCATAATAATATACCCGCGCCAATTAATTGCAATTCAGGCTTATCATTGAAATCAGTTTTAATTACCCACATCTCTCCGGAAGCGGAAAAAAGTGTACCGTTGCTCATTGTTCAATCGACTCAATGCCGGCTCTAATTATGCTGCTATGCAGTACTACCACACTTACCCTTCACCCTCAGTCGTTTTTTCCGCTAGTTCTTTAAAGTTTTTCGCGGTTTTTGGGACAGTTCCGCCGAACAGACCAATTACAATGCGCCCCTCCGGTTTACCACCGATGGTTATGTCAAAAAACACCTGCGAATAAAATAAAATAAAACAATTCAAAATAGAACCATCCATTTTAAATAAATCGTATCACGGGTTTTCTGGATATGCTTTCCGGGTTATTGTTCTGTCAGCATCATTATCATATCGGCTTTGTCAAAACGTAAGCGAACTCCTACTCCATACCTAAAAATAAGGCTGAAGATAGAATGCAACTTAAAGGGAAGCAGCCGCTAACAAAGAGACACGTAATCATTGGAAGCCGAGAAGCGAAATGGAAGTAGAAGATAACACGCAGAGATCTTTTGCACAGAACTAGGTTACCGTCCACATATTAAGAGGTTAATAAACTACGCATACTTTGTATAAACTTATAAGGTGGCGTTAAGATTCAATTGAAAACGCGTCCTCAATTGGCGACCGGGATTAAGTCCCTTTGTCGCAAAGCCATTTAAATTGTTTGACAAGATGTCTGCACGAATCGTAGCCGTAATTCAATTTGGGACAATCAAAGTAACTACCATGCGATGACTTGCCACCTACCTTATCCGTGACTTTCGGTCCATCCTGGGCGAATGCTACGACGAGCAGCGCACTGAGCACAACAAAGAGTTTCATTTTTGTTTTGTATTTCACTGATTGACTAAAATTGTTCTAAGGGAAAGAAAAAGAACAAAAACGAGAAACGAAAGCCGAATTCGAACCTCTCCCGTCGGAACCTAACGCCGGATTGATTGCCTCAGCCGCTTCGCAGATGTGTATAAGGGGCACGACCCTACAGAGGATGTTCGATTTGTTCATCCTTAGCGTACAGTTTCGTATCACAGTATGCTAACCATTTTCGGAGAAGGAAATTCAATTTTGACGGCCCTTTTGTTGAAAACAAACTTGGGAACCCTATGAATAATTGAAGCTGAATTGGTATTGTTCAATAATTACAAAAAAGATATTTATAAAATCGAGCAGTGCCTGTAATGAAGGTTCCAAGCGATGGTAATGAAAAAATGGTGACAACAGTAGCCCCGGCGTAACGTTTGGATGTAATTCTCATAGAGGTCGTCGTGAGGCCTGAAATTTGATTCAAGTATTGCATACAAGTCAAATTTTTCAAAGTTAACGTTAAATTTGCGTGAAATGGAATAAGCGATGAAAGATTTTTACAATATTGTGCTTGGTTCTTCTAGTCAATTAGGCTGTATCTTCATATGTTTTCATATTCAAGGTAGTTTAATTGGCAAACCAATTTCCCCGGTTATGAGCTAACTAAGGGTTCGAGTCCTGTATCTACGGTAACACGGTTGTCATTACATAGCTGTCTTCGCATGTCATTTGAACAATCTGTTTTCCTCGATAGATACTGATCAAATTTAAAACAAGCGCAAATCGGCTCTACGTCTCAACAAGACTAAAAACGAATCATTACCATATTATTGTCGGTGTGATAAAAAATAACGATGAACTATTTTTTGAGAAATTGATGCGAGTTCCATTTTAACAGTTTCGATTATGTTTTCCTATATTTCCGGAGTTAGAGACTGCAATGCGTAAAGCCGAAGTAAGTTTCTACGGCTTTAAACTAACAATAGGGTAACAGAGGTATTTTGGCCCACTTTGTAAAAATATACACCAAATGTAGTAATATTATAGAAAAACACTTCCGCAATAGGTAATTTAATGCAACATGGGATACTTAACATCGATTAAATCCATACAGTTTGTTAGGTGGGCCAAAATATATGAAGTGACCAAAATACCTCTGTTACCTTACCTATGCATTGCAGTTTTTTTGAAGATTTTCAGGTTTACACTCATCACTCTATAATGCAGCAACCAGAAGTCGGATCATGATAAAATTTAGCAGCCACCTATGGAACTGTAGGACCCCGCTCAGTTTATAGAAATGAGATTCTAAGAACTCTCATTACAAGGGTTGTTACTTGTGTATTTTGACTTAACATGAAAAAAAACAGCATTATATTCGATCGGAAATGGTTTTATTGTTTTTCAAAATGGTACCCCCAAAACATTGTTTTTGAATGCTTCAACAACTTCTTCTGGAGTACTGAATCGCTCTCCAAGGAAGAGAACGAATTGAAGTCGTTCGGTGCCAAGTTAGGAGTATACGGCGGGTGGCCCATCAATTCAACGTTTTGGATGATTAAATATTCTGTTGTTTGAGTCGATGTGTGAGAGCTTGCATTCAGTGTTGCTAATAGAGCGAGAACCCAGTGCACGCAGAGGATTTTCGAGCGAGTGCGAGGCGTATTCTATCATACTCGCACTCCTCCGCGAACGCTTATGAGTCACTCACAAAAAGGTACATTTTAAACACGAGTGGTGTTTTTTTTATGGGTACGATGAGTGAGAGGCAGCAGGAGTAAACACTTACTGCGAGTTTGCTCGCACTATTTAGATTATGTCCGTACTCCAAGAGCGAGTGACAATCAATACGCATGGAGTGGGAGCACTCTTCCAGTGCGCTAGCAGTATGGCGCACAGGTTGATTTTAATTTTAGTAAATCGAAAAGTATGTGAGCATCATGATAGCCGCACGAGTATGCTACTACTTGACCTCAGCTTATGCTATTAGTATGTAATCTGATCCTTTTTAAAATAATGTACAGTATTAATTAATTAAATTTCATTTGTAGAAGTAACAGGAGTGTAGGGTTTTGCGCAGCGTTTGAACCAGCCCTCTGCTGAGGAACCATTTAGCTGTGGCAAGCATCCTTCTGCAAAAATCAAAGCAATTAAGAAGAGTGGTTATCAAAAACAATGTCATTAGTAACTTAATATTCATTCAGTACCTGTTACTCTGATCGCTCGCAGAACGACCGAGATGTTGGCTACAATAGCATTTGGTAGAACGCTCTTCTTGCCACCGGGTTGGTTTGAACGCTTGTTTGTATTCGCTCTAGCCAAGTGCTGCGAACCTGCTACTTCTGTGTATGAAATTCAAGTTAGTTAGTGTTAATATTTTTGAAACTGTTACACAAATCATGCTTTGATGATGATTATTATTATTGTCATTACTGCTTTTAGTCATATCATGAACGAACTTGATCAGATTGCATATTAGCTCCTCGCGCATCGGACCAAAACCAAATACGCTATAAGAGTACGAGTGGGCGCCAAGTTGTGAGTAAGGAGCAAGAGCGCGAGTGGGAGCGAGTGCGAATATCTATGAGAAACAGCTTCAGTAAGAGTGTGCACACCGACTAGTAGACCAACGAAAGAGTGAGTGGTGGAATATGCACAATAGGAGTGCTCGGTGTTTCATTGCCACTCACAGATGAGCATTGCGATAGCAAAACAAAGGACGAAAATAACCACGGGGAGCACACTCACACGGGAATTTCAGATGTACTGATGGCACATGAGTGAGAATTATCTGCACAATATAAGCGAGCTTAGCAACACTGCTTGCATTATCGTGATGAAGAATGAATTTGCGACTTGTTGCGTTTGTTCTCCTTATTTCACGGAAAACTACTGGCAAACAAATGGTGGTATACCAATAAGAAAAAACGGTCTTACGATCCTCTAAAGCAAGGATAGCAATCCGTTTATACCGAAAAAACAAGCCACCATTTTCTTTGAAGTGTTTCGAGCGCGAACAACTTTCGTTGGATTTTGTTATTCTTCGAAAACCCATACAGACGACTGCAGTTTAGTTTCAGTCTCATATGAGTAAATCCACGTTCCGTTACCTGTGTAGATGTTATAAACTTTCAGCATTTCTTTGCACCAATCGACACGAGTCTTTTTCTGAGCGAATGTCAAATTATGCGGAATTCAACGTAAACAAATCTTTTTCACGACTAAATGTTCATGCAAAATAACATACAAGCTTTTCACACAAATACCCAAGGCTACCTCCATTTCCCGGCACGTTACATGGCGATCTTCCATTATCAGATTTTTCACAGCATCGATGTTTGCTGGCAAAACAACTGGTTTTGGACGACTTTCTTTGAATTTATCGGCAAGGGAACTACAACCACGATTGAATTCGCTATTCCAGTTTTTTACAGTCGTATAAGATGGTGCTACACTACCAGAAGTCGAACTAAGTTGATTGAAGCACCCTTGTCTTGATAATTCACGACGAAAATCGAAATAAATCATTGCACGAAAATGTTCACGATTCAATTTCATTTTTTAGTAAGGTACAATTTTCAACTCAACGATGAAAAAATCATCATTTTTGCGATTTTTTGTTTCAGAATCGTTGCTCAGCAAAATAAATTCAATTGTTTTGCTTGATGAAAAGCATCATTCGAACAACATATCGTAGTTTTTTCGTGGAAAAATATTGAGAAATAAGTCGGTGAAGAGGTATTTTAGGACGCTCCTTTAAAATCATGATTTGCGGTACCCACTGTATCTCAGCGCAGACTAATCAGAAGTGAACAAATCGAAGCAGTATAGTTAAAGTAGAAGTTTTTCTAGACCACAACGTTTCTGTTTGATTTTTTTTTTTAATTTTTGGTGATTGTTCAAAGTGAAAACTACGATTTTTAACGCAAAAATTCGCCATTCTGTAGTTGTGAAACCTCTCCAAATTAACAAACAGCGAAAAGGAAAACGTTAGGGTCTGGTTTTTTATATGTAGAAAGTGTGTGCAAAGTTTGAAAAAAAAAATAAGTTTAAAGGTTTTTGTCTATAAAATCAATGAAAACAATCACCTCTATTCTGTATTTCGATCGAATCGGATTGTTCCTATCAAATGTGAAATTTTGCATTCTGCATCTAGATCGAGTTAGAGTTTTCCATACAAAAGAATAACTTGATCGAATTAGAGAATGCAAATTTTTTCATTCGTTCGAAATAATCCGATTCGATCGAAATTCAGAATAGGGGTGAATGTGTTACTCCAGGGAACCCGTGGGGTCTAACATTTTCAAAAAATCATATTTTTTCTTTTATAATTTATTATAATGAAACATTTCAAAAATGTTTTGTCAAGTTTGTAAGTCAATCGAAGCAGAAATCTTGGACCTGTGTGCCAAACTCTTACTTCTTCGCAGTATAAGATAAGCAAATATAAAGGCCCATAACTTGCTGAGCTTTGTTCCGATAGGCTTGAAAATTTCACCGGACATTCCTGAAATGTTTTACTATAAAAAAATACAAAGAAAATAATAAATGATTTTTCAAAAGTGTGTGTGTGATTTTTTCAAAAGTGTGTGTGACCCTACCCGCCCCTTAAATTACCTAAAACAGACACTTCCTTGCTGCTTAAAAGTACACGCGGAACTTTGGAGAGTTTGAAAATACAGAACAATTTTCGCGCAAACTTTCTTACTGCTCGAAAGTACGCGTGGTATTTTTGACAACTTGAATGTACTGAACAAGTTCCACGTGAATTTTCTCACTGCATAGAAGCTTAACAATGTATTCTAGAAGTAGCTTAGAAGTTCATTCGGTGGCGTCGCACGAATTGGCAAGTGTCAATAATTACTTAAAAACAAGTTATTTCATGAAGTGTCATGCATTTCGTAAGCTGCTTAAGATTTGGCTTTATCCAAACTTTTGGTAAGTTGGGGTCGTCTCCGAGAACAGTGCGTGAGCTTTTCTGTTACTATATGAAAAGTCCCGAGTCACTCACAGAAAAGACATGAATAGTTTCGAACCGTGTTTATTTTTGTTAAGAACAAAACTCCAGATGGCACAATACCAAATTTCATGACAATCTATCCACTGGTGTTTGAATAACAGCTTTTCATCAAGCTATGGAGAATGGCTCACCAGCGCATTCATGCATAAAAGCAACGGTGAAAATGAATGACTTGCAGTACGGATTGGTCCACCATCCCCCGCATTCTCCAGATCTGGCCCCCAGCGACAATAATTTATTTCCTAACCTGAAAAGGTTTCTTCAGGGAAAAAATTTTCGTCGAATGCTAAGGTCATTGCAGAAACGGAAGCCTATTTTGAAGGCCTTGACAAATCTTTTTTTTTTTCAAATGGCATCAAAATGTTGGAGGATCAATGGGTCAAGTGTATCGCTCTATATGGAGATTTAACTGAAGAATAAAAAAGTTTTCACAGTAAAACCCCGACTTTTTCTTTGTTTTACCCTGAACTATTAATTTGTGTGTCGTGAATTCATCGTACTTTAGTATAGATGCGTCGTTACAATTCTGGAAGTGCATAAATTAAACCTTGCACAATCCACACAATATATTAGCGTATGAGAACGATTTTAGATATTCACAAGTGTAAATAAAAAATGTTAGTTTCATTCGTATTCACGTCATCCAGTTATGTCTCTGACATTCGTTAAAGAATCTGAAAACCGTGCAAATTTTTTTACAAGTTTTAAAAATCGTTTTATTTTGAAATGTTGTGATATATTGTCGTTTATTCGAGATACACAAGCCGAAAAGGGATGCAAAGTTTCTCAAACGTCTTTACCGGATGAACGATAGGAAACAAAATACGGTTTTCACAAAGAGTGGTTAAAATTAACAAGCAAAAAGTTTTGCATCTTCGAGTTCAGCCTCAATGATGCATTTTTGAACAAACCCTTTTCGTATTCACGTCTTCCCGTTATGTCTCTGACATTACCCTACCACCTTTTTCATATTTGATTTGTATGACTCTTTGTATTTGATTTTCGATGCGTGTTGACAATTTAGTTAGTTGCCTAGTATTGATAAAACTTTGACGACTTTAATCAATACAATTAATGAATTATAACTTTATAATTAATTGTGGAGTGTGATATGATCTCTAGATGCAGGATCAGTGGAACAATTTCCAAATTTTGTTATTCATCTTTAAGTTTAATGTTCCATGCGCTGTTTGAAGCAAACGGCTAACTACATTTCATTATCCAAAATCAATCTAATCCAAAGGCTTAGTGTATTCTTTCAAAGTCCAGTGGTTTTCCTGATCCAATCAGCAAAAGACGTTACACGGGCAAAGGCAGCCGGAGATCCCAACTCGCAACCAGTAGCATGTCCAAAGCTGACCACACCTACCAGAACATTTGTACCTTCCAGTACCAAAGGACCTCCGGAATCTCCGTTACAAGGTGATTGTTTTGCTTCTCCCCGAGCACAAAGAGTGGATTTTCTGATAACTATTGGGCTATATGTTCTCATACACTCGAGGTTAGTGATCACCTTCAGAGGAGCAAACTGTAACTTCTCAGCTACGTTTCCACCATTTTTCTGTAGTCCCCATCCACTGACCACAACCTTCTGACCGGTAAATTTATCACTGTTTGTAGGTAGCTTAATCGGTTGAATTCTATCACTCAACACAATGGGTGTTGGCAGTTTGATAACGGCTATATCGTTGACGGCAAACAGTGGATTATATCGATCATGACGAATGTATTCCGTTGCGGTTAGCACAACACGACCATCGTTTCCATTATCCACTAAATCAAGCGCTCCCAGAGTAACCTCAAAAGAACTGGCACCTTGGACGCAGTGACCGGCCGTTAGAATCCATTGATCACTCAACAGACTACCACCACATAGAGCTCGTCCTTGTGATAATTGGATCTTTAGAAGAACTTGATACGGAAACTGGCCTACGACCGCCGCTTCTCCGTTGACAATACGAGACGGGAGCTCAGCTGGTGAAGCAGAGTCTATCGCTAGAAAAGCCACGATGACAATAGTTAACTTAAACATGATAAAGATGATACTGTGCTCAGGCAAGTCCAATCCCAGCACTTTTATAGGTATTGAAGAAAAGTTTGACTCATCCGGTGTTTCAAGTGTTGTTTCAACGAGTAGAAAGGGTCACGGAATCCCCCCTTAAGAATCGATAAGACGGGCAAGTGCATCTCCACTCAGCCATATTCGATGCACTATCGAAGAGTATCTTTTGCTATAGTTTAATACTTGAATGATATGAATGCGAACAATCCAAGCGTAGTACAATGCCTTTTCAATATTACTTGAATGGGTAAATCAGTGTAACTAGCGCAAGTTTGAAATTTGAAACGTTTTGTTGTCAAAAGATGGTGCCCTAGATCTGTTATTGTTTATTTCGAGCGCTATTATGTTGGTTCCTATTTTTGAGCTAATGACGCACTTTTTTTTTAAATTTCGAGTCAAATAAAGACCATTTGCGATGGTTTCATGATTTCTATAAAAAAAAAAGCATCAGAAAGTCATCGAATTCATGTTGAGATCTTAATCCAACCGTCAAAACTTGTGAACGCTTGTTTTATCATACAATAAAGGAGATTTTAATGTTATTAGAGCATATTCAGGAGTGTTCTAGTTCTAGATGCATAATTTATGTCAGTTTTAAAATTTAAATCTAGAAATTATAACAAAATAAACTGGCAGCCCCAGCAGCGTTTTATCTGTGTTTCAAATATAGAAAAAATAGAACGGTAGTGTATACCAGTTTTAAATTTGACAGTAGAACTGGTCGAATAAATAAAACTAAAACGGATTGCTGGGGATACGTTTGTTTCAGTTTCATTTACATTATAGACCACTCATATGAATCTTGCAGCTGCTGAATTTGCTCTTAACAAATAAAAACGCGAAAATCGACCGAAAAAGTGTGACAGAAACGACTGAGCAGCGTTGCCAACTATACCGTTTTATCCGATTCTACCGATTTTAGGACTCGATACAGGAATACAGATATGCTCTCTCAAAACACCGATATTTCAATTTTCATACAAATAAATACCGATTTTCAGTTTTTGTGTTTGATTGCATAGAGGTTAACCAGATTCAGCGACCTTTTTTGCTCGCAAAATCAGTTTCCTCAGTAAATCGACGTTTGATTTTTCGAGATAGATATTGTACTGATCGATTTTTCCGCCAAATACAAATTTTTGAAAAAAAAAAACAAACAGTTGGCAGCTCTGCCCCTGAGAGCCATGGGGAAAATTCAAGTGGTTAATAACGGGGCTACACACTAATTGAATAATCGGCAGATGAAAAAGCGAGAAACTCAGTTCGAAATGGTCTTTTTACGCAACGATGTAATGAAATTTATGCATCGACGACGACGACGACGAAGAATGGATATATTTAGAGAATCCAAAACGCAAAAAAGTCATGGGTAACACCAGAACAATCATCAACATCGAGATCTCTAAATGATCAATCATCAACTTCGAGTGCTTTAAATGACGGGTTTTTACAAACTGATTTTTAATTTCAAAATTACTGCGCATAAGTGCAGAAATTTTTCATTTAAGGAGTGTGTTTCTATACAAGACAATGTAAAAACGAACGAAATCCTTTGAACTAGGCATATAATTCGTCCTTTGTGCAGACCTTGTAAGTTGATAGACATAATATTTCCTTTCGAGAATATGAGTATTATGAGAAAGGCATTATTACATGGTCGTCAAATGGTTAGATAACTAAGTCCTCACAAGTTCGTATCTCATGCCTCCCCGAGCGTCTATGATGACATTTGGTCAAAAGAACGGCGTCGGCTGGGTGCTATCGCCTTCTGCGTAGCAGAATTAGAGGGTGCGAAATGGCTTGTAGGTAGGTTTATCATAGTATATTGCAACATGTGATTCTGTTGTTTGTTGCATTATTTGTTATATATTGTATCATTGCATATTATTTCATATATTATCGTCTTATACTATATTTTGTTATGTTATCTTCTGTAGTATTGTATTATATTATATTATATTATATTATATTATATTATATTATATTGTATTATGCTCAGTTATATCGACAACGGGAAGAAGCAGTAAGTACATCAAGGTATCTTACAAGTGAATGACTAGATGAGGGAGTGGATTACCAACCTTAGTTACGTGGGGGAAGCTTGGTGTTTCTCCCTGAAGGTCTGAAATGAGTAAGACGCAATCTTCTAACAAACAAACCATCATGCGGGTTTGCTGGTATAGCGGTATTCGTTATTATATGGCTGGCAGTTCTTGCTGGAAGGCGTCGGGTCCTCAAAACCCTTTTTGGCCATGAAAGCTATCTGATAATCAAATTCTAATCTACTGTAAGTCTACCCGTATACACTGGTAATGCCTTGAACTGATGGTGGCTTCACACATACATACATTATTACACAACCAGGAGGAGTAAAACAGTTTTTTTCTACGGTATTGCTTCTTAGAGCCAGAGCAAAGGCCTTGTATTTGATTTCATTACAATTCGTTGATTGAAAGTCGAAAAATCCACAAAATAAACGTGGGGACTGTAACAGTGAGATGACTATTGGCACAATAACCCTATTTATATTAATAGCAACAACGCTATTATGATGAATTTGATTTATAGAAGTAACAGGAGCGCACGATTATGTATGACTGGAACATAGAGCAGTCGCAGCGTTGTTGCAATCAGGCGCGTACACAGGGGGGGGGGTTAGGGGTTCAAACCCTCCCCCCCCCCCCAAAACAAAAAATTATAACCCATGGGAAACATTGTGATATAAATTGTACATGTGTTGATTTATCACCATGTTCTAAACCCCCCCCCCCCCCCCCCCCCCCCCCCGAAAATTTTCTCTGGCTACGCGTCTGGTTGCAATCATTACATTTTTAATATTGTTATTATTGTCATAATTATTATTAATCACAGCATGAATAATATTACTTCCGGAACAGAAAACCAGGGACCGGTTGTGGCAAATTAAGTTTATATATCTCCCAACTAACAAGTTCTAAAGAGTTTCATGGGATTCGCATCTGTATTTGTCATCACTTATGAACAAATACTCAAGAAATTAAAAAATTTCCACCTTTCGCGCTGTAGTTGCGAATTTTTTTTTCACTCAGTTTAACATATTACCCTGTAACTCCGGGATAGGAAGTCGGGTACAAATCAAAATAGCAGGCTATGGTACGTTTTTATTTGAATTTAAGTTTGTGAAAATAGGTTCAGCCAGCTAAGAAAAGTGAGTGCATATTTTTTCCATTTTTTGCGTGCATATTTACCTGGATTTCGGATCGGGATGATTTTCAATAGCAGGCTCAAGGACCTAATTAAAGGTCTTATTATTTGAATATTAGTTTGTGAAAATCGGTTCAGCCATCTCCGGGAAAAGTAAGTGCATATTTTTGTTACATACATAAACATAGACATTTGCTTAGTAAATCGAGTTGAGTACTCCGAGCCTATGTCAAAAAGTCGGCTTCACAGTGATTGCATAGCCTTTCTGTATGAGAAATACAAAATCCTGCTATGCATGGATATTAATGCATATTTTTAGTTCATTTGCACAATTTCCCCGTAACTCCGGAACCGGAAATCCAGAAGTCCGATCCGGATTAAATTCAATGGCAACCTATGGGGCCAAGATACTTTTCATATGAATCTAAGTTTGTGAAAATCAGTCCAGTCATCTCCGAGAAAATCGAGTGCATACTTTTGTTACATACACACATACATTTTGCGTACTCGACGAACTGAGTCAAATTTTATGTGGCACTCAGCCCTCCAGTGATTGCATACCCTTTCTATATACGACAGGCAAAACCCGCATTTTCAGGTATGGAATTCCACACCCAGATAGTTTCCAGGCGTGGAGTTCAATATACACCAAATAGGGATTCCTCCGCTCCTGATGCTATATGTGTGGTGAGATCAGAGTACAACGATCTTCTCAAACCCGGCGAAACAGTTAATATCGTCCGCTACGTCAACAAGTGATCAATATGAACAACACATTAGTTGAAACACGGCCAGCATGGACACATGCCGCCAAAGTGGTCTAAGAAACAATTTCTACGCTTGATTGGGAACTTCGAACACACTCGCTATATTCACCGGATCTGACACCTTTCAATTATTACCTTTTTCCATCGATGGGACACGCGCTGGCTGAGTAACACTTTCAAACGTTTCCAAATGATGTACGAAAATAGCTCGATGAATGGATGTCAATGAGAGGTGAAGATTTCTTCTGAGATGGTATCCTCTAAATTGCCAAAGAGTTGTACCATTTAGTCTTAAGTACTGTTAAGAAATGCCCTCGGTATCTTTGGGCTAAGACAGTGTGCATTATTTAATATATTAAATAAAAAACGAGATGTAAAACATGTGTTGGAATCGAGAGCCAATACTTTAAATATGTTGCAAATCTTCTTACTGTGTTTACCCCAATCAAACCGAGTAGAGCAGAAAAATATTTTACTCACCAGTTGGGCGCTATTTTGGCAACTGTCATGATAGCAACGCAGTACTAATTCAACTATTCCGGTCGTTAACCGAAAATTGCTGAACCGTGTGGTCGAATGATAACAATAATGCACTTTATTTCGACAGCTTAACGATATAAAGGTATGGAATGTCAAACCAGCGAACAGTTCTCTAGATGTTCTGAAATGATTTCCATTCAGTCATGGTTTTTATTGGTTTTGTTATGGGTGCATTCGGGTACTTCTTCCAACCAACCGGAAGACGAAACACGGGTCGTTAAAGGTGAAAATGCTCTACTTGGACAATTTCCGTATCAGGTTCTGCTTATTATACGGCTAAACGATGGCAAAGGTGCTCTTTGTGGAGGTACTTTAATTAGCGACGAATGGGTTCTCACCGCTGGCCATTGCGTACAAGATGCCAAATCTTTCAACATAACTCTGGGAGCGATTGACCTGAAACAACAATCCCCCGATGGACGTGTAGTAGTAAGCTCATCAGTGTACATTCGACATGAAAATTATCAAGCCGGATCCGCTACCAATGATGTCGCTGTGATAAAACTTCCCTCGAAGATTACACTAACTGACTTCATCCAACCAGCGAAACTACCAGACGGAAATGACAGCTATTATGAACAGGAGGTTATTGTTAGCGGATTCGGGCAGCAAAAGGACAATGGATCTGTGACTCAGAAGCTTCAGTACGCTAAGCTGGTCGTCATCCTAAACGCAGAATGCATGCTGGTGTATGGACCGTTTGCCATCAAGTCGACCAATATTTGCGCCTGGGATCGGAACGGTGCATCTGCATGCCATGGAGACTCGGGGGGCCCACTTGTGCTCGCATCCGATCACACCTTAGTTGGTGTCGTAAGCTTCGGCAATGTACTGGGCTGTGAGAAACGGCTACCGGTGGCTTACTCTCGTGTTACCAAGTTCAGAGATTGGATCAGGGCGCATACTGGTGTTTGAGGCATTGATCGATCCCAAAGTCGATTAGACCATAATATTAGAATCGAAAATAAATGGTTATTACTATATATCTATTTTCCGAGTAGTTTTGTTGATACACCAGTTACCTCTGTCTATTGCCAGTTGTCAGTTCGGTTTGTAAAAGTTCACTAGCAATTGATGAGAACATTTCGAAATGAAACGAGTTTTTTTATAAAAATTTCAGGCCAATTTTCATATATATAAGCTTAACATGGCCGATTGACCCATGTTTTTGCTAGGTAATATTATTTGTTTATTGTTGGATCTCGTTGTCACTCTTCTTCTAGGGGGAGAGGAGCTTCCATTTCCTTCTAGCGAAGATTGGAGGTCCGTGACTCATATCTTCCATTGCTACAACGTTGGAGTTGTGAGTGGTTTCCGTTTCCTTGTTTTCATTGTTGATCGCAGTCTTGGGTTCATTGCTTGTTTGCTGTAGATGCGCTTTGTACATTGATTGCAGTTGATAGTTGGTTTGATGGTGAAAGTGTTTTTGAAACAAGAGCACTGCATTTACTAGTTTCCGATGTTGAGCGGCTGTCCTTGTTTTTGTTTGAAGATGTCCTTTTCACAGTTTCAGTGCAAGGTTTACCGTAGTGTACAGGTTGTTCACAAAACTGACATGTAACCAGTTGATTTTCATACGTAATCAACGTTTTACACGGATATATCCCGTATTGATCACAAATGATGTAAGATGGAATTTCCTTACGTAGTTGCATACGTACCACTCGCACGCCATTCCGGATATCTGGAGAAAAATTCCGCCATACTTCCCTTCCGATGGAAAGAACTTTACCGTACTGCAACATACTTTCCCTGTACACAGGGATTTTATTTTTAACATTGTCATGATAAACACTGTGCCTCCCGTTATTAACCGAAGCAAATGCAATTGCATCTCTTTCACGTTTGAACATAATGTACACACAGTTAGACGCCTTGTTGAATTGAATTTCACTTACATCATTAACGTTTAGATGCATTCGTTCCTTAAGCAAAATTTCAATTTCGGTTGCTGTTGGTCTAACTTTGCAACGCTTGAAATCAATACAAATTGAATTTGGTCTTGTAGGCAAAGTTTCAGGCTTTGTTGAACCGCATTTGACCATTTCGTACACTCTATTGTTCACTGCACTGTATTGTATTTGTTTCTATCGTCTCGACCGTAAAAAATTTCGACTGTGTCGGATGAGAACTGAATGAAACGAGTTTATTATTCAGAGTTAGTTCAGTTAGTCAGTTATCATAATAGGTATTAAATTTGAGAACCTGCACACCATTTCCAATCCATGATTCTATTTTGTTAATAGAGCTACTCTGAAATGTGATCAAATTTATCTCATAAGACAATCCGCCATTTACACTTTCCACGGTCGCACAGTGGTTCGAATCAATAAAAACGTGGACATAAATCAGTAGCTACCAAACCGTTCTTTTCATGCATACATTTGCTTTTAAGAAATTATTTACGAATACATACCGCGTAATTTGATTCTATCTCTATTTGTTCATGGCCTACTTAGACAAAAAATAAAACCGTGACTTTTTTTCTGAAAGAAATTTTTTTCTTCTACAAAGTTTTAGAACTATTGAAAATAATATACTTTGTCAAATATACCACAAGCCTAGGTCGCACAGTTTCGGAAATACAAAGCGTTTTTATGGCAATCCCCTTAGTTGTTTTATTCATAACTTGTTTCCAGTTATTTTTTATGCATACGTTGTTGGGAATGCTTGTAGAAAATATACAAACCCATAGTTTTGTAGAAGGTAATGCATAGGTTTATTCTCTTCGGTAAAAGTTATACATCATATACCTTAACCTTTTTACCTAGGAAACCTTGTGCCGAAGCGAAATACGCAACTTAATGCAGCAAACTTTTACAATACTTATAGGAGAATATATTCCTAATCCAATTTATTTTCCAATGAGAATATCTTGAGTACTATTCGTGTGACTCAAATTCAGTATGGCCATGCTGAAACCATGAATGGTTAAGAAAAGGAGGGCGTCACACGCAATTAAAAAACATGTGGAAAATAACAAAAATTAAGGTCCCATTTTCAAAAGAAGCGTTATATAATCTTGTAAAACTTCTTCGCTCTAAAAAATCAGTGAAAGTCAGTACAGACTTTTGACCGTATTTTCAGTTTTCGACTTCATAAAAAGTGCACGTACTCTAAACTTGAGTTACAACCTAATTAAGGGTTGTATGCAAGACCTAACACGATTACATTAAAAATGAAATAAGGTACCCATAATAAATACAAAAATAAAGATGATGATGGATGCACTAAACAGTGACAAATTACAAACTTTCTCTACTTTCAGTGTTTAGATTTTTTACGAATGATCAAATTGACAATTAGATTCTTTTAGAACAATTGATTATACTCTATTTTGATACCTTCCACATATTTTTGCGTTTTAATTTTTTTGAAAAATGTCCTTTAAATGAAAGTCAATTATGATGATTTCAAAGTTACTTAAAAGATCAATTTCGGATACGAACAAACTCGAGATATAAATCTGGACTAATGAAACGATTTTATATCATAATAATTTTCAAGACAGAGAACTGTGAAAAATGTGTCAACCCATAAACTCAGTAATAGTGTAATTTTATTGATCCTTCGTCGATAAAAAAGCATCGCTAATCTTCGGAAAGTGTCTGAAAATACTATGGCAGCAATACAAGGAAGAAAACATGTGACACAGTCCGCAGACCATATTTTGTTACTTTCATTGATTTTTACTTTTGCATATTAAAAACCAATACATTGGCAACCAAATTCCTTAATTTTGTTCATATTGTAACTTGATTTTATTAATACATGAACGAACATTGTCATAGTTACAATGTATGTAGTGATAAGACGCTTGTTGTTTTGATGTAAATGATAATTTAACTGAAACTGGCGGTGATCCGAGTTCAGTGAGGGGTCCTATTCAAATGATACATGTAAAATCTAATCATCATCTAATGATTCTATATAACACATGGATCAATAAGTCCCGAGACTAACAATGGAAACAACATTTTTTTTGCAAATTTTTTTTTTATTATTCAACATAATCACCTTTTAGGGTGATACAATGGTTCCAACGTTTTTCCAATTTTTCAATACCATGTTTATAAAAAAAATTATCTTTCGCTTCAAAATAAGCTTCAGTTTCAGCGATGACCTCCTGTCACTGGGGGCTAAATCTGGCGAGTATGGGGGGTGGGGAAGCAGATCAAAGCCCAATTCGTTCAATTTCGCCTTTGTTTTCATCGACTTGTGGCAGGGTGCATTTTGTTCCATCGATAGCAATCGCGGCACCCACTTGGAAAAAACCTTTTTCATGAAGGATAGTAAATACACTTCCACTGTGTCATCTCAGCAATGTCACGGAGCTTCACTTTACGATCTTTCGTTATAATTTTTGTCACTTCACTCACATTTTCCGGTGCAACGGCTTCCACAGGTCTACCCGAGCGTTCCGCGTCATTTGTGTCGGTACGACCACGTTTAAACTAGGCGAACCACCGACAAATCGTTGATTTTGATGGACAAGAGTCCGGATAACATTTTTCAATCCATTGTTTCGCTTACACGGTGTTTTTACCCATTAAAAGACAATGTTTTATCAAAACACGAAACTCGGTTTTTTCCATTTTTTTAAACAAACTACAAAACGACTTTACTCCAACCTCGATAACTCAGCTGTTTCTGGTCGGATCGACTTAAAAATTTGACCCGTTTCAAGCAAAGGTTAGTACTCTAGAAAGACGTGGTTACTGGTTTACTACGAGCGCCATTTCTGCTTTAGTCTCGGACTTATTGATCCATGTGTTATGTGAGTCTGCGCTACTTATTTGTACTAAGTTCCGAATCTTTTTGCATTGTATTGTTTTTGCTACACTTAGTCTGGATCCCTTCTATAAAATTCTTGGAAGCAAGACTAGATAACAATATTATGCTTTATTAGACTAAAACAATTTCTAACTATTCAATTAAGTTACACGATTATTGTTTGGTTCAATAATAGGGTCTGGAGGATTATGCTGAGAGATAGTTCATTGTGTTCAGTCCATTTAATCGATATACAAGCGCTTCAAATTAGGTTCAAAAAATCTATCGCCGATAGTTCTAAATAGGCCTGCTAGTTACTCAGAATCAAAATAAACAGCTTATTTATATTCAATACCAGTTAACAGTGCTTTAAAACTTCATTCAATTCAATTGAAACTGAATGTGGAACACATTGACGATCTCTCTAATACTCACTCTCTGACACACACCATGTTTGCTGACAGCCCGAACGGCAGCATTCAATTCATCACTCGTTTCTCTTCAATCGAGGCTCAGTTTAACCACCGTCAGTTGATCTCTTGAAATGACAAAATATCTCTTTCAATAGTGTGAGAGCGGCCTTCAAATGAGGTTCATGTAAACATTCGAATTGGTTCAAGAAAATAGATGAAAGACAAACCAGATAGCTGAAATATCAATCACAGAATACACATAAATTAATTGTTTCCTCTCTAAGTTTTCATTTTTAACACTTTACTCCATTTATAATTCTATTCGTTCGAAATTGCTTACTACCAAGAGCGAAGACAATGAAGCAGCTAGACTACTTGGCACTTGAAACTGAGCAAGCAAAACTTCGAATGACTAGGTACGATTATTCAACTGACGATGAATTCCGGGAGCTTCACTTGAAAATGGCAGCAAAAGTTAAATGAATTAGTAGGGATATGCTGACTGTCAGCGGCCAAAAATTTCATTTTCATCTTATTTTACTCGATTGAAAATGAAATTTTACCGCACTGCCAGTTAATACGGTATCAACATACTGCACACATACAAAAGCAAATCCAGCGAGCGAATGAATGTAACTTTCAGCTTTTGTTGTCCATTCATACTTCCTCGCTAGCAACCAGGAATAAACTAAAGCAGAAATATATTCGGGCATATATTTATAGATTCTCTTTTGTGCTATAGTTCATGCTGCATAAATAGGACGAGAGTATGACATCATTGACTGCGACCGTCATTGGTTCGTGAAAATACAGGTCAATTCAAACCAACTTTTCAATGGTATGCAATTGAAATACTTACGACGTTACCTCATAAGTATGCGTTAAATATTTCCAAATCGATTGGTAATTAAATTATAAAGGGTGATTTTTTAAGAGCTTGAGAACTTTTTTAAACAATAAAACGCATAAAATTTGCAAAATCTCATCGGTTCTTTATTTTAAACGTTAGATTGGTACATGACATTTACTTTTTGAAGATAATTTCATTTAAATGTTGACCGCGGCTGCGTCTTAGGTGGTCCATTCGGAAAGTCCAATTTTGGGCAACTTTTTCGAGCATTTCGGCCGGAATAGCCCGAATTTCTTCGGAAATGTTGTCTTCCAAAGCTGGAATAGTTACTGGCTTATTTCTGTAGACTTTAGACTTGACGTAGCCCCACAAAAAATAGTCTAAAGGCGTCAAATCGCATGATCTTGGTGGCCAACTTACCGGTCCATTTCTTGAGATGAATTGTTCTCCGAAGTTTTCCCTCAAAATGGCCATAGAATCGCGAGCTGTGTGGCATGTAGCGCCATCTTGTTGAAACCACATGTCAACCAAGTTCAGTTCTTCCATTTTTGGCAACAAAAAGTTTGTTAGCATCGAACGATAGCGATCGCCATTCACTGTAACGTTGCGTCCAACAGCATCTTTGAAAAAATACGGTCCAATGATTCCACCAGCGTACAAACCACACCAAACAGTGCATTTTTCGGGATGCATGGGCAGTTCTTGAACGGCTTCTGGTTGCTCTTCACTCCAAATGCGGCAATTTTGCTTATTTACGTAGCCATTCAACCAGAAATGAGCCTCATCGCTGAACAAAATTTGTCGATAAAAAAGCGGATTTTCCGAATGGACCACCTAAGACGCAGCCGCGGTCAACATTTAAATGAAATTATCTTCAAAAAGTAAATGTCATGTACCAATCTAACGTTTAAAATAAAGAACCGATGAGATTTTGCAAATTTTATGCGTTTTATTGTTTAAAAAAGTTCTCAAGCTCTTAAAAAATCACCCTTTATAAGTCCATCAACAAATGACTGTGTTATAAGCGTTCAAAATTATGACAGAAAAAGGTTACGCAGTTAGTTCTGCATTTTCTAAATTGACACCCAGCCTCGTATAGTAAAGAGTAAAGAGTTTTTAAACCAAAAATTTGCTAAATACATGGGATATTTCAAAGGAACCAGTAAACACGCTGATTTGGTTCTTCAGTAGCTCTATGATATATAAGATACTTAGCAAAATGCTTTAACAAAACTGGATGGTTCCCAAGATTTGGGAGGAGGAGAGTAAAGAAATTGAGAGACGTATTTTCGCAAGAAATCATGCGTTCTTTGGACTCAGAAAAACCCTTCGATCGAGAAAAGTACGCCACCGCACAAAATTGATCATCTACAAAACGGTCATTAGACCGGTTGTTCTCTATAGCCACGAGACCTGGACTATGTTGGCACAGGACCAACGCGCCCTCAGTGTTTTCGAAAGAAAGGTACTGAGGACCATCTATGTCGGAGTGCAGATGGAAGACGGAACGTGAAGACGGTGTATGAATCACGGATTGCAACAGCTATTAGGAGAACCACCTATCGTGCGGACAGCTAAAATCGGACATATACGATGGGCTAGCCATGTGATAAGAATGTCGGACGACAGCACAGTGAAAATGGTTCTTGAATCCAATCCGACTAGTACAAGAAGAAAGAGGAGCGCAGCGAGCAAGATGGATCGATCAAGTGAAGGATGATCTCCGAAGCATCCGTGTCTTGAGTAGCTGGCGACGAGCAGCCATGGATCGAGTCATGTGGAGACGTATTTTTGATACAGCAAAGAACACCCCAGGACTATAGCTGTTAGGTAAGGTAAGTATCAACTAGGCAAAGCAAAGTTTTGCAGCAAATATTTATAGATTTCTCTTCATACTACGCAGAACGATGTGGTGTTTTTACGCATGAGGCAAAGTCTACTATGTCGAACAAGAAAATGACATCATTTTGGATAACTGGAATTGGTGGATAAAAACATAGATCAATTCTAATAATTTTTTTAAAAGAATGTTATTGAAATACTGAAACGACGTTGCTATACATGCTTAAGTTAAAAGTTTCCGAATCAATTGGTTGTTAAATTATATGAATCCATCAACAAGTGACTGAATTATTAACGTTCAAAATTATGACAGAAAAAGGTTAGTTTTTTAGCAATACTTAGAATTGACCGAATTTTTACTTATGTGTGCTGACGTGTCTGTAAAAATGAGCCCAAACCCTTCCGTACCCGTAGGAATAGGGTGTGGACAGTCATGCTGAAACTTTTGATCGATATCAGAACTGAAAAGTGTCTGTGTTTCACAACACACAAAACGACGGCCTAGAAATTATTTAGGCAAGAAACCAACCAACTTGTGGTAGCAGGTGAACATTTCTTTATGCAATTGTGTCATTTGAAATTTTTACTAAAATCTATATAAAAATTTTAATGTAGCCCTTAATATGAAGTGATATTCCTTCGAAGGTACGGGTTTTAACACAACATAAATATTTCATAAAACAAAACCTGGCCCAAAAGCCTTCTTTCCATAAATTCGAAGTAAAACTATTCACCTCTACCACTTGATATGATGACAACTGCGTACAGTGAATCAAATCGTACTTTTCATTTTCTGTAAATAGAAACTCACGAAAGAAAGTTTCACATATCAATCATTTTAATTGAAAAATAGTCTCATAACCGGTTTCACCATAAATTACTCCCGAGGTGTATGATATTAAAGTAATCAACTTTTGTGGGTTGAATAAAAATGCATTCTTGAATGCATCGTAGTTTTTCCACTGTCGACGCTGATATTACTTCGTAGACCAAAGTTTTAGGAAGTCAGTAATATTCAAAATGTTGAATGGTGCGGTTACCGGAAAAGCACCAACCATAAATTCATTGGTGGTATCACTACTGATAGGGCTAGTTATCCAAACAAAAGCGGAAGAATCTCGAATCATAAATGGAAAAGACGCTGAACTCGGCCAATTTCCTTACCAAGCCAAATTAATAATACAAACGGATCAAGGTCGTGCCCTGTGTGGTGGAAGTCTGCTTAGTGACTCATGGGTTTTGACTGCAGGACATTGTGTGGAAAATGCTCGATCAATTGAGGTTACGCTTGGTGCGGTGGATTTAAATGATCAAGGAAACGATGGACGAACTGTTCTCAACTCCACGGAATATGTTCGTCATCCGGATTATAACCCGAACACAGCTTCCAATGATGTCGCCGTAGTTAGACTTCCAGAAA
The DNA here is from genome assembly GCF_030247185.1 of Malaya genurostris. Taxonomy (NCBI): domain Eukaryota; kingdom Metazoa; phylum Arthropoda; class Insecta; order Diptera; family Culicidae; genus Malaya; species Malaya genurostris. Next base: position 233,473,303 of record NC_080572.1, on the reverse strand, counting down.
GTGTGGCTTTCAGTGATCGGATTCAACCGGTAAAGCTTCCGACCGGTCACGATGACTACAACCGGCGGTTGACCTTGGTCAGTGGATGGGGTAAAACGAGGGATTATGGTGGAGCCGCTCAAAAATTACAATACACTACCCTGACCGTTATTCGTAACAGCGAGTGCTCACTATTCTACGGACCCGGTACGATACAGCCAACAACACTCTGCTGTCGTGGTGAAAATCGACAGTCAACATGCAACGGAGATTCCGGAGGACCGCTGGTTTTGGAGAGCGATAAAACACAAATCGGTGTGGTTAGTTTTGGAAATGTTATTGGCTGCGAACGGATGATACCGGTTGGTTTCGCCAGGCTGACCGAGTTCACGGATTTTATCAGAAATACAACCGGTGTTACGGAATAATGTTCACATTGCCCATTACGAAAACTGCGGCAAGTAATAAACGGATAAAAAGACTTTGTAAATTTTTACATGATCTCTTTACAATATATAATAATGCAATTCATAATCATCTTCAAACTATACACAATACGTTTTTATCTTTTTTAACGATTTAATTACATAGAAAAATGACGAAGAAAATACCTCTCTATTGGTTGATTCTATGAGACATAGAACTCCAGCTCGAGTTGCAGCAAAGAACTCCTGTTCAGGATTCAGATTCCAATTGAGTTGAACCTAATGAAAAATTGAAAATATTTTCCTTTCTGAGCAACTCTTGCCGATGGTGGAGGTTACTCTAAACTTTCCATACCGGACGAACTAGGCTAGGTGCCCAAATGAACACTAGTAACGCTGTAGGAAGCATCGAATTGATAGGTTCCCCTCTATCCAGATGATAGGATAGCTTATAATCCAATTGTATTAATCAAACTTCGAATAATTTGGTATTGTATCCGCTTCGGTTTTAGCGTTGCTTTTCTATATAGTCTTCGATGTCTGAACCAGTAAAAACGATTATTGCTTCAATTATCTTGAAATGATATCGAAATGTAACACTAGCTTTTCTAATCTGCTCTAATTGTTTCCCTCTTTGTCGATGTTACGCATGAGAATTAGAGTGCCTATAACCAGAGTGATGACATCGCATCCGTAATGTTGGCAACAATTCGAAACATTCAATCCGCAATGGCAGTTTCGCTAGTTTTACATTGTATCTGACAGGTCGTTTGCTCGTTTGGAACGAGGCTGTCTTTCCAAACGAACAGCTGTCGTCACTCTGACTATGGGGGGTTGATTAAAATGCACTCAATCTATAATCTTGAAAGTGGAAATAAATGTTTTTTTTGTATCCGCATTGAAGAGTATGAATGATGATTGATGAGTGAGTGTGGAACTGAGTGAAAGTAACGAATGTCTGAGAAAGCACTAAATATTCTACAAGGCAATCTAATAGAGAGCTACATTTAACATGCAACCAAAGTACTAGGTGTGCATATTTTGGGCGGTATTTTCAACGCCGTTTGCATCTATACCAAAGGCAGCAAAGAGGACAGGATTCGGCCAACATATTTTCAAATTACTGCAAAAGAGATAAGATTAGATTAGTAGATCGCTTCTCTTCAATAGAATAAAGCGTACTTTTTGTTCTATCGTCGACAATGTCTGTTAAATTTAGCATATTCAGAATAAGGAAAATATCCATTTTATTGTTCCCCTTCTGTGTAATGTTGTCTCTTCATGACAGACATCACTCATGACACCTTTGGTGTGCATTCGCGTATCCATTGAACCAAAACCATCACTGAATAGAACTATGCGCTATAAACAGTTTTAATTGAACACTGATTTTGAAAATAAATTTCCACGATTTGGAAGCGTTATTCCGGATCTGTTCATGATGATATGCCAAACAATACTGAGTAGAGATGTCACTTTACACTGTCAAAACAACTTTCAGACGATAAATAATCCCTATTGAAAATACAAACCTTCTAAAAAAAACGTGCTTAATCCATCTAGCAGTGAGATGATACCTTTTTTGTCGTGAATACGACTTACTTTATTTACCCTCTAAGAGAGTTATAAGTTTTTGATCGTGAATATCTCTTGTTGTATCTAACGAATGAACATAATTTATGCTACATGCCATCGGAAATATGATCACAATTTTATGATAAAATTTCCAGTTCTGTGACATAATCTCACATAATTCAAAATTAAACTTTTCAGAAATGTTTAGTATAAACGAGTATTAAAGAGGATAATTCGTAAGGCACGTTAGCCTTTCTCGTATATTTAAAGCTCAGTGATCAGTGATTTATACAATCTAACTACCAATAAAATCGAAATTTTCCAACTTAAACGTGTATAGCAAAAGCATTAAAGTATTTCAATAGTACACTATTGAAAAACCTGTCTCATTTGACTCATGTCAACACCAGCCAATCAGAACGCGTTCTGAGGAAGAGAACAAAATATCTGCTGCTGTACAACAAATCGTTCGAGAAAAATGTTCCGGAAAGTGGTGAATATCGTAGTGAGTTCCACAATTTGGTCCTTCTGAAAGGCAGGAATGAATCCCGTACAGCATCCTGATAGTTTCTTTCAATGAAATGCAAATCCGAATTGAAATAATCGAAATTAAAATTCTATATGCTGCTATTTTTATAGTCGTTAGGATCGCCCATTAGTGGAAAAGCTACAAACGAAATCACGTAAAAAGACACCTCTTAACAAAAATCAGTTTGGATTCTTTCGCCACTGCTAGCAGATGTATTGTGTGTCGTTTGCAGAGATGTCTATCTCCTCTGTGTGACGAAGAGCAAGCAAAATTTCTCCCCTCGCACTGACAACTTCAACGAGAGCTCTTCTCTTTCACATTTATACACCACTGTTGTATAAAGTGTGCACGCATCATGAGTGCGTTTGTTTATTTCCTTTTACCTCTTCCACTGAATCGCACCAAAGTGCTAGAGCATTAGCTAATAAATTCTCTGAGGTGGATGCAGATACTTTCACAGAGGTGTACACGCCGGTGAGCACTCTGCTGTATGGTTTTCGTAGATGAAGCGCGGGGCACGCATAATCAGCAAAATAAAACAATTTATCGTTAAATTTTCGGTTTTCCTTGCAAATTTTTCATAGCAAGGCCAGATCTACTCTCTATTAATTGAAGTTCACAGAAGTGTTCGCTCACCATCACGCGCCAGTGGTCACTTGGGTGTATTTAGACGAGAGCGCGTGTGAGCGATTCATGCGAAGAGAATGTGTTTCACTCGCGCCAGCTGCTTTAACCACAAGCACACACTCAAATGCTGTCTATTCGACACTGAGAAGAAGTGCGCTTTCCTCTTTGTGCGGTGCTTCGTTTTTTGCATCCTCGGTGTAGACAAGAATCTGACTCCAGCGTGTATAGCTGCCCTTACACGAGACAATATTATTGTCAATACAAGGAGTATTGACAATACTTTTGATCGTGTAATGGAAACTTCATTGGATTAACGAAAATATTTTCAAAAAATCAAAACTTCTCATCAATCCGACAATACTTTCTCTCCAGAGAAGAAACTGTCAAATATGTGCAATGAACTCTTCTCTCAATGTTTCAATGTTCAGTTGCAATATTTGAAGCTTCAAACGCTTGTTTTGTTCGAAAAATGCGGACTCAATTTACCAAGTCAATTGGATTGACGGTATTGACAATACTTTGGATTGACAATAATATTGTCACGTGTAAGGGCCGCTTATCACTCTGGTGAAATGCCATCTCTGGTCGTTTGCAAAGCTAGTTTCGCTTCCGACAAGAGCGATTACGTCACAGCTAACACAGCTAAGCTAGCAAACAACGTATTGGTGAAAAAAAACGAAAATAGGACAACGGTGGAGAGCATCAAACAAAATCAGCCGTTCAAATGGCTCTAAAAGTTTTCTAAAGAACTATTAGGATTTCTTGCTCGCAAATCGAAGGTAAATATCCTCAGTTTAGTGCAAATCTAGAACAGTTTGATTAGATTTGTGCACTTTTCACTGTGTGAAATTCACAGTAATCGAGATCAAGAGAAGCCTTCTTTGGTTTTGCGAAAAATGTGAAAAAGGGGAATGCTTGCATAATTCATACAATTGATCAACTAATTGATATTCGGAAGTGTTAAGGAACATGGCAGTTGTTTTCGTATTCACGACATCCAGTTATGTCTCTGACATTACCCACCCGTCTTTTTTCACAATCACGTAATTTATATATGCTTCACACATGACATCTGTTTACGTGTTTCGCACATAAGGTGTAAGTGCTGTACACTTAAAAGTTATCGAGATTTCAATTAAAAATAATAAATTAACATATAAATGTTACATGATGCATATGAATATAATGTGGTGGACTTTTTCCAATAAGTATGTGATTTTTCATGTAAAACCAATTGGAGGTTTTGGCGCAGTGTTCCATTCAATTGCAACTTGGCGGTTTATTAAATTATTCATCAAAAGTAAAAACTGGTATTGGTAACTCGAGGTTGGAAGATACATGGCACATATTTTAATAGAAAAATAATTTGCGAACCGGTTTCATCGTAAACTACCCGCGAGGTGATTGATAACGAGTGAAAACTTGTATGAGTTGCATTGATAAGACTTTTCAAAGACATATTATTGACAATATCGTCGCAGATATTAGCTCAGTGGCAAATGGTTTTAGTAGTCAATACTATTCAAAGTGTTAAATGGTGCTGTTACTGGAAAAATACCAACCGTGGAACCAAAACTTTTGTAAACATTTCAGCATTGTTTCTGTATAGCGACATTCACAATAAATAAATTAGCATTAGTTCAATTGATTTGCTGAAGCTAGCTCAAGTTCTATGTTTGCTCCATCCACTTCAACCTCATTGTACTGGCATAGGATTTACAAGTACTAGCATAGAATTCTAGAATCGTCAACGGAGAAGAAGCTGAACTTGCCAATTCATACGGATCAACGTCGGGTTTACTTTCGATGCACTGAATTTGGTTGATCAGAGAAACGGTGCATGGACAATTTGCAATTCCACGAAGTATGATGCTCATACGGATTATGTTGTTATGATGTTACCTAAGTAGACTTCCATAAAGTGACTTCCTTCAAAGAACGGATTCAACCGGTAAGGCTTACCATGGCCATTATTGTTAACTATATCAGGGAGAACACTATGATATATTCCTTTGTTCGGTAATATTCTTGACGGGAACTTTTGGTAATCATTAAAAATAACCGATATTTCGGTACATGAGTTTTGTTTTACAATTATGCAATTTTTACCGGACGATCAGTTTTACGTAAATTTTTATAACAGAATTCTGTAAATGGAATCTAAAATAGTCGTCGAGTACGGTAAAAACCATACTGTCCGTATGGTAAAACTACATGGTCCGCCATCTAACATTTTTTTTAACTAGCGGTTATTTCGACATTGGTAACCTTAAAGTCACTTCTGATTTGACAGAAACTTAGTTTTATCCTTCCGCTGAACGAAAATGGTTTTTTTTATTCAATAATATAATTATTTTTAAGGCACACTGCTTAAGTTCTAAGGTGCCAAGGACTTTTTCTAATTTTATTAACGACTAACTTAAAACTAGGATAGTATGATTGGATAATGTTGTATTGGGGTCGCAGTGGTCGACTTTGGCAGATCCAACCTTCAGCTGGCGACCGGCACCGGCCGGTGGATGGAATATATCATGAGTCTTCCAGATGACGTTGGCCGCATCCCTCGGTCCGTGTGGGTCCGCGGGAAACACCCCCGGCTACGAATACCCGGCGGGTGGCCCGCATGACTAGAGCGACCTTCCGTGGGCGATGATGGTGATGTAAATATAACGAAAAAATATAGAGAAGTAAATATTGCGGAAAACGAAGTAAAATGGGGATTAGGAACGAAATGACTAAGAACTACAGAGATCTAATTAGTTGACATCGAGATGGAGAAGAGACGCTGAGGGGGGAAGCGAAAAGGTTAGTGACAGCAAAAAGATCTTGTTAGTTCCGATGAAGATGGTGGACAGATGAGGAATCGGGATAATCGGCGGAAGTTAGTGTCGAACCTGCAGGAACGAAAATGGTTGTGTATATGCTTGAGAAACGCTCCGTCTGGGCTTGCGATCAGCTTGAAGTAGATGCCGATTTTTGCCAAAAAATCATCTTCTCGGATGAGGCACATTTTGATTTCGGCGGGTATGTTAATAAGCAAAATTGTCGCATCTGGGGGACGGAAAACCCGCACGTTATCATGGAGAAGCCGATGCATCTTCAGCCACACAGCCAATGCTGCGATCGATCTTCTGCGCACAGTCTTCGAAGATCGAATTATCAGTCGAAATTCGGATGTCGTTTGGCCGCCTCGGAGCTGTGATTTGATGCCGTTAGACTATTATCTTTGGGGGGCTGTCAAAGATAAGTGTTATGTGGACAAACCAAAGACAATTCAAGCCTTGAAGGACAACATTCGTGCAGCCATAGGTTAAATGAAGCTGCATACAATCGAAAATGTACTAAAAAACTGGACCGACCGTATGGCGTACTGCAAGGCCATCCGAGGCAGCCATTTGAATGAAATTATATTCCACAATTAACCGGAAGGGTTGTTATTTAATATGAGAAAATAAATTTTGAAATCGGATGAACCGTTTGTGTTTTATTGCATGTTTAAAAAAAATTACACGGCGGACCCTGTACAGTAGCAAACGTGATTACACTGTTCTAGCAAAGATAAACTCAATATTACAATGTCCCATACGATCCATAAAAAAATATCGGACCAGTAATCGTGACCAGTAATAGTGTAATTTTGTTGACCCTTCGTAAATAAGAGTCGTTAGACATTTGAAAATGACAGTAAAACTCCATAGCAACAATACAAGTTTGGAAGGAAGTAAACATACCGCACAAAATATGTTGTAACATTTATTCACTTTATTGCTTCGTAAGATAAGAATATTGCAAATTGAACAGATTCTTAGCAATAATTCTAATTGATTTTTGTTTTCCTGTTTAAAAATCTGTTCGATATGCAGCAAAATACCACGATTTCTATCATATTGCAAATTAAGATTAATTCTACATAAACAAACATTGTCATAGTTACGACGCATGTAGCGATTCGACGCTTGTTGTTTTGTTTTAAATAAGAATTGTACTGCAACTGATGGTGAACCGATTTTATCGAGGGGTCCTATTTGAATGGTATATGAAAAATCATAGAGTATCCCATCTTGAGTTTACCTTTGGTTCTAGTTCAAGCTATTCTTTCCTTTGACACTATGGTAGCAAACGTGATTGCACACTCAAATAGACTTCATTTGCTTTGCATATTATTTTACTTTGATTACACAGCTTTATGGTTACTAGATTTAGACGTCTCTGGTTTTTTACACTTTCTGTACACCAGTTTACTGGAGGTTATCACCCTCATTCTTGTTTACGGCCGTATGCGATACGTTCGAAAGTATAGCAAATTCGTATTCCCGTTTACGTTCGAATCAATCACACTTTTAAACATCGTACATGCATAAAAACAACGCCCATCCAACTTTAAACTATCAGTTCTGGTACAGATTTGAGTTGTAAATAAAAATCTTTGATATGATTTGTTATTTGACTTGTTTTTTTCACTGATTTTGTATCATCATGTTTGCTTACGTCCGTATCGACCATACGACGAACACATGCTTTCGAACGAATGCGAACAAGCCATTCTTGTTTTCACTCGAACGTGTACGTACGCGATTCCTGTGCAAAAGAAGGATCGGTAGCGCAGGTAGTTTTTTAAGGAAGATTGCAAGCATCAAGGAAGAGACGAATGCTACATAATAAATAAATATCGTACTCAGGACCAATTTTATTCAAGTCGGTAAATGAAATTTTCAAATTAAACTTCGTGCAAAGTAAAAAAAAAAGCATTTGAAATAGCAGTCCGATCAGTAGTATCTGCGAAAAATATGTTGCATTTTTCTTGCAATTTTGTCATGTTTTCGATAGCCTACATATTTATTTCATTGGTAAAATCATGCATTTAATATAAAATAAAGCATGTTTACCCATGGCGTATTTTCCATAAAGTACTTGATAGATGCAAAATTGATGCGTAAAAACTTTGAACCTCGCATATATTCAAAGGCTCCCCAGAAAAAAAAACAGCATTTTACTATACTGCTTTGCTTTCTAAATGATTTATGCAAAACACAAATTTATGATTTGATTAAAAATCACCTTTAGATTCGAAAATAATTTTGTTAGAGATCGGTTAAACTTTTTTCAATGTGTTCGAACGGTTGATTCGCAACATTAAACTGACGAATCGAAACCACGGCATTTCGTCTATTCGTCCGTAAACGGGAATGGGACATTTCGTTCGTACGAATGATGTTCGAATATACGTTTCGTTTGAAACTAAAATGGCATACATTCTAGCGTTTCGCATATGATTAGTCACATGAATTGGACTGATTACATCAAGGCTTAGCATTTATTTTGAAAAGTTTACTGATATTTGAATATTTTGTGGCAAACGAGTCGCGTTCGAATTCATTCGAGTGAAAACAAGAATGGCTTATTCGTATTCGTTCGAAAGTACCCGTTCGTCGTATTGCGGATACGGACGTAAACAAGAATGAGGGTGTATATATTTTTCATGTAGACGAAACTGGGAATCTAACTATTCTTCGTTATTTTTATTCGGTATAGTATATTCTGCACTACTGCATGAAAATATTTCTTAGAACAATTCTAAAACGCCAACTTCACGATAAATACATCGACTGTGTTGCACTGTTGAATTATTTCAGCCATTTCTATTTGACGGCGAACGGTTTTATCTGAACTCTCGGAACCTGAGCTGTCCACGGGTCGACACCCGAGACTTACAGCTATTTTCCGCGAACTATCTGAAACTACTAACGCCCAACTCTTCCCAACTACGGGTTTTTAACCTCCTAGCTTTTACTTACGAAGTTAGTACATGCTGAGCTCGCGCTTTTCAGTCGAAAGCTCATTCGACTTTCACCGAAGTTTTTGCAAAAAAGCCGAGACCACTGTCACTGTTCCAGTGGTAGTGTTCAGTGTCCGCGAAAATGGCTTTGTTTCTACAACATCGTTGCGCTGACTAATGCTCGGAAATGTCCATGCTTCTACAACAAAGTTTCTACAACAAGGTTACGGTTATGCTGATATGTTGATGTGAGGGTTCGCTTGACGAGTTTCCTTCACAACTTTTTTCTTTTCTACAATACTGGCAAATTCCATGGAAAATTTAGTGAGGGCGCTGCATGCCCCCTTACTTACTGAGCTTAATGGGAACATCAATTCGAATGCATCGTCTTATAACAATAAAGTTTGTAGCTGGTTCACAATTTTTTGTGTTTATAATTTCAGTGTTTATGATTACTGTGGCCCTCGTATGTGTTCTCCTTTGACGCCATCCTATCCCATGGACTTCTTCTATCGTTGCTTTATCACCCCGATCGAACGGTTGCTAGTCTCGGACTCTGCCCGATCAGATGCACATAACAAAATCATAACACAAATATATCAACAGTGGATATGTATAACAACTTGTGTTATTTTGAGATATTTAACAAATGAAAACAGTTGAAGGTAAAACTTATGATAACAGTATAATAACAAAATCAGCTATGATATTTTATTTTCATTGGCAAGACTCATGAAAAAGTTCATTAATTGAAAAAAAAAGTTTTTCTGTTGTTTTATATCGAAATATAATGATCAGAATTTCAAAAAACTTAAACAAGAAATCAGATCACTAAATAAATTATTCATTTATTAAAAAAAAATCATTCAACAATTTTGGATTGAAACGATGCTAAAAGTTGGCTCTGATATAGTTTTTCTGTGTTAAATATGCTATTTAATTTATTACAACTATTGTTATAACTTTCTGCTTTCGGACTTCTGTAGTTATATCAAATTCAATAATAATTGTGATACGAACGTTTCAAAATCTGTTACGATTTTGTTTCCGCCAGAGTCGTTTTTGTTATGATTTTTGTTATTTTAACAGCTTACCAGCCAAAAATATTTCAAGATTTGTTACAAAATATTTCTGAAATAAATTACTCCAGTTGTTATAATTCTATTATTATCATCTGATCGGGTGGGCACCGTGTCGTTTTCATTCCTAGTAGCTCGTTCTTCTGTATTGGTGCTTCTCATTAAGGCTTCTCGTTGGCTAATCATTCAGTTCATTGGGTATAAATTAGAATTCATCGTTGTCTCATTTGAGTTTTGGGCATCATCGTTCCGCAAGATGCGTTGAAGTTTCTATCGTTCTTCATGTATTTCATTTGATTTCGTGATTGCTTTTTTTTTCGTAATGTCTTATTTCGTGACGGATTAACCAATAACTTTAATTTTCATACGTTTGTTTGAGATACTGAGTCCTGCACTCAGTGGAGGAGGTACCAATTTGAATGTTGTGGCATACCCACGCAAGTCCTTTGAAACTGTATCGACTGCGTTTACCTTCTTCTTGTCTTATTATCAGTTGTACTTAGCGATGTAGTAATTTGTACCAACATCCTTCCTTCTTCCGCGACGACTGTTTTGGGCACACACGTAGTTCAGGACTCCAAATTGTCAAAAAATAGTCCAAGTAACTTTGTATGATTCTGTGCCTGCAACGTAATCTTTTTTCTATTCTTCGATTGTTATTATAATTATTATTATATATGTATGTTTTATTTACAATATTGCATTGTGCAACATTTTTTTTTTCATGATAATGTCTTTGTGCATCATATTTTTTTCAGTAACATCCGAAGGGGTTTCGTCCGTCTTCCGTTGACGGCCCAGATGGCATGCACCGACAATCACCGTCGATTGAATACCGTATTAGTTTACCCGGCTTTGCACCACACCTATACTGTTTTCGTTTATTGATCAGAGCAACCCGAGAGCAACCTCGGGTCGCACCACGCATCCATGCAATTTTTCTCTTTTTTTATGAGTTGTTGTAGAGCGCGTACCACGTGTTCGTTTTACTCGGAGTCAGAGTCACCCGCATGTAGGTTCAAAAACGGAAACGGTATTAGTTATACCTCTTTTATGCCCTTTTTCAGTAGGGTTAGATGCACTTTTAAGGGCCCTTTTTCTTCACTAGTCTAATCAGCACTACTAGCAATGATCTTTTTCACTGCACTTTGGGGTGGTTTGGATTACTGCATGTTATAATTACTACCGAAAATATCACTCAACAGAGGATATGCTCACTGTACGGCACTTGGTTTACTATTGCCGAAGGATGTGAATTGCACAATCTTCCTCACACGGCAGGCAGTCTATTTTATCTGTGTAGTAGTTACTTCGATGTACGATCGTTAGCGCGATCACTTGCTTTTGTTGGTTCGGATATCGAATTCGTTTAATTTATGATTGTTTGCATTTTTTAAGTTTGGATTATATTATTTAGTATTTAAGATATGATAATTTGCAGTATGTAGATTAGTTATAAATTCAAGGATAGTAAACTGGAATTAAGTTCATTCAATTATAGGTTTAATTAATTTAGATTCAGGCTTAATTAACTTAAATGTAAGTTTAGGTTTTAAATATGTACAAGATAGGTATCATCAACAATATTTGTTCTTTCTATTAGTAGAAGTTTGTAGCTTCTATGCCGTATTCATATCTTAACGATGCCGTACCACACCTCCATAGCTTCAGAAATCGTCCTTCCGTTCTATTACTGGAACCGTTCCGTTTGTTCCTCCTATTTTTCGAGTAATAACCGGTCGGTCGTCCCGTATCCTGGTCCTATAGCTGGTTTTCCCGGCGTGTACTTCTGTTTTCCATTCTAAAAATAGACTTAAATCTGGATTTTGATACCTTTCCAATAATAACAGTAACCCATAAAGTAACTTCGATTTTAATTCCGTGTTAAATGTGTTGTCTTAAATAAAAAAAAATCGTCCTGTTAAGTATAGATTACCCACGTGCTACTTTTTGGTGCGCGTTTTGTTTCCGAACTATTCTCCTTTATGCTGCCAATTACTATCTCTCTGTTTCTTAAGGATTCCAATATTAGTAGTTCTTTAATAACAGAGTTTTCATATATATGTTATTTTTAATACCCCATGAATGCTTTGGTATATAATATTTTAATTATTTGTTGTATCTCTCTTTCATTGTGTTGTCGTAAATTTCCATATTATCGTATCTGTATATTGTTAACATCTTAATATGAATGCGTTATTTGCACTTCTGAAATCATCACATCATTCATATAGTACGCTTTTTTTCTCATTCCTGGGTCGCGATCCCCTTGTCCACACACACTTAATCACTCATACTAAGATCATTCTATAAATGCATACATTACGCAGAAATCATTTGCTGGCCAGCGTCGTTTTGATAGTCGTTACTCTGTCCACTTATGTGTCTTATCCTATTTTTGTCTATCCGTTCTTCCTTTAAGAATCATATCTCAACCCTAATTTCCCTGTTTATCGAAGTATTCTTTTAGTTTTTGGCCTTTCTCTATAGAAAGGTATTAGAATTGCTGGAAAAACCGACTTTCGAACGGAGCCTCGGAGACCCATAGTGTTATATACCATTCGACTCAGTTCGATGAGGTCGGAAAATGTCTGTGTGTGTATGTGTGTGCACTTTTCAAAGATATTTGAACGCGCTCAATTTTCTCAGAGATGGCTGAACCGATTTTAACAAACTTAGGCTACTATTAGACCATTGATCAAGTTCGAAGACCAAATGGCTGTGACTTTTGGTTCCAGATATATGATGGTATAAGTGACGTAACCGACAAAACACATTGATTTTTACCGCTCTTATATATATATATATATATATATATATATATATATATATATATATATATATATATATATATATATATATATATATATATATATATATATATATATATATATATATATATATATATAAGGGTGCCCAAATTTTGGGATCACCTCTATTTTCGTAAAGCTCTAGAGCTCAAAAGTTTAAGCACCTCGAAAAAAGCCTTCATGCAAAATTTGAGCTAAATCGGACATACGTAAGGGGTGCTGCCCGGTGGTAAAGGTTTGACAATTTTCGATCTTGAAAAAGCACCATAGGGGGCATGAAAATTCCAAAATCGAACATTTTTTCTGATGCCGAAACTCTTAAAACTGCATGAAATATCAAAATTTAGTGTCATCTCAAAAAAAGTCCCAAAAAGTCGACTTTTTCAAACAAATTTTTTTTCGAGATGACATTAATCTCGACGTTTCATGCAATTCTAAGCCTTTTGGCATCAAATTTTTTTTTCGATTTCGGAAATTGCATGTACCTCCCCCCCTATGGTGATTTTTCAAGATATATAAACATTCCACTAAGTAGACTAAGAAGGCTTTTTTTAGATTAGCATCACTGTTCTCATACAAATAGGCAACGCAAATGTCAAGCACTAGTTTGGAAAAATGATGCTGACTGTGTGACATAAACACTGAAGCATGCTTTTGTGAACTACTCGAATCAATCTGAATCAATTTGTGTAAAAATTAGTATCCGAAATTATTTAATAAAAGTATGAAATATATTTTCATGAGACTGTTATGAAAGAAGAGAAAGGCATTATCACATCACTAGGTGGATTAAGAAGGGTTTTTAGATTAGCATCACTGTTCTCATACAAATAGGCAACGCAAATGTCAAGCACTATTTTTGAAAAATTATCCTGACTGTGTGACATAAACTCTGAAGCATGCTTTTGTGAACCGCTCGATTAAATCTGAATTAATTGGTGTCAAAAATGATCCATAATTAGTGTCAGAAATTATTTCATAAAATGATAAAAAATTCATGAGACTGCTTTAAAGAAAGAGAAAGGCATTATCCCACCACTAGGTGGATTAAGAAGGGTTTTTATGTTATTTTATGATTAAACATCTCATTCACCATAGAAATTCACCTTGTTTATAACATTATTTCCGTGTGCTATGCCATTTTGTTTACCTCCCTTTTGTAATGTACTCTTCTATTTTTTCTAAACTCATTGTAACTTTTCTCCACTTCATTTTAATTTGTAGCATTAGGACTTCCTCCTAAGAACTCATTTTCCTCACATCTATAATCTTCCTCTTCAATGTTACATTTTTATCCTTCTGACCAGCCCGGTATTGCTGTGTAGGGTATGATTCTCATGCTTATAATATATTTGAATTTTTCTTTTTTTTCTTGATTTGTGAACTCATCACATCTCATCATCATTAGAATCGTCACGTTTCCCCTATTTTTTTCCCAACTTTTTTTTCAACTATATATTTGAATTTCTTTAAGTATATTCCCTTTTTCTCCTCCATATTTATTTATTCGTCTACATCTATATGGTCCCCTTCAAAGTAATCCTCCCTAGATAAAATACACTTATGCCAGCGTTTTTTTCCAGTCTTCGAAACACCCCTGATAGTCACTTTTTGTAATGCTCTGTAGCACTCTCAGCGATTCTGCCTTTATCTCTTCAATCGATGAAAAACGCTGTCCTTTCATGGGTCTCTTCAACTTTGGGAACAGGAAAAAATCACACGGAGCGATATCTGGTGAATAAAGAGGTTTAACAGCTCCTGAGCGATGGTAATGCGTTTGTTTTTTTGATCAAAATTCAGCAGTTTTGGAACGAATTTTGCTGCCACTCGTTTCATGCCCAAAACATTTGAAAAAATATGATGGCATGAGCCAACTGATATGCCAACTTCATCAGCAACTTCTCTAATAGTGATTCGGCGATCATCCATAATCATTTTTCCACTTTTCCCACATTTTCATCGATTATTGACGTGCTGGGTCGACCGGAGCGTTCGTCGTCTTCAACGTCTTCGCGGCCATCTTGGAAACGCTTATACCACTCGTAAACACTTGTTTTTTTCATAGGCTCTCTGTAACATTTCGCACACTTGGTTACACTTTATTTCATTTTTCACGCAAATTTTAATACAAATTCTTTGACTTTTCTATTCTTCCATTGTTTAAATTGTCGCCGAGCTCAAAAAAACACGTCTACACCAGCCGCTACAAGACAGAATGTAAACAATGAATACGGCTAAAAATTTCACCATACATTAGGGACATATGTACCAACACAATAAAAAAAAAATTTGACCACCGGACTCTCCAGACGCGCGCAATTAAAAAAATCCGGGAACTTTTTGAACTGACCTCGTATATCTTCTCTGACAATATAGCCTATTGCACTATTTTGACTCTGATGTGTCTTTATCATGTTCCCGATCTTGTCTATTAGCAGATCAATTTCACCTTATTTTTGTATTTGTATTTTTCATCGCAAAAGTATAATAAATTTCTTCCTAATTGACTCTCGTCCTTTTATGTTGTCTAATAATGTAAAATGTATGTGTATTGCCTAAGAGGGCCGTTTTAAAATTCTTTTGTTTGCACTTTTCCTTTCTCATGTTATAATTGATTCATTTTGACTACTATTTCTTCTATTTATTTCACTGTTATTCATCCCTTCTTGGTATATTGGTATATTATTCAAAGGATGTTTGATTAAAGGTTGAAGTGTGATTCTAATTTTGTGTATTCAGCAGCATTTTTATCAAAAAATACTAAACATCCTTTCGATTAATTTTCAGACGTTCAATGGTAGGACATATACAAAATCGATCATTTTCAACAGTCTCCTGAGTTGAAGTTGGCCAAAAATTGATACTGAAACTCTGCTGTCGATGAACTCTTAGAAAAACTCCAGCCTTAGTTTTAGGCATGTTGCTTTTAGTTAAGTTATCCCTAAATAAACCGTTGAACTTATTGCGAAGAGAAATCGTGCCTTTGTATAATTTATATGTTTTATGAGGTATACAATGGATCCAAACACTTTTTTATTTTTTTATTTTTTTTTGGTTGAAAATGTATCTATCTTTTTCTGACTTTGCTCTGTTCTTTTTTTTCAGCCTAATAAGCACGATATTAGTCAACATTGGACTAATATCGTGCTTATTAAATTATTAATCACAATTAAAAAAAACCCTTCTTAATCCACCTAGTGGTGGGATAATGCCTTTATCTTTTCGTCGATACCTTCGGGATAATGGAGTGTAACCATCGTCCCAGCTCCCCATTTCTCCATGAAGTTTGCCAACTTTCGAGAGTCCTTCGACGAGATATACTGAAAAATTCGTTGAAGCAAATTGGTCGTCTTTCGTAAATTTCACCATTTAATGCGCCCGCCTTGGCCAATAAATCTGCATTATCGTTGCCCGGAATAGAACAATGCGAAGGGACCCAGACTAAGGAAATTTAATAAGACCGTCGAGACAAAGCTCTCAAGTGTTCCCGTATTTTCCCTAGGAAATAAGGGGGATGCTTTTCTGGCTTCATTGACCGGAGAGCCTCTATTGAACTTAGACTATCCGTGACAATGAAGTAATTGTCTTCGGGCGAGGTTTCAATGATCCCAAGGGTATACTGAATAGCAGCTAATTCTGCGACGTAAACTGAAGCCCGATCACTGAGTTTGTATGAAGCGGTGGTTCTGATTGAAGATACCGAAGCCTGTGGACCCGTTGAGATTTGATCCGTCAGTGTAAAACATCTTTTTACAGTCGACTGCTCTAAACTTATTGTAAAAAATATTAGGGGTCACTTGAGGGCGCATGTAATCCGGAATTCCACGAATCTCTTCTCTCATGGATGTGTCGAAAAACACAGTAGAATCAGAAGTATCCAAGAAATGAGCACGGTTGAAAGCAAACGAAGAAGGATTAATATTCTGAGCCATGTAATCAAAATACAAGGACACAAAACGGGTCTGAGAATTGAGCTCAACAAGCCTTTCGAAGTTTTCATAACAGTCTCATGAAAATATATTTCAAATAATAATAAATAATAAAATACTTAAATAATAAATAATTTCGGATAAAAATAATTTCGGATAACAATTTTGACACCAATTGATTCAGATTGATTCGAGTAGTTCACAAAAGCATGCTTCAGAGTTTATGTCACATACTCGGTATCGTTTTTCCAATCAAGCGCTTGGCATTTACGTTGCCTATTTATATGAGAGGAGTGATGCTAATCTAAAAAAAACCCTTCTTAGTCCACTTAGTGGAATTTTCATAGATCTTGAAAAATCACCATAGGGGGGGAGGTACATGAAATTTCCGAAATCGAAAAAAAAATTTGATGCCAAAAGGCTTAGAATTGCATGAAACGTCGAGATTTTTTCTGAGATGATACTAAATCTCGACGTTTCATGCAGTTTTGTGAGATTTGGCATCAAAAAAATGTTCGATTTTGGAAATTTCATGTACTCCCCCCTATGGTGCTTTTTCAAGATCGAAATAGTCAAACCTTCATCACCGGGCTGCACTCCTTACGCATGTCCGATTTAGCTCAAATTTTGCATGAAGGCTTTTTACGAGGTGCTTAAACTTTTGAGCTCTAGAGCTTTACGAAAATAGAGGTGATATATATATATATATATATATATATATATATATATATATATATATATATATATATATATAATATATATATATATATATATATATATATATATATCTATATATATATATATATATATATATATATATATATATATATATATATATATATATATATATATATATATATATAAGCGGTAAATATCAACGTGTTATGTCGGTTACGTCACTTATACAATCATATCTCCAGAACCAAAAGTCACAGCCATTTGATCTTCGAACTTGATCAATGGGCCGAAAGTAGCTTTCAAACGAGCCTAAGTTTGTTAAAATCGGTTCAGCCATCTCAGAGAAAATTGAGCGTTAAAAATATCTTCGAAAAGTGCACACACATACACACGCACAAACACACACACACACACACACACACACACACACACACACACACACACACACACACACACACACACACACACACACACACACACACACACACACACACACACACACACACAGAGAGAGAGAGAGAGAGAGAGAGAGAGAGAGAGAGAGAGAGAGAGAGAGAGAGAGAGAGAGAGAGAGAGAGAGAGAGAGAGAGAGAGAGAGAGAGAGAGAGAGAGAGAGAGAGAGAGAGAGAGAGAGAGAGAAGAGAGAGAGAGAGAGGAGAGAGAGAGAGAGAGAGAATGAGAGAGAGAGAGAGAAGAGAGAGAGAGAGAGAGAGAGAGAGAGAGAGAGAGAGAAGAGAGAGAGAGAGAGAGAGAGAGAGAGAGAGAGAGACATTTTCCGATCTCGCCGAACTGAGTCGAATGGTATATAACACTATGGGTCTCCGATGCTCCGTTCGAAAGTCGGTTTTTCCAGTAATTCTAATACCTTTCTATAGAGAAAGGCAAAAACTGGCGAAATTAATTTTCATTTCGAACTTGCAATCATTTTAATTGAAACATAATCATAAACCGATTTTAACGTAATTTACCTACGGTGTAATTGATAATTAATCAATCAACCAGTGGATTGCAACGATATTTTTGAAGCTACCGTCGTTAATATTAGTTCAGATGCCAATGTTTCAGGAAATCAGTACTATTCAAAATGTTGAAAGGTGCGGTTGCTAGGAAAATACCAACCGTAAACTCGTGGGTGGTATTCCTCCTAATAGGGTTAGTTATTCAAGAATCTCGAATCATAAATGGGAAGAATGCTGAACTCGGTCAATTTCCTTATCAAGCCAAACTCATAATAGAAACGGATCAAGATAGAGCGCTGTGCGGTGGAAGTCTGCTTAGTGACGTATGGGTTTTGACTGCAGGACATTGTGTGGAAAATGCTCGATCAATTGAGGTTACGCTTGGTGCAGTGGATTTCAATGATCAAGGAGACGATGGACGAACTGTTCTCAACTCGACGGAATATGTTCGTCATCCGGATTACAACCCGAGTACGCTTGCTAACGATGTCGCCGTAGTTAAACTTCCAGAGAGTGTGACTTTCAGTGATCGGATTCAACCGGTAAATCTTCCGGCAGGCCACAGTAGCTACAATCGACAGTCGGCCTTGATCAGTGGATGGGGGTTAACCAGGGATAACGGCGCACCCGCTCAAAGATTGCAATATACCACCCTGACCGTTATTCGCAACAACCAATGCGAACTTTTCTACCCAAACGGGGTACAGTCAACGACACTCTGCTGTATGGATGATTATCGAGATTCAATGTGCACTGGCGATCCCGGAGGACCATTGGTTCTGTACAACATGAACCGGACACAGATTGGTGTGCGTAGTTTTACAAGACCCAATTGTGAACGGATGATGCCGGTAGGATTCGCCAGACTGACCGAATACGTCGATTTTATCAGACAAGTAACTGGCATTACGGAATAATGTTTACATGGCCCATTTCTCATGTTTTCTATTACTAAAACTGCTGCATCTAATCTACGGTTAGACTTTTTGTTTGTCAATTTTATAGGTGGTCTCTTTAAAAGTATATAATATATAATCATCTTAAAGGCTATACACAGTATCTGGCATTCCATAAACCGAAACATGTAACATCTGGAAAATAAATTCGTAACATCGTAAAAATGGCATGAGCTTTTCTTTCATGAAAAACACAGTGCGGCGAAAAAAAAAGTAGATGAACTGTAAAAGCTTGCAAAAATAACGCGATGATGAACTAGGCTAGATGAACAGTCTACTGAATACACTTGGATCTGGGAAATAGTATAATGTTTGATCTAAGTTCAAAAACTAACTGATTCAAAGTGGTTTAAATGTCAAATCTTACGCGCTTAATTCCCAAGTTGCACATGTAACTTGTTCATAAAAAAAATAAAATAAAACAGATGCTGCATAATGGTCGTATGACAAACATGACGAAACAAGTCGTATTATGATGGTGACAATGCACAGTGGTCCGAAACAGGACAAAAATATTTTCACTATTAAATATTAGTTTTTTGTAGTTGATGTCTTCACAAAGTTGAGATATCTTCAAGGGGGATCAGGGTCATTTTCCCGAATGCCATTTCGCCGAAAGCCATTTCGCCGAAAGGGTCATTTCGCAGAATCCTGAAATCGTCTTGAAATCGTAATTAGAATTGATTTAAATTAGCGATAGCGTTAACGCCCGTTTTGTTGACCTACCATTGTACTTCTTGAATAATGATTGATTGTTGTACTCTTGAATAAAGATTGATTCATGAACCTCAGAAAGTAGTTCCCAAGAAAACTTGTTGACTAGTAAGCATTAAAGCAATTTCATAGGTGTATCTACCAGACAAATGTAGGTGGTATTTTCCGTTTATTAAGTGAAAATGAAAAAATATCTAATGCGGCTACGCCACATCGTTTTGGTTCATGAGCTGTCCGACCTCGCTACCGCTCGTTCGGACCTAACTAAAGCAAAGAAACCTAGCTTTGAGTAGACCGGGCAAACGAGGCGGTTACAGGTTTGTATGCAAGAGGCCGCCGCTTCCGACGGCGGGTCGGCGGCCGACTCAGCTGGCGTCGGCTCGGCGGCTTTGTGCCGCCGAGCCATCTTGGCTTCGGTTACGTGGCTGCGCCATATCAGTTATACAGAAGACATAACATGCAGGATATATGACCCTTTCGGCGAAATTACCCTTTCGGCGAAACGACTTTCGGCGAAATGACCTATTCGGTGAAACAACTTTCGGCGAAATGGCATTCGGCGAAACGACTTTCGGCGATATGACCCGCTCCCCTTAAAGGGAACCTGGCTCTTGTTTGTGAAAGAAAATCAAATATCAGTTTAACAAAACTTATTAAATTCTAATCCCTGAATTGTGGCGACGCTAATCGTCGTTCGGTGGGGCCCTTCGATGATCGTCGCGTAAGATGGGCGAGAGAAAGACAGAGTTGGAGACATACCTGCGGTACACGTGGTGTAACGGTGATCAGGAGCTATGTTGACCGTTAGATGGCGCTGAACGGTGGTTGAAACTACGTCTAATTTCGGTCCGAGGAGTCTAATTTCGGTCCGAGGATGTAAGCCGTTTGACCGTATAATCGAGTGTGGCACTTCTTGGTCGAAAACAGTGGTGTAATCCGTAACTCGATGCACGCTCACCCGGTACGGCCTTCGCTCACGATGTACAGGGTCCGGCACTCGAAGTGTAACCAACTTCAGACCTTTGAGCCTGGCGTCAAGGTAAATGCGACATATTATCGGGAAAGTATTCTGGAGGTTGCTTTGAAGCCGTGGGCAGACAAACATTTCGGTGGCAGACCATGGACGTTTCAGCAGGACTCGGCACCGTCTCACAAAGCTCGAGTGAACCAAGAATGGCTGAAAAACAACGTTCCGATCTTCATCACGTCCACACAATGGCTCTCGAATTCACCAGATGCGAATCCAATGGATTATTCTCTTTGGGCCATTTTGGAGAGCAAAGTCCGAACTAAAAGATACACCAGTCTCGAGGCGCTGAAAAAAGTTATTGTCCGCGAGTGGGCCAAAATACACCTGCAAGTCACATTCGGGCAGCTTGCGATTCGTTTTTTGACCGTCTCAAGGCCATAGTCAAGGCAAAAGGTGGTCATATCGAGCAAAAGTGAATTGATTCTGATTTTTGTATTATTTTTACACATTTTGTACTTTGAATTAAGTAAAAGTAATTTTCCAAACTGAATTTATGGCCTTTTTAATTGGTTACACTTCGAGTGCCGGACCCTGTAAATTTTAGTCCGACAGGCTGGCGCTATATCGCAGTGCGCTGCCCCGGGAAACCAATGCTCCAAATAAACTGGCTAAAAAGGATGACGGAGGACCCCTTTTAGCTCTAAATGTATAATACTGGACTCTGGCTGACTTCGTGTTCAACACGCTTCACTTTCAACTTTTCAATCCGTTCAAACTTTTAACTTTTCAATCCGTTCGCCACGACTATCTTTTATCAACTGTCCCGTCTATCTCCTTTATCAATTTCCCTCCACCTTTCGTACATTTTCTCTTTCTCTCTCTCTAAAGTCTAAGCCGGATACTGTGGTTCTGCGGTGACGAAAATCCTTTGGGGACTGATGAGGTCTGCTGTTCAGGGTTGCAATTATTAACGGTTAAATTAAAAAAATGTAATTCTACCTTATTTATAGCCGATATTCAATTTCGTTAGAAAAAAACACATTTAAATATGAAAATGTTCACACCTCTATGTGGGCATCATGCTCAATTTTTTTTTTTGATATTTTACTTCTGGGTGCACGGAACTATTATCGCAACGACTGGGTCCAATTCCAACAAATCGCCGACCAAATTATTCGCCCTTATTCTGAATAACGACGTATTGATTTTTCGATCGAATGTGGTTCGATCGAATCATAGCTACCTTTGATTTTGCTAGCGTTATGGGGAATACAAATGAAATACGAGGGAAAAAACGATACGACGTTATTCAGAATAAGGGCGATTAATACCGATTTGCCACTTGATTCCCCGATTCAAATCGATGCGGCCCTATCTTCCTTCCAGCATTCAATCACAGTCGCTCGTGATAGGACGGTTCCAGTACAACATATGCCGAGTTCCTCTCATCAAATTGACAGTGTCACCAAGAAACTCATCCGGCTTCGAAATATCTACCGGAGGCAGTATCAACGAACTGGCATCCTAGATAAGAAGACCTTTTATAACAATTTAACTCCCACATTCAAAGCCCTTTCTGGTCCTTAACGAAGGTGCTTAGGAAAAAAACCGAAGCCTATTCCTCCTCTGATGTCACCCCAGGGCGCAGCTGAAGGAATACCTTTAATCACACCAGTAGAGAAGCCCGCAGTTTGTGTGTTCTCGAAATTTAGGACTCAGCATTGTTAGTCCACATGAAAGAGCCGTTACTGATAGCGTAGCTGAGGTTGACCAATCAGACAGCTTGGTTCCTGAGGAAAGTAGAGTCACTGCGAATGAGCTGATGGCTATCAACATTGAGCTGAAACATTTGAGTATTCGCTCATTTGTTTTCTTAGCTAAAATTTTTAACAGGTTCTGGGAGCTTGGCTACTTCCCGTCAATGTAGAAGTTAGCTAAAGTTATCCCATTTTTGAAACCGGGGAAAGATCCTTGACAATATTGGTAATTGAAAAGGCTTTCGATAATGTGTGGCACGATGGCCTGGTGTTTAAACTGCATCGGTATAATTTTCCGTCCCATTCTATACAACATTTTTGCATCAGACACCCCACATCTTCCGGGTGTTGGTGTTCTGTCACAATTTGCTGATGATACTGCCATTCTTTACAAAGGTCGTGTCATTAATGCTCTGAAGAATAAACTACAGGCAGGTCTGGACGCTCTAACTGAATATTTTACAAGCTGGAAAATTGTGATCAATGCAGCAAAAACTCAGGTCATCTTGTTTCCACATTCAAGATCTCCAAAATTTGTTCCATCAGACGAATGCCGAATACGATTCGGTGATGAGGTCATCCAATGGTCCAACGAAGTTATCTATCTAGGACTCACCTTTGACAGACATCTGATATTCAGGTCACATGTTGACAAAATCGTTTCAAAATGCAGCATACTCATCAGGTCTCTGTATTCGCTGATTTGTAGAACATCTAAACTGTGCCAGGAGAATCAGATGACTGTCTATAAACAAATCATCTACCCCGCAATTGAATACGCAGTCCCTGTTTGGTGGGGCAGCGCAAGAACGCACAAACTTATGGCGTTTTTCATTGAGAAACACTGGTGGCGTGGATTACCAAAATGTCTGAATTGGGCTCATAACTAGTCCATTTATAAAGTTGCGTTAGTTGACGATAAATGAACCGGCTTTGCACCTCGATATCTTGGATACAAAACTCCTGAAATTTGTTCAGATCCGATTTTCGGTTCCAGAATTACACTTTGATGTGTGTTTAAAATTTCAAACCGTTGTTCAAAATTGAAAATTACTCCAAATTCGACCGCATTTGCCTGCAGCATAATTGTAGAAGTGCTGATCAGTATGGTGGTGTGGCGTATCCATCATACCAATACATGCATAAACAGCACGCTCAGTCAAAGCCGAAGAGAAAAAAGTACAGGTGTGTAATGTCAGAGACATAACTGTACGTCGTGAATACGAATAAAACAGACACTCTTTCTTTATACTTCCGAATATCAATTAGTTGATCGATTGTGTGAATTGTGTTAGTTTTGCCCGTTTACACTACTAGAATTTGAAACGATACACCTAAACTACAGTACAGATTAACAACATTAAACATTCTGACACACAAATATTACGATATAACCAGTATAGTTCTTTATGATAAAATAATGGTGGTTTTAGAAGGAACCTTTTATGAAGGCGTTCGTGATGGAGAGTGACAAGTTGAGTTCAAATTCCGATGGATACCGCTGACTTCCGTCATCTATTTCCAGGCTGACCTGTTGTCCGTGAAAGCGATACTGATATATGTTCTGTTGGAGTCTCCTGCTTCTCCCGCCTGCGGTAACAAAATTTGTATTTCGCTTGGAGATTCCTCGATCGCACCATAATCAACACGATGACAACGACAGCCAAATTCGAAATGAATGGCTTCTGAGTCGGTGCTACGCATTTTGTATAGCAAATCAGCAGAAAGTTTACTACAAACTACAACTAGTTGATAAATGGGCCGTATACAGTAAAAAAAGTGAAGTAAAATTGAGCTTTTCATTATGGTTCTAAATGGCACCTTAGAGAATTTTGATGTCGATTATTTTATTTCGGTTTTCAATATTTCAGTAAATGAAACTATCAAAATGCTTTACGGAATTAATTTCTGGCATCCCAGAAGGACCAAATTGTATAATTTTGTAAGATATTGAACATAAATATCTAATTAAATTGAGAATCATCAAGTCGAATCAAACATAAATATAAACAATCAATTGAGAATCATCAAGTCGAATCATCGATTCGATTTTCAGTTCGCATTCACATCTCATCCAAGTCAGTCGATAAAACAAAACCGCTTACGTTCAGGACAGAAGAAACCAAGTACAGTAAAGTGAACCAAACGAACAAAAGCTACCGCCGACACGAAAGAATACAATTGTTGTTGACTTCAGACAGTGCGAAATTCGACCTTCGATACGAGAACTTGAAGGTTTGCTTAAGGAACAAATGCATCTTGACATTAAACGTGTGCATTTACTTTAATGCATTTACCAATAATGCTGTTTATATCCAGTTCTATAAAGAGTTGGATGCAATTCAATTCGCTAAAGACAATAATAATGTGCACAATGTGGAGCCTAAAAATATCAAGTACAACATTCCAGTATATATGGAAGATAGTGCTATAGAAGTGCGTGTGCATGATCTTCCCTCAAGCGTCACCGATCCTTATATTCGCAAAATTATGTCCCAATACGGAGAGATTCTCTCTATCGAAAAAGAAAAGTGGAAGATTTTTTTCCCCGGTATTCTAAATGGCGTACATTTGTTACGCATGCGTTTGAGGAGGCCTATACCTTCTTATGTGACAATCGGTCAGGATACAAGAATCCCGTGCAAATCACTTGTTACCTATGGCAATCAGATGGCCCTGTGATAAACTGGACAAGGAGACAACTACACCAAAGGACAACGGTGCTTCCTTCACACCAACCCCAAGCAACCCCAGTACACCTGTGACAGTCACCAACAACAGTGAAGCATCCCCTTCAACGGAACCACCCAACGTATCCCCTATAGAACAAAGTTCACCAGCTGCAGTTAACAACTTACCATCCAACCAACCAGCAACTGCAAACAATGTACAACAAGACGCATCTACAGCAACCAGCAACGAAATCAACAACAATACCACCGATGCGGCAATGAATGACGAGACGAACCACGAACACACTGCCCCTCAATCCACGCAGGAGGAAAATGAAAGATCCTCTCCCCCTAGAAAAAGGGTGACAACGAGATCCAATACAAAAAAAAATTATCTAAAAACTCAGCTAAATCGGCCACGTAAAGCTTGTACGCAAATAGGCCTGAATAAAATAGCTTTTAAATAAAAAAAATCTATTCGATTTTCTGCGATAATTGTCAACTTGAGATTCTCTCTTGGTGAATTCCACACTGAACCGTTCATTACCAGACTGTAAATTTTTTTAAGGGCCGTGAAATACTCAGAGTATGAAGTGGAGAGAGGAAATGTAGAAAAATTCTCTCACGGTTCATGCATTGAGAGACACGAGTTCTTATAGCATCTTCTACCGGATTGAAAATCTTGTATACAATATAGATAAATATCGAGCAGCTTCTGTCAAATTATCGGCAATCACCAACACTGTCTGCGACCTGAGCGTTTGTGGTTTGCCCATACTTGCATATCAGTCCCATATGGAAAATCAGCATGTCGAGAAAAAGACGATTAAAATTTTAATTTCGAATTTTTTGATTTATTGTGCTACCTAATGCTAAATCATGGTATTATTGATTTGATGAAATATCGTTAACACACCTTTGCTATTCCAATATTGCAACAAATGAAATGATTAAAATTTGCACTGAATGGGTCTGACAATGGTACTGAATGGGTACTTTGCATATGGGACAGACATGAATTGATATTTTTTTTCACATTTTACTGATTAAACCCTCAACTTTTGTTGCAATTTCTGAGAGTATTTTGAGGATAGATTTCATTCCTCAAGTTAACTCAAAATTGGTGACAATCGATATGGGACAGATATGCGAGTATGGGCAGTATACCACCGAGTAACTTAACGCAAATGTGGATCGAATATCCATGCAGCGATCCTCGAAAGCAAAGCCTTGGTAAAACTTGCTTCATTTAGAATTGGAACAAACTTTTGCTCATATTATGGCGCTCCTGTTGGACGGATTTGGAAGTTCTTGGCGCCCACGTGTTGGGAATTTTGTCAGCTTCACGTATGATTTTTGACATTCCGCAAATCGACTGCACTTTGTAAACAATCAACATGGAAGCCGAAAGAAGGGAAAAATTAGTGCACAGTTATTTGGAAAATCGATTGTGATCTGCATCTAGGCTAGCTAAACAGCTGAAATACCGTATGGCGCATTATCAAACGGTATAAGGAAACATTGACGACGATTCGGAAGCCTCAAGCCAATCGTCGGAGTGGAACTGTCGACCGGAAACTGCGTGGTAAGATTTTGAAGACGATTAAGAGGAATCCTAATCTGTCGGATCGTGATTTGGCCGGTGCTGCCCATAGTACCGTGAGGAGAACTCGACTCCGGGAAGGAATCTAGTCGTATCGAGCTAGCAAACAGCCAAATCGGACCATAAAACAGAATAGTATGGTCAAAACTCGTGTTCGGAAACTATATGACCAGGTGCTGACCAAGTTCGACGGGTGTCTTCTGATGGACGATGAAACCTATGTCAAGGCTGACTTCGGGCAAATCCCTGGTCAAAAATTTGACTTGGCCCTATTGAGAAATACTGGGCAATCATGAAGAGGAGACTCAAGGCAAAGGGAAAGGTTGTCAAATACATCAATCAGATGACGACCTGGTGGAATAAGATAGCTAAAACGATGGACGAAGAAGCTGTGCGCCGCCTAATGAGCCGTGTTACAGGAAAAATACGAGAATTCCTTCGAAACCGTGACGAATAATTTTATCCGTATTTTTGCTTAAAAGTATGAAGAAAACGCTACATTTGTATAAAAATGATATTGAATTCAATAATAAATAACTGAAATACAGACAATTGTTTTTGTTCCAATTCTATCTGAAACAAGCTTTATTACATCATCATTTAGTGGAATTTGACCTACTGTTTCAACAGACTTCGCAGCCGATTCAGAGTGTACTGAACCATTGCATGGCTGGTGCTACGATCCTACTGACACTACGAATTTTTCCAGGTCGGGGTTCGAACATACAGCTGGTTTGTAAGACCAGTGCCCTATGCATTCAACCGCCAACCCGGGACCTAATTTGCGATGATCGTTCATGCTGTCTTTGAAACAAGCAAATTGAGAGGTTTTCCTGTGTATTAGTACCATAGTCTTAGGTGTGGGTGTGTGTGATGAACCATATCCCAGCACTCCCCCATTGTCACGAGATATGATGAATTTTTAAGATGGAAAATGCTTCGCGAAGAATGGAATCCAACGATCATCGCAGTGACATTATTCGAACCACTTCGAAGTAAATGAACGAATGTATAAAACGAACATGCACGATGTATACCAGCAGCGAAGAATGTATTAGTAGATTCGGGTTCTCTACGATTATTGCTTATTCCTTTTCACCCTTTTCTCTTTCGTGAATAGTTCAACGTTGTTCGCGACGGGCGGAAGTAATAGAATATTATGCGCACTGAAGATGGACGAATGAATTATGCTTATGACAGACATGTGATATCGGAATCACTGTACACCATGAAATCACATGGCTGTCACCCTGAATCATGGTATCACGCGAGCATCATGATACAACGGTGATTTCCGTACTACGGTCATTTATCGGTGTACTGTGCAAAATCACATCACTGTTTACTGCTACCAGCGCCATTGGTGAGCGATGGGGAACTCATGACACAATACTTCATTCTTCTGAGCATCAAATAATAAACAAATATCGTTTTATTTTGAAAAAAAATCTCGGTAAAATGCTAACAAGCAGTATAAAACTTAGATACTTTATCGTAGCATAAGTTTTGAAATACGTATAAGGAAAACAATATATTCCAATTTGTACATAAATCAACACTATTGAGCGATTGTTTTTCTATTCAATAACAAATAATTTTATTGTTGAAATGGATTCAAGAATATAATGGTTCTAATTCTAAATGCACAGGTGGTAATAATAAACGATAAATATCTTATACATCCATAAATCAATTGTGTAATCATCCTATTTATTGATGACCAATCGAAATTCCATTTATCACATTGGACCCCTATATTAACTTCTGGAAACTCTAAATCTTCTAATTACGCCATCTTATATCATCAGGTGCAGCGCCCTTAGCAAATTTTCCTTCGAATTTGCTAATATTGTAGAAAAAGTAGGAAATTGTGAAGGAAACTCTCATATCAGCGTAGCTGCGACCTTCAAGTATAAAATTTGTTATTGAAGCGTGCACATTTTCGAGCATTAGTCATCGCAACGATGTTTAAGAAATTTTGTTATAAAAAAATAGACAGTTCCGGGCATTAGTCAGCGCAGCAATGTTGTAAAACAAAAGCTATTGTTAGGTAACCCGCCGTTCGATAGAAAGAAAACTTGTTTTTAAATTGTTTAGAAAGAGTATTATTTTGGGTATGAATAGAGAACAGCGAATCATGTCTTTCAGTTTCCACACAGATTGAAGCAGAACACATACCAAATAATATATTCAATTCAATAAATATTTGTAGTAGTTTTCAGTGTTACTTCTTTAAATATAGCATAACAACTTTAAACTCGTTCAAATTCTACTGAAAATCATTATGAGATTATATTCCAGCCAAGTAGAGCATTTTTCATAGGATTTATGAAACATGAAACCTATGTCAAATCTTCGGAATGATTTAAAATTCAAGAAGGTTTTCAAATCAGCTTTATGGTAAATATAATCCTTTTGATAAAAATTTCGTAATGAATAAACTGTTACGTTGATAACATTTTTCGGGGATATGCCGTTTTTGATCTTAGATTTATTTACTATTTTGAGGCTCAATGTTGAAAGTTTATGCGCTCTTATTTTTATCGTGAATATGCGGCTGATAAAGGAATTATGACTGAACACCTTGAAGTTATGCGGGTTTTGCAAAAGTCGGCATCATTTACAAACAAAATTTGGTGATAAATCACCTTTTTGGTAGAAAATATAAAAAAATAGCATAAAAGATAGTGCTAGTGTTCCGAAAACTAGTTCTAAAAACCTTTCATATTTCCTTCATTTTCTTATTTTTTTATGTCAGTGAATGTTACGGTAGAACATCAAATTTTCCCTAATGCTAATTACATTTAAACAATGATGAAAACAATCCTGTATGCCAGAACAAACGTGTCATAAATCTACCTTAAACTGTCATCCGATGAACACTCACACACAAAACTAACAGATCGGCTGAAATGTTCGTATCGTTTCTATGAGAGAGCGCCACTAGAATTAAATCCATACCATTTTCAGTTAGTACCAGCCTTCAAAAGATACGTGTATAAATTTGACAGCTGTCTGATTATTAGTTTATGAGATATTGAATTTTGAGTGAAGCTACTTTTGTTATTGTGAAAAAAAAAAGGAAAAAAAGGAATTTCGTGTGTTGATGAAACACTACTTTTTGATGAAAAAAAGTGCCGCCGATACCAAAAAATGGCTTGATGAGTGTTATCCAGACTCTGCACCGGGCGAAGCAACAATTCGTAAGTGGTTTGCAAAATTTCGTCCTGGTCATATGAGCACCGAAGACGATGAACGCAGTGGACGTCCAGAAGAGGCTGTTACCGATGAAAACGTGAAAAAAATCCACAAAATGATTTTCAATGACCGTACAGTGAAGTTGATCGAGATAGCTGACATCCTAAAGATATCAAAGGAACGTGTTGGACATATTATTCACGAATATTTGGATATGAGAAAGCTTTGTGCAAAATGGGTGCCGCGTGAGCTCACAATCGATCAAAAACAACAACGAATTGATGATTCTGAGCAGTGTTTGGAGCTGTTATATCGAAATAAAACCGATTTTTTTCGTCGATATATAACAATGGACGAAACATGGCTCCATCACTTCACTCCGGAGTCCAATCGACAGTCAGCTGAGTGGACTGCACGCGATGAACCGAACCCAAAGCGTGGAATACTCAACAATCGGCCGGTAAGGTTATGGCGTCTGTATTTTGGGATTCGCATGGTATAATTTTCATCGACTACCTTGAAAAGGGAAAAACCATCAACAGTGACTATTATATAGCGTTATTAGAGCGTTTGAAGGATGAAATTTCAAAAAAACGGCCTCATTTGAAGAAGAAAAAAGTTTTGTTTCATCAAGACAATGCACCGTGTCACAATCCGATGAAAACCATGCTAAAAATTGAACGAATTGGGCTTCGAATTGCTCCCTCATCCACCGTATTCTCCAGATTTGGCCCCCAGTGACTTTTTCCTGTTCTCAGACCTCAAGAGAATGCTCGCTGGTAAAAAATTTAGAAGCAATGAAGAGATAATCGCTGAAACTGAGGCCTATTCTGAGGCAAAGGACAAATCGTACTAC
Source organism: Malaya genurostris (assembly GCF_030247185.1). Lineage (NCBI taxonomy): Eukaryota > Metazoa > Arthropoda > Insecta > Diptera > Culicidae > Malaya > Malaya genurostris. Next base: position 233,442,211 of record NC_080572.1, on the reverse strand, counting down.
AAAAATGGTATCGAAAAGTTAGAAGATCGCTATAATCGCTGTATCGCCTCTGATGGCAATTATGTTGAATAATAAAAACGAATTTTGGCAAAAAAATGTGTGTTTCTATTAAACGATACGAACTTTTCAGCCGAACTGTTAGTTTAATAATTCATAGAGGTATTGAATATATCTGTCATAAATCAGTTACTAGGAATACACTTCAAACCGCAAAATTGTTTGGCTTCTATATTATCGATTATCGGAGTTGGGAAATCAAGCTAAGTTTTGAGTGGTTTCGTTTCACTGTATATTCATTCTGTTCGTAAAACATGTCTGTCACCGCATCGTTGTACGCGTACAGCGTTGTACAGAAATCATTTTACGGAAATCACATGCTGTCAGCGGTATTAATTACACGAAGAATATGTGCAACATTGTTATGGGGCGCCATTCCAAAATGTACTCTGTACAAGAATGGGTAGAACTTGATAGTGAATATCTCTTGTTATACTTATCGCAGCAACATAATTTTTTCCTCATACCATCGAAAATATGATCAGCAATTTATGATAAATTTTTCAGTAGTATGAGATAATCACAAATAATTCAAAACTTAAGTTTTCTAAATGTTTGGTATAAAGGAGCATCAGAAAAGAGAAAAACTCATTACGGCTGTGTTTGTTTATTGTCATAATTCTCTGTCCCAGAGATGGATTGATGGATTTATTTAAATTAACTACCATTCGATTCGGAAACATTCAATTCGAACACATATTGCCACGTCGTTTTAGTATTTCAATACCGCACTATTTGAAAATCTGTTTGAAGAGACCCATATTTAAAAATGTCACTCGCGAAGCATCGGTAAATGCAGGTTCCGCGAGAGAAGTGATTAGAACCGATTAGATCTATGGTTACAGTAGGTGTTGAACAGTCGTTCGCACCGCACGCGTATAGCTCTTGGCTCCTGGAAATTTTTTCTGGCTACCTAGAGTTTAATTGATTCAAGGCTTCAGTCTTTTTCAAGGCTACCTGAATCACTAACAGTCTTTTTAAAGACTAACAATTAGTCAGCCTTTCTCAAGGCTATAAAAAGAGTGATATTAGAGTGACTAAGTGATACAAAGAGTGATATTAGAGTGACTAAGAAATTAATCAGCCTTTTTTAAGGATAGCTATTCAAAGAACTATTCTTCGAACTAATCAGTCTTTATCAAGACTTTTCCAAACTAGGAGTCTAATCGAAGACTAATTTAGCCTAGTTAATTTAATTTAAAATTTCATTCATTTCAAATACGCCTGCGTCCAACCGGAAAGGCAACAAGCCTGAGGCTAAAAATAATTCAATACGGAATAAATCACAATCCGTTATTCAACATTTTTCGACTAACATTCACGATCTTATACAATCTGAATGTAAAAATAAAAGACAATGGACGGAATTCCCTTCCGTTGATTCTATGTCGTCTAACAATATTTACGAGATTCTTCCTGAATCCGATTGTAGCGACATAGAAGAAAATTCTTCAAAAATTCCCAAAATGGACGCTTGTCGTTCTGGGAAGAAACAACAATCTATGCCACCAGTGACGGTGATGATTTCCGACTTCAAAGCATTCCGTACTGAGCTTTCTACTTTTCTCCCGGAAGTAAAAGTCTCATTTCAAATCGGACGAAGTGGAGAATGTCGAGTCTTGGTTGATGGATTGGAAGATTACGAACGTCTTATTCGATATTTGTCCGAGAAACTTCATAAATTTTATTCATATGATATAAAATCAGACAGATCCTTCAAGGCTGTCTTGAAAGGCTTATCAAATGATCAAAGTACTGATGAAATTAAAAATGAACTAAAAGAATTGCATGGTTTTGCCCCTTCCCAAGTAATACTTATGAAAAAAGAGCGAATGGTACTTCTAAACCACGCTCTGGAATTTCCCATGGACTTTACCTAATACACTTCAATCGAAGTGACGTAAACAATTTGAAAACTTTAGAAAAAGTAGGTTTCATTTCCCACATTAAAATTCATTGCGAACATTATAAACGGCATAATCGTATTGCAAACTTAACGCAATGTCGTCGTTGCCAAGGCTTCGGCCATGGAACCAAAAATTGACATAAATCGCATTCGAAAGACGTTTGTCCAATGAATGAAACCACTGATAAATTTTCATGTTCAAATTGCGATGGAAATCACAAATCCAATTATTTGAAATGTCCTGTCGGGGAAAAAAATTTAAACGCTCGTTCGCTTAAACAACAAGTCAAATCAACGACCTTAAATTTGCAGAACATACCTAAAAATCAAAAAACCGTTACAAATGCCACGCCTAATTCTTCTAAGGCACTTATTTCTTCGAATTCAAAACAAAAAACAGGTACGCCTACCAATTCGTCTTCTAACGAAAACAATTTATTGACAGATAGATCGACCTCGTCATCATCTTCTTCATTTTTGTCCAACGGCAAATTAAACATCGAATTTTACTTTCTTTCAATACTAAAGTTATTGAAAGCTTGGGAATCGAAGTTGAAACCATTGATGGAATTTATTTCATGCTGGAGCATGTTTGCCATTCCAATGCACCGGCAAACAATTAAATTTCTTTAAAGGTGATTTGCAAAAACTCACAAGATATCGACCGAAATTTTTCGTACTAGGGGACTTAAATGCTAAGCATGTCCAGTAGAATTGTAGGCAAAATAACAGTGATGGTAAAATACTTCATAATCAACTCTCAGCTGGTTACTTCACAGTTCTTCATCCCAGTAATCCGTTCAGACTTTCCAACGAAGCTTTAAATAATCCAATTAGTTCTATATTCAACTATCATAGAGCTAATTGGTTGGATTACAGATCTCACATTGAAAATCATGTGGATCATGAAACTATTTTAGTAAATTCTGCGGAAATCGACACAGCAATTTATAATTTGAATCATTACATTATCGAAGCTAGAAATCTTTCAGTTCCCAAAGCTTAAACTAAATTAAATTCTCCTATCATCGATGACAATCTTCAACTGCTCATTCGGTTGAAGAATGTTCGTCGACGACAATATCAACGTTCTCGTGATCCTGCTATGAAAAACATAGTTAAGGATTTACAAAAAGAAATTAAACATAGATTTACTCTTTTGCGAAATGAAAATTTCGCTAAAGAAGTTGAACAAATTAAACCATATTCTAAACCTTTCTGGAAACTTTCTAAGGTTCTTAAGAAACCTCAGAAACCAATTCCTGCTCTCAATGAAGGAACTCAAATACTTCTTACAAATGGCGAAAAAGCTCAAAAACTTGCTCAGCAGTTCGAGAGTGTCCACAATTTTAATTTGAACGTTGTGAGTCCTATTGAAAATGAAGTCTCACTGAAATATGAGCATATTTCAACCCAAGTGTTATCACACGATGACATTATTGAGACGAATTTTAATGAAATTAAATCAATTATTAGGAAACTTAAAAACATGAAGGCTCCTGGTAATGATGGAATTTCTAATTTTCTTATTAAAAATCTTCCCGATGTTGCCTTGAGATTCCTGGTTAAAATTTTCAACAAGTGTTTTTCATTAGCTTACTTCACAAAAAGATGGAAAAACGCTAAAGTAATTCCTATCCTCAAACCTGATAAAAACCCAGCAGAAACATCAAGTTATCGACCAATTAGCTTACTCTCTTCTATCAGTAAACTTTTTGAAAAAAATATCTCGTTGAGAATGATGTCTCATATAAATGAGAATTCATTTTTTTTACCAGAGCAGTTTGGATTTCGTCATGAACATTCAACTACTCATCAACTTGTAAGAGTTACGAACATGATAAAAGCAAATAAATCTTCTGGGTTTTCCACTGGAGTTGCTCTTTTAGACATAGAAAAAGCATTCGACAGTGTTTGGCACAAAGGTTTAATAGCAAAAATATCTGATTTCCAGTTTCCTATGTGTTTGATCAAAATGATTCAAAATTATTTACCTGATCGTACTCTTCAGGTTAGCTATCAGAATTGTAAATCTGAATTGCTACCCGTACGAGCTGGTGTTCCGCAGGGTTCGAGCGTAGCTCCAATCTTGTATAATATTTTCACTTCTGATCTTCCAAATCTACCCGTTGGTTGTCAGAAATCGCTATTCTGTGACGACACAAGTCTGTTAGCCACAGGTAGAAATCTAAGAGTGATCTGCAGTCGCCTACAAAGAAGTTTAAATACTTCCAGTGATTATCTGTCAAAATGGAAAATTAAACCAAGTGCAGCAAAAACCCAATTAATTATCTTTCCTCATAAGCCAAGAGCTTCTTTTCTTAAACCAAACAATAATCACATTCTCAAATTGAATGGCTTGGAATTGACATGGTCTGATCAAGCTAAATACTTAGGTTTAACGTATGACAAAAAACTCACTTTCAAGGATCACATTGAAGGAATCCAGGCAAAGTGTAATAAATATATTAAATGTTGATATCCTCTTATAAACAGAAATTCTAAGCTCTGTCTAAAAAACAAATTGTTAATTTATAAACAAATTTTCCATCCAGCCATGCTTTATGCAGTACCAATTTGGTCAAGTTGTTGTTCCACCAGGAAGAAAACGCTTCAAAGGATTCAGAATAAAATTCTGAAAATGATTTTGAAGCGTCCTCCCTGGTTTAGTACAAATGAGTTACACAGACTCACCAATATAGAACCATTAGATGTAATGTCACATAATATTATGAGCAAATTCCGACAAAAATCGATGCAATCTTCAATTGAATCGATTCGCTCTCTGTATTAGTTAGTAAGTTAGAATATAAGTTCCTTTTCCCCATTAAACAATACAAGTAGGTTTAGAATTGTCCCTACGCAAAAATCTCCGAATTGCGGAAGCAAATGATGTCCTCATAATAACCACTATATATATTTATCATTTTATTTTAACTCATATTCCAATAAACAGTTATTTAAAAAAAAGGTCTATGGTTAGGCAAAACCAAGGTGGAATATATTATTGATTTGTTTCATTCCGTTTTAATTATGTATGAAAATCTTTGCTTATAACTGAATATGTTACTATTTCTCACAATTCTCTGAAGGAATACTACGAAATTAGTAGATTTTGTTATGAGTATTGTTATACTTTTTGACGTTTGGAATCCAAAATGGCAGCTTTCGGTTGGCATGCTTCTAAATCATTGGTGTTTTCATGTCACATTTGTCAAATAAGTTATTGATATTATTGTCATGTTCATTTCTAACTTCAATTTATAAATCCACGTTGATGACAAGCGAGTTGTTGCATATTTTTCAAATTTAAATGTAGGTGAGACCGGGGCTGGTTGACAGAAGCGGAAGGTTGGCCGAGTGCCTTTTACAAACAGGATGTTTTGCGCAGTTATCTATAGTCTAAATCTATAGCGATTTTGGTGAAGTGTTGGGTCGCCCTTGTACCGACGTATTTTCAGGTGTTTTTGTGTTGTCGTTTGGACAGTAACAAGTTTGTTCTTTTTTTTTGTGGCGCTGATGAGTAATTTTTATTTTTGTAAACTAATAAGTGTAACGCGAATATATTTACATCCTATTCTCAAAACCATGATGCCGCTGAAAAGGGAACTCCAAACTCTACAAAATGATATAACAATTTCCAGTGTAACCTTACTTAGTTTTTTTTTTGTAAAACTTGAATGTTCTCGAGACAGTTATTGGAGTAGTAGGTTGGCCGGATTTTGTGTGGAGTTGGTTGGCCGAGTTGTATATTCAATGTGCGCTTTAATATACATAAAATATTAACATTTTTTGGACGAAATTGGATGTCATGCTAATATTGATGACTATAAGGAGCAATATACATGAGAAATACGTATTAAAAGTAAATTAAAATGATTAAAAAATAAAAATAATATACTCCAATCATTGAAAGTTTGTTGTTGATTAAAGAGATGATTCCAATATCGGGGGCTGGGGTCCACTAAGAGATTGATAGTACCTATTTTTAATTGAATGATAAAAGTCAACTATTGCGCAAATCCTTTAATATTACAAGGTTAATAACAGAGATAACATACATCGGTATATTTGATAAGTAGTAAAAAAATACTTGTTTGTTTGATAAATTATTATTTTGGCATTAAAAATGCCTTACTCTTCACTATACAAAGCCGGGGGTCAATTAAAAGTTTCAAAAATAGCCGCGTAACCTTTTTTCGTCATAATTTTGAACGTTAATGACTCAGTCATTTGTTGATGGATTGATACAATTCAAACCAATCGATTCGGAAACTTTTAACTCAAACATGTATGGCAACGTCGTTTAGCATACTATTGAAAAAATGGTTAGAATTAATCTATATATTCATCCACCAATCTCAGCTGACCAAATTGACATCATTTTCTTGTTCGGCATAGGAGGCTTTGCGTCATGCATAAAAACACCGCATCATTCTGCTTATTTCCAGTGAGGTGATTGTATATGCTTTCGCTCGTTGGATTGTCGCTTCTGCTAACTCTTCACTGTACGAGGCTGGGTGTCAGTTTAAAAAAATGCAAAAATAACCGCATAACCTTTTTCTATCATAATTTTGAACGCTTAGAACTCAGTCATTTGTTGATGAATTTATATAATTTGACTACCAATCGATTCGAAAACATTTAACTTATACTTATGCGGTAACGTGATTTAAGTATTTCAATTGCATACCAGTGAAAAATTGGATTGAATTGACCTATGTTTTCACGAGCCAATGACAATCTCAGTGAGTGATGTCAAACTCTTGTCCGATTTGCGCAGTATGAACTATAGCTCAAAAGGGAATCTATAATGATATGCCCGAATACATTTCTGCTTTAGTTTACCCATGGCTTATCTTGATTCTTAGGTAACTAACAGGCCAACGTAGAATTATCGGCGGTACGATAGATTTTTCGAACCTAATTTGAAGCGCTTGTATCTATGTGATTCATTGATAAATTTTCCTTATTTAGCTTGATTCGAAAAAGTTTAAAAATATTTTAATTTGTCAACGGGTAGTTTGCATACTGAATGGCTAAATACAAAGAACTATCTCTCAGCTTAATCCCTTAGACCCTATTATTAAACCAAACAATACTCGTGTAACCTAATTGAATAGTTAGAAATTGATTTAGTACAGTATTAGAGATAAACTCAAGACAAGCTGATCTGCGATTTTACATGTATCATTTAAATCCTCACTAAACTCGGGTTACCGCCGGGTTCAGTTAAATTATCATTTACAACAAAAAAACAAGTGTCATATCACTACATGCGTTGTAACAATGATAATGTTCGTTTAAGTATTAATAAAATCAAGTTACAATATGAACAAAATTAAGGAATTGGGTTGCGTATGCATTGGTTCCTTAATATGCAAAAGTGAAAATTAATTAATGTAACAAAATATGTTCTGCGGACTGTGTCACATATTTTCTTCCTTGTATTGCTGCCATTCAATTTTCAGACACTTTCCGAAGATTATCGACGCTTTTTAACGAAGGATCATTAAAATTACACTACTACTGAGTTTATTGGTGGACGGTTCTTCAAATTTTTCACATTCACATTTTTCGATCAAAATATCTAAACTCTTCTCTAATCACTGTTTATAAAATGATTAAGTTTGTACGTTCTCTGTCTTGAAAATTATTATGATATAAAATCGTTTCATTTGTCCAGATTGATATCTTGAGGTTGTTCGTATCCAAAATTGATCTTTTAAGTAACTTTGAAATCATCATAATTGACTTTCATTTAAAGGATATTTTCCAAAAACTTTCAAAGGTAAAAATTTGTTGAAGGCATAAAATAGAATAGAATCAATTATTCTTTTTTTTCCATAAATATGTTTATTTCATAGGCAATATACATAAGTTTTTCTTCGCCACAATACATAGTACTTTAAACCTAATACATTTCGAATATCATATTAGTATGATGGTATTCATTAGTTAATCTTAACACTGTTTTTATCAAGCGAGTTGCTATTTTAAATTACATTGAAAAAAAAACATTTATTTTGTACATGATCTTATAACTTTTTCAGGTTTGTTTGTATCAGTTCATCACTTTTATTCAATGTAAGATAGCTGGCTATTGGTTGAACTCATGGAAGAGAAAACAGTCTAACAAAAAAAAATTAAAATTGGAACTCCAATGGACTTAATGGAACAAATAAAGAAGTTTCACGTAAGGGACGTCACGACAAGCAAGAATGTCGCGAACTGGGACATTGGATAGTCTACCTTGGGTACGCAAGGAATTTATTAGTTGAGATCTGACATCACGATACTCCACGCATGTCCAAACGACATGGTCAATATCGCGGTAACCTTCGCCACAAGCACAATGATTAGTCTCGGAATGTCCAATTCGAAGGAGATGCGCATCTAACGTGTAGTGATTGGACATGAGTCTGGACATCACACGAATGAAATCCGTACTCACATCCAGTCCCCTGAACCATGCCTTTATCGATATTTTAGGAATAATTGAGTGCATCCACCGACCCAGATCATCTTTATCCCAAGAAGCTTGCCAGCTGGCAAGTGTTCTTTGGCGAGACGCGCTATAGAATTCGTTAAAAGCAATCGGTCTCTCATAAATTTCCCCCTCAATAGGAATCAGGAATCAGAACAAATTGGCTCAAATGGCACGTTCCCCTTGATATTTGGAGATTTGTGCCTTGCCATCAATTTGTTTTTAGCATCATTTTCCCGATATATAAGAGGGAAGGATTGAAAGGAAATGGTAAGGGTTGGACTAGGAGGATGGGAAAAATTGACGACACAAAAACACATAAAAGCAGAAGTAAATTCTGCGCCCCTAAGGGATGCTGAACAATCTGCTGAGGATCAGATTTAGTGGAAGCAGAAGGAAATTCTGAACCTCTACGAGGTCCCGAACAGTCTGCTGTTAATAAAACCTCCAACCCCCGAGAGGATTTAGAGATCTTACAAAAGCGACACCATTCTGCACTCCCGGAAGAATGCAGAACGACTCGCAGTATGTACGAGCAGAAGTAAATGCGGTACCCCCCAGAGGATGCCAAACAATCTGCCAAACCCTATTTAAGGTGAATACAGAAGGGATTCATTCACTCCAGGAAGAACGATGAACCCTTCTGACTATAGCTCCTTACCACATTGGGTGAGAAACGAGAGAATATCCTTCAATTTTAGCTCCGCATACACAGACTCAACCATGTATGGAGAACCAAAAACCCGGATACGTAGCTGCGTCAATGCGGGACAGTTACATATCAGATGATATGAAGTACCATAATCGCATTCACACAAATCACACGAATAATACTCAGCACGTTGAATAGTAGTCATGTGATAATTGAGTTTGCAATGCCCAGTCAGAGCTCTGACCAGAAAACTGCAATGATGCTTGGAAAAATGCAGTGGACACTTTGACATTTTCAGATTTAAATCTGGTAAAAATGCTTTTGTCCGAGAGCAAGTTTGCAAGCTGCGCCAGTAGCTGGCATGTTTGGATGCGGCCCAAGAACGAATCTTGTGCTTAATCCAACTAGTTGAAAGTGGTAAAGCTGGTTCAGGACCAACGAAAACATTCGTTGCACCAGCTCTAGCCAACTCATCAGCCCATTCATTTCCAGTAATACCAGAATGGCCGGGTACCCATATGAAGTAAACAGCATTTGAAATGCTGAGGTCTTCAATTTGAGTTCGACATGCGATCACTAGATTCGACCGTGAGTCATTCGAACTGAGTGCTTTTAAGGCTGCCTGACTATCGGAACAAAAATAAATACGTTTACCACAGATCCTCTGCTGAAGTGCCGATTGTACTCCACACAGAATTGCGTAGATTTCTGCTTGGAACACAGTACAGTATCTACCAAGTGAATGAGACTGCTCCAGCCTATTTCACGACAGTAGATACCAGCACCAGCACGACCATTCAACAGAGAACCGTCCGTAAAACAAACTATGTGTTCATCAAGTTGTCGTTCCAGACAACCAGACAATCATTCCTAACGAAGAGGATAGCTCACATGGAATGTTTTGAAAGGAAAACTGCATGTGAGAGTTAGGTCACTAGGAGCGAGTAAATACTCATCCCATGTAACCATTTGAGACCACAAGCGAGTGTGGCTGGTAGCATAATCTAATGGGTTACTGTTCCAAAGCCCTGTAACCTTAAGACGGTATGCACAAGATAATGCTTCTTGTTTTAGGAACACATGTAGTGGTTTAATGCACAGTAGCGCCTCTAGAGCAGCAGTAGGAGTTGTCGTGAATGCTCCTGTCATCGCCATTAGGACCATCCTTTGGAGATGATTTAGCTTTGACTGAACTGTCGCGACTTCTCCTTTCTGCCACCATACAAGACATCCATATGCTAAAATTGGTCTAACGATAGTTGTGTAGATCCAATGAATATATCTGGGTTTGAGTCCCCATGATTTTCCAAAAGCTCGTCTGCATTGGCCGAAAACCATGCAAGCTCTTTTAATCCTGAAATCAATGTGAGCAGAGCAATTCAGTTTTGAGTCAAGAATAACCCCGACGTATTTAACTTGATCGACCACAGTGACCCCTGAACCAAAGAACTGCAACGGACGAGCTCCTGTAATTATCCTACGATGAGTGAAAAGCACCATTGATGTTTTGCCCGGATTTACAGATAATCCAAACCTGACAACACCATTGTTCAACAGATCGCAGGGCTTGCTGCATTAAATCAAAGAGAGTGTTAATGCTTATACCGGTCATCAATATATGATAATCGTCGGCAAAACCATAAGTCGGAAATCCAAGGTTATTAAGTTTCCTTAACAAACTATCAGCGACTAGGTTCCATAAAAGTGGGGATAGTACACCACCTTGAGGACACCCACAGACACTCAGCTTTCTAATCTCTGGCCTGCCGAAGCGATGATCAAAGAAGTTGATTGCTAAGCATTGCGTGTATCCAGTAAGGGAAAAACCCAAGATATTCCGTTCACGACTGCAATGTTTAACCTCCTGCAGCCATTCAGCCATCGGCACGGAAATACACCTTGACTTAGGAGTTCCTATTTTTGTGGCCTTTTACGACATGGAATAGGAAACCAGTGGATCAATTCTTGGTAAAAAATAATTCCGCCGGATGCCACACGGCTTACCTGTTTGGTGGACTTATACCACCGGTACAGGTGGACCGTAGCGTTATTCTTAGCAGTTGGGAAACCGCTACCGACACTACACGGCTATCTAGGCTGCTCAGAGAGGGAAGTTAACATTGATGGTCAACTTCCATGGATGGCCGAGCAGCCGGTAAATAGCACCACGTTTGGCTAAAATATCGCCTCTTTCATTGCCTGGAATGGAACAATGAGCCGGGACCCAAACTATTGTGATTTGATAATTATTATTCAATATGACGTTCAGGCACTGTTTTATTTTGCCCAAGAAAAAAGGTTCATTTTTGCCAGCAGCGTTTGAGCGAATGGCTTCAATTGCACTCAGACTATCTGTGAAAAGAAAATAATGGTTTGGAGATAATGTGACGATTACACTCAAACTATAATGAACTGCTGCTAACTCTGCTATATAAACAGATGCAGGTTCTTGAAGCCGAAATGAGACCGAAACATTATTGTTGAATATACCAAACCCAGTAGCCTCTTCAATTCGTGATCCGTCCGTGTAAAATATTTTCTCAGAGTCAATATGCCTGAACTTACTGTAAATATTTTTGGGATTTCCAACGAGCGTAGGTGTTCCGGGATTCCACGCACTTCGCGCTGCACAGATGTGTCGAAAAATAATGTTGAGTCAGGGACATTTAGGAGGCTGACACGGATAGGAATATATCTTGAAGGGTTGATTTCCTGTGACATATGGTTAAAATATACTGTCATGAATCTTGTTTGAGATTGAAGCTCAACTAGCCTTTCAAAGTTATTAATAACCAAGGGATTCAGTACCATACATCTTATTAGCAGTCGCGATGAAAGCCCCCAAAAACGATCTTTCAATGGAAGAACTCCCGCCAGAACTTCAAGGCTCATTGTATGTGTCGAATGCATGCAGCCTAAGGCAATTCGCAAACAACGATACTGAATTCGCTCAAGTTTGATAATATGAGAGTTTGCAGCGGAACGAAAACAAACGCATCCATATTCCATCACTGAAAGTATCGTTGTCTGATACAATTTTATTAGATCTTCCGGATGAGCACCCCACCAAGATCCTGTTATTGTTCGAAGAAAATTTACTCTTTGTTGGCATTTTATTATCAGAAACCTAATGTGTCCGCCCCACGTGCATTTTTAATCAAACCACACCCCAAGGTATTTGAAAGTCAAAACCTGTTGGATTGCGCGGGATCATGCTTTCTTGAAAAGACGTCCAGCTCTGTTTTCTCCGCAGAGAATTCGATACCCAGATGAACAGCCCAAACGGACAAGTTATCTAAGGTATCTTGCAATGGTTTTTGCAGATCAATAGCTTTGGGTCCAGTAACTGAAACTACGCCATCATATGCCAGTTGTCTTAGTGTACATGGGGTTACTAGACAGGTGTCAATGTCATTCACGTAAGTATTATAAATGAGCGGACTGAGGCATGACCCTTGCGGTAGACCCATGTAGCTAATTCTGAATGTTGCCAAATCGCCATGTGAAAAATGCATGCGTTTCTCTGACAAAAGGTTGTGCAAATAATTATTTATAACCGGTGGAAGTCCATGTTGGTGGAGCTCGTCTGAAAGAACATCAATGGAAACTGAATCAAATGCTCCTTTAATGTCTAAAAATACAGATGCCACTTGTTTTTTTTTTTGAGCGAAGGCAATTTGGATGTCAGACAAAAGTAATGCAAGGCAATCATTCGTCCCTTTATTTCTACGGAAGCCAAACTGAGTATCTGGAATCAGAACAAATTGGCTCAAATGGCACGTTCCCCTTGATTAACACCGTTCAACAAACCGTTCGTCTCGACCCAAGTGTCGAGACGTCGTAGAATAATGTTTTCGAACAATTTTCTGATGCAGGGCAACATCGCAATGGGCAACATCGTCGATTGCCCAACCTATTATTAAATTTAATATATATTTAAACACAATTGGCACATTGTCGCATAGCTGATTTACCGGTAACGATACCTGCCAATGAAAAATGGAACCAAGAAAAGGAGGATTCTTTCGGAAATTTTCCTATCGGCAGTAGTGATTTGCAACATTTTTATCGTTTATTCAATAGTACAAATAGATACCAGCAATAAAAGTACACTCGGAGTAGAAGAAAATCGATTTCAAAGTGACTACTTTTTTTTTGGTGTAAACTACGATTGAACATAAAAATCTTCAGAAATGTGTGAAATTGGGTAAGGTTAGGTTTTTTCGGATCAACATTTTTTTGATCAGAAACCAGTGTAATGTTCATTTCTCGAGTACTAGAATGTATAGCGATCGAGTACTATTTATTTTGGATACTTTATTTGTTCCAGGCATTTGAAAAATGGTATCAAACCAAGTTTAATGCTCTATTCTGAATGAACGGTAGATTTCGCACAATGAACTAAGATCAACATTACCACCTCAGAGAAAAAACTTTTTCTTCAACTTCTACTATGATTTTTCAAATGAATTTGCCCGTTATAAAAAAAAATCGTTGGAAAGGTGGAGTATTTTAAAAATTTCCCTACCGATTTGACAGCTCTTGCTGAAAGTATCATCTCTAAACAAGCAGCGCCTCTACATTTCAGTTTTGCGACAATATGCCAATCAAGAAGCGCGTGAAATCTGTAGACCTTTGTTTGGTGATTTAAAATGATTTGATATAATTTTTAGAATATGTCACTACAGTGAATCGACTATTTTGTCTGGATCCTATTCACTCGCTTATTTTGTCGTGGGTCATTCCATTTAGAAAAAAAATAGGAAGTTTCTGTTCGTTACGCGATAATATTTTTAATTTTTTTCAGTTTTCACGAATAAGAAGAAGGAATCAAGACTTTCCTGGACTTCAGTATCGAATAGTGGTGCACCCGAGCATCTTGAAACCGGAACATACTGGGCCGTATGAATAAAACGTAGCATGCTTGAATTTCGGTAGTGAATGCTACATGTGGATCACGTTCCTGTCAAAAGCAGAGACTTTACTACACAACAACGTTCGAACATGTAGTATTTACTACAATTTTTCGGTAGGTAGCTCCAGAGGTTGCTACTCGTGTGTTTGCTGATAAAGTGAAGTAGAAAAATTAAAACCAAACCAAACGTGTTTTACTCTGTGGACTATGTTTTTGAGAAGATACTACAAACAACAGACTTTACTACATTTTATTCATACGGCCCACTGAGTCGCGCGCGAATACTACAATTACTGAAATTTTTACTAACAAATATCCTTCTCCCGTGACACTTGTGGAGTGCGCAGTAGTATATACGGCCTCTAGTAACAACAAGTGTTGGACTAACATACCTTCCTATTCCTAAGCGGACCTACAACCGGACCTGGCCGGCGCCGGTACTGATCAATAAACTTCGGGGTTACTAGAAGTTACACATTGAAGGTTGATCTGCCATTCCAGGTCTGATCTTCCAGAATTGCTCTGTACAATATTAGCTGATCCCGATTAGTAACGAAGTAGCAACTAGAGATGGGCAAAACAGTTCATTTCAAAGAACCGTTCAGTGATGCAGAGTTCTGTTGAAAGAACTAGTTCTTCAGAGCCGTTCGTTCGTTCTATTTGTTCAGACTAAACGAGAACGAGAACGAATTTTGCAAGCTTAAACGATAAAAAAGGTCCCTCGAAGTAGAACTGAGGTTTCGTCACGGAACTTTCTTATTAGTACCGTTCTTGAAAAAAGGTTGAGCGAGCTCAAAAAACATAAAGAAGATCCCTCGACTTTGAACTGAGGAACTGCCGTTCTCGAAAAAAGAACTATAGCTCGTTCATTTTTTTCAAAAGAACTAGTTTTTTTGAATCGTTCGCGAACGAATTGCCCATCTCTAGTAGCAACCAGGCATGGCAAAAACACGGATCCGTTCTGCACGGTACTCACCTTCACTCGTGAGCACACCACCAGGAGTATTGAATGCTACGCTTCGTGCCCGTGTTGAAAAACACACACCGAACGCAGTAGAAAAAGCACTCGTAGCGGTGGTCGTGTAATTGTCAAACACCGGTGCTTGGATTTTCGGGCAGCACTGAAGTCGAGTGTTCCTGACTTCGGCAAACACCGAAGCCGAGTGTTTCCGATTTTGCCACATACGTTGCTTGTACTAGAAGCACCTATAGCGCCACGGTATGACGAAAAATGCGTTTGAATGATTAATTCTTTTTTCATCAATACGCGTCTGATTGAATTCAATTGATTGACAGTATAACCAACGCATGGGTGCTCTTCGGTGCCTTCACGAAATTGAAAACACTCGGCTCCGGTGTTTAACTAAACTGAAAATACGCGGTTTCGGTGTATGCCGAAGCTTGAAACACCAGTGCCGAAAATAAAACAGCGCCACGAGCACCGTGGCTTCGGATATTGTGTTTCGTGTTTCTCTTTGTGCACTGGCACGCAATGGCATTCTCAAAACACACGGTGGCGGTGGTTATATGAAGCACGCAGTGCAGTGCAGTGTTTGGACATGCCTGGTAGCAACCAAGGGTTACCCCTTAAACTCAAGCTCAATTAGAGATGATTCCAATATCTTATGTACCAAATACCATCAAAACTCTGATAGGATTTCAAGTTCCTGTCAGGATTTGTCACAGATCAAAAGTCGCCCATCAGCTTGGATTCTTCTGCAGATTTTGGCCTCTTTGGAGACGTCAAACCTCTTCTCAAGACGAGCGCACAAACTGATCCGAAGGAGCGTGAACGTCATAATCGCCGTCGTATATTTCGATCGATTTCCCAATAAAAGAAGCATTAAGGTCTGAGGACACAGGGCCACGTGTTGAGTTTTAAATCGACCACGTGGCTCGCTCAATTCCCTTTCCGCAACGTATTTCTCTTGTATTCTCTCGTATATGAGCAAACTGTACCGGGTTGCCAGCATACATTTTATTATTTTGATGAGAAGTTTTATCACATTAATCTATCATATGGGTTGGACATTACATGATTCCAATGAACAATGAAAAAATATTCAACTTTCACAAAGATTGAATGTCTGTGTGTTTGGCAGCCTTGTCGACCCAATTTTATTTCTCTCTCCTTTTTCAGAATACTATCAGGAAACCAAAGCAAAAAAAAAAAATGGTGGATGCATTGAAACTGACTTTGTTTCACAGAAAAATACAAGACTTTATTTTTATCGCGATAACATATATGTTTTTATGTACTAATCGCATCTAAACTAAATTATCTAGACTTTGTCACGGTAGATTTATGATACAAGCCTTCAAAGCCGAGATATTCGATGAACAAGTAGAAGTATGCATTTCCGAGCGTTCCAATTTTCAGCAGTTCTCCAGTCAGAAAAAAATACGACACGACCGCTAAACTCAATGAATCATTCTGAAAATTTCACAGAATATTCTCAACTAAATTTCGAAGACATTGTCAGGTGGGTTTTTCTATATTCTGCACCGTTTCCAAGAAAATTTAATTTGAAACGGGAAAATAGCAAAAAACCTACCATTTTACGGTAGTGTCCTCAGCCCTTAAAGGAGGAGAAGAAATAAAACAAACGTAAGCGTGTACGCTGGTGGAGGAAAATATAGCAACAAGAGCTGTAAAAAGTTTACTTATGCTAATGAAATTAAGTCTGAAAGTTAAACTAGTGAAAAAGTTTTTTTTTGTGCACGCTAACTTTTTTCACTAGTACACTAGGTTTTCATATTTTATCAAACTCGACCAACCTACCCCGGCACTGGGTTCGAATTTTTCCTCTGCATTTGATTTTTTAAACTTTTTTCTCTGATTTTTATTTGGGCCCTTATTACAGTTATCAGCACATGGTGAAAACCAAGTGAAGTGATTGTGACCCTTATTATCGGTATCACTTCACGGTGAAAATCGAGTTTAGGTCCTCAGTACGGAAGTCGCTTCAAAGGCAAAAGTAATTATTTGGATGAACTTGATGTCATTATGAACATCACGCCACCAACATTTCGTTGAAAAAATGAGTTTTACCTTTTTTTATAAATATAAGGCCGGAGGAGGGCCGAATGTCAAATACCAATCGATTCAGCTCGACGAACTGAGCAAATTTCTGTGTGTGTGTGTGTGTGTGTGTGTGTGTGTGTGTGTGTGTGTGTGTGTGTGTGTGTGTGTGTGTGTGTGTGTGGGTGTGGGTGTGTGTGTGTGGGTTTGTATGTGTGTTGTCAACTAAGAAGTCTCAGATCTCAGAGATGGCTGAACCGATTTTGATCAAACTAGTCCCAAATTAAAGGTCTCCCCGTCACCCTCAACGCTATTGAATGGTTTTAGGATCGGATGTTTACTTTTTGAGTTATACGAAGTTTTATGTCAAAATTTTCAGTTTTTTGACAGTATCTGTCACAATTGACCTTGAAAACAGAATATTTTTTCAGACTTAGATTCCGCACGGTAATACCTATCCAACAAGCTATAGATTGTTGAAATCTGTCCATTTTTAACGGAGATATCGAAATTTGTGTGTAAGCGACTTTTTCCCCTATCCCAGCAGTAGAAGTTTTGAGCGCTGTTTGGCACAGAAATGCTTGGGAGCAACAAAAAAAACCCGATTTTTTATACTGTTACATACATTTGTTTCTAAGTACCCAAAAGACTGTGTACAGCATGATATTTTACCTCGGACCTTTTTGGCAACATAATCGTTCGAATATGCCATATGTAAACCAGATAATGGCAGAATTTCCGAGTTAAAAGCAATTCCATAATTATATTGATTTAAACTACTTATAGCATTAAATGCTGGAAGAACATAACACGCATATACCATTCGAATCAGTTCGTCGAGATCAGCCAATGCTAAATAATTTCACACGATTTTCTCGGAGATGAACCAACAATGTTCTACAAACTCAGATTCATATGAAAAGTCGACTTCTGGTTCCGGAACTATACAGGATGACATGTGAAACGAAATTGAAATAGTGTTACTCATTTTTCTCGTAGATGGCTAAACCGATCTAAGATTCAAATGAAATCTAGGAACCATACAAGATTAAAATGAAAGATGTTAAGATCCTAGAAAACATCTCGCTTTTAGTCAGATCCAACTTCCGGTTTAGGAGATACAGTGTGATTAGTATAAAAATTTCAGTTTTCGTTTCGGATGGCACCCAAAAATTTAATTCGCACTACGATTTCTCAAAGATGTCTACATTGATTTTCAAACATTTTGAAACAAATGTAAACTATACAGCTACTCAGGTGAATTTGTCTGACTTCGGCTACACCGAATTTCGAATTCCGGTTCCAGTATCGAATCGTTTCTCAAAGCTGAATCGTTTTCTCAAAAAAAAAGCCAAATCGTAACAAAAGTTCAAATTAAAATAAATCCAATTTTATCCAATTCTGACTTCCGATTCTGGAATTATAGGATGATGAATTTTTAAAATTCAAAGCGATATAGAAGATGACAATCTCAAAAAGCTTTAAAGTTGGACTCAAAAATATTGCAATTTATTCGTCATATGGCCATACGAAACGGTTTGGGTTATGCTGGTTCCTGAATACCGGCTCTGGAAGTACCTTAAAGTACCCTAAACTCTAAAGTGGAAATTACTTCGACATATCATGGAATGTTTAATCGATTGTTACACTTTAAGATTCAAATTCGATCCGATTTGCAGTTTCAACATTACAGAGTCATGAGTGATTAAAATCTGAAATTGCCACTTGAAACGACGGACATTAGAATAATGTCATGAAATTGAAACACCGAAGAATATTCATGCAAAACACATATGCGGATTGATAAAAAAGGTATCATCTCACTGCTAGGTGGATTAAGCACGTTTTTTCCACTACAGTGATCACTTCACTATGCGTGATCCTATTACCAGTATCACGCATAGTGAAGTGATCACTGTAGTGGAAAAAACGTGCTTAATCCACCTAGCAGTGAGATGATACCTTTTTTATCAATCCGCATATGTGTTTTGCATGAATATTCTTCGGTGTTTCAATTTCATGACATTATTCTAATGTCCGTCGTTTCAAGTGGCAATTTCAGATTTTAATCACTCATGACTCTGTAATGTTGAAACTGCAAATCGGATCGTGAAGTGACATGTAAGTGAAGTGAATGTGAAAGTGGAAGTGAGAATGGTAGAAAGGGCCTTAGTAATGAAAAATATCACATTAATGCTCATAAGTTGTATCTTCAAGACAGCGCAAACTGTTTATCAAAAAGTCTAAGCAGAATGAGTACAAAAGTCCCGAAAGCAAACCTCGGCCAACCAGCCCCGGTCTCGCCTATTTGTGAATGAATTTGAAGACTTCATTTTTAATGTTATTGTAATCGTGCTTATTAAATTATTAATCACAATAAAAAAAACTGGCGAAATTAATTTGCATTTCAAACTTGCAATCATTTTAATTGAAACATAGTCACTAAACCGGTTTTAACGTAATTTACCTACGGTGTAATTGATAATTAATCAATCAACCAGTGGATTGCAACGGTATTTTTGAAGCTACCGTCGTTAATATTAGTTCAGATGCCAATGTTTTAGGAAATCAGTACTATTCAAAATGTTGAAAGGTGCGGTTGCTAGGAAAATACCAACCGTAAACTCGTGGGTGGTATTCCTCCTAATAGGGTTAACTATCCAAGTACAAGCAGAAGAATCTCGAATCATAAATGGAAAGAATGCTGAACTCGGTCAATTTCCTTATCAAGCCAAACTCATAATAGAAACGGATCAAGGTAGAGCGCTGTGCGGTGGAAGTCTGCTTAGTGACGTATGGGTTTTGACTGCAGGACATTGTGTGGAAAATGCTCGATCAATTGAGGTTACGCTTGGTGCGGTGGATTTAAATGACCAAGGAAACGATGGACGAACTGTTCTCAACTCGACGGAATATGTTCGTCATCCGGATTACAATCCGAGTACGCTTGCTAACGATGTCGCCGTAGTTAAACTTCCAGAGAGTGTAATTTTCAGTGATCGAATTGAACCGGTAAATCTTCCGGCAGGTAACAGTAGCTACAATCGACAGTTGGCCTTGGTCAGTGGATGGGGGTTGACCAGGGATAACGGCGCACCCGCTCAAAGATTGCAATATACCACCCTGACCGTTATTCGCAACAGCGAATGTTCATTATTCTACGGACCCGGCACGATACGGTCAACGACACTCTGCTGTCGTGGTGAAAATCGACAGTCAACGTGCAACGGAGACTCCGGAGGACCATTGGTTCTGTACAACATGAACCGGACACAGATTGGTGTGGTTAGTTTTGGAAGTAGGATCAGTTGTGAACGGATGATACCGGTAGGATTCGCCAGACTGACCGAATACGTCGATTTTATCAGACAAGTAACTGGCATTACAGAATAATGTTTACATGGCCCATTTCTCATGTTTTCTATTACTAAAACTGCTGCATCTAATCTACGGTTAGACTTTTTGTTTGTCAATTTTATAGGTGATCTCTTTAAAAGTATATAATATATAATCATCTTAAAGGCTATACACAGTATCTTTTTATCTATATTTACACCCCTTATAGGAAAACATGGAGAGCGAAAGATGTTATGATGATATTTTATCATTTAATAAAAATGTAAGTTTGTTAAGCGTTTGTTTCTAATTTTTATCGGAAATTCTAGATGTCCGGTTGATTTTATCTTCAAACATTCCATTGCAGCAACCGATATAAAATCAATTATTTTCAACAAACTTGAACAATTTAGATTTGCGTCCGAGGTAGTGTAAAATTTCTCATATCTTCTATCTGAACTTAACGAACGCGACTGGCATTCCATAAACCGAAACATGTAACATCTGGAAAATAAATTCGTAACATCGTCAAAATGGCATGAGCTTTTCTTTCATGAAAAACACAGTGCGGCGAGAAAAAAGTAGATGAACTGTAAAAGCGTGCAAGTATAACGCGATGATGAACTAGGCTAGATGAACGGTCTACTGAATACACTTGGATCTGAGAATTAGCATAATGTTTGATCTAAGCTGAAAAACCAAACTGATTCAAAGTTGTTTAAATGTCAAATCATACGCGCTGAATAATGAACACCATAAAAACGTGGATTTTTAAGGTTTAGTATATTCAGCAAGGTCACTGCAAATTAACCGGTGAAGACCGTGAAAATTGGCGACTGCGTTACTCCACCATTCATCGTGAGCTCTGGCGTTCCTCAGGGAAGCTATCTAGGACCATTCATATTTCTGCTATATCTAAATGATCTGAATTTCGCATTGCAATGTATGAAGGTATCATTTGCCGACGATTTCAAGCTGTTTCATCTTATCAAAGATCTGAAAGACTCAAATTTCTTGCAGTCACAGTTGGATGTATTTTCTAACTGGTGCAACGTCAAGAGAATATGTTCTGAACGCCTCTAAATGCTCCGTTATCTCCTTCTCCACGATAAACGAACCACGATCACGTATGATTACACTATTTCGCAAGCTGTACTGAAACGGTAGACATCAATGAGGGATCTAGGAGAGTTATTGGATTCAAAACTTAGTTTCAAAGATCGCATAGAATATACCCTCTCTAATGTCGTTTTCGTTTTTAAATTGCACTACACCGGTGTAGCGAAAGGTGCACTGAATCCGTTCGTTTTTGCCAATTGCACTACACCAGTGCTACACTTTTTCTGCACCGATACCACTGGTGTAGCACTCATCAAAAGTTTGGTGTAGCTCTGTGCAATGGAATCGTTTATTGTAGTCAATGGTTACTGTTTATGTTTTCGTCAGTTTTGTTCGTTTATTCATGCCTCAGTGTAGCACTGCACCGGTGTAGTGCAAATTAAAAACGAAAACGCCATAAGGCATTCAAGATGCTAGGTTTCATCTTTCGCATCTCAAAAAATTTCAATAACATACACTGCCTGAAATCGTTATATTGTGCTCTAGTTCGCTCTACACTGAAGTATGCAGTTGTTGTTTGGGCATCATATTACCAAACTGATAATCTGCGCATTGAAACTGTCCAGCGCAAGTTCATTCGTTTTGCTTTGCGTCGCCTGCCCTCCGCTTGCTATCTGTCCGCCGTAATACACTGAAAGCTGTTTTCGTCGCAGACCTCATCCAATCTCGAATTGATTGTGCAGATCTCCTACAACAGCTAAGTTTTGACATTCATCGGCGTAATTTGCGGTTTATTCCATTTCTCAGAATTCCTCGTGCTAGAGCTAACTATGGCTTTAATGAACCGTTTTCGAGTATGTGTCGCGTATTCAATACTTGCTCTGATGAATTTGATTTCAATTTATCTCGTAACACCATTAAAACCCGTTTTCTCCGAATCTTTTCCCGCTAGTTTTATTTGGATAATTAAACGATATCAATAGTTGTTAGTTAGCTTTGTAGTTTGAATAAGGGTAATTTAAGATTTCGTTATGTATCATTTGGACAAATGTTATCTGTTAATACAAAAGATGAGAAGGTTTTATGCCTGCTGGAGAAGGAGAACAAAAATCTAAGCTCTAGCGGGCTTCTCCCTTGCTCCTGAATAAAAAAAAAACAGTCGAAGACGGTTCGATTGGCCATCGACCAAAAAGACCTACACATTGGAATAGTTTTCAGTACTGTTCCGAAGAGTTTTTATGTTCTTTGCTTAGTCAAGCGAGCTACTAAAACACGGTGGTAATGCACTAGTGAAAGCACTGCACTGGGTCGTTACCAAGATCTGGGAGGACGAGATTTTAACGGAGGAATGGATGGAAGGAATCGTGCGTGCCATCTACAAAAAGGGCGATAAGCTGGATTGCTGCAATTACCGCGCGATAACTCTGCTGAACGCCGCCTACAAGGTACTCTCCCAAATCTTATGCCGTCGACTTTCACCGATTGCAAACGAATTCGTGGGACAATATCAGGCAGGATTTATGGGCGAACGCGCTACCACGGACCAAGTGTTCGACGAGTTCGTGTACTTGGGCTCACTGGTACTGCCGATAATGACACTAGCAGAGAAATTCAGAGACGCATATTTTCAGGAAATCGTGCTTACTTTGGACTGCGCAGGATTATCGATCGAGCAAAATTCGCCGTCGTACGAAGTTAACTATCTACAAAACGCAGATTGTACCGGTTATCCTCTACGGGCACGAGTCCTGGACAATGCTTGCGGAGGATCAACGCGCACTAGGTGTTTTTGAACGGAAGGTGTGGCGAACCATCTTCGGCGGAGTGCGGATGGAAGACGGTACGTGGAGAAGGCGAATGAACCATGAACTGCACCAGTTGCTGGGAGGACCATCCCTCGTCCAAACGGCCAACGTCGGGCGGTTACGGTGGGCCGGACATGTTGTTAGAATGTCGGAGAACAACCCGGTTAAAATGATTCTCGATAATGATCCGACCGGTATAAGAAGAAGAGGCGCGCAGCGGGCAAGATGGATCGATCAAATTGAGGACGACCTACGGATCCTTCGCAGCTACCGAGGCTGGCGGCGAACAGCCATGAACCGAGTTGAATGGAGACGCCTCCTGTATACAGCAGAGACCCACGTGGTCTACGACTGAAAGAGTAAGAGTAAGAGTAAGCTTAGTCACTTTGAATGACGGTTTGAAATTTACAACATTCATCACCTTATAATAACGGAAAACGAGTCATTCGAACCACTCTTGGAAAAAACATATTTTGTTTCCTATTCTATCACCCGGTAAAAATGTTTGAGATTTTTTTTTATTCCTTTTCGACTTGTGTATTCTGCCCAGATGAAAGTTTTTTGGCAACATTTCAAGATAAAGATATTTTCATAAATTGAAAAAAAATAAAAAATTAGCACGGTTTCGAAATTACTTAACGATAATAAAAATATTCCTTCATGTGTTGTCGAAAAGTCTACGTAGACTTTCATAGGAGGTCGAAAATGTCAGCGAAACTCTAGCGGAAACAGTCCCTTAAAGCAATTTCATAATCAATTTTCAGGAAATGGCTGCTTTTTAGGTGTTCTATTCCGAAAAAAAATACATGAAATTGAATTTTTTACACCAACCATCCTGTAATTTCGAAACCGAAAGTCGGATCAAGAAAATAGTCAGGAATTGGCGTGATTTTATGTGTGAGTGTGTATTTCGTCACACAAAAGAGAACGTGAATTACAGTTGCTCTTTTCTAACAGTCTAAAAAGTGTTATTAATAGTTTTGTAATGACTGAGTGAAAACATATATTGAAGAAACCACATAAATGAGAAACTCACAGAAAAGATGAGCTTTTGGAAAAAGATACGCTCAGTTCTGTTTTTTTTTTGTTTCGATTATAGAGGTTTTAACCTTAAGGTCATTCACCTCTTCGGGCCAGAAAAACTTTCTGACCCTATGTGCGGGGTTGGGAATCGAACCCAGGCGGGCTGCGTGAAAGGCATCGACTTACCCATCGCGCTACACCCGTCCCCTGGGTTCTGTTCTGTTTTAGTGAATAGTTTTGAAGAATCATCCGAATTTACTCTATTCACATAAAACAGTGATTGCACAGTTAACCTTTTTTATATGAGAAAAGTAAGAAGTTTTCTCATACAAACAGGTTTTGGGAGACTCTTTTCAGAGAATGCCTTCTATCTTGTATTCTATTTGAGTTACGGTTATGAAGTTCTATGCAAATTTGTTTGAAATAACTTTCTACAAAATTTTATAGAAGATATCTAACCTTTATATTGAATCTGTGAGAAAATATTTTTATATCTCACTTCGAGAGAGATTAATCACATAATGCAAATCTTTTGAATATGGCGTTCAATTATTCTCATTATACTTTTCCGAAGATGCTATTTCCAAGATATTAGTTTTTATGGTGTTATTACTAAGGCGCATAGAATTGGGCTTTAACACAATCTTGATCTAGCTATGAACTTTGCGTACACCAACTCCCTTCTATGAATGCAGACTCCTGAAGTCCAAGCTTTTTGTATCGGAGGCGTTGTTTTCTACAATATGTTACTCACAAATAACATATCACTCAATAAGTCGTATGACAGACACACAGATGGCGCTGTGTTTCCCAACTCCATGTGATGTTTATAAAATACCAACTTCCAGAGTCAGAAAAAAGTGGCAATAATTTATGTGAAGTTACTTTTTTCTTATTCAAAACAATCGATTCAGCATAGTTTCGTGTGTTAGTTTATTCACGATATGTTATATCTAATCGTAAATTGAAATTGCGTGAGATAACTGAGGCCGTAAAGATGTCAGAAAACAGTTTGTTTGGAACATTTGATCACGAAAAAGCCTTTATCAAGGTGCCACGTTTACTCACAGACGATCAAATACAACAACGTGTAGATAATTTAGAACAGTGTTTGGTCATGTTTACAAACAATAATTTCTCGCGTCGATATGTAACAATGGATGAAACATGGATCCATCACTTCAAACCCGAATAAAAATGATTATCGTCTAAGTTGTCTGCAGCCCTTGAATCCCATCCGAAGCGTCCAAAAGCACTACAATCAACTGGGAAGGTTATGGTTTTAGTATTTTGGGATGCACATGGTATAATCTTCCTCAACTATCCATAGCCATAGCGTTGTTAGATTGTTGGAGTGCAAAAAGCAAAGAAAATCGACTTTAAATGTCGAAGAAAAAACCACTTTTTCACCAAGACACCGATTCACAAGTCGATGGCAACGCTCTTCCGTCGATTAGGTTTTTTCGTCATGTGTTTCACATGCAGGGTAGTTCAAATGGCAAAACTATTTCCTTAGATAAAAGCTAGCTACGGGTTCCAGTCCCGTCCCTGCGGTAGCTGTATGATGTTTTTCCTCGATCAAATTCAAAACTAGCTCAGGCGGCTCTACGTCTCAACATGACTTAAACAAATTAACGATGGTTAAAAAGAACGAATTATACTTCGAATTGTTTCCTCATCCACCGTATAGTCCAGATCTGTCTCCCAATGATTACTGGTTATTCACTGATCTAAAATAAAATGCTCGCCGGAAAGAAATTCAACTTAAATGAAGAAGCAACTGCTGAATTTGAAGCCTATTCAGAGGAAAAAGCCAAATCTTTCTACAAGCACGCTATGAGGAGCGTTGGAATGATTGTATTGCTCTTGAAGGAGATTGTATTGATGAATAAAATTGACTTTTTGCAAAACAAATGTTTTTCTTAGTTAGTCACACGACTTTTTGAGAGATGTGTTACGTTCATATTGTTTTGAAATGAACCGCATATGATAATGAAAATGAATATCAGATACTGGAAATCATCCAATTGGGAATCCGGAATAGAGGTGTCAAAAGTCAATGAATTTTTCATATTAAGTTCGAAACGTAAACGTGTAATCAAAACCCTTTTGAATTTCGTTGAATTCTAGCTTGGTGTTCTCTATACAACCGTTAATTTGACTTTCCTTCGAATAAGATAAGTTTGATTAAATTATTACGAATCATTTTGCTTATGTTGGTACTACCGCATGAACAACCGTATCACCACCAGAGCTAATAAAAGTCATTTTCAATGACTGAAAAAAAGACGAAAATGACAAGAAATTACTGTCACTCTCAGCTTCGTTTGCAAACTATGAGAACGAAATCCATGTCCAGTCAATCACATAAGCTGGACAGTAGTTTCAAAATTGTGTTTTTTCTTTCATTTGTCCTTTCAGTCATTTGCAGTTTTCAGTGAAAATCCCATAGTATGCAGTGTCGATATTCAACCAAAGCTGTGAGAATTGAAAACGACAGAAAAAGGTTTCACAATAAGTTTTAACTGTTGGTGCTCGAATTTGTAGTAGTTTTGGTTTCCAAAGAAGTTCTGGGATGTAATTAATTTGATTTGCCATATTTTAGTCACTTTTTATAGCCAAGCGTCACATATTTTCAATACATCGATGAAAGAATGAAAATTGAAATTCTGCCGTTGCTACCTGAAGACGTTAGTTTGGTTTCGTCTTGTTACAGAGGAAAGAGTGACGTTGGCAATTATGCTCTCTCATTTTTACGATGAGAAACGAAAATGCTTCGTGTCTCTTCGTTTGTTCTGGTGTCGGTCATTTACGAATGAGACAGTAAAACATTGAAAATGAGACTGCTGGAATGGTTTCTTTCATTGAGAATCCGTGACAATTTTAAGCCCTGATCAACACTGCTTAAACACAGAGAAATCGAATCAAAGAACCAAAAATTTCGACTTCAAGCCAATTGTATGAACTAAATTTAAAAAAATTCGAACAAAACAACTTCGCATAACTTTGAAAATTTGCCTTAAAACCCGTACAACTTTGAAAATTTGCACAAGAAATTTATGTAAAAGATAAAAAAGACTTCACTGTATCACCATTCGCGAATAACATTAATCAGTCAATGGACCGAGGAGTTAAATATGGGGTTGCCACTGATGTATGATTTACAAATGTTTTGGAAGACATTAAAAAAGATTCCAGCATTATAAATGTTCTTGGATGGTATTCGCATTCCTTTTGAAAGGTCACAACTTATTTTACCAGACAAAACAAAACCCAAACTGTTCAGTAGCCAAATTTTCTAGATCCTAGTTTCACCAGTTGAAACAAAAAATCGCAAACTGACATAACTAACTATGGCAACCCATCAGTTGCTTATTAGTGGAATTAGGATGATATTAAATATTTTTTTCTGTCTCTGCGCAGTCACAAACAGGACCGCGCTTGGGTAATATCGGTGTATATTTTCTTCTCAAGAGCAACCTAGGAGTATACCTTAATCGACAACGTAAAATATATAACCAATACACTTAACTGGCGCACTGTAAACTATCGAAGAATGACGCGCTAATTAATAAATAATCTCTAAACCTGTTCACTTTACTGTTAAATTATCTCTATAAAATTGTTGGCATTGTTACTACTACTCTGCTTCAATGTCTTCACCTCTTTCTCGAGCTTTTCCACTCGAGCTCGGTACTCCTCGTTCTGATTCTGGGACAGTTCGAACTGTTTTCGCAGGTCGTCGGTTTGCTTTTTCAACTCGAGAAAATGCCGTTCCAGTTCACTTAAGCTCATTGAGGAACCACTGCTACCGCTTAGTGCGGAATTCGAAACAATGTTACTTACCACCTGCGTCTGCGGCTGCTGCTGCCGTTGATGGCCACCACTTACCGTTGAAATCGGAACAATGCCACTGGTCTGTCTGGAGGCCACCACACCACTGGTGGCGACCGCTCCTTCCACCGATACCACCGTATCCTGGGGTATTTTAGTGGGAAGCTTTGAGATTATCTCCATACCGGTTGCTGTTCGCAGCCGTTTTACGCCGTCGGCCGAAGTGATTATGTGTCTGTTGTTGTTATTGCTATTGTTGCAATTGCTGCTACCAATATTATTAGCCGAGCTAAACTTCGAGATGGCATTCTCGGTGGAGAAAGACCCGCTGCCACCAGTTGACAGTCTGTTCTTGGCCATGACAATTTTTTTTATTGTTTTCGAACCATACGACGAAAGGTTTCCCGCTTGTCGATGCATTGCATGTGGTACTCTAGTATCAGGAAAAAAAAATTCAATTTATTTTCTGTTAACAATCGAAACATTAAACACTCACCTCATCGTGGCTGTAGAATGCACTGATTTCCTGTACTCCCCTGAGGGCAGCTTTTTCAGACCACCAACCTCTCCACCGCAAATCTGTTTAAATTCTTCCGCGGACAGTATCTTAATCACTTTGTTAGTTTTGATAGTTCCGCCGCCTGCCGCATGCCCGTGACCGACGGTTTGTCTTTGATGGCCATGGTACTGATGATGCTGTCCCGAAACACCATAGGGCGTCGTTGTCTTTTTGATAATTTTGATTGTTTTCTTAGTAGTCGGCACGGATGTCGAGTTTACCGGTGCTTGCACTCTAGTTTCATTCAGCGCAAACTTGCCCGCCTCCGATAGCACAATCTTTCGCCCACTTTGAATAGCCGATGTGATCAAACTGCTTCCCGAGTCATCCGATGGAATCATCGCTATTCCGTGTTCCTTCAGCATCTGAAGTGTATTGCTGTCAAGATTTTTGGGATCCTGTTCTGTGTTCTGTTCCAGGTTGATTATTGCATCACTAAGGCTATCTTCTTTCTCGATGAGATTGTCGGTGTCGTTGGTATTGGTGTCATGATGTTCCACTCCACCCTTCTGGGAGGATGACATGTTTGATACACTTTCATCATTGCTCAGGTCCATTGTAATGTTGTCTTCACTGTCGTCTGGCTGATTGACGCTACGTTCTTTATGCTGTTGAAGTTCATACATCAGGTTGTCGGTAGCTTCCTGTACCTGAAAATATCGATTCACCGTTGAAAAACCCACCAGGCAATCCTCATGCAAGATAGTTTACCTGTTCCCTACTAGCGGCACGCATCTGATTCGCTAGCAATAATATCCTAACCAATTCCACCTGTCCCGCTTCGGTGGCAATACTGATGGGCGATTTACCAAATTTGGACATCGCATTGGGATCGGCTCCATGCTGTAGCAACATTTCGACGATTTCGTCATGTCGTTTTTCTACGGCCCAGTGCAGGGCAGACATTTTAAGCTGTAAATAAGTTTCCATATATAACAACGTACAAAGCTTCTAAGAATTCTCATAACTCTACCATATCTTTTGCGTCAACTTCACACTTGCTGTTCAGCAGTAACTCCACTATTTCTATATTGCCCTGGTACACAGCAAAGTGCAACGGTGTTCGGTCCACCTTCGTTTTGCTATCCTTACTGATGCCAGCCCGCAGTAGAACCTTACAGGTGTCCACGTGATTGTATCGTGCTGCCAGGTGCAGTGGAGAGGTTCCCAGCTAAATTTTAAACAAAAAAAAACGCTCATAAATTAACGAATCGCAATGTCATATTTAAAAACCAAAATTTACCCAATCGGCCGTGAACGGTGCACCTCGGCTCATCAGTTCGTGAACCTTTTCCGTGTTACCGGTCTTGGCTGCTTGTAGCAGTGCTTTCCCTAGATCGGTGATGACTGTTTGAGGCTTTTGGATGCTTACGGAACCGTTCATCTGGGAAGGAAAAGAAGTATGATAATCAATTGATACAAGATTAGTATATGAGTAGAGAAAGAAATCGAAGCGAACATCAAATCCTTTGCTTACATCAAGCATACTTTTCCAAATACTAGCGTATTCAAAAAGTAAACGACGTTCGCTTATAATTCAAAATCGACAAATCGAAATGAGTTTTAACTCGTGCATTGTTCAGTTATTTCATGTCCTGTTTTGATTCAGTAGTCATTTGCCTATCTGTGCGCACAGTAAACAATTTCTGCGATGTTCATAAATTTGTAGGAAAATAAATGCACTACTCAAACCTATTTCATATCAATATAATTTACGGCATGACAAAATGACCCATACTTTCCGAATGTACCTTGTAGTATGGTTTTGGATCTTATACCGTGAGAAGTTTGGGACAATAATTTACACGGGGTTTCATACCATATAAGGTCGAATGCAACCGATCAACTTCTGCTGTTCGCATGTAGGGGACAGCGGGGCCAGTTACCGAACGACCGTTTGGAAGAGCAGTTCTTCTGAAAAGGCTATTGTGCGCAGTGGCGACATCTATAATGATTTTTGCGGAGCATTAGGTCATGTACCATGTACCGACGTAATTTTAGGTGTTTCTGTGTTGTCGTTTGTGCAGGAGCACGTTTTGCCTTTCTCATATAGAAAGGTTATGCAATCACTTCAAAAACCGACTAGTGAAAATTGGCCAAGTGTCTTATACCATTCTACTCAGTTCATCGAACTGAGCAATGTGTGTGTGTGTCAAATAATCTCACTAGGTTTTCTCGGAGATGGCTGAACCGATTTTGACAAACTTAGATTCAAATGAAAGGTCTTCCGGTCCCATACGGAATTCCTGAATTTCATCCGGATCCGACTTCCGGAATTATAGGGTAAAGTGTGTTCAATATTGTACACCGTCAGTTAAACCGGCGAAACAAAAAACGTAAAAATTTTTTTAAACTGGTCTCAAAACTACACAAATCGATAGTCATTATCAGTAGGCAACTAAACAAACCGATTCCGGCTATCCTGGTTCCCGGTATCCGGTTCCGGAAGTACCGGAAATAGTGGTCATATATACCAAAATGGATCTCGCTCACTTTTCGAGAAGAGTTTGTGTGTCATGTTAGTTGGTGGTCGTACGAAACGACTTTGATTACACCGGTTCTCGGGTTCCGGCGCCGGAAGTGCATATAATAGTGAACCCATTTCGTTTTTTTAAGGATGACTTACGCAATCAAAGCACTGTTTTATTCTGTATGTTATGCATAAACAATCTCTTGGTTTCTTTCAAAAATCGAAGAGAAAATTTTTGAATACAATACCACAATATTATATGTACATGAGAAAGGCAATTAATTATTCAAGAAGTACAATGGTAAGTTTACAAAACGGGCGTTAACGCTATCATCTTTCGTTTATCTCTAATTTAAATCAATTCTAATTACGATTTCAAGACGATTGCGAAATGACTTTCGGCGAAACGGCTTTCGACGAAATGGCTTTCGGCGAAATGACCCTGATCCAAAATATTGTATGCATCAAAAGCCATAAGCGCGAACACTGGTGGAGGAAAAGGTAGAAAGGAAACTGAAAAAGTTCACTAATGCGGTCGAAACTAACTCCAGAACAGTTAAATGTCTCAAAAACCAAAAAGGGGAGTTTTTTCACGTACTTACATAATAAAAATGATGCATACAGACTTTTTTAACTAATGAAAACGTTTATTGTTACAATTGATGTGTTTCACATATTTTTTTAAACTCGGTCAACCTACCCCGGGTTGGTTAGCCGATTTTTTTCTGCGCATTTGATTGTAAATAACTATTTTCCTGATTTTCATACAGAAATGGAAAAAAATCACACATGTGCTCAAAAGGTGTATCTTCATGACAGAGCATGGCGTTTATCAAAATGTCTAACCAGAAAGCGCAAAGAAATTCCGAAAGCGATACTCGGCCAACTAGCCCCGGTCTCCCCTGCTTCAGAAAGGCTTTTGCCACTCATAATTCAAATCGAGGTCACGTAGGTCCTCTACCAACTTAGACCTGATCTCAATAGCATAGAGAATAACCAATCTTAAGAGCGATCACGGCATTTTTGCAACACAATAAAGTAGTATTGTATTAGGTACAATTTACATACATTAAATTAATTATTGAAGATTATTTGGTAAAAGTCTCGACTTTCACGCCATCCATAAAACCTTGGTACAGTCGAATTTGCTACAATTTTCTCGATTATAAGACTCACTAGGTGTTTCATTTGCATCTTTTACTGTATACCTGGTCTTTACAAGTTCCCAATTTATCGTGATTCCAAAAGGTTTGGATTAGATGTCGTGCAGGGCAGGACAGTGAGCATGAATCCTCCTTGTCTTTGGGGACAAAATACAGCCTCATGCCATTTCAACACGATTTTAGAATTTATGGTGTGAAGCCTAAATCTCTGGAGGTATTCAATCTTGAAAATTTCATCATTGATGGTTCATGTTGTGGCGAAAATTTCGACTTACTCTCTAGCTTTTGTCATGACGAAACATCATGAAACGTCGACCTTTTTAGCAACATTACGTGTTGAGATGTTGAAAATTCAATAAAATTATCCTTAACCGAGTTTTGAACCAAGTGTCATATACCATTCGACTCAGTTGTCCAGTACGCAAACTGTCCCGGGCCTAACAAAGAAAAAGTCGATTTTTTTACCGCGATAACTTTTTTATTCTTGAGTATAATCTACATATACAGCCATACACTTGACCCATGCGTCCTCCAACATTTTGATGCCCTTTGAAGAAAAAGATTTGTCCAGGCCTTCAAAACAGGGCTCCGTTTCGGCAATGACCTCAGTATTTGACGACAATTTCTTTCCCTCCAGAAACCTTTTCAGGTTTGGAGATAAATAATAGTCGCTGGGGAACAGGTCTGGAGTATGCGTGGGATGGTGAGCTAATGCGTACCCACAAATCATTCAATTTTACCATTGATTTTATGCATGAATATGCTGGTGCGTCTTCTTACATAGCTGGATGAAAACTAGAATTCGTCTGACACGATCAGCTGTTATTTTTATCCGAATCGAACTTCCGGTTTGGGAGTAACAAAGTAAAATGTGTCAAGAAAATGAAAAAAATTCAATCGATTTTCTCAGGGAACGCTCACCGATTTTCTTCAACTTAGATTCAAATGAAAGGCCCTGTAGTCCCATAGTATGTTATTGAATTTCATCCGCATCCGTTTCCCGGTTCCAGAATAACGGGTACAATACAATTCCCTAGAACCTTGTCGCATTTCATCCACATATGATTTCCTGTTCCGGAATTACAGGCTAATGAGTATAAAAAATTTCAAGAGCTTATTTCTGTACATGATTTAGAAAACTCGAACAAAAAACTTTCAACTAGCCGTATTATTCCCAAACTGGATAGGTCTGGCTAGTTGATGGCCAAATACATTGACTTCTGGGAATACTGGATCATCGGTCCCGTTTTCGGAAGTACCGGAGTAGCTTATTCATATATTATTAGACTGCCCAAATTTTTGGGTCATTTGATTTTTGATTTCGCAAAGCGGTAATGCTCGGAAGTTTAAGCACCTCAAAAAAATCTCTGATGGTTGTGATCTCGAACACATTATATTGAAGGATAAATAAAACATCCGATTGACCTTCATAGATTTGTTTTAGTCATGTTGTTATATTCTAGTGTCTAAATGACTATTTTTTTTATCAAAAACTAGAAGTTTTGCAAATGTCGGTAAATTGTTTTAGCTGCGATTTCGTCTTTTTTCAATTTAAAGTAAAAAAAATTGCACCAAAATGTGCGTTTTGAGTTAAGGTTTGAAATAAAATTACTTAAAAAATATTGAAGAGAAGTTTTTTCCATTTTGGTTTTTTGATTGAAAAAATGTTTAACTTTTTTTACAGTGTAGTGTTTAATCGATTTCCTACAACTTCTTGGACACCATTTTTGTACAATTTATAGTTGCCGAGTTGTCATGATTTCAAGAAAGTGCATGCAAAAATACATATGCCCTTTTTAAAAAAGGGTCTTGAGTTGAATCGGTCTCTCCATCCGTGTCTCATAGTCTCAAACAAAACTCTCAAATTTCATCAGGATCTGACTTCCGGCTCCGGAATTAAAGGGTGAAATGTATTAAAAATTTTATACCGTCACTTAAAGCGGCGAAACAAAAAACGTAAATTCATTTCTAATCTGGCCTCGAAACAACTCCAATTGGTAGCTATTATCAGTAGACAACAAAATAAATCGATTTCGGCTTTGCTGGTTTCTGTTTTCCGATTCCGGAAGCACCGGAAATAGTGGTCATATATTCGAAAATAGACTCACTCACTTTTCTCAGCGATGGCTTGACCGATTTGCACAAAAAAAGTTAAAATGAAAGGTCTTATAGTCCCATATTGAATTCCTGAATTTCATCCGGATCCGTCATCCGGTTCCGGAATTACAGGGTGAAGATTGTTAAAATATTTATACCGCCACTAAAAGCGGCGAAGTAAAAAACGTAAAATAATTTCTAAGCTCGCCCCAAAACTATTCCATTCGGTAGTTATGGTCAGTAGACGGCCAAACAAATTAATTTCGGCCTTCCTAGTTTCCGGTTTTTGATCAACGAACAGAAAATTGCAACCATAGATTAAAAAACCTGTTTTAATCCACCTAGTAGTGTAATGATGCCTTTCTCATATCAATCATACTATCATATATAATAGTGTGGTATTCTTCAAACAATTTTCTTCGATTCCTAAAAAGAATAACCGAAATCGGTTTGTTTGACCGTCTATTGATAAAAACTATTAATTGGAGAAGATTTGAGGTCGATTTAGAAAACACCTAAGTTTATGAAAATCGGTCGCGCCATCTATGAGAAATCTTTCCTCTGGAAGTCGGATCCAAACAATATTCAGGAATTTTGTATGGGACTACAAGACCTTTCATTTGAACCCAAGGTTGTGAAAATCGGTTCAGCCATATCTGAGAAAACTTAGTGCACTTATTTTCACATTTTACCCCATAATTCCGGAACCGGAAGTCGGATTTTAATATTATTCAGGAATTTTGTATGGGACCACAAGACTTTTCATTTGAATCTAAGTTTGTTAAATTCGGTTCAGCCATCGCCGTGAAAAGTTAGTGCAAAAAAAAAAACGTTACATACATACATACGCACACACACACACACACACACACACACACACACACACACACACACACACACACACACACACACACACACACACACACACACACACACACACACACACACACACACACACACACACACACACACACACACACACACACACACACACACACACACACACACACACACACACACACACAGAGACAGACAGACAGACAGACAGACAGATAGACAGACAGACAGACAGACAGACAGACAGACAGACAGACAGACAGACAGACAGACAGACAGACAGACAGACAGACAGACAGACAGACAGACAGACAGACAGACAGACAGACAGACAGACAGACAGACAGACAGACAGACAGACAGACAGACAGACAGACAGACAGACAGACAGACAGACAGACAGACAGACAGACAGACAGACAGACAGACAGACAGACAGACAGACAGACAGACAGACAGACAGACAGACAGACAGACAGACAGACAGACAGACAGACAGACAGACAGACAGACAGACAGACAGACAGACAGACAGACAGACAGACAGACAGACAGACAGACAGACAGACAGACAGACAGACAGACAGACAGACAGACAGACAGACAGACAGACAGACAGACAGACAGACAGACAGACAGACAGACAGACAGACAGACAGACAGACAGACAGACAGACAGACAGACAGACAGACAGACAGACAGACAGACAGACAGACAGACAGACAGACAGACAGACAGACAGACAGACAGACAGACAGACAGACAGACAGACAGACAGACAGACAGACAGACAGACAGACAGACAGACAGACAGACAGACAGACAGACAGACAGACAGACAGACAGACAGACAGACAGACAGACAGACAGACAGACAGACAGACAGACAGACAGACAGACAGACAGACAGACAGACAGACAGACAGACAGACAGACAGACAGACAGACAGACAGACAGACAGACAGACAGACAGACAGACAGACAGACAGACAGACAGACAGAGAGAGAGAGAGAGAGAGAGAGAGAGAGCGATTTTGCGTACTCGACGAACTGAGTCGAATGGCATATGACACTCGGCCCTCCGGGTTGGCACGAGAAAGGCAGAATGGATCCCATTCCCTTTTCTCGAACTTTTTTTTACAAATTCTTTTTGGACACCATTTCCGAATTTATCTCAAGAAAGAGCATGCAAACATATGAGCGTTCTTTCTAGAAATCAGTCTTGAGTCAAATTGGTGTCTGCATCCGTGCAAAACGAATGTTTGGTAATACTGAAAAAGTGTGTAAAGTTTTTTCCGAATCGAAGCAGGTGAAGTATGGTGACTTTCTAAACATTTTTGGCAGTGCTCAAGTGTAAAATTTAAATGTTGTCAGTTCGATCAATTAATGCGCTCTATGGATTTGCTATGAAAGTACAGTCATCTAGCAAAAAAGCTGCTTCTTGAAAACCCACTAACCCGAATCTTGAACAGCAAACTGTTTGTAAGAAATCCTATGTCAAGCAACTTTTGGCTGACTCGACAGATTACTCATACTGCTCAAAGCCGTTGACTCCAACCAAGAGGAAACAGTATAGCGGAGTAAAAAAAATCAAGCTCAACTCGACGGAAATGAAACCACAGATACCCGCTCGCGCGCACAAACGCACGCACACACACATACATACGCGCCAACCGAAAACATGCAAGCAGCTAAAAAAAACAACTCACCATCCCAACTGGAACGAACTTCATATCCAGCATTTCCTCCGCGTCGCTGCTGTTCGCTATCACATCCGCTTTGACGACGCTGGCGAGCAGCTTCTCGGCAAACATCTTTCCTCTTCTCCGCACTGCCTCCGCTGCGGTCGAAGAAGTTCAGTTTCTCGCTGCTGATGTTGCGGCGTCCCTTCAAGGTAGATCGCGTCGATCCCGTCCCGACTCTGTTGCTGCTGATGCTCACCTTCCTCCTCCTCCGCCTTCTCCTCCTCGTTCTCCTCCTTCGTTTCCTCTGCTGCCGTTGACGATTTCCGCCTTCGCCTGTTGATCTTCGTTTTCGTTGTCGGTTGCGGTGCTGCTGCGGCTGCTGACTCGGTTGCTACTTTCACCGGTGGCCAAGATGGAATTCGCGAAACAAAACAACTCAAGTAGTCTGAAACGAGACACAGAGAGTGAGAGAAAGAAGTAAGAAAAACAAAAATGAAATTAAAACGCCGCACAGTGCAAAAATATGCAGCAGTACAGCGGAAAGAAATGAAATAAAGGGAAATTATTGAAATGCGATGCAAAATGGAAAATCGAATCGATGAGCGCGGCTCGAGGGAATGAATCCGAATGCGATCGGATTGGTTGCTGATTGCTCGCCGGTGTCTGGTGTTGGATGTAGTTTCCTAACGTCGATCGAGACAGAGACCGGCTGTGACCCAGGTCAAACGGATTTGAGGGCATTTGTTCGTTCAATTGCTGTCCATAATTGCAAAATCGTTCACATTTTGACAGATTTTTTTTATTTTTATTACACAGTGGTGCATTTAAAATAAGCGATACATTCGCCAAATTTTCAAAGGTTTATTCAAATTTTGTTTTTTTTTTGTAGTCTCCTAAGGCAATAGAATACGAAAGTGGTAAATTTTTGTCTGGGTATATAAATCAACGAGTTCTAAAAAATAACTATCGATCACCGAGAGTTGATAATGTCAGAGACACATCTACGATGAATTTCATTTTCTAACTCTTAATGATGGTTTGTTGTTCAAGGAAAATGAAGAAATATCGACTTACAACATACTGGTTACTGAGTAAAAAGTTTTACATTGAAAATATCCCAAAAATTATCTAGTTTTCTAATCTTGAAAAAGCATTCAACTTTTGTTTTCTGTGTATACTTTCTTGGAGTGCTCAACCGATTTGGGAATCAAGCATGCAAAAGTGCAGTCTTGAGTGGAATTGGTATTTTCATCCGTGCAAAATAAACAATAAACGGTTTTTAGGGGTTAACCTAAGTGTTTTGCTTAGGACACATAACCGTTTTTACTTTTCGTTACGTTTCGTCTTAGACTCGTCGGCGCAGAGCAATTAAAATTTAACTGCTTAGTGCAAACTTAAACAGTTCAACTGGAAGCGCTAAGCAGACGAAAAGTTAATGCTATTTGCCAAACACTTTTTAAATTGACACCGAAGTGCCATGTCTTTGCTGACGTGCCGAACGAAAACGTTAGTTTCGGCTAACAAACGTAAACAAAAGTAGTTAACCCCTAAATGACCATACCTGAATCGGCCAGTATCACCCGAAAATACGTTTTCGCTCGGCATGTCAGCAAAGACGATGCCAATTGGAAGTTTTTTTGCAAATAGCATAACCTTACGTTTGCTTAGCAATTCAAGTTGAACTGTTTAAGTTGGCACAAAACAGTTCAATTTGAACTGCTCTGCACTGACGAGTCTAAGACGAAACGCAAAGAAAAGTAATAAACGGTTTGCCATACTGAAGACGTGAGCAAAGTTTAATCTAAATCGAGGTAAGTGAAGCCGATGACTTTTTGACCCATTTCTGGAATTGCTCAATCCCTATGTTGTTTATCGGCAAAAAATAAGCAGCGAGTATAAACATGACTGCATTTTTGCCTTTCTCATATAGAAAGGCTATGCAATCGCTGTGAAAACCGATCTTACAACCAAGGCCCGGAGGGCCAAGTTTCATATACCATTCGACTCAGTTCGTCGAGATGACAAAATGTTTGTCTGTCTGTGTATATATGTGTGTGTATGCAACAAAAAAAATGTCACTCAATTTTCTCAGAGATGGCTGAACCGATTTTCACAAACTCAGATTCAAATGAAAGGTCTTATAGCCTCATACAATCTTCTTGAATGAATTTCAGTGGGTTCCGACTTCCGGTTCCGGAATTACAAGGAAATATGTGTAAATTTATCAAAAAATGCGCACTCAATTTTCTCGGGAATTTCTTAACCGATTTTCACAAACTAAAATGCAAATAAAAGGTCTTAAAATTCTTTAAAAAGTCTCCGAAAAGTTGATCCAGATCTAACTTCCGGTTCCGGTATTACAGTGCGATTAGTGAAAATTTTCAATTTCATGAGTATTTTTTCACAAGCGATGACGAAACGAGGTGCACATTCGTATAAAAATTGCTGTTAAATTCATCTAGTTGACAGATCTTGTTAGTTAGTGAATATATAAAACTACTTTGGGACTACTAGTACCCGGTTTCCGCTTCCGAAAGCACCGATAATAGAGAAGAAAAGCTCCGAAAACGGAACTCATTTCGATTTCTTAGCACAGGATGAATCAATTTTCTTGAATCATGATTCAAATTCAAGCTCTCATTGTCTTCAAATATACTGTGCAATTTCATCCAGATCTGACTTCCGGTTCCGAAATTATAGGGTGATGAGTGTCAAAACATTCAAACCGTAATTCAAAATGACGATGCAAAATTAGTACGCGGCTGTACGTGCGACTTTGCTCCGTTCGCAACGTGCTTTGTTCAATTTCTTGTAGCGTGCAGGGTTGCCACATGAAAATTTATATTTTTCAGGTGAAAAAGTACGGGTATGTAATGTCAGAGACATAACTGAATGTCGTGAATACGAA
Source organism: Malaya genurostris (assembly GCF_030247185.1). Classification (NCBI taxonomy): domain Eukaryota; kingdom Metazoa; phylum Arthropoda; class Insecta; order Diptera; family Culicidae; genus Malaya; species Malaya genurostris. The sequence continues at coordinate 233,402,394 of NC_080572.1, read as the reverse complement.
TATGGCACGCTTTATTTATGCTTCCGAATTCGAATTGGTAGTTGATCGATTGTTTGAATTGTGCAACTTTTCCTTCTTTCATTACTAGAATTTTAAACGATGCGTCTAGACTAAATTACAGATTAGTTTAAAACATTCTGAATCGCAATTAAATATTATGAAATACGCAGTATGGTTCTTTATAATAAAATAATGGTGGCTCTGAAAAGAACTTTTTATGAATGCGTTCGTGATGGAGAGTGACGAGTTGAGTTAGTTCAGCACGCAGACTCTGAATTCTAAACCCATATTCCAGAACTAAGCTCTGAAACTTGAAGACGATTTTTCGCCATGACTACCAAAATGGGTTGCATAGAGTACAGTAAAGTAAAATTCCGCATAATTCTTTAGGAGTATTATTATGGTTCTAAAAAGAACCGAATAGAAGAAGTCTGGAATAAAGAGCTGGACCCTGAGTTCAATTAAATTTAGATTTTTTCGGTTTTTTAACGATATCAAACTAACTGGAGATTATAAGAGGAGAAAGAATATGAAATCATAGAGCCATAGTACTCAAGGAAGAGCAAGGATGTGAAGAATAAAGTGCGGAAAAGTGAGACGTGACAAGGGTCATTTAAGTAAGCAGAAGGCTTCTCGTATCTAAACTTTTACCTTCTACCAGAGGAGTCGAACTTAGGCATCTTAGCGATACGAGTTGTCCGAGTCTCTGATATGTCAGAAAGTAAAGGCAAAGGTTGTTTGCCATTTACTATCCGAACCGGTAAATGGCAAACAACCTTTGCCTTTACTTTCTGACATATCAGAGACTCGGACAACTCGTATCGCTAAGATGCCTAAGTTCGACTCCTCTGGTAGAAGGTAAAAGTTTAGATACGAGAAGCCTTCTGCTTACTTAAATGACCCTTGTCACGTCTCACTTTTCCGCACTTTATTCTTCACATCCTTGCTCTTCCTTGAGTACTATGGCTCTATGATTTCATATTCTTTCTCCTCTTATAATCTCCAGTTAGTTTGATATCGTTAAAAAACCGAAAAAAGTAAAAATTTCAGACTGACCAGAAGTCGTAAATAAAAAAGTAAAAATTAAATTTAGAACCAATAACAGGCTCAGAATCCAGTTTTAATTCTAGAACTGCAATTTCGAAACTCGAATCAGTTCCGGAATACAGTTCCAGAATCCAGTTTCAGAACGCAGGCTCTGAATTCTAAACCTGTATTGCGGAACTGAAATCTGAAACTTGAACTTATCGTTACGACTACCGAAAAGCAAATGATTCGCGACCTGAGCATTTGAGGTTTTAAATACGCAGAAGGTGCTCTCTCCGTCGCTGCTGGTTGATGGTTTAACTCTCACGACGTCTGCTTCCATCGAACGCACGAAAAGAAATGATCGATTTGCACCACGGTTCCCCTTTTATACGCATTCATTTGAAGATATGTGCCTGACTACCACAAAATCATCGTCCTTGCACAAAAAACCCAAGCGAAAGTAAAGAGTTTTCCGCATTGTTGTCAAATTTTGAGAAAACTTAATTTTTGAGTTGTTTGTGGTTATCTCACACTGTTCAAAATATTACCCTAAATTCCTGATCATATTTTTGATGAAATGGTGAAAGAATTATGTTGCTACCATTAATGCAAGTCGAGATATTCACGATTAAGTTCTGCCCATTCTTCCATATGGCTAATTTTGAAAAGGCACCCCATAGTAAAGTAAGTCGTATTCACGACAAAAAATGTAAATTTCCATTTTTTTTATTCAATTTATACCTACTTGTTAGCGTTATTACAGGATCATGATAACGATGTTTTTCTATAAACGTACACTTATTGCCTTTCTCATATAGAAAGTTTATGCAATCACTTGGAAAATTGACAAATGAAAATTGGCCCCGAGGGGTAAGTGTTCTATATCATTCGCAACAGTTCATCGAGCTGCGCAATGTATGTGTCTGTGCGTGTATGTGTGTGAGTATGTGACAAATAATGTCAATCATAAAATAACAAATCTTGTAGTCCCATAGGTTGCTATTGAATTTCATCAAGCTTTCATAGGGTAAAGTGTGTTCAAAATTCCACACAGTCATTTGGAGTGACGATGCAAACATGGGTAAAATTCGTTTAGATTTGGCTTAAAACTGATCCAATTTGTAGGCTATATTCGTTACTTACTAAATGAACCGACCTAGGCTATACTGGTTCCAAGTTCCCGGTTCCAGACGTACCGAAAATAGTTTAAAACGATACTCACTCAATTTTCTCAGAGATGATTTGATCGATTTCCACAAACAGGCTCAAATAAAAATTCTTATATTCATAGGTTGCTGTTTAATTTCATCCGGGTCCGACTTCCGGTTCCAGAACTATAGGGTAAAATGTGTTTAATCATTAAGTGCGACGATGCAAAATTCTTATTAACTTGGCATAACAGTTTACCAATTGAAAAGGTTAATGTTGATTTATACCCAAAGAAAGTTTATTTTATTCTAGGTTGAAAGAAAAATTCTTCACAGAATCTTCTAGTAATATTTTTGAAAATATAAGAAACATGAGAAAGGCATCATTACACCACTAGGTGGATTAAAGAAAGTTTTTAGCTTAGTTCTACGTAGTTGCTATAGGAAATCGATTTAATTTTAATTAGAAGCAGAACTGAACATTAATTTAGAGACATTTTCAAATTATACTAACGGATTGCGATTGGAAACCATTCAAAGGTTGATTTTTTTGCTGGCATCACTGTTTTTGACAGATCACGCATGAATCGTGTCTTGTGCCATTGTCGTCAAACTTGTTCAATTTGCTTTAAAAATAATTCATGAATCGTCGTTTGGTCTATAATTTATCACGAATGGACGCTGGCAAAGTTAAAGGAAGATCTACTTTTTTATAGAAAAATTGTGTTAAGCGACGAAGCTTATTTCTGGTTGAATGGATACGTCAACAAGCAAAATTGACGCATCTGAAGTGAAGATCAGCCAGAAGCATTACAAGAGCTACCAATGCATTCCAAAAAAGTCACTGTTCGGTATAAATTATGGGCCGTGAAGTACCGGGATTCGTGAAATATCGGTCAATATGTTGGAGTTTGCCAAAATTGGGTCTAGCGCATATACATGAAATCATCGTCAAACATTATATTATATTGATCGTTCTATCGATGCCAATAATTTTTATTTTTTTGAAAATCAAATCTTATACCTCTTAAAAAATCATCCTTTCTGTTTTTTTTTTGCTCACTTCAACACAATCGCCTAAAAACAAGAGATGATTTTGTTCAAATTGCACACCACTTAGATCAATCCTTAGTGTGAAAAATTCTAGCCTATGGTTTAAAAAATGAAAAAAAATAATTTTAGCAATTGAAAAATGGAAAAAGGCGAGTGGGTATTGTCAGAGACAAAACCGGATTGACGTAAATACGAATAGTTTCCTCTAATTTATTGCAGATGTAACGAACAATAAAATATCCGACACCATTTGCATATCATGAAGTCACCAAAACGCATTCGAATTAATGCATACAATGCATTCTTCTCGAACGCAAAGCAGCTGTATGTTGGCTTTATTTGCGCTCGTTTGGTGCGAAGTTCACACTGCAAACGATTCACAAACTAACATTTAATTCCTTGGTTCGGTAATTTTTTTGACGCAAACTTTCGGTAATCAAATCATTTTACAAAAGTTACTAAAACTATCAATAAGTGCCTTTTCATTGACCAAACGAAAAAAAATCTTGGATTCTTCGAATGAATTCGAATGGCAGAAAATAATTTCATATTAATTGTCCACTTGCTGCCAACACATATCGTTCGAGGGTGTTCTGGAAGGCGCTCATAATTCCAGTCAACCGGGACATTTTGTTTCTAAACCATAGCCACGACTGATTCAAATTTTCTTCAATTTATGCTATTTTTTTTTAAATCCGAAAATCCATTCAAATCCAGTATTTTAACCTAAGGAAAACAAACACAAAAAAAATACCGAGCCGTTGGTTAGATCCATTTGGTTTACAGTTTACGGAAGTTGTTTGGGGAATTAGGCAATTACCGAACTGATTTAGCTGTTGAAAATTCGGTAAAAAATTACCGAGTTCTGCGAAATTTTCTAAATGTGCATCAAACTGAATATTTTCACTTCCAATTTGCACATTTTAACAGTAGAATAATTCTTATAGCTCCTTTGTAAACATTTATAGCCTTTAGAAGGGTTGATTTGTCAAATTTCCTCCATCGTTGTTCGCTACGTTGGTGTATTTTGCTCCAATGCAAACGACCAGCCCTCCTTAAAGGGAGTTTTAGGACTCCTACAGACCCCTAAATGGGAGAAAAAATTGGATTCTTGTCTGTGAAGCTTTAAAAAAACCTTTTATATTTGCCTTTTTAATATAGAAAGGTTATGTAATCACTTGAAAAACCGACTAGTAAAATAGTCATATACCATTCGATTCGACTCAGTTCATCGAGCTGAGCAATGTCTGTGTGTGTCAAATAATCTCACTAGGTTTTCTCGGAGATGGCTGCATCGATTTAGACAAACTTAGATTCAAATGAAAGGTCTCACGGTCCCATACGAAATTCCTGATTTTTCATCCCGATCCGACTTCCGGTTCCGGAGTTATAGGGTGTTAAATATTAAGCACCGTCACTTGAACCGGCGAAACAAAAACCATAAAAACATTTTCTAAACTGGACTCAAAACCGATATTCCCGATCTTAGGGTCAAATGAAAGGTCTTATGGTTCTACCAAAAATTACTGCAAATTTTAGGATGCAACAAAAATTTAAATCGTCGTTTAAAATACGATGGCAAAATTGTATAAAATCTTCAAAATTTGAAAAGTAGAGTTTATACGTCATGTTAGTTGGTTGGCGTACGAACCGACTGTGATTATATCGGTTCTCGGGTTCTTCGTTTTCGTATGGATGGCCTAATCGATCAGAGAACTTTTTCATTATCCATGTTATGCTAGTTAATGCACAAACAATCTCTTGATTTCTTTCAAAAATCGAAAAGAAACATTTTGAATAGAACACCACAGTATTATATATGAGAAAGGCATCATTACATCACTAGGTGGATTAAACCAGGTTTTTTTTCTTTATTTTAGTTCAGAACAGAGCCTCAGGTACTACGAATAAAATTATGTATGGTTTTTTGGTTTCAGATGAACAAAATAACCTTAATCATGGCAGCAGTGGAGCACCTCTTTTTATACGTATTTCTATTAATCGGTGTATCTCCGAAAACATTTTGTGTAATCACTTCGAAAATTTCAAATGTATTTAAAAAACTACAAGGATCAGCCCCATGGGGTTGTTCGAGCCATGGATGTGGACAACCAAAATTATAAATTATGCAATTATATCTTTGTACATACTTGCGATACGATTTTGATATTTAAGCTTATGTTCAAGTTTTGTATGCAAACAGTAATTTTAATAGCATCTAGTTTCTACCATTCTGCGATTACGGTTGAAGCGATAAACTTTTTCTCATTATCAATCGAGTTCATCTTATATAAATTAGAAAAATAATCTTAAGCACTAAAATTTATCCTGGGAAAGTTGCACATTTCACAGGCGAAACGACATAACATAGAATTTCATCCGAGCTTGCATGACACAAGATCAGAGCATACCAATTAAAGCTTCAAATCGTTTTATGGCACTTTTTGTCTTGCTGTCTAGCAACAACCTACCTCTAGCATGCAACGCGTAGGACTGAAACGTTAGCAATAATTTCGCTTCTATTTATAGATTCGCGTGCTTCCAACAGCTTTGCTTTTGCATCGATTGACCAATCAGAGCGATGCTTTTCCTTTGGTACATTGCTTACTCCTTCAAAACCGTCGTCTATGGTAGGGAAATCCGGTATGCCGGAGATTTTTAGCAGACAAAATAGGACATTGCTCGCTACTAATCAAAAGTTCAATCATTTATAATTGAAAATACGTGGCTTGATACATTCAAATAGAATCTTAGAAATATTTCCAATCAAATAATGAAATAATATTAATAATTGATACAACATATACTGATCTGTAAGTGTTTTAAACCTGACCACATTTCTACGAGTATTTTTCCTTGAGTTTCTGGTTTGCACCCCTATATAGAAAATAAAGATGTGTTCCACATCAAAAGTAATAAATACAACAAATATTTTGCTTCAACGGGTTTTGAAAAAACAAGTCCCGAAAATAAGCTTAAAAACCATACGTCACACTAGCTGACCTGGATCTTCGGCTCTTGAAGAGCTAGTTCTAAACGAGAAGAAATGTGTGCATTATATTTTTTATCGTGACGTCACAAATGAACAAAAATTCATCTTTGACCGTTCAGCGGTACTGTTTACAAACAAGCTTAAACAAAATCGAGGAACACATATCAAACAATCATCTTTCACTTCACAACTAGCCACTTTTAGGGTTTTTTGGCCCACTTTAGGATTTATTTTATTTTGGCCCACCTTGTAAAAATATCCACCGAATGCTGTAATATATTTGAAAAATCCTTCTGTAGCCGGTAAGTTAATGTAATTAACTTCAAATTGATGCAACATGGGTTACTTAACATTGGTTAAATCCATAAAGTTTGTTAGGTGGGCCAAAATATATGAAGTGGCTAAAACACCTCTGTTACCCAATTTAATAAATCTCTGAAACGAACCGTATCAAATCGTTAACAAATGTTTTGAAGCCCTATTTAGGCGATATGTTTCCGAAAATCCGCTTTCGTTCGACACGTCAGTTTAGACATGTCACTTCGGTGCTAAACAAAAAGTGTGCACTGTGCACTGCTATGCACCGATGAGTCTAAGACGAAACGTGAAAAAAATTCAATGATAAATAATTTCACAGTGCATTGTTTTTTTGGGCAAATCAATGATTCAATTTCGACCAGACCTGAAAAAAATCATCATTTTTCAAGCATTATTCGAACAACATTTGCTGATTATTCCGTGGAAAAATATTGAGAAATAAGTCGGTAAAGAGGTATTTTTGAGGACACTTCTTAAAAATCATGATTTGCGGTGTCCACTGTATCTCAGCGCAGACAAATCAGAAATGAACAAATGAACGCAGCATAGTTAGAATAGAAATTTTTCTAGACCCCAACGTTTCAGTTTGATTTTTTTTTATAATTTTTTAAATTTTTGGTTATTGTTCAAAGTGAAAACTACGATTTTTCACGAAAAAATTCGCCATTTTGTAGCTGTTAAACCTATATTTTTTTTTCTATTTAGAAAGTGTGTGCAAAATTTGAAAAAAAATTGTGCAGTAGTTTTTGAATGACGATGGACAAGGACTTTCAAAACCTGCTTTCGAGAAAAAAGCGTTTAAAGTATTTTGTCTATAAAATCAATTGAAAAAATTTATTGCTCCAGAGAGCCCGTAGGGTCTAACACTTTCAAAAAATCATATTTTTAAAACTGAAAAATATGAACATGTTTTATTATTGGATGTAAAACTGAACTTCCTTCAAATGTTTTTATTTCACTTTCAAAATTTAAAACTAGTTTGTAACAGTAGTTGCGTGCGACCGACCGTTGTCGTGATTGAAAAGTACAGTTTCCCGCATTTAACGAATCAATAGGGTCGATATAATGGCCCTACGGCGGTCTCGAGAACAGTTCGTAAGGTACAATTTGTGTCAGAAGAAAGTGAACGAATTTTTTTCTTCAGGTTTACAGATAACCGACACAACGCATTTTTTTATCCGCGCTCAATTCGGAAAATAAACAATGATTAATTTCAAATATATTATCAAACTTTTGGTTTCGAGAATGTTGTCATGCTGTTTTTTAACTAACTGAAACAATCTGAGCAAATTTGTTTCAAAAATCAGCCCAAATTCGTGTCAGAAATTACCCTAATGAAACAAACATCTTTTAATAAAACTGTTTGGATGACAAGAGAAATGCTGTATCACACCATTAGCTGAATTAAGTAGAGGTTTTTTTTGTATTTGTCGTGCCGAAGGATGCAGTAAGTATCCAATCCCCTGGCAAGATGGACCGTGAGCGGACTCAGCCGTCCTTATAGTGACACTACAAAGGAAAAAAAATCCAATCCCGCTGTATAGGATAGGACAGGACAATGTGTCGTTGATCTATGAGAAACTCTCAAAATAGCTGAGTTTTAAAGGAAACAAGCTTCTGCTCAATTTCAGCTTTGGTTGTCAGAAAACAAAACAATCGCACAAATCATGATTCGAAAATACTTTGTGATCTGATTCAATTCTAAATGCTCATGAGGAGCATTTATTAGGTATCTGATAACAAAGTGACAACCAATAATAAACTTTCACCAAACAATGACAATGTCTTGGTGGGGTGCTCACCCGGGAGATCTAATAAGATTCTACTAGACAATACATCCATTTAAATAACTTCCTCCGTATAAACCGTTCTAGAATAGGAATTCAAAAGTATTGGTTTTTGTATTTTGGAAAGTTTTTGACCTCTCTTCATTCTACCGTCTAGAACTGATACCATAGACAGCCAATAGCGTCCAGATCCTCAAATCATTTTAGATAGCGTTGAAATATGCTACCTAAAACAGACTCACGGTTTCCTGTTCAGAATAATTCTAAAAAATACATTGCACATCCCAAACACGAAAACTAAGAATCATATTCGGTTCAATATTCTTATTAAACGGTTCAGTGACATTGGAAACCTCTTTTCCCGAAGGCGAACACCACCGATTATAACCTATTTCAGGTGCTTTTTTCTTCAAGGATATTCCACTTCCGGACTTCACATTTTCAATGGTCACCGTCGGGGCTTCCTTCACAAACAGTTTACCATGACACAATTGCGATCAACGCTTTGCCAACGGAGCACACAGTCACATCCACTAGCGAACAAAAAGCAACGAAATTCCTTCGGAATAATTTCTCCATCTTGAACACTCGTTTGTCGTACACACACAGCCACTGGGACATTCCGCTTCCGTTCAAGCACGAAACGGAAGTGGGTTTCAACGTAAATTTGGCACTGTCCGGTTCGGTTACCAACCCATCACTATCGGGAAGTAATGCACCGACTTTCCATTCACACGTTTGTTTTGGTTTGAACCGATTCCGAACGATATTTACCAATAATAAAGCGATTTACTGCGGACTTCTCAATTTTGGCGTTCATTGAAGACTTTTATTTTGGATTGAAACTGACGGGGAATATTTTGACAGCGATGCTGCAGTGTCGCGTTCACTGATTCAGTCTGGCAGCAAGGTTTGTTGAGCAATGCGGTAAACTGATTTTCGTATCGCGTACCGTCGGAGCTTTTTTAGTACACCACCGCTGGTCACGAAGCTTTCCAGAGCCAAATTTCAACAATTCGTGATATCAAAACTAGATGCTTACAGCAATTTGTTTTTTAGTCCGTTAAGACGTAGAGTTAGACGTTAGTCTTTGTTAAGACGACTTGAGCTAGTTTCAAATATAATCAGTATCTAACGGAGAAGCAGATTGGAAAATTGACATGCGAATGCAATCATGTAATGAAAACCAAAACAATGTTACCACAGAGACGGGACTCGAACTCGTAGCAACTTCTAACCGGGGAAATTGTTTTACCAATTAAACTACCCTGCATATGAAATCACATGAAGAGAAAATCCAATCGACTAGACGGAAAACAGGCATGCTTCGCTGCACCTGGTTACTACGGCAGTTCAAGGTTCGAGTCCCATCTATGCGGTAACATTTTCGCGATTTTCATTACATGATTGCATTCGTATGTCAATTTTCCAACCCCGTTAGATACTGATCATATTTGAATCTTTTAATTGTTTCTTTACGTTTCTTCGATTCAGTAGTACATTAATAGCTCGTGCAAACTTGCAGCCCTACACAGACGTAAAGTTTAGCTTTAGTAATGACATTGTTGCGCAATCCTACCGACAACGATTTTTCTTTTTCAAATTGCTGGATTATCAGTATCAGAACTGATAAAAGTCATTTTCATTGACCCAAAATAGACGAAAATGACAAGAAATTAATGTCATTTCCAGCTTCGATTGCAAACTATGAGAACGAAATCTATGTCTAGTCAATGACATAAGTGGAACAGTAGCATGTAATTACTTCAATTTGTTATATTTTAGTCACACTTTATAGCCAAGCGTTACAGATTTTCAATACATTGATGAAAGAATAAGAATTTAAATTCTGCTGATGCTCTCTGCAGACGTTAGTTTGGTTTCGTATTGTCACAGAGAAAAGAGTGACGTTGGCAATTATACTCTCTCATTTTTTCAATGAGAAACGTAAATGCTTCGGCTCTCTTCATTCGTTCTGGTGTCGGTCATTTACAAATAACGGCCCTTACACGGGACAATATTATTAACAATCCAAAGTATTGTCAATACCATCAATCCAATTACCTTGATAACTTGAGTCCGAGTTTCTCGAAAAATTTAAGCGTTTGGCGCTTTAAGTATTGCAAATGAATATTAAAATATTGAGAGAAGAGATCATTGCATATATTTAACAGTTTCTTTCTGAAGAGAAAGTATTGTCGGATTGAAAAGCAGTTTTGATTTTTTGACAATATTTTCGTCAATCCTATGAAGTTTCCATTACACGATCAAAAGTATTGTCAATACTCCTTGTATTGACAATAATATTGTCTCGTGTAAAGCGGCCCTATGGGACAGTGAATATTATAAATGAAGTTGTTGGAATGATTTCTTTCATTGAAAAAGCGTGACAATTTTAAGCTCTGATCAAGATAGGCTACATTAGGGTTTAAACGAATATAACGATAATATTTTTGATTTGTTATACGATTTACTCAATATACGCCGAAATTTTATAAATATGGACAAATCTGTACAATCAGACAAAAGAGTTGGTTTGTTTGCGTGTCTTCCGAAATGAGAAAAGTCTAGCATATGTCAGATTAATCTGAAACATTGGCAACCCTGGCATGGTATGTAGAAGCATCATTTAAACAGCGTAATAAACTATTTCATGTATAATCCAAACCATGCTCTTGAACGTTTGACGATATCTAGTATTGTTAGTTTATGGTATTGTTGAGGCTGGATATCAGAATCATAACAGTAATCAAAAACAAAGGGTTGAAACTAACACACAAACGGATTTCGTTCACAAGGACCAACGTCGATGTAAGCAGATGACTAACAATTAGATAAATTGCTCAACAAACCAAAAGTATGGTTGTTTCAAATCGAGATGCCGCAGATCCAAACAAAATATGCTTGCTTCAAACTAGAATATGGTTGTTCAAAACAAATGTTGGTTGTTTCTATAAACATTGGTTCAATCAAACCAGAATTGTTATTGTGACTATACCAACAGAAAAATAATTGTTATCAAACCCTGTCAGCCTAGGAACAAATCACTCTTCAGCTTAGCTACGCAGCAAAAAAGTAATTGTATCAACCCCGATGTGATTCTCAAACTATATGAAAAACATTAGACGACGACACGACCTGCCACTCGTCTATCGAAACTAGAGATGGGCAATTCGTTCGCGAACGGTTCAAAAGAACTAGTTCTTTTGAAAGAATGAACGAGCTATAGTTGTTTTTTCGAGAACGGGAGTTCCTCAGTTCAAAGGCGAGGGATCTTTTATTTTGTTTTTTGAGCTCGCTCAACCTTTTTTCAAGAACGGTACTAATAAGAAAGTTTCGTTACGAAACCTCAGTTCAAATTCGGGGGACCTTTTTTCCTCGTTTAAGTTTACAAAAGTAAGTTCTCGTTTAGTCTTTGAACAAACAATGCTGAATCATTGCATGGCTAGTACTATGGATCCCACTGACACTAAGATTCCTTCCAGGTCGGGGTTCGAACATACGAACATACAACCAGCGTCCTATGCATTGAACCGCTAACCCGGGACATTTGAACAAACAAACCAACTATGAACAGAACGAACGAACGGCTCTGGAGAACTAGTTCTTTCAACATAACTCTGCATCACTGAACGGTTTTTTGAAATGAACTGTTTTGCCCATCTCTAATCGAAACTGTATCGCGAATTTAACTACCCCTCAGTAACTGGTAATGTCAAAACGAAATCGCATGAAAAACTATTGGAACTGGCAACACAAGTTGATAGATTATTTTTTTTAAATAACAATTACCATTACCTTGGTTACTGGGGATTAAAGACTTTGAAAATGTAAACAAAAACTGCCTCGAGTGGAATTATCTTTTAGTTTAATCGGATAGAGGTCTTCGTTAAGGCTTGCTGGTGCTCGAACAAATTAAAAATGAATTCCAGACAATTCAATATTCATGGATGCTTGTTAAATAGTTTAACGTTACCATACTTAGATCTATAATGACTATCTGCTATGTAAATGAGTTTTTAAGTGGTGTTAAGTTTTGCAGTCTCTCAATTCGTCATTGCGAAACTTTTTGTCAGTTTATTATTTTCGAATGACTTTCTAAAGTAAAGCAGTAAAACCATTCCAATTCGCCACTTGTTCCAAATCGTTCAACCCTCGTTTCTAATCAGCATACATGCTGTGAAACAATGCGCTGTTATATTTAGGAAACTTCTCTACTTCTACTCTCAGTGATTTGAGGTCTTCGCAAAGTGCGTGTTGATGAATATGAAAGACACTTGAACAGCACGGGAATCAAATTTCTCAGGATATTAGATCTGATCGAAATTATAGGTTTTGAAGTGCACATCGAAAGCCTCCAGTGAAAACAGGTCTCCTTCAAATAATTTGATTATTTGTGTCTCAAACAGACTGTAATTACGGTCTACCTTAAGGCGGCTGGAACTTGTTGAAGTAGTCGAATGTGAAGAGTGTCGGATACAATTTTTCAATGAAGTCTCATTTTCATTTCGTGAAGACTGGTACTAACTTCTGGGTTGGTTGACAGACATTAAGCAAAAGTAATATGTTTCGGAAACTCGACTGGATATTTCTAAAAAGAAAGTCGACGCAAATCTAAAAAGAACGTTGTAACGAAATTTAAATTTATGTAAAAGTTTCACAACTTTCTCAAATGATTTGTTTATTTATTATAGTGCTTCTTGGTAACAAGTTTATAGCAACTTAAACAGTGTTGCTCAAGAAGATTATTTTCATGACTATCGAGGGGTTGCTATATTTATGGTAACTGGCGGTAAATCACTCACGAACACTTTTTGTTCAGATTTTTCTTCGGAGTACCTGGTCGACGACACGACCTGCCACTCGTCTATCAAAACTGTATCGTAAATTTAACTACCCCTCAGTAACTGGAAATGTCAAATCGAAAACGCTAGTGAATTTTTTTAAACTGGCAGCACAAGTTGATATATTTATTGATTTTGAATAACAGTCACCATAACCTTGGTTACTGCATATCGAAGGCAAGATGAATGTAAACAAAATAAATTTCAGATCGGTTATTATATTACGGAACATTTTAATGGATTTACCTGACTCGAGCGGAATATAAAAATTGAGGAGTATGAGTTATGTCTTTTATAAAGCCAAGTTAAAAATTCAGGTCTTGACTTGGAACCGTTGTGTGAGAAGGAAGACATGGAAATGACCGACAACGAGCTGAGCGAAGCTAGTGCTCTGCGGTACCTGCATAACGTACGGTAAAATAATTTCTTCGTGGAATTCCACTAGTAATCCTCGAATAGTGGCCAACAAAGTGAAAAACTGTTTCCACTGCTGCGCAATCAACCGACACAAAACAATTTTGACACCGGCATATTACACCGAATCCTACTGCCCAGAAAAGCTAGCAGTTGAAGTGTACGGATGAATCGCTGGAAGCAGATCATTGTCCTCGTTCGTTGGTTTCATCCATAGTTTCGAATAAGTTCCGAAAATCGAGTCCATTTAAATGCATTTCTGCTTAATTTGGACAAAGTTTAACACTAATAGAACTATTCCACCGCTTTCAAAACATGTTTATTTGTTTTGGGGTTCCTTGGTAACTAGTCCATAGCAACTTAAACAGTGTTGCTCGAGAAGATTATTTTTATCATTTACAGGGGGTCGCTAGATTTGTGGTAACTGACGGTGAATCGTTAGCGAACAGTTTTAATGCTGATTTTTCTTCGGAGTGCCTGGTCGTGTCGTCGACCTGGTCGTGTCGTCGCATTAGACGTACTGAACATCAAATGCAATAATTTTCTGTTTGCGAGAAATACTGCAAATACTGCGAGAAATACTGCACATTTTATTACATCGAAGAAACGTATTGAGTACATTACATCACCTCAACTGAATACTGTATAGGATTCTGATATGAAACTGTGCATCTTTTTTAGTGTTATATTCAACCTTCAGAACGAAAAATGCACAAGTTCGAAATTCCGCCTAATTCAAATATTGGTCTAGATTTAGAATAATTTAACTTTAGTTTTTTTTTCGGTGTAATACGCAAGCTTTGTAACTGTCAACGCACCAACACTCTCAGAAGCTTTTTAAACAACTGCATCAGTTTTACACAAAGTAAACAGGCCGTACCTTCATTATGGGTACCTACTGGACAAATAGCGGAAAAAAGATCAACGCCAGAATAGTGCAAAAATCTCCCAATGTTTTAAGCTTATCTATCGAAAACACTGAACTACACTTCGAACGATTGCTACGATTGAAGGTGGCTGCAGTTGCACTTTTTCTTTATGCATTCATTCTTCTTGCGGCCGGAAACAGCTCGTCAATCCTTTGGTTTCACGGGGTATTTGCTCTGTTCTTCGTGACCATTATTTATAGTTATTCAAGGATAGTCAAGAACGGTACGATTCAATCAACCCTACTAGGATATTACTCAAAATATAAACTTTCATTACAGAGAATCTAGTCTTAGTGAAAGATTTTGCTTTACAATATTCGACCCATTTTATCGGTGGAGGGACCAAGAACGTATTGATTCCGATTAAGCATATTCATGACGTAGTGATCAACGAAGTATTCCTTAATGTAAGGCTAGTAGAATTTTCGGTAGAACAACTAAAAATCAAATCATTCTATAACATTTTAGCTTAAAGTTGTCTTCACGATATCAGTTCTCACCAAAGGAACTCTATTTAAAAACAAACCCATTATTTCTTTGCTGAATGTAAGTGGTTTTTGAATTTAATTCGAGAATTATAATTGAAACCATCAACATATTTTAGCATTTGAATCCACGTGTGGAATGTCTCGAGATGATTTACAACGAGTTACATACTATTTTGGATATAGAGAACGATTAAAATTCACATAAACATAAAATCGGTTTTTCATCAGTGTTTCTGTGCGTTTTGCTTGCGAAGCTGCAAGAGCTGATGAGCGCGACTGTGAAGTTCTCTCATTTGTGTCGGCGTTTCACGCAGTCGGGCTCCTTCTAGGTCTACTTCACAATGATTATTTAAAATATCCAGATTCTGGCAAGAAATAATAAACTTGGCTTCCGCCTGAAACATGAGAAGCAAATAAAATACACTGAAGAGAAGAAAATGTTTAAAATCTCACCAAACTATTTGCTTTAACTTGACATTCCTTCATCAACAGTCCTTTGTATAGTTTAGCAGCATCTTGTCGTAGGGTTATAACAGTATCCTGAAGTTCTTTCACTTGTTCCGTGGCTTGCGAGTAGTTCATTATTAGATATTTTCAAATTTACAATCGGTGTGCAAGGAAACGTCTAAAAAATCCAAACGGTTGTTTATATGTACTACTGCTACACCGCACCAGCAACATAAAATTCCTAACTACACCGAAATACAAGCGGTGTAGAAAAAAAACCCAAAGATTTTGACAGTTACTTGGGAAGCAATACACGCTACCAAAAGAATATGAAATAATCAATGATTATGAGAGTGCTGCGAACGAACCACATGCGGTTAAAGCCGCTAATAACCATGGATCATGAGATTGTCCACGGATATAAGATTTTTTTCGCGTTTAATTCTGAGAACGACCAATAAGCCATTTTCCACTCTGAAGGGAAATATCTGGTGAACAATGACCATTCGACCATTACTTATGCAACGTGGGGCTAAAGAGAAAAAATTTCTTTTGCTTACCGTTATGACAGACTCTAATCGGATGCAGAGCTATCAGGAGTCGTTTCTCAAAGTGAATTGTTACAAATGGTTTATTGACCGCTTTCAGAAAAAAGCGTGACTTGTTCTTACTATTGATGTCAGGGAAGAGAAACAACTGCGCTTAATAACGTTATATTCACGAGGAATAAATATGGTTTTTATGCCACTCTGTATGCAAACTCAGATTTTATTTAATGCGGTACGTATCCGCGGCATAAAAAAAACTTGAGGGCACATTGAAGAAAAAAACGATTAATTCATATACCAAAAGAAAACAAACTTTTAGTACTCGTGTCCATTTTTTATTAATTGCGTTTTTCATTTCACATTTACATTTATCAGGACTGACAATCTGTCCTTTCAATCGTTACCTCAATATTTGCTTATCGTTTCATGATTTTTTTCATTTCTAACCGTGTTTTTAAAACATTGGTAACTCTACAATCAATGCGTTGAATCATACTTACCAGTAAATAAAATAGATAGTTATACTGTTTGTCAATATATATGTCACTCTATATGCAAAGATATCTATGACTCCTTCACTTTATAGAAAAAAGTCCATTTGCATGTAAACTTTACAACTCAGTTTTCAAAATAATAATTTAGTTCGCATAATTATAGTTTTGTAGTTAGTTAAGTCTTTTGCCAATATAAGCATTATCCTATCACCCAATAAAATCAAACACTCGTATGTGATAAAACTTCATATTAGAAGCCTTTTTCGATTCGTTTGATGTCGAAGTCTACGAAGATCGCATATACAAGTTAAATTTTAATTTACTTTTCCTTGAACAGCACAGTTTTTTTTTATGTATTTAGAATCATCTGTTGGTCTTAGCGAAACACATTTACTTGTATCTCTTTCTTCTTACTCATATACTGAAATAAATTCAAATAATGTTTATGTAAATATTACATCATATTTTCCCTATTTACAGCAATTCTATACCAATTGAATTTTATCCAAGCCGTACTACAGAGCTAAGCGTTTTTACAGTTAGTTTGCTTTTCTCACAAATATTAATCAACGCGAATAGTAGTTATTTGCTTCCTAATAACCCTGTAATTTTCTTTCGTAGTTGTGCGATTTTTCACGTGAACAAGTGTGATTCTTTAAATATTTTTTCAACAACAGCAAATGCCAGCTAAAAGAGTTTAGTTGATTTTTATTTAATTAGTATAATCGAACCACATTGAAAGTATGTACCACGAGTCAAAAGTCGTTGCCGCCCGTTTGATTTAGATTACGGTGTGTGAGAAACAAGTGATTACAGATCAATTTCGGTTCCACTAATTTCAGGTTTGGTTTTGCTAATCGAGATTATTACCTTCTACTGTGTTGGTATATTGAAGGAAATACTTCAGTTTTAAAATTCACGTTTTCTATTATTTTTTTTATTTGGGAATATGTTAAATAACTTCAACGAAACAAGTTGTTTTCCAAATGTTCACTCCAAATCGTGCGAAAATTGGTTAATTTTTTGTATAATTGAAAGTCTTCCGTCGTATTCACTTTTCAAGCTTTTCAATTACGATTGACATGTTGTTTACTCTCTAATGACTACATGACAGCTGAACCAAACTGGTTTTTATTTACAACCTAATCATTATAATACCAATATATCGAAATTCCGGCAGTTTTGTGGATATGTTCTGTATAATTTTGTTTATTCCTAGAGGAAGCATAAATGCTTTTAATTATTGAGTTTTTACTTGTAATTCAAAGAGTATGTTTCTATTCGAGGGACACAAAGTTGTGCTTACTACACGTCAAAACTAAATATGTTCTATGATTTTCATTGATATCGATTCGACAGACTAAAGCCAGATTGTCTTCCATGTTGAATGATCAAATTTAGAAATGGACCGATAGTTTTCGAATCAAATAAAATTCTAAGCAGTGTGAGAGAGTTCAACTTTTTGAAACTGCTGCCACATGCCCAATACACTTATACGTCTCACATTGTGTAGATGCAGATCCTGTCAGCTTTGAGATAAATCAGTCTGCAGTTCAGCTACTCCATCGCACAGTATCACATTGAACATATTATGTCAATTGTATGGGTGTTGCTATTTTGGCGCGCATAAATTTGACGTTTCTCTCACCTGCTTGTATGTACGAGACTCAATGCGGACTAGCCTGAGGGCGATTTGTTCGTAGAATGTGAGAGATGTGATATCTTTGGCAAATGTCAGAACATATTTAATTTCCTGGCGTTGTTTTACTTTTGAATCCCAGTAAAAATAACTGTTTCAAAGTTGCCTTGTTCAACGATAACAACAATAACACGTTGGAAAGCAACTAGTGATCCTATAACCAGAGATTAGCGGAGACATTGTTATGATTCTAATTAAACTGTCAAAAGCGATTACAGTACCATCTGCTTACTTACAATTCAATAGTCCCACGACAGAAGGGTCTAACTGCAGTTTCTCTTTATTTACTTTATCTTCCACGATTAACTGGATTGATTAAATATTTGACACCATACTTTTCGCAAAACTTTTCATTCAAAGCCACAAGCTTTCGATTTTTACAGGAAACTTTCAAGAAATTGCAATAATGGCTCCGTGATAATCAAGAGAGAAAGTGAACAAAGAGAGGCTCTCATTTATAGTAAGGCCTTTTTTTCGCTAGGCAAACAAATTACCTTGTCGCTCGTTGTTCACCACCAGTGGGAAGTATTGATACCAAATGGTGAATGAAATAGTTTACAATTGCCTTACACTGTTTTCCAACTGCATTCGAGTAAATCTGATAGATACAATTTAACATTCAAAAAGTCACTCGCACCCAAATACAAAAGCAAGCGGTGTGAGAATTTTAGTTATGTTTATCTCGTTTTCGGATGTACGATTTTTTCTCCGCTGATCTCTGTGGTTGTAGGATCACTAAACTAAGCTGTTTTTCAAAGAAGAGCGAATCTTACAAAAGAAAACATCTCGAGTTTTTTTCTCCTACCAATAAATGCTTCAAAATTCTACAATTTTGCCTGAAAAATCGGATTCGACAAAAATCGCAATCTTAATAATACAAAGAACCAGTGGCGTACTGAGGAAATTTGGCAAAGATTTGCTGCCCCCATCGTTGGTTTAGCGACTGCAAAGAACTACTTCGATTGATAGTAATGAAGGGCGAAACTATTTATTTTCTTTACTTTAGATGGTTTCCGAACCTTTTACTGCTGGAAATAGTAAATGAGACGATAAAATTACCCGCAAATTTGGCCTAGTCGCGAAAACCAGCCTATTTCACGAAAAATACGCAAGGTCGTAACTTCATAATTCCGACAGGAAGCATAAAAATAAACAAATCGAAACTCTTTTTATGTTGATTTATTCTGTGGAAAGGATCGATTAAATGAAAGTGATAAAATTTGCATGCTTTTTAAGATAAACCAACAATTCATCGACTAATCAAAAATTAATCTGAGAATAAACGATAATTTATACATAGGATTTGAAACCAAAGTCGAAACTTTCATCGATGTTTTTCTCCTTTTGATGTCAATGTTAGATTCGCCCATCTTCAGAAAAAAAGCTGAACTAACTACACAGACTAGCAGACATGACAGTATGAGTAAATTCTTATAAAAATAATATTTCGTGATGCACTAGTTCCACCTATATTGTACTGCGCGAACTATTTACTATCTGTACACCCCTTGTGTTATGTAAAAGTTTTTTTACTAGTTGGTTTCCCCTCGTTTATCAACACCGATCAGCTGCTTGCAGGGATGCCTGATTTCATCAAAATATTTGAAAATGAATGGTCACAATAAATTATTGGATTACGTTGATAATATATTTAACTTTTTCGCGATGTTGGAAGGTTTACTTGACTCAACGTTGTTTATCTAGACTATTTTTTATTGTGTTGGTAGTTTTCACCCGAAATTAAGTGGTGGCAGACCAGAAGCAAGTAAATATTGTAACGAAACGGGTTCGATTTTGTATTGCGTTGGAGGATGAGAAGTTGAGACACAATTATGTATATAGTTTTGGCAATATGTATTAAATCTGTATCCTGCATGAAATTCGCATGGACGTATACAAATCAATACATTACAGGTAATTCTGTATGAATAGCAACTCTGTTGGTAAATGAAAAAAATAAACACAGTCTAGATGACAGACAGGATGTTTTTGATAGGGTAACGTGGCGCCATCATGACACATGTGAGTATTGTCCCATATAAAGAAATATTCGAAATGACCGTTAAAATGATTGAAGAATCTAATTTGAGTGTTCTGTCTGTTAGTCTGTGCTAACTATATAATTGGAGACGAATTTTTGGAAATGTCTTGAGTACATGTGACAATTAATCTTTGTTAATTCTCTGTTTCGTTTATTAGAGTACTATCGGCAATCCTTCTCGCTAACTATTTGCATAAAATAATGACTAAATCATATTTCGAGCTGCACTAAAGAAATTATTTGAAAACAGGAGCTTTTCTAACATTCATTGAGAATAACCCTGCGAAATTTCTTGAAAAATAAGATCTAATTTCGCATTTGAATGTAATGTTCATATTTAGAAATAATATATTTATTATAATTCTCAAAATTGTTGAATTATTCATTATTGCTGAAATACAAAACCATTCCTCTGGTCACTACGAAACATGATTTAATATTAAATTTTTCGACAGATAAATGGAAGTTCATTGTTTTATAGTTCTTCATAACATTAGGCTTTACTGTAAGTTATTGTAAAGTGACTCTGCTGTTCTGATACCTGATACAGTATTGTTACACTAAAAATGATTGTAATTGATACTATAAATTTCAATTTGGACAGACTTCGCTTTGTTTTAAATTTATAGATTTCGTTTCATGAAACGGTGCGGTAGTTTCTTTTCTAAACTAGAAGACACTACAAGCAAATTAATTGGCAGCTGGTTGAAAAACAAATCTGATCTGTCAAAACAGCTCTACGGTGGCTTCATTTTTTTAGTACGATGTATTCATGTTAAAAAGGGTAAATGAAAAAGTTTTTTTTTAATGAAGCATATTATATGTTTCAATTTTGTTTGGAGACCACCATTAAACGACCCTGATATACTTAAAGACTGTTCCGGAAAGTATGGACGCAACCAAAAACCGCCGCCATTTCGCAATGGTTCAGAATCTGTCAATTTTTATGGCTGCGTCCTGTTGTTTACACTCTTCTCTAACCACTTGTGCAGTTGTTTATTCGTTTGCATTAGTTTGTTTCAAAATGCGTGGACTTTCAGCAGAACATCGTCGGAAAATTGTGTACAATTAGTGCACAGAACGCGGACTGTCACTGAGAAAGATAGCAAAAATGGAAGGAGTAAGTGAAAAAGCCGTGCGAAATGCAATCAGGAAGTTCGGTGAGGACCTTTGAGGATAAACCGAAAACGGGTCGAAAAAAAGGTCCTGCTAACCCACAGTTGGATAAACGTATACTGAAGGCGTTCGAGCAAAAAAAGGAGGTTTCAGTTCGGGATGTGGCCAAAAATTTGGGCACTTCGAAGTCAAATGTTCTTCGAGCTAAAGAACGTTTGAATCTTCGAACCCATAAGGACCAGAAACAACCAAAACGTAGTCCGAAACAAGAAGCATCGATCAGGCCGAGGGTTCGAAAGCTGTACAATACGATTCTTGCTGGATAATCAGCTGCATAATCATGGACGACGAAACCTACGTGAAACTCGATTACAAATCCTTGCCGGGACCACAATATTATACGGTGCGAGAAGGGCAAGTGTTAAACCAGTCCGAGACATCGAATGAAGTCGAAAAAATTGGTAAGAAAGCTATGGTCTGGCAAGCAATTTGTAGCTGCGGTAAGGTTTCGAAACCCTTCATCACCACTGCTTCAATGAACAGCGATAAATACATCAAGGAATGTTTACAAAAAACGACATCTACCCATGATTCGAAGCCACAAGGATTCTGTTGTCTTCTGGCCAGATCTTGCTTCTTGCCACTACTCGAAATCAACGGTAGAATGGTATACTACCAAAAATGTCACTTTCGTCCCAAAAGACATGAATCCACCAAATTACCCACAACTTCGACCAATTGAGGAATTTTGGGCATTAACGAAGGCACATCTTAGGAAACATGTCTTGGCAGCCGAAACCATTCAACAGTTCGAAAAAGATTGGGAAAAAGTATCAAAAATCGCCAAGAATTCTGTACGGAATTTAATGAGGAACGTTCGCAAGAAGGTGCGCCAGCTAGTCTACAATGGCTAAGTAGCAAATGTTGAGAATAATATTCTGTTGTTGTAGTCAAATATTATCAGTATATCGAATAAAATTTGAATATCTAACACTTGTGAATTATTTGTAGCGAAATTAAAGTGCGTTCATAGTCCTGGGTTGGTGGTTCAATGCATAGGGCGCAGGTCTTACAAGCCAGTTGTCGTATGTTCGAGCCCCGACCTGGAAAGATTCTTAGTGTCAGTAGGATCCATAGTACTAGCCATGCAATGATTCTGTACACTAAGAATCGGCTGCGAAGTCTGTTGAAACAGAAAGGCCAAATTCCACCAAAGGAATGTAACGCCAGGACTTTGCTTTCATACTTTCTGGGACAGTCTTTAGTTTTCATCACCAAACAATACCGGAACTAATTTAGAATAGTCGGCAACTAAGTTATCGCTGTTTAGTATGGAACTCTTTTGTTCTAGATAAATAATAACCAATGATGGACAATAGCTAAATTGGTATTGTCCAACTTTTTCCACAACCATGACTCTAATTCCGTGACGGAAGCAGTGTTCCTATTTTGAGGTTATACACAAATCAAGCCGTACACTTGTTGTTTGGCAAAAGAAAGTCGACATCATCACTAAACCAAAAGCATAATTCCATAATAAAAGATTAATATTGGCGATAATTTGCCAGCGCTCATGACAAGTGGGGTATATCAAAATATTCCTGCTCTTCTACTGAATGCATGTACTAACTAACAGCGAGAATTTAGTTGTGCACCTAATGAATAAAAAAATCAAACAAACGAAGCGTGTGAACAAGTTTAGTTGGAATAAACTAATGGGAAAATCACTCTACGATCTGGACTGACTCGTGACCGCTCCTAAGCTTTTTTAAATCCACTCAATCCCTCCTGAACTTTATTTATCCCACGCAATCTTTCCTAAAGTGTCTTGCTAATCTCACGTAATTCTTTCTAAACTTTTTTAAACCCGTTTAATCTTGTTTGATTGAGTTCGTACCAAGTTTAGAGTGATTTACCCACCAAGTCAAGTTAGACGAAAATTTATGAAATGTTTCTAATTGAAAATCAATTGATTTGATAAATTGTGGTTCAATTGTAACCAACATTCCAAATATATATTTCGTACTTTATACGAATCCGGGCGTCCATATTTCTTATTCAACTTATTAGTTGAAGGGGAAACTATAAGACTTCGTGTGTTCGACATGTGGTACTAATTATTATACCTTACATATAATCTCAATGGGTTTAGCATTAGATTGCACCTCATTCCTAGAATATCTACCAACTTGGGACAAATAGTTATTACACTTGAAACTTTGATATCGGTTCAACCTGCCTGGCCCTTAACGGCCAATTGTTGTGCGTTCTTTCGGAAACCTGCATGCCTGTTCGGTTGGATGGTTCCTGTCAATGGTACAGATTAGAACAACCATCCATCCTCGTCTTCTGCAAGATAGAAAGGGTTTATGCTAGATTTTCGGGATGTTGGCGTATATCAAATGCATCTATCTAATGCTAACTGACAGATGATGGTGTCGTGTGTTTTGAATGTAATGCTAGTTGTATGATAGAATTGATCTATGTAAGTATTCTACGTTACAGATATTCCTGAAACAGAAACGAGGAATTTAATTTCGTTTAATTATTTTCAATAAATATAAACCTTTCCGTATAATTTAGAGTGATTACCTTAACGACAGTCCCATGACAAAAGGGTTTAGCTGCAAATGTAAGCCTCCCTTTGTTTACTTTCTCTTTTGATTAATTTTTGACTTCTTGAAAGTTTCCAATATAAATCGAAAGCATGTAGTTTCAACTTGAAAGTTTTGCGAAGAGTAAAGCGTCAAATATGAAATCAATCCGGTACATCGTGGAAGAACAAGTAAACAAAGAGAAACTGTCATTTGCAGTGTGACTGTCGATATCTCACGAAAGGCTACATAATGTAAATTTTGAGATTTAGTGATTTAGTTATCTTCTGACAAGCAGTTAAATTTGATTTAGGCTGTGAACCTTTTTACCATTTAATTGAACTTTCAGCAAAATTGCACAGTTCAGCTTTTATTTTGTCCGTTGTCACGAATAACCCAGCTCGAGAGTAATACGATTGTTTTTGACAAAAGGTCAAGCTCCAATTTGATAATTTCACTTCTGTTTTATTTGATTTCATATTAAGATCTATTCAAACATCTCCGATCCGATTCAGTTCTGGCACCGCTCAGTTTAAGGACGATAATATTCTCCCACATGTTTCGATGCGTGTATTCACATTTGTCAGGTTCGGTTCCGACATGAAATGGAACTGTGTCGGAACTGAACTGGACCAGAAAGGTTTGAATAGGCCTATTTTCGTCAAGGGAAACACCTTCACAAAAATGAGAATATATTTTCAATCGGAGTAATTTGTTCTCGAGGTTTATCTCATGCTCTCTATATTGCAAATATTCGTTATTTAAAAACCATTTTCCGGTACTTTTTTGAGGTTATAAATACCTACACGAGAATTATTCAACCGATTTGGAATAGTTTAGTACAGTAGCATTCCGAAAAAAAAGGAACTTTGTTTTGAAAATTACGTGAGTCTAATTTTTTTGCAGGGCAAGTGCGAAAAACAATTGTGTGCGGTCGCAATGAAAATCTGGATCTATCAGTAAACAAACTTACAAAGGTTTGTCTGCAAGCACTGCCCATAACGTTTTCGAATCCACCCACTCAGCAATCGGTTATATTTTGTTGGTCGTTGAACGATATACTGCACGAAATGATCGTTGAAACTTCTGGAATCGGTTTGTTGTTGTTTATTCTCTTGCAAAAATAGTGTGAAAATTAGGTGTTGCCTTCATATAGAAAGAAAATGTGTTGTTATTCTCCGTGAGGTAGAAGTATTGTACAGGTATTTAATGTTAGTTAAAAAAAAGTACGGGTGTGTAATGTCAGAGACATAACTGGTTGTCGTGAATACGAATAAAACTGACACGATTTCTTTACACTTTCGAATTCACCCTTTTCACTACTAAAATTTTAAACGATTTTTGACGTCGATTATCTCATTTCGGATTTTCATATTTCATTGAAAGAAACTATCAAGATGCTGTACAGGATTCATTTCTACCTTTTAGAAGGACCAAATTGTGGAATTCTCTACACGGCGAAATTCCGATTCTTGAAATAAGCAAAACGAGTCATGATTTGGGGAAAATAATATATTTTCATGTTATGATAACACACCATGATTAAAATTTCTCGGATCATGATCCATTCGGACTGATTTCTATGAAATTTTAAAAACCCGTAGTAAATTGTCGTTCTAAGCTATACATTATTAACAAACTTGCTATCTACAAGCAAATAATATCACCAATGTTGTTATACGCTGCTCCTGTGTGGAGAACATGCGCACGAACACATCAACTAAAATTACAGAGTCCAAAATCGCTTCCTCAAAATGTTTTTAAATCTATTAACCAGAACCAGCACATTTGAGGTCCATCGGTTAGCAAACATTGAACATGTTTTCACCAAAATCACCCAAAGCGCGGAGAAATTTGAAACAAGTGCGTCACAGTCAGATGCTCTGCTAGTTCGTGAACTTTTCATGTAGGTTAGATAGGTAGGATATATTAATAATTATAAACAACATCAAAATACTTAATTGCTAATCTGTAAATAATTTTT
The DNA here is from genome assembly GCF_030247185.1 of Malaya genurostris. NCBI lineage: Eukaryota > Metazoa > Arthropoda > Insecta > Diptera > Culicidae > Malaya > Malaya genurostris. The sequence goes on along the minus strand of NC_080572.1, from coordinate 233,376,469 downwards.
CTAAAATAATATTTGAATAACTGCAAACAAAAGTTGAAAAATATAACCATAGCTGAAAAACTTGAAGTTGGATCCCTAAAACTATAAAAATCATGTAAGAGAAAACAAAAATTTGGATAAAGAAAATGTTATGGAAAAAAATATGAAATTTAAACGTAACGCACTTAAAGTGGGTATAACTTCAGGCGTGTTTCTGCTACGATGGTAATTTTTGCAACATAAATTCAGGCGCTATGTGTGATTTTTGCAATATAAATTCAGTGAAAAGCACGACGAACTTCATTTAAATTGAAAATATTCTGTTTTTAAAAAACGACGACGCAAGAGATAACGTGTTTACTTGCGTTCATTACTTCAGTTTTGATTTTGTGTTTCAGAATTTAAACACTTAAACGAACTGCATGAAAAAACACGAGTGAATCAAACCTCTTAAAAAGAAACTCTATGTCAAATTCTTGCAAAAAAAATCGTCTTATTTATAATATTAAGGCGCATCAATACAGCTTGTGTTGTTATATCTATGAAACAAATTAATCAAAGTGGTTGAACAAAATATTTTTCTGATTTTCGTTAGATGGTGTTCCAAATTCACAATCGAATTAAACGCTAGCTCTCGGAATATTATTCTAGCAACAACGATCACATCAAATATGTAAGAATACATTCGAACAAAATGTAACATTGATGTTTGTCAAATGAAAAGCGTAGCCGTGCTTAGTCTCTTATGATGTCAATTTTCGGTTCATTATCTTTACTTTCATGTTATGTTTAATTCTCTATCAGCCGCTGGGTAAAACAACACGATTACTAAATAACATGCTTCAGGTTCAAGTAAACATTTTCAGCAGGTCTTGCTTTTCAATGTCTGCTTTTTGCTTTACCATTAATCTATTAATCTATCATTAACATCACTTGAGGCAGAGGGTTCAAAGTGATATCCGGGTAAAAAATTAGAGTTACGAGCTTTGAAAGAAATGCATTCTTCAAGTAACGCATTTTCGAACCATGATTAATTTTCATGGGAGAAGATTTATTGCTCATGATAAGTTAAAATGATTGGTTTCATGATTTGCTAATCAGATCAGCAGTAACGGATTCCTTTCCGATATTTAGCACAGTTCGGAAATTATTTTGGATTTTCACTAAACTGATGATTTCTACCTTCGATTTGCAAAGAAGTAATCTCAATAGTTCTTTAGATAACACACAGAACCATTAGAACGGCAACGGTTCAACGTATTGGTCCAACTTCCTTTGGACATTTTTGTCGTGAATACGACTTACTTTACTATTGAACGCCTTTTCAAAATTTACCCTGTACTAGAATGGGCAGAACTTTATCGCGAATATCTCTTGATGTACTGAACCCAACTACATTTTTTTTTCTACAAGTTATCAAAAATATGATCAGTTTCCTAAAAAGAAATATTTGATTTGGAAGGCAATATGCAGCTGTAGTCGAGAAAGAGAAAACTTCATCACTACCGAAACAGTAAACAAGGAAATATATCGTTAAGAATGCCAAAATAAGTTATTGTTACCATTCCTACGCAACCATGACGCTCCATCGCTATTCTGGCCTGATTTGTCATCTTATCACTACACCAAAGATGCTCTGGAATGGTATAAAGCGAATAGAGTGCATGTTGTATCGAAAGAGGTAAATCCACCTAACTGCATGGAGTTGCGACCTATTGAGCTCTTGTGCAGAGTCAACTCGCTCAATATAAGCAACAAGCTACAACTATTGAACATTTCGAAAATCTTGGATAAAAGCAGCCAAATCAAACAGACCTTAATGGCGGAAGTTAATTCAAAAGCTCGTAGTTTCTTCTTGCAACCTAATTGAGTAACTGTAATTAGATGACTAATAATGCACAATTGAATGAATAAAGAGGCCATTTTGTTTAATTCCAACTTTAGTATGTCCAGATTTTGTCGCAAACAAGTCTTAAGTGAAAAATTGATATTCTGGATTATATGTTTATAGCAGTTTATACACTGTTTCTCCTATTTTTCCTAATCTCATCTTTTCAAAATTTGGCACTCAAAGCAGAAAGACAATGAATATTCGGATATCAGCGGAATATCAAAACACAAGACATCAGTTGCAAATGTTTGCATGATCTTCTGCGTTTATAAGATGAGTCATCGGTTTCACGTTTCAGTGACCAGCACCAGCAGCATTATCATCCTAACTTGATTCTTTCCTGTAAATCGTGTTTCAATGGTCGATTTTCTTGGAGGAATAGTTCCACCTTGTTCGTCGTTGAATTGACCGAGATCAAACAATAAATACAGACTTTGAAAGTCTTACAAGCATTTCGAACACGATTTTGTTGTTGTTCGATCTGATCGAACAATCTCTACTATGTCACTTTAAAAGTGTATTGACTTTCTTGTAGCACAGTGCTCTGGCCGTCCAAAAGAGGTTGTTGTTCCGAAAATTCAAAACGTCCAGTCAATCGTTATGGAAAATCGTAAAGTGAGGTTGCAAGAGATATATAGATGTTCACAATTTTGTATGTGCGCTTGAATATGAAAGAAAGTTTTTGAAATGGGTATCAAAAACAACATATCGTTTCGATGGCTAAATTTCAATTTCGAATTGTTATCGCATCCACCATATTCGTCAGATTTTGCCCTCAGCGACAATTTCCTGTTCTAATATGTAAAAAGGAAACTTGTTGGAAAGAGATTTACATCAAACTAGGCTAAAGCAGATTTTGAGACTTAGGAAAAATCTTGGTATAAAAGACATTGATGATATTTGAAAATAAATCTGTTTCCTTTGTCAGACCGGAGACGGCTTTTCTAAACATATCCTTAAGTAAAGGGAAACGCGAGTAGGAGCATTACCATAGCTTTCTGAGAGGGATTCTCCCATTACCATTAAAAGCTGCAATTTCCTTTCTACTCAAAATTTGAATCCTACATGTCATTGCATCCAATTCGGGTGAACCGTTCGATTGATTGGCAAGCAAATAAACCTGATATGATGAGAAGGTACTCGAAACAGTAATAAATGAAATAATGAAAAAAAAAGACAGTAACCAAATTCAAACAAAACAGCTTTTCTACTGACAATAAAACTTTATTTCTCAGATTAGACGCAATTTCATCTAGATGTAATTGACAGTTTTTGAATTAATAACTTAGGTATTAAAGAGTAGGCGTGAGAAAACTATACATGGTATATTTTTAACTGATATACGTAGAAATTAGACAATGGTATAAAAGCACTTACAATTTTCCATAAACTGTATGTTAAATAAGTATAAACATAACATTAATGCGATAATACGACTGTTCGGTAGCTATCCATATTTTGCTTCTTAATTTGGGAAATCGTCTTGAAGCAAACAGACTTGGCTTACAGACTTAGAACAATTCATTTCATTTTTAAACAGGACTTTCATCTACCACCCCACCTACTAACTAGTGTTAAAACAATCAAACGGTATCCAGGAGATTACAAGTTTCTCTATTGACTAATGGCCTTCATTATGAGCATTGGAAGAAGAAGGGGTAGAACCACAATCCGAATCGAGTTGGCGTTGCAGTTTGTTTTTTTTTACTAATGTCCATTGGTATGTGCGTGTGAGTGTGTGGGTTTTGTGACTGATATGGGTTCTCGATGAAGGTTTAAAACTAGAGCAGCGTGCTCTCGTACCCTCAGGATGTGGCCGATTGGGTCATGAGGGTATCTTTGAGTTTACCTTTGGTTGTCACCGTTCCGCTACTGGCAGACAGGGCAGATAGTGTTCGCTGTTGGTAGCCAAGCCCGGGGCTGCTAGCGGACGAACTGTCCGATGGATGACTGTTGATGGCAGCTAGTGAAAGTGCCATTGGGTTGTGGGTAGGGCTTTGAGACGGGGTACTATTGGTGCTCTTTGCTTTCCGGAACCAATTACCTAGTTTTCGCCGGCCCAACGAATGGGAACTGTACTCGGATTGCTGCTGCTGCTGCTGTTGTTCTTTGGTCAATTTTCGAGACTTTTTAGGAAGTGTGTTTCCCGACTGCTTGCCACCTATGTTCGTTGGAGATTCTTTAAGGACACTACAATTACTGCTTCTCGCACTCTGTGTCATGATTCCTAACGAGAACTGCAAGCTGTCTACTAGGTCCGCTGTCCGCTCGTTACTCGTTTCTGTGTCCGTATTGCTGCAACCGTCTTTTTCATCCGTGAACGGGAAATACTCCCGATCCGATAGGTTATCATCATCAACGCAAGCTCCGTCGAGCTCGGACACAAACAAACTTTCCCCGCTAAACTGTCGTTCGGCGGACAGTGTATTGAGGAATCGCAGTTTACTGCTACTGCTACGGAAGCAAAAATCGAACCACTTATTGCGAGTATCGCAATACAGCCGAAGAGCATTTTTCAACGTCACCCCAAACATTTTCCCATCCGGTAGATTCAATATCCGACAGTTATCGAGAAAGATTCGACCCTTGTAGATGTAGTTGGTACGCTTCAGCAGGTCCTTTTTGCAATAGACCAACTGTCGATCGAACAGGAACAGCGTGTAGGTGTTGTTCCACAGATTCGGTGACATTCGGATGGCATCGGTTTGCAGGAAGAGCCGGGTGCTGTGCACGTTTATCGACGGGCCTTGGAAGTTTTCGAAGCGGGACTGAATGCGGGAGAGATACTCGCTGTGTCGTTTACCTGGAAGTACACGGAAATATGAAGTTGGGTTGAGTATTAAAAAATATCTCCATACGAAAATTGGTTGAAGTTTAAAAAACTGTTGGTGAGACGGTTTATCGGGATGGGCTTTTTGTACTTTAAGGGAAATTTTTGATAGAACCGACCTGCTGTCAATTTTTTTGTTACTAATGTCTTTTTCGCTTGAGAAAACTGAAACTGACCCAGGGTAGTTTCATCAAACAAACACATGGGGTTTGCAAAGGGGATTTGAGCAAACCTGATATAAAAACCAGGTTCAAAATTGACTCCATTTTCAGTTTCATAACGTTGAAACTAGCTTCAAACAAACGGTTTGACAGCAGTTAGGGTGGAAACTTGGTTAGGTTTGGCATCAAGCGGAAACGACATAATAATATATAGTCGTTTATTTATTAGTAGGCTGTGCTCATTATTATAAATTTCAGGTACATTTTAAATAATGACGAAGTTTGACAAATGTCAGAATAGGACATCAGAAAATAAAAATAATGGAAATAGAACCAATGGGGGTAAGGTACAGAAGTCTACTGTCAAGCCTGATAACGGTGGTCGCACTGGAGAAAGTAGTAATGTATGCTCTGTTTACTAATTTTAAAATTGTTCAAGCCCGACGGTTTAAATTTCTCTACACAGAATACCAAACTTCGCTTCATCCCGATAGCGTCCCAATATAGCAAAATCAAAATTATGACAGTTAGTACCGTGTTTCGAAGTGTTGATGGGAAGGAGGAAAAAACTACAGTGGAAAAAATTAAACAAACCGCTTCTCGTTTGTATCGTCATTGATTAGAACACAAAATTCCCGTTTACAACATTTTCCAATAAACTAGTTAAAAATAAAATGCATACCTTCATTCACCATCTCCGTGACGCGCCGCATCGCACTTAACGCCAGCTCGAAAACCTCCCGGCAGTCCATCGTTTCCAATTCGGATTTGGTGCATTTGCGTAGATTAAGCAGCGGGATCAGTTCCTTCCGGGTAGGAGAATGCTTGACTAGCTCGCTCAAATGCAACGGATATCGGCAGATTCTTTGGATCGGTGCCAGCAAATGTGCGGACAGTGGCAATTCGGGGAGGTTTTGTGCTACACGACAGCTACAATAGGAAGAAAGTAGGTAAAATTGATGAAAACTTCGGGTTAGACAGAACAAAACTAAATACTTACGTTTCTAAAATGGTACAAGCTTCCTTATTGCTAGCGTAGTTTTCGAGCTCCATCAAGGCGCGCGGGTAGGAATTGCAGTACGATGAGTAGATCATAAAAGCTGATTGCTGTAAATAGAAATGATAATAATAATAATAATAATAAGTGACCTCGAGTGACAAGGGTTCTAGTGTAGTTTTCAAACAGGGCTCTTACATATTCAAGGAACACTTCGCCGATCCTATTGTTGGGCACCGCTATCCGGAGCGCATCCAGGAAAGTCTGTTGAAACCGCCAGATTTTCTCCAAATTAGCGAATATTATATTAACACTCTCCGCTGGGAACACATCTTCCCGTTCCCGCAGAGGTTTTAGAAATCTGTGGTACAAATGGAAAATTAGAATCTCGGGATTTCAAAAGCAATAAATTTGACCATTACCCTAAACAAAGTGAATTGAGCAGTTTGACAAAGTTTATCTCAGTCTCAAGCAGTTCCTTAATCACGTTCTCCTTGGTTTGTTCCTGACTAGAACCACCCAACGGACCGGGAACCGAGTCCACTTCAATTTCAGCCCTCGCCGTGTCCTGTAGCATATCACAGTTTTTCATTTCACCTTCCTTCAATCCACTTGCGGCACCATCAACTGGTCGGTCAGTGCCGTTGTTGATGTTGTTGTTATTGTTGATGATGATAATCTGTTTGGGCTTGTTGTAGGTCGGTAACACTTTAACAAAGTCCATCGGGAACCAACCACACTCGGAACTTTCCATCCGAACCTCGTCATCACAATCAACGGATAAAATGGCGTCGGATTTAACTCGACCCCACCACCAAGGACCTCGCTCCCTTTTCAAAACCTCCACCAGTGCTCCCTTTTCCAGGGCCAGTTCCTGGGGACCGGCGGGTCGAAACGAAAACAGAACTTCTGCAAAAACCGCCTCTTCCGGTGTTCGTTTGTTGTGTGCCGCCGTGTCCTCGTCGCTGTCCGTTTCGCTCAGATCTGCCCCCGCAAGTTCATCACCGGCGACACGATCCAGGCCGGAAGGTTGACTTAGCGATTTACCACTGAGCCGTGATATGTTGGCCACATTTTCTTTGTTGTTGCTTTTCACAGATAATTTGTGCTTCAGAACCGTCGTTCCGCATGCCGTTGTGGCTTTCGCTGAGTTGGCTCGCCGGACAGCGATGGCCGAGCGTGGGGACACGATTGGGTCCTGTCGGGGGGATAGATAATCAACAATTAAATGATGAGTTTGAGTTCAAAGCAGCAAAATCACTTACCGTGCCTTCAATTCCATCGGCCAACAGTGGCTCATCGGTTTCCAACTCTACCTGGATACCGGAATCGCCACTGTTGCATTTATCTCTCCGGTGGGATTTGGTTTTCCGACGCTCCTTACTCGATCGCCATATCAGAGGACCAAACCGATGGTGATGCTGCTGCTGTTGTGTCGGATTTTGCACCTTTTCGTGGTTCGCCGTGCCGTCGACGCTCATCGTGGGTGTAAGAAAGTGCGGATTCGTTTGACTATTATTGTTGACATTCAATCCGACCGCCGTCGAAGAATTGTGGATTGCGCCTGGCGGGATAGGACCCCCTGCTTTCGTTGGTTTAAATTGTGAGAAGGTTTTCCGGAATTTTTGAAGCACACTTTCGGCAGCTGCAAAACAATGTCAGAACAGAATATTATAGGTGTTAATAAATGCATCATAGGTGCGAAACAGTACATTTTTTTTTCGAGTAATGGATTTGAGCGCAGCTAAATTTTTCTCTGATTTGAAACTTAGAGTGATTACGGAGCCTTCAAGCAGACCCCGTCAGCTTGGAGCGAAATCAATTTTCAGTTCAGCAACGCCATCGCACGGCACCACATTCAACATATCATGTCAATTGTATGGGTACGCAGTGCTGCTATTTTGGCGCACACGAACTTGACATTTCTCTCTTCTACTTCTATGTATGAGATTCGATGCGGACTCGTCTGAGGGCGCCATGCTCGCAAAAAAGGATGTTGCCAAGGATTTGTTCGGAAAATGTAAGAGCTGGATATCTTGTTAATATGATGTCTTTGCTTTAAGGAAGATTGGGTGCTGATCACGATCACCCAGCATTCCATGAAGTCATTCTGCGTTTTTCTCAAGAAATAGCAGAATTTTAATGAAAATGTTCGTGCGGACGGCGCATAATGTGAATGTGTAGAAGATCCACTTACTGATGTGCACAGCAACCTTCTCTACAGGCTTCATTTGAAGGCAAACACACACATTGAAGAGCGGAATTTCTATGAAAATCTGGCGACGAATAGGAATAAAAGAGTTTCACCCTCTGTGCTATTCACACACATTCATATGTCGGGTAAATTTCATAGCGCAACCAAAGCAACGAGAGTTGCTTCGTTCGTTCATTAGTACGCGAACCTGTGTGCCAACTGATGACTATACTTCATAAGGTTTAGCATTTGCTAAATGGCTTGAAGATGTCCTTGAGAAAACTATATTCATAACTTCAAGTACTGATGAATATTAATTTTGAGAACGTTATTTTTCGGATTTTTTGTTGGTATCTTTTTGGCAACACTGTTTTTGACAGATCACGCGTGAATTGTGTCTTGTGTTGTTGTCAAATTTGTTCAGTTTGGTCTATAATTTAATCGTAAATTGACTCACAAACGAACAACGCTTGCAAATGAGCACTGACAAAGTTGGTCGAAGATCCACTTTCTTATCGAAAAACTGTGTTTAGCGACGAAGCTTATTCCTGGTTGAATGGAGACGTCAACAAGCAAACTTGCCGCATCAGGAGTTAAGACCAGCGATAAGCATTGCAAGAGCTACCAATGCATCCCAAAAAGTCATTGTTTGGTGTGGATTATGGGCCGGTGGCATCTTCGGACCGTACTTCTTCAAAGGCGACGATGGGCGGAACGTTACTGTGAATGACGAGTGCTACCGTGTGATTATTGATGATTTTTTCAGCTCAAAATGGAAGAATTGAAGGAAGACATGCCTGACATGTGATTTCAACAAGACGATACCCAAAGCCCAATTCGTTCAATTTCGCCATTGTCTCATCGACTTGTGGCAGGGTGCATTGTCTTCCATCGAAAGCAATTGCGGCACTTACTTGGAAAAAACCTTTTTCTTGTTCAATTTTTCATGAAGGATAATAAATATACTTCCATATGATATCTGTGTCATCTCAGCAATCTCACGGAGCTTTACTTGACGATCTTTCTTTATAATTTTTGTCACTTCACTCACATTTTCCGGCTTCCACAGGTCTACCCGAGCGTTCCGCGTCATTTGTGTCGGTACGACCACGTTCAAACTAGGCGAACCACCGACAAATCGTTGCTTTTGATGGACAAGAATCTGGATAACCTTTTTCAATCCATTGTTTCGCTTGCACGGTGTTTTTACCCATTAAAAAAACAATGTTTTATCAAAACACGAAACTCGTTTTTTTTCATTTTTTAAACAAACTACAAAAAGACTTTACTCCAACCTCGATAACTCAGTTTTTGGTCGGATCGACTTAAAATTTTGACCCGTTTCAAGCAAAGGTTAGTACTCTAGAAAGACGTGGTTACTGGTTTACTACGAGCGCCATTTCTTCTTTAGTCTCGGGACTAATTGATCCATGTGTTACATATATGCACAGTGCAAACTCTTAAAAAACGTTTCGAAAACGGGTTAAAATACAAAATTTATGCGTCTTGATGGACGATGAGACTTATGTAAAGAAGGACTCAAAAACCCTTCCAGGTCCACAATACTTTACTGTCGTCGTTGAGGAGGATGTGAGCGATGCGGACAGGTCGATTCAAGTGGAGAAATTTGGTCGAAAGGTACTGGTATGGCGGCAAGTAATATGTTCCTGTGGTTTGAAGTCAACCATTTTTTACACTACCGGAACTATAAATGCAGAAATCTATCGATCTGAGTGTCTCCAGAAGAGATTGCTGCCTTTATATAAGAAGCATAGATCACCTCCATTGTTTTGGTTGGATTTAGCGTCGACTCACTATGCCAAAACCACTCTCAATTGGCCTGCGGGAAAGGGTATAAATTTCGTTGAGAAAAATATCGCTAAATTACCCTCAGCTTCGACCCATCGCACGTTACTGGGCAATCGTGAAGAGGGTCTTCAAGAAGACTCGTGAGGCAGCTGGGAACATGCAGAAATTCAAAAAAATTTGGGTTCGAGCGTCCAAAAAATGCGATGCAACACTTGTCCGGAACTTGATGAAGAGCGTTGGATCAAAAGTTCGAAAATTCGTGAATGAATGGAATAACCTAAATTTCATCTGGTTTTCATTATGCTCAAGTTTACCCTCGTACAATAAAGGATCAATTTTTAGATTGTATAAAATATCGTTTTTATCATAATTTGAAAGAAAAATTTGTGGATAGCTTATTTTCGATACACTCCTTACAGTACTAACGAGAGTAACCCTTCATTTCATAGCTGTGCCATAAATTTAATGACCGGAAAGAGACAGTGCTCTAGTTTACCATATTCGGGCAAGATTCTGCAGGTGTGGAAAATAGTCTGCCACTGGATCCCGCACATACTTATCTGGGACTAAAAAATCGAACGCAAGTGCACTTGGAGTACATGTTTGGCTGAATCCATTATTATACGTCAGAGATCAAAATGATTACCCGACAATGAACTGAAATCGTACTGCGAATCGTAGGTTCAATGGGTCGGAAAGATCAAGAAGCTGGTTTTCTGTGATTGTCATAGTATAATTTTTGAAGACTACTTTAATGCAAGTATTAGTGTGAATTAATGGAGCGATTTAAATCGCTTAGAAAGGGTCCTTCATGAAGCACGTGGGCATCGCTACTAAGGTTAAAATCAACGGTTTAGGATTTCTTGTTCACCTGATTTGGTCTCCTCGAATTATTATCTGTTCCCCAATTTTATGTTATCTTAGAGAAATCGAAGTGAGTTTTGTTTCGGAATTTTAGACCGGGGACTTCCAGAACCTGATATCGAAACCTGTATAGCCAAAGGAAATCTTGTGAATTTTTGTGCTCTAAAAATTGATTTTCCCAAAGAGAGGGCTGAATCGATTTTCACAAACTTAGATTCAAACGAAAGGTCTTATGGTCCCATGGATCGCTATTGAATTTAATCTTTATCCGACTTCCGGTTCCGGAATTACAAGGCAATATGTGCAAATCTATGCAAACGAAAGGTCTTGAAATTTATTAAAATGTCTCCGAAATGTTGACCCAGATCCAACTTTTGCTTCCGGTATTACAGTGCGATATATGAAAACTTTTCAATTTCATGAGGATTATTTCAAAAGTGATGGCGAAACGAGATGCACATTTTTATAATATTTACTGTTTAATTCATCTAGTTAGCAGCTTTTGTTAGTTAGTAAATATATAAATCTACTTTGGGACTATTAGTCCCCGATTTCCCCTACCGATCGCACCGGAACTCACTTCGATTTCACAGCAACGGTTAAACCGATACAATCATGATCATGATTCAAATTTAAGCTCCCAGTGTCTTGAAAATTACTGTGCAATTTCATCCAGATCCGACTTCCGGTTCCGATATTATAAGGCGATGAGTGTCAAAACATTCAAATCGTCATTCAAAATGAAGATGCAAAACTGGTACGCGTCGGTACGTGCGACTTTGCCCCGTTCGCAGCATGCTTTGTTCAATTTCGTATAGCGTGCAGGATTGCCACATTTAAAGCTATGTTATATTAACTTGACTTTAATGTTTACAAATGGCAAAGATGATGGTAGTTATTCAAGTTTGAATCTTGACAGAATCTTCTAATGATGTTTTGGAAAATTAAAGTAATATGAGAAAGGCATCATTACACCACTAGGTGGATTAAAAAAAAATTATCTGAGAACCCCTCCCGAAGTTAAATCCTTGGTACGGGCCTGGCGACAAGCTACAAACAAATCAAATCGTTTTTGTCTTTCTCATATAGAAAGGTTATGCAATCGCTGTGAGTCATATACCATTCGACTCAGTTCGTCGAGTACACAAAATGTCTGTATGTGTGTGTATGTACGTATGTAACGTTTTTTTGAACTCATTTTTCTTGGATATGGCTGAACTGTTTTTCATGAACTTAGATGTAACCCTACACAAAGTTCCTGAATTTTATTCGAATCCGACTTACGGTTCCGGAATTACCGGATGATATGTGCATAATAAATGAAAATAAGTGCACTTACTTTTCTCAGAGACGGCTGAACTTACTTAGATTCAAATAAAAGGTACAATTCTGCATAAAATGTTCATAACGACGTATGTAACATTTCAGCTGAACCGAGAAAAGCGATGTTGAAAAATAATCGCACAATTTTAAATCCTATTTAAAAATGAGAAATTGAAACAACTTCATCTCTTTACTAATTCGTCCAATTTGTATGCGTGCAACGTATCATAGTGACTAATTCTCAATTTTCAACTACATAGATAACTTTTAGGCAAAAACGACACTTACGTCGTTTTGTAATTTGATCATGTACATTGGACAGTATATAGGTCGTTTTTTCCTGGTTGACTTGACACATAAGTCGTTTTGCTTCTGTTAGTTACGTCGTTTTGCGAAAGTCACAGTGTTCATTCGTCGTTTTGTTACTCGCACTTGTGTGAAAGCCAGTTTTGCTCGAAAACATTAGTAAGAGCTAGTTTTGCATATCAAGTGGAAGAAATGACAGTCGACTCGTTTTCGCTTTTGTTTGATGAAGATTCATAACGGTTTCTACGATTGGAAACAAATCAGTTTCTTTCCAAATTAATCAGCGTATTTTTCAACAAGCTTAGTAGCAACTCGATCCCATTAAATATCTCCAACTCTACAGTAAGTCGCACTTTCATAATATCACACTAGATCGGCTTTTTCGTGGAAAGCTATTTCGTCGTATGTCCGCGCATACACTTTTGTTTATGCTTTGGTGCATTGGTCAAAACATTGCCAATTGACGTAAGTAGCATTAATGATTATTTTTCATTGATTTCGACATACGTCAAATGTGTTGACAGATTTTTTAGTGAATCTATAGTGAATTGAGAAACGGTGTTCGGGTAGTGCGTGTATTAGGACATTCCTAACAAAATGCAATAAAAATCTCGGTTTGTTTACTTTTGTTACTTAAGTCGTAATGAACATTTTATACAGAATTGTCCTTTACAAAGTTCCTGAATTTTATTTTGATCCGGCATCCGGTTTCGGAGTTACAGTGTGATTAGTGAAAAAATTCTAATTTCAAATTACTTCCAGCGGCGAAACAAAGCACGTAAAAATATTTCTTAACTTGCCTCGAAACTTTTCCAATCGGTAGCCATTATCAATAGACAACCAAACAACCCGATTCCGGCTATGCTGGTTCTCGGTTTTTGATTCCGGTAGCACCGAAAAAAAAGAAAAATAATTTCTAAACTTGCCTCAAAACTATTCCAATCGGTAGTCATTGTCAGTAGATGGCCAAACATTACTTTGGCTTTCCTTGTTCTTGGGTTTTTGATGAATGACCGTAGATTGTAGCCATAGACTCAAAAATGGATCCCGGTCACTTTTCTCGAACCAACTCCGATTATATAGGTTCACAGATTCCGGTTCCGGAAGTACCTCTTTTCGTTTTCCTCAGAGAAGGCCTAACCGACCTGAGTACTGGTTCACTCTGTAGGTTTGCTAGTTTATGGACTAACCTTTTTGTTTTTTAAGAATCGAATTCGAACTACTTATGCCCAATATTTTACATGCGCTGGGCTTCATTATGGTCAGCAGCCAAAGTTGCTGCATCGTGTTATTGTTTGAATTGTCTGAACACCGCTTTGTGCTATTGTCGGTAAGGAACGGCAAGTGGTGCAGGGCTGTATCAAACGAGTCACGAAAGCGAAATGATTGTACACTCTTAATTTTGAGTACTCAATCCTACTGTTTTTACTTTAAATCAATCCAAGTATTGTTCGCAAAAGAATTATATAAATGCAGTTTCAGGTGCTTTACGAATCTCCTGTTGGTTTGTTTGCGACTTTCGGGACTGTAGCTGAATATTAGATTTCCGCAAATACATAAATATGATACCGATTTAATGTAATTTACTTCACTTTTACTTTTTACTAAGACTCTATAATCAGCACAAAATTTTGCATGACTTTCACAATAGGTATAGGAAATATTCTTCTGATTGTCAGAGCTTGTTGAACTTTCCAGCTTTACAACTTTCCAAGCTCAATTTATTCAAAAGATGGACTCCCAATTGACATTAAGTATCAACTTAGACTTTTTGGTTGCGTTTATCACATTACTAGCAGAAATTGAATTAATTTCAAAGCAACTTTTAGACTCTCTCAGATTCCTTATCGAACTGTATTGGACCTTGGAAAGGGCCTTTGATTGGATAGCCACATAAATGAGCCACCTACCTTGCTGTTGATGTTGGTTCGCTTTGACCAGAGATGCCTTCGATTGCTGCGTGTGAAGCGTCGTTGCAGTCCGAGAATCTACCTTCGAAACATGGCAAGCACTTCCACTGATTCCGTTGATATCTGCGGCGGTGGCCACTGTGGTGGATTGCGATGGCGGTGTCGGTTCCGTCAACGAAGGACTAGAGACGGCTCTCAGCTGTAGGGGCTGCAATTGAATGAGACGGAGAAAAAAGAAGGAAATGTTAGAGAATGAAAGCTGGCAAGTGTCTACTTTTAGCCACGTTCGACGGTTGATTGATGTTGCGAGTGTTGCTGCTGATGGGAAATCAGCTTCGATCACAATGTCGATAGAAATTTGAGAATCACCACGCTTCTGGAACAAATTTGCTGATAAACAAATATTTCTATTGTGCACAATCACACACACCCTCTGCTGGGAAATGTAGGTTTCGTCCCGGAGGAAAGAACACACAATGCCGTCGTTGGTCGATGGTCGTATGACAGTTTGATGGATTGATTGGAGTTTTATCACTTTTTAATAATTTTCGACAAGATGATAACAATGGACTTCTTAAGCCTATGGAAGTACACTATCTGATGTATAACTGCTTCTATTGTCGCAAATAGCGCACAGCGCTTGGATTATCGAGGAATGATAGAGACATGATCCGGGTGTGAAATATAAATTTATAACATCAAAAAGAATCATGTAAAGCTACTTGAATTATCGATAAACAGTGATACATATTAATAACTGTTTTTGGTTTATTTAAGCATCGTCTTCGCCCCATCAGTGCATTAGCAGTTCAAATTGAAAAGCTAATGCAACTCGATTTCAGCGATGCAACTTGCAACTGCGCTGAAAAAAGTGCCGACCATTCACAGAGCTTCGGTTGTAAATTTTGGTCGTTCTTTCTGTTCTCACTTTAAGGTTTGTTTTTTGTCAAAAATCAAATCTTATATATCCCAAAAGAAATTTACAAAATTTCACACTTCCTATTTTTGTACCACACGAACATGCAACAAGCTAGCCGTTTTTTTCAGCTGATCCATAACGCCACCAGCGAACATGCGCTTCTTTGCAATGATATCATCGTCCATTCAAAACTACGATTGCTTATCGTGGAATGTAGTGTCATAGTGTTGACATAGTAACCAGTGACGAAAGTCGGCAAACCGAGGGGGAAACGAGGAAAACTATGTGTTTCCTTGTTTAACTTTCCGGTAGACTTTTGTTTATGATACATGCTGTGATTCAGTCGCACGTTAGTTTTGCTTGTCACCCGGATTGACAAGCAGCAGGCTATAATTTTTGTTTACTATTCTTAATGATTATTTCGTACTTCAAAACTCTCACACGATTCAGGTCGTAACTTCGAACCAGTCATTCATCAACTAATGTGTACAATGAAAAACGAGTTTACTGGTCGAGATTTTCTATAGGCTACCCAAAATGAGGATGAAAAAATGAGGTTACCACCCAAATTCTAGGTAAATAACCGACTACTTTTTTTGAGTCCATAATAGGGAGTAACTAAATAATCATCTACTCAAACTTTAACTTGATCGGAAAAATCGAAAAAGTTGTCATGGCAACACTTTGGGTAGTCTTCTATTTACCTAAATATTGAGTTCATCACTCGTTAGTCTGGTTTATGTAATATACTAATTACCTGAAATAAAAAAAATAAATAAAAATAATCCAAAATAATTAGAGGTCGTCAAAAATAAATTAGAGGTCGTCAAAAGGTGAGATAACTAAGTGCTCACTAGTTCCTATCTCCTGCCTCCCGGTACGTCTATGATGACATTTGGTCAATAGAGCGGCATCGACTGGGTGCCATAGCCTTCTGCGTTAGTAGCAGAATGAGAGGGTGCGATTTGGTTTGTATGTGATAATTCATTTGAAACGCGAAAATTATTGAACTTCTTCAAATAAGTCAAGTATTTCGCCTTGACGACCTATTGCTGAAGTGTATTTAAATCCTTAATGTGACTTTAAATTGTCAACTTGGTTTCATGAAAACCATTCAGCATTTTGCATTTTATCCTTATATAAATTGACTAAGCACAAATTGTGTATAAATAATAATTCAATTCTTATTATAAGTTTTTATGTAGGAGCGTTTATAGAAAAAATATTCAGAAGTGTGCATTACTACGCTCCAAGGGTGTAATTGAATGAATACTGAAGATTTGGAAGGTTTAGATACGGTATAAAATTAAACATTGAATGCAAGCTCGAGTATGGGTAAGATTAGAAAATGTTAATTATTCATATATAACTGAAGAAAATAAACTAAATACGCGTCGACTGCTTGCCAATTGCAAGAGATCGAAAGTCTTTCTGTAATGTTTGAGTCAATTTGGTGCAAACATTTCATTTAGGCGGGGCTAGTGGTTGCAACGGCGACCTCGGAACACGAATGGATCTGTATACGAAATAGGTTATCGGAACTCGATTTGAGTCAACACCTCCCTGAGTCCTGGACTGAAGTTATTTGCATGTATAACATCTTTTTTCTGTAAACCGCGGCTAGACGGCGGGGCTTGGGATAGGTTAAACACACACACACACACACACACACACACACATACACACACACATACACACACACACACGCATACACACCAAATGATTTTCAAAATAATTAGAATTTCTGAAAAAAATCATGAAACATTCTTGGTTCGAATTTCTACTAAAATTAAAAAATTAAGGTAATATTAATTAATAATTCTTTATTAACGTCAAGATCTAGTGTTATCTTGAACACATCTTTTTTAACGATTTGGGACTTGCCTTGAGATTTCCAAAACCGAGATTTTTTTAATGTTTTAGAGATTTATTCATTTATTTATTTGGGAACAGGGAAAATCTGTTTCTCCAAAAGGCATAAAACCTCTTCATCTTTTCTACCAACCGATTACAATATCCAATGATAAATCGAAGGCGAAGCGTAAAACAAAATGTGCGTAACTGATATAGAGACCGAACTCGAACCTACAGCCTTGTCAGGGGAAAATATTCTGCAAATTGAATTACTTTGAAAATGACTGCGTTAATGGTCCGTCTTCACCAGCATGCTATGCTAATTATCAATTTATTTATTTCCTTCATTGTGTAATGATATCAGTATTAATACGTGAAAAGACAGTATAGAAGAAGTATTTGACATTTAATAATGACACATTTCTATACTGACTTAAATAGTGAAGACGAAATTTTTGTATTAGACATTATTTTCTCATTCGATGTAACGTAAATTTACGAATTATTGTTTTCATACCAATATTATGCTACACAGTAAAAATATCTGAAAATTAAATGTAACAGGATCTTTCCATTAAATTTCCAAAAAAAGTCACATATGATTATTAAGTTGTGTCAAACCACTTTTCTATGCAGCCAAAACTTTAGGATAGATAAAATTCATTTTGCTGTCTATGAACTGAAATTTACGTCATGATTGATTAAGATTTACAAACTTAACGCGTAATTTTTATTTGCCGGTTTCACACGGCTAACTGTACGAGTTATCAATTTATATGTACAATTTACCTGACCAGCAGATATGTACATCTGGATCAATCAATACACGGACCCTCTTTGTTATATAATGATTCTCAGTTCAAATCCCATTTGTTACCTATCATTTTTGTTTTTTATTTCATTGATGTTTCAGACATGTAATTTTCAAATTGCACGTAAAATTATGTTATTTCGTTGAATTCAAAGTCATGCAGTTTTCGAATCCCGCGTAAAATTTTGCAATGTATGATTAATGCTTTTTGTAACACTCAATTCAAGGGATTCTTCCAGGTTTTGTCGAACTGTTTCGTTAATATTAGTTAGCCATCTTTAAGGCTTTTTGGTCAAGTGTTGCTTTACAAAATATTTATTTTGCGTTAAAAGCCGACGTTGCAAAGGAATATCCCTTCATCTTCATGGTAAAAACGACAAAAATATTTTTCGTAAAGTTGAAACATTGAAAATGATCGAAAACGGGAACGGCAGCTTTACAACAGTCACTCTTCCCCCGTACATCAAAACATATTATCATTGGTGTTGGAATGTTTAATCTGGTATGTAAGTAAACATATGTGTAAACTTTTGACTTCAACAGTTTGCATACGAAACTCAAAAGTTTTTGTCTTAATTAAATTGATCGCGTTGCAATTGCAAAATTAATGAATGTGGCCAAATTTACTAATGTAATGAATTGTAATAGAAGTATTCGGAGATCTTTTGTCGGCAGCTAGTAAGTACAGGAAGGGAACCGAAAACCGGATGTCGCAAAAACGTCGAGAAGAGTGGACATCTGTTACAAGCGCAATCCCAACTTCAGCAACCAGGAAATGTCGTCTACAACCGTGTATCGAACTAAAAATCTAGCAAGTCTGTTAACTTTCAAGAATGTGTTGACTCTGAGTCGTGCTATAAGTTAATCAAGTTGATCTTTTTCAATAGAAACTGATACAGTTTGAGTATCGGGTATAGGGCGATGAAATATACATCAATACTTTCTGATTTTAAGCAGGTTCCTGAACTGGAATATTCTAATAGTTCGCATCTTTTACAACGACTTAAAGAGTGGTATTTAAATCGCGACTGGAATCTCAAACGATACAAATTTTGAACTTGAAATATAGATATGATTTAAATTTTTGATAACACATTTAAACTATTTGACCATTTTCTGATTGTATGTTTTGTATGATTTTATCTGTTCACTTTTTTTTTTTATTATCTCACATTAATTTAATGATTCACTATTTTCATGATTCTTGTAACTGATAGATTGGCTTGATCCTGGGTTGGGTTTAGCAAAGATTTATTCAACGATTTGTTCTAGTCTTGTTAAGACGTAGAGTCGTTTTGATCCAGTTTTTAATGTAATGCAAATTGATTGCGAATGCAATTATGTAATTAATATCGTGAAAATGTTACTACAGAGAAGGGGACTCGAACCCGTTGCTAACTCCAAACCGGGGAAATTAATTTTTTATTTGATCAGTATCTAATGGCGAAAATAGATTGGAAAAATGACATGTGAATGCAACTATGTAATAAAGACCGCGACTTTACGGCTCTCAGGCTGGCGGCAAAGCAGAATAGCAAGAATATACCTGTGATGTGTGTGTTTTTTTCTGTTGACTGTGTTTCCATAGATATAGGACTATAATTGAATGCTGCAGTGGCCAAGTAAAGCGAAGCATGCTTGGTTCTTCTAGACAATTAGTCTCATATGTTTTCATATGAAGGGTAGGTTAAATTCATGTGTTTTCATATGCAGGGTAGATTAATTGACAAACCAGTTTCTATGGTTAGGAGTTAGCTACGGGTTCGAGTCCCTTTCTGTGTGGTAACATTTTCGTGGTTTTCATTACATAGTTGTTTTAACATGTAATTTCACCGTTAGATACTGATCAAATTTAAATGATTTATTGAAAAGTTTGTCTATACAAACTTGTTATGAATATATTTGCTGCTAGCCTGCTAAATGTTTTGAAGTGACAAAGCACACTATTCGCGACTTATTGCCATTGCCTATTGACAGTTTTGAGTTCTTTGCCCACTTAAAATAAGCTAGTGCCCACTGGGGGGCTGTAGGGACCACTTTGGGAATTACTGATTAAGAGACTTCTTTTCGGTGGATTGGAAGGTGTAATCAACTTGTATTGAAGTCAATTAATTGTTTTCCACTACACAAAGCTTTTATTATTCGCATAAATAAAATTCGCATCAAAAGACAATTTTGCTTTTGATCAATTAAGTAGCAATATTTTTTCGCAATCGTCGCACAGGAAGTAGCTATCGATAACGATGATAACGGACGGGGGTCTGGTTGATTGTTCACGAAAAATTGTTTACACCTGTTTGGAAGTAAATTCAAATGTTTGTCAAATTAAATTGATTGAACGGAAATGATGATATGAGTTTCCATGTTGGACCATGGATATGCAAATATAAGAAAGTGAGTCACGCCTCCACCAAAGTTTAAACACTTCAAATTTACCATAATTCGTCTCGGTTGGCAGGAAATGCTGAGCGCATCCAAGCTACCGTACCCATCCGGCAGGTTTCGGTAGATCGCCGGGGCCGCACCGAGCACCCGATTCCGTAGGCGAAGTTTCTCCCGTCGGTTGCACACCGACTGACTGCTTGGGCTAATATGATAGATCTGACCTTTTCTCAACATTCGGCCTATCCGGCACCGGCTGCGATACTCGAGTGGCACTTCGGATTGCATAGCACCGGCATTCCAGGTGCAACAATTTTCCGGTGTCCTACGACAATGTCGCGAAAAAAATTCCGGGGTCGGTGCAATCATATCACTAGTTGCCATCATCCACTGAAACTGTTCTCATGTTTTTCAATTATTCTGTCGAGTTAGATTCACTTCACTGTTAATCCTTGTTAAGAAAAAAAAAAAACACGCGTAGTTTGAATGGTGGTCGATGACAAACAAATGACCGTGTGAACACATGATTTTAAAAATCGGTCTGTATTACTGATTGATGGATCGATTGGGCTTTTATCGGAACGATTGTGTGTTTGTTGCGTGTGGTTTCGTGCTGAAATTCAAAGAATTTGTATTTCCAGAAATCGAAACGATGTACGGTACAGCGGTGCAGTGAATTGTGGGAAAGTAATTTAAACATGATGGATTCGATTTCTGCAAAATAAATGGCAGGTTGTAATTTAGAATTAAGGCGTTGTCATACGATTCGTGATAAATGATCAGTTTTATAACTCATTCGAGTGAAACTGTATTCCAGTTGGTTTGAAAAAAAAAAAAATAACAGAAGATTTTTGTCAAGTCAATCAAAGGTGTACATTCTAAATATTTACTGATTAGAAAAGCTTATGATTTCAAAGCTAATATTTTTCGGCGAGATGCACAAAAATGTGAACGTTATCAAATTTTAATTCAACGAATAGAATGTTTTACCAGAAGTATTATGTACCCAAGCAGCAAAAGAGACACAATGAAATTCCAATATACTACATGGAATGAAAAGTCCCGGGCCTAACAAAGAAAAAGTAGATTTTTAAGGTAAAAACTTTTATAGTCTTCAGTATAATCTCCATCTTCCAACATTTGGATGCCGTTTAAAAAAATATTTGTCAAGGCCTTCAAAATAGTCTTCCGTTTCTGCAACGACTTCAGCATTCGACGAAAATTTCTCTCCCTGGAGAAACCTTTTCTGGTTTGGAAATAAATAATAGTCGATGGGGGCCAGATCTGGAGAATACGGGGGATTGTGGGCCAATCCGTACCGCAAATCATTTAGTTTCACCGTTGTTTTTATGCATCAATGCGCTGTTGCGTCTTTTTCCATAGCTTGATGAAAACTAGAACTGGTCTGACACGAAAGATTGTCATGAAATTTGGTATAGAGGCTTGTTCTCAACAAAAATATACCCGATTCCAAACTATTAACGTCTTTTCTGTGAAAGGCCCGAGACTTATAATTCCATGTAGTATCAGTGACCGACGGACATGTTAGATTGGAGTGAAGACGGACATGTTAGATTGGTGCCTGCATGTGGAGTGTTCTCTTGCGGAACGATGACACAGGGTCGAAATTAGAAATTGAGTCACACATCGGCAGTGCAAAGTCTGACAGGTACGGAGTTTTATAAAAAAGAGGTCGCTTTCTGAAATGTATTGAATTACATTCAAGGTACACTGTAACCTCAATTTCGCGTAAATTAAATAGAATATTGCGTTATCGCAAACGAATCTAGGACCACTTGAGTATATTCTGAGACTACGGAAATCTGTAAGAGATATTCCACGATCCAAGCACTACTTGGAATATTGTCCTTAGAGATTACACTGAGCCATAGCAAGAACTACAACGGCTATTGTTTATTTTTTACGGCTGTTCATAATTTTTAGAGCTACACATTGCTTACTTGTCTATTTATAGCTGTTTCAGGTATGTTCTCAGTCATCCAAGAACTTCAGTGAAAATAGGTCTTGAGATCTACACGAACAATCAGCAGCTTATGTATAACATTTCAACACTGTTCAGAATCGTGGAGATACATACTGGTTAGTTGCTACTCATAGTCATGGAAGCAGATATTGCTTGCTTGTCTATTCTGATCTGTTTCTGGAACGTTTCCAGTCGTTCAAGAACTTCAGTGAAAACAGTTCTTAAGTTCAGCACGAGCAATCGTCAGCTTATGTATAGTTTTTCAATGCTGCTCATAGTGATGGAGCTTCATACTACTTATTTGTCTAATTTGATCTGCTCCTGAGCGTTCCCAGTCATCCAAGGACTTCAGTGAATACAGGTCTTAAGATCTACATGAAAAATCAGCAGCTTATGTATAATTTTTCAATGCTACTAGTCATAGTCATGGAAGTGCATAATGCATACTTGTCTATTCTTATCTGTTTCAAGAACGTGCCCAGTCATCCAAGGACTTCAGTGAAAATAGATCCTAAGATCTAGATGAGCAATCAGCAGCTTATGTATAACTTTTCAACGCTGTTCATATTCGTGAAGCTACATACTGCTTATTTGTCTAATTTTTTCTGATCCAGGAGAGTTCCCAGACACCAAAGAATTTCAGTGAAAATAATTCTTGAGATCTATACGAGCAATCAACAGCTTATGTATAATTTTTCAATGCTGCTCATAGTCATACATATTGTGCACTTGTCTATTCTGATCTGCTTCAGGATTATTTTAATTCATCCAAGAACTTCAGTGAATCACTAGTATCGACCGTGAAGATGAAACTTTGTTAATGCACTTTGTTATTTTGGTAGATCTTAAGGCCTAAACTCAAGGTAGTTTTCGGTTGGCATAGATCATTCACCATAAACCTATTAATTGCATATGGCATCACGAGTATAGCCCGAGGACAATAAGTTTATTAATGCAGTTTCTTATGCTGGTAGATAAGGTCTGAACTCCAGGTAGTTTTTGGGTGATCCAGGACATTTACACCAAGTCAATGTTTTGCATGAGATATCACGAGCATGGACCATGGACAAGGATCTTGTTAGTTCACTTGGTTACGCTGGTAGATCTTAGAGCTTGAACTCCAGGTAGTTTTCGGGTGAACAAGTACTTGCTCATAATTCATCAAAATGATCCCGTTTATTGAATGTGATATCATGGGTATGGCCACAAAAAAAGAAACTCGCTAATGCCATCGGTTAAGTTGGTAGATCTTAAGGCTTATATTTCAAGGAGGTTTTGGATGGAGAAGAACTTCCACAGACATTATCGAATTATGTCAATTCGCTGAATATAGTACTACGAGCATATACCGCATTCAAAAGTCGTGCAAAAGACACCAGTATCACGAGTATAGACCGAGGACAATGAGTTCATTAATGCAGGTTCTTATGCTGGTAGATCTTACGGCCTGGGCTACAGGTAGTTTTTGGATGATCTATGACATTCACACAAAGTCAATGATTTGCATGTGATATCACGAGCATAGACCATGGGCCAGGATCTTGTTAGTTCACTTGATTACGCTGCTAGATCTTAGCCCAGGTAGTTTTTGGATGAACAAGCACTTGCTCATAATTAATCACAAAGAACCCGTTTATTGAATGTGATACCACGAGTTTGGACCACACAGTAGAAACTCACTAATGAAATCGGTTACGTTGGTAGACCTTAAGGGCTATATCCAAGGAGGTTTTGGATGGACATCACAGTATGTTAATTTGCTGAATATAGTACACTGAGGTCTTTGTTACGCGGGGGATACATACCGCTTAAAAAAACCACGAATAAAACCTTCGGAAATCCGCGTGAAGAAAACAACAAACTAAAAAATTTTTTATTCGATGCCAAATGTCTTATAAATGCATGAAACCTCGAGAATTCCGCGTAAAACCGCATAAAAAAATCCTCGTAAAAAAGACCTTAGTGTACTACGAGCACGAGTTCCAAAAATTCGTGCAAAAGTCATCAGTGGTGCGTTAAAATACGGATCTCCTTTTTCACACAAAATTCTTTGATACCCATGATCTTAGCTAGATTCTACGAAACCAAACAACTCAGTAATGTACTTTTCATTGTATTTATTTCGCTCAAGCACGTTGGATTGTTTCCTATACGTATAAATAAAAACTCCCTTCATTATGCAAAAACTCGAATTCGAAAATCGCGTTAATTCACATAGACCGCGTAATCAAAGTATCGTAAATTAAGTTCGCGTAAATTGAGGTTTAAGGGTAGCTCAATTGGTAAATTAATTTTCCCGAACAAGAGAAAGCTTCCGGTTTCGAGTTCCGAGCAGATTCTTTCACAGAGTTTAATTTCAGATAGTTTATCAATCTTTTCCCAGTCTGTTTTTCAATGGATAATAATAAACAATTATTTGATTTTAGAAAGCGATAAACTTACGTTAGAATTGTTGTCACTGCTTTCAACGAACCTACATACCATTAATGTAATATTAAAATAATAATCCATGACAAAAAATTCATTGAAATAAAAAGAAAAAAAAACTAGCGACCGCCGCGACTTGAACAGAGAATGATTGGATCACAAAGTACGTCCGTTAATCGACTGTACCACAGAAGCACACATCTGCTAAGCTGGTAAATGGTGTGCGTATAAAATCGTACTGTCGTACTTGCTAGCCGAATTAAAATTACAGTTGAAACCACTAGATTTCCGTTGGAGCTGTTAGTAGAATATTATCACTAATAGTACTGTTGTTGTACCGTTTAATTCTACTATGTCACGTCATTACACTCTCACTCACTTCCTATTTTCACAGTCACTACTTTCACAAAAGTGCATCAAACGTTATAATACCGATACACTGAGGAAGGATGTAAATAACATTCCGAAATACGTATCTGTATTATAACGTACGATACACTTTTGTGAAAATAGTGACTTTGTGAGAGTGTAATGACGTGACATAGTAGAATTTAAAGGTACAACAATAATACTACACACTTAAAAAAAACCCTGTTATTTTACATCTTATTAGATGCACATAAACCGAGCGACGAAGTTCACGCAAAGAATGAATACTGATTGCAACCGCTGAACCGAGGAATTATTGGATCGCGAGTACTTCTGTTAATCGATTGAGCCATAGAAGCATATATCTGTTTGGATGGTAAAATGTGCATTTAAATTCATATAGTCGCACCTGCTAGCAGAATGCAAGTTACAGTCGAAACCAGTAAAATTCATGCTAATCCAACATTAAGTCATTACAAATGAAATTTTCCGTCATTTGACAAATTAGGTCTTTATGAATTACATCGTATGAGGAATTAAGTCACCTGTAAAATTCAAATTTTTTTGGTGTGTATTAGTGAGTTGAAACCAGTAAAACCCATGACAAACCAACATCATGTCATCACACATGAAATTTTCCGTCGTTTGACAAATTAAGTCTTTATGAATTGCATCGCATGAGGGATTAGGAAACCTGTAAAATTCAATGTTTTTTTAATGTACACACAAAAAGAATTGAATTTTACAGGTGACTTAGTCCCTCATACGATGTAATTCATAAAGACCAAATTTGTCAAATGACGGAAAATACCACTTGTAATGACTTAATGTTGGATTAGCATAAATTTTATTGGTTTCGACTGTATTTTGGATTCTGATAGCAGGTGCGACTGTAGACATTTAAATGTACCTTTTACCAGACAAGCAGATATGTGTGCTTCTGTGGCTCAGTCGATTAACAGACGTACTTTATGATTCAATGATTCTCGGTTCAAGTCGCGGCGGTCGCTTCAGGATTCTTTTTTTTATTTCAGTAAATTTTAACTGCGACGCACCACTTATGTGCATTTATTAAGAAGTAAAATCACAGGGTTGTTTTGAAGTGTATGGGCTCCCCCAAAAACACCCCGCACAGCCCCATTAATCATTGTACTGTGAACTTGTCAGGTTACGCCTGAACAATAATCGATAGCACAATGGTCAGGAGGATTTTTCGAATGTTTTCCGTGTAGAACCACGTTTTTGCTTCTATGATTCCGTACTTCTCGTTGAAGAACTTCATGCTGTCTATTCTCAACCGAAGCATTTACTTTCTTATCTCTTACTTTTACGAAAGAGATTGATCGAACAATTCCACCGGATGTCTGCTATCTGTCCAAATCTGACAATATGGCATTTCTATCCCTATCGAATATGCAAATTTTTCGATGTTGATAATTGTGTGAATTGTATTTCGTTTATTGGCACTCTGGAAGCAATTATCAGAGCCCATCGCAGTCGGATGGGTTTCGAAATAGTCGAAAGGGGGAAAAAAAGAAATACGACTCAAATTCTCGTGACTAAAAGCGAAAACAATGCCAACCTGCCAGCTGATAACAGGTGGAGGTGAACTGAGAATTGATTGTATCGAAAGCAGCCAGTGGCTCCTTCGGAAGACCTGTTCTAAATTGTGAACCTGGGCATAATTTATGGCAGTTTGATAACGACAGGCGTCTTTGTAGCTATTAAACAATTATCATTCCCGGTGAGCGTGATTATTTACGATGTTTCGAACCAAATCGACTGACTCAGCATCCAGGAAGCTTGCATGGAAAGTGACATTCCGCCACTTGGATGGATGAGCCTCGCGTCTACTGGGAAGAAATTTCAAGTGAAAGGTTCCACATTTCACTGCCGGTAATAATTAATCGGCTTTCAACTGCACGGATCGGAATCGTTCCATCGGCCCATTGGGTTGTCTAATTAATCGAAATGACCAAGTCATAAATCTTCACACTTCCGTCAGTTGTTTTTGCACTCATCGCCAACCATTCGCATCTAATTCCTCGAGCGTTTCTTCACCCACCGCGGGCGCGGGCCAATAAAGTACAGGTCCATCGCTCCGCCTACTTGTGGTTGTTTCGTCACCTCTGCCCGTTAAGCGAAGACTTGACGGTGCGGAAAGCCGTAAAAATCTATGGTGGCGTTTTCAAACCACAATCACACCGATTATATTTCCACTACCACCCACCTACGACACGATTCGTACACTGGGAAATCGAACACTGCCGAAAAATCCGGTTGTAATCCGCACTACTTTTTGTGTTGTTTTTTTCCAGAACAAAACGAACCGTTCGCACTAAACCACGATCGATCGTTTGGAAGCTATCGATTTCAAGTCTCGATATTCACACTTGGGTGAATCAACATCGCGCACCTTCGATGGGGTGGCCTTACCGCCAGTTAGTGACCGTGGACAAGGATCGCCGGGCTTGACCTCGACGCGTTGGTTGTGAGGTTTGAAAAGTGATATCGCAACGTCCGATGAAATCGATTCAATTGCTTCAAATTGCGCTTGCATGCGACTTATCGGCTCAAGAACTCAAGCCGGACTGGACTTGGGACGCTTCGATGCCGCCTTCCGATACGCGTACAATCAGTTTTCGATTGCACGGAACGGTTTATTTTGCTCGATTAGACGAGCATGGTGGGAAAAGGCGCAGCACAATTTGTCAAATGATGCAAAAATAAAGGATCAATCACACAACTTCTATAAAACATATTCTAGTAGCAATTAGGGTTTCCCGATGAAGAGTATTGTTACTTTAAAAAAATGCGAGTCGCTTTTCATATAACTAAAAAGTCAGTGCTCTGGAAAAGATTCATAAAAACGCAATTTGGTAAATGACTGAATTTTACTAGGATTACTTAAATCTGTAACAAACATACTCAACACTTACGCAGGTACGTAAAATTACATGATCATACCCGTAAAAATATATCGAAACCCTTGAATTTGGAGTTGAATCAACTCTACACACCAAAAAAATATGAATTTTACAGGTGACTTAATCCCTCATACGATGTAATTCATAAAGACCTAAGTTGTCAAATGACGGAAAATCTCATTTGTAATGACTTAATGTTAGATGTAACTTGCGTTCTGCGACTGTATGAATTTAAATGCACCTTTTACCAGCCAAGCAGATGTATGCTTCTGTGGCTCATTCGATTAACAGACGTACTTGCGATCCAATGATTCTCGGTTCAAGTCGCGACGGTTGCTCTCAGTATTCTTTTTTTTTTATTCCGATGAATTTCATGTATGGAGTTTTAGACACAATATTGAATGTTCTTCCACGTACATTTATGTCCATCTAATAAAATGTAAAATCACAGGGTTTTTTTAAGTGTGTAGAAATGTGACATTTTTGTTTAATATGCAATGGTACAAATGAAAGTTTCGCTTGTCCCAAAGAAAATTTTCAAGTGTCATCTGCACAGAAGAACATTGTGAAATTAACAGCGGACGCAAAGCCACATTTGACTTGATTAATATGAAATCAATTCGTACAATGGTTGAATTCTACAAGAATAAATTAAATATGTATTATACATACCTCGCCTTTTAATCAGGTGTGTAAACTTACATGTTTTAGCACTTAAATATATGTCAGAGTGCATGAAACGTATGTCAAATACATTGTGAATATGTTGGTCTCAAATGACGTGAATTTACATGAATTTTTCTAGGTGTGTGAATCTGGCTTTCGATTCCGGCATTAAAGACAGATGAGTGAAAAAAAAAAATAAAAAAATTTCTCAAAACTAGTTAGTAAATTCTTCCAAATCACAGTTCTACCACATAAACTCACTTTGGATATACCGGTTCCAGAAGTACCGAAAGTAGTGGTCAAAAACTCCAAAAGTGAACTCACCCCATTTTTTCAAAGATGTCCAAGCCGGTTTTCACAAATTTAGAATCAAAAGAAAGGTCTTACGGTATCATACGGAATTTTGAAATTTCTCTGGATCCAAGTACCGGTTCTCGAATTATTCGGAGATGAATGCTTCAAACTTCAAACCGTCATTCAGAGCAAACACCAAAAAAAAACTTCTAAAGTAGACTCAAAAGAGCTCCAGTTTGTGAGTAATATTAGTTGATGGCTAAATGAAACAACTTCGGCTAGACCGGTCTCCGGATTCCATTTCCGGAAGTACCGAAAATAAGGGTTAAAAAATCAAAAATGGAACACACTTCATATACTCAGAGAGGAGTGAACAGATTTAAAAAAAAAAATAGGTCTTAATTCGTGAAACATAACTGTTGAATTTTATCAGGAATCGACTTTCAGTTCCTAAATTACAAGAGACAGTGTATTAAAAAGCTCAAACCCGTTGATTGGAGAACTGATAAATTTAATTAATCAAATCTTCGCTGTTTATCTTCAAATAATGACCAGCAAAGCATATTTAAAAATTCGCTTAATCTTTCACTGAAAAAACAGTATTTACACAATAGTCGTGATTTTGATAACAATCTTACTACACTTCACGTTTGTAAAGTGTAACATTTATAGCAAATAATCGTATAAAAAGAAAATTTATAAAGCAATCAAATCTGGAGTAAGTTTGAAACGTTCTCGATGTGTGAAATTTGAGAAATGACCCCCGAGTAAGTTTAATAGAGAAAGTCGTAGTCCTACGTCAAAATAAAACGGCAAGCGAAAAAAACTGAATCTACGTCTGCTACGGCACAATAGTCTGAAAGTGGTCACTGAAGTAGAATAACCTGAGCGTGTGCTTAGCGTTTCAAGTTGCACTGCTAATTGGCCTCAGCGGCTCAATTCGAACTGCTAATGCACTAATGAATCGAAATGAAAGAAAAAAAATTAATTGAAAATGTTAATGTTCTGTATATTGAATTCGCTACAACTTAATGTATTGAAGTATATGAAATATTTTTTTCAATGTACCAAAATATATTTTTTTCGAAATATGAAATCTCGATTTTTTCTGAATCATTTCTAGGTGACCGCTAATCGTACATCATTTACGCTCGTATCCGTACTGTATTTTCGACCCAAATACTGCGTACTGTTTTTTGCCTTTCTCATATAGAAAGGCTATGCAATCACTGTGAAAATCGACTTTTCAACCGAGGGCCGGAGGCGCGAATGTTATATACCATTCGACTCAGCTCGACGAACTGAGCAAATGTCTGTGTGTGTGTGTGTGTGTGTGTGTGTGTGTGTGTGTGTGTGTGTGTGTGTGTGTGTGTGTGTGTGTGTGTGTATGTGTGTGTGTATGTAACAAAAATATGCACTCACTTTTCTCAGAGATGGCTGAACCGATTTTCACAAACAAAGATTCAAATGAAAGGTCTCATAGTCCCATAGCCTGCTATTGAATTTCATTCCGATCCGACTTCCGGTTCCGCAGATATAGGATGATATGTACCAAAAAAGTGGAAAAAATATGCACTCACTTTTTTCAGAGATGGCTGAACCGATTTTCACAAACTAAGATTCAAATAAAAGGTATAATGATCTTATAGCTTGCTATTGAATTTCATTTGAATGTAACTTCCGGTTCCGGAGTTATATGGTGATATGTGAAAATTTGAGAAAAAGTTTACACTCAATTATCTCTGGAACAACTAAACCGATTTTTGCAAACTAAGATTCAAATGAAAGGTCTTATAATATCCTAGAAATTTGTGGAACATTTTATCAGGGTCCGACTTCCGGTTTCGGAACTATAGCGTGATAAGTGGAAATTTCCAATTTTATTAGTATTTTTCCACGAACGATGGTTAAAAACAGGTACAAATCCCATAAAACTGTCTGATAAATTCTTCTAGTTTGCAGAGCTTGTCAGTTTGTGGGCATAAAAACTTAATTCGGCACTACTGGTCCCCTCTTTTCCTGTTCCGAGAGCGCCGAAAGTGAAGAAGAAAAACTCCTAAAAGTAAATTCACTTCGATTTCTCTGCGATGCTTGAACCGATTTTGACAAATCTTGATTTGAATTAAAGTTCATACTGTTTTTAAACCTACTGTAAAATTTCATTCGGATCCGACTTCCGGTTCCGCAGTTGCAGGGCGATGAGTGTCAAAGTTTTCAAATCGCCATATAGAGTGACAATATGTACAACACCGAAAGAAGAAGAAAACACAAAACGAACAAGGCGTGCTTTGTTCTCTTTCGTGCACGTTGTGTAGTGATGTCAATATAATTATTAATAATAAAAATAATAATAATAATAATAATCATAATAATAATAATAATAATAATAATAATAATAATAATAATAATAATAATAATAATAATAATAATAATAATAATAATAATAATAATAATAATAATAATAATAATAATAATAATAATAATAATAATAATAATAATAAAAATAATCCTATTACATGTTTTATGCAGTTTAGCTTGACTTACATATGCAGAAGTAACAAAAACGCAGGTTTGTTTCGTTTGTTAGATTTCGTTTAATTGGTTTAATCGAAATAGAGTATGAGATAGTAAGTATAGGTTTAACTGCGTTCAAAACTGTTCCAATTTGTAGGTCATATTTGTTGGTAGTAAACGAACCAACTTCGGCTATTCCGTTTATCTGAATCCGGTCTCGGAAGAATTGGAAATAGTGATCAAAAACTGCAAAAAGAATCTCACTTACTTTTCTTGGAGATGGCCAAAGCGATTTTCACAAACTTATAGGTTCAAAAGAAAAGTCTTACAGTTTCATACAGAATTTCTTAATTTGTTGTGGATACTACTTTCGGTTCCGGAACTACAGGGTAAACAGGTATTATAGAGTTTGTTAGATTAGGTTCGAACAAACTTTCCTATTTCTATTCAATAAACAGTTGTTTTTGCGAATTTCACGGTTATATTTATGATGTAATGAGTAATATGAGAAAGGCATCATTACACCACTAGGTGGATTAAAAAAGGTTTTTACCCTCAAATGTACTGTATTTTAATTTGTACTGTATTTCTACACTGAAATGTACTGTATTTTCACACACAGAATTTTAAATCTTTAGCGCATCGAATTTCGATTTGTGGTAGTACAAAACGTCAGAAAGGGAAGTGACAACACGTAGTGAATATGAATGTGAATGTAAGTACATGCAAGCAATATTTTTTTCAATAATCGTTCTTGTTCAGAGCGCGTCACAACAATTTAGCGAAATTTTGATGATTACAATGTCAAACAAAAACATAATGTCTCAACCAAGAAGAATCATACGTTCCTCAAAAAATGTTTGATGAATAATTCGTGCATTTTATTTTAGTTTTTGTCGAACTTAAAAATTCCCTAAAAGGGGAAAAACAAGATTTTGATAATGAAAATAAATCTTTTGATAATTATTTGCTTTTAACGATTTGTCTTGTTAATGCGTAGAGCCGTATTTGATCAGTATCTAACGAGGAAACCAGACTCAAAAAATGATATTCGGATACCGCATGTGATGAAAACCGCAAAAACGCTACCGCAGAGATGGGACTCGAACCCGTAGCAAGCTCCTATCCGGGGAAATCGGTTTTGCCTATTAAACTACCCTGCATGTGAAACACACGAAAAAAAAAACAGACTTTTTGAGAGCTGAAACAACTAGCGGAGAGATTGCTATAGAGAAATTACTACAAATGAACGCCGTGGCGCCCGAACACAGCTAAACATACTCGGTTCTTTTGTTCTTTTTTTGTTGTTTGACTGTTTCTTCATGTGTTTCATTGTCTCTGCGGTGGTTTTGTCGTGGTTTTCATTAAATATTTTTTTTCCTCATAGAATGCTCATTAAATTTATTTGCTTTTGTTTTTTATTTACTATTTTTAGAAAATTGCGTACTGTGAAATGTACTGTTTTTTTTCAAAGTTTGATGTTTTCATGATTTTTACGCCAAATGTACTGCTTTTTGTCATAAAAAATATACGAGCGTTATACATCATTCATCAGACAATCTTCGTATTATTGCTGTAATTTTGAAAATATCTTGGTGATATTTCATCCAGTTCCGAGCGCTAGGTTTTAAATGACAGCTGTTCGCTGGTTCCATCCATAGGCATATGACAAGCAAAACTTTAATCGCGATTATGTCAAAATAGAGATTTCTTGAAAAATACCTTTGCGGTGAACGTGACATCTTAAAAACTTTTCAATCGATTTTCATGATTTCATTTTTCATTATTCTCATTGATATTCTTGTGCAAAAGTAGAGTCTTAGCATTATATTCCATTTGTGGAATTTGGCCTTTCTGTTTCAACAGACTTCGCAGCCGATTCTTAGCGTACATAATCATTGCATGGCTAGTACTATGGATCCTACTGACACTAAGAATTCGGGGCTCGAACATACGACAACTGACTTGTAAGACCAGCGTCCTATGTATTGAACCACCAACCCGGGACGAATTATATATTCTTGTGCAATTTTTCGCAAATTGCAACTTTTTCGCAAGTAATTTTCGGACAAAAATCATGGATCAGAAAACTCACTGAAGAAAAGTTCACTACTGATTTTTTTGCAAACGCGATTCTCACTAAAACTGATTTCACTAGGCAACAAAATGAGTTGGGGAAAGTTCACTAGCGAACATTCTCCTCGATGGTATTTAAAAACAAAGTTCGGTCAATAGTGGTGATGTATTCGAAATTTATTCAGCAATTCTAAATGAATATCATACGCAGAAGTGATAGGACTTCAGGCTATCGCTATCCCAATTCAAACATGACATGCCTGCTGTGTGTTCGAGACATACAAAATGCTGCGCTCCTGTCACTTCTATTAATCAAATACACGCAGTTTAATCGAATCGCTATAATCACTATTTGGAACGTAGAAAATGGATCAGGGTCATTTCGCCGTAAGCCGAAGGCCATTTCGCCGAAAGGGTAAATGCCGTTGAAAATAGTTCAGAAATATCGCAGTCATTATACCTCAGTTGCGAATTCATTCAGTAGAGACTTTTTCATTGATAAGAATATGATAATTAAATCTTGTACGAATCATTGCGGTGTCGAACTGAAGCGTAGTGGAAATTCAGCATGGAAACATCATCGGAGACTCTTCTACTTTTCGATTATCACTCTTCGGCGATATATCTGTGGGTGAAAATTCGTTATCAAGTTTCGCGGACACAAAAAAAACACTTGTAAACTTAGAGGTTCAGAGTTCTGTAGATGTTTGCTTCATGAATGAAAATTTCAGAACTCAATACGTTTGGTTTGGGGAATATTGCCGAATATGTGACGTAAGTGCTGAAGCATACTTTTGATATCTACCCGAATCAATCTGAATGAATTTGTATCAAAAATAAGCCCAAAATCGTGTTAGAATTTATCTTATTAAAAATGTTTTAATGAGAATGTGTGAATGACAAGAGAAAGGCATTATCACATCACTAGGTAAACTAAGAATAGGTTTTTCCTGTTGTTTTCATTGAAAGAAAAAAATAATCGAAATGAAATGATTCTAATGTGTATTAGAGGTTCACGCACTTTTCTGTCTAACATCTCTGAATATAAAACATGATTCGTGTCAATTCCCGAACAGAAATCAGTACCAAGTTTATAACAGAAAAGCAATTTTCCTATCGAATGCAGATATAAGTCTGGTCTCGTTAGTAGCAAAAAAAAACAAAATATTCTAAGGATATATCAAAAGCACCCAACTAACCAAAAGTTCGGACAAAAGGGACTGATTTGACTTAAGCAGCTCTCAAAGTCCATCAATAGCAAACTAAGCCGCCAATTTTTTAAGTAATTATCCACACTTGAAAGTTCCTGTGACGCAACCGAGCGAACTTCTAGAGTGCTTCTAGAATACATAGCTCAGCTTCTATGCAGCGAAAAAGTTCACACGGAACTTGTTCTGCACTTTCAAGGTGCTAAAAGTTCCACTCGTACTTTTAAACAGCAAGAAAGTGGATGTTTTAAGTAATTGTGGAACTTCTGGATGCTTGGGCAGAAACAGTTTGGATGTAAATCTGTTATGTTATGTTGATCGGGATGTTGGTTCTCAAGTTTATTTTTCTATTGTGCGAACGGGCGGTTTCGAGTTTACCCGCTTCAAAGTTTAGGCGCTTCGAAGGAATGGCATAACACGACACAAATTCACGCGAACTATAACACTCCGAATGTATTTGAAGTAGGACTTTGAAATTTTGCTATTGCGTTCTCTGATAATATATCTATCGATTAAAGTAACTAAAAAAGGAGTTTGTAGAACCAGTGAGCTGAAACACTTACGCGCATTTTACGGTCATGTAAAAAAAACTCTCTCAGTTCTATCTATTTAGAAGATGGATAACCTTGCTATGAAAAAAATGTCTACGTCTTATATAAGATCTCATTAATTCAACAGGCTTGTTTTGATTTCAGAATCAATTAACGAATTTCCATCGAACATTGTTTCTTCATTATGCTAACTACACTGTTCTAACAAGTCGAAGCAGTGCTTTTATAATTGAACCTGTGTTTTCCATTGGTAATCAGTGGCCAAAATGAAGCGTTTCCGAATAATTTACCAACCGACACGCTAAACACCATCGTTTTGTTTAGGTCTCGTTTAGGTGCCTCTACTCGGATCCTGACTAGTGGGTGCACAGTTTCAGTTGATCGACATCGACATTCGTGGTTTTAACGGAGCATGAAATGACCGATTTCGAAGTGCTCCAGGAAGCACTGATCTAAATGGATGTTGTTTTTAAATTTACACCGAAACCCGAGCTGGGGAACAATTTTTCGTTTCACATAGTTTTGCTTCAATCGCAACCATGTTGCAGCAATTTGCTTGTCCAGTGAGAGAACAGTTTTGTTCAACTGTGCCGAGCGATTTTCTTGTCTAATCAGCATCGTTAGACTGATACGGGAGATGGCATTCCTGGCTGTTATCGGTCGGTATCAGAACAATTTCCAACCAGAGTCAGTAGTGGTTAAATAAATTACAAATTACCTATAGTAAATAGATACGTTCAAAATCTAATGTTTTTAAATGAGTTCTGTCACAAGAACAGAATTTATCTGATTTATGTGATAGTTTTTAGATCTACGGCAATAGAATCTGTTTTTAGAGCAAGGCCAAAAAATAATCATGGCAATATAACTTGATCTTCACTGAATCGGCCAAATTGTGCTTGTTCTTTTCGATAAGCCTCTGACAATCAAAAGATAGGGATTCCTTACTAATTAGTCGGTCTATTATAAAACAGCTTTAAATACCCACAGGCCGTGTCTGACAAGATAGCATCGTTGAATTAAGCGGTTTACAAATGTCACACGTGTAAGTTGATAAAAGAACTTTTGAGATAATCACCCCCCGATGGATTTGGCGCTTCTGATAAAGGTAAAGGAACTCAAGACATAACGGGATATCCCAGATAAGCCACGCATGAGCCTTCTGCTTTTTTATCATTTGCTGTTTTGTTGACTCGTTTCCTAATCTGTTTAGTCGGTATTCTGATTCTGCTGACTACGAGACATTTATTCTGAGCATACCTTGACAAAGGGTACGATTATGTTCTGTGGTATGGTGCTAGCGAACAACACACACCCGGTTCGAGCTTAATTACCTAACCGATGTTTGTTTTGTGGTAGATTGAAAGCTTAGAAAGCACGTGCGCCGCCATCCAGCCACAGGATGATGTTTTCCGGGGGGCGTCGGGGTGAATCATTTTAATAAATTAAACAAATAACTTTATCTATTCATATCTCATCATCTGTCGAGTGTTCCCGGGTGATTCTCTGCTGGGTGGTGCCGGTGTAAATATTAGCAAACACATTAAAGTGCTAATGGGGGTAGGGGCCGCGGTTGGGAGGATCGTTTTGGGAGCAACGATCGAGTCGAGAGATTGTGTTATCTATCCGTAGTTTATCTGTTGGATGATATGGGAGAACAGGAAGTAGAGATGCTTTTCACTATGCAAATAATCCACTGGTTGTTGACTTGATGATGGCTTTAAGTTTACAGTAACCATGTCGGTTGGTACTGTGTTGCTCCACGTGGTACGTTTACATCCATTAACACATTGGAACATTACCAACGGACTCCCAAAGTGTATTCGTTAATTACCACCGCACCGTAACTGGGTCAGTGCGGCGGTGCAGGGGTTTCTAATTTACCCGCCACGAAGGACTGCATTTCGGTCCCATTAAAAGTGAGGACTTGTTCAACTGGAATGAGGGTGTTTTAGTTGATCTGTGAAATGAATTACGCTTCGAAGGACTGCTTAATGAGTGCAAAATTTTCTATGCACGCTTGGATTGATGCGTAATCATTTGCAGCAATTTGCACGTGTGAAGCTTTCAAGAACTGAGAACTATGTTTTTTTTTAAATTGAGTTTTGGAGATTAAAATCTTTTGTTGGTTACATAGAAAGCATTTGAATACAGCAAATCATTTCCAAAACATTTAATGTAGTAAAAGTGTCATTATGTTTGAAATTTCCAAAATGATATGGTGAATCTTCAGTATGGCAAACCCACGAATTTTTATGGCATGCACATCAAATCTTCAAATCGTTGTGATTCCGTAACTGCAAATAATACAGTGCTTCCACCAAAACTCACGATCTATTCTTAAATGTATTATATGTATTTGGCTCAAATTATTGAGTTTCGTGATCACAAAGGATTGCATTCTTAGTTCACAGTTTTGACTCTAATCTCACTTCTGAGAAAAGTATAGGCAAAAACTCCTTGGAAGATTTCAAAAACCTTTCTAAATCCGATGTATTTCGGTAGCATTTAGCAAAATCTCGATTAGCAAAATTATCAATTGGAATTTTGTGTACTTTCATGACATTTGGTTGAAAATCATCGAAAAAGTTTATTTCAACAATTTTCAAAAATCCATCTCTAGTCTCTATTTATGCGATTTTACATGTAAAATTTTACAGTTAAGCCGTTTTTTATGCAAATTTACAAAGTTATGGATAAAGTATATGCAATTTTTCAGAGTTATTCGGAACAAGACGACTTAGAAATGCAATAAACGTCAAGATCTAGTGTTATATCGAAAACAAAAAAAAATTTAAGTTGACTCTATGGGACTGAGAAAATTTATTTAAAAAAAAATTTCCTCTCAAGACAACACTAAATCTTGACGTTTCATACATTTATAAAACTTTTGGCATGAAATAAGTTTGATTTTCGGAATCTGTTTCGAAAATTTTTCGAGATAACACTAAAGACTGTCCTAGAAAGTATGAACGCAATCAAAAACCGCTGCCATTTCGCAATGGTTCAGAATCTATCAATTTTTTATGGCTGCGTCCTGTTTTTTTACACTCTTCTCTAACCACTTGTGCAGTTGTTTATTCGTTTTTATTAGTTTGTTTTGAAATGCGTGAACTTTCAGCAAAACAACGTCGAAAAATTGTCTACAAATGGTGCACAGAATGCGGACTGTCACTGAGAAAGAAAGCAAAAATGGAAGGAGTAAGTGAAAAAGTCGTGCGAAATGCAATCAGGAAGTTCGGCGAGGATAACACCTTTGAGGATAAACCGAAAAAAGGTCCTGCTAACCCTCAGTTGGATAAACGTATACTGAAGGCGTTCGAGCAAAAGAAGGAGGTATCAGTTCGGGATGTGGCCAAAAGAGTGGGCACTTCGAAGTCAAATGTTCTTCGTGCTAAAAAATGTTTGAATCTTCGAACCTATAAGAAGCAGAAACAACCAAAACGTAGTCCGAAACAAGAAGCATCGATCAGGCCGAGGGTTCGAAAGCTGTACAATACGATTCTTGCTGGAAATTTGAACTGCATAATCATGGACGACGAAACCTACGTGCAACTCGATTACAAATCCTTGCCGGAAATACAATATTATACGGTGCGAGAAGGGCAAGTGTTAAACCAGTCCGAGATATCGATTGAAGTCGAAAAATTTGGTAAGAAAGCTCTGGCAAGCAATTTGTAGCTGCGGTAAGATTTCGAAACCCTTCATCACCACAGCTTCAATGAACAGCGAAATATACATCAAGGAATGTTTACAAAAATGACTTCTATCTATGATTCGAAGCCACAAGGATCCTGTTGTCTTTTGGTCAGATCTGCCACTACTCGAAATCAACGGTAGAATGGTACACTACCAAAAATGTCACTTTCGTCCCAAAAGACATGAATCCACCAAATTGCCCACAACTTCGACCAATTGAGGAATTTTGGGCATTAACAAAGGCACATCTTAGGAAACATATCTCGGCAGCCGAAACCATTCAACAGTTCGAAAAAGATTGAAAAAAAGTGTCAAAACTTGTTGCCAAGAAGTCTGTACGGAATTTAATGAGGTACGTTCGCAAGAAGGTGCGCCAGCTAGTCTACAATGGCTAAGTAGCAAATGTTGAGAATAATATTCTGTTGTTGTAGTCTAATATTATCAGTATATCGAATAAAATTTGAATATCTAACTCTTGTGAATTGTTTACAGCGAAATCAAAGTGCGTCCATACTTTCTGGGACAGTCTTCAGTACACCTCCACTGTTTTGGCTGGATTTAGCGTCGGCTCACTATGCCAAAACCACTCTCAATTGGCTTGTGGAAAAGGGTATAAATTTCGTTGAGAAAAATATCAATCCACCAAATTGCCCTCAGCTTCGACCCATTGAACGTTACTGAGCAATCGTGGGCTATCAAGAAGACTTGTTAGGCGGCTGGGAACATGGAGGAGTTCAAAAAAATTTGGCATTTTCCAAAAAATGCGATGCAACACTTGTCCGGAACTTGATGAAGAGCGTTCGATCAAAAGTTCGAAAATTCGTGAAGGAATAACTTAAGTTTCATCTGGTTTTCATTATGCTCAAGTTTAACCTCGTACAATAAAGGATCAGTTTTTAGTTTGAATAAAATATCGTTATTTACCATAATTTGAAAGAAAAATTTGTGGATAGCTCAATTTTGATACACTCCTTAGGAGGAGAGCCTGATGGTTGCAAAACCAACGTTTTTACGAATGAGTGTTTGATGCGAGTAATCTTCGCACTTCGAAAAAACCTTTTGATTTAACATCTCATAAGATGCACATAAAGTCAGTGTCGCAGTTCACGTAAACTAACGTGCAAGAACTATCGATTTCTTACTATTCTAGATAATCTTAGAATTTATTGCTGAACTAAGCGAGAAGCCTTATCATTAGGTTTTTTATCGGTCAAAGACAAAACATAAAAAAAGTGAAACAGTTTTTTAAGATTGTAAAATGTTTAAAATTCATTTCAGCTCTCTTGAAAATTTTTGAAATTAAATACCCGTAGGTCTCTCGTAATTCAAATTCGTTTAGTAAAATTTGTTTAACAGTGTGATCGTCGTAGTAAAACTTGCGATCAGCAAAGTGCATTGAGGGCAACCGAACAGTTAAACCAGAACTGTCGGCCTTAAACACAAGTTCAATATTGATTTTATCGTGCTAGCAAATGAACCCGATAAATATTATTTTTATTATTATTATTATTATTATTATGTCGTTTATGCAACCTTGATTTTAACCTAATTGTGTGTACGGGATTTGTCTAGAGCGGCTCTAAATATATTACATAGCAATATGGATCACTCTTGCGATTCACGAGAATCGCAACATAAAATATATGAAATAAGTCCAGGGCACTGGTTATCTACGAGGTGCCAAAACTCCTAAGTGACAACTACAATTTATTAGCAGCTAGTATGCCGTCAAATCGCTTCGTTCTTTCGACACGTCAAGAAAAAATATTGCACTTCAATGCAAATACATATTTTGTAGAAAGCATTAACTTTACGTCTACTCAGCGGATTATGTTGATCCATCATTTTCGTTGTTAATTTCGCAGTATTTGCTGTTACGGACAGAAAAAAACTCATGTTTCCGTTAAGAAAAAGTATATGAAATCAAAGCTCTACAACACCGTAAAGCTTTGAGAACATTTGGTTAGCTGTCAGTTGAATCAAGAAAGACATTAGTGGTGCCGTGAGAACTGGGTTGATTTAATTTAATATCTAATACATTCACAGGATTTCTCGATCCAGCCAGCTGCGATCCCAATGCAACTAGAATATTAGATATTTTTCTCAATTCGATTGGTTAAAATTTGGTACAACTAATCGATTGGTGATTTTTCTACAATTCCTTTTTTTACTTTCGAAGCTACAAAAATGACAGACAAAACAAATAACAGTAGTTGATTTTTTCAAGCAGGCAGTTTGGCAAAGGCACACGTCAATCAAATCAATAATCAGTTCGTGTTCGCATCTCATCCGAAACAGTCGAAAACTTCTTACGGTCGACGCGACAGAAACAAAGACAATACGTTGTAGTGAACAATAGAGTATACGAAATGGGCAAATACGATCTACAAAAGCCTGAAACATGGCATTCAAGGCCAAATTCTATTTGTATTGATTTCAAAGGCTGCAAAGTTAGACTAACAGCCAACGAAATTGAAACCCAGCTAAAAGAACGAATGCATCTAGACGTTAATGATGTTAGTGAGATTCAATTCAACAAGGCTTCTAATTAAGTATACATTATGCTTAAACGTGAATGAGATGGAATTACATTCGCTTCGGTTAACAAAGAGGTGCACAGTGTCGAGGATGACAACGTTGAATACAAAATCCCTGTGTACGTAGTGGACGGTGCCATAGAAGTGGATCCTTGTAAATCGCTGGTTGCCTACGAGAATCAGCTGATTACATGTTAATTTTTTGAACAATCTGCTCACTACGGTAAACCCTGCACTGAAACTGCGAAAAGGACATCTTCAATCTGAAGACAACGACAACCGTTCAGCAACGGTAACTGTTTTGCTGTTTTCATTCTGGCACAATTGACAGCATTGAAAACAATAACTTTTTTAGCTACCTGATTAAAAGAACATTAACATATATGTTAGTTGAATCAATAACGTTTTAGTTGAAACAGCTAGGGCCAAAATAAACAATTACATCATTGCAATTATGGGATTTATGGGTCCTCCGTGAAGTTGAAAAGGTCAAGTAAGTGACTGTATAGATGAACAGATGATGGAATAAAATAGCCGCTAACTTGTCTGAAAGATGAAACCTAAACGCTTCAAGAAAAATTCATCATCTCATCGAAATCGAAGCGGAATAAGACTGTTGGTATTTTTTCTTATTTAGACAGCTCATTATTTTATTCCATCTCGAAACAGAATTATGTTAGCAAGAAACGGTGCAAAATTTTAAGCTAAGTAACATAGATGAAGGTCCAGATTTTCAGAAACAAAATAAAACCCAGGACCGAGCAATATCATCAAATGAATGTTTTATTCAATAGCGAAAACCTGATCCCGGCAATGTTCTTCGACTAGTAAATAAAACACAAGCTTTTCAACGGGATCCCTTTCAGTTCATCGCTCAAGTAATCCTGCGGATCAGCAGCTCATAGAAGAAACCAGAACAACATATGGTAGCACTTGGATTGAGCGGACGGGTGTTTCATCAACATGAAAAAAGTCCCGCCTTTAACAGAAACTAATTCGTGATAGCTTTGCGAGGGTGTTTTATTTCAGTGCTGCGTTCAA
Organism: Malaya genurostris; assembly: GCF_030247185.1. NCBI lineage: Eukaryota > Metazoa > Arthropoda > Insecta > Diptera > Culicidae > Malaya > Malaya genurostris. The sequence continues at coordinate 233,333,946 of NC_080572.1, read as the reverse complement.
GATTTAATCTTATTCACTCGTCCATCCATCCATCCGACTGATGAACGCACCTGGCGCACGTGGGCGTGGGCATTTGAATGATATCCTCGGCTGTCGCCTTGGCATATTTCGCTGAAAACACCTGCTGCCAGGATCCGTTTACGAGTTACTTCTTCCTTGAGCCGTCTGAGATTTTGACAGCAAGAAGAAGAAGAAGAATGATGCCGGAAGAAAAATGCCTGAGCATGTTGGGTTTAATGGGATTGGGGAATGTTTTTTTCCTATACATTCCTTCGTGACGGCCCATTAGCTTGATGGATGGGACAGTACAGAAGATGAAGTATTCGGAAGTGACTTGTTTTGAGTTTGTTGGAAAGTTTGAATTGGCGCCCGCGAGGATGTGAGGTCCTTCCTACATACAGTAATTTGGAAAATTGTTGAACTTTTTCCGAGAAATATGAACAACTGAAACGTGATCTGAACTCGCTCTCTCCTCTTTCGTGCATTTTCTATACTTCGGGAAATTGGTTGCTTCGAAAATTATACTCCACAAATTTGCAGATACACCGTTGAGTTAGGTCGAGCATGCGGCTCTAGCCAAAGAATACGAAGATAGAAACATCAGTATATATAGAGGCTGAACAATTTGTACCTGCGAGGGTTCCTGAGTCCTGCGTTCCGCACGATTCACCGAATAATCCACTTTCTTGCGTTGGTGTCACGATAAGGTGCACCCACCTTTGTCCAGCACTAGCTTTCTCCGCTCTCGTGATAAGTCAGAATAAATGAAAAATATTATTCCAGCGCAAAAACAGACCCTTTCTGTTGCATCCTTCTCACATTTCCACACAAATTCATTAGGTAAAGCCAATGGGGTGCGATCATTTATTCAGGTAATTATCCCATGATTGCTCAATACCAACGTGAAAAGGTGAAGCACTTTTTTCGATTTAAACGAGACTGGTAAAATTTTCACTTTCCCATAAAACTTGTTAATAAACACACTTCCAGATATAAAACACTCACTTTTTTATTCGACAATTGCAATTCAAAAACCACGCACTGAATTCCGTCGCTTGCAGGGGTGAACTTATTCAACTCTCGTTCTCAGAGCGACACATCCCACACACAACCTATATCCTTTGAGTGCGTCTCGGGTACTGACTGGCTGACTAGCTGACACTGCCATAGTAGCATTCCCATCTGCCAGGGCATCCGTTCGCTGTGTTTGCTCTGTCAGTGCAGGAGAGTTCGTTCCACTTTGGCCTTAGCACCGGATGGCCATCGGAGAGAAGGCGAAGAGCAAAAGTTCCTCATCCCGGGGTAACGGCAGAAGAGGGACTTGGTATGGGATTTTGAGAGCACTTTACGAATAGGAGAGAGCGAAGGATCCTTTGCAGAGGGGACGGTATTCACCGTTTCGGGTGCGTGAATTAACAAACATTTTCGGCAGGTACCGCTGCAATTTATGAACTCTCAGGTACAAGAGAAACGGCCGAGATAGATATAAATTTTTTAGACACAAATATGAATGTTTTTTGCTCACCAGTTGAGAAAATATTAAATTAGTTTTAGCTTACTATATTTTAAAGTTTAAGATGTGAAGAAAAATGTGTTTTTAAAAACCCTTACAAACTTTCAGTTATGCCGATTCTTTTATCGAACCCCTTTTTTTAATCCATCTAGTTGTGTGATCATGCTTTTCTCTTTCATCGAAACAATCTCCTTAAAATATGTTTAGTCTTTTTATTAAGATAATTTCTGACACTAATTGGGGTTCATTTTTGGCACGATTTTTTTCCGATTGATTCGGGCAATTCACAAAAGCATGTGTCAGAGCTTATGTCATGTATTTTGAAACATTCAACAGACCAAAACTATCAGCAATAATACATTTGACGTGATCATAGGTCTAAAATATTTATACGAATAAAGAAAAAAATTTATAGATTACGTCACTTTAACGATTATATCTCCAAAACTTGAAATGTTTGCGATATAATATTCGAAGTCTCGAACGAGCCTAAAAATATTGATATCGGTTAATCCGTATGAGCAATTCCAGGAATGAGTAGACGAAAAAATGACAAAATCAGAATCGACCTTCTCCGATTTGGATGAAACTTTGCACATGGCATCAGTATGGCAAACCATAAGTTTTGAATCGATTGAGAGGTCAATCCGACTCACGACTGATTTTTAAAAAGGCGTATGTATTTTTGCATTTTACCAAATATCTACAATTATTACATGTACATGAATAATTCTTAATTATATTGAAGGTTTTAAGTTTTTGAAAATTGTATGAGTATTACGTGCATCGTCATTCGAATACAGTCTTGTGACGATTGTGGTTTCTGAAATCGGAACGAAAGAATGGTATTTCTGTGTGCCTGGAATCATTTTGGTATTCTTATAAACACTACTCCACTCGGTCACACCCCGTTCATATTCTTCTTGTGACGCATAACAAAAAGACATGATCGTGAATGCATCTCGACGTCTCTGCTCTGCTCATTCATATAATTGTTTTGCAGTTGTGATTGGGTGTTCATGTAGTTTAGCCAAGCTTTCACGTCGTGCCATTCGCTTTAAATTACCCCCGAGTGCATCACATGGTCCTTTACCATGAGAAGTTACAAAAAAATGTCACTCAGCATCAATGTTATACATTGATTAAGTTTTACAGAGATTGCAAAATTTTTTCTGTTTTTATACTGCGAGGTAGCTCCGTCAGACATAAATAAAACCTTAAATATAATTAAAAATTATTGATGCACGGAACGACCGAAATTAGCTCTGCGCCTAATTCGTATTACTGTTTTTGAATTAGTTGATTTTAACAACAAAATTTCCAAAATAACTATAAAATTAGTTAAAATTGAGAATTTACTTTGCTGAAAAAACTCTTATTTTTAGAGAATGTGTTTAGTTGGTGAATATCCTGGACACATACCAGCAATATTTCAATCCAACACGAAATTCTCATTGACAACTAATTTTGTTATTAAAATCAGAAAATTTGTTTCTATTTATCTATCACCATCATTACTGAAGGACAGCACAAAGAAAACAATACTGAAATGGGTATTATTAACAAGTTTATTAGCCAAAAATTCATGAGAAGTGGCAAAGCAAAACAATCCATTAAAAAGCTAAAAAGGAGAGTCTTATTGAAACTGCTTGAAAATTGTTTTGATGTTTTTCGCATGTGTTCGATATATCTTTATTTAAATTTCTAAACCGATATGTAAAAATGTCGTAAACTGTTAGAGGAAATCGTATTTATTCAGAATTTGTGCACACTTGAAGCGATTGTGCGTAATAATGTTTTTACGCGGAACAGTGAAGTGAATTTCGAATGTTTCACTCTAATTGTGATGAAGTTTTTTTGTATCTTCAAACCTTCCGAGCTGCGCCGTCCGGTGTACTACTTGTATTCGGTTTTTGTTTTCCGAGTGCTAAAAGTTTTCAGTGAGAATGAAGAAAACAGTGATTTAGAAGAAAAAAATTCAAAAAGATGTTTATGTTTCGTTTATGTCTTTTTCTTAAATACAACATCGTATTTATACCTGCCAATATAGAAAAGACAACCGCGTCTGAAATTTTTTCGGCTGTAGTGTGCCATCTAGTGGCTACGGTGTTACCGTTTCGGTGACAGGGCGCCATATAGCTGCAGATTGCAGAAGCCAATTCAACCATTCATATTGGTTGAAAACAACATTTTATTTCTTTAATTCAACTAAAAAATTAGTTGAATGGATATAAAGCGTGCCTTAGCTAAGAAATGACAGCACGTTTAATTTGTGAATTCAACTAAAAAAAATAGTCATTTCAACAAATATTTTATTATTATTAAGGGAATGAGAATAAAAAATCTAAATTAGCAAAAGTAAGATTTTTTTAGTTGTCTCAAAAAATAACTAACTAAAATCAGCAAATCAACTAAATTTTTCGCGAAAATGCTGATTTCGGTCGTTCCGTGTGTACATGTAATAATTGTAGATATAACAAGCAAATAAACAGCAAATAAACAATTCATGGAAACATAAAAAATGGTGTTATAATTAAATATCCAAGTATCTCAAGAACAGCTACTTTTAGAAGAAAGGATATCATGAACAAAGTGTATATTTTTTAGAGTGCCCTATTGATTCCCTACAACTTCTTCCTGGACGTCATTTTTTACTATGAACGGCCCGTAAACTGTTTTAGCTGTAACTTCTTCATTTTTCAAAAGGCACGGATTGGATAGCCATCAATCTGTAGGTTATAATAACAGCTTTAAAATAAAGATCAAGATTATCAAAAAAAATTTAAACCATGCTATTTTTTTAATTTAACTTTTTCGGATTATTTTATTTTTGTAATTGAGAAATTTATTTTTGTAATTGAGAAAAAAAATCAAAAATTTTTTTCAGTGTATATTTTTTTTAAAGTGGCCAATCGATTCCCTACAACTCCTTCCTGAGCGAGTTTTGTGTACAAATAATGGTTTCCGAGTTACAACGATTTGAAAAAGGCAGTTTTGGTGAAATGCAAAAATACATACGCCCTTTATAAAAATCAGTCGTGAGTCAGATTGACCTCTCCATCGGTTCAAAACATATGGTTTGCCATACTGAAGCAATGTGCAAAGTTTCATCCAAATCGGAGAAGGTCGAGTCTGATGATCTGCTAAGCATTTCTGGAATTGCTCATATACAAGAAGTGAGTGTTAACGCGGTAATGAGTTTTGACGTTTACGTCACTTATGCAATTATACAACCGGAACCGTAAGCCATTCGAACTTCAAACTTGTTTAAAGAAACAGTAGTAGCTTCCAAGCGAGCCTAAGTTTGTTAAAAATGTTTCCACCTTCGAGAAAATTGAGAAGAGTAAAAAAACGCGTTCAGTTAGTACGTCGCTTATAGCGTTATATCTCTGGAACCAACAATCACAGTGATTTGATCTTTGAACTTGATCAATGACTAAATAATAGCAAGTTTATGTTTGTTGAAATAAGTTCAGCCATCTCTGAGTAAATTAAGCGTGAAAATAAAATTGTTGAAAGGCGCACACACATACACACAGACATTTTCGATTTCATCGAGCTGAGTCGAATGGTATACAAAACTATGTGCGTTCGAAAGTCGGTTTTCCCAGTAATTATATTAGCTTTCTAAAGAAAAAGGTTAAATAAATAGAATTAAGTTCTATTTATAAACTATTCAAGAATTTTGAATATTACAATTTTAACTATTTCTGTAATGATCAAGTATAAATTTCCAAATACAGTCTATTGAAACGAAAGGTCAAATTTCAAAAAAAGTAATGCAATTCTAAGGCTTTGCTTCGAATTTCGTCCCATACAGAAAGTCGTATTCGGCTTTTGTACGAGAGATAGAAACTTTGATGACGGAAAAAAAAAGAAATTACAAAAGACTAAATTGAATTCTTTTTCTTTTTTTAATGACTAAGTTTAGTAGTCAATATTTCTTTTTTCTTTTTGCGATATTCTCCTAACCAGAGATCATTTTTTTGTAGAAACAGACAATAAAAATTATAGAATGATAGTACTCAAGGGAGAGCAAGGATGTGAAAATATAGAACGGAAAAGTGAGACGTGACAGAGGGTCATTTAAGCAAGCAGAAATCTTCTAGTAACTTAACTTTTACCTTCTACCAGAAGAGTTGGGCTTAGGCATCTGAACAATGCGAATCACCCAAGTCTGGTATGTCGGAAAGTAGTGATAAAGGTCTTTTACCATTTACTATCCGAACCGGCAAAAGAAAAGTTACCAGAAGTTGTCACTTTCTACTTGCGACGGCATTCTCACACACAATGAGTTCTTCACTGCATGGATGTTTTTTCTTTATCTCTATACGGCTAGTTGAATATCGGAATGGAAGGTTTGTGCGAACTATTGCTTATGTGCCCAGAGTCACAGCGTGTTGACTGTTTAGCCTAGGTTGTAAGCGGCGTTCAGTAGCGCTCCATTCATCGCTACCCCGATGGAAACCCATCATGTTAATTTTTACTCTTTTTCTTTTTTTAACGACTAAGTTTAGTAGTCAATATTTCTTTTTTCTTTTTGCGATATTCTCCTAACCATAAATTGAATAAAATTAACAGCGCAATACAAACTTCACTTTCCTTTCATGTGCAATGGAGTTAAATTCGCAGCCGATAACAGTAATGTGCACTATATCTAGCATGGCAATGTCATACTCTGGGGACGGGTATAGCGTGATGAGTCGATGCCTTCCACGCCGCCCGCCTGGGTTCGATTCCCAACCCCGCACATAGGGTCAGAAAGTTTTTCTGGCCCGAATAGGTGAATGACATTAATGTTAAAGCCTCTATAATTGAAACAAAAAAAAAACAATGTCATACCAAGTGGAGAATTATGCAATAGAAGAGCGTTTGCATGATCTTCCAGAACGCGCCTAATATCAACATCTTCGAAACGGTAAGTCGCAGTAGGGAGTCTGGTGATTTTTTTTTCTATCAGATGAGAAGTGTGGAAGCCGGTATCGTAAATGGTGTGTGTTGCGCGAAAGATACCAATTTTTGCTCAGGTGACTATATCAATGCAAATCTCTGGTTGTATTGGACAATCAGTTGGCTAGGAGATCACGTGTGCAAATTTCCGTGCCCGACCAGTATCCGATTAAAAATGTCATGGTGTCATGGTTCCTTTCTCATGCTACTCATACTCCCCTAAATATTGCTATAGCATTTTTCAAAAAACTTTCCATTAAAGTTATCATTGTTTTACGAGTATGTGAAACTTTTCAATTGAGTCTAATTTTGTAAAAATAGGTTCAGCCATCAACAAGAACATGGAGTGCTTATTTTTTTGCTATTTTTGCACATATCACCCTATAACTCTGGAACCGGGAGTCGGATTCGGATAAAAATTAAAAGTTTTCTATGGGAAAGTATGGCTTTTACTATGAATCTTAGACTGTGAAAATCAGTTCAGCCATCTTCGAGAAATTTAAGTGAAAATTAAGATATTTTGAGACAATTTTAGCAAGTATCACCCTGTAACCCCGGAACCTGATGTCCTACCAGGATGAAACTCAACAGCGTTCTATGGTACCATAAGACTTTCTATATGACTTTAAATTCGTGAAAATCGGTCCAGCCATTTTGGAGAATATCAAGTGCATTTTTTTGTACATACACATACACACACAGGCATTTTGCGATCTCGACGAGCTGAATCGAATGGTATAAGAAACTCGGCACTCCCGGCCAATATTATCACGATAATCTTTCATAAACAATTAGCAAAAAAGGCAACTTGATCCAAATGATAACTTTTTTAAACCGGTTACAATTTACTTCAGTACTTGTGAGATTGAAATCAACAGCAATGAATAAGCCTCATCAACTTGGAAATGACAACTTACTCAAAATAGCCGTCTGATTGATAATAGCCGAAATTCATTGGTTAATCTCGTACGAAATGTTGGTTCTTAAACTTTTAGTTCTTTATCCCCGATCTCTGGACAGCCGATTACCGAGAGAGAAATATGGAGTTATTTTATTTGATGGCCAATTAGTGAGATGATACTTTTTTCATCAATCCGCATGTGATTTTGCTTGAATATTCATCGGTGTTTTTAGGTTTCATGAAGTTATTTTAATGACCGTCGTCTCAAATTACAGTTTAATATTTCAATCACTTATTATTATGTAATACCGGCACTGCAAGTCGAAACGCAAAGAAAAATTGCCTGAAACCATAACATTAATCCTTTGAAACTAAACGTGTGACAATCGATAAGTCATTCCATGAGATGTCGAAGTGAGTTTCATTTTAGAGTTTTGTTGGTGATTATTTACGGTACTTCCGAAATCGGCATTTAGGAACCAGCATAACCCAGAGTGGTTCGTATGGCGATGAATTATTATGACGAATAAATTCGAATAGGTTTCTTGAAGTCAACTTTGAAGATTTTTTGGTATCATCACCATCTATGATGGTGTTAATTTAAAAAAAGCTTCATTCGGTAATTCCAGAATCGGCAGTCGGAATCTAATAAAATTCATCAATTTTTTATGGGACCACGATTCTTCTAATTTGAATTTTCGTTTGGAATTAGAAATCCCAAAGAAATTTAGGAACCATGACTGGGGCCACAGGACTTTTCATATAAATCTAGATTTGTAGGAGTCATCTCCGAGGAAAGTGAATGAAATTATTTGTCACATTTGCTGATCTCGACGAACTGATTTGAATGATACATGGGTGTAAAATGATATGTTCTTCCAGTAATTATTGTTGTAAGCAGTTTAAATCAATATAAATCTGAAATTGTTTTGAATAAGAAAATACTGCCATCCTTCTAATACATATGTCATATTCGAACGATTACGTTGCCAAAAACGAATCGTGCTAAAATCAAAACCAGGTTAAATGTCATGAAAAAATATGCTGTGTACAGTTTTTTAGATGCATAAAAACAATTGCATATAACAGTATTGAAAATCATGTTTCAATTTGATCCCAAGCAAAAAAGTCCTACTGCTGGAATACCGTGAAAAATCACTTAGACAAAAATATCGATATCTCCGTTAAAAATGGACAGGTTTTAACTATCTATCGCTTGTTGGATGACTATTACCGTGTGAAATCTAATTCTCAAACCACAAAAATATTTGGGACAGCAAAAACCTGAATATTTTAACATAAAACCTCGTATTACTGAAAAAGTGGTCCAATAGTAATTCATTAATTTTTAGTTGGTTTGACGTAAAGTCGCCATAACTAAGTTCAGTTTGCAATGACTGAATAGAAACATATAGTGGAGAAACCAAATGAATGATAAACTCACAGAAAATATGATTTTTTGGAAATAGATATGCTCAGAGACAGGACTCGAACCTGCGTTCTTTTGCAATCAGTGCATACGCGTTTACCATTTCCGCCACCCTAAGCTGTGGTAGACACAGTTCTACCGCAAAACTGGTTTGGTAAGTGTATACCTTATGATCAAAAAAGAACTGAAATTTTATTAAAAAACGCAAAATTTCAATTTTTAATAAATTTCTTTATTATCGCCTTCAAAGTACTCTCCTCCTGCGGCAATACATGCATGCCAACGCTTGATCCAATTTTCCATACAAGTTTTATAGGCCGCCGAAGGTATGGCCTTTAGTTCACGCAGCGAATTCTCTTTTATGGTCTCTATGGTCTCAAAACGCGTTCTCCGCAATGGCGATTTGAGTCTGGGGATATCTGGAGAGTACGGTGCTTGGTTGATGATATTGTTTGAGTTTTTGGCCAAAAACTGCGACACAACCAACGCTGTGTGAGCCGGTGTTTTTGAATGAAAATCAGCTTTTCTGGCACTAGCCGAGAAGCGACGCGTTTCAAACGCAAAACATCAGTTAAAATGTGTTCGGCTGATCCATAAGAGATGCCCAACAACACAGCAATCTCTCTAATCGGTACAGAACGATTTTGCAACACGATTTGCTTCGCCGATTCAATGTTTTCTTCAGTAACAGATGTTGTTGGGCGGCCAGGGATCTCATCATGATCCAAGCTTGTACGACCACCTTTGAAGCGTTTATACCACTCGTATGCCTGTGTTTTTCCTAGACACGATTCACCAAAGGCCTATTCTAACATTTTCAACGTTTCGGAACACTTAAATCCATTTGCAACACAAAATTTGATGCACGCACGTTGTTCTAAATTTTCATCCATTATAAAAATCGCCACACGAAAATTTTTCAACTTTTTTGTATAGACGCCAAACAAAAACCAATCGTACGATATGTGTTGCCAACGTTGAGAGAATAAAAGTTTACCGATTGGTCAAGCGCAGGAACTTTAAAATGAAAATTCCGGTTCTTTTTTTGATCATAAGGTATATCGAACAACGGTCTGAATCCTAGCCGCCTCACGACCGGTTTCACATATCCAAACATCTTCTCTTTTTTTCAGACAACAAACTTTTCTCGCTCTATACCTATTTTCCGCTCAAATACTGCTAAGACTAGACTAAGCTCCATCGATTTTTTGGGGAACGTTTGATGAATGGATCTAATTTTTCTTCGGGTTGGACGCAAGGTTTGAAAAGGGCACGTGAAGTTTATAACCGTGCAGATAGTTTTTTGCGACCATCATTAACTAGGACGTATGTAAATATAGTTTAGACTGCGAGGAGGATCCATTAGGTTTTATTATTTTGCTTAGGGAGTAGATATCGACCTTGTTTCGTATCGCGTTAGTCGTTTTTGTTCGATTGATGGTGATCGATTGATAGCTTGCTAGTAATATGGCTGTCTATTAAAAAAACAGAACGCAATAAAAAATAAATGTATATCGTAGAGCTAAAGCATTGTGCCTTATTGAATATATCGTTGAAAAAAAATGAATTAAATGTATGACTTGATAACGAATCTCCCGACAGCCGGCTGTTCGAAGTTTTACGAGTTTCGAAAGGAATTTCGTATTTCAGTAGGAAACACATATTAATACAAAACACGATAAAATTGCATCGTATTCTCGGTAGCCGGCCACCCAGAGCAATAATCACATGATAATATTATTCGAAAATGTACTAACAAACAACCTTCCTGTGATACATATGGATTTCTCTGTTTTTAGTAGCAACATGCGTTGATCTAAGAGTCCTTCCTTTCCAAGTATATCTGCATTTGGACCTGGCCGGCGTCGATATTGATCAGCATGTAGAGATCAATGCATTTTACACAATGTAAAACTATTTGCTATTCTCAAGAAAGTTGTTTCAGAAAAACATTTCGCAAGCTTAATTGGGCTTAATTGCTAAATCTAATGTTAATTCAGTTACTATACTATTTATTGAATGGTTATGTTATTGAAAGTGCTATGAAAAATTACAAAATTCTGCAAAATTTGCCAAATGAGTGTCTTATAAAATAAATAATATTTGCATACGCGATTAAACTGCTTAGACTACTTCAATGACAAAAGAAAGGCATTAGTCCACCACTAGGTGGATTAGGAAAACATTTTTGAATATTATTTCAACAGTGTACAGCTTCTATATACTTCGAATGGTGTATACCATCGCTACTCTACAATCGAACTATTATACTAGAAAAGATAACACCAGACCAAAATCCTCCAATGTTTTTCATTCAATCTGTTTTTACAATTGTTATTTGGATCTTTTTCGTGAGAGTGAGAGTGACATTTTACGTTCCTGGAACAGAAAATGCAACACCACCAAAGTTTATACAAAATTAGGAAACAAAATTATTTTGACCAGTTTGCCCCTAAATCGTATCCACGTGAAGCAATCTCCTTACGAAGAGACAAATCCTAAAATATATGTAAAGTTGCGAATTCCGAATCTCCATAATGGAAGCATTTTTGTTGTCTTCTAGAGGGCTTGAACCTAAGCTCTTTTCTGAAGCATTACAGCCGTACAGTAGGATCAAAACCGACATGCACGACTGCAAAACTCGCTGTCAGGGCGAAACACTTGTGGCGCATGCCAAATTATTAACCACAAACCACATTTTCCAGCCATTAAACTTGGCTTGGTTGTGTTACGGAAGCAGATGTTTGCGTCCAGTTCTGGCACACATACGAATGCAAGTGCCACTGTCTGGCACAGGATGATCATTTGCTGAAGATCAGACTCGGACAAGCATATGTATCCTTTTTCAGGCTTAACTCTCTCTCTCTCCCTCTGCAACAAGGAAGATAGACGACGAACAGATCCAAAAACTGTGTGGCTTTCCCTACCATCGGAAAAAAATGAGTGCAGCACAATAAAATATTCAACTCACACACACGGTCGGTTTTGTTTTTGCTCTCGTTGGTTTTTGTTTTTCATCTGTGTTGACATAAATTTTGTTTGACTCAAGTTGGTCGGGGGCAAAGAAAAACCTGACCTCAGTCACAGTGAGTGAGTGAGAGAGAGAGACAGGCTTAGCCTAGGGCGAATGTATGCTACGTCGTTCCTACCTTGGCTAGTATACAAGTTCAAAGGAGGGAGGTGAAAGTTCTCATCTGTTGAGTAGTTTGTCTGGTTCGGCTAGTCTGACCAAAGTAGGTGCAGGGAATTACATTTTTTAAGCGTATTCCCTGTGCAGCCGAGCAGACACCCTCTCTGAAACGTGAAGATTATCTTCTACTGAGAAAACATAGAAACAGGGTAGCGGACATCCTATTGGATAGACGAAACATGAATACTGAAATGTAACATCTCGAGTTATAAAGGAAGTTAATGGAATATTTAATTATTTACAGTTGCTTTGAATGCATCATCCGAATGAGATTTTACTTATAGGCGCGAACAGTTCCTTGGGAAGCATTTTATTTTACCTCGAACTGAAATCGGTGATATACTAAAATTTGGAATTTGTTAAAGTCATCTGTTTAAACTGTAAAACAGCGAAGGAAAAACTTTTCCGAAACAAAACTGCTTTGCCAGACAAATGACTCGATTATTCCCAACAGGAAAATCAGTACAGTAAACTAAACATCACGAATGGAAGCGTTGGGCTTACAACTAGTCTAGGATGTTCTACAAAGACACAGACTCATTCGTGCCGTGACTATCGGATCGATCGGACGTAAATTCTGCTTTCTCCAATCGCGTGGTGAATTGTTTTATTCCGTTATCAAGGTCATTCCGTATTCTTTTGTGTGCATCAGTGCGGTCGAGTGATAGTTCTAATTAATCCGTTCTCAAGGCCGACTGTGAGCTTGGGTAAAGCAGCACTGCGTGTGGTACCGTTAGCCAGCGCCAGCGCTGGGCGCTGCGTATATATCGTTGTACATTAGAAACAGTGATAAATATATATAGTGATAAAAAGATTGGTTTCATTGGACAGTGTAGTGAGAGACTAAAAACAAAGTGCTTTTTCCTCAAAGAGGTTTTTTGCACTTTATTGAACTGGAATATTCACCGGTTGCCTAGGACCGGGCCTTGTCGGCCGATCACCCTTCGAGAGCTAAAGCTAAGTATTTTTTTCTTTTTCCCTGTTGTTCAGTACCATTAGATTTTTATTGCCCCCTAATATTTACCCGCACGGACACATTTCCGTGCCATGACAAAAGGCACAGAATTGCCTGACCTTCCCCTAGATGATCAAATGGATGCTTCTGATGGCAATAAATCTCGCATTAGAAGCTATCCCGATGGGCTTGCACTCCCGGCCGGACCGTATGCGGTTTACATCCGGACCAAAGCCAACGGTAAAAAATTGAACCTTCTAAGACTTTCTAATGACCTGTCCTCGCGATACAATACTGTACAAAAAATTGAGAAAGTACGCCCGGACAAGCTTAGGGTCTTGTTAGCCAGTGCAAAACAGGCTAATGAGATCGTTCGAAGTGAGCATTTCACGCGGGAGTATCGCGTATACGTACCAGCTCGCGAAGTCGAGATAGACGGCGTGATCACCGATCCGAGTCTGACTTGCGAGGACGTTCTTAAGCATGGGGCAGGTGGTTTTAAAAACCCCCTACTCAAGAACGTTAAGATACTGGACTGCAAGCAATTGCGTTCAGTATCGACCGCTGAGGATGGGACTAAGTCCTATATCCCATCAGACTCGTATCGGGTGACTTTCGCTGGCTCGGCTTTGCCTAATTACGTCCTCCTGGACCGAGTCCGTTTACCTGTTCGTCTTTTTGTGCCGCGGGTCATGAACTGCACCAATTGCAAACAATTGGGACATACAGCATCCCATTGTTGCAATAAATCCCGGTGTATAAAGTGTGGAGGGAGTCATGCGGATAACTCCTGCAGTGGAGACAATGAAAAGTGTTTCTACTGTAAGGAGGGGCCGCATGACCTCTCTGATTGTCCCGTGTACAAATTGCGTAAGGATAAAATGAAGCGTTCACTCAAGCAACATTCCAAACGCTCTTTTGCAGAAATGTTGAAATGTGCTACGCCACCTACCGAAAATCCTTACGCTTACTTGTCAACTGACGAGAGCGAATATGATGACCCCCTCGAAGGTACATCTTCGGCTGTCCCTCATAGCTCATCAATTAGAAAGAGAAGAAATAAATCTTCTCAAAAGCTCCCTAGTAAGGGTTCGAAGATGTCCTCTGATGGGTTCCGAAAAATTACAACAACTGGTAGTGATGGCAAAAAACCAGAGAAAAAAGCTCCAGGCCTTGGAAAATTAAATTCCGAGAAAGAATTTCCATCACTTCCTGGGACTTCAAAACCCCCGAAAGTCCCTAAAGATCAGTCAGAAAATTTACCAAATTCTGGGTTTGTTAAATTCTCTGATATTGTGGACTGGATCATGTCTACTTTCAATATTTCTGAACCTCTTAAAAGCCTGATAATGGCTTTTATTCCTACAGTTAAAACATTCTTGAAGCAGTTGACTGCAAAATGGCCCCTTCTTTCAGCGATCGTATCCTTCGATGGCTAAGACACCCACCGAGGTCACGGATACAATCACTGTTATACAGTGGAATTGTAGAAGTATCATCCCAAAAATAGATCCTTTCAAATTTCTAGTAAATAATCTGAAATGTGACGCATTTGCATTGTGCGAAACTTGGCTAACTTCTGAAATACCCTTAAACTTCCACGATTTTAACATTATTCGTCTGGATCGAGATGATTCCTATGGAGGAGTACTTTTGGGGATCAAAAAGTGCTATTCTTTCTATCGCATTAACCTCCCCTTGATACCAGGTATTGAAGTTGTCGCATGTCATGTTACAATCAAAGGCAAGGACCTTTGCATTGCTTCCATCTACATTCCTCCAAGAGCCTCGGTTGGGCATCGGCGGCTCAATGATATCATAGAGCTTCTTCCCGCACCGACGTTGGTTTTAGGAGACTTTAACTCACACGGTACGGGATGGGGCTGTTTTCACGACGATAACAGATCAACTATGATCCATGATATCTGCGACAACTTCAATATGACAATCTTGAATACGGGAGAAATGACACGAATTCCTGCACCACCAGCAAGACCAAGTGCGCTAGACTTATCCCTTTGCTCGACATCGCTACGGTTGGGTTGCACGTGGAAGGTAATCCCTGATCCCCACGGTAGCGATCATCTGCCTATCGTAATTTCAATCGCCACCGGATTAGGACCATCGGAAACAATCAATGTTTCGTATGACCTCACACGAAACATTGATTGGAAATGCTACGCAAATTTGATATCTGAGAATCTAGAAACAACACAAGAACTTCCTCCGGAGGAAGAGTACACGTTTTTGGCTGGCTTGATTCTCGACACCGCGACTCAAGCTCAGACGAAACGTGTACCCGGCGCGAAAACTAACATCCGTCCCCCCAACCCGTGGTGGGACAAAGAGTGCTCAGAATTAAACGCGGAGAGAACTGCATCATTTGTCGAGTTTAGGAAAAACGGAACACCTGATAATTTCAGAAACTACGCGGCATTAGACGCTAAAATGAAAAGCTTGATTAAAGCGAAGAAAAGCGGTTATTGGCGTCGATTCGTAGACGGATTATCGAGAGAAACATCAATGAGCACTCTTTGGAACACAGCCCGACGAATGCGCAACAAAAACACCACAAACGAAAGCGAGGAATATTCTAACCGCTGGATATTCGATTTCGCTAAAAAAGTATGTCCTGACTCTGTTCCGGAACAGACAATCATGCGCGTCGCTTCATCAAACAGAAACGAAACACCTTTTTCGATGGTCGAGTTCTCACTTGCGCTTTTATCGTGTAACAATAAATCTCCGGGGTTAGACAAAATCAAATTCAACTTGTTGAAAAATTTGCCTGACTCTGCCAAAAGGCGCTTATTGAATTTATTCAATAGGCTTCTTGAGGATAATATTGTCCCACATGACTGGAGACAAGTAAGAGTTATCGCCATTCAAAAACCAGGGAAACCAGCCTCCGATCACAATTCGTATCGGCCGATTGCTATGCTTTCCTGTATCCGGAAATTGTTCGAAAAAATGATTCTGTTTCGTCTAGACAATTGGGTCGAGACTAATGGCTTACTTTCAGATACACAATTCGGCTTCCGCAGGGGCAAAGGAACGAACGATTGTCTTGCGTTGCTTTCAACCGAAATTCAAATGGCATTTGCTCGTAAAGAACAAATGGCGTCAGTTTTCCTAGACATCAAGGGGGCTTTTGATTCAGTTTCCATAAACATCCTATCTGAGAAGTTGCATCAGCATGGTCTTTCACCAATTTTGAATAACTTTTTGTATAATCTGTTGTCCGAGAAATACATGTATTTCGCGCATGGTGATTTGTCGACAATACGATTCAGTTACATGGGTCTTCCTCAGGGCTCATGCTTAAGCCCCCTTTTATACAACTTTTACGTGAACAACATTGATGAATGTATCAACACATCTTGCACGCTAAGACAACTTGCCGACGACAGCGTTGTGTCCATTATAGGACCCAAAGCTGCCGATCTCCAAGGACCATTGCAAGATACCCTCGACAACTTGTCGACATGGGCTCTTCAAATGGGTATCGAGTTCTCTACGGAGAAAACTGAGCTGGTTGTATTTTCAAGGAAGCGAGAACCAGCACAATTACAGCTTCAACTAGGGGGTGAAACCATAGCTCAGGTCTTCACATTCAAATATCTCGGGGTCTGGTTCGACTCCAAAGGCACCTGGGGATGTCACATTAGGTATCTGAAACAAAAATGCCAACAGAGAATCAATTTTCTTCGTACAATAACCGGATCATGGTGGGGTGCCCACCCAGGAGACCTGATCAGGTTATACCAAACAACGATATTGTCCGTGATGGAATACGGATGCTTTTGCTTCCGATCCGCGGCGAACACTCATTTCATCAAGCTGGAAAGAATTCAGTATCGTTGTTTGCGTATTGCCTTAGGTTGCATGCAGTCGACTCATACGATGAGTCTCGAAGTGCTCGCGGGCGTCTTACCGTTGAAAAACCGATTCTGGGATCTCTCATATCGATTGCTAATCCGATGCGACATCTTGAAAACTTCGAAAGGCTTGTCGAGCTCAATTCTCAGACCCGTTTTATGTCCTTGTATTTTGATTACATGGCTCAGAATATTAATCCTTCTTCGTTTGTTTCCAATCGTGCTCATTTCTTGGATACTTCTGATTCTACTGTGTTTTTCGACACATCCATGAGAGAAGAAATTCGTGGAATCCCGGATCACGTGCGCCCTCAAGTGGCCCCAAATATTTTTTATAATAAATTTAGAACAGTCAACTGTGAAAAGGTGTTTTACACTGACGGTTCAAACATCAACAGGTCCACAGGCTTCGGCATCTTCAATCAAAACATCACCGCTTCTCACAAACTCAATGATCCGGCTTCAGTTTACGTCGCAGAATTAGCTGCTATTCAGTACACCCTTGAGATCATTGAAACCTTGCCCAAAGACCATTACTTCATTGTCACGGACAGTCTAAGCTCAATAGAAGCTCTCCGGGCAATGAAGCCAGGAAAGTATCCCCCATATTTCCTGGGGAAAATACGGGAACACTTGCGAACTTTATCTGAACGGTCTTATTTAATATCGTTAGTCTGGGTCCCTTCGCATTGTTCCATTCCGGGCAATGAAAAGGCAGACTCATTGGCTAAGGTGGGCGCATTAAAAGGTGATATTTATGAAAGACCAATCTGCTTCAATGAATTTTTCAGTATCTCTCGTCAGAAAACTCTCGAAAGTTGGCAAACTTCATGGAGCAATGGCGAACTGGGACGACGGCTACACTCCATTATCCCTAGGGTATCGACGAAACCTTGGTTCAGGGGGATGAACGTGAGTCGCCGATTCATTCGTGTTATGTCACGGCTCATGTCAAATCACAACACTTTCATCGCACATCTCCGGCGTATTAGGTTCGTGGAGAGCAATCTCTGCACCTGGGGCGACGGTTATCAGGACATCGAGCATGTCGTGTGGTCGTGCGTAGAGTATCGTGACGCCAGGTCGAAGCTACTGGAATCCCTTAGGGCCCGGGATAGACCGCCTGAGGTTCCGGTTCGTGATGTGTTGGCGAGTCGGGATAGTTTATATATGCTTCTCATATACCAGTACCTTAAACACATTGATATACAAGTGTAATGTGTTATCCCTCGCTCAGAAAGTATAAACTCCACCTACAGGTTCGACACTAACATCCGCCCGATTCTCTCGATCCCCGTCCCTGTCCACCATCTTCATTGGAACTAACAAGATCTTTTTTTGTCACTAACTTTTTCGTTACCCCTTCCCTGTCTCTTCACCATCTCGATGGCAACTAATTAGATCTTTATCGTTTTCAAACATTTTGTTCCCACATCCCCTTTTTACCCCGTTTCCACAATATTTACTTTTTTTTTCATTCTCTTCCGTAACATAATCATTATCGTCCACGGAAGGCCGCCCCAGTCGAAAACCAGCATGCGGGCCACCCGACGGGCCTTCGTAGCCTGGGGGTGTTTCCCGCGGACCCACACGGACCGAAGGATGCGGCCAACATGGATCTTCGCCAACGGCATATGGAAGACCCTCATGCGATATTCAATTCACCGGCCACTACCGATAGCTTCTCAAGAATCCGCTACCGCTACATTACATAATGATACTTTTCTAGTTTTAAGTTAGTCGTAATTAAGATTAGTAAATACCCTTGGCATCTTAGAGCTTAAGCAGTGTGCCTTAAAATTATACTATAATATTGAATAAAAAAAGACACAGACTTATCCATTCTGTAATGAAACAGTGACCACTTCCGGCACCAGCGGGTATCATAAAGTGCGCAAAATGTTTGCCGTACATTTCATCCGGAAGAGAAGAGAACAATGTTGGACATAGATTTCGTGATTTGCCGGCAATTTTATGGCAGGTGAAGGATACAGAACGGAACAGTAATTGAATTTTAGTCGCATTTTAATGGTCTAAGACTAGCAGGTAGAAGTGTGCACTGTAACACCAACGAAGGAAACCTTTTTTTCCCACGGGATAAGGCTCATATATTAGCCTGCCGGGAACGAGGATGAAAGGTTCTCCGAAAGATTGTCCTTACGTGCTTTGGATGTAGAGAATAACGTTGACAGAAGGGAATTACCTGACTGCGTGTGCTAGCTTTTGCATTCTGGTGTTTTTCAACTCGGTCAATAAAAAAAACAAACCCGCCCCCACGGCTTCGCCACAAGTCAACCCATTCCAACTTCAAAGAAGAGTATTTTCAATTCAATGATGCTTGGATCCGACCGGCGAATGACACTTGACACGTTCGCGGATGCAGTGCTGGAGTGCTGTTAAAAATTGTGTCAGCTTTGGCAACTATTCATCAGGGCACTATAGTGACGATTGTTTTTGTCCCACCTAGAACAGTGACACTCGGTATTCCGGTACTAGAACCGTTCGACATAGGTGGTCGTTCATAAATAACGCTGTTTTCGGAGGACTGTGATAGGTGCCAGATCGACGTTATTCCCACAAGTCATTCACTTCGCACCTTCCATGAAAATCAAACTTTAATCTGTCTGTTTAAAGATCCTGTTTAAATTATCCTGATAACTAAATTATTTTTTCAGAAATATTGAAAATGATAAATTACGTAACTTACGAATGGTCCCTAATCGGGAAAAAAGAGCGTTTTTTTTCTCGCGCACAATCCGGATGTTGAACATGCTGATGGGCATCCGATGTAAAGTGTCATCGTGCTTCGTTAACGCCGTTCCTACAATTCGCATCCTACAGCAATTGGGGCCCGGGATCACACTTAGTTTCATTGGAGCACAAACCTGATCCCACGGGCTCTGACAGAAATGATGATAATTAAGTTTACTTCGTGATCCATGGCATATCGCAAGCGAATGATTACAAATTTAACAGTGGACATGACAAATTATTCTGGATCAGTGTCAATTTATTTGAGAAATAAATTTAGATTCCGTTGATTACTGATTCCAATCATGGATGCTGGAATGTTTGCCGTATTATTTGATAACAGTGATTGGCTAGTTTCATAGCTCTCTTAGTGCCGAACACGAGAGTAGAATGCTTCAACATCATGCAACATACAGTAATTCTAAGTCAACGAATGTATAAATAAAGAAAAAAAAAATGTCACTCACTTCGCTCAGAGCTGGCGTGACTGAACTCACAAATTTAAATTCAAACGAAAGGTCTTATAGTCTCATAGCTCGCTATTGAATTTTATCTTTATCCGAATTCCGGTTCCGGTATTACAGCGCGAAAAATGAAAATTTTCCTTTTTCATAAGTATATTTCCATAAGTGATGGCGAAACGAGGTGCATATTTTCATGAAACTTACCGGTAAATTCATTTAGTTGGCAGACCTAGACAGATAGAAAGTGAGTGTGTACAGTGCCTAACGAATTGTCATCACCGTTTCAGTGACAGTTGTTCTTGTTTTCGTATTATTCACCCTCGAAAATGTCTGTTTATGTGCCCAATTCTCGCCATTTGCGGGAAGTTTTACTTTTCTGTTACAATTCGAAAAAAATGCAGCTGAAGCGCATCGAATGCTCTCAGAAACTTACGGTGATGCTGCTCTGAGTAAAAGAACGTGTCGGGAATGGTTTCAACGTTTTGAAAAAGGCGATTTCGATGTCGAAGACAAACATGGTGGTGGAAGAGAAAAAACCTTCAAAGATGAACAACTAGAAGCATTGCTTGATGAAGATTCGTGCCAAACCCAAGAAGAGCTTGCCGAATCGTTGGGAGTGAGTCAGCAAGCCATTTCCAAACGCCTCAAGGCCCTGGGCATGATTCAGGAAAAAGGAAATTGGGTGCCGTACGAGTTGAAACCGAGGGACATCGAGCGCCGTCTATTTGTATGTGAACAACTGCTTCAAAGACAAAATCGTATTGGGTTTAACATCGAATCGTTACCGGTGATGAAAAGTGGGTTCGATACGATAATCCTAAACGCAGAAAATCATGGGGAAAGCCCGGGCGCAGAAAATCAAAGGCAAAACCGAATATTCACGGCGCCAAGGTTATGATTTGTATTTGTTGGGATCAGCTCGGTGTAATTTACTGCGAGCTCTCAAAACCGGGAGGAGATCGCTACCGAACGCAACTGATGGGCCTTAGTCGCGCGCTAAAAGGAAAGCGGCCACAATATCAAGAGCGACATGACAAAGTCATCCTCCAACACGACAATGCTCGGCCTCACGTCGCAAAAGTGGTCAAAAAGTACATGGAAACGCAGAAATGGGAAGTCTTGCCCCACCCGCCGTATTCCCCAGATGTCGCCCCTTCTGACTTCCACCTATTCCATTCGATGGCACACGGCCCGGCAGATCAACATTTTCAATCCTTCGAAGAGTTGGAAAAATGGATCGTTTCATGAATAGCGTCAAAAGAGACACCTTTTTTCGAGCCGGGATCCGAAAATTACCGGAAATATGGGAGAAACGGACGGACGATACTTTGAATTATACATCTGTAAGCACTTCTTCGCAACAAAGCTTTTAAATTTGGAAAAAACGGCGGAAGCAAAGTTGTACACCTAATACTTTGGGACTACTAGTCCCCGATTTCCGCTTCCGAAACCACCGGTAATAGTGAAGGAAAGTTCCAACCGATTATCACAAATTATAATTCAAATTAAAGCTCTCAGTGTTTTAAAAGCTACTGTGCTTTCTCGTTCAGATCCAACATCCGGTTCCAAAATTATAAGGCGATGAGTGTCAAAACTTCCAAACTGTCATACAAAATGATGCAAAACCGATGCGCATCGGTACGTGCTGATACGGAAGAAGAAAACACCACCGTCTAGCATACAGTGTGCTTTGGTCAATTTTGTATAGCGTGCAGGGTTGCCACATTTATATCCAAGGATGGCTTTTATCGTATCAAAGAACGCTCTCTACCAACTCTTTCAACTACAGGATTCAATCAGTGCCAATATATATTTAATATTTAATATTGTGTCTAAAACTCCGTACATGAAATTCATTGAACTAAAAAAAAGAATACTGAGAGCAACCGTCGCGACTTGAACCGAGAATCATTGGATCGCAAGTACGTATGTTAATCGACTGTGCCACAGAAGCATGCATCTGCTTGGCTGGTAAAAGGTGCATTTAAATTCATACAGTCGCACCTGTCAGCAAAACGCAAGTTACAGTCGAAACCAGTAAAATTCAAGCTCATCTAACATTAAGTAATTACAAATGAGATTTTCCGTCATTCGACAAATTAGGTCTTCATAAATAACATCGTATGAGGGATTAAGTCACCTGTAAAATTCAAATTTTTTTGGTGTGTATATTTATAACTGTTCAAAGAATTGAAAATCACTTTGGTCATAACTGCTCACAAATTGAAAATGTTAGGGTAATTTATATCCAAAGAAAATTTTTGATTTTATTGCAATTTGAAAATAAAATCTTGACAGAATCTTCTAGTGATGTTTTTGAAAATATAAGTAATATGAGAAAGCCTTAATTACACCACTAGGTGGATTATAAAATGTCTTTTCCAGTAACTTACCTTCTCAAATATTCGTTGGAAAGCTACCGTCAGTATGTGCCATTTAGCTGAAGCGTAGACATTGCTATGAAAATGTTGAATTTTTAAGCGAATAGTTTTTTTGAAAAACAAATGTACGAAGAACCTGTAAAATTACTCGACATTACAGCCATTTGCCATCGCTAAAAAGCAATTGAAATGGTTCGAAAAGTAGGAAATTGGGTGTCGTGTGAATTGAAGCTAAGGGACGTCGAACGCCGTTTCTTCACATGCTGGCAACTGCTCCAACGGCACCAAAGAAACAGCTTTTCATGCATCGAATTGTTACTGGCTATAAAAAGTGGGTCCATTACGATAATACAAAACGTCGGGTAACGTATGGATACGCTGGCCATGCATCATCATCGATGGCCGTACAGAATATTCATGGTCTGAAGGTTATGCTCTGTATATTGTGGGTCCAACTGAGTGTGGTGTATTATGATCTACTGCAACCGATTGAAAGGGTCATAGGGGAGGTCTACCGATGAGAATTGATGCATTTCAGCTGAGCTTTGCAAGAAAAACGGCCGATAGACACGATAAAGTAATTTTGCACAGTCAGTAAAAACGTACTTAGAAACGCTCAAATGGGAAGTCCTATCCCAGTTACCGTATAATCCAGACATTGCTCCTTCCGATTACCATTTGTAAAAATAAATGATCAATTCGTTGATTGCGGCCGAATTGGTCGAATTTTTCAAAAAAGGTATCCGTGAGTTGCCAGAAAGATGAGAAAAAGTAATGATTGGCGATGAACAATACTTTGAATATTGAATTTGTAACCATTTTTGTCAATATCAAATGTCAAATTTAGAAAAAAACGGTCCAAACTCATTTATACACTCAATAAAATTAAATAACGAATTAATTTTATCTACTTCATGATATCGGAAAGATTCACAATTTGATTTGTTTCCGAAATAACGGCTAATGTTTACACAATTTCGATGAAATGCAGTCGTGCAAATTTTATTGACTTCTTAGTTACAAGTTAACAAAGACGATTGAAAGCAACAGAAACATACTTAACAATGTCACAATGACATTCATTGTAAAAGTGACAATAAATTACCCGCATTTTAAGTCTAGAATTGACAATCGAAGCCCCATTAGTTTATTGTGACCACCTCATATCGCAGCTAACATACACAACCATATAAGTCCATCCTTCGTTTTCAACCAACTAACGTGCGGCGGAAAAAGGTATTTAATATTTTTATTTTGTTCTCTTCAGTACACTGTTCGAGAAATTCTTGTGATTTTACATCTTATAAGATACACGAGAAGAAAAGGGAAACCACCCACAACAGTACATTTGACAACAACACCGATGATGAACCAATGAATGATGACAGGAGTCGCGAACAAAGTGCCCCTCGTTGGATGGAAATGGTAGCTCCTCTCCCTAAGAAAAATGGTTACAACAAGATCCAATAACAACATGGCTCACTTTGTACGCGAATAGAACTGAATAAAAAAAAATTAATAAAAAAACTTCGGGTGGGCACAGCGTGGAAGGCAATGCTTTTCATTTTATGTAACTGTGGTCGGATCGATTACCTATTCCGTAATTTTTTTCCTGCAATGGAAAATCCGTTTTTTTAAATTATACGGGAAACCATTTTCAATTCTCATGCAGTTGAAAAAAGGACAGGAAATCAGGTACAGTTAAAAACATAACGCTGTATAATTTCAGAATTCTGCACTCTTCAAATTCAAAATAATGTGAAAAGCAAAGGTTACTGTCAAACGATCGTTGAACAGTTGCACTAGATTGAAATATTCCAACATAGAAACGATTAGTTTTCCTATTCGAACTTATTAAACATTTAACATTTGGCAGATAGCAAATTATAAAAATATTAACACAAGCAAACTTACCGAACTTGATGAAAATATAGCGGACAGTTCCAAATCATCTGACGAGAGGTTACTGCAAAAGAGAAGAAAAAGTATTTTAAAATTCAATATTTTATTCGTTTGCGCTCAAAACAATGTTCAAAAGTGTTATTTTCGGATAAAAATATTGAAACAAAGAATCCGAACAAAACACTGAAAAATAAATGGTTTAAAATAAAATTTTAAACCGATTTACAAAATGAAAACCATTTTTGATTTGAAAGAAATTTTGTCGCAAAAAAAGTTGTTTTTGAATTTTTTTTCGTACCCATCCCAAATTAAATTTTGTCTGTGTCCTCCAATCAAAAACCAAATCAGTGAAGGTCATAACTATCTCAGAATTCAATGACGTTCAATAAATGCGTAGATTTGCAGGACCAAATGCACCTCGGACTAAACTAGGTGCATTTACCCAATGGCGTACGTTTGTTAAGCATATGCTTAAAGAAGGCTATACCTTCTTATGTGACCGTCGATTAGAATACATGAATTCCATGTAAATCACTTGTCACTTACGACCATCAACTGACTACATGCCAATATTGAAAGATGCTAGCTACGGTAAGCTCTGTAAGAAAGTGGACAATGCACAACACGGTACGTCTGCCTCAGCTGTAAACGAACCCACCGCCACGGCAAATAACAACAATTTGACTTGGAAACTCTGCTACGATTACTCCAACAACAACCCTCCATTCTCCCTCAATATTATGAGAGTGCCTATCCCCAAAGAAAAAGAATAATAATGAGATCCAGTGATAAAAATACATACTTTTGTTATTCTTTAACTTTACAATCGGCCACGTAGGGCTCATGTTACGAGCAGGATTATGCTTGCCTTTCTCTATAGAAAGGTTCGACGAGATCGGAAAATGTCTGTGTGTGTGCACTTTTCGAAGATATTTAAACGCGCTCAATTTTTATAAGAGATGGCTGAATCGATTTTTACGACCTTATGCTCGTTTGAAAGCTACTGTCGGGCCTGACTTTTGGTTTCGGAGATATGATTGTATAAGTGATGATTCTCAGATATGACTAAACCGATTTTAACAAACTTAGGCTCGTTTGAAAGTTACTAAATCAAAATCGAAGATCAAATGACTGCGACTTCTGGTTCCGGAGATATGATGGTGTAAGTGACGTAACCGACAAAAAAAGTTCTGTTTTACCGCTCTAATATATATAAGGGTGCGAATATTTTGGGATCCCCCCTAATTTCGCAAGGCACCTTTGCCATTATATCACCGGAACCGTAAATTCAAACCTGTGTAATGAACCACTAGTAGCTTTCAAGCGACTCTAAGTTTGATGGAATCAATCTTCGAGAAATTTGAGCGCGAAAACAACAACGCGTTTGTCGTATCTCCGTATCTCTGAAATTTTCGAAATCGAAAAAAAAATTTTGATGCCAACGTCTTACGGTTCCGGTGATATAATGTCAAAGGTGACGTAAACGCCAAAACTCATTACCGCTCGATTTTCTCGGATATGGATGAACCGATTTAAATACTTAAGTTTACTTAAGTTTACGTTTCGTCTTCGACTCATCAGTGCGTCAGCAGATTATGTTGAGCTGCTGACGCAAACCCCCGGATCAACATAATCCGCTGAGCAGACGTAAAGTTAATGCTATTTGCAAGACACTTTTTTGGTACACATGAAGTGTAACGTCTAACCTGACGTCTCGAACGAAACAAGTTTCGGCTTACTAGCCGTACAGATTGTGGTAATTTGAAGGGAAAAAACCCTTCTTAATCCACCTAGTGGTGTGATAATGCCTTTCTCTTCTTTCATAACAGTATCATGAAAATATGTTTCATACTTTTATTAAATAATTTTGGACACTAATTTTGACAACAATTGATGCAGATTGATTCGAATAGTTCACAAAAGCATGCTTCAGTGTTTATGTCACACAGTCAGCATCTAAATAGCCTTCTTAGTCCACTTAGTGGAATTTTCATTTATCTTGAAAAATCACCATAGGGGGAGTACATGAAATTTTCGAAATCGAAAAAAAATTTTTGATGCCAAAAGGCTTAGAATTGCATGAAACGTCGAGATTTAGTGTCATCTCGGAAAAAAATTTTTTGAAAAAGTCGGCTTTTTGGGACTTTTGGGACACTAAATTTCGATGTTTCATGCAGTTTTAAGAGTTTCGGCATCAAAAAAAAAATTCATGTACTCTCCCCTATGGTGCGTTTTCAAGATCGAAAATTGTCAAACCTTTACCACCGGGCAGCACCCCTTAAGCATGTCCGATTTAGGTCAAATTTTGCATGAAGGCTTTTTTCGAGGTGCTTAAACTTTTAAGCACTAGAACTTAACGAAAATAGAGTTGATCCCAAAATTTTGGCACCCTTATATATATAAGAGCGGTAAAAATCAACGTGTTTTGTCGGTTACGTCACTTATACCATCATATATCTGGAACCAAAAATCACAACCATTTGATCTTCGAACTTGATCAACGGCCCGACAGTAGCTTTCAAACGAGCCCAAGTTTGTTAAAATCGGATCAACCATCTCTGAGAAAATTGAGCGCGTTCAAATACAACGCTTTTTGTCGGTTACGTCACTTATACAATCATATCTCCGGAACCAAAAGTCACAGCTATTTGATCTTCGAACTTGATCAATGGTCCGACAGTAGCTTTCAAACGAGCCCAAGTTTGTTAAAATCGGTTCAGCCATCTCTGAGAAAATTGAGCGCGTTCAAATACAACGCTTTTTGTCGGTTACGTCACTTATACAATCATATCTCCGGAACCAAAAGTCACAGCCATTTGATCTTCGAATTTGATCAACGGCCCGACAGTAGCTTTCAAACGAGCCCAAGTTTGTTAAAATCGGTTCAGCCATCTCTGAGAAAATTGAGCGCGTTCAAATACAACGCTTTTTGTCGGTTACGTCACTTATACAATCATATCTCCGGAACCAAAAGTCACAGCCATTTGATCTTCGAACTTGATCAATGGCCCGACAGTAGCTTTCAAACGAGCCCAAGTTTGTTCAAATCGGATCAGCCATCTCTGAGAAAATTGAGCGCGTTCAAATACAACGCTTTTTGTCGGTTACGTCACTTATACAATCATATCTCCGAAACCAAAAGTCACAGCCATTTGATCTTCGAACTTGATCAATGGCCCGACAGTAGCTTTCAAACGAGCCCAAGTTTGTTAAAATCGGTTCAGCCATCTCTGAGAAAATTGAGCGCGTTCAAATATCTTCTAAAAGTGCACACACACATACACACACACACACACACACACACACATACACACAGACATTTTCCGATCTCGTCGAACTGAGTCGAATGGTATATAACACTATGGGTCTCCGAGGCTCCGTTCGAAAGTCGGTTTTTCCAGCAATTCTAATACCTTTCTATAGAGAAAGGCAAAAAGTTTACTTTTACCCCCAAATTTATGCTAGGTGCACATAACCATTTTCATAGCAGCAGTTCAACATAATCTGCTGACGCACTGATGAGTCGAAGACGAAACGTAAACTTAAGTGAAAATGGTTATGTGCACCTAGCATAAATTTGGGGGTAAAAGTAAACTTTTTTCCCCTTCAAATTACCACAATCTGTACGGCCAGTAAGCCGAAACTTGTTTCGTTCGAGACGTCAGGTTAGACGTTACACTTCATGTGTACCAAAAAAGTGTCTTGCAAATAGCATTAACTTTACGTCTGCTCAGCGGATTATGTTGATCCGGGGGTTTGCGTCAGCAGTTCAACATAATCTGCTGACGCACTGATGAGTCGAAGACGAAACGTAAACTTAAGTGAAAATGGTTATGTGCACCTAGCATAAATTTGGGGGTAAAAGTAAACTTTTTTCCCCTTCAAATTATCAAATTACCGATTTAAATAATTTCAGACTCAATCGAGACTAAAATTTGGTTGTGGGTCGATTTCGAAGATCACGTCACTGATATTTCAAGCTTCGTAGATATAATCGTACAAGTGACGTAATCGACAAAATAGTTTTTTTTGTCCGCATAATTATTTCAGATAGTGTCTTATGGCCGTGTTCAAATGTATTATTGTTAAAACGCTTGATCTGAGAAATGTTGCCGAAAATGTGACATGAACGCTGAAGCATGTTTTTGGGAACTACCTGAAATTTTTGGTGTCAAAAACGAAGCCAAATTAGTGTCGGAAATTATCTAAATATAAAGGCAAAAAAATATTTTAATGAGTTATTTAGGCGTTTTTGGTACCGCATGGGTACCGGTTTCGTGGTAATGGCACATAACTATTATCTGTTTTTACGATTCGCATTCGGTTCTTCAGTGCGTCAGCAGTTTATGTTAAATCGTTAAGAGAACTACAAAACTGTATTAAATATATATATTTTAAAGTGATAACAATATACGTGCCGGATTCTGGCATTTCGCTATTAATCGCTCGTCTTTCAACCAGGTTTGAAATTGAATCCAGATGATGCAAACATTGCTTCAGGGCGGGGCTTCTTGATGGATTAATGACCCCGGAAATGGATTCACTCTGTTCCAAATTTGTTGTTAGTATTTAAAATAAGTTCTGCGCACACGAAGCGCCGCTATCTTTCTATAACCTTATGCAAAAGTACCGAGCTTATGGTACACCCAAACCTCCATTTACGTAATAATCGGGACTTCGTAAATCAAGTTATGACGAAAATAAAGTTTACGTTATTTGGAATTTTCAACGTAAAAAAAATTTACGTTTTTTAGAATTTTCAACGTAAAAAAGTTTTTCCTATGTATGTATATTATTCGATATGTATAATATAATGGATAACTATGGAACAAAAATTATTAGTATTTGCAGGGAAAGGATGTTCTAGGTCGCATCAATTTTCAAGATGGCGGCTTCCGGTTCATCGATATACGTGACAAACCATCAAAATATGGGTATTTTCGGAACGGGTTTGATGAGTACAATTCGGTAACCGATGTTTGAGGGGGTTCAGAATTCCAAGATGGCGACCTCCGGTTTATTGATATTCCATGAAAACCTTTACAATATGGGTATTTTTGGAACGGGTTAGATGAGTGCATGTCAGAAAACGATGTTTAAGGTGGTTCTGAATTCCAAGATGGCGACTTCCGGTTTATTGATGTTCCTTGAGAACCTTTACAATATGGGTATTTTTGGGACGGGTTTGATGAGTAGATGTCGGAACACCATGTTTGAGGTCGTTCTGAAATGCAAAATGGTGGCTTTTGGTTATTCCTTGAAAACCCTTACAATTTGTATCCATATTTCTCGAATTACTTGAATACTTTCACAATACGCATATTTTCGGAACGGTTTTCATTAGTAAGAGCTTACATTTTTGAAGTAGTAGCCTAATGTCTGCGGGAGATCTAAATTATAGTCCGATTAAGTAGAAAAAAATTAAAATACCAGACAAATAAGTTTAAGATTATCAAGACTGTTGAAACTGCTGAACAGGTACCATAATAAAGTGAAATTCTGGATATAAAAACTAGAGCAGATGGCTATGCCATCTGGGAATTCAGGACAACCTCAAACATCGTTTTGCAACATTCATTCATCAAACCCGTTTCGAAAATACCTATACTGTCAGGGTTTTCAAGGAATCTCAATAAACCAGAAGTCGCTATCTTGGAATTTTGAATTACCCCTCAAACATCATTTTCTGACATGTACTCATCAAACCCGTTCCAAAAATACCCATATTATGAGGGTTTTCATGGAATATCAATAAACCGGAAGTCGACATCGTGGAATATAAAACCATCTCAAACATCGATTTCCGACATCTGCTCATCAAACCAGGACAGTCCGAGAATGTCCCGTCGGGATGGATTAAAATAGCATCTAGATCTAGGACTGACTCAACCAATGTCCCTGTACAGATCCTATCGAAAATATCTAGGTCATGGTGAGAAGCAAATTTGTAGGGAAGCATGTCTATAATGTAAACCAGCTATCATGGGGATTGCGAAAGGATTGGTGTTCACTTTACACTGAAAACCTTTTCGAAAGCATACTTCAAAGACTCCTGACAATTCTCAATGGTGACTACAATGATTAATAATTTATATTGACTAGTAAAAACTACTCTCATTACTTTCAGAATACTTGCGTCTCCTTTCTTGTGTTTTACAAACTGACATCGTAAACTTAATCCTATCAAATGAATTTTTTTTTTTTACGTGCCATGTCAACTTTCCGTGTTTCTTACTGTGAATGATTAGTCGAACCTCTTGTCAAGAGTCATCATCATCATCATTTGAAGACCGCAGTAATCAATAGCGTGGAATCTATCATGCTATTCTGAAACAACTGATATCTTATATCACTCGTATAACAAATACAAACCAGATGGCTTGTGTTTTTGCTGTCAGTCCATCCGGAACGAATTCGTCGGAAAGTCTCAGACCGAGGAATAGGGATCGCGAGCTTAATTTAATTATCTCTCATTATGTACAGCAGCCGTGCCGATGCAGGCTGGGCAGCCGTTGTCGATTGGTGTTCGTCGAAATTTATCTCTTTATTAATCGGTTAATCGTAAAATTTAATTTCCGATTAATTCGTGTCGATTGCCATTATCAAGTCCGTGACTGTGTGGGGCGCAACAACGTAAATATTACCTACGGTGCCCGGCTATCGACGTCGGCCGGCGATAATTTAATTGATATTTTTCCACTACCGAATGACGACGACGCGATGGTTCGTCTGTAGAACTACAAGACCCAGAGCACCAGAGAAAGTCACCTCATTTGGATACCGGGATTGGAGCCTGAGGCGGCGAGTGAAGACGGTACGCGAATTTGACGTTAATGTTCCTCCCGGCCCTGTGGGACGCTATGGGAGGCAGAGAAGAGGAAAAACAAACAACCCACACATTGCGGTAGTTCAGTACGCGTCTAGTGGTTTAATTATAGTTTGAACTTCATGACATTCCGGGCCATGCGCTCTACAGTACGGAAATAAATTACCGCGACGGTTAGTTCATTCGGTTGGGTGCCGGCTTCAGTCAACTGTGTGTGTGTGTTCTCTCACCGTGAATTATTTTTTTTGTGTGTGTAGAAAGATTGAATATCGATAAATTTGATTTATGCACATCTCGACTGTTTCAACATTTCGCAATTAAAAACCAAAACCTGTTGACCGTAACCGATACGGGAATCGGACGAGTTTTTATGGGTTATCAAGTTTCCGTTTTATTATCCCACTCCTAGAAACACACAGAAGTTAGGCGACCCAGTGGAAATTAAAATGCCAGTAGCAGTTTCCATTCCATTACGGTTTGTTCCTGCCGACAAGATAACCGCATGTCTCGCCCAAGTCCAGGTCGTTTCCAACCTCCGGGAATAGAATTCAATTTGATATCTGCACTCACACACACACATGCGAACATCCTATGTACTGTAACAAAAAATAACACGAAAAGAATGGATCACTTTGTTCCGAACATGTCTTCTGGTGCGGGGTTTCCCCGGAGCTTGAAAGTGACAGATGTTTTTATTTTTCGAATTTGATATTCCAATATGGAAATAAAAACTAAGCTAAAATTCGATATCTTCTAGGTCTAGGTAGGTCAGCGTCATAAAATAAATACGAAACCATGTTTTGGATAGATTTTCAATAAAAAAAACTCTCGCCTGACGACGTTAAACCTAACGGAACCGTCTGCGTCTTTCGGACGCAAACTGCAGATTCGTGCACCGAAAATAACTGTGCTTCCTGTGCCACAAAATTTTTGCCGGCTTTACGGACCGACCAGTTGATTGGAAAATTATTTTTAGAGCTACTTACTCAGCCCTTTTCTCGTCAGCGTCAGCGTCATTACCACCACCACGTGTGCACGGTGACATTTGCATGGTTGGCAAATTGACAGTTGCGCTATACAGCCGGATGGATTACCGCCGCGCAACGATCCGTTGATCGATCGCTCGCGGTAAAAATTGTGACTCAATATGGAAAACAACGAATGGCGTTGTTTTCTCTGCTGGATAGTTAATTTCTTTGACGAATGGCTAGGTAATCTTTTCTAATGAAAAAAAAAAATATCAATCTGCGAGTGGTGATTTACAATCTGTTTCTAAGTAGCACTTGGAAAAACCCATTCTTTGGTTGATACTTTGAAAAAAAAAAAATGTACTGAGATTAGAGCTTGAATCACAAACAATTAGGATGCAAAAAACTGTTTTATCGCGAAACTCCATGTAAATAAATTAACCATGAAGGTGATTTAATGTATGTGAAAGGAAAAATGATGGTAAAGATTTTCCGATTTGGTTTTGATGAAATCTTTAACTTTCCTTCGAACATCCTGTTTTCGAAGCTCATTTTTCTGATCTGAGCGGCCATAGGATTTCAAATGGAAAGTCTACTCATCAGCCGGTACGCTTTGAATGTTTTTGAGATAGGATGTTTACTTTTTGAGTTATACGAAGTTTTATGTCAAATGTATTAGCAGATTATGTTGAACTGCTAATGCCACCTCACGTATCAACATAATCTGCTACGCAGACGTAAAGTATTTGCTATTTGCAAATCACTTATTTGCACCGAAGCGCAATGTTTATCCTGACGTGCCGAAAATACACGCTTAGAAAAAGTTACACAGAGTTTGAGTACTAGTTACACATTTTCAAATGATACATAGAAATATCAAAAATTGACTGGTTACCATCAATTACCATGAGTAACTCTTATTCTAAATTTAAGTTAATATAACAACTTTTTTTTATTATAGATCAGTTTAACAATCGTAATATCCATTTGTAGCAACAGGTGCTATTTTTTGTTAGTGAGATCGCGTATTTCAAGGGTGAGTTGCTTAATACAAACGGTTTCGTGTCTGCGAAAACCGGAATGATAAACTATACTCTTGTTTGCGCCATCGACGCAGATATTGTGTCCAGGAGTGCTCCGTAGCGTATTGACACACTACGCCAACACTCTGGCAAAGAATATCGTATGCAAATCATAAGACCGTCTTATGAAGTCACGGAAATTGGAATCCCAATAAAAAGCCTTATGAAATTCATACGAAATTTTTAGAAACATTATGCAAAATTTCTATGACAAACATAATTTTTCTCATATCCTATATGCCTTGGTATTACATTCCTGTAGTGGAATTTGACCTTCTGTTTCAACAGACTTTGCAGCCGATTCAGAGTGTACAGAACCATTGCATGGCTAGTGCTACGATTCTACTGACACTACGAATCCTTCCAGGTCGGGGCTCGAACATACGACAACTGGTTTGTAAGATCAGCGCCCTATGCATTGAATAGCCAACCCGGGACAAATATTCTCATATCCTGTGGAATTCATAAGTTGTTCGTATGAAAACTATAATAGTGATAGATGAGAAGTATATTGCAGACTTATATTTTTCATATTAATCTTATGAAATGGTGATTTTTTATTCATCATAAGATTTACTTTATGATTTTTACTACTCAATTTGCCTGAGTGAAGCGACCGCCACTTGATATGATGTCTTGAAGTTAGAAATCAATTGTAAACGGAATAATAAATAAACACAGTAGGGTTATTTAAAGTATTGAGTGTCAATTACTTAATATTTTAATACAATATACTTAGAAAGGAACAATTCTGACGCAAATTTGATATATGTGAAATAAAATTTCACTCAAAATTTTAGTGCTAATTAATCAATTTTTGGCTCATGTACAAATGAAGCATTACTCAGTAAATGAGTAGATTTTACCCAAATATCGTTTCCAGTGGAAGAACTCAAATTTGAGTTACTCTAAATTGGAGTTGTTCCACTTTTTCTGTAGATGAGTGGGGTCTTACTCATCTTACCTCATGTATAACGGTTTGTGTTAAGACTTACATGAGTTGGCATCACTGGGAGTACGATGCAATGCCCAAGTATTGCTGTCGAAAAAGTTTTAGTGTGTATCAAACAATGTTTCGGCAATTCCATGAGAAACTGATATACGATCTCTCAGAATTGTGTAATATTTGGAAGAATCATTCTCCATCGAAAAATATTAGACCCGTATTTTTTGCCTTTCTCATATAGAAAGGTTATGCAATCACTGTGAAAACCGACTTTTTAACCGAGGCCGAATGTCATATACCATACGACTCAGCTTGACGAACTGAGCAAATGTCTGTGTGTGTATGTGTCCGTGTCCGTGTGTATCCGTGAGTGTGTGTGCATGTGTGTGTGACAAAAAAAATGCACTCACTTTTCTCGGAGATGGCTGAACCGATTTTCACAAACTAAGATTCAAATGAAAGGTTTCATAGTCCCATGCCTGCTATTCAATTTCATCCCGATCCGACTTCCGGTTCCGGATATGAGATGATATGCGCCAAAAAAATGGAAAAAATATGCACTCACTTTTTTCAGAAAAAGTTGAACCTATTTTCACAAACTAAGATTCAAATAAAAGGTCTTATGGTCCCATAGCCTGCTATTGAATTTCATTTGGATCTGACTTCCGGTTCCGGAGTTACATGGTAATATTTTATGCACATTATTGAATATTAGAGAAAAAGTGTACATTCAATTTTCTCTGAAACAGCTCAATCGATTTTCAAAAAAAATAAAATTCAAATAAAAGGTCTTATGGTCCCATAGCCTGCTATTGAATTTCATTCAGATCTGACTTCCGGTTCCGGAGTCACATGGTAATATGTGAATATTAGAGAAAAAAATGTGCATTCAGTTTTCTCTGAAACAGCTCAATCGATTTTCAAAAAACTAAGATTCAAATAAAAAGTCTTATTGTCCCATAGCCTGCTATTGAATTTCATTTGGATCTGACTTCCGGTTCCGGAGTTACATGGTAATATTTTATGCACATTATTGAATATTAGAGAAAAAGTGTACATTCAATTTTCTCTCGGAACCAGTAAATTTCTGTACGAATGGAATATTACGTCATTTGAGTTATGAATTGTATCGTTTGTAGAATTATGTCACCTGTTAAATTCATATTTTTTTTTTCTGTGTAGTATATGGGTCTTGAAAATTATGACTGAAGTGTTTGATAAAGCCCAGCATACTATTAGCTTTATTGATTATTGTATTGTAATGTTCCACAAATGTGAGGTTGGAGTCCAAGACTACACCTAAATATTGCACAACTTTACTTTTTCTACTTTTTGATGTTCTAAAAATATGTCTACAGAATCGGTTGCGTTTTTTCTACTGAAAGTTATTGAGTTGCATTTTTTTTACATTGAGTTGAAGTAGACTTTTGCAGCACCTAATGTGAAATAGATTGATTTCGTTCTGGAATATTACAGCGTCGTTGATATTTTCAATTTCTTTGAAGAGTTTCATGTCGTCTACATATATAAGCACTTTCAGATTTTTGAGTATGAAGGAAATGTCGTTTATATGTAAAATGAAAAGAAGAGGCCCTAGGTGAGAGCCTTGAGGTACACCAGATATTACATTAATATTGGTTCAGAGTTTATATGTTTTGGAAGCAAACTACTTGTACACGATTCGTTAAGTATGATTCAAAGCACTCCAGAAGGCTATGTTCTCTGCAATATTTTTGTAGTTTGTATATAAGTAATGGTGTGTCAGTAAGGTCGAAAGCTTTACTAAAATTCGGTTTAACGGTTTTTTATAATTTGCGACCAATGCATTTTATATTTTTTTCTGGAAGCTGAGACAATTTTACGTAACATTTCCAAAAATGTATGGTTTTTTTTTTGTTTTTAAGTTATAATTTTATGAAAATTTCACGTTTGTTTCTTTTTTTTATCGATTTTCCTCAACTTTGTAATATTCACATATTTTTCTCGAAAACTGCAAACATTTCTTAACAAAATATCCACAAATTATCGGAATCGGTCGAGTGGTTCAAAAGTTATAAATCAATCAACAACATCTTTTTTAATCGAAAAAAAACACGGAAACTACGAATGCTTGAAATTTTCAAAAAATTATAACCCGAAAACAAAAAAAATTGCATCGTCAACTTTTGGAAAAGTTATGTAAAATTGTTCAGCTTTCAGAAAAAAATATAAAATGACATAACTTGCTTAGGTCACAAATCAAGAAAACCCTTAGAAAGTTATACAATTGACATTTTCAAACACAAAACTTCAACTTTACAATATTCGTATATGTTTCCTGAAAACTATAGGCAATTTTTGACAACATATCTAAAAATTAGCAGAATCGGTCGAGTTCAAAAGTTATGATTTAAAAAAGTGTATTTTTTGAAGAAAATCAACTAGGAAATGGTCACCCTAATGACAACATAAAAAAAATACGGGTCTAATACTTTTCGATGGAGAACGATTCTTCTAAATATTACTAAATTCTAAGAGATCATACATCAGTTTCTCATGGAATTGCGGTTATAGTAAAATAACTGGTTGCAACTGTTCCTTTGAGTGATAGTGCAGCTGTGGGAAGTGTAAAATTTCATTGTCAATCGAATGATATCAGATGAAAATGAAATTTATGGCCACTGACCGTCAGCATATCGATACAAATTCATATCACTTTTGTTGCCATTTTCAAGTGAAGCTCCCAGAATTCATCGTCAGTTGAATAATCGTACCTAGTCATTTGAAGTTTTGCTTGCTCAGTTTCAAGTGCCAAGTAGTCTAGCTGCTTCACTATCTTCGCTGTTGGAAGTGAGCAAGTTTGAATGAATAGAATAATAATAGGAGATAAATGGAGTAAAGTATTAAACATGAAAAATGAAGGAGGGAACTATTAATTCATGTGTATGCTGTAAATGATATTTCTGCTACCTGGTTTGTCTTTCATCTATTATATTGAACCAATTAGAATGTTTACATAAAGCTCATTTGAAGGCCGCTCTCACACTATTGGAAGAGATATTTTGTTACTTCAAGAGATCAACTGACGGTGATTAAACTGAGCTTTGATTTGAAGAGAATCGATTGAAGAACTGAATGCTGCCGGTTCGGTACGTCAGCGAACGAGGGTGTGTCAGAGTGTGAAGTTTACTGCAGTAGAGAGATCGTCAGTGTGTTTCACATTCGGTTTCAATTAAATTGAATGAAGAACAGAACACAATGAATTAAATGTATGAATTAATAGCGAACTTCCCGACGGCTGGCTATACGGAGTTTCACGAGTTTCGGAAGGAATTTTGTATTAAAGTAGCCAGCA
This sequence comes from Malaya genurostris, assembly GCF_030247185.1. Lineage (NCBI taxonomy): Eukaryota > Metazoa > Arthropoda > Insecta > Diptera > Culicidae > Malaya > Malaya genurostris. The sequence continues at coordinate 233,296,476 of NC_080572.1, read as the reverse complement.
AATATTAATACAAAACACTATAAAATTGCAACATACTCTCGGTAGCCGGCTACCCAGATCAATAAACACATGATAATATTATTCGAAATTATACTAACAAAAACACCCCTTCCTGTGATGCATGTTGAAATGCAGAGAATTCTTCGGTTTCTAGCAGCAACATGCATTGAACTAACAATCCTTGTTTCTCAAGTAGATCTGTATTCGGACGAGGTCGGCGTCGGATCGGCATGGATCAATGCAATTTACACAGTTGTTTCAAAAAAGCATTTTGCAAACTAAATTCTGATCAATAACGCAGAAGCAACACATGGGCTGTTTCTAATGCTAATACTAATTCTCTGTCATCTGTCAGAAGCAAGTTTGATTTTGGAACTAATCAAGAGACGAACGTTTTTCCCGCAAAAAAACGAGTTCCCGGATATAATATGAAGGTCTAAAAATGAGCGAAATAAAATACCGAAATTTACACCAAAACTCAAATGATTCGAAATTTTATAAAATTCCACACAACAGAACCGGTTGGAAACAATCCTGCAAGTAATTTTTTTAAATCCAGCCATTAGAAAAGATAAAGACGGAGATCAGACCATAAAAAAAAACAAAGTCAAAACGCTGTTCCTGATGGAACGATGCAGGGTGATTCTCAGTCGAAAAGCTGTTCCAGAACGTTAGTTGCAAATGTTCATGTTAGACTGCAATAAGCTCAAACCATCAATCCATAGTAGAAATTGCACAGTCTATCAAGTTTCTGATGTACTCCTAGCAGTCGCACACTGATTGATGCTACATTTTTATTCTGGTCTGTCTAATCGAAAACAAACCCATACACAGATTGCAGCAAAAATGCATCGACCGTGAAAGAAATGATGCAAAAATTGCACCCACCGACCTTCGCTTCCAAACGAATCGTGTCTGGGTTGGTTGGTTGGCTGGCTGGTTGGTTGGCAGGCTGGTGGTTGGCTCTAAATTAAATAAATTATAAACCATGCATGATTTCGGTTTTGCATCGATCGCAGCAGAAACCGCAACCAGCCGGCGTCCACCAACCGTTGAATAACATCCAATTTGCCGATTAAACTCATCTGGGCCAATTGGAGTTTGCCGAAGAGAAGAAATTTCCAACCAGCCAATTTCGCCACTCTTCTCGAGTGCGATTGCATTGTGAAGCAAGAAAACATGAAATCCGCCATAGAAAATATTCCCCGAACGGCCGTGCGCGACCTACAGGCTGCAGGCTGGCGCAGTGCCGGGCGGGCGGCATCGACGTTTTCTTTTTCCGCTGAACCTTCAAAATTCAGTCCAACGAGTTTTCGATTAGGGAAGCATACACACATAATCATCGATCCGGATCAAAACCACATCTAATAATCAAACATCGGTCAATAGCTCGGCGCTAGACGGAAAACAGATCAACCCAGCCAGGCTTTGGTCAATGGAACGTCGTCGTCGGTCGGTGGACGGATGGTGGAAAACGAACCATGCGATAAATAAGACCTCTCCGCATTCAATAAATTAAAAAAAAGCCTTTCCGGTGCCGCGATCGAAACTCCCTCGCCTAGGCGGGCACTGTTTCGGTATTGTGGCGAATAATTATTCAATTTTGTTTGCACATGACGGTGCTGTCTAGTTGAACCATTTGGCCCACCAATTTTTTGACGGGGATTGATAATTATTTGGTTTTGGTATCCGTGCAATAAATAACTAAGGCGAAGGGTTCTACGGGTGGTATTGGATTGGTTGCGGCTTTTAACGACAGCAAGGTGCTGAACTTGGTCACGTAAGACACAAATGGTAGTAAAATGTAAATTCTTGTCCGTGGAATTCGTGTTTATTTTTCGCTCGGGTTGTTTTATTCGTGATTAGTGGGACTGTCAATTAGGAAATCAGTACATACCATAGGTTGTTTCCTTCTCGAGAGGAAAAATTCAAAAAAGGCGAACATTTTCATTTGTTTTTACGTTGTGTCTTCGACTCAGAGGTGTATTAGCAGTTTATGTTGCCACTGCTAGTGCCACCTCGCCGTTCGTCATGAGCCGCTAAGCAGACTTAAAGTACATGTTGCTTGTATCTGACTTATTTTGCACTTAAGTGCAATATCTTTACTGACGTCTCAGGCGAAAACATTGTTACGACATTATGACCTCAAGCATATAGTTGTCCTTATGAGGTTTAGATTACTCAAGGGTACCGGTTTGTGCTAAGTGAAATATAAATAATAAAATTTTCGTTTGCGTTTCGCCTTCGACTCATCAAAACATTAGCACTTTCAACATTTTCAACCACCAGGAAAATGCAAATTCAGACATTAATTACCAGTGGTGGAAAAGCATCGGCTCCACAATTGTGAGTGTAGATTTGCCAGTAGATTCGTTCAAGCAAACTTCACCAAGCATAGAACCGATGCTTACCCAAGTAGCAATCCGCAACTAGTTCTGATACGACAAAGTCCAAACTATGTTGCAACAAGAGCACGAATATGTGTTTTATGTTATACTGGTTAAAACATGGTTACAGCAATGTTTTATCATAACATAACTAGTTACGAAATAGTTATTTAGGTTTCCAATCATAACATCTTTGTGTCATATTGAATTAAATATAATTTATAAGCTATCGTTACTTAATCCAAACATATTTTTCATACCAACAATGCTTCTAGCCACTAGTTGAAAATAAGTTTATTTGACTTCAATAATAGCAACCCATAACTAGATTTGACACCACTTAACCCAACTGTGTTGCAACAAGAGCACGAACATGTTTTTTATGTTATACTGGTTAATACAAGGTGACAGCAGTGTTTCTTTATAACGTAAACATTAAACTAACTATCATCTGTAAGTTATCGTTACTTGGTTCTAACATATCTTTAATCATAGCTATGTTTTTAGCTACTAGTTGAAAAAGGGTTTATTTTCCGTTGCGAAACCATTATAAATACGTTAACGTATATGTGAATCGTTACTGTAAATTAATATAGCAATAACTTAGATTTTATAAGATTATAACATATAATTTCTTCATTGATTCAGATAGTTATCGGTAAGTTTTCCCAACGTTATAATAACTAAAATGCAAACAAAACAACCTTTGTTGGCTTGAATATGGCGAACACAATATGGAGTCTCAAGAAGTGTATGAAACGTAAATAAAACCAGGATATTACTTTTTTCAAAACTACTTTTTGCCGAACATAGTGAAAGGCAGAATAGTCATTTTTGTTCCATGCACTGTCATAAACACGAAGAAAATAATATAGGGATTGAACAACGATTGTGATAATATTATAGTTCTCATGATATATGAAATTAAAATAATGAGAAATTACTCTACTTGGAATAATTTTGAGCATTCTGAACATAGGGTTATTTTGTTGTTTATTTTTTATATCTTTATAAACAGATTTTGATTGAAGGCGCATAAAAAACAGTTAAGTAAAATTGAATTCCGCTCGACAGTTTTTGAATCGTTGTGAAATTTGTACCTTGTATCAAGTTTGTGATTTAAAGTACTCTTCTGCTTTTTTATTGATGATAGAAAAGTATTCTGGATTCATTCAATGTTTATAATGTCGATGGTGACTATGTTTCAACTAGTTTACTTGGAAACAAGTTATTTTCAAGTTATGAAAAGATAGGTTATTTCAGTATGGCATTACAACGTAACGACAACATATTTTTAGCCGACTTAACAACTAGTAGAAACTGCGCTTTTTGAGTCATGAAAGTGGTTAGATGTTAGTAATAATCACTCAAATATCTGGTTGCAAACTAGTTACAAACAAGCTAGCGTAACAAAAATTGTTACTTGGGTATTGGAAATGCATGAAACCGATACTCTACTTCTCGGACCTATTTTTACTAGTATGTTCATGAACATCCGAATAGAGTAAAATGGATTGACTTTGTCTGTTGTAGCTGACCGTTACAGTATTTGAAAAGCTTCGCAGTTAGTAATAGGCTAATTTTGGACATCTTCAACGAGTGCGGGGTCACTCAATAAGGAAAACGGTTAAATTTCAAACTATTGAGCATCGAGCCTAATTTAGTAGTAGGGTGGTTCATTATAAAGATTTATTTTTTTTTAACTGTTCCAAATCCGATGTTTTATTGATTAGTGGATCAATAGCACTTTCAATTGGATAATTTTGGTTATTTTCGACGAACGTGGCTAAAACGTGAAATTAACTAAGTGACTATTGACTGCATCGATTCGATGATAGCATGTTGTATGGTACCAACATAAAATGATAAGCGATTTTGTACACAACACAATATGCATAAATTCATCCTAAACTACCTGCGCTTGCAGGTCAATAACAGTCAAACGATCATTTCATATCGCATTGTCGTGACCAATACGTGGCGCTCTGAGCTCCAGCACTTTATTTTGGGCACCGAAATATTTACACACATTTCATATACATCCAACTTAACATTTCAAGTACTTCTTGTCGCTGTGTTAGTGTCTTTTCCGTGCACATGAGTTACTGCACAAATTCAAGCAGAGAGGGAGCAATCTCAGCTCAGCTCTGAGATTTGTTATTCTCTCTGTTGGCTCTGAGAGAACTTGTATGCACACCTTAAGGAGAGGCTTCAGTGGCTTATGGCAGTTGAAAACAAATTGCTGTCTCAGTCGCAACATCAAAGCGGTTTCATTGATGATGTTATTGACAGGTTTGCTCGACGTGTAGAAGGCCGAATCGTTATATTATATCATGATACGAAATAATTTTAATAAAAAAATTCTCATCCAGAAGTATATCGTTATTTAATTCTATTGGAAAACACAAGCAAATATCCATTCCTAAATCTTTAGTTTTCACTTACAACGAACTGTTACATCTGATATCATATCATATTAGCAGTGCATAACCCGTAAATTTTGTGACGAGACGCAACTGACTATTGAAAATTTGATGTTTCAGTGATTAGTGAATCATTAGCAGATTGAATGGAAGAATTTTGATCTACTTACACACGGTGAAAATTTCCAAAATTATTCCGTTCAATCTGTTATCGATTCACTGATCAGTAGAGCATCGAATTCGAAAGAGTTGAAATACTCGTGAAAAATTCCCAAAAGTCTTCCAATTTCGAAATAGTAGAAACAATAAAAACATTCATATTGAGCCATCACGTTTTACTCGTCCCAATCCACTTTCGGCTCAAAAACGCACTAGAGCATTGAATTGGCAATAGTCTATATATGTACAGTATTTCATATTTAGCCATCCTACGCTCTATAATGTAAATGTGACATGGGTCCAAATTCGGACTACTATTAATCGATTTACCAATTGTTAAATAAATATAAATCAATATTAATCACCTTGCGAAAACTGAAATGAACAAAATATGCAGAACACCTTCGCATGAACCGAGGGAACATCTTTTGAGCCTTCCGCCGGTTTACGCTCGGAGAACATTTTCTAGCAAGCATGCCAAAGCATCGGCGTTTAGATCACAATTTATCAGGTAACCAGTAAGCACTAATAATGGCATTAAAAAGCCTATTAGGAATACCTCCGATTATAAAGACTGTTCCAGAAAGTATGGGCGCACTTTGATTTCGCTGTAAATAATTCACAAGTGTTAGATATTCAAATTTTATTCGATATACTGATAATATTAGACTACAACAACAGAATATTATTCTCAACATTTGCTACTTAGCCATTGTAGACTAGCTGGCGCACCTTCTTGCGAACATTCCTCATTAAATCCCGTACAGACTTCGTGGCGACAAGTTTTGACACTTTTTTCCAATCTTTTTCGAACTGTTGAATGGTTTCTGCTGCCGAGACATGTTTCCTAAGATGTGTCTTCGTTAATGCCCAAAATTCCTCAATTAATCAACGTTGTGGGCAATTTGGTGGATTCATGTCTTTTGTGACGAATGTGACATTTTTGGTAGTATACCATTCTACCGTTGATTTCGAGTAGTGGCAAGAAGCAAGATCTGGCCAGAAGACAACAGGATCCTTGTGGTTTTGAATCATGGGTAGAAGTCGTTTTTGTAAACATTCCTTGATGTATATTTCGCTGGTCATTGAAGCAGAGGTGATGAAGGGTTTCGAAATCTTACCGCAGCTACAAATTGCTTGCCAGACCATAGCTTTCTTACCAAATTTTTCGACTTCAATCGGTGTCTCGGACTGGTTTAACACTTGCTCTTCTCGCACCGTATAATATTGTGGTCCCGGCAAGGATTTGTAATCGAGTTTCACGTAGGTTTCGTCGTCCATGATTATGCAGTTCAAATTTTCAGCAAGAATCGTATTGTACAGCTTTCGAACCCTCGGCCTGCGGTTTTTGGTTGCGTCCATACTTTCTGGGACAGTCTTTATACACAAAATTACTGAGTGCAGAAATGTTCCGGAGAAAAGTTACTTTTCAGAGCGATTGGAGGATTGAACTAAAATGCTTTAAAAGAAAATAAAATCGATTCCATTTTACTGTATCAAATTTTCTTTACTAATGTCACGAAATAGTGTTACCGTCATAGTGAGATTTTATATTTGCAGCTTGATACCTGGACATTTGTAAAAGTTACGCTGTATTGAGTACATCTGCGATTGTGCGTGTCCTTGATTTTGTACAATTTTGTAAAAGTTACGCTGTATTGAGTACATCTGCGATTGTGCGTGTCCTTGATTTTGTACAATTTTCAAAATGGAATTGTATTTGCAACAACGAGTGTGCATTAGATTTGCCGTTAAAAACGGTTTCAATCGAGCGATGACATTGCAAATGTTGAAGAGAGGCAACGATACTCTGAAGCAAATAGTCCTTAATCAGTGGTACGAACATTTCAGAAGTAGCCGTGAGTCTGTGAATGATGATGAGAGATGCGGTAGGCGATGCTCACAGTTTTCACTGATTACAAAGGTGTTGTGTATCATGAATTCCTTCCACAAGGCCAGACAGTCAACAAGTCGTATTATTTGGGCGTCATGAGACGTTTGCATGAAGCAATTCGCCGAAAAAGACCAGATAATGATAGCCAGAAGTCCACGATAACGCACCGTCACACAATACTATCCCTTTCCGTGAACATTTTGCTAAAAACGAAACGAATACCATTGGGTAACCACTAAATTCACCTGATTTGGGTCCCTGCAACTTTTTCCTATACGGTTGACTCAAGAAACCGCTCCGTGGAACGAGTTTCAGCACCCGACATGAGATTATAGAAAAATCGCAGATGGCTTTGATGGCCACACCGAAAACTGAATACAAAAAATGTTTCGAGGATTGGATCAAGCGCTGGCATAAGTGTGTTGCAGTCGATGGGGAGTACTTTTAAGGGAACAATATATTTAGTCTATAGGGTGATCTCTAGACTCAAAAATATAGTTTTACCGATCTAGCTAGAATTTTGCATAGTTCTTATGGGACCCAAAAGGAACACGTAAAGTTTGGTGGCCATCAACGTTATTGATCATTTTTTGTCAATTTAGGTTTCACGCTGAGCATGATTTACTACTCCCAAGTATCTATGTTTTTGGTTCAACATGCAATTTCAACTGGTTATTGATCAATCACGGGCGACCGATGAAGCTTAGCTAATATATACTGGGACACTGAAACACTATGAAATCCTATTTTATGTCTATGTTGCACAACAAACAAATTCTGCCAGTTCAAAAGTTACGAGAAAAATGAAAAATGTGGAAAGTGGGGCCACATGAATTGAATGACAGATGGAAAGAAGGTAGCTTTTTGTATTAGGAGGGATCAGAACCCGGGTAAGTGTACCCCGGTAGATGTACATAGCCAACAAAGATCAAGATAATAACAAATTTTTCCATCATATCTTGTCTTGACGTTTCTGTGCTGTCATCGCCATTTCTTGATATTTCATCTAAGAAATCATAAAATTGTACAATATATGTTTAGCATCAAAATTTATTATTATATCTTATTTCGTTATTTCGTTATTGATAAGTTATTCCAATTTAATTAAGTAAATTGTTCCAGTATCTATCTTCTTCTATCTTCAAATAAAATACTGTTGAATAAACTGCATCAGAAACAGATAAGAGAAATACATATGATATCACTCTATTATTAATGCTACAATATAAAATAACTGAAAAATTCGAAATGAAACATTTTGTTCTTGCTTTGATATTACAATGACAGAATTTGATGTTTTGTCGCTAATTTCTCCTGCAGGCTTCGATATGGTTTTTGATATTTTAGCTCTTATTTCAAACTAAAAAATGGTACTTTTTAATCATTAAGATGTTTGGTTTTAATAATAGAATTTGTTATTGTTTTGCAAATCACTTCTACTTGGGAAAGGTGTAATGTAGCTTCTTAAACCTTGTGAAACTAATCGCTACAGGCAACAAATGGTCAATTTGAATTTCATCGAAGGGCCACGCATCAGGTGTCGGAATGGTTTGCATCAAAAGACGAACATTTATATTGGCGTGGTATTCATTAATTGCCATAATGGTTGTCAAAATGTGTTAAAAGCAATGGTCAATACTTTATTTTATTTAAATTTCCCTATTTAAAAAAAACTTGCTTCATACCGATAAACCTGGTAGTATAATGTACATGATATTGAAATTACTGTCAAATTTTGCCATTCAATGTAAACATCCTCCCTGTTCAATGATGATGTCTTACTATTCATGTCATAGTGAAGCAGATCTTTTCATCAACAGCTTCTTAACCGGGAATGATGAGTAAGCGATGCACTGACCGCATCTTACTTCTTTCTTGGCTCGACCACCGGCTCCTTTATCCTACGTTAATCATTATTTATTGTTTGGATCACGTAGCACACTGGCTACTTTCCCCTTTGTGTGCCAAACCCGTTAGTCGACAAACAGCATCAATCACGAGCTCACTTCAAACGGCGGATCTCCCAGCGCTAACTACAAATAGGCTGCTAATTGATGCTAAACCATAAAAATTGAACCTGAAGGCTATCAGCATGCTAAAGAGATCCTATGTTGTGAAAGAAAATCCAACCACTACTTCTGTGGTTCGCTTCGGGAGCCGCTGATGGATCGATGGAAAACAAACGAGAAACGAAACTTCAACAGACGCTTCCATTGTCTTGCATTTATTGCAGCAAAGCAAGTGTTGTAGTACTACTCCTATCGGTAAATGTGAATTTCCATGTAGGTAAAAATCAACAACATTTTATTCGTTCGTGATGCGTGTTTTTCGTGCGTTTATTGTTACTTACTATTGTTGGTTTCTCTTGAAGGGTAAAATGGTAAAAGCGAACTAACCTGTTCGATTCAAGCGAAACTATCAAGATTGATTCAAGTTTAATAATTTGCCAATTGTTTTCAAACTGAAGGGTAATTATTTATTGAAACTAACACCGTCTATCCGTTCTTGTTATGTAAAATGACAAACACGTGCGGTTGATATAAAAAGTGATGCTCACAAATACGAAACAGTAAATTGGATATTACATTTCGAGTATTGTTTCTACGATGTAGCAAGTTAAAATCCTTCTGGTCTTTTGATCACTCCTATCGGTTTACCGATTAGATCCATCATTAAAAGTAACACAAGAGAAAATGCCACTCACAACAAATGCACCCAGTGAGGATATTATCTAACGACCCTTGTTTGTACCCTTGGCCGGCACATTCCGTAACATTGCATTGAAAACATTGAAAACAAATCGTATGGATCTGGGATGACAGAAGGATAAAGTTAATGCACCATCATTAATAAGCCTTCGCCTTCACAGAATCGTCGTCCACCGTCGAGTGAAACGAAAACGAACCTATGGTAACTACATAAAGAATGTCTAGCTTTATGACCGCATAAAGCTTACTGCGGCTTCGGGCAAAGCAAAACACACATATCGGCTCGAAAATGTCCATTTATCCGGGAAAAAATAAAGGACCGCGTGGAGGGACGACTGCCGGGAACTAATAGCCCGTTGCTCGTTGCTGGCAGCATGTGTGGCTCTCTGTTCGTTCAGCAGAAATAAGGCCAAGGGACTTTGTCTGACAATCTGATTCCAGTTTTCCCATCCCCGGGCCGGCGACGCAACGGTAACATCTCTATGCCGATGATGGACGGGATGAACTTGTGTGCACAAAGACGAATAATCCCAACACCAACGGTGCCAATGGTCGGTGCGGGTGGTCTTTCTGCGCAATCTGCCCATCTCGGCGTGACGTCAACCCCGTCGTCTCTGCTCGTTTCCTCGTTGCCATCCCAGTATCCAGTATTTTGGTAGGCACATCATTTGTCACACAGACACGCACACTCTTTGCTAGGCGGCACCGGCATTTCACGGTAAATTATATTGTTTGGCAGATTGGCTCTATTTTCACCAAAGGCCCAAGAATGGGCCTGATCAAACATTCTTCCCGGGAAAATGCGGTGTGATTGATTTTGTGCGGGCTTATTGAGGTGCGGAATTCGACATAATAACAGACGCTGTGGTAGGTTTCTGTGAAGGTAACTGAATGCAGAGTTCAGAGTTTAGAGATTCATCGAATTAAATCTATTATCTCATAGTTTGAAGGTATGAAAAAAAAACAATACTAAAACATGTTTGATTTTGTGCGGCATGCTTATTCGTGAATCTGAAGGAAAATTTCAAATGCTATCGCGGAACGAATGAAAATTTTCCTATTTTTGCCTTTCTCATATAGAAAGGTTATGCAATCATTGTGAAAACCGACCTTTAAACCCCGGCCCGGAGGGCCGAGTTTCATATACCATTCGTCTCAGTTCGTCGAGTACGCAAAATGCCTGTAAGGGTGTATGATCCGACTTCCGGTTCCGGAGTTATAAGGTGATTAGTTAAAATATTCTTATTTCAAATTACTTCCTCATATTTCTCAGAGATGGCGTGACTGTTTTTTACAAACTTAGATTCAAATGAAAGGTTTCATGGTCTTATACAAAATTTCCAAATTTCATCTGGGTCCGACTTCCGGTTCTGAAATTATATGGTGAAGTGAGTTAACAATGGGATACCGTCACTTGAAGCGGAGCAATTCCAGAAATGCTTAGCAGATCATCAGACTCGACCAGCTCCGATTTGGATGAAACTTTGCACATGGCTTCAGTATGGCAAACCATAAGTTTTGAACCGATGGAGAGGTCAATCCGACTCACGACTGATTTTTAAAAAGGGCGTATGTATTTTTGCATATCACGAAAATTGCCTTTTTCAAATCGTTGCAACTCGGAAACTGTTAAGTGTACAAAAATGGCTTTCAGGAAGAAGTTGTAGGGAATCAATAGGGCATTCTTAAAAAAATATAAATTTTTTTCTCAACAATTTCAAAATGAACTAAAAAAATTAAATTAAAAAAAATCAGGGTTTCGATTTTTTTTTGATAATTTTTATTTTAAAGCTCTTATTAAAACCTACAGATTGATGGCTATCTCATCCGTGCCTTTTGAAAAATGAAGAAGTTACAGCTAAAACAATTTACAGATATTCGAAATTTCAAGTTCTCGTTGAAAGATAATCATTTAAACAGTAGAGTATTATTCTACAGGTTAAAGGTAATAAATATGTTCTTGATATCCTTTCTTCTAAAATTAGCTGTTCTTGAGATACTTGGATAACTTGGAATCAAGGTGATGGATTTTAAAGCACAATTTCCTTCAATTTTATTTACGTTATCGTCGTTAACAGAAGTGGACGGGTGATCAGCATGAGACAAATTTCCTATTACCTCACGACTCTCACTGAATGCTTTATGCCACTCAAATATTTGGGTTATCGATAAAGACTGTCCCAGAAAGTATAGACGCAACCAAAAACCGCTGCCATTTCGCAATGGTTCAGAATCTGTCAATTTTTGTGGCTGCGTCCTGTTGTTTACACTCTTCTCTAACCACTTGTGCAGTTGTTTATTCGCTTTCATCAGTTTGTTTCGAAATGCGCGGACCTTCAGCAGAACAACGTCGAAAAATTGTGTACAAATTGTGCACAGAACGCGGACTGTCACTAAGGAAGATATCAAAAATGGAAGGAGTAAGTGAAAAAGCCGTGCGAAATGCAATCAGGAAGTTCGGTGAGCATAACACCTTTGAGGATAAACCGAAAACGGGTCGAAAAAAAGGTCCTGCTAACCCTCAGTTGGATGAACGTATACTGAAGGCGTTCGAGCAAAAGAAGGAGGTTTCAGTTCGGGATGTGGCCAAAAAAGTGGGCACTTCGAAGTCAAATGTTCTTCGTGCTAAATAACGTTTGAATCTTCGAACCTATAAGAAGCAGAAACAACCAAAACGTAGTCCGAAACAAGAAGCATCGATCAGGACGAGGGTTCGAAAGCTGTACAATACGATTCTTGCTGGAAATTTGAACTGCACAATCATGGACGACGAAACTTACGTGAAACTAGATTACAAATCCTTGCCAGGACCACAATATTATACGGTGCGAGAAGGGCAAGTGTTAAACCAGTCCGAGACATCGATTGAAATCGAAAAATTGTGTAAGAAAGCTATGGTCTGGCAAGCAATTTGTAGCTGCGGTATGATTTCGAAATCCTTCATCACGACTGCTTCAATGAACAGCGAAATATACATAAAGAAATGTTCACAAAAACGACTTTTACCCATGATTCGAAGCCACAAGGATCCTGTTGTCTTCTGGCAAGATCTTGCTTCTTGTCACTACTCGAAATCAACGGTAGAATGGTATACTACCAAAAATGTCACTTTCGTCCCAAGACATGAATGCACCAAATTGCCCACAACGTTGACCAATTGAGGAATTTTGGGCATTAACGAAGACACATCTTAGGAAACATGTCTCGGCAGCAGAAACCATTCAACAGTTCGAAAAAGATTGGAAAAAAGTGTCAAAACTTGTCGCCGCGACGTCTGTACGGAATTTAATGAGGAACGTTCGCAAGAAGGTCCGCCAGCTAGTCTACAATGGCTAAGTAGCAAATGTTGAGAATAATATTCTGTTGTTGTAGTCTAATATTATCAGTATATCGAATAAAATTTGAATATCTAACACTTGTGAATTATTTACAACGAAATCAAAGTGCGTCCATACTTTCTGGGACAGAAACAATACTTTTGCAACATTTTTATTGATTCTATAGCCGAAATTACATTTAAAACACAAAATTTCAAGTTCGTTTTTTCATAGTAAAAAAGTCAAACAAATTCTTTGTGTCGTAAACAAACAGCTGCTAAACACGCACTAATTGACATATTCCGGTCAAACTTAACTCGTCCGGTTTAAATGGACCAGTTCGGGTACATTTTGATTAGAACATATGTCGCAACAAGTTTCCAGTTAAGGCACTGCACTTTGGTGCACACCTAAACAAAATGTTCTGCAAGTAGCAGAAAATTTACGTTTGCTTAGTGGTTTATTTCGAACTACTAAGTGGCATAACAGTATATCACAAACTGCTATCCACTGACGAATCGAAAACAAAATATAATTAGTATAGAAATGGTAAGGTGTCCCACACATTTCCTAATCCTTAAATGATTCCTATAGAAACTCACGATGAAAGCATTCGAAGAATCATATCCTATTGTGTGGAAGAAATAATTCTCCGGTTTTCTAAATGGTCTTAAATGATTTTAGCTCACAACAAAATGTACATATGTAAATCGCTGGTTACCTACGGCAATCAGCTGGCCACATGTCAATAATGTTAAAAAGCTGTTGGGTATGGTGTGGTACCGTGTGAAGTAACGGTCTTTTTGTTAACCTTTTCACCAACGCAAATCACATTAATTCAACTAAATATACCTCTTCAACCACATCACGAACTAACAAACCTGCACGCTAAAACAAGCATCTGCCTCAACCTAAATCAAAGCTTGAACTTGGCAGAAGAAAAGGCACGCTGCGGAAACTCTTTCATCACCATAATCAGCCGTCAGACGATGTAGAACTATATGAAATACGAGATAGTCGATATAATGAAGTAATGTAGCACACTTATCACGTTATGCTTCGAGTTGCTTGTGCTTACGTTCATGGTTTGATGCCTCTTTTTTCTAGTTCGACGCTGAACGGTTTCGTCGAGGCGGTGGTTTATTTTTCAATTTTCTTTGGATTTACAACGTTGAATGGCACCCAACTCTGTCGATTGACATTTCACCAACTGCAGCCAACTTCTGCTTGCCAATAGTGAAGTAACCGGTAAGCCGGAAAAATTGTTCAAATCGAACCCAGCACCGTTCGTTCTGTGTGTCTGTTTTAAAATTGGTGTTTAGGCTGTTGTTGGTTGGTTTCGTCGTCATATTTTAGCTTGAGACGGGTAAAACTGAGCAGACAGAATGGGCGTGAGATATGTTGATGCATCCGTTGATGAATTGGCACTATTCTGTTTGGTTGTGTTAACTGTTTTGGCGGTTAGTTCGTGTGGTTAAAGTGGTTGGGTAATAGATACTGAATGAACGCAAATAATCAGCACTGTTTGATTGATGGTGTTTAGGTGGTGGTACGTCTGGCCTCTGGAAACCCGTTATTCAATCAGGGTTAAAACAATATCAATTCGCACATGAAGTTTCGATCACCTACATTCGCATGTTTTTAGCCTTTGAAGAAAAAAAATTATAAAATTCAATATCTGTTCGAGTGACTCATCGTGCAGCATATTTGTGAAAAGTAGTTTGTTTTTGTGTCGGTCATATCTCATGCAATTAACAACCGGTGCAACGCGTGCATTGTTTTCGATCTCAATGCATATAATCATTAATGCTTTTGATGAATGTTGTTTGTGCACGAATTTTCATTATTCTGTTTTTTTTTGCCCCTGTCACTTGATGACATGAGCGATTCTTTGAAATAAAACATTTGAACGCAATATGCACTGTAATTTCCATTTGCATTACATCATACAATCGCCAATATTTAAACAACATTTAACATTAAACATGAGATTTACAACTCTAGTTTTGAATATTCACAATGGTCAAATGGCTTTGGCGGTTATCTTAGTGCTCGATAAAACGCAAATAATTCCAACCACCGACCGCAGCAAGTGCCATTTCGCATCATTTGTCGTATAGATGCACTGTTTTAATTACTCCTCTGCTCCCATCCGTACCAAATGCTTAGCGGCCGTCAGCTTCGGTTTCATTGTAAACTCCAAGTAGTATATGCTGATAGATGCACTTTCGAGAAGGAGATGTTCCATCCCTGCACGTATAAACGCCTACTGGAGTCATCCTGGAACCCAGTGTTAACTAGTTGCCTTTATGAGAGCACTCGGCCGCTTCTGTTATATCGAGGATCGTGACAATTATGATGACACCGATGAGTACCAGATAAGATGAAGTGTCAAATTCTCTTTCAGCCAAAGTCATCGTGCTTCGTCGTGGCACGGAGAGAAATGTTGATTTATGTTAATTTGAGATGCGACGGATAGTATTGGGAAAGCAAGAATGAAAAAAACGCAAGCTGTCGCCGTGTAAAGATTCATGAACAAGTGCTTGGCAAATTTAGCTATACTAACGTTCCATATAGTTTTTCCTTCAAAAATTGCACGGCTACAAATGAGAGCTTTTGGAGTAGAATCGGGCACGAGGAACGAGAATTTGAAGAAGATTATGTGAGATTCGGAAGAGTTAGGATGGATGTTTCGGACAGACGGCCGCTTTTTCGAACGTAGAGGAAGTAGAATATGTTTGTGAATATTTTCTGTTGTACTCGGTTTTCGGCGAAATTACCCGCTTCCAGTCTCATGTATTGCAATTTTTCTACTTATCAACCTGTAATTTTGGAACCGGAAGTCGAGTCTGAATAAAATTTGGTAGGGTTCTATGTTATGGTTCTATTGGTCGAGAGGTCTCTGAGAAATTAAATGCGGATTTTTTCATTTTTTTTAACATTTTACCCTGTTACTCCGGAACCGGAAGTCGAATGCGGATAAAATTTACTAGCAGGCCGTGGGACTATAGGCCCTTTCAAGTTTGAGAAAATCAGTTAAACGGACCCTGAGAATATCGAGTGCATTTTTTTCATTTTGTTTTGCTCAATGTACCCCGTTACTCGCAAACTGAAAGATAGATCCGGATAAAATTCAATAGCAGACTATGGGACCAAAAGAGATTTCTTTTGAATCTAAGTTTGTTAACATCGGTTCAGTCATCGCCGAGAAAATCAAGTGAATATTTTTGTTACATGCACACTCAGACATTTTGTGTACACGACGGACTAAGTCGAGTGGTATACGACACTCGGCCCTCTGCTCCTCGGTATTTACAGCGATTGCACAGAATTTCTATATGAGAAAGACGGAGATAGGTTTCCGGATTGTAAATCACCAAGACCAGTTTTTCGACAAAAGAATTTTTTTTTTGTTTCGATTATAGAGATTTGAACCTTAAGGTCATTCGTCTCTTCGGATCAGAAAAACTTTCTGACTCTATGTGCGGGGTTGGGAAACGAACCCAGGTGGGCTGCGTGAAAGGCATGGACTTACCCATCACACTATATCCGTCCCCCGACAAAAGAATTCTCAAAGAAAAAGAAGAGACCAAAATTTAGCTCAGTGAAAATAGAAATGGGCAAAGAATATTGATAGTTCTCCCAAAAGATCTAGTTCTGATGAACTATTCTTTCGTTCTAAAAATATAGCTTTGGAGTTACATTCCAATGCGCAACTTAGCTTTCCATGTGAGTAGACTTCGTAGATTATTTACATCGAGTGTGCAGAACACTAGCATCAACTAGAAATGAGAATCCTTCTTCATCAGGACTCGAGCAGACGAAACAACTGCCTTGTGAAACACGTTTTATATGATGCATGGAACCACAAATCTATGATGTAATTCATTTGCTATTAATTTTTGACGCAATGATCTCGCTCGCTATCGCAACTGTCATTCCATTTCCAGCCAACCAAGCGCTGGAAATTAAAATTTTACATTTCGATCAAAAACAGTGATAATCGCTTGATTGGTGTCTACTGAACCACAAATTTTACTACTAATCCTCCCCGCCGGATGACATTTAAACTGTCATCATCGGCATAACAGCGACACAGCAAAGAGGAAATGAGTGGCATCGCGGGTAGTAAAAACAATTTTGAAAATGTCACTCCGTCGGTTCGATTCAATTATGTAATGTGTGTGATGTGATGTGATGCAGTTGCCGTTCGATCGGTCGGAATTCCCTGTGCGTCGGTAGTTTTTCCAAGAAAACCGACGACCCGAATAAACATCACGTTTCCCAGCAACAGATGTGCGGTTGACGTGCGACGCATCTCAACTTTCTCATCATGAATGAAATAACGATCACACTCAGTGGAAAAACGGCATTACTCCGACAGCGGTCTTTTGGATAGTCAGCTTCAAGATAGGACTATGTCTTTCCGATGAGCACCGCAATAATACGACGGATGACGACGCCGGAAAAAATGAAACGGTATCAAACAGCATCCTTCGTCACATAACTACTAACGGGAAAATAGTTCCACGGGACTGTTGCCTATGTTGCCTGTTTAGGGCAAAGACCCCGTTAGCCCAGCGGTAAAGGGGAACGTGGAAAAACATTTCATAATATGTTATTCGAATCCGACTCCTCGACGGAATGGTGTCATAATGCATCAAAATTAGTCAGTTCTCCGAGTTCTGCTCAGAACGGGTCGCCGTTGGAATCATCTACCAATAAAGCCACAGAAATACGACTCTGTCGTGTGGGTCTAAATTTACGGCACATGATTTATCATTCAACACTTTATATCATATCTCGAATGCACGTTCAATCCGGCTGGAATTCACCTGAAAACGCGCCATAAACTCCCATAGACAACGATCGGCCCGTGGTGAAGGAAGACAGTTCAGTTCTAGAGAGGTAGCGAAGTAGCGAAAGATAATTCAAACTTGTTCCCTCCGAGAATGATTGATGTACAGGAATGTTTCGGGTTGAAAAGAGATAGAGTGAGAAGGAAACTATAAAACTAGTATGATGTCGGAGGAAGAGACGAAGCAACCAGTCGCGGTCTGTTGCTTGTCATCGTTGTGAATGTATATTTTATAACGTTGTCTTTTCGGTAGTTCTCTTGATAGCGTCTAGTCTGGGTCGAAGTTTACCGAAAAGATCAGGGAAAATTGCTCTACATACAGAACTGTCGTCTGATGGGGATTGGAACAAGTTTTCACTTCCGTTCGCTAGGGTGTCTCTCGTGGGAGATGTTTTTTAAAATGATTTAGATGTTTGCGGGAACGCCGAAATATCTACTGAATACAATTCAGTTTGATTGGAAACCAAACGTATATAGTTCAAAGTAGTATTTCGAGAAATAGTAGAACTGAATATTTCAGCAGAATATTCCGAAAGCTACACCCCCGTTTTGAGCGAATTAAGAAACATTCCCCTGTCAAAAGCTTTACTAAACAATTTTGAGATGATGTGATTACTCTTTCATATTTCAAACCGACGAATAAAGCATCCACCAAAATAGTTGTTCAATTGTGGCGAAATTGCTTTTATAACAAGTCACTCCAGAGAAGACATTCCGCCTTCTTCCGGTATACGATCCTGCGTTAAAAGTTTCACGACGGTAGTTGGTTTTCCTCAGAATATTCGTGGAATATGTATATACCGAAGTATGTTTCCAGATTCTGATGGCCTTTCTTTTTTGTCAGGGATTTTGACTTTCTATAAGAGTAGAGATTTTTTGTGCCCAGCGATTGTAGCACAGGTAGGCCCAATCCGCAAGCAAGAGACTAGTCTCATAAGCCACTCGACGAAGCGTATTATCAATTATTCAACTTTCCCGTAAGTTCGGCTACGAAATATATATGAAGAAAATTTTCCAAAGTGCAATCGAAAACTTTTGCTCCTGAAGACAGTTTTTTTTACTAAACAGAAATTTCAATGTTACTCGGGCACATCGTTGAAGCAAAGCTGAAGTCGCCTTTCATGTATTCCATGTGATTTTTTTTGGGTAAACCGTTATTAAAATAGCCTGTCCTAAACCCCCAGTAGTGTAATGATAATTTTCTCATTGACGTTAATGTATATTTTTTACTAACCATTACTTCCGGTGCTTCCGAAAACTACATAATGCTAATCGAAGTAATTCTGATTCGATTATTTCGATGGAAGAAACTATCATATAATTCTTTTGGATTTATTCATTTATCCTTCTACTGTTGAGTATAGATAAAAATAGGTCAATTAGCCACCGTTGTTATATAGATTTGTGCCATTTTTTTCTTTTCTCATGTACAGTGTGGGCCATTTAAAGTGGAAGCATCGGGCAACCCAATAACTTTTGACATAATTGTCAGGTCGACTAATGACATACTGCGTTAGAAACGTGATTCCAAGATAATTTTACCATGGAACAGTACACACCAAAAGAGCACACTGAAATTGTTCAGTTTTACATTGAAAATAAATTCTCAATTGTGAAAACTAATCAACCCAAAAATTAATTGACAGTTTGATGTGGTATTTATGCGGATATGGGGATTGGTCCCTATTTTTTTTTCCAAACGATGATAGAGAAACGAAAATTGTTAATGGCGATCGTTATCGAGCCATGATAAATGATTTTGTGATACCGTGAATGGCTACTGGTTTCAACAGGACGGTGCAACATGCCATCCAGCTCGATTAACAATCGATTTGTTACGACCATTGTTCCCCGAACGAGTCATATCGAAAAACGGCGTTTTTGACTAGCCTCCGAGATCACGCGATTTGACGTCACAAGACTTTTTTTGGGGGGTATTTGAAATCCAAGGTTTACGCTGCTAAGCCAAGAACCATAGTTCAACTCAATGCAATACATACGACGTGAAATCGCCGCTATATCTAACGATACATTGGCCAAAACGATAGGAAACGCCGAAAAAGGGCACATTTTGTACTTAAGGCCAAGGGTGAACATTTACGCGTATCAAATTCAGAAAATAGCTGTAACATATCTTCTCGAACCAAAATAAATTATAATCGAAATCAAAATAAATAAAAACATTAAATGGCCTAGCCCTGTAGAAAGGCTATGCAATCACTGTGCCAACCGACCTTTGAACCGACGAACTGAGCAAATGTCTGTGTGTGTGACAAATATTGTCATTCACTTTTCTCGGAGATGGCTGGACCGATTTTCACAAACTTAGATTCAAATGATGATCCCATACAAAATTCCAGAAAGGAGAAAATAATGTCAGTGACTTTTTTCGAAGATGGCTTAACCGATTTTTACCATCTTAGATTCATTTGAGAGGTCCTCAGATACCATGAGAATGTCACGATTTCTAACTTACTGTTCCGGAGAGTTTTTTTTAAATTGGCTAATAAATTTCTCTATATTGCAGATCAAGATAGTCTAGTGCCAAATAAAACTCATTTCAGATTTTCAAACTCAATTTAACAGGTCCATGAAAATATCCAAGCCCAACTTCCGGTTCTAGCATTACAAAAAGGAAAGTTATCAAAATTTCAAGCCGTCATAGAAAATATTTTACGATTTTCTATGACGGTTTGAATTTTTTAATGGCGATACGAAGTGTTATTGGTTATACTAGATTTATCATTTATTTCAAATTGTCATTGAAATCAAAAGATGCAGAATTTTTTTTTTAATTCATTTCAATTGGGCCTTAAACTGTTACAGTTCATAGTATATATTTTCTGATGGTTTAATGCTCCAAAATTTCGGTTTTCGGTACCGGAAATTCCATAAATAGCGGTCAAAATCTTCAAAAAAGAGCTCACTTAATTTTCTCAAATATGTTTGAAACTTAAATTCAGAACTATGATCAATAATATTTTGTTGCCATTTTTTCAAGATACGGATGTGGACGAAATGTGGTTTCAACAGGATGGAGCCACTTGTCGTACTACGGCCGAAACTATCGACTTATGGAAAGAACATTTCAACGACAACATTATTTTGAGATGTGGACCGGTGAATTGGCTCCGCATTCGTGTGATTTGATATCACTCGATTATTTTTTGTGGGGATACGTGACGTCATTGGTTTATGTGGATAAACCAGCAACAATTGATGCTTTAGATACCAATATTCAATGTGCTATTGTTGAAATACGCCCTCAAATGCTGGAAAAAGTTGTTGAAAATTGGACCTCCAGAATGACCTTTATGGAAAATAGTCGTGGCGGCCAAAATGCCCGAAATTTTATTTAAACGTTGAATGCCAAGAAATTATCTACCAAATAAAAAATTTGGGATGTGTTTTATTTAAATTTCAAATCAGCAAGCTCTTAAAATAATACCATTTTTAAACGACAATGAATTTTAACAAGAACATTTGCAAAAACCACAGATGTTACGTAACCAGAAGTAGGATTGAGCCGACTTGAACTCTGTGCGGTTCGATAAGGCCATAAAGAAGGTTGCTGTGCTCACTATAGCAAAGGGGCCATTTGTGGATTTATTTTGTGCGCTGTTCGCCTCGCCCGAGATGCTAAGATTTTCATCGAATTCTCTGAGCCAATGTATTTAGAAGAAATAGTAGATCTCACTATGATTAATGGTTTTCCTATACTGGTATGTGACAGATGGTTTAGCTGAGATAATTAGGAGTACAGGATACCGCAAAAGTTGGTCTATAAATATTTTTGCTCTGTCAATAGTACTCACGATTGATGCAAATATTTTTACGTTTGGAGTTGATTCTTCAACTTACCTGGAATGAAAATGAAAAAAAAAACAATGATTAGTACAATCAACTGAATAAATACAAAAGATGTTTCACAAATATTGGAGATTGAATTAGAAAAAATAGATATTATTGGCGAGTCTAGTTCATATAATCGAAGTTCGTTTCACCGAATGGGTCAATTCGTTAGGGGTCAGCTCGCTGAATAAACCAATTCATTCTTTGTATAGATTTTTCCAGTAGCAAAAACTCTATCAGTCAGAAATAAATCTCGATAAGAAATAGTTTAACAAAGAAAGGGTGGTTTTGTGCTGGTATCTTTGCGGCAAGAGTAAAATATTATAGACCAAACGACGATTCATGATTAAATTAAAGACCAAACTGAACAAGTTTGACAATGACACAAGACACGATTCACGCGTGATCGGTCAAACATAGTGTTGCCCAAAAGGTACCAGCAAAAAAATCACCCTTTATCAAAATCGAAGTAATTAATTTGTGAAAAACATGCAGACTTCTGAAAAAAACGCATTTATTTCGAGATGATCAGTTATAATTCATATTTTTTTCACAGCCTTACATAAAATCTAAATTATTTTTATTATGCGATCTTCCAAAACCGACATGACACACAGAAAGCAAAATACATTCATTACGGAATTCATTTCTTCCGAATAAATTTAATGTTGATCATCTGGTTTTGAAACTTTCTTGAATTATTTAACGCAGCTTTATACCGACTGTTCATTTTGCTTTATAAACCTTATGAAGAATGGTTCACTTTATAAATAAGTACCCATCGACGAAACAGACTGGAAAGAAACTGATGAATGAAATAGTAAACATGAAAACTTGCGAAAAAAAACTAAGACACAGACCCGTATATTCCTCGTAGCCGGGAAAATTGTTTTTCAATTGTTCACATATTGTCGTTTTGTGGTTCAGTTTTCAGTCTTCACCTTGTCCTAATTTACCTACTTCTCGCACCGGATACTGTTATGTAAGATTGTTCGCTTCTATAATCCCACTGTTTCGTGTATCCCGAGATACAACTCATACATCGAATTAATTCACCCGTATCTTACCGTTATACGAGCGATGATCAAACAATTGATCAAGTGCGCCTTCTTGAAGGGTTATTATCACCATCGATGATAGGCAGAGATCAGTGCATGACTACCTACGATCGAAGGGACATCGCGTCCTAATTTACTGTGTTCTAGTTTAAGTTCAAATGTTTTAATATAAGTTGAAAGTTTAATATAAATTTACAATAAATAAGTTTACGGTCTGCATGAAATAAATGTGTGTTAATACAAGCATGTTGTATTAAATTGCGAACTGTGAGTACAGCATCGCTCGCGTGCAGCGGCAGCTGGGTGTCATCGCTGCGATCGAGCAAACAATAGGTACGGCGCGAAGCATTTGTTGGTTGCCTGCCGGACAATTTGTCCATATCTCTCCTCGGCTATCGACATGGTCCTTCGAGCCGGATAGACGTCGATAGGAATCATCCGTCTACCCGGCATATGCTTTTCGCATAACTCAAAATAGTATGGCGGACGCGCCATTGTAGAATAACAAGTACAAGGCATTCATAATGCCTCACTAAGGTGAGTGCGGTTCCAATACTTCTATTTAAGTTAATTGGTCTACCGAATCTTAAATTTCTATGTGACGGATAAGCATCATTTGCCGTAATAGGACTAAACTTCTTCTTCATCACGAGTCGCACTAAGAGCAATTTACATTAATTTGGGCTCACCATTCCTTTCGATCGAGCACACCATTTGTCGGCCATTTTGAAGGTTCTGGGCGTTTCGGAAGACGGATCTAATTCTTAAAAAACAACAGTTTATTCAAGACATCCATTGGCCTCAATCAGGTAATTGAGGTTCCATTTTAACTATTCATTGTTTCGGTCTACGCGGTCTTTCGCTTGTAGGTGACTGTGCAACGAAATGTCGGCGATAGAACGCAAACTGCGTTCACTGAAAAATCGAAAACGCAGCATAATCACATCATTTACGGAAATCACTTCTTTCGTCACAAATTATCAAGAAGAGCGAGACACTGTAGAGGTATCGGTCCGGCTAGAAAATTTTGTTGCATTGTGGAATGAATTCAACCAGGTACAGGGCGAGTTAGAAGGCACGGAAGAAAACGAGGAAATCCTAGAAGCCTACTTGAAGGAACGTACAGAATTTGAAAAGGCGTACTATCGCGTTAAAGGCAAGCTTCTACTGTACAGCAAACCCAGCATGAACTCTCAAAACCCTCAACGATCGATGCCAGAACCAACCCATCAAATACCCCATGTTAAATTGCCCGACGTAAGATTACCCGTGTTTAGTGGAGACTTTGAAACATGGTTGAATTTTCATGATCTGTTCATATCACTTGTTCATTCCTCTACACACTTATCTACAATACAGAAGTTTTACTATTTGCGCTCTTCATTAACTGGTGAGGCGCTCAAACTAATACAAACAATTCCCATATGCAATGAACAATACCCAGTTGCGTGGAAAATGCTTGAGGAGCACTTTTCCAATCCTCGTCGTCTGAAGCGTACTTACGTGCAGTCTTTATTTGACTTTCCCTGCATGAAACGAGAAGCATCATTGGAGTTGCATTCCTTAATTGAAAAATTCGAGGCGAACGTAAAAATTCTGAAGCAGCTGGGCGAACGTACGGAACATTGGGATGTGTTGCTCATTCATTTTCTGAGCACTCGTTTGGATACAATTACAAGGCGAGATTGGGAGGAATATGCCGAGATGAATCAAACGACGAAATTCAGTCAGTTGATAGAATTTCTTCAACGTCGAGTCAATGTTCTGCAAACGGTGGTTCACAAATCTGGAGACACGCTGTCACAAATAGTCACAAAAAAACTAACTTCACAACGCACTGGTTACCATGGAACTATACAAGGAAACATGCGTAATTGTCCAGTTTGTAGTGGATCGCATTCCATCTATCAATGTGAGACGTTTTCGCAGTATACAGCACATGAAAGGGAGCAGTTCGTTCGTCGCAACCAATTATGCAGAAACTGTTTACGCCGTGGACATATGGCGAGGGCTTGTTCCTCTGAAGGTAGCTGCCGCAAATGCCGCGGACGTCATCATACCCAATTATGCCCATCCCAAGGAATGGAAGGCAGTAGCCAAACAGCAACTATCACACCACAGCTCAACCAGTCGGATGCATCAAAACTTCCAAACCATCCTATTGGAGTTTCATCAACACCAGCTACTCATACAGGTGTGGTTAGCTGCAATGCAAGTAGTAATTTACGAAACAGGATTCTGTTAGCAACAGCTATAATCATCCTTGTTGACGACAAGGGAAGCGAGTATCCAGTTAGAGCACTACTAGATTCGGGAAGTGAATGCTGCTTTGCTAGCGAAAGCATTTGTCAGCGAATGAGCGTTCGTCGAAGTAGGGTTGATCTCCCTATTGCAGGTATAGGACAATCATCTACATCAGTACAGTTAAAATTTAGATCGACGATAAAGTCCCGAATTTCAACATATTGCGATGTGATAGATTTGTTCGTGCTTCCCAAGGTGACAGTCGATCTACCGTCTCTAGCTATTGATGCCTCTAAATGGGTCATTCCGTCTGGAATTCAACTGGCGGATCCTTCCTTTTATGAACCAGGGACAGTTGACGTTGTGTTAGGTGCAGAAGTATTCTTCGATCTCTTCACTGTGGCAGGTCGAATTCCATTGGGTGAGACTTTGCCATGCCTTATAAATTCAGTCTTTGGCTGGGTCGTCACCGGAAGGATGGAAATTGTCGTCAATCATTCCCCCGTAGCTTGTAACGTTGCTACTCTGTCAGATATACATCGTGCAATGGAAAAATTTTGGATCATTGAAGATGACGCATCGCCAGCATACTCAATACATGAAACGCTTTGCGAAAATCACTTTCGAGACACTGTTTCCCGCGACATCGATGGTCGATATTGCGTTCGTCTTCCACTGAAATGCGAAAAACTGAGCAAATTGGGAGATAATAAACAAACAGCATTTCATCGATTTCGTCTCATCGAGCGTCGATTAGGTCGCGATGCTAGGCTTGCTAGTCAATATCGCGAATTTATGGAGGAGTACATACGGCTCGGGCATATGAAGCGCATTAGTCCAGTACAAGCAGAAACAAAACCATCATTCTTCTTACCACACCATCCTGTAATTCGAGAAGCAAGCAGCACGACCAAGCTTCGGGTCGTGTTTGATGCATCATGCAAGAGTGAAACAGGACTATCACTTAACGACGTCATGCTAGTAGGACCAATTATTCAAGAAGATTTGCGTTCCATTATCATGCGATCTCGTATACATCCGATAATGCTGGTTGCAGATGTTGCAAAAATGTTTCGGCAAGTTCGACTGCATGAGGAAGATACGCCGTTACAAAGAATTTTCTGGCGTTCGTCACCGGCTGAATCAATCGAAATTTATGAGTTGAAAACGGTAACCTACGGAACCGCTGCTGCTCCGTACCTAGCAACACGAGTCCTTCAACAGCTGGCGAAGGATGAACAACTGAAGTATCCTATCGCAGCCAAAGCCACGTGTGAGGATTTTTATGTGGACGACTTTCTCTCAGGTGGAAAAAACGTCGAAGAGGCCATTGAACTGCGTACTCAAATGGAAGCAATGTTTGGTTCAGCTGGATTACAGCTTCGAAAGTGGGCCAGTAATTCTTTGGGCGCACTAGAAGGTATACCAGAAGATAATCGAGCGCTGAAACAGACTGTCGAGTTTAGCCAGGATCAGACCATTAAATCACTTGGATTACATTGGGAACCACAAGCAGATTGTCTGAAATATTATTTTGAAACGCCTTGCTTTGATTCTTCTACAGCTATTACCAAACGTACTACACTCTCCTGCATAGCGAAATTGTTCGACCCACTAGGTTTAGTGAGTCCGGTAATAGTAATTGCAAAAATCTTCATGCAGGCACTGTGGAGCTTGAAGAACGAAAACAGTAAATCGATCGATTGGGATCAAGAACTTCCAGAAAATATGAAAAATAAGTCTCATATTGCTCTCAGTTACCCCTATTACTAGAACTACGCATCGAAAGGCTGATTGTACTTCCCAACACAACTATCTTCGAACTTCATATTTTTTCAGACGCTTCCGAGCTCGCATATGGCTCTTGTGCCTACATTCGTTCGATGAATGCAGCAGGAGAGATAAAAATAGCACTTCTAACATCGCGATCTCGAGTAGCACCTATTAAACAGCAGTCCATCCCACGTCTTGAGCTCTGTGGGGCTCTGCTATCTGCAGAATTGTACGAGAAGATTTCGAAGTCGTTGCGTACTACAGTGAGAACATATTTCTGGGTAGACTCAACAACAGTCCTAAGTTGGTTGAAATCTCCTCCATCGACGTGGTCAACCTTTGTCGCTAACCGAGTGTCGAAGATTCAGCATGCCACACAGAACTGCGAATGGAATCACGTAGCAGGAGCGGAAAATCCAGCGGATATCGTTTCCAGAGGGCTTCCGGCAGATGATATCTTGAAGTGTGAACTTTGGTGGCAAGGATCGCCGTGGCTTAAGAAGCATAAGGAATTCTGGCCTGTTCAAATCTTTGAAAGAGTAGACAGTTCAGATACTATGAACGAGGCGCGAAGATCCATGTTGGCAGCAACTTCTCTGTCAGTTTCATTCATTGAAGAGTATACCTCTCGATTTTCGGATTATCAGCGTCTTCTTCGTACAACAGCTTATTGTCAGCGTTTCGCTAAAAATCTTCGATCGGAAAAGAAGGAACGAATGTTTTCAACCCTCACGACATCGGAAATCAGAGACGCAGAGCTAACACTCGTTCGGCTGGTTCAACGGGATAGTTTCCCTGCAGAATGGAAGTCATTGCAGGAAACACAGACAGTAGCTTCAAATTCTCGTCTCCGTTGGTTTCATCCGATAATAGGAACAGATAACGTTATTCGTATCGGTGGGCGGCTGGATCGCGCCACCGTTTCGTTCGATTTCAAACATCATATCCTGCTGCCAGGATCTCACCAATTCTCCAAGCTATTAATTTGTTGCTACCATCAACGTTTGCTGCACGCAGCTGCGCAGCTCTTGACAAACACCATTAGGCTTCGATTCTGGATTCTAGGAGGTCGTAGTGTAGTGCGTCGTATTATACACGCATGTGTAACCTGTTTTCGAGCCAAGCCGAAGTTAGTCGAGCAATTTATGTCCGAGCTTCCGTCTTCAAGAGTAACCGCATCAAGACCGTTCTCCACAGTTGGAATTGATTTTTGGGGACCTATACATCTCAAACCTAGACACCGACGTGATGCACCACCGAAGGCATATGTTGCAGTGTTTGTCTGCTTCTCCACGAAAGCCGCTCATTTAGAGCTAGTCGTTGACCTTACTACAGTCAAGTTTCTGCAAGCCTTTCGTCGCTTCGTTTCAAGAAGAGGGTTATGTTCTGATGTTTGGACTGATAACGGAAGGAATTTCGTCGGTGCAGCCAACGACATCCGACGGTTGATTCGTGCGAAGGAATTTAAACATAGTATGGCCCGAGAATGTTCTGACTGCGGAATACGTTGGCATTTCAACCCTCCAAGAGGCTCTCACTTTGGCGGCCTCTGGGAGGCAGCCATAAACTCGGCTCAAAAACATTTTGTCCGAGTGCTGGGTGACAGGAAACTCGACTTTGACGATATGGAGACACTTTTAACGCAGATTGAATGTTGCCTTAATTCACGTCCTCTTACAAAACTTTACGAAGATCCATCAGATCTGCAGGCTCTAACACCTGGGCATTTTTAATCGGAACTGCGCTCAATTCTGTTCCTGACAACAACTACGACTCAATTCCGTTTAATAGGCTACATCAATGGCAGCAAATTCAAAAAATTCTGCAAGACATCTGGAAGCGATGGCACGTTGAGTATCTTGCAACACTCCAACCACGCACAAAATGGTACAAACCACCTGTGAAACTACAAATCGATCAACTTGTCATTATTCTAGAAGAGAACCTTCCACCGATGCGTTGGCCAATGGCGCGTGTCCGTGAACTGCATCCTGGTAAAGACGGCGTTGTTCGCGTTGTGACACTCCAGACTGCAAATGGCATCATCACACGTCCCGCTGCAAAGATTTGCATTCTCCCGATCGAGACAACTGAATCAACATCATCAATGAAGACATCATGCTAACGTTCAAGCTAATTCATCATAGTCAACTACGACGGTTTCTGCGAGGCAGATCAACACTTCGATGTTTCCGAGGAACGGATCAACATAGCGTCAACCTACAACCACACGTCTTTCAACGGAAATCGACTAAATGTTCAAGGCCCTCCAAATATAGAGTCCACGCGGGATGAGCTACAGGAAGGCCATAGTCCACGATAAATTTACCATAACGAAGATGGATCCATACAACGTCAATAATCGGTTCAGAAATTGTTATTTCTGCGGGGGCAATATGTTCGCTTCTATAATCCCACTGTTTCGTGTATCCCGAGATACAACTCATACATCGAATTAATTCACCCGTATCTTACCGTTATACGAGCGATGATCAAACAATTGATCAAGTGCGCCTTCTTGAAGGGTTATTATCACCATCGATGATAGGCAGAGATCAGTGCATGACTACCTACGATCGAAGGGACATCGCGTCCTAATTTACTGTGTTCTAGTTTAAGTTCAAATGTTAATAAAGATTTTTATTGTGTCTTTTATGGCGCACTAAGTTGTGTTTCATCTTACTCAGACTAGTACAGTTGGTGAAACAATTTCCCCCGGATAGGAGAAAGTTGCGGATTCGAATCCGGTCTGGAAAGTTCGATTTTTTTACGCAAATTTTCATTTCTGCTATCATTCATCAGTTTTTATTTCAGCCTTTTTTGCTATGGCTACTGGTAAAAAGATGACCCTGAACTTAGCGAGACACCTCTTGTCGATAAAGACGCTAATAGGTGAAAAATCGATGGGTTTCGATTTAGTTCAAGCTTATTTTGGAATGATACTTCATTACCTTAATATGAACTTAGTGAAGTACTCAAACAAATAAAAATAAATGAGCAACAAATTAAAAACCAATTAACCAATAAACAACAAACTATCCACTGGGTTTCGATTTGTTTTCAAGCTTGTTTGGAAGAAGTGCTCCGTCAACTTCATATCAACTTAGCGAAGTACTCATAAAAAATCAAGCAACAAATTCAAAATTACCGTAACAAATTAGCAATACATTATTCACCTATTTGCGTTATCATCGGCGAGAGAGGTCTCGCTAAGTTAATCTTCATGGTAGAAAATGAGTTCATGACGGCTTTATGAGTCGCAACGAATTACACTAAAAATGAATCGGAATACTTTAAGCAACCAGTTTCCAGTGTTCAGAAGTACCGAAACTGATGGTAAAAAACTCCGAAACATAATTCACTCGACATTCTGAAAGAAGACAAAACCGATTTTCACAAACTTGAGCTTAAATGAAAGGTCGTATGGTCCCACAGGTTGCAATTGAATTTTATCCGGATCCGACTTCCGGCTCAGGAGCTACAGAGTGAAGTGTGTTTGAAATTGAAAATTGTCATTCAGACGGACGTTGCAAATAACGATTTTTTTTTCTCAATTTAATTTAAAAGAGATTCGAATTGTACATACTGGATATAACGGAAATAGTAGTCCAAAAATAAAAACCGGGGCTCACTTCATTTTCTCAGAGACGGTTAAACCGAGACTAAAATGGAAAGTCTTATGGTCTTATAAGCTGCTATTGAATTATGTCTGGATCCGACTTCCAGTTTCGGAATTAGATAGATAATATAGATTAGATTATTCGAAAGTTTGGGAAGTTTGTATGCAATTAGTATGAACAGCGTTGGAAACTAATTGTTGTAAGAGTATTTTTGGATCTTTTGGTTTAATATACATGAATGTTGAAAAATTGAACTAATTATGAGTCGATTTCATCTAATACGCAAGAGACCGAAAGTTTTCCTGTAACATTCGTATCTATTTGATGCAAACATTGCATGAAGGCGGGGTTGGTCGACAGAACGATGGCACCGGAACATAGCTGTTCACAAATTATTCTAACTTTGTGCCTTCGGAAGCGATTTACTACAGTCAAGTAGGAGTATTTATTTTTCTCAAAGAACCCTTTTTGCCTTTCTCATATAGAAAGGTTATGCAATCACCGTGAAAAGCGACTTTTGAACCGAGGCCCGGAGGGCCAAGTGATATATACCTTTCGACTCAGTTCGTCGGGTACGCAAAATATATATGTGTGTGCGTATGTATGTATGAAATGGTTTTTTGCACTAACTTTTTTCGTAGATGGCAGAACCGGTATTCACAAACTATGATTCATAGTCTTTTAGAAAATTCCTGAGTTTCATCTTGATCCGATTTACTGTTCCGGAATTACAGGCCAGTTAGTGTAAAAATTCCAATTTCAAATGACTTACTTTCTTTTCTGACTGATTTTTACATACTTAGTTTCAAAACAATGGTGTTAGGGTCGACTTATGGTTTCGGAATTACAAGATAAAGAGTGTTGAACATTGATGGAAAATACGGGAAAATGGATTTTCTGGGGCCCAGGTTCGCGACTTCTGGTTTCGGAAACACCGGAAATAGTGGTTACAAACTCTAAAAGTGAACAAACTTTCTCAGCAACGGCTTGGCCGATTTTTACAAGATCTGACTATCGGTTCCGAAATTACAAGACGATGAGTGTCGAAAATTTCACCGTCTTATAAAGTGCACCGGTACTTACATGCGGTGGTACGGAAGAAGAAAACACTACACCGCCTTGGCGAACGAAACACGCAATATGCGGTATTCGATTTCGTTCACGAGTAAATAATATTTTTATACATGCTGTGCCCAAAATTGATTAAACATCTAATCACGAAGCAGGTTTTATGCAACTGATTCAAAAATAATTTCCTTTTAAGTTCGAGTTTCACATACAAAAGTAACATAAATGCAGAATTTTCCTGGGTTCGTGTATTTTCGAATAATTCCCTAAAACTAGCCAACATATTCTTCTAAGATGCAGGTCTTATTAGGTTATAACCAAACAAACTAACCGTGCTTGAACCGGTCGAACTTTGATTCAAATAATAGTTTTATTATCCTATTGAATGAGGTAGAATTTTCTCCGGATTCGACTGAAATGAAAGTTAAAAATGTCTAACCTTCATTATGTTGACGACACAAAAAAAGTACCAAATTGCCTAGCTCTGAGGGTACAACCGATTTTAATTATCTTTACGTTTCGCCATTTACTAGCCAGTGCATGTCAGTTTATGTCTAACTATTATACCACCTAGTAGTTCAACATAAACCACTAAGTAGACGTAAAGTTTACTTACTTCTTTTTTCGTCTTTATTTACATAAGCCTTCACCAAACGATAAGAAATTATGGTACTGAAATCGTTCGTTTATTGTTAAATTATTGGACAATTTCATTCCCATGTCGATTATTTTCAATGAATCATTTCAGTTTGCCACCAACTTATCAGCAACATTAAAATAAGAAGGCAACTGCTTTTTCTTGTTAAGGTTTACAAGCTTACAGAGCAGGATCAACACGAAAATCTCACTGAACCGTAACGGCAATAACCCAAAGTGTTTTTGATAGGGCACTATGAATCGCCGAACAGAAACCACTGGCATCTAAAATCGCAAATGGTTTCGTTCAGTTGAAGCAGAGAAAACAAAAACAAACAAGAAACAAGTATCATCGTTACATTGGAAACAGTTGACCATGATATTTAATAGCTTTGTTAGCTGAAACAGAATTAATTTGAAACACGCTTACAACTTATGGTTGTAATTTGAATTCCTCGTTCATGAACGACGCTGTCAGACGAAAGCAAGTATCTGCTGTTCGAAAGAGTACGCTGATTCACAGTAGGAAAAGTTCGGGATTTTACGATCCGACACGAAAGTAATTATATCACCCGGTTTCCTACCAACTCCTTACACATTCCAGAACACAAATATTATGTGTATAGTTAGGTGATGCAGATTCATTGTCGGAAGGTGGACTGGGAATTCGTGTGAAAAAAAATGAAACTGAGTGAAAACTAATTTGAAAACGACTGAAAATCCAAACTTCATTTGCCACCGAACAAGCAAAGTTTATGGGATTTCCCTTTCTCCCTTCCGTTGTTCGGGCAGCTCGGCTAGGTACAGCATAAAGGTTACACACACGTGCTTATCCAAGGTTACACCCATTTCACTGCTCGGTACTCAATTCATCGCGCTGAGTGACATTGAAAATGCCTTCAGCATAGTCAGGCGCAACCAAAACCGGAGACCTGAGAAAAACATAAAACATGTTTTCTTGCTACAGCAGCGGCGGCCGGGAATTTCCCCCGTTTTAAAAGTGTTTCGTAATGACTAGGGATTTCGTTAATACGACCGGATGCTTATGTTGCTTTTAGGTAGTCACACACAGAAAGTATGAACTAGTGGGATGGGTCAACGATTTTTTGAATGTTTACGATCGAATGTTATTGAGCTTTATCGATACAGATTTTCATTGTCTGGATCAGGTACTCGATGGGGGTTTATGGGAGCTGTGGTTATGAGCAGGTAAAATTACTTCGAAAAAAACCAGCTATTACTGAATTATTGTTTGGCTGCAGCCAGATTGCTCGGGCAGCGAACCATAATATTCCAAAGAAGGTGTTTGTATTTATTAGCATAGGTTTTGATCTGGCAGTGCAACTAGCAGTCGATACATTTTCATGGCTCGGATAGTAAACCATGTACCTTTACTCGAACGATTCACATTGATAAGATGTTTTGTTGAAGTACAAGAAGTTTTTACTTACTCGCTTTACGTGCTCATATCTTTTATTCTTACTCTAACTTGAGTATTATGATTATATCATTTTTATAATTTTTCACCACCAAATCAAATAGTAGGGCTAAAATTTAAAAAATTCGATTCACTTAACTTCTATCATTATTTATCCAGAAAACTAACTGGAACAAGAATACATATTTGCGAAACTAAATACCACAAGGTCGCGCAACGTTCTCCCAGATCAATACCGAGAATCTGATTACGTAGCAGCCGTACAAAGTTGAACATGTGCGAAAGTTCTATTGAATAAGGTTGTTTTTTTTTGCGATGTGTTCCGCATTCAGAGTAGTTTAATTTGCAATGCGACTTCCTTAGGGTGGCAAATCGATTGCCGATTGGAATTTCTCGGGTTTTCCCGGTTAGCGAAAAAAATTTCGTTCTTCATTCTTTACGGAAGTGAAAGTGGCAATTTCAGTTCGATGGGAAAATTATAAACGACATGACGGCACTGTGAACCTAACACAATACCGTTATTGCCAGGGCTTTGGCCACGGGACAACAAATAGTCATTTGAACATACGCTGTTTAAATTGCGTTAATTCGTTTGCAAACACGTCTGTTCAATGAACGAAACCCTCAGAAAAACTATCATATTATGATTTTGATGGGAACCATAAATTCACTCATTGACTATGTAATGCCAGAAAAAGAAAAACTGAATTCTGTTCTACTGCCACGCTTGACTTTTCTAAAACACCAATTTTTTCTGACGTACTTGCTAGTTAATAAACAATAGGGACATCCGTCATGTCATCCCATTTTTACATGTTAACAAGTTCAATGCGTGGATGAATCATAAATAAATCAAATGAGATTTACAAAAACGCACAAAATATTGATCTCTTTTTCTTTACGTGTATACGTCTTTCTTCACTATGGGACACCTTTTCAAAATATATCATATTCTGGCCTGCGTAGTTGATCCGTTCAGTTTAGACCAGATTTCAGGTCCAGAATCCAGATCTAAAACTTATTTTCCCGTCTAGAATCCAAGGCTAGAGTCGAGTTCCAGAATTCTGGAATTGGAACCGAAATCTGAAACAGAGATCAGAATCTACTACATGGAATGAAAAGTCCCGGGGGTCTCACAGAAAAGATGTGAATAGTTTCGTTATTAGTAGTTATTTTTGTTGAGAACAAGCCTCAAGATGGCCCAATACCAAATTTCATGCCAATCTACCCACTAGTGTTTGAATAACAGCTGATCGTGTCAGATGAGTTCTAGTTTCCATCAAACTATGGAAAAATACGAGTTGCATGTCCTGATAATCCAGCAACGGTGAAATTGAATGATTTGGGGTACGGATTGGTCCATCATCCCCCGTACTCTCCAGACCTGGCCCCCAGAGACTATTATTTCCAAACCTGAAAGGGTTTCTCTTAGGGAAAGAAATTTTCGTCGAATGCTGAGGTTATTGCAGACATGGAAGCCTATTTTGAACGCCTTGACAAATATTTTTCTATTCAAAGGGCATCGAGATGTTGGAAGACCGTTGAGTTAAGTGTATCGCTCCAGATGGAGATTATACTGAAGGATATAAAATATTTCACGGTAAAAAATCGACATTTCCTTTGTAAGGTCCGGGACTTCATTCATTCCATGTAGTTGATTATAGACCTGAGTTTTGGAACAAAATTTTGAAAATGAGTTCGGAAATACGAACGGAATTATGAAACTAAATTCTGCTCCTGAAAATGAGGTTCAGATTAGACTTCTGTTCCGAAATTTAGTTGTATTTTCGAAATTCAGTTCTAAAATGAATTCCGGAATCCTGGTTCAGGTTTAGAGTCTGGATCCAAAAGCTGAATTCAGGAACTAGATCCTGAAATTTTTTTAACTCAATTCCGGATCTCAATTCTAGAACAGTATTTCGGAGCTGAATTTTGGATTCAAAATTTAAAATTGAATCCTTGACAGGAATTTCGTTACTAAGACTTAGCTGCAGATCAGTATTCTGGTCCAGAAGACGGTGCTTGGACTAAAGTTCATAATTCTGTGCCGAACTAGAATCCTGGTGTCGAACGCAGTTGCAAAACACAGGTTCAGTGATCAGTTCAACAATCCAGATCCAGGATTCAATTCTAGAAATCAATATTAAGTTTCAGAATTCATGTCAAAATTTCAGTTCATTCATTCATTCATTTATTCGGCTCCAAAATTCGGTTTTATAATTTTAGATCTAGAATTCATATTATTCATTATCAAAGAAACTGAAACTGAATTCACGCAATCCGGTTACGTTTCTTACATTACACACCCGCATTTGCCTTAATAGAGTTGCCTTAATGCCAAGCATCTCTCGTGGAATAATTATAAAAAGTCAAGGAAAATCCTTCATAAATTCTTCTCTCCCCCGTTTCCTAATCAGTTTTATTTCCAAATAGCCCAGCTAGTTTATGTTCTATGAGAAATCCTTCTACAATTTGTCTGGTTCTAGCAAATCAATTTTACATTTCTAGTGTACTAATTACTCGAAAAGACTTTGATTCAGATAATCTACCAATATCATTCAGGATTTCAAATAGAGCAATGATTAATTCAATTAGTTCTATATGCTACCACTTTAGAACTAATCGGCTAGAATACAGATCACACAGCGAAAGCAATGTGAACCCTGAAATTGTTTTAAGAAAATATCGATGCAGAAATATATTATCTAAATTTTAACATGATCAGTTTCAATAGCTCAAACGAAATTTTATTTCTCCTATCGTCAACAATCTTCAGCTGCTCCTTCGTCGACATCCATATCAACATTCTTGTGATCTTACTATGGAATCACTGAACAAATCAAACCATATTATAAACCTTTCTAAGGTTCATCACAAGTCCTCAGGAAGAAAAAGGAAATTTTGTTAGTCCTGATGAAATCAATATCTCATACAAATATGAGCATAACGCAAGCATTGGTTCGAGATAAGAATACTGAGACACATTATGATAAAATTTAAGCTCACAACTTGGAAATATGGAGCCTTCATTTCAGAATTTTGAATATAATTAACTTTCCCCATGTCACCTTAATCTTAATAAAAATCCTGCAGAAGCATCCCTATTGACCTTATTTTTCATTATGAGCTTTCATTGTGCTATTATTGATAACAACGAAGAAAGCTCTTATGCTTCCTGATTAATTTAAAACTGTTGTTAAACCCTTAAAAAATCGTTGGAGGAAACATGGCGTGTTGAATTTCCAATGGATTGTTCAACGCTTTTATTGAACTTCTCACTCTAACGCAACAATTGAATTATGCCTCCTACTTCTCAATTGTTAAATATGAAAATCATGATACTTAAAACTGTTAGTTGTATTTGGGCTAGTAATATTGTTCCAGGTTTGGCTCTAAAACTTATGGTTTTCCCCTGTGAAACCGAATTCCCGACTTTTTCCGGTTTTCCCGGTCACTTGTCACCCTGCTTCCTCGGATAGAACGAGGCTACAGATATCAGTCTTGTCTCAAACTTTGTGAAATTTTTTCGATTTTTTTTCATTTCCCCTATCGAATTCCAATTCCATCAATTGAGTTTATGCTTGCAACTTGGATGAACTTGAAAATTGAACTAGGTAGCGACTGTACAAAGTTTAACATGTTCGAATATTATGCTCGATTAGGTTTATTTCTGAGTTGCGTTTCATATGTAGAACAGTTTAGTTGCTAGAACGATTTCTCCGAATAGGAAAAGCTGCTGTTTCGAGTCCCGTTTCTGTGCTTTTTTTTGCAATTTTACATTACTGCTGTTTCATGAAACTAGCAAGAAACAATAAATAGTGGGAGCAAGAAAAAGATAATTGAAAAAATTGAATACTGTGAATGATTTAGCAAAATAAATTTGTAGGATTGGTTTTCGATGAAGTTTCTATTCGGCGAAACGGCTTTCGATAAAATCACCCGTTTTGCCGAAATAATCTACTTCCTCCGGAGAATGCCAAAAGCAAAACGATGTTAAATCGGGAAATATTTACTTGTGGACATTAGCCGGCACCCTGTAACTGGAGGATCAATCATACTTGAAAACTTTTGTAAGTTTTGCATTCGCTATCTCATAAATTTCTTTTTTTTCGGCTATTCGAAAACAAACACTTCCTACGCACATCGAATCGGATTTTACGCTCAATCTGATCTGATATGTGTGGGATGATAGTGTTATGAAACAGTTCCTTGCTTGACGAAAAATATGTTCAATCTTTCTGCTCTGAAGATGAAGGAATTACCTTGAAAACCGTTGGCCAATTTTACTGGCTCCAAGCATATTTTACATGTTGGTGAATACATTGAATACAATACGAATAAAGAAAAAATATTATGAGACATAATGGGAATAATGAATAATAAATTTTTCATAACTCTCGAAGTCTTTGTATTATTTCGATTCATTCACTAAGGAACAATTTTTCCAGATACTTACTACTAAAACATACACTAGTTTTTCTATCTCCAGTCTTAGTCTATCATTACATGACTAAACTAATAACGTGATTGTTGAATAAAAATGTTACTTTTTCGAATGCACGAGTAACTATACCTTCGCGTGATCGGTGTCAATGAGGAACACAAAGAATTGGACTCTTCTTTTCGAAACCCAAACATTCTTTTGTCTTCCAAACCTTTCGAATCTTTTGAAATGCAGACACCAATTTGGCAATTTATTACAGCATCAAACCACGAACCTTGCCGCTTTGTTTTGTTTTTGCTCAAGAATACTCAGCGTAACTGCATGTAACGTGTTCGTGTGAATCGCCAAATTGAGTCCGGTTTTGCGACATGTCGCCGAAACCATTGCATTACTGCCCCCAAAGTGGTTACCTTAATCGCCAGCTCAAATGATCACCATTTGTGCGCTGCACTGCTTTTGTTTTTTTTCTTTTTTTTCGCAAACCCTCTCCACCACAACAAAAGATGGTTCGTTCACTGAATGTAATTTTCTTGTTTTGTTTTGGTCCGCGAGGCCGACCGAGCGGCTTTGACACGCTGAAACCTTTTGCTTTGGTGCCATTGAAAGCCACCATTCGGCGAAAATCGAAATGGCTTTCCGGTCCCACCGAATTTATTGGACGGTTTTCCGCTCCCGTAACTTTCTTTCGGCGCAAATGTATAAACAGTTGCTGATGTTTGGGTTTCGAGCATTTCGTTCTATCCGAAGGATGTTTGTTTGGTGACCAATCTAACTGTTGAACATTTCAAATCTATATTTGATTATTTGAACATTTGAAATCAAATCTGGTTGTTATAAAGTACTAGTCGTAATGGCTAAGAAATTTTCAATTCTTTCGGAAGTGAAAGTTGAAATTTCAGTTCGATGGGAAATTGTAAACGGCATGATGGCACTGCGAACCTAACACAATTCCGCCATTGACAGGGTTTCCGTTTCGGTTAGAACCAATTGTCATATGAACAAACGCTGTTTAAATTGTGGCAATTCACTTGCAAATACGTCTGTCTGAAACTCTCAGAAGAGTTTGCATGCTCTAATTGTGATGGATACCTTAAATTAACTTATTGAAAATGTCATGTTAGACAACAAAATTTTCTCATCCTATAAAATCCAATTTGAAATCATTAGACGACATATACCTAAAATTAGGAAAACCATTCCGCCGCCACGGCTGGCTCTTTTGAAACACAAACTTTTTACTAATGCTCCTGTTAGTCAATAAGTGATAGGTACATCCGTCATGTCAACCCATTTTTAATGCGTTATTGAGTAAATAAATTTAATGAGATTTGCAAAAATGCACAGGAAATCGATTTTTTTTCCTAATAGGGTTCTAAATGCTAAGCTTTTCTCGTGAAATAACAGGAAAAATAATCAGAAATTATGAGTTCGTAATTAACTCTCCGCTGGTTTTTAGCCTATCTTCTATGAGAAATCCTTCTACAATTGATCTGGTTTTAGCAGATCAATGAAACATTTGTGGTGAACTGATTAATCGAACAGACTTTGATCATCTACACTAGGGGTTCCCAAACTGTTTTGGGTCATGGATCCCTTTATTAAAATTTACTTAGGCCTCAGACCCCCATCAACAAATTTCTTTGAAAATTCAATTTCTTGCTTTTTTAATATTGATGTAAAATACTTACCAATTTCTGTGGATGGTCAAATAAACACAACTTTTCTAGCGTAAATATTTCAAATTACAACTTATATCAAACAATAGGGGGTCGATTTCTAAACCTCGTCGATCCCCATAGTCAGTTTTCGTTTACGTCGACCCCCGCAAAAAGATATCGACCCCAAGGGGTCTATATCGACCACTTTGGGAATCCCTGATCTACACGGATAAAAATCCATTGCCGGTACCATGATTATAAATCATAAAATAATGAATATGAATAATAAGTCATGATTTCATGAGTAAAATGATTAATACTATGAACAATAACACATCTTCCATGAAAATGTTCATGATATCAATCATCTTACTCATGAAATTTCATGAACAGACATGGTTCATGATTTCATGATTAAAAAATCATGGTACCGCCAATAGGTTTTTATCCGTTTACCAATATCAATCAGGATTTCAAATAAAGCAATGATTAATTTAGTTAGTTCTATATTCTACCACCGTATAACTAATCGGCTCGGATACAGGATCTTATAACGAAAACAATGTGAACCTTAAAATTGTTTTGGAAAATTCGGCTGATATATACAACAAAAGAATAGTTAATTAATTAGATGATTGAAGTTAGAAATATATCAGTTTCCAAAGCTCGAACTAAATTTAAGTTTCCTATCATCAACTGCTCCTTCGCTAACATCAATATCAACATTATTGGACTATGAACCTTAAAAAAAGGTCTCAAGTTGATCAATCATCAGCCAACTGAAAAATATAAAGGATCCTAAGAATTGTTAATAATTTTAATTAAAGTTTGACACTTTGATTAAAGTTTGACACTTTGCCTACAATTTGCAAGTGTTTTGTATACTTATTCTCAAACATCCAGCAGAAGCATCTAAATTATTCGTATTTTTTAATTATAAGCTTTCATTGTGCTGTTATTGATAACAACTAAGAAAGATCCGATGCTCTCTGATTGATTGGAAACTGCTGTTACACCCATAAAAATCGTTAGACGAGACATGGAGTGTTGGCCCAATTTCCAACGGTTTGTTCAACATAGAACCCTTGTGGGACAGTAAGTTGTGTCAACACTTTTGCCGAACTTCTCGCTCAAACGAAAAATTGTCTCCTACTTTTCACTTATTGAATTAAAAACATTGTGACTCATATTTGAACTAGTAATATTTTTCCCGATCACTTGTCACCCTGAAGTTTGTAATAGTAGAATTTGTATTGGCATTAGGATAAAACAATACCGTTAATATATAGCAAGAACAGCAATGGCCCGATATTACTTCTCTGTGGAACTCCAATGCTTACCACTTTTGAAGAACTTGAGTTCTGTTTTCCAAATTGCTTTTTAGGTGTGACGAGCTGTTCAATAGCCCTTCAAAATAACTATTGTTTGTTTTTTAGCTAAGTCCAGTTTTTTTCATAAAATGCTTCAACAAATTCGCTGAGCGAACATTGTTGGGCTCTCGATGACATCGTTTTAGGTAGTTTTGTTTTTCATTTTTATTAATGTCCACAAATCAAAGTTTATCCATGAACATTGTGTGTCTTTGACGTTTGCATGCCCGTTATGTTGAACTAATCTCAAATATTTCTTGTTTAAATAAACGGATAAATTCATTTCCCTTGCCTAATTCAGAATAAATATTCCCTTGATTGAATTTTTCAGATTGATTTATGATCATCAGAATGGAATTTCCCGGAAATCTAGTTGACTTTACTAACTATTAAGCATCAAAGCATTTGCTTAGGTGTACCAAACAGGTAAATTTTAACGTCGGACAGTAAAACAGCAGTACTTATTCAAGAGACAGTGGCACTCGATTGCCAGTATTGCATTGCATTTACAGTCGTTTGATCATTTTAAAAAACTAGGTGATATTTATACTCTGTACGACATTTTCAGTAGAAAATCCTTTCGATGAAATTACCATTAATGATCCTTTCGACAAAATGTCTATTCGGTGAAACGACATTCGGCAAAATGGCCCCGTTCCGTCAAAATTGGTATGTTTTCCGACAATAGCGAAACCTTCAAATCGTATTCGTTAGCATGCTTTGTAACAGTTCATAAAAGCTTCAATCAATTTGTGCATAGAAAAATACAATCTTAGTAAATTAAGGGCTGAAGCCAGTAGGTCGCGTAAAACCACGTGGCTCGCTGTGCGTATTACATTTCTCTCGCAAATGTGCAAAATGACTCTCGATGTGGCCGGGTGGCCAAGAAAGTTTTGATATTTTCGGTTACAAGTTTGACTACATCACATAAAATCCAATAAAGCTACCGCTTGTTCAACAGCCTTTTTGAGCCGATTTTATTTCTCTCTCATGTTTCGTTACGTTAACAGGGAACTAGAGCGGAAAACAATTACGCCGTCATAGAAATAAACTTACCTTTACAAAAATAACATTCACTTCATTTTTATCGCGACAACATATATGTTTTGATGCACTAATCGCATCTTAATTTAATTATCTAGATATTGTCAGGATAGATTTTTGATCCATGCTTTTGAAGGCGAGATGTTCAATGAACAAGTTGAAAGACGGCGTTTTCAGCTACGCGATTCTTCCTTCAGAAAAAAGAATTTCCCGACCGCTAAAGTCAATGAATCATTCTGAAATTTTCACAGAATAATCTAAACTAATTTTCTAAGAGATTGTCTGTTGGGTTTTTTGATATTCGTCACCGTTTCTGAGAAAATCAGATTTGAAGCGTGGAAATAGCCCTATAAATCACCCTTAAACACACTGACCTCAGCCCTTAAATCATCGATTCTTCCTTGATTCATGTGAGAACTCCTAGTTTTTTTTAAATTAAATAAAATTTTGTAAATTTTATTTTACGGATATTATACTCTGAACAGTTTTGCAGCTGATACATTTGGCAAAATAGCGTGCGGTGAAATAACCCACTCTCATTATTATTAGTATAGGTTGAATAAGGAAAACTTTTCGTACATTATCTTAATTCCGAATCAGATGATTTGTAACTACTGTGTAACATGAGGAATAATAAGTCCCGGGACTGATTCATAGACGGCGTTCCTAATCAAATTTCCGTATTTTTTTTATTTTGATAATTACAGTTACAGTTATTTGGGTGATGAGTCCTGATATTCAAAACAATTTTGTATGTTGATTAAACATGGCGAACGGGTAATGTCATAGACATATCCGGATGACGTTAATACAAATAAAATGGATGGTTCAGTTTCTTTGATGTTAACGAATGTGAATTCTGGAACTGCATTTTGTAGCCGAATGCTAGAAAAGAATTCAACATCTTGATTGTGGAGCTGAATTCGAAAGCTGAATTTTGGTTCACTGAGCCTGTGTCCTGGAACTAAATTCTAGGTCAGGATTATAGTTCGATACTTAATCCTAGTATTGAACTCTGGTCTGCAGCTTACTGAATTCCGGACTCGGATTCAGTTTTCAAATTCTAGAATTTAGCTCCAAAATTCAGTTCTAGAATCCAGTTCCGGAAATCTGAATTCAGGTGCACTTTTTAAAATTGTTGTACTTAATTTTTGGATCAAAATTTAGAGCTGTATTTAGGAAGTGAAAAAAAAATCTGGTCTTGGATTGTGAAACTGAATTTCAGAACTGAACTCTACAATTGGATTCTGGACCTGGAATGAATCAAAACTACGAAAACTACTGACAATTATATTACAGATTGCTGATCATATCTTTGATGACATGGAGAAAATATTGTGTTGGCACGTTAAATAAAGAAAAACACGAGAAATTCGCGATCAAAAAATTATCACTCTTATCCACCACATGATAAGCTATGGGTGCATCATAGTACGTATTTACATCAAAAACACAGTGAAAGCTCTGCAATAGCTTGAAAAAGGCTACGGGGACTCTGCTTCAGCAAAAACAACCATTAGTCGGTGATATGCTGAGTTTAAACGTGCTCGTACTGACACTGAAGATGCTGAATGCCAGCCAAGTTAGGTAGTTACACTGAAAAAACTGCGAAAAAAAATTGCAGCGCCTCGTTTAAGAAAACCTTAAATCAAATTGCATGAAATAACTGACGTTTCGAAGATATCATACGGCTATGAGGAATCAGATGCCGAAGTGGTGGTGACAATGGATGAAATCCGGATCCAATCACTACACCCCGTCCAAGCGATCGTGGACTGCAGTCGATGTGAATCGTCAAAAGCGGCCTTAAAAACACAATTATGGATCGATAAGGTTATGGCCTCAGTATTTTGAGATGAAATATTGTTCATATCTTGAAAAAAATAGTTATTACTGTTAATAGCCAACGTTACGTTGATGCGTTTGAAGGCCGAAATATGT
The DNA here is from genome assembly GCF_030247185.1 of Malaya genurostris. Lineage (NCBI taxonomy): Eukaryota > Metazoa > Arthropoda > Insecta > Diptera > Culicidae > Malaya > Malaya genurostris. Next base: position 233,252,584 of record NC_080572.1, on the reverse strand, counting down.
GAAAATCGACTTCAAATAAAGGCGAAAAAAGTACTGAAAAAAAAAACAATGCACCGTGTCATAAGTCGCTCGCTGACATGGCGAAATTGCATGTATTGGGTTTCGAATTGCTGCCGCACAAACCATATTTACCGCATATGGCCCGCAGCAACTTCTACCTGTTTGCTGGTGTCAAAAAATGCAACGGGGAAGTCTTCGATGGAACAAACGATTATTTCGTGATGTTAGAAAAGCGCTGGATTAATTGTGTTACTCTTTAAGAAGACTATGTTGATGCATGAAGTTCAAACTAAGTGTTTTTTTAGTTAGCCCCGGACATTATTGATCCACATGTTATAAATCATTTGAATGTAATTTGAATTCAATGCAAAAAAATCGTAGGTCATTATCGCAATCGTGACTGATAGCGAAAAAAAACATTCGCAAAAGTATTCATTAGTAGCGAAACTCGAACTTACACAACATTTAGAGTTCGCGGAACTGCTCTATCAATTGAGCTAGCCAGAATATGCGGAATGCTATCGATCGCTCATGCACGATCGGTGCGGTGTGGTGGTGTTATTTTATAATACCTCCAGTGGTTTAATATACAAACCATAATCCATCGATTAAGCTATCTATTGATTGCCCGGTGGAAGCATTCGAGATTTATTCATTGTCTTATTTACTGTTTGCTTTTGATAGCGAAATTTAATTTGCGGCAAAGTATTTGTCGAACACCAAGATGGGATAAACTTATTGTTAAACCAACAAACGAACGAATTATTCGCTCGGTTGAGAAGACGAGAGTCGCCCACGTTAGTCCTCGTTCCTGGCGCTGTAGTCCTAATTGCAAAGGCGTTGGCTGCGATAGAATAAGAAAGTTTTAATTTTATTGCTACAAATATAATCAAACAGATACGAAACCAAAACAGCTCCTTTGTTGCATGATTTCTGAATTTTCCGAAACTCTGTTCACGTATACCGTCTCTAACTCTCCCGGTTCCACCGTTCTGGATGTAAATTTCAGTCAATTCTTGACACCACCATGCAACAACTTTTCACTTAATGAAGCTTTCGCCAGAATAACAACCGAACCGACGGACTGACTACTGACTGTCGCATAGAATTGTGATTTTATCGGTACGTGGAAAATGAAATGAAAAACAATTTCGTTTGCGATCCCAGGACGTGGTTATCGCTTTTCTCACGTCCACTCGCATTTGGGGAGGTGGAAAATGTTCGATTCAAAACATAAATTTGATAATTTAATTTACTTTTCGGTTTGTTTTTCTTTAGCTTCGTCACCAGATAGCAGATGTCGAAAATAACAAAATAAAAGTCGTGTGCTGTTTTTTTTTCACTTGCTAATCATAAATCGAGGACTAAAAGCTTCGATTCAATATGCATTACAGGCACTCTTCTCGTTAAACTATTAAAGCATTGCTAACTGTCTATCAATGAGTGGGTCCTTGCGTAAAAATTTTGTCATCCGGATCACATGCATAATTCAATAGCCATCAAATTTGCTTCGAGAACCAATATCCTTTTAACTCAATTTTCTTTCTCAACATCGATGAACGGTTGAGCAAAAAAAAACACCTCCGACTTCCTACTTGAAATTCTTTACACCCGGAAGTGATTTTTCTCTTTCTCCGTCTCCATCTTCCGTCACAAGGCGGTATGAATTTCATGAAAGTGATGAAATATTTATCTTTTTCGAAGCTAACGAAGTATAGTAGCAAAAACAGAATTCGAGAAACCGGCGGCATGTTTGATTCCTGTACATGTGCATTTCTATCGCACACTGTTTGACAGTATATTGCGGAAAGATTTTCTCGAAGGGATGGTTGCACTACTCACAGACGTCGGATGAGTTCATCTGTAAAAGATCCTCTTTGAATGCGGGCTTACGTTTACTCAGAATGGGACATCACCGGTATCGTTTTTTTACTAACTGCATCCGCTTCGTCGGTCATGCACCGATCACATGTGGGATGCGACAGGAAATCGAGATTTTTGCACGTACCTTGTCTTTGGCAAGAATAAGCTCGCAACGTAATTATCGTAATTAGATTCGTTGACTCAAGTGGTTTTTTGATTTTTCGTATCATACATAGCTCAAAAACGGTTTCAAATACGAGACAGGAGGACAGTATTTTGCCAACAGGTGTGCTTCGAAACGAATGCACTATCGAAATAGAATTTCAAGCTCCACGTCGAAACGTAGCGTTATTTGCTCTTGAAATGCCATTAGCTGAGTTTATTTGATTTTGCTAATTAAAAGTGGAAATCACTGTTCGCTAATCGCAATTTCTCTGGTTCGCTCTTATTTACAGTACTAGGTAAAAGTAGGTCAAAATAATCACGGTTTTCTAAAATGTTTGGTATGAACAAGCATCGCGGTGAAATTCAGTGCCAAAATAAGGAGAACAAAATTTCATCCACATGAATTGAACGAATCATCGCACAAAGCGTATCGTGCAAAACCAACACATACAAATACGGAATATTTTCAGTGATTGAGCGCAGTGGGCTTACGACACATTTCGTTCGCTAGTAAAACAGGCACTATAGCGAAATTGTTCATTGTTTGTTATAGACCAAAATCTTTGGCATGATGACAAATACTTCACCTAGCTGATTCTCGATATGTATCACTTTATAAAAGAATTAAGTAATATTATAATCCTTTTTATTTGTTCCATTTGTCTATCTTCTACTCACATATACCGTTTTGAGGCAGAGTTGTAGCTCGCAAAGCACGACGTCTTTTTTTACACGATTTTTTATGCAGTTTTTCACACCGCTTTTTTTACGCGAATTTCCCAAATTACGCGGTTATTTACGCGAATTTTCAAAGGTATCCAGATTTCTTGTTTTGCTTTAGAAATCCATCGTCGAAATCTAGTGTTTTCCCGAAATTTTTATGTCAACTCTCTGACACTTTAAAAATTTAGGATTTTTCTCAAAAAAAATTTTTTTTTAGATTGCACCAGATCTGGACGTTTCATGCATTTCATGCGATGTCAAATTCTATGTCCGAAAAACGTTTTTTTCCAATTTTTTTTTTGAGAAAACACATGAAAAAACATTTCGATTTCGGAAATATCTAAATTTTTTGAAGTCCAAGTGGTTTTTTTTTTCAAAAAAAAATTGTTTGAGGTTACGCCAGATCTGGACGTTTCAAGCATTTCAAAGTTATTTGGCATAAAAAAAACCTTTCTTGAGCTTTGCCTTTGTTATGCGAATTTCCGAGCTTACGTAAGAACACTTGGTTATGAGTGAATCACATTTCGGTAGTAACATGTGATTAGGGCATATCGCACGATAGGCCCTTGCGAATGTTACAAAATATAATGCGCATTGCTCGGCTCTACAACCTTCATTAACACAATAATCGATATAATCTCGTAGATAGAAGCCCAATCAACGAAACTGTGCGCAATATGCTTGAATTTCATGTTTAAAACTTGAGTAATGAGCATTATTTTTCCTAACTTTCAAAAGGGCATATCGCACGATATGCCCTTATCACATGTTAGTACCAATTTTACCATTTCTCATGAATTTTTCAAGGAATTATAGATGGATTTTGTACCCGTTTGGCTTGACTTTATAGTTTTCGAATTCTTAAAATCCAAGATGGCGGCTTTCGGTTTATGGATATTCTTCGCAGTATAATTTGTATTTTCGAGACAAGTAAGTTACTGAAATTAATGTCATAATCATTTCTAACTTGAATTTAGAAATCTTAGATAGTCACTAAATACTCATTGTAGATTTTTCTAATTAAAATGAATTTCCGAAGGAATTTGAACATTGCATTTTTTATGTCATCGTGATCGGTTTTGTCCCCTACCCAACCCTGTAAAATTTTTTCTCTCATGTGTAAATTTTTTCGCTTATGTATTCAGCCTTATACTGGTAGAATTCATCAAGTTAAGCATTGAAAGTTTGCAAAATCCACACAATAAACCAACTAAACTGAGGTGTTTTTTACGCGATTTTTAAGCAGTTTTTTAAACGGATTTCCAAAGTTACGCGAATTTAAGAAGTTACGCGGTTTCTTACGCAAATTTCCGAAGTTACACAGTTTTCATGTTTTATCTTAGAAATGTTAAGGTCTTATTTCGAAATCGAGATCTGGTGTTATTCCGAATTTTTATTTAAGTCAATTCTCTGATATTTGGCATCGAAAAAAATTTTCGATTTCGAAAATCTAAAATTTTTTTTTATTCCCAAGGTCATTTTTATCAAAACAAATTTTTCTGAGATTACACCAAATCTGGACGTTTCGTGCATTTTTAGGGTATTTGGCATCAAAATAAAAATTTTTTAGCTATGCGATCCCCCGCGAAAAAAGAGATTTCAGTGTAGTTCGTACGATTATTGATAATCGGAAGTGTTGAAAAAGTGAAGGCGCTGCGTCTGCTGGGTGTTCGAGACAATCAAAATCCTGCGCTAATGTTACTTCTATAAATCCAATTAATAGCATTTAATTGGATTTAATCGAAATGTGTTTTAGTCAATATTTAGCATGGAATATTTCTTCATTAAATTCTACGTATCGAGAGTTGAAAATAATATCAATTTGATTATTAACCAAATTGATCATTTTCATACCCTCATCTAGCATTTAGTTCCCTTCATGTAGTAAATCATTTTATTAAAATAAGTACCCAAGCGCTGCGTCTGCTGGGTGTTCGAGACAAACAAAATCCTACGCTATTGTTACCTCTATAAATCCAATTAATAGCGTTTCATTGGATTTAATCGAAATGTGAGCGTTATAGTTCAATATTTAGCATGGAATATTTCTTCATTGAATTTTGCGTATTGAGAGTTGTAAAAATAACATCAATTTGATTACTAGCCCAATTGATCATTTACATAAATAAAATCCCTTCATGTTGTAAATCATTTTAAGGGAAATAAATCCCTTCATGTTGTAAATCATTTTATTAAAATAAGCACTCAAGCGCTGCGTCTGCTGGGTGGTCGAGACAAACAAAATCCTGCGCTATTGTTACCTCTATAAATCCAATTAATAGCGTTTAATTGGATTTAATCGAAAGAGTTTTCATGATATAGGAGAAACCGGGGCTAAACCGAACATTTTTTGTAAATTCGTGAAAATTTTCCATCACAACTGGTTTTTTTTCTAAGCTTTACACTTACACTTTACACAAAAATTAAGAACGAATATGAATGGGGTGCTAAATCTCAAAATATCTTAATTTCAACCTATTGTGAGACTGACGTCTCAACCTACAACTAACTGATGTCTGTCTATCACATGAAAGAGCGTTTACAAAGTCAATCCATGGATCCAAATAAATGCAGGTTTATAAGATATTTAAGCAGTCCGGTTAAGCCCCGGTGTCATCTAATAATTTCTTGAGTACCGCAGGGAGTCGGAGAGGAGAGAGGGGGGGGGGCTCTCCCACTTCTCCTGTATAAGCTCCCGTTCAACAATGAAACATTTATACTAGATCATTGGTAACTTTCTGAAAAAAAATTTGCGAATGAAAAAAAAAACGCTGTTTGTCTTATACGTCACTTATACGATTATATCTCCAGAACCGGAAGTGTTAGTCATATGATCTACTAACTTGATCAATGATCTAATAGAAGCGTTCAAATGTCTAGAATTGTTGAAATAGATGTGTGACACGTCTTCCTTTCCGGCGAGAAAATTGAGCGTATAGAAAAAAGTGCGGTTCGTCGGTTACGTCACTTATACGATCATTTCTCCGGAACCGGAAGTGTCAGCTGTGTAGTCGTCAAACTTGATTCACAGCCTAATATTAGCTTGGATGAAACGAGACAATCGGTTTCTCCAGTAATTCTTTTACCTTTCTGTAGAGAAACGCAAATGTCAGTGTGTATTAGGAAACACTTTTAATAAATATCTTTCTTGAGATGGCTCGACCAATTTCCTCAAACTTAAATTTAAATGGAAGATTTCGAGGTCCCAAACAAAGTTCCTGAATTTTATTCAAATTCGACTTCTGATTCCAGAATAACGGGGTGATATGTACAAAGAAAAATTAAAGTAAGTGCACGCAATTTTTTCAATGATGGCTAAATTTCTTTTTTACAAACTGAAATTCAAATGAACGGTCTTAAGGTCAATACAAAGTTCTTGGATTTTATTCAATTCCAACTTCCGGATATGAAATTACAGGTGCAAAAAAGTGAAAATTTGTGCACAACTTTTCTCAGAGATAGCTAAATCGATAAGAACTCAGACGCAAATGAAATGTAATAAAGTGCCTATAAAATTCCTCATTTTCATCGTGAAACGGCTTCCGAATCCGATATGACAGTTAGGTTAGTGTAATAACTTGGCATATAAGGATGTTTTTTTCACAAATGAACTTGTAAAGAGCTGAATATTTGTAACATATCAAGGTCAATCTTGTAAAAATCAATCATTGTACGGATTACGTACTTATGAATTGTTTCATATGTGGATTCGCGGCAGTTGTTAATTTAACAATTTTTTGATGTACTAAACTTAAGGAAAAATTGGGGTTAAAATATATAACGTGATTCATGCGGTCATTGGAACTACCGGCAATCTAATTTGTGGGGTTTTAAACGAATCCTGTAACCGTTTAAATTAACTTTATTTGGCCAAAATTCTCATCAGTAGATAATTTTTTTTACAAAAAAAAATTCAATTTCAAAGTGGATCATTTTTTTCAATGGAAGGAATGAGAAGAAACTGGAAGATTGCGACTCAAGACCCTAAAAGTGTTACTGAAGCAAAAAGGCAGAAAAGCCATATTTTATATGGAACGATTTTATTTCGCTTAAAAGTTTTGTAAATGCTTCGAAAACATAATTGAAAGTGATTTACAAAAAGCATTTACTGTACATCTGCTCAGCGCATTATGTTGAACCGCGAGGTGGCACCAGCAGTCCAACATAATCTGCTAAAGTACTGATGAGTCGAAAACGAATCGCAAAACAAATGAAAATAGTTGTTGTGCGCTTGGCACAAATCGGTACCTCTGTGGTACAAAAACCTTTAAATGAATGATTGAAAGATTTATCAACCTTAACAGTTCTACACTTTCGCAAATGTCAAATCGAAAAATGTACCAAAAATTGGCACATAGAAGGGATAACGGAAAATCACATGTAATCTACATCACTCTACTCATCAAGCGAGATTACAATCGTAATAGACTCACTGTCTGGCACGAGTAACAAGGAAACATTGGCTAAATACCTTACTTCCTTCCGGAACCGTGCCACGGCGGAGAACTTGCTAGCAATCAGTTTGGGTACGTGCTTCTGTTTCATTCTATATAACCAAATTGGAACTGAAAGCGCGCGGGTGGGCGAACACCGAGAAACTTTCCGAGGAAACGAGATGTGGCAAGATTTTGACCCCGAAACGGACGAAGAATGAGAACATTGCTCTTCCATTGGTGAAACTAGAGAGCTGTGGTGCTACATAGCTGCATTGGGGGTTATGGCATATTATTTACCGGCTCATGCTATGCTACGAAACATTGGGAAAGGCATACATAATTGATTCAAATCGAGTGAATGTGTAGGGCGTATGCGTGGTCGGGTTATGTTTAAATGGCACTGAATAAATTGGAAGCTGCCGGTTGAATGCTGTGTATAAGAAAACTACGCCACCAGTAAATAATCGATAACTTTTCATTCATTCATTCAGTGCTTAAATTTTCTTGATTGCAGCTATTTAAGCAGATAAAGATTTACTCGGATCTTGTTTGTGATACCCAAATTGTCTGGTAGAAAAAAATAATGATTTTGATTTGTGGCATAACTACAAGAAATCACGTACGTTGCTCCCGTTCAACAAACGTACCGGAGCATGCTATCGTTATTGAATACCGGTTAATTGACTCATCTCATCAATGCTTTGTTACTATTTAGCACTGACTAAGTTAGCACAATTACCAAGATTTGAGATTATTCAGAAGCTGCAATCTGATATCTATTGTATCAAGGCCTTTGGGAATGTATGCCACCATGATAATAAAACATGTCAATTGTTTCTCGGATATGTCTAACAAAGATTAACATTAAAGGATACTACTTCTCCATTGGATCATAACGTAGTGCACGGTTTGATATTACAATATATATATATATATATATATATATATATATATATATATATATATATATATATATATATATATATATATATATATATATATATATATATATATATATATATATATATATATATATATATATATAATTTCTTTATGTCCTCTTTCAAGATTATTAACAGATAAGCCATATTTATCCAATTACCTAAACGGGTATAAGAGAGCTGAATCATAACTTCATTAGGTGTATTAAAATGTGATCCGAACTTCAAATACACAAGCAAACGAAAGCGTCAAAAGATGGAACACAAAGTAAATTAGGAGGAAAGTTCTGTCCGTGTCAAACGAAATCGTAACTTATCAGTCCACTTCTACAGTTCTTGTTTGCCAAACGAGGTTTTTATTTCAGAATCTGTAGGCTCGACCGAGGCTCCAAATACTAGTGCAAGAATCTGAATAATTTTTAAAAAAGGCATAAAAAAAGAATACGTAATTGTTGATGATCTTCTAGAGATTGAACGTCAAGAAAGCGTAAGGAATATTTTTACAGTGTAAATCGAAATCGTTTGTTATATATCCACGGCAACAGATTGCGTGCCAAACAGCAAGTCTTGGTTTTTAATTTTCTTATCATCAAGAACAATCCTGATTGAACGACGAATAGAAACAGAATTATATCATATACCTAATCGCTTAGCAAGACCATACAGCCCCAGTGTTTACGGTGTTTTTTATAATTTTTGAACACAAGGTTTGCACTTCATGACAAAATATGATTACATACCACATTTTCAAAAATGTTTCAATGCATAAATTTGCATTTATTGTTTGCAATGAGAGTTTGCAATGCGGAGATATACTAGAAAGTCTAAAACAAGAATATTCTCAAAATCAATATTGCTCGGAACTAGAAATTGTGAGTCTAGCTTTCTCGTAAGCAAATAAAATAGTTATTTGTGAGCGATTCTACTGTATTTTTTGTTTCAAATTTTGAATGTTATGAATTGGTTCAAATTTTGCAAAAATTTTAGGAAAATCATATAGAAAAAAATGAATATTTTTATTTTTCGTTCAAGTATTTATAATTGATTCTATTTGATCATGAAAGTACAATATATAACGAGAGTAATTTTTTTCCGAAAAGTTACTGTAAAATGATTTCTTTTTGTCAAATTTTCAACAAAATCATTCCATTATATAGCAAATATAGTGATTTGAATGAAATTTTTACAGATAGCAGATAATACAATAAACTGAAACTTTTTGTATAAAAATTACGTATTTTTATTTTTTTTATACAATTTTTGGAAACAATTGAATTTCCAATGTTATGGACCTTTGAAATTTGAATTTATTTTACAATAACTTTTAGGAAAATTTTTTTCTCGTCATTTCTTTTGGAAAGTCATTTTAATGATCAAATACAGGGTGATTTTTTAAGAGCTTGAGAACTTTTTTAAACAATAAAACGCATAAAATTTGCAAAATCTCATCGGTTCTTTATTTTAAACGTTAGATTGGTACATGACATTTACTTTTTGAAGATAATTTCATTTAAATGTTGACCGCGGCTGCGTCTTAGGTGATCCATTCGGAAAGTCCAATTTTGGGCAACTTTTTCGAGCATTTCGGCCGGAATAGCCCGAATTTCTTCGGAAATGTTGTCTTCCAAAGCTGGAATAGTTACTGGCTTATTTCTGTAGACTTTAGACTTGACGTAGCCCCACAAAAAATAGTCTAAAGGCGTCAAATCGCATGATCTTGGTGGCCAACTTACCGGTCCATTTCTTGAGATGAATTGTTCTCCGAAGTTTTCCCTCAAAATGGCCATAGAATCGTGAGCTGTGTGGCATGTAGCGCCATCTTGTTGAAACCACATGTCAACCAAGTTCAGTTCTTCCATTTTTGGCAACAAAAAGTTTGTTAGCATCGAACGATAGCGATCGCCATTCACTGTAACGTTGCGTCCAACAGCATCTTTGAAAAAATACGGTCCAATGATTCCACCAGCGTACAAACCACACCAAACAGTGCATTTTTCGGGATGCATGGGCAGTTCTTGAACGGCTTCTGGTTGCTCTTCACTCCAAATGCGGCAATTTTGCTTATTTACGTAGCCATTCAACCAGAAATGAGCCTCATCGCTGAACAAAATTTGTCGATAAAAAAGCGGATTTTCTGCCAACTTTTCTAGGGCCCATTCACTGATTTGCAAGCGTTGCTCGTTAGTAAGTCTATTCATGATGAAATGTCAGAGCATACTGAGCAAATAATAATGCATGAAAATCATAACCTCAAAAAATCTGAGCAAATACTAATGCATGAAAATCCTAACCTCAAAAAAATCACCTTTTATAACCAAATTATCAACATTTGAACAAAAAATAAAAATAGTCATTTTTTTCTGGGCGATTTTACGAATTCTGACCCTATTCTGAACGGCGTGTAATAATGCCTTTCTCTTACGGTTCGAATAACTTTATGATACCAACTTAGGAAAATTAATTTCAGAAAAATAGACTGCGGATAGATAATTGCGACTAGTCGCTAACACCACTTATACGATTATATCTTCGGAACATAAAGCGTTTGCCATGAACATTGTTAACTTATCAAATAACCTAATAATATGAACATGGACTTAACGTTTGTTGCCAATTAGTTACGGAATTTTGAATTTGTTGCTCAGCTTTTGTTATTTTAACAAAGCACCCCTCCTAAATAAGTTTGAAAACAAATCGAAACCCAGTGAACAATTTGTTGCAAATTTTTTAATTAGTTACGGTAATTTTGAATTTGTCGTCATTTTTTTTTTTATTATTTTGAGTATTTTGCTATGTTCATATGAAGTTATGAACAAAGTTCTTATTAAGTTAATGAAGTACCCCATCTAAATAAACTTGAAAACAAATCGAAATCCAATGAATAATTTGTTGCTTATAAATTGCTAATTAGTCTTTAAACATGTGCTTGACCCGAAAGCGTCTTACTTTACTACACAAATAAAAATATTTTGTGAATTTACATAAATTTTCATGCACATATTTGGAGCAGGTAATTGAATAGAAAGTTACTTTACAGTTCCTCATTTTTCAAGAAAAAAAAATACTTTTTTCTGAAATATACAGTCTGTTTCATTGAAGAATCAATGAAATCAAATTTAATTTTACATCGATCATGGTTTTAAATTAGATTTTCGATTCAACTGATTTCAATTTCATAGTGCTACTGATTTACACATCGTGTAAATTACATTTTTTTCTGTGTATGGAGCGCAATTTCAAAATTCGCCCTGTGGAAGAACTTAATCGTGAATATCTCTTATTGTACTTAACACATCAACATAGTCCTTTCTTCGCACCATAGAACTATGATCAGCAATAGACGATACAATTTTTTACAATGTGAGACAGCCATAAATAACCCTAAAATTAAGTTTCCTTATGCTATTGGATACAATGAGGAAAACCAATCACACCTTGCCTTTTTCACACTCGAACGCATTAGAAGAAACTGGACGACGCAGCAGCAAAAACAGACCTTCTGCGAGGTATAAAGCCTCAAACGCTTAGATCGCGCTTTCATTCGCTTTCCGGAAGTGGCGTACAATTGACTACTCAAACAGCAGCAGCAACAACAGATTGTCAGTAATCGCATTCTGCTTTTCAATATTGGATCTGGATTCTTGATTGGATTTAGAAACCTAATTCTAAAACCTGAATTCAGCAAAAACCGAAAATATTTTAACTAAATTCAGAACCTGGAATCTGAACTTTATTGCAGGTTTAGAGTTTTATTCTAGATTACAGGTCCAGAATTTAAAACTATGAATCTGGAAATGAATCCTATCTCTGGATTCTACAACTGGTCTCTTGACTAGACTTAGGAATAGAATTTAGATCCTTCAATTTTGTTCGGAATTCGAATCCAGAATACTGATTTAGGATTTCAGCTTCTGAATTCTGGAAAAAAATCAGGTATGAATTTTAGATTTGCTTTCTGGAACTAAATATTGGATCTGAACTCCAAACCTTCAATTAATTCAATTGATTTTGGAGCTAGATTTTGGTATTGAACTCAGTTTCAGTTCCGAATTCAATTCTAGGACTGAGTTCGGAGCCTGGACTCTGAAAATGAGCTCGATTCTATAAGTCTAGAACAAAACTAATGAACTGAATTCTCGATCTGGATTCCGAATATGAATTTGGATATTCGGAATGCAGATCAAGAATTTAGTTCATTAGTTTTGTTCTAGACTTATAGAATCGAGATCATTTTCAAAGTTCAGGCTCCGAACTGAGTTCTGAGTCTGGCCCAGATTTCGAATATAGTTTTTGAACACAGTTCCAGTTCTGGAATCCTGGTCCAGAATTTTGGTTATGGTGTAGATAAATAAATGATGGCCAGAAGTATTTAACAGTTGTAAACACCAGGTGAATTCCGCAAATCGGTTCGTTTTGGAACGATTAAAATATTCCCAAAGCATTATAAGAAGTTCTGTTCTACTGAATATGTGAATCTACAAAAAAAAAAAACTACTATAACATTGTTTGTAGTATTTTCTAACTATCATTTGTTCCGCCTTATTCAATTTTTTGGTGAAATATGTTTGTCGCACTTTAGTCCAGATGCACCGTTACGATTCTGGAAGCGAAGCAGTAAAACTTGCAAAATTCACACAATCAACTAATACGAACGATTATCTATATTCGGAAGTGTGAAAGTAGCTTGTCAGTTTCATTCGTATTCACGTCCTCCGGTTATGTTATATACCATTCGGTTCAGTTCGACGAACTGAGAAAATTTGTGTGTGTATGTGTGTATGTATGTAAAAAAATATGCACTCAATTTTCTCTGAAATGGTTTAACCGATTCTCACCAATTTTCACTTAGATTCAAACGAAAGATCTTGAAGTTATTTAAATATTGCTAGAACTTTCCATCCGGCTTCGGAACGAGAACGCGATAAGTGGAAAATGTTCAATTTCATGAGTATTTTCTCATAAACGATGACAAACACAGGTACAAATTTCAGAAAACTGACTGATGAATTCTTATAGTTTGCAGAGCTTGTTAGTTTGTGGGCACATACACTCAGTTCGGAATTTTTGGTCCCCCATTTCCTGTTCCGGAAGCACCGAAAGTAGTGAAGTAGAACTTACTTCGATTTTTCAGCGATGCTTGCGCCGATTTTCACAAATCTTGATTTAAATTAAAGCTCACATTGTCTCAAATGCTACTGTGAAAATTTATCCGGATCTCCGGACTTCCGGTTCAAAAAAAAATTATTGGTAGAGTAGTTTTCGAATGACGATGGACACGGACTTTCCAAACCTGCTTTTGAGAAAAACGCGTTCAAAGTTTGTTGTCTATAAAATCTATGGAAACCATTTATTTTTCTGAGGGCGCTCCAACGCGCTGTAGGGTCTAACACTTTCGAAAAATCATAATTTTTTCTTTGTATTTTGTCGTAATAAAACATTTCAAGAATGTATTGTCACATTTTCAAATCAATCGAAGCACAGCTCTTGCTTTTGCGCAGTATGAGATAAACAAAAGTGAAGGCCCATAACTTCTAGAGTTTTGTTGCAATATGTATGTTCGAGGCCTGGATGGATTCGTAGTGTCAGTAGAAGCATCAGGAATGTTATACCAAGGCTTTGCTTTGTTTTTCTTCTATAAGAAAATATAAAGAAAAAAACAAATGATTTTTCAAAAGTGTAAGACCCTACCCGCCCCTTAAGAACTCCACTTAAGAACTTAAGTAATATACGTATTAAACACATGGATCAATAAGTCCCGAGACTAAAGCAGAGGTGGCGCTCGTAGTAAACCAGTAACCACGTATTTCTAGAGTACTACGCTTTGCTTGAATCGGGTCAAAATTTTAAGTCGATCCGACCAGAAACAGCTGAGTTATCGAGGTTGGAGTAAAATCGTTTTGTAGTTTGTTTAAAAAATGGAAAAAACCGAGTTTCGTGTTTTGATAAAACTTTGTTTTTTAATGGGTAAAAACACCGTGCAAGCGAAACAATAGATTGAAAAATGTTATCCGGACTCTTGTCCATCAAAAGCAACGATTTGTCAGTGGTTCGCCGAGTTTAAACGTGGTCGTACTGACACAAATGACGCGGAACGCTCGAATAGCCGAACGCGGAACGCTTCGGGTCAAAACCTGTGGAAGCCGTTACACCGGAAAATGTGAGTGAAGTGACAGAAATTATAATGAAAGATCATAAAGTGAAGCTCCGTGAGATTGCTGAGATGACACAGATATCATATGAAAGTTTATTTACTATCCTTCATGAAAAATTGAGCATGAAAAAGGTTTTTTCCAAGTAGGTGCCGCGATTGCTTTCGATGGAACAAAAACAGCAACGAGTCACCCTGCCACCAGTCGATGAAAACAATGGCGAAATTGAACGAATTGGGCTTTGATCTGCTTCCCCACCCCCCATACTCGCCAGATTTAGCTCCCAGTGACTACTGGCTCTTTGTTGATCTTAAAAAAATGCTCCAGGGAAAAAACTTGGCTCAAATGAGGAGGTCATCGCTGAAACTGAAGCTTATTTTGAAGCGAAAGATAATTTTTTTTATAAATATGGTATTGAAAAATTGGAAAAACGTTGGAACCATTGTATCACCCTAAAAGATGATTATGTTGATGAATAAAAAAAAATTTTGCAAAAAAAATGTTGTTTCTATTGTTAGTATCGGGACTTATTGATCCATGTGTTATGATGGTATGAGTAACATGCGAAAGGCATCATTACACCACTAGGTGGATTAAACCAGGTTTTTTTCATAATGAAAACGAACGAAAGCATTTCCAAACATATTACTTGTGTGAGAGGGAACTCTGAAATATCATCGGATTCCCTAACGAAGCACATATTTTAAACGAGATCGTCCAAAGCCGTTCCAGGCACATGCGAAATCCATCAATCACGGTTTGAGAAGTTCAGAAAAAAATTTCTTATCGTTATTTCATTCAGTAGTTTACAAGACTTCACTAAGACAAATTATATCTTCTTTCTATTTCAGAAATTGCTGCTGACAAAGCAAGGGTTCGTCGTATATCGTGTAATTTGTTTATGTTGTCCATAGTTCGCTCATCCTATTTCGGTATCAAATGTTCCTGACTTGCCGAAAAGCGCAAATTCCTCACTGCAACCGTGAATATTTTGAATGATAGCACGTTCACTCTGATTGAGCATGCCGTAATGCCGAACCGTATTGTTATTGTTCCGGTTAAGCACGATGTCTTTGTTTATGCTAATTAGAAAAAAAAAACGGGACCGTCCATTAGAGTTCGTAATTTATCTATCAGAAACAAATGAAACAACCGGCCGCCCTAACAAGCATAGACACTTATCGAATTCGGTTGGAATTGGGAGAAAATTTGCATTTTTAGACATAAAAACCATGATGGTATTTGAGTGAGATAGTTTCTTAAATCCAGACTGGTTTATTTACGGTTGACTTTTAGAAAATCGAATGAAGAAAATTTATTATTAATAATCGGTACAACGATATGCGAAAAGTTTTTTTTCCCAGGTAAGTAAAATGCGGTCCCTTGACCGAAGTGACTCAGAACCAATTTGATTCGTGGGTGTCATAAAACTAAATTAAAATCGTATAAATCTTGATCACCAGCTAGCTCAGCATCTCTGCTCGACCGACCGAAGCCACAAGCACTTAACCGACGAAGCACGAAGGGCAATCTTTGAAATCAGTTCCATCGAAACGACGAGCAGATCTATGTCTTAATCAAAACTAATGATCCCCCTTGTTGTGCGATGTGATAGCGATGAAATCAAGTTCTGTGCCTTGGCCGGGGGCCTATGTTTTCATGCATAGAGCTGTGATGGGGGGTTCCCGTTGTACAAGACGTCGGACTGATGATTGTTTCACCACGGGACGAGATGCGTTCCAGTAAAAGTAATTCAAACCTTTGTCTGCGATGATGTATATTTATGTAGGCTAGATTTGATGCGTATGTTGTTTAACGCGGGGCGTTAGGAACGGAAGTCAACTAGAACACGGAGACACAAAGCCAACGCTTGGAAATCTGCCCACTTTAGGCTGAGACACTGTTAAGTACTGTTAAGAGGGAAAATGATGTGTTTACAAGCTATTTTTTCTCTGAAATTGTTCTGAGATCTGAGACCTAGTTTAACGGTTAACGCATTTTTTTTTTCATAGTATTAGTTTAGCTGAAATTCATTCAAACCCCTCCCATGCAATCCCAATTTTAGAACAAGCCATCAATTAAACAAACTTACTTTTCCACACTCCTGTCCAGATGCCAGCTATGTCTACCGTCGGAAGTTCCTTCAGCTCGAAGCATATTTCCGTCGGTGTCTGCGTCTTCGGCTTCCACAACGTCAATCACCGGCAACTGGAGCGAAGTCTGTGCCACACTTTCGCCTTTGTTGTGTTCCGCCACCACCAACAGCTGCTCCTGTTGTTCCCCACTGTTATCACAACTTTTCACATCACCTAAATCATCATTAGTACCACCAGCCAAACCATCACCGTTTACCTCACCAGCGCACTTATCACTACCATTATTAGTATTTACACAAGCCCCAATCTTCCCCTCGCATGATAATGAGTGGGCTTCCTCCTCGTCAATCCGGTTCCCACACTCATGGGCGGCGGCGGCACCGATGCCAACTACTGTCTGAAGGGAATTACTATTTACGGCGGCGTGGTCAACTTCGTCCCGCGCTTCCGAGCAAATTGTGTCACCGCTGTTGTCGTTGCTGTCGGAAGCAACCGTTTCGGGAACGTCGTCGTCGTCGCAATGGCCGATCCTCGTTGCCGTTTCCATCTTGATAATCTAGTCTGGCGATTGCCAACGTTCAGTGACATACATTCAACAACGGTGCAAATTAGTCACTTTGAGCCGTTTCTGATTTGTGATGCTACGCTACAGGCTGTCAATGAAATGTGGATGAATAACAGATAAATTGGTACTTGAAAGGCTCTCACACGGGGAAAATACATCGAAATGTGACGCAGTCTGTGTACGCGGGGGAAAACGGGGAGATAGTTTTCGATCAACGACGGTATTAGGCTAAGTCTGTCCCAATGTTTCGTGATGCAACCGAGTGGAAATGGATATGCGACAATTGAAAGTAGGTTAGTTTGGAGTGAATAAACTGACGTAATCTGTTTAAATATGTGCCAATCGGCACATTTGTTAATAGGATTATGTTCTGTTACCGCCTGTGTAAGCTTCTGTTGTTTTGTACATATAACTCTACGTAAACCGATGGAAATGTCGATGAACAAACGCCATGTGGTAATGTTTTCAACGTATTCAACAAAATGTTTGGTTGTTACGAGAATTGACAACTTTGAATTATATCATAGTGGCATTTCATTTTCGCAACTATCGCCTTAAAGTATAAACAGAGAGCCTAAAAATGCTACACAATAATTCGATTAAAACCGAAGGAACCGAATCCAAGTGTTTTGTTACAAAAACAATTTGATTAAAATTTGATAAAATTGAAGACACGAGATTCACACGAGGTGCTCCAGAAGTGTTGCGACGAATACGGGTTCCTAACAACAAGACACGGTTGGTCACGTATGAAAATCTGGAACGCTATCGAGTCTCGTAGATTAGTCAATTGATTAGTAATGCTTTGTAAAAGTAGGACAAGAAGAACGAGGATTGATACGAGTGATTGGGTCTTTCGATAGTCCGTTCACGTAGTTTTGAGATGATGATGGTAATATACATCGGACTGAAAGCCTTATCGGACAGTATCAAAAAAAAATGCATAAGAGACAAATACCATTAACTTGACGTGCGCTCAGCGTTTCGCCGATGGGCCGAATACGAAACATAAAATATGAATATCTTAACCAAATCTATATTAAAACACTGGATCCAAACCAATGGATACAGAGAATCTCACCCTGATCTCAAAGCTCTAATGAATATGGACTCGGGTACAATTTGACATGTTGAATGTCGTTTCTGAAAGTATCTCTTATCAAGTAATTGTTTGATTCTTTTGATTCAGGCCGTTTATAAAATTTCTAGAAAAATATGCTCCCGAAACATGATATGAAACTCCAAACCTTATTCAATCCACGCAACTAGTCTATCATTAAGCTACACTGGGGATCCGAAATAACCTCATCTCCATCAGTGATGGCATTTCACTATAGTGACACACCAGCGTGTAAGTGTCACGCCTAAATTGGGGATGCAACCGGCGAACCTCGCACAAAAAGGAAAACGCACTTCTTCTCAGTGTCGACTATGATTATGTGCTTGGGGTAAAACAAGCTGGTGCGAGTGAACCACATTCTCTTAGCATGAATCACTCTCAAGCGCTCTCGCCAAGTAACCACTGCACAGTGCACAGTGGTTCAAAAGCGCAATTTCACGCTCTTAATTGATAACTCATAGGATCATGGTTTTTGAGGTACAGTATCTTCAGCAAAGTTGCTCAGAATGATAGACGCCATCTTTTGGCAAATTTTGTTTATGTGATTAATCCCCCTAAAAGTGAGATAAACATTTTATTTTAAGTTTGCTGAAGGTACTATTCCCATAACTTGAGTTTAATTCAAGATATAATGTATTTTCTGAAAAGGGTGTCCAAAAACCAGTTTTTGTAAGAAAACATACATATTTTCAATTTATATGAGTTTTTCATGTTCTACAAAGTTTTTCATCTTTGAAAACTACACAACTTTCTCGAACATACTATGCTGCTATCATTTCAGTTTAATGAAATAGAGCAATTTTTCATATTTTTTTAAATAAAATTCTAACTTGTCTATTATCAAAAGGCGCAGGAAGGTGCAGATGAGACTACATACATATTAAACTACTTCAAAAGAGCTTTCATACCGTGGTTGAATTACTCGTCTGCAGGCGAGACATGTTCTTTTCAAATATCCTTGTCCTTGACATATTCAATGATAAGGTTTATTGTATATCAGATCAGATTTCAGTATATATTCGTTACCATGGAAACTCTCACAATAAAAGGTTTTTATGGACATCGAAGTCAACAAATAGAAAAGTTTAGTAATAATTACAGACGGTTTTTTGAAAATAACTGTCCGACGTTTTTTAAAAGTGAGATAAGAAGACACGACTTTGAAAAAAGGCAATCATTATGTCTAATTGCGTTTTTTTTTATAGAAAAGCTCTGCGGATAAATATCCTCTATTCATCAATTAAAGTGGAGATCGATAAACGCCTGCTATATTGAACTGTTCATAATGATTAAGAAGTTTCTTTTATACAGATGTCGGGAGTATTATACACGCGAGCAATCCAGATCACTTACGAATCGGGATCCCATGAATTGGTAATTAGTTTCATTGGATCCTTTGGTTACAAATATTCATAAATGGCCAAAACAGTCCAATAAGAATCTGTCGAACGATGCTAAGAGTCTTTTAGCTGGTTAAAAACATTGTCAGCTATCATAAAATAAATACAAATAACTAAAAAATGAATTTTGATCATACTTTTCTCTACCAAAAGATGACATAACTTAATTCGATTTGATGATGACTTTTTTAAAAGTCGTGACAAAACAGTTACTAAACTATTCAATTTATAGATTTCAATGTGCACAAAAAAAAATAATTTGTGGCAAGTACCATAGTAATGAATATATACTGAAATCTGATCTGAAATACAATTAACCTTATCATTGAAAATGTCAAGGACAAGGATATTTGAAAAGAACTTATCTCGCCTGCAGACGATCGC
Source organism: Malaya genurostris (assembly GCF_030247185.1). NCBI lineage: Eukaryota > Metazoa > Arthropoda > Insecta > Diptera > Culicidae > Malaya > Malaya genurostris. The sequence continues at coordinate 233,232,742 of NC_080572.1, read as the reverse complement.
AGACGAGTAATTCAACCACGGTATGAAAGCTCTTTTGAAGTAGTTTAATATGTAAGTAGTCTCATCTGCACCTTCCTGCGCCTTTTGATAATAGACAAGTTAGAATATTATTTAAAAAAAATATGAAAAATTCCCAAGTAAAAGTAGGGTGGCTCATGAAAAAAAAACTTTTTATATTCTAACTTTTTTGTGAAACATTCCATCGAAAAGTTGTTTTTAGAAAAGTTATTGAACTAATCATTGCGCACAATTTTGCTCAACCAAGCTTCTCATATGAGCTACCAGTAAAAAGTCATGATTGTTTTTTCATCAAAAACTAGTCAAGCTCCAAATATCAATATTCATTAGATGCCAGATCGATAAAAATGTATCCTATGCGGTTCTTGAAAGGTCATAATATAAGTAATAAATTAAGAGAAAATTGAAAGGGTGTTATTTTTTTAACTTATTTAAATTAGTTTCAAAAATACCTTCAAAAAACTCAAAAACATTGCATAACTCTTAAACGCCTTAACGTATCAACATACTTTTGTCGTGAATACGACTTACTTTACTATGGGATGCCTTTTCAAAATTTGCTCTCTGAGAGAGTGATAAGTTTTTGATCGTGAATATCTCTTCTTGTATTTAACGAATCAACATAATTTTTGCTTCATGTCATCGGAAATATGATCACAATTTTATGATAAAATTTTCAGTTGTGTGACATAATCTCAAATAATTCAAAATTAAACTTTTTTGAAATGTTTGGTATAAACTAGTATCAAAGAGGATAATTCAAAAGGCGCGTTTGCCGTACCCGTATTTTGAAAGCTCATAGCTCAGTGATCTGTGAAAGGATTTATATAATCTAACAGCCAAAAAATTTTTCAACCTAAACTTGTATGGCAAAAGCATTGAAGCATTTTATTAGTACACTATTGAAAAACCTGTCTCATTTGACCCATATCAACACCAGCCAATCAGAACGCGTTCTGAGGAGGAGAACTAAATATCTGGTGCTGTACAACAAGTGTTCGAGAAAAATGTTCCGAACAGTGCTTAATATCGTAGTGAGTTCCGGAATTTGGTCCTTCTGAAAGGCAGGAATGAATCCCTACAGCATATTGATTGTTTCTTTCAATAAATTATGCAAATACGAAATGAAATAAACGACATTAAAATTCTATATGCTGCTATTTTTATAGCCGTTAGTACCGCCTATTAGTGAAAAAGCTACAAACGAAATCACGTAAAAAGAAACCTCTTAACAAAAATTGGATCAGTTTGGATTCTGTCGCTACTGCGAGCAGATGTATTTTGTGTCGTTTGCAAAGCTAGCTTCGCTTCCGACAAGAGCGATCACGTCACAGCTGCCAGTTGTTTGCATTGGTGAAAAAACAACGAAAAGCGGACAACGGTGGGGAGCATCACACAAAATCAGCCGTTCTAATGGCTCTGAAAGTTTGCTAAAAAGCTATTAATATTTCTTGCTCGCAAATCGAATGTAAATATTCTCAGTTTAGTGCAAATCTAGAACTGTTTGATTCGATTTGTGCACTTTTCACTGTGTGAAATTCACAGTAATCGAGATCAAGTGAAGCCTTCTTTGTTTTTGCGAAAAATGTGAAAAAGGAGAATGCTTGCATAATTCATACAATTGATCAAATCATTGATATTCGGAAGTGTTTAGGAGCATATCAGTTGTTTTCGTATTCACGACATCCAGTTATGTCCCTGACATTACCCACCCGCATTTTTTCAGCAAAATAATAGTATCAAATTAGTTCTACAAAAGTTCCATACATAGTCCTTTCGAGAAATTAGACACACAAAAACTTCAGCCGTAAAATTTGAGTTTGTTGCCCAATTTGTTTTATTTTTCGCTAAGTTTATATGAAGTTAACGAGGCATCTGTTGAACAAGTTTTAACCATATCGATATTTTTGTAGCTGAGTACTGACTGTTTTATCTTTTTTTGCATTTCAATTCCGTAATTTAAGAGAAATTAATAACATAATGTTTCGTTAACATGAGCTTAACGAAGTACTAAAAATATTAACAAAAAATTCAAAATGTCCGCAACTAATTAGCAACAAATTATCCACTCGGTGTCTATTTGCTTTCAAGCTATTTAGGAGGGGTGCTTCGTTCACTTCATATGAACTTAGCGAAATACTCAGAAAAATAGAAGAAATAAATTTAGCAACAAATTCGAAATTACCGTAACTAGTTAGCAATAAATTTTTCACCTATTTACGTTTCCATCGGCGACAGGAGCATCTCTAAGTTCATGTTCATACTGTACACGGTTAGTCCATTCTATTTTTATTCCTCTTATTGTATGGTTCCATACCCCGAGCAACACGCAGTACTATACAAACTCATCGGTTATCGGTTACATAGTTTTTTTTTGTTGTTTGAGTATCTTACAAAAAAAAATTTCTTATATTTTATATCATACCATGTTGAACCTTGCAAATTAGAATACTTATTATTCAAAAATGTGTTCAGTAGTGTTCGCGGTGAAAACTCTTCGTTAGCGGACAAAACGATCGCTTTTTACTTACACTACTGGGTTCGAATCTCAACTTAGGCGCTGAATAAAATCAGAAAATTTCACTAACTCCAAAATCTCGAACCACTATAACCTTATAGATTTTTCAAGACTAAAAATTTAATCGAGCATATTTGCTTGTCCTGGGTTCACTATTCAATTCAAGCGCCCTGGGTTTTATAAGCAATTGTCGTATGTTCGTGCCCCGATCAGAAAGGATTCTGAGTGTCATGAGGATTGCAGTACTTTCCATGCAATGATTCTCTAAGCTGAATCGCTAGGAAATATATGTCCATAGCTATGGCTATCTAAACTGGTATCATACTTAAACTACATCAATTTAAACAAAATCCCTTTCCATACATTCTATTTTCTCATTTAAAAAATAACTAGCACCCACACAATATGACCAACTGCCGGTTTAAAATAAAGTTGCGCCCACTGACACCTAGTGCTGTCAGCGCACTAACAAAATACGATGGTTTACTGACACGCGAACAGGTTAAAAACAATTGTTCATGTGTGAAAACTGGATTCTCCATTTTTATACCACTAACGATTACCCTTGAGCTTTATTGATAATCCACTTTTGAATTTGCCAGTCAAAATTGTTGTCTCAAGAACATTTTCCATTAACTTTTTTTTTCTGTACTTGTTTCAGTGAATTCTGCTATTGCTTCTGTATTTATTGCAGTACTTTGCTTGATACCTGTTTGCGGTGCTTGTTTCTGTACTTGTTCCAGAACTTTCTGGATCTATTTCTATACTTTCTATATCTGTACTTTCTGCTACTATATGCACTTTTTCTACCAGTGTACTCTCTGCACTTGTTCTTTTACATTTTGTAATTGTTTCAATACATGTTTTTGTACTTTTTGAGCTTGTTCCTAAACCTTTTGTATCTGTTTCTCTAGTATCTGCACCTGTTCCTGAACTTTCTGCATCTATTCGAGTACTTTCTGTACATCTTCCTGTACTTTGTATATTTGTTCCAATATTTTCTGCACTAGTTCCTATACTTTCTGTATATGTTTCAGTTCCTATGCTTTATGTACTTGTTCCTGTCATCGTTCGTGTTCCTGTATTTTATGAACTTGCTCCCATTATTTATGTAAATGTTCCTGTATTTGTTTTTGTACTCTCTGTACCTGTTACCGTACTTTATGCACTTGTTACTGACCTTCTTTTACCTGTTCCTGTGCTCTCTGCACTTTCTGTGCATGTTCATGTACCTTTGACACTCGTTTCTGCACTTAATGCACTTGCCCTCGTACACTCTGAGCTTGTTATTTTGCTTTCTGTACTTGTTCCTGTACTATCTGTACAGGTTCATGCACTGTACATTTCTTGTTTCTGTACTTTCTGCATGCAACTGTATATGTACTTGTACCTGTTATATTTGTTCCTGTACTCACTAGTTCTTGTTAGGTTTACACTTGTTCTTGTATTTCTGCACTCATTCTTGTACTTGTTCTTGTACTTTGTGTGCTTGTTACTATATATTCAATATCAGTTCTCGTATTTTCAGTAGGGTCCTGTTATAGAGAGGGGGGGTCCTGTTATGTTATAGGTCCTGTGTTATTGTATTCAATTGATCGGAATAGGACCGACAAATTTTGGAAACGCTTTGATTTTGTGTAAATTAAGGAGTGTATCGATAAGTAGTTAGCAACATTCAAACAGTTATTACTATGAAATTGCTTAATTTTTTGCAGCGTTTTTTGCGGTGACATGTTTGTTTACATGTCAATAACAGCTGCGCAATCGATTGGTTTCGGTACGGTTTATCGTTTCAATGATGAGTCGAATTGATCCGGAAACGCGAAAGAAAATTCTGCACACTTGGTGCTCAGAAAGTGGTGTCACGTACAACGAAATTGCAAAACGGATGAAAGTGCACCACACCAGTGTCAAAAATATTATCGAGAAGTTCGGTAAGACGCTTTCCATGAAGGATTTGCCCCGATCCGGTAGGAAAACGGGTCTCAGCCAGCCCGGCCGGGACTTAAAAGTGGTTGAGTACATCAGGAAAAACCCATCGGCATCGACGCGGGATTTGGCCAAGCAGTTCAACACCAACATCGGGATGATTCAACGGATCAAAGTTCGGAACTCCCTGAAAACGTACAAGAACCAAAAGGTGCCGAAAAAGTTCCTGGTACAGTAAGTTCAGGCCAAAACAAGAGCGCGAAAACTGTATAACCGGATTCTACAGAATAAAGACGGATGCATCCTGATCGACGGCGAAACCTACGCCAAGGAAGAATCTCGAGCGCTGCCCAGACCGCCAAATTATACGAAATCGGTGTACCTGGACGACGCTGACACCACGGTGGCGATGGAAAAGTTTGGGCAGAAGGTGTTGGTCTGGCAAGCAATTTGTACCTGTGGTTTGCGGTTGTCGATTTTCTTCACGAAGGGCACAATTAACGCCAAGGTGTACGAGGAAGAATGTTTGAAGAAGAGAATGCGGCCACTGTACAGAAAGCATAAGGCTCCTCCTCTCTACTGGCCGGATTTGGCTTCAGCCCACTACGCCAACTCCGTTCTACAGTGGTTGTCAAAAAATAATGTACAATTCGTGCAAAAGGACATCAACTCACCGAACTGCCCGGATCTTCGGCCAATTGAAAGGTATTGGGCAGTTGTCAAGCGGCACTTTCGGAAGGAAGGTACAGTGTCCCAAAACATGCAGGAGTTAAAAAAAACTGGACAGCTGCCACCAGGAAAGTCACAAAAGTAACTGTGCAGAATTCAATGAAGAATGTCAAGTAAAAAGTGCGAGCGTTTCACAGAAACTAGGATTTTCTTCAATATAATCAGTGAAATGCATAAAAATGTAATTTTTCTACAATATATCGAAAACTAATGTCAAAAAATGTTTTTTTTCGCTTTTTTATTCAATAATCAATGTTGCTAACTACTTTTCGATACATTCCTTATACAGTCAACTTGTTTTCAGGGAACTTCTGTTCTAAGGATTATGAATAACTCCAAGAAGTTCAATCAAGGAGAATGTTCCATTTGAGCCAATATGTTCTGAACCACCAAAGAACCGTTGTGTCGAACCCAATTAGTTCGTTTGCAGTGATCGTTAATGGAAAAATGACTGGAATATGATACCAGTTGTGAGTCCGTAATTTTCCATCACGGCAACGCTGGATCCGGCCGAATACTATTTAGATGATGGTGAATGGAAAATTTGCGTTTTTGCTAAAGTAGTGTTATACCATCAACGAAAAGCCGATGGATTTCACTGAAAATATAAATTTTAATGATCTCTGATATAAAAAGGGAAAGGGAATCTAACTTAGATGCAACTTCTGCACAATGAGCCACACGCTTTCTCGAAACTGAATGATTCCTATACAATGCATCGTCTCCGGCAGCATAGAATTCTACTTTATTGAGCAACGTAGACGATCTCCTAACGATGTTTCGAAATACGAGTTGAGATAGTGGCTTGCAAAATGGTGTCATAACAGACAATATTTCACATCCTAACTAATCTTACACGGTACTTTAGTGTGGACGCTTAATACTTAATATGTTTGCTACTAAGATATGAGTAATGCATATGCCATGAGTAGCTCAATGGCAGAACACTTCTACGGAATGGAGTATCCTGCCTTATGGGAGTACTTTTCCGAAAATGCTATTGTTGTTTTTATATGAACCCGAGTGTTTATATTGATCATTCAAATGTTATAAATTTCAAACGTTCATTTAGACCGTTGCTGCAGAAAAAACTAAAATAATTGTATCTAATTTTGGCTCGAAACTATTATGCTCGAATAAATTTCTCTATTGCTATTCTATGAGCAATTTTCCAAGAATACCACTATAATATTGCTGAGAATACAGGTCATAAAATAAAGGCATCATCATATCAATAGGTGGAATAAAAAAGATATTTTACAAAGTTCTAATGTCATCTTCATTGTATTTGAAATACTTGCGCTTTTAATGTTTTCATGAAGATATGGATTATATTCCTGTTTTTTGCTAAGCCCAGTTAATTTATACGAAGGAAATACGCATTGTGTTGTAGTGCGGATTCATGTCGTGCATTTAACTTTGTTATTTTTAAGAAAAGGGCTTTGACAATTCCTGTTTAACTAAAACTTCATGAATTCCTCGATCAACTGACTGAAAACTTATAGTTGGAGGGGAGGAGTAAAGCGCATCCTCTAAGGAAATGTTACTATATGTGACCTACAGAAAATAAAACGTGAAAGTTTTATGTGACTAACTTCAATCATTTTGCCATTCGGTCATCAGAACTCTAGAACCTCTGATAAAGATTAATTGTGAGATAAACTGTAACTTACCTTCCCACTTCCATCTCTATTCATTTATTTATTCAATTTAATTGCAAATACTCCATCTTTATTAGAACAGAAATTTAATCACTTATCATGACGGGTTTTCAATTACGAAATAACTTCTGAGAAAAGGAAAAGTTGCGTTTTGACCCGAGGACGCGTTTTATCCTGTATAACATAATACAGTATTAAATTTAATTAAGGTGACAAATTATCTGGAAACCTGTAGAATCAATGCACCAATAAGGAAGTATACCGAATTGATAGAAAGTCTGATTGCTAACTGTTCAATACCAATTCATTCGAAATTTCATTCAATCCCAAATGTATTACGTAATTTTACCTTATCGATCAATGTACTGCCGTACAGAACAAATTGAAAGAGTCCCCTTCATTGTACTGTTATCGAACATGCACCAAAAGATGGTATCACTAGAATGTTTACAGCTTTGTTCGGAGTCCACTACAGCAGGTTATCCAGTCCTTTGAACACGATAAAAAAATTTTTGGGACCAATCGGAGGACAAAAAACGGAAGCAGGTGTATAAACATTATCAATTTCGAGAAACTTCAGCCGTGTACTTGCCAATCGGCGGCAGCTGCCGTTGGCAGAAAAGAACAAGATAAAAATCGGCTTGATCCAAAACTCGATTCACCGGGGAAACTCGCGGTCACGTGGCGCGCGCTGGGAACGCTTTTGTGCAAAAACTGGTTTTTGGGTTAACTTAAGATGGACAAATGAAGGTGAAACGGTTTGCATACGCGGATGGTGTGGATTTGCGAATTTTGGCATTTCTTCTGTGTGTTGTGTGAATGCTCCCAATTATCCCGTGATTAGTACAGAACTGCGTGATTCAATAATTAGTATGCCTCGAATTCCGGTGGCAATTTGGACCTGGATGATATTTTGAAGGAGCAGCGAAACCATCAATTTTAACATTTCAGTATTCTTTCTAATTAAAATAAGAGGACAAGTAGAGTAACAATTATCGGTCGTTTGGGTTCCCCCACCCAAAGTGTCAGTTTACCACAGATTGACCCATGTACTGAACTGCCTCACATTTCGACTGAAACGTCCGAATGTCATGAAAAATTTATCGTCCTACCTCATCCTGGTGCTGCTGTTTTTTTTTCTTCCTAGGATTGTGCCTTGGCAGCTGGCCAACAACAATAACAACAAACGGTGGCAGAACGTGATGATTCTGTTAGCCTCGTGTCCACCATTCTTTCTTCGCACACCACAGATGCTTCGGGACAATCCTACGTGATTCGAAGGCTGTTGTTTTTGCCACTCTAGGCACTTCTAGTTAAGTTGTCGTCCCCTGAAATGCAACGCAGTGTAGTCGTCGTTGTCGTTCCGTCCGTCCGAAGTGTCAACCGAGCCGGTATTTGTCCCCTAGTAATTTTGCAACAGAGTGAAACAGGATCCAGGCGGGTGCTGTACGCGTTTGTATCCAGACTCGAGCCCGGGTGCTCTTCGCAGAAAAAATAAATAATGAACTCGTTTTCCCGCTACACACATTTGTTGCATCGGAGAATGTATAAATTACGATCCGTAATTGCAGCCTGACGTACACTTCACATTTGATTTTTTCAGTGGTTGATATTTGCACGGGATGGCACTTTTGCTGCATATAATTTAGACACAATGTTTGATTTCATGTGATAATTCACTGCACTTTTTCAAATTTCTACACAATTTTTTCACAAATCCACAGCAGAAAACACGTCGTCTCGCAGGATGACAGAAGAACACAGATGCAAGCGAACCGAAATTCAACGCCAGTCCTCGTTCTCAATTACACATCTGCAGCCGGCTTCTTGTCTTCCTTTTTCAACTTCTTTTCTACCACCTTACACCAACACATGAGCACTCACTGTGTGTGATCCTTCCACATTACCATACACTGCAGCATTTCTTCGCATTACAACCTGCACCTTACTATTCATAGTAAAAATCCTGGGAAAACGAACTCGCGAGTAGAAAACCGCTAATTTCAAGAGCCAAAGACAAAGACTGTTTGCGGATTTAATTCAAAATTCAAACTAACCGCGATCTCCGATTGAAGCAGCGCTCGTAGTTGGCGTTCAAAAGTGTGTGGCCTTTTCTGCCTGATGGGATGTTTTGTTTTGTTTTGCTTCTGGTTCTCTCCGGCGCGTCTTACTACTGCCTTCACGAATGCGCTCTCTTTCTCTTCGCATGTGCGGTGTTCTCACAAGACGGACGGTATGGTGTGAGAAAACGGTGAGCATCAATTGAGCGGTGGTTGACGAACCTACGGCCCGCTTCTGAGTTGCCTTGAGAGGTTTCAGCTGTTCGCCGTGGATTACATACTAGCGTGAGGAGGATGGTTATACCTTTCGGAATCAAGTGAGATGGAAGCAGTGTGAGAACCGTGTGAGAAATAGTGCACAAACCGACCACTACGAGCTGGAAGATGTAGCCTGAAAGCTTAGCCGTTCAGCAGAGACCTCTAGTTGTCGTTACATGTAAGGCTTCTAATCGGGAATTGGTTGCTTCCGGATTATCATATTCATTTGAATGTGACATTCCACATATGATTCGAAAACATTTTTCCCAATATTCAAATTCGAGTAGATCATGTAATTGATTGGAACCAACTCAGATTATTAGATATGAATGTAGGATTGAGCTTTGAAAGGAAACTGAAGTTGTATGTTTGAAATTGTATTTGGAAAAAATGAGCTTTCAAGTTTTTAATGCTTACTGTTGGGTTAAACTTCGACAGCCAGTTTCCTACATGCGATTTACTAACAATAGAAATAATTTTTGGTGGGTTTCAACTTTTTTCAAGTAGGGTAAGGGCTCCTTATTTCATCTCATTTGTAAGAACGTCACCTCAAGTCCCCGATTTAGCCACTAAAATCACTATAACTTTTGTCGTGAATACGACTTACTTTACTATGGGGCGCCTTTTCAAAATTAGCCATATGGAAGAATGGGCAGAACTTAATCGCGAATATCTCGACTTGTATTAATGGTAGCAACATAATTCTTTCACCATTTCATCAAAAATATGATCAGGAATTCAGGATAATATTTTGAACAGTGTGCGATAACCACAAACAACTCAAAAATTAAGTTTTCTTAAAATTGAAAACAACGCGGAAAACTTTTTACTTTCGCTTGGGTTTTTCGCGCAAGGACGACGATTTTGAGGTAGTCAGGCACATATCTTCAACTGAATGCGTATAAAAGGGGAACCGTGGTCGAAAATCGATCATTTCTTTTCGTGCGTTCGATGGAAGCAGACGTCGTGGGAGTGGAATCATCAACCAGCAGCGACAGAGAATGCACCTTCTGCGTGGTTAATAAAAACCTCAAACGCTCAGGTCGCATCTCTCATTCGTCATCTAACACTCGATGTGGATAGACGAATAACCTACTACGACTAATTTCGATTTTGTTTTATTTTTTATTCGCAGTTGTCTACCTACCCAAGCTATGGGTAAAAACCGCCATAGATCCGAGAAGGATCCAAAGGATGCTAAGCGTCTGAAGCCAAGTGATGTACAGGTAAACGACCGTTTGCTGAGTAAAAACCAATATGCTGATCTGCCAGTAGATGTCGAAGAGGAACTGCAGAAGAAGGAAAAAATGCCGCCTTTCTACCTGAAGGGCTTCCCACCAACTCTACGCTCGGATTTCAACACACTGATCAGCAAAGGACTACAGGCAACAATCCGTTTATGTACTGAAGGCTACAAAATAACTGTTCCGGCTTTGAACCACTACAAAGGAGTGGAATGTTATCTGAAGCAGACAAAAGCGGAATACTTTACACACGATATTGCCGCCAACAAACCTATGAAGGTTGTACTTCGAGGACTACCCGACATGATGGAAGCCGAACTAAAGCAGGCACTGTCGGAGGCAGGACTAAAGCCTTTGATGGAGTTCAAAATGAAGCGACATAATACGGACAAAAAGTTTAGAGATCAACTGTACCTGATTCATCTGAAGAAGGCCTCCATCACCATGAGTCAACTGAAAACGATTAAATCGTTATTTCACATAATCATCGAATGGCAAAAGTATAAACCGGTACATCGGGATGTCACACAGTGCACGAACTGTTTGAACTACGGCCATGGAGCGAGGAATTGCCACATGAAAAGTCGGTGCGGGAAATGTGCCGAACCACACAATACCAACGATTGCCTACTAGATGACATCGCTGTAAAATGTGTGAACTGTGATGGCGACCATCCATCTACTAGCAAATCGTGTCCCAAACGTGCTGAGTTCACAAAAATTCGACAACAGGCATCCCGTAAACAATCAACGCGCAAGAATGTTCCACAGAAGGATAAAATTAATTTCCCACGGCTCCCACCGAAGAGGGATATTCCGAATTTGCCGCCACTTCCTCGCAGCAATCCAAAGACTTCAGCCGCTGGATCTCAAAAAGAATCTTCCTCAAGAATCCCTCCTGGATGGGGCAATAATCAACCACAAGCAAAGGATGACTCTGGTGATTTATTCTCTGCTGAACAACTGATCGTCATTTTTGAAACAATGACAACAAAACTACGAAACTGCAGAACGCGGTTAGATCAAATCAACGCCTTAGGCAAATTCATCATCGAATATGCAATATATTGAGTTGGTTATAGTAAATTGGAATGCTTGCTTACTCAGGAGCAAAACTGCTGAATTGTCCGACTTTCTTCAAGAGAAGAATGCCGATATTGCTATTTTAACTGAAACTCATCTTAAACCTGAAATTTCTATTTTTATTTCAAATTACAGGATTCACAGGCTCGACAGGACAACTACCAGAGGAGGGGGAGTTGCCATTGCCGTTAAACGATCCATTCAGCACAGGCTTCTGTCAGCCTTTAAATTGCAACTCATAGAAGCCATCGGAATTGAGATTACAACGACGATGGGACCCATCATCATCATTGCAGCGTACTGCCCCAAACAAACCAATCTTCGAGATGGTACGTGTGCATCATTGAAGCGAGATCTGGCTATGCTCACTCGACGACAGAACAAATTCATCATTGCTGGGGACCTGAACGCACGGCATGAGCTGTGGGGAAACAAGAGACATAATCGAATCGGATTCGTACTTGCCGAAGATTACGAAGCTGGACAGTACAACATCCTCGCTCCGGATCAACCAACACGACTTTCCAGATCGGGAGTTCATTCCATTTTGGATATATTCATCAGCAACATCGCCATAGACAGCTCTCCGGCTGTCTTCAACGAGCTCTCTTCTGATCACTTTCCAGTAATATTGACGTTGGGATCTTCACCAGAAACAGTGCCTATTCAACCTCGGAGGAACTATTATCGCACCGATTGGGTCCAATTTCAACAAATCGCCGACCAACTTATTAATATCGATCTGCCACTTGATTCCCCGATGGAAATCGATGCAGCCCTATCTTCCTTCCAGCATTCAATCACAGTCGCTCGTGATAGGACGGTTCTAGTACAACATATGCCGAGTTCCTCTCTTCAAATCGACAGTGTCACCAAGAAACTCATCCGACTTCGGAATATTTACCGGAGGCAGTATCAACGAACTGGCATCCTAGATAGGAAGACTACTTATAACAACTTAACTAGGATAATCCAGGAACGGATATCTGAGCTTCGCAACAGGAACTTCCAGCAAAAGCTTCGAGAAGTTCTCCCACATTCAAAGCCCTTCTGGTCCTTAACGAAGGTGCTTAAGAAAAAACCGAAGCCTATTCCTCCTCTGATGTCACCCCAGGACGCAGCTGAAGGAATACCTTTAATCACACCAGTAGAGAAGGCAAATGCGCTAGGCCAGCAGTTTGTGTGTTCTCACAATTTAGGACTCAACATTGTTAGTCCACATGAAAGAGCCGTTGCTGATAGCGTAGCTGAGGTTGACCAATCAGACAGCTTGATTCCTGAGGAAAGTAGAGTCAATGCGAATGAGCTGATGGCTTTTGTGAAAAAATCCAAAAATATGAAGGCCCCCGGTTTCGACAACACATTCAACATTGAGCTGAAACATTTGAGTATTCGCTCATTTGTCTTTTTAGCTAAAATTTTTAACAGGTGCTGGGAGCTTGGTTACTTCCCTTCAATGTGGAAGTTAGCTAAAGTTATCCCAGTTTTGAAACCGGGGAAAGATCCTTCCTTTTCCAAGAGCTATCGGCCCATCAGCTTACTCTCTGCCCTATCCAAGCTGTTTGAAAAGTCAATACAAAGGCGAATTCTTGCTTTCGCAGATGAACAGGATATATTTCTGGAAGAACAATTTGGGTTCCGGAAAGGAAGATCCACCATCCACCAACTCACAAGGGTTAACAACGTCATCCAGCATAACAAATCAGTGTCCAAAACGACTGCCATGGCAATATTGGATATTGAAAAGGCATTCGATAATGTGTGGCACGATGGACTGGTATTTAAACTGCATCGGTATAATTTTCCCATGTATCTTATTAAAATTATCAAAAATTATCTTGCAGATAGAGCCTTCCAGGTTTCTCTGAATAATGCACTTTCAGAAAGATTTACTATTCCTGCTGGTGTACCCCAGGGAAGTATCCTAGGTCCCATTCTATACAACATTTTCACATCAGACATCCCACCTCTTCCAGATGGTGGTGTTCTGTCACAATTTGCTGATGATACTGCCATTCTTTACAAAGGTCGTGTCATTAATGCTCTGAAGAATAAACTACAGACAGGTCTGGACGCTTTAACGGATATTTTACAAGCTGGAAAATTGTGATCAATGCAGCAAAAACTCAGGTCATCTTGTTTCCACATTCAAGATCTCCAAAACTTGTTCCATCAGACGAATGCAGAATACGATTCGGTGATGAGGTCATTCAATGGTCCGATGAAGTTATCTATCTAGGACTCACCTTTGACAGACATCTGATATTCAGGTCACATGTTGACAAAATCGTTCAAAAATGCAGCATACTCATTAGGTCTCTGTATCCGCTGATTTGTAGAACATCTAAACTATGCCTGAAGAATCAGATGGCTGTCTATAAACAAATCATCTACCCCGCAATTGAATACGCAGTCCCTGTTTGGCGGGGCTGTGCACGAACACACAAACTTAGGCTCCAGCGCATTCAAAGTAAGATCTTAAAGATGATTCTAAATCTACCCCCTTGGACAAGGACTAGTGAAGTACATGAGATGGCCTCCCTGGATATACTAGAAAAAAAATTCGAACAATACTGCACGAAATTTGAAGAGAGGTGCTCAATCTCTGAAATACAAATAATTAAAAATTTGTACGTATTAGGTTAGGGATAGTTATAAGTAGGTAGATATTTTATTAATAATTAAAATAAATATTATGATTAAACATTAGTATGTAAAACAAGAGTAACTAAAACACCTAATATTATTAACGAATCGTGTGAACAACAAAGATGAAAGGCCAAAGGGTCAAAACACTTGTACTGAAAATGTTGATGTAATACACAAAAATAAGATTAATAAACAGATATTTATGCAAAAAAAAAAAAAAAAAAAGGTCGCATCTCTCATTCGCTTGCTGGCCATCGAGGCGAGAGGACCAGCCAGCAGCAGCAGCGGGAGTTAAACTTTCCACCAGCAGCGAGAGAGAATGCACCTTCTGCGTGGTTAATAAAAACCTCAAACGCTCAGGTCGCATCTCTCATTCGCTTGCTGGCCATCGAGGCGAGAGGACCTTAACCAGCAGCGACGGAGAATGCACCTTCTGCGTGGTTAGTAAAAACCTCAAACGCTCAGGTCGATGTATCAGCTCATCAGCTCTTTTATTTTGAACTTAAGGTTCATTTTGTGGTCCGTTTTTCTTATCACCGGTTTTCTTTCAAATGCATGATCGAAATTGATTTGCAATGATGCAATGAATGCAATGCGAAATAATTTATCTTTAATTGATGTCGACTAAATTGAATCTCTTAAAGAGCCGAAGATCCGATCAGCTCGTAGCGTGTTCCCTGCGTCATAATGCAGTGAACTGGGTAGCAAATGAGTGAGCTGGTGAGCTGCGGTTCTTTTGAAAAGAGCTGTGAGCTGTCAGCTCACTTCAATGATTCGATTCACTGGAACAGCTCAGGAGCGAATTGCCCATCTCTAGCGAGAACCAGCAGCGACTGAAACTGGATTCTGAGTCTGTTATTGGATCTAAATTTAGGTCTTGAACTCAGGGTCCAGTTCTCTATTCCAGACTTCTATTCGGTTCTTCTTAAAACCATAATAATACTCTTAAAGGATTATGCGGAATTTACTTTACTGTACCTCTATACAACCCATTTTTATTCATGGCGAAAAATCGTCTTCAAATTTCAGAGCTTAGTTCCGGAATATGAGTTTAGAATTCAGAGTCTGCGTGCTGAATTGGATTCTGGAAAATGATTGTAGTTCTAGAACTAAAATCCAATTGAGTTCTGAGTCTGTTCTATGTTCTAAATTTAATTCTTGAACTCAGTTCCAGTTATTAATTTCAGAATTCTTCAAATCGGTTCTTTTTAGAACCATAATAATACTCCCAAAGAATTAAGCGAAATTTTACTTTTCTGTACTCTATACAGTCCATTTTTAAATTAGTTGCAGTTTGTAGAACTTCCTTTTGATTTGCTATATAAAATGCACAGCACCGACTCGGAAGCCATTCATTTCGAATTTGGCTGTCGTTGTCAACGTATCGATTATTTTATTATAAAGCACTATACTGCTTATTTCATAATATTTAATTGCGTTTCAGAATGATTAATGTAACTAATCTGTAATCTAGTCTAGGCGCATCGTTTAAAATTCTAGTAATGAAAGAGGGGGAAGTTGCACAATTCAAACAATCGATCAACTATCAATTCGAATTCGGAAGTATAAATAAAGCGTGTCATATTCGTATTCACGACATCCAGTTATGTCTCTGACATTACACACCCGTACTTTTTCATATTATTGCTTCATTCGCCTTGCTCCACGTTGAGAATAGATACACATTCCTTGAAAATTTAACTAATATTCATGAAACAGCTAGAAACACTTATGATGTGTTCACTACTCTGCTCCTAATTTCATCTCAATGGATTTTTATCCATCCTATCGTTATTCATCCTATCAATTTTACAATCAAGTGAACTAAGTGAAAAACTTTCATCTCATATTTTTGAAGACTCTTATTGCTTGTCGCTTAATGTTTGAAGTTTTTAATCGTTAACTAAACAAGTGGCAAGTGAACATTACTAATTCTGAAGTCATCCAGCATTCAATGGTAGTGTAATTGTGCGAAATAGTGAAAATGTTCTGAGACGAATCGATTAGTAGATAATCAGAAACATGACGAACTGTAAATCTTGAGACGAGAATGTGTCATAAATTGAAAAGTGAGTTTATTTTAAATGAAAAAAACGATCACCGAAAAATTTAAAACCATTTCTTTCAATAGGAAAGAGTGACAATAGCTTTTATAATCATTTTAAAACATTTCACAGTGTGGTTCAGGTAGGTTGTAAAATATTCTTCATGTTCAAAGTAATGCGGTGACGGAATGAGATGGAAATAGGAACTCAGATGTGATAGGGAGCCGTTACCCTATATTAAATGACCTGCAAAATAAAAAAAGACGTGGATCTAAGAGATTGCTGGACCAATTTTAACCAAATTAAAGGCCACAATATCTGCCACAATTAAGCTTGAAAACAGAATATGGTTTCAATCAATCAATTAAACAAGCCATATAATATGAGAATCCGTTATGGAGATGTTGATATTTTTGTGTAGTCGCTTTTTCCGCCATTTTCCAACAGTATGCGTTTTTAACAAAGCACGATGAAATGACACTTGGATTCAAAATTGGATGCAATTTTCAATTAATTCATTTCTGTGTGATTGAATGGTTAAATACAGCACTCTTCAGCGTAGTATTTTTGGCTGGATTCGGTTTATACACGGCTATTTTTTTGGCAGTATAATTGTTCGATTGTGATGTGTTAATTTCTATGTTGTAAATTCTTAACAACGAAATTTTCATATTACTCAAACATTTTCAAAAAAATATGGTTATTTATTGAAACTGTATTGTTTATTTTAATAGAGCAATCGATTACCACTATTTCTTGTCATCATTTTCAGAGACATAGGAATATTGGGACGGAAAACATGTAGATCGATAAACAAGGTATCATCTCACTGCCAGGTAGATTGAGAAGGGTTTTATTGCCTTTTTCATATAGAAAGGCTATGTAATCGCTGTAGAAATCGACTTTACAACCGAGGCCCGAAGGACCGATTGTAATTTACCATTCGACTCAGTTAGTTGAGATCATAAAATTTCTGTGTGTGTGTGTGTGTGTATGTGACAAATAATGCTACTCAATTTTCGCAGAGATTACTGAACCGATTTTCACAAAATCAGATTCAAATGAAAGGTCTTAGGTTCATTTGGATCCGACTTTCGGTTCCGGAATTACAAGGAAATATGAATGAAATGATTATGAAAAAAATGCGCTCGGAAACTTCTTAACCGATTTTCACAAACTAAGAAGCACATAACAGGTCTTAAAATTCTTTAAAAAATCTCCTAAAAGTTGATCTAGATTCGACTTTCGGTTCCGGTTTTATATTGCAACTTTTGAAAATTTACAAATTTACATATTTTTCATCTGAAAAATATATATTTCAATGTGGCAACCCTGCACGCAATACGAAATTGAACAAAGCACACTGCGAACGGAGCCGCACGTTTCGACGCGTACCAGTTTTGCATCGTCGTTTTGAATGACGATTGGATTAGGGTCATTTCACCGAAAGCCATTTCGCCGAAAGGGTTATTTCGCCGAAACCTGAAATCGTTTTAAAATCGTAATTAGAATTAATTTTAAATAACGACAAACGAAAGATGATAGCGTTAACGCCCGTTTTGTTGACCTACAATTTTACTTCTTGAATGAAGATTGATTCTTGTACTCTTAATTAAAGATTGATTCATGAACCTTAGAACGGAGTTCCCATCAGTTATACAGAAGACATAACATACAGGAGACATTACCATTTCGGCGAAATTACCCTTTCGGCGAAACGACTTTCGGCGAAATGACCTATTCGGCGAAACGACTTCCGGCGAAATGGCATTCGGTGAAACGACTTTCGGCGAAATGGCATTCGGCGAAACGACTTTTGGCGAAATGGCTTTCGCGAAATGACCCGCTCCCTGACGATTTAAATGTTTTGACACTTATCGTCTTATAAATTCGAAACCGTAAGTCGGATCTGGATGAAATTGCACAGTATATTTTAAGACAATTTTTTCACAAGCGATGGTGAAACGAGGTGCAAATTTTAATAAAATTTACTGTTAAACTCATCAAGTTGGCAGATCTTATTAAATAGTGAATATATAAAACTACTTTGGGACTACTACTCCCCGGTTTACGCTTCCTAAAGCACCCATAATAGTGAAGAGAAGCTTAAAAAACAGAACTCACTTCGATTTCTCAGCAACGGTTAAACCGATTTTCTCGAATCATGATTCAAATTAAAGCTTTCATTGTCTTAAAATATACTGTGCAATTTCATCCAGATCCGACTTACGGTTTCGAAATTATACGGCGATGAGTGTCAAAGCATTTAAATCGTCATTCAAAATGACGATGAAAAACTGGTATGCGTCGATACGTGCGGCTTTGCTCCGTTCGCAGCGTGCTTTGTTCAATTTTGTATAGCGTGCAGGGTTGCCAGTTACTATGTGTAAGAAAAATCAAAGCCGTGTTGAATGAAATATATAGTTTCAATTCGTTATAAGGTGCTTGCGTTACAAGGTAAAACAAAAATTTTTTTTTTCATAAATACGTTTATTTCTTAAGGCAGTTTACATAAGTTTTTCTTCGCCGTAGCATCACTTTTACATAATATTCTTATCCTCATTTAATTCTAATATAGTCACAACGTTTTGCATTTATTAAAACATATTCTCTTATTACTTAAATATCATCTTAGGTAACTCGTCATTAATTATGAAATCTACTCGGAAATATTATTTGAACCAAACGATTAACTTCTATAAATTATAAAATAAGCTGTTATTTTCAGACATTTTGTTAATAATTTCATAAACTGTTTCGAGTTTGTTTGTATCATTACATTATTTTTATTCTAATTTAGCTATTGGTTGAACTCATGGACGCAGCTGGGATCAGAACTAAGTCTTGAAAGGGGCCTTTATTAAATTGAAACTCCAGTTTTCTTTATGAAATGATAAATAAGTTTCATGTATGAAAGGTCACGACAAGCAAGAATGTCTCGAACTGGGATATTGGATAGTCTACCTTGGGTACGCAAAGAATTTATTAGTTGAGATCTGACATCACGATACTCCACGCATGTCCAAACGACATGATCAATATCTCGATAACCTTCGCCACAAGCACAATGATTAGTCTCGGAGAGCCCAATTCGAAGGAGATGTGCATCTAACGTGTAGTGATTGGACATGAGTCTGGACATCACACGAATGAAATCTCTACTCACATCCAATCCCCTGAACCATGCCTTTGTCGATATTTTCGGAATAATTGAGTGCATCCACCGACCCAGATCATCTTTATCCCAAGAAGCTTGCCAGCTGGCAAGTGTTCTTTGGCGAGACGAGCTATAGAATTCGTTGAAAGCAATTGGTCTCTCATAAATTTCACCCTCAATAGCACCACGTTTGGCTAAAATATCGGCTCTTTCATTGCCAGGAATGGAGCAATGAGCCGGGACCCAGACTATAGTGATTAGATAATTATTGTTCAATATGTCGTTCAGGCACTGTTTTATTTTGCCCAGGAAAAACGGTTCAGTCTTGCCAGTCATGTTTGAGCGAATGGCTTCAATTGCACTCAGACTATCTGTGAAGAGGAAATAATGGTTTGGAGATAATGTGACGATTACACTCAAACTATAATGAACTGCTGCTAACTCTGCTATATAAACAGATGCAGGTTCTTGAAGCCTAAATGAGGCCGAAACATTATTGTTGAACATACCAAACCCTGTCGCTTCTTCAATTCGCGATCCGTCCGTGTAAAACATTTTCTCAGAGTCAATATGCCTGAACTTACTTGAAAATATTTTTGGGATTTCCGTCGAGCGTAGATGATCCGGGATTCCACGCACTTCGCGCTGCATGGATGTATCGAAAAATAAAGTTGAGTCAGGGGCACTTAGGATGCTGACACGGATAGGAATATATCTTGAAGGGTTGATTTCCTGTGACATATGGTTAAAATATACTGTCATGAATTTTGTTTGAGATCGAAGCTCGACTAGTCGTTCGAAATTATTAATTACCATGGGATTCAGCACCTCACATCTTATTAGCAGGCGTGATGAAAGCTCCCAAAATCGATCTTTTAATGGAAGAACTCCCGCCAGAACTTCAAGACTCATTGTATGTGTCGAATGCATGCACCCTAAAGCAATTCGCAAACAATGATACTGAATTCGCTCCAGTTTGATAATATGAGAGTTTGCAGCGGAACGAAAGCAAACGCATCCATATTCCATCACTGAAAGTATCGTTGTCTGATACAATTTTATTAGATCTTCCGGATGAGCACCCCACCAAGATCCTGTTATTGTTCGAAGAAAATTTACTCTTTGTTGGCATTTTGTTATCAGAAACCTAATGTGTCCTCCCCACGTGCATTTGGAATCGAACCACACCCCGAGGTATTTAAAAGTTAAAACCTGTTGGATCATTCTTCCCATCATATGGAGCTGAAGCTGCGCGGGATCATGCTTTCTTGAAAAGACGACTAACTCTGTTTTCTCCGCAGAGAATTCGATACCAAGATGAACAGCCCAATCGGACAAGTTATCTAAGGTATCTTGCAATGGTTTATGCAGATCAATAGCTTTGGGTCCAGTAACTGAAACCACGCCATCATCTGCCAATTGTCTTAGTGTACATGGGGTTACTAGACAGCTGTCAATGTCATTTACGTAAAAATTATAGAGGAGCGGACTGAAAAAAAAAACAAAAATTGAAAATAATATTGAAAATAATATTTTGTAATTTTATTTGAACTACTATTACTACATATTGAAGTATCCCCACATGGAATAAATTCACTTTTACATTCTTACTACTTATACTTGATCTTAGAAACCCAGATTAAATTTATTTATTTTCAATGCAAGAGTATGATTAATAAATCGATGCTTTAAAAAATCACAGCCTGGAAAAAATAAACAAATCGTAGTAAGCAGCTATTTTGTTACATTACTATCTCATGTTACGTTGATTAAAACAAAAGAATAGGTCAAAGATTTTCAATGTAAAGATTGCATATTTATCATGAAGTGGTTGGGTAGAGTTATTAGTTATAATTCGGTCATCTACCTTAGAACGGAGTTCGTTCATATAAAGGATAATTTTTAATAGGTGTGGGATGATTTTCAAAAAAAAATATAACACAAAAATTGAGAAAATTGATGAAATCTTTATTGGAATCGATAGAACGATCAATAATTTCATGTTTGAAAATGATTTCATGCAAATGTTGGCCGCGGATCCGCTTAAAATGGTCTCACTCTCCCCAACATATCGACCGGGATTTGGCGAATAATGCCACCAGCCCATAATCCACACCAAACAGTGACTTTTTTGTATGCATTGGTTCAAGCTGGACTTCACTCCAGATGCGACAATCTATTCAACCAGAAATGAGTTTCTTCGCTGAACTTAATTTTGCTGGAATTTTGCCAGCGTCCATTCAAGATTAAGTTATAGACCAAACGACGATTCATGATTAAATTATAGACCAAACTGAACAAGTTTGATAACGATACAAGATACGATTCACGCGTGATCTGTCAAATACAGTGTTGCCAAAAAGATACCAGCATAAAAATCATCCTTTATAACAACTGTCGTGGTACTGAATTTTCTTGTCTTAAATGAATGCAATACCACCATATGAATATATTTACATAAAAAAAATCAGTTGAATAATTTTTGAAATATTTTCAGTATGCTAAGGTGTCGAAAAGAAAATCAATGTACAATTTAAGCTTGATGCACCTAGATCTAAATTTTAATGTGGTACTACGAAAGTTATCACCAAAATAATCTAAAATATGGTTACTTTACTGGCAAACACGAACAAATCACCATCTTGTCGATCTTATTTAACCCATAACTGGTTAAAAAGTATTTCAGATTCTGAAATTGTGCACTTTTATTTTATTTTGGGCGCGTTCTACTAAGCATCCTTCAAAAATGCACAAACTCAGAATGTAAGTAAATTCTTGAGATACTTTCTTAACCAGATATGGGTAGAAGAGATTAACAAGAAAGTCATTTGCTCTAGCTTTCTGAGTACTACAGTAGTATTTATTTGATGGTACATCTATCATAGTTCACCGTGTAGGAAGAATAAAAAGCCAGTTGTCAGGTCTTGTCTAAGGTCGTTACATGTACGGCGAATACAGCTTACGGGCCATCTCATCTTTAATCCCTTTAATCATTTAACTCAAAGTAACGGTCGTCACGTATCACGTCAAATTCCTCTTTACGCGATACGCTATTATTGTGGTAGTCCCATAATGCCCAGGAATGACAACCACCGGCGTTCTCGAAATTAGCAAACCAAATTCACTTACCTGTTGCGCATGAAGGACTTCGGCAGCGAGCGACTTTTCAGTTTCATTTCGAACTTTCTTTTGATCGACGCCGAACGGGGTCGTGTCTGGGAGAAAGTTCTACACCGCATGGATGGCAACCGCAATCGTTTTCCGGTGTGTACGGTTGAGAGTCGGTCCCGTATTTTGGGTGTGTGTGTGCGTTGGTGTTTCCGTTTCCAGTTCGATGGATCCATTCATCAATGAAAGCAGTAACGGCGAGAAGAGCAGAAAGTAAAGGATAACAAAAATTGATGAAATAAATTTCTGGCACTAGAATGAATAGCGTTAAAGAATTTTTGTTGTTTCTTAGTGTCGACTTCAATAGATTCCTACACACTCACCCTTGGATTTTGGGACATGTTTTTATCTAAGATTGGATGAAATCGAAATATACGCTTCCAATTTGACATTTTCAGTAAATTGAATACTAACCCAACGGAAAACGTAAGTCCGTCTTTGGATTTGATGGCGGATAGAGCGTTCAGATCACACACTTGCACACACAGTGATCGTTACATAGCCAATAGAGTGTAAGTGTCAAAGCATTGTAGTGTAGATGATAGTCTTTTTATAGTCAGTATTGGTAGATGCTCAATACTTCGAATTAAATTTTGAATAACTAAAACATACTTTTTCTTATCCCTATCCAAACTCACATCTACAGATAGGGGTCGGCAGCCTTGCGTCATTTTTCACTTGACATTTTTTTGAAAACGCTAATCAAAGGTAAACCGTTTTTGAAAAAAAAAATAAAAGTTCCCTTAAGTTCCACTATGAAGAATTTCAACTATTTCATTATAAAACTAACGACAAAAAGATACAAGTAATTCTAATGCTATTTGCATTCATCATCAGTGTATCAGTTTAGAAGTCTGTTTGTGTTTTCAAACACGGTTTATTTTCATTCCACTAACCGCTCAAGTTTGTTGGAAATTAAAGGTATTCAAAAATCTCACGCTCTGACATTTCAGTATACCACCTTACCTTCATTGTGATTTTGTTTTGAAAAGATTCTTTTGTAATTTAACCATAAAACTTGAAAATTTATTGACATATGGCCCTTGGCTCACAACTATCAGAATTAAATTTATAATTGTTTCAGTTGACAAAACTGAACAATACTGTTCATTGTAAAGAAAACTATGATTAATGTGGTATTTGCTCACAAATACACACTCTAGACAGGCACGTACCCAGAAGGGAGGCCCGAGGGGCCCTGGCCCCTCCCGAAATCAGAAACAGAAATAAAAAAAATGTTTAATTCGAAGTGAACAGTGTCAAAACTAAATAAAATGAAAATTAAATACGGGGCAAAATAAACGACAATAATAAAAAGACACTTAATTATTCTGGATGACTGGAATATAAAAGTGCGCGAGCTTACCATAGTTGAGCAAGGTTCTGCAAGGGGACGGGTAGGTCGATGTCTTTCACGCAGCCCGCCTAGGTTCGATTCCCAACCCCGAACATAGGATCAGAAACTTTTTCTACCCCGAAGATTCGTCTCTTCCATAAGGTTGAAAAAAAAAAATCTGCGAATTAGAAAGATATCCTGTCGCTGGATCTCGCACATACTTACTTAGGACTAAAAAGACGAGTGCAAGTGCAGTTCGAGAACAAGTTTGGCTGGATCCATTATTATACGACAGAGAAATAAATGATTAAACGCTAATGGACTGAAGTCCGGCTTGAGTGCCTGAAAGGGAGGCTCAATGGGTCGGAAAGATCATGATGCCTGTTTTCTGGGATTGTCATAGTACCTTATGATCAAAAAAGAACCGGAATTTTCATTTTAAAATTCCCGCGCTTGTCCAATCGGTAAACTTTTATTCTCCCAACGTTGACAACACTTTTATACACATTCTGTCAAATTTTGACGCATATCGTACGATTGGTTTTTGTTTGGCGTTTGTACAAAGAAGTTGAAAATTTTTCGTGTGGCGATTTTTATAATGGTTGAAAATTTAGAACAACGTGCGTGCATCAAATTTGGTGTTGCAAATGGATTTAAGTGTTCCGAAACGTTAAAAATGTTAGAAAAGGCCTTTGGTGAATCGTGTCTAGGAAAAACACAGGCATACGAGTGGTATAAACGCTTCAAAGGTGGTCGTACAAGCTTGGATCATAATGAGATCCCTGGCCGCCCAACAACATTTGTTACTGAAGAAAACATTGAATTGGCGAAGCAAATCGTGTTGCAAAATCGTTCTGTACCGATTAGAGAGATTGTTGTGTTGTTGGGCATCTCTTATGGATCAGCCGAACGCATTTTAACTGATGTTTTGGGTTTGAAACGCGTCGCTTCTCGGCTGGTGCCGAAAAAGCTGAATTTCATTCAAAAACAGCGTCGTGTTGATGTGGCCAAAGGGATGATTTCTAACGCAGATAGTGACCCCCCATTCATCGAATGCATCATAACTGGTGATGAGGTGTAGAGCTATGAATATGACGTCGAAACCGCACAACAATCGACCGAATGGCGCTTCGAAGGCGAGCCGTTGTTCTAAATTTTCATCCATTATAAAAATCGCCACACGAAAATTTTTCAACTTCTTTGTATAGACGCCAAACAAAAACTAATCGTACGATATGCGTCAAAATTTGACAGAATGTGTATAAAAGTGTTGCCAACGTAAAGAGAATAAAACTTTACCGATTGGACAAGCGCGGGAATTTTAAAATGAAAATTCCGGTTCTGTTCTGTCCTACTAGAACTGTTATCTATTCCCAAACCAAAAGTCATCTCTGAGAAAACGATGTTAATTTTCGTTTTGGAATTTTAGACCGCTACTTCCGGAACCTGATACCGAAACCTGTATAGCTAAAGTAAGTTTGTATGGCCATCAACCAATATAACCTACAAATTTAGAAGATGTTTTCCGTTCTCCACGAATCGAAGTAAGGGATCTATCTTGGACCACTTCTCAAAATTCATCACAAGTCTTGTGGATTTTGTGCTCTAGAAATGGACATTTAGGCTGTGAACCATTTCGTGATTAATTTTAACTTTCGGTTGAAATCTGACACTCGAGTGGTTATTTTGATGTTGTCAAAAATAAATCTGCTCGAAAGCATGGTTGTTTTTGACAGATCGATGGTTATTTTCCGACACTGAAAAAAATCTTATATCAATTCTTTAGTCAAAATTATTTACAGTGCAAAATAAACCCAAATAACTTTCCATCCGTCAAACTTTGAAATGGGACGCAGTTTTATATTAAACTTAACTACTAGACACAAAATAACCACACAAGTGTCAGATTTTAATCAAAAGTTAAAATTAACCGCGAAATGGTTCACAGCCTTAGAAGGTCTTAAACATGTGGGATTGAAATGGCATGACATTAAACGTTAAGAAATGTAATATAATAACTTTCTCTCGGTTATAGTCACAAATTTTATATAAATATCTAATAATGATAGTTTCAGTGTAGAAGTTTAGGGTGTCTGTGTAAAAACGCCAGTAAATGGCGCGCCGGAATTTATCTATCTAAGCAACCTTCAGTAACATTATTTTTTTCATTCTGGGCCCCTCCCGAAACCAAATCCTGGGTACGGGCCTGACTCTAGGAAAAACTTTTCTACCTTCTCCTACTTCTGTACAATTAGAGCTGTAGTATTCGACGTTTCTTTTTCAAGAAAAAAAATGTTGATGTCTGACATTACGTTGTCTGGACAGTTTTTGGAACATGCAACATTGATCAAACATCGATATTTGGACTATGAATGATACGCTATATTTTCCATGAAAAAGGCCGATACAGAATGGCCTGAGTTTCACCATAGAATAGACTTTGCAATCGATTATATTTTGTTATTAATATTTTCTATCTGATATACATAAAACTAAATAATTCTAAAATTATAAATTTCAACATGCATACATCTGGTAGTCATTTAAATTTCATATTCAACATAACTTTTTGTTCTCTCTTACTGTCGAACTTTCGGGATCTGAATATAGTTTCGAAAAAAGTTTTCCTGAGCAGTATTATTCAAGCGTTCCAAAGAGTGCCCCTTTCAATATCTAACTATACCTTATGATAAAAAAAGAACACAACAAGCGCGGGAATTTTAAAATGAAAATTCCGGTTCTTTTTTGATCATAAGGTATTATAAAAACTCAGATTTTCTTTGTTGGTTGGTTGGCTCTGCAGCACCTCCCTTGGCAAAACCCTCTGGATTTACCACCGTACCCTGACCGCTGTCGTCTGATTGGCCTGGAATCTTTAGAGCGACGAAGAAAGATGCAGCAAGCGTTACTTGTTGCTAAAGTAATCAAATTGTTATCTTTTCTTGAATTCTTCGCTTCTCAGCGATCTCTACGCTCGACGAGTCTACTTCAACCAAGATTTCATCGTACTACTTTCGGACAACATGAACCATTGACAGCATGTATACGTGCATTTTCCAGAGTTGAGCATCTCTTTGAATTTGGTGAGCCGACGCACAAGTTCTCACAGAAATTATTAAGTGTATCCTTGTTATAAGTTTGTTCGTTGTACTTCGTGTTATTCATTAAGACTTTTAATTGTCAGATGGATTATTTTAACAAATAAACAAATAAACAAATTAATATTTGCACGAAAACGGAAATTCTAGGGAAACACAAAGTGAGCCGAATCGTGCGATCCCACTTTGTCTCAAAGGCGGACTGTGTAATGAATTCTTACTCGACTGCTCGTTTCTGAGTGCTCCATCAATCCGATTGACAGTGACATTTCAAATGTCAATGGATTTTCGCTCACCTTATGAAAGTATTTGGATAAAAGTCACGCTACTTACGAGCAATTCCAGGGATGAGTTGACGAAAAAGTGACTAAATCAGAATCAACCTTCTCCGATTTGGATGAAACTTTGCATATGGCTTCAGTATGGCAAACCATAAGTTTTGAACCAATTGAAAGGTCAATCCGACTCACGACTGATTTTTAAAAAGGGCGTATGTATTTTAGCATTTCACAAAAATTGCCTTTTTCAAATCGTTGTAACTCGGAAACCGTTAATTGTACAAACATGGCGTTTAGGAAGAAGTTGTAGGGAATCGATTGGGCACTTTAAAAAAATATACACTGAAAAAATTTTTTGATTTTTTTTTCGATAATTACAAAATAATCCGAAAAAGTTGAATAAAAAAAAAGCATGGCTTCAATTTTTTTTGATAATTTTTGTTTTAAAGCTGTTATTAAAACCTACAGATTGATGGCTATCCAATCTGTGCCTTTTGAAAAATGAAGAAGTTATAGCTAAAACAGTTTATGGGAATCGTTGTAATTCGGAAACCGTTCATCGTACAAAAATGGCGTCCAGGAAGAACTTGTAGGGAATCAATAGGGCACTCTAAAAAAAATATACACTG
The DNA here is from genome assembly GCF_030247185.1 of Malaya genurostris. Taxonomy (NCBI): domain Eukaryota; kingdom Metazoa; phylum Arthropoda; class Insecta; order Diptera; family Culicidae; genus Malaya; species Malaya genurostris. The sequence goes on along the minus strand of NC_080572.1, from coordinate 233,204,882 downwards.
AAAAAAAATGATATCCTTTCTGTCGAAGTTGTAGGGAAGAAAATTAGATTTTGAAAAAGGCAATTTCCGAGACATGCAAAAATACATACGCCCTTTTTAAAAATAAGTCGTGAGTTGGATTGACCTCTCCATCGGTTCAAAACTTATGGTTTGCCATACTGAAGCCATGTGCAAAGTGTCATCCAAATCGGAGGAGGTCGAGTCTGATGATGTGCTGGAATTGCTCTTACGTCATTTTATTACTTTTCAGTTAGAGGAATGGACGTTGCTGGCTAAGGTAGGTCTTTTTTTTGTTTCTTGTCAGAAAACTTTAGAGGAGGGGGAGGGGTTCAAGGGATCGTAAAAAGGGGGGAGGGAATTCAAGGGAAAAGAAAAGTTCGTCATCTACAATATTGACACTGCAAAACAATTTATGAGAACAAAGTATGAATTGTTATGTTATTTGAACTTTTATTTAATAAGTACTCTATTGTTCATGGAACTCAATGTTGAAAAATCTTACATTGAGGGGGGGGGGGGTGAGGGGAGTTTCTAAAACTACCAAACGTCCCCCCTCCCTGCGTACGGGCCTTACAGTTTATACTGGAATTCTAGGAAGAACGGGTCATTTATATATCCGAAAAAACTTGAAGATTTTACGCCCAATTTTACGCTCTTAATCGATAGCCCGTGGTTTTCGAGGTACAGTATCTGCAGCAAATATTTACGTGATTAATCCCCCTAAAAGTGAGATAAAATTAGTATTTTAGCTCAGAATGAATATAGGGGCCAAATAACTCTAATAAACTTGTGCAGAAAGTCATTGCCGAGGCAATTTCAAATTTCAAAAGATACTATTTTCGTAACTTAAGAAGAATTCTTGATACAAATTTTTTTCTAAAACCAATTTATGTAAGAAAACTTATTTATTTTAAATTTATTTGAAATATATTTCAAAACTACAACACTTTCTCGAAAATATTATGCCGCTATCATATCAGATTAATGAAATAGAGCCATTTTTCATGTTTTTTTTTACATGATTCTAACTTGTCTCTCATCAAAAGGCACAGAAAGATGCAGATGAGACCATGGCTCGGTTGAAGCCAAATCTAATTCGGAAACGGGGTTTCCACTGCAGTTCGCATTGATTCAGATTTCATGCTGAATTCCACATGGAATTCTGAATGAAAATTTTTAACTCACTCGGTGTGAACTGAATAAAGTCGTACCTTATTGGCCGCGAAATGTCGGTAAAATCGGAGACATCACTTCTTAATCCTTTGCTATTACATCTGGCGTACCACAAGGAAGTCACCTAGGACCTCTTCTGTTTCTAATTTACATTAATGACGTCAATCTCTCGTTGAGGTGCTCTAAGCTCTCATACGCAGACGACTTCAAATTATTCTTCAACGTGTGCTGCTAAAACGATGCTAAGTTCCTTCAGGAACAACTTGACATTTTCGGAAACTGATGTCAGGTCAAATGAATGGTACTGAACGCCTATAAGTGTTCCATAATAAGCTTTAATTGTAAACGAAATCCAATAATGTTCAACTATTCGCCTCTAGGTGTTGAGCTACATAGAGTAAGCTGCATCAAAGATCTTTATGTCATACTTGATAGCAAATTAACTTTTTTTGAGCACATATCGTACATCTTCTCAAAGGCATCCAAGCAATTCGGTTTTATTTTCCGAATGACGAAGTCGTTTAAAAACATCCACTGCTTAAAAGCATTATATATTGCCCTTGTTCGCTCTGTATTCGAGTTCTCGGCAGTAGTCTGGTCACCTTATTACCGTAATGGAGTGCAACGTCTCGAAGCTGTGCAGCATAAATTTGTCCGATTTGCTCTACGTCAGCTGCCTTGAAGAGACCATTATAATCTTCCTAGATATGAACACAGATGTAACCTAATTGGACTTGAGTTACTTAGCGATCGACGCAACGTCTCTAAAGCAATGTTTATTTCCGATTTCATACTTGGTCATATAGACTGTCCTGATCTTCTCGGACAAATGGATATAAACATCCGACGCAGAACTCTCCGGAGCAACTCTTTCCTCGTCATGCAGTTTGCTAGAAGGAATTACACGAAGAATGAACACCTGTCTAGTATAGCTCGCATATTTAATTGGTGTTATACAATATTCGATTTTAATCTATCTCGTGTCATTCTCAAACGTTTATTTATAGCTTTTTTTAAAACTTGACATATTATTGAATGTATTTTAGAACCTTCGTATGTAATTTAATTTTGCTACAAATACTACATAACACAGTTAATGTTTGTATGTAAAGTATAGCATGTATTAGTTTTAAGTAAAAGTGTATCATTTGGATTTTGTATTATCTCTTGGTACTAAAAGATGAGGAGGTTTTGCGCCCTTTTGAGTAAGAACTAATAGTTGGTCAACTCAAGAGGGTTTTTCCCTGCTCCAATAAACAATAAACAATTTGATTCGGAATATATTCTGAGCTGATAATATGGGAAGTCGTGCCAAAATCAATACGGATCCCTCAGCTGTTCAAATATCGGCAAAATCGTTCCGAGTTTCTAGGAAAAGCTAAAAGTATGTGTTTTCAAGATTCTTTTTGGTATACACGTAAATATAATTGATAAAATATCTATGACGAAAAGGAAAAAAAAACTATTTTGACATCTACCTGAATCCAACCATGTTTCTGCCAGTTGACAGAACTTTTATCAAGCGGGCTAAAGCTCACTACGACGGCCAAAATGAAAGCAATAATAGTCAGTGCTGTAGAACTTCATTCAATTCAATTGAAATCGAATGTGTGCCTAGACTGACGAGCACTCTACTGCAGTAAACTTCACATTCTTAAACACAACTTTCGCAGTCGCACCGAATGAGCATCATCCCGTCCTTCATTCGTTTCTCTTTCCCCCGAAGCTCAGTTTAACCATCATCAGTTTATTTCTTTAAAGTAACAAAATATCTCTTACAATTCAATGTGAGAGGTTCATGTAAACATTCGAATTGGTTCAAGATAATGAATGAAGGTAAACCAGTCTTGATAACTGAAATATCAATTACAAAATAAACATGAATTAATTGTTCTCTCTTTCAGTTTTCATTATTAATGTTTGGAAACATATCTCAATACATTTCAAATAGTCGAAATTATCGATTTAAACTTGCTGGTGATGATTGAAAACTCAAATAAGAACCGCCACCCTCTATTTATCATTATGGGCGGAGAGAGTTTTGTGTTATCGAGTTGATGTTTATGCCTATCCATTCGCACTTGCTCACTACCCACAGTGAAGATAAAGAGGACAATAAAACAGGTAGACTACTTGACACTACAAACTGAACAAGTAAAATTTCAAGTGACTAGGTACGGTTATTCAATTGACGATGAATTGATTTTCATCTAATAATATACGATTGAAATGCAGTTTTACCCGCACTGATAACAGTAACGATAAAAATATACACAAAAATGGGATCGGTCAACCAATTGTTCCACAACCATATTTATCGGAGTAATAAAACACATTTCTTCCTTTTCTTTTTAAAAGATACTGTGAAAAACATGTAGAAAAATGTTGCCACTGATGTGTAACAACATTATAGAAGGATCAATTTTATCTGTAGTCTGTAACTGTTTTTGTTAACATCCCCTTGATGAGAGATTGTTTCTAAAAATTGTGGAATTTGATTAAATAATAACATTCCTTCCATTGCAAGAATGATGTGCTTTGATCAGTGTTCCGTTAAATCAAATTCTCTATGAGCAATAAATTATTATAGAATGAAATAGAACATTAATCACAACTCACTTAGTTTTGACACATGATATTGTGAATTCCAGTGAAACAGAAGCCATTTGCTTTGCATGCAAGCGTCACGACTCAATAGTGAATTAGAGTTTTTTTCGGTTAAACTTTATCGCACTCTGGCATCAGAAATGATGAGAAATCACCATGGTTTTCTATTCATTCGCATGCCGTAGAACCGACGACTATGCTCATACATAGCTACGATGCAGAACTCGTTTCCAGTATGGAAGATGGGAAACAATTTTGGCAGATTGAGCTGTTCAATACAATTCGACCCGGCTGTTTGCTAAAATTCCTGACCGAGTTATGCCAACAGAAAACAAACATCGACGTCAACATAATAGAATCTGCAGTTGTTGCATTACGTGCGGAGCAGCGGTGTGCATTTTTTGTGACCGGTCAACAAAAAAAAAACTTTTACCATGATAAAAAGTTGGCCACGATGATAAATAGCCTCTTTTTTGACTTGGTGAGACAAGCAAAGTTGGCGCTCTTTGTGTTATCGGAAATGCTTGAAAATAGTCTGGAAAATTTTTGTTCTAACTACATGTAACGAATATAATTCCGGGGTCAAGTTTCATGGTAAAATCAACTAAAAAATAAGTACACGGATTCAAATGAAGAGCATACAATTTCGAAGATTTGTGTTGAGAAAGAAGACTTTGTTCTGCATTGTAAAATCCTTATTATCTTATTATTGGACCATCGTATCAGCCCTGTTTAGAGTCCCACACTGGCACAAGGACGACAATCAGACGCCCTTAGCATGCGGAACGACGCTCGGATAGACTCGCTCTCTAAAAAGAGAAGACAATCCCCCCTTTCGTATCAGTATACGACCATGGTCCCGCCGGGGTTGGTTGATAATTGACTCATGAAAGCGGTATACGATAAAATTGGTCGAGAATAGCTATGGCAGATTATGCATGAATACGGTTTTCCGAATAAACTGACACGATTGGTCAAAGTAACAATAGATAGATCTTTCGAAAGTCCGTACAGCTTTTCTGTTTCGCTGACGACGTTGATATTGTGTCCGTAGCTTTGCGAAGATGATGGAAACATACTTCGGACCGAAAGCCGACGCTAGGCGTATCGGACTGGCCATCACAACAGCTGAAATCGACTGGAATGGGCCGGGCATGTCATTAGGATGTCGGATGACAGTGCAGTGAAAATGTTTCTTGAGTCTAATCCGGCTAGGACAAGAAAAAGAGCAGCGCAGCGAGCAAGGTGGATCGATCAAGTGGAGAGTGATCTACGAAACATTCGTGCCATTAGTGGCTGGCGACAAGCAGCCATGTACCGTATTATATCGAGACGTATGCTTGATACAGCAAAGGACACCCCAGGACTATAGCTGCTAGGTAAGGTAAGTAAAGAAATGGTAGTTGTAGTCATATCTAATTATTGAGCGCCTATGGGAAAATGATATGAAAAAAAATTAGACACGTTTAGTACCATCATGTTGGAGTGACACCATTCCACAAATGTATGAAATTTTGACCTGAAAAAGATTTCTTTTATCAAATAATATTATTTTCAGTCATCCGCTAACGATAGTTTAAAAATTGTACTAACATGTTTTGTTCCTTGAGATAGAGAAAAAATATAAACGGTCCTAAATGACTTCCTACAGATACTTCTGTGGGCCCGGGGACACGTGTCCCCACTGCCCCTCTGTAAAAGTGGCTCTGCTGTAGACGCGATTGCAGACATCGGATCATGAAAGATGTGTAAAATGCTAGGTTAGTAGATGTTGAGCGTTTTAGCATGAAGCCATGTTGATTTTCAGCTACATAGTCGTTGCTCTTATGAGTAATGAAGTCGAGAACTATTATTTCAACTCATTTGGAAACAGCCCATAGTGAAGCTATTCCACGGTAGTTTGTAATATCAGATTTGTTGCGTTTATTAAAAACAGGAAACATGTAAGGCTTGCTTCAGGGGTCAGAAAAATGATCCTAACTTGAGGGCTTGTTCAGGAGTGTTCTAGTTCTAGATGCATAATTTAGGTCAGTTTCAAAATTAAAATCGGAATTTCATAACACGAAAAACTGGCAGCCCCAGTGGCGTTTTACTCGTGATTCAAATGATGTTCATACGTTATATATAACAAGAGATATTCACGATCGAATATTTAACACTCTCTCAGAGGGTAAATATTGAAAACGGCGCCTCATGGTCATTCACGACAAAATCGTTTGACCGGTCTCCTAGAAATTCGAGTGTACTTTTTTCATATTTTTGCACATTTTACCCTGTTACTCCCGAGCCGAAAGCTCTATTTGAATAATATTCAATAACTGGCTATGGGACCAAGAGACTTTTCATTCGAATCTAAGGTTATGAAAACCGGTTCAGCCGTTTCTGGGAAAAATTGATTTATTTCCGGTTTGGAGTACACGATAACTTAGTCAGTCGATAAAACACAACCGCTTACGTTCGGGACGGAAGAAACCAAGTACAGTATTGTGTAGTGAACAATAGAACGACCTCGAAAATGAGTGAACCAAACGAACAAAAGCTACCGCCGGTATGAAAGAATACAATTATTGTTGACTTCAGGCAGTGCAAAATTCGACCTTCGATACGAGAACTTGAAGGTTTTCTTAAGGAGCAAATGCATCTTGACATTGAACATGTGCATTTACTTCAATGCAATAAGACAAATAATATTGTTTACATCCAGTTTTATAAAGAGTTAGATGCAATTCAATTCGCAAAAGACAATAATAATGTGCATTATGTGGAGCACGAGAACATTAAGTACAACATTCCAGTATATATTGAATATAGTGCTATAGAACCGCGTGTGCATGATCTTCCCTCAAGCGTCATCGATCCTTATATTCGTAAAACTATGTCCCAATACGGAGAGATTCTCTCTATCGAAAAAGAAAAGTGGAAGAACTTTTTCCCCGGTAATCTAAATGGCGTACGTTTGTTACGCATGCGCATGCCTATACCTTCTTAGGTAACTTTCGGTCAGGATACAATAATCCCGTGCAAATCACTTGTTACCTATGACAATCAGATGGCCACGTGTCAATATTGCCAAAAAGCTGTTCATTACGGTAAGCCATGTGATAAACTGGACAAGGAGACAATCACACCAAAGGACAACGGTGCTTCCTTCACACCAACCCCAAGCAACCCCAGTTCACCTTTGACAGTCACCAACAACAGTGAAGTATCCCCTCCAACGAAACCATCCAACGTAACCCCTATAGAACAAAGTACACCAGCTGCAGTTAACAGCTTACCATCCAACCAACTAGCAACTGCAAACAATGTACAACAAGGCGCATCTACAGCAACTAGCAACGAAATCAACAACAATACCACGACAATGGATGACGAGACGAACCACGAACAAACTGCCCCTCAATCCTCGCAGGAGGTTAATGGAAGCTACTCTCCCCCTAGAAAAAGGGTGACAACGAGATCCAATACAAACAATTTTTTAGCTAAAAACGCAGCTCAATCGGCCACGTAAAGCTTGTACGCAAATAGGCTTGAATAAAAATATCTTTTATAAAAAAAATGTATTTGGTCATCAACTAACCAAATCTGTCCATTTCAAGAAGTAAACGGCTATTTTGAATGTATTTGATTGAGTTTTCCTAGTTGAGACACACACACACATTTTTTCAGTTCGTCGAGCTGAGCCGAATGGTATATGACATTGAGAAGTCGGTTTTCACTGTGATTGCATAACCTTTCTATATGAGAAATGCAAAAAAGCATTCAAAATAAATGGTACTTGATCGCTAAACATTCTAGGACTTGAAATATCAACATTAGGTACCGTCCATAAACCACGTAGATCAAAATCTGTTTTTTTAACCACCCCTCCCCCCTCCATGAAAATCTACCTTTCTTTGTTGCAAAACATTTTTTTAATCATTTTTCGGTGAAAAGTTGTATCAGTAAGTCTTCAGTCACTGATAGCTCAACATGATATTTTTATAGTTTACATTCTGTAATAAGATTAAATAAAATCTGATCCAGTGCCGTTGTCATAAGGTCTTAGTAATTCAAGATATTCAAGAGGTAAAGATATACAATAAATCTCCAACGGCTTCACTGGATAAACGATAAGAAAGAAAATGTGTTTCCCTATAGAGTTTAATATCTTTTTCTTATTCGTGATCGGCTATAGATGAGTGATAAAGTTTGCTTCAGATAGAATTGGAACAAAGACAATTGCCTGTATTTCAGTTATTTATTATTGAATTCAAGATCTTTTATTTATACAAATGTAGCGTTTTCTTCATACTTTTAAGCAAAAATACGGATAAAATTATTCGTCACGGTTTCAAAGGAATTCTCGAATTTTTCCTGTGACACGGCTCATTAGGCGGCGCACACCTTCTTCGTCCATCGTTTTAGCTATCTTATTCCACCAGGTCGTCATCTGATTGATGTTTTTGACAACCTTTTCCTTTGCCTTGGGTCTCCTCTTCATGGTTGTCCAGTATTTCTCAATAGGGCGGAACTGGGGGCAGTTGGGTAGGTTAAGGTTTTTCGGAACAAACTGGACCCCTTTCTCTGCATACCATTCTTGAACGACTTTGCTGTAATGACAGCTTGCCAAATCTGGCCAAAACATTACGGGATGGTCGTGGGATCGAATGAACAGCAAAATTCGTTTTTGGAGACACTGTTTTTGGTATAGTTCTGATGTCTTTGTCTTATTTGTAACGAAAACTTTCGTTTTTTTTACCATAGCTGCAAATGCCCTGCCAAATCATAAATTTTCTTGCAAATTTGTCGGCAAAAACAAATTTAAATTTGGTTGGAACATACCCCCGAGCCGTTGCCAAGTAAAATTTTTGATCTGGGATTTGACCGAAGTCAGCCTTGACAAAGGTTTCATCGTCCATCAGAAGACACCCGTCGAACTTGGTCAGCACCTAAAAGCAAAGTCTTGGCATTACATTCCTTTGGTGGAATTTGGCCTTTCTGTTTCAACAGACTTCGCAGCCGATTCTTAGTGTACAGAATCATTGCATGGCTAGTACTATGGATCCTACTGACACTATGAATCCTTCCAGGTCGGGGCTCGCACATACGACAACTGGCTTGTAAGACCAGCATCCTATGCAATGAACCGCCAACCCAGGTCAGCACCTGGTCATATAGCTTCCGAGCACGAATTTTGACCAAACTATTCTGTTTTATGGTCCAATTTGGCTGTTTGCTAGCTCGATACGACTTGATTCCTTCTCGGAGTCGAGTTCTCCTCACGGTACTATGGGCAGCACCGAATTTTCTGGCCAAATCACAATATGAGCAGAAGTTTGTTCCAATTCTAAATGAAGCAAGCTTTAAATTCTGATAATTTTTTTGTCACCCTACTAACATCGGTCCTTTGCCGATTTCCACTTCTATAGGAAATAGAACAATGAAAGAGAAAACAATAGAGTCGCCCCCTCCCCCCTTGTAGACAAGCGTAGATTTTTGTCAGACCTTACTTACAATCTTACTTTTCCATTTTTCATTTGCAGGTGTCGCTACTGAACATTAATCTGACATTAGTAAGTTTGGAATCCAAACTCGATTGACGGTAGGTACAAAACAATGTTGACCAGTGCAACTACCAAATCAGAACTATTTCGGATGGAGCGAAACGCCACACGACCAATCTCGCAATCCGCGCACAAATGGAAGCTAATTCTATTATGGATCTGCAGTCGACAACTGGGCTAGTGCAGTGACGGCACAAAAAAAACAGAAACCTGTGCATCCGATACGATTCAAGGCTTAACGGACTTACCTCGTTTTCCTGTCACGTGCATCGCTCCCGGAGCCAGCTTTATCCGCAGCTACCGCCGCACCCCCCTGGACACACGACGAAGCCTGACGGTGATTGTTGTAGCCAGGATGTTTTCTTCTGTTCGGACTACGATTGACTTTATAATTGCTACTATTGCTTTTAACACTGCTATTGCTACTTCCTCCCCCACTGGCACACCCACCCGTTACTACTGTACTACCGGCGGATACCGAGTGGTTGGATTTAGCCTTCTGGTTCAGCTGATCGGATGGGATGGATTGATAATTGCTTTTGAAGGATGACGACGCCGAACAAGGTGCCGTCACCGTTGCGGTTGGGAGTTGCTTGACCGACGTCGCTATTGTCGTCATTGAGGCCGACGAAGATGGCCCCAGCCCGTGGGAAGATGATTTCGAAACACGGTCACGTGTGATTGGCATCTCGTGTTCACCGAGAAATGTGATCGAATTTGCTTTCACAATTACCGGCGACGGGGCCGTTCCGTGTCCCGGATAATAATAACGATTGCCACTTGCGCCGAATGTCGACGGCAGATCGCCGTCGCTAATTTCGATATTTTTCTGTTTCTTCAATGGATGATGCCCCACGCCACCGTAGCTGTTGGCCTTGACCGGAACCAACGGGGCCCCTCCACCGGGGCCGGTCGGACCAATGTCACCGATTATTATCACTTCACCGTCTGCACCTGCACCACTAGCAAAGTCACCACCGAAACTCTTTCTGTTCAAACAGTTCTCACTACCCGATTTTGTTAACTGATTCTGTTCGACCGTTAGCGTTGACGACACGCCACAGTGTGGCCAAAAATCACAGGAACTCGCGGTACAACTGAAATGGATACAAAAGGGGGAGAAAACATGTTCAAAAAAATGGTTGCCCAATTTCGTTACTAGTTTTTGTTTTTTTTATTGTTTGTCTGTTTGTTTGATTTCATTTTTACTAAATTGTTTGATTTTCTCTTTTGGATCTACGTGCATCGGCAAAGAGCTTAGAACACTTCGGAATCACTCGATTGGTTTAACAGTTCAAAAAGTTTCTAGTTTAACAGTATCGTTTTAGTTATTATCGTTAATAAGTGCTTTCAGTTGGTTTATTTTTTTTAAACTACCATTTTCAGTATTTTAAAATCATGCTTTTCGTACGGTTTCAAATTCCTTGTTAGTAGTCTTGTTAGTTTTACGCATAGGCTTTTGTTTTGGGACCCTCTCGCAGCACGTCGCAGAGAATCGGGTTAGTATGTTTAGGAGTGTACGTGATTACCAAACATGGTTAAGGTGCAAGCACAGTCATCACTACTTGAGAGAATTAGTTCTGTTTGCTAGGAGAAGGAATTAAGCAGTTCAATACCTTCCAGTAGATGGTGTTCCTGCCCCAGGTACAACAACGTTACGCGACTCTCTTTGCAACAGTTTGTTTTTGGTAGCGTGCAAAAACTTTTTCACCAGTTCGGCTTCCTTGAAGGCTGCTGCCGCTGAAGCCGAGGTCTTCTTCGGAACAACCGTCGGTGGTTGATCGTCAACAAAGTCCGATGTTATCCGTTCGTCGTACTCGGAGTCGGGCGTTAGATTTCGCATCAGATACATACTGGGAGTTTTCTGATAGTGTCCCATTATGGACTCACTGGCTCCAGGTACCGGCGACCGTGACAAAACTCTCCTCTGGCCGTAGTTGATAATCGGCGATCTGCTCATGGCGTTCCGGCTTACGTCATACTGTAGGTCATGCTCATAAAGTCGACTACCGTAGGTGGTCTGCGGACTTCGATTTCTCGTCGTCGATGGTTGGCTGTACTCGTTACTTGACGAGGTCCCTGTTGATCCGAACACACGATCGTGACTGTACGATCTGCCTTCCGCGTTGACGTACGCCCGTTTCTCACCGCCCATCCCGTAGTTCTCATCGAACGAACGACTTTTGTCGAAATCGTGTTCGTACAAACCGTAGTTGTTGTTATCGAACGATTTGCTTTTGTCCACGTCCAGTGCGTGCGAAGCCGTTTCCCGCCGTAGCCTATCCAGGGTGCTGGACGGCGATATCTGAAAGGCGGAATGAAACGAGTCCTGCGAAAGTAATTGACTGCCGGTCATTTTCCGGGAAGTTGTGGTGGTGGTGGTGTAGGTAGGACGCTCCTTCGGGACGTTCCCCAAGCGTACGACCACCTTGTGGGGTTGCGTTGCCGGTGTGATCGGCTGTCGGTTCGGTGAGCGCTCCGACAGCTGAAGGGATCTATGGAAACAAAATTGAAATGGTGCTTAGTGCAATGTGAAAAGCTTCTTGAGAGTGGTGTGTATAGAATGAGTCTATTTTTTTTTTGTAGGGTCCAAGCTTAGGTGCAGGATTCTACGGCTTTACTACGGCTGTTGCGAGTTTTTTTTGCATGTGGCGCTGCAAACGTGAATAGAACGGATGAAACTAGATTACTGTGTTCGTGCTAGCTCTAATGTGAGGAATAGATTTTTTAAAGGTAGAGAAAGGTTTATCGTTTTCAGTTTTATGTGATAAGGTAAATTTACTGTATGTGTGTGTGTGGATAATGTTTAAGATTGAATGGAAATACACTTTTCAAAAACTATTTTGGATATAATCGTTGCTGGATGGACTGGCAGATCACGGAATTCTCTTGAAGAAATTTGAACAATTAGGTGCTTCTAATAGTGAATTTCAAACATATTTATCTATAATTTTCGGCATGCCAGAAACTCGAACGATAGCATTCTATGTTATGTTTTGTTTAATTTGTAGAATGTATTTCAAATACATCATTTCTTGCATTTCAAAGCAATCAATGCTTTGAATTACAGAATTGCTGGATTCATTCCAAAATTGGTTCATACATAATCTTGACATGACAGTGGATCGAAAAAAACTTCTATTTCACTATGACAATATATTATACGATATATTGTCATAGTGAAATAGAAGTTTTTTTTCGATCCACTGTCATATATAATATTATACGAGTCCCGGGTTGGCGGTTCAATGCAAAGGGCGCTGGTCTTACAAACCAGTTGTCGTATGTTCGAGCCCCGACCTGGAAGGATTCGTAGTGTCAGTAGAATCGTAGCACTAGCCATGCAATGGTTCTGTACACTCTGAATCGGTTGCGAAGTCTGTTGAAACAGAAGGTCAAATTCCACTACATGAATGTAATACCAAGGCTTTTATATATTATACGACGTTTTTTTAAGACTATGGGAGAAATCTTATGACATTTCGATTAATAAGAAAACAGTGGCAGTCATTTAAGTGAAGTTACTTTTGTCATTTTAAAACCAATTAATTTCAAACAATTACGTGAGTTAATTTTTCTTTTCCTCTTTATGCAAAAAAAGTACAGACAATGACTGCAAAACTGTTATCCGGAGTCAGTCGAAAAGAGCCATTCGTTATTGGTTTGCTGAATTTAAACGTGGTCATACAGACACCGATGATGGGGAGTGTTCTGGTCGTCCAATTGAAGTGGTTACTTCAAAAAAGTTCACAAATTGGTTATCACACGGCAGTATGTTTACAATTATGCATTAACATTTGACCACCATTCGACGTTTACTTATAATCGATCCAAAACAACCACGAGCTAGTGATTCAGAGCAGTGTTTGCCCATGTTTACAAGTAATAAATCAATTTTCTAGCGTCATTATGTGACAATTGATGGAACATGGATCCATCGCAACACTTTTGAAATAAAACGTTCATCATCTTAGTGGACTGCAAAAAGATGAGCATGAACTTAGCAAGGCACCTCTCGTCGATGATAACGCAAATAGGTGAATAATTTGTTGCTAATTAGTTACGGTTATTTTGAATTTGCTGCTGGTTTTTTTATTTTTTTTCTCATATGAAATTACCGTAACCAATTTGCAACGATTTAGCAAACAAATTACTCACTGCGCTTCGATTTGTTTTGAAGCATATTTGGGAGACTGGCATCGCTAACTTCATATGAACTTAGCGAAGTACTCAAAAAAATAAAAACAAATTGAGCAACACATTCAGAATTACCGTAACTAAGGAGTGTATGGAAAATAAGCTATCCACATACATTTGTGTTGTACGCATGTATTTATGATGGTTTTTTATGCTCAGTTCACAGCATGCTATGCGTTTGGCTGTCAGCTTTCGTTTGTTTACTTGTTTGTGCGGTTGAAATTCTGCGTTCTCAAAATGTTGCGTATTGCAAAGGGAAGTAAAACTAAGGTTCTGGACACATGGCTAAGTGAGAAGAATATTACTATGCGCAAATTGGCGAAGCGATTTGGAATTCATCATGCCAGTGCTAAAACCATAATTAATAACTTTTTTCGGTTTTTTAACGATATCAAACTAACTGGAGATTATAAGAGGAGAAATAATATGAAATCATAGAGCCATAGTACTCAAGGAAGAGCAAGGATGTAAAGAATAAAGTGCGGAAAAGTGAGACGTGACAAGGGTCATTAATAAGTTTGTGGAACACTATTATTTGGATGAACTACCAGGAAGAGGCAGAAAACCCGGTTCTTTCAACCCGAAACTGGACCAGAAAGTGTTATCTCTAATCATGAAGAACAAATCAATGTCAATACGTGATTTGGCCAAAAAAGCAGGAACTAGTGTCGGAATGATCCAACGTATCAAAAGAAGAAATCACCTGAAGACCTACAAGAAGCAAAAAATCTCGAAACAAAATGTAGAACAGAAAAAGCGAGCAGCAACAAGAGCCCGGAAATTGTATTCGCGTCTTTTGCAGTGTCCGGATGCGTGCGTTTTGATGCACGATGAGACTTATGTAAAGGAGGACTCAAAAACCCTTCCAGGTCCACAATACTTCACTGTCGTCGCTGGGGAGGATGTGAGCAATGCGGACAGGTCGATTCAAAAGGAGAAATTCGGTCGAAATGTACTGGTATGGCAAGCAGTATGTTCCTGTGGTTTGAAGTCAACCGTTTTTTACACTACCGGAACTATAAATGCAGAAATCTATCGATCTGAGTGTCTCCAGAAGAGATAACTACCAGAATAATGGATTGAAGATTGTAAATACTGTTTAAATGATTTTGAGGATTGATAAATTTATTCGAAGTATAATCTATATTTAAATGGATGAAAGTTTATATGTTTGTAGCGCCATAACTCTGGAATTATTGAACGGATTGCCACCGAACTTGGCACAGGTACTTCTTGTATTTCAGAGATGGTCATAGGTATATTTTTATAGGGGATGGAGCATAGCAATTGTCATTAACCGAAGGGGGGGGTCTGGTCATGAAAAACTTCATATAATTTGACGACAATTGATACGTTTTGAAGACCATAGAAAAATTTTGCATACCAAAGATATGATAATATGGGGGGGGGGGGGTAGGGGGCGAAAGTAGCAAGGGCCTTCAATATGGGGGGTGTAATGTTTGTAACGGCATAACTCGGAAACCACTGAACGGATTGCTATCAAACTGGGCACAGGTACTTCTTGCTGTTCAGAGATAGTCATAAAGATTTTCTTGAGGGGGAGAGTGTGTAGTAAGAGTCTTTAACATTAATTTGACGAGAATCTATAATTTTTAAAGATCATAGATACTATTTGCACAAATTAGATACAATTATAAGGGGGGTTAATGTAGTGAGGGCCTCTAAAAAGGGAGGTGTGTTGTTTGTAACGGCATAACTCCGGAACTACTCAAGGGATTGTTATAAAACTTGGCATAGATACTTTTTTCTTTAGAGGTGATCATTAGGACATTTTCAGGGGAGAGAGTGTGTAGCAAGTGTCCTTAATATGGGGTAATGACGAAATTTATTTATTTTAAAGAAAATCGATACTTTTTGAAGACTATACAAACATTTTCAAAAACTTCAATATGGTCTTAAGGATATTTGTGGAAGGTGGATATAATGAGTGCCTCTAAAAAAGGAAGAGTTGATAGAACTTTCCAAAACACGATACTTCTTGCTAAGTACAGATATTGTTTGCACTCCAGATGATCCTATGAGCATTTTAAGTGGGAGGAGGGGTGGCTGGATAAAGTAAGAGTCTCATCCAAGGGAGTAAAGTTCAAATTGGTAATAGAATCGACCATAACTCCAAAACAACTCAAAAGATTACCACACCCAACATAACACAAGTTATTATTTCAGTTCATAGGTTAGATATCTTAAAGGGTTAGTGTTTGTGAACAATCGACATTTTTCAACAGACACAGATAATTATAACAACTAAAGGATGGTCGTAAGTATATTTATATGCGTAAAGGATAGCAAGTGTCGCTAATCAGTCGGTGTTGAACAGTCGTTCGCACCGCACGCGTATAGCTCTTGGCTCCTGGAATTTTTTTCTGGCTACCTAGAGTTTCATTGATTCAAGGCTTCAGTCTTTTTCAAGGCTACCTGAATCACTTACTAAGTGATACAAAGAGTGATATTAGAGTGACTAAGTGATACAAAGAGTGATATTAGAGTGACTAAGAAATTAATCAGCCTTTTTTAAGGCTAGCTAGGAGTCTAATCGAAGACTAATTTAGCCTAGTTAATTTAATTTAAAATTTCATTAATTTCAAAAATGCCTGCGTCCAACCGGAAAGGCAACAAGCCTAAGGCTAAAAATAATTCAATACGGAATAAATCCGTTATTCAACATTTTTCTAATAACATTCACGATCTTATAGAATCTGAATGTAAAAATAAAAGACAACGGACGGATTTCCCTTCCGTTGATCCTATGCCGTCTAACAATATTTACGAGATTCTTCCTGAATCCGATTGTAGCGACATAGAAGAAAATTCTTCAAAAATTCCCAAAATGGACGCTTGTCGTTCTGGGAAGAAACATCAATCTATGCCACCAGTGACGGTGATGATTTCCGACTTCAAAGCATTCCGTACTGAGCTTTCTACTTTTCTCCCGGAAGTAAAAGTCTCATTTCAAATCGGACGAAGAGGAGAATGTCGAGTCTTGGTGGATGGATTGGAAGATTACGAACGTCTTATTCGATATTTGTCCGAAAAACTTCATAAATTTTATTCATATGATATAAAATCAGACAGACCCTTCAAGGCTGTCTTGAAAGGATTATCAAATGATCAAAGTATTGATGAAATTAAAAATGAAATAAAAGAATTGCTTGGTTTTGCCCCTTCCCAAGTAATACTTATGAAAAAAAGAGCGAATGGTACTTCTAAACCACGCTCTGGAATTTCCCATGAACTTTACCTAATACACTTCAATCGAAGTGATGTAAACAATTTGAAAACTTTAGAAAAAGTACGTTTCATTTCCCACATTAAAATTCATTGGGAACATTATAAACGGCATAATCGTATTGCAAACTTAACGCAATGTCGTCGTTGCCAAGGCTTCGGTCATGGAACCAAAAATTGTCATATGGATATACGGTGTTTGAATTGTGGTAAATCGCATTCGAAAGACGTTTGTCCAATGAATGAAACCACTGATAAATTTTCATGTTCAAATTGCAATGGAAATCATAAATCCAATTATTTGAAATGTCCTGTCAGGGAAAAAATTTTAAACGCTCGTTCGCTTAGACAACAAGTCAAATCAACGACCTTAAATTTACAGAACATACCTGAAAATTCTTCTAAGGCACCTGCCAATTCGTCTTCTAACGAAAACAATTTATTGACAGGTAGATCGACCTCGTCATCATCTTCTTCTAATGTCAGTTATGCTGGTATATTAGGTAGAAAACTACCTCCTATTTCTTCTAATGTAAATAATCCTAACGAAAACAATTTATTAATAGGTAGACCGGCCAAATCACCTTCTTCTAATGGCAGTCTACCTACCAATATTCCTTCAATGCCATTCGCTTCTTTAAATGAAGTCGATTTAGGCGATATAACTGAAAATAAAATGATCTACCTACAAGATCAACTTTTTCAAATGATCATCCAAATGAATTCGACTTCATCACTTTTTGAAGCATTTCAAATCGGATGGAAATTTGCAAATAATATTATAATGAATTTAAAATTTAACAGTGATGTTAAATAATTATTTGAATATTTTAAATTGGAATGCTCGATCTTTGAAATCGAGTGAAGATGAATTTTATAATTTTCTCAAAGTTCACAAAATTCATATTGCCATTGTGACAGAAACTTTTCTTAAACCAAATGTAAAATTGAAAATTAATCCACATTATGTGGTTCATCGATTTGACAGGTTTACTGGAATTGGTGGTGGAGTTGCCATTTTTGTCCAACGGCAAATTAAACATCGAATTTTACCTTCTTTCAATACTAAAGTTATTGAAAGCTTGGGAATCGAAGTTGAAACCATTCATGGAATTTATTTCATCGCTGGAGCATATTTGCCATTCCAATGCACCGGCGAACAATTAAATTTCTTTAAAGGCGATTTGCAAAAACTTACAAGATATCGATCGAAATTTTTCGTAATAGGGGACTTAAATGCTAAGCATGTCCAGTGGAATTGTAGGCAAAATAACAGTAATGGTAAAATACTTCATAATCAACTCTCAGCTGGTTACTTTACAGTTCTTCATCCCAGTAATCCTACTTGTTTCTCTTCCGTGAAAAACCCGTCTACAATTGATCTGGTTCTAACAGATCAAAGTCACATTTGTAGTGAACCGATTACTCATGCTGATTTTGACTCAGATCATCTTCCTGTAACATTCAGACTTTCCAACGAAGCTATAATTAATCCAATTAGTTCTATTTTCAACTATCATAGAGCTAATTGGTTGGATTACAGATCTCACATTGAAAATCATGTGGATCATGAAACTATTTTAGAAAATTCTGCGGACATCGACACAGCAATTGATAATTTGAATCATTATATTATCGAAGCTAGAAATCTTTCAGTTCCCAAAGCTCAAACTAAATTAAATTCTCCTATCATCGATGACAATCTTCAACTGCTCATTCGGTTGAAGAATGTTCGTCGACGACAATATCAACGTTCTCGTGATCCTGCTATGAAAAACATAGTTAAGGATTTACAAAAAGAAATTAAACATAGATTTACTCTTTTGCGAAATGAAAATTTCGCTAAAGAAGTTGAACAAATTAAACCATATTCTAAACCTTTCTGGAAACTTTCTAAGGTTCTTAAGAAACCTCAGAAACCAATTCCTGCTCTCAAGGAAGGAAATCAAATACTTCTTACAAATGGTGAAAAAGCTCAAAAGCTAGCTCAGCAGATCGAGAGTGTCCACAATTTTGAACGTTGTGAGTCCTATTGAAAATGAAGTCTCACTGAAGTATGATCATATTTCAACCCAAGTGTTATCACACGATGACATTATTGAGACGAATTTTGATGAAATTAAATCAATTATTAGGAAACTCAAAAACATGAAGGCTCCTGGTAATGATGGAATTTTTAATATTCTTATTAAAAATCTTCCCGATGTTGCCTTGAGACTCCTGGTTAAAATTTTCAACAAGTGTTTTTCATTAGCTTACTTCCCAAAAAGATGGAAAAACGCTAAAGTAATTCCTATCCTAAAACCTGATAAAAACCCAGCAGAAACATCAAGTTATCGCCCAATTAGCTTACTTTCTTCTATCAGTAAACTTTTTGAAAAAATTATCTTGTTAAGAATGATGACTCATATAAATGAGAATTCAATTTTTTTACCAGAGCAGTTTGGATTTCGTCATGAACATTCAACTACTCATCAACTTGTCAGAGTAACGAACATGATAAAAGCAAATAAATCTTCTGGATTATCCACTGGAGTTGCTCGTCTAGACATAGAAAAAGCATTCGACAGTGTTTGGCACAAAGGTTTAATAGCAAAAATGTCTGATTTCCAGTTTCCTATATATTTGATCAAAATGATTCAAAATTACTTAACTGATCGTACTCTTCAGGTTAGCTATCAGAATTGTAAATCTGAATTGCTACCCGTACGAGCCGGTGTTCCGCAGGGTTCGAGTGTAGCTCCAATCTTGTATAATATTTTCACTTCTGATCTTCCAAATCTACCCGTTGGTTGTCAGAAATCGCTATTCTGTGACGACACAAGTCTGTTAGCCACAGGTAGAAATCTAAGAGTGATCTGCAGTCGCCTACAAAGAAGTTTAAATATTTTCAGTGATTATCTGTCAAAATGGAAAATTAAACCAAATGCAGCAAAAACGCAATTAATTATCTTTCCTCACAAGCCAAGAGCTTCTTTTCTTAAACCAAACAATAATCACATTCTCAAATTGAATGGCTTGGAATTGACATGGTCTGATCAAGCTAAATACTTAGGTTTAACGTATGACAAAAAGCTCACTTTCAAGGATCACATTGAAGGAATCCAGGCAAAGTGTAATAAATATATTAAATGTTTATATCGTCTTATAAACAGAAATTCTAAGCTCTGTCTAAAAAACAAATTGTTAATTTATAAACAAATTTTCAGACCAGCCATGCTTTATGCGGTACCAATTTGGTCAAGCTGTTGTTCCACCAGGAAGAAAACGCTTCAAAGGATTCAGAATAAAATTCTGAAAATGATTCTGAAGCGTCCTCCCTGGTTTAGTACAAATGAGTTACACAGACTCACAAATATAGAACCATTAGATGTAATGTCACATAATATTATAAGCAAATTCCGACAAAAATCGATGCAATCTTCAATTGAATTGATTCGCTCTCTGTATTAGTTAGTAAGTTAGTATATAAGTTCCTTTTCCCCATTACACAATACAAGTAGGTTTAGAATTTTCCCTACACAAAAATCTCAGAATTGCGGAAGCAAATGATGTCTTCATGGTAATAACCAAATCATATATATATAACAGGGCTGAAAAGTCACCACTTGTGGCTGAACATCCAATTTAAATCTTAATAATTTAATTTTAACTCATATTCCAATAAATAGTTATTTAAAAAAAAAAATAAAAAAAAAAAAAAAATAAAAAATAAAAAAAAAAATAAAAAAAAAATAAAAAAAAAAATTAAAAAAAAAAATTAAAAAAAAATTAAAAAAAAAAGTGTCGCTAATAAAGAAGCTGGAAGTCTAATTGTTTGTATTTATCAGCAAAGTTCCATAACAACTTAGTAAATTATCACCAAACTTGGAACAGGTATTTTTTACAATTTAGTGGGGATCGTAAGGGTATTTTTTTTATTTTTCTCGAGAGGGTGTAGTTCGTATCAATTGCCTCCAAAAAGGGGGTGTTTATTGTAAAATTTTCTTATTTATCGACAAACAAGAGAGGGGAAGGATTCAGACTAGGAGTAGCGGGTCCTAAAAATCAATTTTCATCTCCTATTTTTTGTAAAATAAGAGAGGGGCAAGAATTTTAAGGTCTTGCTAGACAGTATTTCTATTGTTAATTTGAATGCAAGACCTTTCATATGAATTTAAGTTTATGAAAATCGGTTCAGCCAACTCTGAGAAAAAGTGCATTCAATTTGTTGTACACACACATACATACTTTGCCGATCTCGACGAACGATTTTACAGCATGACCACAAAGCACTTTTTTGGTGTTAAATGGTTAGTAAAATCGATTCCATGTATTTAGAAGGACCGCACGAAACGCTATCATATTCATTTTACCCCAAGTTCCCTTTTTATACTGCATTGTATTCAAGCTTAACTATATAACATGAAACCGAAGAACTTGCAGAAGAGCCAATAGAGTGTTTCCTATGTAAAAAAGTCTAACAAATCGATTGCATATAGTTTTATTGACAGCAGAAAACACATTGTACCGTTTTACCCCCATTCTTTTCTCGTTATAATATTCAGTTGAAATATGATCTACAATCCAAAAGCAGATCCAATGCGATCTATCAATATTGGTTCATAAGACGTGCAAAACATCTGTGATCCAATTAAACACAATGAGAATGACAGTACTAGCCTGTTTAACCCGTTTTACTCCAATTGATATCAAAAGTCGTATTTCTGGTTAAACTTTCTGTCGCATACCGAAAGCAGGATGATTGCGGTTGATGAAAATCGATTTATATTACGAACTATTTTCCAAATGTGGAGCAAAATCATAAGACTCAGTTAAAGGATAAATTGGCGTAAAACAGTATAACAAGATTCATGCGGCCATTGAATCCATCTGTAATCTTATTTTTAGGGCTTTCTTCGTAATATCAATCGGTTTTCATCAACCGCAATCAGTGTGCTTACGGTATGCAGACGAACGTTTAAACAGAAAATCGACTTATGAAATAAATTGGGGTAAAACGGGTTAAATAGGCTAGTACTGTCATTCCCATTGTGTTTGATTGGATTACAGATGTTTTGTACGTGATATGAACCAATATTGGTAAGTTATATTGGATCTGCTTCGGGATTGTAAATTTGAATTCAACTTAAAATTATATTTATGGGAAAATTGGGGTAGCACGACGCATGCGATCATCTGTTAATTATTATTTGAATAATTTGAAATTTGAATAATTAATGAATAAACTTATAAAACCGATACACTGAAGAAGGATGCAAATAGCACTCCGAAATACGTATCTGTATTATAACGTTTTATACACTTTCGGAAAAATAGTGACTGTGAAAATAGTGACTTTGTGAGAGTGTAATGACGTGATATAACATAGTGGAATTCAACGGTACAACAACAGTACTATTAGTGACAACATTCTACTAACAGCTCAAACAAAAATTTAGTATTATTTGAGGTTATATGCGAAACATAGAACTGTCTTGTTCAACCAATATTGGTCCAAACACCGATCAGTAGAACTTTTTTTTGTAAATTCATGGAAGAAGATGACTGGGGGTAAAACAGAATATAGTAATTTGTGGTCAATCTTATTAAAATCAATCCATTAATATAACTTATGAGCATATCAGGAGTACCTTCCGATTGGTCGAATTGAATTTTTTCCTGAGTTTCACAGTTAGTTTTCGAAGTAAAGTCAGAAAAAAAGAGGAATTGGAGCAAATCGGCCATGATAGTGAATTTTGCGGATCTTCTAACTATCATAAATCGATTTTAAGGAAAAATTTGCATAAGAAATACTAACTTTGAAAATATTTTCCTTTGTTTTTATATAATTATTGAGCAAAGTCGCGTGTTTGATCGTTTTTTCCCCACTGTGCATTGGGTATAAAGAACAGACTCGGATTGCAGATATAATATATAAAAAATACTCAAATTTTGTCAGCTTCGTCTCTTAATTTTAAAATGAGTAGATAGGTGGTAACTCAAGTTTAGAGTACCTGCACTTTTTATGAATTTGAGAGGTGTGTCACTCAATTTTGAGTTATGTACAATGAGGGTGAAGGTAGAC
Organism: Malaya genurostris; assembly: GCF_030247185.1. Lineage (NCBI taxonomy): Eukaryota > Metazoa > Arthropoda > Insecta > Diptera > Culicidae > Malaya > Malaya genurostris. Next base: position 233,182,046 of record NC_080572.1, on the reverse strand, counting down.
CATATTGTCGGCTTTCTAGAAATCACAACAGGGCATATAGTCAAAATGACTGACCCTTACCATTGAGCTGCAATAGTGATGGGCAATACGGCTCATTTCAATGAGCGGCTCTGAACCGAACGCACTTTCGTAAGAGCCGGTTCAATTGAACGGCTCATTGGCTCTTTTTCAATAAACGTCAATGTGGAGAAACGGTTCGAGAGAGTGAGTGTGAGAGCCACGAAAATGCATGAGCGGTATGGGCGATCTAAATTTGGGTTTCACAACTAGAGGTGTCCATGTGCGAGGAAGCGGGTTATTGAAATAAATAAGTTGAAATTCCATTTGGAAAAATACCTATTTTTCTACTCCTATTACGACAGAATTCTTTGAAAATTCACTGCTGAATAAATGTTCCTATGTATTTTTGACAGCTTCATTAGAAAACATCATCGTTTAACCACAACGTAAACAAATTTGGTCGTACACAGGCACACAGATTTTCCAAGTTGAAGCGCAGATTTTAAAATGGCAATTCTGCTTGGGAGCCGCGGTTCAATTTTGAAGAGCCGTGGTTCGTTCACTCATTGCTACGAGTCGGTTCAAATGAACGGCTCGTAAGCGCTCGCCCATCACTAAGCTGTAACAACTCAACTATGAGAAGAAGAAGCAACCACTGATCTTCAGGTAGCGCTTCGCCGTGGTCACGGGAGTTCGCTGCCTATCTCGGGGTTTCACGCACTTTACCCAAAATTTTGAGAAAACAGGGAAGAAAACGGAAATTCCAAGAACATACGATTCTAGATAATTTATTTTTCTATCGATTCGTATACAAATTGTGCCTGATTAACGTTTTTATCGAAAGATTTCGTGCGAGTTATAAAAATAAATGAGTTTTTCCTTATTCTTTCGCACGCACACAATGTCAACGCATGCATTGGGGTGTGCAAAATGCCACAAGCGGTAGACGCTAAAAACATTTCTTTTGTTTTCGATGTCCGTTCTCTCTGCGTAAACGTTGAATATAGATGAGTAGAAAATGTAAGTAAGTGTTACTACTTTGTAAAATAATTTCTATTCATGTTTTAGTACCACCAGAAATCAGTAATGATTTTCATCGCTACTAGCTTTGACGCTTTGTTGAAAACGTAGCGCATCCCTACATATGCGAGTTGTTTATAGCGAGAAAAGAAAAAAAGAAAACAAAATGTTTAACAAAACTCGCACGAAATCTCGCGAAAGAAAAGCTTTCTAACTGATATTTTTCGCCAAATGCATAGTAAAATGATTTATCTACAATCGTATGTTTTTGATTTTTCGTGAATCGGATAAATATTGGAGAAATTGGCAATTTAGGATGAAATTCCGGCGACAAAGCAAGAGGAAGCTGTTCATTAGTTATCGTGCACACAAGTTTGACAGTTTGTTAAACTTTGAGCAATTATATCTCAGGAACAACTGGATATTTTTATATAAATTTTGCACTATGGTCTTTTTTGATGAAGAATAATAACTATATAAAATTGAAGATTAGGCAGCCCATAGTTGTTTTTAATCCACACTCGAAATACAAGAACGAAAAACGCCGTTTACAGGAGAAAAGCTCCCCAAGCTTTAGTTCACCTTTCACTAAAACACAAACTAATAAAACAATGTACTCGGAAATAGTATGCCATTCAACAGATAAAGAAGACTTAAAAAGGGGTTTGAGGATACACCCAAATAGAAGTGCAGAACCGGTGAATTGGTGAACAAGGTGTGCAAGGTGTCATGTGCTAGTGAGTAGATACGTGTTTTTTTCTCCGTGTTCTACTTGCGTAGGTGGATCGTCATGCGTGCCACATTCGAGTCACTAGGCTCGGTTGTTTTCTGATCACTTACACACAATCTGCAAAATATTGTTTGCTGAAAAAGAGAATTAGCTGTTTTTGACTTTTGGTTACATTTTAAGAATAGATGTGAAACGTACACCGAAGACTCAGCTGGATAATGGATCACTTCAATAGTTATCGAGCTTCGGCTTCGGCATACAACAATGCTAGTGAGATCGTGAGGATGCGACACGAAATGCGTGAGAATGATGCACAATGCGTTCTAATGGTGAATGGTTGTATGCAGTATGTGTATGACAGCGAAATAGCAAGCAATTACTAAAGCATCTAGATTGCTCAGGTGACCCTCGCTCGGTTCGAACTCACCTGGACCGTCGAATTTTGTAGTCGCCAGTGACATTTGTCGGTCTCATATTCCCTCCACGCATTTGATTTCTACGATGCGAAGACGAATGGGCATCATCCCCGCTGTAGCTGGAACTGGACGAACTCCGACTTGAACTGCGCAGATAACCTTCTTCGTAGCGCTTCTCCAACGTACTGCTTCTTGATCCGGAGCTTTGCCGGGAGACCAGCGATGACTGCGAACTGTTTGTTTCCCCCTTGCGACCCTTACTGCGATCATCCGGTGTTCGGGATCGCTTCTCCGGAGTAAGCGATCGTTGCTTTTTCAAGTTTCGCATACTGCCGTAGTCTTCGTTGTCGTACAGCCGTTCCGGAGTTAACGAGCGCTGAGGTTTCAGTGGACTATGCGCGGCTAAGGTGCTACCCGATCCGGACATTCCAAACAGGGACCTGCCCTTCATTTGATTGATATAGGAAGTGGATGATTTGTAGCTTAGGGCCAACGAGGAAGATTGATCTTCGCTTACATCCTCTTCGTCGTCTTCGACGCCATCGTTGGAGTAGTCTAAAATAAAAACATTGTTAGAGCATATGACTGGTGGAGAAGATTGGCCCCATCTTACCCGATCTGGCACCACTATCACAGGAGTTAAGTCGAGTGTTGCCAACTGAATCTGACCGAAAGCCGTACGTGGGTAGTCCAATGGTTGTGTTGGATTTGGTAGAGAACTGTGAACGCCGAGATCGGTTACCGCTACTTGCCGCCGCTGCTGCCGCCGCCACCGTCGCGTTGGAAGACTTCAACTGAGAATCAAGCGATTTGTTTTTGTCGCCGAAACGCTTCAGTGATTCGTACCCGGAACTGGTGACGCTACTGCCGGGGATTGTTTTCGGGAAGATAGGAGAGTGGTCCTTGGATAGTTGTGTATTTGTGGGTTTTTCTTTTTTGGTAAGATAATTAGGTGAATTTCCGGTCAGTGTGGAAAAGGTAGGGGATTTATTCCGTCTGACGAATGGTTGGTCCGTCGTTTTGGGCATCGGTGCTGCCAAGGTAGATTCGAAGTCGAAGCTTTTGGAGAACGTATCCGAGTAGGATTGTTTCGGTTTGTATTGCTGAGCGGTAACGCCGGGTGTGGTGTAGCGTCGGTTGTCGTACTCAAAGCTACGGGAGAACACCATTCCTTTGGGGTTTCGATTCTCATTATCGGCGACCGAGAGGAAAATGTGCGTGCCCGGTTTGATTTCACTAAGGCGAGTTTTGTATTTAGAATCTTGGAAGGCCGGCGGCGGCGAAAGTATCGGCGTAACCGGCGGTGGTGAATTGTCCGCTAGGTTTCGTTTGATTGGAAGGCAAGCCGGTCGACTACTGCCCGACAGTTGCGGATCTATTTTCAGGATTGTCACATTGTCTTGTCTGTGTATCTTTTGGATTTGATTTCTTCGTGCTTCGTTTCGATTGATTAAATCTTCCAGTTTGTTTCCACGGCCGTAACGGGTTTCATCATACTCGATATATTTCCGGGACACTTTCTGTCCCGCCACGTCCGGTTGGTAGGACCTGGCACGCATGCTACGTTCCGATGGATACATCGGCGGTTGGCTGACCTGCACCCATCCGGATTTGTTGAGGAAAATTTCATTCTTTTTCAAATTTTCACCGAACAAATAGGTCGGCTTATCGTTCGAATTTCGGTAGTGCATTTCTCTCGTTTGTTCTTCCTGGGCCCGTTTATCCTTTAGTTCGTTACCGGCGGTATCCTTTCTTGTCAACACTGGTGATTTAGCATAACTCCCGCCCGTGTCGTTACCGTCGGTGGCCGTCAGAAAACTATTGTCCGATGAAGTCGGATCTTGCTTCACGGGAATTTCGGGCAACGGAAAGTCGACGATATCGCAGTCATCGTTGGCGATTAAATTAATCTCATTATTGTTATCCACGGTGTCGTCATTACTGCTCAGGGGATCGGAACTTTTCCGTCGTTCCTGAAGCGACTCCGCCTGGGGGGGTTTGAGCTGCTTAGTGTGAGCCTGCTCGTCGTTCGCTGACGGTAACCGAAGTTGGGTTGAACGTGACGGTGAAGTGCCTGCCGTTGGGGAGCTTTGTTCCACTGATCTGAAAAGAGGATGAGAGCAAACAACAGGAGAAGCGTTAGACAATATTTTGATTCATGGGTGGTTGTTTTATCGTTTGTTCTTTGGTGGAGTATCTTTATATATGTACCAGAAAATATGGCGGTGCTCTAATCGGATTTGGAAATGGGGTTTTGCTTGTTTATAGTTCTTATGGTAGAAGAGATTATTTTCCAATTTGCAATAATAAAATTTGCTTCAACACAGCGAAAATCATATGCCTGTATTCGTTTCTTGGTGTTCGCAAATTTGAAATGAATTCATATACAGGTGTCCACTGATGTAGGGGGACGAAAACTAATTCCCCAATGATGCAACTTATGTTCGATCGTCCAACTGTAACTCTCTCCAGGATGCTTGAAAAGCCATTTCCTCTTAGGTTGATTGGATGATGCTGTGCGGTTGAATACAATTCCAGATTGATAAACTTATCCCATTTTCATTTTGCACAATCAACTCCGACAGGCCATTTGGTTCTTAGATCCTGTACATTGCCGTTCGTTCGAATAAGGATGATTTGTGTCCTGACTTTGCAATCATACAGAGTGCGGTTTGTTTCCCTATATGTTTAGCGTTTTGAGATAGTCGGAAATCATAGTTTTCAAATCAGATTATGAGGAAGTTTGTTAGTGTATCACGTTGCTCGACTGATAGAAGATAGTTTGCTCTTTATGTTATTCGTGAAAACCAAAAATAGATCTTCAGTGGTTTATTCTGTCGAACAGAAATTTTGATTAGTTTTGGAATGACATCTCTAACTAATCTGAATGTAGTTTAAGTTGAATAGGAATTGAATTTTTTTTGGAAGAGTTATAACATCACGCGATCAGTTATTCAATAAAAAATCAGTTAAAATTTAATGACCGCTTAAACAGTTCACAATGGGTGAAAAAGGGATCGAATACGCGACGGCTTTTCTGGACCATTTTTTTTGTGTAAAATTATCAGTAAAATCGATTCCACGTATTTAGAAGGACCGCATGAAATACCATCATGTTCATTCTACCCCAAGTTCCTTTTAACTACTGGATTGTGTTCAAGTTTGACTATATAACATTTAACCGAAGTACTTGCAAAAAACCGGATAGAATATTTCTGATGTGAAAAAGTCTAACAAATCGTTTGCATATAGTTCCAAGAAACTCATTGTACCGTTTTGCTACATTTTATTTATTTATTTATTTATTTATTTATTTATTTATTATTATTCCTTCATCTGACCAGATATAGTCTACATGAAGCATTGGAAGGGGAAAAGCCCAATTGAATATCCAAGCAGAAACTATTTTCAATTTGGCATAAAAACCCCTACTTCTTTTCTAATTTCTATGGTTGACTGAATTGACAGTATAATAACATCACAAACAGTTTCATATTACATAGGTAAATTGACATATTGTTTTTACATAAATTCTCATACACTAAGTAAATCTCTTAAGTCTATCTTTGAAATTATCAAATGGATTGGAAAAGTCGAAAACATCATAGACATTGTTAAAAATACAACACATCCCCCTTATGGGTTCGTTCTGTCCATAATCAGAACGTTGATGGGCAGGTCTTAAAAAGTTCCTCGATATTAAAGTTCTAGGTGGTACGTTAATATTAACTCGAGAAAGTATATATGGAGCGTCAATTTGACCGATTAATAAGTTTTCCAATAAAAGCGGCTTCCAATAAAAGCGGCAAGCGTGTCCATACCAAGCTATCTGCAGCGATCTGTATAGGATGGTAATTCTGTAGGGTTACGCCATGGCAGAGATCTTAGAGCATAACGAATGAACCTAGCTTGAACTGATTCAATTCGGTTAATCCAGACATCTATGTAAGGATCCAAACTACAGAAGTTTCAAGGATTGATCGCACAAGGGTGAAGTACAGTGATCGAAGACAATATGGATCTTTGAACTCTTTTGCTATTTTGAATATGAATCCCTTGTTGCAATAATATGACAGTCGTGGTCTCTGAAGGACAGCTATGTATCCAGTAGTACACCAAGATCTCTGACAACTGATACTCTCTCGAGACATTCTCCGGAAACAGTGTAGCTCCAAATAACAGGCTTTTTCTTGCGTGTGAAGGTAACTACAGAACATTTGGATACACTTAGCGTCAATCGGTTACGCGTACACCAATCACAGAAAACATCAAGCTGTTTTTGTAAAACAATGCAGTCCTCTTCGGATCGAATGATGAGGAAGAGTTTTAGATCATCTGCATAAATAAGCTTACATCCTGGTGGCAGGATAAAGCAAATAAAGAAAAATAAAGAAAACAGCAAAGGTCCTAGGTTGCTACCCTGAGGTACGCCTGACAAGTTGGAGAATTTATCTGACTCGTTATTTCCAAGTTTGACAGAGAGAGTTCTACCAACGAGATACGATCTGATCCATTCAGTGAACGTTTTGGAAGCACCCAGTTTTCGAATTTTCGCAAGTAAAATAGCGTGATCCACGCGATCGAATGCTGCTTTCAGATCAGTATAAATCGTGTCCACCTGTGCCCCATCTTCCATAATTCGAATGCAATGCGATGTAAACTAAGCTAGATTTGTAGCTGTAGATCTGCCTGGGAAAAATCCTTGTTGATCTGTCGATATGTATGTTTCAATTTCACTGAACAGAACATTGCTCACGAGAATCTCGAATAATCTAGATCCGGCGCAGAGTGATGTAATTCCACGATAGTTTTCTACATTTTGCTTATTTCCTTTTTTAAATACGGGAAACATGTATGATTTTTTCCAGCATTGCGGAAATATTCTTTGCGAGAGCCACTGATTGATGGCTAAGTTTTAAGGGAGAGCACAAAGCATTTGCACATCTTTTTTTAATATAATAGCAGGAATGCCATATGGACCAGACGATGATGATGACTTCAACTTATTCAATGCAGTGAGTATATCAGCGTTGGTGAACTGGGTGTTATTAAGGCTAAGTACATCACTAGGAACATCTCTTAGGCCGGACTCCACCTGTGCTGATGTAGATGGCACAGTCTCAAAAACACTTGAAAAGTGTTTAGCAAACAGTGTTTTAATTGTAACCTTCGGAGAAGATTCACTTAACTCAGCATATGAATATTAATCCACCAATGATGACACAGAAACCGCTGAGCGTTGAACTTCACGTATTTTGACGTGAACATGTCTTTCTTTACTATGGGGCGCCTATTTAAAATTCGTCCCTCGAAATAATAGGTAGAACTTAATCGTGAATATCTCTTGTTGTACTTAACGCGTCAACATAATTCTTTCTCCATGTCATCAGAAATATGATCAGCAGTTTTCTATATATATATACTCAGTTCGAAAAAATCTTGTGAATTTACATCTTATAAGATGCACATAAATGGAGCGTAATATTTCACACACAGTTTTATTCAAGAACATGTAAAATAGTATGATTTGAAAATTACATGGCTTAAATTCGAACGGAATAAAAAACAAAAGATCGGTAGCAGCAGCGCAACTTGAACCGAGAAACACTAAATCACAAGCACATCGGTTACTATAGACTGACTATATCTGCTCATTGATTAATTGATACATATTATTCCATACGCAGCGGCACTTGGTAGCCGAGTGCAAATTACACCCGGAGCGTGTAAAATTCTGTGCGAATGGAATATTGTTTGTAGAATTTTTTCACCTGTAAAATTCATATTTTTTTCCTGTGAATAAAAAGGATGTATGTTTTAATGTTTGTAAGGGCATTACTTCGGATCTGCTGAACGAATTGCCACTAAACTTAACACAAGCAGTTTTTGCTCTTCAGAGATGGTCGTAGAGGTATTTTGAAAGGGGAGGGCGTGTAGCAAAGTGTCATAAACAAGGGAAAAGGAATTAAAAAATCATTTAACTTGACGCGAATCGATACGTTTTGAAAACCATAGAAACATTTTGCATATCTTAGATATGATTATATGGGAAAGAGGGGGGGGGGTGGATTTAGGAAGTGCCTTTAAAAAGAGGGGTGTAATGTTTATAACGGCATAACTCCGGAACCACCGAACGAATTGCCACCAAACTTGGAGAGGTACTTCTTGCTTTTCAGAGATGATCATAAGGGCATTTTTATGGGAGAAGGAGCGTAGCGAGTGTTTTTAATAGGGAGGGGTCATGGAAAAATTTATCTATTTTGACGAAAATCGATACAAAAAAAGCCATACATACTTTTATATTAACTCAAATATATTTAATGTAATGTAAGTAATCTTTCTAAGTACAGAAATTGTTTGCACTTTAGATGATCCTAAGAGCCTTTTTAAAGGGAAAGGGAGGGGGGCGGCTCGAATTTTGCGGAAATTGACATTATTCGATAGGCACAGATATTTATAATAACTATAAGATGGTCGTAAGTATATAGTATTGTCCCGGGTTGGCGGTTCAATGCAAAGGACGCTGGTCATACAAGCCAGTTGTCGTATGTTCGAGCCCCGACCTGGAAGGATTCTTAGTGTCAGTAGGATCCATAATACTAGCCATGCAATGATTCTGTACACTAAGAATCGGCTGCGAAGTCTGTTGAAACAGAAAGGCCAAATTCCACCACAGGAATGTAATGCCAAGACTTTGCTTTTAAGTATATTCATACGCGTGAAAGGATAGCAAGTGCCGCTAATAAAGAAGCTAGAAGTCAAATTGTTTGTATATATCGGCAGAGCTACACAACAATTCATTAAATTATCTCCAAACTTGGCACAGATACTTTTTTACAATTAGGTTTTTGTAAAACAAGAGAGGGGCAAGAATTTCGAAGTTATGCTTCATAATATTACTATTGTTAGAATGAATGGAACGCAAAATTTTTAAAATAATTTTCTAAAGATCTCATTGCCGAAAAACTCAATGAACTATTAAAAAAACTTATTCTGTATCTGCCTATGAACCGTCTAAGTTGCGTTTCACTACAGTCAGAGTATTTCATTGGGCAGGACTATTTCGAAATTTTTTTGCGGCCTTACCTTCTCGAAACATTTTCCAGCAACGCCGGTTAATTCAGCTAGTTTATCATAAAATTCTCAACAGTGTGAGATAACCATAAATAACTCAAAAATTATCGATTTATTAATGTAAAGTCGCCATAATTAAGTTCAGTTTTTGCAATGACAGAGTGGAAAGATGATTTTTGGGAAAAAGATACGCTCAGAGACAGACCTCGAACCTGCGTTCTTATGCAATCCGTGCATACGCGTTATCATTTCGTCACCCTAAGCTATGATAGACACGACTCTACCATACCACTGGGTCTGGTAAGCGTACATCGAAAATAGTCTAAATCCTGGCCACCTCACGACAGCTTTCATAGAGTTTGTCGCTGACGATAGCCAGGCAGCGACTGGCACAGTAGGGAAGGCAGCAATTGGTTAAAAACATACTCTCCTACCCAGTGCTTGAGCGGAAGAATAGGTATAGAGCGAGAAGACTAGTGTTTGTTTTCTGATGAACAGAAAGGATGTTTGGATATATGATACCGCTCGTGAGATGGCTAGGATTTAGACCATGTTCGATGTACGCTTTACCAAACCCAGTGGTGTGGTAGAGCCGTGCCTATCACAAGGCTTAGGGTGGCGAAATGGTAACGCGTATGCACGGATTGCATAAGAACGCAGGTTCGAGTCCTGTCTCTGAGCGTATCTTTTTCCAAAAACGTGCGTAATCCACCTAGCAGTGAGATGATACCTTTTTTATCAATCCGCATGTGTTTTTTTGCATGAATACTCTTCGGTGTTTCAGTTTTCATGACATTATTTTAATGACTGTCGCTTTAAGCGACAATTTGAGATTTCCATCACTCATTACTCTATGATGTCGAAACTGTAAATCGGATCGAATTTGAATCCAAAAATGGGACAATCGATTAAACATTCCATGATATGTCGAAGTAAGTTCCACTTTAGAGTTTTTCGTAATTATTTATGGTAATTCCAGATCCGGTATTCAGGAATCAGCATAACCCAAACCGATTCGTATGGCCATATGACGAATAAATTGCAATCGTTTTAAGTCTAACTTTAAAGCTTTTCGGGATTGTCATCTTCTATATCGGTTTGTATTTTAAAAATTAATAATCCTATAATTCCAGAATCGGTAGTCGGAATTGGAACGAATTAATTAAAAAAACTGAAAATCAGTGTAGACATCTTTGAGAAATCGTAGTACGAATGACATTTTTGGGAGCCTTCCGAATCGAAAACTGAATGCCACTAAAACTGAAATAAGTTTATTTGGTTATAGATTATCCAAATCTGACAACCCGATAAACCTGATTAATTATGTGAAATAGACATTTTTATACTAATCACCATGTATCCCCTAAACCGGAAGTTGGATCTGACTGAAAAGCAAGATGTTTTGTAAAATCTTGAAATTTTTCATTTGAATCTTAGATGATTCTTAGATTTCATTTGAATCTTAGATCGGTTCAGCCATCTACGAGAAAAATGAGTTACACAATTGTAATTTCGTTTCACATATCATCCTGTAGTTCCGGAACCAGAGGTCGGAACCAAACATAATTCAGGAACCTTGTTTGGGAGCATACGACTGTTCAAATGAAATTGATTTTGTAGAAAACGGTTGAATCATCTTAAAAAACGTGCTTAAACCACCTAGCAGTGAGATGATACCTTTTTTTTATCAACCCGCATGTGTTTTTTGCGTGAATATTCTTCGGGGTTTCAGTTTTCATGATATTATTCTAATGTCCGTCGTTTTAAGTGGCAATTTGAGATTTTAATCACTCATTACTCTATAATGTCGAAACTGCCAATCGGATCGAATTTGAATCTAAAAGTGTAACAATCGATTAAACATTCGATATGTCGAAGTAATTTCCACTTTAGAGTTTAGGGTAATTTAAGGTACTTCCAGATCCGATATGGCCATATGACGAATAAATTGCAATATTTTTGAGTCCAGCTTTTCGGGATTGTCATCTTCTATATCGGTTTGAATTTTAAAAGTTTATCATCCTACAATTAAAGAAGTCAGAATTGGATAAAATTGGATTTATTTTAATTTGAACTTTTTTTCTAAAATTCGATTTGGCTTTTTTTGAGAAAACGATTGAGGTTTGAGAAAAGATTCGATACTGGAACCGAAATTCGAAATTCGGTGTAGCCGAAGTCAGACAAATTCACCTGAGTAGCTGTATAGTTTACATTTGATTCAAAATGTTTGAAAATCAATGTAGACATCTTTGAGAAATCCTAGTGCGTATTAAATTTTTGGATGCCTTCCGAAACGAAAACTGAATACTACCAAACATGAAATAAGTTTAGTTGGTTATCGACTATCCAAATCTGCTAACCCGCTAAACCTGATTAATTTATGTGAATAGACATTTTTATACAAATCAACCTGTATCTCCGAAACCGGAAGTTGGATCTGACTGAAAAACAAGATGTTTTATAGAATCTTAAAACTTTTCGTTTGAATTTTAGATGATTCTTAGATTTCATTTGAATCTTAGATCGGTTCAGCCATCTACGAGAAAAATGAGTTACACAGTTTTAATTTCGTTACACATATTATCCTGTAGTTCCGGAACCAGAGGTCGGAACCAAACATAATTACAATTGTGTTTGGGAGTATACGACTTTCCATATGAATCTGAGTTAGTAGAAAACGGATAAGTCATCTTCGAAAAAAATTGAGTGAAATTATTTGTCACACACGCATTTGCTGATCTCGACGAACTGATTCGAATGGTATATGGGTGTTATGTTCTTACAGCATTTATTGCTGTAAGCAGAGCTGCTAAATGTCACTATCAACTAGCAACTTTGCAAGACGAAGATTGGAAAGTTTATGTCACTGGACTGCTGCCAACCAGGCTTTACCAATTATCATACATTGAGTGTCTGAGAGCCGATCTGTCATAACTTAAATTCTCTTGATATTATGCTCACCAGGACGCTCATTGATTGCCGATGCGATTGATATTATGTTCATTTCTCCTGTCACTCCTTGATTGCGATGTGACTAAATATTAATCAAGCAGCATGAACACTGAAATAAATTCATGTACACCAAAAAATGTTCGAGTCCTGTCTCTGAGCGTATCTTTTTCCAAAAACGTGCGTGATCCACCTAGCAGTGAGATGATACCTTTTTTATCAATCCGCATGTGTTTTTTTGCATGAATACTCTTCGGTGTTTCAGTTTTCATGACATTATTTTAATGACTGTCGTTTTAAGCGACTCCGAAAACCGATGACTTTTTACGAAGAACAATGAACTTTATCAATTTTACTCTCATGGATTTTTTTTACTTCAACAGGAAATAGGAGAATGAGAGTGAGAACAAAATGCGTCACCTGTCTTTGACTGAGTATACTTCTACTTGGTTATTGAACTATCGAGTATCTCATTTGACAGACACTTTGACCGTACCGATTACAGTTGACGATGATTTTAGTCAGTCTGTCAAGGTCATTTGACATGACTGACAAATTGCAGCTCTGGCTGTAAGTAGTTTAAATCAATATAATTATGGAATTGCTTTCAACTCGAAAATTCTGCCATCATCTGGTTTACATATGGCATATTCGAACGATTATGTTACCAAAAAACGAACCGTGCTAAAATCGGTCCGAGACAAAATATCATGCTATACACAGTCTCTTGGGTACTTAGAAACAAATGTATGTAACAGTATAAAAATCGTGTTTTATGTTGCTCCCTACCATTTCTTTGCCAGATAGCGCTCAAAACTTCTACTGCTGGAATAGGGGAAAAAGTCGCTTACACAAAAGTTTCGATATCTTCGTTAAAAATGGACGGAACTCAACAATCTATGACTTGTTCGATAGGTATTACTGTGCGGAATCTAAGTTTGAAAACATATTCTGTTTTTAAGGCCAATTGTGACAGACACTGCCAAAAAAATAAAAATTTTGTCATAAAACTTCGTATAACTTAAAAAGTAAACATCCGATCTCAAAACCATTCATTAGCGTTCTGGGTGACGAGGAAACCTTTCATTTGCGACTAATTTGATCAAAATCGGTTCAGCCATCTCTGAGATCTCGACCTCTTTGTTGACAACACACATACACACACACATACACACACACGGACATTTGCTCAGTTCGTCGATGAATCGATTGGTATATGACATTCGGCCTCGGAAAATGTTTTTAAAGTTTGAGCAAATGATATACCAATATATATTATATATATATATATATATATATATATATATATATATATATATATATATATATATATATATATATATATATATATATATATATATATATATATATATATATATATATATATATATATATATATATATATATATATATATATATATATATATATAAGGTGAAATAGTTATAAGGACAATAATACAAATCCAATCACAAAGCATGTTTCATGCAATAGTTTCAAAAAAAAAGAAAAGATTAACACTATTTACTTGAATTTAATACAAAGAAGTAACAGGAGCGCAGGACTTTACTAGAACGAAAACAAAAAAGTGTTCTAACCAGCCCGGTGGAAAGCCGCTATACCAAGTGCTATTGTAGTCAACATGGCTTCTCAGCAGAGGAATGGTTCAAACGCTGCGCAATACTCTGCACTCCTAATTTAATTAGACTATAAGATTTATTCATCTTTGGAATTAGTCTTTTGTCTCTATAATCAATTTTCAGGACGTTTTTTTGCGCTGAATATTGCTTTTGCGTGTTGGGCTTCTGACATCTGAATAGTGAAAACCGCTGCATGGCTGATAATCGTGAAATGATCATTCATATTCATGTGTGAGTTAGAAGAATATCACTGTTCTGATATTGAAACTAATGATATTTTACCCATACGCAATGGCGATATTTGACTAGGTGATAATTGTGCAACGCCGATCAGAAGTGATAATGCTGCCCTAATATCAATCTCAGAAAATCAATCGAATTTTTGGTTTTCATGTTCGGTGATGATTTTATAAACATATAATCACCGACGATAGTTATCGGTGATGATAACTGATTTACGACTTTTTGAGAATGATAATGCTAACACTGTTCATGATGCGCGGACTCCTGGGGGTCCGTGAAATATTTTTTGGGAGCCGCCAATCACATTCATGAAGAACTTTTTTGTCGTGAATACGACTTACTTTACTATGGGGTGCCTTTTCAAAATTAGCCATATGGAAAAATGGGCAGAACTTAATCGTGAATATCTCGACTTGTATTAATGGCAGCAACATAATTCTTTCACTATTTCATCAAAAATATGATCAGGAATTTAGGATAATATTTTGAACAGTGTGAGATAACCACAAACAACTCAAAAAATAAGTTTTCTGAAAATTTGAAAACAACGCGGAAAACTCTTTATTTTCGCTTGGGGTTTTCGCGCAAGGACGACGATTTTTAGGGTAGTCAGGCACATATCTTCAACTGAACGTTATTAAAGGGGAACCGTGGTCGAAAATCGATCATTTCTTCTTGTGCGTTGGATGGAAGCAGACGTCGGGCGAGAATACGTATTCAAACAGCGGCATCGGAGAGCGCCCTTCTGCGTGATTAAAAACCTCAAACGCTCAGGTCGTAGTTCTCATTTGCCTTCAGGTCGTCACGGCAAGAAGCCGCATTAAACCAATTTCGCATCATTTGGCACTGCGAGCGGATGTGTCGGTTTGTTCGCAAAGCTAGTTTCAATACAAGCAAGAACGACTGCATCAACTGCTGATGGTTTGCATTGGAGAGAAAGAAAACAAGAAACGAAGAGTGGACAACATTATATAAAATCAGCCGTTCTAATGGCTCTTAATGTTATCTAAAGAACTATTACGATTACTTCTTTGCAAATCGAAGGTAGAAATCATCAGTTTAGTGAAAATCCAAAATAATTTGATTTGCTTCGTTCACTTTTCGCTGTGCGAAAATCGTTCGAGAAAAATGTTCCGAACTGTGCTAAATATCGTAGAGAATTCCACAATTTAGTCCTTCTAAAAAGCAGAAATGAATCCTGTACAGCATCTTGATAGTTGCTTTCAATGAAATATGCAAATCCGAAATGAGATAATCGATGTCAAAAATCGTTGAAAATTTTAGTAGTGAAAAGGGGGAAAGTTTCGCAATTCATACAATCGATCTACTATCAATTCGAATTCGGAAGTGTAAAGAAATTGTGTCAGTTTTATTCGTATTCACGACATCCAGTTATGTCTCGGACATTACACACCCGTACTTTTTTCTGTAGGCAATTGTTTATAGAAGCATGAGTTTTTGCGTCTATCTAAAGATTTACACACGCCAGTATTTCCCTTTCTTTAAAGAGATTCAAGAGTAAAACAATTTCTGCCACCGCTTTCGGTAGCCTCTGCATGGAATTGTGTTATTACCCTGTTTGATACCAAAAGAAGCAACATCGAAGAATACTGATGCGCCGTCCCCGCTCGTTCCCCGGAGGTCGTTTATAACTTTCGACGTTATCGCTTCATCGTTGTGGGTTCCCGACATTTTTGCTCATCTATGCGTTCTATAGGAGAAAAAAAACTTTTTTATTCTCTAGAGATAGAATGAACATCAGCATAATTCGACTTGGCCGGTGGAAGGGAGCAACAAAAAACGGATGCCGGAAAAATCTCGATCGAGGACAACGGCCGATGCTTTTTCCCGGTGTCAGACAAGTGGCATTTTCGAGAAGTGGTGTTGCCTAATAATTCATGTTACAGTAATCTTGACATGAGGCTTATGGGATGCGCACTTTTTTTTCTTATCCTGGGATGTCTTCCTAGTTGGATAGCCTACTATAGAACGCTACAGGGCTATTATAGTTTCATTTTCCAGATCGTTCATAGGTGACACATTTCGTTGCGGATCTTTGTTTTCCATACCGCAAGCGACCTGTGATAGTCAAACTTTGTTCCCTGGTGATTGATTGCCTTGTCTTCCTTCACAGCAACCACAGAGGGTACATAATCCGAAAGCGAAACGGATGTATGGAAGGATGACATAGGAGTTTTATTGCTCTAGGGGAAGTGTATCAGTTATGGAAGTTCATATCGATTGCAAAAATCATTTTATAACAGAATTTAATGTAATTTGCCTACGGATCTCCGATGGAAATGGGACTCTCATGAAAATTACTGACAGAAATAAAAAATAGCCCCTCCGGGATCAGAGTTTATCGCCATCTACCCTGTGTAATAGTACTTCATGTGATAGAAAGAGTTAGCTGGAAATCATTCTCCAACGATTGTCATATTTGCTTGTCGACAGATACAAATGACGAAAAAAGCTCATGAACTAGTCATACGAGTAGTCTGCCATTGTTTGTTCCTTGTCCGTCTCCTACAGTCGTACACACACACAAAGAATGCCATCATTTGTGGGCAGACATATTGTCTGAGAAAACAAATCAGCATTTTTCACATTCTGTACTCTCAGCACTACTGACAACGCCAAAATGAATGACAGATGAATAGATAAATTCTAGTGCACACACAAAATGCACAGTTGCAATCAGCGTTTTCATCCCTCAATCACAAATTTCATATGGAATAATTTTGTTTGCTATTTAGTCCGTTTCGCCGAAAATTGGATTTTCGGCGTCGCTCAGTAAAATGAATATTTAGATGCCGGAACCAGTCTTGCTTGGAATAGAACAAAAAAACATAGATTCGATTGCTTTGGCGAACAACGAGATTCCAATTAAGGCGAATAATTGCCAATGGAAATTGTTGATGCCGATGACAGAAGGTTAGAGATTACCAAGATAAGCAAAACTATCGGTAGCTTTTTGTCAGCGTTTCTAGTACCAGAACGGATATGCAAATTAAAAATCAAAATATATGCATGGGGTTTAGAGCCATGGTAATAAAAAACGACACGGGAGCATACCGTTTGGCACGAACATCCGAAATATTCATGACTCGCGCCATAGTGGATGGTGATGATATCCTTGTTTTAACTTTTCTTCACCTCTTCCAGCTATGTTTCAACCATGTAGTATGGAATTTATTGTCATTTGCTCTCAAAAATCCTAGGAGATGAATACTTTCGGAGGCTCCCGAAAAACATTTTGTTCCAGGATTCCGAGAGGGGGGAGGGGTGTTTAAGTGCATGATATTTCCGAAATCGAAAAAAAATTTTTGATGCCAAAAGGCTTAGAATTGCATAAAACATCGAGAAAGTTGATTTTTTCAAAAAATTTTTTTTGAGATGACACTAAATCTCGACGGTTCATGCAGTTTTAAGAGTTTCGGCATCAAAAAAAATTTCGATTTTGGAAATTTCATGTACTCCCCCCTATGGTGCTTTTTCAAGATCGAAAATTGTCAAACCTTTATCACCGGGCAACACCCCTTAAGCATGTCCGATTTAGGTAAAATTTTGCATGAAGGCATTTTTCGAGGTGCTTAAACTTTTGAGCACTAGAACTTAACGAAATTAAAGGTGATCCCATAATATTGGCACCCTTATTTTTTTATAAATTTTTTTTTATTCAGGCCAATTTGCCTACAAGCTTTACGTGGCCGAATGAGCCATGTTTTTATTAGATAAAATAATTTTTTTACCGTTGGATCTCGTTGTCACCCTTTTTCTAGGGGGAGAGGAGCTTCCATTTTCATCTTGCGATGAGTGGAGGGGCACTTTGTTCGTGGCTCGTCTCGTCCTCCATTGCCGCATCGGTGGTATCGTTGTTAGTTTCCGTTTTTTCCTCGTTTTCCTTGTAATTCGCATTCTCGGGTTAGTTGTTAGTTGCTGTAGACGCGCCTTGTTGTGCATTAATTGCAGTTGCTGGTGGGTTTGATGGTACAACAGGAGTACTGGTTTCCGTTGTTGGGAGGTGGTCCTTATTTTTGTTTGAAGATGTCCTTTTTGCAGTTTCAGTGCAAGATTTGCCGTAGTGTGCAGGTTGTTCCCTTTCGATGGAAAGAACTTCACCGTACTGCGACATACTTTCCCGAACATACCCATCGCTGGTCTGCGGGGGAAGGTCATGCACGCGTACTTCTATGGCATTGTCCACCATGTACACAGGGATTGTATATTTAACATTATCATGATCAACACTGTGCACACCGTTATTAACCGAAGCAACGTTTGAACAAAATGTACACACAGTTAGACGCCTTGTTGAATTGAATCTCACTTACATCAGTAACGTTTAGATGCATTCGTTCCTTAAGCAAGATTTCAATTTCGGTTGCTGCTGGTCTAACTTTGCAGCGCTTGAAATCAATACAAATTGAAGTTTCAGGCTTTATTAAATCGTATTTGCCCATTGCGTACACTCTATTGTTCACTACACTGTATTGTCTTTGTTTCTATCGTCTCGACCGTAAGCAATTGTCGACTGCGTCTGATGAGATGCGAGCACGAACTGATTGGCACCCTTTTATATATGAGAGCGGTAAATATCAACGTGTTTTGTCGGTTACGTCACTTATACAATCATATCTCCGAAAAAAAAAATAAAAGACATTTGCTCTTTGAACTTGATCAATGGCCCGACAGTAGCTTTCAAACGAGCCCAAGTTTGTTAAAATCGGTTCAGCCATCTCTGAGAAAATTGAGCGCGTTCAAATATCTTCGATAAGTGCACACACATACACACACACACGCATACATACAGACATTTTCCGATCTCGTCTAACTGAGTCGAATGGCATATAACACTATGGGTCTCCGATGATAACTGAAAGGAAAAAGAAACTCCTGCAGTTGTCGCCTTTTACGACATGGAAGCAGGAACCCAGTGGATCTATTATTGCTTCTTTTTTTTTCACCGGATTCCACACGACTTCTAGGCTGGTACAGTCCGGAGGAAGATAATATGTACTATCAATCTCCTAGTGGACCCCAGCCCCTAGAAAAAAGGCACATTTGTGTAAACGCGAAACTTCAAAAAACATATCTCGAAAATTGCACGCACCTTATTAAAATAAAAAAAACCCTTCTTAATCCATCTAGTGGTATGATAATGCCTTTCTCTTCTTTCATAACAGTCTCATGAAAATATATTTCATACTTTTATTATATAATTTCAGATACTAATTTTGACACCAATTGATTCAGATTTCACACTTTTCCCTATAACTCCGGAACCGGAAGTCGGATCCGAATGAAATTCAGGAATTCCGTATGAGACCACGAGGCCTTTCATTTAAATCTAAGTTTGTTAAAATCGGTTCAGCCATCTCCGAGAAAACTTAGTGAGATTATTTGACACATACACACACACAGACATTGCTCAGCTCGATGAACTGAGTCGAATGGTATATGACACTTGGCCAATTTTAACTAGTCGGTTTTTCAAGTGATTGCATAACCTTTCTCTATGAGAAAGGCAAAAACCCTTCTTAGCCCACTTAGTGGAATTTTCAAATATCTTGATAAATCACCATAGGGGTGGAGGAGGGGGGGGGGGTTTGTAACATGAAATTTTCGAAATCGAAAAAAAAATTTTGATGCCAAAAGGCTTAGAATTGCATGAAACGTCGAGATTTAGTGTCATCTCGAAAAAAATTTTTTTTGAAAAAATCGACTTTTTGGGACTTACAAAAAAATATCAAAAGCCCCAGAAAGTTGATATTTTCAAAAAAAAAAATTTTTTTTGAGATGACACTAAATTTCGATGTTTTATGTAGTTTTAAGAGTTTCGGCATCAAAAAAAAATTTCGATTTTGGAAATTTCATGTACTCCCCCCTATGGTGCTCTTTCAAGATCGAAAATTGTCAAACCTTTATCACCGGGCAGCACCCCTTAAGCATGTCCGATTTAGGTAGAATTTTGCATGAAGGCATTTTTCGAGGTGCTTAAACTTTTGAGCACTAGAACTTACCGAAAATAAAGGTGATCAAAAAAGAGCGGTAAAAATCAACGTGTTTTGTCGGTTACGTCACTTATACCATCATATATCTGGAACCAAAAGTCACAGCCATTTGATCTTTGAACTTGATCAATGGCCTGACAGTAGCTTTTAAACGAGCTCAAGTTTGTTAAAATCGGTTCAGCCATCTCTGAGAAAACTGAGCGCGTTCAAATATCTTCTAAAAGTGCACACACACATACACACACACACATACACACACATATACACACACATATACACAGACATTTTCCGATCTCGTGGAACTGAGTCGAATGGTATATAACACTATGGGTCTCCGAGGCTCCGTTCGAAAGTCGGTTTTTCCAGCAATTCTAATACCTTTCTATAGAGAAAGGCAAAAACTGGTTTTAAACAAACGGCAGTTAGGTTTGGTATCAAGCGAAAACAATATTAATTTACGCACCCCCGAGTCAGCGCGTAAATTAAGGTTCTAGTGTACAGGGTGAATTTAAAAAAAGGCGCCTCATAGTAAAGTAAGTCGTATTCAAAATTGCCGACTGTTTCAACAAAGCGAACTCCAACTGTGCCCTTTATGTGGGTGCTTTTTGTTTGGTTGTGTGTTGAATACCACGATAATGAGTAGATTGACAGTGTTTCGCTTTGACATTTTCATTTTACAATTTATCACAGATCGATAAACATAAGCACATGTGAACAGAAAGATAAAATGTCACATTTATACTTGACGGGGGCGACAGGAGCTTGAAGTGGCATTTACCTGAAACGAAAAGAAAAAGAAATGGAATTAGAAATCGATAATTCATTGAACGAATTTGTTAAAGTAATGATGCGTGTAAATTAAAGTATTCTATAATCAATAGGCGAAAGAGATCATTCGTTTCTAACAAAGTATCTTTGCATGTACAGAAGAGCGAATATTTCTGTGTTCTTATCAAGTTTCCTGACATGAGATTAGTAATCGAATAAAATACATGACAGCCGAAGAAGACTGACGGCAACCATTTCGGTAATGTCGAAAGTAAATGACAAAGCAGCAAAGCGACTTTTCCATAAATAACTGATCCATCATTTAGAGCAATTTCCCAAGCTCATAAATTTCCGAAAATAAACCTAGAAAGAGCAGCAGCCTTTTCGGAAATGGGTTTCCTTTAACATGATAAATTGATTTTAAATTATTCCTGATGTGCTCCGTCGCTAATACCTTTCCCGACTTGACGTCACACGATGCTAGCAGTCGCGCAAAAAGGGGCTTATAATTTTCTCTCCGCTGTGGGTTGACGAAGACTAACAATACTCCATATCCAATACCAACCAGCAGCAGGCTCCGGTGCCAGTTCCACCGGTAAGCCGTAGTGAAAACATTTTGCATTCCGCATATTATAAATAAAACAAACAGACCGTCAAAGTCAAAGTCAGATAGTATTCTCACAAACATATTCATTACGGGGAAAAGTTGCTTCCAAGTTTGTATGTGGTCCATTTCGCCTTGGTTACGTCCTAGGGCTGATGAGAATGGAAAACCAACGGACACGGAACATGACTGCACGTTATGTATTCATTATGAATGTTTATTGTCGCCCAATCAGAGCGAGGTTTGTCACGTTTTCAGGACTGGAAATCTTGACAACTACGAACCATTAGTGGTTTTACTTTGCAATGATGTGCAAAATTTAATCGTACTTTTGTGTTTCGGTATAATTCTGGCTTCGGGGTTTTGTCGTTCAGCATATCAGCCGGTGGAGACGCACGGTATTTATTTAATCAGATGCTTTTCCAGTTTCTCTTTTTCATCAACCACCGTCCGTCTCCACAGAATGTGATCTGCTGAAATAAGCTATAAAACCCACCGGGGCCACGTGATGAATGATAAGTCACAGCAGTTTGCACAGCTCCAATCACACTGTATTCACTCTCTCCCTGTATCGGTTGGTGCTGGGTTCCGGTTCCGAGCGGAGCTACTGGACGACGAACGCGGAGTGACCGACCGACCAAGCAAGCGGAGTGCAGTCAGTGGTGAGCGAGTGCGATTGTTTTATTCACATCCAGCAGGGGCGCAGTCAAAACTAATGAAAAAGCTAACGATAATCTGCTCCCGGCTCCCGACAACCGGTTCGGTAACCAATTTGGAAACAGTTTTCGACCATTGCTGCGGGAGGTTTGACTAATACAATAAAATTAACTTAGTCTGTTGGTTTCAGAAGGATTGCTCGAATGGAATGGAAATTGATTCAAATTTTTGGTGATGGGGGAAAAAGGAGAGGTTTCCAAATAACTGAATTATTTTCAGGTTTCTGTCATATAGCTAACAATGCTTATGTTTAGCAGCTCTCTTGGATGAATATTTTTCATCAAAATTGATTTTGGTGACGTGCGAAATTGTATTTTGTATCTGAACTGTGTTAATATGAATGCATTCAAACGTTATTACGGAAATGGCCAACCAACAATGTGTCTCGCACATCGTGATACTCAATTTACGCCACTTTTTAACACGTTTGATTTTAAACGGAAATTTTTTGACATTAAAATGCCTTACTCTTTACTATATGGGGTCGGATGCTACGTAACCTTTTTCTGTCATAATTTTGAACATTACTAACACAGTAATTTGTTGATGGTTTGATATAATTTAACAACCAATCGATTCGTTTCATTATTTCAATAGCATACTATTAGAAAATTGGCTAGAAACGACCTATTTTTTCACTAACCAATCACAGCAGGGCAAATGATGTCATCCTTTGGATTTTTCGTACACGGCTGACGGTTTCGATCATTGCTTTACACCTCGAATTTCATTTAGTAACAGTTCTGCTTCATTCGGGATAAGAAGGCTTTGCGTCATGCATAAAAAATAGCGCATCATTCCGCGTAGCATGAAGTTTGACACAAAAAGGAATCTATAAATAACAGATCGGCTGAAAAGTTCGTATCGTTTCTATGAGAGGGCACCACTAGAATTAAATCCATACCATTTTCAGTTAGTACCAACCTTCAAAAGATACGTGTATAAATTTGACAGCTGTCTGATTATTAGTTTGTGAAATATTGCATTTTGAGTGAAGCTACTTTTGTTATTGTGAAAAAATGTAAAAAAAGGAATTTCGTGTGTTGATGAAACACTACTTTTTGATGAAAAAAAGTGCCGCCGATACCAAAAAATGGCTTGATGAGTGTTATCCAGACTCTGCACCGGGCGAAGCAACAATTCGTAAGTGTTTTGCAAAATTGCGTACTGGTCATATGAGCACCGAAGACGATGAACGCAGTGGACGTCCAAAAGAGGCTGTTACCGATGAAAACGTGAAAAAAATCCACAAAATGATTTTCAATGACCGTAAAGTGAAGTTGATCGAGATAGCTGACACCCTAAAGATATCAAAGGAACATGTTGGACATATTATTCACGAATATTTGGCTATGAGAACAAAAACAACAACGAATTGATGATTCTGAGCAGTTTGAAAGCAAAGCAGTTTGAGGCAAAGGACAAATCGTACTACAAAAATTGTATAGAAAAGTTGGACGATCGCCATAATCGCTGTATCGCCTCTGATGGCAATTATGTTGAATAATAAAAACGAATTTTGGCAAAAAAATGTGTGTTTCTATTAAACGATACGAACTTTTCAGCCGAACTGTTATATTCCATTTTAGAAATTTCACTTCAGTCGTTGCTGGTTGCCTGTGAAGGAAATACGTAGGTTGGGTATTGAGTGGATGACAAAATTGAGTTACGCTTCTGTGCTTTGTTTGGATGACTGAAGTTTTCTGCAGACCGTGCATGAGTATATTGAATACCGATCAGCGGATGATTCTACGAGAATTAGCAGGCCAATTCAGAACTAAGGAGTGTATCGAAAAGTAGTTAGCAGCATTGATTATTGAATAAAAAAGCGAAAAAAAAATTTGACATAAGTTTTCGATATATTGTAGAAAAATTACATTTTTATGCATTTTACTGATTATATTGAAGAAAATCCTAGGTTCTGTGAAACGCTCGCACTTTGGACTTACATTCTTCATTAAATTCTGCACAGTTACTTTTGTGACTTTCCTGGTGGCAGCTGTCCAGTTTTTTTTAACTCCTGCATGTTTTATGACACTGTACCTTCCTTCCGAAAGTGCCGCTTGACAATTGCTTAACAATACCTTTCAATTGGTCGAAGATTCGGGCAGTTCGGTGGGTTGATGTCCTTTACCACGAATTGTACATTATTTTTTGACAACCACTGTAAAACGGAGTTGACGTAGTGAGCTGAAGCCAAATCCAGCCAGAAGAGAGGAGGAGCTTTATGCTTTCTGTACAGTGGTAGCATTCTCTTCTTCAAACATTCTTCCTCGTACACCTTGGCGTTAATTGTGCCCTTCGTGAAGAAAATCAACGACCGCAAACCACAGGTACACATTGCTTGCCAGACCTACACCTTCTGCCCAAACTTTTCCATCGCCACCGTGGTGTCAGCGTCGTCCAGGTACACCGTCCGGGCAGCACTCGAGAGTCTTCCTTGGCGTAGGTTTCGTCGTCGATCAGGATGCATCCGTCTTTATTCTGTAGAATCCGGTTATACAGTTTTCGCGCTCTTGTTTTGGCCTGAACTTGCTGTATTAGGGACTTTTTCGGCACCTTCTGTTTCTTGTACGTTTTCAGGGAGTTCCGAACTTTGATCCGTTGAGTCATCCCGATGCTGGTGTTGAGCTGCTTGGCCAAATCCCGCGTCGACGCCGATGGGTTTTTCCTGATGTACTCAACCACTTTTAAGTCCCGGCCGGGCTGGCTGGGACCCGTTTTCCTACCGGATCGGGGCAAATCCTTCGTGGAAAGGGTCTTACCGAACTTCTCGATAATATTTTTGACACTGGTGTGGTGCACTTTCACCCGTTTTGCAATTTCGTTGTACGTGACACCACTTTCTGAGCACCAAGTGTGCAGAATTTCCTTTCGCGTTTCCGGATCAATTCGACTCATCATTGAAACGATAAACCGTACCGAAACCAATCGATTGCGCAGCTGTTATTGACAGGTAAACAAACATGTCACCGCAAAACACGCTGCAAAAAATTATGCCATTTCAGAGTAATAACTGTTTGAATGTTGCTAACTAACACTCCTTATTGGCCATTTGGTCGGTGTACAGTGCGTATGCGGGTATGCGAATTATGTGTTCGCTTGTGTTTACTGCACTAGAATTCGCAATTAATTTTGGTTTACCGGTGAACAATGGGGTTGATTCCTTATGAAAATTCTTTCTTAAGCCCTGAACTCAAGTTGTAGATGGAAACGCATGGTATTTTGTTCTAATGACATGTGATATATGATTTTAACACATGGATCAATAAGTCCCGAGACTAAAGCAGAGATGGCGCTCGTAGTAAACCAGTAACCACGTCTTTCTGGAGTACTAACCTTTGCTTGAAACGGATCAAAATTTTAAGTTGATCCGACCAGAAACAGCTGAGTTATCGAGGTTGGAGTAAAGTCGTTTTGTAGTTTGTTTAAAAAAAACTCGGTTTTTTCCGAGTTTCGTGTTTTGATAAAACATTGTTTTTTAATGGGTAAAAACACCGTGCAAGCGAAACAATGGATTGAAAAATGTTATCCGGACTCTTGTCCATCAAAAGCAACGATTTGTCGGTGGTTCGCCGAGTTTAAACGTGGTCGTACCGACACAAATGACACGGAACGCTCGGGTAGACCTGTGGAAGCCGTTACACCGGAAAATGTGAGTGAAGTGTCAAAAATTATAATGAAAAATCGTAAAGTGAAGCTCCGTGATATTGCTGAGATGACACAGATATCATGCCGCGATTGCTTTCGATGGAACAAAAACAGCAACGAGTCGATGATTCAGAAAGCAGTTTATCGCTATTTACTCGCAACAAAAAAGATTTCTTGCGTCGTTACGTGACCATGGACGAAACATGGATACATCACTACACTCCAGAGTCGAATCGGCAGTCATCTGAGTGGCCGTCCGAAGCGTCCGAAAACGCAGCAGTCAGCTGGCAAAGTCATGGCGTCAGTTTTTTTTGGGATACGCATGGCGTGATTTCCATTGACTACCTCGAAAAAGGTAAATCGATCAACAGTGATTATTATATTGACTTACTGGTGCGGTTGAAGGAGTAAATCGCAAAAGAAAACGATCGCACATGCAGAGAAAAAAAATCCTTTTTCATCAAGACAATGCACCCTGCCACAAGTCAATGAAAACAATGGCGAAATTGAACGAAATGGGCTTTGATCTGTCTCCCCACCCCCATACTCGCCAAATTTAGCCAACGGTGACTACTGGCTCTTTCTGATCTTAAAAAAATGCTCCAGGGAAAAAGATTTGGCTCAAATGAGGAGGTCATCGCTGAAACTGAAGCTTATTTTGAAGCGAAAGATAATTTTTTTTATAAACATGGTATTGAAAACTTGGAAAAACGTTGGAGCCATTGTATCACCCTAAAAGTTGATTATGTTGATGAATAAAAAAAAATTTGCAAAAAAAATGTTGTTTCCATTGTTAGTCTCGGGACTTATTGATCCATGTGTTAGAACGAAATACCGTGCGTTTCCATTGGTTGATGATAATTTGATGGTTTTTCGAATGATATATTTTTTTAAAGTCTGATGTTATATCCGTTCACATTTTTTGGAAATGTGAAAAAATACAGCGTAATGTACTCATAAATGATTCATTTTTGATGTAAAATCTAGAGTGGTAACAAAATTGTAAGCGCGAACGAAAACAATACGAAAATTTTTGAAAAATTAAAAAAAAAGAAAATCAAAAGAACCACCCTAACTTCACCAATATGGTAGTTGAAGGGTTAAAATTTTGGGAAAATCATCTCCAATCGTTTCAAACAGCGTATATCAATTTTTTTTCTGTGTGGGTCAGTTTTTATATGCAAACCCGGCTACACCCTTTATTCATTTATTATCTTTAAATCTGGGGTGTGATACGAAACCTTTCCTATCGGTTATCAGGAGTTAGGTGATGGAACATTTATAGGTGAGCAAACAAACAATTAATTATTCGATATATACGTTGTCTCTGTTATTAACATTGTAATATTGTTAACTGACCGCGAAAACCACAATTAATATGTATGTCCCGCTAAAATTTCTGTTTCTAAAAATCAATGAAATTATCCTAGTCTCAAGTAACTGTAAGAAAATGCTCTTGGCATCTTAGAAGAAATGATTAAGAATTATTCATGTACATGTAATAATTGCAGATATAGTAAGCAAATAAACAATTCATGGAAATATACAAAATGGTGTTATAATTAAATATCCAAGTATCTGAAGAACAGCTACTTTTAGAAGAAAGGATATCATGAACAAATGTATTGCCTTTAACCTGTAGAATAATATTCTACTGTTTAAAAGATTATCTTTCAGCGAGAACTTGAAATTTCGAATATATCTGTAAATTGTTTTAGCTGTAACTTCTTCATTTTTCAAAAGGCACGGATGGGATAGCCATCAATCTGTAGGTTGTAATAACAGTTTTGAAATAAAAATTATCAAACAAAAATTAAATCCATGCTTTTGTTTTATTTAACTTTTTCGGATTATTTTGTAATTATTGAGAAGAAAATTTTTTTTCAGTGTATATTTTATTAGAGTGCCCAATCGATTCCCTACAACTTCTTCCTGAACGCCATTTTTGTACAATTAACGGTTTCCGAGTTACAACGATTTGAGAAAGGTAATTTTTGTAAAATGCAAAAATACATACGCCCTTTTTAAAAATCAGTCGTGAGTCGGATTGACCTCTCAATCCTTTCAAAACTTATGGTTTGCCATACTGAAGCCATATGTAAAGTTTCATCCGAATCGGAGAAGGTTGATTCTGATTTTGTCACTTTTTCGTCCACTAATTTCTGGAATTGCTCAACTGGAGGACGTGAATACGAATAGAACTGACATGCTTCTGTCACACTTCCGAATATCAATTATAGTTCGTACTTAATAAAGGGAGTTTTAGGAGCTTTCTGATTTGAAGTTTAAATAAAACATATGCTAAATTATAAAATGGCCAAATTTCAAATATGATTTCGGGTAAAATTTTAGCATTTAACAAAACTATGGTGGCTTACTGGCTTTCCCTAACGGAGACGATGGATTGGAAGGTGTAAGCGACATAACATTTGGGGAAGCATCGCTCTGATTGGTTATTCAAAGTAAACGCGAAACTGCGAAAGCGCACGAATCTACAAATATAAGCGAAATAATAGCTATTGTTTCAGTCTCACACGAAACGTCCCAGGTGATAATTGCTACCGGAAAGCATACGCTACGAGAAGCGATACAAAACAATTGCGTGCTCTGATAGGCCTGCTTTGATCAAATATAATTTTCTCGCTTTCGCTGGTTAACTTTGATAAGCTTAGGAATTGAAAGAATAAAAAATAGCCTTTGAATGCTCAATATTAATTTCCAATTTTTATGAGAAAAATATTTTTATAGTTTTCATCAAAATTGCAGACTTAGATCATAGTGCGGAGTTGGATCACTGCATAACGCATTAACAAGTGAAACTTAACGCATTAAAAATAATTGCATGCCAGCAAAACTAAAATACAAATTTGGTGTGAAATGATTAAATACCCAAATTAGTGCACTTAAAGCAGGGACTATGTATAAATGAGATTGCTGATATGATTTCTTCGTATACAATACAAACACGAATTATGGCCAACCGTATATTTTCTTGGTTCGCGTGTACTGTGTTTTTCGAACCTTCACACAACAACTGAGGGTTTGCGTTGGGACGCTTGAACAAATCGATATACAATTATCGATAGTTCGGTAGCCTTCACACATAAATTTTATCACTTAATCTCGGCGAAATAATTGCCGAGATTTTCACAGCCGAGTGCTGGGTAACCGTCTCGGCAAAATGTATAATTACTGCTAATCCTGAATTTGGTAACTGTCAATTAGTGCCGACCTTGCCAGCAGCCATTTTGCTGTTAGCTTGGCAAAAGTGATCGGGGTCGAATTATGCCGAGCCATCGAGCATTGAGAGCTTAGAGCATAGAGAGGATTTTGTTTTAATCTTAACCTAAACTTATCGCAATAGTCAAATATCACAGATAAAAACATTTTTTTATATGGCAAACATTATGATTCCTGGTTTTTCACACAATACTGAAATCTTCTCCTTTCACCCAATTCGAATATTCAAGTTCAAGTTCAGCAACATATTATGCCAAACTACGGCTACTACTTTAGATTAACGAATTTCGTATGTAGATAACTGAACAATCAGTAAAATTTCGTCAACAGATCTTCAATATTTTTATAGAATTGCAACTTGTTTTATGGCATGAGCTAACGTATTCGGAAGACGAAAAAATGTTTGACGCTATATAACCGTAATTGATGAACTCGGTACCAGCTTTATATTTGATTCCATGCCATGGCCTAAGAAAGAAATTGATAATGTGGTTTTTACATTCTCGTTGGAAAATTGTTGACAAAAGTAATTTGACAGTTGGGCACTTAATTGAAGATCATATTACCCCCATTCCCCTATCAGACTATTTATTTTTGGTTGGAAGCATTCTAAATTCTGTTTCCAGTTACCGCTCATGACATGAGAATAAGTAATCCAAATGATCAATTCTGGGCAGAAACACTATCCTTACCGGATACCACACGGCCTTGAGGTGCTCGGTTTGTATGTGAGAAGTGTTGAGAAAGAGTTATCTACCAGGATCCAATATCCATGATTACTTTCAGTACGTTCCAGTTTGCTATCCATTTCTTTAATACTTCCGGTGTAAACTTTTCCGGGTGGATGAAACGAACAGAAACTCGAATGAAACTTCATTCGGGAGAAAAAGCATAAACTAAAAAACCGGCAGCCTCAAACTGTATGGATAGAGTAACCCGAAAGGGGTTGCAAAAACTGGATCATAAATTTTAGAGGCGATAGCCCACAAAGGTGTAACGATGCTTTTCCAAGGATGAAGCAAAATGATGTTCTAATCTAGATCAAGTTGAATGGAGCATTAATATGGTATGGTGAAAAGTAAAGCCGGTTAGCCGGTAGTTGGAATCTAGCCCTCGAACAGAAGATAATCTAATTCATATTAGCAAACATTTATCGTTTTCCAGAATGAGTAAACATAACTCGAACATTATTTTGATAACGTTGTAGTTGCACAATTGCATTATGTTTACTGTAAGATTAATAATAAATCACTCCTATTATACAGGGTGATTTTTTAAGAGCTTGAGAACTTTTTTAAACAATAAAACGCATAAAATTTGCAAAATCTCATCGGTTCTTTATTTTAAACGTTAGATTGGTACATGACATTTACTTTTTGAAGATAATTTCATTTAAATGTTGACCGCGGCTGCGTCTTAGGTGGTCCATTCGGAAAGTCCGCTTTTTTATCGACAAATTTTGTTCAGCGATGAGGCTCATTTCTGGTTGAATGGCTACGTAAATAAGCAAAATTGCCGCATTTGGAGTGAAGAGCAACCAGAAGCCGTTCAAGAACTGCCCATGCATCCCGAAAAATGCACTGTTTGGTGTGGTTTGTACGCTGGTGGAATCATTGGACCGTATTTTTTCAAAGATGCTGTTGGACGCAACGTTACAGTGAATGGCGATCGCTATCGTTCGATGCTAACAAACTTTTTGTTGCCAAAAATGGAAGAACTGAACTTGGTTGACATGTGGTTTCAACAAGATGGCGCTACATGCCACACAGCTCGCGATTCTATGGCCATTTTGAGGGAAAACTTCGGAGAACAATTCATCTCAAGAAATGGACCGGTAAGTTGGCCACCAAGATCATGCGATTTGACGCCTTTAGACTATTTTTTGTGGGGCTACGTCAAGTCTAAAGTCTACAGAAATAAGCCAGTAACTATTCCAGCTTTGGAAGACAACATTTCCGAAGAAATTCGGGCTATTCCGGCCGAAATGCTCGAAAAAGTTGCCCAAAATTGGACTTTCCGAATGGACCACCTAAGACGCAGCCGCGGTCAACATTCAAATGAAATTATCTTCAAAAAGTAAATGTCATGTACCAATCTAACGTTTAAAATAAAGAACCGATGAGATTTTGCAAATTTTATGCGTTTTATTGTTTAAAAAAGTTCTCAAGCTCTTAAAAAATCACCCTTTATAATCTGTAATACAATCGCCAATAATGGAGCTTGAACTAAGAATAACTAGGATTCTATTTATCAAGTAAAAGGTGTGAGTGGATTGAATTTGTTTTTAAACTAGTTTCAACGTATTCGTTAATCAGTAACTTGAAGCATAAGATTATTATGAATAATTTGGATAATTTGCGTTATTTGTAATAACATATTAGTCAAAAAACGTTTAATCTGTATGTGCACTGCTCGTGTAGTAAATCCAATACTACTTTGATTCAGTTGTCGTTTGCTTATTTGTGCGTACAGTAAACAATGTCCGCGATAACCGTTGATCCCGCCAGCTGTAAAGTTTGCACTGTAATAAAATGTTTGCGTGCCCAATTTTATGAAATTACTGTAATTTAGTCATTACAAAAACAAAGGTTAGACAACGGTGTCTTCATTAGCTCGCCGCTAGCTCGTATGGTATGGATCTCCTAGAATGATTCTGCCTTTTGGAATACGATCGAACTGTCGGTTTCTGTTTCGCGATCCGGATGTGAGATTAGCTTGGATTTTACACGACCGCGCCCTTAATTTTTCTATCGAAGCATTTCTGGCTTTGAAGCAATCTTGAAAATCATTTAACAGATTGTGATGAAATGTTGCACATGTAAACACAACACTCTAATCTAGTTTTACCCAGAAATTCGTTAATTTCATGAATCGTTCGCAGATGAAGAAATACACTCTGGACAATGTTAAAATATCATTTTCAAAAGTAAGCGTCTTTCTGTCCCCGACCTTTCTCAACAATGTGTATGTATCTAGTATTGAATCGCAACAAGTCACATTCCTGCTGTTTGGCAAATTTCGGTTGATTAGTCATCGTATCGCCGCAGTTCAGTACGATTCATCGGCGATTTGACGATGGCAATAATTTTGGTGATAAGTTATTTGACTGATAAGATGGACCTTTTACAGGTGGGTCGTACCTCGTAGTATCAATTGCATGAATCCATTTCGTGCGATGGCGAGCATTTCGGTATAGTGACTGGTCGGGTTCGGATGCGGAACAAATTTTTAGCCAGTTCCATAGTTTCCGCGAAGGTAGGTGTCGAGGTTACGGAGGTTATTCTGGAAATATCGAATGTATTCTGTCGACATTTCATGCTAAGAGCACAGTGAGTTTGTGATCGGATAATCGATATCAGTGCAGAATAAAGGTGTCAAAAAGTGTAGTGCGTCAATATGAATTGATTCGGGTTCAAACGAGAGAACTGACTTTTCTTTTGTTGTGTTCACAATCGCAGAACTATTCGTAAGGTAAGACATGCCGCTGAGGTCAATCATCGCATGATCGATTTCCATCCACAAAAATTGTTCCGAATATTGTCGCTTCAATTATGAATTTCGCATTCTTTTGAAAAACATAAAAGTTTTACGTGTCATTAAGGTGGTCCATATTTATAAAATTGTCGAAAAATTGATTTTTAGTAACTTTTCTCGCGTCTTAAAAAAATGACTAATGATCATTAAACGATTTCCTTGAATGCATGTATTGTAGATTGAATGTGAGTCTACGGTACAAAGTTATGTTGTGTTTCCAAACCATAAACACGTGTTATTTTTTTAATTTGTTGCAGGATTGAAAAAAAATCTACTCAAAGGGGCGGGTAGGGTCTAACACTTTTGAAAAATCTTTTTTTTTATAGTAAAACATTTTAAAAATATTTTGTCGAACTTTTAAGCCTATCGGAACAAAGCTTTGGAAATTATCGGCCTGTATATTTCTTGTCTCATACTGCGGGCAAGAGCTTGGCTCACAGGTCCACACTGAAAAAAGTGATTATAGTTCGTTTTGCCTTTCTCATATAGAAAGGTTATGCAATCACTGTGAAAACCGACTTTTGAACCGAGGCCCGGAGGGTCGAGTGTCATATACCATTCGACTCAGTTCGTCGAGTACGCAAAATGTCTGTGTGTGTGTATGTGTTTATGTAACGTTTTTTTGCACTAACTTTTCTCGGAGATGGCTGAACCGATTTTCACAAACTTAGACTCCAATGAAAGGTCTTGAGGTCCCATAAAAAATTCCTGAATATTCTTTGGATTCGACTACCGGTTCGGGAGTTATGGGGTAAAATGTGCAAAAAAAAAGAAAATATGTGCTCCGACTTTTCGCATAGATGGCGCGACCAATTTCCACAAACTTAGATTCAAATGAAAGGTCCTGTGGTCCCATGCGTAATTCCTGAATTTCATGCGGACCCGACTTCCGGATCCGGAAATATAGGGTAGAGTGGGTTAAAAATTGTATACCATCACTGAAAATGGGGAAAAACCTTAAAAAAAATTCTAAATCGACCTCAAATCTTTTCCAATTGATAGTTTTCATCAGTAGACGGTCAAACAAACCGATTGCGGTTATTCTTTTAAGAATCGATGAAAACTATTTTGAAGAATACCATAGTATTATATACCTTATGATAAAAAAAGAACCGGAATTTTCATTTTAAAATTCCCTCGCTTGTCCAATCGATAAACTTTTATTCTCTCAACGTTGGCAACATTTTATACACATTCTGTCATGTTTTGACGCATATCGTACGATTAGTTTTTGTTTGGAGTCTATACAAAGAAGTTGAAAAATTTTCGTGTGTCGATTTTTATAATGGATGAAAATTTAGAACAACGTGCGGGCATCAAATTTTGTGTTGCAAATGGATTTAAGTGTTCCGAAACGTTGAAAATGTTAGAAAAGGCCTTTGGTGAATCGTGTCTAGGAAAAACACAGACATACGAGTGGTATAAACGCTTCAAAGGTGGTCGTACAAGCTTGGATCATGATGAGATCCCTGGCCGCCCAAAAACATCTGTTACTGAAGAAAACATTGATTCGGCGAAGCAAATCGTGTTGCAAAATCGTTCTGTACCGATTATAGAGATTGCTGTGTCGTTGGGTATCTCTTATGGATCAGCCGAACACATTTTAACTGATGTTTTGAGTTTAAAACGCGTCGCTTCTCGGCTGGTGCCAAAAAAGCTGAATTTCATTCAAAAACACAGCGTTGGTTGTGTCGCAGTTTTTGGCCAAAAACTCAACCAATATCATCAACCAAGCACCGTACTCTCCAGATATGGTCCCGTGTGACTTTTTCCTCTTCCCCAGACTCAAATTGCCATTGCGGAGAATGCGTTTTGAGACCATAGAGACCATAAAAGAGAATTCGCTGCGCGGACTAAAGGCCATACCTTCGGCGGCCTATAAAACTGGATCAAGCGTTGCCATGCATGTATTGCCGCAGGAGGAGAGTACTTTGAAGGCGATAATTTATTAAAAATTTGAATTATGCGTTTTTTAATAAAATTCCAGTTCTTTTTTGATCATAAGGTATGATAGTATGATTGATATGAGAAAGGTATCATTATACCACTAGGTGGATTAAAACAGGTTTTTTTTTTTTACTTCTGCTAAATTAAATTCTCATTCCCTTAATAATAATAAAATATTAGTTTAAATATCTATTTTTTAGTTGAATTCACCAATTAAACGTGCTGTCAGGCACACTCCATTTCCATTCAACTAACTTTTTAGTTGAATTAGAAAAATAAAATGTTGTTTTCAACCAACATGAATGGTTGAATTGGCTTCTGCAATCTGCAGCTATATGGTGCATTGTCACCGAAAATACGTAAACACCGTAACGACTACTAGCCACTAAATGGTACACTACTACCGAAAAGAATTTTTCAGTCGCATTTTTATAAAATTAGAGTGCAACATTCGAATCTCACTTCACTGTTCCACGTTAAAAAGTTATCACGCACAATCGCTTCAAATGCGCTCAAATTCTGAATAAATACACTTTCTACTAAGAGTTTACGACATTTTTACATACCGGTTTAGAAATTTAAATATGGATACATCGTAACAAATGCGAAAAACGTCAAAACAATTTGAAAGCAGTTTCAATAAGACTGTCCTTTTTAGATTTTTTTTGAATTTTTGGTTAAAAAATTTGTTAATAAAACCAATTTTATTTTTGTTTTCTTGTGCTGTTTATCAGCAGTGAGAGTGGCGAATTAATAGAGTCCAATTTTCTGATTTTAATCACAAAATTAGTTGTCAAGGAGAATTTCGTGTTGGATTGAAATATTGCTGGTTTATGTCCAGGATATTCGCCAACTAAACACATTCTCTGAAAAACAAAAGTTTTTTCAGCCTAATTAATTCTAAATTTTAATTTAATTCTAAATTTCAACTTATTTTATAGTTATTTTGAGAATTTTGTATTAAAATCAACTAATTCAAAAACAGTAATACGAATTAAACGTAGAGCTAATTTCGGTCGTTCCGTGCAAGAGTTCTGTTTCGATTGACTTGAAAACTTGACTAAAAATCCTCCAATTTTCTTACTATGACAAAGTACATTGATTTCCCAAAAGTGTACTAACCTAAGCGCCCCCCAGGAAAATAAATTGTTCCAATCGATTTCATGGCTTAAGAGCTACAAAATTGCGAGTTTTTCGTGAAAAATCGTAGTTCTGACTTTCAACAATCACCAAAAATTTAAAATTTAAAAAAAAAATCAAACAAAAACGTGAATATTGTAGGGTGTTCAATGTTGGTTCCTTATTACGATCAATATAAGGAGACTCTCGTGCAACGCGCATTCAAAATGAAGTAGTATGACGATTGATTGAACACATCGAACATTAAAATTGTTGGTTTTCTTGTTCCACATCAATTGCTCGAAAAACCCCATGGGGCTGATGCTTGTAAGTGTTTGCATGAATATTCTTCGGTGTTCTAAGTTTTCATGAAATTGTTACAATGATTTTTAAAAGCATTCAGTTTGAATAATAATTACTAAACATTTACGTTTCTCTTAACATTTTTGAAAACTTCTCAGTATATTAAAACTCCGTCCCTCAAAGGTTGTTGTTAAAAAGAATTGCAATGTATATGTCCAAAAATTATAGACATAGAAATTACAAAAATTTAAAACGTATTTGAATAAAAAACGTGTTTAATCCACCTAGCAGTGAGATGATACCTTTTTCTTATCAATCCGCATGTGTTTTTTTCATGAATATTCTTCGGTATTTAAGTTTTCATGACATTATTTTAATGACCGTAGTTTTAAGCGACAATTTGAGATTTTAATCACTCATTACTCTGTAATGTCGAAACTGCAAATCGGATCGAATTTGAATCTAAAAGTGTGATAATCGATTAAACATGCCTTGATATCAGTTTTTGCAATGACTGAGCGGAAATATATATTGGAGAAGCCAAGTGAAAGAAAAACTAACAGAAAAGATGAATTTTTGGAAAAAGATACGCTCAGAGACAGGATGCCTTGATATGTCGAAGTAAGTTCCACTTTAGAGTTTACGGTAATTTAAGGTACTTCCAGAGCCGGTATTCAGGAACCAGCATAACCCAAACCGATTCGTATGGCCATATGACGAATAAATTACAACAGTTTTGAGTTCAACTTTGAAGCTTTTCGGGATTGTCATCTTCAATATCGGTTTGAATTTTAAAAATTCATCATCATGTTATTCGAGAACCGGAAGTCATAATTAGATAAAATTAATTAATTTTTTTATGTATGTATAAAATTAATTAATTTTGTATATAAGTTTATTTTAATTTGAATTTTTGTATCTTAAATTTGATTAGGCTTTTTTTGAGAAAACGATTGAGCTTTGAGAAACGATTTGATACTGGAATTGGAATTCTAAAATTTATATGGCCGGAGTAGCTGTATAGTTTACATTTGTTTCAAAATGTTTGAAAATCAGTGTAGACATCTTCGAGAAATCATAACACGAATTAAATTTTTAGGTGCCTTCTGAATCGAAAACTGAATACCACTAAAACTGAAAAAAAGTTTTTTTGGTTATCGACTATTCAAATCTGCTAACCCGATAAACCTGATTAATTTATGTGGAATAGACATTTTTATACTAATCACCCTGTATCGCTGAAACCGGAAGTTGGATCTGACTGAGAAGGAAATTGTTTTATAGAATCTTGAAACTTTTCATTTGAATCTTAGATCGGTTCAGCCATCTACGAGCAAAATAAGTTACACAATTTTGATTTCGTTTCACATATCATCCTGTAGTTCCGGAACCAGAGGTCGAACCAAACATAACAAACATAATTCAGGAACTTTGTTTGGGAGCATACGACTTTTCATATGAATCTGAATTTGTAGAAAAGAAATTTTCCGAGAAAATTGAGCGAAATTATTTGTTACACACGCATTTGCTGATCTCGACGAACTAATTCGAATGGTATATGGATGTTATGTTCTTCCAGCATTTAGTGCTGTAGGTAGTTTAAAACAATATAATTATAAAATTTCTGCCATCATCTGGTTTATATATGTCATATTCGAACGATTACGTTGCCAAAAACGAGCCGTGTTAAAATCGGTCCGAGGCTGAATGTCATGAAAAAGGATGCTGTACACAGTCTTTTTGGTACTTACACGGAAAGACCGAAATTAGCATTTTGGCGAAAAAATTAGTTGATTTTCTGATTTTAGTTAGTTATTTTTTGAGACAACTAAAAAAATCTTACTTTTGC
The DNA here is from genome assembly GCF_030247185.1 of Malaya genurostris. Classification (NCBI taxonomy): domain Eukaryota; kingdom Metazoa; phylum Arthropoda; class Insecta; order Diptera; family Culicidae; genus Malaya; species Malaya genurostris. The sequence continues at coordinate 233,144,230 of NC_080572.1, read as the reverse complement.
TAATTTAGATTTTTTTAATTCTGGTTCTCTTAATAATAATAAAATATTTGTTAAAATGGCTATTTTTTTAGTTGAATTCACCAATTAAACGTGCTGTCATTTCTTAGCTAAGGCACGCTTCATATCCATTCAACTAATTTTTTAGTTGAATTAGAGAAATAAAACGTTGTTTTCAACCAACATAAATGGTTGAATTGGTTTTTGCAATTAGCAGCTATATGGCGCTCGTTAACACCGTAATGACTACTAGCCACTAGATGGCACACTACTACCGAAAAAAATTTCAGTCGCGGTTATCTTTTCTATATTTGCAGGTATAAATACGATGTTGTATTGGAGAAAAAGACATAAGCGAAACATAAACTTCTTTTTGAAAAATTTTACTTCTAAATCGCTGTTTTCTTCATTCGACTTCGCGAAATCGACTCTCTCACTGAAAATTTTGAGCACTCGGAAAACAAAAACCGAATACAAGTAGTACACCGGACGGCGTAGCCCGGAATGAGAAGATACAAAAAACATCATTTGATGTATACAATTAGAGTGCAACATTCGAAACTCACTTCACTGTTTCCCGTAAAAACATTATTACCCACAATCGCTTCAACTGCGCACAAATTCTGAATAAATACACTTTCCACTAACAGTTTACGTCATTTTTACATATCGGTTTAGAAATTTATATAGGGATATATCGTAACACATGCGAAAAACATCTAAACAATTTGCGAGCAGTTTCAACAAGACTGTCCCTTTTAGCTTTTTAATGGATTGTTTTGCTTTGACACTACTGTCCTTCAGTAATGACGGTGATAGATAAATAGAATCAAAGTTTCTGATTTTAATAACGAAATTAGTTGTCAATGAGAATTTCGTGTTGGATCGAAATATTGCTGGTTTGTGTCCAGAATATTCGCCAACTAAACACATTCTCTAAAAATAAGAGTTTTTTTCAGCACAATAAATTTTAAATTTTAACTAATTTTATAGTTATTTTGGAAATTTTGTTGTTAAAATCAACTAATTCAAAAACAGTAATACGAATTAGGCGCAGAGCTAATTTCGGTCGTCCCGTGTAGAAACAATTGTATGTAACAGTATAAAAAATCGTGTTTTCCGTTGCTCCCAAGCATTTCTTTGTCATACAGCGCTCAAAACTTCTACTACTGGAATAGGGGGAAAAGTCGTTTACGCAAAAATTTCGATATCTCCGTTAAAAATGGACGTATTTTAATAATCTATGACTTGTTGTATAGCTATTACTGTGCGGAATCAAAGTCTGAAAACATATTCTGTTTTCAAGGTCAATTGTGACAGATACTGTCAAAAAACTGAAAATTTTGACATAAAACTTCGTATAACACAAAAAGTAAACATCCGATATCAAAACCATTCAATAGCGTTTTGGGTGACGGGGAGACCTTTCATTTGCGACTAGTTTGATCAAAATCGGTCCAGCCATCTCTGAGATCTCGACCTCTTAGTTGACAACACACATACAGACTCATACACACACGGACATTTGCTCAGTTCGTCGAGCTGAATCGATTGGTATATGTCATTCGACCCTCCGGGCCTCGGAAAAATTTTCTAGGGTTGGAGCGAATTCTATATCTATTTTTTATATATATAAAAAAAGGTAAAAAGAAAATGCGTTTGTTCAGTAGTTGTAGTTAAATACAGTTGAAATCGGTTTAGTAATAAAAATGTATAAATAATATCACACTTCCTAAATACATGGACATAACGTCAAAGCCGAACGACAAGAACGTTCCGTGCTGAAAGCTATTAAAATTAAAGCGCAAATTAAAAAGTTTTACGAACGAGATTTTAAGATTTATTCTACAGAACCATAACAGAAAGCTCAATTTTAAAAAATTTTGACCACTGTTCCCGGTGCTTCCAAAGCCAGAAACTTGGGACCGGCAAAATAAAAAATCCTGTTCGTTTAACTATCAACTAATACAAACAAAATTTTTAAATCGAACAAGTTTTGAGCTCAATGTAGACAATCTTTTAATGTTTTTTTGCACCTGTTGAAAATTTCGAGCACCCATCGCCATTTGAAGTTATGTATGTCAATTTAATTTAATCAATTTTTAATCAATTTTCATTAGGCATTTTTTTAAATGTCGATGTGAGTTTAGCTTAGGAATTTTTGAGAATTATTGACGATGCTTCCGAATTATTGACGATGCTTCCAAGGACCAATGTAACCGAAAATGGTTGATAAGGCCATCAACTAACATGAGCTCCAAACTGGACTAGTTGCCAGCCCAACTTTGACAACAGTTTTTGTTATCTCCTTTTTCAATGACAGTTTAAAATTTTAAAAACTTATCACCTTGTAATTCGGGAAGTCGCAATCGGATAAAATTCTGAAATTTCGTATAAGATAATGAGTCCTTTAATTTGAATTTTAGTTTACTACACGGTCTATTGCTGGTACCATGATTAAGAAATTATGAAAATTATACATAGGGTTTATCCGCCTCGGAGAAAACGAAGAGAAGTCCATTTTGGAGTTTTCCACCACTGTATCCGTTACTTTTGAATCCGGAATACGGAAAACGGTGTAGCCAAAGGCGGTTATAATTTGACAGTCACAAAACCGAATTGTAATACCTTTCATTTGATTCAAAAATTTGGAAAATAATGTAATTTAAAAATCGAAGTGCGTTCCAGTTTGAAGTTTTCGATCAATTTTTCTGGTGCTTTCGGGACCGAAAACTAAGTATCGGCATGGCTGAAATAAGCTTATTTGATCATCGATTACAAATAGCTGCAAAATAGAGAAATTTGCTACCCTATTTAAATAACTAGTTCGAGCGGAATCTTTCCCACAATTTAGGTATTGCATTTTGAAGTGGTATTTCAACCCAATGCACTTAATGAATACAAACCTTTAGATTACTCTATTGGAAAAAATACGTACTATTGTTATAAAAACACCTTCAAAATAACCTTGTACTTATTCTAAGTTAGAGTTAGTTTTTTTAACGGAAATGTTCGAAAAAGCCATTGAAACGCCGTTCTCGCCAGAGCCGAAAATTTTCACGTATTATCAATGAAAGAATCCAATCCAATAATTTAATCTTCGTTTGGTCTCATTCGTAAATGATGGCATTCAAAACAAACGAAGAGAGAAGAAGCATTTTCGTTTTTTACTTCAACAAAAGAGAGTATCAATGCTAACGTCACTTGTTTCCCTATGACATAACAAAACCAAAATATTGTCTGAAGATAAATTCAGTCAAATTTCAATTCTTATTATTTCTTTACTGTAATGAAAATCTGTGACGTTTGGTTACAACAGATGTTTAAAATAGGAGACTGGTGTAGCGTGTTGGGTAAGCCGATGCCTTTCACACAACTCGCCTGGGTTCGATTCCCAATCCCGCATATAGCGTCAGAATGTTTTACTGGCCCAGGGAGGCGAATGACCTTGAGTTTAAAACCTCTATTATCGAAACAAAAAGAGGTGTTTATCCAGAACCTGTTCAGAACCATCAGGAAAATACTATAGATTCAATTATCACCGAAGGCCATCCTGGAACATTCTGAACGTTTCTTCTTCATCTTTGTTGAATAATTTCACTCATTGTAAAAATCGCCGATTGCACAGATGTCACTGACAGTCATACCATCCTAGGAAAAAATATTTCGATGAATAAGGTTTCCGCGAGAATCGTAGTTGAAAAGTCTTACTACTTTTTGTCCACAGTAATGAAAATGACTGAGCTTAGGCTCTCACTCAGATGTGCCCCTTTAATCCATGAAAACCTACGAATAACACATACCATGAGGTGAAAATATGGTAGTATTAGGATTTCGTAATTTGACCAAGCTTTTACCTGTCAAGGAAGTATTGTCTACAATCGTTGTTTCCTGTTTAGTCAACACTTTTTACTTTGTGTTATTGAAGTTACCTAATAATAAGATAAACTACGAAAATGCAAAACATTTCCAAACGCTGAGTTTTTGAGCTACAGCACTCAGTTGTGTTTAATCTCAATCTGCCAATTTGACGCAAAATATCTCATGACCGGAACAATAAAATGCCAATAACATGACGGTGTGATAAGGAAAATATGATAATGTGTTTCTTTATCACCGAATGGAGGTGAACCCCGTGGGATAGTGGGATACTAATTTATAGTCTTATATAATAGTGATTGAATTGAAAATTACTTGATTTATGACTTCTACTTTTATGTTAAAGGCATCATCACTACGATAAATAGGTTAGAACAGGTTCTTAATTGCACACACAAAAAAAGGATTTTTAGAGGTAATCTAATTCATATATGATGCAAAATTAATTCTATATCGGGAATCGGAAGTTATAACCATTTGATCTTCGAACTCAAGAAAAACTTCCAAATGATCCTACCCAAGTAACTACAACACCGAATTAACTTTACAGGAAATTATGAAAATTTATGTTGTATGTTTTTATCACTCCAATAACATTCTTTTTTTTTCTTTGATTGGATTCGAACCCTTGACTACACCGTAGCTCGCTAGCTACGTAACACGTACCTTTCATCTAGAACTGTAAATAAACTTGATTCTCGGCATTCGTGAATAAGAATTTTACGTTTGCCCTTTAATAGCGTTATACTGTTTTCACACTTCACATAAATATAAGATGTTACCAATGCATAACTTTATAAATTGTTACCACTGAGAGAAAAATCATTTTAAAAATCTGGAAAACCCTGCAGCGTGTTAATATTTATTTTCGAAACTTTAAAAAGATAAAAGCTGGATGTTGTCACTGACAAAGATCATTATAATATTTTTGCAGAAAATCTTTTGAATGAGACAATGATTCTTGCTATGTTCTGATTTATATTATTAGAGATTTCATCATTTCAGTGAAACACTGGAGAAGACAAGTTTTTGAAAATGAAATTGAACATTTTCAAACTTTATTGTGTCATAATATATTATTTTACCTAATTATTCTTTTTTTAAACATTCAAATTTGCGTCAGTGATCCAGTTTACTTCTCTTCTACCAGCAAATAAAGTTATGTTTACACTAGCTTTGAATTAAAGAACTAATCTACTTTTTATCAACATTAAGACATTGATTTATTGTAACAATTCAATTTCATTGCACTGGTTGCTTCAAAGTACAGCATTAAATGCCGCGATATAAAGATGTTGTATGATACTGCTTCATCACATTTTAATTGCACATTTATTGCACATTGCTTTAATGTATGTAGGTTTAGGGTAATTACATACACAGAAGTCTGTAGGTTTAGGGTAATTACATACACGCGGGATACCTACCTCACAAAAAACGCGCAAAAAACCGCGTAACTAAAAAAACTATAGAAAAAAAATGCTGTTGCCAAATAATATCAAAAAGTCACGAAACATCGAGATCTGGTGTCATATTGAGAAACATTTGTTTCAATAAAATAACTTAAAATTATTTAAAATATTTCGATATTTCCAAAATCAAAAGAAAGAATTTTATTAATGCCAAATGTCTTAAAAATGCATGAAACGTTGTGATCTGGTCTATTCTCAAAATATGTTTTTACCTTTCTAATATAGAAAGGTTATGCAATTGCTCGAAAAATCCACTAGTAAAAATGGTCATATACCTATATGGTATATAGTGTAATATATCATTCGACTCAGTTCATTGAGCTGAGCAATTTCTGTAATTTCAAATAATCTCACTAGGTTTTCTCGGAGATGGTTGAACCGAATTTTGACAAACTTCTTGAAAGGTCTTGCGGAATTGCTGAATTTTATCCGGATCCGACTACCGATGCCGCAGTTATAGGGTAAAGTGTGTTAAATATTATTCATCGTCACTTAATGCTGTGAAACAGAAACAGTAAAAAACCATTATCAGTAGACAGCTAAGCAAACCGATTCCGGCTATTCTGGTTACCGGTGGTCATATATTCCAAAATGGATCTCACTCTTTTTTCTCAGCGATGGCTTGATCAATTTCCACTAACTTAAGTTCACAAGAAAGGTCTCATGATCCCACACGGAATTCCTAAATTTCATCCGGATCCGATTTCCGGTTCCGGAGTTATACGGTGAAGTGTGTTAAAAATTTAATACCGTCACTTAAGGGGCGAGTAGGGTCTAACATTTTTGAAAAATTATTCATTTTTTTCGTTGTATTTTCTTATAGTAAAACTTTCAAGAATATTCTGTCTGCTCCAATCGATGACCAACATGCGGACCACCCGCCGGGTATCCGTGGCCTGGGGGTGTTTCTCGCGACCCACGTAGAATCGTCATCTGGAAGACACTCGTATTATATTCAATCCATCGACCATTGCTGATCGCCAACTGCAACTGCAACTGAATCTGCCAGAATCGACCATTGCGACCGGAATACGTCACTACCCTAATGATAATACCATAGTTTTAAGTTAGTCGTTAATCAAGATTAGAAAATACCCTTGGCATCTTAGAGCTTTAGCAGTGTGCCTTTAAATATATTATTATTGAATAAAAAAAAAAAAAGAATATTCTGTGAAATTTTCAAGTCTATCGAAACAAAACTCAGCAAGTTGTGGGCCTTTATTTTTGCTAATCTCATACAGCGAAGAAGTGAGAGCTCGGCGCACACGCCAAAGATATCTGCTTCGATTGACTTAAAAGTTGACAAATTATTTTTGAAAAGTTTCATTATAACAAAATAGAAAAGAAAACACATGATTTTTTGAAAATGTTAGAAGCTACGGGCTCCCTAGACTAATAAATTGTATCCTTAGATTTTAAAACTAAAAAACTAGAATCGTGTTTTTCTACAAAGCAGGTTTTGAGAGACCGTGTCCATCGTCATTAAAACCCACTGAACCAATTTTTTTCAAATTTTACACAAACTATTTACATATAAAAAACAGACCCCAACGTTTTCCTTTTCGTTGTTTGTTACTTTGGGAAGGTTTTACAGCTACAAAATGGCGAATTTTTTCGTGAAAATCGTAGTTTTGACTTTGAACAATCACCAAAAATTAAAAAAAAATCACAGAAACGTTGGGGTCTAGAAAAACTCCTTTGCTGCTTTGATTTGTTCACTTCTGATTAGTTTAAGAGCGCTGAGAGAGAGTGGACACCGCAAATCATGATTATTGAGAAGCGTTCTCAAAAATACCTCTTCGCTGACTCATTTCTCAATATTTTCCACGAAAAAATTACAAAATGTTGCTCGAATGATGCGTTGTTTCATGCAAAACGTTTGAATTTATTTTGTTTAACGATAGTTCTGAAAAAAAATCGAAAATATGAAGGTTTTTTCATCATTTAGACCCTACCTTCCCCTTAAAGCGGCGAAACAAAATACGAAAAAAATTCTTAATTTCATCAAAAATTTTTTCTCAGAACTACTTCAATCGGTTTCCTTTATCAGTAATCGTTTATCGTTTTCTGTAGGTTAATGCACAAACAATCTATTGGTTTCTTTCATGATTCGATGAGAAATATTTCGAATAGAATACCACAGTTTTATCTATGAAAATATGATTGATATGAGAAAGGCAATATTCCACCACTAGAAGGATTAAAACAGTTTTTTTAGGAACAAATTGAACGTTTTCAGTGTCACAGAGTTGATTCAAAAAAATCGGGATAACACTAGATCTTGACGCTTCGTGCATTTGTAAGACAAAACAAGAAAACCACATAACTTGGAAATTCGCATGAAAACCGCGTACCTACGGAAATACGTGTAAAAAGCCACCTGTAACCCGCATAAAAACTACATATAAAAGACCTCAGTGTATTTACAATGTCAAAATAGAGTTGTAAATGTGTAGTGATATAATGTAAATGGTTATGGAAATCCGCGTAAAAAAAACTTCAAAATAAAAAAAATTGTTTTTGATGCCAACTACCTTAGAAATGCATGAAACGTCCAGATCTGGTGTAATTTCAAAAAAAATTGTAATGAAAGAATAGACTTTGGGAATTTTGAGATTTCCAAAGTTGAATTTTTTTATGCCGAATATCTTCACGGAACGACCGAAATTAGCTCTGCGCCTAATTCGTATTACTGTTTTCGAATTAGTTGATTTTAACAACGAAATTTCCAAAATAACTATAAAATTAGTTAAAATTTAGAATTTACTGTGCTGAAAAAAACTCTTATTTTTAGAGAATGTGTTTAGTTGGCGAATATTCTGGACACAAACCAGCAATATTTCAATCCAACACGAAATTCTCATTGACAACTAATTTCGTTATTAAAATCAGAAACTTTGATTCTATTTATCTATCACCGTCATTACTGAAGGACAGCAGTGTCAAAGCAAAACAATCCATTAAAAAGCTAAAAGGGGCAGTCTTGTTGAAACTGCTCGCAAATTGTTTAGATGTTTTTCGCATGTGTTACGATATATCCCTATATAAATTTCTAAACCGATATGTAAAAATGACGTAAACTGTTAGTGGAAAGTGTATTTATTCAGAATTTGTGCGCAGTTGAAGCGATTGTGGGTAATAATGTTTTTACGCGAAACAGTGAAGTGAGTTTCGAATGTTGCACTCTAATTGTACACGTCAAATGATGTTTTTTTGTATCTTCTCATTCCGGGTTACGCCTTCCGGTGTACTACTTGTATTCGGTTTTTGTTTTCCGAGTGCTCAAAGTTTTCAGTGAGAGAGTCGATTTCGCGAAGTCGAATGAAGAAAACAGTGATTTAGAAGTAAAATTTTCAAAAAGAAGTTTATGTTTCGCTTATGTCTTTTTCTCCAATACAACATCGTATTTATACCTGCCAATTTAGAAAAGATAACCGCGACAGAAAGTAGTAGTGTGCCATCTAGTGGCTAGTAGTCATTACGGTGCCATATAGCGCCATATAGCTGCTAATTGCAGAAACCAATTCAACCATTTATGTTGGTTGAAAACAACGTTTTATTTCTCTAATTCAACTAAAAAATTAGTTGAATGGATATGAAGCGTGCCTTAGCTAAGAAATGACAGCACGTTTAATTGGTGAATTCAACTAAAAAAAATAGCCATTTCAACAAATATTTTATTATTATTAAGAGAATTAGAATTAAAAAATCTAAATTAGCAAAAGTAAGATTTTTTTAGTTGTCTCAAAAAATAACTAACTAAAATCAGAAAATCAACTAATTTTTTCGCCAAAATGCTAATTTCGGTCTTTCCGTGTTAAAACTGCATGAAACGTTGAGATACGGTGAAATTAACAAAAGATAGGAAACGTTTTTTGAACTTCCGCAATCCACCTAGTTGTGTAATGATAATTCTCATATTTCTTATGTTTTCAAAGACATCACTAGATTTTTTATCAAACTTGAATAAAATGAAACACTTTCTGTGGTATAAACTAACATCACCTTTTTAATTTATAAACAGTTGTGTGTCGAGTTAATATAGATTCAAATGTGGCAACCCTGCACGCTACACAGAATTGAACAAAGCATGCTGTGTGCTAGGCGGTGGCGTTTTCTTCTTCCGTACCGGTTTTGAATAATTTTATATCACAGTTTGAAAGTTTTGATACCCATTGCCCTATAACTTCGGAATCGGAAGTCAGATCCGGATGAAATTGTGAATTTTTAAGACACTGAGTGTTTTAATTTGAATCATTATTTGGGAAAATCGGTTTAACCGTTGCTGAGGAATCGAATTGAGTTCCGTTTTTGGAACTTTCCTTTATTATTATCGGTGCTTTCGGAAGCGAAAACCGGGGAGTAGGAGTCCCAAAGTAGTTTTGTGAATTCACTAACTAACAAGATCTGCACACTAGATGAATTTAACAGTATGTTTTATGAAAATGTGCACCTCGTTTCGCCATCGCTTGTGGAAAAATACTCATGAAATTGAAAATTTTCACTAATCGCACTGTAACACCGGAACCGGAAGTCGGATCTGGATCAACTTTTCGGGGACTTTAAAAAAAATTGACAACCTTTTATTTGCTTCTTAGTTTGAGAAAATCGGTTAGAAAATTTCCGAGAAAATAGAGTGCGCATTATTTCATAAATTTGCGCATATTTCTTTGTGATTCTAGAACCGGAAGTCAGAACTAAATGAAATTCAGGAAAATTATATATGGCTATAAGACCTCACATTTGAATCTAAGTTTATGAAAATCGGTTCAGTCATCTCTCATAAACGTGTGTGACTAATTTTTTCCTTACTTTGGTGCCTATCACCCTGTAATTCCGGAACCGAAAGTCGGATCGGGATAAAATTTAATAGCAGTCTATGGGACCATAAGACTTTTCATTTGAATCTGAATTTTTGAAAATCGGCTCAGCCTTCTCTGAGAAAATCGACTCGACGAACTGAGTCCAATGGTATATGACACTCGGCCCTCCGGGCCTCGGTTGCAAAGTCGGTTTTCACAGCGATTGCGTAGCCTTTCTATAGGAGTAGAGAAAAAATTCGGGATAATTCCAAAGACAAAACGAGAAAACCAAATAACTTTGAAAATTCGTGTAGCTTCGGAAATCGGCGTAAAAAAAGACCTCAGTGTACACATTTTCCTATCTCGACGAGCTGATTCGAATGGTATTTGTGAAATTCCAAGTTCTTGATGAAAATTCAAGACTAGATCCAATCAAACACTAGATTATGATTTCACAGAATAATTGTTCTTGCATGAGTAGACTTGTTAAAATGGCGCGATTCCACGAGAATTTTAGTTCTGCGAATTTCATGTCTAAAAATAGAGAGAACGCAAGCAGAAAGGTCACTAGAAGCCAAACTTATTCAGTTTTGAAACCGCACGACATGCGCTTAGTTTGAATATAATTTTTGCGGTTAATTTTCTAACTTTTAAATTTTTTTTGGCTGGGTTAATTTTTTTGGAGTGCGATTTTCGACAACTTTGTCTTGAACACCATTTTCGAGAAAATTTACAGTTTTTGAACAAAAGCTAAAGACTGTCCCAGAAAGTATGAACGCATTTTGATTTCGCTGTAAATAATTCACAAGTGTTAGATATTCAAATTTTATTCGTTATACTGATAATATTAGACTACAACAACATAATATTATTCTCAACATTTGCTATTTAGCTATTGTAGACTAGCTGGCGTACTTTTTTGTGAACGTTCCTCATTAAATTCCGTACAGACTTCTTGGCGACAAGATTTGACATTTTTTTCCAATTTTTTTCAAACTGTTGAATGGTTTCGGCTGCCGAGACATGTTTCCTAAGATGTGCCTTCGTTAATGCCCAAAATTCCTCAATTGGTCGAAGTTGTGGGCAATTTGGTGGATTCATGTCTTTTGGGACGAAAGTGACATTTTTGGTAGTATACCATTCTACCGTTGATTTCGAGTAGTGGCAAGAAGCAAGATCTGGCCAGAAGTCAACAGGATCCTTGTGGCTTCGAATGATGGGTAGAAGTCGTTTTTTTAAACATTCCGTGATGTATATTTCGCTGAAGCAGTGGTGATGAAGGGTTTCGAAATCTTACCGCAGCTACAAATTACTTGCCAGACCATAGCTTTCTTACCAAATTTTTCGACTTCAATCGATGTCTCGGACTGCCCTTCTCGCACCGTATAATATTGTGGTCCCGGCAAGGATTTGTATTCGAGTTTCACGTAGGTTTCGTCGTCCATTATTATGCAGTTTAAATTTCCAGCAAGAATCGTATTGTACAGCTTTCGAACCCTCGGCCTGATCGATGCTTCTTGTTTCGGACTACGTTTTGGTTGTTTCTGCTTCTTATAGGTTCGAAGATTCAATCGTTCTTTAGCACGAAGAACATTTGACTTCGAAGTGCCCACTTTTTTGGCCACATACCGAACTGAAACCCCTTTTTTTTGCTCGAACGCCTTCAGTATACGTTTATCCAACTAAGGGTTAGCAGGACCTTTTTATCGATCCGTTTTCGGTTTATCCTCAAAGGTGCTATCCTGATTGCATTTCGCACGACTTTTTCACTTACTCCTTCCATTTTTGCTATCTTTCTCAGTGACAGTCCGTGTTCTGTGCACCATTTGTACACAATTTTTCGACGTTGTTTTGCTGAAAGTCCACGCATTTCGAAACAAACTAATGAAAACGAATAAACAGCTGCACAAGTGGTTAGAGAAGAGTGTAAACAACAGAACGCAGTCATAAAAATTGACAGATTCTGAACCATTGCGAAATGGCAGCGGTTTTTGGTTGCGTCCATACTTTCTGGGACAGACTTTATTTGAAGAAAGTGCGTACAAACATACATCATACGGAAAACGTGTCATTCTGATCTGATCATGTTAAGTCAAATGACTTGCCAGTCATTTTTGGAATGGCTACGAAAGTTATGTTTATTTTACTGATTTCTGAGACTCGATAGAATTTATGAGGAATCTGCGCTCTTGAATAATTTTCCGATTTGCTTTTCAAATTCGACTCTGAAGACGACGAATAAAAAAAACGAAACTGACACTAGTTCATATTGATCTACCAATGATCCAGTATCACTGCTTAAAAAAAATAATCCTAAAATCTTAAAACTTCATCCTAAAATTGGAGTATTGATGAGTACTAAACTGCAGATTAAATCATCAGTGCCATTACAATAACAACTTATTCCAGATAGAATGAGTAAACATAAAAATCGTGTATAATTTTTAAAAGATAAATTCATTGCAGTTGCCTTGTGTCAGCATTTCGAACCCGTAAACAATGACGACTACCCGCTGGGACAAATTCTTGCTGTTGCTGTGGAAAAACTGGATCATCCAGAAGCGACACTATTTACAAACATTGTTCGAAATTCTTATTCCGGTGTTATGCTGTTCGATTCTACTGCTTGTTCGAGGCCTGGTTCAACCGACTCTGGTGGGAAACAGCACAGTTTATAATCCTAAGCCATTGGATGATTCGTTGTAAGAAATTGTAATGTTTGTACATAACCTGCACGTGTGGTAAATGTTTTACTTTTCCAGGCTATACATTAAATCAGATTTAGTATTGGCATATTCGCCGCAAAATCCTCTGTTGGATGCAATAGTGGCGGAAACTGCCGTGTCACTAAGCAGTGAATGGGACAATTTTACGTATGTGGGATTTCCCAATGCCCGAGCAATGGAGTCTGCTCTAATGAATCAGAATATTTTTGTTGGAATAGAATTTGACGATGCGTTGGTGTCCTTAACCACGGACCTTCCGGAGAAGTTGACTTTTGCTCTGAGGTTTCCCGGCGAGTTACGATTTTCTTCTGGGTTGACCGTCAACTGGCAAACGAGGCTTTTAATGGTGCCATTTTCACCCCGTTTGCGAAGTCCCTATGACAGCGATGGAGGCGCTCCAAGTTACTTTACTGAAGGATTTCTGTCGGTTCAAAGTGCTATCTCGAAGGTAATCATTAAGCAGCACTATCCGACAGCCGAGCTGCCACCGGTGTTTATTAGCGTAAGTAACCTAGTATATTACATCTTGGAAATGAGTTGTATTTAACATTATAACACCAAATTATGACAGCGTATTCCCTACCCTCCGTACTACGATGACATAATTTTGGAAGCACTGGAACAGCTGCTGGCCCTGTTCATTCTGCTGTCGTTTTTCTACCCATGCATCGTCATGGTGAAGCACATAACAATCGAAAAGGAACTGCAGCTGAAGGAAGCTATGAAGATTATGGGACTATCCGGTTGGCTGCACTGGAGTGCGTGGTTCGTGAAAAACATCCTGCTGCTTATCATCTCGATTTCGATAATAACGATACTATTTTGTGTGAGTATTGATGATCATTTGTTGTACACTTTGAATTATATTATCATTATTTTGTTTGGAGCAACAAGAAAAGCCCGCTTGAGCTAAGATTCATCATTCTCCTTCTCCGACAGGCATAAAACCTTCTCATCTTTTGTATCAACTGTTATATCGCACATCTTGTCATTAACTTAATATAAGCTACCATACTATCTATCAACTGGTTGTTCAGACTAAACACCCTAATAAAACTAGCAGGAAAAGATTAGGAGAAAACAGCGTTAAAGAATTTAACGAGATAAATGAAAATAAAATTCATTAGAGCAAGCATTGAATAAGCGACAAATGCTGGAAAAAGGATGATTGAATCCATCGGTAGTTCTCGATATCTCGATGAACATACAGCAAATCGAAGTGGTATTCGTAGCTTGGAGAGCGACTCGATGCTCTAATAAGCATCTTATCAGTTTTGTAATACGGTGTCTAAACACGGAACGACCGAAATCAGCATTTTCGCGAAAAATTTAGTTGATTTGCTGATTTTAGTTAGTTATTTTTTGAGACAACTAAAAAAATCTTACTTTTGCTGATTTAGATTTTTTATTCTCATTCCCTTAATAATAATAATAAAATATTTGTTGAAATGACTATTTTTTTTAGTTGAATTCACAAATTAAACGTACTGTCATTTCTTAGCTAAGGCACACTTCATATCCAGTCAACTAATTTTTTAGTTGAATTAAAGAAATATAATGTTGTTTTCAACCAATATGAATGGTTGAATTGGCTTCTGCAATCTGCAGCTATATGGCGCCCTGTCACCGAAACGGTAACACCTTAATGACTACTAGCCACTAGATGGCACACTACTGCCGAAAAAAATTCAGACGCGGTTGTCTTTTCTATATTGGCAGGTATAAATACGATGTTGTGTTGGAGAAAAAGACATAAACGAAACGTAAACATCTTTTTGAATTTTTTTTTCTTCTAAATCACTGTTTTCTTCATTCTCACTGAAAACTTTGAGCACTCGGAAAACAAAAACCGAATACAAATAGTACACCGGACGGCGCAGCTCGGAAGGTTTGAAGATACAAAAAAACTTCATCACAATTAGAGTGAAACATTCGAAATTCACTTCACTGTTCCGCGTAAAAACATTATTACGCACAATCGCTTCAAGTGCGCACAAATTCTGAATAAATACACTTTCCACTAACAGTTTACGTAACACATGCGAAAAACATCTAAACAATTTGCGAGCAGTTTCAACAAGACTGTCCCTTTTAGCTTTTTAATGGATTGTTTTGCTTTGACACTGCTGTCCTTCAGTAATGACGGTGATAGATAAATAGAATCAAAGTTTCTGATTTTAATAACGAAATTAGTTGTCAATGAGAATTTCGTGTTGGATTGAAATATTGCTGGTTTGTGTCCAGAATATTCGCCAACTAAACACATTCTCTAAAAATAAGAGTTTTTTTCAGCACAGTAAATTCTACATTTTAACTAATTTTATAGTTATTTTGGAAATTTTGTTGTTAGAATCAACTAATTCAAAAACAGTAATACGAATTAGGCGCAGAGCTAATTTCGGTCGTTCCGTGAACATTTCTCCAAGGTTGAGAGGACAGAAAAGCAATATAACGATTTTAAGTAGTTACATTAGCCCTAACATTTTAGATATTTTGGAGAGAGTGTATTATATATAATCTATAAATTTGTAATATCTCCTGATTTAGTACCGCTTACCACATAGTGCAATCCGAAGTGATTGTGCTTGATGACAGAGCATTTTGGGAGATTCAGAGCCATCCTGGTAATAGAAATCTAAGTCTTTTACATTTAGGAAAAAGCTTAAAATCATCGGCAAATAATATTGCAACGCACGGAACGACCGAAATCAGCATTTTCGCGAAAAATTTAGTTGATTTGCTGATTTTAGTTAGTTATTTTTTGAGACAACTTAAAAAATCTTACTTTTGCTGATTTAGATTTTTTATTCTCATTCCCTTAATAATAATAAAATATTTGTTGAAATGACTATTTTTTTTAGTTGAATTCACAAATTAAACGTACTGTCATTTCTTAGCTAAGGCACACTTCATATCCAGTCAACTAATTTTTTAGTTGAATTAAAGAAATATAATGTTGTTTTCAACCAATATGAATGGTTGAATTGGCTTCTGCAATCTGCAGCTATATGGCGCCCTGTCACCGAAACGGTAACACCTTAATGACTACTAGCCACTAGATGGCACACTACTGCCGAAAAAAATTCAGACGCGGTTGTCTTTTCTATATTGGCAGGTATAAATGCGATGTTGTGTTGGAGAAAAAGACATAAACGAAACGTAAACATCTTTTTGAATTTTTTTTCTTCTAAATCACTGTTTCTTCATTCTCACTGAAAACTTTGAGCACTCGGAAAACAAAAACCGAATACAAATAGTACACCGGACGGCGCAGCTCGGAAGGTTTGAAGATACAAAAAAACTTCATCACAATTAGAGTGAAACATTCGAAATTCACATCACTGCTCCGCGTAAAAACATTATTACGCACAATCGCTTCAAGTGCGCACAAATTCTGAATAAATACACTTTCCACTAACAGTTTACGTCATTTTTACATATCGGTTTAGAAAATTATATAGGGATATATCGTAACACATACGAAAAACATCTAAACAATTTGCGAGCAGTTTCAACAAGACTGTCCCTTTTAGCTTTTTAATGGATTGTTTTGCTTTGACACTGCTGTCCTTCAGTAATGACGGTGATAGATAAATAGAATCAAAGTTTCTGATTTTAATAACGAAATTAGTTGTCAATGAGAATTTCGTGTTGGATTGAAATATTGCTAGTTTGTGTCCAGAATATTCGCCAACTAAACACATTCTCTAAAAATAAGAGTTTTTTTCAGCACAGTAAATTCTACATTTTAACTAATTTTATAGTTATTTTGGAAATTTTGTTGTTAGAATCAACTAATTCAAAAACAGTAATACGAATTAGGCGCAGAGCTAATTTCGGTCGTTCCGTGCGGAAAACTTATATCGTTTAAATGTAGTAAAAATATAAGCGATCCCAGATGGCTTCCCTGAGGAACTCCGGAACTCACGATGAATGGTGTAGTAACACAGTCACCAATTTCCATCCGATTGAGCCTTTTTTGCCATATACAGCAATTTCATGAGAAACTGATATACGATCTCTCAGAATTTCATAATATTTGGAAGAATCGTTCTCCATCGAAAAATATTGGACCCGTATTTTTTTTATTCTGTCATTAGGGTGACCATTTCCTTGTTATTTCCTTGTTAATTAAATTTGGATAAAAAATTCGATTATTTTCGATTTTCTCAAAAATATAAATAACTTTCGAACCATTCCGCCTATTCTGCTAATTTTCGGATATGTTGTCAATAAATGTTTATAGTTTTTAGGAACAATATGCGAATATTGTAAAGTTATAGTTTTGTGTTTGAAGAAGTCGATTTTTAATGGTTTCCATGGTTTGTGACCAATGGGCATTAAATCATTTTATTATTTTTTCTGAAAGCTGAAACAATTTTACATAACATTTCAAAATATTAGCGACATGTATTTTTTTGTTTTTGAGATATAATTTGTTGAAAATTTCGTTTTTGTAGTCTCCGTATGTTTTTTTTTTCGATTTTCTTTGAGGAAGATGTTGTTGATTAATTTATAACTTTTGAACCACTCGACCGATTCCGCTAATTTGTGGATAATTTGTCAAGAAACGTTTGCGGCATTTCGCAAAAACATGTAAATATTACAAAGTAGAAATTTTGTGTTTTAGAACGTCCTTTGTATACGCTTTTTAACGGTTTTCATGGTAGGTAGACCAATGATCCTGTTTTACAATCTAAAAGAGGTAGGAAGCTGTTTATATTACAGGGTCCGGCACTCAGAGTGTTACCAACTTCAGACCGCTCGCGCAGCTGACGCACGGGCTCCAGCTTTCTAGAAATTTGCTAAATGACAGTTCGGAGTTGTATTGTTTACAAGCGCAAGAAAGCGTTTTGCCAAAAGTGAACGCGAAAAAAAAATCAGTGATGGATTTAAAACGTAATAGTGTGATTGCTTTATATTTAGATGGAAAATCACAACCAGCGATTGTTCGTGAGCTCAAACACCTTAAAGTGAATAAAGTTTTTGTTTATCGCACCATAACTCGTTACAATAATACTGGTAGCATCGCAAAACGTCATGGAGGTGGTCATCAAAAGACTGCAACGTCACGTGAGATGGTTCAAAAAGTGAAGAAGCGACTTGAACGAAATCCTCGACGAAGTGCCAATCAAATGGCAAAAGAACTGAAAATATCCGACCGTAGCATCCGCCGCATACTGAAAAATGATCTGAAGGTCAAGCCTTACAAGATCCAAAAGGCGCATGATCTCACACCGAAGCAGCAACAAGTTAGACTTGAGAGAGCGAAGGAGTTGCTTCGTTTGGCCGAAAGCGGTCAATTTCCGAACATTGTATTTTCTGACGAGAAAATTTTTCCAATTGAGCAATTCGTAAACTCTCAAAACGATAGGGTTTACTTGACCGACCGTTCATACGAGAATTTGAGTCATCGATTGGCCACCAGGAGGCAGCACTCGCAACAGATAATGGTTTGGGCCGCTGTAACCGCAGATGGGCGCTCTCCAATCGTTTTCATCGAGCCTGGCGTCAAGGTAAATGCGACATATTATCGGGAAAGTATTCTGGAGGTTGCTTTGAAGCCGTGGTCAGACAAACATTTCGGTGGCAGACCATGGACGTTTCAGCAGGACTCGGCACTGTCTAACAAAGCTCGAGTGAACCAAGAATGGCTGAAAAACAACGTTCCGAACTTCATCACGTCCACACAATGGCTCTCGAATTCACCAGATGCGAATCCAATGGATTATTCTCTTTGGGCCATTTTGGAGAGCAAAGTCAGAACTAAAAGATACACCAGTCTAGAGGCGCTGAAAAAAGTTATTGTCCGCGAGTGGGCCAAAATACCTGCAAGTCACATTAGGGCAGCTTGCGATTCGTTTTTTGACCGTCTCAAGGCCATAGTCAAGGCAAAAGGTGGTCATATCGAGCAAAAGTGAATTGATTCTGAATTTTGTATTATTTTTACACATTTTGTACTTTGAATTAAGTAAAAGTAATTTTCCAAACTGAATTTATGGCCTTTTTAATTGGTTACACTTCGAGTGCCGGACCCTGTATAATCATCATAAATAAATGGAGGCGCATGGTCGCAAACAATTAAAACCTGAATGTTTCAAAAAAATTTTTCTTGAACACAAAAAATAATTCATCGTTAATTTTTAAATATGTTACGTAAATAGTTTAAACTTTCAGAGAAAAATATAAAATTACATAGCGCACAAATTTCATCCGTATCCGACTACCGGTTCCGGAGTTATAGGGTAAAATGTGTTAAATATTGAATATCGTCACTTGAAGCGGCGATACAAAAACCGTCTAGAAATGTCTAAACTGGACTCAAAACTACACAAATCGATAGTCATTATCAGTAGGCAGGTATGCAAACCGATTCCGGTTATCCTGATTCTCCGTTTCCGAAAAAAATCAGTTTTTTTTTTCAAATATCTTTTTTTTTCTTAAAAGTGATCAACTTGATCAATTTTTTGACTGTACGTTGAGAACATAATCAGCTCTCTTGTAACAAAATTTCATCCAAATCAAAAAGGCGGGTGAGTAATGTCTGAAACGTAACTGAAAGACGTAAATACGAACAAAACAAACATGTCTCTTTCACGCCTCTGAATATCAATAATCGTTCGTATTAGTTGATTGATTGTTTGAATTGTGTAAATTTTACGCTTTTTATATTGAAGTATGACTACAATTTAATTCGGAACATAGGACTAGTTCCAAATTTTATTGCAAATTTCAGGTTCGGAGTCCAGATCAAGAATTCAGTTCATTCATTTAGTTTTCGAATTCTGGAACTGAACTCATTTTCACAATTCAGGATCCAAATTTAATTCTCGAACTGAGTATTGAACTTCAATTCCGAACCTAACTTGAGGCACTGAATCCAAAATCTTGTTCTAGAAACCAAGCTTATGAATTAAATTCCAGCATGCATAATCTGAATAAGTGTATGAACATCACACTGGGATCAGGAGTTCAATTCAGGTTCTGAAGTCAGTTCCAAAATCCAGATCTAGAACTCATATCATGAATTTTGTTACGGAGTTCTGAATTTTTGTTCCAGAATAAAAATTTTGGATACGAATTCTGAACTCAAATTAAGGCACTAAATTTAGTTCAAAATCTAGTCAAGGAACCAGTTCCAAAAATCTAGCTCCAGAATCAAAAATTAAAATTCAGTTCCAAGATTTGATCCAAATGAGGCTTTACTAACGAATGATAGCGCAACCTGAGCGTTTGATGATTTTAACCACACAGAAGATCTGTTTTGACTGTTGCTGTTGAAGGTTGCGTCTGAGACTACCCCGCTCGGGTGCGAAAAAAACCAACAAGCGTGATGAGTTTTCCTCAGTGTTTTCAAAAGTTTTAGGAAACTTTGTTTTTGGGTTATTTATGGTTATCTCAGACTGTTGAAAATGTAATTACAGATTCCTGATCATATTCACGATAGCTTGTAGACAAAAATATGTTGTTGGGTTAAGTACAAGAAGAGATATTCACGATTAAGTTCTACCCATTCTTGTACGGAGTAAATTTTGAAAAGACACCCCATAGTAAAGTAAGGGGGTTATTTTGCAAATCGACTTTTAATTTTCAAGATCGATTTTTTTTTCAGTGTATTTCAATATTTTCAATATTTTCATTAAAAACTTGACTAATTTTGTAAAAATCAATCATACAACACTTTTTTGTAGGTTTTGTCAGTTTTCGAATGCAGCCATTTGAAAAAAAAGAATGATAAAAAGTTTGGTCCTTTTCAAAAGACAGTCTAAATCATTTTCGGAAAACCCAAAGTATGCAAAGTGCACTCTTACCAGCCACTACCTAATTTTCGGACAAAACCTACCGAGAATCAACTAAAATGCATCTCCCCAATTTTGGGTAACGAGTGATGACCTAAAAATTTTGATAAATGTAAGTTTAGTACAAGTGTTACATCATAACAAAGCACGCTACCCATTTTTATCGATCAACTCAAAGTTTGACTAGATAACGATCTAATTTTGGGTAGCTTATAGAAGAGCTAGATTATGAGAGATTTCTCCTGAAAAATAAGTAGAAATGATTTTCAGTGTGGTTTTTTTTTGTGACAAAAGGGCCGTATGAATGAAACGTAGCATGCTTGAATTTCGGTAGTAAATGCTACATGTGGATCACGTTCCTGTCAAAATCAGAGACTTCATTACACAACAACATTCAAACATGTAGTATTCACTAAAAGTTTTCGGTAGATATTGTGGAGGATGTAATGTAAGTAGAATAAAATATATAATAAATAAAAAAATAGATGAATAAATGAATAAATAAATGTTCGAATGCTTCTGTTCATTGTCTTAACATTCTGCCCTGTGATAAATAGGTATGTATATTTGTATCATCAACCGTATTCCTTGCGTTCTTGGTCTAGTGGTCTATGAAAATTCACCAAAACGGAAGCTTCGAAAGCATTCTAAAAAAAAAACAGAAAGAAGGAAATAAAACGTTGTTTATTTCCCCTCCGTTTCCTTGACAATGTTGCCATGGCAGTCCTGGTGTTTGCTTGGTCTTGAGTTAATGATTGTGCAAGAATTTGCTGGAAATATTGCAGCTATTAAAATTTCGTCATTCGTTCGACGACACTTGCGCGAGACGGTTCAAAAATGGAGAGACGGCAATCGAAATTGGCTGGTGGTCACGACAGATATCTCCAGAGGTTGCTACTCGTGTGTTTACTGATGAAATGAAGTAGAAAAATTAAACAAAGTGACATTTTTGCAACAGAAAGTACGTTTCTTGCTTTGTGCATACTCATGCAGGTTTTCCGACTCCGTGGCGATACGGCATGCAGTAAATGCTCATCAAATGCAGCATAACTACATGTTCGAAGTTGTTTTATTATTCATACCAACCCACGTTATACTCTGTGGACTTTGTTTTTGAGAAAATACTACAAACAACAGACTTTACTACATTTTATTCATACGGTCCAAAGTCTTAATGTGCAGCAAGTATTATTAAAATCTGAGAGGGTGCAGCCAACTCTGAACACGATTTAGACGCGAAATTCGTCATTATTGTCGTTTTCGCTTGAGAAACGTGAAACTGGCCCGGGTTAAAGAAATAATTTCCTCGAAATTGAGTTGGGCTCACACTTAACAAATAACGTACTGGTAGCAAACCCGATGTAAGAATCACGTTCGAAACTGACCCGAATTTCAGTTCATTGTTGCTGGAACTAGGTTCGAAATTGGCTTCAAACCAATGACTTGACAGTAGTTAGAGCCTGCACTGGGTATGTCGAAAACGACATAAGTTTACATTACACTCTTGAATAGTATAATCAAAAAGATAAACTCAAAATTATCCGATCCATTGGGGGGTCTGTAATCGTGAATCAGTTGGGTAAGTAATAATGTAATTTTATTGACCCTTCGGTCATAAGCGTCGACTAGTTCCGACAAAATGTCATGGAAACAATACAAGTTAGGAAGGAAGCAAACATATGTTTACCTTCAGCACATAATGGTTTCTTGCTTGAACTGACTTTAATGCTTCGTTTGATGAGGCAATAACAAACTAAATAAATTCAAAGCAATAGTTCTAAGTAGTTTTTACTTTCATATTTTAGGAATCACTAGATATGGAGCAAAATTGCTCAATATCATTCATACTGTAACTTGATATTGTTTCAAACATAAACAAAACATTGTCATATTTACGACGCATCCAGCGATCAGACGCTTGTTGTTTTGCTTCAAAAGACTGCAACTGACAGTGAACCGAGCTCATCTAGAGGTCCTTTTCAAAAGATACATAAGAAGACGCAGCCCACTTTATCAAAGATAAACTCAAGATGGAATAGTCTACGATTTTTCATACACCATTTTAAATATGACCCCTCGATAAAATCAGGTCACCGTCAGTCGCAGTTCAATGATTAGGGACCGTTCATAAAGCACTTGGACCAAAATCTGGTATTTTTAAACCCCCTTCCCCCTTCGTAGACTTTCGTAGACTTTCCAATTAACTCCCCCCCCCCCCCTCTATTCATCTTTCTAAAAAATCTACGTTGACATTTCTTTGTCACAAAACAATTTTTTTAATAATTTTTCAGTGAAAGGTTACTAAGTCTTCAATCACTGCTAGATTTTTATAGTTCACATTCTGTAATAAGAATAAATAAAATCTGATCCAGTACCGTTGTCATAAAGTCTTATTCAAGATATTCAAGAGGTAAAGATATACAATTAATCTCAACCAGCTTCTCTGGATGAACGTTGAGAAAGTAAATGTGATTAAAATCACATATTATTTAAACAACCGTTCGTGGGCCTACGATTTTTAGACGAGGAACGATAAGATAGTGAGTTACAGTTTCCCTTGAAAAAGACCATAACTAGTGGTCGTAACGTCAGGAAGTATATAACAGCCGTTCTTATTCAACAGATCGATAAAGCCGAAACCATAATTATTGCAAATTAAAATAAACAATTTTACGGGTGGAAATAATTGGTTGGTTCGATTTCAAGCTCTGTGATGTATTTTTAGGCAAATGTTTACTTTCGCAATTCCAATCATTATGATTTTTCAAATCCGTTTTTTGATTGGAAGAAACCACACTGACTACTTCACGTCAGAACAAAAATATGAATAACTTTTTATACTTCCTCGCGATTTGGTATTTTCCTAATTAATTTTTTTGCTCTTATTCGTGATCGGCTATAGATGAGTGATCAATTTTGATCATTTTGTCACCCTACTAACATCGGTCCTTTACCGATTTCTAAAATTCTCTGGACATTTCACTCGTCAGGACGCTCATGGATTGCAGAAGCAATCGACATTATCTTCATTTTTCGTTTCACTGCTTGATTACGATGTGACTAAATAATAATCGGAAAGCATAACAAGACATTTATTCATCCGATGACTTTTTGCAAAGAATAATGAGCTTTTTCAATTTGTGTTTATGTTAGTACTTTCTTTTATTTTTTCACGAAGAATGAAGAAAAAACAATAGAGTCGCCTGTCTTTGAGTATACTTCTACTTGGTCGTAGAACTACGGAGTATCTCATTTGATAATCACTTTCACAGTACAGATTACAGTCGACGATGTTTTTAGTCAGTCTGTCAAGGTTATTCGACGTGACAAATTGCAATTCTGCTCTCAAGCATCATGCATTTGGTTGAATACGCAATTTCAACTGTCTTTTTGATCAATCGAAGGAAATTAGCCGGCCATCAAACTAAGTAAATTGTTTGAAAAATTAAAAAAAAAAAAGAGACTACGTAGCATTTTGTCAGACCCCCCCTTCCCACAGTGAGTCTACGTGGTTTATGAACGGTCCCTTAGTTGAACCGAAACATCAAACGCTCAGTCGCTCCGTGCGTCGTGTAACTATGATGATGTTTGTTTTCATATTAGTAACAAATCGTGTTCAAATATGCATAATATCGAACAATCTCACAACACTTTCTGCGGTTCTTTGTATTTAAATGTAGAAGTAATTTATTATATTCTACTAGCGTAATATTTAATTCGATTAAGACTTAGAAGCAATCAGATCCAAAAAATTTTTACGCAAAACTTGCAAACTTTTGTTTATTTTCGTTTGGTTTTGTAGCGTAACCATGGTATTTTTGCGACGCTTTTCTATGTTTATCATAGAAAACTCAAGGAAAACTACATGTAGAAATGTGGTCAGGTTTGAAACACTTACAGCTCGCTCTATTTTGTATCAGTTATTAATATTATTTCATCATTTGATTGGAAATATTTCTAAGTTTCGATTAGAATGTATCAAGCCACGTATTTTCAATTATATATGATTGAAATTTTGCATGCATGCTGTAGGTAGGTTGTTGCTAGACAGCAAGACAAAAAGTGCCATAAAACGATTTGAAGCTTTAATTGGTATGCTCTGATCTTGTGTTACGCAAGCTCGGATGAAATTCCATGTTTTGCCGTTTCGCCTGAGAAATTGACAACTAAAAGCAAAGTCCTGGCATTACATTCCTTTAGTGGAATTTGGCCTTTCTGTTTCAACAGACTTCGCAGCCGATTATTAGTGTACAGAATCATTGCATGGCTAGTACACTATGGATCCTACTGACACTAAGAATCCTTCCTGGTCGGGGCTCGAACATACGACAACTGGCTTGTAAGACCAGCGCCCTATGCATTGAACCACCAACCCGGGCACAAAAAAACTACTTAGGGTAAATTTTGAGTGCTTAAGATAAATTTCTAATTTATATAAGATGAACTCGATTGATGATAAGAAAAAGTTTATCGCTTCAACGGAAATCGTAGAATGGTAGAGCAACTTAACGCTATAAAAATAACTGCTCGCATACAAAACTTGAACCCAAACTTGACGAAGAGAAGCTTAAATATCGAAATCCGTATCGCAAGTATGTGCAAACATATAATTGCATACATTTGGGATATTGGCGTAATTTCGTCAGCTGTAAAATAAAAACAAATCAAGCCAAACAATGTTCGGTGTTGGTTCCTAAACAAGATCAATCTAAGCAGACTTTTGTGCAATTGCGGATTCAAAAGTGTGATTAAACTGTTTGATTGTATATCATTAGAAATTTTGGTTGCCTTGTTCCATATTAATGACTCGAACAACCCCATAGGGCTGATCCTTGTAGTTTTTCTTTAATTTATATGGGGCTTCGTAATCTTGAGTTTATCTTTGACTCTATCTTGAGTTTGTTTTTGGTAGAATAATAACAATTTAGATAGTGAGAAAAAAAACACAATGAAACTATTAGTTTATGTTAACATCAACTTAAAGATGTTATTACTTCTCTTCAGGTTCCTATCAACAATGCATCCATTTTGGAATACTCTGACTGGTCAGCCGTCTGGTTATTCCTGTTCATCTACAGCATTGCAACCATCTGTTTCTGTTTTATGATGAGTGTTTTCTTCAACAAAGGTGAGTGATTTTCGTAACGCCATACTCGGAAAACTGGACAAACTCCGTTTTCTTCTACTCACATAATTCTTCTTGCTCGACAGCCAACATGGCAGCCGGAATCGCCGGACTGATGTGGTTCGTGTTCCAGATGCCATTCAATGTGACAGCGTCGAATTACGATGACATGAGCACCGGGGCCAAACTCGGCTGGAGCTTATTCTTCAACTCGGGGATGTCATACGGCATCCTGGGTACGGTGCGTATGGAAGCGAATCAACAGGGACTGCGGTGGTCCAGCTTGTTCACACCGGCCACCATCGACGATGGGTTGAGCGTCGGTTTAGTGTTGGTTATGCTTCTGGTCGATGCGTTGATTTACCTTTTGATAGCGTTGTACGTCGAACAGGTTATGCCAGGTGAATTTGGCGTGGCAAAACCTTGGAATTTTCTGTTCAAAAGGGAATACTGGAGGTCAGCGAAAGTAACTGAGCAGGAATCAGTACGACCAACGAAAATTCAGCGACAAGTTTCCAGGTATTTCGAAGAGGATCCAACTTCGGCACGAGCCGGTGTAGAAATCAAGAATCTAAGGAAAGTGTTCAGTGGTGGGAAAGCTGCCGTTGAAGGTTTGAATCTAAAGATGTTTGAAGATCAGATAACAGTTCTGCTTGGACACAACGGAGCTGGCAAGACAACGACCATGTCCATGTTGACCGGTATGTTTTCCCCTTCGTCGGGAACGGCTTACCTGAACGGACATGACATTCGAACGGATATTGAAGGAGTACGACAATCATTGGGGTTATGTCCACAGCACAATGTACTGTTTAATGAGATGACTGTCGCAGAGCATTTGAACTTTTTTGGTAGACTGAAAGGAATCTCCAAGGCAAACTTAGCATCGGAGACAGACCAGTACCTGGAAAGATTGGAATTGGTAGACAAACGAAACGCACAGTCGCAGACATTGTCCGGAGGTATGAAACGAAGACTTGCAGTTGGAATTGCTCTTTGTGGTGGATCGAAAGTAGTCTTGCTGGATGAACCGACTTCGGGAATGGATCCATCAGCGAGACGGGCTCTTTGGGATTTACTGCAGCGTGAAAAGAAGGGCAGAACGATGCTTCTGTCAACACATTTCATGGATGAAGCTGATGTTCTAGGAGATCGCATTGCAATCATGGCAGAAGGGATTCTGAAAACTGTAGGATCGCCCTTCTTCCTCAAGAAAACGTTTGGCGTTGGTTACAGACTTATCTGTGTGAAAGGACCAAACTGCAACAGAGAATTGCTCTGCAATATTTTGAGACGATATATCCCGGATGTTCGAATTGAGACAGATATTGGCTCGGAATTGTCATTTGTGTTGAAGGAAGATTACATAAAACTGTTTCAATCAATGTTGGAAGAGCTGGAGACCAATATGGAGCAATGCGGAATCACTAGCTATGGAATTTCGTTGACCACCATGGAAGAAGTGTTTTTGAAGTAGGTTTCAACACAATGATACTGTTTTAAATATTAACATTTTTCTTTACAGAGCAGGAAGTGATACTTTACAGGATACTGTTAACCCCAATGGAACAACTATTGATACTGTCGGTCAGAGCTGTAAGTGCCATAATTATGATTCTCGTTTGATTAATTTTGAACATTACTCAAACTTCAGACACGTTAAACAACATTCAGCTTCTGAGAGGTGTCCAACTTATGGTGAATCAAGTAAAAGCACAAATCCTGAAGAAGGCCCTATCTACGATTCGTTCCTGGATTCAACTGATCATTCGGAACCTAATACCGGTACTTTTCGTGGTTCTAACATTTATTATAACCCGATCTATTGCCGCCGATGAAGATCTACCTCCACTGACAATGACGATGGACTCCTACAAGAAAACAGTTACCGTATTGGAAGGCAATCCCCAAGACCCAAAAGTTAAATCTTATCAACAACAGTTTAGAAGCATTGGAGGTTCACATCGATTGGACACAATCACGGAACCGATGGTTGATTACATCCTCAAACGAGTAAGAGACTGGGATAAAACCTTATAATAATCCTACACCTTTTTCATGCTATCAAATTAGTCCGTAGAATCAATCTCGGAAGTCAACACCCGTTACATGGTTGGAGCGACCTTCGCCGAGAACTACACTGCATGGTTCAACAACAAAGGATATCATACTGCCCCATTGGCACTGTCTCTGCTGTACAATGCTGCACTAAACTCATATTGTTCAACTTGCGAACTCACCGTAGTCAACAAACCGCTTCCTTTCAATATTTCAACTATGTTCGAGACCTTGAACACCGGAATCAACAGTGGCTTTCAGTTGGTTTTCAACACGGGATTTGCCATGGCGTTCGTGGCTGCTATGTACATACTGTTCTACATTCGTGAGCGGACTTCACGAGCAAAGTTGCTCCAGTACGTGAGTGGAACGAATATTTTGCTGTTTTGGGGAGTTGCCTTCGTGTGGGATCTAGCAATGTTCATCGTCACAAGCCTTATCTACATCGGAACTCTGGCGGCATTCCAGGAAGAAGGATGGTCCTCGTTCAGTGATCTGGGCAACGTATTTCTTCTTTTGATCTTTTTTGGAATTGCTTTCCTACCCATGACCTACCTTATTTCGTTTTTGTTCAAAACCCCTGCAACAGGATTCGTGATACTCATGTTGATAAACATTGCTTCCGGGTCGATTTTCTTCACGGCAGTTGTTCTGCTTAAATTTGATGGTTTTGATCTGCAAGACTTGGCAAAAGGATTGGAGTGGTTCTTTATGTTGTTCCCAAATTTTGCGCTCACTCATGGACTGAATAATATGAATCAAGTAGCTAGCTCCAAATTATTCTGCGAGAAGCAATGCGATTTGCTACCAGACTGCACATTAGAAATGATGTGCAAAATGAATGGGCAATGTTGCATACAAGAACTGTATTCTTTTGACGAGCTTGGCATTATTCGACATCTACTAACGCTGACTATCGTTGGTTTGTTGGCGTTTATGTTGATTCTAGCGTTCGAATACAGATTCGTTGCGAGATTGATGCAGAAATTCCGGAAACCCAGAAATCAACTTTTGATGCAATCGGATACCGGGGTAGACTCGGATGTTTTAGCGGAGAAGAAACGAGTTCAGATGATGTCAGTGGCAGAGTTGAGCAATCACAACTTGGTAATGAAGGATCTTACCAAATACTATAAGAGTTTATTGGCAGTGAATCAACTGTCGGTAGCAATTGATCGTGCCGAGTGCTTTGGACTTCTAGGAATTAATGGAGCCGGGAAAACGACCACCTTTAAGATGATGACGGGCGATGAGAGCTTTACATCCGGAGGGGCATGGGTTATAGGAATTAGTATAAAGTCTAACATGAGTACTGTTTATCAAAACATTGGT
This sequence comes from Malaya genurostris, assembly GCF_030247185.1. Classification (NCBI taxonomy): domain Eukaryota; kingdom Metazoa; phylum Arthropoda; class Insecta; order Diptera; family Culicidae; genus Malaya; species Malaya genurostris. The sequence continues at coordinate 233,115,040 of NC_080572.1, read as the reverse complement.
TACTGTCCGCAGTTTGATGCCCTTCTCGAGGATCTTACCGGTAGAGAAACTCTGAAAATCTATGCTCTGCTACGAGGTGTCCGCATTGAAGATGTTTCGAATGTTTCGGTTACATTGGCAGAAGATTTGAACTTCATGAAACACATCGACAAAAAAGCCAAGGAATACAGCGGTGGTAACAAACGAAAGTTAAGTACGGCTTTGGCATTGATGGGTAATCCGTCGGTGATTTATTTGGATGAACCGACAACGGGAATGGATCCCGGGGCCAAGCGACAATTCTGGGATATGATCAGCAAGGTTCGAAGCGCAGGAAAGTCGATCGTACTGACGTCACACAGCATGGAAGAATGCGAGGCTTTGTGCACCCGTTTGGCAATTATGGTGAACGGAGAGTTCAAGTGTTTGGGGTCAACGCAACATTTGAAGAATAAGTTTTCCAAAGGCTTCCTGTTGACAGTTAAGATTAGGAAGTCGGTAGATGGAACACTGCAACAGCAGGCGGTGGAAGCCGTGAAAGCGTTTGTACTGTTAACGTTTAATGGAGCCGTGTTGAAGTAAGTTTCTGATTCATGGCTATTGGCAAGATACGGGAAGATTGATTATTTATTTTGTTTTTGCAGGGAACAATATCAGGATTCCTTAAGCTTCCACGTACCACAGACGAATCTTAAGTGGTCGCAAATGTTCGGTTTGATGGAATCCCAGAAGCAGCGTTTGGGTATTGAAGATTACGCTTTGGGACAAACCTCACTGGAGCAGGTGTTTTTGTTCTTCACTAAATACCAAAGAATAGTATGAAAAGTGCTTGTCGGGTAATTTCAATTCTTGTTTGACAACTTTTATCAATTTAGTTATGATGATCGGGAACATATTAATAAAACCCTAAAATAAAGTAGTCAAATTGTTCTCATTATCATCGTTTGATCATGAGGAATCATTTATACCGTTGCACAGTGGTCCCAATCATGTCAAAACAACGTTAATTCATTTACATTTCCGGGCTTGATTTCTGAGCTCTCATGTCTTCAGAAAAATTTCTGTTTGATATAGTCCGCTGCTTTTAATATAATGAAAGTTGTCATTAATCCATCCACAATTGTGTTAAAAAATATTTTGCATACAATACGAGATAGGGTATTTATTTCTTTAAAAAAGTTGTAGATCATATTTAAACAAGAAAACATGCCGAAATCATGATCGCTTGGAAATGCATTGGTGTCGAGATATGATGCATTGTTTATTTGAGACCCCCAAAATCAAGTTTTTCATCATAACTTTTTTTCAATGATTTTCCGAATTTTCGAATGTTCTACAATTATATTTTAATTATAAAAAAACATATTTTTGTCCAAGGTTGCATATTTTAAACTTCACAAACTCAAAGGTTTTTGAACAGATTTATTACGAAATACTACATTTTCAAGTATCAATTTCTCGAAAAGGTGGAAATATGTGGAACCAATTTGAATAAAGTTTGAAAGTATGATCAAAACATCATTCGAAAAATCAATAGTCACAACTTAAATTCGCTAAAATTGACATGAACACATTCTTTTAAAGAACTGTTTTAATCCACCTAGTGGTGTAATGATGCCTTTCTCATGTTACTCATAAAATCATTAATATTATTGTGGAATTCGAAAAAAATAACTGTTCATTGAATAGAAATAGGAAAGTTTGTTCGAACTTAATCTAACACACTCTACAAATCCTGTTTACCCTGCAGCTCCGGAGCCGGGAGTAGTATCCACAATAAATTTAGGAATTCCGTATGAAACTGTAAGACGTTGAACCTATAAGTTTGTGAAAATCGATTTGGCCATCTTGAAGAAAAGTGAGTGAGATCATTTTTGCAGTTTCCAATCATCATTTCCAGCTCTTCCGAAAACGGATTCAGATGACTGAAATAATCGAGGTTGGTTCGTTTGCCAGTAACAAATATTACCTTCAAATTGGAACAGTTTTGAACCTAGTCAAACCTATACCGTTTTCGTTTTTGAACCTACACGCGGACGACTCTGACTCCGCATAAGACGAACACTTGGTACACGCCCTAAACAACAACTCATAGAAAAAATAAAAAATAAACAAACTCGCATGGATGTTGTGGTGCGACCCGAGAAACTATGCGATTGGAGTCCGATCTAGAGCGACCCCAGGTTGCTAAAACAAACATATCAAAAGTTGTTTGGGCGACTCTGGGTCAGCTCTCGGGCTGCTCTGATCAATAAACGAAAACGGTACTAGACTTATGTCGTTTTTCATTGATTCCACTCGCTCGGTGCCAGTGTTTTGCCCTGACAGTTGATCAATGAAACGGTTTTGTAAAGTTTGGTTTGCACGCTTGCTGCTCTGAAAAGAGAACGGGTGCAAAATAGTTGACCACGAATTGCCCCGAAAGTGCATTTTTTCGTGCGGTGCAAATCAATGAAACACAGTGCGCCTGTTTTGATTGTCCGACTGCACGAAAAGTGCACGAATCAAGTAAAACACTCCACGAGTGTTCTCAATGCAAAACGACATTACTATATCATGTATTTTTTCGATTGAACCAATTAAACGAAATTTAACAAACGTAACGAACCTGTTACTTCTGCATACGTAAGTGAAGCTAAACAGCATGAATCAGTAGCATAAAACATGTAGTTGGATTATTATTATTATTATTATGGACATCACTACACCACCTGCACGGTATTACTAAAAAATTGCATTGCATATTTTTTCAAATAAACTTCAATTCATTGAAATTCATTTTTATTAATTTATTTTTTTTTACTCCGGCTTTACATTCTTTTATTTCTTCGGTCGCACTTATCATGAAATAGCGCAAATTTTTATCAATCGCAGCACCGTCTTTCTCCAATATCACACACTAGTAGCAGACATCCGTAACCGTTTTGTTTTCTATACCGCGTGTACGAAATAGAACAATGCACGCATCGTTCGTTTTCTTCTTCCACGTTTCACGGTATTGTATTGTCATTCTATATGCCAGTTTGAAAGCTTAGACACTCATCGCCCTGTAACTGCGGAACCGGAGGTCGGATCCGGATGAAATTTCACAATAGCTTTAAAGATAATAGAAGCTTTAATTCAAATTACGCATCGCAGAGAAATCGAAGTTATGGGGACGGGTATAGCGTGATGGGTAAGTCGATACCTTTCACGCAGCCCATCCGGGTTCGATTCCCAACCCCGCACATTGGGCCAGAACGTTTTTCTGACCCGAAGAGGCGAATGACCTTAAGGCTAATACCTCTATAATCAAAACAAAACAAATTTCAAAATCAATTCTAGGGAGGACCAGTAGTGGGGAGGGGGGGAGGTAGTGCCCAATTAAGTTTTTATGTCCACAAACGAACAAGTTTTGCAAACTAGAAGAATTTATCAGGCAGTGTAATGGGATTTGTAACTGTTTTTGACCATTGTTCGTGAGAAAATACTAATGAAATTGGTAAATTTCCACTTATCAAGCTTTAGTCCCGAAACCGGAAGTCGGATCCGGATAGAATGTGTTAGGAAACTTTAAGACCTTTCATTTGAATCTTAGTAAGTGTAAATCTGTTGAGCAGTTTCAGAGAAAATTGAGTGCACACTTTTCCTCAAATTTTCACATATGTAACTTCGGAACGGAAAGTCGGATCAAAATGCAATTCAAGAGCAGGCTATGAGATCGTAAGACCTTTTATTCAAATCTTCGTTTGTGGAAATCGGTTCAGCCATCTCTGAGAAAAGTTAGTGCATATTTTTGTTACACACACACACACACACACAGACATTTGCTCAGTTCTTCGAACTGAGTCGAGAGGTGTATTTATTAACCCTGCACCTTAAATTCCATATTAAATTAAGGGGGGGGGGGGGGTAGGGTCTAACACTTTTGAAAAATCATTTATAATTTTCTTTCTATTTTCTGATAGTAAAACATTTCAAGAATATTCTGTGAAATTTTGAAGCCTATCGGAACAAAACTCAGAAAGTTATGGGCCTTTATCTTTGCCGATCTCATACTACGAAGAAATAAGAGCTGCGCACACAGGCCCAAGATTTCTGCTTCGATTGACCTAAAAACTTGACAAAACATTCTCGAAATGTTTCATTATAACAAACTACAAAAGAAAAAATATGGCTTTTTGAGAATGTTAGAGCCTAACAGTTCGGCTGAAAAGTTCGTATCGTTTAATAGAAACACACATTTTTTTGCCAAAATTCGTTTTTATTATTCAACATAATTGCCATCAGAGGCGATACAGCGATTATAGCGATCTTCCAACTTTTCGATACCATTTTTGAAGTACGATTTGTCCTTTGCCTCAAAATAGGCCATTGATTGCTTCTAAATTTTTTACCAGCGAGCATTCTCTTGAGGTCTGAGAACAGGAAAAATTCACTGGGGGCCAAATCTGGAGAATACGGTGGATGAGGGAGCAATTCAAAGCCCAATTCGTTCAATTTCAACATGGTTTTCATCGACTTGTGACACGGTGCATTGTCTTGATGAAACAAATTTTTTCCTTCTTCAAATGAGGCCGTTTTGTGAAATTTCGTCCTTCAAACGCTCTAATAACGCTATATAATAGTCATTGTTGATGGTTTTTCCCTTTTCAAGGTAGTCGATGAAAATTATACCATGCGAATCCCAAAATACAGACGCCATAACCTTACCGGCCGATTGTTGAGTCACACTTTGGGTTCGGTTCATCGCGTGCAGTCCACTCAGCTGACTGTCGATTGGACTCCGGAGTGAAGTGATGGAGCTATGTTTCGTCCATTGTTATATATCGACGAAAAATATCGGTTTTATTTCGATATAACAGCTTCAAACACTGCTCAGAATCATCAATTCGTTGTTGTTTTTGTTCTCATAGCCAAATATTCGTGAATAATATGTCCAACATGTTCCTTTGATATCTTTAGGGTGTCAGCTATCTCGATCAACTTCACTTTACGGTCATTGAAAATCATTTTGTGGATTTTTTTCACGTTTTCATCGGTAACAGCCTCTTTTGGACGTCCACTGCGTTCATCGTCTTCGGTGCTCATATGACCAGTACGCAATTTTGCAAAACACTTACGAATTGTTGCTTCGCCCGGTGCAGAGTCTGGATAACACTCATCAAGCCATTTTTTGGTATCGGCGGCACTTTTTTTCATCAAAAAGTAGTGTTTCATCAACACACGAAATTCCTTTTTTTCCATTTTTTTCACAATAACAAAAGTAGCTTCACTCAAAATGCAATATCTCACAAAATAATAATCAGACAGCTGTCAAATTTATACACGTATCTTTTGAAGGTTGATACTAACTGAAAATGGTATGGATTTAATTCTAGTGGCGCCTTCTCATAGAAACGATACGAACTTGTCAGCCGATTGTTACGTGCTCCTTTGAGTAATAAATTGTTTCCTTCGATTTTATAGACAATAACATAAACTTTAAACGCGTTTTTCTCGAAAGCAGGTTTTGAAAGTCGGTGTCCATTAGGGTGGGACAAGGTTGTATGGGAAAAATTATTTTCTCGCTCCACCAAACTTTTCGTGTTCCTTTTGGGTCCCATAAGCACCATGCAAAATTTTATCTCGATAGGAGAAACTATATTTTCTCGCCCGCGGTTCAAAGTTTGTATGGGATTTTGTATGGAAAAACCAACTTTTAACAAAAAAATCATCTGGAGGTCACCCTATATACTCAAAAAATCAGCGGGCATGTAATTTTTATAGGAAATTTAATGAGGAAGAAAACCTTCGAAGACTGTAACATAATCCGACATCTGTAAAAAACGTTATTAAAGAAAAACCGACACAAGGTCCGAACGATGGCTCATTCCATAATGTATCTAGCACCACTGCTGTTAGTGGTGGTAATATGAGTTTGCTTTCTTTTATTATGCTACAACGGTTGATCTGAGTTGTTTGATGTCTTCACAATAGTTGCTCGGTGTAGTTTGAAGATTTTTTTAAACTTAAAAACCATGTTCCAAAACTCACTGTAAAGACACACAAAAAACTAACTTTTTTATTTGAAGAAATACAATTTTGAAGTCTTCAACAATATTGTAGATAAACTCAAACACTATAATTTTGTCGAAGACATAAACCATCAGCCTCATATGGTTTAAAAGATATGGATGATTTCATTTAATACTATGAAAAAACATTGATTATAAGTTATTCTTTTTCTTATTTTTCTATCGTCCATATCTTCTACACCTTATGAGACAGATGGTTTATATCTTCGACGAAGTTATAGTATTTGAGTTCATCAACAATATTGTGGAAGACTTCAAAATTGTATTTCTTCAAATAAAAAAGTTAGTTTTTTGTGTGTCTTTACAGTGAGTTTTGGAACATGGTTTTTAAGTTTAAAAAAATCTTCAAACTACACCGAGCAACTATTGTGAAGACATCAAACAACTCAGATCAACCGTTGTAGCATAATAAAAGAAAGCAAACTCATATTACCACCACTAACAGCAGTGGTGCTAGATACATTATGGAATGAGCCATCGTTCGGACCTTGTGTCGGTTTTTCTTTAATAACATTTTTTACAGATGTCGGATTATGTTACAGTCTTCGAAGGTTTTCTTCCTCATTAAATTTCCTATAAAAATTACATGCCCGCTGATTTTTTGAGTATATAGGGTGACCTCCAGATGATTTTTTTGTTAAAAGTTGGTTTTTCCATACTAAATCCCATACAAACTTTGAACCGCGGGCGCGAAAATATAGTTTCTCCTATCGGGATAAAATTTTGCATGGTGCTTATGGGACCCAAAAGGAACACGAAAAGTTTAGTGGAGCTGAAATCAATATTTTGTCCCACCCTTGTGTCCATCGTCATTCAAAAACTACTGCACACATTTTTTTCAAATTTCGCACGAAGTTTTCAATGTTTTCTTCAATTAAATATTGTTAATCTGTTTAGCGGATTTTATATCATTGTTGATTGGAAGGAACACTGTTTCAGAAGACCTCTCCGTGTTTTCTATTTCAGTACTTTGTGGAAACTAGATCATTTTGTTTTTGTCTACTCCTATTTTCTCGCTTACTTTGATCAATATTAAATTTAAGGTGCAAGTATAATGAATATTGTATGTTAGGGTGCTACATATATATTGAGGAATGATAGGATATGCTTTTGTAAAAGTGTGTTTTAATATAATTAATAATTTTTCTTTGCCTTTCTTATATGGAAAGGCTAAGTAACCACTATGAAAACCGACTTTACAATCGAGGCACGCAGGGCCGTGTGTCATATATCATTCGACTCAGTTCGTCGAGATCACAAAATGTCTGTGTGTATGTGTGTGTTTGTATGTATGAATGTATGTGTGTATGTGACAAATAATGTCACTCAATTTTCTCAGAGATGACTAAGCCGATTTTCACAAACTTAGATTCAAATGAAAGATCTTATGACTTCATCTTGAATTTCATTTGGATCCGACTTCCGGTTCCGAAATTACAAGGAAATATGTATATATTAAAATATGCGCACTCAATTTTCTCGGAAATTTCTTAACCGATTTTCACAAACTAAGAAGCAAATAGAAGGTCTTGAAATTTTTTAAAAGTCCTGAAAAAGTTGAACCGATGATTACAAATCATGATTCAAATTAAAGCTCTTATTGTCCTAAAAGATGCTGTGCAATTTCATCCAAATCCGACTTCCGGTTCCGAAATTGTAGAACGATGAGTGTCAAAACATTCAAATCGTCATTAAAAATGACGATGCAAAACTAGTACGCGACGGTACGTGCGGCTTTGCTCCGTTCGCAACGTGCTTTGTTCAATTTCGTATAGCGTGCACCCTGATATTGAGAGAGTTGAAAAACGATTTGTTCGTCTGGCATTACGAAACTTACACGGAACGACCGAAATCAGCATTTTCGCGAAAAATTTAGTTGATTTGCTGATTTTAGTTAGTTATTTTTTGAGACAACTAAAAAAATCTTACTTTTGCTGATTTAGATTTTTTATTCTCATTCCCTTAATAATAATAAAATATTTGTTGAAATGACTATTTTTTTTAGTTGAATTCACAAATTAAACGTACTGTCATTTCTTAGCTAAGGTACACTTCATATCCAGTCAACTAATTTTTTAGTTGAATTAAAGAAATATAATGTTGTTTTCAACCAATATGAATGGTTGAATTGGCTTCTGCAATCTGCAGCTATATGGCGCCCTGTCACCGAAACGGTAACACCTTAATGACTACTAGCCACTAGATGGCACACTACTGCCGAAAAAAATTCAGACGCGGTTGTCTTTTCTATATTGGCAGGTATAAATACGATGTTGTGTTGGAGAAAAAGACATAAACGAAACGTAAACATCTTTTTGAATTTTTTTTCTTCTAAATCACTGTTTCTTCATTCTCACTGAAAACTTTGAGCACTCGGAAAACAAAAACCGAATACAAATAGTACACCGGACGGCGCAGCTCGGAAGGTTTGAAGATACAAAAAACCTTCATCACAATTAGAGTGAAACATTCGAAATTCACATCACTGTTCCGCGTAAAAACATTATTACGCACAATCGCTTCAAGTGCGCACAAATTCTGAATAAATACACTTTCCACTAACAGTTTACGTAACACATGCGAAAAACATCTAAACAATTTGCGAGCAGTTTCAACAAGACTGTCCCTTTTAGCTTTTGAATGGATTGTTTTGCTTTGACACTGCTGTCCTTCAGTAATGACGGTGATAGATAAATAGAATCAAAGTTTCTGATTTTAATAACGAAATTAGTTGTCAATGAGAATTTCGTGTTGGATTGAAATATTGCTGGTTTGTGTCCAGAATATTCGCCAACTAAACACATTCTCTAAAAATAAGAGTTTTTTTCAGCACAGTAAATTCTACATTTTAACTAATTTTATAGTTATTTTGGAAATTTTGTTGTTAGAATCAACTAATTCAAAAACAGTAATACGAATTAGGCGCAGAGCTAATTTCGGTCGTTCCGTGTATCTTTACAAAAACCTGTAAATTTGCCACCATTTCTGGACAGATGTCAACTATTAGGAATCGATACGCTTCATCGGCACCGAAAAATCCAACAAGCATTATTAATTGCAAAACTGATCAATGGGGATATGGATGCTCCTGAATTACACTCTGAAGTAAATTTTCGGATATCGAATAGGAACCGATTACTGCTTCCCTTCGAACTTTCACCGTTGTTGATGATCTTTTCGTGTTTGGTGAATCATCTTGTTATTTTGCAAAAAAACTTAAACGATCTACTGTGATTTGAATTTTTATTATATCAATTTCATTAGTGACACTTGTGACACTGGCATTAGGTTTCATTGTAATTATTATTTTCGTTTATGTTTTTGAAAAGATAGTGGTTTTGGTTCAGTTCAACTCAAATGGGGTTTTTCCCACTCTAATTGTCAATTTAAATCTTGTATCCGATGGACACAATAATAGTAAGTGAAAAAGTAAATAAATAGTTCGAGGAAGCCAAATCGGATGAGTGAGATTAATGAGGAAGCAATTGGTATAATAGCGATGATCTTGTGTACTGGCGTATTGTTCAAGAAAACTTTTTTTTTCAGTTTCAAGTGAGGCCATTTCGCTGAGCTTTAAGCCTTCTGTCGCACTAATGCTTGCTGTCCGTAATTTTTCTTTTTTCGAAATATTCCATCTAAAGTATACCATGACAATTCCAGAAAACCTAAGTCATAAACTCACCGACCCATTGAGGTTTTCTAGACCGCTTGACACTCGCACTGGTCTGGGGCATTGGATAAGCAGACCACTTTTTTATCGCAAAATTGTGTTCACTGACGAGCCACATTTTTTGGCTCAAGGGTTTTAAGAACAAACAAAGTTCAACCTTCACGAAGTTCTCGAAACACCACCGAATCCAGAATAGTGCACTGTTTGGTGCGAAGTTTACGCTGGTGGCATCATCGGTCCCGTCATATTCAAAAACTAATCGTCATGAATAGATTTTTCAAATAAAACCAAATTTTGGGAAACAAAATTTACTTATTGGTGCGTTTCTACTAAAGCTGTGACACTCTAAAACAAAAATCATTGAGAATTAAATTAGAATTAGGTCTTTTTTTACGCGGGAGATACGGTAACCGCAAAAATAAATAATTTTTTTGTTTTGATACCAAATGTCTTAGAAATGCATAAAACGTCGGGATCTGCTGTTGTCTAAAAAATTATAGAATCGACAATTTTCTGTCAGAGAGTTGAATTAAAAATTAAATTTTCTTTTAGAGAGTTGAATTAAAAACGTTCCGGGATACCATCGGATTTTGACGTTTCATGCATTTCTAAGACAAAACAAGAAAACCGGATAACTTTGTAAATTCGCGTGAAAAAATCCGCGTAACTTCGGAAAACCACGTGAAAAACCGCGTAAAAAAGACCTCAGTAAATTCGTAATTGTGTTTATTTCGTGTTCTCAAATCCATTTTGTTTAATCCGGGTTTATAACATTTTATTTTATAATAAAGTTGATGGCAACCCTGCTGCCACTTGCAGTTTATGTCTTCCGCGTTCCACTATCGTCGCCAGTAGAGTGCCTATAACCAGAGTGACGACAGCTGTTCGTTTGGAATGACAGCTTCCAGTTCCAAACGAGCAAACGACCTGTCAATTACAATGAAAAGCTGACGACACTGCCAACATTTCGGATTACAAATGAGAAGTCGTCACGCTGGTTCTAGGCACTCTAGTCGCCAGGCAGTCTTTCATTAGCAATTGAACTTATCGAACCGTATCTCATATACGCTGATGTTAACGATAAAGCCGCTTGCTGATAAGAGAAACTACATTCGTGCGATGTTTTCCTCTATTATCTATTATCCTCTACTATCTAAACCAATTGAGTTCGGGTATGTGGTAGAGCTTTTGTTCGGTGCAGTACAATTCGCCCTAGACCTAGAGCTTTTCCAATCGCATGTGTAGAATTCCTACACACTTGAAACCGCTTCTCGAGTCCGGCATAACGAAGTGTTCAATCAGATCTAAGGATGCCAGGTGCTAAAAAATTAAATCTTAAAGTTCCATTTGCTTCTTTACATCACGTATTTGACTCGTTAGTAAATTACGATCTCGTGCATAGCAGCTTCAGGATCTACACAGACGTTATGCCTGAAATGGCTCACAGCTTCCGATGGTTTTCTGTTTGCAGATCCAATGCATTCCTCGTTTCACGCTGGTATTATCAACTTGCTTGACCGGTACAGTTTTAATTTACTGCGTCAAGTAAATCACGTTAAAAATGAGCACAACAGAATCCTCGATCTATGTTTTTCAAGCAACTCGGACTGTGCACCTAAAATCAGCGCAGCACCCTCTCCTCTGGTGAAGTCCGTTAGGCATCATCCTCCTCTGCACATTGAGCTTGAATGGAATCGATCGTTGAACAGTTGCAAGATATCTCACATCGTCATATATAATTTTAAAAGAGCTGACCACAATAGTATTATTGCATTTCTTACAAGCATTGACTGGAGTGAAATTCTTGACAATGGCGATGTTAATCTTGCAGCTCAAACATTTTCCAACGTTCTGATGTATGCTATTGACCAATATGTCCCTAAACAAATTAGTAAGCCACCCGAACAAGTACCGTGGCAAACCGTAGAACTACGACGACTGAAAAGTTTAAAAAGGACAGCACTAAAGAAATATTCTAAGAACGGAGGTTTGTTGCTCCGGCGAAACTACGTAGAAATAAACAAAGTTTACAAAAAGACAGCTGAACGTTGCTATGCCAACTATTTACGCAGTGTACAGAGGAGATTAAAGTCTAATCCAAAATCATTCTGGAAGCACGTTAACGAGCAAAGGAAGGAGTCAGATCTTCCTTCATCTATGTTTTACAATGAACAGACAAGTTCTAACATGCAGGAAATTTGCGAAATGTTCAGAAAAAAATTCTCTGAGATATTTTCTAGAGAAATCTTAGCACCTTCCCAAATCACCCAGGCGGCACTTAACGTTCCCGTTTTGGGACAGTCAATGAATTCAATTAACATAAGCGCAAGTTCCGTAAAAACAGCAGTCGCAAAAATGAAGTCTTCATACTCTGCTGGACCCGACGGTATCCCGGCAGTTATTTTGAAGCGATGCTCTAGTGGTATTATAGTACCTCTATGTCTTCTGTTCCGACTGTCACTCATGACTGGAGTATTTCCTGATATCTGGAAATCTGCTTATATGTTTCCTGTGTACAAAAAAGGAGACAAGAAGAACATCGACAATTACCGTGGTATCACCGCTCTTAGCGCTATTCCTAAATTGTTTGAGCTTGTCGTATTGGAACCTATTTTTAATCACTGCAAGCAGTACATCGTTGAAACTCAACACGGGTTCATGCCGAAACGCTCAACGGCCACTAACTTACTAACTTTCACGACGTTTATAACGGATGCTATGTCTAAAGGTCATCAAACGGACGTTGTCTACACGGATCTCTCTGCTGCGTTTGATAAAATTAATCACGCTATCACAATTGCCAAATTGAACAGACTGGGCTTCGGTTCCAACATTCTTCGGTGGATTCAATCGTATCTTTGCAATCGACGGCTGGCGGTTAAGATCAATGAAAATGTTTCCAAGGAGTTTTTTGCTTTTTCTGGTATTCCACAAGGCAGTCATCTCGGACCACTGATATTTCTACTGTATTTCAACGACGTGAACTTTTCATTGAAAGGTTCAGGATTATCTTTCGCGGACGACCTAAGTTATTCCAAATTATCAAGACTCTTGAAGATGCCTGTCTCCTTCAAAGTGAGCTTGAAATTTTCTCAGAGTGGTGTGAAATTAATAAAATGACGCTAAATATCAGCAAATGCTCGATTATCACCTTCACACGAAAAAAAACACCAATTCGTTTCAATTATTGTCTTCGAGGATCAGTGATTGATAGAGTCAATTGTGTCAAAGATCTTGGCGTTCTTCTCGACGAACAATTGAATTACAAGCAGCATATTTTGTACATCGTGGCAAAAGCTTCTCGTTGTCTAGGATTTGTCATGAGAACCGCCAAGCAATTCACAGATATATATTGTTTGAAATCGCTCTATTGCTCGCTTGTACGGTCAACACTCGAATATTGTTCGTCAGTATGGAACCCTCACTTTCATAATGGAGCTTTAAGACTTGAATCAATACAGCGCAGATTCGTTCGTTTCACTCTTCGTCGTTTGCCCTGGAATAACCCTCACCAGCTGCCTAGTTATGAAAGCCGTGCGATGCTCATCGGACTCGATACTCTACAAGTACGCCGAGATCTGTTCCGTGCAATGCTGATTGCCGATATTTTGACGAACAATATTGATTGCCCTGCACTACTTAGTGAAATCAACATCAACGTTCGTTCTAGAGCTCTTCGCAACAACAACCTCCTCAGAATGCCTCTACGTCGTACTAACTACGGAATCAACGGTGCCGTTATTGGATTGCAGCGAACCTTCAATGGCGTATCTATGGGATTCGATTTCCATTTTCCTCGTAGCAGAATAAAAGCGAATTTTTTGAATATTCTTAGAAATAATCATTAGGACTTTAGTTTGTCTGTTGATTAAAATATATAAATAAATAAATAAATAAAGACGTAAAGTTTAACTCTTCTTCAGCGAAACTTTATAATTGTACTGTGACGCAACTCCTTTGCAAGCCTTATTTTCATTTTTTTTTCTACCTATTTGACGATTTTAAACCATTTATTTCGAGATAAGTGCAATAGAACTGATGAAACTGGTACTTTATATGCAGAAAATTTGAAAATCAGGAGAAATTGGTAAAATCTGACAAAATGTCTCGTTTGTTAGAGTGTCTAAAAATCTGGAACATTGGCAACTCTGATCAGAACGGTTGTTCCGTAATCGCCGTTCTTTAATCTATTTCTCTAATATTTGAGTAAAGCGCATCATTATAAGTTTGACATAGTAATTTGTTGGGTTTGTCGGTAAGTAAAAAACCTGTTTTATACTTCCTAGCGGTGCAATGATGCCTTTCTCACATCAATCATACTATCATATATAATACTGTGGTATTCTTCCCAATAATTATCTTCGATTCTTGAATGAATAACCGGAATCGCTTTGTTTGGCCATCTACTGGTAATGACTACCGATTGGGGCAGTTTTGATGTTGATTTAGATTTTTTTTGGATTTTTTGTTTCGCCCATTTAAGGGATAGTATACAATTTTAAACCCACAGCACCCTATAATTCCGGAACCGGAAGTCATATCCGGATAAGATTCATTTGAATCTAAGTTTAAGAAAATCGGTCAAACCATTGCTGAGAAAAGTGGGTAAGATCCATTTGGGATAATATGACCACTATTTCCAGTGCCTGCGGAATCGGAAACCGGGAACCATGATTGCCGAAATCAGTTTTTTTACCGTCTACTGGTAATGACTCCATATTTGAGACAAATTAGTTCATACATTTCAATTTTTTTTGCACATTTTACCCCATAACTCCGAAGTCGGAAGTCCTATCAAAAAAAATTGTATGGGATCACAAGACCTTTCATTTGAATCTAAGCTTGTGAAAATCGGTTTAGCTAACTCTTAGAAGTGCACCTAACTCTTAGAGGTCCACTTATTTTAACATTTTTTGCACATTTTACCCCATATTTCCGGAACCAGATGTCGGATATAAATAATATTCTGAAATTTACTATGGGACTATAAGACCTTTTTCCGGGTTGGCGGTTCAATGCAAAGGACACTGGTCTTACAAGCCAGTTGTCGTATGTTCGAGCCCCGACCTGGAAGAATTCGTAGTGTCAGTAGGATCCATAGTACTAGCCATTCAATAATTCTGTATACTAAAAATCGGCTGCGAAGTCTGTTGAAACAGAAAGGCCAAATTCCACAAAAGGAATGTAATGCCAAGGCTTTGCTATAAGACCTTTCATTCGAATCTTAGTTCTTAAAAATCGGTTCATCCGCTTCTAAGAAATTGAAGTGATTTCCGGTTTGGATTACACGATCCCTTTTTTGCGATACTTTGGAATCTGAAACAAAGATCAGATATACCAACAATCAATGTGTTTGGTCATCAACTAACCAAATCTGTCCAATTCAAGAATTATACGGTTATTTGAATGCATTTGATTGAATTTTTCCGTGTCATGTATAAAAACACGCCCCGGAATATGATATTTTTACCTATTAGTTTGCAATTCCGGAACCGGAAGTCGTATCCGGATCCAGAATTTGGTAGGATTACATGGGGTTGTATGACTTTTTATTTGAATATACGCTAGGGAAAACTGGATGAGCAGTCTCTGAAAAAATCGATGAAACGTTTTTAGTTCATTTTGCGCATTTTACCCCGTAACTCCAGAATCGGAAGTTGGATCTAGATAAAATACAATAGCAACCTGTGGAAAAGATCTTTAATTTAAATCTTTGTTGAAGAGGATAGGTTGAGCGGTTCTTTAGAAAATCGAGTGCACATTTTCTTCATTTTTTTACACATTTTCCCCCGTTACTCCAGAACCGGAAGTCCGATACGGGTAAAATTCAATAGCAACCTATGGGACCAAGAGACCTTTCAATTGAATTTAAGTTTGTCAAAATCGGTCCAGCACACACACACACACAGATTTACTTCGCCGAGCGAACAGCGCTATTTTTATTAACTATTTAACTTAGTATAAACATCAGAAAAACCTCATTGTTCGGTATATGAATTTTATTTTATACAAAATTGCGAAAATTTTCACCTTCAGTTACTCGCTAGTATTTTTTACAGAATTTATAACACGTAAAATTCAAATCAACAAATTGAGAAATTGATATTTTGAATGTTGGTCAACATGCTCCGGTAATCACTCTTTTATACTTTATAGGAGGAATAATATGTTTTCTCTGCCGGTGGTAGCCAATTTTAATATATTTTCCTTTTTGTTTGTTTTTTGGTATTCGTCTCCCGCCTATAAACCGGATTGATTACCGGTGCATGCTCATTACATTCGAAATGTCAATTTTTAAATTTGTCGATTTTTATTTCACACGTTTCAAATTTACAAAATCATTGATTATCGTATTTACCGAAGTTCGGTTCGTTGTGTGTCGCATTGGATCAGTGCGTTAATTTCAACATGAGTTTTTTTTTTGTATTTCAGATATATACTGCGAAATTTTCAATTGATTTCTAACATTTGTTGAAATAAAGTAAAATTACATGAATTATTATAAGTGGTGGTCAAGGTCAATAGGTGAATTTAGCTAAAATCAGAAGAAATATTACTAAACCGCAGAATGATTATTGCTAAAATCAACTATCAACATCAGTTCAAATAAAAAAAATTGTTGGTACCAATAAAGACCTAAGTCACAATATTCCTATTTAGTTGTAATCATTAAAAACTAATACCGGAATCAACAATTATTATTTCTAAAATCTACTATTGATATCAATCGAAATCGACAAAAAATTCTTGAATTTATGAACACCTTCTGTTGAGTTCAATCATTCATGTTGATTGAAAAAAACATTTCATTTATCTAATTAAACTAGAAAATTAGTTCAATGGAAATGCAGTGTGTTTTAGCTAAAAACACGCCGCACGTTTAATTGGTAAATTCAACTGAAAAATTAGCCATTTCAACTAATATTTAATCATTATGTGGGAATGTGAATTAAAAAATCCGAATTAGCAAAAGTAAGATCTTTTTAGTTGTTTCAAAAAATATCTAGCTAAAATCAGAAAAATTACTAATTTTTCCGCCAAAATGCTGATATTGGTCTTTCCGTACACTACCGCGAACCAGACCGAGCAAAAAGATGGAAACTTGATGCTCTACTAACTTGGCTACGAACGTTAAACAATTGAGTACCATTTATTTTTAAAAAATCTTTACTAGCTGTTCTTAGGCATTTGAAAAATTTTATTGATCAAAGCACAGGGTGTCTCACGAAAAATTTCGAATTTCGTTCAAATGACCCCAACGGCTGACTTGGCCATAGCCAATCCGATCCACTAAATGGTTGAGTATATTTTCAATTGTTTCTGACCTGATGTCATCAATATCATCTTGAATACCGTCTTCAATTGTTTCTGGAGCGGTTAAAGATAAATGTTACGCCAACCTAACATTTATCTTTAACCGCTTTCCAAAGAAAACAATCAAGCGGTGTCAAATCGCAGCTTCTCGGGGGCCAATTCACATCATCATTTCTGCTGCGTATTTGATTTTCAAAGATTGTTCGCAAAACATCGATTGTTTCGTTGGCTGTGTGGCACGTAGCGCCGTCCGCGTTGAAACCAAACATTTTTCCTAAATAAATTTCATATATCAACCTTTATTTTTAAATTCGAAATTTTTCGTGGGGCACCCTGTATAATGATCCATTCTAAATAAACTTTAGTTTTAGCTTATTGATTTAATTCGACATTACCACAAAATTTTTTTATTTCCCTTCTGTAATGATTTTTAAAAATAAATTTACACGTTTGTATTAGATACTGTTGAAAACATGAACTTATTTAAAATTCTCCTTTCATTTTGACAGTTCTTTATGAAAGTAGCTTTTCTTCACGAGTAGACAGAGATACCAGATATTTTCATGGAAAATTTGAATTACTCTATATAGCAAAATTGTACTTATCTGTATTCTCTAAAAACTCAATTATGTGATAAGAATTGCAATGTTACTCCAACACATTATGATAAAGTAGGAAAAATTGAATGAGCATTTATTATATCTTACAGTAACATATACGAGAAAAAACAATATTTTCCGAATCGGAAGAGAATAGGGTTACCACCTGGGACGCATTTCTCGCCCGGCAGTATTTTTGGAGAAAATCAAGCAATTGAAGAGAGTTGCTTTATTCAACTTTTCTTGTTATGCTGCAAATATTAAAACGTTGTAGTATAATACCTGATGCTGGATACGTACTTGCACCATATTATTCGCACTTTAACAGGGGTGTACGTTTTTCACTAGGGATCTAATTACCGGAAGATTTACGATGCGTAGGAGACGCGCATGATTTTGTATGAGCGGGCTAATTATGATTTTGGCACCAATTTTCCGCTCTATATTCTAATAGTTAGTGAACACATTTGGCTCTCGAATTATGAGTTCTGATTTCTCATCTGATCGGTAGTTTTATATAAATTGTTACTCATTATAACATTGGCCGAATATTCGAATCCATTCGAGAAGGAATAACCCAAAAGTGAACTAAGTATGCAGTTCTTCATTTTAATAAAGACTTTCGTGTATATACACTGTAAATCATCGTCTCGTTATTAGAAGCGACAAGCTGTAATAAACTAAAAATTACTGAATGAATCACATTTTCCATCATATGAAATTTCAATATTGGAAATCCACTGCGGTTTTCATATTCGTCCCTCCGTGACTTAGCTACAAGAGCAATGTATAAAATGAAAATTTTATATTTTATCATTAATCTTTATCGGGCGAACGATAGGAACGAAGATATATCTTATAAGCTAGTTATCGTATGTTCGAGCCC
Organism: Malaya genurostris; assembly: GCF_030247185.1. Classification (NCBI taxonomy): domain Eukaryota; kingdom Metazoa; phylum Arthropoda; class Insecta; order Diptera; family Culicidae; genus Malaya; species Malaya genurostris. The sequence goes on along the minus strand of NC_080572.1, from coordinate 233,096,536 downwards.
TGAAAGGATTCCTAGTGTCTGTAGGACCGTAGCAATCAATGGTTCTGTACATCGGCTGCGATGTCTGTTGAAACGAAAGGTCGAATTCCACAAAAGGAATGTAATACCAAGTTTTTGCTCCGCTTTGTGGATGCTTGCTTGTGATATATAGACATACGGGTAAGATTAGAAGTGCAACTATGAGAAACATAAATAAACAACACACTGTTTAATCGGATTGTTTTCGGAGATATATTAAATTGCATCCCAAGACAGTTGAAATAATAGAACTATTCCAAAGATTAGAGAAGATTTGCATACTGGTTGTTGACACTGAAGAGAATTTTGTTTTCAATCTCATCTTATCATCTAGCGATTTTCATTCTATCTTTTGTTGGGTATTAATTATAAGTTAAACTAAGTAATTGATTCTTTACGTTATAACGGATAAAATCATATGAATCTTCAAGAGTTTCAATCATCAATCAGTTCGGATTTTTCGAATCACTCGATTGATCAATTAATCGCACTACAGTCCGGCAGTCCGGCAGCATCTTCTGGGCCCGACAATGCCTGGCGAGGCCGGTGAAGGGTGCAATCGTAGAAAAGAAGGAAAAAAAAAATTGTGGAGTTTGTGATGTGTGAAAACAGCACAAAACAGAAACAAATCGTTTTCCGTTCCCGAAAGGATGCCAAACGATCGTCAGGGTCCCAAAATTCACATTGTATAAAACCTTCAACCCCCGAGAGGATTTAGAGATACTCCATAAGGATGTCAAAAAATCTGCCAAAACTTTCAGAGTCAATACAGTAGGAATTAATTCACTCCAGGAAGAACTACGAACCCCTCCGACTACAGCTATTTACCACTTTGGGTGAGAAACGATAGAGTATCTTTCAATTTTTACTCTCCATACAAAGACTCAACCATGTATGGAGAACCAAAAGCTCGGATTATTAACTGCGTTAATATGGGACAGCTACTTATCAGATTATATGAAGTACCGCAATCGCATTCACTTAAATTACAACAATAATACTCTACACGCTGAATGTTTCCAATGTCCAGTCAGAGATCTGATCAGAATACTGCAATGATGCTTTGGTTGCATCCAAGCACACCAGCTACTGACGAAGCTTGCTTTAACCAGATTTGAATCTGAAAATGTAAAAAATCTACCGATGCAGTAGATTCTTTTACATTTTTAGATTAAAATTTGGTTAAATCCCACAAATATTTCGTTTGCGATTGCATTATTTAAGCTCTTGTAGCCGTCGTTGAGTCACCGGATTGACTTGCGAGCTCCCGTTTTAGTGGCCTTTTACGACATGGCACAGAAAACCAGTGGATCAATTCTTACGGCTCACCTATTTGGTGGACTTATATCACCAGGACAGAAACGTGGCGTTATTCTTAGTCAGTTGAAAACTACTGCCGACACTACACGGCTATGTAGGCTGCTCAGAAAGAGAAGTTACCATTGAAGGTCTACTTCTGGAACGTGTTCCCACTTACTACACGGAAAGAAGGACAGTGTAGAGTCGAGTCCTTCTTCCGTGATTTTTTATTGTTTTATTGATCTACTTTCCTTTTAGGTCTGTGTCTCTTTGGCAGTGATGAAAAGTAAAAATACTTAAAACACCGCACTATTGGATCTATGGAAAAAATATTACCTGCCATCCCTGGCTCAAATATCCGATATTGGATATGATTTTAACGACGTGTACTCCAACTGATAAGATGAGCTATTCATGCGATGTTTGTCTCTAGTATCAATATAATAAATCAATTGGATGCACATGCGAAGTGCTCAGTACCTAACGAAACGGGTCCCGGTGCGATACAAAACGGCCATTCCGCGCGGGTTAACTAGTTCCAGAGCCTGTGCTTATCTCGGTAGGTGTAATGTTGCATTCGAAACAGGAACATATTCTGATAGTTGTACTACGTCAGACAAGTGGTGCGATTTTACAATGTTTGTGCGTGACGATGAAATGATCGAGCATGTTATGTAACAACATGCCATATGTGCAAAAATGCGCTTGTGTCGGATCTAGTGTCAAAAGAGAGTGTACCGCATTGATATTTTATCCAGCACTGAATGATACTAGCAACTGATGCAATTTTAAAAAGTATTTTTTTTAACAATGATGGAGAAGTTACTGTAGTTCGTATAATATCTAGAATTGCCAGATGTAGCTCTATTCAATGGAGCTGGTGATAAAAAAATGTTGTGGAAATTAATCTGATTATGACAAGCAATAATTTCTTATCTAAATGCGGAAGTCTACCTCGGATGTAGCAAGAAATTCAGGACCACTATATTTAGAAAGCCGATTCAAAATGCATAGCTAGTGTAATGATGCTACTGTCACTGAAAATACCTTTAGATCGGGGTTCTAGCAAACGACAACTGGTTTGACTCGAATAAAACACGAATCTATTTTTATTCCTTTCACAACTTTCATCATCGAATATGAACTTAAACCAAAAACTAATAAATCCTAAAAGGGAACCGGCATTGTTGAAAAATATCATACTTTTTGAGTTTCACTTTGAAATCACAGAGAATGAGAACATGATCTGATCTTGTCTAACAAAAAATGAATTTTCTGTATCCGGTTATCGTACGCTAGAAAAATAAAAAAAATCATTACACACGTATTTGTGCGAACACATGAACTATTTGTTCTAGAGATTGGCATACCGTTTCCAAACTGTTCCAGTGAATCGATACATGAATCATGAATCGAAAGCTGAGGCATCATGACTCGTTTTAGTTCCAGAGAAATGCTAATGAAACGACAAAAAAAACTGCAGCTCATCAGCTCACTTATTTGTCACTGGATTATGAAGAAACGAGAAAAACTGGCCACGAACTGAACGGATCTTTGGCTCACAGAGAGCAAGTTCAAAAAGAGAATTAGCTTTCTTACCTTTTACTCGGTAAGCTATTTTTCATTCCATCTACATGAGCTGATGAGTTGCCACATCGATTCAATTCACTTTGGTGAGCTGAACGATCCGGAGCAACTTACCGATATTAACTGTTTCTCTCATCTCTAATGTGAACATGCCTGCTCTGAAAACGAAGAAAGATGCCTTCACTGCGCGTAAACATTGAATCATTTGAACGGGAAAATATTTTACTTTCTACTTCTTTCTGCTACTGACAAGTAGCAAAAAAGAAACGACTTGTGCAGCCAAGAGTCGAGCGTAGATGAGAAAAATCAAGTGAGAGTTGCGAAAAGTGAAGTTCAGAAGCAGTTCACAAGCAGTTGTGGAAGAAGAAAAAAGCATAAAATTTGACTAAGACATTGGTTTTGGTTAGTAAATTAAATTGGTTGGTAAACGGTTGGGTAAATTTAATTCATTCGATTATTAGTGAACAGAAGAAGCTCAAAACTAGATCTTAAAAATGGTTGGACTCAAATATATGATCAAGTTAACAATCTTGAAACTCAGGATCAAAAAATTATAACCGAAATAGACTCATGAACTTGGATTCAAAATTCAACCTTTTAAACTTAGAAAGAGAAGGGGAAATAAATTTGATCACAGTTTTTATTAAAACCAACCAACTTCAGCTGGTATCAACATCGTTTGGGGGAATTTCTCAAACTGAATACCAGCATTGGTGTTAGAGTGTTAGGAAATCGATGGCTATCGGTGAGTAATGTCTATTTCGCTGTTCGGTTCTTCAATAGTGGCCTGCATTGATGAGTAAACCGTATTGCATAAATAAACCTAGTCAACTATGGTTGCACTTCCGATGGCGAAACTTTTCGTGACCTGTTATCTCTATCTACTTCGCAAAAACCATTGTCGGAAACTCATTCTAAACTGTAGCCATACATGATTCATTTCTCCCTATGATTTATTCAAAATTATATTACTGCCAAATCTGACGAGATCTTCACTAAACCTAAATCTGCTACATCTTTAATTATTGTACATTTATTTTACCATTTGTTATAAGGCTTCGAAATTTCCGTTTTTTTATGACGTGTTGGATTTAAAATCCACAGCGGAGATCGCCTTGCCGGATCATCAGTTTTCTGTCAAATTAGTTAGGGGAAAACTAACTAATTTGACCCTGTGTGAAAGTTTGAACATAACAATGGCTGATGTATTGAATGTTAGAAGGGTATCAGTTCGCTAAAACCATATTTCACCAAAGACCAAAAAAAAAAGTTTTTGACGTAGGACTACGTCTTTGTTTTCTATATAGCGGTTCGAATTCGAGAAATGGAAAACAAGACACTACAAACAGTGGTCAGATTTTGAACATTTACTGCTTAACCAAATTTCATTACATCTGCTGCTAGGAAACATTTCTACGCATCGATTCGAGTGGATAAAATGATATATATTGAGGGTCGGGTAAAGTCTAAAACTTTTAAAAATTATTTGCTTTTTTCTTTGTATTTTCTTATAGTAAAACATTTCAAGGATATTTTGTGAAATTTTCAAGCCTATCGGAACAAAACTGTGGAAATTATGGTCAGTGTTGGAAACTTCTCACATTTCTTTTAAATATCCTGAGCTGGAAACTTTAGCATTGTCTGCTATCCGGGCAGTCATATATGAATGTCGCGCGAATCGCACAGATGAAAGTCGCATGTGACAGTCATGAGCGAGCGCTACGTGAATGTGCTGGCGACAGTCTTGCTCATATTGGGCGATGAATGTAACAAAAGAATGATAGTCATCAATAGAATCGGCTACAATAAACTTTCATGAAGAAATTCATAACGTCGTCATTAGTGACGGTTTTCATCTCGATACCAATCCATGACATGGTTTAATTCAAACTGCTGCTGTGAAGCCAATCAAAAATCGTAATTTTAGCTTTATCAGTGAGTATGAGTAGGGATGCTTACGAACGCAAAAATGGAATTTTTGAAGAAACGTTGAAATATTTACTAAATGAAAAGGGTAGTCAATAGTGATCCAAAATTTACTAGATTAAAGTATTTTCGGCACGGATTTGATGAGTATATGCCTTTCTCTCTTTCTCTCTTTCTCTCTCTCTCTCTCTCTCTCTCTCTCTCTCTGTAGATTCAATTGTTTTACATCTATCTTTTTGCCTTTCTCTATAGAAAGGTATTAGAATTGCTGGAAAAACCGACTTTCGAACGGAGCCTCGGAGACCCATAGTGTTATGTATGTGTTTGTGTGTGCACTTTTCGAAGTCAAGGCCCGTTTGAAAGCTATTGTTAGGCCATTGATCAAGTTCGAATATCAAATGGCAGTGACTTCTGGTTCCGGAGATATAATGGTATATGTGACGTAACCGACAAAACACGTTGTTATTTCGCGCTCTTATATATAAGGTGCTCATATTTTGGGATCACCTCTAACTTCGTAAACCGCAATTGCTCAAAAGTTTGAGCACCTCGAAAAAAGTACTCATGCAAAATTTGAGCTAAATCGAACATGAGTTAGAGGTGCTGCCCAGTGGTTAAAGTTGAAAAAGTTTTTTTGATGCAAAAATTGCATGAAACGTCGAGATTTAGCGTTATTGAAAATTTTTTCGAGATGACACAAAATCTCGACGTTTCATGCAATTATAAGACTTTTGGCATCAACCATTTTTTTTCGCTTTCGGAAATTTGCCCATCCTTTTTGGTGATTTTTCAAGATCTAATGTCGTTTTCGTTTTTAAACTGCACTACACCGGTGCAGTGCTACACCATGGCATGAATAAACGAACAAAAATGATGAAAACATAAACAGTAACCCTTGTCGACAATAAACGATTCCATTGCACAAAGCTACACCAAACTTTTGATGAGTGCTACACCAGTGGTATCGGTGCAGAAAAAGTGTAGTACTGGTGTAGTGCAATTGGTAAAAACGAACGGTTTCAGTGCAGCTTTCGCTACACCGGTGTAGTGCAATTTAAAAACGAAAACGACATAAGAAAATTCCACTAAGTGGACTAAGATGGTTTTTTTTTAGATTCAGAGATCACTTTTCTCATAGAAATAGGCAACGCAAATGTCAAGCGCTTGGTTGGAAAAATGATGCCTACTATGTGACATAAACACTGAAGCATGCTTTTGTGAATTACTTTATTAAACCTGAATCAATTGGTGTCAAAAATGAGCCTAAGTTAGTGTCACATATTATTTGCTAAAAAGAAAAAAAATATTTTTTGGAGACTGTTTTCAAGAAAGAGAAAGGCATTATCACACCACTAGATGGATTAAGAAGGGTTTTTTTCACATATGACTGCCCGGCTAGCAGGCAACGTGAAGGTTTTCATCCACACGACATTCACAGCAAACATCTGCAGTCTTAGGAACCAACTTAGGAGTTTCATTTTAAACAAACTTTTGGTTTCGTTTCCCGCACTGGTTATGGCACTTTATCTTTGTTTATCTCATACTGCGAAGAGGCAAGAACTCGGCGCACAGGCCCAAGTGCTCTATTTCGATTGAATTGAAAATTTGACAAAACATTCTTGAAATGTTTTATTATGACAAAATAGAAAGAAAAGTGTTGGACCTTATGCACCTCATAGAAAAATAAATAATTTCCTTCGATTTAAAACTTTAAACGCGTTTTTCTCGAAGCTTCGAGTCCGTCGTAATTCAATAATTAAATTTTGCACACACTTTCGAAATGAAAAATACCAGAGCTCAAGGTTTTCCTTTTCTATTTTTGTTACTTTGGGAAGCTACAAAATGGCAGGTTTTTTTTTGTGAAGGATCGTAGTTTTGACTATATACAACCACCAAAAAATCCAAAAATTTAAAAAAATCAAACATGCACGGAAAAGCCAGTCATCGCAAAACAACTAAAATATTAGTTGTTTTTCTGATTTTGATTGGTTAAAATTTGGTACAACTAATCGACTGTTGTTTTAACTAATCTGTCATTTTTGATTGATCGTGCTGGCAGCTTAGCAACGACACCCAACAAAGACACGCACCACAAACAAGTAATGGAACGTTTCAGTTAAGCAATGCCAAACAGCCTGAGCGAACAATCCCAGCAAAGTTACTTGTATGCATGAAAGCAAAAAAATGTCTCAGTTGTTTCAACCAATTATTCAGTTATTTGAACTTAAGACGCCAATTGCAATAAATATTTTTTACTGTTAGCCTCTTGGTTGGCAGTTAATCGTTCACTGCTTGAACAACGAAATTTTACCTAATTAACTGCTTATATCTTTGTCACTAAACTCACAAAGGATATAGTGACAGCAATTTCGGTTACCTGAATGGTTATGACAAAATCAACAGATATGTTAATTAAATCAACAGCATTTTAATTGAAACAACCAGGGCGTGAAACAACAATTGCAATATTGTAATTTTGTGATCTGCGGGTTCTCCGTGTGGTTGACCGACTGATTAGTCTGCACTGAGATACAATGGACACCGCAAATCATTAATTTATAAGAAGCGTACTTAAAAAATACTTCCTCTTAGACATATTACTGAAAATTTTTCCACGAAAAAAATACGAAATATTGTTCGAATAATAATGAACGACAGCGTTAAGAAAATTCACAAAAATAGTCATTTTCGTCTTCTGTTAGACCCCACTTTGCATACTTTGTTTTTCCAAAATTTATCTAGACTGTCTTTTGAAAAGGGCAAAACTTTTTTGAACTATTTTTTTTTTCAAATAGTTATGATGGAAAAACGACAAATTCTACGAAAAGTGGTTTTACTAGTGAATTATCAAAATCAGTCAAGTCCTACACTGGAACAAACTGATTCCAAAAAATTTAAAATCGATTTACAAATAAAATCCTTATTTTTAATTTTGACAATTTTTTGTTCCAAAATATATGACGGTCCATATATTGCAAAATTGACACTTTTAAGGAAAAAAAAATTTTCTAACAAGAACTGTTTCTTGTCCAAACTTTTCTTTTATCCAGTGTCTTTTTATCGCAAACTAAACTCAACTGAAAGTCATTACCATCCATGCTTCCAATGAATCTCAATTTGTGAAAAATTCACACTGAATACCATATTGCTAGTTAGATATTACCAAAAAATATCAGTGCTGAACGAGAAAAAGTTTTTGTTAGAAAAACTTTTTCCCTTTGCCAATTTTGCTACATATGTAACGTTGATAGGGAACATAGATAATTATCTATGTTGGGACAATTTCATTCAAATGATGAATGGTGTTTCTTTAATTTAGCTTACAATATTTAAAATCGAGTATTTATTTTCAATATTTTTATTCGAAAATTTAACTGATTTTTTGAATATCACTACCACAACAATTTTTTGTAGGATTTTTCATTTTTCGACTTGTGCACTATTTTTTGTGCAAAACAAAATGGTACAAAAGAATTCAAGATCAATTTTGGAAAAAACAAAGTAAGAAAAGTGGCTTTTTGTGATAGTCTATATGTCGAGAAAGTTTCATTCAAATCTGAGAGAATGCTGCTAAATCCAAACGCGATTTGGCGCGAAGTTCGTCTATTTAAATGTTATACTGAAAAAAATTTCAAAGTTTAAAGTCGATTTGCAAAAATTTAATAACGGATTAATAATGCCATAGAGCAGGTTCTGAACTTTTTGTGATTATTTTTTTTTATTCAATAATATAATATAAAATTAAGGCACACTGCTTTTTGTGATTATGTTTTGTGTCAAAATTCTGCTGTTGCTTTCGATCATGGACACCAACGAACTACACGGTTGTTTCTGATGCATCCATAATTCTCAAAGAATTATTATTGAAGTTTCATATGCCATTCGAATCAGTTCGTCGAGATCATCAATAAGCAGGTGTGTGTGTGTGATAAATATTGTCACTGAATTTTCTCGGAGATGGCTGAACCGATTTTCACAAACCAAGATTCAAATGGAAGGTCTTGTGGTTCCGGAATTAAATAACCCAGAAAAGACAAATTAATGGCAGCTGATTGAACCGATTCTCAGAAACTTAGATTCAAATTGAAAGGTCCAGTACAAAATTGATGAATATCATCTGGGTCCGAATTCTAGTTTCAGAATCACAGGGTGATATGCATCAAAAGATATGAAATTATTGTCACTAACTAGTTTTAGTCAAAGTATGTTGAACCAATTTCCACAAATGCAAATTCAAACGTCTCGGTTATTATAGTTTCATACAAGGTTCCTGAATTCCAACCTAATTCGATTACCAGTTCCGCAGTTACAGGCTGGCATATGTTTAAAAAAGGAAATAGTGTCACTCACTTTTTCCGAAACTTAAACGATTTTTCTCAGATTCAACTGAAACGTCTAAAGATGCCATAAAAATAGATTTCCATTCAGATCCAACTTCCGGAACCACAGATAAAGGGTGCTCAGGGTAGATATGTCTATTTCAAAAGTATTTTTCTCATTAGTTACCATGTGTTGAGTAGTGAATTTTCTAAATTGGCTAAATATTTTCTTTAGTTTGTCGGTCATGATAGTCTATGACCCAATAAACACATAAGCAGATTTGAATAAAAGTCCCATGAACTATATGCTGACCTTTATCCAAGTCCGACTTGCGGTTCTAGAGTTACAAGTTAAAATTTCAAACCGTCGTAGAAAATCGTGAAAAAATCTTCTAAGTTGGACTAGTTTAAGGAATACTGAACTGGTTTTGGTTATACTGAATCTGTCCTTTATTTCAAACCTTTATCTAAATCAAAGAAGCAGAGATTCTTTTAAACTGGACTTAGAACTTTTTCAGTTCAAAGTTCATATTATTTGATGGTTGGATGAACCGAATTTCACTACGACAGTATATAGTCTTCTGTTTCGGAAATACCGGAAATAGTAGCCAAAACCTTTAAAATGGAGTTCACTTCATTTTCTCGAATAGTGATATAAATGTAGTAGTATTCAGTGTTGGTGATTTGACAGAAGCTGCTATATTGCTATCTATATTGTATACAACATTTTTAATCCGGTAGAAGATGCTACTTGAACTCGAGTCTCTCAATGCATGAATCGTGAGAGAATTTTGCTACATTTCTTCGCTCCACTTCATACTCTGAGTATTTCACGCCTTTAAAAAAATTTACAGTCTGATAATGATCGTTGCTGTGTGGAATTTCCCAAGAGAGAATCGCAAGTTGACAATTATCGCAGAAAATCGAATCTAGGTTAAATGAGCCATGCCGGATTTTTGTTGTTGTGATGATATCCGTCTCTCTTTGATGGCACTGATTCAATCCTTGAAGAGTTGCCAGTGAGCGTTCTTTGATACGATAAAAGCCATCCTTGGTAGTATTATACAAAAGAAATCATCAAGACTGTTTGCCAAGCTGTTTTAATTTGTAGTATTTTCTAATGAATCCCGCTCTAATATATAGGTGATATCGAATAATATGAGAAAGGCATCATTTCGCCACCAAGTGGATTAAAACAGTTTATTTTACAGTCTGTTGTCGTTGAGTACTAATGAAAAGTTGTGCTTTTAAATTCTAAAGAAATTGCATATAAATTGATAACACTTTATGTAGTTACAACCGTCTCAGTTGTTTTTGCAGCTACTTCCGCGCGTCCTGTTTAGCAAAATTCAACCATGACTACCACCATCTGGGATAAGTTCTTATTGCTGCTGGGGAAAAACTGGATCATCCAGAAGCGGCACTATTTGCAAACTTTGTTCGAAATTCTCATACCAGTGCTTTGCTGTTCGGTTCTGCTGATGGTCCGAGTGTTGGTTGAACCAAATTTAGTAGAGAAGAGTACAATTTTTAGACCGATATCAACGGGATATTTTATAAAGTAAGATGATTGACTCGTTGAGCTGTTTGATTCATTATTAGCGTTTGGTCTCTTACTTCAGCTTTCTAGGTGGTACAACACTAGAGTTAGCGTACTCCCCGAAAAACCCTTTGTTGGATGCAATAGTGGCGGAAGCGGCTGAATTCATGAACACACCGAATAGAAACTTTACACATAAGGGATTCGTCAATGCACGAGCAATGGAATCTGCTCTGATGATCCAAAATACGCTGGTTGGAATAGAGTTCGATGATTCGCTGGCGGTGCGACATACGATTTACGTTCAGTGTTTGTAATTCTTTTCTTATGTTAGGATTTTTCAGTCCATATCCACAGGCCTGCCGGATAAATTGAACTTTGCTCTGAGATTTCCTGGTGAGCTTCGAGGATCATTTGGATCATTGGGATCCAACTGGAAAACGAGGCTCCTAATGGTGCCATTTTCTCCCCGATTACGTGAATCTTTTGATAACACTGGTGGTGATCCAAATTATGCTGCTGAAGGATTTCTTTCGGTTCAGAGTGCCCTCTCAAAGGCCATCATCAAGCAGCGCTCTCCGGAGGTCGATCTGCCACCTGTGTTTGTCAGTGTAAGTACAATACGTTCTTCTACATTGTCTACTTCTTCGTTGGGATTGTTCTCTTTTGTTGTAACGAAAAACATTTCTAATGTTTATGATGTGATCACATTTTACAATCAGATGGCTAAATTTGTGATCCTTGTTATATTTATCTCTCCAATATCAAACCTTGGCAGCGTATTCCGTACCCTCCGTACTACGATGACCCCATTTTGCAAGCACTGGAACAGCTGCTAGCCCTAATCATCCTGCTGTCATTTTTCTACCCATGCATCGTCATGGTGAAGCACATAACAATCGAAAAGGAACTGCAGCTGAAGGAAGCTATGAAGATTATGGGACTGTCCGGTTGGCTGCACTGGAGCGCGTGGTTCGTGAAAAACATCTTGCTGCTGATAATTTCTATTTCGCTTATAACGATCCTACTTTGCGTAAGTATTGATCTTGATTCTATCAAGAACATCAAGCACAATTATTTTAGTTGTTTCATTCATCAATTGATACAATTCAATTCAAAACTATAAAATATCTGTTCAACAGAATAGATCCTTTCTGAGACATACCTAAAGTGTTACATTTATTTTCTGCACCAACACCTTTCCACCAGGTCTCAGTAAACAATGCTTCCATCTTGGAGTACTCCGACTGGACGGCCGTTTGGTTCTTTCTGTTTACTTACAGCACTGCCACAATCTGTTTCTGCTTCATGATGAGCGTCTTCTTTAGTAGAGGTGAGTAACATTCAAACACTAAGCGTAATTCTGCATCTTTTAACTATAATCCTTGATGAACAGCAAACATGGCTGCCGGAATCGCCGGTCTGATGTGGTTCGTGTTTCAGATGCCATTCAATATTACGTCAAGTAATTACGACGAGATGAGCACCGGTTCCAAGCTCGGCTGGTGTTTGTTCCACAACTCGGCCATGTCGTTCGGCATCCTGGACACAATGCGTATGGAAGCGAATCAACTGGGGCTGCGGTGGTCCAGCTTGTTCACACCGGCCACCGTAGACGATGGGTTGAGCGTCGGTTTAGTGCTGGTTATGCTCCTGGTCGATGCATTGATCTACCTTTTGATTGCGCTGTATGTCGAGCAAGTTATGCCTGGAGCGTTTGGTGTAGCAAAGCCTTGGTATTTCCTGTTCAAAGGGGAATGCTGGTGGAAACAGAAAGTAATTGACCAACCTTCCGGAAGAATCCGGCGACAAGTGTCCAAGTATTTCGAGGAGGAACCAACTTCGGCACATGCTGGTGTTGAGATTAGGAATCTAAGGAAGGTGTTCAGCGGTGGGAGGGTTGCCGTCGAAGGACTGAATCTAAAGATGTTTGAAGATCAGATAACAGTTCTGCTTGGACACAACGGAGCTGGCAAGACAACGACCATGTCCATGATGACCGGTATGTTTTCTCCTTCGTCGGGAACGGCTTACCTAAACGGACATGACATTCGAACGGATATTGAGGGAGTACGACAATCATTGGGATTATGTCCGCAACACAATGTGCTGTTCAATGAGATGACTGTCGCAGAGCATTTGAACTTTTTTGGTAGACTGAAAGGAATCTCCAAGGCAAACTTAGCATCGGAGACAGACCAGTACCTGGAACGATTGGAATTGGTAGACAAACGAAACGCACAGTCGCAGACATTGTCCGGAGGTATGAAACGAAGACTTGCAGTTGGGATTGCTCTTTGTGGTGGATCGAAAGTAGTCTTGCTGGATGAACCAACTTCGGGAATGGATCCATCGGCGAGACGGGCTCTTTGGGATTTGTTGCAGCGTGAAAAAAAGGGCAGAACGATGCTTCTGTCAACACATTTCATGGATGAGGCTGATGTTCTAGGAGATCGCATTGCAATCATGGCAGATGGGATTCTCAAAACTGTAGGATCGCCCTTCTTCCTCAAGAAAACATTTGGCGTTGGCTACAGACTAATCTGCGTGAAAGGACCAAACTGCAACAGAGAATTGCTATGCAAAATTTTGAGACGATATATCCCGGATGTTCGAATTAAGACAGATATTGGCTCGGAATTGTCATTTGTGTTGAAGGAAGATTACATAAAACTGTTCCAAGCTATGTTGGAAGAATTGGAGACACAAATGGAGCGATGCGGAATCACTAGCTATGGCATTTCGTTGACCACCATGGAAGAAGTGTTTTTGAAGTAGGTTTCAACACGATGATACTGTTTAAAATATTACCATTTTACTTTACAGAGCAGGAAGTGATACTTTACAGGATACTGTTAACCCAAATGGAACAACTATTGATACTGTCGGTCAGAGCTGTAAGTGCCATAATTATGATTTTCGTTTGATTAATTTTGAACATTACTCAAATTTCAGACTCGTTAAACAACATTCAGCTTCTGAGAGGTGTCCAGCTTATGGTGAATCAAGTAAAAGCACAAATTCTGAAGAAAGTCCTATCTACCATTCGTTCCTGGATTCAACTGATCATTCGGAACCTAATACCGGTACTTTTCGTGGTTCTAACATTTATTATAACCCGATCTATTGCCGCCGATGAAGACCTACCTCCACTGACAATGACTATGGACTCTTACAAGAGAACAGTTACCGTATTGGAAGGCAATTCCAAAGATCCAAACGTTAAATCTTACCAACAACAGTTTAGAAGCATTGGAGGTTCACATCGATTGGACACAATTACGGAACCGATGGTTGATTACATCCTCAACCGGGTAAGTAGCAATGAAAGAATCTCTTAACCACAACGTCTTTATCACACAATCAACTTAGTCTGTAGAGTCAATTTCGGAAGTCAACATCCGTTACATGGTTGGGGCGACTTTCGCCGAGAACTACACTGCATGGTTCAACAACAAAGGATATCATACTGCCCCATTGGCACTATCTCTGCTGTACAACGCTGTCTTGAGTTCGAGTTGTCCGACCTGCGAACTCACCGTGGTCAACAAACCGCTTCCCTTTAATATCTCAAATAAGTTCGAAACCGTGAACACTGGAATGAACAAAGGCTTCCAGTTAGTTTTCAATACGGGATTTGCCATGGCCTTCGTAGCTGCTATGTACATACTGTTCTACATTCGAGAGCGGACTTCACGAGCAAAGTTGCTCCAGTACGTGAGTGGAACGAATATTTTGCTATTTTGGGGAGTTGCCTTTGCGTGGGATTTCGCTATGTTCATCGTCACAAGCCTTATCTACATCGGAACTCTGGCGGCATTCCAGGAAGAAGGATGGTCTTCGTTCAGTGAGCTGGGCAACATCTTCCTTCTTTTAATCTTTTTTGGAATTGCTTTCCTACCTACAACCTATCTAAGTTCGTTTTTGTTCAAAACCCCTGCAACTGGATTCGTCATAGTTATGTTACTGAACATCGCCTCAGGATCAATTTTCTTTACGGCAATTGTTTTGCTCAAGTTCCCTGGTATCAATCTGCAGGATGTGGCAAGGGGGTTGGAGTGGTTGTTTATGTTGTTTCCGAATTTTGCCTTGACACATGGATTGAACAATATGAATCAAATAGTAAACACTAAATCATACTGCCAAAAACTTTGTGATTTGAAATTAGGATGCAGGATAGAAGATATGTGCGGTGAAAAGCCAGATTGCTGCATTCCGGATCTCTATTCTTTGGACGAACTTGGCATTATTCGACATCTCCTAACGCTGACTATCGTTGGCATTTCTGCGTTTGTTTTGATTCTCGCATTCGAGTATCGATTCGTTGCGAGATTGATGCAGAAATTCCAGAGACACAACAGACAAACGTCAGCGCCTTCGAATACCGGAGAGGACTCAGACGTTTTAGCGGAAAAGAAGCGAGTTCAAATGATGTCAATGGCAGATATAAGTAATTACAATCTGGTAATGAAGGATCTTACCAAATACTACAAGAATTTTCTAGCAGTAAACAATATATCGCTAGCAGTTCAACGTGCCGAGTGCTTTGGACTGCTTGGAATAAATGGGGCTGGAAAAACCACCACCTTTAAAATGATGACTGGCGATGAAAGTTTCTCATCCGGAGGTTCTTGGGTTAAAGGAATCAGTTTAAAATCGAACATGAGTGCCGTTCACCAAAACATTGGCTACTGTCCTCAGTTCGACGCACTGCTTGAGAATCTTACCGGTAGAGAAACTCTGAAAATCTATGCCTTGCTACGAGGGGTCCGCAAGGTAGACATTTCGAAAGTCTCGGTTACACTGGCAGAAGATTTGAACTTTATGAAACACATCGACAAGAAGACTAAGGAATACAGTGGCGGTAACAAACGAAAGTTAAGTACGGCTTTGGCATTGATGGGTAATCCGTCGGTGATTTATTTGGATGAACCGACAACGGGAATGGATCCCGGAGCCAAGCGGCAATTCTGGGATATGATCTGCAAGGTTCGAAGCGCAGGAAAGTCGATCGTACTGACATCACACAGCATGGAAGAATGCGAGGCTTTGTGCACCCGTTTGGCAATTATGGTGAACGGAGAGTTCAAGTGTCTGGGATCAACGCAACATTTGAAGAATAAATTTTCCAAAGGCTTCCTGTTGACTGTTAAAATCGGGAAGTCGGTAGACGGAACGCTACAACCACAGCAGGTGGAAGCCACAAAATCGTTTGTTATGACGACTTTTAATGGAGCGGTGTTGAAGTAAGTTTCGAATTTGTGTCTGATCAAAAGTTGCAATTATTTTGTTGTTGCAGGGAACAATATCAGGATTCCTTAAGCTTCCACGTACCACAGACGGATCTGAAATGGTCGCAGATGTTTGGTTTGATGGAATCCCAGAAGCAGCGTTTGGGTATTGAAGATTACGCTTTAGGACAAACTACGCTAGAACAGGTGTTTTTGTTCTTCACTAAATACCAAAGAATAGTGTGATTTGAAAATACGTTTATTTGTGAAGTACATTCAGTTCTATTAGATATTTTTGTACGTGAAATACTAATATGATTGACAAGTTCTATTGAATAAAATATTCTTGCAAAATTTGAAAGTTTTTTTTCTTTACATTTCTAGATCATCAGCTCGCATATAGTTGACAGAGTTAAACGTATTCGTTTTCAATTAATGAGTATTTGCAACTTTTTGGGAATATGTTACCTGATATCACTTTCAAGAAACTCTCTGATATTATGATTACTTCGATAAAGATTTTAAGATCATTCATATTTTTCTGTGCGAGAAAGAATAAAGGAGATGAAATGTCTCTCTGTTTTGGCCGGACTGATGGAGCACCGAATTGTTTGGATGCTATAAAAATAAAAAAACAGGGCTTTACTGCGGTATGTCAATAATTTGATCGTGTAGCAACGGAAATGACGAAACGATCAAATGTCTTGGAAAAATTCAAAATTAAAGAAAATTGTTTTCTAGAAATTTTTAAACCAATATAAATCAAAATGCAAGTAGTATAAAATATAGCCATGTAAATTAGTTTGAAAGAAATCATTTTATTTTTAAAAACAAACAAAAATGTATTATTTCTACAAAGAAAAGCGTTAGTTGAAATAGCTAAATTTAAGGTAATTTATTTCAACTAAAAAGTTTTTGAATTCAAAGCGCAACAATTCCTAACTTTATCTAAAGTTCGTTCATTCACAACAAATTTTTCAAATTGAATTCACTGTGAAATTGGTTATCAAGAAATTGACAGGAACGCACAAGTGAAATATTTGTTGCTTTTATCAAAATGTCGTTTGACACACTGAGTAAAATTGATTATCATGTTTGTAGTTTCAAGCAGCAATATTTTCTATATCAAAACAGATTTTCTTTTGTCACTATTTTAACAAAAAAATCGTTTCGTGGAACCCAACTTTGGTTATATTTGCAATTTTTTTCTCTGCGTGTACGCGGTCTAGGATTCGCTCTAAGTAGGCGATGCGATCATGGAATAAGATTCGTTGTTTATTTTATGTTTGAGTTTCGGGAGCATATTTATATGAACGAGGGTAAAGAGTATTAGTAATTTGTATATTATTGCACGGTGTGGTTTACTACCGAAAACCTACAATATGAGAAATGAATCAAGACTTTGCGACTCGAATTTCTTCGAAACGTCCCGAAACTGAGAGCTACGAACTGCGAAGCTACGAAAGTTATTATTTGTTAATTTTTTTTTCAACTAAATAAATAACTGACGGCCAGTTACTGATGCAGCGGTGGTTCTTAAAATGAATTGTAAGAATCATCTTTGAAAACTGTTCAATAAAAGAATAATAAACGGAAAAAAAATTCTTCCATATAAATTACTTTTCAAATTAAAATATAGGAATTATTTCGTAATACTCTACGTTATAACTTGCTTTAAAATGTAGTATTTATTTTGGTATACCATTCTACTCGGGTGCAGAAACAAGATTATGGTTTTTTTACGCAGAAAATTCTGACGTTCAACATTAGAGCAAATTCAACAGCTAGAAGTTCTATATGGAAGATCTATAATAGAACAGAAACTGGAACAAACGTTTCCCCAGCAAGCCGTTCTAGTTTTATTTATTCGACCAGTTCTTCTGTCAAATTTAAAACTGGTCTACGATGCCGTTATATTTTTTGTCTATTTGAAACACGAGTAAAACACTGCTGGGACTGCCAGTTTTTCTTGTTTTAAAATCCAGATTTAAGTTTTGTAACTGACATAAATTACACATCTAGAACTACAACACTCCTGAATATGCCCTTAGCATCCCAATTCAATTCCATATAAAATATTATATGTCATGTCAACATTGTGTGTTGTTACGCCGGAGCTCTTTATTTGCTGTTATAAGTCAGTAATGAATTATGTCCTGAGTCTGGAAGAATGGTTTCTTTTCTGTCTATAATTTCAATAGCAGGTATGTTTGGACATAAATCGTGGAAGATTTTTCGCTGGCTTTCAATCAGAAGCTTCTAAATTTTCAGCAAAGGCCAAAAATATAAGAGCTGAAGATAGAAACAGTGTTGGTGATTGTCAATAATTTGGCAGGAAGTGGCTCGATATTTCTCTACATTGTATACAACATCGTCAATCTGGTAGATGATGCTACAAGAACTCACTGCCTCTCAATGCATGAACCGAGAGAGAATAAAGACTGTCCCAGAAAGTATGGACGCAACCAAAAACCGCTGTCATTTCGCAATGGTTCAGAATCTGTCAATTTTTATGGCTGCGTCCTGTTGTTTACACTCTTCTCTAACCACTTGTGCAGTTGTTTATTCGTTTTCGTTTGTTTCGAAATGCGTGGACTTTCAGCAGAACAACGTCAAAAAATTGTGTACAAATGATGCACAGAACGCGGACTGTCACTGAGAAAGACAGTAAAAATGGAAGGAGTAAGAGAAAAAGCCGTGCGAAATGCAATCAGGAAGTTCAGTGAGGATAACACCTTTGAGGATAAACCGAAAACGGGTCGAAAAAAAGGTCCTGCTAACCCTCAGTTGGATGAACGTACACTGAAGGCGTTCGAGCAAAAGAAGGAGGTTTCAGTTCGGGATGTGGCCAAAAAGTGGGCACTTCGAAGTCAAATGTTCTTCGTGCTAAAGAACGTTTGAATCTTCGAACCTAAAAGAATCAGAAACAACCAAAACGTAGTCCGAAACAAGAAGCATCGATCAGGCCGAGGGTTCGAAAGCTGTACAATACGATTCTTGCTGGAAGTTTGAACTGCATAATCATGGATGACGAAACCTACGTGAAACTCGATTACAAATCCTTGCTGGGACCACAATATTATACGGTGCGAGAAGGACAAATGTTAAACCAGTCCGAGACATCGATTGAAGTCGAAAAATTTGGTAAGAAAGCTATGGTCTGGCAAGCAATTTGTAGCTGCGGTAAGATTTCGTAAGCCTTCATCACGACTGCTTCAATGAACAGCGAAATATACATCAAGGAATGTTTACAAAAACGATTTCTACCCATGATTCGAAGCCACAAGGATCCTGTTGTCTTCTGGCAAGATGTTGCTTCTTGCCACTTCTCGAAATCAACGGGAGAATGGCATACTACCAAAAATGTCACTTTCGTCCCAAAAGACGTGAATCCACCAAATTGCCCCCAACTTCGACCAATTAAGGAATTTTGGGCATTAACGAAGGCACATCTTAGGAAACATGTCTCAAAAGTGTCAAAACTTGTCGCCAAGAAGTCTGTACGGAATTTAACGAGGAACGTTCGCAAGAAGGTGCGCCAGCTAGTCTACAATGGCTAAGTAGCAAATGTTGAGAATAATATTCTGTTGTTGTAGTCTAATATTATCAGTATATCGAATAAAATTTGAATATCTAACACTTGTGAATTATTTACAGCGAAATCAAAGTGCGTCCATACTTTCTGGGATAGTCTTTATTTCTATATTTCTTCGCTCCATTTCATACTCTAAGTATTTCACGGCCTTTAAAAAATTTACAGTCTGGTAATAATCGGTGCTGTGTGGAATTTACCAAGAGAGAATCGCAAGTTGACAATTATCGCAGAAAATCGAATCGATTATTCGACTTGATGATTCTCATACTAGGTTGCAATATTTCAAAACCCTTGTGTGGAACATTCACATACATTTTCATAGACAAAACTAATACAAAAGTTATATGCACATAGTTAGAATAATTGGCAATAGTAAAATGATTCTATCGCAATTATCCACTGCCCGTATAGAATCGGATCGCAAAACGAGAATGAGCGACCGTATGTTGCTTCAGAGCGAATCTCCACAGCAGCGTACTAACCCGTGATGCTCAGACGGGTCATCGAGAGAAATTCGCTCTCGCACTGGTGTCCATTCTATGTCAAATGAACCATGCCGGTTTTTTGTTGCTGAGATGATATCCGTCTCTCTTTGATGGCACTGATTGAATCGTGTGAAGAGTTGCTAGAGAGCGTTCTTTGATACGATGGAAGCCATCCTTGTGTTGAAATGCTATCAAGTTTCGCATAAAAGCAATACCATTTTCGATTGCTGTTATAGTTCAGTCCCAAAGGAGCTTGGAAATATGACAACATCAGCGGAAAAAATAAAATTACATTTTACTACATCTGCAGATTTGGCAAAATTTAGAAATTATAGAGATTTTGGTAATTATTTTATGATGGTTCATGCTAAGAGAAATGAATACGATATTCTGAATATTGTCAGAAAAGCTTATTGGTTTTAAATTATTCTTTCGAAATAAAGTACAATGTAATACGTTTACGTTTACGTGTACGTTTCTGATGAACATTCGGCATCGGCATCGAATGGTTTGGACAAATTCTGCGTTTACTGGGACTAATTACTTATTAATCAGCGGTACAAATGTTACCACAGAGCTCACCCGTATTGTGCGCTCAAGCTTCCCTGAGCCAGAAGGTGAACCAGATTGTGAGTGAATTGTGTTTTTTTTTTTATTTATTTAAACTTACGTATTTTTTTCTCGTCATTTTTCATATTTCTTTGACAAAATCAGTAATACTTGGATGAAATAATATTTTTTATGTAGAATATATATTATTTTCCGTACTATTTTTCCCTGAAGACAAAAAGTAGTAGCTTTCGCTCCGGTCTCCCCTACTTCAAATATTCACGTCCAATCGAATATTTCTGGTCTGTTCTTAAACGTATGGTAAGACACAGAGTACACTTGGGCTGGGACACTCAAAATGATTTTTCGAGTCAAGTGGAAGCTAAAGAAAATCGTTAAAGATATTCGTCACACTCAGAGAGAAATAGAGGACAATAAGTGTACTCCAAAAGTGTACTTTTTGGAAGCTCCTAAATAAAAATAATTTTACTGGAAAATATGAAAATACTGAAAATATAATGAGGTAGCTTTTCGATGTATGGTTTTGCTTCAACTAAACAAGTATTTTACCCGTTTAAAACATCTAATGGTCGATTGCTACTTAGTAATTAAATTTTAGCTGTGCATTACAGTATAAAAATCCAGAGAAACAAAGCCATTTATCTGATAAACGAATTTTCTCGTAACAGACACTCAATGGACATTATGACCCACCTTCGATTCAACAGTATGCACCGAGATAAAATATTGTTTTAAAGATTCATAACGATTGTTAACACAAAATTTAACTTTGTGGGGATCAAAAATATTGGTTTCCACTTGTAATAAGTTGATTATGCAATTGATTTCTGAAGCGAAGAAAATTTTCTTTATCTACTTTTCTTCTATATCGACATTCCAAGGGGCATATTGCATCATACCACTGATTTGTTGTGAGGCGTATTATACGGTTGCTGGGGCATTATGCTTACGGCAAGCGGAAAAACTGAGAATGTGGTCGTTTTGGAAAATGTTTTTGTATCAATCAATTCTCATCACTTCTACCGAAATCATTGAAAGTTAGGTTTCTCTGGTGTATTGCAAAGAAATACCTACATTCTCGAAGAAAATATATCAGTACATTTACAAATATCACAATGTTTTCTTAAGAGGGGCATATTATAACACTTTACCCTAGTCAGATAGTTTTAGGTAATAGTCCAATGGACTTTCTTTTCACGGGACTACCAGCGGAAGCTCGCTGTGTTGCAACATCGAATCAAAAAGCGCGGATAAAAATTCTTTGTTTCTCGCGAAATACTCGAATTTAAAAATAAGAAATTTTTTAGATGCAAATATTTCATTTTTTGACGCCCACTGCGATTCCAATAAAAATATGGTTAGAATGCCTATAACCAGAGTGACGACTTCTTATCCATATTGTTGGCAACAATTCAAAACATTTGTTCCATAATGTTGGTAGTGTCGTTATCATCACATTGTAATTGACAGGTCGTTTACTCGTTGGGAACTAGAAGCTGTCATTTCAAACGAATAGCTGTCGTCAACTTGGTTATAGGCTATGATGGTAATCTGTAATTTTTTTTTTTGAAAAACGCTAAAGATTTTTTTTCTCAAACTGCAAATTGTTCCTCCGGACTAAACTAATTACCTTGAACATCGAAATCTATTAGCTCAGCTGAAGTTACCTGTAAAACCAAAAAAAAGTTATATTAAAGACCATACTCGAACAAAATGCAAAAGACGAAATTTTCAGCAGAAATTCATTATGATTTTGATATTTTTGAAACTCCCAGGAAATAAATAAACTCAAAAACGTGGGCGACTAATGTTGCAGACATAACTGGAGGACGTGAATATGAATAAAATTGACATACTTCCTCCACATTCCCGAATATAGATAAGCGTTCGTACTAGTTGATTATTTGAATTTTGCGACTTTTATCGCTTCGCTTTCATAATTTCACGGAAACAAATGAGAGTAAAGGAATACAACAAACAATACTATAGTAGTTTTCTGTGGATTTACATACTCAACATAGAAAAACCTCGCATACTCCTTTGCTAAAATTTTAATAGGTCTAAAAAGAACCGGTTTGCGGAATTTATCCGAAGTTGACAACTGTTGTGTACTTTTTGCCATCATTTATTTATCTAAGCCAGAATAAAAATTCTAGACCAAGATTCAGGAGCTGAAACTGAATTCAAGAACTAGATTCGAGGCTCAAAACGCAGTTGCAAAAGTCAAGTTCGGAAGTCAGATCAAGAATTCAGCTCATTAACTTAATTTCTATAATTATGAAACTGAACTCATTTCCAGTTAAAAAACTGAACTCTGAACTTGAGTTCCGGACCTGAATAAATTCATTTCCAAAATCTAGTGCCTGAATTTATGTGCCGAATTTAGTTCCAGCATGCAGACTCTGAATTCTGATGGAAATGAATTCTGAAACTGAATTTGGGAATTGAATTCTGAAACTGAATTCAACAATTAAAATATGAAACTTAAAATTAAATGTTGGTTCTAAAGTTAGTTCCAATATTTAGGTTCGGATCTAACATTTAGATTTAAAATTTATATCCTGAGTTTTGTTCTAGGATTCAATTTACGAATATATAGTAAGTTCCAAAATCTAATCAAGAAACCAGTTCCAGAAACCGGAATTTGGCTTCAGTTCCGGAGTCATAGTTTTAATTTCTGAATCTTATAAACCTGAAATTTAGTTCAGAACTCAGGCGGACCTGAATCCAGGTTCTCAATTCAGTTTCGAAAATCAGGCCCTTATTACGGGTATCGCTACACGGTGAAAATAAGTTAAGTGATTGTAACACTTATTATCGGTATCACTTCACGGTGTAAATCAAGTTAGGTGAATGTTGGTTTCTATCACGAATGGCGCTTCAGAGAAAAAAGTAATTGCTTAGATGAGTTTGTTGTTATTATGAATATAAAGTTACCAAAATTGTTTTGTTTAAAAAATGATTCTAATAATAGGTAAAATCAAGTAAAGTGACATGTGAGTGAAGTGAAAGTGGATGTGAGAACGGTAATAAAAGCAAATACAAATAATAATACGGAATGCTTGGACGAATTTCGGTGGACACATTTTGCACTATGCGGTACGTTGTCGCGATACACTGTCACCCTGACAACGAACTTTGATGAATTTTCCAAACAACTAGCACCACTGAAGACCGAAATAAATAATGAACAGCGATTACATGGATTATGTTTATTAATTCGAAATGCTGAAGAAAAACTGATGTAAGTGAGAAGTAATATGGCTTTTGGATTTAATTCTTGTTGTATGAGTAATTCAAATAATACGTTGAGTAAAAAATATAATCGGAGCAAAATTTCGTCGAATTTAGTATCTTCAATGTCAAGTCTTTCTAAAGTCGTTTTCACTTGATGTCAAACCTAATGTCATTGAATTGAAAATCGACTCTGTTTCGAACCTTATTCTTATATCGGGTTTGCTGTTAGTCAATCTATGCTTTTGGCAACTAAAATATGTAAGACACGAATTCGTATGAATTCGATCATATAATTGTGCATCATTCGTGCCGTGACTATCGGATCGATCGGACGTAAATTCGGCTTTCTCCAATCGCGTGGTGAATTGTTTTATTCCGTTATCAAGGTCATTCCGTATTCTATTGTTTGCATCAGTGATAATTCGAATTAATCCGTTCTCAAGGCCGACTGTGAGCTTGTGTGAAGCAGCACTGCGTGCGGTACCGTTAGCCAGCGCCAGCGCTGGGCGCCGCGTATATATCGTTGTACATTAGAAACAGTGATAAATATATATAGTGATAAAAAGAGAAACGTTTCATTGGACAGTGTAGTGAGAGACAAAAAAAAGTGCTTTTTCCTGAAAGAGGTTTTTTGCACTCTACTGGAAGGAATATTTACCCATTGCCTCGGACTGGGTATTGGCAGCCGTTCACCGTTTTGGAGCTTAAGCTAAGTAAAACTTTATTTTCTCTGTTGTTTAATACCACTTCAATTGCACCCCGAATCTGACCGCACGGACACAAGTCCGTGACATGACAGGCGATATCAAATTGCCTGACCTTCCCCTTGATGATCAGATGGATGCTTCAGATGGCAATAAATCGCGCATTAGAAGCTATCCCGATGGGCTTGCACTCTCGGCCGGACCGTATGCGGTTTACATCCGGACCAAAGCGAATGGTAAAAAATTGAACCTTCTAAAACTTTCTAATGACCTGTCCTCGCGATACAATACTGTACAAAAAATTGAAAAAGTACGCCCGGACAAGCTTAGGGTCTTGTTAGCCAGTGCAAAACAGGCTAATGAGATCGTTCAAAGTGAGAATTTCACGCGGGAGTATCGCGTATACGTACCAGCTCGCGAAGTCGAGATAGACGGCGTGATCACCGATCCGAGTCTGACTTGCGAGGACGTTCTTAAGCATGGGGCAGGCGGATTTAAAAACCCCCTACTCAAGAACGTTAAGATACTGGACTGCAAGCAATTGCGTTCAGTATCGACCGCTGAGGATGGGACTAAGTCCTATATCCCATCAGACTCGTATCGGGTGACTTTCGCTGGCTCGGCTTTGCCTAATTACGTCCTCCTGGACCGAGTTCGTTTACCTGTTCGTCTTTATGTACCGCGGGTCATGAACTGCACCAATTGCAAACAATTGGGACATACAGCATCCCATTGTTGCAATAAATCCCGGTGTATAAAGTGTGGAGGGAGTCATGCGGATAACTCCTGCAGTGGAGACAATGAAAAGTGTCTCTACTGTAAGGAGGGGCCGCATGACCTCTCTGATTGTCCCGTGTATAAATTGCGTAAGGATAAAATGAAGCGTTCACTCAAGCAACATTCCAAACGCTCATTTGCGGAAATGTTGAAATGTGCTACGCCACCTACCGAAAATCCTTACGCTTACTTGTCAACTGACGAGAGCGAATATGATGACCCCCTCGAAGGTACATCTTCGGCTGTCCCTCATAGCTCATCAATTAGAAAGAGAAGAAATAAATCCTCTCAAAAGCTCCCTAGTAAGGGTTCGAAGATGTCCTCTGATGGGTCTCGAAAAATTACAACAACTGGTAGTGATGGCAAAAAACCAGAGAAAAAAGCTCCAGGCCTTGGAAAATTAAATTCCGAGCAAGAATTTCCATCACTTCCTGGGACTTCAAAACCCCCGAAAGTCCCTAAAGATCAGTCAGAGAATTTACCAAATACTGGGTTTGTTAAATTCTCTGATATTGTGGACTGGATCATGTCTACTTTCAATATTTCTGAACCTCTTAAAAGCCTGATAATGGCTTTTATTCCTACAGTTAAAACATTCTTGAAGCAGTTGACTGCAAAATGGCCCCTTCTTTCAGCGATCGTATCCTTCGATGGCTAAGTCACCCACCGAGGTCACGGATACAATCACTGTTATACAGTGGAATTGTAGAAGTATCATCCCAAAAATAGATCCTTTCAAATTTCTAGTAAATAATCTGAAATGTGACGCATTTGCATTGTGCGAAACTTGGCTAACTTCTGAAATACCCTTAAACTTCCACGATTTTAACATTATTCGTCTGGATCGAGATGATCCCTATGGAGGAGTACTTTTAGGGATCAAAAAGTGCTATTCTTTCTATCGCATTAAGCTCCCCTCGATACCAGGTATTGAAGTTGTCGCATGTCATGTTACAATCAAAGGTAAGGACCTTTGCATTGCTTCCATCTACATTCCCCCAAGAGCCTCGGTTGGGCATCGGTGGCTCAGTGATATCGTAGAGCTCCTTCCTGCACCGACGTTGGTTTTAGGAGACTTTAACTCACACGGTACGGGATGGGGCTGTCTTCACGATGATAACAGATCAACTATGATCCATGATATCTGCGACAACTTCAATATGACAATCTTGAATACGGGAGAAATGACACGAATTCCTGCACCACCAGCAAGACCAAGTGCGCTAGACTTATCCCTTTGCTCGACATCGCTACGGTTGGATTGCACGTGGAAGGTAATCCCTGATCCCCACGGTAGCGATCATCTGCCTATCGTAATTTCAATCGCCACCGGATTAAGACCATCGGAGACAATCAATGTTTCGTATGACCTCACACGAAATATTGATTGGAAATGCTACACAAATTCGATATCTGAGAAACTAGAAACAACACAAGAACTTCCTCCGGAGGAAGAGTACACGTTTTTGGCTGGCTTGATTCTCGACACCGCGATTCAAGCTCAGACGAAACGTGTACCCGGCGCGAAAACTAACATCCGTCCTCCCAACCCGTGGTGGGACAAAGAGTGCTCGGAATTAAACGCGGAGAGAACTTCATCATTTATCGAGTTTAGGAAAAACGGAACACCTGATAATTTTAGAAACTACGCGGCATTAGACGCTAAGATGAAAAGCTTGATTAAAGCGAAGAAAAGCGGTTATTGGCGTCGATTCGTAGACGGATTATCGAGAGAAACATCAATGAGTACTCTTTGGAACACAGCCCGACGAATGCGCAACAAAAACACCACGAACGAAAGCGAGGAATATTCTAACCGCTGGATATTCGATTTCGCTAAAAAAGTATGTCCTGACTCTGCTCCGGAACAGACGATCATGCGCGTCGCCTCATCTAACAGAAACGAAACACCTTTTTCGATGGTCGAGTTCTCACTTGCGCTTTTATCGTGTAACAATAAAGCTCCGGGGTTAGACAAAATCAAATTCAACTTGTTGAAAAATTTGCCTGACTCTGCCAAAAGGCGCTTATTGAATTTATTCAATAGGCTTCTTGAGGATAATATTGTCCCACATGACTGGAGACAAGTAAGAGTTATCGCCATTCAAAAACCAGGGAAACCAGCCTCCGATCACAATTCGTATCGGCCGATTGCTATGCTTTCCTGTATCCGGAAATTGTTCGAAAAAATGATTCTGTTTCGTCTAGACAATTGGGTCGAGACTAATGGCTTACTTTCAGATACACAATTCGGCTTCCGCAGGGGCAAAGGAACGAACGATTGTCTTGCGTTGCTCTCAACCGAAATTCAAATGGCATTTGCTCGTAAAGAACAAATGGCGTCAGTTTTCCTAGACATCAAGGGGGCTTTTGATTCAGTTTCCATAAACATCCTATCTGAGAAGCTGCATCAGCAAGGTCTTTCACCAATTTTGAATAACTTTTTGTATAATCTGTTGTCCGAGAAATACATGTATTTCGCGCATGGTGATTTGTCGACAATACGATTCAGTTACATGGGTCTTCCTCAGGGCTCATGCTTAAGCCCCCTTTTATACAACTTTTACGTAAACAACATTGATGAATGTATCAACACATCTTGCACGCTAAGACAACTTGCCGACGACAGCGTTGTGTCTATTATAGGACCCAAAGCTGCCGATCTCCAAGGACCATTGCAAGATACCCTCGACAACTTGTCGACATGGGCTCTTCAAATGGGTATCGAGTTCTCTACGGAGAAAACTGAGCTGGTTGTATTTTCAAGGAAGCGAGAACCAGCACAACTACAGCTTCAACTAGGGGGTGAAACCATAGCTCAGGTCTTCACATTTAAATATCTCGGGGTCTGGTTCGATTCCAAAGGCAACTGGGGATGTCACATTAGGTATCTGAAACAAAAATGCCAGCAGAGAATCAATTTTCTTCGCACAATAACCGGAACTTGGTGGGGTGCCCACCCAGGAGACCTGATCAGGCTTTACCAAACAACGATATTGTCCGTAATGGAATATGGATGCTTCTGCTTCCGATCCGCCGCGAACACCCATTTCATTAAACTGGAAAGAATTCAGTATCGTTGTTTGCGTATTGCCTTAGGTTGCATGCAGTCGACTCATACGATGAGTCTCGAAGTGCTCGCGGGCGTATTACCGTTGAAAAATCGATTCTGGGATCTCTCATATCGATTGCTTATCCGATGCGATATCTTGAATCCGATGGTGATTGAAAACTTCGAAAGGCTTGTCGAGCTCAATTCTCAGACCCGTTTTATGTCCTTGTATTTTGATTACATGGCTCAGAATATTAATCCTTCTTCGTTTGTTTCCAACCGTGCTCATTTCTTGGATACTTCTGATTCTACTGTGTTTTTCGACACATCCATGAGAGAAGAAATTCATGGAATTCCGGATCACGTGCGCCCTCAAGTGGCCCCAAATATTTTCTATAATAAATTTAGAACAGTCAACTGTGAAAAGGTGTTTTACACTGACGGATCAAACATCGACAGGTCCACAGGCTTCGGCATCTTCAATCAAAACATCACCGCTTCTTACAAACTCAGTGATCCGGCTTCAGTTTACGTCGCAGAATTAGCTGCTATTCAGTACACCCTCGAGATCATTGAAACCTTGCCCAAAGACCATTATTTCATTGTTACGGACAGTCTAAGCTCAATAGAAGCTCTCCGGGCAATGAAGCCAGGAAAGTATCCCCCATATTTCCTGGGGAAAATACGGGAACATTTGAGAACTTTATCTGAACGGTCTTATTTAATATCGTTAGTCTGGGTCCCTTCGCATTGTTCCATTCCGGGCAATGAAAAGGCAGACTCATTGGCTAAAGTGGGCGCATTGGAAGGTGATATTTATGAAAGACCAATCTGCTTCAATGAATTTTTCAGTATCTCTCGTCAGAAAACTCTCGAAAGTTGGCAAACTTCATGGAGCAATGGCGAACTGGGACGATGGCTACATTCCATTATCCCTAGGGTATCGACGAAACCTTGGTTCAGGGGGATGAACGTGAGTCGCGATTTCATTCGTGTTATGTCGCGGCTCATGTCAAATCACTACACCTTCAACGCACATCTCCGGCGTGTTGGGCTTGCGGAGAGCGGTCTCTGCACCTGTGGCGACGGTTATCAGGACATCGAGCATGTCGTGTGGTCGTGCGTAGAGTATCATGACGCCAGGTCGAAGCTACTGGAATCCCTTAGGGCTCGAGGTAGACCGCCTGAGGTTCCGGTTCGGGATGTGTTGGCGAGTCGGGATAGTTCATATATGCTTCTCATATACCAGTACCTTAAACACATTGATATACAAGTGTAATGTGTTTATCCTCGTTCAGAAAGTATAAACTCCACCTACAGGTTCGACACTAACATCCGCCCGATTCTCTCGATCCCCGTCCCTGTCCACCATCTTCATTGGAACTAACAAGATCTTTTTTTTGTCACTAACTTTTTCGTTCCCCCTTCCCTGTCTCTTCACCATCTCGATGGCAACTAATTAGATCTCTATCGTTTTCAGACATTTTGTCCCCACATCCCCTGTTTTACCCCGTTTCCACAATATTTACTTTTTTTTTCTTCATCTCTTCCGTAACATCACCATCATCGTCCAGGGAAGACCGCTCCAGTCGAAAACCAGCATGCGGGCCACCCGCCAGGCCTTCGTAGCCTGGGGGTGTTTCCCGCGGACCCACACGGACCGAAGGATGCGGCCAACATGGATATTTGCAAACGCCATATGGAAGACCCTCATGCAATATCCAATTCACCGGCATTACATAATGATACTATTCTAGTTTTAATATAGTCGTAATTAAGATTAGTAAATATCCTTGGCATCTTAGAGCTTAAGCAGTGTGCCTTAAAATTATATTATAATATTGAATAAAAAAAAAAAATAAGGTAAAATTTAAAAAAAAAAATAAATATAATTGTGCAAATCCGATGGTAACAATTTTTATTTGTCTCTGATATTCCAAGAAAAACAATTTAATTTTCATGCCTGACTTTTTCCGCCATTCAGTGAAACCACTGAATATGTTTCGTGAGCTCATCAAAGTAAAATAAAAAACAACATGGTCGATTTTTACTCATTTGCTTATTTCAGTTCAGACTCCAAACTAACGTGAAATTTTTTTTGAAATTCGCTACTTTTAAACGTGATCTGGAAACAGCGAACATAAATCAATCAAATGAATAGGTATTTTAATTAGTTTATTAAACAGTTATGTTATTTATACTATAACATGCCTAGCAATATTTTCTAGCTGAATTTGCTTCCGCGATATTTTTATTGGTAATTTTTCGTTTCTTATGGTTTGATAAACAAGCTAAACTAAACCATGGCAACATAAAACAAAGTTGCCAGTAAGATACATTTCTGGTAACTCTGACTTGTCAAGGAATCATAGGAGGAAAGGCTAGGCTAAATTGATCATTTTGTGAACCAAACATTGGTGATTCGTTTGTATGGGACCAAGGGGTATTATTATTTGTATTTGATAAAAGCCTCAGTTTTAGGATTTTGTACCAGAAATGCAAATGAGAATTTTCCTAATTGTTTTCAAAAAATGAGAAAACTGAATTTTTGAGTTATTGATAGTGATGTTACTCTGTTAAAAATTTAATCTTAAGTCCTACTACCCATTCCTTCCCAAGGCGAATTTCGAATTGTAGAGTAAGACGTATTCACGTAAAAAAAGTTATACATAGAGGAAAGTGTTACATTTTATTCGAGTACAGTCTTTAATAAGAAAAGTGGAAATTGAAACGTGGGGTACGATTTTCAGAAAGATTTCTAAGCTACTTGGTTTCACTGATGACACGGGAATTATAGCACGCAGCTTTGAGAAAATGTTGCACGGAACGACCGAAATTAGCTCTGCGCCTAATTCGTATTACTGTTTTTGAATTAGTTGATTTTAACAACAAAATTTCCAAAATAACTATAAAATTAGTTAAAATTGAGAATTTAATTTGCTGAAAAAACTCTTATTTTTAGAGAATGTGTTTAGTTGGTGAATATCCTGGACACAAACCAGCAATATTTCAATCCAACACGAAATTCTCATTGACAATTAATTTTGTTATTAAAATCAGAAAACTTGTTTCTATTTATCTATCACCATCATTACTGAAGGACAGCACAAAGAATACAAAACTGAAATGGGTATTATTAACAAGTTTATTAACCAAAAACTCATGAGAAGTGTCAAAGCAAAACAATCCATTAAAAAGCTGAAAGGACAGTCTTATTGAAACTGCTTGAAAATTGTTTTGATGTTTTTCGCATGTGTTCGATATATCTTTATTTAAATTTCTAAACCGATATGTAAAAATGTCGTAAACTATTAGTGGAAATCGTATTTATTCAGAATTTGTGCACACTTGAAGCGATTGTGCGTAATAATGTTCTTACGCGGAACAGTAAAGTGAATTTCGAATGTTTCACTTTAATTGTGATGAAGTTTTTTTGTATCTTCAAACCTTCCGAGCTGCGCCGTCCAGTGTACTACTTGTATTCGGTTTTTGTTTTCCGAGTGCTCAAAGTTTTCAGTGAGAATGAAGAAAACAGCGATTTAGAAGAAAAAAATTCAAAAAGATGTTTATGTTTCGTTTATGTCTTTTTCTCTAATACAACATCGTATTTATACCTGCCAATATAGAAAAGACAACCGCGTCTGAAATTTTGTCGGCAGTAGTGTGCCATCTAGTGGCTAGTAGTCATTACGGTGTTACCGTTTCAGTAACAGGGCGCCATATAGCTGAAAACTGAAGCCACCCGCATGAGCATGGCTGCAAGACGGCTGACTAAACGCTGCCAGCGGACAAAATATGGCTGGCAGCCATTCTGGTGACCGACGGCCTCACCGCTGCCAGACATACACCTCAAACGATACAACTGTATCCACCAGGATTTTTCCACATAGAATTTTTTTACATTTTCAGCGAAGGTGAACAGATGAAAAGCTCGGGTAACTAAGATACAGGCGACTATGTTTTGCCAAATTGGAATTGACAGCCGTCACTGAATCAATTTTGGTAGCCGTTTGGTGACCATGGCTGCCCAGGCAGACAAAAGGTGGATTTAACTTGACATAATTGATGTCAGAAACAAAGTTCATTAAAGTTTGATAATTTTGGTAGATTTGATATCGAAATTCGTCGATGAGCTCGTGTGTTGGAACTCACTGCTGACGGCCGTGGGAAATTCAGAGACGCGTGTTGTCAGAAAACCGTGCTTACACTGGACGCTTTGATCGAACAGAGCTCGTCGTCGCACGATGTTATTGTGCATGCAGATAAAAATCGGAAGCGACGTCTCTCTCGCCTGATTATGCTGCTCCAGCGAAGTTCACTGTGCACCAATGGTATGTAGACTGTCATGCGATATATTAATCATTCATAATTGTACGAAAATTCACTCCCTTGTAACGTTCAGTGTCAAACCCATTGGTTCTCAAACATACATTATCAACTTTAAGCGCATTCAGAAAGTAATATTCCATCGTTATGTGCTTCGATAGTGGAGGCAAGACAATGTATTTATTTATGTTGAAGCACGTGGTTCATAAACAAGACAACAAAATATGTATAAAGTAACATGATTCTATCAGTTGATGTATAGGAAACGGCAGTTCAACTGACGTCGCTCGGCAACGTCGCTGCGCTGGACTGTCCAGCGAATTGCAGATTAGTGCTGCAGCGACAATACAAAACTATCTGCTAAACTTTGATTGTACCAGTAATCTTAACTTATTCTTTAACTATTCCAAATCATAGCAGACTCTGCTTTTTAGGTAGTTGAAAATGCTTGAGTAGCATATGAAAGTGATGAAAACATTTGATATTGGTGACAACCATTTCAGTTTGTTTTGCAGTAACTTAGCGTCCTGCTAAACAAAAGTTAACCATGACTACAACCACCTGGGATAAATTCCTATTGCTGCTTTGGAAAAACTGGATCATCCAGAAACGACACTACTGTCAAACTTTGTTCGAAATTCTCATACCGGTGCTCTGCTGTTCGATTCTGCTGCTGCTCCGAGTGTTGGTTGAACCGAAAATGGCGAAACAAAGCATAGTTTTTAGACCGATACCAACGAATCGTTTTTCGAAGTAAGAATATTAACCTGTTATATCTGAATTTTTGAACAAGATTAAATTTTATTTTTAAGCTATTTAGGTGGTGCAAAACTAGAGTTAGCGTACTCCCCGCAAAACCCTTTGTTGGATGCAATAGTGGCGGAAGCGGCTCAATTCATGAACACACCAAATAAACATTTTACACATAAGGGATTCGCCAATGCACGAGCAATGGAATCCGCTCTGATGATCCAAAATACGCTGGTTGGAATTGAGTTCGATGATTCGCTGGCGGTGCGGCATACGATTTACGTTCAGTGTTTGTAATACTTTTCCAATGTAAGGATTTGTTCAGTTCATATCCACAGAGCTCCCGAAGGAACTTACCATCGCTCTGAGATTTCCCGCGGAACTACGATGGTCACATTCGAGCGTATCAAACTGGCAAACAATGCTTTTGATGGTTCCATTTTCTCCTCGAGTACGGAACCCTGACGAAAACGACGGAGGGCCTCCAAGTTATGCAGCTGAGGGATTTATTTCGGTTCAGAGTGCCCTCTCGAAGGCTATTATCAAGCAACGCTCGTCGAAGATCGATCTGCCACCGGTGTTTGTTAGTGTAAGTACATTGCATTTCAGTTCTTTGTCGAAGATACAAATAATTCCAAAAACCGTAAACACTTCGTGTCTTCGACAAAAATCTCCGCTAATATTACTTGGTACTTTTGTCGTAACAAAAACTTGAATGGGTGTCACAGTTTATGAATCCATCAATCAATTGCAATTGTTTATCGTTCCAATTACAACTTCTGTGTCTTCGTAATATTGGGAGTACAAATTATTTGGTTCCCACTTCTCAGGCAATTTTTGAATTCCATCTCGAAAAATTGTCTCGTCTTATGAGGTGATCCAAGTTTAAAGCCAATTTACGATTTCTGCGAAAGACGTAAACCGATGACCTGCCAGATCGTGCTGCATCCATCAAAAGGAGCAATATCATTAGAATACTAAAAAAAAATGTCCCACTTGAGCGTTCCCAAATATTTTTTCACGACTTTTGCGACATACCGAGCGTCGTCATGCAGCAGAATAACTTCCGGACTGTATTCCGGCCGTTCTACTCGTAATGCACGGCTCAAATGCTGTCTATAGCGATTGCCGGTTATAGTATCACCTGGTTTTATGTTGACGTCGATTGCAACAAATGAATATTTGTTTTTTAAGGGTTATAATACAATATTCAGCCAGTCAATGTGAAAACCCCGTTCTTTGTTGCATTTCAATCAGCTGCTCGCAAGCAAAAAATAGCTTTTCAATGTCTTTCGGTTTCAGTTCATAAGGCACCCAACTGCCTTGCTTTCGAATCACTCCCATGGGTTTTAATCGTGACTTGTTGAGTCATTTCTAATGATTATTAAAGCTTCTATTGCGTTTGACTTGGATCTTCATAGCCTCCAACTGTTAGTCTTCGATTTTTTTGGTTGTGCTGAGCGAGGCCTCCCTTCAACGCTGAAATCTCCATTATCGAAACGTCGAAACCTGATTTATGATTAATCAGTTGGACTATTATCACCATAAACATCCACAAGCATTTAATGGGCTTCCGCTGCACTTTTCTTACAATTAAAATAGAAACTAAAACTTCCCGCCAATGTCGCTCAGTTAACATAAAATTGAAATAAATTAACACAGTGAAAAAGAAGGTTTTTCAAAAAACTCGAAGCAATATGAAGCTAAGATTAATGACAGATGTTTAGCCTCTTGAAACTATCGACATCAGCTGTTACTGGTCATCTCTTGAAAACGTATCGAACTAATTTGTACTTTCATTCCTGGCAATGAAAGAGCCGATATATTAGCTAAATGTGGTGCTATTGAGGGTGAAATTTATAAGCGACCGACTGCTTTCAACGAATTATATAGCGCATCTTGCCAAAGAACACTTTCCAGCTGGCAAGCTTCTTGATGCACTCAATTATTTCGAAAATATCGACAAAGGCATGGTTCAGGGGACTGGATGTGAGTAGGGATTTCATTCGTATGATGTCCAGACTCATGTTTAATCACTACACGTTAGACGCACATCTCCTTTGAATTGGGCTTTCCGAGACTAGTCATTGTGCTTGTGGAGAAGGTTATCGTTTGGACATGCGTGGAGTATCGTGTTGTCAGATCTCAACTAATAAATTCTTTGCGTATTCAAGGTAGACTATCCAATGCCTTAGTTCGAGACATTCTTGCTTGTCGTGACCTTCCATACATGAAAGTTCTTTATCATTTCATAAAGAAAATTGGAGTTTCAATTTAATGAAGGACCCTTTTAAGACTTAGTTCTGATTCCAGCTGCGACCATGAGTTCAA
Source organism: Malaya genurostris (assembly GCF_030247185.1). Classification (NCBI taxonomy): domain Eukaryota; kingdom Metazoa; phylum Arthropoda; class Insecta; order Diptera; family Culicidae; genus Malaya; species Malaya genurostris. The sequence goes on along the minus strand of NC_080572.1, from coordinate 233,060,789 downwards.
AAATAGCTAAATTAGAATAGAAATTATGTAATGATACAAACAAACTCGAAATTATTAACAAAATGTCTGAAAATAACAGCATATTTTATAATTTATAGAAGTTAATCGTTTGGTTCAAATAATATTTCCGAATAGATTTCATAATTAATGACGAATTACCTAAGATGACATTTAAGTAATAAGAGGAATATGTTTTAATAAATTTAAATCGTTGTGACTATTTTAGAATTATATTAGAATAAGAATTTTATGTAAAAGTGATGCTACGGTGAAGAAAAACTTATGTAAGAAATAAACGTATTTATGAAAAAAAAATTGTACTTCCAATATATTCATAATAAGACATATAAGAGACATATTAATTATCCAAAGGTGCTTTGGATATGCGCATGACTTTATCTGAAAAATTATTACCGATTTAAGACTAGATAATTCTCTGCGATGGAGTAATGTGCAAGTTAGAGAAAAACAAATGATTCCTTAAAACATACGGTCAATGTTAAAGTTTCTATTCAGTCCGTATGTTTATCCAAAACAACGTGAATCGATTCCATATGGGATTTCGCCGAACCAATGCCAAATATTTCCAAATGATAGCATTTAAAAATATATAGGAAAGTTGTCAATCAATCTTCGGCAGAGCAAAATTTCCACAAGTCCGGCAGCCCAGTTGATTGTCAGACAGCGCCTGTGCTACCGGAAAACTTTATGTTCAACGAATGTCAGAATATTGTACCGAAATCGTTACATAATGAAAACTATAGACCGAATGTTTCGACTTTAGAAAAACTGATTAATTTGACGATCGGAAGACAGAAAGTATAGGCTCAGTCGAAAAGCACTGCCATTTCACAACAAAGACTGGAACACGCAAAAATTGATCGACAAAAAAATCTTTTTTTTTTCAGCCACAATTCATAAAAAATAAAATCTTTTTTTTTTTCTGGTAGTTCAGTTTATGTATTTAAGGTCTGAGGACAGAGGGTCACGTGTTGAGTTTTAAATCGACCACGTGGCTCGCTCAATTCCCTTTGCGCATCGTATTTCTCTTGTACTCTCTCGTATATGAGCAAACTGTACCGGGTTGCCAGCATACATTTTATTATTTTGATGAGAAGTTTTATCCAAAGCGAAAAAAAAGGCGGATGCATTGAAACTGACTTTGTTTCACATAAAAATACAAGACATTAATTTTATCGCGATAACATATATGTTTTTATGTACTAATCGCATCTAAACTAAATTATCTAAACTTTGTCGCGGTAGATTTATGATACAAGCCTTCAAAGCCGAGATATTCGATGAACAAGTAGAGGTATGCATTTCCGAGCGTTCCAATTTTCAGCAGTTCTTCAGTCAGAAAAAAATACAACACGACCGCTAAACTCAGGGAATCATTCTGAAAATTTCACAGAATATTCTCAACTAAGTTTCGAAGACATTGTCAGGTGAGTTTTTCTATATTCTGCACCGTTTCCACGAAAATTTAATTAGAAACGGGAAAATAGCAAAAAACCTACCACTTTACGGTACTGTCCTCAGCCGTTAAAGGAAAAAATGTTCCTTTATTAATTTGGTTTGTTAAATCCGAACTGCCGTGCCTTCCGTTTAACTCCTTCCACTATATTTTGTACAGTGGTTTAATCGACCTTATTCGCCGCCGAACGCCAGTTAGATTTTAGTTTTTTTGAGAATCCGTTTGACCAAGATCCAATACCGTTCGATAGGGCGGAGTTCTGGGCTGTTGGTAGGGTTATGGTCTTTGGGTACCACAACCACGTTGTTCGCATCGTTCCACTCGATTGCCTTTTCCCCATAGTGGCAGCTCGCCAAGTCCGGTCAGAACAGCAGAGGTCTATTATGTTTCTTCAGGATTGGTAGCAGCCTTCAGCCTTTTCAGGTACTCCTGGACGTATATCTCTTGGTTGATGGTTCCCGTTGTGCATATGGCTTGCCAGACGAGGTATTTTTTCGGGAACTTCGATAGTTTGAAGGTTTTGAAAATTTCGGACACCTTCCGTTTCCCTGATGGGGTATAAAACTCCTGTTCTGGAAGCTGCTTGAAATCACATAAGTTTCGTCGTCCATGACGACACAGTCGAACTTTGTGAGTATAGTCGTATACAACTGTCGGGACTGCTGCTTTGCTAATGTGTTTTGCTTATAACCTCGGTTTGGCACCTCCACCTTCTTAAAAATCAATAACCCGGCTCGTTTCTTGGCTTGCTGCACAATAGTATGGGAGGCTTTGAAGCTGCCAGCGACGTCCCGGATGGACAGGTTAGGAGTCCGCTTATATTTCGCCGCTACCTTCTTCGTCGTCGCTGCCACGTCCGGATTACGATTGTCGCCGCCTCCAAGCTTCCTGGCGGTCGACAGACGCTCCCCAAACACTTTTAAAACGTTGGTCACAGTCGATTTGGCCACATCCAGCAAACTTGCCTTGCGTGAACGTCGAATTCTTTTGCTGCGCGAGCAAAATTTTGACACGCTGCTCCTCTTGCTTGGACACTATTTTAAACATTGGAGAACAATTGGTGAAAATTTATCACATTATTGTATATACACTCAAATGCAGCATTTCAGGGTGTTTTTACTTCATTTTTAACAGAAATACATCGATTTGAAGTTAACCAATTTTTGCGCAATATGTAAATTTGAACAGCTGCGTCGTTTGGATTACACATTAATAATTTGTGTATTATTTTCACTGAAAATACTGACTGTTTTTGCATATTCTCAATAATGTTGGAGTTTCTTTTACGATTACGGAGACAGTTTTATAATTTGATTGCAACAGAAGGAGCCACTAAAATTTCATTTAAGCGCTATTTGGTTCCACAAAATGCCGGTCAAAATGTGCTCGGGATGAATTAAGTTCAAGTTTGACAACTATCAGTTTTATGTTTACAGACTCAATCACACGCATTCAAATCGGAATAAACATCTAGACCAGGGGTTCTCAAAGTGGTCGATATAGACCCCTTGGGGTCGATATCCTTTTTGCGGGGGTCGACGTAAACGAAAACTGACTATGGGGATCGACGAGGTATAGAAATCGGCTCCCTATTGTTTGAAATATGTTGTTATTTGAAATATTCATGCTGAAAAAGTTGTGTTTATTTGACCATCCGCAGAAATTGGTATTTGCATCAATATTAAAAAAGCAAGAAATTGAATTTTCAAAGAAATTTTTTAATGGGGGTCTGAGGCCTAAGTTAATTTTAGTAAAGGGGTCCATGACCAACATAGTTTGGGAACCCCTGATCTAAACAAATCACTGATAACTGTCGAACGTTGTTCATCCGGCTTATTTCGTGAATTTAAAAAAAAAACCTTAAATAAAAATATTTTTAACTTTCGAATATCCTGTCAGCGAATTCCGTACCCTCCGTACTACGATGATCCCATTCCGCAAGCACTGGAACGGATGCTAGCCCTTATCGTGCTGTTGTCGTTTTTCTACTCATGTATCGTCATGGTGAAGCACATAACAATCGAAAAGGAACTGCAGCTGAAGGAAGCTATGAAGATTATGGGACTGTCCGGTTGGCTGCACTGGAGCGCGTGGTTCGTGAAAAACATTTTGCTGCTGATCATTTCCATTTCGCTAATAACGTTTCTACTTTGCGTAAGTATTGATATACCATGTTAAGCGTAGCTTTCGAATCATGCTTTTATTTGATTGAACGATCTGATTTTCGATTACATTGCGAGCTAGCTGACCCGTCGAACTTCGTCTCGCCAAAAATTTTTTTGTTCGAACTTATGTTTTCAGACAGAAGAATCCCCACTCAACACGCAATTATATTTTGTTGGTCGATAAGCGTGTGTTGAACGGCATACTGCACGAAATATTCGTTCAGTTTGCTGAAACGGTTTGTTGTTGTGTTCACTCCTACAAAAAAGTGTGAAAAATTATTTGTTACCTTAATATAGAAAGAAAATTTGTTGTTATTCTACGTGGAAGTATTGTAGAGGTATGTGGTTTTAGTTTTAAAACAATAGGTGGAAAAAACTTCGGAAATTTTCCAGTAAAAGTAATCTAAAGAGGCTCCAACTCATCATATCAAAAATGGCTCAACAATGGACCTCTGTCTGTGTGTTGAACGAAAAAAAACGGCACTCGGTTCAACGGTCTGTTTCAAAATCGGCAAACGAAGGTTTCGTGTTAAACGATTAATTTGACGTATATTGGACCAACGAAAAACCACCGTTGAACGTTTTTTGCTAAGAGGGTTGTCAAACGACTAAGTGGTTAACGTTTCTCTCCATTATTTTCCTGATTACTTAACCTACAATCAACGGAATTCGACAATATTCGCTTTACCTAAAAAAAATATCACCAAAGATTTATGTGAAAATGTGAAATTCTTCTGTTAAGCGAAAATTAAGCAAATGCACAAATTGTCATCTCATCCTTTGAGTAGATACACTGAACAGAGATTTCTCTCTAATGGCTTCGATATAAAGTGCCAGGTTTTCTCTTCCAGATGTGACTCTTGCTTTCGGTAATCGATGAAAAAGCTCAATAACCTGATTTTTTTGTTAGTTTATCAACAATGTTGAAGAGTTTCTCTTCTAGAGTTGTTCATTTGATAGAGTAGGATATATTTACAATTTGTATATAGCCCCAGTAACCAAAAGTTCGTAAAAAAAAGATTTGCATTCTGAACAGTCCGTTTTTAAGGAATTACTCATACGTGAATGTTCATCCGACTGAACAAACTTTGAAGCAGTTACTTATACAGCTTTCAAGCAGCGAGAAAGTTTTCTCAGAACTTGTTCTGTACGTTCAAGTTGCCAAAAAGTACCACGCGTACTTCAGAGTTCTAATAAAGCGGATATTTTCAGGAACTTCAGAATTTTTAATTGCCTAAAGAGACAATGCTTAAATTTTAATTTGATATTGATCTTACCAGTTTGAACATTCTTCACAGAATGTGAAATATGAAATGGCAGTCTCAATTCATTTTCTAGTACAGTCATATGCATTCCGTCATTGAACTTGAACAACTCGTAGCGCGCCAAACAATTTTTTCAACGATCTAGTATTCTTCTCTTCAGCGGCCCAACACTTATGCAACTCGTTATGCGCCAAACACCTATCGATGATCTAGCAAGCATAGACAACTTTTTCAACGGAAAATTCCATTGCCATGCAAAACAATTTTATGGATTTTTTCCACTTTTCCGGCAAATTCCTATTTTTTTTTGCTGTACGAACCCGGTGGGAGTAAAAACTGATCAAACAAAAAAGTAATCGTGTAAATCCGTCCATCCGTTCTTAAGTGATACGATTACAAAGAATGACCTCTTATATATACATATATTGTGAATTTCAAGATTCCTACGCTAAAATTTTTGCACTTTCCGTTGACCTACTCAGGAGAATGTGTGGAAACCACATCTCGGAAGCAATTAGATTGAACAAATGCCCGAGTATCCGGTTCCTTGTAAGAAACTTTTGAGAAAGTTTTTTTGCGTTATTTAATTCGTGATTACAATTGCCTAGCTATAGGGAAAGATTCGTTAAATGGAATTCATTCAGCTTAGGAACAAACTATAAGAATTATCACTGTGTTAAATGCAGCCAGGACTAATACAATAATGTTATTGTTCTAAATATTTTCCGCATCACGCTTTCACCAGGTCTCCGTAAACAATGCTGCCATCTTGGAGTACTCCGATTGGACGGCCGTTTGGTTCTTTCTGTTTATTTACAGCACTGCCACAATCTGTTTCTGCTTCATGATGAGCGTCTTCTTTAGTAGAGGTGAGCAACATTCGAACACTATGCTTGATTCTGCAACTTTTAACTATAATATTTTGATGGCTAGCAAACATGGCTGCCGGAATCGCCGGTCTGATGTGGTTCGTGGTTCGGATGCCATTTAATATGACTGTGAGCAATTACGACGTAATGAGCACCGATTCCAAACTCGGCTGGTGCTTGCTCCACAACACGGCGATGTCGTACGGTTTCTTGGAAACGATGCGTATGGAAGCGAATCAACAGGGGCTGCGGTGGTCCAGCTTGTTCACACCGGCCACCGTCGACGATGGGTTGAGCGTCGGTTTAGTGCTGGTTATGCTCCTGGTCGATGCATTGATCTACCTTTTGATTGCGCTGTATGTCGAGCAAGTTATGCCTGGAGCGTTTGGTGTAGCAAAGCCTTGGTATTTCCTGTTCAAAGGGGAATGCTGGTGGAAACAGAAAGTAATTGACCAACCTTCCGGAAGAATCCGGCGACAAGTGTCCAAGTATTTCGAGGAGGAACCAACTTCGGCACATGCTGGTGTTGAGATTAGGAATCTAAGGAAGGTGTTCAGCGGTGGGAGGGTTGCCGTTGAAGGACTGAATCTGAAGCTGTATGAAGATCAAATAACAGTTATTCTTGGACACAACGGAGCTGGTAAGACGACGACAATATCCATGTTGACCGGTATGTTTTCTCCTTCGTCGGGAACGGCCTACCTGAACGGGCATGACATTCGAACAGATATTGAGGGAGTACGACAATCATTGGGATTATGTCCGCAACACAATGTACTGTTCAATGAGATGACTGTTGCAGAGCATTTGAACTTTTTTGGTAGACTGAAAGGAATTGCTAAGAAAAACCTAAGAATGGAAATCGAGAGGTACCTGGAATCATTAGATTTAGTGGTCAAACGAAACGCACAGTCGCAGACATTGTCCGGAGGTATGAAACGAAGACTTGCAGTTGGGATTGCTCTTTGTGGTGGATCGAAAGTAGTCTTACTGGATGAACCGACTTCGGGAATGGATCCATCGGCGAGACGGGCTCTTTGGGATTTACTGCAGCGTGAAAAGAAGGGCAGAACGATGCTTCTTTCAACACATTTCATGGATGAAGCTGATGTTCTAGGAGATCGCATTGCAATCATGGCAGAAGGGATTCTCAAAACTGTAGGATCGCCCTTCTTCCTCAAGAAAACGTTTGGCGTTGGCTACAGACTTATCTGCGTGAAAGGACCAAACTGCAACAAAGATTTGATTTGCAATATTTTGAGACGATATATCCCAGATGTTCGAATTGAGACAGATATTGGCTCGGAAATATCATTTATTTTGAAGGAAGACTATATAAAACTGTATCAATCAATGTTGGAAGAGCTGGAGACCAAAATGGAGCAATGCGGAATCACTAGCTATGGCATTTCGTTGACCACCATGGAAGAAGTGTTTTTGAAGTAGGTTTCAACACGATGATACTGTTTAAAATATTAACATTTTTCTTTACAGAGCAGGAAGTGATACTTTACAGGATACTGTTAACCCCAATGGAACAACTATTGATACTGTCGGTCAGAGCTGCAAGCGCCATAATTACGATTCACGTGTAATTAATTTTGAACATTACTCTATCTTTAGACACGTTAAACAACATCCAGCTTCTGAGAGGTAAACAGCTTATGATGAATCAAGTAAAAGCACAAATTCTGAAGAAAGCCCTATCCACGATTCGTTCTTGGGTTCAGCTGGTCATTCGAAACCTAATACCGGTACTTTTTGTGACATTCGTTCTGGCACGATCTAGTGCTGTCGATAAGGATTTGCCTCCACTGACAATTACGATGGCATCCTACAAACAAACAGTTACCGTATTGGAAGGCAAGTCCGAAGATCCAAACGTTAAATCTTATCAACAACAGTTTAGAAGCATTGGAGGTTCACATCGATTGGACACAATTACGGAACCGATGGTTGATTACATCCTCAACCGGGTAAGTAGCAATGAAAGAATCTCTTAACCACAACGTCTTTCTCACACAATCAACTTAGTCTGTAGAGTCAATTTCGGAAGTCAACATCCGTTACATGGTTGGAGCGACCTTCGCGGAGAACTACACTGCATGGTTCAACAACAAAGGATATCATACTGCCCCATTGGCACTATCTCTGCTGTACAACGCTGTCTTGAGTTCGAGTTGTCCGACCTGCGAACTCACCGTGGTCAACAAACCGCTTCCCTTTAATATCTCAAATAAGTTCGAAACCGTGAACACTGGAATGAACAAAGGCTTCCAGTTAGTTTTCAATACGGGATTTGCCATGGCCTTCGTAGCTGCTATGTACATACTGTTCTACATTCGAGAGCGGACTTCACGAGCAAAGTTGCTCCAGTACGTGAGTGGAACGAATATTTTGCTGTTTTGGGGAGTTGCCTTTGTGTGGGATTTCGCTATGTTCATCGTCACAAGCCTTATCTACATCGGAACTCTGGCGGCATTCCAGGAAGAAGGATGGTCTTCATTCAGTGAGCTGGGCAACATCTTCCTTCTTTTAATCTTTTTTGGAATTGCTTTCCTACCTACAACCTATCTAAGTTCGTTTTTGTTCAAAACACCTGCAACTGGATTCGTCATAGTTATGTTACTGAACATCGCCTCAGGATCGATTTTCTTTGTGGTAATTGTGTTACTCAAGTTCCCTGGTATCAATCTGCAGGATGTAGCAAGTCAGTTGGAGTGGTTCTTTATGTTGTTTCCGAATTTTACCTTGACACACGGATTGTACAACATCAATCAAATTGTAAACGCAAAGTTAAACTGTCAAAAACTATGCGATTTGACATTGGGATGCAGGATAGAAGAGATGTGCGGTAGAAGGCCAGATTGCTGCATACCGGATCTGTATTCCTTCGATGAACTTGGCATTATTCGACATCTCTTAACGCTGACTATCGTTGGCATTTCTGCGTTTGTTTTGATTCTCGCAGTCGAGTGTAGATTCGTTGCGAGATTGATGCAGACATTCCTGAGACCTAACAGACAAACATCGGCGTCTTCGAATACCGGAGAGGACTCAGACGTTTTAGCGGAAAAGAAGCGAGTTCAAATGATGTCAATGGCAGATATCAGTAACTACAATCTGGTAATGAAGGATCTTACCAAATACTACAAAAAATTTCTAGCAGTCAACAATCTATCGCTAGCAGTTCAACGTGCCGAGTGCTTTGGACTAGTCGGAATAAATGGAGCTGGAAAATCCACCACGTTTAAAATGTTGACTGGCGATGAAAGTTTCTCATCCGGAATGGCTTGGGTTAAAGGAGTTAGTATAAAGTCAAACATGAGTACTGTCTATCGAAACATTGGTTACTGTCCGCAGTTCGACGCACTTCTTGAGAATCTTACCGGTAGAGAAACTCTGAAAATCTATGCCTTGCTACGAGGGGTCCGCAAGGTAGACATTTCGAAAGTCTCGGTTACACTGGCAGAGGATTTGAACTTTATGAAACACATCGACAAAAAAGCCAAGGAATACAGCGGCGGTAACAAACGAAAGTTAAGTACGGCTTTGGCATTGATGGGTAATCCGTCGGTGATTTATTTGGATGAACCGACAACGGGAATGGATCCCGGAGCCAAGCGGCAATTCTGGGATATGATCTGCAAGGTTCGAAGCGCAGGAAAGTCGATCGTACTGACATCACACAGCATGGAAGAATGCGAGGCTTTGTGCACCCGTTTGGCAATTATGGTGAACGGAGAGTTCAAGTGTCTGGGATCAACGCAACATTTGAAGAATAAATTTTCCAAAGGCTTCCTGCTGACAGTTAAAATCGGGAAGTCGGTAGACGGAACGCTACAACCACAGCAGGTGGAAGCCACAAAATCGTTTGTTATGACGACTTTTAATGGAGCGGTGTTGAAGTAAGTTTCGAATTTGTGTCTGATCAGAAGTTACAATTATTTTGTTTTTGCAGGGAACAATATCAGGATTCCTTAAGCTTCCACGTACCACAGACGGATCTGAAATGGTCGCAGATGTTTGGTTTGATGGAATCCCAGAAGCAGCGTTTGGGTATTGAAGATTACGCTTTGGGACAAACTACGCTAGAACAGGTGTTTTTGTTCTTCACTAAATACCAAAAAATAGTGTGAATTGAAAATATGTTCGTCAGTGAAGCTTAAACTGGTGCATTCAAATATTTTTTGTAGATCACTAGGATTGGGATTGTAAATAAAAATTTACTTGTTCAAAAATCGTATTATATTCTTCGTATGCAGATCGTCGCCTCACGTTAAGTAAAGTTATGAAATGGAAGTAATGAAGCAGTTGGAATAGAGTGCTAAAATCAAGGAGCAATTTGCATTTTTAGGAAAACGGCCATTGTTGCACAAAACAAAAGTAGTTTTCTTCGCTATCGATGAACGAAAGTTTAAACAGTAATATTCGTTTGTTCTGTTCATTTTTTTAATTTACTGATGTTTTTTTTTATTGACGATTCATCAAGCAGTAGCGAAGAAATCTACTATTGCGATTTTCAACTATGGCTGTTCTACTAAGATTGTAACGACATCAGTGCTTGAACCTTACCAAATCGAAATAAACCGGCAGAAGACCCGAAATCGTAAGACAGTTTTACACAGGTATTGAAGTAAGTTTAAAAACAATGGATCACTTGCTAGAGATTGATTGGCACAATGCTGCTTAACGATAGTTATACCTTTGCCAAACATTTTATTTGTGTCGTCTACTTTTTACTCTTAGCTATCGAAAATTCCCACGTAATCATGGATGAATAGGTTTCGAATGTAGCTCAGAGCAGTTCGGTGGATACGAATTTTTGAAGAAAAACTATACTGGATCAGTCTTATTCCAGCATGCTTATAGAATAGTGGCTCGAAACTAAATCCAGCCATGAAAATAGGTGCGCTTTTGTGCCACATCGAATTTCCGTGTGTTTCGCATTCAACACTATATGCTTTCCAATCCTTATTCCTGTGGGATTTTCAGAGGAGACATAACTTCTGGTACTTCCCAAATTTCAACTACGGAATACTACTCGTATCAACGTTCCCGTGATCCTGCTGTGAAAACCATAGTGAAGGATTTACAAACATAAATTAAACAAAGGTTTACTCTTTTGCGAAATGAAAATTTTGCTAAAGAAGTTAAAGAGTTTAACCATTTTAAACCGTTCTTGAAAACTTTCGAAAGTTCTTAACAAACCTCAGAAATCAATTCCAGTTCTCAAGGAAGGCAAACAACGAAAAAGCTCCAAAATTTGCTCAGCAGTTCGAGAGTGTCCACAATTTTAATTTGAACGTTGTGAATCCTATTGAAAATGAAGTCTCACTGAAATATGATCATATTTCAACTCAAGTGTTATTACAAGATGACATTATTGAAACGAATTTTGATTAAATTAAATCAATTATTAGGAAACTTAAAAACATGAAGGCTCCTGGTAATGATGGAATCTTTTATATTCTTATTAAAAATCATCCCGATGTTGCCTTGAGACTCCTGGTTAAAATTTTCAGCTAGTGTTTTTCATTAGCTTACTTCCAAAAAAGATGGAAAAACGCTAAAGTAATTCCTATCCTCAAACCTGATAAAAACCCAGCTGAAACATCAAGTTATCGACCAATTAGCTTACTTTCTTCTATCAGTAAACTTTTTGAAAAAATTATCTTGTTGAGAATGATGTCTCATATAAATGAGAATTCAATTTTTTTACCAGAACAGTTTGGATTTCGTCATGAACTTTCAACTACTCATCAACTTGTCAGAGTAACGAACATGATAAAAGCAAATAAATCATCTGGGTTATCCACTGAAGTTGCTCTTCTAGACATAGAAAAAGCATTCGACAGTGTTTGGCACAAAGGTTTAATAGCAAAAATGTCTGATTTCCAGTTTCCTATTTATTTGATCAAAATGATTCAAAATTATTTAACTGATCGTACTCTTCAGGTTAGCTATCAGAATTCTAAATCTGAATTGCTACCCGTACGAGCCGGTGATCCGCAGGGTTCAAACGTAGCTCCAATTTTGTATAATATTTTCACTTCTGATCTTCCAAATCTACCCGTTGGCTGTCAGAAATCGCTATTCTGTGACGACACAAGTCTGTTAGCCACAGGTAGAAATCTAAGAGTGATCTGCAGTCGCCTACAAAGAAGTTTAAATATTTTCAGTGATTATCTGTCAAAATGGAAAATTAAACCAAATGCAGCAAAAACGCAATTAATTATTTTTCCTCAAAAGCCAAGAGTTTCTTTTCTTAAACCAAACATTAATCACATTCTCAAATTAAATGGCTTGGAATTGACATGGTCTGATCAATCTAAATACTTAGGTTTAACGTATGACAAAAAACTCACCTTCAAGGATCACATTGAAGGAATCCAGGGAAAGTGTAATAAATATATTAAAAGTTTATATCCTTTCATAAACAGAAATTCTAAGCTCTTTCTAAAAAACAAATTATTAATTTATAAACAAATTTTCCATCCAGCCATGCTTTATGCAGTACCAATTTGGTCGAGTGGGTGTTCCACCAGAAAGAAAACGCTTCAAAGGATTCAGAATAAAATTCTGAACATGATTTTGAAGCCTCCTCCCTGGTTTAGTACAAATGAGTTAAACAGAGTCACAAATATAGAACCATTAGATGTAATATCACATAATATTAAAGGCAAATTCCGACAAAAATCGATACAATCTTCAATTGAATCGATTCGCTCTCTGTATTAATTAGTAAGTTCCATTATACATTACAGTTACAATTTATTCTACAAGAAATCACAGAATTGCGGAAGCAAATGATGTCTCAATGATAATAACCACATCATTTACATAATAGGACTGAGAAGTCACCACTTATGACTACCCTGCTTAAATCTCAACAATTAAAAAAAAACTCAAATCGTAACAGCATTGAGTGCAAATAAACGGACATGTAAAACGCAGTGTGCATTAAAATGTTTGAACAGATTTTCCGCATCACAAAGCAGTGAGTAATTAAACTAGATCGCATCGGATGTAAAAACCGGCCGGAGAACGCAATATGCCACATTCGACCAGTAGTTGTCGGTTCGCCAACGAATGACTGATATGTCGATGGTACTAGCTGATACCGGAGAATCTAATCTACTGTTCAATGGATCACGTTTAATCGGAAACAATGAACGATGGGGCGCTCGGTTTCGTTTCAGTGTGTCCAATGCAGCCAAACCTCGATTAGGTATTTGAAGGAGCCTCGCCGCTGCTGCGATCCTCCATGCGTGATAACAAATGGCGGCTGTCGATACGCGCGGCCAGCCGTTTAGTTTCAGTCCGACGGCAGAACTCAACGCGCTCTGGTCGTTGTGGGTGGCACGGTTGGCGAACGGGTCGACACTGACCTCAACCTTCCCCATCGTGACGGCGGTGACGACGGTAATTACATACTAGTTAGCTGGTGGGCCGTCCGAACGTTCGTTTTTCCGACGTCGATCGATAAAAGTGTTTTACCCGTCTCGGAAGAGTCGAAGAGGACAAAGGTTATGCGAGGATATCCGCATTAGCCAGTTCAATGGTGTTTGTTTTGCTGTGATAATTGTGTGTGGCAACTCTACTAAATGAGTGACGTGACAGATAGCGTTTCGATAATCGGTTTGAGCGGAAATTGATAAGTTTCGGCATCGATTGTTGCACCATTTTTTTTGGCGATAGCATCGTAGGTCAGTGATTCAGCAAACAGCAAAGCCTACTTAGAGTATGGAAAATTGTTGCGTCGACTCAGTAATGATTGCTCTTATCATTCAATTTACGCTTCAAGTGGCACTAGAATAGTAGTGGCGTTCCAGTTGTTGCCGATGAATAATTCAGAGCAAAAATTATACCAGTATTGTAGTGAATGTTCCGTACGCATGCAGTGCTCCGAGTCTTTTCAGGGAATCCACAGAAAACAGGACTGTGTTTGACGCAAGAACGTCGAAAATGGCTGCCAACAGCTGGGATAAGTTTTGTTTATTGTTGTGGAAAAATTGGACTATACAGAAGCGACATTACATACAAACGATATTCGAAATACTCATACCGGCGCTATGCTGCTCGATGCTGATTTTGGTTCGTGGACTTGTAGATCCGGAAATGGTCAACGAACCAACTATTTTCATCCCGCTTGAAGTCGACACGTTTCAAATTCCAAATCTGGTTATTCCTACAATCGCTTACTCTCCAAATAACACCATTCTGGGCGGTTTGGTTCAAGATGCCTACGAAAACCATATCAGAAGTACTACCACATTCAATCACGAAGGATACCCGGATGCTCGAAGTCTGGAAAGTGTGCTGCTACAGAAAAACTATTTAGTTGGAGTCGAATTCGATGATGCATTGGCGGTAAATTACGTTGCTTTGCAGCCGTCAACAAGTAGCATTTCATAGTTATAGCATTTCAGAACATAACAGCCCTTCCGGATCGGATACATTTCGCTCTTCGATATCCGGGCGAAACCCGCATAGGACGGTGGACATTTTCCAACTGGAGATCCAATCTTCTGGTTGTGCCCTTTTCGCCCGGAGCCAGAAATCGGAACCTATCGGATGGAGGATCACCGAACTATTACTTCGAAGGTTTTGTGGCTATCCAGACCGCTCTGTCCAGTGCCATTGCGGTCGCAAAGAATCCTGAGTTCAAAACGCAGCAAGTGGCGTTGAGGGTATGTGAAACATTTGTTTGGTTATAAAAAGTTATATGGTTAATGAATTTTGCGTCCCGGGCTGTCGTGAGTTTGAGTCCCGATACGGGGTCAATTGGATCGTAGTACTAGCCATGCAGTGGATTTGTGCTTTTAGAGTCGGTTGCATCTGTCATCTGTCAAATCTGAATAGTTAAATTCCCTCATAGGAATGTAATAGGATAACGCTCCCTATTTCATCATAGCTCCTATTTCCAACTCATCCTTTCATCGCATAACTTTGAATGTGAATCATATCTTTCAACGAACCTGAACAAAACTGTGAAATGTTTCAAAATGTTCATTTATGTTTTTGTGACACTTTCCCAATAAAAAATGGTTTTAAATCCATTTTAAATTTTAAAAATAAATTCATTCTCCGATTTAGGGAACATTTTTGTCTCAAGTGCTCTGGCTTTTCACTTGTTTAAACAACGTTTGAAAGATAATTTGAAGGGGAAAAGTTAGCTTTTACCCCCAAATTTATGCTAGGCGAACAAAACCATGTTCACATGGCTGAGGCCAAGGCACAGTGGTCCGAAACGGGAAATCAGCGTGACAAAATCATTTTCACTATTAAATATTAGTTTTTTGTTGTTTGTTGTCTTCACAAAAGTTGTTTGTAATCAAATGACGCTCCTTTTGATGAAAAAAACTACTAGGGTGATCCTCATTTAGATTGCAATCTGAAATCTAACTTTCCTAATTGAACTCAAAAATGATTTTGTTGTACAATAAAGTTGTAGGAAATTTTATTTTGAGCAACTTTGTTGAACTAAGCACATCTCTAGCTCTTCATTTGATAGAGTTACATCAATTTTCCCGAGTAAAAGTAGGGTGGCTCCTGAAAATTTACTTTTTTTTGTTCTAACTTTTTTGTGAAACGTTGTACGGAAAAGCTGTCTACAAAAGAGTTGTTGAACTAATCATTGCGCATAATTTTGCTCAACCAAGCTTTTTCATATGAGATACCAGTAAAAAGTTATGGTTGGTTTTTAATCAAAAACTAGTCAAGCTTCAAATATCAATATTCATTAGATGCCAGATCGATAAAAATGTATCCTATGCGGTTCCTGAAAGGTCATAATATACGTAAAAATTTGAAAGAAAATTGGAAGAGTGTTATTTTTTTTAACTTTTTTAAAACTAGCTCTAAAATACCTTCAAAAAACTCAAAAACATTGCATAACTCTTAAACGCCTTAACGTATCAACATACTTCCTTCAGCAGAATAATAGTATCAAATTAGTTCTACAAGTGTTCCATACATTGTCCTTTCGAGAAATGAGACACACAAAAACACACAGTTATGCAATGTTTATGAGTTTTTTTGAAGGTGTTTTTAAAACTAATTTCAAAAAGTAAAAAAAAACCCCTTCCAATTTTCTTTTAAATTTTTACGTATATTATGACCTTTCAGGAACCGCATAGGATACATTTTTATCGATCTGGCATCTAATGAATATTGATATTTGAAGCTTGACTAGTTTTCGATGAAAAACAATCATAACTTTTTACTGGTATCTCATATGAAAAAGCTTGGTTGAGCAAAATTGTGCGCAATGATTAGTTCAACAACTCTTTCTGTACTTTACTGTACATTATTGTACAACAAAATCATGTTTGAGTTCAATTAAGAAAGTTAGATTTCAGATTTCAATCTAAATGAGGATCACCCTAGTAACTTTTATCATGAAAAGGAGCGCCATTTGATTACAAACAACTTTTGTGAAGACATCAACTACAAAAAAAAACTAATTTTTTAAAAAAATGTATGAAAATATTTTTGTCACGCTAATTTCCCGATTCGGACCATAGTGCAGTGTGTTTTAGAGGGCTATTTTCACGCTTCAAATCTGACAATCTCTTAGAATATTAGTTTAGATTATTCTGTGAAAATTTCAGAATGATTCATTGACTCTAGCGTTTGGGAAAGTCTTTTTTCTGAAGGAAGAGTTACATAGCTGAAAACACCGTCTTTCAACTTGTTCATTGAATATCTCGCCTTCAAAAGCATGAATCAAAAAATCTATCCTGACAATGTCTTGATAATTTAATTTAGATGTGATTAGTGCATGAAAACATATAGGGCAACGGCTCCCTATTTCATCTGAGCTCCTATTTCCATCTCATCCCTTCACCTCATTACTTTGAACATGAATAATATTCTACAACCTACCTAAACCAAACTGTGAAATGTTTTAAAATGATTATAAAAGCTATTGTCACACTTTCCTATTGAAAGAAATGGTTTTAAGATCTTCGTGTATCGTTTTTTTCATTTAAAATAAACTCACTGTTGAATTTAGGACACATTTTCGTCTCAAGATTTACAGTTCGTCATGTTTCTGATTATCTACTAACCGATTCGTCTCAAAACATGATCACTTTTTCGCACAATTACACTACCATTTAATGCTGGATGACTTCATAATTAGTAATGTTCACTTGCCACTTGTTTAATTAACGATGTAAAACTTCAAAAATTACCCGACAAACAATAAAAGTCTTTAAAAATATGAGATGAAAGTTTTTCACTTAGTTCACTTGATTGCGCTTTGTTTTCATCTCATTTGGTTTCGCAAAGTTGCCAAGTTATCTCATATTGTTACAAAAAATAAATTGTTTTTCTTCTTCAAATTATTATCAAAAAGTATGTTTTTGGTATCCGTGACATTAGTTTAATCATATTATTGATATTAATATTTAAATAAAACTGTTTTGGCTTCGAATATAACCAGAAAGAGCGTGTTAAATACTAATGAAATAACCATTGTGGCAAATCTAGTAGCACTGGTTTCATTCCGCTATACGCCAACATAACGCTGTGAAGTGTGTGTGTGTTTCATCGGCTGTGCACAGAGATGCCAGGTATTTTCATAGAAAATATGTATTACTTTGCATAGAAAGTCTATATCTGTTCTATCTGTTTTCACTAATAAGATTATGTTAAAAGATAGTTTTTTAGATCTCCGTAAGTCATTGCCCTATTAATTAGATAATTCAACGAGTAAATTTTTTACCAATAATAATGTGGAAAAATCCTGGTGCATACGGTTGTATCGTTTGAGTTGTATATCTGGCAGCGGTAAGGCAGTCGGTCACCAGAATGTCTGCAAGCCATATTTTTCCAGCTGGCAGCGTTTAGTCAGCCATCTGGCAGCCATGCGAATGCGGGTGAGAGTGTAATAGTGGAATATTTTGTTTTGATGGCTGTCGCCATTGCTAATTTATAGGATGAATAAAAGATCAACGATAGGATGGATAAAAATCCATTGAGATGAAATTAGGAGCAGAGTAGTGAAAACATCATTAGCGTTTTTAGCTGTTTTATAAATATTAGTTCAATTTTCAAGAAATGTGAATCAATTTTCAACGTGGAGCAAGGCGAATGAAGCAGTAATATGAAATAGTTACAGTGATTTTAGTGGCTAAATCGGGGTTTGAAGGCGACGTCCTTACAAATGAGATGAAATAGGGAGCCCTTACCCTATGTTGTCGCGATAAAAATTAAGTGAATGTTATTTTTGTGAAGGTAAGTAGACACGGGTTCTAAACACGCGCCATTGTTTCTGCTCCAGTTTCCTGGTAACGTAACGAAGCATGAGAGAGAAATAAAATCGGCTCAGCAAGGCTGCCAAACAAGCGGTAGCTTTATTGGATGCAGACACATTTTATGCAAACTTGTAACCGAAAATATCGAAACTTTTCTGGTCACCCGGCCAATCGAAAGTCATTTTGTACATATGCGAGAGAGCATGGAGAGAAATGTAATACGCAGAGCGAGACACGTGGTTACATGCGACCTACTGGCCTCAGCCCTTAACATAATCTGCTGACGCACTGATGAGTCGAAGACGAAACGTAAATATGTGAACGTTTGAAATCTTCAAAAATTACCCGCCAAACAAAAAAATATGATATGAAAATTTGCACTTAATTCACTTGATTGCGCTTCATTTTCATCTCATGTCGTATCACAAGGTTGCCAAGTTTTCTCAAAATTTATTCTACTTGTTTAAATTACAATCAACAAATTTGTTTTTTTTTGTATCCATGACATTAGCTTAATTATATTAGTGATATTTATGTTTCAAAGACTGTTTTGGTTGTGAATGTAACTAGAAAGGGCATGTTAAATACTAATGAAATACCCATATTGGCAAATCTAGTAGCACCGGTTTCATTCTGATACATCCATTATGATATATCCAAGCATTCTGATGTATATGTGCGGGACGGGCAGATTTCCCCGCGGACGGCTGCCTAAGTCTAAGAATTAATATGGCTGGCAGACATTCTGGTGACCGACTGCCTCACCGCTGCCAGATATACAACTCAAACGATACAACTAGTATCCACTAGAAAATTTTTCCACATTGAAATCTTTGACATTTTCAGCGAAGGTGGAAAGATGAAAACGCTCGGCTAAATTAGATACAGGAGACTTTGTTTTGTCAAATTGGATTTGACAACAGTCACTGAATCAATTTTGGTAGCCGTCTGGTGGCCATGGCTGCCCAGGTAGCCAAAACGCTAGGCGGGAGGACGTGAATACAAACACAACTGACATGCTTCACATTTTCGAATATAAATAATCGTTCGTATTAGTTTATTGAAAGATGGCTTTTTTATTCAAGTGTTGCTTTACAAAATATTTATTTTGCGTTAAAAGCCGACGTTTCGAAGGAATATCCCTTCATCTTCAGGGCAACTATCAGGTTAACATACATGATTACATAGTTACAGTTTTCACATTATACAATTTCATAACAAATTGTTTACTCACAAACGACAACAAATATTTTTCGTCAAGTGGATTGAAACATTGAAAATGATCGAAAACGGGAACGGCTACTCTACACTAAAAGCACAAACGCTGTGAAAACATTAATTTAGAACGAACTGCGATTTGAAATTGTATGCTTGTTTTAACTTACACAGCCACTTCCCCCGCACATCAAACCAGATTAAACATTGAAATATTTCTCAGTCATGGCTGATAATAGAGCAAAAATCAGAAAGAGATAGATGAGCAGCAATAGATAGCGAAAATGAGGAGATGTACACGTAGAAAAAGAAAGAGACTGTTGTTAATGTGAGAGAGTACAACAAACCAGAGTATGCTGCGTTTAAATTATGTGTATCGGTTCTAAAGTTATTGGTGGAACCATCTGTGAAAATATGACACAATTCTAAAATTTGCAGTGCATTGATCCTATTATCTTGATCTAGAATCTTTGCACTGTCCAAATCAAAACTGTGTTCAGATTAAATCATATGAACCATTAACGCTGTCTTTTTATATTCATCCGCTTTGCTCTCACTCTGATCGGTGCCCGACGAGACGAATTTTTGGTACCGCTGTATCAAAGAACGGTGTCCAGACAACCGCTGTTTCAGTTGCTGTGTGGTTAAGCCAATGTATGAGCTATCGCACTCTGTACACGGAATGCGATAGATTACATTGCGCCTTAGAAACTTCCAAGTGGAATCCTTGAGCATCGAAAAAAGTGATGCGTTAGTCTTTATGCACTTAAACCCCATACGCACATTCTTGTGGTTCCTCTGAATAATCTTAGCCAGAGCTGGGGTAAGTGCATCCACATGATGAAGCGACCGGTACACCATTTTTTCACTGTCGCTTTTGTTTCGGTTGTCATCGCTCAGTTTGTTCACAAATCTATTTATGAGTCTATTGATGAGTGAACTTGGATAGTTGTTACGGATTAAATAATCACGCACTGTTTTCTTTTTCTCAGCTACAGATTTGCACGTTGACAACCGAAACACTCTCCCAATGAAACCAGTGGCCGTGTTTAGTTTTTGCGAAAGTGGATGGAAGGAGAGATAATTCAAAATTCGTCTCGACGCAGTAGGTTAGTTGATTGTGACAATTTTACTACTTTTACTGCTTCGCTTCTAGAATTGTCACGGTACATTAATACTAAAGTAGGACTAGTTTCCGACAAACTTACCAAAATAAAATAATACGGAACAAATGAGAATGAAAACATACAACATACAATGGATATAATAGATTTTTTTGCGGATTTATATACTCAGTAGAGAAAAATTTCGCATAATCCTTAGCGAATATTTTTAGGGTATTAAAAAACAATCATTTATTTATCTTCACCAGAACCAAAATTCAGGACCAGGATTCAGGAAATTCGAAATATGGAACAGGCTCAAAGTTTAGCTACAAAATTCTGGTTCCGAAATTCTAAAATTGGATATAAATTCTGGTTTTACAAACTGAATTCTGGACTTAAATTAGAAGACTGAATTCAGGAAATAAATTCTTGTCCAGAGGTCAGTTCTACAATCTAAGATTAATAACTATTTACCAAATCCGGATCTTAAATTACCATCCTGAATTTTTTTTTTTTTTCTTCAAATAAAATTTTTATTAGGCTCATTTGCTTTAGCTTAACGTGGCCGATTTTCTTGTTGTTAGGGAGAGAGAAAGGGATGCCGTATTACGGGGCGGCATACTCCCCAGTTAGTAAGGGGACATAGGGAGGGTGGGACCTACACAGTATTGAATTGAAATTTGAATACATCATTGGTTTGTGGCATACATCTTTTAGACACATTTTGCGTTCAATGAATCTTCATGTTTTTCAGCTTGTAGCAATGAAGAGATTATTCTGGATTGGGATGCTTCGTTGGTGTGTTCTGACGTTGATGTGACGTTTTTGGGTAGCTTCCAGCAACTCAGTCAGTTCAAGGCAGGTGCATGCTCCGAAGCATCGTTTACACAGGCCATACTTCCAGCAACGTAAAGAAGAGTGCGGTAGAGCTGTAGACGATAAAGAGATAGGGAGAGCACTAAATTTGAGCATTGATAGTTTTCAAGAAGTTATAGATGAGAGTCATATAAGGAAGATTTCGAGTTGCCAAGACGTCGCGGACTGGTACGAAGGGTGGTATACCTCGGGCCCGAAGGGAACCTATGAGTTGGGACCTGGCATCACAATACTCGACACATGTCCAAACAACATGTTCGATGTCATGATAACCTTCACCGCAAACGCAGACACCACTCTCAGCGAGCCCCACACGACGGAGATGCGCGCTGAACATATAATGATTAGACATGAGCCTTGACATTACACGAATAAAGTCTCGGCTCACGTCTAACCCCCGGAACCAAGCTTTCGTCGATACCTGTGGGATTATTGAGTGTAACCATCGTCCCAGAGTTCCACTATTCCATGTATTCTGCCAGCTAGCTAGAGTTTTCTGACGACAGCAACTGAAAAATTCATTGAAGTAGATTGGTCTTTCATAGATATCACCTTCTAGTGCGCCCACCTTGGCTAACGAGTCCGCCTTCTCATTGCCCCGTATGGAACAATGTGAGGGGACCCAAACCAAGGTAATCTGGTATGATTTTGCAGATAAAGCACTCAATTGTTCCCGTATTTTCCCCAGGAAATACGGTGAGTGCTTTCCAGGCTTCACTGAACGGAGAGCCTCAATGGAACTGAGACTGTCCGATACAATGAAGTAGTGATCTGTGGGCAGAGTGTCAATGATCTCAAGGGTATACTGAATTGCAGCTAGTTCTGCGACGTAAACTGAAGCTGGATCACTGAGTTTATAGGAAGCGGTGAAATTTACATTGAATATACCGAAGCCAGTGGACCCGTCTAGATATGATCCGTCAGTGTAAAACATTTTATTACAGTCGACTTCTTTAAATTTATTATTAAAAATTTTTGGGATCTCTTGAGGGCGTACAGGATCCGGGATTCCACGAATTTCTTCTTTCATGGATGTGTCGAAAAACACAGTAGAATTAGAAGTATCCACAAAATGAACACGATTGGGAACAAACGAAGAAGGATTTATATTCTGAGCCATGTAGTCAAAATACAAGGACATAAAACGGGTTTGTGAATTAAGCTCGACGAGCTTTTCAAAGTTTTCTATCACCATCGGATTCAAAATGTCGCATCGGATTAGCAGTCGATATGAGAGATCCCAGAACCTGTTTTTCAACGGTAAGACGCCCGCCAGCACTTCAAGACTCATCGTATGGGTTGATTGCATGCAACCCAAGGCAATACGTAAACAACGATACTGAATTCTTTCCAGTTTAATGAAATGAATATTCGTAGCGGAGCGGAAACAGAAACATCCATATTCCATTACTGACAATATCGTCGTTTTGTACAACCTGATCAGGTCTCCTGGGTGAGAGCCCCACCAAGTTCCGGTTATTGTACGAAGGAAATTGATTCTCTGTAGGCATTTTCGTTTCAAATACCTAATGTGACATCCCCAGGTACCTTTGGAATCGAACCAGACCCCGAGATATTTAAATGTGAAAACCTGAGCTATGGTTTCACCCCCTAGTTGAAGCTGTAATTGCGCAGGTTCTCGCTTCCTTGAAAATACAACCAGCTCAGTTTTCTCCGTAGAGAACTCGATACCCATTTGAAAAGCCCATGTCGACAAGTTGTCGAGGGTATCTTGCAATGGTCCTTGGAGATCGGCAGCTTTGGGTCCTATAATAGACACAACACTGTCGTCGGCAAGTTGTCTTAGCGTGCAAGATGTGTTGATACATTCATCAATGTTGTTCACGTAAAAATTGTATAAAAGGGGGCTTAAGCATGAGCCCTGAGGAAGACCCATGTAACTGAATCGTATTGTCGACAAATCACCATGCGCGAAATACATGTATTTCTCGGACAACAGATTATACAAAAAGTTATTCAAAATTGGTGAAAGACCTTGCTGATGCAGCTTCTCAGATAGGATGTTTATGGAAACTGAATCAAAAGCCCCCTTGATGTCTAGGAAAACTGACGCCATTTGTTCTTTACGAGCAAATGCCATTTGAATTTCGGTTGAGAGCAACGCAAGACAATCGTTCGTTCCTTTGCCCCTGCGGAACCCAAATTGTGTACCTGAAAGCAATCCATTTGTTTCGACCCAATTGTCTAGACGGAAGAGAATCATTTTCTCCAACAATTTCCGAATACAGGAAAGCATAGCAATCGGCCGATACGAATTGTGATCGGAGGCTGGTTTTCCAGGTTTTTGAATAGTAATAACTCTCACTTCTCTCCATTCGTGTGGGACAATATTACCCTCGAGGAACTTGTTGAATAAATTCAACAAGCGCCTTTTGGCAGAGTCGGGCAGATTTTTCAACAAGTTGAATTTAATTCTGTCTAACCCCGGGGCTCTATTGTTACACGACAAGAGCGCAAGTGAGAACTCTACCATCGAAAACGGTGTTTCGTTTGTATTCAATGTCGCGACGCGGGATATCTTCTGTTCCGGAACAGAATCAGGACATACTTTCTTAGCGAAATCAAATATCCAGCGGTTAGAATATTCCTCGCTTTCGTTCGCGTGATTTCGATTGCGCATGCGACGGGCCGTATTCCAAAGAGTGCTCATTGCTGTTTCTCTCGTTAATCCGTCAACAAACCTTCGCCAGTAACCGCGTTTCTTAGCTTTAATCAGACTTTTCATTTGAAATTCTAACGCCGCTAATTTCCGATAATTATCTGGA
Source organism: Malaya genurostris (assembly GCF_030247185.1). Taxonomy (NCBI): domain Eukaryota; kingdom Metazoa; phylum Arthropoda; class Insecta; order Diptera; family Culicidae; genus Malaya; species Malaya genurostris. The sequence continues at coordinate 233,036,764 of NC_080572.1, read as the reverse complement.
GTTCCGTTCCTTCTAAACGAGATGAAGGCTGAAGCTTTTTTCGTTTTCAGCTCTGAGCACTCTTTGTCCCACCATGGGTTGGGAGAACGCATACTAGTTTGCGCGCTAGGTACTCGTTTCGTCTGAGCTTGAATTGCGGTGTCAAGAATCAAGCCAGCCAAAAATGTATACTCTTCCTCCGGAGGAAGCTCCTGTGATGTTTCCAGTTTCTCAGACATCGAGCTCGCGTAACGTTTCCAATCAATGTTCCGTGTGAAATCGTACGAAACATTGATTGTTTCCGATGGTCTTCCACGGTTGGTGATAGAAACTATGATCGGCAAGTGATCGCTACCGTGAGGATCACAGATTACCTTCCACTTGCAATCTAACTGTAGCGAAGTCGAGCAAAGGGATAAATCCAGCGCACTTGGTTGTGCTGGTGGTCTAGGGTTCCGTGTCATTTCTCCCGTGTTCAGAATTGTCAAATTGAAGTTGTCACACAGATCTTGAATTAACGAAGAACGATTATCATCATATAAGCAGCCCCATCCTGTACCATGCGAGTTAAAGTCCCCTAAAACCAGCCGCGGTGAAGGAAGAAGTTCTATGATGTCTGCAAGCCGACGATGTCCTATCGAGACTCTGGGAGGAATGTAGATAGAAGCTATACATAGATCTTTGCCTTTAATATTAATTTGGCAAGCAACAACTTCAATTCCCGGTGTCGAGGGGAGGTTAACCGTTGTGCACTCGAAAAAAAAACACCTTTAACCACCCGAATGGGTACCCGGGTACCCATTTTTTTAAATCGCTGTAAGTTGAGCATTTTTCAACCGATTGAAGTAATTTTAGCACTGTTGGATTCAGGAACTTAAGCTCTTTGGGATTGGTACCCATAAAGATGGACATGGTGCTCCTGGTTCCCAGGAACCCGGATATCCTAAATGAGTTCCGACATCGAGGCATTTATACACGGATTTCACGTATTTTTGTAATCTTATCTAAGAATTGCTATATGAAATCAAGTGCTATGCTGAGTTGTTATGTTTATATATTTCAGGGGGCATCCGTTATGTACGTAACATAAAATTTTGAATTTTTCTACCACTCCTTTCCCCCTTTGTCGAGCATTTCTCAATCTTTTCACCATGTATTGTCACGTATTTTTGAAACCTCTCCCCCCTAAACGCGTGACGTACTTTATGTATGTTCCCTTATATACTTCACTTTCTTATCTTCAGTTTGAAAATTATTATGTACTTCAGGCCTATTGCGAGGAGCACGCAATACAATTTTTAATTCTGGCAACAAACATTTCGAAACATCACGAAGTTACTTCCCAAACAGTTTCGTTCTCATTTATATTTCCTTTTTTTCGTTCTATGAGAGTAAGTCCAGAATAGGCCAACTACCCTTTAGATGACGTCATTTTTCTACAAAAGGTTCATTTTGGTACGGCCTTTCTCAAATAGCTGGTTTGGAAAAGTTTCAAATTAGTAAATGACATTTATGGTGGAAAACACAAGTGTCGGAACATTCTACGGAAATCCGGATTAACGGGAACCAGAAGAACCTACTACAGCAATATACACGGCCATCGAAAAGTGGATAAATTTCTGAATTTACCCGTACTGAAAAAATTCAAATCGGATGGAATTTGCCTTAGTTACAAGCATTTTTATTTGTGGGTACCCGGGTACCCATTCGGGTGTTTACGTAATAAAAAAAATTTGAGCCCCCCCATTCGACCCCCCTTACTGTAAAATGAAAAGTCAAAGCATGAGAAGTTATGGTCCAACTAGTTCTTGGAATTGACCGAATTGCAGAATCTTAGTTTAAACCTAACTCAGAAATTTCTTATTTTGAAATTCGAAAAGGTACCCGGGTACCCATTCGAGTGCATAAGGGTTAATACGATAAAATGAATAGCACTTTTTAATCCCTAAAAGTACCCCTCCATAAGAGTCTTCTCGGTCCAGGCGGATTATGTTAAAATTATGGAAGTCGAGGTTGATGTTAGAAGTAAGCCAAGTTTCACTCAAGGAGAATACATCGCAATTATGAGTATGTATTAAGTGTTTGAAAGAATCAAGTTTTGGGATGATACTTCTGCAATTCCACTGAAGCACAATGATCATATCTTCGATTCTCAGTGGTAAATTATCCATCAAAAGATACGATCGCTGCAAGGAGGGGCCATTGTTCAGTCAACTGTTTTAAAAATGTCCTTACTGTTGGCAGTAGAGCAGTTAGGAAGCTTTTCAGAGGATCAGTAATATTGAAGGCTGTTAATATCCAGTCCACGATATCAGAAAATTTCAATAATCCAGCGTTTGTTGGATTTTCTGGTTGTGCTTTGGGGTCATTCGGGGTTTTTGATGCCCCAGGAAGTGCTGGGTACTCCTTATCATCCCTAAGTTTTTTGAACCCAGGAGGTGTTTGCTTCGGTTTTGAGTCAGCACTTTTTGTTTCCGTTTGGTTCTTTTGTGACGAAGAGGACAGTCTGAGGCCTTTACGAGGAAGCTTGGGAGAAGCCAGATTTTGTCTTTTCCTGCTTCCTTCAACCTGTGTGTAGGAAGGTCCTTCGCCTGGGTCGTCAGAGGTATCCTCTTCAACTGGCAAGATTGCAAACGGGTTCTCAGGGGTCGATGGAGTGGTTCTTTTTAAGATTTCCGCATAAGAACGTTTGGAACGTTCTTTCACGGATCGCTTCAATTTCTCCGCACGCTGTATGTACGTAGGGCACACCGAGAGATCATGAGGATTCTCCCCGCAGTAGCAACACTTTTCCACTGCTCTTCTGCAGAGATCGTCCTCATGGGCCTCTCCGCATTTGCCGCATCGCAGTTTGTTGCAACAATAGGTTGCCGTATGACCTAGCTGTTTGCAGCTTGTACAATGCATTACCCGCGGTACATACAGCCGAACAGGTAGACGAACTCCACTCACTACCAAATAATTTGGAAGTGCAGATCCGGCAAAAGTCACGCGAAATGAGTCCGATTGGTAAAATTTACCATCTATCGATTTGGAGTGCAATAGCTTGCACTCCAAAATTTTCACTGGTTGAAGGTCGGGGTTTTTGAAACGGCCTACCCCGTCCTTCATCAGATCTTCGATTGTCAGACTTTCGTCACGGACCACACCGTCGATCTCCACCACATGAGACGGGACGTACACGCGGTACTCCTTCGTGAACAACTCGTTGGTAGCAATCCCGTTTGCTTGCTTCAGGTCGGACACAACAACGCGTAACTTGTTTGGCGAAACCTTATCTATTGTTTTTATTGCCGAGTAATGTTTTTCCAGGTCCCGAGCAATATTTAAAACTCTGAGAGACTTTAATTTGGGCCGGAAGTATACCACCCACGGACCCCCCGAGCCATCGTCTTGGTAAACTTTTTGGCGAGCAGGCAATATCTTAGAGGGAAATGGAGGCATCGGAGAGGGAGATGGCATCGGAGAGGGAGATGGTATCGGAGGGGGAGATGGTATCGGAGGGGGAGATGGTATCGGAGGGGTAGATGGCATCTCGGAAGCAAACTCAGCCTCTAAATGTTCTTCGTTCATTCGTTCAGCTTCGCCCTCCTCCGAGACACCCCCACTGTCATCAATATTCATATTTAAAGTGCGGGAGTAAAGAAGTCTCCCGCACTTGAAATGAGAAAGAAAGAAATAAAATGAAAAGAAAATGTATGGATAGTAAAAGTTGAAAGAAAAAGTTTGAGAAAATACTTAACAGTATGTCACGGTAAGCTGTTAGGTGAGTTGCTCCTTCACTCCTTCGTTGTGCTTCAGCGTGACCTTGACTCAGGATTTAGCTGCTGCGATGCGGGTAGCAAACAATAGAAATAACTGCTGCCCGAGGATAGCACAATAGCGTCTACTGTCGATACCGATACAAAACCGGTGCACAGACAGAACTCACTTGCGGGGATGCTACTTTTTATCACTTTTATTTAATGCCTATACTACAGCCTCTGCTGTGATAGGCACCTTCGTCTTACCGATGTCGATTGTTAAAAAACGCGTGTGCTCACTTCGAACATTCGGTTACGAATGATCCTGAATTTTGTTTCGTTTTGTGTTTTGAATTCTGAAGTTGAAATTCTAAATCGAATTCCGAAAACAGATTGAGGAGCTAAACTCATTTCCAAAACGTCCTTACAAATGAGATGAAATAGGGAACCAATATCTTACCACGATTTTGCGCTGATAATGAAACTTGCAATAATAAGTAGACGCTTCTATTTGGAATGATATGATCTAAACAAGCCATTGAACTTGATATCGATATCTCATTTTCTAGTAGATGATAAGAATGAAGTGATCAAATATTTACTAAGGTGTTTTAAGATTATTTCTACAGCTTCGCTCTTAAGATTCTCCTAGAGTCAACTTTGAATCGGTGAATTGTTCATTTCGCTTCGTCATCCACTCCTAAAATTTATTTTCGATAAATCATTAGAAAACAATTGCTGAAGTTTAACTCTTATTTTCGCATGATATATTTTTTTCGTGAATCTCACTGATGGAAGGTAATAAGAATAATAAGAAACGACACAGAGTGGATAAATGTAGATTAACTAAATTGCAATAATATAACGTTGTATACTGCAGAATCAGAATAAGAGATATTATCTTTCCTCATAAGCCAAGAGCTTCTTTTCTTAAACCAAACAATAATCACATTCTCAAATTGAATGGCTTGGAATTGACATGGTCTGATCAAGCTAAATACTTAGGTTTAACGTATGACAAAAAACTCACTTTCAAGGATCACATTGAAGGAATCCAGGCAAAGTGTAATAAATATATTAAATGTTTATATCCTCTTATAAACAGAAATTCTAAGCTCTGTCTAAAAAACAAATTGTTAATTTATAAACAAATTTTCAGACCAGCCATGCTTTATGCAGTACCAATTTGGTCAAGTTGTTGTTCCACGAGGAAGAAAACGCTTCAAAGGATTCAGAATAAAATTCTGAAAATGATTTTGAAGCGTCCTCCCTGGTTTAGTACAAATGAGTTACACAGACTCACAAATATAGAACCATTAGATGTAATGTCACATAATATTATAAGCAAAATCCGACAAAAATCGATGCAATCTTCAATTGAATCGATTCGCTCTCTGTATTAGTATATAAGTTCCTTTTCCCCATTACACAATACAAGTAGGTTTAGAATTTTCCCTACACAAAAAATCTCAGAATTGCGGAAGCAAATAATATCCTCATGGTAATAACCAAATCATATATATAATAGGGCTGAAAAGTCACCACTTGTGGCTGAACACCCAATTTAAATCTTAATAATTTAATTTTAACTCATATTCCAATAAATAGTTATTTAATAAAAAAGAATAAGAGATATACTGTAACTCGTTCTAAGTACACTTTCATTCAACCTCACTAAGACTGGATCACGAGGTAATGTTTTGCGAATCGAATTTTCAGACCGATTTAGTAGGAAACGACGCAGGTCCGTTTAAAAAATTATGTTGAACCAGAACTCGTTATATATTACATATCACCGTAGTAAGTGTACTGAATTTAGCGAAGAACAGTTCGAAATCATTTCCCAAAGCAAATTATGCATTATTGTAGAACAACCTGAAAAGCATAGGTGCCAGATTATTGCCTTGTGGAACATATTCGGTAAGATATGAGCTTATCCAGGTGGAAAATATACGTCAAAAGCAGTTTCTAGACCCGTGTAAACGATATCCATCTGTGATTTAGATTCCATGTTGGCCAAGCCCCCGACCCAGGATTTTTATTTCGGGAGGGGCCCTCAGATAATGAAAACCATGTTACTGAAAAATGTTTATGTGCCTAATTCTCGGTTCGCCTTTTGTATCTTCTTTTTCATGGATGCGTATGAGCAGATTCTAAAGCACATACCAATTTATATGAATTTCTGAACTCGCATACACAATAAATAAGTGAAGTAAACAGTCATATATTTTGGATGGGGCTTTGAAGGATTGAAGCGAAATGGGCTATATTTATTCATTTATTTGTTTATTGTAAAACACGCTAAGACACGCTAAATTCAGTACACTGAATGATAATTTCGAATACTAAGTAAGAAGTTGGTCTTTGTTTTATTAAGTGAAAGATTGAAGATTGAAGTTGTTGTGCCGTTTAATTCTACTATGTCACGTCATTACACTCTGAAAAAGTCACTATTTTGAAAATAGTCATTATTTTCACAGTCATAATACATTATAAATCTGTATTATAACTTTAAATACACTTTTGTGGAAATAGTGACTGTGAAAATAGTGACTATTTTAGAGTGCAATGACGTGACAGAGTAGAATTTAACGGTACAACAACAGTACTATTAGTGAGTAAATATCCGTAAAATGCTTGCATCCTCATCACGAATCCAAGGCAGCGAGAAGCTTTAGCAACAATGTACTATATAGAATGAGAAGTCCCGGGCCTAACAAAGTAAAAGTCGATTTTTTACCGTGAAAACTTTTTTTCACACGTCAATTTGGTACCCCATAAAAAAAATTTGTCAAGGCTTTTAAAATAGGCTTCCGTTTCTGCAATGACCTCAGCATTCGAAGAAAATTTCTTTCCCTGGAGAAACCTTTCTAGTTTGGAAACAGATAATAGTCGCTGGGGGCCAGGTCTGGAGAATACGGGGATGGTGCAGCAATCCGTACCGCTAATCATTCAATTTCACCGTTGCTCTTATGCAATAATGCGCTGCTTGATGGAAACAAGAACTCGTCTGACAGGATTAGCTGTTATTCAAACACTAGTGGATAGATTGTCATAAAATTTGGTATTGAACCATCTAGAGGCTTGTTCTCACAAAAATATACAAGGTTCGAGACTATTCACATAATTTCTGTGAGAGGCCCGGAACTTTTCATTCCATGTAGTAGTTGGTGTGTTGCTTGAATATTAACTGTTCGTTAAGCCAAACGCCAGGATCTTTGATATACGTCGATCTGCCAATCATGAATCCCTCAATTCGAATACTATATTTTCAAGGCACTTTTTTTCTCGTAAACGTAATGATCGAGCATTTGTCTGGCCATGTGATTCAATTTGCACTAATCCGCAAAGATACGCTTTGATCGCTGAAGGAGTGTCGCATCTTTTGAACTGCGAATAAAAAATTTACGTCATTAAAGTACAGGGCCAAATCAAAGGGCCGAGATGGCTCCCCTGCGGAATTCCAGATGTTGCAAAAAAATTCTTCCGAAACACAATCGTCAATTTTAACCACAAGATGGCGATTCCTGAGATATGATTGCATCCATCGAAAGACGTTTGTACCAAAATCAAATCGATACAATCCGTCTGAAAACCATTTGACACGACGTTGGTCACGCAAAATGTAGAGGATAAGAGATTGGTGGCTGTGGAACGCTTAGGCATGGGGAACATGTGTTGTAAATCATCGATATACCCCAAGTAGCAATGCGCAACTAGTTCTGATACGACTAAGCCCAAACTATGTTGCAACAAGAGCACGAACATGTGTTTTATGGTATACTGGTTAAAACAAGGTGACGGTAGTATTTCTTTATAAAATGAACATTGAACTAACTATCATTTGTAAGTTATCGTTACTTGTTTCTAACATATTTTCTATCACAGCTATGGTTTTAGCTACTAGTTGAAAAAAGGTTGCGAAACCATTAAAAACACGTAAGATTCAGATAGCTATCGATAGGTTTTTCCAACGTAATTCCAACCACTATGGAGTCGCAGGAAGTGTATGAAACATTAATAAAACCAGGATATTACTTTTTTCAAAACTACTTTTTGGGGAAAATAATGAAAGGCAGAATAGTCATTTTTATTCTATGCACTATCATAAACTCGAAGAGGACAATATATGGATTAAACATCGATTGTTATATTACAATATATGAATTTGAAATAATGAGAAATCACTTTACTAGGATTAATTTTGAGCAATCTGAACAAAAAATTCTTCCGTTGTTTATTGTTCATACCTTCATAAACAAATTTATATTGAAGGCGCATAAAAACAGTAAATTAAAATTGAATTCCGTTCGACAGTTTTAAAATCGTTGTGAAATTTTTACCTTGTATCAAATTTGTGATTTCAAGTACTTAACTAACTTTTTATTGTTGATATAAAAGTTCTCTGGATCCATTCATTGTTTATAATGTCGATGGTGACTAAGTTATTTTCAAGTTATGGAATGATAAGTTATTTCAGTATGGCATAACAACGTAACGACAACTTATTTTTAACCGACTTAACAACTAGTAGAAACTGCGCTTTTTGTGTCACGCAAGTGGTTAGATATTAGTAAAAATAACTTAAATTTCTGGTTGCAAACTAGTCAGAAATAAGCTAGCGTAACAAAATTTGTTACTTGGGACTGCTCGCAACGGTTGAAAATTGGAGTTGGTATCACTTTTTCGAACACCTTGGAGATAGCGCTTATACAAGTAATGTTTGTCACGCTTCCTGTAGACCGGAAACATAAATGAATAGGAATACTCCCGTAGCTAGTGACATACTAAGTAAACGGCATAGGGGGGCGATTAATCCGGTTGAGCATTTCTTCAAGATAAGATGAAATGCCGTCTGGACCTGAAGAAAATGAATGGAAAATATTCTAAGTGATCGTTTTTCTTTATAGCCCAAAGATTGCTATCAAATTTTTGAGTTCGGTTGTCGGTTCCGGAATTGCAGAGTGCTGTTTGTTAAAACCATCAGTTTCAAGAATCTTTTCTATAAGTGACGATCTAGAAAGAAACAAATACTTTAAAACTATTCAGAAAACCATTACTTTGCAAATTTGGTTAGTTATTGGCCGAATAAATTTACTTTGACTTTACCTGTTCCAGAAGCACCAGAAAAAGAGGCCTATTTGAAAGTTTCAAATCATAATAAGAAGTAACTATGCAACAGGAACAGAAAAATCATCAAAACTGTTTCAATTTCAAGGTCTTGTTAGAGGTTTTAATACAAACTTTGCTTCACCAGTTTCCGGTTTTAGGTTCCGGATATAGCGGAACTTGAGGTGATTAGGCCGATTTTCACAAATGTAGAATGGATTCAAATGAAAGGTTTCAACCGAATCCGGCATCTGGTTTCAAAAATACAGACCTTCAAGTGATCCAAATCTCAAACAATTATAAACATTTATATTTCCTCAATATCACTCAAAATTACATTTCAGCGCATTCCCTATCCTCCCTACTACGAAGACAAACTGCTTCCGGCAATGGAACAACTGCTGCCGCTGATCATCCTCATTTCGTTTTTCTACACGTGTATCAACACAGTAAAGTACATCACAATCGAAAAAGAACGCCAACTGAAGGAATCCATGAAGATTATGGGTCTGTCGAATTGGCTTCACTGGACCGCTTGGTTTGTGCGGTGTTTGGTTCTTCTGTTGATAACCATCTCGTTGGTTACTGCCCTGATGACGGTTAGTTTTGTTTGATTTGCGAACATTGACTTGATTTTCTAAACCGTATCATTTACAGGTCAACCTTACGACCAACACAGACTTGTCCGTTCTGGAATACAGCAATTGGATAGTTTTGTGGATATTTCTGTTGGCTTTTGCGATAACAACCATCTGTTTCTGTTTCATGATGAGTGTATTCTTCAACACAGGTTAAACTCAAGTTCATGTCATTAGTAAAGTCTAAACTAACCAAGCTTCAACTCCCAATTGCAGCCAACACAGCAGCCGGGATCGCTGGTCTCATGTGGTTTCTGCTGATGATGCCGTTCAATATCACCGTACAGGAATATGATGAAATGGGAACCGGATCGAAGATAGCTCTCTGTTTACTGTCCAATACGGCAATGTCGATGGGAGTGTTGAACATTGTTCGACTGGAAGGAAATCAAGCAGGACTCCAATGGGAAAATCTTTTTCAACCAAGTACGATGAACGACGGATTGAGCGTGGGTGTTGTTATCATCATGCTGCTGGTGGATGCACTGATTTATCTTGCGATAGCTTTGTACTTTGAGCAAATTATGCCAGGGGAATTCGGTGTAACGAGGCCATGGAGTTTTCTGTTTTCAAGAGAGTTTTGGGTACGCAACAAAGTGAGTGATGTGTATCAAAATGGTGTTAGCAAATCTATTGAATCGGACTACATCGAACCGGATCCACCGATGAAACATGCCGGGATCCGAATAAAGCATCTTCGAAAAGTTTACGATCGAAAAGTGGCCGTAGAAGGGTTGGATTTGAATCTGTACGAAGATCAGATCACCGTTTTGTTGGGACACAATGGTGCCGGAAAGACAACTACGATGTCGATGTTGACGGGAATGTTTTCACCGAGTTCCGGAACAGCATTCGTTAACGATCATGACATTCGAACGGATATAGAAGGAGTTCGTCGATCGCTCGGGCTTTGTCCACAGCATAATGTTCTGTTCAATGAATTGACAGTAGCAGAGCACATCCGGTTTTTTGCTAAACTTAAAGGTCTGGTTGAAGATCAAGTGTCTGCGGAGATAGACAAATATGTTAACTTACTGGAGCTGACCGATAAAAGAAACGCCCAGTCGCACACCCTTTCGGGTGGCATGAAAAGGAAACTGGCGGTTGGAGTTGCTCTCTGTGGAGGATCCAGTGTGGTGTTGTTAGATGAGCCTAGCTCAGGAATGGATCCATCCGCTCGGAGATCCCTGTGGGAATTGTTACAGAAAGAAAAGGCTGGAAGAACAGTACTACTTTCCACGCATTTTATGGATGAAGCAGATGTTTTAGGCGATAGAATTGCCATAATGGCTGATGGATCTCTGAGAGCAGTTGGGTCACCATTTTTTCTGAAGAAAGCATTCGGCGCCGGTTATCGATTGGTTTGTGTGAAAGATGCCAACTGTGATAAGGATCGACTGTTGGGTGTACTGCGACGATATATGCCTGATGTTGCACTGGAAACTGATATCGGAACCGAGATGTCGGTTGTTTTGCGTGAGGAATACATTGCACAATTTCAATCCATGTTGGAGGATTTGGAAAATGATATGGAATCTTGTGGTGTATCAAGCTATGGGATCTCTCTCACGACAATGGAAGAAGTCTTTTTGAGGTAGGTGAACATTTTATAAGCTTTATTTAACGTCAAGATCTAGGTCCACGTCCACGTCCACGTCCACGTCCACGTCCACGTCCACGTCCACGTCCACGTCCACGTCCACGTCCACGTCCACGTCCACGTCCACGTCCACGTCCACGTCCACGTCCACGTCCACGTCCACGTCCACGTCCACGTCCACGTCCACGTCCACGTCCACGTCCACGTCCACGTCCACGTCCACGTCCACGTCCACGTCCACGTCCACGTCCACGTCCACGTCCACGTCCACGTCCACGTCCACGTCCACGTCCACGTCCACGTCCACGTCCACGTCCACGTCCACGTCCACGTCCACGTCCACGTCCACGTCCACGTCCACGTCCACGTCCACGTCCACGTCCACGTCCACGTCCACGTCCACGTCCACGTCCACGTCCACGTCCACGTCCACGTCCACGTCCACGTCCACGTCCACGTCCACGTCCACGTCCACGTCCACGTCCACGTCCACGTCCACGTCCACGTCCACGTCCACGTCCACGTCCACGTCCACGTCCACGTCCACGTCCACGTCCACGTCCACGTCCACGTTCAAATCCAACTCCACGTCTACGTCCGAGTACAATTTAATGTTTTGAATCACTATAACTTCCAATCATTTCAGATCGGCAAGAAAATTCCACTCCAAGAATGGAGCAACCCAAGATTTTTCCATTAACGCATCTTCCGGTGAATGTAAGTTTATACTGGTTCCTCCTTCCACTATCATTAAACAAATTCACAATGTTTCAGATACTCTTGAAAATCTTCAACTGCTACGGGGAGTCAACCTTCTTCTCAGCCAGACCAAGGCGCAGTTTATGAAAAAACTGCTGGTAACCATGCGTAGTCTCATCACACTATCCATGCAGATCCTGATCCCGGTGGTGTTCGTCCTAATGACCTACATAATAATTCTAAATTCAACTGCCGGACGGGACCTGCCACCACTGGAAATCGCACTAGACTCATACACAGCATCTGTCACCGTGTTGGAGCACACTACAGCAAACAGCCTGATAGTTCAAGCTTACCAGAACCAGCTCAACAAACATGGCCCCGAGCATCAGTTGCTAACCACCAGTGAAGATATGAACAGCTTCATTCTCCAAAAGTCACATGAATCGATTTCGACGGTAAACACCCGGTACTGGGTTGCCGCCAGTATCACCGAAACCAATTCCACGGCCTGGTTCAACAACAAAGCATATCACAGTGCGCCTCTAGCCATCAATCTTCTGTACAACGCATTCCTTCAGTCGTTTTGTGAAAACTGTGAGATTCGTGTTACCAACAAACCGCTTCCGTATCAGTTGGACACGCGTTTCGAACAGTTGAATACCGGTGCGAACTCTGGCTTTCAGCTGGCCTTCAATACGGGTTTCGCCATGGCCTTCGTAGCAGCACTATTCATAATGTTCTACATTCGTGAAAGGACCACCCGTGCCAAATTGCTTCAGTTCGTCAGTGGCGTAAATGTTTGTTTATTCTGGGCTGTGTCCTTCATTTGGGATTATCTGGTGTTTGTCGTAGTCAGTTTGTTTTATCTGGCAACTGTAGCAGCAATCCAGCAGGATGGTTGGTCTACGTTTCAACAGTTGGTGAAGGTCTTCCTAGTGCTACTGTTGTTCGGGTTCGCTGTGATTCCGACGACCTATCTATTTTCCTATCTATTTGACGTACCGGCGACGGGATTCGTGAAGATGATGCTACTGAATGTACTGTCCGGAACGGTGTTTTTCACTGCTGTGACCCTACTGAAGTTCGACGGAATTGACTTGATGGATGTCGCGTATACGCTGGAGTGGGTGTTTATGTTTTTCCCGAACTTTGTGCTGAGTCATGCTTTGAACAATTTAAATCGAGTTGCTAGTACCGAGGCAATCTGCGATCGAATGTGCGCATTGATACCGTTTTGTACGAAGCAGCTAATGTGTTCGCTTCGGGAGGAGTGTTGCCAGCAAGAGATATTCATTTTCGGAACGGACGGAATCAATAGAAATTTGCTTTTTTTTGCTGGAATTGGAATTGGAGCTTTTGGCTTTATAATGCTAATTGAGTATAGAGTGTTCAACCATTTCATCAACTGGCGAATAAGGACACCAAAGGAATACACCGAAGCGGAAGATGACATTGATTCAGATGTGCTAGCTGAGAAGATAAAGATCTCTAGTATGGCACAAGCAGAAGTGAATAGTTACAATTTGGTTCTGAAGGATGTTTCAAAGTACTACCGGAAATTTTTGGCGGTTGACAAACTTTCAGTAGGAATACGCCATTCGGAGTGTTTCGGTCTGCTAGGTATCAATGGAGCAGGGAAGACTTCCACCTTCAAGATGATGACGGGCGATGAAAACATTTCCTCGGGTCAGGCATGGGTTAGCGGGATCAGTTTACTAACCGAAATGGATCGTGTCCATCAGCAGATTGGCTATTGCCCGCAATTCGATGCACTGCTGGACGATCTTACCGGACGAGAAACGTTGAAGATCTTTGCTATGCTGCGTGGTGTACAAAGTGTAGAATTGAACAGCGTATCGATAACGCTGGCTGAAGAGTTGAATTTTCTAAAACACATCGACAAAAGGACGAAGGCCTACAGTGGAGGCAACAAACGTAAGCTAAGTACGGCGTTAGCTCTGATAGGGAATCCAACGGTTGTGTATTTGGATGAACCCACGACGGGGATGGATCCTGGGGCCAAACGACAGCTGTGGAATGTAATCTGTAAGGTCCGAGAAGCGGGAAAGGCAATCGTTTTGACTTCGCACAGCATGGAAGAATGCGAAGCACTGTGTTCGCGGTTGGCCATTATGGTGAACGGGAAGTTCAAATGCATGGGATCTACGCAGCATTTGAAGAACAAATTTTCGAAAGGATTCTTACTGACAACCAAAGTTAGAAGAAGTGCTTCCGATGAACTACAACGGGTAGTGAAGGATTTGAAACTGTTCGTAGAGCAACAATTCGCTGGAGCAGTATTGAAGCAAGTGTTACCTGTCGGATTGTTTAGGTTCGGAAATAATTAACAAATGTTTGTTTTCTAGGGAGGAATACCAAGACTCTCTTAGTTTTCACATACCTCAAACGGACCTTCGGTGGTCCGGGATGTTCGGTTTGATGGAATCTAACCGGGAGCGATTGCAAATCGAAGACTACGCACTTGGACAGACCTCGCTGGAACAAGTATTTCTCTACTTTACTAAATACCAACGAAGTAGTGAATAAATTGTAGTTGTTGGATTTAAAAATGACGCATTATTTTATATCACAGCCATCCAGAAATATTTCTTTGATGCAGGTAATTCGAAGCTACAAAACGACAAACAAAAAACTCTATTTGAAATAATCCTGAGCTGAAACGAGAACAACATTTGTCGTCCAGAATTTCATGTAGGTTGATTATTGAACTACAGCAGTGCACCGTTCCTCATGCCCGATTGGATGCCAAATTCCCGTTATTCAATGGGCAGTCATTTTAAAACTTTGCCATTCAACTGCCAACTGCCGAAAATGGTCACGGGCGGTTTACCGGTACACCCCCGTCGAACGACATGAATTCCAGTTTGCTGCTACATTCAGATTCACTCAACGGCAGAAAAATTGAGTTTATGTGCCTCGAAAGTGGGTGTCAGTAAGCACACTTGAACTTGTTCGCTTAGAAAATGTGCTAACCTTCAATCCACAGTCTGTCGAAGTTTTTAGCCCTACAGAAATTAAACTAGTTTGCATATTGTGTATGTGTCCTCTACGAATTGTGCATAAATATTGAATTTTAATATTTCAGATTCCAACTAACGTACATTTCCTAATGATGCGCATTTTCAGCAGTTGCAAAAACTGTGACAATTATGAAAAGATAATTGTTAGTGTATTCGAGTGTGTGAAAACAGCATTTCAAAAAAAATCCTATTCAGACAAAAACAAAAACAAACAATTGATGCTTTGCATTTGGTTAATGAAAATTAAATTTTAGTACAGGGTGATTTTTTAAGAGCTTGAGAACTTTTTTAAACAATAAAACGCATAAAATTTGCAAAATCTCATCGGTTCTTTATTTTAAACGTTAGATTGGTACATGACATTTACTTTTTGAAGATAATTTCATTTAAATGTTGACCGCGGCTGCGTCTTAGGTGGTCCATTCGGAAAATCCGCTTTTTTATCGACAAATTTTGTTCAGCGATGAGGCTCATTTCTGGTTGAATGGCTACGTAAATAAGCAAAATTGCCGCATTTGGAGTGAAGAGCAACCAGAAGCCGTTAAAGAACTGCCCATGCATCCCGAAAAATGCACTGTTTGGTGTGGTTTGTACGCTGGTGGAATCATTGGACCGTATTTTTTCAAAGATGCTGTTGGACGCAACGTTACAGTGAATGGCGATCGCTATCGTTCGATGCTAACAAACTTTTTGTTGCCAAAAATGGAAGAACTGAACTTGGTTGACATGTGGTTTCAACAAGATGGCGCTACATGCCACACAGCTCGCGATTCTATGGCCATTTTGAGGGAAAACTTCGGAGAACAATTCATCTCAAGAAATGGACCGGTAAGTTGGCCACCAAGATCATGCGATTTGACGCCTTTAGACTATTTTTTGTGGGGCTACGTCAAGTCTAAAGTCTACAGAAATAAACCAGTAACTATTCCAGCTTTGGAAGACAACATTTCCGAAGAAATTCGGGCTATTCCGGCCGAAATGCTCGAAAAAGTTGCCCAAAATTGGACTTTCCGAATGGACCACCTAAGACGCAGCCGCGGTCAACATTTAAATGAAATTATCTTCAAAAAGTAAATGTCATGTACCAATCTAACGTTTAAAATAAAGAACCGATGAGATTTTGCAAATTTTATGCGTTTTATTGTTTAAAAAAGTTCTCAAGCTCTTAAAAAATCACCCTATACTTCGTATCAAATCTCTAATTTTTTATTACAGCATTGCATAGCAGAGACAGAAATGCGATTAGAATGTAAGTGAAATCCCTATTCCCTATATTTCAAGCAGTCGGGTTTTCTGAGGGGCCTGGCCACTTCCTAACTTCTAACCGCGTTCTGCAGTTTCGTAGTTTTGTTGTCATTGTTTCAAAAATGACGATCAGTTGTTCAGCAGAGAATAAGTCACCAGAGTCATCCTTTGCTTGTGGTCGATTATTGCCCCATCCAGGAGGGATTTTTGAAGAAGATTCTTTTTGTGATCCAGCGGCTGCATCTTTTGGATTGCTGCGAGGAAGTGGCGGCAAATTCGGAATATCCCTCTTCGGTGGGAGCCGTGGGAAATTAATTTCATCCTTCTGTGGAACATTCTTGCGCGTTGATTGTTTACGGGACGCCTGTTGTCGAATTTTTGTGAATTCAGCACGTTTGGGACACGATTTGCTAGTAGATGGATGGTCGCCATCACAGTTCACACATTTTACAGCGATGTCATCTAGTAGGCAATCGTTGGTATTGTGTGGTTCGGCACATTTCCCGCACCGACTTTTCATGTGGCAATTCCTCGCTCCATGGCCGTAGTTCAAACAGTTCGTGCACTGTGTGACATCCCGATGTACCGGTTTATACTTTTGCCATTCGATGATTATGTGAAATAACGATTTAATCGTTTTTAGTTGACTCATGGTGATGGAGGCCTTCTTCAGATGAATCAGGTACAGTTGATCTCTAAACTTTTTGTCCGTCTTATGTCGTTTCATTTTAAACACCATCACAGGCTTTAGTCCAGCCTCCGACACTTAATTTTCAGTTGTGTGACGTAATCTCAAACAAATCAAAATTAAACTTTTCTGAAATGTTTGGTATCAACGAGTATCAAAGAAGAAAAAACACATGACGTTTTTGAAAGCTCATAGCTCATTGATCTGTGGAAGAATTTATACAATCTAACTATCAATAGAATCGAAATTTTTCAACTTGAACGTATATTGCAACAACATTGAAGTTTTTCAATAGTACACTATTGAAAAACTTGTCTGTGTTGATTCATTTCAGCACCAGCCAATCAGAATGCGTCCTGAGGAAGAGAACAAAATATGTGCTTCTCCAGCGATATAAAAGCCGACTTTTTCACTTTTTCTATCACTCGATGTGGATAGACGAATAACCTAGTACGACTAATTTCGATTTTGTTTTATTTTTTATTCGCAATTGTCTACCTACCCAAGCTATGGGTAAAACGCGCCATAGATCCGAGAAGGATCCAAAGGATGCTAAGCGTCTGAAACCAAGTGATGTACAGGTAAACGACCGTTTGCTGAGTAAAAACCAATATGCTGATCTGCCAGTTGATGTCGAAGAGGAACTGCAGAAGAAGGAAAAAATGCCGCCTTTCTACCTGAAGGGCTTCCCACCAACTCTACGCTCGGATTTCAACACACTGATCAGCAAAGGACTACAGGCAACAATCCGTTTATGTACTGAAGGCTACAAAATAACTGTTCCGGCTTTGAACCACTACAAAGGAGTGGAATGTTATCTGAAGCAGATAAAAGCGGAATACTTCACACACGATATTGCCGCCAACAAACCTATGAAGGTTGTACTTCGAGGACTACTTGACATGTTGGAAGCCGAACTAAAGCAGGCACTGTCGGAGGCTGGACTAAAGCCTGTGATGGTGTTTAAAATGAAACGA
This sequence comes from Malaya genurostris, assembly GCF_030247185.1. Taxonomy (NCBI): domain Eukaryota; kingdom Metazoa; phylum Arthropoda; class Insecta; order Diptera; family Culicidae; genus Malaya; species Malaya genurostris. The sequence goes on along the minus strand of NC_080572.1, from coordinate 233,019,042 downwards.
CATAATACGGACAAAAAGTTTAGAGATCAACTGTACCTGATTCATCTGAAGAAGGCCTCCATCACCATGAGTCAACTAAAAACGATTAAATCGTTATTTCACATAATCATCGAATGGCAAAAGTATAAACCGGTACATCGGGATGTCACACAGTGCACGAACTGTTTGAACTACGGCCATGGAGCGAGGAATTGCCACATGAAAAGTCGGTGCGGGAAATGTGCCGAACCACACAATACCAACGATTGCCTACTAGATGACATCGCTGTAAAATGTGTGAACTGTGATGGCGACCATCCATCTACTAGCAAATCGTGTCCCAAACGTGCTGAGTTCACAAAAATTCGACAACAGGCGTCCCGCAAACAATCAACGCGCAAGAATGTTCCACAGAAGGATGAAGTTAATTTCCCACGGCTCCCACCGAAGAGGGATATTCCAAATTTGCCGCCACTTCCTCGCAGCAATCCAAAAGATTCAGCCGCTGGATCACAAAAAGAATCTTCCTCAAAAATCCCTCCTGGATGGGGCAATAATCAACCACAAGCAAAGGATGACTCTGGTGATTTATTTTCTGCTGAACAACTGATCGTCATTTTTGAAACAATGACAACAAAACTACGAAACTGCAGAACGCGGTTAGATCAAATCAACGCCTTAGGCAAATTCATCATCGAATATGCAATATAATGAGTTGGTTATAGTAAATTGGAATGCTTGCTCACTCAGGAGCAAAACTGCTGAGTTATCCGACTTTCTTCAAGAGAAGAATGCCGATATTGCTATTTTAACTGAAACTCATCTTAAACCTGAAATTTCTATTTTTATTTCTAATTACAGGATTCACAGGCTCGACAGGACATCTACCAGAGGAGGGGGAGTTGCCATTGCCATTAAACGATCCATTCAGCACAGGCTTCTGTCAGCATTAAATTGCAACTCATAGAAGCCATCGGAATTGAGACCCATCATCATCATTCCAGCGTACTGCCCCAAACAAACCAATCTTCGAGATGGTACGTGTGCATCATTGAAGCGAGATCTGGCTATCCTCACTCGACGACAGAACAAATTCATCATTGCTGGGGACCTGAACGCACGGCATGAGCTGTGGGGAAACAAGAGACATAATCGAATCGGATTCGTACTTGCCGAAGATTACGAAGCTGGACAGTACAACATCCTCGCTCCGGATCAACCAACACGACTTTCCAGATCGGGAGTTCATTCCATTTTGGATATATTTATCAGCAACATCGCCATAGACAGCTCTCCGGTTGTCTTCTACGAGCTCTCTTCTGACCACTTTCCAGTAATATTGACGTTGGGATCTTCACCAGAAACAGTGCCTATTCAACCTCGGAGGAACTATTATCGCACCGACTGGGTCCAATTTCAACAAATCGCCGACCAATTTATGCCGAGTTCCTCTCTTCAAATTGACAGTGTCACCAAGAAACTCATCCGACTTCGAAATATCTTCCGGAGGCAGTATCAACGAACTGGCATCCTAGATAGGAAGACTTCTTATAACAACTTAACTAGGATAATCCAGGAAAGGTTATCTGAGCTTCGCAACAGGAACTTCCAGCAAAAGCTTCGAGAAATTCTCTCACATTCAAAGCCCTTCTGGTCCTTAACGAAGGTGCTTAAGAAAAAACCGAAGCCTATTCCTCCTCTGATGTCACCCCAGGACGCAGCTGAAGGAATACCTTTAATCACACCAGTAGAGAAGGCAAATGCGCTAGGCCAGCAGTTTGTGTGTTCTCACAATTTAGGACTCAACATTGTTAGTCCATATGAAAGAGCCGTTGCTGATAGCGTAGCTGAGGTTGACCAATCATACAGCTTGGTTCCTGAGGAAAGTAGTCACTGCGAATGAACTGATGGCTATTGTGAAAAAATCCAAAAATATGAAGACCCCCGGTTCCGACAACACTTTCAACATTGACCTGAAACATTTGAGTATTCGCTCATTTGTCTTCTTAGCTAAACTTTTTAACAGGTGCTGGGAGCTTGGTTACTTCCCGTTAAAGTGGAAGTTAGCTAAAGTTATCCCAGTTTTGAAACCGGGAAAAGATCCTTCCCTTTCCAAGAGCTATCGGCCCATCAGCTTACTCTCTGCCCTATCCAAGCTGTTTGAAAAGTCAATACAAAGGCGAATTCTTGCTTTCGCAGATGAACAGGATATATTTCTGGAAGAACAGTTTGGGTTCCGGAAAGGAAGATCCACCATCCAGCTCACAAGGGTTAACAACGTCATCCAGCAAAACAAATCAGTGTCCAAAACGACTGCCATGGCAATATTGGATATTGAAAAGGCATTCGATAATGTGTGGCACGATGGACTGGTGTTCAAACTGCATCGGTATAATTTTCCCATGTATCTTATTAAAATTATCAAAAATTATCTTGCAGATAGAGCCTTCCAGGTTTCTCTGAATAATGCACTTTCAGAAAGATTTACTATTCCTGCTGGTGTACCCCAGGGAAGTATCCTAGGTCCCATTCTATACAACATTTTCACATCAGACATCCCACCTCTTCCAGATGGTGGTGTTCTGTCACAATTTGCTGATGATACTGCCATTCTTTACAAAGGTCGTGTCATCAATGCTCTGAAGAATAAACTACAGACAGGTCTGGACGCTTTAACGGAATATTTTACAAGCTGGAAAATTGTGATCAATGCAGCAAAAACTCAGGTCATCTTGTTTCCACATTCAAGATCTCCAAAACTTGTTCCATCAGACGAATGCAGAATACGATTCGGTGATGAGGTCATTCAATGGTCCGATGAAGTTATCTATCTAGGACTCACATTTGACAGACATCTGATATTCAGGTCACATGTTGACAAAATCATTCAAAAATGCAGCATACTCATTAGGTCTCTGTATCCGCTGATTTGTAGAACATCTAAACTATGCCTGAAAAATCAGATGGCTGTCTATAAACAAATCATATACCCCGCAATTGAATACGCAGTCCCTGTTTGGCGGGGCTGTGCACGAACACACAAACTTAGGCTTCAGCGCATTCAAAGTAAGATCTTAAAGATGATTCTAAATCTACCCCCTTGGACAAGGACTAGTGAAGTACATGAGATGGCCTCCCTGGATATACTAGAACAAAACTTGGAACAATACTGCACGAAATTTGAAGAGAGGTGATCAATCTCTGAAATACAAATAATTCAAAATTTGTACTTATTAGGTTAGGGATAGTTATAAGTAGGTAGATATTTTATAAATAATTAAAATAAATATTATGATTAAACATTAGTATGTAAAACAAGAGTAACTAACCCAAGTAACAATTCGAATGCCTTATGGTTTTGATTATAATTTATAGGAGTTTTGTTATTGCTTTTTCAATCACTACCTGTTTTATGACAACTATAGTAAGTGTCTCTTTCGAGAAGTAATATCATTGTTTTTAAAGCTTCTTTAAAACCCTTTACCTAAACTAACAACTTGGCTGAAAATAAAACAATTTGCACTAGAATAGAACCATGCAAACCCTCTTAATATTGCTTTCAAACATTTTCTTTAAAACATTATTATCAGTTAAATTCTTTCATAAATCTAGTCTTGTGTGTGCGTGTTCATTGGGTGACAGTTTCACTCAGAGCAATTTTGAGGGTTCTAAAGTACATTTATGACATATTTGTTGTGGCCTATTTGATTTATTGCATCTTACATTAAGTGTAATTTGCTTTAAAGGAAATTTCATGGCCGCCATTATGATGTTTTTTGCCGTAGCTTTTATTGACATCAAATAAACTTCGAAATGCAAAAAAGAAGGAAATATGATGGACTTTCATGATTCATTTTCAGGACGTATGCACAAGTTTTAACGCCAGATTTATACAAAAATGACGATGCATCACAGAAAATAATGTTCATAAATTATGGAAACTTTCGAAAAAACCGCATTTATTTCAAGGCGATTAGTTATAATTCATATTTTTATTCATACATTCACGATAAAAATAAAAGCGTTTCTACGTTCGGAAAAAGCCTCAAGCTCGTAAATTAAATCTAATAAATTCTTACTGATTGCATTCAAAGCAGACATGACAAACACATAATCAAGACAAATATGATCAAAACGAAAGTTTATTCATAGCGGAATTCATTCCATCCGCACGGAACCACCCGCGATCCCATTTCAACCAAAATTTTAGTTGATTTTCTGAATTCGATTGGTTAAAATTTGGTACAACTAATCGATTGTTGTTTTAACTAAACTGTCATTTTTGTTTTTCGATTAGCAGAAACGATGGTTGAAACAACTAATTTAACTGTTTGAAAAAAAAAATGCTGTCAATTAGTGAGTACACATACCTTTCAATTTCAACAAATATTTTAGTTGAAATGACTGGTGTTGTTATTGAAACAAAATTCTGTTAGTTGAAAAATAGATCGATTTTATTTGTTTTATTGCAAATATTTGAATCAACTCGAACAATGTTATTGATTTGCGAAAATAATACTTACTGATATACGTCATAATCTATTTGAAAAAAAGTTCGGTATGTTGAGATTAATGAAATAAATATCGTTGTTAAAATATAAACAGTATTTTATATTGACATGTAATATCATTAGGGCTGGGTAAACCACCGATCACTACTGATTTCAAGTGATCTTAACCAAGGAATAAATTATCATTACGAAATCAGAACTGATCTGATCTGATCTGATCGAAGGGGCGAGTAAATTAGCGAAATTATTAAATTTACCTAAAATGAGTATCGAAAGATGATGCCTTCAAACGGTTGAACTAAAGTATGCACTGATAATTTTAGTCAATTTATATGAGCTTGGGTGCATCAACTGGTGGAAATTGGAATTTTGCGACGGCAATTCAACCGCGCCATTCAATCGCAGCGCGTTCTGTGTGTTTGAAACCCTTCTCTCCTGTTACTTTTATAATTTAAATTCATGTCAAAAAGCGTTTTATTGCTAATGCATGAACATCATCATCGGTATCAAACAGCTGGAAGTAAACCGCAGTCTGCTGGAAGTAAATCAATGATCGAATTTGAAGCATAAAATTTTTGCGCATACCTGAAAGATTACGAGATGATCATTCATTAACATTTTCTAGTTTGTCACCAAATCTTTTTCATCTTAAACAAGGTTAACTTTATCACAACACCGCTGTTAGATAAACACTTGTTATCATAAATTTCTCAAATCGAAGGAACACAATTTCACCAAATGCTTTAATCATCGATGTTGTTTTCATTGACATTTTGAAGCGACGAGAACAGATTTCAACTAAAAAAGTTGTTGATTTTGCATTGCGATTATTGTTTTGCTTTCAACTGTCTCCGGCATTTGACAGCATTCTAAACAACACATTTTTCAACTACTTGAATATATGCAAATCAAAAACCATATTGGTTGAATCAAAAAGAAATTAGTTAAATCAGCTATCGCAAAAACCAAAAACTGCGATATCGCAATTTTGTGATCGAAGGGTTCTCCGTGCGAATAAATTTAATGTTTATCGTAAAGCTGGTTTCAAAATTTTCTTGAATTTGGAGTTTTAACGCAGGTTTTTGCTGATTCTTCACTTTGCTTTATAAACCTTATGAAGAATGGTCCACTTGGCAGGAACATGCTCTTATAGAGGTTTTCAGTAGGCTTTCGTGGAGTTTAAAGTTTTAATGCAAGATTTATTATGTAGCGTTGAAGACAGTTACAAGTATTTATTAAAATTAAAAATGTTACTTGGGTAAAACACCTATTATTAATAACGAATCGTATGAACAACAAAGATGAAAGGCCAAAGGGTCAAAACACTTGTACTGTAAAATGTTGATGTAATACACAAAAAATAGGATTAATAAACAGATATTTATGCTTTTTCTATCATTTTGCGAGCTACGATTGTAAAAGCAAGACACACACGAGCGTAACATCGGGCCGAGCACACAGCGTTACTACACCAGAAGCCTGCCAGCTGAAGTCATCAGTCGTCAAGGGAGAGCTGTCATGTTAGATTGTGGGAGCAACATCGAAGACTTCACGCTGAAATGCAGCGAATGGTAGTCGCATCCGGGCCGCGGTCACACAGCAAAACCACACCAGAAGCCTGTCAGTTGAAGTCATCAGTGTACATGCAAAGAACCATCTCGGATCTAAATGCAGATCCTGTAGGTGATCCGTGACAATTCAAAGCACTTTTCAATGCTACAGATCATCATAAAGAATTAGTTGAATTATCACTTTCGTACCAGAAGCATCAGATTTATCAAAATGGGTGTAGACAAAGTTTGCACCGTCACTAACGCATTCAATTACGGCTCACGTGATGTGAAATTGAAAGTATTGATGTAGAACACAACTTTATACTTGTATGGGTGTCCTTTGGACTAGTATGGTTGCCGTACGAAACAGGGTTGCCACGTATACAGATTAATCTGTATTTTTATTGTGAAGAACTATACTGGTTATTTCATAATATTTAATTGTGTTTCAGAATGTTTAATGTAACCAGTGTTGGTGATTGCCGAAAATTTCACAGAAGCTGCTATATTGCTATCTATATTGTATACAACATTTTCAATCCGGTAGAAGATGCTACAAGAACTCGAGTCTCTCAATGCATGAACCGCGAGAGAATTTTTCTACATTCCTTCGCTCCACTTCATACTCTGAGTATTTCTCGGCCCTTAAAAAAAATCACAGTCTGATAATGATCGTTGCTGTGTGGAATTTCCCAAGAGACAATCGCAAGTTGACAATTATCGCAGAAAATCGAATCTATGATTCAACTTGATGATTCTCATACTAGGTTGCAATATTTCAAAACCCTTGTGTGGAGCATTCACATACATTTTCATAGACACAACTTATACAAAGATTATATGCACATAGTTAGAATAAGCGGCAATAGTAAAATGATTCTATCGCAATTATCTACTGCCTGTATAAAATCGGATCGTGAAACGAGAATAAGTGACCGTTTGTTGCTTCAGAGAAGATCCCCACAGCGGCGTGCAAACCTTTGATTCTCAGAAATGTCATCGAGAGAAATTCGCTCTCGCACTGGTGTCGATTCTATGTTAAATGAGCCATGCCGGGTTTTTGTTGTTGCGATGATTTCGAACTCTCTTTTATGGCACTGATTCAATCGTTGAAGAGTTGCTAAAGAACGTTCTTTGAAACGATAAAAGCCATCCTTGAATGTAACTAATCGGAACTTTAGATTAGGTGACTCGTTTCAAATTTTAGTAGAGAAAAAAGGGAATGCTTCCTAAATTCATACAATTGATCAACTAATTGATATGCGGAAGTGTTAAGGAACATGCCAGTTGTTTTCGTATTCACGACATCTAGTTATGTCACTGATATTACCCACCCGCCTTTTTTTTTTGATAAAGCTGTCTTAAGATTTATATTCAAATATTTATATATTTTATTCTACGTATATTACATCCTCCACAGTGTGTTCGTCTTTATGGTGTTTGTTAAAAACTTGGAGGGAGTAATTATTTTTGAGTTTGCCTCGGGCGCCAGAAATGTTCACTACGGCTCTGTCTCGGAGTACTCCATAATGACAGTTCCAGTGGAAAAGTTTAAAGCGTCTGTTCAAAACGCCGGTAAAAGGCACACCGAGAATTAGTAACAGTTATTTCAATCAAAACTGTTATTGGATAATAGTAGCAAAAGGAATGTTTTTTCAATTCATTTCTGTGAGAGACAACGTTGCGTTGCGTTCCCATTTTTCTCGAAAGCTGGTTGTCACATGTAAAACCAAATAAAAAATCGAATCAAAGTTTTGGCCAATCCTCTCTTCTCCTTTGTCACAATATTTAAACCCACCTACCGCCACCACTCCTCCATCCTTCAAGCATGATGTCGTTTGTGATTGATGCGGACCAGCATCTATCACATTATTGTCTCTATGTATTGAAGGTTAATTATCAAATTCAATGTATTTTGAGCATAGTTTTCAGGATTATCATATTTGCATTTTGAAATCAAAAAGGTTCAATTAGTCTTTGTTTCTAATATACCAAGTAATGTTGCACAATTCAACATCTGTAAAACAAATGGTTTATATTTAATCCTCGAATAAAAAGCCGCTAGCTCCAAACATGTCACGAGACATAGACTACGTTATAAGTAGTAGTAATAGTAGACGAGTTGACGAGTTGCATTTATTTTCTCCGTTCGATACAGTGGAATTCCGATGCGTTATCAAGGTCGCCAGACGGGCTCGGTAGTTATGGGGGAGCATGATAGTAGTGAGTATCTTTCGTACACGCGTTTAGCGTAATCTGCCCACACACAGAGACGGCAGTCCAACCAGTTACGGCTTCGAAGAAACACCGTGAAGCAACATACTTCGAGTGGAACGACAAGCGAAACAAACATGCACATAAATAATATGCAGTACGCAACATTGAAACGAAAGCCCACGCGGTTTTGTTCCTGATGCGATTGCCGCGGTGTCCAGTAATCACAGTTCTCCATCTGGTTGTCGGACCAGTTATTTCGGGCCGTGTGGGTGCGAGGGGTCAGAGTGAATCGGTTTGCTAACAACACCGGCAAGCATGGGATAATTGTATAATAATTTGTATATGGCAATCGATAACAGCACTGCAAACAAAGCGTTTCGATCGAAAATTCATCACCATTGGAACTGGAATTTGCAAATTAGGTTTATTTTATCAAACTGATGTATGGGAAAGATGGCCAATTTTGTGGTTTCGATTCAGAAGTGTTTTTGTTATTCGTTCAGGTACATAATAAATTCTATCAAAACATTCCCATTTGTTTGAAATGTTTATAATCAAACAGGGAGGAATTTCACTAATCGGGCTGCATATTCCTAACGATAATTGAATTGATTAATTGGAGGACATGTTACTAAAACGCTGTGTTTGTAAACACAGTTGATTGGTATAATCCAGAGTGTTCTGTAAAAAGCAGAAACTTTACGCCTGCTTAGCGGTTCAAATTGAACTGCCGAGTTTTGCATTACGAAATTCAGTTTGAACTGCTCTGCACTGACGAGTCAAAGACGAATTGTAATGAAATTTCTTATGACGAAAGCTTTTTGTACATAGAAGCCATTTCGCCGAAAGTCGTTTTGTCGAAAGGGTAATTTCGAATACATCATATTATTATTATGATTGTGTTATTATGCCTCCTGTATAACAGATGTGACGCAGCCACATAACCGAAGCCAAGATGGCTCGGCGGCATAAAGCCACCAAGGCAACGCTGGCTGAGTTGGCCACCGACCCGCCGTCGGAATCGGTGGCCTCTTGCATACAACCCTGTAACCGCCTCGTTTGCCCGGTCTACTCAAAGCTAGGTTTCTTTACTTTAGTTAGGTCCGAACGAGCGGTAGCGAGGTCGGACAGCACACGAATCAAATCAATGTGGCGAAGCCGCATTAGATATTTTCCGACTTAGTAAATGGAAAATACCACATACATTGCTTTAATGCTAAGTGGCTATGAGGTTCATGAATCAATCTTTATTCAAGAAGTACAAGTGTAGATCAACAAAACGGGCGTTAACGTATTATCATTCATTTGTGTTTATTTTAAATCAATTCCAATCATAATATTGAGACAATTGCAGGAATCGGCGAAATTACCCTTTCGTCGAAATGGCTTTCGGTGAAATGACCCTGATCCGCTTTATTATACGAGTTTTACAGATCGATTACAGTTGATCACACGTTGTTTCGAAGAATTTATCGAATAATATTCAAGTGGTACTGTAAATCTAGACAATCAGCGAGTACGGTAAAATACAGCATACAATCTATAATCAAATTACATTTACCGAACCAAATTCAATAATCAATGACAATTAACTGTCGAGCTTCGACCATTTTTCAAGGGCTATAGCAACGTGAAATCTGCCTCCAAAGATAATTCATATCGGTATGCCACATTTAAAAAAGCTGGAGGCAATTATCCTACAATTTCAACATTTTAACTACCACTTATAGGTGGTGCTAATGTGATTTTATTAATTTTCAATTAATATGATTTTTGAAGCAACCGTTTGCCGAAAAATATAAAAATTTATAACAGATTCAACTTTTTTTTACGTATTGTCGGGAAGGTTTAAAATTGTTTTCAAAATTGTATAAAATTGCATTAAAAATACTTAAGAAATTTTGAAACATACTTTCTCACACTTTCGGTTTTTGTACCACACTGGATTTCTTAGTATTGAATGTTTTTTCGTGAAACATTGAAGTGAGTTTCGAATTGTATCTGGCAAACGACGTTCAGTGTATCTTCCAACCAATGTTGCTACTGGTTGTAGTTTTTTCAGCTGAAAGTTACATCGAAACCAAAAGAAAGGTAGTTCGCCAGATAGCTGCAGATTGCCAATTCAACCATTTATGTTGGATGAAAACAACATTTCATTTTCCTAATTCAACTAAAAAATCAGAGTTGAATGGAAATGAAGTGTGCCTTAGCTAAGAAATGACAGCCCGTTGAACTGGTGAATAAATAGCCATTTCAGCTAATATTTTATCATTATAAATGGAATGAGAATTAGAAAATCAGAATTATCAAAAGAAAGATTTTATATTTGTCTCAAAAAATAACTAACTAAAATCAGAAAATCAACTATTTTTTTAACCAAAATGCTGATTTCGGTCTTTCCGTGGTGAAAGCTTGTTGAAAAATATTCAATGTCAGAAGCATATTCCTGGTATATACTACTGGGGGCAAAAAATTGGTAAGACTTTTGAATTCTATTTCGCGCGGAAACCTTATTCTTCGAAACATTTTTTTTTCTAAGTTGGAATGACTGTCAGTGGTATCAGTGCCACGTCAAAATATTTATTAGTGTTTAGTATACGTCTGTCTTTCTGAAGTATTCAAAGTGCAATCGGCGATTTTAACGATGAGTGAAATTATTCAACAAAGAAGTTCCATTAAATTTCGTGAGCGGAATCAAATTTCTGATGCCGAAAGGTTGCAAAAGGCCTTTGATGATAATTGTATGTCGCGAGCAAGTGTTTTTGATTGGTACAAGTTGTTCAAAGTGGGTTGAGAACGCATTGACGACAAACCATGTTCGGGACGGCCATCAACATCAACTGATGATGAGCACGTCAATAAAATCAAGATATTGGTGCTCGAGAATCGACAATTACCCGATCAGATGCACACAACAAAATCATAACACAAGTATATCAACAGTTGAGTTCTAAAAACAATTTGTGTTATGAAAACAAACAAATGAAAATAGTTGAAAGTTAAAACTTATGATAACACTATAATAACAAAATCAGTTATGATGCTTTATTTTCATTTGCAAGACTAAAGTTCATTAATTAAAAAATGAGTTCTTCTGTTGCTTTGTATCGAAATATACCTTATGATCGAATAAGGACCAGAATTTTCATTTTAAAATTCCCACGCTTGTCCAATTGGTAAACTTTTATTCTCTCAACGTTGGCAACATTTTATACACATTCTGTCAAATTTTGACGCATATCGTAAGATTAGTTTCTGTTTGGCGTCTATACAAAGAAGTTGAAATATTTTCGTTTGGCGATTTTTATAATGGATGAAAATTTAGAACAACATGCGTGCATCAAATTTTGTGTTGCAAATGGATTTAAGTGTTCCGAAACGTTGAAAATGTTAAAAAAGGCCTTTGGTGAATCGTGTCTAGGAAAACACAGGTATACGAGTGGTATAAACGCTTCAAAGGTGGTCGTACAAGCTTGGATCATGATGAGATCCCTGGCCGCCCAAAAACATCTGTTACTGAAGAAAACATTGAATCGGTGAAGCAAATCGTGTTGCAAAATCGTTCTGTACCGATTAGAGAGATTGCTGTGTTGTTTGGCATCTCTTATGGATCAGCCGAACACATTTTAACTGATGTTTTGGGTTTGAAACGCGTCGCTTCTCGGCTGGTGCCAAAAAAGCTGAATTTCAGCGTTGGTTGTGTCGCAGTTTTTGGCCAAAAACTCAATAAATATTAACGAGCAAGCGCCGTACTCTATAAATATGGCCCCGTGTGACTTTTTCCTCTTCCCCAGACTCAAATTGCCATTGCGGGGAACGCGTTCTGATACCATAGAGACCATAAAAGAGAATTCACTGCGTGAACTAAAGGCCATACCTTCGGCGGCCTATAAAACTTGTATGGAAAATTGGATCAAGCGTTGGCATGCATGTATTGTCGCAGGAGGAGAGTACTTTGAAGGCGATAATAAAGAAATTTATTAAAAATGAAATTTCGCGTTTTGCCTTTCTCATATAGAAAGGTTATGCAATCACTTGAAAAACCGACCAGTGAAAATTGGCCCGGAGGGCCAAGTGTCATATACCATTCGACTCAGTTCATCGAGCTGAGCAATGTCTGTGTGTGTGTATGTATGTGTGTGTGTGTGTGTGTGTGTGTGTGTGTGTGTGTGTGTGTGTGTGTGTGTGTGTGTGTGTGTGTGTGTGTGTGTGTGTGTATGTGTCAAATAATCTCACTAGGTTTTCTCGGAGATGGCTGAACCGATTTTGACAAACTAAGATTCAAATGAAAGTTCTCGTGGTCCCATACGGAATTCCTGAATTTCATCCGGATCCGACTTCCGGTTCCGGAATTATAGGGTAAAGTGTGTTCAATATTGTACACCGTCACTTAAACCGACGAAACAAAATACGTAAAAAAATTTCTACACTGGTCTCAAAACTACACAAATCGATAGTCATTATCAGTAGGCAACTAAACAAACCGATTCCGGCTATCCTGGTTCCCGGTATCCGGTTCCGGAAGTACCGGAAATAGTGGTCATATATATAAAAATGGATCTCACTCACTTTTCTCAGCGATGGTTTGACCGATTTCCACAAACTTAGATTCAAATGAAAGGTCTTCCGGTCCCATACGAGATTCCTGAATTTCATCCGGATCCGACTTCCGGTTCCGGAGTTATAGGGTAAAGTGTGTTCAATATTGTACACCGTCACTTAAACCGGCGAAATAAAATACGTAAAAAAATTTCTAAACTGGTCTACGGAATTCCTGCATTTCATCCGGATCCGACTTCCGGTTCCGGAGTTATAAGGTAAAGTGTGTTCAATATTGTACACCGTCACTCAAACCGGCGAAACAAAAAACGTAAAAAAAATTCTGAACTGGTCTCAAAACTACACAAATCGATAGTCATTATCAGTAGGCAACTAAACAAACTGTTTCCGGCTATCCTGGTTTCCGGTATCCGGTTCCGGATTCCGGAAAGTGCATATAATAGTGATCCCATTTCGTTTTCTTAAGGATGGCTTACGCAATCAAAGCACTCTTTTATTCTGTATGTTATGCATAAACAATCTCTTGGTTTCTTTCAAAACTCGAAGAGAATTTTTTTGAATAGAATACCACAATATTATATGTACATGAGAAAGGCATCATTACACCACTAGGTGGATTAAAACAGGTTTTTTAATAAAATTCCGGTTCTCTTTTGATCATAAGGTAATGATCAGAAATTCAAAAAACTAAAACAAAAAACCAGATCACTAAATAAATTATTCATTTAATAAAATAAAATCATTCAACAATTTTGGATTGAAACTATGCTAAAAGTTGGCTGTGATATAGTTTTTCTGTTTTAAATTTACTATCTAATTTATTACAACTATTGATATAAATTTCTGCTTTAGGACTTCTGTAGTTATATCAAATTCAATAATATTTGTAATACGAACGTTTCAAAATCTGTTACGATTTGGTTCCCGCTAGAGTCTTTTTTGTTATGATTTTTGTTATTTTAACAGCTTACCAGCCAAAAATATTTCAAAATTCGTTACAAAATATTTATGAAATAAATAAATAAGTTGTTATAATTCTGTTATTACCATCTGATCGGGTAACTTCCAGAGACCTTACTGGGATCGTTGGATAATCGGAAGGATCAGAAAAATCGTTTTGGAAGATCGTTTGTACCTAAGAAAAGTGAAAGCACGATTGGTTCCAAAAGCACTCATTGATTGTTCATGATGTTTTCGCCAAAAATTCAACCAATATCGTTCCGACACCACCGCATTCGCCAGATTTAGCCCCGTGAGACTATGCAGCAAACTCAAACGACCGCTCCGGGGAAATCGTTTTTAATCACTTGAAGATATCAAACGTGAATCGCTACTCGCATTGAAGGCTGTTCCGGAAACTGACTTTAATAACTGTTTCGAGGATCGAGAAAGAAAAACGTTGGCACAAAATACGACAAGATTTGGAAGAATAAATGAAGAATTCAGAAATTAGGAACAAAGTCCTACTATTTTTTGCCCACAGTAGTATCTTGATAATTTCAAATATTTTAATTGCAATTTTTTGTTAGTAAAATGGTATTTAAAAAAACCTATTTTAATCCACCTTGTGGTGTAATGATGCCTTTCTCATATTACTCATTACATCATAAATATTACTGTGAAATTCACAAAAATAACGTTCATTGAATAGGAATACAGAAATTTGTTTGGACCTAATCTCACTAACTCTACGAATCCTGTTTACTCTGTAGTTCCGGAAATAGTATCCCCAAAAAGTTTAGAAATTCCGTATGAAACTGTAAGATTTTTCATATAAGTTTGGCCATCTTGAAGAAAGTTTGGTGATTTGCAGTTTTCAATCACCATTTCAAATTCTTTCGAAATCGGATTCAGATTCGTTTGCTAGCAACCAATATGACCTCCAAATTGGAACAGTCTTGAACCTCGTTAAACCTAGACTTACTATCTCATGCTCTATTTCGATTAAACCAATTAAACGAAATCTAACAAACGAAACGAACCTGCGTTTCTGTTACTTCTGCATATGTAAGTCAAGCTAAACAGCATGAATCAGAAGCATAAATCATGTAGTAGGATTATTATTATTATTATTATTATTATTATTATTATTATTATTATTATTATTATTATTATTATTATTATTATTATTATTATTATTATTATTATTATTATTATTATTACTATTATTATTATTATTATTATTATTATTATTATTATTATTATTATTATTATTATTATTATTATTATTATTATTATCATAAAATTTGCATTATTAAAATTTGTATCAACCGCAGCACCGTCTTTCACCAATATCACTCACTAGTAGCAGACATCCGTACCCGTTTCGTTTTCTTTATAGCGTGTACAAAATAGAACAAAGCACGCATCGTTCGTTTTGTGTTTTCTTCTTCCACGTTACACGGTATTGTTTTGTTGTTCTATATCCCAGTTTGAAAACTTTGACACTCATCGCCCTGTAACTGCGGAACCGGAAGTAGGATCCGGATGAAATTTCACAATAGCTTTAAAGATAATATGAGCTTTAATTAAAATCCATATTTGTGAAAATTGGCGCAAGCATCGCAGAGAAATCTAAGTGAATTCTATTTTTGGAGTTTTTCATCACCACCTTCGGTGCTTCCGGAACTGGAAAAGGGAGGACTAGTAGTGCCGGATTAGATTTTTATGCCCACAAACTAGCAAGCTATTATTAAATTATCAGACAATTTTTATGGGATTTAGACCTCTTTTTGACCATCTGGCGTGGAAAAATACTAATGAAATTTGTAATTTTCCACTTATCATGCTTTAGTTCCGGAACCGGAAGTCGGATCCAGATAAAATGTTTTACAAATTTTTAGGAAACTATAAGACCTTTCACTTGAATCATAGTTTGCGAAAATCGGTTGAGCTGTTTCAGAGATAATTGAATGCAAACTTTTGCTCAATTTTTCACATATTACCATATAACTCCGGAATCGGAAGTCGGATTGAAATGAAATTCAATAGCAGACATGTGTTTATTTTTTACATTTTTACATTTATGCAGAAAATGGGAAAAATTTAATAGCAGACTATGGGACTATGAGACCTTTCATTTGAATCTTACTTTGTGAAAATCGGTTCAGCTACCTTTGAGAAAAATGAGTGCATATTTTTGTTACATACATACACACGTACATACACACACGGACAGACACTTGCTCAGTTCGTCAAGCTGAGTCTAATAGTATTTGACATTCGGCCTTCCGGGACTCGGTTTTTATAGTGATTGCATAATCTTTCTACATTAGAAAGGCAAAAACGGGAAACTCTGAGTTTTCGATCAAACAAATAACCGAAATGGTCGTTGAATTCAACAAATGATCCGCTAGCGCTTACAGCGTTTACAGAACTGCTAGAAAGATTTTGACAGATCGACGAAAAGTGTATTACCAAACGCTTTGTAATCAATTTAATTATCGAATCGTTTGATTTTCGTGACCATTGTTGTCCGTCGCATTTCATCCGAGTGCTGTAAAATGTCAAAGTCTTGGCATTACACACATTCCTTTTGTCTCGATTGTCGTTGAACTATCCACTGGATTTTTCTTCACGCAGAAATCGTGCACGAACAACACTAGTCCGCCAAAGTCTGGTCTAGCAGGGTCTAACCGAATCTACACCCGCTTCAAATTGCAAGATCAATGTATTGAAACTATTATAACACTCGGACCGTCCATGGTCCACTTTCTGCGTCCGGATCTCAATGGCCGTATGGAAGAAAAATCTATCTCAAAGAGTCAGACGATGATGAAAGTTCGTCACGTTGGCAGCTGAGTTGTATTTCAATTTCAGCCATAGGGCTAATGATTTTCCAAGGCCATTCCGCATTCGATTCCGACCATGGACTTGACGGATCTATGCACATTTCATGCAAATTAATTGGCTAGCTACCGAATCTCACGCTGCTGAGCAGTGCTGGCGCGAATGAATTTTTTTAAAAAGCAACAATTTTCGACTGTGGCCTACAACAGTCCAACCTACAACTTTGAAGATGGTCTATTGCGAGCTGAGAAAAATATCACTCGGCTTGGCGCTAGCAATTGGCGGCAGCCCGAGGCAATTAAGCAGCGGATGATTGTTTTTCTTCAGCCCAACCATTGTTTGGTTTACACATTTTGCCATGAATGAACGTGATCATTTCGGCCGGCTGCAACATTGATGATTGCAAAATTGTACCTTCTTATCCGAAGGCATCCACTGTCTGCAGTCGAGATCCATTCATTCAATCCGGACGGGATCGGTTGATGAAGTGGGCTATGAGCATTCAAGTTTCTCGCCAAAGGTAGTAAAACCGAACCGAGTGGAATGGTTGATGGCAAACGGACTACAAACAAGCTCCCATAAATGGTAAGATGACGACTATTGCGTTTGGAGGCAGCTTTCAGTGGCTGCATATGGCGCAGCTTAGCTCCCCTGATTTGAGTTTGAGCCACCGCAATGAAATTCCATCGACCATCAGCGTCGGATCGTGCGATATCTCGACTTGATTTAATTTTTTTTTTGCTGGCTGAAGCTCGAATGATACGCAGTAGCTAATCTTTCAGTATAGGGAATCGGTTTTACAACCTCTACTAACTGTGCGTCTCATTTCGGAACTCACAGTTAGCAATTCCGCTTTAGGACCAACAACGTTGAAAAAATTTTGCACCGTAACTTTGCAACTGGCTGGCTGGCATCTGGCAATTACTGACTTGAAGCGCACGAACTCGATCTTGTACCGATTTGGTCGTTTGTACTTACGAGTGCAGTAACCATTTGCTATTTACTGCTGGGCAACCAGATGGCCTCCAATAGCAGAAGCTGCGCTTTCAGTGCCGCGAGGGCTACTGGGAATTGTTTTGTCGACATTTTTTCATATATAGGGTTCAGTCAACTTGATTTGATGCTGCTTGGAATAGACACGAACAGAAGGGTCAAGATTGACTGGTGTGAAATACGTTTGTGGTTTGAGAGAACAGAATTGGAGATGTTAACTGCCTGTTGTTGCCACAAGTTTAGCAGTTGCTTATGATTGGATGAGTAAATACTTTTTTTCTAGTAATTACCTGAAACATCGATAGCAACTAGCTCAGTTGAAATTACCTGTAAAAATAAGAAAATGCACATATTATTTCTTATGCGAGTTCAATGCATTTAAAAAAGGGAAACTGAGTCTGTTACAAAACGTTAAACTAAACCGAAAATGTACTTTATTATACAACATTTCGAGAACCAAAAGATCCAGGGCTGACAATATGCAACTCGAATCGAGTTTTTGAAATCGACTCGACTGATCTGTGGCTATCGCTATCGACCACGTGATCGGGATCCTAACAAACGTACATGCTCTGAGTGGGGGTGTCATTCACAAAACTGAAATTAATGCACACACTGAACTATTATGAGTATTTGGAAGCACTTCAAAATACTAATTTCCTTCTAATGCATCAATCGTAGAACGCAATTAAAGTATTTTACCATCCGCTTTAACACTCCGAATACCAAGGGGGTAAAAAAAGTGGGAACGCTAATTTTGACTAACTATATTTTAGCCATTTTTGGACCGATTTCAAATTTTTTCTACCATTGGAAAGATAAATTCATTCGGAATAAAATCCATTTTAAACTATGGAAAACCGAATATTCTATTCAAAGTTATTATAAAAAGTTCTAACTAAAGTCTATCACAACATAAATGGAACAGCAAATGTTTCAATTTCACTTTGTTAATGAAAGTTATGATCAAAAACCTAACCAAAAGTCCAAGCATACATTATCGAAAACTTCCTATTTTCGACATATCATTAAATACAAAGCGACGACATATGCATTGTTATATACCAGTAGATTGCATTTAACATCAGCTATATGTTTTAGAAGAAATCAATTTCAACTTTACTCAAAAAACTGGATATTTTCACAAAAGTTTTAGAATATTAGAAGTATTCGAAGAATGCTAAATAAAACTAAGCATTTTTGTACATCAATCCATTGAATTTGATAATGTACGGGAAGAAATAGTTTCAAATTTACTAAAGAAAATCCAAAAATTTGATATTCTACAGATATTTTAAAATTAAAATAAAATTCACCCTGTTTGACACTTAGCATGAAATTCATATCGAACATTTAGGCATTGTTGATCACCAATCGATTGAATATTGCTTCAATTACAATTTTTAACAGGAAATTAGCTGAAATTTCATTAACCTCAGAAACTGGTAAAATCTGTAGAGTGAAATAATTTCGTTTTCTTGTAAATAAAATTACAAAACCCCATATTTTCACCGCTATTAGCATAAGCATTAACCCGAGAAGTATTAAATTATTTTTTTTTTTTTTCATAAATACGTTTATTTCATAGGCAATATACATAAGTTTTTCTTCGCCGTGGCATCCACAATACATAGTAGTTTAAACCTAATACATTTCGAATATCATATTAGTATGTTGGTACTCATTAGTTAATCTAAACACTGTTTTTATCAAGCGAGTTGCTATTTTAGATTACATTAAATAAAATACATTTATTTTGTACATGATCTTATAACTATTTCAGGATTGTTTGTATCAGTTCACCACTTATATTCAATATCCTATAGTTGGCTATTGGTTGAACTCATGGAAGAGAAAACAGTCTAACATAAAATAAAATTTAAATTGGAACTCCAATGGATTTAATGAAATGATAAAGAAGTTTCATGTATGGAAGGTCACGACAAGCAAGAATGTCGCGAACTGGGACATTGGATAGTCTACCTTGGGTACGCAAGGAATTTATTAGTTGAGATCTGACATCACGAAACTCCACGCATGTCCAAACAACATGGTCAATATCGCGGTAACCTTCGCCGCAAGCACAATGATTAGTCTCGGAAAGTCCAATTCGAAGGAGATGTGCATCTAACGTGTAGTGATTGGACATGAGTCTGGACATCACACGAATGAAATCTCTACTCACATCCAGTCCCCTGAACCATGCCTTTGTCGATATTTTAGGAATAATTGAGTGCATCCACCGACCCAGATCATCTTTATCCCAAGAAGCTTGCCAGCTGGCAAGTGTTCTTTGGCGAGACGCGCTATAGAATTCGTTGAAAGCAATCGGTCTCTCATAAATTTCACCCTCAATAGCACCACGTTTGGCTAAAATATCGGCTCTTTCATTGCCTGGAATGGAGCAATGAGCCGGAACCCAAACTATTGTGATTAGATAATTATTATTCAATATGTCGTTCAGACACTGTTTTATTTTACCCAAGAAAAACGGTTCATTTTTGCCAGCAGCGTTTGAGCGAATGGCTTCAATTGCACTCAGACTATCTGTGAAGAGGAAATAATGGTTTGGAGATAATGTGACGATTACATTCAAGCTATAATGAACTGCTGCTAACTCTGCTATATAAACAGATGCAGGTTCTTGAAGCTTGAATGAGGCCGAAACATTATTGTTGAACATACCAAACCCTGTCGCTTCTTCCATTCGCGATCCGTCCGTGTAAAACATTTTCTCAGAGTTAATATGCCTGAACTTACTTGAAAATATTTTTGGGATTTCCATAGAGCGTAGGTGGTCCGGGATTCCACGCACTTCGCGCTGCATGGATGTGTCGAAAAATAAAGTTGAGTCAGGTACATTTAGGAGGCTGACACGGATAGGAATATATCTTGAAGGGTTGATTTCCTGTGACATATGGTTAAAATATACTGTCATGAATTTTGTTTGAGATCGAAGCTCGACTAGTCGTTCGAAATTATTAATTACCATGGGATTCAGCACATCACATCTTATTAGCAGGCGTGATGAAAGCTCCCAAAATCGATCTTTTAATGGAAGAACTCCCGCCAGAACTTCAAGACTCATTGTATGTGTCGAATGCATGCAGCCTAAAGCAATTCGCAAACAACGGTACTGAATTCGCTCAAGTTTGATAATATGAGAGTTTGCAGCGGAACGAAAACAAACGCATCCATATTCCATCACTGAAAGTATCGTTGTCTGATACAATTTTATTAGATCTTGCGGATGAGCACCCCACCAAGACCCTGTTATTGTTCGAAGAAAATTTACTCTTTGTTGGCATTTCGTTATCAGATACCTAATGTGTCCTCCCCACGTGCATTTGGAATCAAACCACACCCCGAGGTATTTGAAAGTCAAAACCTGTTCGATTATTCTTCCCATCATATGAAGCTGAAGTTGCGCGGGATCATGCTTTTTTGAAAAGACGACCAGCTCTGTTTTCTCCGCAGAGAATTCGATACCAAGATGAACAGCCCAAACGGACAATTTATCTAAGGTATCTTGCAATGGTTTTTGCAGATCAATAGCTTTGGATCCAGTAACTGAAACCACGCCATCATCTGCCAATTGTCTTAGTGTACATGGAGTTACTAGACAGCTGTCAATGTCATTCACGTAAAAATTATAGAGGAGCGGACTGAGGCATGAGCCTTGCGGGAGACCCATGTAGCTAATTCTGATTGTTGCCAAATCGCCATGTGAAAAATGCATGCGTTTCTCTGACAAAAGGTTGTGCAAATAATTATTTATAA
Organism: Malaya genurostris; assembly: GCF_030247185.1. Lineage (NCBI taxonomy): Eukaryota > Metazoa > Arthropoda > Insecta > Diptera > Culicidae > Malaya > Malaya genurostris. The sequence goes on along the minus strand of NC_080572.1, from coordinate 232,997,660 downwards.
CCGCTGGGAGTCCATGTTGGTGGAGCTTGTCTGAAAGAACATCAATGGAAACTGAATCAAATGCTCCTTTAATGTCTAAAAATACAGATGCCATTTGTTGCTTTTGAGCGAAGGCAATTTGGATGTCAGACGAAAGTAATGCAAGGCAATCATTCGTCCCTTTATTTCTACGGAAGCCAAACTGAGTATCTAACAACAAACCGTTCGTCTCGACCCAAGTGTCGAGACGTCGTAGAATAATTTTTTCGAACAATTTTCTGATGCAGGACAACATCGCAATGGGTCTATATGAGTTGTGATTGGAAGCTGGTTTCCCCGGCTTTTGAATGGCGATAACTTTCACTTGTCTCCAGTCAGGTGGAACAATATTTTGCTCAAGAAACTTGTTGAACAATTCCAACAAACGTCTTTTTGCGAGGTCGGGCAGATTCTTCACCAAGTTGAATTTAATTCTGTCCAATCCAGGAGCGTTATTGTTACAAGACATGAGTGCTATGGAAAATTCCATCATTGAAAAGGGGCTATCAATGGAATCATCATTTGAAGAAGACTCCCTAACAATGCTATGCGTAGGAACGGAATCTGGACAAACTTTCCTCGCAAAATCAAATATCCATCGATTCGAGTACTCCTCACTCTCATTTCCTACGTTACGATTCCTCATTCGTCTGGCCGTATTCCAAAGAGTGCTCATTGAGGTTTCTCTTGACAAACCTTCCACAAAATGTCTCCAATAGCTGCATTTCTTAACCCGAAGTATGTTCTTGTACTTGGTTTCTAAAACCAAGAATTTTTCAAAATTCTGAGGAGTTCCTCCTCCTCGTTTTAAAAACGTCTTGAAAGCATTTTGTTTCGCGTGTTTAGCATCTGAGCACTCTTTGTCCCACCAAGGATTTGGAGGTCTTCTGTTAGACGATGGACCAAGAAATCGTTTGGTTTGGGCTTGTTCTGCGGCCTCCAGAATCGAACAAACGAGGAAGTCATATTCTTCAAGTGGGGGAAGCTCTTCCATTGAAGTTAAGACACTTGAAATATTACTTTGGTATTTAATCCAGTCAATATTTTTTGTCAAATCATATGGAATATTAACTGAATTAGCAATGCCTTTGTTACTGCTAATTGAGATGATGATTGGTAAATGATCGCTACCATGTAAATCAGGAAATACTTTCCAGGTGCAATCTAGTCGAATTGAAGTCGAACAAAGAGATAAATCTAATGCACTTGGACGTGCAGGAGGTCTTGGGATCCGTGTCATGCTACCCATATTTAGTACCGTCATGCTAAAATTGTCGCAAATATTATATATTAGAGATGATCTGCTATCATTGTAAACGGAACCCCACATCATTCCGTGCGAATTGAAATCTCCTAAAATCAAACGTGGAGCAGGAAGGGCTTCTACAATTTCATTAAGCTGTCGTTGTCCAACTTGAGCTCTTGGAGGAATATATACCGAAGCAATGCAAATGTCCTTTCCTTTAATGTTTATTTGACAAGCAACAACTTCTATACTAGAAGTCGAAGGAATGTTTAATCTATAAAAGGAATAACATTTCTTAATTCCTAAAAGCACTCCACCATACGGGGAGTCTCTGTCGAGACGTATAATGTTAAAGTCATTAAAATTTAAGGCTATGTTTGATGTAAGCCATGTTTCGCACAAAGCAAATACATCACATTTTTGACTATGCAACAAAACTTTAAATGAATCAAGTTTTGGCATGATGCTTCGACAATTCCACTGCAGGACAGTGATTGAATCATTTGCGGCGGATGATAAATTATCCATCAAATGATACAAAACCTGAAAGAGCTGGCCATTGAGCTGATAACTGTTTCAAAAAAGTTCTAGCTATTGGAAGGAATGCTGTTATGATGGTCTTTAGAGGTTCAGAAATATTGAATGCAGCGAAAATCCATTCTACAATTTCCGAAAACTTAAGTAATCCTGTTGGTGAATGTGAAACGGAGCCCACTGGATTATTGTCTTTTCTTGAGCTAGTTTCTGGATTGGTTTGTGAATTTGACAAACCAGGAGGCACAGTTTTTGGTTTTAAATTTGGCTTTTTAGCTTTAACACGGGGATCTTTTTTTGAAGGTATAATTTTAGGTGTCTTTTTTGGTATTTTGTGGTTTGTTAATCTCCTCTTAACAGACCCTTGAGGAGTGACAAACGAGGTATCTTCACTATTTCCGTCAGAGTCAGATTCCTCTGGCTCCGCAAGATTTGAAAAACCGTTTTCGGTTTCCAAAGGGGAGACATGCATGACCGTTTTGAGCATTTCTACATATGTGCGCTTAGACCGTGCTTTTAAAGAAAGCTTCATTTTGTCTTTACGCAGCTTAAATGCAGCGCACACTGAAAGATCATCATGAGGGCTTTCCCCACAATAAACACATTTTTCAACATCTTTATCGCAAAGATTATCCTTATGAGGCCCTTGACATTTGATACATTTGGACTTATTACTACAGTAAGTAGCTGTATGTCCGAATTTTTTACAGTTCGTGCAATTCATAACATGCGGTACGAAAAGCCGAACAGGAAGACGAATTTTATCGATATAGACATGGCTAGGCAATGCAGATCCGGCAAATGTTACGCGAAACGAATCTGAGGGACGATAAGACTTTTTTCCATCGACAATAGATGCTGAGTACAATTGTTTGCACTCGAGTATCTTAACTCCCTCAAGCATGGAGTTTTTAAAACGGCCAACTCCATTTTTAAGTAAATCATCTGCTGTCAGACTTGCTTCAGTCACAACACCGTCAATTTCTACCTCCTTCGATGGAATGTAAACTCGATATTCAATAGCAAATAATTTACAGGTTACAATATCGTTTGCCTGTTTCAAGTCGTTAACTACAACTCGAATTTTATCTCTATTAACCTTACAGATTTCTTTAACTTCAGAGAAATGTGATGTCAAATCCTTTGTAATTTGCATCAAGTTTAAAATCTTTTCTTTTTTTCGAAGATAGACTATCCATGGCCCAGTGGTACCCTGTGGATAATGTTTAGCCCTCGGAGTATTTAAACTTTTACTAGTATCCGGAATCGGATTCGGATGATCTTCCATGAGATCATCCATTACATTAAATTTTTTTTGTAAATTAATAATACCAAAATAAAAACTTATGTTTAGTAAAATTTCAGATATAAGAAATAAAAAATAAATTAAATTAAATCTACCTTGTAGCTGATGTCTCTGTTCCTTTATCGTGAAGAACGACGTGAAGCTCTTCCAACGATTTCCAATTGGCAGTCTTTTGCTGTTTCCAATTGGCAGTCTTCTGTCGTTTACTGCTATCTCAGTTGCTCTGCCGTCGTTGTGAACACCACTGCACTTGCTGTACCTGACCCCAGGTACAGTGCTTTTGCTCTTGGTGGCGATCAAATGCGATGCTTGCAGTGTAGCACCTCGCGATATATGCCGTCTCTTTTGATCCTACGCAGCGTACAAATTCTGGTACCTGGTAGATCAGCACTGGGTTGCTTTAGCACCTCTGTGCCTTTGCACCCCTTCGTCTTCGCACCTTTATGCGATGGCACCTCTGTGACTCGTCACTTCTATGCTCTCGCACCTCTGTGTCTCTACACCTCTGTGCGTATGAACGGGATGGCCTTCGTTGCTAGCTTTCCAGTCGGGAAACGCCCCGAATATTGCGTTTGCTATGGGCAGTTTAACTACCTGAAGCTTAGAATTGTCTCGGTAGCAGCCGTTAACTCACGAGCCAGTACAATCGAAACACAACCTCTTCGCTTGAATGGTTTTTACTGAATGAGGTATTAAATTATATTAAATCATATGTTAGACAATTGCTTCAACACGTTTTTTGTAAAATTCATTTATATTACTGCTGTGAAATCAACTCAAAAACCTGAATGGATAAAGTTCCACATTCGGTTTTTTAACTGACTGTACGACAAGATTATTTGAGCAGTTTCAATTCCGGTTTCCACTTAACAAATATTACTGTTGTAGCAAAGCAACGCAAAGTCTTGACGTTACATTCCTTTTGTGGAGTTTGGACTTTCTGTTTCAACAGACTTCGCAGCCGATTCTTAGTGTACAGAATCATTGCATGGCTAGTACTATGGATCCTACTGACACTAAGAATTCTTCCAGGTCGGGGCTCGAACATACGACAACTGGCTTGTTATTACGGTTGTGAAACATATGAAACAAGAAACTTGTTGCACATCATACGAGAAAAGAGCACTTTTCCAATCGCATGAACGTTGCGAGAAGAGTTAATAAATTCAGTATTAAAACAATGTTTGCTACTTGGGAAGTTCGGTTGCAATACCTTATGATCAAAATTCAAAATTATTCTCTCAACGTTGACAACACTTTTATACACATTCTGTCAAATTTTGACGCATATCGTACGATTAGTTTTTGTTTGGCGTCTATACAAAGAAGTTGAAGAATTTTCTTGTGGCGATTTTTATAATGGATGAAAATTTAGAACAACGGCTCACCTTCGAAGCGCCATTCGGTCGATTGTTGTGCGGTTTCGACGTCATATTCATAGATCCACACCTCATCACCAGTTATGATGCATTCGATGAATGTGGGGTCACTATCTGCGTTGGAAATCATCTATTTGGCCACATCAACACGACGCTGGTTTTGAAAGAAATTCAGCATTGATGCACGCACGTTGTTCTAAATTTTCATCCATTATAAAAATCGCCATACGAAAATTTTTCAACTTCTTTGTATAGACGCCAAACAAAAACTAATCGTACGATATGCGTCAAAATTTGACAGAATGTGTATAAAAGTGTTGCCAACGTTGAGAGAATAAAAGTTTACCGATTGGACAAGCGCGGGAATTTTAAAATGAAAATTCCGGTTCTTTTTTTATCATAAGGTATGTATACATTCACAAAAAAAGGTTCGGGATGGTGGTGTTGCTCAATTATACGCGTAGCAGCTTGACAACATAAACAGGAGCGGATCAGACTTAACACCAATATATCAAGTATATAATTCGGATCCGGAAATATAAGGGTAAAGTGGGTTAAAAATTGTATACCATCATTGAAATTAAGGAAAAACCTTAAAAAGTTTTCTAAATCGACCTCAAATCTTTTCCAATTGAGAATTTTTATCAGTAGACGGGCAAACAAACCGATTTCGGTTATTCTTTTAAGAATCGAAGAAAATTATTTTGAAGAATACCGCAGTATTTTAAGTGATAGTATGATTGATATGAGAAAGGCATCATTACACCACTAGGTGGATTAAAACAGATTTTTTAATTTTCTTTAGTAAATTCAAAACTATTTCTTTCCGTACATTATAACTGGTATCAAATTCAATCAATTAGTGTACAAAAATGCTTAACTGTATTTAGCATTCTTCAAATGCTTCTAATATTCTAAAATTTCTGTGAAAATTTTTTTGAGATGTTTCATGCAGTTTTAAGAGTTTCGGCATCATTTTGGTAATTTCATGTACTCCCCCCTATGGTGCTTCACAAGATCGGAAATTTTCAAACCTTAAACGCCGGGCAGCACCCCGTACGCATGTCCGATTCAGCTCAAATTTTGCATGAGGACATTTTTCGAGATGCTTAAACTCCCAAATGATTAAATGATCCCAAAATATTGGCACCCTTATATATGTAAGAGCGGTAAAAATCAACGTGCTTTGTCGGTTACGTCACATATACCATCATATATCTGTAACCAAAAGACACAACCATTTGATCTTCGAATTTGATCAATGGTCCGACAGTAGCTTTCAAACGAGCCCAAGTTTATTAAAATCGGTTCAGCCATCTATGAGAAAATTGAGCGCGTTCAAATATCTTCGAAAAGTGCACACACATACACACACAGACATTTTCCGATCTCGTCGAACTGAGTCGAATGGTATATAACACTATGCGTCTCCGAGGCTCCGTTCAAAAGTCGGTTTTTCCAGCAATTCTAATACCTTCCTATAGAGAAAGGCAAAAAGGTAAAACCAAACGGATCAAATGTAAACTAGGACTTAAATTCCTGTAAATTTTAATGTTATTTCAACAAGTTTAATTACCGTGAAATATATATTCCAGTATTATGGCTAACCACAAACCATGTTGTATCGAAAACCTTCAAACAACGGATTGTGCTTGAGGAAAATTTTCACATTTTGGTTTCGAATTAAATTCACTAGAACTGGCATTTCTATTCGGAGATTGTTTGTTGTTTAGTTGCTTTTTCTGCAAACAAATACATCGTCGTCTCTTGGAAGGGAAAACTGGGATGGTTTTATTATGAGCAGTGTTTCGAGTTCGAGTTGGAAATGGATTGGTTTTGTTTGTATGTAGATTTCCAAAAAATCCAGCAAGTGCAGTAGTATACTTCCTAATGTTGATAAACTACCAATGAACGTTGCACCAATGAATGTGTGAATGATATCCAAACCGAAAACACAATCGGATTAAACAAAGCAAACGATTTACCGGCTACAATCTGCTTTAGGAAAACCACATCCTTCCACACCATCTCGAACCTCCGGAAGCCTAATTCCAACCGAAGATGTGTTGATAGCTTCCTGTTCCGCAGCATCATCACTTGATGAACGGCACAATTAAAGCAAACACATCCTAGACTTGCTTACTGGAAAGTCTGGCTGCCTGATGGAGCGGAACGATGAAGGCGGGCTGCAATGTACGCCCTTATTCTGAATAACGTCGTATTGGTTTTCCGATCGAATATGGTTCGGTCGAATCCTAGCTACCTTTGATTTTGCTAGCGTTATTAAGAATACGAATGAAATACGATCAAAAAAACGATACGTCGTTATTCAGAATAAGGGCGGTAATTACAATTCGAACATTTTGACGTTCCGATGTTTGAACGTTTGCAACGACGTATGCGGATCTGGTATGATGATGTTTGTCAATAACAATACCACTCGCAGTTGGCTGGGTGGCGTGTCGAACTTGTTGCTAGGAGGCATTCACACGACGTTCAACTCGTCCCCGCAATTAGCAGTGATTGACGTAGTTTCCGATACAGAAGCAAATGCACGCTTAGAATGATGTGATTCAAGAGAATTTTGGTATTTTCAATTACCAAATCTCAGTAAAAGCACTTCATATTTGTGCAGTAGACGAAATCGATACAGATTTTTGAATATGATGTTTTCGAGCTTTATTTAAAATACATGTTGAACATCCGGACAAAACTTTCCATGGATGCCAACCCCGTTCAGTTTTTCCAATTCTGATATCGTTTTGAAGTCTACACTGCTAGATATTTCCTTTTATCACAGCAACGCCGGATGGATTACAGACTGTAAGTACATTTCAAATTGACTGGTTCCAACCGGCTGATCCCGGCAGTGCTTTGATAAAGAATGGATGGTGCATAGTTCAATGTTGCAACTGAGCTCTACTGTCCTGTTTTCTCCCACGCTGGATGTCACATCACTGCTCGTTGCGAGTGCAGAAGAAAATTGCTTCCGTCTTCTCCAGATTCGCTCGTATAAATAAACATCATTTTTTATTCGCATATTTGAGCTGGTTGCCAAGTGGGAAAGTTTCTTCAATCGAAAGCGCCACAGAAAAATATTTCCGCCGCCGTGGAAAAATACCATTCATGGGTAGGGAGGTCATTGAGTTTGGAACGGTTCTCGGAAGTGCGCTGCGCCCGCGGAAAGTAAATGGCTGGATGTGGACAAAAGGGAAATGAGCTTGCGATTACGGCTGTATGTGAGGCAAATTTAATTTCTACCGGATTGGCAGTTATCATTGAATTGTCGTCAACAGGAATATTTATGAATTTGTTTTCCGGAATTCGTAAGGAAGCATTTAAATGGCGGAAGAGAAGATATCGTTTTCTCGCACAAAGCAAAGTTCACCGATTTATCTTTCTTCTGCAATTACTGGAATTTTCACTTGGAAGTCGACGCAATAATTTGTTGAAAAGCAAAGCTGTAAATGCAATAACAAAGTCATTAGCAAGATAATGAAATTCACTAGTGCAAACTATCCAAGTACACAAGTACACACTTGAGTAACTCATGTTTAATATCCAGGGCCTAGAAGTAATTTTTGAAAGAGTGCGCCATCAGAATATATATTCCTTTCTTCGTGAGCAATACGCAGATTTGCAGATTAGAGTTTGAAGTTTGAAGTTTGAAGTTTGAAGTTTGAAGTTTGAAGTTTGAAGTTTGAAGTTTGAAGTTTGAAGTTTGAAGTTTGAAGTTTGAAGTTTGAAGTTTGAAGTTTGAAGTTTGAAGTTTGAAGTTTGAAGTTTGAAGTTTGAAGTTTGAAGTTTGAAGTTTGAAGTTTGAAGTTTGAAGTTTGAAGTTTGAAGTTTGAAGTTTGAAGTTTGAAGTTTGAAGTTTGAAGTTTGAAGTTTGAAGTTTGAAGTTTGAAGTTTGAAGTTTGAAGTTTGAAGTTTGAAGTTTGAAGTTTGAAGTTTGAAGTTTGAAGTTTGAAGTTTGAAGTTTGAAGTTTGAAGTTTGAAGTTTGAAGTTTGAAGTTTGAAGTTTGAAGTTTGAAGTTTGAAGTTTGAAGTTTGAAGTTTGAAGTTTGAAGTTTGAAGTTTGAAGTTTGAAGTTTGAAGTTTGAAGTTTGAAGTTTGAAGTTTGAAGTTTGAAGTTTGAAGTTTGAAGTTTGAAGTTTGAAGTTTGAAGTTTGAAGTTTGAAGTTTGAAGTTTGAAGTTTGAAGTTTGAAGTTTGAAGTTTGAAGTTTGAAGTTTGAAGTTTGAAGTTTGAAGTTTGAAGTTTGAAGTTTGAAGTTTGAAGTTTGAAGTTTGAAGTTTGAAGTTTGAAGTTTGAAGTTTGAAGTTTGAAGTTTGAAGTTTGAAGTTTGAAGTTTGAAGTTTGAAGTTTGAAGTTTGAAGTTTGAAGTTTGAAGTTTGAAGTTTGAAGTTTGAAGTTTGAAGTTTGAAGTTTGAAGTTTGAAGTTTGAAGTTTGAAGTTTGAAGTTTGAAGTTTGAAGTTTGAAGTTTGAAGTTTGAAGTTTGAAGTTTGAAGTTTGAAAGTTTGAAGTTTGAAGTTTGAAGTTTGAAGTTTGAAGTTTGAAGTTGAAGTTTGAAGTTTGAAGTTTGAAGTTGAAGTTTGAAGTTTGAAGTTTGAAGTTTGAAGTTTGAAGTTTGAAGTTTGAAGTTTGAAGTTTGAAGTTTGAAGTTTGAAGTTGAAGTTTGAAGTTTGAAGTTTGAAGTTTGAAGTTTGAAGTTTGAAGTTTGAAGTTTGAAGTTTGAAGTTTGAAGTTTGAAGTTTGAAGTTTGAAGTTTGAAGTTGAGTTTGAAGTTTGAAGTTTGAAGTTTGAAGTTTGAAGTTTGAAGTTTGAAGTTTGAAGTTTGAAGTTGTTGAAGTTGTTTGAAGTTTGAAGTTTGAAGTTTGAAGTTTGAAGTTTGAAGTTTGAAGTTTGAAGTTTGAAGTTTGAAGTTTGAAGTTGTTGAAGTTTGAAGTTTGAAGTTTGAAGTTTGAAGTTTGAAGTTTGAAGTTTGAAGTTTGAAGTTTGAAGTTTGAGTTTGAAGTTTGAAGTTTGAAGTTTGAAGTTTGAAGTTTGAAGTTTGAAGTTTGAAGTTTGAAGTTTGGTTGAAGTTTGAAGTTTGAAGTTTGAAGTTTGGTTGAGGTTGAAGTTTGAAGTTTGAAGTTTGAAGTTTGAAGTTTGAAGTTTGAAGTTTGAAGTTGTTGTAGTTTGAAGTTTGAAGTTTGAAGTTTGAAAGTTTGAAGTTTGAAGTTTGAAGTTTGAAGTTTGAAGTGTTGAAGGTTGAAGTTTGAAGTTTGAAGTTTGAAGTTTGATGTTTGAGTTGATGTTTGAAGTTTGAAGTTTGAAGTTTGAAGTTTGAAGTTTGAGTTTGAAGTTTGAAGTTTGAAGTTTGAAGTTTGAAGTTTGAAGTTTGAAGTTTGAAGTTTGAAGTTTGAAGTTTGAAGTTTGAAGTTTGAAGTTTGAAGTTTGAAGTTTGAAGTTTGAGTTTGAAGTTTGAAGTTTGGTTGAGTTGGTTTGAAGTTGAGTTTGAAGTTTGAGTTGGTTTGAAGTTGAAGTTTGAAGTTTGAAGTTTGAAGTTTGAAGTTTGAAGTTTGAAGTTTGAAGTTGAAGTGGTTGAAGTTTGAGTTTGAAGTTTGAAGTTGAAGTTTGAAGTTTGAAGTTTGAAGTTTGAAGTTTGATGTTTGAAGTTTGAAGTTTGAAGTTTGAAGTTTGAAGTTTGAAGTTTGAAGTTTGAGGTTTGAAGTTTGAAGTTTGAAGTTTGAGTTGAAGTTTGAAGTTTGAAGTTGAGTTGGTTTGAAGTTTGAAGTTTGAAGTTTGAAGTGTTGAAGTTTGAAGTTTGAAGTTTGAAGTTTGAAGTTTGAAGTTTGAAGTTTGAAGTTTGAAGTTTGAAGTTTGAGTGGTTGAAGTTTGAAGTTTGAAGTTTGAGTTTGAAGTTTGGTTGAGTTTGAAGTTTGAAGTTTGAAGTTTGAAGTTTGAAGTTGAAGTTTGAAGTTTGAAGTTTGAAGTTTGAAGTTGAAGTTTGAGTTGTTGAAGTTTGAAGTTTGAAGTTTGAAGTTTGAAGTTTGAAGTTTGAAGTTTGAAGTTTGAAGTTTGAAGTTTGAAGTTTGAAGTTTGAAGTTTGAAGTTTGAAGTTTGAAGTTTGAAGTTTGAAGTTTGAAGTTTGAAGTTTGAAGTTTGAAGTTTGAAGTTTGAAGTTTGAAGTTTGAAGTTTGAAGTTTGAAGTTTGAAGTTTGAAGTTTGAAGTTTGAAGTTTGAAGTTTGAAGTTTGAAGTTTGAAGTTTGAAGTTTGAAGTTTGAAGTTTGAAGTTTGAAGTTTGAAGTTTGAAGTTTGAAGTTTGAAGTTTGAAGTTTGAAGTTGAAGTTTGAAGTTTGAAGTTTGAAGTTTGAAGTTTGAAGTTTGAAGTTTGAAGTTTGAAGTTTGAAGTTTGAAGTTTGAAGTTTGAAGTTTGAAGTTTGAAGTTTGAAGTTTGAAGTTTGAAGTTTGAAGTTTGAAGTTTGAAGTTTGAAGTTTGAAGTTTGAAGTTTGAAGTTTGAAGTTTGAAGTTTGAAGTTTGAAGTTTGAAGTTTGAAGTTTGAAGTTTGAAGTTTGAAGTTTGAAGTTTGAAGTTTGAAGTTTGAAGTTTGAAGTTTGAAGTTTGAAGTTTGAAGTTTGAAGTTTGAAGTTTGAAGTTTGAAGTTTGAAGTTTGAAGTTTGAAGTTTGAAGTTTGAAGTTTGAAGTTTGAAGTTTGAAGTTTGAAGTTTGAAGTTTGAAGTTTGAAGTTTGAAGTTTGAAGTTTGAAGTTTGAAGTTTGAAGTTTGAAGTTTGAAGTTTGAAGTTTGAAGTTTGAAGTTTGAAGTTTGAAGTTTGAAGTTTGAAGTTTGAAGTTTGAAGTTTGAAGTTTGAAGTTTGAAGTTTGAAGTTTGAAGTTTGAAGTTTGAAGTTTGAAGTTTGAAGTTTGAAGTTTGAAGTTTGAAGTTTGAAGTTGGAAGTTGGAAGTTGGAAGTTTGAAGTTTGAAGTTTGAAGTTTGAAGTTTGAAGTTTGAAGTTTGAAGTTTGAAGTTTGAAGTTTGAAGTTTGAAGTTTGAAGTTTGAAGTTTGAAGTTTGAAGTTTGAAGTTTGAAGTTTGAAGTTTGAAGTTTGAAGTTTGAAGTTTGAAGAAAAAATATTGTGAAGATTGTCGACGACAAAATTGATAAAATTGATAAAATTCACAAAATTGACAAAATTGACAAAATTGACAAAATTGACAAAATTGACAAAATTGACAAAATTGACAAAATTGACAAAATTGACAAAATTGACAAAATTGACAAAATTGACAAAATTGACAAAATTGACAAAATTGACAAAATTGACAAAATTGACAAAATTGACAAAATTGACAAAATTGACAAAATTGACAAAATTGACAAAATTGACAAAATTGACAAAATTGACAAAATTGACAAAATTGACAAAATTGACAAAATTGACAAAATTGACAAAATTGACAAAATTGACAAAATTGACAAAATTGACAAAATTGACAAAATTGACAAAATTGACAAAATTGACAAAATTGACAAAATTGACAAAATTGACAAAATTGACAAAATTGACAAAATTGACAAAATTGACAAAATTGACAAAATTGACAAAATTGACAAAATTGACAAAATTGACAAAATTGACAAAATTGACAAAATTGACAAAATTGACAAAATTGACAAAATTGACAAAATTGACAAAATTGACAAAATTGACAAAATTGACAAAATTGACAAAATTGACAAAATTGACAAAATTGACAAAATTGACAAAATTGACAAAATTGACAAAATTGACAAAATTGACAAAATTGACAAAATTGACAAAATTGACAAAATTGACAAAATTGACAAAATTGACAAAATTGACAAAATTGACAAAATTGACAAAATTGACAAAATTGACAAAATTGACAAAATTGACAAAATTGACAAAATTGACAAAATTGACAAAATTGACAAAATTGACAAAATTGACAAAATTGACAAAATTGACAAAATTGACAAAATTGACAAAATTGACAAAATTGACAAAATTGACAAAATTGACAAAATTGACAAAATTGACAAAATTGACAAAATTGACAAAATTGACAAAATTGACAAAATTGACAAAATTGACAAAATTGACAAAATTGACAAAATTGACAAAATTGACAAAATTGACAAAATTGACAAAATTGACAAAATTGACAAAATTGACAAAATTGACAAAATTGACAAAGTTGACAAAATTTACCAAATTTACCAAATTTACCAAATTTACCAAATTTACCAAATTTACCAAATTTACCAAATTTGCCAAATTTACCAACTTTACCAACTTTACCAAATTTACCAAATTTACCAACTTTACCAACTTTACCAAATTTACCAAATTTACCAAATTTACCAAATTTACCAAATTTACCAAATTTACCAAATTTACCAAATTTACCAAATTTACCAAATTTACCAAATTTACCAAATTTACCAAATTTACCAAATTTACCAAATTTACCAAATTTACCAAATTTACCAAATTTACCAAATTTACCAAATTTACCAAATTTACCAAATTTACCAAATTTACCAAATTTACCAAATTTACCAAATTTACCAAATTTACCAAATTTACCAAATTTACCAAATTTACCAATTTTACCAATTTTACCAATTTTACCAAATTTACCAAATTTACCAAATTTACCAAATTTACCAAATTTACCAAACTTACCAAATTTACCAAATTTAACAAATTTACCAAATTTACCAAATTTACCAAATTTACCTCGAATTCCGAAATTTCCGAAATTCTTCGATTTCTTCAAATTTATATTCAAATGAGAATTTTAACTGATGATGCAAAATAACGTCTTGTTAGATCTTAACTCAGTACAGCTCTATTACCTGAAACAAAAGCCAAAAATGGAACGTGAATCATTTTCCTTTTCAGCGATAATGAATAGACATCAGTGAACCATTAGGTGGATTACAACAGATTCTTATTGTACATGAACTTATTTCAATTTCGTAGACAGGTTTTTGGAACTGAGCTATTAACCTTGAAAAGTGCCGATTAATTAAATGTATTCTCCGTTCACTAAAATGTTTATGGAATTTTGCTCGAACGCAAAGAATCTGCGTACTATCAAAAATATGATATATTATTTTTTAGTTGGTTAGACGTAAAGCCGCCATAACTAAGTTCAGTTTTGTAATGACTGAACGGAAACATATATTGGAGAAGCCAAATGAATGAAAAACTAACAGAAAAGATGATTTATTGGAAAAAGATACGCTCAAAGACAGGAATCGAACCTGCGTTCTTATGCATTCCGTGCATACGAGCTACCATTTTGCCACTCTGAACTGGCGTTTTAGTCACTCTAAAACGCCAGTCAGACTCTCGAAAGGACTCCTTGTCTCTCGAAAGGAATGGTCTACTCACTGGATATTTCCGGTTATTTTTGTTTCAATTTATGAATATTGATGGAAGGCAATATCGTAATCAGTTAAATTCGATGGTGTTAAAAGGACAATTCAATTAAAACTTATTCGGTAGGATAAAATATCAAAATAATATGAATAATTGCAAATTGATATAAATGGATGATATTTCAAAAATACAATAGTATAGATTTGTGAGTAGTGTAAAACTCTTTTTGCCTAATTTACCTGGAACAATTTTATCCAAAAACAACATCCAAAAACTGAAAGTTTGAGTGTACGGTATAAAAAAAGACGGTGATAGAAAAAAAAATGGAAATTTGGCAACCATGCCGTTAGTACTGTCGGGTAGCTTCGATAAAAGATTTTTCAAAGCTCTCGACTAGCTCAACAATGGAACAGATCTTTGAGCCAGCTTATCTTGATTTCTCGAACCACCAAGCAAAGTCTTGGCATTACATTCTTTTTGTGAAATTTGGTCTTTCTGCAGGTTCGAGTCGGACATTCACATTAAAAATGACTAGTGAAACAATCAATTAATCAATAAATAGTATGTTTTGGATATGTTATATTTTTGTTCACGTTAGATTAACTCTTCTCGGTGATAGTATGTAGTGATGCTGATAATAAAACAAAACACCTTCATATAAAATTGAAAAAAAATATTCAAAATAAATTCAAATGAATTCCATCAGTAAGCTCGGTTATTTGTATTACTCGCTTCATCTGAAGACAATTCATAATTCATGGTCCCTTCCCCGAAGCCACTGGACACTTCACGTAGGTTGCGCTTTTCTGTCCCATTCATCAAAACTCTCGATGGTGGAAGAATCGACCACCTTCTATACGTCTTTCGCTTACTAAAATATTCCCGCTCCGGCTTAAACTCCCGTACCCAAAAGCAAAACCATTTCAAGGTTGGAAATCTACACCTTTGCCAGGATGGCGACGAAGGGAGCGTAATGGCTTGACGGAGCTCGCTCGTTACGACTGAAACCGGCCTTCCATCCTTTTTTCTACCCACGGGGCAGCACTCAGCCAAGGGTTCCTGAATCAAGAAAGTGAACTGAAGCGACAATGTTTACTGCGCTCTAATCGTTTAAAGGCATCTGGGCTCAAGGTTCTCGGTAAGTTCTTAGATGCTTTTGTCCTTGCTATGGGCATTCACACAGCCTCACAAACACAATCAGTCGACAGTTAAATGCGTTGGATTTCCTGGGAAACAGCAACCGCCCTGTGAACTGCTAATGATTGCTTTATTGCCAAAGGAAATTGAATTGGTTGAACTTTGCCTTACCGGGAAAACTCTCACAGGATAATACGAGAATCGCATTTGTTATTTGGGAGCTTCATTCACGGATTGTGTCCCGCTAGTTGGCGGCTGTTGGTTTTTAAGGTTCTCTATTTGGCCAGCAAAGTATTGTAAAGGTATTTGAAACTATTTCGAAACCACGATTTTAGAATGAAGGTACAACCTTAACGATTAAATGCCACATCATGGCAGTATATTAAACCGTTAATTGACATTTCGGTTGCCCTTAATGCATAATTTAGCAAAATTAATCGCTAACCTGTGCGTTCAGCTTCAGATTACTGACTTAAAACTAACGTAATTGGTGCTCATAAGAGGCTATTTTACTGTATATTTACAAATGCTACTTGCTAATTTGAATCGGTTTAAACAAAGTTGTTGAAAAGCTTTCAAACATGCGATAGAGTTCTGGATTATGTCATATATTTTTATTTCGTTTTTTTTTTAACACGGCTCGGGACCTTGGAGACAGCTTAACTTGATTTTTCGAACTACCAAAGTCTTGGCATTACATTCCTTCTGTTGAATTTTGCCTTTCTGCTTCAACAGACTTCGTTGCATGGCTACGATCCTACTGACAGATCGGGGCTCGATCATACGTCAAATGGCTTGTAAGATCAGCGTCTTATGTATTGAACTGCCAACCCAGGCCGAACTACCAAGGAAGCGAGCGATTTTTTTTTGTTAAAATGAAACACTAATTGAGGAATGAGAGGAATAGGAGTCAAAGTGCTGCTCAGCCAATGCGTGGCCCGGCAATGAAAATAAATGGCAATCTGAACTGGCCAAGTCGTGTGAATATGGCGGGTAGAGTGCGATTTTCTTTCGAGTCTTTGAAGAAAAATTTCACAAGTATTTTTCGGTTTTCCATCTGTCTTTCATTCAATTCATGTGGCACCCATTTTCCACACTTTCAGTTTTTTCCTATAGCTTCTGAACGACTATAGATTTTTTGTTGTATGATATTTAACAGTCATTCGCTTTAAAAAAGAAGAATCACCCTCATCCAATATTACTTGCAATCCGATTTCAAACATTTCTGATGGACATCCAGGTTCTTTGTTTTTTACATCAAAATCATTATCTTTGAACAGTTCGCTTTCACATCTCATCCAAGTCAGTCGATAAAACAAAACCGCTTACGTTCGGGACAGGAGAAACCAAGTACATTATTGTGTAGTGAACAATAGAACGACCTCGAAATGAGTGAACCAAACGAACAAAAACCACCGCCGATACGAAAGAATACAATTACATATTGTTGATTGTTTGCTTAAGGAGCAAATGCATCTTGACATTAAACGTGTGAATTTACCTCAATGCAATAAGACAAATAATGTTGTTTACATCCAGTTTTATAAAGAGTTTGATGCAATTCAATTCGCAAAAGACAATAACAATGTGCACTATGTGGAGCACGAAAACATCAAGTATGACATACCAGTATATATGGAAGACGGTTCTAGTGCATGATCTACCCGCATCTGTGATCCTTATATTCGCTAAACTATGTCCCAGTATGGAGAGATTCTTTCCATCGAAAAAGAAGAGTGGAAGAACTTTTTCCCCGGTATTCTAAATGGCGTACGTTTATTACGCATGCGCTTGAAGAGGCCTATACCTTCTTATGTGATTTTCGGTCAGGATGCAAGAATCCCATGCAAATCACTTGTTACCTATGACTATCAGATGGCCACATGTCAATATTGCCAAAAAGCTGTTCACTACGGTAAGCCATGTGATAAACTGGACAAGGAGACAACTACACCAAGGGACAACGGTGTTTCCTTCACACCAACCCCAAACAACCCCAGTACAGCTGTGACAGTGACAGTCACCAACAACAATGAAGCATCTCCTTCAACAAATCCATCAGTGTCCTCTATAGAACAAAGTACACCAGCTGCAGTTAACAACTTACTCTCCAACCAACCAGCAACTGCAACCTGTGTTGGTGATTGCCGAAAATTTGACAGAAGCTGCTATATTGGTATCCATATTATATACAACATTTTCAATCCGGTAGAAGATGCTACTTGAACTCGAGTCTCTCAATGCATGAACCGTGAGAGATTTTTGCTTCATTTCTTTGCTCCACTTCATACTCTGAGTATTTCACGCTCTTAAAAAAAATTACAGTCTGATAATGATCGTTGCTGTGTGGAATTTCCCAAGAGAGAATCACAAGTTGACAATTATCACAGAAAATCGAATCGATGATTCAACTTGATGGTTTCCATACTAAGTTGCAATATTTCAAAACCCTTGTGTGGAGCATTCACAGACATTTTCATAGACACAACTTTTACAAAGGTTATAGGCACATAGTTAGAATAAGCGGCAATAGTTAAATGATTCTATCGCAAATATCCACTGCCTATCGGATCTATCGGATCGCGAAACGAGAATAAGCGACCGTTTGTTGCTTCAGAGAGGATCCCCACAGCAGCGTGCTAACCTTTGATTCTCAGAAATGTCATCGAGAGAAATTCGCTCTCGCACTGGTGTTGATTCTATGTAAAATGAGCCATGCCGGGTTTTTGTTGTTGCGATGATATCCGTTTCTCTTTGATGGCACTAATTCAATCGTGTAAAGAGTTGCCAGTGAGCGTTCTTTGATATGATAAAAGCCATCCTTGACTGCAACCAATGCACGGAACGACCGAAATCAGCATCAGTTGATTTGCTGATTTTAGTTAGTTATTTTTTGAGACAACTAAAAAAATCTTACTTTTGCTAATTTGGATTTTTTATTCTCATTCTCTTAATAATAATAAAATATTTGTTGAAATGACTATTTTTTTTAGTTGAATTCACAAATTAAACGTGCTGTCATTTCTTAGCTAAGCCACATTTCATTTCCATTCAACTAATTTTTTAGTTGAATTAAAGAAATAAAATGTTATTTTCAACCAATATGAATGGTTGAATTGGCTTCGGCAATCTGCAGCTATATGGCGCCCTGTTACCGAAACGGTAACACCGTAATGACTACTAGCCACTAGATGGCACACTACTGCCGACAAAATTTCAGACGCGGTTGTCTTTTCTATATTGGCAGGTATAAATACGATGTTGTATTAGAGAAAAAGACATAAACGAAACATAAACATCTTTTTGAATTTTTTTCTTCTAAATCGCTGTTTTCTTCATTCTCACTGAAAACTTTGAGCACTCGGAAAACAAAAACCGAATACAAGTAGTACACTGGACGGCGCAGCTCGGAAGGTTTGAAGATACAAAAAAACTTCATCACAATTAGAGTGAAACATTCGAAATTCACTTTACTGTTCCGCGTAAGAACATTATTACGCACAATCGCTTCAAGTGTGCACAAATTCTGAATAAATACGATTTCCACTAATAGTTTACGACATTTTTACATATCGGTTTAGAAATTTAAATAAAGATATATCGAACACATGCGAAAAACATCAAAACAATTTTCAAGCAGTTTCAATAAGACTGTCCTTTCAGCTTTTTAATGGATTGTTTTGCTTTGACACTTCTCATGAGTTTTTGGTTAATAAACTTGTTAATAATACCCATTTCAGTTTTGTATTCTTTGTGCTGTCCTTCAGTAATGATGGTGATAGATAAATAGAAACAAGTTTTCTGATTTTAATAACAAAATTAGTTGTCAATGAGAATTTCGTGTTGGATTGAAATATTGCTGGTTTGTGTCCAGGATATTCACCAACTAAACACATTCTCTAAAAATAAGAGTTTTTTCAGCAAATTAAAATCTCAATTTTAACTAATTTTATAGTTATTTTGGAAATTTTGTTGTTAAAATCAACTAATTCATAAACAGTAATACGAATTAGGCGCAGAGCTAATTTCGGTCGTTCCGTGTTTACAACAAGGCGCATCTACAGCAACTAGCAACGAACTCAAGACGGAAATCAACAACAATACCACCTATGCGGATGACGAGACGAGCCGCGAACAAAGTGCCCCTCTATCCTCGAAGGAGGGAAATGGAAGCTCCTCTCCCCCTAGAAAAAGGGTGACAACGCGATACAATACAAAATTTTTTATTTAATAAATCGGCTCAATCGGCAACGTACGTGGCGTAAATAAAAAAAAAGTTCAATTGTCCATGAGACGAAGTGCCTATTTACCGATATTAAAGCAAGGCTTACGTTTAGTGAACGGTATTGACACGTGACACGCTAGTTTTCCTAGGTAACCAATGATCTACATGGCAACCTTCTGTCATTACCATAAGGGCGCCAATAAAAAAGGTCATCTCTAATTTCGTAAAATAGAAGTGCTTCTATGCCAAATTTGACCCAAATCATTCATTAATAATCACAAAAGCGTTACGTCAATTGGGATTCATTTCTAAAATTTTTAAGGAATTCAAAGACTCACACTGTCTGAAGAGTTTGTACTGTTTACTGGTTCGGCTAAACCTTGAGACCGCGACCGCGTCAGTTTTTTTGGTTTCCTTAGCATAATTTGTGGTGCATGCAAATTGAACGTATTCAAACACGCTTCGTTCGATCGCCGTGGAGAGATCTAGCAAATCTGAAACCTTATCCTTATAGATGGAAACTAATTGGATCGGATCGATACCTTGCAACGTCGCCGAATAATTCAGCAAGCTTTGTTCGTCGCAAAATTGATTAACGTAGAGATAGCTATTTATTTAGTATGCATTTAGCCGTTTTAAGATTCAAATTATTGTAGTTGCTTAGTTCTTGTAACTGTTTTAAAATATGGTGGTTTTTACGCCCGTATGAGAATGATTCAAAGCAAATGAGCTTTTTCCCACCCTATCTGTCTGTTGAGATTCGTTTGTCCGATGGACATAACAAGAAATAAATAAATAAAATTACCGAAATGACAGATACGGAAAATGTTTTAATGTCAAATGTTTCAGAAATACATGAATCATCTCCAAAAAAAGGGAGCACATCGATTCTGATTTCACAATTTTTTCTTCGGTTTCTTCATGGAATTGCTCTTCGGTATTTTTTTTTCTTCTCAGGATTAATGTTAAGCCAAAGACGTTTTAAATTTACATCATCGTAATATATAAGCTTCTCCAGCTTTTATTTTATTTTTTTTTTTGTGTAAAGCAAGATTAATCTTCTTGTTCGTTATATCGAGCTACTATCCAAAAGTTCGCATAAACCTTCAATTCATTTTTTTCTTCTATGGACGTCGGTTCAAGCTCGACATTTGCAATTCGTTCGTTCATGTTCCGAATACGTATTTTGTCTACGACTTGCGGGCGTCTTTCGCGCCGAAATTCGAACATTATTACCGATTTATAGTTAATGAACGTCTATAAAACCATTCCGGTAAACCATGGCATACCACCTTCACCCGAGTGCAACAGGTTAAACGACCAAACGATGCTTTATTTATTTTATCGTTCTATACCTTTCACCCGTTGTCATCTTCGTTTCTTACTTAAGAGTAATTCACAGCCGTATTTCACCTCGGATAAAGCAGAAGTATAATCATTATGTAATAGCCAACACAAGAAAAGGCGAATTTTCCATCAACAGGCGAGGTTTTTTTCCGTTCCGCAGTGTGTAGGCGTTCGGTTTTGTGGTTGTCTCCCCGAAACTCACAGTGTCCTGGACCAATAAATTTTCCGTGGGTTTACCACAGTCCAGTGAGTGTGATTTGTAGGGGACGCAGCACGATTTTAGATAACGCTACTAAACGACAGATCTTGAACAGTTGAATACGACATTTTGTTCCAGAAGCCAAGAAAAGTATGTCCATTATTTGCAATAGGAAGAAGCCGACAGATCGTGCTCGGTGATAGAACTCATAAAGTAATTAACGATAATATATTGAGGCCTATTGTTCGGTTTATTTAGTGGATGATATTCGAGTGGCCGAGATAATCTGAACAAGGATGCTGAAGCGGGTGACAACGGAATGTGGCTTTGGAGTGAATACGAAGAGATAGGCTTTGCTGTCGACAAAAAAAGGTATACTATACAGCACACCTCATTCCATTGACAGGTTCCGGAAAGTAATTCATACTCAAACTTTGTTAAGCTGTTCGAATTCGCATATACGAAACACAGGCACTGATCTTCCGTCACACAAAATCGGTAGAGATTTTGATTTACGGCGTATTCGATAAATAAAGTCAATCAATATTATCAGAGATAGCTGAACAGCTTTTCACAAACTTAGATTCAAATGAAAGTTTTATTTGTCTCACAGGCTGCTATTGACTATTATTCCGATCCGATTTTCAGTTCCAGATATACAGAGTAATATAAGAAATTGCACACTCAATAATCTAGGATATTTTATAAACAATTTTCACAAATTATGAAGCTAATGAAAATGTTTTAATTTTTCAAAAAGCTCCTAAATTCAATCCGAATCCGATTTCCGGTTCCAGAATTATAGCGCGATAAGTGGAAAATTTCAAATTTCAATAGCACTTTTTCACAAATAATGGTGAAAAGAGATTAATATTTCTTAAAAACTAAACAATAAATTCTTCTAGTTTGCAGTTCTTGTTAGTTGCTTGATATATCAACCTACTTGATCACTACTAGTCCCCGGATTTCGGTTCCGAAAGCTCCGATAGTTGTGAACAAAAACAAAACTCACTTCGTTGTCTTAACAATAGTTTAACCGATTTTCTCAAATCTTGATTAAATTAAAAGCTGTCATTTTTTCAAAAGCTATTGTGCAATTTCATCCAGATTCGACTTCCGGTTCCGTAATTTTAGGGCGATGAGTGTCGCAACTTTCAAACCGTCATATAAAATGTCGATGTAAAAGCTGTACGCACCGGTACTTATTAGTACGGAAAAGGAAAACACAACACCCCCTTTACGAACGATGCACACAGCGTGTTTTGGCCGATTTCGTAGACTTCATTAAGAAGTCTACAGCGTTATGAAGACACAACCGAGTCCATTGGCACCGAGCACATATGAGCACCTGTTTCCAATCGCACCGTCGTCAGTTACCGATCACAGCTCTCGCGTTTAATCATACGAATTTTCAAACATTTGAGTGAAAAAAAACCTCTTGCAGCTCAGTGCGTTCTTATTTTCGGAATATGTTTATCGAATTTAAGAACGCAAGAACACATCGTTTTACATTGCCGTTTCAAGATCCGGTTTTTGAAATCATGCATCTACAATCATAGGAGTTTTCAATAGAAATTTTGTTGTTTCCATTTTGCCTCAACAACATAAGGGTAATGAAAGAAGAATGACTTTGATTAAACCTTTCATGTACTATATAAACATGAAATCACTCGAATTTCGAAAAAATATACTCATATTTGGACAGCTAGATAGGAGTTGACTCCAATTTAGTCTAGGTGCACTTTTTATGAAATGAAACTAAATTTTGAGTTTTGTTCAATTGAGGTGTATATGCTGTGATTACAAATGATTTTATTGATAATAATATCAAAAATAAAAATCCAATCACCCAGGACGTTTTATTGTGCTGCTCGAAAAGTGTTACTAACGATATAATTAGAATTTCATATACAGCAGCAACAGGAGCACAGGTTTTCGTTTGGTTTCATTTTCGATTAATTAACTCAATCGAGTGCATGAGAGACGAATCAACCAGCTTTAATTCAAGCAAAGTCTTTGTCGCTATAATCAACATTTAAATGGAATATATATTTCCCTGAACTTATTATATGTTGGTAAACATGTTTAACCATCATATAATTTACGACATAGATAAGTTCGAAATTTTCAAAGCAGATTTTGAAATTATTTTAACTTGTAGGTCTGTGGTTTCGTGATGGCTTCCAAAGCATGTTACGACTATGACAGCCTTTGGGAATTATCAAAATCTCCAACATGAGAATCATTCAACATTAAGGCATCATTAAAAGCTACGCCAACTAAAAATGTTCAAAATTATCTAATTCGAACTGCTATTGATTCACCAATCAGTAAAGCTACGAATACCAATTAGACAAAAATTGTTCAAATTTCCATATAGAGCCACCCTACGGTCGCTGAAAATGTCTAAAATTATTAGGTTTTTTAGGGGACGGGTATAGAGTGATAGGTAAGTCGAAACCTTTCACGCAGCCTGCCTGAGTTCAATTGTCCGCCCCGCACATGGGATCAGAAAGTTTTTCTGACCCGAAGAGGCGAATTATCGAATGGAGTTTACTCGACCCACGCCGATGGTCCGACAACCGAATGGTTCGGAACAAATTCCTTCGCCGGACATCGGGTACACATGAACCGAGGAAACAGTTTTCGAACAAATCATACCTGGGCTGAAAAGTCCCGGGCCTAACAAAGAGAACACGATTGTTTTGGTTCAAAATTAACTTTATTCATCAATGTAATCTCCATCAAGAGCAACGCAATCATTTCAGCGCCGCTCTAACATTTCAATACCACTTTTGTATAGCGAATTATCTTTTGATTAAAAATAGGCGCTTTGGAAGAGGATCACCAGTTGCTGTCAACTCAGATGACGATCGTTTATATTCCGAAGTGGAGTGATGAAACCATGTTTCATCCATTATCACATATTGACGCAAAAATTCTGGTTTGTTACGTTCAAACATGGCCAAACGCTGCTCAGAATCATCTACACATTCTCGTTTTTGGTCAACCGTGAGCAAATGCGACACCCACTTTGAACAGAGCTTTCTCATAGTCAAATGCTCATGCAATATAAAGCCAACACGTTCTAATGAAATTTTTACGATGTCAGCAACTTCACTTTTTGCTCATTTAAAACGATTTTGTATTTTTTTCTGATGTTACCACCTCATTTAGACGTTCACTGCATTCTACATCATCGGCAACTGAAAAAAGGTGACTGTAATAAAATTAGCGCCATGTATATGTTAGGCCCAGGATTTTTCAGCCCAAGTGTTATGTAAAATCACCGGCGTTCGGTGCGAACATTATCACCACTGACCACTAGGTGGATTGAAACAGGTTTGTGTTATTAGTTAGTTATTAGTTATTAGTTATTAGTTATTAGTTATTAGTTATTAGTTATTAGTTATTAGTTATTAGTTATTAGTTATTAGTTATTAGTTATTAGTTATTAGTTATTAGTTATTAGTTATTAGTTATTAGTTATTAGTTATTAGTTATTAGTTATTAGTTATTAGTTATTAGTTATTAGTTATTAGTTATTAGTTATTAGTTATTAGTTATTAGTTATTAGTTATTAGTTATTAGTTATTAGTTATTAGTTATTAGTTATTAGTTATTAGTTATTAGTTATTAGTTATTAGTTATTAGTTATTAGTTATTAGTTATTAGTTATTAGTTATTAGTTATTAGTTATTAGTTATTAGTTATTAGTTATTAGTTATTAGTTATTAGTTATTAGTTATTAGTTATTAGTTATTAGTTATTAGTTATTAGTTATTAGTTATTAGTTATTAGTTATTAGTTATTAGTTATTAGTTATTAGTTATTAGTTATTAGTTATTAGTTATTAGTTATTAGTTATTAGTTATTAGTTATTAGTTATTAGTTATTAGTTATTAGTTATTAGTTATTAGTTATTAGTTATTAGTTATTAGTTATTAGTTATTAGTTATTAGTTATTAGTTATTAGTTATTAGTTATTAGTTATTAGTTATTAGTTATTAGTTATTAGTTATTAGTTATTAGTTATTAGTTATTAGTTATTAGTTATTAGTTATTAGTTATTAGTTATTAGTTATTAGTTATTAGTTATTAGTTATTAGTTATTAGTTATTAGTTATTAGTTATTAGTTATTAGTTATTAGTTATTAGTTATTAGTTATTAGTTATTAGTTATTAGTTATTAGTTATTAGTTATTAGTTATTAGTTATTAGTTATTAGTTATTAGTTATTAGTTATTAGTTATTAGTTGTTAGTTATTAGTTATTAGTTATTAGTTATTAGTTATTAGTTATTAGTTATTAGTTATTAGTTATTAGTTATTAGTTATTAGTTATTAGTTATTAGTTATTAGTTATTAGTTATTAGTTATTAGTTATTAGTTATTAGTTATTAGTTATTAGTTATTAGTTATTAGTTATTAGTTATTAGTTATTAGTTATTAGTTATTAGTTATTAGTTATTAGTTATTAGTTATTAGTTATTAGTTATTAGTTATTAGTTATTAGTTATTAGTTATTAGTTATTAGTTATTAGTTATTAGTTATTAGTTATTAGTTATTAGTTATTAGTTATTAGTTATTAGTTATTAGTTATTAGTTATTAGTTATTAGTTATTAGTTATTAGTTATTAGTTATTAGTTATTAGTTATTAGTTATTAGTTATTAGTTATTAGTTATTAGTTATTAGTTATTAGTTATTAGTTATTAGTTATTAGTTGTTAGTTATTAGTAATTTGTTATTAGTTATTAGTTATTAGTTATTAGTTATTAGTTATTAGTTATTAGTTATTAGTTATTAGTTATTAGTTATTAGTTATTAGTTATTAGTTATTAGTTATTAGTTATTAGTTATTAGTTATTAGTTATTAGTTATTAGTTATTAGTTATTAGTTATTAGTTATTAGTTATTAGTTATTAGTTATTAGTTATTAGTTATTAGTTATTAGTTATTAGTTATTAGTTATTAGTTATTAGTTATTAGTTATTAGTTATTAGTTATTAGTTATTAGTTATTAGTTATTAGTTATTAGTTATTAGTTATTAGTTATTAGTTATTAGTTATTAGTTATTAGTTATTAGTTATTAGTTATTAGTTATTAGTTATTAGTTATTAGTTATTAGTTATTAGTTATTAGTTATTAGTTATTAGTTATTAGTTATTAGTTATTAGTTATTAGTTATTAGTTATTAGTTATTAGTTATTAGTTATTAGTTATTAGTTATTAGTTATTAGTTATTAGTTATTAGTTATTAGTTATTAGTTATTAGTTATTAGTTATTAGTTATTAGTTATTAGTTATTAGTTATTAGTTATTAGTTATTAGTTATTAGTTATTAGTTATTAGTTATTAGTTATTAGTTATTAGTTATTAGTTATTAGTTATTAGTTATTAGTTATTAGTTATTAGTTATTAGTTATTAGTTATTAGTTATTAGTTATTAGTTATTAGTTATTAGTTATTAGTTATTAGTTATTAGTTATTAGTTATTAGTTATTAGTTATTAGTTATTAGTTATTAGTTATTAGTTATTAGTTATTAGTTATTAGTTATTAGTTATTAGTTATTAGTTATTAGTTATTAGTTATTAGTTATTAGTTATTAGTTATTAGTTATTAGTTATTAGTTATTAGTTATTAGTTATTAGTTATTAGTTATTAGTTATTAGTTATTAGTTATTAGTTATTAGTTATTAGTTATTAGTTATTAGTTATTAGTTATTAGTTATTAGTTATTAGTTATTAGTTATTAGTTATTAGTTATTAGTTATTAGTTATTAGTTATTAGTTATTAGTTATTAGTTATTAGTTATTAGTTATTAGTTATTAGTTATTAGTTATTAGTTATTAGTTATTAGTTATTAGTTATTAGTTATTAGTTATTAGTTATTAGTTATTAGTTATTAGTTATTAGTTATTAGTTATTAGTTATTAGTTATTAGTTATTAGTTATTAGTTATTAGTTATTAGTTATTAGTTATTAGTTATTAGTTATTAGTTATTAGTTATTAGTTATTAGTTATTAGTTATTAGTTATTAGTTATTAGTTATTAGTTATTAGTTATTAGTTATTAGTTATTAGTTATTAGTTATTAGTTATTAGTTATTAGTTATTAGTTATTAGTTATTAGTTATTAGTTATTAGTTATTAGTTATTAGTTATTAGTTATTAGTTATTAGTTATTAGTTATTAGTTATTAGTTATTAGTTATTAGTTATTAGTTATTAGTTATTAGTTATTAGTTATTAGTTATTAGTTATTAGTTATTAGTTATTAGTTATTAGTTATTAGTTATTAGTTATTAGTTATTAGTTATTAGTTATTAGTTATTAGTTATTAGTTATTAGTTATTAGTTATTAGTTATTAGTTATTAGTTATTAGTTATTAGTTATTAGTTATTAGTTATTAGTTATTAGTTATTAGTTATTAGTTATTAGTTATTAGTTATTAGTTATTAGTTATTAGTTATTAGTTATTAGTTATTAGTTATTAGTTATTAGTTATTAGTTATTAGTTATTTAGTTATTAGTTATTAGTTATTAGTTATTAGTTATTAGTTATTAGTTATTAGTTATTAGTTATTAGTTATTAGTTATTAGTTATTAGTTATTAGTTATTAGTTATTAGTTATTAGTTATTAGTTATTAGTTATTAGTTATTAGTTATTAGTTATTAGTTATTAGTTATTAGTTATTAGTTATTAGTTATTAGTTATTAGTTATTAGTTATTAGTTATTAGTTATTAGTTATTAGTTATTAGTTATTAGTTATTAGTTATTAGTTATTAGTTATTAGTTATTAGTTATTAGTTATTAGTTATTAGTTATTAGTTATTAGTTATTAGTTATTAGTTATTAGTTATTAGTTATTAGTTATTAGTTATTAGTTATTAGTTATTAGTTATTAGTTATTAGTTATTAGTTATTAGTTATTAGTTATTAGTTATTAGTTATTAGTTATTAGTTATTAGTTATTAGTTATTAGTTATTAGTTATTAGTTATTAGTTATTAGTTATTAGTTATTAGTTATTAGTTATTAGTTATTAGTTATTAGTTATTAGTTATTAGTTATTAGTTATTAGTTATTAGTTATTAGTTATTAGTTATTAGTTATTAGTTATTAGTTATTAGTTATTAGTTATTAGTTATTAGTTATTAGTTATTAGTTATTAGTTATTAGTTATTAGTTATTAGTTATTAGTTATTAGTTATTAGTTATTAGTTATTAGTTATTAGTTATTAGTTATTAGTTATTAGTTATTAGTTATTAGTTATTAGTTATTAGTTATTAGTTATTAGTTATTAGTTATTAGTTATTAGTTATTAGTTATTAGTTATTAGTTATTAGTTATTAGTTATTAGTTATTAGTTATTAGTTATTAGTTATTAGTTATTAGTTATTAGTTATTAGTTATTAGTTATTAGTTATTAGTTATTAGTTATTAGTTATTAGTTATTAGTTATTAGTTATTAGTTATTAGTTATTAGTTATTAGTTATTAGTTATTAGTTATTAGTTATTAGTTATTAGTTATTAGTTATTAGTTATTAGTTATTAGTTATTAGTTATTAGTTATTAGTTATTAGTTATTAGTTATTAGTTATTAGTTATTAGTTATTAGTTATTAGTTATTAGTTATTAGTTATTAGTTATTAGTTATTAGTTATTAGTTGTTAGTTATTAGTTATTTGTTATTAGTTATTAGTTATTAGTTATTAGTTATTAGTTATTAGTTATTAGTTATTAGTTATTAGTTATTAGTTATTAGTTATTAGTTATTAGTTATTAGTTATTAGTTATTAGTTATTAGTTATTAGTTATTAGTTATTAGTTATTAGTTATTAGTTATTAGTTATTAGTTATTAGTTATTAGTTATTAGTTATTAGTTATTAGTTATTAGTTATTAGTTATTAGTTATTAGTTATTAGTTATTAGTTATTAGTTATTAGTTATTAGTTATTAGTTATTAGTTATTAGTTATTAGTTATTGATTACTGTTTTTGACAGGAACAAATTGCCGGAAATTTAGTTTCATCATTCATAATGAGGATTCCAAAAGCAATTAATTTCGGCATCTAGTTAAAAAATAAACAAATGGCTATTTAATTAGTTCAGAAACAAAATAGAACTTTTGAAACAATAGAGAGCAATCCCATTGTCTAAAATTTTGAATTACACGGTAACTAATTCGAGATTCAATTTTCAGAGACTATTCGGAACTTTCATTTTCAACCAGGTAACGTGAAAAATTCTCTTCCGGTATTATTAATTTCCCCACCAGTTTGTATGAAGCCTAAATACTCTACATTATCGCTTGTTAACAGTCGTTTGAAAATTTTCAAACCCTGTTATCCTTCCTTAAACACCCGTCATGCATGGAACTAAGTCCGGTAAAGCAACGCTCGGGAGCGAACCTTGAGGCGAACGGAACGCCTGAACGCGGCTTTACCAACGAGGCAGTATAATTGTGGTTCCGCTCGAAAACCGGCCAACGTCGAATCACGGCCGATCGTCCAATCGCGAAACCACAATCAACGGTGCTGGCCATCACCATGCGGCAGTGGCCTGCTTTCCGTCAGTCGACCGCAGTGTAACTACCGTCCGGTCATTCCGGACTTGGTGTTGCATCAGAGTAGGCTTACGCCTGAAAGGCACGACACCCAACACAACCACCACCGCCACCACCGCCATCAACATCCCGGTTTAGCTAATGTAAGTGAAACCGTGGTCATTAATCATCCTGTGTTATGATCGCACTATCGGCTACTACACGGTGTTTGATTGCGTTAGTAAAATGTTGCTCGTCAAGTAAGGATAAAGATTATCGGTGTATCACAGTGCAATGAAAACCGGTTTTAACACGTACAAATCGATGCGGACCTTGCAGCCCTTGCAGTCTAATTTAGAGAAGCTCATTTCCCTTGCCGCGGCTACGCGAGGAAACTA
Organism: Malaya genurostris; assembly: GCF_030247185.1. Classification (NCBI taxonomy): domain Eukaryota; kingdom Metazoa; phylum Arthropoda; class Insecta; order Diptera; family Culicidae; genus Malaya; species Malaya genurostris. Next base: position 232,967,914 of record NC_080572.1, on the reverse strand, counting down.
ATTTTAGTTCATTCGCGAAAGGGTTTTCCAGATGAGTCTTCCCCTGAGCGTAGTGTTTTCCAGATAAATACTCCCTTGTAATTAAATACTAATCGATTAGTTAATATATTTTGATATTTTGATAATAATCTATAATCGATAGATTCCCTAAAATAGCTAAAATCGAAAATTCCATCAACCTGACAGTCCCCAGCTGCTCCGACCGAACATCAAAACATCAATTAGGCCGTAATTATGTAATTATCTTGAACACCGTAATCCTATATCATATCAAACAAACACCTTTTCGATGGCAGCATTTCACCTCGAAGTTATTCCAGGTTCATCGAATCACGTTTCACTCACCATCGAAGAAGTAAACAGAATGGCAACCCCGCAATCTTATGGGAAATTCGAAACTTTTGACTTCCTCTCGATACACCCCCACAACCTACATAGTACAACAAACCGAAACATGCACCCCGAATAACATTGACGAAACCGAATCTTGCCGCCTGCAGTCACAGTAGTTTCGTTTCGATAACGTCAGACCGAAACCGGGCCATCGCGGGCCGATCGATCGATAAACTGTTACGCGGAAGACAAGATTGATCCCGGAACCGGGTGATGTTCTATGTCATATAAAAAAAAAGTCTCGATTCAGTCAGATTGCGCATTTTCATTGCCAACCACAAAAGAAAAGTACCAAAGTTTCTCTTACTTAGTGCTAACTTTCCAAATTTCTACGGTAGCTTGTGATTCATAAATAAATCCAGGGACTGGAATTAGAACCGATTGGGAGGGCAAATGGGTTAAATAAACTGTCTTGTTTCGATTCGAAGCAGCCAACGGTGGAACGGGGAATACATGACAAAGTTGAATGAGTTACTCTGAGAGCTTGTGGCGTCACAGAAAAAGCTGTGCCACTTGATTTAGTGTGTGTGGGGCTGAAGATACAGTGTCAAAAGAAAATGTGACAGAGATTGATCGACATTACTACCGTTTGTAGATTTCGACAGGTGCGAATTGTAAAGAGCACCAGTTGGAAGAAAAACTGACCTGATTAAGGACGAATCACTCCGACGCCGGATGGAACGATGCGGGCCGAAAGAGGTAAGCTTGCTCGAGGAAAGATATGCGACCTTTTAATGTTGAACATAAATCATTGGCTCTGTTCGGTAACACATTTATTTGACACGGATCAATTCATGAGCTTAACCCAGATGGTACCGATAATAAAATAAAAGCAGATATGCTGCTTCGGTTTGATGGTTCATCATAATGGGTGTGACGATTCCAACTTGACGCATTTTAGTTCATCGTGCATTTAAAGAAAAAACATAACCTCATCAATTTGAAGATGTGTATATGTAGCATCATTCCTACTGTTTATTTTTGATATTTGCTCTTTACATAGTGAAAATGACATCGAATCACGACAAGTGCTCGGCAAAGTTTTGCTCGCACGTCGCGAAAATTCGAACTACTCGCATTCCAAACTGGCGAAACTGTAATTAACGCGATAAATTTTTTTTGACAGCCAGGGAGACTGCCTGTTTTGACGTGAATTCGTCTTGCTTTACTATGGAATGCCTTCTAAAAATTTCCTTCTGTGAGAGTAGTAAGTGTAGTAAGTTTTTGTAACATATATCAAAGAGGAAAATTCATTATGGTTTTGAGGTAGTAAACGACTACTGGTTAGCACTTTATACACAGGATGCTCGATCTTTTATGTCGGTATGTAAACATTAAATATGTGATACCGTGGCTATGTATAGGTATGTATACTTTCTAAGGGGGTTAACGCTACGCTCTCACTAGCGTAGAAGGTCAGTCGTATTCGAGTCGTTGTCGCGTCTAGTGTTTCTTGTGCGTCTGTCTACATTACCTCGATGTGTAGTTACCACAAAATGGCGACGAGGATGGAGAACCTTTCGTAGTGCTTTATTGAACATCAAATTTCGGTAATGTTCTTGTGCGTGGCGTAGTTCGAAAAAGATATCAACAAATAAAAATTAATCAAAAGTGATAAGTGTGATCATGTCAGAATCAGTATTCCATATAAGAGCAATTATTTTCGTGAAAAAAAAATACGCTTAAACATATATAACGAAATCGTTCACACCAACGATTAAATGCTTGTTAAATTATACCGGTTGCAGACAAACAAATACAAACAAATTTGTGTTTGATGTTCTATGGAAACTATTATACATATGGTGTGAGTGCAAAGAAACTGGTAACTAAAAGCGAATAAAAGAGAAAACAGAGAACGAGTGCTGGAGTGGAGATGGAAAGGTTTTAGAAAAAAAATAGCGTGTTTTATTTACATTGACTCAGCGGAATAACGATAGGAAGAGAGGTGACATTTTTTATTCTATATCGATTGATCGGAATAGATAGGTTTTTCCATGAAGTAATACAGAACGGCTAAGTATTGTTATGTAATAGGACTATGAAAACGAAAATGAGAAAATTAAAAGTTGTGTATCGCTCTTGGATGTTGCGATACGGCAAAAAAAAATTGTGTTCTGTTGGATGATGCGTATAATGACCAAACGTAAGATAAAATTTTAAACATCGTGAATGACATCGCTCTTTGATGTTGCGATGCGGCAAAAGAAAAAAAAAAGTTGTGCGCTCTTGGATGATGCGTATAATAGCAGTATGAACAAAGAAATCGGAAACGCTTTTGGATGATGCGTTAAAGGTAAATTTTGAATAACACTGAACTGAATAGCAATATCAGAAAAACAAAAATGGTGACCCGTTCATGAAGGGTGAAAAATTGATCGCGCAAGTTCGTATGAATACGAGATGTAATTCTTAAGCTGAAGAGGGAAGAATAGTTATTAGTTATTAGTTATTAGTTATTAGTTATTAGTTATTAGTTATTAGTTATTAGTTATTAGTTATTAGTTATTAGTTATTAGTTATTAGTTATTAGTTATTAGTTATTAGTTATTAGTTATTAGTTATTAGTTATTAGTTATTAGTTATTAGTTGTTAGTTATTAGTAATTTGTTATTAGTTATTAGTTATTAGTTATTAGTTATTAGTTATTAGTTATTAGTTATTAGTTATTAGTTATTAGTTATTAGTTATTAGTTATTAGTTATTAGTTATTAGTTATTAGTTATTAGTTATTAGTTATTAGTTATTAGTTATTAGTTATTAGTTATTAGTTATTAGTTATTAGTTATTAGTTATTAGTTATTAGTTATTAGTTATTAGTTATTAGTTATTAGTTATTAGTTATTAGTTATTAGTTATTAGTTATTAGTTATTAGTTATTAGTTATTAGTTATTAGTTATTAGTTATTAGTTATTAGTTATTAGTTATTAGTTATTAGTTATTAGTTATTAGTTATTAGTTATTAGTTATTAGTTATTAGTTATTAGTTATTAGTTATTAGTTATTAGTTATTAGTTATTAGTTATTAGTTATTAGTTATTAGTTATTAGTTATTAGTTATTAGTTATTAGTTATTAGTTATTAGTTATTAGTTATTAGTTATTAGTTATTAGTTATTAGTTATTAGTTATTAGTTATTAGTTATTAGTTATTAGTTATTAGTTATTAGTTATTAGTTATTAGTTATTAGTTATTAGTTATTAGTTATTAGTTATTAGTTATTAGTTATTAGTTATTAGTTATTAGTTATTAGTTATTAGTTATTAGTTATTAGTTATTAGTTATTAGTTATTAGTTATTAGTTATTAGTTATTAGTTATTAGTTATTAGTTATTAGTTATTAGTTATTAGTTATTAGTTATTAGTTATTAGTTATTAGTTATTAGTTATTAGTTATTAGTTATTAGTTATTAGTTATTAGTTATTAGTTATTAGTTATTAGTTATTAGTTATTAGTTATTAGTTATTAGTTATTAGTTATTAGTTATTAGTTATTAGTTATTAGTTATTAGTTATTAGTTATTAGTTATTAGTTATTAGTTATTAGTTATTAGTTATTAGTTATTAGTTATTAGTTATTAGTTATTAGTTATTAGTTATTAGTTATTAGTTATTAGTTATTAGTTATTAGTTATTAGTTATTAGTTATTAGTTATTAGTTATTAGTTATTAGTTATTAGTTATTAGTTATTAGTTATTAGTTATTAGTTATTAGTTATTAGTTATTAGTTATTAGTTATTAGTTATTAGTTATTAGTTATTAGTTATTAGTTATTAGTTATTAGTTATTAGTTATTAGTTATTAGTTATTAGTTATTAGTTATTAGTTATTAGTTATTAGTTATTAGTTATTAGTTATTAGTTATTAGTTATTAGTTATTAGTTATTAGTTATTAGTTATTAGTTATTAGTTATTAGTTATTAGTTATTAGTTATTAGTTATTAGTTATTAGTTATTAGTTATTAGTTATTAGTTATTAGTTATTAGTTATTAGTTATTAGTTATTAGTTATTAGTTATTAGTTATTAGTTATTAGTTATTAGTTATTAGTTATTAGTTATTAGTTATTAGTTATTAGTTATTAGTTATTAGTTATTAGTTATTAGTTATTAGTTATTAGTTATTAGTTATTAGTTATTAGTTATTAGTTATTAGTTATTAGTTATTAGTTATTAGTTATTAGTTATTAGTTATTAGTTATTAGTTATTAGTTATTAGTTATTAGTTATTAGTTATTAGTTATTAGTTATTAGTTATTAGTTATTAGTTATTAGTTATTAGTTATTAGTTATTAGTTATTAGTTATTAGTTATTAGTTATTAGTTATTAGTTATTAGTTATTAGTTATTAGTTATTAGTTATTAGTTATTAGTTATTAGTTATTAGTTATTAGTTATTAGTTATTAGTTATTAGTTATTAGTTATTAGTTATTAGTTATTAGTTATTAGTTATTAGTTATTAGTTATTAGTTATTAGTTATTAGTTATTAGTTATTAGTTATTAGTTATTAGTTATTAGTTATTAGTTATTAGTTGTTAGTTATTAGTTATTTGTTATTAGTTATTAGTTATTAGTTATTAGTTATTAGTTATTAGTTATTAGTTATTAGTTATTAGTTATTAGTTATTAGTTATTAGTTATTAGTTATTAGTTATTAGTTATTAGTTATTAGTTATTAGTTATTAGTTATTAGTTATTAGTTATTAGTTATTAGTTATTAGTTATTAGTTATTAGTTATTAGTTATTAGTTATTAGTTATTAGTTATTAGTTATTAGTTATTAGTTATTAGTTATTAGTTATTAGTTATTAGTTATTAGTTATTAGTTATTAGTTATTAGTTATTAGTTATTAGTTATTGATTACTGTTTTTGACAGGAACAAATTGCCGGAAATTTAGTTTCATCATTCATAATGAGGATTCCAAAAGCAATTAATTTCGGCATCTAGTTAAAAAATAAACAAATGGCTATTTAATTAGTTCAGAAACAAAATAGAACTTTTGAAACAATAGAGAGCAATCCCATTGTCTAAAATTTTGAATTACACGGTAACTAATTCGAGATTCAATTTTCAGAGACTATTCGGAACTTTCATTTTCAACCAGGTAACGTGAAAAATTCTCTTCCGGTATTATTAATTTCCCCACCAGTTTGTATGAAGCCTAAATACTCTACATTATCGCTTGTTAACAGTCGTTTGAAAATTTTCAAACCCTGTTATCCTTCCTTAAACACCCGTCATGCATGGAACTAAGTCCGGTAAAGCAACGCTCGGGAGCGAACCTTGAGGCGAACGGAACGCCTGAACGCGGCTTTACCAACGAGGCAGTATAATTGTGGTTCCGCTCGAAAACCGGCCAACGTCGAATCACGGCCGATCGTCCAATCGCGAAACCACAATCAACGGTGCTGGCCATCACCATGCGGCAGTGGCCTGCTTTCCGTCAGTCGACCGCAGTGTAACTACCGTCCGGTCATTCCGGACTTGGTGTTGCATCAGAGTAGGCTTACGCCTGAAAGGCACGACACCCAACACAACCACCACCGCCACCACCGCCATCAACATCCCGGTTTAGCTAATGTAAGTGAAACCGTGGTCATTAATCATCCTGTGTTATGATCGCACTATCGGCTACTACACGGTGTTTGATTGCGTTAGTAAAATGTTGCTCGTCAAGTAAGGATAAAGATTATCGGTGTATCACAGTGCAATGAAAACCGGTTTTAACACGTACAAATCGATGCGGACCTTGCAGCCCTTGCAGTCTAATTTAGAGAAGCTCATTTCCCTTGCCGCGGCTACGCGAGGAAACTAATTTTAGTTCATTCGCGAAAGGGTTTTCCAGATGAGTCTTCCCCTGAGCGTAGTGTTTTCCAGATAAATACTCCCTTGTAATTAAATACTAATCGATTAGTTAATATATTTTGATATTTTGATAATAATCTATAATCGATAGATTCCCTAAAATAGCTAAAATCGAAAATTCCATCAACCTGACAGTCCCCAGCTGCTCCGACCGAACATCAAAACATCAATTAGGCCGTAATTATGTAATTATCTTGAACACCGTAATCCTATATCATATCAAACAAACACCTTTTCGATGGCAGCATTTCACCTCGAAGTTATTCCAGGTTCATCGAATCACGTTTCACTCACCATCGAAGAAGTAAACAGAATGGCAACCCCGCAATCTTATGGGAAATTCGAAACTTTTGACTTCCTCTCGATACACCCCCACAACCTACATAGTACAACAAACCGAAACATGCACCCCGAATAACATTGACGAAACCGAATCTTGCCGCCTGCAGTCACAGTAGTTTCGTTTCGATAACGTCAGACCGAAACCGGGCCATCGCGGGCCGATCGATCGATAAACTGTTACGCGGAAGACAAGATTGATCCCGGAACCGGGTGATGTTCTATGTCATATAAAAAAAAAGTCTCGATTCAGTCAGATTGCGCATTTTCATTGCCAACCACAAAAGAAAAGTACCAAAGTTTCTCTTACTTAGTGCTAACTTTCCAAATTTCTACGGTAGCTTGTGATTCATAAATAAATCCAGGGACTGGAATTAGAACCGATTGGGAGGGCAAATGGGTTAAATAAACTGTCTTGTTTCGATTCGAAGCAGCCAACGGTGGAACGGGGAATACATGACAAAGTTGAATGAGTTACTCTGAGAGCTTGTGGCGTCACAGAAAAAGCTGTGCCACTTGATTTAGTGTGTGTGGGGCTGAAGATACAGTGTCAAAAGAAAATGTGACAGAGATTGATCGACATTACTACCGTTTGTAGATTTCGACAGGTGCGAATTGTAAAGAGCACCAGTTGGAAGAAAAACTGACCTGATTAAGGACGAATCACTCCGACGCCGGATGGAACGATGCGGGCCGAAAGAGGTAAGCTTGCTCGAGGAAAGATATGCGACCTTTTAATGTTGAACATAAATCATTGGCTCTGTTCGGTAACACATTTATTTGACACGGATCAATTCATGAGCTTAACCCAGATGGTACCGATAATAAAATAAAAGCAGATATGCTGCTTCGGTTTGATGGTTCATCATAATGGGTGTGACGATTCCAACTTGACGCATTTTAGTTCATCGTGCATTTAAAGAAAAAACATAACCTCATCAATTTGAAGATGTGTATATGTAGCATCATTCCTACTGTTTATTTTTGATATTTGCTCTTTACATAGTGAAAATGACATCGAATCACGACAAGTGCTCGGCAAAGTTTTGCTCGCACGTCGCGAAAATTCGAACTACTCGCATTCCAAACTGGCGAAACTGTAATTAACGCGATAAATTTTTTTTGACAGCCAGGGAGACTGCCTGTTTTGACGTGAATTCGTCTTGCTTTACTATGGAATGCCTTCTAAAAATTTCCTTCTGTGAGAGTAGTAAGTGTAGTAAGTTTTTGTAACATATATCAAAGAGGAAAATTCATTATGGTTTTGAGGTAGTAAACGACTACTGGTTAGCACTTTATACACAGGATGCTCGATCTTTTATGTCGGTATGTAAACATTAAATATGTGATACCGTGGCTATGTATAGGTATGTATACTTTCTAAGGGGGTTAACGCTACGCTCTCACTAGCGTAGAAGGTCAGTCGTATTCGAGTCGTTGTCGCGTCTAGTGTTTCTTGTGCGTCTGTCTACATTACCTCGATGTGTAGTTACCACAAAATGGCGACGAGGATGGAGAACCTTTCGTAGTGCTTTATTGAACATCAAATTTCGGTAATGTTCTTGTGCGTGGCGTAGTTCGAAAAAGATATCAACAAATAAAAATTAATCAAAAGTGATAAGTGTGATCATGTCAGAATCAGTATTCCATATAAGAGCAATTATTTTCGTGAAAAAAAAATACGCTTAAACATATATAACGAAATCGTTCACACCAACGATTAAATGCTTGTTAAATTATACCGGTTGCAGACAAACAAATACAAACAAATTTGTGTTTGATGTTCTATGGAAACTATTATACATATGGTGTGAGTGCAAAGAAACTGGTAACTAAAAGCGAATAAAAGAGAAAACAGAGAACGAGTGCTGGAGTGGAGATGGAAAGGTTTTAGAAAAAAAATAGCGTGTTTTATTTACATTGACTCAGCGGAATAACGATAGGAAGAGAGGTGACATTTTTTATTCTATATCGATTGATCGGAATAGATAGGTTTTTCCATGAAGTAATACAGAACGGCTAAGTATTGTTATGTAATAGGACTATGAAAACGAAAATGAGAAAATTAAAAGTTGTGTATCGCTCTTGGATGTTGCGATACGGCAAAAAAAAATTGTGTTCTGTTGGATGATGCGTATAATGACCAAACGTAAGATAAAATTTTAAACATCGTGAATGACATCGCTCTTTGATGTTGCGATGCGGCAAAAGAAAAAAAAAAGTTGTGCGCTCTTGGATGATGCGTATAATAGCAGTATGAACAAAGAAATCGGAAACGCTTTTGGATGATGCGTTAAAGGTAAATTTTGAATAACACTGAACTGAATAGCAATATCAGAAAAACAAAAATGGTGACCCGTTCATGAAGGGTGAAAAATTGATCGCGCAAGTTCGTATGAATACGAGATGTAATTCTTAAGCTGAAGAGGGAAGAATTTTAATCATAATAGATATTATTTATTTAGATGTGGTGTTTGAAACAATTACATAAGATTCTGACATGAGACACGAAATTGCAAGAGGATATGTTTTTAAATATATTCCGGTAGCTTCTATTTTATTATAAACTATTAACAGCATGGATAATCCGAATGGTGCCACAGAGGGGAGGCACCAATATTCCAACATCATGTATCTTTATTCAGTCCAGCGTCGTACAATCTCCATCATTTCAAATACAAGCATCTGCGACAATCGGAAATACGGAATGCGTGGGGATCATGGATTCTATGGTTCTACGGAATCCCTGGGGGTGATGAGGAAGAAGTTCCGTTAGATGACCATGAGAAACAAATTAACACAGCAACACGACAGCTTCGAAAGATTCTTGTTTTGGTCTATGACGCCTAATAATAGCGAAGCGATTGGAAAAATTTGCTCTTAGAATTCAACAGAGGGCACAGATAGAGAGTAGACAGATTGTGGTGATAGATAAAATAACCGAACCCTCGGTGTTTACGCTGTGGATACAGCCGACACCGGGAGGCTGACCATTGTCCAGTCTTGAACCTTCTGCGTTGCAAAAAAAAAAACGTTGGTCATTTTCAATTGGTTTGCAAAACAAGTGTACAATGTGTCAGATGAGTTGATAACATGTTGCATTGGTGGGGTTGACATTAATAAGCTAATCGACTCAGGACATAAGCATAATTTAATCGACGACAAGACATGGGAGATTATGAAACTTCAAGATGTAAAGATTCGAAATCATTGATCTAATGAAAAAAAAAAACGATTTCTAGCATATTGTTGTATCCCGCTGAAATAAATCACGGTTTTCGACAGCGATCTGGAAATCAACGATCCTGGAAAACTTCTGAGAACTAGCGCCTCGTTTCATGTGATCGAAAAAGGGCAGTAGCCTTTGCTTGGAAAAATAACCGCCCAGCAAATGGGAGTACTGCAGGTCGGTTTACCTAGTACTCAGAATTATTCAGTCAATAGGATCAATACGATTAAGAGTCCATTTCCAAAAATGAAAGGGATATCATTGAGTTTGCCGATTGATCGACCGGTCCCGCCCGTCATCCAACCGGTCCGTCGCACCGGTTCAGCCCGCATCGTGGGTATCACCATTAGTTTCGATTTTGAGAGATAATGGCGAACTTTGATTGTGCATAGAGATGCGTAGTGCGAATCTGGCCATCCAAAGGCTCAATCATCCCCTTCCAGTGTTCGTAGATATGCTACCAAAGTTTAGAAATGCTCAAATGTTCACGACATTGGACATCAAAAACGCTTTTCACCAAGTAAAATTGTCAGAAGGATTACGACCCTGAAACCGAGATTGTTATTAGAACTATTCAAGAGTCCGCTGCAATTGATATTGAGGAAGTTATACAAGCTACCGTTTCGGACCGGGAAATGCAAAAACTGAGAGTTTGCATAGTGAACGACATTTGGAAGGATGAGGATGTATTCTGTTTCGTTATCAATACACTTACGTTAAATCGCTCATCCTGCGGGGCTTCAAACTCGTGATACCAAGGAGTTTATGGACAAGAATGCTTCAATTAGCCCATGAGGGTCATTCGGGCCAATCTTTAATGAAGCGACATCTGCGTGAGAGGTGTTGGTGGCTTAGTATAGATCGGACGGCGGAAGATACATGCGCAGCTTGCGAAGGGTGCCGCCTTGTACAGATTCCTAAGCCTCCGGACCCAATGATACGACGACAACTACCTGATCGTCCATGGATTGATGTACCAATAGATTTTTTTGGACCGATGCCAACCGCTGAATATGTATTGGTAGTTGTCAACTATTACAGTCGATACATGGAGTTATAAGTGATGGGCAATATAACTGCTCAAGAGACAATTAAACGCTTAAAACGATTTTTTTGAGTCTGAAGTCCACCAAGAACGATTACGCTGGACAACGATAAACTATTCCTATCATGCGAATTCGAAGAATTTTGTAAAATGAACGGTATCCACCTTCATCATACGTCACCTTACTGGCCCAAGCAAATGGGGAAGTGAAACGGCAAGATAGGTCATTACTGAAGAGGCTCTAAATTGCGAATGCTATGTATGACAATTGGAAAGCGGAACTTGATAGTTATCTAGATCTATATAGCAACACTCCACATCCAACCACTGGCAAGGCACCTAACGAGCTTTTACAAAACCGAAAACTACGTTCCAAGTTGCTTGCATAGATGATCTCCAAACGATCCATTCAAGTACCGATTTTGGAGATCGGGACTATGAGAGGAGGGTTTTTTTTGGAAAACAGCGGGAAGATGCGAAGCGTAGAGCAACACTCAGTACTATATCGATCGGTGACGCGATTCTCATTAGGAGTCTCCATCCAATTGACAGACTATCTACAGGTTTCCATAGGGAGAGGTTCACTGTGGTGGACAGACGGGGTTCAGACATAACTGTTCAATCTCAGGAAGCAGAAAAGGCATACATTCGTACCTCATCGCACTTGATAGCTAGTGTCAACCCGGTACATGCCGAGAACAGTAATCGGGAATCAGATAGCAACTCAGTACCTGTAACGTCGACTGATTCAAATGAAAACGCGGAATTGTCGTTTCAGTTTCAGAGATAAGTTCAGAATTTACCGAATTGCCTCGACGATCGCAGAGAACACACAAACCAAAGGAAAGGTATAGTCCCTAATGATAAGTCCCTACTGTAAAATATATCACGAAATGAAAATACAAGGCATTAATCATTTGAAAGAAAAGGGGATGTGATACCGTGGCTATGTATAGGTATGTATACTTTCTAAGGGGGTTAACGCTACGCTCTCACTAGCGTAGAAAGTCAGTCGTATTCGAGTCGTTGTCGCGTCTAGTGTTTCTTGTGCGTCTGTCTACATTACCTCGATGTGTAGTTACCACAAAATAACTTTGGGAAAAACCTATACGAGAAAGGTAAAACCAACCGATTTCTATAAGTGATGTATTTTTATTCAGTTTGGTTTCTTACAATTTTCTGGATTAGTATTTGAAAACAATATCAATTAAGTAGCCAACTTGATTAGCAATTACAAAATGAATTTTTTTCTGAGTTTTCCATTACCTTTTCGAGCATCTCGGGTGTTATGGCGTCGTTTTTAGCACAAATGTTTGCCTTGAGCTCGTCAATAGTTTGAGGCTGGTTGGCGCAAACCTTATTTTTCAGATAGCCCCACAAAACACATAAAAAGTCCGGGGGAGATAAATCAGTTAATCTGGGTGGCCTGTCAATGTCGTCGCGATATTTTTTCCGATATGTACGTTTAGCGAACACAATGGAACGACTGTTTTCAATGTAAATTGTGTCACCATTTTGGTGCGTTGGTTCGGTGTGAAGCGATTCATGGCAAAAATTGTACTGAATTAACGTTTCCAATCGCTCGGTTGGTAACTGTGAAAGTTATTCAGCGTTTACATACCGACATAAAAGATGGAGCACCCTGTAGTTGATCCGATTTCTACAAACTTACGCTCGTTTTAACCCTTCTATTGGAATGTGAATCCAGTTCGAAGATCAATTTGCTGCAACTTCCGGTTCCGGACATATAACGATAAAGACTGTCCCAGAAAGTATGGACGCAACCAAAAACCGTTGCCATTTCGCAATGGTTCAGAATCTGTCAATTTTTATGGCTGCGTCCTGTTGTTCACACTCTTCTCTAACCACTTGTGCAGTTGTTTATTCGTTTTCATTAGTTTGTTTCGAAATGCGTGGACTTTCAGCAGAATAATGTCGAAAATTTGTGTACAAATGGTACACAGAACGCGGACTGTCACTGAGAAAGATAGCAAAAATGGAAGGAGTACGTGAAAAAGTCGTGCGAAATGCAATCAGGAAGTTCGGTGAGGATAACACCTTTGAGGATAAACCGAAAACGGGTCGAAAGAAAGGTCCTTCTAACCCTCAGTTGGATGAACGTATACTGAAGGCGTTCGAACAAAAGAAGGAGGTTTCAGTTCGGGATGAGGCCAAAAAAGTAGGCACTTCGAAGTCAAATGTTCTTCGTGCTAAAGAACGTTTGAATCTTCGAACCTATAAGAAGCAGAAACAATCAAAACGTAGTCCGAAACAAGAAGCATCGATCAGGCCGAGGGTTCGAAAGCTGTACAATACGATTCTTGTTGGAAATTTAAACTGCATAATCATGGACGACGGAACCTACGTGAAACTCGATTACAAATCCTTGCCGGGACCACAATATTTAACGGTGCGAGAAGGGCAAGTGTTAAACCAGTCCGAGACATCGATTGAAGTCGACAAGCAATTTGTAGCTGAGGTAAGATTTCGAAACCCTTCAACACCACTGCTTCAATGAACAGCGAAATATACATCAAAGAACGTTTACAAGAACGACTTCTACCCATGATACAAATCCACAAAGATCCTGTTGTCTTCAGGCCAGATCTTGCTTCTTGCCACTACTCGAAATCAACGGTAGAATGGTATACTACCAAAAATGTCACTTTCGTCCCAAAAGACATGAATCCACCAAATTACTCACAACTTCGAACAATTGAGGAGTTTTGGGCATTAACGAAGTCACATCTTAGGAAACATGTCTCGGCAGCCGAAACCATTCAACAGTTCGAAAAAGATTGGAAAAAAGTGTTAAAACTTGTCGCTAAGAAGTCTGTATGGAATTTAATGAGGAACGTTCGCAAGAAGGTGCGCCAGCTAGTCTACAATGGCTAAGTAGCAAATGTTGAGAATAATATTCTGTTGTTGTAGTCTAATATTATCAGTATATCGAATAAAATTTGAATATCCAACTCTTGTGAATTATTTACAGCAAAATCAAAGTGTATCCATACTTTCTGGGGCAGTCTTTATAAGTGACGTAACCAATGATCAGGTTCGCGCGATAGGCGTTAAGTGTTTCGTGCCTGGAATTATCCTAAAAATAGATGCGTCCAAGATTCCAAGAATAGTCCTAGAGACCAAAAATAGTCCTGAAGCCCAAGAGTCCAAGAGTCCAAGAGTCCAAGAGTCCAAGAGTCCAAGAGTCCAAGAGTCCAAGAGTCCAAGAGTCCAAGAGTCCAAGAGTCCAAGAGTCCAAGAGTCCAAGAGTCCAAGAGTCCAAGAGTCCAAGAGTCCAAGAGTCCAAGAGTCCAAGAGTCCAAGAGTCCAAGAGTCCAAGAGTCCAAGAGTCCAAGAGTCCAAGAGTCCAAGAGTCCAAGAGTCCAAGAGTCCAAGAGTCCAAGAGTCCAAGAGTCCAAGAGTCCAAGAGTCCAAGAGTCCAAGAGTCCAAGAGTCCAAGAGTCCAAGAGTCCAAGAGTCCAAGAGTCCAAGAGTCCAAGAGTCCAAGAGTCCAAGAGTCCAAGAGTCCAAGAGTCCAAGAGTCCAAGAGTCCAAGAGTCCAAGAGTCCAAGAGTCCAAGAGTCCAAGAGTCCAAGAGTCCAAGAGTCCAAGAGTCCAAGAGTCCAAGAGTCCAAGAGTCCAAGGACTCAGGAGACGGATTTATAATATCAATATTTTTATGAAAAAGCAACTTTTAAATTCCACGTTACGTTTTTTTTCTATAAAAATCTTTCGTATTCAAAGCAACTGTACTAATCATTATCTAATTCGTTGTGCCACAATCGATGCATGGCTAAAAAACAAAACCAATACTTTTGATAGCACTTTCAATCACAAGATAAGAGTTATGCAAGAAAATAGTAAAATTAATAAAATTCGAAAAGTAGTTCGGTTAAGTTACCAGATATTTTTTTGTTTTATGTATATTATTACTTGAAGAAAATGATTCTCCCTCACTTGGTTTCTTCTGACAATAAGTGCAATACACGGATTTTATAATAATAATGAAGAATTCTTATAAGTATAATTAAGAAATTCTTTTCGCTTCTCCATCAGCAATTGTTCGACTTTCAAGCTTTCTAAAGTGTATTGCGTCGTCTTACGATCACTGATTATCGCTTGCAAATAGAAAGTACACTCACAGCTCATATTATTTTTAATCCAATTATTTTATCGATGGGCTGACTGTAAATGTTAGTATATCAATACAATTCATGAAAAAAATCCATAACTCCGACTTGAATGTAGGATTTTAAATCCGTAGAAAACTTCGTTGTTCAATTGCAAGTGGATCCTTTTCGATTTTCACAACAGAAGAATTCCTTTAGCAAATCCGAATGACTAGTCGATCCACTGCTCTGATGTTGAAGCAGTTTCCACGGGAAAAGATTTTCCCACTCGGAAAATCAATTTTAATTATTCGTTTTAAAATATCCGATTTGCAGTTTGTTTTGTTTACATTTCTCATGTCTTCAAAATGCAGTAACCAAGGTTACGGTAACTGTTAATTAAAATCAATAATTTATCAACATGTGTTGCCAGTTTCAACATTTTTTAAGGGATTACGTTTTGGCATTACCAGTTACTGAGGGGTAGTCAAATTTACGATACAGTTTTAATAGACGAGTGGCAGGCCGTGTCGTCGATGAAGCCAAATACAAATAATAATACCCTTAGGTCTCATATAAACGAATCGTCAATGTTTGGTTCATAGAATGAACTAGTAAGCCTAGCCCATATTTCCGTTTCATTGCGATAGAAAAATTTTGGCAACGCTGCTAACTACTTGCTACGGAGTAAAACAAGTTTGTTTATTTATGTGTATTGTTGCTGTATAAAATTTCAACTGTCGTATGAAATTTGCTACATAGGTTTTGGTAAGGAATAAATAATTAAAATTGCTGATATGAATGAACGTTTCTATTTGAATTTGTTTTCAGATGGAATAGCGTTTTTAGACTTTTTTCACACAATAAAAGAAGTTTTATACTTTGTGTTGGCAATCCATATCCACAATTATTGCAACGAAACATTTTTATGATAAAGCTACGCACGGATTTCGGAGACTTGAGGCCGACTCGCACTAGGCCGATTCAACCGATCCAAGCTCTCCGGTACCGACTTTTTTCTGTCTCGGCTATAGCCGAGCAACACATTCACACAGCTGTATGTGCAGTTCAACCATAGTCGAAGCAAGAAAGAAGGTGATGCCGGAGAGCTCGGATCGGCCTAGTCCTGATAGACCTTAAGTCGACGTAGAGTATCTATTACACGTTTTGCAAATTCTATATAGAAGATACTGTTAACACTCAAATTTTGTATAATAGGATGTCAACAATTCGTTCCCAATAATTGAATGTATGTTTCCCTTTCTGATATAGATCAATGCAATTGCTGTGAAAACCATCTTTTGAATCGAGTCCTCAACTGTTTTAAGCATATCCAATCTCTTAATTATTTGTGATCGGTTCAATATTTAGTGATAGCATTCTGAAAACTTGTAGTACATTTTCCTGTTTACTGGCCAGTTCTAGTGATCCTGGAAAATGCTAATGGCATTACTCCCTTCAGCGAATCCTATACGGGGAATTTGAGCTAACGCAGACTATAGATGCGGTTTAGGGTTAACCCGTGCGGCATCACAAAACTTTTAACATGGATTCTAATA
The DNA here is from genome assembly GCF_030247185.1 of Malaya genurostris. Classification (NCBI taxonomy): domain Eukaryota; kingdom Metazoa; phylum Arthropoda; class Insecta; order Diptera; family Culicidae; genus Malaya; species Malaya genurostris. The sequence continues at coordinate 232,951,370 of NC_080572.1, read as the reverse complement.
ACGCATTTTTCTGTCTTTTGTCCACAGCTCCTGAATGCCTGAAAACAGATTATTGATTCATAATATACAATGATGTACACCTACCGCAGAATCTTTTTTGGCATTATCACAAAACAATCAACAGTGTACTGCTTTCAGGTATTTTTTATTAGGCGTTGCCAGTTGAATAAAAAAAAATTAAGTACACTGTCACTCTGGCATTTTACCTAGACAGTGTACCACGTATCGTAAAAAGTGTCCTCGATAATTTGTCGAAGCACTCCGTATTATTATTTGTATTTGATGAAGCTGTTGTGTTGATACTTGACATGGTGAAGATTGTCGAGAGGCGCATTAAAAGAAATCTTTGACGTAGTGCCACTTAGTAGGCTGAGAATTACAACGTATTTGGTCGATGTCACCGTCGGATCCTGGAAAATAAACTTCAGACCAAGTCCCATGAGAGCACAAAATCTCTAAACCTGTAGGCTGTAATAACAACAGGTAAAAAGAGAAGACTCTGCTGAAGAGAGCCACCGAAGGAAGGTGGGAGAACATCGTGTTTACCAACGAGAAACTCTTTACCGTTAATAACCAGAAAATCATAGTTTAGTTGCTAGAAAAATTATTAACCCATACCAACGTGCAGACAGCCACCAGGCGACAGAAGCTAGCATCGATGCTAAAGTTTGTATTGAAAGATTTTCAAATCAAAAATGAAGCCCGATAACAACCAATATTCAATGGGTATAAACAAAACTGAATACGCGTTTAGTTCCATTCGCATCAATGGACCACTTTCACTAACAAAACAGTGATAGTGTCATCATTTGCGACTTTAAAATGAGCGACTCGACGGTTTTTTTTTGTATTTTCACAAGACCAACCCAACTCGACCCTTCTCAGACAACACACCGACCTACTCCACAAATGTACCGCTTAGACGGCCTGTTTGTAACCCCATGTTCATCCTGTCAACTTCCGGTCGCAAAGTGATAATCATTGTCGTGTCCGGGTGATTGCGGCGGCATTTGGCAGCATTTGCCTTAGCAGCAAATGACAACATGAGGATAATGTCTTCTTCTACATTCACGTACAAGATGGGGAAGGAGTGGAGGGACGCTCGGAAGCAAAACAACCCCCTCGGCACCTCATTACGACTTTCACAAGCGTGTTATTTGTGATCTTGAACTTTTTGTTGACACCATAAGCACGCTAGGGGTGAAGCCACCGTAATGAGTAGTGGTGGTGGTGTTTCTTTACGTCAGGTAAGTCAGCACTATTCCCTACAAAGTAACAGCTTCATTTAGCTTGCACGAAGGTTAAGTGAGTGTCGGACAAATGTCACACGAAGTACAACATAAATGTTGATGCATGACGAGTGTACTGTCGAACGTGTTGGCTTCTAGTACCAGATGCATAATTTAACAATGAAGATTACACTCTAAAATGTACCGAAAATTTTTATTTCAGTTTCTTACTATACCCTCAATTCCTTATACCCCGACCACCACAATCGAGAATGGCTTGACACCTCCGAGGCATGATTTTGACATGGTTTTCTACGTATCTTGTTAGAATAGAAAGCCAAATATGAAATAGTGAATAGAGTTTCCAGCAAGTCTACTCTTCATGGTGGTCCAGACATTTGCGACAGGATTCAAGTTGGGAGATTGGGATTTTCCTCCTTCCAGGTGCGACGCAAGAGTCTTCGATTCTTCGGTTATTTCTTTTGTCGTTTTTACCTTTCCCATAAAGCAAGATTAAGCAATAACTGTGAAAAACCGACTTTTAGATCGAGGTCCGACTGTCATATACCATTGAAATCAATTTGGCGAGATCGCAGAATGTCTGTGTTTGTGTAAGAAAAATATGCTCCCACTTTTCTTCGAGAAAATAGAACCGATTTTTACCAACTCCAGTACAAATAAATGGCTCTTTTAAATGATTCTAAATTTCATCTGGATTCGACATTCAATGATTGTCAACCAGAATTTTTACTTATTTTGTTTCGAGAGTGCTGAACCGATTTTGACCATTCAATTCCACCTTAATAAAAAAATTTCAATTTCAACTGAACCTGACTTTCGATTCCGGAATTAATTGGTAAGAGAACTGTAAATTCAAGAGTTTACTTTTGTTAAAGAACATGTGAGGATTATTTTATTTTTCAAAAATATTCAGCACATTCCTTTTATTCTGGTTAGTTGATGACCATCAGGCGCGTACCCAGAAAAAAATTTCGGGAGGTGTTTCAGAACATGTTGATCAATTTCCATACAAATGGAACTTTTTATATAATTATTTGAAATTTTTTTATTGTGGAGTCGTTTGTTGAAAATTATTCATTTTATTTTCTACTTATTTGAAAAAAAGAGTTTACATTATATCATACTTTTTTGAGTTTCGGAGGGGGTTTGAACCCCTAAAACACCCCCCTGTATACGCGCCTGATGACCATACAAATTCACTTCGGATATACACCCGAATTTACATTTTAGTTTTTTACGCAGTAATAAATTTACGTAACTCTTTCCACGAGCCAATTAACAAAATTGGTAACCTTTTTCACGAAGTAAATTCCAAATTCCAAGAATAACAAAAACTTTTTTCTACGAACCTACTTCAAATCTAGTGGTTTTTGGATAATATGAAAAAATGTTTTTGTTTGAAACAGGAGAGTTGGCATCAATGGGAGTACGATGCGATGCCCAAGTGTTGCTCTCAAAAAACTCTAATCTCAATGTGTATCAAACAACTTATAGAATCAGTAATAGCCGTTCAACCGAGAAGGTTGTGTATAGAAGCGTACAGTTTAATAACGCTGGTTGGTTTACACGCGTTAAATACGACAACGGTTGAACTACAGGTAGAAACCTGTTGGCAGCAGCCGTTAAAACGTATAGTCGTGCTGCATAAGAGAGCCCTAGTGCTGGGCCAAGCTGGTGAAGGAAACAACAAAGGGCGTTTCCCAAACTCTACCCAGGCCGCAATATACAGCCACAAGTGCTGAGCAGGAGAGTGCAAAGGCACATTGAAGAAGAAGAGTGCAAAGGCACACAGAAGCAGGAGAGTGCAAAAGCACACCGGTGCGAAGGCACTTCGGTGCAGAAGCATATCGGTGCGGAGCACTAGGAAGAAGGAGACAAGACAACTCGGTCTTTCCACTGCCATACAACACGCAGGTATACACCGGTGACCTGCGCTGGTTACAGCTGGCGAAGACGAAAGCAAATCGGAATTCGAGTGGTGCTGGATGTCAGGTAGCAGTAGCATCACATCATATTCTATCGCTACAGTGAGCTTCAGCATTGTATCAACGTCCAGATACATCCAACAAGAACATCTAGAGCAACGAGGATCTACACGGCAGTGCAACGGAGATAGACAACAATTTCAAGGTAGAAGTTTTTTCTTTTCCTTTTGATTGAGTACTGTGTAGTGTTGGTTTCAAATTTTATTTTAAAGTTTAGTTAAAAATTTTAATGTAATGGATGAATCCATGGACGTAAATCCTAGCATGAATCCTATACCCCCACGAACGAAAAAATATCAGGAGAGCTCTTCTGGGCCTTGGATAGTCTTTTTTAGACGTATATCAAAGCCATTAAACATTTACCAAATTTCTAAAGGTTTGACATCACGATACTCTTCAATCAAAGAGATCATAAAAGTAAATAACGATAAAATTCGTGTTGTGATAAATAATTTGAAACACGCGAATGATATTGTCTCTTCGGAACATTTCATTAAAGAGTATAAAGTTTACATACCCTCCAAAGATGTCGAAATTGACGGTGTTGTTACCGAAGCGAGTCTTTCGGTAGATGATTTACTCAAGCATGGTGTTGGTCGTTTCAAGAACTCTATGCTTGAGGGTGTGAAAATACTGGAGTGCAAACAACTGTACTCAGTAGTTTATGAAGAGGGAAAAAAAGTTTATCGCCCATCAGACTCGTTTCGAGTGACATTTGCCGGATCTGCGTTGCCGTCCCATGTCTATGTCGATAAAATTCGCCTCCCTGTTCGGCTTTTTGTTCCAAATGTAATGAATTGTACGAACTGCAAAAAATTCGGCCACACAGCTACTTACTGTAGTAATAAACCAAAATGTATTAAGTGTGAAGGGCCTCATAAAGATAATGATTGCAACAAGGAAATTGAAAAATGTATTTATTGTGGGAATAGTCCTCATGATGATATTTCAGTATGCACTGCATTTAAAGTGCACAAAGACAAAATTAAGCTTTCTTTAAAAGCACGGTCTAAGCGCACATATGCAGAAATGCTTAAAACGGTCATTGATGTCCCCCCTTTGGAAACCGAAAACGGGTTTTCAAATCTAGGGGAACCAGAGGACTCTGACTCTGACGAAAATAGTGAAGGTAATTCGTTTATCACTACCCAAGGGTCAGTTAAGAGAAAGAAGTCTTCCTCCAAATTACCAAAAAAGACACCTAAAATTTCATCTTCAAAAAAAGATCCCCGTGTTAAACAAAAAAAGTCAAAACCAAAGACTGTGCCTCCTGGTTTGTCAAATTCACAAACCAATCCAGGATCTAGTACAGAAAAAGATAATAATCCAGTGGGCTCCATTTCACAGCCACCAACAGGATTACTGAAGTTTTCGGAAATTGTTGAATGGATTTTCTCAGCATTCAATATATCTGAACCCTTAAAGACCCTCATAATGGCATTCCTTCCAATAGCTAGAACCTTTTTGAAGCAGTTATTAGCTCAATGGCCAATTGTCTCAGGTTTTGTATCTTTTGATGGATAATTTATCACCCGTCGCAAATGATACAATCAATGTCCTGCAGTGGAATTGTCGAAGCATCATGCCAAAACTTGATTCATTTAAAATATTATTGCATAGTCAAAAATGTGATGTATTTGCTTTATGCGAAACATGGCTTACTTCAAACATAGCTTTAAATTTTAATGATTTTAACATTATACGTCTCGATAGAGACTCTCCGTATGGTGGAGTGCTTTTGGGAATTAAGAAATGCTATTCCTTTTATAGATTAAACATCCCTTCAACTTCTAGTATAGAAGTTGTTGCTTGCCAAATAAACATTAAAGGCAAAGATATTTGCATAGCTTCGGTTTATATTCCTCCAAAAGCACAAGTTGGACAGCAACAGCTTAATGAAATGGTTGAAGCCCTTCCTGCACCACGATTGATTCTGGGGGATTTAAATTCGCACGGTATTATGTGGGGTTCCGTTTACAATGATAGCAGATCATCTTTAATACAAAACATTTGTGACAATTTTAGCATGACGGTATTAAATATGGGTAGCATTACACGGATCCCAAGACCTCCGGCACGCCCAAGTGCATTAGATCTATCTCTTTGCTCAACATCAATTCGACTAGATTGCACCTGGAAAATACTGCCTGATTTACACGGTAGCGATCATTTACCAATCATCATCTCAATTAGCAGTAGCAATTGCATTGCTACTTCCGCTAGTATTCCATATGATTTGACAAAAAATATCGACTGGATTGAATACCAAAGTAGTATCTCTAGTATTTTGAATTCAATGGAAGAGCTCCCTCCACTTGAAGAATATGACTTCCTCATTTGTTCGATTCTGGAGGCAGCAGAACAATCCCAAACTAAACGCTTTCCTGGGCCAACGACTAACAGAAGGCCTCTCAACCCCTGGTGGGACAAAGAGTGCTCAGAGGCTAAACTCGCAAAACAAAATGCTTGCAAGACGTTTCTAAAACGGGGAGGAGGAACTCCTCAGAATTTTGAAAAACTTATGGTTTTAGAAACCAAGTACAAGAGCATACTTCGAGCCAAAAAATGTAGCTATTGGAGACATTTTGTGGAAGGTTTGTCAAGAGATACCTCAATGAGCACTCTTTGGAACACGGCCAGACGAATGAGGAATCGTACCGTGGGCAATGAGAGTGATGAATACTCGAACCGATGGATATTTGACTTTGCTAGGAAAGTTTGCCCAGATTCTGTTCCTACGCAGAGCATTATACGGGAATCTCCTCCAAATAATGGTTTTATTAATAACCCATTTTCAATGATGGAATTTTCTATAGCACTCTTGTCTTGTAACAATAACGCTCCAGGGTTGGACAGAATTAAATTCAACTTGGTGAAGAATCTGCCCAACCTCGCAAAAAGACGTTTGTTGGAATTGTTCAACAAGTTTCTTGAGCAAAATATTGTTCCACCTGACTGGAGACAAGTGAAAGTTATCGCCATTCAAAAACCGGGGAAACCAGCTTCCAATCACAACTCATATAGACCCATTGCGATGTTGTCCTGCATCAGAAAATTGTTCGAAAAAATTATTCTACGACGTCTCGACACTTGGGTCGAGACGAACGGTTTGTTGTCAGATACTCAGTTTGGCTTCCGTAGAAATAAAGGGACGAATGATTGCCTTGCATTACTTTCGTCTGACATCCAAATTGCCTTCGCTCAAAAGCAACAAATGGCATCTGTATTTTTAGACATTAAAGGAGCATTTGATTCAGTTTCCATTGATGTTCTTTCAGACAAGCTTCACCAAAATGGACTCCCAGCGGTTATAAATAATTATTTGCACAACCTTTTGTCAGAGAAACACATGCATTTTTCACATGGCGATTTGGCAACACTCAGAAATAGTTACATGGGTCTCCCGCAAGGCTCATGCCTCAGTCCGCTCCTCTATAATTTTTACGTAAATGACATTGACAGCTGTCTAGTAACCCCATGTACACTAAGACAATTGGCAGATGATGGCGTGGTTTCAGTTACTGGGCCCAAAGCTATTGATCTGCATAAACCATTGCAAGATACCTTAGATAACTTGTCCGTTTGGGCTGTTCATCTTGGTATCGAATTCTCTGCGGAGAAAACAGAGTTAGTCGTCTTTTCAAGAAAGCATGATCCCGCGCAGCTTCAGCTCCATATGATGGGAAGAATGATCCAACAGGTTTTAACTTTTAAATACCTCGGGGTGTGGTTCGATTCCAAATGCACGTGGGGAGGACACATTAGGTTTCTGATAACAAAATGCCAACAAAGAGTAAATTTTCTTCGAACAATAACAGGATCTTGGTGGGGTGCTCATCCGGAAGATCTAATAAAATTGTATCAGACAACGATACTTTCAGTGATGGAATATGGATGCGTTTGCTTTCGTTCCGCTGCAAACTCTCATATTATCAAACTGGAGCGAATTCAGTATCGTTGTTTGCGAATTGCTTTAGGGTGCATGCATTCGACACATACAATGAGTCTTGAAGTTCTGGCGGGAGTTCTTCCATTAAAAGATCGATTTTGGGAGCTTTCATCACGCCTGCTAATAAGATGTGAGGTGCTGAATCCCATGGTAATTAATAATTTCGAACGACTAGTCGAGCTTCGATCTCAAACAAAATTCATGACAGTATATTTTAACCATATGTCACAGGAAATCAACCCTTCAAGATATATTCCTATCCGTGTCAGCCTCCTAAATGTCCCTGACTCAACTTTATTTTTCGATACATCCATGCAGCGCGAAGTGCGTCAAATCCCGGATCATCTACGTTCGACGGAAATCCCAAAAATATTTTCAAGTAAGTTCAGGCATATTGACTCTGAGAAAATGTTTTACACGGACGGATCGCGAATTGAAGAAGCGACAGGGTTTGGTATGTTCAACAATAATGTTTCGGCCTCATTTAGGCTTCAAGAACCTGCATCTGTTTATATAGCAGAGCTAGCAGCAGTTCAATATAGTTTGAGTGTAATCGTCACATTAATTCCAAACCATTATTTCCTCTTCACAGATAGTCTGAGTGCAATTGAAGCCATTCGCTCAAACATGACTGGCAAGACTGAACCGTTTTTCCTGGGCAAAATAAAACAGTGCCTGAACGACATATTGAACAATAATTATCTAATCACTATAGTCTGGGTCCCGGCTCATTGCTCCATTCCTGGCAATGAAAGAGCCGATATTTTAGCCAAACGTGGTGCTATTGAGGGTGAAATTTATGAGAGACCAATTGCTTTCAACGAATTCTATAGCTCGTCTCGCCAAAGAACACTTGCCAGCTGGCAAGCTTCTTGGGATAGAGATGATCTGGGTCGGTGGATGCACTCAATTATTCCGAAAATATCGACAAAGGCATGGTTCAGGGGACTGGATGTGAGTAGAGATTTCATTCGTGTGATGTCTAGACTCATGTCCAATCACTACACGTTAGATGCACATCTCCTTCGAATTGGGCTCTCCGAGACTAATCATTGTGCTTGTGGCGAAGGTTATCGAGATATTGATCATGTCGTTTGGACATGCGTGGAGTATCGTGATGTCAGATCTCAACTAATAAATTCTTTGCGTACCCAAGGTAGACTATCCAATATCCCAGTTCGAGACATTCTTGCTTGTCGTGACCTTTCATACATGAAACTTATTTATCATTTCATAAAGAAAACTGGAGTTTCAATTTAATAAAGGCCCCTTTCAAGACTTAGTTCTGATCCCAGCTGCGTCCATGAGTTTAACCAATAGCTAAATTAGAATAAAAATAATGTAATGATACAAACAAACTCGAAACAGTTTATGAAATTATTAACAAAATGTCTGAAAATAACAGCTTATTTTATAATTTATAGAAGTTAATCGTTTGGTTCAAATAATATTTCCGAGTAGATTTCATAATTAATGACGAGTTACCTAAGATGATATTTAAGTAATAAGAGAATATGTTTTAATAAATGCAAAACGTTGTGACTATGTTAGAATTAAATTAGGATAAGAATATTATGTAAAAGTGATGCTACGGCGAAGAAAAACTTATGTAAACTGCCTTAAGAAATAAACGTATTTATGGGAAAAAAAAAACTTATAGAATAGTAACTGGTCGAAACAGTTATTTTGAGTGATATTGCAGCTGTGGAAACTGTATGTTTTGATTAGTGAAAAGTATTATTTATTGAATAATGCTGAATCGCGAAACTAAAAAATATTCAAGCGGTGGAAACTGAGAATTTACCGCCCAAAATTAAATTGTGTTAACCAATCGAAGCACCATCTGCATATCATTGTCGGTGTTATCAGATTGAAGCACTACGAAAATAGACTGTGGTCGTTGTGTCAAGATAGTAAAATCTGAAGGAGATTTAATATAAAGTTTGTATAGAAAGTATGAAAATTTATAAGTCAATACTGTGATTCTGGGTGGAAATCTGACATTAATCTGGAGCAAACCCATCCGATAGTGTTTATTCTATTTTATTTTTTCAGTAGTGGTGTGTCATCTCGCAGCCATCATGTTTTGTTTACGTGTGACGGAAAATGTGCTTATTATTTATCGAATACTGTTCTGTTTCTTTTTTACAGCTTGCAGAATGCCTAACCAATATAAAAGGAAGGCTAATGTAATGCAAAGTTTGCATTCATCCGAAAATTAGAAACCGCAATGAAATGTGACTAAAAAAACAGTAGAAATATTTAATTTTATTCCCAATTCTTTCCCCAATTCTTTTCCTAACTCTGTAAAAATGATTAACGAAAAACAAAAATACATTCATATCCGTAGTCAACAACAAGTTGAGCGCACCCTAAGACAAGACCTGACAACTGGCTTCTTATTCTTCCTTCCGAATCATCCTTCTCGTCATTTTCGCCCTGTGGAATAAATACCAACGTATCGGCTACAGTGTAGCCATATTCACAGATTTTTTAACAACTCTGCTAGGAAAAAAATATTTATTTATAGACTCGGGTTTTGATTTGAAATAAACATGAAAATTGTTTTGGTGAATGCATTTCTCTATTATATATTAATGCTTAAAAACAATTAATTAAGCTTTGATGACAAAACACGAACTATCTCATGTTGAACGCAAAATCGAATCCATTGTTGACGTATTACCGGATCTTTTGGAAACCGGAAAAAGTCAGGCTTGGATAGAAATGCTTAGTGCGACCACAGTGTGGAACACAACAGTTCATTCTTCTCGTAAAAGTAAACACACTTTCGAATTTACACTAATTTAACCAATCTTTTTTGGTTACAATTTAATTCACTAAAAAGAAGAACGGCTTGATGCTTATTTTAATTACACAGTGCTGCCACTATAAACATTTATTACCAATGAGATTGAAAAAAAGTGAAACATTCTCCGAAAATTTTCATTTTCATTGGTGAGCTAAAATTATACATTTTAATAAACTTGTTTTCTGATTATCTTTATACCTGACATCATTGCTCGCGTACCCTGCAAAAGTTTTTTCTTTTCACAATGTGCAGGTAGCAACATCAAAATCAGCCAATCAGAAACTGGTCCATTTTGGAACAAAAGCAGCCCCCCCAGATGTCAGGTCTTGTCTTAGAGCGCACCTTGATAGCGATAGCACCGTGAAGAGAATGACAGTTTGATAAAAAAGATTAAGAAGGAATAAAACAAAATGGTTTGAGAGTTAGGAAAACGTGTGTGAACTGAACGCCGCTTAGTTAATAAATACTTATTTACGTAATTACAGTTACATTCTGTTCCAAAAAGTTACTTTGATTGAACTTGAACTATAAGTAATAGTGTTTGTCACTGAATTGAATTAATACTTATCGCTTAACCTAACTTATTCTAGGATTGTACTGTTCGATAAATATCTACAGTTCTCTAAATCCATCTAACGTAACGAATCATTGAAGCAGCAGAAGATCCATGAGCTACATCTGAACTAAAACAGTAGCAATTTACTAAACGTGAGTTTTGTATGGAATAACAGCTAAATGAACTAATGTGAACTTATATTGAATTTACTACAGAGATTTAAAATCTTCCCTGTGGAAATAAAGGGACTATTACAAATCCGGAAAGGCTTCTTAATTGTCAGAGAAACAACATCCGTTCTGCCTTTCTCACATAGAAAGGCTATGGAATCACTGTGAAAACCGACTTTTTAACCGTCATATACCATTCAACTCAGCTCGACGACGTTTGAGCAAACGTTTGTGTGTGTGTGTATGTTTGTCTGTATGTATGTAACAAAAATATGCAGTCACTTTTCTCGGAAATGGCTGAACCGATTTTCACAAACTAAGATTCAAATGAAAGGTCTCATAGTCCCATAGCCTGCTATTAAATTTCATCCCGATCCGACTTCCGATTCCGGAGATATAGGATGATATGCACCAAAAAATGGAAACAAAATATGCACTCACTTTTTTCATTTGGATCTGACTTCTAGTTCCGGAGTTACGGAGTAATATGTGAAAATTAGAGGAAAAGTGTGCATTCAATTTTATCTGAAACAGTTCAACCGATTTGCAGAAACTGAGGTTCAAATGAAAGGTCTTATAGTTTCCTAAAAATTTCTAGAACGTTTTATCCAAATCCGACTTCCGGTTCTGGAACTAAAGCGTGATAAGTGGAAAATTACCAATTTCATTAGTCTTTTTTTACGAACGATGGTTAAAAACAGGTACAAATCCCATAAAACTGTCTGACAAATTCTTCTAGTTTGCAGAGCTTGTTAGTTTGTGGGCATAAAAGAATAATTCGGAACTACTGGTCCCCCCCTTTTCCTGTTGCGGAAGCACCGAAAGTGGTGCAGAAAAACTTAAAAAATAGAACTCACTTCGATTTCTCTGCGATGCTTGAACCGATTTTCACATATCTTGATTTGAATTAAAGCTCTAATTATCTTTAAAGCTACTGTGAATCTTCATCCATATTCGACATCCGGTTCCGCAGTTACAGGGCGATGAGTGTCAAAGTTTTCAAATCGCCTTATAGAATGACAATATGTACAATACTGGTACGCGCAACGTGGGAGAAGAAAACATAAAACAAACTATGCGTGCTTTGTTATAATTCGAACACGCTATAAAGAAAACGAAACGGCTACGAATGTCTGCTACTGGTGTGTAATATTAATAAAAGACGGTGCTGCGAATTATAAAGATTATAGCTATTTTATAATCAGTACGACCGAAAGAATAAACGAATGTCAATGAATTCAAATTTATTTGAAAAAAATATAAAATCTTCACATCCGGTAGTGCAGTAATACCGTGCCGTTGGTGTAATGATGTCAATAATAATGATAATAAAAGTAATAATAATAAAAATAATAATCCTACAACATGTTCAGTAGCGTATCTAGAAGTGGGGCGAAAAGGGCACTCGCCCCGGGCGCAACTAAACTCTGATCACTAAACCAACGATAGGGGCGGCAATTCTTATTTTGCTCCGGACGCCATGTTTCCTCGGTACGCCACTGTACATGTTTTATGCTGCTGATTTATGCTGTTTAGCTTAACTTACATATGCAGAAGTAACAGAAACGTAGGTTCACTCCTTTTTTGTTAGATTTTGTTTAATTGGTTTAATCGTAATATAGCATGAAATAGTAAGTCTAGGTTTAACTAGGGTCATAACTGTTCTAATTTGTAGATCATATTTGTTGGTGGCAAACGAACCAACTTCTGCTATTCCGATCATCTGAATCCGGTTTCGGAAGTATTGAAAATAGTGATCAAAAACTGTAAAAAGGACCTCACTCTCTTTTCATGGCCAAATTGATTTCCACAAACTAATAGGTTCAAAGGGAAAGTCTTACAGTTTCATATGGAATTCCTAAATTTGTTGAGGATACTACTTCCGGTTTCGGAACTACAGGGTAAACAGAATTTGTAGAGTTTGTTAGATTAAGTCCGAACAAACTTTCCTATTTCTATTCAATGAACAGTTGTTTTAGCGATTTCAACAGTAATATTTTCGATGTTATGTGTATTATTAGAAAGGCATCATCATGAAAACAAGTTTTTTTAATGTAATTCATATGACAATTAAGTGTGAAATCTGTTAAAATCGATTTCTGAAAAAATCAGAAAAACTCCCCATAGTTCCTAAAATATTCCTGATTTTTTTTCAATTTTTTTGCTAAAGCGGTTTTTGAAAAAATTAAATAAAATGAAAATCAGAAGAACCACCCTAACTTCACCAATATGGCAGTTAACGAGTTACCCTTTCAAACAGCTATATCAATTTTTGTTCTGTTTGGGGGCAGTTTTTATGTGAAAACCCGGCTACACCCTTTATAAGAAGATGCCAAACTAACGGTATCTTGTTACAAAAAGGCCATGTTTAATTGTTTTCCCAGTATGGTCTAAGCTTAATTGCTGTTTTAAGGAACTTGGTTCCAGTTACAATATTTAATTTAAACTTTTTTGTACTATTTCAGCAGCAGATTTTTCGTAGTAATGGCTTTCTTACCTATTCATGTTACTATGTTTATCTATATATATTTCTGTCAATGAATATGGGTTGTCTTGCGGCCGAATTTCTTGATCATTTGTAAATAAAAAATCTGTTTTTTGATCGATGTGGGCATTTACTTCCTCCTCTTTTTGTTTTTTTTTCTTCTTCCGGATGCTCGCTTGTATTATGATCAGAAATTATGGCTCCTCCAAAGTCTGAGTAAACTTCAAGTTTTTCTTCACTTTTTATCGTTCGGTAGATTGAAGACTAATAGCTCCATCGAGATTTCAAAATAAAAACGCAAGAAAATAAAGCTTAGTACGAAACAAAATAAAAAAGTTTACATTACGGCTCCGCCAATTTGAAATCCATTCCCAAATTAAACTGGTATTTCAAATTACTTGGGTAGAAGAAATAGCATCAATAATTTCTGTTCTCGTTCAACAAATTAGGACGGGTATATCCACTCCGCACTCTAAACATAAAAAAATTAATCAAGTGCACAGCGCATTAAATGGATTAGTTAAAATTACCTTCGAATACTGGCAACGCACTAGCCGAAATCGGAAGATCCTGAAGTAAATCATCAGCGGACGCCACTTTGCACTATATTTGATCGTGTATCATACGCGCCAACTATGAATTTTTCCACACAAGATGCAACTTTGAATTTCATTGCACTGACGTATGAAATGTACACGTGTATCGTATACAGATCATAAAGCTGTTAAATGAAATCTATTTCATTGTAATGAATCCCATGCGACAGCAATGAAGTTGTCAAAAATTGACACAATCATAAGATTTGACTTATGATATTCTTAAGTGAAGTATCCTCAGTGCACCTTTGTTTCATCTCGGTTTTAACCAGTAGGTCTTTCGTCAAGGGCTAGTGGAGCATATTGTTTTTCAATGTCAAGAAATACTCATACTATTTACAGTTTACATCCTCAACAATGGTTCTCAAATTTAGTCAGGTGAAAATAAAGTCATTTTGTTTTCAGTCGTAGTCGTTTATCGTAGAATCAACCATACAAATTCTTCAGATGCACAAATCATAGACTGTTAATTAATCGTCAGACGTATCCGAAATAAACTAAGAATGAATTAATCATCAGATAATAAATACATCCTATACCTTTATCAAACCATCAATTCAAGACTAAATCAAGGTACGACATGACTTCTAGTAATAGATCATGTAAGAAACAGCTGGCAAATGCCAGTATCCATCGACAGCAGGCTAGATTCAAATTTCATGAAATCCACATCTCAGCGAACACAGGCAAATCGAATCTCCCTCGGGCATCGTAAACTTTGATGAGGGTACGTAATTCGATTTTCAACCATTCACCATAGAAGCAAAACCCATATACCTACGTGTAATAATAAGCAAAAAAAAAATATCCGCTGTCTCGTTATCGCTATCAACCACGAAGCCACCAGCAGAGTCAGGGGGTTTTCACTCCCTCCCAAATCGTGCTCGGCGCTCGCGAGATCCGATTAAGTAATCAGTTATACTGCAGGATAGCAAAAATGAGATTCACGGTCACCACATCGAATGCCACTACACATGCCCGACATCGTTGGTAGTGATCATGGTGTTAATCTTTGGGGGGTTGAGGGGGGGAAAAAACAACACCGGCACCTGAACGTGGTGACAAATAAACTACGTTATCCGATTGGAATATTTTGGCACTCTCATGCCCGGGCAGTGCTCGGTGAAAAGTTTCCCTTCCGCAGAACCGATTGGTCACTGACCAAACGTGGTTTTTGGCAACTTTGAGCGACATAATCCTAAACTAAACATCACCCGTTTGGGGATGTACAACACCCAACACCATATCAGAGGCTTTATCATTGAAAAAACACGCCCCGGTTCCGTTTTTGACGGGTGGACGGACATAAATAAAACGGAGGGAAAAAAGCAGCTTTCTTGATGACAGGGGTTAAAGTATTAAACGCCGAGAAGCGTTACTTCATGACTGCGGTGTAATTATTTTCAGCATTATCATCGTCTTGAATGCGTGCTTAGCGATGGAAAAAGCGACAGTTAAAAAAGTGTTAAATCAACTTATGTCGTTTGATTTTTTCTTTCGTTTTTGGTTTAAATCATCAGTCACAAAGTGATCTTTAAAATGACTATGATGAGTAAGGCATAAAAATTTTCTTGTTGTTTCCGTAAGATTCAGTCTGTGATGCGAGCTGCTTATTTATTCGATTGAAAATTTTATAAGCGACTTGACTCCCAGCACTTTCGCTTTTATTAAAAAGAATTGCTGCTTCCCTTCATGGATGAGATCAATTTCCATTCTCATTTTTTATTCCACAACAACGTTTAATATTCTAGGGATTACTCGACAAAGAAGATTGTGAAGCGCTGGGGATAGTGCAAGGTTACGGATATAAAGTGTAGTCAAACTAGAAAAAAAAATGCAAACCAGTACCATCTTGCCCTAACAAAAGCTTAGCATCCTTGACTATTTTCCCTCCTTTGTCATCTAGGCCAACAAAAGTGAAGTTGCGTGAAGTTATCACGTATTATTTGACCCAGTATTTAATCACGTTCATTGAGGGCTGCTGAGCCTTCCCGAGTTGACTAGCAAAAAAAGCGACACATCTCAACGCAGTTTCGCGACTCCGGCAGTCGCTTCAAAATTGTCCTGAAATGGTTTGTTTGTCTCTCTTGCTACGGCGACGCGATGCTGGACAGCCGTTCAAACACTGGGGGAAAATTTGAATGCTGTACTTGAATTTAACTTACGAGCAATAAAAGGATAAGTGTAAACAACTCACAGCTGCCTCACACCCGAAATTGAAGAGCATTTCTGATTTTGGTCCCTGGATGATAAACTGATGCCGCTATATGATGATGAATTTAAACAGTGCTTCAATGAAAGAAAGGCGTTCATTGCTTCTGAAACTGATATTTTTTTTGTTTGCAAGCTTCGAATTTGCTTTTGATTTGAACATTTCTGTGAGATGTTTCATTCTACTGGGGAACGTTTTTGAGCAAAATAAATAAAAACCAAACCACATTTTTGAAAAAGATCTAAGTAAATTTTTCGCACAATTAGAAGAAAGATTGCAGTATTTTATAAAACTAATGCTACTAAATGGTGAATTTTTAGGATGTATAGGATTTGATTTTCCAAAAAAATACAAAAATATTGGGAAAATTAATTAAATCTTTATGGAATCGATAGAACGACCAATCTCTATATATAAAAATGCAGAGATCATTCTTTGTAATCGCATCACGTAAGAACGGATGGACGGGTTTACATGATTCTTTTTTTGTTTGATTAGTTTTTACCCCCACCGGGTTCGTACATCAAAAAAATTTGGAAAACTTGCCGGAAAAGTGGGAAAAATCAATAATATTATTTTTTATGGACAATGGAATTTTCCATTGAAAAAGTCGTCTATGCTTGCTAGATCATCGATAGGTGTTTGGAGCGAAACGAGTTGCATAAGTGTTTGGCCGTCGAAGAAAAGAATACTAGATCGTTCAAAAAATAGTTTGGCGCGCAGCGATTAGTAGTGTAGATTTCACATGCATCATTTCGAGCCACGAGCTTAATTGGGTTTTAAAATTATTGCTTACCAAATGAATCAATGACGGATATGACTCTCCTAGAAAACCGCTGTAGGCAGGCAAAAAAGTTCTGATATCATTTACCTTGAGTGCCTATAACCAGAGCTGTTTGTTTGGAATGACAGTTTTGTTCCAACGAGCAAACGACCTGTCAATCACAATGTAAAGATAACACAACTGCCAACTTTTCGGATTGAATGTTTTGAATTGTTGCCAACATTAATGATGAGGAGTCGTCACTCTGGTTATAGGCACTCTACATTTACCAGTTGATGAATTGTGTTCAATGAAAAATATTGGTCATCGAAGGCGCGAGTTTAACAAATCAGAAAATTTTTGAATGAATCAAAATGCAAAGATTGTGCTGTAGAAGCGCTAAGGTCAAACCCTCGCATTTTGTTTTCTACTGATTTGGATTATACTAAGCGCACATAATAAGTGGCAATCAGATATCAGTGTTCAAAATGATTACCATATTACTTATTCTGTGAAGAATTTTCAAATTGATTAGTTCAATATCAAATTAAAATTTAAGCGTCGTCTCTCTAAGCAACCAAAAGCTCCACATTACTTGAAAAATATCCACTTTATTAGAGCTCTAAAGTTCGCGTGGCACTTTTTGGCAACTTGAACGTACAGAACAAGTTCTGAGAAAACTTCCTTGCTCAAAAGCTGTACAAGAACTGTTTCTGTTGCGTCGGGTGAACATTATTCCTAAAAAAACGGATTGTTCAGAATGGTGCTTACGTCAGATCTAAGGCAGTTGGGCTAAATACAATTTGTAAATAACCAATAGCTCTAGAAGAAAAACTCGTCAACATTGAGTTAAATTTATCAATACAAAAGTTTGGTTAGTGAACCTTTTTATCCATTACTGGTAGCAAGAATCATATTTGGAAGAGAGCCACGTTTTCACTTTATATCCATTATGTCGACGCGGTTAGAGAGAGATCTCTGTTCAGTGCATTGAGTCAAAGGATGAGATGACAATCTGTGCATATACTTAATTTCTGCTTAACAGATGTATTTCACATTCTCACATTAATTTTTGGTGATATTTTTTTGTTAGGCTAAAGCGAATGTGTATCGAATTCTATTGATTGTAGGTTAAGTAATCAGAAAAATAATGGAGATAAACGTTAACCATTTAGTCGTTTGACAACTTTGCTGTCCGAAAACAAATTCGAACAAATAATTTTTGGGCGAAACGAAGTTCGACGGGTCAGCTAGTATAGTTTAATATTTAAAAATGATTTCATGCAAATGTTGATCGTGGCTCCGCTTTAGATGGCCCTTGAGCAAGGTCTAATTTTGGCACACTCTCACCAACATATCGGTCGGTATTTCACGAATAAATGCATCGATATTGGCTTCCAGTGCGTCGAAAGTTGCTGGTTCATCCTTGTAGATGTGAGGCTTTACTTGTTCCCACAAGAAATAGTCCAAAAGTGTTGAAACACATGATTTAGGCGGCTCTCAATTTGATCAATGTTTCACGTGCCGTGTGGGATGTGGCACCGTCTTGTTGAAACCACATGCCAAGCATGTCAAATTCTCCCATTATGGGACCAACACAAAATCGTCAATCACCGCACGGGAAATTTTTCACCATTCATAGTAACACCAAACACCACACCACATCAAACAGTGGCTATTTTGGGATGCATTGGTAGCGTTTTGCAATGCTTCTGACTGGTCTTCATTCCAGATGCGGCAATTTT
The DNA here is from genome assembly GCF_030247185.1 of Malaya genurostris. Lineage (NCBI taxonomy): Eukaryota > Metazoa > Arthropoda > Insecta > Diptera > Culicidae > Malaya > Malaya genurostris. The sequence continues at coordinate 232,932,847 of NC_080572.1, read as the reverse complement.
TCTTGTTGACGTATCCAATCAACCAGAAATGAGCTTCGTCGCTTAACACAATTTTTCGATACAAAAGGATTAAATTAAACACCAAACTGAACAAATTTGACACAATACACAATTCACGCGTGATCTGTCTAGAACAGTGTTGCCAAAAAGATCCCAGGAAAAAATCACCCTTTAGTTGTTTAGGAGTTTTGCTTTTCTGCTATACAGAAAAAATAATGAATGAAATTAACACGACATGTAAACCAAAAATTATGTATTACGTATTACATACGATTGGAACGCATTGATATTTCAACGAACAAGACTGCATTTTTTATTTAACGCCTAACACTCAAACGCTCGGGTAGGGATTTTCATCGAATTTATTTTTTCAAAAAATCATAACGCTCGATACCGTTGACCAATTTTCATGCGGCCAGTGTCAAAAAAACCAAATTTTCTTCTAGTCCATGCTAACTCATACGGAACCGCAGCGGTCCAAAAACACCGGAGTTATTCCATATCGCGTTGGGGTATGTCTGTTCTGCCGTTAGAAGTTTTTGATACATAAAATTTCATATAAGTATGAGAATAATACGGAAAGTGTATAAAATGTGAAGGACTTACTAGAGCTCATAAAATGCAATGTCCAATTCCGGTAAATCCGGATTGTGATCCCATAGAATTGTCCTTGAAATTTGACATGGCATTTCATCTCAGGACTTTTCAAGTTGTTAAAAGACTTTCAAAACTAATTTGGGACCTCAAGTTTAGATCTGCATGTTTTCGAAATTTTGATGTAAATTCAAAGTACTTTCCACTTAGAGCTGTTTGATCAACTACTTTTTACCACCTTCATAACATAATTCTAACGGCAGAACAGACATACCCCAACGCGATCTGGAATAACTCCGGTGTTTTTGGACCGCTGCGGTTCCGTATGAGTCAGTATGGACTAGAAGAAAATCTGTTTTTTTACACTGGACGCATCGAAGTTGATCAACGGTATCAGGAGTTATGATTTTTTGAAAAAATAAATTCGATAAAAATCCCTACCCGAGCGTTTGAGTGTTAATATCACTTCTGAAGTATACTGAAAAATAAAGAACTGTGAAGTAATTTTATGTTCTGCTCTAAATACTTGTTTGTGCATGAAAAATGATGAAAACTCACAATATATTTTTATCTCTATAAGTACGCATAGCTATTTTGGTTTTACGTTTTGTCTTCGACTCATCAGTACATTAGCAGTTTATGTTGAACTGCAGACGCCATCAAACACGGTTCAAAATTAGCCGCTAAGTAGATGTAAAGAGTGTGGTTCTGGACTAGAATTCAAGAATTGGAACAAAATTCAAGAACTAAATTCGAAATATGCAACAGACTCAGAATTTGGTTGCGGATGTTAGTTCGGTATCCAGATCAAGGATTCAGTTCATGAATTTGGTTCTAGAATTATGAAACTGAAGTCATTTTCGTAATTTAAAAGTACTAGAGTTCCAAACTCTAGTTCTAGAGTCCAAGTTACGCATTTAGTTCCAGTATGCAGGTTCTGAATTCTTTACACAATACAAGTAGGTTGAGAATTTTCCCTACACAAAAATCTCAGAATTGCAGAAGCAAATGATGTCCTCATGGTAATAACCAAATCATATATATATATATATATATATATATATATATATATATATATATATATATATATATATATATATATATATATATATATATATATATATATATATATATATATATATATATATATATATATATATATATATATATATATATATATATATATATATATATATATATATATATATATATATATATATATATATATATATATATATATATATATATATATATATATATATATAATAGGGCTGAAAAGTCACCACTTGTGGCTGAACACCCAATTTAAATCATAATAATTTAATTTTAACTCATATTCCATTGAAAAGTTATTTAAAAAAAAGGTTCTGAATTCTGGAAATGAAATCTGAAACTGAATTTTCGAGTTACATTCTGAAACTGAATTCATTAATTAAGGTGAAATGTAGTCTGAAAAAAAGGCGCGCAAAATTTTAACCGCTTGAGTTGACCGAATCGTCGCACAAAGCATAACAAGAAAAACCTACACATAGGAACCAGCAATATTTTCAGTCATTGAGCGCAGCGGGCTTATCACTCGCTTTGTTGGCTTGTAAAAATGACTCATTGATTCGTAATGGATTTTTGAATCTTTCATACTTGAAATATATCCTAATTCAATCGTTATTGTTAGTGATTACTATTACACTAGAACTATGAATCATGAGTAATTATGATTGACTAACATGAGGTTATATGCATATGTATTGACTAATTCGCTTTCCATGTATATGCCTGAGTTTAATCCCTTCAAAAGAACGATTGAAGACAAGAAAATATTCAAATATTTTCGGTATTTTTGACAGTAGTACACTTAACTCTTCACGCCGTTGAGAGGAAAGTTGTGTAAAAGTATTCACTTGACGCGCATGATAGAGCGCGGTCGAATTTCTTTATCGAATAAAACACTGTTAAAATAAATTACTGGACTGGAATTACTGTCAATATATTCAATTCTAATTGACTTTCATTGTCATCTTCGAATAAGTAGAAAGTGGTTATATTGTTATTCTTCTTCGTGTCACTAGCCATGTTAGCGTAATCGTAATAATTTTCGCTTACGATAAAATGCCACCGTGCCCACCGTGCTTTTCTCACACCATGTCAATACGAAACAGTAGCGCGCAAGCAATAAAAAAAAATTATATAAACTTTTTCAAATCTCGGTTGTTTTGGCTAAAGTTATATAATTTTTAATTGCATTTTCAGATTCTTTGTGAAAATCTGCTACAAACACTACTTTTCAGTTCTAAAACCATCCCCGTGGAACGGAACAGTAACCGTTTATACATTTCAAAAACCAATTACGGATCGGCAAAGCAAAATTTCAAAATTCTAAGAATACTTAGTTGTGATAAATTTAATTGCGAAAACTTAAGTGTTTTTAGTTTTTCGAAAATCGGTCTAGTTTTTGAATAATTGATCGAAAACGCGAAAAGCGCATTTCACTACATTTCACCTTAAATTTAGGTTCAGAAGTCAGTTCCAAAATTCAGCTTCGTAGTTCGAATCTAACTTTTAGTTCCAAAATTCAGATCTAAAATTTATATCCTGATTTTTTTTCTCCAGGATTACGAGGTTGAAATTCTCATTCAGAATGGCGGATTCAAATTCCGATATGAATAAAAAGTCGGATCCAGAATCCGGAATCAGGATTTAGTTCCAGCGACATAGTTATAATGTGTATTTGAATGTTTTATAACGTTCGCTTTAAGAAGTACATATTTGACGTATACATAATTATTACACTGTAGTCCTGCTTTTACACGGGGAAAACATAACGCGGTAAAAAAAATTGTGCAACTACGGGAGTCCGTGTAAAAAACCGCGTAACTTCAGAAAATCGCGTAAAATAACCGCAAAACTAAAGATTTTTTGATTTCTGATGTCAAGTATCTTATAAACGCATGAAACGTCCAGATCGGGTGTTATCCCAAAAAAAATGTTTTTAAATCGACTTTGGAACAAAAAAATTGAGATTTCCGAATTCGAAACGTTTTGTTCTGGTGCCAAATGTCTTAGCAATGCATGAAACGTCGAGATATGGTGTAATCTGAAAAAAATATTTTTAAAAAATTTGTGGAAAAGAGTTGACTAAAAAAATTTTTCGGAATAATCGGCATTTCATGCATTTTGAAGACAAAACTAGAAAACCGCGTAACTTCGGAAATCCGCGTAAAAATCCGCATAAAAATCGCTTAAAAAAGACCTCAGAGTAATTCTGAAAGAAGGCAAACATCAAAATACTTGTCAGCAGTTTTTGCATGTTTCAGCAAAGTGTACGTCTGTATTAAATCTTTTAAACAGTAATTTAAAAATACTAGGAAAGTTTTTAGACAGGGAGCTTAGTTTAAGTTTAAGATTAACAATAAACAGATTCGGATATTCCAGGATATTATTGAAATTCCAGAATAATGGAACTGTCATAGTGAAAATACCAAACATACAGAATAAAAAGCGTTAGTGAAAGTAAAAAAAACAGAATTTGGCGTGACCGCTATCAAAAGTTCGAAATTTCAGCAAAAATCTAAAAAAATGTATCACTATTTTTGTATGAATCAACTTTGTTAAATTGAATTTTGAATACTGAAACAAGTTTGAATTTCAGTCATTTCCTCGCTTTAAGTAAAAAGTTTGAAATATATTTCATCAAAAGATACAGAAGGTTATGATAATGGCGGTTATAGTTTTGTTCTTATGAATAATGGTTCTCAATTAAAGTTGTGGCAAATCATGTAGCTCGACAACAAAACAGCTTTAAAATTATCAGTTTGCTATTAGTGAAACTATAACACATCACTGAATAAGTTGTGCGACTGACACACAGATGGCGCTGTCATTATCAAATCCATATGACGTTAATGAAGTATCAACTTGCAAAATAATGAGTGTACAATTTCATGTCATTTCGATTAGTAAAAAATACGTGACCATCAGAATGCTCTTTTCAAAGTGGGTAAAGCGTTTACTCAGAGTCAATCAAAAACAACAACGTGTTGATGATTAAGAACAGTTTTTGGCCATTTTTTTTTATTCAAAAGATCTTTTTTATTCAGATCTATTGAGCCGATTTTTTAAATAATTTTTTTTTGAGTTGGATCTCGTTGTCACCCTTTTTCTAGGAGAAAAGGAGCTTCCATTTCTCTCCTGAGAGGATTGAGGGACACTTCGTTCGTGGTTCGTCTCGTCATCCATTGCCGCATCGATGGTATTGTTGTCGATTTCCGTCTTTTTCCGTTGCTAGTTGCTGCCCAAGTAACAATTTTTGTTACGTTAGCTTGTTTGTGACTAGTTTGCAACCAGATATTTGAGTGATTGTTACTAACATCTAACCACTTGCATGACTCAAAAAGCGCATTTCCTACTAGTTGTTAAGTCGGCTAAAAAGAAGTTGTTACGCTGTAAGGCCATACTGAAATAACTCATCCTTTCATAACTTAGAAATAACTTATTTTCAAGTGAACTAGTTGAAACTTAGTCACCATCGACATTATAAACATTGAATGAATCCAGAATACTTTTCTATCACCAATAAAAAGCAGAAGAGTACTTTAAATCACAAACTTGATACAAGGTACAAATTTCACAACGATTTTAAAACTGTCGAGCGGAATTCAATTTTACTTAGCTGTTTTTTATGCGCCTTCAATCAAAATCTGTTTATAAAGATATAAAAAATAAACAAAAAAATTAACCTATGTTCAGAATGCTCAAAATTATTCCAAGTAGATTTCTCATCATTTTAAATTCATATATCATGAGAATTATAATATTATAGTGCTTATAACAAAAATGACTATTCTGCCTTTCATCATTTTCGGCAAAAAGTAGTTTTGAATAAAGTAAATTCCTGGTTTTATTTATGTTTCATACACTTCTTGAGACTCCATATTGTGTTCGCCATATTCAAGCCAACAAAGGTTGTTTTGTTTGCATTTTCGTTATCATAACGTTGGGAAAACCTACCGATAACTATCTGAATCAACGAAGAAATTATATGTTATAATCTTATAATATCTAAGTTATTGCTATACCAATTCACAGTAACGATTCCCATATACGTTAACATATTTATAGTGGTTTCGCAAAGGAAAATAAACCTTTTTTCAACTAGTAGCTAGAAGCATAGCTGTGATTAAAGATATGTTAGAATTAAGTAACGATAACTTACAAATGATAGTTAGTTCAATGTTTACGTTATAAAGAAATACTGCTGTCACCTTGTTTTTACCAGTATAACATAAAAAAACATGTTCGTGCTCTTGTTGCAACACAGTTGGGTTAAGTGGTATCAAAACTAGTTACGAGTTGCTAATATTGAAGTCAAATAAACTTATTTTCAACTAGTAGCTAGAAGCATTGTTGTGATTAAATATATGTTTTGATTAAGTAACGATAGCTTATAAGTTATATTTAATTCAATATGACCCAAAGATGTTATGATTGGAAACCTAAATAACTATTTCGTAACTAGTTATGTTATGATGAAACATTGCTGTCACCATGTTTTAACCAGTATAACATAAAAAACATATTCGTGCTCTTGTTGCAACAAAGCTTGGACTTTGTTGTATCAGAACTAGTTGCTACTTGGGTGTAGATGCACCTTGTTGCATATTGGTTGCAATTGCTGGTTGGTTGGAGGTCAAGTTGTTCACTGCAGCCGGTGTACTTTGTTCTATACAGGATACTGATGGTTTCGTTGAAGGGGATGCTTCATTGTTGTTGGCAGTTGTCACAGGTGTACTGGGGTTGCTTGGGGTTTGTGTAGAGGAAGCATCGTTGTCCTTTGGTGTAATTGTCTCCTTGTCTAGTTTATCACATGGCTTACCGTAGTGAACAGCTTTTTGGCAATATTGACATGTGGCCATCTGATTGTCATAGGTTACAAGTGATTTGCACAGAATTCTTGTATCTTGACCGAAAATCACATAAAAAGGTATAGGCCTCTTCAAGTGTATGCGTAATAAACGTACGCCATTTAGAATATCGGGGAAAAAAATCTTCCACTTTTCTTTTTCGATAGAGAGAATCTCTCCGTATTGGCACATAGTTTTGCGAATATAAGAATCGCTTAAGTGAAGATCATGCACACGCACTTCTATAGCACTATCATCCATACATACTAAAATGTTGTACTTAATGTTCTCGTGCTCCACATAGTGCACATTGTTATTGTCTTTTGCGAATTGAATTGCATCCACCTCTTTATAAAACAGGATGTAAACAACATTTTTCGTCTTATTGCATGGAAGTAAATACACACGTTTATTGTCAAGATGCATTTGCTCCTTAAGCAAACCTTCAAGTTCTCGTATCGAAGGTCGAATTTTGCACTGCCTGGAGTCAACAACAATTGTATTCTTGTCGGCGGTAGCTTTTGTTCGTTTGGTTCACTCATTTCGAGATCGTTCTATTGTTCACTACACAATACTGTACTTGGTTTCTTCCGTCCCGAACGTAAGCGGTTTTGTTTTATCGACTGACTTGGATGAGATGTAAAACCGAACTGAGTTTTTGGCCATGTTTACAAACAATGAATCAGATTGTTTTGTGTCGATATCTGACAATGGACGAATTATGGATCCATCACTGATTGTTTCATGATAATTGATTCTATTGTATTTTGATCTCTTCCCACATATTTTTACATTGTATAGATTTTGAAAAATATCCGTTAACCAGAAATCAATTATGATGATTTCAAAGTTACTAAAAAGATCAATTTTAGATATAAATGAAACGATTCAAGAAAGAGAATGTACAAACAGTGAATCGATTCAAGAAAAGATTTCATATATTTTTATCGAAAATATTGAATCATTAACCGTGAACCAGCAAACTCAACAAAAGTCTAATTTTATTGATTTTTCATAAAAAAGCGTCGATAATCGTTGGGAAGTGTCAGAAAATACTATTGCAACAAAAAATGGAAAAGAATATGTGAAACGCTTACAATGTTTTGTTACTTCCATTGGGGGGGTTCAAATTATGTCAGTTTATAAATTGATAAAAAATTGATAAAAAAATATGAATTGTCAAGTTATTTGCACTTTAATATAATAAGTACTCCATTGTTCATGAAACTTAATTTAAAAAAAAATTCTTCATGGGGGGGGGGTTAAAACTCCCAAAACCCCCCCCTGCGCACGGGCCTGCTCGTGGTGGGACAAAAGTTGATCAAACTACTTATGTATCAACTACATAACGATTCGCATTGCATTGTTTTTGTTACACTTAGTCTGGATTCCTTCTATTTGATTCTTAAAAGGCAAGGTACGAAAAAAATATTATGCTTCATAAGACTATATTAATTTTTAATCATTCAAATCGACAAATCAATCCATTTTTAAGCGTACAATATTGAAGTAATACATTTGAATCAAGTTAAATGGCTGTGATTGGCTCATGAAAATATAGGTCAATTCAAACCAATTTTTCAATGGTATACTATTGGAACACGTTGCCCATATGTTTCAGTAAAATGTTCCTGAGTCTACTGGTAGTTAAATTATATAAATTCGTTAATAAATTACTTAGTTATAAGTGTTTAAAATTATGACAGAAAATAATTAGTTTTGCATTTATTAATTGACACCGGGCCCCGTATAGTAAAAAGTAAAGCATTATTAATGTCAAAACACTGTTTCTCCAAGAAAAAGCACCGGTTCACAAGTCGATGGCAACGATGGATAAATTGAACGAATTACACTTTGAATTGCTTCCTCATCCTCCGTATAGTTCAGATCTGACCCCCAGTGACTACTGGCTATTCACTGATCTCACGAAAGCTCTCTCCGGGGGAAAAAAAATTCAACTCAAATGAAGAGAGCGATTACTGAATGTGAAGCCTATTTTTGAGGCAAATAATAAATTCTCCTACAAACACGGCATCGAGAAGTTAGAGAAGTGTTTGAATGATTGTATCGTTCTTGAAGGAACTTCGTGACTTCGTTTTTTTTCCTTAAGCCTGTATTTTTTTTAATTAGTCACACAACTCCGTTGTTTATTCGCATTCGAGGAAAACGCAGGATGACCTCCATTATGAAGTGCCGGATGATCGTGATCAGTACTTTCACCACCAACACCAATAAACTTCAGGGTATCAAAAATTCTCGTACACTATATTTCAAAGTATATGATGTATACAAGTACATGGGGAACACGGAAGAAGTGCTGCCCAAATACTCAAAACAAAAATTAACAATGATTTTCATAATAGCTCTGTGAACAGTTCGAACAACTTCATGTGGCTCTCCATTGTAGTTTCAAATATTATAAAAGAACGTAAAATTTCTAAATAAAATAGATCCACAGCATAATTTTGCAGAATGTCACCGTTTTCGAGATACAGCAATTTTAAAAATAAAATTCACTGAAAATCTCAAACTTTCGCTCGTTTACTCTTTTTTCTCTTATTTTTGTGTCTTTTAGCTTCATATCACCACACCAAAGCCACTGTTGTTTCATCGATTTTATTAACATACAAAGAAAAACCAAATTGTCTGTGTAAGTCTCGTATCTTCAATCGTGTCAAACTAACAATGAAATACTCACGCAGAATTAAAGAAGCAAGTGATCAATCAATCGAAAATGACAACTAAGTCCCGGTTCGAATAGAAATCATTCGGTTGAATCAGTTGAATGGATTCCGTTCTCCTTACTTTTGACCTGCGTTCGTGAATAATATAGAAGTAAAATTCTGAGAAAATTTCTACCACTTTGTACGTGGATGCTCACCTGATGTTTTCAAGCATAAAGGATTTGCAATAAAATACATACTCCACCTGTCGAGCAGTATTTATGTGATATTTGAATCTACAATAAAGTGAAAAACTTGCATCCTTGGAAAGGAAACAAGATTTCGGTGGTAAAATGAATTCAGTAACCGAATTGTGTAACTGTAACTTTTGATTAAGATTTACTACCATGTACAGTGCCAAGAAACGCAGCGGCAAAACTTCCCGGCTAGAGCCTTCACCGGTTGGATCAGTTTAAATTTTAACACAAAGTAAATTAGCAAGTTGATCAATGTCTTGAAGTCGTAAATTGGATTATGAAAATCAACTTCGGGCAAGGACCGCACAAAAGTAGGCGCAAATCCGATGGCCAGAAACCACAAGCCATCTACAAACGCTCCTATCATTGACTGATTGTGTTAATTTAGGGATTAGGGATTGTTATGAAGAAAAGCATAAAGTTGAATCCTTCCGCTCTTTTCGCTCGTGCTCCAAGTCGTCCACCAAGCGGATAAGCGAAAGGGATTAATGGGAAAGTTTAAATGAAGGAACTTTTTTGTTCGCATTTTTCTTGCTCCCGACAGCAGATGCCGGGAAGGAAAAGGAGACTAAAAATAATTATAGTTTTTGCCTAGCCACTTGACAGTTACTATATTGGCGTAAGATTAAATCCGAAGAGTAAGATTGATGGGTCAAACTAATGCGATTGATAGCACATTTCCAGCGGATATCCTATTCATATCGTAGATTTATATTAACGAAAACCGCACTAAATGATAATCAAATGCTATTTTTACTCTCGCATGCATTTATCGAAAATCTAATCGGACAATTTAAATACGTGTCATTAATTTTATTCGATCTGACAAAACAAAAACTGAAATTGGATAACAAAACAAACGGATTTAAAATTTATGGTTCGACTGCAACACTACCATCGACGGTTCCGGTTAATTAGTTCGTAATCAGAACACGGACTCTGATTTATGCTAATCTCTTTTTGTTTTAGGAATGCGAATGGCGTAGTCACAGTTTGCGGTTAATGAAACTCGGAATTTTCCACCCGTTTTGTGGAAGTATTTCGAGAATTTAGCTGCAGCACAATTAGCAATTGTGCGGAAGTGTTTTATTTAGTTTTTTCTATAACTATTTAATCGAATTCCCGAAGTTTTATAGCGTTCCCGAAGTTTTATAGCGTTCCTAGTTCTATCTCTACCTATAGTTCACTGTGCCTTTCGTTCACTATCAGTGCACCCCTTGTAGCATGTAAAATTTGTTCCAAGTTGTTTCCCCTCCTGGCTGTTAGCTCACAACAACTGTTAGCAAGGATGCCGTTGTTTCCATCAAGCTGCATAACATATTTGAAAATGAATTGTGGCGATAAATTATCGCTTCGTGATTATGTTGTGAGTATTCCATTGTTAGGCAACAAATCACAATGGGCATGGTTTTATTCTTATCATTTTTCCCAGGCGATATTTTATTTGCTATATCGATTTTAATTGGTTCTTTTCGGCAAGCATTAACTGAGAGAGACGAAAGATATGAAGTTATAAATTTAGAACGGAAAAGCTAGACCAGGCAGGCTCATATAGGCATGATCAGAAGAAAGAAATGAATTCTATTTTACCTTCTACTTGAGGGGGTCGAACACTAAATTCGAGTCCCCAAGTATGGTCGTGTAACAAGTGTAGTTCTTCACCACACTATACTACTGACACCAGCAAGAAACACATTAAAATTTTCATCAGGAACTGTCTCTTGTCATAGCCTCACATCCAAAAAGCCACATGTGACTCACGAGTCTATTACTTTTTGATGGAATAAAAAAATTCAATTCGAATCAACCCACGACCAAGATCTTGTAACACCATTAGAACAGTTCGGGTTTACATCTCATCCAAGTCAGTCGGCAAACAAAACCGCTTACGTTGGGGACGAAAGAAACCAAGTACAGTATTGTGTAGTGAACAATAGAACGACCTCGAAAATGAGTGAACCAAACGAACAGAAGCTACCGTCGGTACGAAAGAATACAATTATTGTTGACTTCAGACAGTGCAAAATTCGACCTTCGATACGAGAACTTGAAGGTTTGCTTAAGGAGCAAATGAATCTTGACATTAAACGTGTGCATTTACTCCAATGCAATAAGACCAATAATGTTGTTTATATCCAGTTCTATAAAGAGTTGGATGCAATTCAATTCGCTAAAGACAATAATAATGTGCACTATGTGGAGCATGAAAATATCAAGTACAACATTCCAGTATATATGGAAGATAGTGCTATAGAAGTGCGTGTGCATGATCTTCCCTCAAGCGTCAACGGTTCTTATATTCGCAAAACTATGTCCCAATACGGAGAGATTCTCTCTATCGAAGATGAAAAGTGGAGGAATTTTTTCCCCGGTATTCTAAATGGCGTACGTTTGTTACGCATGCGCTTGAGGAGGCCTATACCTTCTTATGTGACATTCGGTCAGGATACAAGAATACCGTGCAAATCACTTGTTACCTATGACAATCAGATGGCCACATGTCAATATTGCCAAAAAGCTGTTCACTACGGTAAGCCATGTGATAAACCGGACAAGAAGACAACTATACCAAAGGACAACGGTGCTTCCTTCACATCAACCCCAAGCAACCCCAGTACACCTGTGACAGTCACCAACAACAGTGAAGCATCCTCTTCAACGAAACCATCCAACGTATCCCCTATAGAACAAAGTACACCAGTTGCAGTTAACAGCTTACCATCCAACCAACCAGCAACTGCAAACAATGTACAACAAAGCGCATCTACAGCAACCAGCAACGAAATCAACAACAATACCACCGATGCGGCAATGGATGACGAGACGAACCACGAACGAAGTGCCCCTCTATCCTCGCAGGAGGAAAATGGAAGCTCCTCTCCCCCTAGAAAAAGGGTAACAATGAGATCCAATACAAAAAAAATCTTTTTTTTAAAAACTCAGCTAAATCGGCCACGTAAAGCTTGTACGCAAATAGGCCTGAATAAAATATCTTTTAAATAAAAAAAACACCATTAGAACAAAATATAAAACCGTAGTAGTAGAGCATAACTAAAATTTATTTACACAATCTAGACCAAAACTGAATAAAGTGTATTTTCCGTTGTGATATCTAATAAAAGACAAGAACAGTTTACTCTTTTGGATGTCGGCTATAACGTAAAAACGGACACTTTGAATACCGCTTAAGATTTTATTTTCATCATGCAGAAATCGTGTTTTATCATTCACATAAAGTACTAGGTGTGCAGTGTTCGATTATTTGGACTCTGGGAATTTTAGTTCTTCGCTCGGCTGCTCGTCGACGAGACAAACTCACTCATAGTTGCAGCATATTAAGAGGCTTGTCCACTTCGGATTGTGCGAGCTACTAGAGCTGGTGGAATGCTGAACTTGCTAGACTAAGGAAACTATGCAGAAGAGCTTGGAACCACCGACGCAGAGATGGATCGGAGGCATTCGTGTCGGCTCGAAGGGCTTACAAAAATGCTCTTCGATCGTCTGAGCGAAGTGGTTGGAAAAGCCTCTGCACAAATGTCTCTAGTCTCAACGAGGCTAGCAGATTAAATAAGTTACTTTCGAAGTCTGAGAACTTTAATGTCAGTTTCTTAAGAACTTCAGATGGTAAACACTTGTCTGAAGAAGGTGATGTACTTCACTATCCTTTTAACACTCACTTTCCAGGATGTATGGATCCATCACCGACAGCTCTTCCCGAGACTTTTTCAAGTAGTTACGATTCTTGGGCCCTTGCTCGAAGCGTTGGGACGATTGAATCGGTCAAATGGGCAGTTGAGAGTTTTGCTCCGTACAAGTCTCCTGGAAAGGATGGAGTTTTCCCAGTGTTACTGCAGAAAGGGTATGAACATTTCAAACATGTTTTGAAGAAAATACTTACTTTTAGTCTTGCGACTGGATATATTCCAAGAGCCTGGCAGGAAATAATTGTCAAATTTATTCCCAAAGGCGGTCGCGACACTTATGAGGAAGCGAAGAGTTTCAGGCCTATCAGTCTTAGCTCATTTCTTCTTAAAACAGTGGAACGCATAGTAGATCACTATATCAGGAATGTTAGTTTGGGCGTGCATCCGCTACATGGAATGCAACATGCTTACCAGCGTGGAAAGTCCACTACAACCCTGTTACATGATGTTGTGTACAACATTGAAAAAGCTTTCTCACAAAAGCAATCTTGCTTGGGAGTTTTCCTGGATATTGAAGGTGCCTTTGATAACGTGTCTTTCAATTCAATTCTGGAAGCAGCCCGTGGTCATGGCATACCTTCAAGTATCACAAATTGGATACACGCAATGCTTAGCAATCGACTTCTTTGTTCATCGCTTCGGCAAGCAGAGATTAGAAAGCTGAGTGTCTGTGGGTGTCCTCAAGGTGGTGTACTATCCCCACTTTTATGGAACCTAGTCGCTGATTATTTGTTAAGGAAACTTAATAACCTTGAATTTCCGACTTATGGTTTTGCCGACGATTATCATATATTGATGACCGGTATAAGCATTAACACTCTCTTTGATTTAATGCAGCAAGCCCTGCGATCTGTTGAACAATGGTGTTGGCAGGTTGGATTATCTGTAAATCCGGGCAAAACATCAATGGTGCTTTTCACTCAGGTCTTAAGGTTACAGGGCTTTGGAACAGTAACCCATTAGATAATGCTACCAGCCACACTCGCTTGTGGTCTCAAATGGTTTCATGGGATGAGTATTTACTCTCACCTAGTGACCTAATTCTCACATGCATTTTTCCTTTCAAAACATTCAATGTGAGCTATCCTCTTCGTGAGGAATGGTTGTGTGGTTGTCTGGAACGACAACTTGATGAACATATAGTTTATTATACGGACGGTTCTCTGTTGAATGGTCGTGCTGGTGTCTACTGTCGTGAAATGAGGCTGGAGCAGTCTCTTTCACTTGGTAGATACTGTACTGTGTTCCAAGCAGAAATCTACCTTATCATCTGATATGTAACTGTCCCGCATTGACGCAGCTTCGTATCCGGGTTTTTGGTTCTCCATACATGGTTGAGTCTGTGTATGCGGAGCTAAAATTGAAGGATATTTTCTCGTTTCCACCCCATGTGGTAAGGAGCTATAGTCAGAAGGGTTCATCGTTCTTCCTGGAGTGAATAAATCCCTTCTGTATTCATCTTAAATAGGGTTTAGCAGATTGTTTGGCATCCTTTAAGGGGTACCGAATTTAGTTCTGCTCGTACATACTGCGAGTCGTTCTGCATTCTTCCGGGAGTGCAGAATGGTGTCGCTTTTGTAAGATCTCTAAATCCTCTCGGGGGTTGGAGGTTTTATTAATAGCAGACTGTTCGGGACCTCGTAGAGGTTCAGAATTTACTTCTGCTTCCACTAAATGTGATCCTCAGCAGATTTTTCAGCATCCCTTAGGGGTGCAGAATTTACTTCTGCTTTTATGTGTTTTTGTGTCGTCAATTTTTCCCATCCTCCCAGTCCAACCCTTACCATTTCCTTTCAATCCTTCCCTCCTATATATCGGGAAAATGAGCATGGAGTACAATCGGCGCTTCAGCAGAGGATCTGTGGTAAACGAATTTTTTTTTGTTCCGACAGTCAGGCAGCCTTAAAAGCACTCAGTTCGAATGACTCACGGTCGAATCTAGTGATCGCATGTCGAACTCAAATTGAAGACCTCAGCATTTCAAATGCTGTTTACTTCTTATGGGTACCCGGCCATTCTGGTATTACTGGAAATGAATGGGCTTATGAGTTGGCTAGAGCTGGTGCAACGAATGATTTCGTTGGTCCTGAACCAGCTTTACCACTTTCAACTAGTTGGATGAATCACAAGATTCGTTCTTGGGCTGCATCCAAACGTGCCAGCTACTGGCGCAGCTTGCAAACTTGCGCTCAGACAAAAGCATTTCTACCAGATTTAAATCTGAAAATGTCAAAGTGTCTACTGCATTTCTCCAAGCATCATTGCAGTATTCTGGTCAGAGCTCTGACTGGACATTGCAAACTCAATTATCACATGACTACTATTCAACGTGCTGAGTATTATTCGTGTGATTTGTGTGAATGCGATTATGGTACTTCATATCATCTGATATGTAACTGTCCCGCATTGACGCAGCTTCGTATCCGGGGTTTTGGTTCTCCATACATGGTTGAGTCTGTGTATGCGGAGCTAAAATTGAAGGATATTTTCTCGTTTCCACCCCATGTGGTAAGGAGCTATAGTCAGAAGGGTTCATCGTTCTTCCTGGAGTGAATGAATCCCTTCTGTATTCATCTTAAATAGGGTTTAGCAGATTGTTTGGCATCCTTTAAGGGGTACCGAATTTAGTTCTGCTCGTACATACTGCGAGTCGTTCTGCATTCTTCCGGGAGTGCAGAATGGTGTCGCTTTTGTAAGATCTCTAAATCCTCTCGGGGGTTGGAGGTTTTATTAATAGCAGACTGTTCGGGACCTCGTAGAGGTTCAGAATTTACTTCTGCTTCCACTAAATGTGATCCTCAGCAGATTTTTCAGCATCCCTTAGGGGTGCAGAATTTACTTCTGCTTTTATGTGTTTTTGTGTCGTCAATTTTTCCCATCCTCCCAGTCCAACCCTTACCATTTCCTTTCAATCCTTCCCTCCTATATATCGGGAAAATGATGCTAAAAACATATTGATGGCAAGGCACAAAGCACAAAAAAAAATCTCCAAATATCAAGGGGAACGTGCCATTTGAGCCAATTTGTTCTGATTCCTGACTAGGTGTGCAGTGTTCGATTATTTGGACTCTGAAAATTTTAGTTCTTGTGTTAGAGATGAATTAGAGTTCTTGGGATATCAATTTACACTTATTCCTGGTAATTTTGAGCATCCTTTTTGAACGTCACTAACCTGTTCAGGACTAATGTGTAAGTTTAGGAATCATTCCAATTTCGGTATGTAACAGACCAGTATGTAATATGACAAATTTGGTGCTACATAACGAGTTATCGAGGACACGGTTGATTTTGTGTTTGAGGAACAATTTATTTAGTTGCACAATGAGCCATTTAATAAATATCCAGCACAGAAGGTGTCGAAATCAGTACCAACTTTCTCCGATTTGAACAAAAATTTGTATACGTCTTCAGTAAAGAAAATCGTTTTACGAATAGAAAGACCAACTCGATTCAGGACTAATTTTTAAAAAGAGCGACTTCATTTTCCTGCATGCAAAGGCCGTTTTTTTTTTAGCAGACTTTGCAGCCGATTAATAGCCTACAGAATCATTGCATGGCTAGAACACCTTCCAGATCGGGGCTCAAACATACGACAACTGGCTTGTGAGACCAGTGCCTTATGCATTGAACCACCAACCCGAATGTTTTTGCATGGGTTTTCTTTCAATCGCAGTTACACGAAAATTGTTACTTGTACAAAAATTTTCACGAAGAAGATAAATAATTCTTCGTTTAATCGTGATAATTTAAAAACTATCAGATGCCGCTAAAATGGTATCCAAAAAAAAGTAGCGGAAAAATAATGGATACTCTAAAACAGTATACACAGAAAAAAAAGTTGATTGATTTTTCATGAGATTAACCGAAAAATGAAATTATAAAACTCCTCACCTAGAACTTTTATTTTATGCTAAATATGAAAACCAACATTCGAAGTACATATAATTACTGACTTTTCAACATCAGAAAGACTAAAACTCTATTTATATACGCATTCCCAAAAAAATCAGCCAAAATGACTGAAAAAAAGGCGGGATGACAATGTCAGAGACATACCGGATGACGTGAATACGAATATAATTGACATGCTTTCTCCACACACCTGAATATCGATTATCGCAAGTACCAGTTGATTGATTGTGTGAATTTTGCAGAGTTTCAATGCGTTACTTGCATAAGTACGAGAGTAAAAAATGTCAGGGTTGTATAGGGGACAAGATCGATTAAATCCAAAATGCAATGCTTAAATTCATTCTTAAATTGAAAAATTCATAATTTATCGTTTGTGGCCATCTAGGATTTCTGAACCTAAGTTGAGAATTAATACGACAAACCCGTCTCGAAATACAGTAATACAGAAATACTTTATAACCATCCATAGTAAGTGTCTGTTTTATTAGTGAACAAAACATATCGTACGCCCACTGCACTCAACCACTGGAAATATTCCATTTTTCTATGTGTCGGGTTTACGCGATACGCTTCGTGCGATGAATCGATCAATTCATGTGGTTGAAACTTTGCGTGCTTTATTTTGGCACTAAATTTCACCTTGATACACGTTCATAACAAACATTTTAGAAAACTTCTATTTTGAGATATTTCTGGCTATCTTTTAATGCTGAAAATTTTATCATAAACTGCTAAACATATTTTCGATTATATGCAGAAAAAAATGTGTTTGCTGCGTTAAATACAACAAGAGGTATTTACGATTAAGTTCTACCCATTCTTGTGAAGAATAAATTTTGAAAAGGCGCCCCTTATAAAAGTAAGACGTATTCACGACAAAAAGTGTGAAAGAACAACTAATGGGCAAGAAAGGTTGTTTAAGAACAATTTTTGTACTTTCTGTTCTATTGACAGTTATAACTTGTTCTGTTTTACAAAAAGTCGCAAAACTGAAAGAGATTGAGTCGTTGTATAGGGTAACAGAGGTATTTTGGCCACTTCATTTATTTTGGCCCACCTAACAAATTTCATGGTTTTAACCGATGTTAAGTAACCCATGTTGCGTCAATTTGAAACTAATCACATTAAATTACCTATTGCGAAAGGGTTTTTCAAAGATATAACAACATTTGGTGGAAATTTTTACAAAGTGGACTCTGTTACCCTACATAATGTTTTTCAAATTTCAATTGAAAAGAAGTCAAAACAGTTACAATTATCATTTTAAAAAAAATTGACTACTATTGGGCCATTGATCAAGTTTAAAGATAAAATGGCAGTCATTTCTGATTCCGATTATATAATGGTATAAGTGACGTAACCAACGATTCGTGTGCCAACAGCACTTCAATTCAAACCACAACCAAAGGGATTTGTTTCCAGATTTCATGTGAAAATTCACTTCGGTGCTTTTGCATTTTACGTAAACTTGCAATTAAATGCAATTAAAACATCCGTTGTTAGAAACATAATATTCAAGTGAAAATGAGTACATCACGAACTCATAGAAAAACTTGATTTGGTAAATGGCAAACTATGACATTCATATATGATTCATACAAACTCTGGCAGCATCGATAAACCTTATCGTTTGGATATGCATTTCAGCATTAGTTGCATTAAATATTCATAGTTTTCGAACTCATTTAATTATATAAGTGAAATTTCCATGAATTCCATGTGTTTCACATGTGGTGATAGATTATAGGCTTTGCACATGACATCGACGTGCGAATTTAAATCAGTGCAACAATATTAATATTGAATTTAATTGTGCTTTATTTTAATAGCTTAGATAACACCAGAATGCTAAAGAACTAAAACTGACAAGACAAAATCAAAAATATTAAGTCTCACATCTCTTTCCACCCATTTTTTTTATCTCCGAACATATTCATTTCATATCGAAGAACGGTCCAAGTAGATTTTTTCTAATTCAATTAAACAGCAAATCAGCTAAATATTCACGAATTATTTACGGATTTACTGAAATCTATACACTAAAGTAACAAAATTAGCCTGCAAGTTTTCACACAAAGAAACCGGTAGATGAACCTGCCGCTACCGACCAGTCGACAAATAAGTTCCGTTCAGTCAATGCACGTACTTGGCGTACCGGCAATCGATGAGCACAGGCACCGTGTCTTGATAATCAATGCGGGAAAAACTTTCACGAGCTGGAGCTTCGAAACGATCCGGGGTAGCCTCCACGGATGCTGCGAAACAAGCGCGATCGGATTGCTCGGACTATTTCAGCCGTAATTGGATACCTATTATTTGGTTTGTTACTTGCATTCGTTAGTTAAACAGAGAGTATGCAATTTTTGGGTTCGCAGCTGGTTACGTCGATAATTGTTTCGATCAATTGTTTAGATGAACAAAAAAAAAACACCAAACAAAAAGTTCGTTCACAAACGCCTTGACGTAACGGCACACAAAATTGCGGAGGAAATTGAGTTTGTTCCGTTGCTAATAAGCTTGCGGTTCAGGAAAATTGAATTTGATAAAATAAAACAATAAAGGCAAGGTAATAATTGTTCACTATTATTTCAATGGTTAAACAACAGCTGAAACTGTTCGAATCATAATATTTTCTGAATGTTGATGGATAGTTACATTTTGTCAAAACTCTATGAAGAATGTTCTGATCTGA
Organism: Malaya genurostris; assembly: GCF_030247185.1. Taxonomy (NCBI): domain Eukaryota; kingdom Metazoa; phylum Arthropoda; class Insecta; order Diptera; family Culicidae; genus Malaya; species Malaya genurostris. The sequence goes on along the minus strand of NC_080572.1, from coordinate 232,913,128 downwards.
AGAAACACTTGCTACTTTGTTGTTAGATATTAAAATTCATTTAGAATCTTGTTTTTATTTGTTCATGGGCGGGTGGTTGAGGAAAAAGTTTAAATCTGTGAGAGCATATTTAATCAATTCATTCGTAATTTAATTTGGTATAACTTTTGTTATTTTTTATGATGAACTAGCGGACCCCTGCACACTTCGTAACGCAATAATATTAGATTAGATGTAGAAAATCAAAACTACTTATCAATTTTAATGATTATTGAAGAAAAATATCATTATAATGCTCTATGATAGTGGCCCAACCTTTTTATATCGCGGACAACAGAACAAAATATATAAAACCGATGGTTTACCGAAACGCAAACAGGCAGCGTACAATTTACCATCCGAAAAAAAAACCTTTAAATTCACGCTACAGACTCATAACGATTATTGACGGTAATAGAAAAGTTAAACGGATGAGAAAATGACGTTCAAATTGAAATGGCATAGCAGTGGGCATCATTGGAATGTATGGAATGAAATTTTTTTTTCTTCTAATTTGCCATTCAAAATTGTTGTCTCGACAACATTTGCGATTAACTTTTGAACTTTTAATTTGTAATTTGTGTGTTTTTTTCCTGTACTTTCTGTGCTTGTTTCAGAATTTGTTCCTGTACGTTCTAGACCTTCTCCAGTATTTTCTGCATTTGGTCCTGTAACTTTTGTACTTATATCTGTACCATCTGCTCATTCTGTACCTTTTCCTGCACTCAATTGTGCCAGTACTTCCTTTACTTGTTTCCCTCATTTCTGTACTTGCACACTTGAAAAAAACCATGTGATTTTACATCTTATTAGATGCACATAAATGGAGCGTCGCAGTTCACGCAAATTTACGTCGAAGAACATTTAATATTGTGTCTAAAACTCCATGCATGAAATTTGTTGAAATAAAAAAAACAATACTGATAGCAACCGCCGCGACTTGAACCGAGAATCATTGGATCGCACATACGTCTGTTAATCGACTGAGCCACAGAAGCATGCTCCTGCTTGGCTGGTAAAAGGTGCATTTAAATTCATTCAGTCGCACCTGCTAGCAGAATGCAAGTTACAGTCGAAACCAGTAAAATTCAAGCTATTGTAACATTAAGTCATTACAAATAAAATTTTCCGTCATTTAAATTAGGTCTTTTTGAATTACATCGTATGAGGAATTAAGTCACCTGTAAAATTCAAATTTTTCTAGAGTGTGGTCTTGTACATTCTGCACTTGTTCCTGTACCTTCTTTATTTTTTCCTGAACTAAGCTTCTGTACTTGTTCCTTTTATTTCTGTACCTGTAGCTGTCCTTGTGAAATTCTCACAGCTCAAAAATTATCTTTGGATGGAAATTATTTCGAATACTCTTAAATTAGAATAATCGAACGACCCTCATGATTGCTCGAGATCAGTGAAGTAGAATGGTAGAGTGTTCTGTAAAAATGAATCATCTGACAATTGTTTTTGATTCGATCTCAACATTTTTCCCAAATTCAGGTACACACGTACACAGCAGTTTTTACCTGCTCTTAAAAGTCCCAAATGATTCAAGCAAAATACAACAAAATCAGTTTGACGGTTTATGAGCAAGAGAGTGAATCATTCGAATAGGTAAAACATGTCGATGAGTTCCCAAATCTCGGTTCAATCGATGTAATTTATAAACAGAAAGCAAACGGGATGGTTCGAGTACATTGGACGAAACTGTTCATAGTTACACAAATGCAAATAATTTGAAATTTCGGAACACTCTGGATTGATATAATTCGAATCGCGTTTGGGCCAATTGAAGACGTTTGGACTCAAATAAATAACCGAACTAGCAATTTGAAGCAATTGACAAAATTTGGAGGTCATTTCAAGAAAAAATTACACAAAATCCCGTCCAAAAAATCCTTCAGAGGTATAGCACGGGAAATGCTTATGGAATCGTTCCAAAAAGTAGATAGCCGAACAGTTTTGGTGTTTGAGTTAACGGTCTTAATTTGAAGTGGCAGCTGAGGTGTGCTGATCCTGTTGTCTCAGTGCATTGTGAAAGCAATAATTATATCTATCAAGAAGATATAATTCACATTTCTGTAATTTTAGGAAAACAACGAATCATAGAAACACGTTAATCACTTTCTTTTCTTAGAGTCGTTTTATAATTTGACTTCACGGTCCCGCATACGCATGGCTGCCAGATGGCTGAATAAACGCTGCCAGCTGGAAAAACATGGCTGGCAGACATTCTGGTGACCGACTGCCTCACCGCTGCCAGGTATACAACTAAAACGATACAACCGTATCCACCAGGATTTTTCCACATTAAAATCTTTGACATTTTCAGCGAAGGTGAGAGGATGAAAACGCTCGGCTAACTTAGATACAGGCGACTTTGTTTTGTCAAATTGGGTTTGACAACCGTCACTGCATCAATTTTGGTAGCCTATGCGGGGTATTGAACCCAAATTTATATATCGGAAAATGGGAACCTGTATGCTGTTCATTTGGCGCCCTTACTTAATTGAAAATGTGATTCGAAATAAAGAAACACGTGAATCAAGTAGGCTCAGCGAAATTTTTGCACCAATCAGCTCGTTTGGCGCCAAACGGTTTTATTAGTAATCTAGTATTCATATTTTGCTCTCCAGCGGGCAGCAGCATAACTCGATACGCGCCAAACAATCATTGGAGCATGCATTGAATGGAAAATTTCCAATTCTAAACGAACCAATTTTCTAGTTTTTCTCTACTTTCCCGAAGGATTTTCCTTATGTACTATAGCCTAAAACCTCCGCATAAACGTACCTTTCGAACAAAAAAAAACATTTGAAGATTGGCCCACGCATACCAGAGAACATTAGCAACAATACTTAATATATATATATATATATGTGTGTGTGTGTGTGTATATAGATTTTCGATAGAATCCTGAGATTTCAGGTCAAATTATTAAATGTCTTCAAAATGCTCCTAAAGCTACGATCAGACTAGCCAGTTTATCTGTCACAGTTTATCTGCCACAGACAAGTAATTTTTCGGCAGTTTAAATTTGGTCTGGCAATGTGATCACACTATTCACAGTTAAATGACTGCAACAGTCAAATTTGACTGCCGACAGTCAATACTTTGACAGTTGTTATGTTTGACTGTGACAGAGTTTTTGAACATGTCTGTATTGTGATTACATTGATCAGACAAATCAAACTGGTTACAGACTTAAATATAGGGAGTGGGCTGTTTATTGCAGTTTTTCTGCACAATGTGATCACATTGGAAGAAAGTTTGTGGGCAGAGAACTTTTCACGGAATATTGCATTATGATAAAATATCGATCTGGTCTCACAAACGGAGGTTCGTTGCGTTGCTACTTGGTGTGTTGCGTTTCGAAGCAATTAGAGAAGGAATATAAATGTGATCCATTTTTTTTACCTTATTTATAAATATCAAAAATAGGTATAGAAATCGCTCAAACTTCATTAAATTTTTCCGAGGCCAGGAGACGCATGGTAAATTGGTTATTATTCTAGACAATTTCAAATACTGAACTTTTCCACAGTTCTTAAAAATATGAAACCGAAGCTCTTCGATGTATCTTAAAATCATTTAGTGAGCGTGGTTTTGTTAAAATGAATCGTTTATTTTGAATGAGAAAAAAAATAGTCGAAATAGTGACCATCTTTCTGGCAATTTGTGGATACCTCGAGAATCAGACATCCCATTTTCGACTTCCTCGTAGGAATTGAAATGGTGCAAAGTCAATGCGTGGCTATTCGATGAAGACAAATGGTAGTCATTTCATTTAAATTCATATTTGTTTTCCTTACTTTTTTTACCTCTGAATGATTTACATTTCAAGTGATTCATTAATAAAATATTTCATCTTTGTTACAGTACTTTGGTTGTTCTGTTTCTTATTTCCTATCTGTATCTTGGTGTTCACTGATTTAGTGTCATTTGATACAAATAGTATTCGGAAATTAAAGAATACGACGGTGATGGAGAAGCTCCCAGTCAAGTGCTTTGATTGTATCCTTCCTGAACTTTGAAACTGATTTTGATTTGACTCTGCAGTATTTTTTTTCAAATGCAAGCATAATTCCAATGCTTTCCCCAAATCATCTCTTTCTAATACAAAATTCGACAATTTTTAAATGATAAAAATATACGATGTTGTTTGTTCTATGACTATGATGTATATTTGATATGTTTATCAGATGTCATAACAACATGAACATTGAGATTCTTTCACATCATATGTTCATTATCTACACGTTTATGTTTTAACGCGCACATCATACGGGTATATCTTCTATTACTAAAAAATCCAGAGTGGCACCGAGCTCGAAAGCGTGAAAAAATATGTTTCGCAATTGATAAGTATTTTTCACGCAACAAATACATTTTCAATAAATTGTAAATGGAGTGGTAGATTCAAAAATCAAATGCAATGAAAATCCATAGAAGCATCCTACCTCCGTAAATATGACAATTAAAGAGTTGAAATTTTGGGAAGGTTGTCTCCAGTCCAAGCTCTTTCAAATATGGTATAACGGTATGAATTCGCTTTGGGGCAGAGTTCAGATTTTGACAGATCCACAATTTTATTACCAAAAGCTTTGTAATCAATTCAATTATCGAACTAATGAACGAACGATAAGCTATTGTAAATTCGGTAAATATTTACAAAATCTAGAAAAAAATTTCAAATAAGTACATTTCCTGTTACCGTTCAGCATTTTTTAATTTGGAGTAGTTAATACTTTTTTTTCATTAATGCATTATTTAATTTTTCATAATTATTTCATCCAAGTACAAAGCAAAACGTTCCAGTACTATGCTTCTGGAGATCCATTGCACTTTATCGTGAAGGAGGAGCTCGGAAAATTCAGTAGTAATATCTATTAAGAATTCTACGAAATATGCGATAAGCTTCATTATTTCGACCGGAAATGACGACATTGACAACGCGGTTCGGTGAGAAGTTAGTACACGTGGTTAATAGAAGGAATTGGGGTCCAATACTCGTTAATCGATTTCGATTTTAAGTACTTTTTTGTAAAATAAACAATATTTGTGTATAGAACTAAAGAGCCACAGCATCATATATAAAAAGCCTTGGGCTATTCCCGGGTTTCTGTTTCTGAAATAGTGGTCATATACTCAAAAATGAAACTCACTCACGTTTCGTAGAGGTCGCTTGACTGTTTAAAGTACGATGGCCGAATCATATAAAAATTTATAAAATTGACTAAAATCAATACAGTTTGTAAGTCATGTTAACAGATGGTCATTCGAACCGACTTCATTTACACCGGTTGCAGAAGTACCTGCAATAGCAAAACTGTTTCATTTTGTTGGTTGTTGGTTGTGTTAATTGATTTTTTTTGTTTTCTTTCAAGAAGCAATAAAAATTATTTCGGATAATACCACATATATGAGAATGTGAGAATATGAGTAATACGAGAAAGCCATCAATACACCACTAGGGGGATTAAAACAGGTATTTTTATTACTATCTGGTTTCTACACATCAGAAAACAAATATATCACGAAACCAACCCTCTTGGGGAAAACCACGTGTACTCACTTCTCACACTGGTGCTGGAACGTTTTGCTTTGTGTTTGGATGAAATAAACAAGTTTTTGGTTGTCATAGAATCTGTGGCAGACAACTTCTGCACAACAGTTTCAGAAACAGTCAAATTTGTCTGTACAGTCATCAACTGTTTGTCTGTCGACTATGATCACACTGTGATTACATTGTCACAGATAATTTGCACACTTTGACTGCATACAGATGGACAGTCAAGCCGATTTTGACTGCTTGCAGACAACTGCGAACCGATTACACTCTGATACAGTAAAACTGCACAAGTTTGTGCAGATAAACTGGCTAATGTGATCGTACCTTAAGAAAGTGTTCCACTTTGAAGATTTAGCTTTGCAGTATCGAGCAGTGCTGCCGGGCTACAGTAAGACCAACTGATTCATGTGATTTTTCCCGGATCAAGATATTAAAAACACAAATACCGGATTTCCTTGGAACACTCGAAAAACTGAAAATGAGAATTCGTTAAGATCGCTAAAGAATGGTACATTTCAATGGAATCTCATTCTAAAATTTAAAATGGCACAATTTATAACTTTGAAACCTAATCAAAGTTCGACTTCCAGAATAATGAAGGATAAAAAAAAGTCTAATCTCATACAGTTGACAATACAAAAAAGTATGAAATTTTCGAAGCAGATTGTAACACTATTCGTGCTATTTAATTTATTTTTAACGATATCAAACTAACTAGAGATTGTAACTAAGAGCAAGGATGTGAAGATAAAGTGCCAAAAAGTGAGAGCTTCTCCCCGGAAAGGAGAACGAAGAAGGTTTGAGTCGTTCCTCTGGGCGATACTTATCGCCAAAAAATCAATTTTCAGTGTTTCAATTTTTCTCTTTGTCTGTTGCTCATTAGTAGTGATGTGTAGATTTCATGACATTTGTTGTATAACAAGAAAAGTAGAGGAAAAATACTCTTCTCTATTGTAGGATTTTTTTGTTTATATTAAATTACTATGAGGGATACATGTCTGTCAAACATTCCGTAAATCTGCAGAAGATTTGCAAAAACACGAGAATCTGTAAAACTCTGCGGACGAACAAAATATTTGCAGCACCCATAAGAAACCTCCAGATTTACAGACAAATCTGAAAACCTGGTTTCTCTACTATACTATATTCACGGACAGAGATGGCATTTCACCAGAGTGATACACGCTGGCGTCAGATTCTTGTCCACACCGAGGATGCAAAAAACGAAGCATCGCACAAAGAGGAAAGCGCACTCCTTCTCAGTGTCGAATAGACAGCATTTGAGTGTGTGCTTGTGGTTAAAGCAGCTGGCGTGAGTGAAACACCTTCTCTTCGCATGAATCGCTCTCACGCGCTCTCGTCTAAATACACCCAAGTGACCACTGGCGCGTGATGGTGAGCGAACACTTCTGTGAACTTCAATTGATAGACAGTAGATCTGACCTTGCTATGAAAAATTTGCAATGAAAACTGAAAATTTAACGATAAATTGTTCTATTTTGCTGATTTTGCGTGCCCCACGCTTCTTCTACGCAAACCATACACCAGAGTGCTCACCGGCGTGTACACCTCTGTGAAAGTATCTGCATCCACCTCAGAAAATTTATTAGCTACTGCTCTAGCACTTTGGTGCGATTCAGTTGGAGACGTAAAAGGAAATAAACAAACGCACTCATGATGCGTGCACACTTTATACAACAATGGTGTATTGTATGTGAAAGAGAAGAGCTCTCGTTGAAGTTGTCAGTGCGAGGGGAGAAATTTTGCTTGCTCTTCGTCACACAGAGGAGATGGACATCTCTGTTCACGGAGAACCCTTCGATCATAAAATTGCGATATCGCAGTTTTTGATTTTTGCGATAGTTGATTTAACTAAAATTTCTTATTGATTCAACCAATATGGTTTTTAATTTGCATATATTCAAGTAGTTGAAAAATATGTTGTTTTGAATGCTGTCAAATGTCGGAGACAGTTGAAAGCAAAACAATAATCTCAATCAGTTCGAGCTCGCATCTCAGCCAACACAGTCAAAAATCGTTTGCGGTCGAAGCAAAAGAAACAAAGACAATACAGTACAGTGAACAATAGAGTGTACGGAATGGTCAAATACGATTTACCAAAGCCTGAAACTTGGCCAACAAGGCCAAATTCAATTTGTATAGATTTCAAGCGTTGCAAAGTTAGACCAGCAGCAAATGAAATTGAAATCTTACATAAAGAACGAATGCATCTAGACGCTAATAATGTAACTGAGATTCAATTCAACAAGGCGTCTAACTGTGTGTACATTATGTTTAAACGTGAAAGCGATGCAATTGCATTCGCTTCGGTTAACAACGAGGTGCACAGCATTGAGTGTGACAACATTAAATACAAAATTCCTGTGCACATGGCGGACAATGCCATACAAGTACGCGTGCATGACCTTCCCCCGCAGTCCAGCGATGAGTATGTTCGGGAAAGTATGTCGCAGTACGGTGAAGTTCTTTCCATCGAAAGGGAAGTATGGCGGAATTTTTTTTCGGGTATCCGGAATGGCGTGCGAGTGGTACGTATGCAACTACGTAAAGCAATTCCATCTTACATCATTTGTAATCAAGACGGGAAACATCCGTGTAAAACGCTGATTACGTATGAAAATCAACTGGTAACATGTCAGTTTTGTGAATAACCTGCACACTACGGTAAACCTTGCACTGAAACTGCGAAAAGAACATCTTCAACAAAAGACAAGGTCAACCGTTCAACAACGAAAACTAGTGAACGTAGTACTCCTGTTTCACCATCAAACTAACCAACAACTGCAACCAATGTACAACAAGGCGCTCCTACAGCAACTAGCAACGAGCTCAAGACTGTGAACAACAAGGAAAACGAAAAGAAGACGGTAATCAACAACAAAACCACCGATGCGGCAATGGAGAACGAGACGAGCTACGAACAAAGTGCCCCTCAACCCTCGCAGGAGGGAAATGGAAGCTCTTCTCCTCCTAGAAAAAGAGTGACAACGAGATCCACTTCGAAAAATTGTATATTTAAAAAATCGGCTAATTCGGCCACGTAAAGCTTGTACGCAAATAGGCCTGAATAAAAAACATCTTTTAAATAAAAAAAAAAAATAATAATCTCAATGCAAAATCAACAACTGTTTTAGTTGAAATCTGTTTGCGTCGCTTCAAAATGTCAATGAAAAAAACATCGATGGTTAAAGCGTTTGGTGAGATTGTGTTCATTTGATTTGAGAAATTTATGATTCCATAACAATTGCTTATCTAACAGCGGTGTTGTGATAAAGTTAACCTTGTTTAAGATGAAAAAGATTGGGTGACAAATTAGAAAATGTTAATGAATGATCATATCGTAATTTTTCAGACATGCGCAAAAATTTTATACTTCAATTTCGATCATTGATTTACTTCCAGCAGACTGTTTTACTCCCAGCTGTTTGATACCGATGATGATGTTCATGCATTAACAAAAAACACTCTTTGACATGAATTTAATTTATAAAAGTAACAGGAGCGAAGGGTTTCAAACACACAGAACGCGCTGGGATTGAATGGCGCGTTTGAATTGCCGTCGCAAAATTTCAATTCCCAGCGGTTGATGTACCCAAGCTCATATAAATTGACTAAAATTATCAGTGCATAACTTTAGTTCAACCGTTTGAAGGCATCATCTTTCAATACTCATTTAAGGTAAATTTAATAATTTCGCTGATTTACTCGCCCCTCCGGGCCCTTTGCTGATTAAAAACGTTTTTCTACATCAACGTCTTTTTGTCCCGGGTTGGCGGTTTAATGCATAGGACGCTGGTCTCACAAGCCAGTTGTCGTATGTTTGAGCCCCGACCTAGAAGGATTCTTAGTGTCAGTAGGATCCATAGTACTAGCCATGCAATGATTCTGTACACTAAGAATCGACTGCGAAGTCGTGTCAGGATGAATTAAATATAAGTTACATTTACTGTAAAATTGAGTTATTTTTGACGCTTATATACGTCGGTCTCAGAAGACGTGAATTCACACGATTTTTTCTAGGTGTGCAGGCTCCGAAGATCCGGCGGGTGGCCCGCATATTGGCCATCGACTGGAGCGACTTTCTGTGGGCGATGATCGTGATGTTGCCGAAGAGAATTAACGAAATATATAAACATAAATGTTGTGGAAACGGAGTAGAACAAGGGAGTATGGAAACGAAATGACTAAGAACTAATTAGAAAGATCTAATGAGTTGACATCGACATGGTGAAGAGACGGGGGAGGAGAAGCAAAAAAGTTAGTGACAGCAAATACCAAACAGTTGTGCAAACTGGATGTCATTTTTCAAAGGCTTCTGCTCCACTTTGCACAAGGTTACCAAAAATTAGAATACCATTATCGAAGTAGCAAAACATCAACAACCCGATTTATAAGAAATGGTCCAAGGTACAAGCCGGTTAAGGTTTTCTTCTTTTAGGCATTTTTTAGTCAATATTCCAAATAAATTTTCTGATCAAAATAAGCTAACACAAGTGGAACTTAAATGTCTACTGCTATCTGTGATAGAATAGTAACAATTGGTTCAGATATCATGACGTCAAAAACAACGTCCAAATTCCCAGAAATAAAGCAGGGTAGCTACTCTAGTAGACATCTCATATACGAACATCATCAGAGTTAGACCTGCTGTCTCTGTTTGAAGAATTTATTCTAAGGTAAGATGAAAACAGGTGCATTCGGTCGTCAAAAGGTGAGATAGCTCTCTAAGTGCTCACAACGGCGTCGACTGTGTTCTATGGCATTCTGCGTTAGTAGCAGAATATGAGGGTAAGAATTGTTTTGAATGTTATCACTCATTTGATACGTAAAAATATTAAAAACTCTTCAAATAGGTCAAGTACTTCTACTCAAAGTCCTATTGCTGAAGTGTGTTCGTGATTTTAAATTGTCTTTAATTTATCCAGACTTGTATCATTCATTATTCATAGATTAGTATTTTTCATCTCATCCTTGAATAATGCGACATATAAAGCAAAATATGTTTTATGAGTACACACTTAGAAAAAATCGTTTGAATTTATTACTTCATAGATGCACTTAAAAGAAGCGTCGTAGTTCCTTCAATTTACAATTCAAAGCATGTAAAGACAAGTCGTATTAGCAACTTCACAGTTACTTCAGCTGTAGTTTACATCGATACAGACACAAGCATTATTATTAGTGTTTTATGTTGGAGCGTCTATAGGAAAAATATTTAGATGTGTGCAATATCATACTATGTCCCAACAATGTAATTGGTTGGTTCCGAAGACTGAATATTTGGATACGATTGATAAGAAATTGGACACTGGACGCAAACTGGACTATCTGGTAAGATCAGAGAAATAAACACGCGTCGATTGCTTGCCATTTGCAAGAGATAGAAAGTTTTTCTGTTAAAATCCATTTGATGCAAACATTGCATTAAGGCGGGGCTGGTCGATGAAACGGTGACCTCGGAACACGATTTGCTCTGTGTATGAAATGTGTAATCAGTATTCGATCAAGTTATTTGCATGTTAAACAAAATTCATGGCTACATTTTTTTTCCTCTGTAAACTGCTATAATAGGCAAAATAATATTTCGACTGTGCTAATGAGATGACTATTGTTAGTACAACAGCCCTGGTTGATTTATTCTTTTTTTTTAGTTCAATACTCCATTATCAACAACGAAATGGAGCAAATTAGCCAGAGTACACTTTCTACAGACGCACGAAAACCAAACAGAACGCCGAAAAAATTTTCCCAATAACGCACAAATAATTGGCAGCAATTAATTTGCGCTAATACCAACTAATTTCACTTTTTCTACAGCCAACCGTGACCAGCCAGTAGATTTAGATCTTGCTCATATCTCAGTGGGATTGTTTGTTTTTCTCGCTTAATTGTGTGTTAAGCTTGATTGTGGGTTGGTTCTAGTAATTTATCTATGCTGCTTAGTGGTTAGAGAAAGACAATCGATTAACGAGATGATTGTGTTATGGCAGTTTGCAAAATAAATTACTGTTATTACGATATAGCACAATTTAAGTATCATTTCCTGCTTTCAGCTTACTAAGTGACCTCTATTAAATCACTGATCCAAACGTGAATGATGAGTACAGGATCCCATTAAAGCAAACGTGTCATGCTTTTTTTTATTATATCTTCTCACAAACAAAAAGACCTCGCTTTACCAGTGCACAGTGGTTTAAAACCGTGAAAAGGTCAATTTTGTGCATGAGTGCCTTCAATAGAACACACTCGTCTGGTAAATCCCCATCATTTTACTATCGCTATTGTTATCCATGTATGATCAAATGATAGCTTTTATGCAGATGCAATGGAAATGTTTTACCTTCAGAGGAGTTTTTAAATTGTCCGGATAAAATAGAATTTGTATATTGTGTTCTGGAAAAAAAACTATGAACATAGAGAACAATTATTATCAATCGTTCGTCCTGATACCGATTCACTAGAATAAAATAGAGATTTCATGCACTAGTGCAGTCATGTCCGCCGTCTCGCTTCACTGTACAGCTTTAAAGCTATTGTGCGGGGAGACATCGGCTGGGGGTGGCGATATTCTTACCCGGCGTTTATGATGATCCAAAAATAAAAGCCAACAGACGGCTCGGTGCGAAATGGCGATGGTCAGCAAAATCGGGACAGCCCCCGGGTCAGCTCTAATGAGCCTAAACGGGGACGGTTCGAGGCGTCCGGCGCGTTTATTGACACTGTTTTTGGATCGTTTAGGTAGGCAGTCACGGGAGGAGTCTCGGAATGATTCCATTTAGTTATTTTTGCCCCACCCCAAAACATATTCTCACTGTGGCTAGGCTGTTCATTCCAGTGGATCAGACCGACATTCCGACGACAAATCGGAGCCCCAGCGATGAGCCGACAGACGGTGTGAATGTGATTGGCAGCGAACGGAAATAGCCATTAAACGATCTGATTTGTGCTAAAGCGACAAAATTGAGACGCTATTATTATTCTTGTTTCCATTTTTTTTCCTTTGGTTGCTGATTGGAGCAAGACATGGAAGGTAATTTGAGCAATAAAGTTGTTTTTTTTTTTCCATAAATACGTTTATTTCTTAAGGCAGTTTACATAAGTTTTTCTTCGCCGTAGCATCACTTTTACATAATATTCTTATCCTAATTTAATTCTAACATAGTCACAACGTTTTGAATTTATTAAAACATATTCTCTTATAGCTTAAATATCATCTTAGGTAACTCGTCATTAATTATGAAATCTACTCGGAAATATTATTTGAACCAAACGATTAACTTCTATAAATTATAAAATAAGCTGTTATTTTCAGACATTTTGTTGATAATTTCATAAACTGTTTCGAGTTTGTTTGTATCATTACATAATTTTTATTCTAATTTAGCTATTGGTTGAACTCATGGACGCAGCTGGGATCAGAACTAAGCCTTAAAAGGGGCCTTTATTAAATTGAAACTCCAATTTTCTTTATGAAATGATAAATAAGTTTCATGTATGAAAGGTCACGACAAGCAAGAATGTCTCGAACTGGGATATTGGATAGTTTACCTTGGGTACGCAAAGAATTTATTAGTTGAGATCTGACATCACGATACTCCACGCATGTCCAAACGACATGATCAATATCCCGATAACCTTCTCCGCAAGAACAATGATTAGTCTCGGAGAGCCCAATTCGAAGGAGATGTGCATCTAACGTGTAGTGATTGGACATGAGTCTGGACATCACACGAATGAAATCCCTACTCACATCCAGTCCCCTGAACCATGCTTTTGTCGATATTTTCGGAATAATTGAGTGCATCCACCGACCCAGATCATCTCTATCCCAAGATGCTTGCCAGCTGGCAAGTGTTCTTTGGCGAGACGAACTATAGAATTCGTTGAAAGCAATCGGTCGCTCATAAATTTCACCCTCAATAGCACCACGTTTGGCTAAATTATCGGCTCTTTCATTGCCTGGAATGGAGCAATGAGCCGGGACCCAGACTATAGTGATTAGATAATTATTATTCAATATGTCGTTCAGACACTGTTTTATTTTACCCAAGAAAAACGGTTCATTTTTGCCAGCAGCGATTGAGCGAATGGCTTCAATTGCACTCAGACTATCTGTGAAGAGGAAATAATGGTTTGGAGATAATGTGACGATTACACTCAAACTATAATGAACTGCTGCTAGCTCTGCTATATAAACAGATGCAGGTTCTTGAAGCCTAAATGAGGCCGAAACATTATTGTTGAACATACCAAACCCTGTCGCTTCTTCAATTCGCGATCCGTCTGTGTAAAACATTTTCTCAGAGTCAATATGCCTGAACTTACTTGAAAATATTTTTGGGATTTCCGTCGAGCGTAGATGATCCGGGATTCCACGCACTTCACGCTGCATGGATGTATCGAAAAATAAAGTTGAGTCAGGGGCACTTAGGATGCTGACACGGATAGGAATATATCTTGAAGGGTTGATTTCCTGTGACATATGGTTAAAATATACTGTCATAAATTTTGTTTGAGATCGAAGCTCGACTAGTCGTTCGAAATTATTAATTACCATGGGATTCAGCACCTCACATCTTATTAGCAGGCGTGATGAAAGCTCCCAAAATCGATCTTTTAATGGAAGAACTCCCGCCAGAACTTCAAGACTCATTGTATGTGTCGAGTGCATGCAGCCTAAGGCAATTCGCAAACAACGGTACTGAATTCGCTCAAGTTTGATAATATGAGAGTTTGCAGCGGAACGAAAACAAACGCATCCATATTCCATCACTGAAAGTATCGTTGTTTGATACAATTTTATTAGATCTTGTGGATGAGAACCCCACCAAGATCCTGTTATTGTTCGAAGAAAATTTACTCTTTGTTGGCATTTCGTTATCAGATACCTAATGTGTCCTCCCCACGTGCATTTGGAATCGAACCACACCCCGAGGTATTTAAAAGTTAAAACCTGTTGGATCATTCTTCCCATCATATGGAGCTGAAGCTGCGCAAGATCATGCTTTCTTGAAAAGACGACTAACTCTGTTTTCTCCGCAGAGAATTCGATACCAAGATGAACAGCCCAAACGGACAAGTTATCTAAGGTATCTTGCAATGGTTTATGCAGATCAATAGCTTTGGGCCCAGTAACTGAAACCACGCCATCATCTGCCAATTGTCTTAGTGTACATGGGGTTACTAGACAGCTGTCAATGTCATTCACGTAAAAATTATAGAGGAGCGGACTGAGGCATGAGCCTTGCGGGAGACCCATGTAGCTAATTCTGAATGTTGCCAAATCGCCATGTGAAAAATACATGCACTTCTCTGCCAAAAGGTTGTGCAAATAATTATTTATAACCGCTGGAAGTCCATGTTGGTGGAGCTTGTCTGAAAGAACATCAATGGAAACTGAATCAAATGCTCCTTTAATGTCTAAAAATACAGATGCCATTTGTTGCTTTTGAGCGAAGGCAATTTGGATGTCAGACGAAAGTAATGCAAGGCAATCATTCGTCCCTTTATTTCTACGGAAGCCAAACTGAGTATCTGACAACAAACCGTTCGTCTCGACCCAAGTGTCGAGACGTCGTAGAATAATTTTTTCGAACAATTTTCTGATGCAGGACAACATCGCAATGGGTCTATATGAGTTGTGATTGGAAGCTGGTTTCCCCGGTTTTTGAACGGCGATAACTTTCACTTGTCTCCAGTCAGGTGGAACAATATTTTGTTCAAGAAACTTGTTGAACAATTCCAACAAACGTCTTTTTGCGAGGTCGGGCAGATTCTTCACCAAGTTGAATTTAATTCTGTCCAACCCAGGGGCGTTATTGTTACAAGACAAGAGTGCTATAGAAAATTCCATCATTGAAAATGGGTTATTAATAAAACCATTATTTGGAGGAGATTCCCGTATAATGCTCTGCGTAGGAACAGAATCTGGGCAAACTTTCCTAGCAAAGTCAAATATCCATCGGTTCGAGTATTCATCACTCTCATTGCCCACGTTACGATTCCTCATTCGTCTGGCCGTATTCCAAAGAGTGCTCATTGAGGTTTCTCTTGACAAACCTTCGACAAAATGTCTCCAATAGCTACATTTTTTGGCTCGAAGTATGCTCTTGTACTTGGTTTCTAAAACCATAAGTTTTTCAAAATTCTGAGGAGTTCCTCCTCCCCGTTTTAGAAACGTCTTGCAAGCATTTTGTTTTGCGAGTTTAGCCTCTGAGCACTCTTTGTCCCACCAGGGGTTGGGAGGCCTTCTGTTAGTCGTTGGCCCAGGAAAGCGTTTAGTTTGGGATTGTTCTGCTGCCTCCAGAATCGAACAAATGAGGAAGTCATATTCTTCAAGTGGAGGGAGCTCTTCCATTGAATTCAAAATACTAGAGAAACTACTTTGGTATTTAATCCAGTCGATATTTTTTGTCAAATCATATGGAATACTAGCGGAAGTAGCAATACATTTGTTACAGCTAATTGAGATGATGATTGGTAAATGATCGCTACCGTGTAAATCAGGCAATATTTTCCAGGTGCAATCTAGTCGAATTGATGTTGAGCAAAGAGATAGATCTAATGCACTTGGGCGTGCAGGAGGTCTTGGGATCCGTGTCATGCTACCCATATTTAATACCGTCATGCTAAAATTGTCACAAATGTTTTGTATTAAAGATGATCTGCTATCATTGTAAACGGAACCCCACATCATTCCGTGCGAATTTAAATCCCCCAGAATCAATCGTGGAGCAGGAAGGGCTTCAACCATTTCATTAAGCTGTCGCTGTCCAACTTGTGCTTTTGGAGGAATATAAACCGAAGCTATGCAAATATCTTTGCCTTTAATGTTTATTTGGCAAGCAACAACTTCTATACTAGAAGTTGAAGGGATGTTTAATCTATAAAAGGAATAGCATTTCTTAATTCCCAAAAGCACTCCACCATACGGAGAGTCTCTATCGAGACGTATAATGTTAAAATCATTAAAATTTAAAGCTATGTTTGAAGTAAGCCATGTTTCGCATAAAGCAAATACATCACATTTTTGACTATGCAATAAAATTTTAAATGAATCAAGTTTTGGCATGATGCTTCGACAATTCCACTGCAGGACAGTGATTGTATCATTTGCGGCGGGTGATAAATTATCCATCAAAAGATACAAAACCTGAGACAATTGGCCATTGAGCTGATAACTGCTTCAAAAAATTTCTAGCTATTGGAAGGAATGCCATTATGAGGGTCTTTAAGGGTTCAGATATATTGAATGCTGAGAAAATCCATTCAACAATTTCCGAAAACTTCAGTAATCCTGTTGGTGGCTGTGAAATGGAGCCCACAGGATTATTACCTTTTTCTGTGCTAGATCCTGGATTGGTTTGTGAATTTGACAAACCAGGAGGCACAGTCTTTGGTTTTGACTTTTTTTGTTTAACACGGGGATCTTTTTTTGAAGATGAAACTTTAGGTGTCTTTTTTGGTAATTTGGAAGAAGACTTCTTTCTCTTAACTGACCCTTGGGTAGTGATAAACGAATTACCTTCACTATTTTCGTCAGAGTCAGAGTCCTCTGTTTCCTCTAGATTTGAAAACCCGTTTTCGGTTTCCAAAGGGGGGACATCAATGACCGTTTTAAGCATTTCTGCATATGTGCGCTTAGACCGTGCTTTTAAAGAAAGCTTAATTTTGTCTTTGTGCACTTTAAATGCAGTGCATACTGAAATATCCTCATGAGGACTTTCCCCACAATAAATACATTTTTCAATTTCCTTGTTGCAATCATTATCTTTATGAGGTCCTTCACACTTAATACATTTTGGTTTATTGCTACAGTAAGTAGCTGTGTGTCCGAATTTTTTGCAGTTCGTACAATTCATTACATTTGGAACAAAAAGCCGAACAGGGAGGCGAATTTTATCGACATAGACATGGGACGGCAACGCAGATCCGGCAAATGTCACTCGAAACGAGTCTGATGGGCGATAAACTTTTTTTCCCTCTTCATAAACTACTGAGTACAGTTGTTTGCACTCCAGTATTTTCACACCCTCAAGCATAGAGTTCTTGAAACGACCAACACCATGCTTGAGTAAATCATCTACCGAAAGACTCGCTTCGGTAACAACACCGTCAATTTCGACATCTTTGGAGGGTATGTAAACTTTATACTCTTTAATGAAATGTTCCGAAGAGACAATATCATTCGCGTGTTTCAAATTATTTACCACAACACGAATTTTATCGTTATTTACTTTTATGATCTCTTTGATTGAAGAGTATCGTGATGTCAAACCTTTAGAAATTTGGTAAATGTTTAATGGCTTTGATATACGTCTAAAAAAGACTATCTAAGGCCCAGAAGAGCTCTCCTGATATTTTTTCGTTTGTGGGGGTATAGGATTCATGCTAGGATTTACGTCCATGGATTCATCCATCACATTAAAATTTTTAATCAAACTTTAAAATAAAAAATGAAACCAACACTACACAGTACTCAATCAAAAGGAAAAGAAAAAACTTCTACCTTGAAATTGTTGTCTATCTCCGTTGCACTGCCGTGTAGATCCTCGTTGCTCTAGATGTTCTTGTTGGATGCTGATTGTTGGATGTGATGCTACTGCTACCTGACATCCAGCACCACTCGATTTCCGATTTACTTTTGTCTTCGCCAGCTGCAACCAGCGCAGGTCACCGGTGTATACCTGCGTGTTGTATGGCAGTGGAAAGACCGAGTTGTCTTGTCTCCTTCTTCCTTGTGCTCCGCACCGATATGCTTCTGCACCGAAGTGCCTTCGCACCGGTGTGCCTTTGCACTCTCCTGCTTCTATGTGCCTTTGCACTCTTCCTCTTCGATGTGCCTTTGCACTCTCCTGCTCAGCACTTGTGGCTGTATATTGTGGCCTGGGTAGAGCTTGGGAAACGCCCTTTGTTGTTTCCTTCACCAGCTTGGCCCAGCACTAGGGCTCTCTTATGCAGCACGATTTTACGTTTTAACGGCTGCTGCCAACAGGTCTCTACCTGTAGTTCAACCGTTGTCGTATTTAACGCGTGTAAACTAACCAGCGTTATTAAACTGTACGCTTCTATACACAACCTTCTCGGTTGAACGGCTATTACTGAATGAAATAAAGTTGTGGTAAGGACGATTACCACCGTCATGGTATTATCGATGATCGCTCGCGACAAATTCTTGAATTGAATTGATTATTCTCATGACAGACTGAAATCATTTGTACACAGATAAAAATCCGTTGCCAGTATCATGGTTAAAAATCATGAAAATCATGATGCATATCTCTCAGAATTTCCTAAAAGTTGTTGTTAAAACCTTGTTGAGTAGATTTTATTTCTCTCCTCTCCTTTCTGCGAATGCTTCCAGGAAATTAAAACAGAAAAAATGGCGCACGCATCGAAACTGACTGTGTTTCAAAGAAAAATATAAAACTTTATTATAATCGCGACCACTTAGGGGAAGATGGGGTAAAACGCACCCCCAAATCATAATGCACCTTTTCCTTTTCTCAAAAGTTACCAATTTTTTTCACTGAAATTTTTATGAAACTGAAAGTCCGCCATAACAACAGATTACTATAAAACTTTGGTAGCGATGGTTCAATCATATCTGAAAAAATATAAAAACCCAATTATGTCTCTGTTATAAGTAATTTTTGATGTTCATTCCATAGTAACCAGTGAACTTTTTTGCCAATCATTCGGGATTCTAAAATTAGTTGTAATACAGACGATTTATTCGCAATTTTATCGAAAAATCGTCAAATTTATCGTCTCATATTTCTGGGGGTAAAATGGCCCGAATTGTGTGAGGAAAAATGCTCAAGTAGTCGCTTACAAAAATTTTCCGTAAGTTATCAATTTAATGAATAATAGTGAACAATCATCCACCTGGCAAATATTTCGTCAACGAAATGTCTAAAGCTTTCTTCAAAGAAGAAGAAGAAGCTTTATGAGGGTGCATATTGTCCCGTGGTTGTCATGAGCTTTAATCGGTTGTTTTGATGAATGTTTACCCGTTGTTTAAGATCATCCTGCCTCTATGTTCAGATAATCGCACTTCGCGTAATTTAAATTGTATATTTTTCATGTTTTTCACGATCGGGCGACATGCCCCGCATATATTTCAATAGAAAATTTTTAAGGGTTTTGCAAAATAAGATATTTCATGTATTTTTCAATGCATTCAGCGAGTATTTATGCGTAATTTTAAAAATAAAGATTACGGAAGATAGTCATGCATGAAACTCTTTCGTGTTATTCTCTATAGTTAAGATATAGCAACATTTCCTTAGGGGGTACGTTTTACCCCATCAACCCCTATATGGTTTTATGTACTAAATTATTTAGACTTTTTTTAGATTACACCAGATTTCGACATTTCATGCATTTTTAAGATGTTTGGCATGGAAAAAATAATTTCTTTACTTTTGCGGTTTTTTACGCGGATTTCCGAAGGAATACGGTTTATACGCGGATTTCCGAAGTTATACGTTTTTTGAAGCGGATTTTAGAAGTTACGCTGTTTTTTTGCACGATTGTATCTCCCGCGTAAAAAGAAACCTCAGTGTAGTCATAGTTTATATCATAGAGTAAATAATTCTAGAAATAAATTTTCGTAGGGCACCACCTATATTGAACTGTGCGAACTATTTACTATCCGCTGCTTGCAAGGCTTCCTCAGACTTTCATAGTCGAAATAAATTATGGAATTATGTTGATAATATATTCAACTTTTTCAGCAATGTTGAAGGCCAACAATTCATTTTTCTCAACGTTGTTTCAAAAAATGACTTCTCAGGTACGTGAAATCGATTATTGGTTTGTGGTATATACTAGAGATGTGCGAAAGAAATCAAACCGGTGAGCAGCTTCGAACCTAAAGAGAATCGATTCAATGTATCAGCTCAGTTCGGTTTTATATCTCATCCAAGTCAGTCGATAAACAAAACCGCTTACGTTGGAAACAGAAGAAACCAAGTACAGTATTGTGTAGTGAACAATAGACCTCGAAATGAGTGAACCAAACGAAAAAAAGCTACCACCAACACGAAAGAATACAATTGTTGTTGAATTCAGGCAGTGCAAAATTCGACCTTCGATACGAGAACTTGAAGGTTAGCTAAAGGAGCAAATGCAGCTGGACATTAAACGTGTGCATTTACTTCAATGCAATAAGACGAATAATGTTGTTTACATCCAGTTTTATAAAGAGTTGGATGCAATTCAATTCGCAAAAGACAATAACAAAGTGCACTATGTGGAGCACGAGAACATTAACTACAACATTCCAGTATATATGGGTGATAGTGCTATAGAAGTGCGTGTGCATGATCTTCACTCAAGCGTCACCGATTCTTATAAACGGAGAGATTCTCTCTATCGAAAAAGAAAAGTGGAAGAATTTTTTCCCCGGTATTCTAAATGGCGTACGTGTATTACGCATACACTTGAAGAAGCCTATACCTTTTCATGTGATTTTCGGTCAAGATACAAGAATTCCGTACAAATCACTTGTAACCTATGATAATCAGATGGCCACATGTCAATATTGTCAAAAAGCTGTTCACTACGGTAAGCCATGTGATAAACTGGACAAGGAGACAACTACACCAAAGGACAACAGTGCTTCCGTCACACCAACCCAAAGCAACCCCAGTACACCTGTGACAGCCGCCAACAACAATGAAGCATCCCCTTCAACCAAACCATCAGTATCCCCTGTAGAACAAAGTACACGAGCTACAGTTAACAACTTACCCTCCAATCAACCGGCAACTGCAACCAATGTACAACAAGGTGCATCTACAGCAACTAGCAACGAAAAGAAGACGGAAATCGACAACAATACCATCGATGCGGCAATGGATGACGAGACGAACCACGAACGAAGTGCCCCTCAATCATCTCAGGAAGGAAATGGAAGCTCCTCTCCTGTTAGAAAAAGGGTGACAACGAAATCCAACTCAAAAAATAATTTATTTAAAAAATCGGCTCAATCGGCCACGTAAAGCTTGTTCGCAAATGGCCTGAATGAAAAATATCTTTAAAAAAAAATGTATCAGCTCATCAGGTCATTAAGATTGAACTGAAGGTTCGTTTTGAGAGCCGTTTTTCTTATTCCATTTTTCGTTCATATGCATGATTGATACACAAAGAATCATGCTATGCGAACTAACTTGTCTGCGAATCATTATTATGTTACATTTGTAGAATATCTGCAAAAGTGGCATCCCTGAATGTACCTTAGCCTACTGAGTGAGAGGTAAGATTTCGTATGGCTCATTGAATTTGTTCAAAAAGGATAGATGCACATTTGGAAGAACGAACGAAAGTTCATGCACACATTTCTTCTCATTTAGTTAGAACTCTTCAAGAGCCGCAGATACGTTCTGCTGGTAGCTTGTTTCCACCTTACCAGTGCGGTGAACTGGTGAGCTGCGGTTCCTTTAAAAACGAGCTGTGAGCTGTTAGCTCACTTTAAAGATTCGATTCACTGGAACAGCTCAGGGACGAATTGCAGATCTCTAGTATATACATAGCTGCAATATTGATTCTTTTTAGTTAGTTTTTCGCACGGAATGTTTAGAAAGTTCATTGAGAATAGTATATCATAAGAATTTCTCTTATCTTATTATGATGCAGTATATTTTATTGTATTTCATTTGAAAATGGAACCACTGGATCAATTGTTCCTAATGAAATTTGTATGCCTCATCAATAACGAAATAAGATTTAATAACAAATCTTGAGGCTAAATAGGTTTTGCCTAATCTATCAATCATATCCTTCTATCGTTCGATTAAATATCAAGAAAATATGAGGTATTGCTATGACAGCACAGGAACATCAAGACAAGATATGATGGTAATATTTGTTATTATTTTGATTTTTGTTTACTATTCACATCTATCCGGGAGGAGTGCAAGTTTTGCTACGGCAATTCAAACGTGCTTTTCAAACGCAGCGCCTGCTGTATGCTCAAACCCTGTGCTCCTGTTACTTCCATAAATGTCAATGTCAATGTCGTGTCAAAAAGCGTTTTATTGAGTTTAATCAAAATAGTGCATCTTCATAAACATCATCAACCAACTGGAAGTAAAACAAAGTCTTTTGTCGTTCTAATCACTATGTGGTGAGAAATATTTTTCTAAACTAATTTTTCATGGAGCATTGCTATTGCGTAGAGAATGCTGTCAAATTAACAATATCAATGTGATTACGATCCAAACTTATTGTTTTCATGAAATTTTCATCAAGCATCTATTTCTCTTAATCTAGTATACATTTTATTGCGAATGAAACAACGGTTCCGAAATCGAACACGGGATGCATCAAACTAGAACATATGTTGAAACTACGTAAACCGTAACGTAACGAAACCGGTATTTTCCCCAACTCTGTTAAAAGAGCATTTCCCAAAGATACAAAATTGACAATGTTCCATGATTTTGGAAAAGTCGCATTGACACGCGTGAACCTTAGTTATAAATTCCTGTAGGATTGCTGTTATTACTAATTTTCACACCTCTCAGCGGGGGATCAACGATTTCAGACGTAGATCATGTCATGTCTTATCTTGATCATATGTGATTTTCCTCAACCAATATCAAAGCTGATCGAATCATCCAATGATTCAACTTACATGAATCAAGAATCATTTTAGATCAAAATCACTACCGATTTTGTGTGACGGAAAATCCGTACCGATTTTGATCGATGTGATTTAAAGATCACTGATCAACTGACCATGAAAAGATCAGATCAGAAGTGATCTTTATTGGGAAGATCGTAACCGCAAAAATAATTCCCGAACACCAAAATAGAAATCTGGAAGATACACACCAAAATTCCTTACCCCTTACCAAATTATAACAAGAAATGTTCGCCTACTTATTTCGTGTGAAGCGAGACCCAACATGAAACTATCAATAGGGTCATAGCACAAATAAAGCGTCGTCTATAGATACATAAGGTCAAGTTCGACTTCGGTTTGTATCTATCGGAAAAGGTAAAACACTCCCATAAATTCAGCAGTTTATTATGGACAACGACAGCCCTAAAACGTACGACGTAACAACGTGCAGTTTTGGCCACAATCACGGCGGACAATGCCTTAGCAAACCATTCTGGCCCTACTGATCCCTTCCAATAGTCACCTCGAATCGGCGCCAGAGCATGTGCGGTTATAAAATAAATGATTTGATCACGTGCTGTTGTTGTCCATCGCAGGAGGAAGCCTTGCCGTAGGCAGTTCACGTATTTTATAATCGAAGCTAGTCGCCGCCGCCACCGCCAATGTCCGGGGCCCGTGTTATGCTTCGGTTCTTCCTGTGTGCCTGAGGAAAAGGTAGCGAGACAGAAAGCGTCATACGAAAAGGAGAGTGGTCCTAACCTATGCGAATAGCAGGTTTATGGTTATGGGCATGCAGCGGTCACAGATGTTGCCGTGGTTCGGATTAGACGACGGTGATGATGATGATGAGGATGAGGATGATGATAGGACTGATGCTGATGTTGATAACGTGAGGCTGTGCACCTGAGCCTCTAACGCAGGTATTTCCGTGACGGTAAAAGCGAAATAAAAAGGTTTCGGGTATACTTTCCATGCATAAGCGAGACCGGTTTTTGGGGTGCCTAGCCTTGATTTTCACCGGTGATATGAAATTGATTATCGTTGTTGATTATTTCCACACAAATTGGCATAATAAACTGCATACCCAAAGATGTGCTCTGATTAGTAATAGATTGATTTTGAGGAATTTCTTTCATACGGCTTTCTCACAGCTTCAGCTTCCTCACATGATATTCCTCTTTTTTTTCAAGTTGAAAGTTTAAATTTCACACGAATGCTCCATCAAATCAAAGCACCCTGCGGGCTTATTATTGCCGGCAATTAGTCCCACAACTGCAGTGGGACATTCAACAGGGTCAGCTTTTTCTCACTTAATGATTTACCGCTCCGATTCCGTCCGGTGTCGTGAGTACTTGAGGAGAGGTATAAAAACATGAAAATAAAATGTTGTTGCCAGCGACTACGAACAGTACGGATCACCCTTTAATTATGTTGCCCTTCGTACCCGGCCATTCCCCAAACCGGCCATTCAATCTCACTGAATGATGAAATGACTCGACAACATGGAATGGAGTTGTTGAACAATCATCACAGCTGGAGGTGAACATGTTACATGGGCGACATTTATGATCGAAATGTTACGCGAGTATCATCATACAACAGCACTCAACGGGCACAACTTGGGAAATCAAATTGTCGTGTAATTCAATCAAGTTCTACAACTAATAAAAAAGTCATTTGCAAACAAAAAGTATAGAAACGATCCTTTATTTCAATTTGTAATAAAAACACAACAATAACAACAACAAACTCGCTCGGAAATCTAGCTCTCGTTTCGGCAAGGATCAGCGACGGGGCGACGAAACATTCAAAATGCCATCAGCGCCACGATTAGATACACGATGCTGTTATCATCAAATTTGTCAAAGCTAATGACCGAAACTGGAGCTCGCATTCACAGAGAGAGAGCCAGAAGTGACCCGCCTCCACTGCTGTCTGGGTCCATTATTTTAATGCTTATTCACGGCGGAAGTTTTTTATGTCTCTCGGGACGAATAACCTTCCAGTTCAGTCCAGCCAACTGGGCATACAAGTGACGAATCGAGGAGATTTTACAACAACGATGCCACTTTCGCGGGCAGCTGCGGTCATAAACACGCCGGTTGCCGAATCGGTGTGACAACACGCAGTCTAGCGCAAGGGATTACGTATTTAATTCTATTGCACAGTGGCGGATCAACGAATTGGCGCAGCTGGGGGCTTTCCGGAGATATGATAGCTTTACTCTTATTGTTCATCAAAATTTTTATTCTTTTCCTTTAGAAGTTTAGGGGATTAAAATTTAATCTACCGAGCAGTGTAATGAGTGTTATACAGGTTGGAATGATACTGTTAAAAATTCACATGAAAATGAAACCACCCGCGACCTCAATCCAACCAGAATTTTAGTTTTTTTTTTTCAGAATTCGGTTGGTACCAATTTTTAGTAAAACTAATCAATTCTAATCAATAGCAACCCTGTATGAGATATTTGAAATTTTTACCTGGTATCTCTGGTCAGGACACATACCTTTCATTTCCAACGAATTTTTTAGCTGGAACAACTGGCGTTGTTATTGAAACAAAATTCAGTTAGTCAAAACACGAATCGGCCTTAGTTAAATGTACTCAAGCAACGTTATTAATTTGCGACGATAACCAAATATGCTTATGTTGTTTCTCTGACAATTAAGAAGCCTTTCCGGATTTGTAATAGTCCCTTTATTTCCACAGGGAAGATTTTAAATCTCTGCAGTAAATTTAATATAAGTTCACATTAGTTCATTTAGCTGTTATTCCATACAAAACTCACGTTTAGTAAATTGCTACTGTTTTAGTTCAGATGTAGCTCATGGATCTACTGCTGCTTCAATGATTCGTTACGTTAGATGGATTTAGAGAACTGTAGATATTTATCGAACAGTACAATCCTAGAATAAGTTAGGTTAAGCGATAAATATTAATTCAATTCAGTGACAAACACTATTACTTATAGTTCAAGTTCAATCAAAGTAACTTTTTGGAACAGAATGTAACTGTAATTACGTAAATAAGTATTTATTAACTAAGCGGCGTTCAGTTCACGCCCGTTTGCCTAACTCTCAAACCATTTTGTTTTATTCCTTCTTAATCTATTTTATCAAACTGTCATTCTCTTCAC
This sequence comes from Malaya genurostris, assembly GCF_030247185.1. Lineage (NCBI taxonomy): Eukaryota > Metazoa > Arthropoda > Insecta > Diptera > Culicidae > Malaya > Malaya genurostris. Next base: position 232,886,752 of record NC_080572.1, on the reverse strand, counting down.
GGTGCTATCGCTATCAAGGTGCGCTCAACTTGTTGTTGACACTCCCCCCCGAGTATGCTGTGCACATCCTATCGGTCAAGCTTACTCTTCAACGCGCCTTAAGTCCAGCACCGCAAGTTTAACGGCTGGTCTCTCGTATACGCCTCGTGCAGTTTGTACCGTTGCTTTACGCACTTGCCCGTCTTTATTCACAGTTTCTATGACTCTACCTTTTGGCCAACAATTCCGCGGTTGATACGGATCCACGATCAGAACAATGTCACCAACTTCAATCGGTTTAACCTTTTCAAACCATTTCGAGCGTCTTGTGATTTCTGGTAGATAGTCACGAAGCCAACGTTTCCAAAACTGATTGGCTATTACCTGTGAAATCTTCCAACCTCTACGAAGAGCAATCGAGCTATCGTTCAGTAACGTCAGTGGTTTCGATCCGTCGGAAGATCCAAGCAGAAAATGATTTGGTGTAAGTGCTGGGGCTGACTCATTTTCTACTGGTACATACGTTAATGGACGAGCGTTCAACGTGCCTTCGATTTCTATCAGCGCATTTCGAAGCTCTTCATCTGTTGGTCGACGAGATATTTTGAGAGATGAAAGATTACGTTTCACAGATTGGATTAAACGCTCCCAACTCCCCCCCATATGGGGAGCCGCCGGCGGATTGAAGTGCCAATTTGTATGTGAAGATACAAACTCTTCTGCTAAGCTCATTTGATTCACGACACACAATGCTTCTTTAAGTTCACGATCTGCTCCGATAAAATTTGTTCCTCGATCGCTATAAAAATTTGTTGGCGTTCCCCGTCGAGCGACAAAATTTCTCAGTGCCATTATACATGAACTTGTATTGAGAGAACTAACAACCTCTAAATGTACCGCTCTGATTGTAAGGCACGTTAGAAGAACACCCCAACGCTTTTCGACTCTGCGACCCACGCACACCTCCATTGGACCAAAATAATCTACCCCGGTGTGTGTAAACGGTCTAGTATATGCGGCGAGCCTACACGGTGGAAGATCTGCCATTGCTGGGGGGCGAGGAACGGTGTCACGTAGCTTGCACTGTGGACAGTTCGATCGAATGCTACGATACAATTTTCTTACTCTAGTAATGCAATAAAGTTGCTTTACTTCATTCACCACAGTTTCGTGATTTTGGTGATGATACTTTACGTGAAAATCCGTAACAAGCAGTCGAGTGACCGGATGCGTCCACGGTAGTATTATTGGATTTAAATTTTCCCAGCTTAAGTACTGACAACCAGTTGCTCTGCCTTTCATTCTTATAAGTCCATTCTTATCTATAAATGCGTTGAGTTTGTAGAGTGAACTTTTTTTTGGAATATTCTTTGCAGAAACTGGCATATTTCGTTGACCTTTGATAAGAGAAATCTCCCTAGAGTATGTATCGTGCTGTGCCTGACGGAAGTGGTATTCTTCGGCTCGTTGCATTTCAATACCCGAAAGATTTCCAAGTTGTCGCGTTGACTGCTCGCATCTAATATTATTTGTAAACCGAAATATATATGCTGTAACCCGAATCAAACGTTTCCAATTCGAATAGTCGTTTGCAAGAATCAACGGTGTATATCCTTCAACATGAACGTTAACAGGGACCCGAAGTTCTTCATTTGTAGCAGATTCGAAAGGCATCGTTGGCCAATTCATTTCAGGCAAATGAATATACTCTGGAGCCCTATTCCATCGGCTGTTGTTTCTCAAATCCGGTAGGCGTTCCCATTTGGTTCCTTCATCGGCAACATTACATTTCGAGGCAACCCATCGCCAATCTTTCACCTCCGTTAGATCCAAAATTTCGCTAACTCGTGCTGCCACGTACTGACTGTATTTGCGATGATCAGATCTCAGCCAGGAAAGGACATTCCGCGAATCAGACCAGAATACACAACGTGAGGGTTTGATAGTCAGACTACGGACGATTGCATCTGCTAGTCTTGCACCAATAACTGCAGATTGAAGTTCGAGTCTTGGGATTGTTAGATACTTAATAGGTGCTACTCGTGTTTTTGCTCCCACCAATCTACATTCTATACTTCCATTAGAATCGAAACGAAGATAAACTACGGCTGCCATACCCTTTTCACTCGCATCGACGAAAGTATGCAACTGCATCTCCGATGATTCATCAGCCCACTGCGATTTGTAACATCTCGGAATTTTCAAGTACTCGACTTGTGGCAGAAGCTTCAACCACATTTGCCATTTAGTGAAGCATGATGCCGTAATTGCTTCATCCCATTCCACACCCGAACGCCAAATTTCCTGCAATAGCACCTTTAGTACCATCAAATAGTGAGAGATGAGTCCGAGAGGATCGTAGATAGTCATCAATACTCGTAATACCTCGCGTTTTGTAGGGTGTCTACATCCGTTCATTAATTTTCTATCAAACCGTGACCAATTTATTTTAAATGTAAAACAGTCCGATGCTGTGCACCACCACATCCCAAGGACCTTTTCTATAGCCAGTTTTGAGATAAGATCCATGCTTTTTTCTGCGGTCTGTTTGTTGTTGAGAACAGACAATACGTGTTCAGAGTTAGATATCCAGTTTCTAATTTCGAAACCACCTTGATCATAAACGTATGAAACGTCCTTTGCTAACATGATCGCATCCTGTTCTGTGTCGACACTGCACAACATATCGTCTACGTAAGTATTGTTAACGATTGCATCGACAGCTGCTGGGTATTCGTGAACAAAACGATTGGCATTAAGGTTTTTAATGAAATGAGCAGTGCTAGGCGAACAACACGCGCCAAAGGTCATTACTTGCATGACGAATACACTTGGCTCCCGTTCGTTCTCGTCTGTTCTCCAAAGAAATCTTTGACACTGTTGATCCACTGAACGAATACGTATTTGGTGAAACATCTCACGAATATCACCGCATACGGCATATCTGCGTTCTCGAAACTTATAAAGAATAGAGGCAAGCGAGACTAATTGATCGGGACCGGGAACAAGTACTGAGTTCAATGAAACACCTCTAGTAGACGCAGCAGCATCCCAAACAATCCTTACTTTTCCTGGTTTATTGGGATTCATGACAGGAAATACTGGGAGGTACCAGATGCGTTCGAACTTCTGTTCAATTTCAGCAGCTGTCAATTTACGAATGTAACCCTTTGCGAGATAATCGGCAATCTTATCGTTCAATGTCTTTCCCAATTCTCGATCTCTGCTCATCCGTTTTTCGAGATTCCCTAACCGTTGAAGTGCCATTGGTTTGCTATCTGGCAGTCGTATATTTCCTTCGCGAAACAATAAGGCAGTTTCAAATCGTTCTCCATTAAACTGCGTAAGTGTTTGAAGAAGAGAAAGAGCCCGCTCATCATCTTTAGGTCTAATATCATTTACAGAATTCGTAATTCCAAGATTGTCTATAAACAGAAAATCTTTGACTGTCTGGTTTAAATTATCGTCGTACTCATGATCGCATACACATACATGATTAGTATAGTGCACCATGTTGAACGACGTGTGTGTGGGGGAGCCTCCATAAACAATCCAACCAATATTTGTTTTAATAGCAATCGGTTGTGTTGCAGTTCCTTCTCGACTCTTACGCACGAGTGACACGCTAGCATGTTTCACCCCAATTAGAATCTTTGGACGAACATTTGTGTACGATTCTATTGGTATTCCTCGAAGATATGGATACTTAACTTGTAGTTGATCTACATCCAATGACTGCTGTGGCAGCTGGAGCTCATGGACAGTGCGTACATCGTCAAGATTAAACCGTCTCCCATTCTGACCCGATATTTGAAGATTTACACTACAAGAATTAGCTTCATATCTTTCGGTGCCGCCGGTCCACTTCAAACAAAGCGGACGACGAATTCCATCGAGACCAATTTCATTTGCTATGTCTTGGTCTATGAGTGTAAGCTCAGAACCGTCATCTAAAAACGCATAACATTTGATATTTTTATTTTTACCATATAAGACAACTGGTACGTAACGAAAAAGAGTTGAGCTGTCAGAGATTCTGTGTGTATTACATGATGGAGAATTTGCTGATGGATAAACATTTGCGGTTCCTCCATTTAAGACTTTGTGAAGCAGTGAATTGTGTTTATAAACACAACCCTCCCTGCCGCATGGTTTAGAATCGCAATTACCCTTATGAGGTAGTAAACACCTTCGGCACAGCCTATTTTCCCGAACAACGGCCCATTTTGCGTCATAAGGTAAGGCAACGAATCCTTTACAGCTTTCTAGAGACTTGCAGTTTCCTTTACATACGATACAAGCGTTGAAATTATGTTTCCCGGCTGATGGCTCATGGTTCGATAATTCATCTTCTGTTGATGTCATTTCCGCGTGCATATTCAACGCGGCCCTTCCTCGCGGTGTTTGTTTATCATATAATGCTTGTGGTTCGATAATGAGACTAGCATCTTCGGCTAGGTCATAAATCCAATGAGCGAATTTGGCCAAATTAACTTTACGAAGTGATCTAGTCTGCCTGGCCCAGTCCAATCTAAGAGACGGGGGGAGTTTTTTCACGAGTTCATGCAATAATGAAACGTCACAGTTATATTCCTTGCGCCCGCATGCTTCAATAGTGGTATACAAATTTTGTACAGCTAACGCGAAATCTATTAATTTATCCATCGAATCTGATTTCAAGGGCGCCATACACAGGATTTTTTCCTTTAAACAGTTTATGATGGTGTGTGGCTGACCGAATCGAAGTTTGAGTGCTTCGATCGCTCTGTGGACTGTTGAAGGACGAAGAAGAAAACTTCTTACGGCTGTGAGTGCATTACCTTTTAAGCAATTTCTCAGGCGTATCATGTTTTCTTCATTTCGGAAGCCACACATTTCCGTTGTACTCTCAAATGTAGAGAAAAACATTGGCCATTCTTCTGGGTTTCCAGCGAAAATCGGAAGCTCTTTAGAGATAACCTGGCGAGCGGCTAGTTGGTTACGAGTCAGACGACAGGAAATCTGGTTGCTGCCTGTAACTGTAAAATGCTTATTACTCTTGTGTCGGGACTTCCCTTTTTTCGGTGTCGAAAGAAATTCTGGCTTGAAACTTCGTTTTGAGACGGAAGCTTCATCGGATCCAGCATCATCTGTGCTATTTTCGAATGTTTCTGAATTTCTATCACTGTCTTCTTCCAAGAAACTATCACCGCTTTCTTCCGAATCGGTATGCACGGAAACTTGCTGTGTAGGATTTTCACTCAACCAATCGTTTACTTTGGAGTTATGGTAAACATCATTATTTTCATCTTCTTGCTCAATTTGTAACTCTGACAGTTCCTTCATGACACTATACTGTTTGTCCAACAATTTTCGCCTTTCATCCAGAAGCGTTTGCTCGGCTTGGAGTTTTCGAAGTTTTAGTTCTAACACGGCCTTTGTGGATTTTCTAGACGCTGTTGATTTTACAGAACTGGCTTTACTCAGTCTTCCATCTGGCATCGATACTGAAACTTGGACATTTCGTGTTTGAACGTTTTCAATCTGCTTCTTAGGCTTTTCTTTAAGTTTCCTAGGTATAACCTTCTTCTTGTCTTCTTCCTCCGCGGGTTTGGCACTGAATTTCTTCGATTTAGTGCCAGTGTACTTCTGTTTTTCCTTCAGTAGTCTAACGGATGCGCATTTGTTGCAATACCAATCGTTATATTCCACTTCGTCAGAAACACCAACACAAGTGAAATGGTGCCAGCCATCACAATCGTCACATTGCACCATCCTGCTATTATCAGCTTGCTTACACGTTCGACAGCTGTGACCAGTAACGTTTTGATTCTCGGAATTAACAATAGCACCAGTAGTAGTGTCAACCGCACCGGCATTGTTTTTACCATAGGCAAGGTTGGCAGCAGCAGCAGCCTCAGACATGGCCATAAACAGATTTAAAAGATGTTGTTTCTCTGACAATTAAGAAGCCTTTCCGGATTTGTAATAGTCCCTTTATTTCCACAGGGAAGATTTTAAATCTCTGTAGTAAATTTAATATAAGTTCACATTAGTTCATTTAGCTGTTATTCCATACAAAACTCACGTTTAGTAAATTGCTACTGTTTTAGTTCAGATGTAGCTCATGGATCTACTGCTGCTTCAATGATTCGTTACGTTAGATGGATTTAGAGAACTGTAGATATTTATCGAACAGTACAATCCTAGAATAAGTTAGGTTAAGCGATAAATATTAATTCAATTCAGTGACAAACACTATTACTTATAGTTCAAGTTCAATCAAAGTAACTTTTTGGAACAGAATGTAACTGTAATTACGTAAATAAGTATTTATTAACTAAGCGGCGTTCAGTTCACGCGCGTTTGCCTAACTCTCAAACCATTTTGTTTTATTCCTTCTTAATCTATTTTATCAAACTGTCATTCTCTTCACGGTGCTATCGCTATCAAGGTGCGCTCAACTTGTTGTTGACAGCTTACCTAAAAAGCAAAGTCCTGGCATTACATTCCTATTGTGGAATTTGGCCTTTCCGTTTCAACAGACTTCGCAGCCGATTCTTAGCGTACAGAATCATTGCATGGCTAGTACTATGAATCCTACTGACACTCAGAATCCTTCCAGGTCGGGGCTCGAACATACGACAACTGGCTTGTAAGACCAGCGCCCTATGCATTGAACCACCAACCCTGGCCGAAAAATATGCTTACTTGCATACATTATTACTACACAGAAGCCTCCATTTACTAACTGAACTGGTTCGTAAATCGTACAAAAACAAGATTACGTTGATTGGAATTTACTTCGTGAAAAAATATTGTACCGGAAAGGTTTTCAAAACTTAATCGTATGAATATTATCGGAATGGATTTCTTGGAATTCGAAATGACTCCAAACATAATTTTTTCGATTCCGATATACCGGAAATCGCCATATTGGATTTCGGATAGAACACCAATATCGCTTTCTGATATCTTATCATCATATCCATTACGAGAATTGTAAACGACCTCAAGCATAGTTTTTTGGTCAAGTTCGCTTTCACACCTCATCCAAGTCAGTCGATAAAACAAAACCGCTTACGTTCGGGACAGAAGATACCAAGTACAGTATTGTGTATTGAACAATAGAACGACCTCGAAATGAGTGAAACCAAACGAACAAAAACTACCGCCGACACGAAAGAATACAATTGTTGTTGACTTCAGGCAGTGCAAAATTCGACCTTCGATACGAGAACTTGATGGTTTGCTGAAGGAGCAAATGCATCTTGACATTAAACGTGTGCATTTACTTCAATGCAATAAGACAAATAATGTTGTTTACATCCAGTTTAATAAAGAGTTGGATGCAATTAAATTCGCAAAAGACAATCACAATATGCACTATGTGGAGCTTGAGAACATTAAGTACAACATTCCTGTATATATGGAAGAATGTTATAGAAGTACGTGTGCATGATCTTCCCTCAAGCGTCACCGATTCATATATTCGCAAAACTATGTCCCAATACGAAGAGATTCTCTCTACCGAAAAAGAAAAGTGGATGAATTTTTTCCCCGGTGTTCTAAATGGCGTACGTTTGTTACGCATGCGCTTGAGGAGGCCTATACCTTCTTATGTGACATTCGGTCAGGATACAAGAATACCGTGCAAATCACTTGTTACCTATGACAATCAGATGGCCACATGTCAACATTGCCAAAAAGCTGTTCACTACGGTAAGCCATGTGATAAACTGGACAAGGAGACAACTACACCCAAAGACAACGGTGCGTCCTTCACACCAACCCCAAGCAACCCCAGTACACCTGTGACAGCCACCAACAACAGTAAAGCATCCCCTTCAACGAAACCATCCAACGTATCCTTTATAGAACAAAGTACACCAGCTGCAGTTAACAACTTACCCTCCAACCAACCGGCAACTGCAACCAATGTACAACAAAGTGCATCTACAGCAACTAGCAACGAAAAGAAGACGGAAATCGACAACAATACCATCGATGCGGAAATGGATGACGAGACGAACCACGAACGAAGTGCCCCTCAATTCTCGCAGGAGGGAAATGAAAGCTCCTCTACCCCTAGAAAAAGGGTGACAACGAGATCCAACTCAAAAAAAAATTATTTAAAAAATCGGCTCGATCGGCCACGTAAAGCTTGTACGCAAATAGGCCTGAATAAAAATATCTTTTAAATATAGTCTTTTGGTACCAACACATCAAATCCGTTCCGAAAATCTGTTGTAAGGTATTTCCAGGTATATCAATAAACCGAAAGTTGCCATCTTGGATTTACAAACTACCTCAAACATCGTTTTCCGGAATCTTTTCTTAAAACCCATGCCAAAAATATCCATATTGTTGTTATTTCCATGGAATATCGATTTCCCGGAAATCGTTTTCATTTTACGCAAAAACCTCTTTTTACAAATTAGGCTCGTGAAAGAAGATTACATTATTTGGGATTTGGTTCGTAAAAAAGCGGGTGGGTAATGTCACGGACATAACTGAAGGACGTGAATACGAATAAAATTGACATGCTTGTTCCACACTGCCGCATATAGATAATTGTGTGACCTTTGCAACTTTTAATATTTCACTTTCAGAATTGTAACGGTGCATTAACTTATCGACGATAAACATAGTCTACCATATAATTAATTAATACGAAACAAATGAGAGTAATAATATACGACAAACAATCGAATAAGATCGAATTCAGCAGTTTCGTATGGGTGGTCTCTAATATAACTGGAACTGAAACAAACGTATCCCCAGCAAGCCTTTTTAGTTTAATGTATTCGAACAGCTCTCCTGTCAAATTTAAAATTGGCATACGCTGCCGTTCTTTTTTTTTCTATATATGAAACACGAGTAAAAGACTGCTGGGGCTGCCAGTTTTTTTTGTTATAAAGGGTGATTTTTTAAGAGCTTGAGAACTTTTTTAAACAATAAAACGCATAAAATTTGCAAAATCTCATCGGTTCTTTATTTTAAACGTTAGATTGGTACATGACATTTACTTTTTGAAGATAATTTCATTTAAATGTTGACCGCGGCTGCGTCTTAGGTGGTCCATTCGGAAAATCCGCTTTTTTATCGACAAATTTTGTTCAGCGATGAGGCTCATTTCTGGTTGAATGGCTACGTAAATAAGCAAAATTGCCGCATTTGGAGTGAAGAGCAACCAGAAGCCGTTCAAGAACTGCCCATGCATCCCGAAAAATGCACTGTTTGGTGTGGTTTGTACGCTGGTGGAATCATTGGACCGTATTTTTTCAAGGATGCTGTTGGACGCAACGTTACAGTGAATGGCGATCGCTATCGTTCGATGCTAACAAACTTTTTGTTGCCAAAAATGGAAGAACTGAACTTGGTTGACATGTGGTTTCAACAAGATGGCGCTACATGCCACACAGCTCGCGATTCTATGGCCATTTTGAGGGAAAACTTCGGAGAACAATTCATCTCAAGAAATGGACCGGTAAGTTGGCCACCAAGATCATGCGATTTGACGCCTTTAGACTATTTTTTGTGGGGCTACGTCAAGTCTAAAGTCTACAGAAATAAGCCAGTAACTATTCCAGCTTTGGAAGACAACATTTCCGAAGAAATTCGGGCTATTCCGGCCGAAATGCTCGAAAAAGTTGCCCAAAATTGGACTTTCCGAATGGACCACCTAAGACGCAGCCGCGGTCAACATTTAAATGAAATTATCTTCAAAAAGTAAATGTCATGTACCAATCTAACGTTTAAAATAAAGAACCGATGAGATTTTGCAAATTTTATGCGTTTTATTGTTTAAAAAAGTTCTCAAGCTCTTAAAAAATCACCCTTTAATATCCAGATTTTAATTTTAAAACTGACATAAATCATGAATCTAGAACTAGAACACTACTGAATATGCCCTAACAGTTTTTCTAAGGATTAACATCCTCCGTTGAGGAAAACTTTGCATAATCCTTTGGAAATATTTTAATGTGTCAAAAAAGGTCCGATTTGCGGAATTTATTCGATGTTTAAGGCTCAGTCCAATTAGAATCTGGAATCACTTATTGTGTTGCAGCGGTACGGAAAGTGACCGCTGCAAGAATTCTTCTACAGCGGTTGGTTTACCTAAGCACCGACTTTCTGTGGTATAAATTTCACGGGGTTCCATGCAGTGAGCCAACAGTTATTCCAGAGGGAAGCCGAGAAAAGCTTAAACATTCTGCACATCCACTTGATAAGCTTCCTGACCAAAAATTCTAGATGGCGACGGCACGAGGAGATGTTCGTGTGAAATTTAGGTTTGCTTTTATTGACAAATATGCCAAAAAACTGAAGATTTGGCATGAGATATGCAGCTGCGGAGCAAAGACCAAAGTGTTCGTGACGAATAAGACAATGGACTTGAAGCTGTCCAAGGAAGAATGCGTACTATCTTTTATTGAAGCCCATGAAGATCCCGTGAAGTTTTGGGTAGATTCAGCGAGTGGCCACTACAGCCGGGATGTTGTCCAGTGGTACCGCGGTAAAAAGGTAGATTTTTTCGATAAACACATATATCCACCCAACTGCCCGTAGTTCCGGTCTACCGAGAGATTTTGAGCAATAGCGGAAGCGGAAGCTTGAGAGATGGAAAAATGGCTCGAAACGCAACTCTGATGATCAAAAAGTGGAACAAATGTGCCAAAGAAGTTGACTCCGGAGATGTGCGGCGTTTGATCGGAGAAATCGAGAAAAAAAGCGAATTTTCATTACTAACGAAGAGAATTATTTTGAATTGATATTTCTATCCTTAAAGTACAGTACCTTTGTTTTGATGTATTAACCTGTTTGAATGTTTGAATGACAAGAGAAAGACATTTTCACACCATTAGGTGGATAATGGAGTGTTTTTTTAATGCTTTCATTCATACTGCAATAACAGAAATAGCCCTGAATTTGAATTTACCAAAGTAATGTGCGTAATGAGTAATTTTGTTTATTTGTAGAATCAGACAACAAAATGTACTTACAAAAAGATGACCTGATTGGGCTTGAAGTTACCTGAAATTGAAAAAAAAATTACCTGGTTAGTGAATAGTTTTGGTTAAAATATAAATTGCAAATTATAAATTGATATGCAATTTTATTTGATGTAATTCTCTAAATATACTTCAAGTTTCGTCTTCGACTCGTCAGTACATAACAGTTTATGTTGATCTGCTATGTCATCCAGCAGTTCAACATAAACCGCTAAGCAAACTAGAGATGGGCATTCCGTTCGCGAACGGTTCAAATGAGTGATCAATAGTTCTTTGTTGAAGAACTGTATTTCCCTAATTAAAGTGCGACATAACGAAACCTCATTCGAGTGACCTTTTCCTTTGTGTTTTTGCTCTCTAAACCTAAGCTCTCGTGTAGTCTTTGCAGAAACATACAAAGAACGAAATAACTAGTTCTTTTGATTGAACTTTCTAGTTCTGAACGGTTCTTTCAAAATGAACGGTTTTGCTCATCACTACATTAACCCTTACAATGATCCTGTCAGGTTTTGGGCTGTTTGGCAGGCTGTCTCTGTATAGAAGAAGTGCTACAGTGGCCGGACGGTTTTTTTCAAATGAACGGTTCTCCCATCACTAAAACAGACGTCCTGTCGTGCCGAACGTAAACGAGTTTCCGCTTATACTAGCCGACTATTTTCTAATTTTTTAAAAACTCCTAACATTTTTTCCAGCGTATAATTTTTTTAAGTTTCCCATCGATATTCTGAATTTTATTCGTCGATATTATCACAATTTTTGAGTTATAAGGATTTGAAGTAATTTTCATGCAAAATACATTCGTCGTTTTTTCAAATCGGTTTTGAGTGGAATCACGCTCTTCATCCATGCAAATACAGATGGTTTGTCATTTTGAAGATGTGTGCGAAGTTTCTTTCAAATCGAAGCAAGTCGAACTTGATTTTTTATGTTAAACTTTTGTGAATTACTCGTTCCTATACCTTGTTCATTTACATACAGAAGCGTCTCGGGTTCAGGTTTGGTGGAAAGTCCGATACTTAAAGAGCGAAATCAGCATATTGAGAAAAATTTTGTTCATTTTCTGACTTTAGTTAATTATTTTTAAGACAACTAAGAAAATCTTACATTTCCTATTTTTTTTAAATTTCTTATTCCTAGTTTTGCCTTTCTCATATAGAAAGGTTATGAAATCGCTGTGAAAACCGACTTTACAACCGAGGCCGAGTGTCATATACCATTCGACTCAGTTCGTCGAGATCACAAAATGTCTGTCTGTGTGTGTATGTATGAATACATAAATAAATGGAAGGTCTTAAGGTCCCATACAAACTTCCTGAGTTTCATATGGATCCGACTTTCGGTTCCGGAATTACAGGGTGATATGCACCAAAAAGAGGAAAAAAATAGTCACACACGTTTCTCAGAGATGGCTGAACCTATTTTCACAAACTTAGATTCAACTGAGAGGTTTTATGATCTACTACAATTTTCCTGAGTTTTATTTGGATCCCACTTCCGGTTGCGGAATTACCTACATATATGTGAAAATTTATGAAAAAATGCGCAATAAATTTTCTCGGAAATTTCTTAGCCGATTTTCACGAACTAAGAAGCAAATAAAAGGTCCTAAAATTTTTTTAAATCCCACGAAGAGTTGATCCAGATCCGTCTACCGGTTCCGGTATTACAGTGCGATTAGTGAAAATTTTCAATTTCGTGCGTAACGAAACGATGGCGAAACGAGGAGCACATTGTTATAAAACTCACTGCTGCTCTAGTTGACAGACCTTGTTAGTAAGTGAATATATACACGGAACGACCGAAATCAGCATTTTCGCGAAAAATTTAGTTGATTTGCTGATTTTAGTTAGTTATTTTTTGAGACAACTAAAAAAATCTTACTTTTGCTGATTTAGATTTTTTATTCTCATTCCCTTAATAATAATAAAATATTTGTTGAAATAACTATTTTTGCCTTTCTCTATAGAAAGGTATTAGAATTGCTGGAAAAAACCGACTTTCGAACGGAGCCTCGGAGACCCATAGTGTTATATACCATTCGACTCAGCTCGACGAGATCGGAAAATGTCTGTGTGTGTGTGTGTGTGTATGTGTGTGTGTGTGTGTATGTGTGTGCACTTTTCGAAGATATTTGAACGCGCTCAATTTTCTCAGAGATGGCTCAACCGATTTTAACAAACTTGGGCTCGTTTGAAAGCTACTATCGGGGCATTGATCAAATTCGAAGATAAAATGGCTGTGACTTTTGGTTCCGGAGATATGATTGTATAAGTGACGTAACCGACAAAAAGCGTTGTATTTGAACGCGCTCAATTTTCTCAGAGATGGCTGAACCGATTTGAACAAACTTGGACTCGTTTGAAAGCTACTGGCGGGCCATTGATCAAGTTCGAAGATCAAATGGCTGTGACTTTTGGTTCCGGAGATATGATTGTATAAGTGACGTAACCGACAAAAAGCGTTGTATTTGAACGCGCTCAATTTTCTCAGAGATGGCTGATCCGATTTCAACAAACTTGGGCTCGTTTGAAAGCTACTATCGGTTCATTGATCAAGTTCGAAGATCAAATGGCTGTGACTTTTGGTTCCGGAGATATGATTGTATAAGTGACGTAACCGACAAAAAGCGTTGTATTTGAACGCGCTCAATTTTCTCAGAGATGGCTGATCCGATTATAACAAACTTGGGCTCGTTTGAAAGCTACTGTCGGGCCGTTGATCAAGTTCGAAGATCAAATGGTTGTGACTTTTGGTTCCAGATATATGATGGTATAAGTGACGTAACCGACAAAACACGTTGATTTTTACCGCTCTTGTATATACATATAAGGGTGCCAAAATTTTGGGATCAACTCTATTTTCGTAAAGTTCTAGTGCTCAAAAGTTTAAGCACCTCGAAAAAAGCCTTCATGCAAAATTTGACCTAAATCGGACATGCTTAAGGGGTGCTGCCCGGTGGTAAAGGTTTGACAATTATCGATCTTGAAAAAGCACCATAGGGGGGAGTACATGAAATTTCCATAATCGAAAATTTTTTTTGATGCCGAAACTTTTAAAACTGCATAAAACATCGAAATTTAGTGTCCCCTCAAAAAAAATTTATTTTGAAAAAATCAACTTTCTGGGACTTAGAAAAATTTTCATATTTTTTCTAAGTCCCAAAAAGTCGACTTTTTCAAAAAAATTTTTTTTCGAGATGACACTAAATCTCGACGTTTCATGCAATTCTAAGCCTTTTGGCATCAAAAATTTTATTTCGATTTCGAAAATTTCATGTACTCTTCCCTATGGTGATTTTTCAAGATATATGAAAATTCCATTAAGTGGACTAAGAAGGCTTTTTTAGATTAGCATCACTGATTACAAATAGGCAACGCAAATGTCAAGCACTAGTTTGGAAAAATGATGCTGACTGTGTGACATAAGCATGCTTTTGTGAACTACGAATCTATCTGAATCAATTGGTGTCAAAATTAGTATCCAAATTTATTTAATAAAAGTATGAAACATATTTTCATGAGACTGTTATGAAAGAAGAGAAAGGCATTATCACACCACTAGGTGGATTAAGAAGGGTTTTTTTAGTTGAATTCACAAATTAAACGTACTGTCATTTCTTAGCTAAGGCACACTTCATATCCAGTCAACTAATTTTTTAGTTGAATTAAAGAAATATAATGTTGTTTTCAACCAATATGAATGGTTGAATTGGCTTCTGCAATCTGCAGCTATATGGCGCCCTGTCACCGAAACGGTAACACCTTAATGACTACTAGCCACTAGATGGCACACTACTGCCGAAAAAAATTCAGACGCGGTTGTCTTTTCTATATTGGCAGGTATAAATACGATGTTGTGTTGGAGAAAAAGACATAAACGAAACGTAAACATCTTTTTGAATTTTTTTTTCTTCTAAATCACTGTTTTCTTCATTCTCACTGAAAACTTTGAGCACTCGGAAAACAAAAACCGAATACAAATAGTACACCGGACGGCGCAGCTCGGAAGGTTTGAAGATACAAAAAAACTTCATCACAATTAGAGTGAAACATTCGAAATTCACTTCACTGTTCCGCGTAAAAACATTATTACGCACAATCGCTTCAAGTGCGCACAAATTCTGAATAAATACGATTTCCACTAACAGTTTACGACATTTTTACATATCGGTTTAGAAATTTAAATAAAGATATATCGAACACATGCGAAAAACATCAAAACAATGTTCAAGCAGTTTCAATAAGACTGTCCTTTTTAGCTTTTTAATGGATTGTTTTGCTTTGACACTTCTCATGAGTTTTTGGCTAATAAACTTGTTAATAATACCCATTTCAGTTTTGGTTTTTTTGTGCTGTCCTTCAGTAATGATGGTGATAGATAAATAAAAACAAATTTTCTGATTTTAATAACAAAATTAGTTGTCAATGAGAATTTCGTGTTGGATTGAAATATTGCTGGTTTGAGTCCAGGATATTCACCAACTAAACACATTCTCTAAAACTAAGAGTTTTTTCAGCAAAGTAAATTCTCAATTTTAACTAATTTTATAGTTATTTTGGAAATTTTGTTGTTAAAATCAACTAATTTAAAAACAGTAATACGAATTAGGCGCAGAGCTAATTTCGGTCGTTCCGTGTACATTGGGACTACTAGTCCACGGTTTCCGCTTCCGAAAGCACCGATAATAGTGAAAAAAATCTCCAAAAAACGGAACTCCCTTCGATTTCTCAGCAACGGTTAAGCCGTTTTTCACGATTCATGATTCAAATTGAAGCTCTCATTGTCTTTAACTTGTGCAATTTCATCCTGATCCGACTTTCGGTTCCGAAATTATACAGCGATGAGTGTCAAACCATTCAAATCGTCATTCGAAATGACGATGCAAAACTAGTACGCGTCGGTACGTGCAGCTTTGCTCCGTTAGCAGCGTGCTTTTTGCCTTTCTCTATAGAAAGGTATTAGAATTGCTGGAAAAACCGACTTTCGAACGGAGCCTCGGAGACCCATAGTGTTATATACCATTCGACTCAGTTCGACGAGATCGGAAAATGTCTGTGTGTGTGTGTGTATGTGTGTGTGTGTGTGTGTGTGTGTGTGTGTGTGTGTGTGTGTGTGTGTGTGTGTGTGTGTGTGTGTGTGTGTGTGTGTGTGTGTGTGTGTGTGTGTGTGTGTGTGTGCACTTTCCGAAGATATTTGAACGCGCTCAATTTTCTCAGAGATGGCTGAACCGATTTTAACAAACTTGGGCTCGTTTGAAAGCGACTGTCGGGCCATTGATCAAGTTCGAAGATCAAATGGCTGTGACTTTTGGTTCCGGAGATATGATTGTATAAGTGACGTAACCGACAAAAAGCGTTGTATTTGAACGCGCTCAATTTTCTCAGAGATGGTTGAACCGATTTTAACAAACTTGGGCTCGTTTGAAAGCTACTGTTGTACCATTGATCAAGTTCGAAGATCAAATGGCTGTGATTTTTGGTTCCGGAGATATGATTGTATAAGTGACGTAACCGACAAAAAGCGTTGTATTTGAACGCGCTCAATTTTCTCAGAGATGGTTGATCCGATTTTAACAAACTTGGGCTCGTTTGAAAGCTACTATCGGGCCATTGATCAAGTTCGAAGATCAAATGGTTGTGACTTTTGGTTCCAGATATATGATGGCATAAGTGACGTAACCGACAAAACACGATGATTTTTACCGCTCTTATATATATAAGGGTGCCAAAATTTTGGGATCACCTCTATTTTCGTTAAGTTCTAGTGCTCAAAAGTTTAAGCACCTCGAAAAAAGCCTTCATGCAAAATTTGACTTAAATCAGACATGCTTAAGGGGTGCTGCCCGGTGGTAAAGGTTTGACAATTTTCGATCTTGAAAAAGCTCCATAGGGGGGAGTACATGAAATTTCCAAAATCGAAAATTTTTTTTGATGCCGAAACTCTTAAAACTGCATGAAACATCGAAATTTAGTGTCATCTCAAAAAAAAATTTTTTTGAAAAAATCAATTTTCATATTTTTTCTGTCCCAAAAAGTCGACTTTTTCAAAAAAAATTTTTTTCGAGATGACACTAAATCTCGACGTTTCATGCAATTCTAAGCCTTTTGGGATCAAAAATTTTTTTTCGATTTCGAAAATTTCATGTACTCCCCCCTGTAATGATTTTTCAAGATATATGAAAATTCCACTAAGTGGACTAAGAAGGCTTTTTGCCTTTCTCTATAGAAAGGTATTAGAATTGCTGGAAAACCGACTTTCGAACGGAGCCTCGGAGACCCATAGTGTTATATACCATTCGACTCAGTTCGACGAGATCGGAGAATGTCTGTGTGTATGTGTGTGTGTGTGTGTGTATGTGTGTGTGTTTGTTTTAGATTAGCATCACTGATTACAAATAGGCAACGCAAATGTCAAGCACTAATTTGGAAAAATGATACTGACTATGTGACATAAACACTGAAGCATGCTTTTGTGAACTACTCGAATCAATCTGCATCACTTGTTGTCAAAATTATTGTCCAAAATTATTTAATAAAAGTATGAAACATATTTTCATGAGACTGTTATGAAAGAAGAGAAAGGCATTATCACACCACTAGGTGGATTAAGAAGGGTTTTCAATTTCGTATAGCATACAGGATTTCCACGATAGAATTTATATTTTTCAGGTGAAAAGTATATAAATTTCTAATCCTTTTATTCAATTTGTACCAACTTGCTAGTGTTATTACAGGATCATGATAACGATGTTTTATAAAAGTACACTTATTGCCTTTCTCATATAGAAAGTTTATGCAATCACTTGAAAATTGACTAGTGGAAATTGGCCCGAAGGGCTAAGTGTTCTATATCATTCGACACAGTTCATCGAGCTGAGCAATGTATGTGTATGTGTGTGAGTATGTGTCAAATAATGTCACTCATAAAATAAAATATCTCGTAGTCCCATAGGTTGCTATTGAATTTCACACCGTCATTTAGAGTGACGAAGGGTAAAATTCTTCTAGATTTGGTTTAACTGGTTCCAAGTTCCCGTTATTTTTTTCGTTTTTTTTCGGTTTTTAACGATATCAAACTAACTAGAGATTATAAGAAGAGAAAGAATATGAAATTATAGAGCCATAGTACTCAAGGAAGAACAAGGATGTGAAGAATAAAGTGCGGAAAATTGAGACGTGACAAGGCTCATTTAAGTAAGCAGAAGGCTTCTCGTATCTAAACTTGTACTGCTTACTTAAAAAATTACTGACTGACCAGAAGTCGTGAATAAAAAAGTAAAAAATTAAATGTTATTTCCGATGACCATGAATGGTTTATCAGGCATCTGCAATCTGCAGCTATAGGGACCGTGTACGAGGGCGTTGTTTAGTGGCCCGGTGACGACAGCGCACGAGGCGGCGAGTGGAAAAAATAATGCTACCATAGCAACACTTGTAAATTGAGTTTGAAAATACTTTCTAGCGTACTTTCTCTGCGGATTTTTTTCCGAACCCAGAAACTATTCACGTGTTGTGCGAACGATTGTTCAACATCGACTGACTATTAAATTTCGAGTCGAAATATTCATTCGGAATCTAAATACGGCCACGTCATTTTCTGTCATTGCTCTTGGATTTGTGTATAATATTTATCATATTCACACAAACTCAAACACTCGAACGATATTCTCAGCACATTAAATGATTTTTTAATCGACTTGACTAGAAACACTGAAAAATATCTTGCTAAGTTTTCTAAATTGGTCTCGAAAGTATTCCCGGTTTTCGAATAACGACGGCAGATAATAGTCATACACTCAAAAAAGGATCTCACCTACTTTTACACTTAGTCCGGTATTCCTAATCTTAGGTTTAAATTAAAGATCTTATGTTCCTACCGAAAATAAAGCATATTTTTCGGATGCAATTAAAATCATGTTAGTTGATGGCCATACGAACCAACTTCGATTATACGTTCTCGGGTTCTAGTGCCCGAAATACCTACAATAGTGGAACTCACTTCGTTTTCTCATCGATGTTAGAGAACTGTTGCATTCTGTAGGTTATACTAGTTGATGCACAAACAATATCTTTGGTTTATTTTAAGAATCGAAGAGAAATATTTTTAATACTATACCACAGTATTATATATGAGAATATGAATGATGTCAGAGAAGGATCATTACACCACTTTGTTGTATTAAAACAGGTTTTTGACTATTTTATTCAGCGTGAACATATATGGTAACAGTGTCAAGCTATGGTAGAGTTTTTTCGCCTATTCGCCATTAATGGCGTTATTTGTTATATTGGCAGGCATAAATACGATAGCGACTTCCCGTGTTGTATTCACGGAAAAAGATATAAACGAATCTCTAACTTCTTTTTCTGAAAAATTTTCTTCTAAATCACTGTTTTCTTTATTCGACTCAGCGAAATCGACTCTCTCACTGGAAACTTTGAGCACTCGGACAGCAAAAACCGAATACAAATAGTTTAGCTTTTTGCCTTTCTCTATAGAAAGGTATTAGAATTGCTGGAAAAACCGACTTTCGAACGGAGCCTCGGAGACCCATAGTGTTATATACCATTCGACTCAGTTCGTCGAGATCGGAAAATGTCTGTGTGTGTGTGTGTGTGTGTGTGTATGTGTGTGTGTGTGTATGTGTGTGTGTGTGTGTGTATGTGTGTGCACTTTTCGAAGATATTTGAACGCGCTCAATTTTCTCAGAGATGGCTGAACCGATTTGAACAAACTTGGGCTCGTTTGAAAGCTACTGTCGGGCCATTGATCAAGTTCGAAGATCAAATGGCTGTGATTTTTGGTTCAGGAGATATGATTCTATAAGTGACGTAACCGACAAAAAGCGTTGTATTTGAACGCGCTCAATTTTCTCAGAGATGGCTGAACCGATTTGAACAAACTTGGGCTCGTTTGAAAGCTACTGTCGGGCCATTGATCAAGTTCGAAGATCAAATGGCTGTGATTTTTGGTTCCGGAGATATGATTCTATAAGTGACGTAACCGACAAAAAGCGTTGTATTTGAACGCGCTCAATTTTCTCAGAGATGGCTGATCCGATTTCAACAAACTTGGGCTCGTTTGAAAGCTACTGTCGTGCCATTGATCAAGTTCGAAGATCAAATGGTTGTGACTTTTGGTTCCAGAAATATGATTGTATAAGTGACGTAACCGACAAAACACGTTGATTTTTACCGCTCTTGTATATATAAGGGTGCCAAAATTTTGGGATCAACTCTATTTTCGTAAAGTTCTAGTGCTCAAAAGTTTAAGCACCTCGAAAAAAGCCTTCATGCAAAATTTGACCTAAATTGGACATGCTTAAGGGGTGCTGCCCGGTGGTAAAGGTTTGACAATTATCGATCTTGAAAAAGCACCATAGGGGGGAGTACATGAAATTTCCAAAATAAAAAATTTTTTTTGATGCCAAAACTCTTAAAACTGCATAAAACATCGAAATTTAGTGTTATCCCGAAAAAATTTTTTTTTGAAAAAATCAACTTTCTGGGACTTCATATTTTTTCTAAGTCCCAAAAAGTCGACTTTTTCAAAAAATTTTTTTTTCGAGATGACACTAAATCTCGACGTTTCATGCAATTCTAAGCCTTTTGGCATCAAAAATTTTTTTTCGATTTCGAAAATTTCATGTACTCCCCCCTATGGTGATTTTTCAAGATATATGAAAATTCCACTAAGTGGACTAAGAAGGGTTTTGCCTTTCTCTATAGAAAGGTATTAGAATTGCTGGAAAAACCGACTTTCGAACGGAGCCTCGGAGACCCATAGTGTTATATACCATTCGACTCAGTTCGACGAGATCGGAAAATGTCTGTGTGTGTGTGTGTGTGTGTATGTGTGTGTGTGTGTATGTGTGTGTGTATGTGTGTGCACTTTTCGAAGATATTTGAACGCGCTCAATTTTCTCAGAGATGGCTCAACCGATTTTAACAAACTTGGGCTCGTTTGAAAGCTACTATCGGGGCATTGATCAAGTTCGAAGATAAAATGGCTGTGACTTTTGGTTCCGGAGATATGATTGTATAAGTGACGTAACCGACAAAAAGCGTTGTATTTGAACGCGCTCAATTTTCTCAGAGATGGCTGAACCGATTTGAACAAACTTGGACTCGTTTGAAAGCTACTGGCGGGCCATTGATCAAGTTCGAAGATCAAATGGCTGTGACTTTTGGTCCCGGAGATATGATTGTATAAGTGACGTAACCGACAAAAAGCGTTGTATTTGAACGCGCTCAATTTTCTCAGAGATGGCTGATCCGATTTTAACAAACTTGGGCTCGTTTGAAAGCTACTGTCGGGCCGTTGATCAAGTTCGAAGATCAAATGGTTGTGACTTTTGGTTCCAGATATATAATTGTATAAGTGACGTAACCGACAAAACACGTTGATTTTTACCGCTCTTATATATATATATATATGGGTGCCAAAATTTTGGGATCACCTCTATTTTCGTTAAGTTCTAGTGCTCAAAAGTTCAAGCACCTCGAAAAAAGCCTTCATGCAAAATTTGACCTAAATCGGACATGCTTAAGGGGTGCTGCCCGGTGGTAAAGGTTTGACAATTTTCGATCTTGAAAAAGCACCATAGGGGGGAGTACATGAAATTTCCAAAATCGAAAATTTTTTTTGATGCCAAAACTCTTAAAACTGCATGAAACATCGAAATTTAGTGTCATCTCAAAAAAATTTTTTTTTGAAAAAATCAACTTTCTGGGACTTAGAAAAATTTTCATATTTTTTCTAAGTCCCAAAGTCGATTTTTTCAAAAAATTTTTTTTTTCGAGATGACACTAAATCTCGACGTTTCATGCAATTCTAAGTCTTTTGGCATCAAAAATTTTTTTTCGATTTCGAAAATTTCATGTACTCCCCCCTATGGTGATTTTTCAAGATATATGAAAATTTCACTAAGTGGACTAAGAAGGCTTTTTGCCTTTCTCTATAGAAAGGTATTAGAATTGCTGGAAAAACCGACTTTCGAACGGAGCCTCGGAGACCCATAGTGTTATATACCATTCGACTCAGTTCGTCGAGATCGGAAAATGTCTGTGTGTGTGTGTGTGTGTGTGTGTGTGTGTGTGTGTGTGTGTGTGTGTGTGTGTGTGTGTGTGTGTGTGTGTGTGTGTATGTGTGTGTGTGTGTGTGTGTGTGTATGTATGTGCACTTTTCGAAGATATTTGAACGCGCTCAATTTTCTCAGAGATGGCTGAACCGATTTGAACAAACTCGGGCTCGTTTGAAAGCTACTGTCGAGCCATTGATCAAGTTCGAAGATCAAATGGCTGTGACTTTTGGTTCCGGAGATATGATTGTATAAGTGACGTAACCGACAAAAATCGTGCTATTTGAACGCGCTCAATTTTCTCAGAGATGGCTGAACCGATTTTAACAAACTTGGGCTCGTTTGAAAGCTACTGTCGGGCTATTGATCAAGTTCGAAGATAAAATGGTTGTGAGTTTTGGTTCCGGAGATATGATCGTATACGTGACGTAACCGACAAAAAGCGTTGTATTTGAACGCGCTCAATTTTCTCAGAGATGGCTGATCCGATTTTAACAAACTTGGGCTCGTTTGAAAGCTACTGTCGGGCCGTTGATCAAGTTCGAAGATCAAATGGTTGTGACTTTTGGTTCCAGATATATGATGGTATAAGTGACGTAACCGACAAAACACGTTGATTTTTACCGCTCTTATATATATAAGGGTGCCAAAATTTTGGGATCAACTCTATTTTCGTAAAGTTCTAGTGCTCAAAAGTTTAAGCACCTCGAAAAAAGCCTTCATGCAAAATTTGACCTAAATCGGACATGCTTAAGGGGTGCTGCCCGGTGGTAAAGGTTTGACAATTTTCGATCTTGAAAAAGCACCATTACATGGTACATGAAATTTCCAAAATCGAAAATTTTTTTTGATGCCAAAACTCTTAAAACTGCATAAAACATCGAAATTTAGTGTCATCTCAAAAAAATTTTTTTTTGAAAAAATCAACTTTCTGGGACTTTCTGGGACTTTCTGGGAAAATTTTCATATTTTTTCTAAGTCCCAAAAAGTCGATTTTTTCAAAAAAAATTTTTTTTAGAGATGACACTAAATCTCGACGTTTCATGCAATTCTAAGCCTTTTGGCATCAAAATTTTTTTTTCGATTTCGAAAATTTCATGTACTCCCCCCTATGGTGATTTTAAAGATATATGAAAATTCCACTAAGTGGACTAAGAAGGCTTTTTTAGATTAGCATCACTGATTACAAATAGACAACGCAAATGTCAAGCACTAGTTTGGAAAAATGATGCTGACTGTGTGACATAAACACTGAAGCATGCTTTTGTGAACTACTCGAATCAATCTGAATCAATTGGCGTCTAAAATTATTTAATAAATGTATGAAACATATTTTCATGAGACTGTTATGAAAGAAGAGAAAGGCATTATCACACCACTAGGTGGATAAAGAAGGGTTTTTAACATTCGTGTCAAAACGCAGAAGGTGATGTGATATTGTGTGATATTTCAGAAGGAATCAGCTCGTGTACAACTTCGTGCACTGATAAGAAAAAAAAAGAAATCAAATAAGTAGTTCAAAACTCCAGCAAAATACGATATAAAGCCAACGAACAAGATTTTGTTTCAATTTTTACCTTAAGCTATAAAACTACTGTCGTTTTCAGTCTGTAACTACTTGACAAACAACCAAAAGAGCCAACAACCAGCAAGAATATTGCCCTCCACGAACGAGCGCATTCTCCGTCTATTGTCCCCGTGACCTCAATTATACTCTGCCTGCCTGACTGACTGACAAGTGAAAGAAGCCAAAAATCCGATTCGCCAAAGGATGAGATGCAAAACGAGAGAGAGCTTGGTTTCAATTTACTCCCACACCCACCGCCACCACCGGTAGGTGGGGAACATAAACATTGAATTTGCTTGGAATAACTACTGCTTACGGAGCACTAAAGGACTAACCTCATTCTGGTGTGCAAAGGGTGGCAGTTCTAAAACGAAGTTAATTTTTCTTTTGAAGATTGCTGCTTGCTTCATTCGAAAATCCTTGTCCGCTCTGATGCTCCACTGATGTGGTAGTGAGGCTTAACAGTGGAATGGGACCGAAAGAAGCATTCTAGTACTACACCAGCCGTCACCTTTGAACTTTCGAAACAACACAGAGTTAGTGATCGTCAGAAACTTATCTTCTTACAGCATACCATTCAGAAAACACCATTTCCCAATACTAGCTATATATCAGTAATTTTCATGAGATTTCATGCGAGTTCCACGATCGTTGATGAATAAAACGAATATGAACGGTCGTAAGTGACTTCCTGGAGAAACATCGGTTGGCATCTCGAGTGTACTGGAGGTTCTGTCAAGTTCAGATCGTTTAGATTACCGTCATCTGGTTAATCATGGGAAAACATGACAGCGTTATGTGAGTTCTATTATTTTCTTTTATTAATCAGTCCAGAATAAGAGAGAAAAAATTGTAAAACATAACCAAATTTGGGTTTTCTCATAGGGGTTTTTTTATTGAAGTAGTGAAAATCTGATTTGATATAGCAAATATTGCTACTTTCTAGCACCTGAACGAGGACTAGATTCTGAACATGTATTCTGGTTCTAATTTCTGGATCTTGATTCTGGACCACTGGTTATAGCTTTTGGACCTAAACCTGGATTCCAGACAAAAATTCTAGAACTGAATTCTGGGTTTGGATTCTGGACTTGAATCCAGAAATGAATCTCTGGATCTGAACTCTGAATCTGAATTTCTGCAATTGAAAAAGATCCTAGACCCCAAACTGGATTCTAGGCCTAGAATAGATTCTCGATTTTGGACCTGAACCTGGTTTTAGAACATGGGTTCAGAACTTTAGTTCTGAGCCTTAATTTTCGACGTATAACTGAATCTTGATTTTAGATTTAGGCCAGATTTCTGAACCTGGATTTCGAACCTGGAATCTGGAATTTGATGTTTAATCAGAATTCCGGATTCTGGCCTATGGACCTCGGTTTTGGAACCGGATTCTGGAACAGCATTCTGAACCTGGTTTCAGGAGCTGGATTCTGGTCCTGTATCTCGATTTTGGACCACGATTTTCGAACTGATTTCTAGATTTAAATTTGATCAGTATCGAACAGATCGGAAAACAGATCGGAAAAACGACATGCAAATGCAACTATGTAATGAAAACCGCGAAAATGTTACTGCAGAGTTGGGACTCGAACCCGTAGCTAACTACTTACCGGGAAAATTGGTTTGCTAATTAAACTGCCCTGCATGCGAAAACACATGAAGAGAATTTCCAATTGACTGGAAGAACCAAGCATGCTTCGCTGTATTTGGCCACCACAGCATTCACTTGCAGACCTGTATCTATGGAAACAAATTCAACAGAAAACAACTGCATTTCAAGTCTATGCGTTTTCCTATTCTGCTTTGCCGCTGACACTGATTTGAGATTTTGTTTTTGTTTATTTTGCTGCTAAATTTAAAACTAGACTAAAATATGAAAACTGTTGACTTTTAGAGTTGGATTCTGGTCCTGACCTGAGTTCGTCACCTGGATTCTGGACCTTGATGTTGAACCTTAATTCCGGACCTGTATTCTGGAATGAGATTACAGAACTAGACCTGAACATCGGTTTTGGACCTGGATTCTGTACGGGTAGGTAATGCCAGAGACTTAACCGGATGACGTGAATACGAATAAAATTGAATTCTGATTCTGAACTCGGCAACTCCAGGCGTTGTCAAACTGAATTCTAAAACTAAAACCTGAAATTGTTGGATTGTTGAACTGATCACTGAACCTGTATTTTCGAGATGAACACGAGACCAGGATTCTGAATTCTGACACCAATTTTTTTTTACATTTTACAGGTGATTTTCTCATACGATGTAAAATTCATAAAGACACAATTTGTCAAATGACGGGAAAATGTCATTTGTAATGACCTTATGTTGGATTAGTATCGATTGTAATGTGCATTCGGTCAGCGGGTGTGACTGAATAAATTTGAATGCACCGTTCTTCTGCTTCTGTGGCTCAGTAACGGACGTACTTTGTGATCCAATGATTCTCGGTTCAAGTCACGGCGGTCGGCTGTCTTCATATTTTTTTTGTCATTTTAATGACACAATATTGTGTTCTATTTCCAGAATTTAGCTCACAGATTCAGTTCTAGAATTCAGATCCTTAATTTGGTATAAAATCTTTAGAAGCTAGCTCGTGAATTCAGTTACACTTCTAGAGTTGTGGAACTGAGTTTTGGAATCAAATTTTAGACCTGACTTCTGCTCGACAATTCTGAACCTAGACTCTGGAATGCAGTTTAGAACTTTACTTTATAATTCTGGGAATAAATCTAATTTTGGATCTGAGTTCTGTCCCTGGATATCAGAAGCTCCAGACAAAATTAGCGGAGAGTTACATATAACTTATAAGTTTTCGCATCTAATTCCACATCATCCGCAAAAATAGCTAACCGCCAGTAATTTAGATGAAGATTTAAATTACTACTTTTGCATATTCATCGATGCAAACTTTGAATAACTTAGACTTTTTAAATGTACGGAAAGCTGAAAATGTTTACTGATAATTATCTCCACACATCGAAAAACAAAAAAAAAACCTGAATTCCTCCAGAGCAAATTTTAAATGTGCGCAGCATTCATGCAGCTCCTGTCGTTGAGCGAAGTACGAGACGGTTCTGAAAACCTCTGACATCTATATTACGTTTGCAACTTTGAAAATTTGCATGTGAAATTCCAATGTTTAAGCTAGTCGCTTCGCAATTGCAAGCTGACTTATGTGGCGGAATTACAAAACCATCACGTTTTCCACGTTAAACACTCAGAACAATTGCAATAGTACATTTCATTTCATTTCATTTCGACACAATGTAGTTACATTGTAAACGTCTTCTTGGGAATACTTTGTACGGAAATCAGCCATACATCGTAGCACATACAGCTTTATGATTTGATGCATCGGCACTTTACAAATCATAAACTTTAAATATTTTATGAGTTGGACGATACGATACATACCGAAATTATGCTCGGTACCAAAAACGGTCCTCCTATCTTAAACACTTGAACTGCTAACAGCGCACAAGCAAAGTAACGCAATGAATATAAACACTTTAAACCATTGCGCCGCTGGCGTGGATTTTCCGCCTCGCGCGAAGGAAAATAAATAACTTCAATTGTTTATTAAACACTAGCCTTCTCCATATAATCATTACCAAAACTTGTTCGATATATGTAATTGTCAAGTCTCAAGACTTCTCGTCAAACTTACACGTACACAGAGAAAATTTGTACATATTATAAAAACCAAAATGCAGAAAATAAATGAGACATTCATTCAGTAACCAAGACGGGAACTGGACTTCTTCGTTAATGAAAGAAACCTGCCACATGGCGACCGTGACACTGTTCACCGCGCGTCAAGCTAAGTCCCAGTTAAGAAGGGACTTAGCTAAAAAATAGTGAACTTGGAAAAAACAATCAAGTGCAACAAATATGTGTGTTACTTTCCGAACTGAAAGAATATCGAAATAAATGACACCAAAACAGTGATTTAACCCCGAAACGGAAGAAACAATCAAGTGCAACAAATATGTGTGTTACTTTACGAACTGAAAGAATATCGAAATAGATGAAACTAAACAAATCAAAACTAAAAAGTGCTAAACCAGTTATAAAATACAAAAAATAAAAAAAAAAAAAAAACAACATGGGCTGGTTCGACTCGACCGATACCAACACCACGTACGTCCAACTTGGAAACGACGCCCAAACCTGGACAGGAATCATCATAGCAGCCTGCCTGATGATTTACACAGCTGGAAGATTCATCACCAAGCTACACCACATATACACGGAGAGGACAGCCGAGCGGACAACAAGAAGGATCATCGCCAATCAGGTCTAAGTTAAGTACTGATTTTGATTTTTATTCATTTATATATCTATAGAGTACAGTAGAAAATTTTTTTTTCTTCAAAAAGAAATTTGAAAGTACACAGTTAAATATGGAAAATATCAAAGAATTTTTTGAATAAATAGAGGCAGCCGCCGAATATTTTAATGAAATCGACCGGCAAGCGGCAAAAATTTTTAAAACCAAAGAAAACATAAAAGCCTTTGCCGAAGCAGAAAATCACACATTAAATTTAGAAATTAAAATTTTTCCTGAACAGCCTGAGAAAACAGAAATAGTTAAAATAGAAGTATCGCAGGGGCCGTACTTCGACAAAAAAGAAGCAACTCGAAAAAACAAGGCTTATTTTGCACGGAAAGGAATTTACCTGGATCCTGCACAATATAACCTCTGAAAAAAAAAAAATAAATTTTAAACAACCATATTATATGATGTAAATTCTACAGTTTTACTAACAACAAACAAACCATTGAATATGAATGGACGAAATTGAAGAAAGCCTGAATACATTAAAGGCAATCGAAAGTAATTTTAGGAAAGCTCCGAATAGAACCTATTCGAGCCAAATTTTACTATTGAAAAGAAGTGAAGCCAGCTTCGCTCAAAACGTAATTAACGAAAAACTTGCCGAACTAGAAAACAATCTAGATTCAGACCTTTTCAATTTAATCAACCGAGAAGCAAAATTGCTCTCAGGAAAAATTTACAATATCATAGACACTAAACTCCCATACGCCAAACCGTCGTTATTGCCTAAATTTAAACGGGCGACAAAGAAATTAATTAAGCTAAATCGTGAGGCAAAAACCAAAATGACTAATCAGGAAAATACAATAAAAACAGTGACGGCTTTGATGCCGGAATTTGATGGAAATCCAACAAACCTCACCAGTGTCATTGATGCACTAGATATTATAAAGACAATAGTCACAAATGATAACAAACAATTAGTTATCAGCATCATATTATCAAAACTAAGAGGCAAAGCACGAAACGCATT
The DNA here is from genome assembly GCF_030247185.1 of Malaya genurostris. Classification (NCBI taxonomy): domain Eukaryota; kingdom Metazoa; phylum Arthropoda; class Insecta; order Diptera; family Culicidae; genus Malaya; species Malaya genurostris. The sequence goes on along the minus strand of NC_080572.1, from coordinate 232,857,814 downwards.
TGCCGCCAAGCCCGAAAACGTCAAGTCCATAGTGGACAAATTAAAAACAATTGCACCCGCCTCCGTAGGAGCAGTGCAATCTAAACTAAAATTATGCAAACAAAAGTCTGACATAATTACCTTTACAAATGAAATCGAAACTCTCGCTACACAGCTTGAAGCTGCGTACGTAGCGAAAAAAATTCATGCCGAGGTAGCAAAAGAAATGGCTACCCAAGAAGCAATTAAACACATGGCGGAAGGTTGAAAAAATGAAAAAAAATAAATTATTCTTCGAGCAGGAACATTCACGGACCTACCTTCAGCGATAAATAAAGTGCTAGAGGTAAACCCGGCCTGCGAAGAAAAGATACTATTTGCAAAAATGCAAACGAATAAAACGAATATACAGCAAAAAAGTAACGGTGAAGGTCGTCAGTTTAAACAACAACCGATACCATTCTTCAATATGCCTTTTCAGCCACGGTTCCAAGCACAGCGTGGCTGGAATAATCAAAACAACCAACAAATGCCTAACCAAGCAAATCAAAGTCAAGGGCGCCAAATGAGACCAAATTTTAACCAGTGGCATAACCTGCCTAAACAAATGTTCAGTTACGGACAGTTTCCTTATACTCCGTATCAGCAGTTTTATCAACAAAACCCATATCAATACCAAAATAACTGGAGAAATAATTCCAACACCAATCTCAGCAACGCACATCCAAACAGAAATGTGATGGTTGCGGAAAACACATCGGAGCTGACGTCTGGTCCCCAAGACGTCGGCCAGCAACGAAGTGCAAATGGGACAACCAAGACAAATCAGAACATGAGAATGGATGTGAACCAGAATGTGGGTCACATTCAAGCTCGGTTAACGAATCAAGCAAGTCAGCAATGAAAATATTCAATTGCGAGATAAGTTATACAAATTTTGTAATTTTAAAATTAGATGTCTGTAACAAACCGGTCACACTAATCGTAGACACAGGTGCAGACATCTCTATATTAAAAGAAAGCGCACTAAAGCCAAATATACTTATTCACATGAATGAGAACTGTATTATAAATGGTGTTACCGAAGGTAAAATGGAAACCGAAGGTAGCACATATGCTAATATTAAACTAAATAATAATTTAATAACACATAAATTCCAAATAGTTAACGATAAGCTACCTATCTTTACAGACGGAATTCTCGGTAGAGACTTTCTAATAAACTACGAATGCAACATATGCCTGAAAACATGGCTAATTACTTTCGAAATTAATAATGAAATCTTCGAAATACCCATTAGAGATAAATTCAAGGAAAAATTTATTATACCACCTAGATGCCAAGTAATTAAAGAAATAAAATTAAGAAATATCACTGAGGATAGTGTTATCCTATCCGGTGAAATAAAGCCAGGAGTGAACTACTCAAACGCGCTTATCACTCCTGGTGCCCAATATGTAAATATTATGAATACTAGCGATAGTTTCGTACAGATTCCTTTTAATGATTTAATAGAAAAAATCAAAATAATCCCAGCTAGCAACTACGAAGCAGCCGGAAACGAAAATAAAAACTCTAAACGAAAAATTAATCAACGAATACTAGATTTACAAAATCAGATTAATATTAAAAATATACCAATCAATGCTAAAGGTAAATTAATAGACCTATGCTATAGATATAACGACATTTTCGCACTCAAGGATGATCCGTTAAGTGCAAACAATTTCTACAAACAAGAAATTAATCTAGAAAATAAATCACCAGTTTACATAAAAAATTACCGAACACCCGAAATCCACAAAGGAGAAATAAATAATCAAATTAATAAGATGCTTGATGAAAATATTATCCAACCTTCCGTATCCCCGTATAACTCACCTCTTTTACTAGTACCGAAAAAATCAACTACTGAAAATAAAAAATGGCGATTAGTCATTGATTTTCGCCAATTAAACAAAAAAATTATTGCGGATAAATTTCCATTACCAAGAATCGATGAGATACTTGATAATTTAGGTCGAGCAAAGTATTTTACGACACTCGACCTGATGTCAGGATTTCATCAGATCGAATTAGAAGAAAACTCAAAAAAATACACAGCATTCTCGAGTTCAACAGGCCACTATGAATTTAATAGATTACCTTTCGGACTAAACATTTCACCCAATAGCTTCCAACGTATGATGACAATCGCTCTGAGTGGTTTACCACCAGAGTGTGCGTTCTTGTACATTGATGACATCATCGTGGTGGGTTGTTCAATCAACCACCATTTGAAAAATCTAGAGATGGTTTTCCAACAACTCAGGAAATATAATTTAAAACTCAATCCAGCAAAATGTAATTTCTTCGGAAATGACGTCACATACTTGGGTCATCACATTTCGGAAAAAGGAATTTTGCCAGATCCATCAAAATTCTCAACAATAAAAAACTACCCCATCCCAACAAATGCAGATGAAGTTAGGCGATTTGTAGCCTTTTGTAACTACTATCGTCGTTTTATCGAAAATTTTGCCAAAATAGCACACCCATTAAACAAATTACTTAGAAAGAATACAAAATTTGACTGGTCGCTCGAATGCGAACAATCCTTTGGGCCATCACGCATTTTAGACCATATTTATACGGAAGAAAATTTCTTGTCAAAACAGACCACAGACCATTGGTTTATCTGTTTTCGATGAAAAATCCTTCTTCAAAATTAACAAGAATGCGTTTAGACCTCGAAGAATTCGACTTCGAAGTAGAATACGTACAAGGTAAATTAAATGTAGGAGCGGACGCGCTCTCTAGGATTAAAATTAACACAGACATGTTAAGTAATATGTCTATTTTAAAGGTTCAAACTAGAGCCGACAAAAGGAAACAAAATGACGAAAATATTATTCAGAAAGAGAAAAACTCTAATGATTCGTTAGATACTGAGCCTGATCAACTCAAAGTATTTGAATCAATCAATATAAATGAAGTACACAACATGCAAAAATTAAGCATTGAAAAATCGTCGACAAATAATATAAATGGCCTAAAAATTAAAATTCAAAATAAAAATTACAAAAAGGACTTGACTCAAGCGTCATTTACCCGATGTATAATAACAAATATGAATGAATCTCTCGAGAGAATTTTAAATATTATCGAAGAAAAAGCTAATAAATTGAATATTGGAAAAATTGCTCTAGCGCTTTCGAATACAATTTTCAATTTTATTAGTATTAATAATTTTAAGTCAGCATGTAATAAACATCTGAAATCACTCCAAATCATACTCTATCAACCGCAACGCGAGATAGATGATAAAAACCTAACTAACAGAATTATCCAAGAAAACCACGACTCTGCAATTGGTGGACACATCGGAATTAACAGACTCTATCGGAAACTAAAGTGTCATTATATATGGCCAGATATGAAAAAATCCATTGCAAATTATATACATAATTGTATAAAATGCAAAGAAAATAAACACACCTTTAGAACAACAGAAAACTTTATTCAAACACCAACACCACAAAAAGCCTTTTCTACAATAGCTATGGACACAATAGGACCATTTACAAAATCAAATTCAGGAAATAGATACGCGCTAACAATTCAATGCGACTTATCTAAATATATCATCGTGCAACCAATTCCAGACAAGCAAGCAGAAACAATAGCAAAAACTTTTGTCGAACACTGCATTCTAATATACGGAACCCCGTCTATTATACGAACAGATCAAGGAACCGAATATAAAAATGAAGTCTTCCACAAAATTAGCGAATTACTCAAGTTCACTCAAAAATTTTCAACACCGTATCACCCTCAAACTATTGGAAGTCTAGAGAGAAACCATCGATGTCTGAATGAGTACGTAAGACAGTTCGTCAACGAATCACATACTGATTGGGATGACTGGCTGCCTTACTACGCATTTTGCTACAATACGACTCCTCACACCGATTTCCCATACACACCTTTTGAACTGATCTTTGGTAAAACAGCATCAGTACCAAACGAATTGAAAAATCCAGAATTCATAGAACCGACATATAATTATGACGAATACTACTCGGAATTGAAATACAAATTAAAAACTGCAGCCTTGAAAGCAAACCAACTCATAGACAAAATCAAAACTAAACGAAACTCAAATCAAGAAAATAAATCGAAACCCTCTTCCATTCAGATAAACGATAAGGTAATGTTAGAAAATCACAATAGAACAAAATTAGACAAAATTTACAAAGGCCCTTACATAGTAAAAAATATAGACCACCCAAATGCAATAGTAGAAAACCTAGAAACAAAGCCAACTCATACAGTCCACAAAAATCAAATTGTTAAATTGTAATCATATACAATAATATTACCACATGTTATACAAAAATAAATTACAAATCTATGGAAAACACGAAATTTCACTCAAGAACAAATTTTTAAAACTATTATATTTTATATCATATTATATACCATATAATTATACACATACGATTATACAACTATACAATTATTAATTCCAAAACATTATTTTATTACTATATCCCTGTTACATTCAAAACTACCTTATTGTCATTTCTTTACATACCATTATATCACACAAATTACACTATTGACATTATACAATAACATAATAATATCAAAATTCAGGAATTATAACACAGAAGAAAAATTAAAACATTGTAAAACACATTACACTTCACACAATATTGTAAGAGATTTCTTGAGACCAGACCTTAATTTTTATCAACCGAAAATGACTCCGTAAACTTCATCATTTTTTTACGGGGAAGGTGTGGCGGAATTACAAAACCACCACGTTTTCCACGTTAAACACTCAGAACAATTGCAATAGTACATTTCATTTCATTTCATTTCGACACAATGTAGTTACATTGTAAACGTCTTCTTGGGAATACTTTGTACGGAAATCAGCCATACATCGTAGCACATACAGCTTTATGATTTGATGAATCGGCACTTTACAAATCATAAACTTTAAATATTTTATGAGTTGGACCGATACAGCCGAAATTATGCTCGGTACCAAAAACGGTCCTCCTATCTTAAACACTTGAACTGCTTACAGCGCACAAGCAAAGTAAAGCAAAGAATATAAACACTTTAAACCATTGCGCCGCTGGCGTGGATTTTCCGCCTCGCGCGAAGGAAAATAAATAACTTCAATTGTTTATTAAACACTAGCCTTCTCCATATAATCATTACCAAAACTTGTTCGATATATGTAATTGTCAAGTCTCAAGACTTCTCGTCAAACTTACACGTACACAGAGAAAATTTGTACATATTATAAAAACCAAAATGCAGAAAATAAATGAGACATTCATTCAGTAACCAAGACGGGAACTGGACTTCTTCGTTAATGAAAGAAACCTGCCACACTTACGTATTTAGAATTGACGTCATGCCGCCTTCAAAATGTTGCTCGTGCATCTCAAAAATCCAAGCTACTCGCATGCACAGCGGTCGAAATTAATTGATGTGGCTAAACTAGCTGTTACTAATGTAATAAAAGTGTTTGGAGAATAAAAAGAATCGGCGCGGAAATTGAACGCTGGATTTCGCAAGGTCAGAGAAAAAAGTTTCCCGAGCTGCAACTTCTTCATCCAAGATGTCGCAAGCAAGACTTACATCAAATAGAAAACCTAGCAGAACTGCGGACTTACCAGAATGTGATCGGTCCAAAATCGATCAGCAGACTTAAATTTTTTGCTTAGAATCTCCTTCGGACTATGCATTATTGCAAGAGAAGAAAATATTTTTCTTTGTTCAACAGACAATTTTTTGACGTAGGACTACGTCTTTCTTTAATATGCTCACCTGGATGCATTTTCAAAATTTCACTACACGAACGTGTAACGAAATTACTCCAGATTTGATTTCTTAATAATTTTTCCCCTGTTTCACTATATTCTCTAATTATTTCACGAAACGAATGGAAGAAGGTTATTACGTTTATTACGTAACCATTATTTAAAGAGTGGTGCTTCAGTCAGTGGCAAAAATGAGCCGGGCCTCAAGCCAGCACGCAGTCTCCTATGAGCATATCTGCTGTTGGACGTTCGCAGCGTAAGTTTCGCTTCAAACAAGAGAGATTGCGTCATCCAGCTGCTGGTCGTTTGCATTGGAGAAAATTAAAACGAACTATTAGGATTACTTTTTTGCAAATCGGTAGAAATCATCAGTTTAGTGCAAATCTAGAACAATTTGATTAGATTTGTGCACTTTTCGCAGTACGAAATTCGCACCAAACAAGCGCAACTTAAACCAGAATTTGGCTGCTTTGTGTTCGAGAAAAATGTTCGAAAAGTGTTTAATATCGTATAGATTACTACAGTTTGACCCTTCAGAAAGCTGCGAATGATTTCCGTACGGCATTATGACAGATTCAAATATTGAGATGAAATATTGAAATATATGAGCGATTGGAGGACTTGTGTTACGATTATGTTTATGTAATGAATTCTTCTAGGTCAAGGCTCAAACTTACGCATGACTTGGAATGGTGCCCTACTTCCGGGAATACAATCGCTTTGGAGTTTTGGAAATTATTATTCGGTTACGGATCCAAATAATAATTTCCAATACTCCAAAGCCACGTAAAAAACTAGTTTAGTAAGCTGTCTTAAATTGCCGCTCTATTTCCTAGGATAAAAATGCAAGTTTCCGAAACCGAATGGTCCTTTTCAGGACTTCAAAATCTTAAACGGTCAAACGGTATCAAATCAGTAGATTCAAATAAAAGACCTTGTAACACCACACAAAGTTCCTGAATTTTATTCGAATCCGACTTCCGGTACCGGAATTACAGGGTGATATGAAAATAAGTGCACTTACTTTTCTTAGAGATGGCCGAACCGATTTTCACAAACTTGGATTCAAATGAAAGGTGCAATTGTCCTATACAAAGTTAATGAATTTTATTTTGATCCGACTTCCGGTTCCGGAGTTACTTAACGTAGATTCAAGTGAAAAGTCTCATGGTCCCTTCCGGTTCTGAAATTATATGGTGAAGTGTGTTAAAAATTGGATTTCAGCGTTTCCAGGTACTTTTTGATCACTTTTGCGACGTGAGGTCGAACATTGTCGTACTGGAGGATGACTTTGTCATGTCGCTCTTGATATTGTGGCCGCTTTTCTTTTAGTGCGCGAATAAGGCGCATCAGTTGCGTTCGGTAGCGATCACCTGTGATGGTTTCACTCGGTTTTAAGAGCTCGTAGTAAATCACACCGAGCTGATCCCACCAAATACAAATCATAACCTTGGCGCCGTGAATATTCGGTTTTGTCTTTGACGAAGTAGCATGCCCGGGCTTTCCCCATGATTTTCTGCGTTTAGGATTATCGTTTCGAACACACTTATAATCACCGGTTACGATTCGATGTAAAAACCCCTTACGATTTTGTCTTTGAAGCAGTTGCTCACATACAAATAGACGGCGCTCGATGTCCCTCGGTTTCAACTCGTACGGCACCCAGTTTCCTTCTTTCTGAATCATGCCCAGCGCCTTGAGACGTTCTGAAATGGCTTGCTGACTCACTCCCAACGATTCGACAAGCTATTCTTGGGTTTGGCACGAATCTTCATCAAGCAATGCTTCTAGTTGTTCATCTTTGAAGGTTTTTTCTCTTTCACCACCATGTTTGTCTTCGACATCGAAATCACCTTTTTAAAAACGTTGAAACCACTCCCGACACGTTCTTTCACTCAGAGCAGCATCACCGTAAGTTTCTGAGAGCGTTTGATGCGCTTCAGCTGCATTTTTTTCGAATTGTAACAGAAAAGTAAAACTTCCCGCAAATGACGAGAATGAGGCACATAAACAGACATTTTCGAGCGTGAATAATACGAAAACAAGTACACAATCACTTTAAAGGCATTATCATCTATGTATTTTGACCAGCCTCAGCCGGTACAGCCACCTATCGGAAAACGGCGGAAGCAAAGCTGTACACCTGATACAATTGGTAGCCATTGTCAATAGACAACCAAACAACCCAATTTTGGCTATGCTGGTTCTCGTTTTCTGATTCCAAAAGCAGCGGAAATAAAAAGTAAAATGATTTCTTAACTTGCCTCGAGACTATTACAATCGGTAGTCATTGTCAGTAGACGGCCAAACATTAATTTGGCTTTCCTGGTTCTTTCTGTTTTTGATGAACGACCGAAGATTGTAGCCATGGACTCAAAAATGGTAGTCACTTTTCTCGACGTTAACAATAAAAAAAATATTTTGAAGAATATCATACATTTATATATGAGAATATGTGAGATATGAGAAAGGCATCATTACACCACTAGGTGGATTAAAACAGGTTTTTATTAATTGTTTTGCCTTAACACTTCTCATGAATTTTTGGGTAATAAACTTGTTGATAAAACCAATTCCATTTTTGTTTTCTTTGTGCTGTTTTTCAGCAGTGATGGTGACAGATAGATAGAGTCAAATTTTCTGATTTTTATCACAAAACTAGTTGCCAATGAGAATTTCGTGTCGGATTGAAATTTTCCTGGTTTGTGTCCAAGTAAAAACTTTTAGAGAATGTTTTTTCAGCCAAGTAAATTCTGAATTTAGCATTTATTGTTAAAATCATCTAATTCAAATACAGTAATACGAATTAGGCGTACAGCTAATTTCGGTCGTTTCGTGTAAGCATTTGTAACAATAATTCTGGTACGAATGATGCGATCTAAGGTGGAGTGATGGATGTTTGGTTCAACTTTTTCAACGTTAAATAATACGAACAGTAACGAAACAAACAAACTCGTAGAACTTCTCACCGGAGTAAATTTTCTAATTCGAACAGTCATTATCGCAATATGACACGGTCGGGGCCTTTTTTTCAAAAAGTAGAGCAAAAATAAAACCCACCACTTCTCGACTACAGTACAGCTCGATGTGAAAACCCGCACCTTCATCTCCTGGGAAAAGAATCCCGACGGTTCAGGTTGTTCAGACATACTTTTTGATTACCACAATCGTACGCGCATAACAAAAAAGCGGGTGTTGAAAGTTTAATATTTTGCTCTTCTTTCTGCTGATGCGCTTTGATGATGTTTTGTGAGCGCTGCGCCCGTGAAATGATTAGAGATTTAATGTTGCATGCTTTTGCCCCTCGTGTGTGTGAGAGGAGCCCCAACTCGATGCGTTAGGGTCACCGTTAAAAGCTATGCTTGCCGTTTCTGCTACTGGAGGAAAATGGCGGTTTCGAGTCACGACAACCCTACCTTTTGCGGTATGCTTAAATTACTGCCACTTGCCATCGTTGGCTATCAAGCAGATGATATGCGCTCGTAAGTTAGATTTAATATGCTTGCTCTTTTTTAGCCGGTAAACTAATCTTACATAAACATGCAACTTGATTTCATAACAGGTAAATGTGAGCGCGTGCTGGATGATTTATTACGATGCGATCTGCATGCTTTCGTACTTCAAAAGAAGACGTCCAGTTTGCTGATTAGTGAGATGAAGTAATATGACTTTTATTCACGTTTTAACTAGTTGTTCAATTTAGGCGGCTCTTCAAATCCCATAACTGAGAGTTAAAAATAGCATCACAGTTATTAGTAAATATGTTTTTCTAGATTTAAATTATCAACGGAACACAGAGTGAAAACGAAGTGATGCCAATAAATTTTATTTCGCACTGCAGGAGTTTCTTAGTTACGCAATCAATCTCCACCGGATCATTTCAATTTGAATCGGGAACACGAGTTTTAAATTTGTTGTTTGAACTGTCAGCCTGTCGACAGGGCCGTGACTCGTACATATGTCTGGATCCGACAGTGAGCTCTTTATCATAGTATCACGTAGACCCGGAGAGCCTACATTTTGCTACGAACTTGTCCATATAGATATCGACAGTTGGCAGAAACCATCACCATTTCTGTCACCACTACCGGAGCTATGCCTTTCCATGTCCAGGAAATATCTAGCCAGCAGCCAATTTCAGTTGAATTTCTCGGAAGTCGAACGAAGACAGCAATTTCAAGTTGAATTTCATAAATTCTCTTCACAGCGTCCGCGTGGAATCATCAGTCATCGACGCGAAAGGAAAGTAAGTTTTTCCCGAACAGGTGCTCATTTCTCACACCACTTCGCTCGGAATTGGACGTGGGAAGCTAAATGGTTTTCTAATGACACAGTGGAGTACGGCTAAATCCGTTGCTTTATCGGAGCAGCCGTAATCAATTATTTACTAGTCATACCGGTGTTTCTGTCGTTCATGGTGCTGATCTCACCGGTTTCGATGCCATCATCTGTTGATTAATAATGAATCATGGTACAGTTTTGAGCTGGAGCTAATGCAATATTGATTTTACATGCATGACCTTCCGGCGTAGTTGGGGAGAGTAATTAAAGCAGCTCGCCAAGTTGTATACTGGATCCGATTATTCAGCACATTCATGATGTGGTCTTATTGAAACGTTTTGCTATTGCATGGTAAAATTCATAATGTAATAATAATAACTCCTCTCTTTCTTTGCCCTTGCTTAAGATGTTTTTCGCTGGAAAATGAAAGACAACTTTAGTATCACCAAGATAGAAAGTCGGAAGTACATCCTTCCAACCTTCCTAAAGGTTTTAAATTATGCCATTAAACTTTTTTTATACTTGCACATAAACAAATAACAATGCGCTCGAGACCTATCAACTTATGGTTGTATACGTGTTCGTTGATTGACATCTTGAAGGCAATCAATCGATGATATGAGCCTGCCCTTTCCTTAAAAGATTGATGATGTTTTTTAATAATAAAGTTTGGAAAAGTAGGCTGTACAGATTTTCCGAACAGGTTAGCTTTTTATGTACGATTAGGGGTGAGGCCAGTGTGTTTCAGGGTTTCTAGAGGGCTATTTTCATGTTTTGTGTTCACTGTGTAGGCAGAAAGCGAGTATAATTGGGAAAATGGATTTACGTGATTATTAAAATAGTGATAACATACAGTTTTGGACAAATGGCGAAATGATGTAACTTTCACTATTCAGCTATGAGGAAAAATTCTGCTGATGCAAATGATCACAGATTCTGCATGGTTATGTTACCAAATTGAAATAAAAGTTTCATGCAAAAGATTCATCCGAGAGAATGAGAATATCAACTGTTTTGCCAAAAAACTGGAGTATTCGTAAGACAGCGCATACGATGAACACATCGAAATATTATGTTACGAAAGTAGGGAATCTCGTGGAAAAAAAGGATTCATACTCATATTTTACAGAAAAAAATTTTCTCCTGAAATAAAAATTAAAGTCAAACAATTTTACACGGTGCACACAAAACATCATTTTCTTGCAAACAATCTGGTTTCTCAAGAAGAGAAGAAGAAATTGGAAGCAACGAATGTTTTTGATTCTTGAACTCGTTTTTACACCGCGATCTTAACTGAAACGTTGCTAACAATTAACTGTCCAAGTTAGGATTGGATCAGTGGCGTGACATGTGTCGACAAGTTAAGCCCATATTCGATCGAGTTGCGCTGCGGTACGGTTCGCGCGTGCGGGTCGTAATAGAAAAATTCACTGCTCCGAAAGTATTAATCTGTCCACTATGAAACTTTTCAACAAAAAAAAAGAAAAAAATTAGGCAATAGTTTGAATTTATTTTATTTGTTTATTACTTTTTATCTTTTTTCAATAAATTTACTTCAAATGTTATTTTATGGAATCGCTTATTTGTAAGCTAAGGAAAAGACATGTTCATGCCTTGGACGAATTTTCGTATCTTTATTAGACTTTACAGTATAGGCTGTTGAAAAAAGGCTCTTTTTTGTAAACGCGAAAGTTCAAAAAATCATATCTCGAAAATTCCTAGTACCATATCAAAATAAAAAATACTTGTCGAATATTTTCGAATTCTTTACTGAAAGAAAATAGTTGAATGAAAAAAAATTTTTTTTGGGCGGCAGATTTTGCATGGAATGCCCCACATGTTGTCGCGAAAAAATGAAGTGAATGTTATTTTTGTGAAGGTAAGTCGATTTCTATAGACCCATTTTTTCTGTTCCTGTTTCCTGGTAACGTAACGAAACATGAGAGAGAAATAAAATCGGCTTAGCAAGGCTGCCAAACAAGTGATAGCTTTCTTGGATTGTATGTAATGTAGTCAAACTTGTAACCGAAAATATTAAAACTTTCTTGGCCACCCGGCCACATCGAAAGTCATTTTGCACATTTGCGAGAGAGCATGGAGGGATATGTAATACGCAGAGCGAACCACGTAGTTATACGCGACCTACTGGCCTCAGCCCTTAAGGGTCCGTCACCTTTCATCACCGGAACGTCAGTGTCGTTTGTTTTACGTATAGTAAGATATACCTTTTAAACTTTTTTTCTTCCAAAAGGTTATACAATCAATGTGAAAACCGAACTGAACCGAGGTCCGGAGAGTTGAATATCATATTTCAATCAAAAAGAGTGTGTGTGTACATTTTTGTGCACTTTTTTTTTGTAGATGGTTTAACCAATGTTTTCAAACTCAATATAAAAGGGGATCCCGTCTCTTAAATTTAATTTAAGAAATTAAATTTAATGATGAAAAGCGCCAACAAATCAATTTCCTAGTGTTTCTTACAAGTGTCTTCAGGAGTGTCGTCCCCCTCGAAGAAATCGGTATACCTGGTAACGTTGGTGGACGATCTAACGTTGTGTTTCAGAACTAGAAATGTATGTGTGCGATGATTATGATGTTTATCTTTCAAAACGCAAGGGAAAACAAATTTCCACTTATAAAATCATTTTTACATTATTTACAACGTTATTTACTTATGAGAAACGTTATTTTTCGTGCGAGAAAAATTATTTTTGCCTTTCTCATATAGAAAGGTTATGCAATCACTGTGAAAACCGACTTTTGAACCGAGGCCCGGAGGGAGGCCATTCGACTCAGTTCGTCGAGTACGCAAAATGTCTGTGTGTATGTATGTGTGTATGTGTGTGTATGTGTGTGTGCATGTGTGTGTGTATGTGCGTATGTGTGGATGTAACGTTTTTTTGCACTAACTTTTCTCGGAGATGGCTGAACCGATTTTCTCAAACTTAGATTCAAATGAAAGGTCTTATGGTCCCATACAAAATTCCTGAATATCATTTGGATCCGACTTCCGGTTCCGGAATTATGGGGTAAAATGTGCAAAAAATTGTGAAAATAAGGGCACTAACTTTTCTCAGAGATGGCTTAACCGATCTTCACAAACTTAGATTCAAATGATAGGTCTTGAGGTCCCATAAAAAAATCCTGAATATTATTTGGATTCAACTTCCAGTTCAGGAGTTATGGGGTAAAATGTGCAAAAAAGATAAAATATATGTTCTAACTTTTGAAATGAAATGAACAAATGAAAGGTACTGTGGTCCCATACGTAATTCCCGAATTTCATGCGAATCCGACTTCCGGATCCGGAAATATAGGGTAAAGTGGGTTAAAAATTGTATACCATCACTGAAAAAGGGGGAAAACCTAAAAAAAAGCTTCTAAATTGACCTCAAATGTATTCCAATTGATAGTTTTTATCAGTAAAAGGTCAAACAAACGGATTTCGGTTATTCTTTTAAGAATCGAAGAAAATTATTTTGCAGAATACCACAGTATTATATGTGATAGTATGATTGATATGAGAAAAGCATGATTACACCACTAGGTGGATTAAAACAGGTTTTTACCTCTGTTATTTCTGCAGCACCCAAGATTTTTTTCTCATATTATATGAAAAAGTACAAGCTATTAAATGCAATCAAAATATTTTTTTTCGGATTGCCCCATTTTTATATACCGTTATTTAAAAAAAGGCTTTTTTTATTATTAAAATATTTCTTAGCTATTGAGCCAGGCAGTATAAAAAATCTTGTTTCACTGAAAGCTGCGCCTTTTCAGGCTCCTGGATTTCTTTGAACATTACTTTTTTGAGTAAATTCAAATGAAAAAGTTATCGTAAAAATACTGTTTTTTTCCAGAAGCAACCTTAAACGTTCTAATATAAAAGCGGTTAGAGATATACATCCAATATCTTCGACAAAGTTGCTAAAAATTGATTATTCTAAATTATTGTGGAAGGATGCATTGTTCTATCTCATCCAGATTTGGAACTAATTTTGTAATTTATGGTTTGTTTTCGGATCACCCTAAAACCACTGTGACCGAAAAACGCAGTTTATTAAGTGCAACTAATGTGCCGAAGACTTCAAATCTCTAAGGCCAATAATAAAAGCGTAAACAATTAGCAGGAAACAATTGCTTCCTGGACCACTGTGCGTTCTTTTTTTTTATTTAAAAGATATTTTTATTCAGACCAATTTGCGTACAAGCTTTACGTGCCCGATTGAGCCGATTTTTTAAATATTTTTTTTTGAGTTGGATCTCGTTGTCACCCTTTTTCTAGGGGGAGAGGAGCTTCCATTTTCCTCCTGCGAGGATTGAGGGGCACTTCGTTCGTGGTTCGTCTCGTTATCCATTTCCGCATCGATGGTATTGTTGTCGATTTCCGTCTTCTTTTCGTTGCTAGTTGCTGTAGATGCACCTTGTTGTACATTGTTTGCAGTTGCCGGCTGGTTGGAGGGTAAGTTGTTAACTGCAGCTGGTGTACTTTGTTCTATAGGGGATACTGATTGTTTCGTTGAAGGGGATGCTTCATTGTCGTTGGTGGCTGTGTACTGGGGTTGCTTGGGGTTGGTGTGAAGGAAGCACCGTTGTCTTTGTGTGTAGTTGTCTCTTTGTCCAGTTTATCACATGGCTTACCATAGTGAACAGCTTTTTGGCAATATTGACATGTGGCCATCTGATTGTCATAGGTAACAAGTGATTTGTACGGGATTCCTGTATCCTGACCGAAAGTTACATAAGAATTTAGAATACCGGGGAAAAATTCTTCCACTTTTCTTTTTCGATAGAGAGAATCTCTCCGTATTGGGACATAGTTTTACGAATATAAGGATCGATTACGCTTGAGGGAAGATCATGCACACGCACTTCTATAGCACTATCTTCCATATATACTGGAATGTTGTACTTGATGTTCTCGTGCTCCACATAGTGCACATTGTTATTGTCTTTTGCGAATTGAATTGCATCCAACTCTTTATAAAACTGGATGTAAACAACATTATTTGTCTTATTGCATTAAGTAAATGCACACGTTTAATGTCAAGATGCATTTGCTTCTTAAGCCATCCTTCAAACTCTCGTATCAAAGGTCGAATTTTGCACTGCTTGAAGTCAACAATAATTCACGCGTTTTTGTTCAGAACGGCCAATAACCAACCTGTCAACTTCCACTTACGAAAGAAATTGCAAGCGAGCTATGAAAGATAGAGCATTAAATTCAAGACCAGACGAAAGACAAAACTTTTTCCTGCCGTTTACTATTATGACTTACTCTCAGCGAGTGCCAAGTCATTCGAAATTACTCTTCAAAGTGAATGTTGATGGATGTCTTATTGGCCGTTATCAAAAAAAAAAACGCGTGAATTGTATTTTTTCGTGTCGGCGGTAGCTTTTGTTCGTTTGGTTCACTCCTTTTCGAGGTCTATTGTTCACTACACAATACTGTACTTGGTTTCTTCTGTCCCCAACGTAAGCTGTTTTATTTTATCGACTGACTTGGATCAGATGTGAAAGCGAACTGACTGTGCGTTCTTGAAAGCATTTTCTAAAAAATGGAGCAAATAGAAAAATGTTTCGTTTTGGCTCAACTTCAAATATAACAGTTTCAAAATGACCTGTTTCTGAACCAATTTTTCCAATAACTTCAGTTCAAAAGGCGCTATCTGAATGCATCAGTCACGAAAAACAATTACTCTAATTAGCTCTAAAAATGTTCAAATACATCAAACTCGAGAAGCGAAAAATAAAAATGATAGCGCGAAAAGACTGATTTTGTCAGTAACACCCTAAATTGCTTGATTACTACTACTTTACTACTAGAACCACTTGACATACCAAAACGGCGTCTTCAGCAAAGCTGTTTGATATAAGATGTTCTTCAATTTTTCATAAGAAACCAAACCTCTATCTCAACACATCCGGATAATTTTCAGATCACCATAATAATAAAAAGCGTTGGTACATTTATCAATATTGGAACTTTTGTTTTCAGACAGTTGCACAGTTGCGGCACACAATGTGCTCAGTTTTGACAAGTAGTTGGTTCATGGGTCACAGAGTAGCACACTTAGACTCACAGTATATCACGTGTTTTTTAGAAGCACAACATAGTTTGTGTTAAACGACTCTCCCCTTGTTCGTCACTGATAATTTGTCCTGAAGATATCACAGCTCTAAAGTATAAGGTTAGGGCACAACAAATTTTGTCCCCCTAAATTTTTGATCTGGACAATTTTCGATGCAGTGATTACATAAAGAGAAAGGCAAAAAAGTGCAAGCAAATTATGTAGAGCTATAAGAATCGATTGAATACGAACAGTTTAGAGTAAATGAAATAATTATCCATAATCCATCTTTGTTAATTTATCTTGAAGCAAAAATTATTACAATGATTTCATGGCGCATACTCTCAATTTTTTTCATCAGTAAGTGTGGAACTGAAATGAGTAAATTAATTGATATCGGCGCATAAAAGCCTCTCATTTTGGAAGAAGAATTAAATAAATAATGACACACCTGTACTGAAACGATCGTTCGACAGGTCCATTATTCACCATCAATTATTTTCTTTCTTTTCGTCATTCGTCGTGCTGCGGTAGACGCACAAAATCGTTTGATTTACTACACCTGATTGATGTACAAATCGTGTCAAACAAATTGTTAGCGCAATTCGTAGCACTCACACGCACCTTGTGGATGTGCACAGTCATTAAAAAAATCTGTCAAGTCAACCTTCCCAAAGCAGGGCTCACCTCTCGTCGCCATTGCCAGCGAGCAAAACAACCACTTTTCGGCACTGGTTGTTATAAGTGTAACACAATAGCTAACGGGATCGAAATCCATCTTCCAAGTTACCAAGGTAACACCCATTCGTGGTACATCTTCGTCGATGATGAATGGGATGAGCCCGCTCGGGTAAGACACAAGTTGTTGTAGTTGTCAAACGTATGAAGCAATTATCTTCCCCACAACCAACCTTCACCAATTGAGCCCACGGCAGTGACCCGAATCACCCAATCACAGCTCACCGAAGAGTAATGATACTTGACAGTTCCAGTCAACGAAATTAAGACATTAAAGCTACATTTGTTTTGTGAACTTCGTTTAAAATTTTCCGAGTAAGCTACCGATACGAGGTGTAATTTTCATCCAAACAGATGGCGCCATTTATCAATGCCAACCGCCATTAGCAATTAAAATCGGTAAGTGAGACGTTCCCGAAATAAACGAGCGGCCGCACCGTGCGGCATTGAAGCCATTTATTATAGATCAGTTTTATCGCCTCATTCGTCAATGAAAGCGCGGCTGAAGATGCTCCAAGTGCTGCTGTGTGTTCATTAGTCGCATTTTTGTTTTGACGCACTTCAAGATCAGCAGCCGGTATGAAAGTGAAACGGAATTCGTACGTTTAACACGGCGTTTGAAAGTGTAAGGTGAAGGATTCGAAAGACACTTTCGAATTGATTCATTTTATGTCGGGTGATTACCCTGTTTAGAACTCAGGTTGGTTAGAAATACTATTTGCATTGTTTTGCATAAATCAAAATGACAACCATCGTGTTTACCCCGGATAGGTTTCGGCTATCCCATTATCATAAATGATATTTGAACTAATAAGTGAACCAAATAAATGCTTCACATGACTGAGTCTGGTCGAATTCATTTTAAACAAACGTAAAAGCAAGGATATATTCTTCTCGAAACTTGAAACAAAGGTGAGATGCTAATAACAAGCACAGATTCACGCAAAGTAGTTGCAGCGCCTAGAGTATTGTTTGCTGCACATTCAAATCATCAAATCAAAACCACAGCTTGGTCGAATGTCCTCACGGAAATTATAAAAATCGATCCGCACTGCCCGTCACACTCATTCGAAATCCGCAAGTTTCAAATAAGCACATACTTTGCCAGTCCGACAAGCATCATGGAGCGACATTTCCATATTTTATTCAACACATTCTTTTATACTATACTCTTTAGCTCTGAAGTGTCAAAATAATTTCGAATTCATTTACAATCGTTCACAATTCAGAACAATTATCGTGCTACTTAATTATGCAATCAAACTGACTAAAAGCTGCGATTTATTCAGCAACATTTTGGAACAAATGTTTTAGGACGATGAATGTACTAAATTATTCCCAAACAATCATCAAACGATGCATGGAACGGGATTCGGGTCATGATTTCTTCAAGGGTAATCATTTTACTTGTGAGGATTCTGAATTTTGCAAAAATTGTCAAGTGAGACAAATCCACTTATGAAGCAATTCATAACAACCTTTTTAAATCCACCTAGTGGTGCAATGATGCCTTTCTCATATTACTCATACTTTCAGAAACATCACTAGAAGATTCTGTCTTTCAAATTTGAATAAAATCAAAAACTTTCATTGGGTATAAACTAGCATAGCCTCATCAATTTGTAATCAGTTATGTCAAGTTAATATAGATTTAAATGTGGCAACCATGCACGCTATACAAAATTTATCAAAGCATGCTGTGTGCTACGCGGTTGTGTTTTCTGCTTCCGTACCAGCCGCACCGGTTTTGCATCGTCATTTTGTATGACGGTTTGGAATTTTCGACACTCATTGCCCTATAATTTCGGATCCAAAAGTCGGATCTGGATATAATTGCGCAGTATCTTTTGAGATACTGCGAGCTTTAGTTTGAATCATAATTTGTGAAAATTGGTTCAACCGTTGTTGAGAAATCGAAGTTCCGTTTTTGGAGCTTTTCCTAACTATTACCAATGCGTTTGGAAGCGGAAACCGCGGACTAGTAGTCCCAAAGTAGATTGATGTATCCACTAACTAAAAAGGTCTGCCAACTAGATGATTTTACCAGTGAGTTTTATAAAAATTTGCACCTCGTTTCGCCACCACTTTAGAAAAAATACTCATGAAATTGAAAATTATTCACTTATCGTGCTGTAACACTGGGACCAAATGTCGGATCTGGGTCAATTTTTCGGAAATTTTTTGAAAAATTTCAAGACCTCAAGTCATTTGCATCTTAGTTTGTACAAATCGGAAAAGAAACTTACAAGTAAATTGAGTGCGCATTATCTCATAAGTTTGCACATATTGCCTTGTAATTCCGGAACCGGAGGTCGGATAAAGATAAAATTCAATAGCAAGCTAGGGAACCATAAGACCTTTTGTTTGAATCTAAGTTGGTGAAAATCGGCTTAGCCATCTCTGAGCAAAGTGAGTGACAATTTTTTTCATTTTTTTGGAGCATTCCGGAACCGGAAGTAGGATCGAGATAAAATTCAATAGCGTGGTGAAACTCGGTTCAGTCATCTCTCAGAAAATCGAGTGACATTATTTGTCACATACATACATACAAACACACACACACAGACATTTGGTCAGTTCGTCGAGCTGAGTCGAACGGTATATGACATTCGGCCCTCCGTGCCTCGGTTCCCAAGTCGGTGAGAAAGGTAAAAAGTATCGTCTTTTGAGGTGATCCAAATTTGAAGCCAATTTTCGATTTCTGCAAAAGAAGTAAATCGATGACCTGCGAGATCGTATTGCATTCGTCGGAACAACCAGCAATCAGAAGGATCAATGTCAGGAGAATACCGCGGGTGCGCAGTTTTTTTCCGATTTTTTCAATACGAAGCCGAGCGTTGTCATGCAGGAGAATAACTTTTTTATGTATTCCGGCCTTTCTTTTGTATTCCGGCCATTCTTCTCATAATGCACGGCTCATACGAATCAATTGCAGTGTATACCTATCGGTCGTTTTAGCATTGCCTGGTGGTAGCAGCTTCTAGGTGGTCTTTTGGTCCCACCAAATGCTTTGGTGTTGATTTTGAAGTCGATGGCAACTATTGACCAGGTAATGCATAGTATTATTCCTACTTGAGAATATCCATTTTTCGTCCCAAGTACCAATTCGATGTAAGCGGCCCTATTTGACTCGAATCTTCATCGAGTAATGCCACCAACTGTTTGTCCTCGATTTTTTTGGTTGTCCAGAGCGATGCCTGTCTTCAACGCTGAAATCTCCGTTCTTGAAACGTCGAAGCTAATCCCTTCATGATTGATCAGTTAGAGCATTATGACCATAAACATCCACAAGCATTTGATGCACTTCAGCTGCACTTTTGTTCCAATTAAAACAGAAAACTAAAACTTCCCACAAATGCTGCTTAGTTAACACAAAATTGCTAGTAATTAACACAGTGAAAAACTTTTTTTTTCAACTCGAAGTAATATGAACTGATTATTAATAACAGATGCCTAACCTCTTGAAATTATCGACATCAGCAGTTACTGTTCAATATTCATAACAGCTAGAGCCATCCTTTGAAAACGGACCGAACTAATTTGTACTCCCAATAGTTAAGATCGTGGGTATCCAGAAAATAAAAAAGGAATCGGTATTTAAACGCGTAACTGGTCACTTTTGCATGACTTTTGGGTGCGGTGTGCACTCGTAGTACCACATACAGAAAATTAACATACTGTGATAAGATCAGTAGAAGTACTCATCCAAGACATCTTTGGAGCATATGCCTTCAGGGCTACCGATGACATTAGCGAATTTCTTGTTTGTGGTCCACATTCAATTAGTGTCATCATTGTGATGAATATTGAAGAAGTGCTGGTTTATCCAAAAACTACCTGTAGTTTAGGCCTAAAGATCCACCAGTGCAACCTATGACAAATAGCGAAGTATATAAGTGCCTGAAGTTCAGGCTTTGAGATCTAACAGCATTATATACAGTACTATGGCTCTAAAATTTTCATGTTCTTCCTCCTCTTATAATCTCTAGTTAGTTTGATGTCGTTAAAAACCAAAAAGATCTCATAGTTTGATACCGTCACTTAAAGCGGCGAAACAAAAACCATGTAAAAAACTTGCCTCAAAACTATTTCAATCGGTAATCATTGTCAGTAGACGGCCAAAAACTTAATTTCGGTTTTCCTTGTTCCCGGTTTTCGATTAACGACCGGAGATTGTAGCCATAGACTCAAAAATGGATCACAGTCACTTTTCTCGAACCGACTTCGATTATACCAATTCCGGGATTCTCATTTCGGAAGTCCTCAGAGATGACCTAACCGACTTGAGTACTGTTTCACTCTGTAGGTTATACTAGTTTATGGACAAACCTTCTTGTTTTCCAAGAATAAAAGAAATTTATTTTGAAGAATACCACACATTCATATATGAGAATATGATAGATATGAGAAAGGCATCACTACACCACTAGGTGGATTAAAACAGTTTATTTTTAATTCCCAAAGAATTTTCACTTAAGCTCATATCAATAGTGAAGCTAGAGTAAAAATGGTGAACGGATTATGCAAATTATCCTTTTTGGTCACGAAGAAAACTGATTCAAAATAAGAATCAGATAAAAAAGGCGGGTGGGTAATGTCAGAGATATTACTGGAGGACGTGAATACGAATAAAACTGACATGCTTCTTTCACACTACCGAGTATCAATAATTATTCGTTAGTTCCGAACCTCGATAATCGATTGATTATGTGAATTTTGCAACGTTTACAGAAAACTAGGCCGAGTTTAAAAGTTTTCTGTGTATATATGACAAATATTGAACCCCGGGTGGCCAAGAAAGTTTTGATATTTTCGGTTACAAGTTTGACTACATCACATAAAATCCAATAAAGCTACCGTTTGTTTGGCAGCCTTTCTGAGCCGATTTTATTTCTCTTTCATATTTCGTTACGTTACCAGGAAACAAGAGCAGAAAAAATAGCGCGTCTATAGAAATCGACTTACCTTCACAAAAATAATATTCACTTCATTTTTACCGCGACAACATACAGGGTCCGGCACTAGAAGTGTAACCAACTTCAGACCTTCGAGCCTGGCGTCAAGGTAAATGCGACATATTATCGGGAAAGTATTCTGGAGGTTGCTTTGAAGACGTGGGCAGACAAACATTTCGGTGGTAGACCATGGACGTTTCAGCAGGACTCGGCACCGTCTCACAAAGCTCGAGTGAACCAAGAATGGCTGAAAAACAACGTTCCGAACTTCATCACGTCCACACAATGGCTCTCGAATTCACCAGATGCGAATCCAATGGATTATTCTCTTTGGGCCATTTTGGAGAGCAAAGTCCGAACTAAAAGATACACCAGTCTCGAGGCGCTGAAAAAAGTTATTGTCCGCGAGTGGGCCAAAATACACCTGCAAGTCACATTCGGGCAGCTTGCGATTCGTTTTTTGACCGTCTCAAGGCCATAGTCAAGGCAAAAGGTGGTCATATCGAGCAAAAGTGAATTGATTCTGAATTTTGTATTATTTTTACACATTTTGTACTTTGAATTAAGTAAAAGTAATTTTCCAAACTGAATTTATGGCCTTTTTATTTGGTTACACTTCGAGTGCCGGACCCTGTATATGTTTTTATGCACTAATCGTATCTAAATTAAATTATCTAGACATTGTCAGCATAGATTTTTTATCCATGCTTTTGAAGGCGAGATATTCAATGAACAAGTTAAAAGATGGCGTTTTCCACTGTACAATTCTTCCTTCAGAAAAAAGACTTCCCCGACCGCTAAAGTCAATGAATCATTCTGAAATTTTCACAGAATAATCTTAACTAATTTTCTAAGAGATTGTCAGTTGGGTTTTTTTTATATTCGTCACCGTTTCTGAGAAAATCGGATTTGAAGAGTGCAAATAGTTAGAAGGCTATCACCCTAAAATACACTGGCCTCAAACCTTAAGTTAAAAAATCAGGTGGTCGAGAATTCAAGTTCTAAGTTCAGTTTCATATTCAGTTCCAAAATACAATCCAAATGAGGCTTTACACTCTGCAGAAGGTTTGTTCTGCTGATGTTGTTTGAAGATTCTCTGCCTGATCCCAGTATCGTCTAACACACAAGAAGAAATGATCGATTTTCACCCATTGTTTACCATCCAAACACATCCAATTGAACATCGGAACTGAGACTACCCAAAAACCATCGTCCGAGTGCGAAAAAGGTAAGCAAGCGTTATGAGTTTTCCTCATTACTTCCAAGAATTAGAAGAAACTATAATTTTGAGTTTTTTTTTTTTTTTTTTTAAATAGCCCTCCGCACTCCCCCGCACCAAAAAGCTCACAACTGGAGCTCCCTGGCCACGGACACATACATACCTCAGCTTAGAAAAGCAAAACTATAGCAAAATAAAAAGGAAACAAAACCGCGATGATAACAAGCTGAGGTTATTACTACTAACGTTATATACTAGCGAAGAGACATTTAACTATTTACACTATGCAAGAACTCCCAGTGGAATGTAGGATTCCTTTTAAGGGGCTCTTACTAATATTTCAAAGCTTACAAAAACTAACAGTAATTATTTATTAACTAATTAACTAACAGTAATCTATTCATTTCAACACTTGAGCAGGAAAAAAGCCCTCTAGAGTAGACTGTGGTACCAGCACTTGCTCAAAAGGGCACAAAAACCTCCTCTACTTTTAAGATTGCAACATTTGAACAATTACTCGAATCTATAAGTTGATAAATGTATGAATGAATGGGTACATGATGTTACGAATTAATAAATGAATTAATCAATGAATGAATGAATGAATAAAAGAGTTTATGAGTGAGGGAAGTAATGATTGAGTGAATCAGTGTATGAACGAGTGAATGAATGAATGAATGGATGAGTGAATGAATGAGTAGATGATGGAAGGATGAACTGTACAAACACAAAAACAAAAACACAAAAACAAAAAACACGTTATTTATGATTATCTCACACTGTTGAAAATATTATCATAAATTGGTGATCATATTGCTGATGTCATGAGAAAAAATTATGGTGTAGTGTTAAGTACAACTCCATATATCCACATTCCTTCACATGGTGAATATTAATCATAACAAAGTAAGACGAATTCACGTCAAAAATACATTTTTTTTAAAAATAGTGATTCCTGATAAAACCGCTCTGTATTCGAAGCAAAGTAAACGTGTAATAACTAGTGATTAATTCTGTTTTCATTCCATTTTTATAAACTTTTCAAAGTAAAAGATCTAACAGTAGTGTACCGGGTAATTTCTTGCAAAAATCTTCAACGCAGCTAGAACAAAACAGTTCACTAAGAATTGTATATGTGTCCTTGTTTCGCATTGACAGTTTTATATTTTAACGAGTATTTGGACACTTTGCTAGCACAGCTCGTAACAAGCAATAAAAGCTCCGAGTAAATATTACGTGACCTGAACCAACGGGAAAAAGGTAATCTTTTCACATCCCATTAACACCAGAGCCCGGAATGGTCTCCGTAGGCACCGGCTGTGCTATCCACTTCTGCAAACGGCAGCTGCCAGAGTCATTTCTTTAACGACTTTTTCTCATTCGGCAGTATTCAATTTCAAAAGGCTTCCAACGAATACAATTTCGCCTAGAAATGTATTCGATATTTCAGTACTAATAAAATAACAATAGTATGGAGCGTTTTCCTTTGAAACCTTCCCCGGTCGAAGTTAATCTCGGCTTAAGCTTGAAGAGTGCATGTTTGTTTGTGGTTTCTGCGGTGATGGCGAGATTTGCCGGTAGCATACAAGAGAAATGGAATTGATTTGCAATTGGATGGAAATTGTTCGTTTTGTGGGATTGTGTCTCATGCAGAGCATTTTCCATCGGTAGCTTCGAATGATTTTCTATTCAAAACAATCTAGTTCGAAAATAAAATTAGTCCAACTGTTCACTAACAATTTTTTGTCAGGTCATCGCTCCTTTCTACAACTTCCACACTTGCCATGAACCAAGCAAATCTCTTCGAAAGTCATAAAATTCAAATCAGACAAACAGTTTCTGCTTTTTTTTTGTATAGACACTCGAACCACTCAAAGAACACCGAACTGGTCTTTCCATTTTCGGTGCCACAGTGTGGAATGAATCGTCGCCACTGCATACCGCACCGGGGCCTGAAATCAAAACCAGTTGGGGAATCATCCGACGCCCATGCAGTAGAAAAACAAAATCTGACTAACTAATCGATAAAAGAACCAAAAGAACTGACCGTCGAAAATGGTTGCCAAATACTTCCACCCAATGATGGACTGTTTTTTTTTTGTTATTCTTTCAGATACACTGTAGAGGCACTAGTGCGAAACTTGGATACTCTCGGACACTGCATGTGGGTGTAAACCGAAACCATCAGGAATGGATCACGGGTGATCGGCCTCGGCACCGGATTGTTAAGTGGTTGCGTAGGAGCGAATGGTTTTGAATTCGCACTCTGAAAGTGTTTTCCTGTCTTTTAGTGGCAGCTTTTCTAGGTCAATTCGAACCGAAGGAATGACTTCAGAAAACTGAGATTCTTATTGACAGTACACTCGTAACAGTGCCGAAACAGCAGACCAGGTGCCTCAAGGATGCAGAGTTTCAAAACTACTATGCGAGAAAGTTAGATGAAGAGAAAATCCTCTAAAGCTTAATTTGTAAAACCAGGCAGCTTCACTCTAAATGAACTAGTAAAATTGTTCGTCACGAAATGAACCCGGCGAAAACTGAAAGCAAA
The DNA here is from genome assembly GCF_030247185.1 of Malaya genurostris. NCBI lineage: Eukaryota > Metazoa > Arthropoda > Insecta > Diptera > Culicidae > Malaya > Malaya genurostris. The sequence goes on along the minus strand of NC_080572.1, from coordinate 232,832,200 downwards.
CGAAACTACTTTCCACCCACTAGCAACCAACTTCCTTGAGTAAAATTTTAAATCCGTCTAATAAAGCTGAGCTCAATAATCAAAACCGGCCGCTGTACCTGAAACTTTACGGCGAAATGCAAAACCACCCGTCGAAACTAAAACATTCAGCACAGCATGTACGGAAATTTGCCGACGAAACAAAGTTGCAAACCTTGATGTGCAGTAATTTTGCACACTTCTGTGCTCTGCTCTCAGTCTTGGCGGCCGCCCGCCGGCTGCTGAATCTGTAATGACGGAATTGAAGCAGAAATAATGAGGAAATAAGTTTTCGTCCGCGGCATCGGTTCGTAATTTCCACCATCTCCACCACCCGTCAGGAGGTCAGTAGAATGGAAATGAAAATGCCTTAGCCTTAGCCGGTGGCACTAAGACATTTGATTTACCTTCAAAAAAAAATAAACAAACCAAAACAAAGCACCGTCTCCGACAGGCGACGACGACGACCTTGGTCCGTCAGATTGGAACGTTTCAGCGTCGAACCAATCTTCATTCCGCAATCAACATCCGCATCATACTCAGTAAAAACCATTCAAGCGAAGAGGTTGTGTTTCGATTGTACTGGCTCGTGAGTTAACGGCTGCTACCGAGACAATTCTAAGCTTCAGGTAGTTAAACTGCCCATAGCAAACGCAATATTCGGGGCGTTTCCCGACTGGAAAGCTAGCAACGAAGGCCATCCCGTTCATACGCACAGAGGTGTAGAGACACAGAGGTGCGAGAGCATAGAAGTGACGAGTCACAGAGGTGCCATCGCATAAAGGTGCGAAGACGAAGGGGTGCAAAGGCACAGAGGTGCTAAAGCAACCCAGTGCTGATCTACCAGGTACCAGAATTTGTACGCTGCGTAGGATCAAAAGAGACGGCATATATCGCGAGGTGCTACACTGCAAGCATCGCATTTGATCGCCACCAAGAGCAAAAGCACTGTACCTGGGGTCAGGTACAGCAAGTGCAGTGGTGTTCACAACGACGGCAGAGCAACTGAGATAGCAGTAAACGACAGAAGACTGCCAATTGGAAACAGCAAAAGACTGCCAATTGGAAATCGTTGGAAGAGCTTCACGTCGTTCTTCACGATAAAGGAACAGAGACATCAGCTACAAGGTAGATTTAATTTAATTTATTTTTTATTTCTTATATCTGAAATTTTACTAAACATAAGTTTTTATTTTGGTATTATTAATTTACAAAAAAAATTTAATGTAATGGATGATCTCATGGAAGATCATCCGAATCCGATTCCGGATACTAGTAAAAGTTTAAATACTCCGAGGGCTAAACATTATCCACAGGGTACCACTGGGCCATGGATAGTCTATCTTCGAAAAAAAGAAAAGATTTTAAACTTGATGCAAATTACAAAGGATTTGACATCACATTTCTCTGAAGTTAAAGAAATCTGTAAGGTTAATAGAGATAAAATTCGAGTTGTAGTTAACGACTTGAAACAGGCAAACGATATTGTAACCTGTAAATTATTTGCTATTGAATATCGAGTTTACATTCCATCGAAGGAGGTAGAAATTGACGGTGTTGTGACTGAAGCAAGTCTGACAGCAGATGATTTACTTAAAAATGGAGTTGGCCGTTTTAAAAACTCCATGCTTGAGGGAGTTAAGATACTCGAGTGCAAACAATTGTACTCAGCATCTATTGTCGATGGAAAAAAGTCTTATCGTCCCTCAGATTCGTTTCGCGTAACATTTGCCGGATCTGCATTGCCTAGCCATGTCTATATCGATAAAATTCGTCTTCCTGTTCGGCTTTTCGTACCGCATGTTATGAATTGCACGAACTGTAAAAAATTCGGACATACAGCTACTTACTGTAGTAATAAGTCCAAATGTATCAAATGTCAAGGGCCTCATAAGGATAATCTTTGCGATAAAGATGTTGAAAAATGTGTTTATTGTGGGGAAAGCCCTCATGATGATCTTTCAGTGTGCGCTGCATTTAAGCTGCGTAAAGACAAAATGAAGCTTTCTTTAAAAGCACGGTCTAAGCGCACATATGCAGAAATGCTCAAAACGGTCATACATGTCTCCCCTTTGGAAACCGAAAACGGTTTTTCAAATCTTGCGGAGCCAGAGGAATCTGACTCTGACGGAAATAGTGAAGATACCTCGTTTGTCACTCCTCAAGGGTCTGTTAAGAGGAGATTAACAAACCACAAAATACCAAAAAAGACACCTAAAATTATACCTTCAAAAAAAGATCCCCGTGTTAAAGCTAAAAAGCCAAATTTAAAACCAAAAACTGTGCCTCCTGGTTTGTTAAATTCACAAACCAATCCAGGAACTAGCTCAAGAAAAGACAATAATCCAGTGGGCTCCATTTCACATTCACCAACAGGATTACTGAAATTTTCGGAAATTGTAGAATGGATTTTCGCTGCATTCAATATTTCTGAACCTCTAAAGACCATCATAACAGCATTCCTTCCAATAGCTAGAACTTTTTTGAAACAGTTATCAGCTCAATGGCCAGCTCTTTCAGGTTTTGTATCATTTGATGGATAATTTATCATCCGCCGCAAATGATTCAATCACTGTCCTGCAGTGGAATTGTCGAAGCATCATGCCAAAACTTGATTCATTTAAAGTTTTGTTGCATAGTCAAAAATGTGATGTATTTGCTTTGTGCGAAACATGGCTTACATCAAACATAGCCTTAAATTTTAATGACTTTAACATTATACGTCTCGACAGAGACTCCCCGTATGGTGGAGTGCTTTTAGGAATTAAGAAATGTTATTCCTTTTATAGATTAAACATTCCTTCGACTTCTAGTATAGAAGTTGTTGCTTGTCAAATAAACATTAAAGGAAAGGACATTTGCATTGCTTCGGTATATATTCCTCCAAGAGCTCAAGTTGGACAACGACAGCTTAATGAAATTGTCGAAGCCCTTCCTGCTCCACGTTTGATTTTAGGAGATTTCAATTCGCACGGAATGATGTGGGGTTCCGTTTACAATGATAGCAGATCATCTCTAATATATAATATTTGCGACAATTTTAGCATGACGGTACTAAATATGGGTAGCATGACACGGATCCCAAGACCTCCTGCACGTCCAAGTGCATTAGATTTATCTCTTTGTTCGACTTCAATTCGACTAGATTGCACCTGGAAAGTATTTCCTGATTTACATGGTAGCGATCATTTACCAATCATCATCTCAATTAGCAGTAACAAAGGCATTGCTAATTCAGTTAATATTCCATATGATTTGACAAAAAATATTGACTGGATTAAATACCAAAGTAATATTTCAAGTGTCTTAACTTCAATGGAAGAGCTTCCCCCACTTGAAGAATATGACTTCCTCGTTTGTTCGATTCTGGAGGCCGCAGAACAAGCCCAAACCAAACGATTTCTTGGTCCATCGTCTAACAGAAGACCTCCAAATCCTTGGTGGGACAAAGAGTGCTCAGATGCTAAACACGCGAAACAAAATGCTTTCAAGACGTTTTTAAAACGAGGAGGAGGAACTCCTCAGAATTTTGAAAAATTCTTGGTTTTAGAAACCAAGTACAAGAACATACTTCGGGTTAAGAAATGCAGCTATTGGAGACATTTTGTGGAAGGTTTGTCAAGAGAAACCTCAATGAGCACTCTTTGGAATACGGCCAGACGAATGAGGAATCGTAACGTAGGAAATGAGAGTGAGGAGTACTCGAATCGATGGATATTTGATTTTGCGAGGAAAGTTTGTCCAGATTCCGTTCCTACGCATAGCATTGTTAGGGAGTCTTCTTCAAATGATGATTCCATTGATAGCCCCTTTTCAATGATGGAATTTTCCATAGCACTCATGTCTTGTAACAATAACGCTCCTGGATTGGACAGAATTAAATTCAACTTGGTGAAGAATCTGCCCGACCTCGCAAAAAGACGTTTGTTGGAATTGTTCAACAAGTTTCTTGAGCAAAATATTGTTCCACCTGACTGGAGACAAGTGAAAGTTATCGCCATTCAAAAGCCGGGGAAACCAGCTTCCAATCACAACTCATATAGACCCATTGCGATGTTGTCCTGCATCAGAAAATTGTTCGAAAAAATTATTCTACGACGTCTCGACACTTGGGTCGAGACGAACGGTTTGTTGTCAGATACTCAGTTTGGCTTCCGTAGAAATAAAGGGACGAATGATTGCCTTGCATTACTTTCGTCTGACATCCAAATTGCCTTCGCTCAAAAGCAACAAATGGCATCTGTATTTTTAGACATTAAAGGAGCATTTGATTCAGTTTCCATTGATGTTCTTTCAGACAAGCTCCACCAACATGGACTCCCAGCGGTTATAAATAATTATTTGCACAACCTTTTGTCAGAGAAACGCATGCATTTTTCACATGGCGATTTGGCAACAATCAGAATTAGCTACATGGGTCTCCCGCAAGGCTCATGCCTCAGTCCGCTCCTCTATAATTTTTACGTGAATGACATTGACAGCTGTCTAGTAACCCCATGTACACTAAGACAATTGGCAGATGATGGCGTGGTTTCAGTTACTGGATCCAAAGCTATTGATCTGCAAAAACCATTGCAAGATACCTTAGATAAATTGTCCGTTTGGGCTGTTCATCTTGGTATCGAATTCTCTGCGGAGAAAACAGAGCTGGTCGTCTTTTCAAAAAAGCATGATCCCGCGCAACTTCAGCTTCATATGATGGGAAGAATAATCGAACAGGTTTTGACTTTCAAATACCTCGGGGTGTGGTTTGATTCCAAATGCACGTGGGGAGGACACATTAGGTATCTGATAACGAAATGCCAACAAAGAGTAAATTTTCTTCGAACAATAACAGGGTCTTGGTGGGGTGCTCATCCGCAAGATCTAATAAAATTGTATCAGACAACGATACTTTCAGTGATGGAATATGGATGCGTTTGTTTTCGTTCCGCTGCAAATTCTCATATTATCAAACTTGAGCGAATTCAGTACCGTTGTTTGCGAATTGCTTTAGGCTGCATGCATTCGACACATACAATGAGTCTTGAAGTTCTGGCGGGAGTTCTTCCATTAAAAGATCGATTTTGGGAGCTTTCATCACGCCTGCTAATAAGATGTGATGTGCTGAATCCCATGGTAATTAATAATTTCGAACGACTAGTCGAGCTTCGATCTCAAACAAAATTCATGACAGTATATTTTAACCATATGTCACAGGAAATCAACCCTTCAAGATATATTCCTATCCGTGTCAGCCTCCTAAATGTACCTGACTCAACTTTATTTTTCGACACATCCATGCAGCGCGAAGTGCGTGGAATCCCGGACCACCTACGCTCTATGGAAATCCCAAAAATATTTTCAAGTAAGTTCAGGCATATTAACTCTGAGAAAATGTTTTACACGGACGGATCGCGAATGGAAGAAGCGACAGGGTTTGGTATGTTCAACAATAATGTTTCGGCCTCATTCAAGCTTCAAGAACCTGCATCTGTTTATATAGCAGAGTTAGCAGCAGTTCATTATAGCTTGAATGTAATCGTCACGTTATCTCCAAACCATTATTTCCTCTTCACAGATAGTCTGAGTGCAATTGAAGCCATTCGCTCAAACGCTGCTGGCAAAAATGAACCGTTTTTCTTGGGTAAAATAAAACAGTGTCTGAACGACATATTGAATAATAATTATCTAATCACAATAGTTTGGGTTCCGGCTCATTGCTCCATTCCAGGCAATGAAAGAGCCGATATTTTAGCCAAACGTGGTGCTATTGAGGGTGAAATTTATGAGAGACCGATTGCTTTCAACGAATTCTATAGCGCGTCTCGCCAAAGAACACTTGCCAGCTGGCAAGCTTCTTGGGATAAAGATGATCTGGGTCGGTGGATGCACTCAATTATTCCTAAAATATCGACAAAGGCATGGTTCAGGGGACTGGATGTGAGTAGAGATTTCATTCGTGTGATGTCCAGACTCATGTCCAATCACTACACGTTAGATGCACATCTCCTTCGAATTGGACTTTCCGAGACTAATCATTGTGCTTGCGGCGAAGGTTACCGCGATATTGACCATGTTGTTTGGACATGCGTGGAGTTTCGTGATGTCAGATCTCAACTAATAAATTCCTTGCGTACCCAAGGTAGACTATCCAATGTCCCAGTTCGCGACATTCTTGCTTGTCGTGACCTTCCATACATGAAACTTCTTTATCATTTCATTAAATCCATTGGAGTTCCAATTTAAATTTTATTTTATGTTAAACTGTTTTCTCTTCCATGAGTTCAACCAATAGCCAACTATAGGATATTGAATATAAGTGGTGAACTGATACAAACAATCCTGAAATAGTTATAAGATCATGTACAAAATAAATGTATTTTATTTAATGTAATTTAAAATAGCAACTCGCTTGATAAAAACAGTGTTTAGATTAACTAATGAGTACCAACATACTAATATGATATTCGAAATGTATTAGGTTTAAACTACTATGTATTGTGGATGCCACGGCGAAGAAAAACTTATGTATATTGCCTATGAAATAAACGTATTTATGAAAAAAAAAAAAAAATCCGCATCATACTGAACCGTGACGAAAAACATGGCAAATTTGATTGATTTAAACGAGTGCGATAATAAAAATGTTTAATTTACAGCTGTTTGTCAGAACGGTGCTATAAATAATGATGATCGTCACAAATTTATGACCGATTGAGACATTGGATCGATCAACACATTCCGATTCTTTGGGAAAATTACACTAACTCAACCGGAAAACTACACCGATGACAATGAGTTGTGAAAAATATATTGAAAATCTTGAAAATCTAATCTTCTGCATATTCTAAATCTTCTAAATCTTCTAAATCTTCTAAATCTTCTAAATCTTCTAAATCTTCTAAATCTTCTAAATCTTCTAAATCTTCTAAATCTTCTAAATCTTCTAAATCTTCTAAATCTTCTAAATCTTCTAAATCTTCTAAATCTTCTAAATCTTCTAAATCTTCTAAATCTTCTAAATCTTCTAAATCTTCTAAATCTTCTAAATCTTCTAAACCTTCTAAATCTTCTAAATCTTCTAAATCTTCTAAATCTTCTAAATCTTCTAAATCTTCTAAATCTTCTAAATCTTCTAAATCTTCTAAATCTTCTAAATCTTCTAAATTTTCTAAATCTTCTAAATCTTCTAAATCTTCTAAATCTTCTAAATCTTCTAAATCTTCTAAATCTTCTAAATCTTCTAAATCTTCTAAATCTTCTAAATCTTCTAAATCTTCTAAATCTTCTAAATCTTCTAAATCTTCTAAATCTTCTAAATCTTCTAAATCTTCTAAATCTTCTAAATCTTCTAAATCTTCTAAATCTTCTAAATCTTCTAAATCTTCTAAATCTTCTAAATCTTCTAAATCTTCTAAACCTTCTGAATTTTCTCAATATTTTAAATCTTTTAAATTTTATATGTCTTTTCTCGATAATCATTATGTTTCCTGGCGATTGGGGCAATACTAATTGTCAAGCATATAATACAAAAGTTTTGATCAAAACGGCTGCAAACAAACTTTGTGAAACCTTTTGAATTGAGCAAGTATATTCATTTCGGCGAATTAAAAAAAACAAAAGCAACCTGCCTAGATAAATTCACCAGGATATAATTTATTCTTATTTGTAAGTTACATAAAATGTTTGAATCCCCACTAAGAAAGCGGTTAGATCGTGTTGGACGTTCAGCTTTTGTTGAACAACGTACTGAACGAAATACTCATTTAGTTTGTTGTATTTTTCACTACATAAATAGTGTGAAAATCGGGTGTTTTCCTCACTTAAAAAGAAAATGTGTTGTTATTCTACACGAAGTAGAAGTTTTCTGCAGGTATGTAGTGTTTGTTAAAAAAGATAAAGATAATTAGAACCTTCCAAAAATCTCCAGTAAAACTAGTCCAACGGGGCTCCAACTCCTTATATTGAAAATGGCTCAACAAATGAACCTCTCTGCCTGCCGGATTTGTTGAACTAAAAAAAATGACGCTCGGTTCAATGGTCTGTTACAAAATCGACAAACGAAGGTCCCGAATTGACCTCCTGTTGGACGATTTATTGGGCATTCATCGGACCAACGTAGAGCTTCTGCTGGACATTTTTTTCTTAGAGGTCCACTGCTAAAACCTGTTTTAATCCACCTAGTGGTGTAATGATACCTTTATCATATCTCACATATTCTCATATATAAATGTGTGGTATTCTTCAAAATATTTTTCTTCAATTCTTGAAAAACAAAAATGTTTATCCATAAACTAGTATAACTTACAGAGTGAAGCAGTACTCATTTCGGTTGAACCATCTCTGAAAAACAAAAAGAGGTACTTCCAAAACCGGAATCTTCAAATTAATGTTTGGTCGTCTACTGACAATGACTACCTATAAGAATAGTTTTGAGGCAAGTGACATTTTTTTTTACTTGTTTAGTTTCGCCACTTCAAGGTATCCAATTTTTAACGCACTTCACCATATAACCGGAAGTCGGAACCGGAAGAAATTCAGATGTTTTGTATGAGACCATGAGACCTTTCATTTGGATCTAAGTTTTTTTGAAATCGGTCACGCCATCTCTGAGAAAAGTGAGGAAACAAATTTAAATTAAATTCAGGAACTTTGTATAGGACAATTGTATCTTTCATTTAAATCTAAGTTTGTGAGAATCGGTTCAGTCGTCACTAAGAAAAGCAAGTGCACTTATTTTCACTTTTTTCGCACATATCACTCTGTAATTCCGGAGCCGGAAGTCGGATTCGAATAAAATCCGAATCGGAATTTTGTTTGGGGTTACAAGACCTTTCATTTAAATTTAAGTTCATGAAAATCGGTTCAGTCGAATGGTATATGACACTCGATTCATAAGTCGGTTGTCACAGTGATTGCATAACCTTAGAGACTTAGATCAATGTTGTAACATGTCAGTTGGAAGTGTCGCCTTATTGATGTTCATATATTTTATCACAAATATTGATATTATTTGACAATTGCGGCAATATTATGTGTCAAAAATTTGAATAAAAAGTATTGATCAAAATAATTGCAAGAATCTTCGTTAAACTGATTGTTGATTTAATCTAATTTTGAACTATGTATATGTTTTATACGTTGTGGACATAAAGTATATTCAAATAAATTCTCGATGAATGTTTCTAAAACCCATATTAGCAAATGACTGTTTCGTTGTTTATTTTCTTTTCTATTAATTACTAAACATTACCCACGTTTTCCTCACAATTCTTTGTAAATGGAACGAAACCTGAAATTACCGAATACTGGTTATTACTGTAAAAACAATGAAAATGTTCGTGATCGAGTCAAAACAATAGGAAAAGAAAGTAAAGTTTGTGTTTCCAGGCAGTTAAATTGTGGATCGTCAAATAACTTCATGCTGATCATGAACGACAAAGATTTTTTGTCAGTACTCGAAAACAAAACTAATCTGTATAAATTAATTGCGTATTTATCATGTTATTTGAACATAATATCTAATTGATGACAAATTACCATGCATTCAATGTGAAAATGTATCATATTGTACATGATACTTAAGTCTAAAACCTGTTAAAATATAAGCGTTTGCAGCAGTTTCAATGCATTCTACTAAAAACTAAATTTCTAGTGTGAAGCCAATTGAATAACAAAAGTATTACATTTTTAATATATCCACTGTTTGATAGATGTAATAAAAGTTTTATATCTAAAGGTTTTGATATGATTCCACTTAAATAAGATTTGAAGTTGTATACACTTGCATTTTAAGTGTCGAGTCAAATGTATCGAAATTAGGTGTAAAACACATCTGTCCAATGTGTCGATTTTTATCAGTGCATGGTGAATCATAAAGCAAAATCGTTTCATTTCGTTCAGGGGTGTAATATCAAGCAGCAGTTCCATGCATTTAATTCTGGAAAAATATTGAGAATGATAGTGAAGTGTAGAAACTGATGAAATATAACTTATTTGTATCAGGTTTTAAGCAATTATCTGGCAATTAGACTGCAAGTGTCGATTCAACAATGTATAATATATTTGGAATTAATTTACTGTTTACACATAAATCAAGTGATTTCTTTTGAATGAATTCAGTGATTAACACTTGCAATTGAAGTATCAATTAAGTGTGAAAGACTTTAGCCCAACATGCCTATTTCTATCAGTGTAAAGAACATTCAGTACGTTCAAGATAATAGATGAACAGTAAACCAGTCTCAAGTGACAAATCAGTCTTTAAAGCTGAAATGTCAAACACAGAATGTACTTAAATTAATTACTGTTTAATGTTCTTTCATCAAACTGATGTTCCTGACTCTTCGCTCGAACTTGTTCAAATGATTACGCACGGTTATTCAATTGACGATCAATCAAGTGGGTTTCATTCGAGTATGAAAACTAAATTCAATTTAATGAATTGGAATATACTGACAGTGAAAAGAATATCATTTGATAGTGAAATTCTATCGCTCTGTACCGAAATATTCTAGAGTTGAGTACGTCAGTGTGAATTTTCCTCATGAGACTACGGCCAAAAAGGTAAGTAAAATTAGTGTATCAGGTGTACAACTTTGCTTCCGCCGTTTTTTCCAAAATTAAAAACTTTATTGCGAAAAAGTGCTTACAGTTGTATTATTCAAAGTATTGTCCGTCGCTAGCGAAAACTTTCTCCCATCTTTCCGGCAATTTTCGGATCCCGGCTCGTAAAAAGGAGTCCTCTTTTGACGCTATCCATGAAGCAATCCATTTTTCCAACTCTTCGAAGGATTGAAAATGTTGATCTGCCAGGCCATGTGCCATCGAACAGAATAGGTGGAAGTCAGAAGGGGCAACATCTGGGGAATACGGCGGGTGGGCAAGACTTCCCATTTCAGCGTTTCCAGGTACTTTTTGACCACTTTTGCGACGTGAGGCCGAGCATTGTCGTGTTGAAGGATGACTTTGTCATGTCGCTCTTGATATTGTGGCCGCTTTTCTTTTAGCGCGCGACTAAGGGGCATCAGTTGCGTTCGGTAGCTATCTCCTGTGATGGTTTCACCCGGTTTTAAGAGCTCGTAGTAAATCACACCGAGCTGATCCCACCAAGTACCGTGAATATTCGGTTTTGACTTCGACGAAGTATCATGCCCGGGCTTTCCCCATGTCTTTCTGCGTTTGGGATTATCGTATCGAACCCTCGTTTCATCACCGGTTACGATTCGATGTAAAAACCCCTTACGATTTTGTCTTTAAAGCAGTTGCTCACATACAAATAGACGGCGCTCGATGTCCCTCGGTTTCAACTCGTACGGCACCCAGTTTCTTTCTTTCTGAATCATGCCCAGGGCCTTGAGACGTTTTGAAATAGCTTGCTGACTTACTCCCAACGATTCGGCAAGCTCTTCTTGGGTTTGGCACGAATCTTCATCAAGCAATGCTTCTAGTTGTTCATCTTTGGAGGTTTTTTTTCTTCCACCACCGTGTTTGTCTTCGACATCGAAATCACCATTTTTAAAATGTTGAAACTACTCCCGACACGTTCTTTTACTCAGAGCAGCATCACCGTAAGTTTCTGAAGGCATTCGATGCGCTTCAGCTGCATTTTTTTCGAATTGTAACAGAAAAGTGAAACTTCCCGCAAATGGCGAGAAATGGGCACATAAACAGACATTTTCAAGCGTGAATAATACGAAAACAATTCGTTAGGCACTGTACACACTCAATTTAAAGGCATTATCATCTATGTATTTTGATCAGCCTCAGCCGGTACAGTCACCTATCGGAAAACGACGGAAGCAAAGTTGTACACCTGATATTAGAAAAAGTGATTTTATAAAAGGTATAGAATTTGATTTTCAAAAACAACACAAAAAATAGAGAAAATTGATTAAATCATTATAGGAATCAATAGATATCTTCAGATATTTAACGAATAATACCACCGGCCCATAATCCACACCAAACAGTGACTTTTTTGGGATGCACTGGTAACTCTTGCAATGCTCCTAGCTGACCTTCACTCCTGATGCGGCATTTTTGCTTCTTGACGTATCCATTCAACCAGAAATGAGCTTCGTAGCTGAACACAATTTTTCGACACAAAAGTGGATCTTCCTCCAACTTTGCCATTCATGATTAAATTATAGATCAAATGATTTATGATCAAATTATAGACCAAACTGAACAAGTTTGCCAATGACACAAGACACGATTCACTCGCGATCTATCAGAAACAGTGTTGCCAAAAAGATACTGACTAAAAAATCACCCTTTATTTTATCTGTTAAATATTTATAACCGATAGTATATTGCTATTTCCGTTGCAGACATCGAAATATCTATTTCGAGTCGCTGAAAGTTGTAATTTTATTCGAAATTCATCCCAAAACAATAACATAACCTATCTTCGTGACAGTTGGAATGCTGTCGAAGATATTTTTACAATCACATGCACTGTTACTTTTTTATCATCATTTGGAATTAAGCCGAATTAAGCGATGTCTATCCCTACAAATCAATACAGACGCCGCACTAAAACTATGCGAGAGATTCCTCCTTTTTAATATGAAACGCGTATCGTAAAATGCGTCTAAAACTCAAAAAATTGATCGAAGAATGTTTTGTATCCTATTCACAGCATTCAAAATCAAATAAAATTGAACAGAAATATTGGTAAAATGCGAAATCTGTGGTCGCCCGAGCATCTAGAAGCTGCTCGTACATTCTGTAAAAGTGATTAAAAAAAAACAAAAATGCATTCACAACAATATTTTATTAAGGGTTTTTCTTCGACGCATCAGCAGTCTTCTAGTACGACTTAGCAGTGTTCCGAAAAATATCGAAATCGTTCCATTTTATAAACATTGCACATGCAAAAACTTCCACATCAAAATTGTCGCCTTAAATTGTGCTCAAACTCAATTCTTTTTTCGATCATTCATGGGATGAACTGCAACGTTACAATCATTTCTCAACATAATCACTATACTGTGTCTCTTCTTCACACCTTAGCGTACACATTTTTATTTCCATTAATGGAGTCAACTTGTTATAGTAATGATGAGCTCTATTCGCCCGCGTCCCCGAAAGCCATTTTTCTGCTGTGGAAGGATTGAAAATCTTGCATAGGAGAAATGTGTGAAATTTTGTAGAAGTTGTAAACTTCTTTTGTCAATCTTTACTTTGTGCTAAGGGCAAAAAACCAACCCTATTTTTTACATTTTGTCCTTTTGTCAATTTAAATTGTGTGAAATAATTGTACATTTGGTATTGTTTGTGATAAAAACGATCACTTTATATTCTTACCAAAAAAACTGTATTGTTGATTTACTAAGCGTGAATATGACCTAACAACTGCCCCAGTAGGATATTGTATAAATAGGGGCAAATACGCATTATTCAGTCTGAGTGTGTCAGAACCAAACGGACCTAAGAATGAATTAAATGAGTGAGAAGCTTGCATAATGTTCTGCTTTATAACAAATTCCGAGAGAATTAAAGACAGGAAACTCAATACCGCGCAGTGGCGTGAATTTGGACGTTCTCCTGTCGTTTCGCATATTTTCTTCGTTTATCGGCAAGGAACAGGTATTTGGTATTTAAAAAGTTTGGTTAGGATGTAAAATTTGGAATTGTCTTGCATCACTTTTATTGATAGTTTCAACTACAGTGTCTTAAATTTCCGTTAATTTTCTACGCATTAAGGTGTTATTTCACAATTGAGCTAAGCTCCGATGTGTTCTGATGGTTCCCCTCAATCTATGACTAGTTGGAAATAATGGCAGATATGGAGGTTTCGTGTTTCACCGTTTGTCGAAAGAGTCAAAGAAATGGCAGATTCCTATTTTCGTTGCATACTGTCTTTAATTCTACCAGATCGTTCAAAATCATTTTTCAAACATATTTTCTAAATAATATTTTCGTTGCTCAAACTTCTCCTTCAAAACAATTCAATTCCCAAGACTCGAAAATAAGCTTCCAAATTCCGGTACAAAACCTCCACAAAGACAACAAATTTTATAGCAAACACATCAAACGAACGGTGAAACCAAAAATTACAAGTTTTCCTTTCATAGAACCATGTTCATCATCATCATCGCCATCATCTTTGCTGCCGTTGTGTTCGAAAGTTTACTTGCCTTCTTGTTGTCGATGATGTCCTCCTTAGCAGCCCATTCCAATACAACCCCTCCCCCCTCATCCACATTATACATTGAACATGAGCAAGCAAAATGTAAAGTTTTCCAGGTCACACAAGCGGAACGCGGCCGGAACTGCAGAATCCCAGCTGTTCCTGAAATATGACTGAAAATTACCGCTTGCAGCACTGCAAACTGGTGCAAGTTCCGGCGAGTAGGAAATTTCGAGTTGTTTATTTCACCAATACAATTATTTTTTCCCATTCCAGTCATCGGTTCGGTCTGGTGATGGCAAAGGATGTATTTCGGCGTGATGTGCCATTTCCGGTTGTTTGGTTCCGTTTGGTATGGTATTGGTCGGCTAGGTCGTGTGTTGGCTGTATTCTACTGCCCATTTAACCATTAAGTTTCACAAGGACGAGGAATCCATTCCGCATTCCGTGACGGTCCGTCGTTCGCGATTTCCTACGACAACGTTCATGAACTGAAAGTTTTCCAATCCACCGTCCAAGTGTACATTTTTATCAGATACTTTTCGCGTCTGGTTGGATCCTTGCTTCTGGCTGTTGCTCACCCACGGAACGACCGAAATTAGCTCTACGCCTAATTCGTATTACTGTTTTTGAATTAGTTGATTTTAACAACGAAATTTCCAAAATAACTATAAAATTATTAAAATTTAGAATTTACTGTGCTGAAAAAAACTCTTATTTTTAGAGAATGTGTTTAGTTGGCGAATATTCTGGACACAAACCAGCAATATTTCAATCCAACACGAAATTCTCATTGACAACTAATTTCGTTATTAAAATCAGAAACTTTGATTCTATTTATCTATCACCGTCATTACTGAAGGGCAGTAGTGTCAAAACAAAACAATCCAATAAAAAGCTAAAAGGGACAGTCTTGTTGAAACTGCTCGCAAATTGTTTAGAAGTTTTTCGCATGTGTTACGATATATCCCTATATAAATTTCTAAACCGATATGTAAAAATTACGTAAACTGTTAGTGGAAAGTGTATTTATTCAGAATTTGTGCGCAGTTGAAGCGATTGTGGGTAATAATGTTTTTACGCGAAACAGTGAAGTGAGTTTCGAATGTTGCACTCTAATTGTACACGTCAAATGATGTTTTTTTGTATCTTTTCATTCCGGGCTACGCCGTCCGGTGTACTACTTGTATTCGGTTTTTGTTTTCCGAGTGCTCAAAGTTTTCAGTGAGAGAGTCGATTTCGCGAAGTCGAATGAAGAAAACAGCGATTTAGAAGTAAAATTTTTCAAAAAGAAGTTTATGTTTCGCTTATGTCTTTTTCTCCAATACAACATCGTATTTATACCTGCAAATATAGAAAAGATAACCGCGACTGAAATTTTTTTCGCTAGTAGTGTGCCATCTAGTGGCTAGTAGTCATTACGGTGTTAACGAGCGCCATATAGCTGCTAATTGCAAAAACCAATTCAACCATTTATGTTGGTTGAAAACAACGTTTTATTTCTCTAACTCAACTAAAAAATTAGTTGAATGGATATAAAGCGTGCCTTAGCTAAGAAATGACAGCACGTTTAATTGGTGAATTCAACTAAAAAAAATAGCCATTTCAACAAATATTTTATTATTATTAAGAGAATTAGAATTAAAAAATCTAAATTAGCAAAAGTAAGATTTTTTTAGTTGTCTCAAAAAATAACTAACCAAAATCAGAAAATCAACTAATTTTTTCGCCAAAATGCTAATTTCGGTCTTTCCGTGCCGATTACATTTTAAAGAGCTTGGTAGATTCCGCGAACATTTTGTTTGCTCTACTACTATATTCCAGTCAAAAGGAAGAAAATGTAGAACACCCACTCGATGCCACTCGGGCGCGTTCTCCTACTGGTCAATGTACTTTCGCTTCCATCGGTGAATGAATCCTGTAGTGTTTTGCAGGATGGAAGGAATCAGAAATAAGATCGTGCCGGTTTTTCTTGGACAAAGGGCGCACTGGGAGTTGAAAAGAAAGTGTGATTTGAATATGCAGAATTGAACTGCGAAACAAAATGAACTGGAAGCATTTGAAGTGCGACTACGAAACGATGTGCTGGAAAATCACGAAGAGCTAAGCTGTAGTCGGAATGTGTTGTGCTATCGAACCCAAGTTGATTGCGTACCAACTACCAAGAGATTATCTTTTCCTAGTAGTTAGAAGGCGCTACCAGGCAAAAAAAAATGCAATTGGATGGTTCTTTGACGAAGATAATCTCGGTAAAGATGAAAGACATTTTTGTTTGCATTATTTATAACAATGTTTTGTAATGACACAAATAATGCATGATTCTATGAAAAGGAAGGATAAATTTAAAGCAGTGAAT
This sequence comes from Malaya genurostris, assembly GCF_030247185.1. NCBI lineage: Eukaryota > Metazoa > Arthropoda > Insecta > Diptera > Culicidae > Malaya > Malaya genurostris. The sequence goes on along the minus strand of NC_080572.1, from coordinate 232,815,707 downwards.
TCCAAACTGGTCCCTACAGTCCTCCACTGGGCGCTAGCTAAACTCTGAATGCTAAAAGGTGGGTAGTATAACGTATATGCACTCTAAGAAAAAATAAAACTTACACTTGATGGAAGTTCAAGCCAGAGCTGCCAACTTTTTTTTTTAAATCGAAAATATCCAAATCCAATCCTGCTCAACATCTATAATGAAAAATCTATTGCGGGCGGGTCGGTTGGTTCAACTCTTTGCCATCAAACACAAAAATAGAAAATTGGTATTATTATCTGTATGAGAATTGAATTATCGTTAACGCTAGCTTATAACAAAACGGACAAAAATTACCAATTTTTCATGAGTTTACCTTCATCCGCACCGATGCAGCATCAATCACAGTAACCCATGAGACAGCAGACAAAATTTGACAGCTCTATCAGTTGAACTCTAATCGTGATGGTACAATAGAGCAACTCCGTTCAAAAATGTGCGCGTTGTAAGAACGGTACCCCACCGTGTCGAAAACGGACATCGTGCGGCACTTTGTGGACGCCGGATATGCTCGCTCCGTCATCTACAACATCTTGGTACTATTAAACAACAACAGTCACGTACACAAAGGGGCCCTAGCCTCTCCCGAGATGTAGATTACATCGTCAGATAGAGATTTCGAGAGTTACGTGATGGTTAAAACTCTACTGCCGATCAAGCACGCAGTGGCAAGTCCTACGAAGTAGAACAGAGTCAAATTGACATAAAATGAAGGATGAAATCGTGGTAAACAAAAATGACAATAATAATAAAATAGATAAGTTTTTTTGAGACCTATCTGAGTCAACACCTGAGTAAAGGTATTATGAAAATTTGTTTTTTGTTCCAATTATAGAGGTTGTAACCTCAATGTCATTCGCCTCTTTTGGCTAGAAAAACTTTCTGATCTTATGTGCGGGGTTGGGAATCGAACCCATGTTCCATTTGACGAAGCGTTTCACTCGATATTATCGTGAGAGGGGAAGCATTACGTTAATTTAAAGAAGCTAGAAAGCGTTGCATACGATAATTTTCTTAAAATATGATCATATGATTTATTTTGTGGAAATTAAGAATGTTAGATACAGTTATAAGGATTAGATTCTTGCGGAAGTTATAGGTGTTACGAAGTGTGATATACGTCGCATTTTTGTAAGTTATAGCTGCTACGAAGTGTTATATGCGTTAGTTTTTTGTAAGTTGTAGGCGTTACGAAGTGTTACATGCATTACTTTTTAATAAGTTATAGTGTTGCGAAGCGTTACATGCATCACTTTTTTGTGAAACATAGGCGTTACGAAGCGTCACATGCGTTACTTTTATGTAATTTATAGGCGTTACGAAGCGTTACATATGTTACTTTTTGGAAATTTAAAGGCGTTACGAAGCGTTATGTGTGTTACTTTTTTGTAAGTTATAAATATTACGAAGCGTTACATGCGTTACTTTTAAGTGAATTATGATGTTACAAAGCGTTACAAGCGTTACTCATTTATAAGCTACAATCACTACGATGCATTACATGCGTTACTTTTTAGTAAGGTTCAGGCGTTACGAAGCGTTACCTTTTGTTAGTTATAGCCGTTACATGCGTAACTTTTTTGTAAATTCTAGGTGTTAAAAAACCAAAAAAACAAAACCAGTTGTCGTATGTTCGAGCCCCGACCTGGAAGGATTCGTAGTGTCAGTAGAATCGTAGCACTAGTCATGCAATGGTTCTGTACACTCTGAATCGGCTGCGAAGTCTGTTGAAACAGAAGGTCAAATTCCACTACAGGAATGTAATACCAAGGCTTTGCTTTTTTTAGGTGTTAAAAAACGTTACTTGTTGTACATTTTTTTAATGGTACAAGCATTATGAGGCGTTACATCCGTTACTCTTTTGTAAGTTGTGTGTGTGTGTGTGTTGTGAAGAGTAATATGCGTCATTTTTGTAAGTTATAGGTGCTAAAGCCGTTACAAGAGTTTTGGCATCCCAGTTGTAGCATTTTTATAACACATAGTTGCTCTGACTACATATCTCAAACTCAGCATGGATTCATACCAAAGCATTCAACTTCCACAAATTTAGTCACCTACCCTTCCTTCATTATCACCCTTATTCTGAATAACGACGTATCGTTTTTTCGATCGTATTTAATTCGTATTCCCAATAACGCAAGCAAAATCAAAGGTAGCTAGGATTCGACCGAACCATATTCGATCGAAAATCCAATACGCCGTTATTCAGAATAAGGGCGTATATCTTTTTCACAAGCATGACTACAAGTAGATTCTATACACACCGATTTCTCTGCTGCGTTCTACAAAATCAATCATTACATAACGATCTCCAAGTTAAGTAGATTGAGATTTAACGGATAATTTTTGAATCGGCTTCGATCATATAATCGTGAAATGATAGTGAAAATAGGAGACTGTACAATATTACCATTTACTGTTACCTCTGGAGTTCTTCAAAGAAATCACCTTGGACCGTTTATATTTTTATTGTGTCTGTTTGCTAACATGATCAACCACCTTCAACTACAACCCTGAGGTCTACTGATTATGCTCCATATCAATGTCGATGGAACCACAAATGAAGACATCATCTAGTGCAGCACCGTGAGATCACTACAACAGAGATAACCTGATCATCTTTACCATAGCAACTATAGGTAGCAAATCGATTATTGTATCCGAACGTACGTGTGATAAGGATGATCATCGATTCCGTATATAAAAGAGATGAACGTCTAGCAGCATCCTGCTCTTTTGGCCGATAAAAAACATCGCACCAAGGCGGCGAAGGATGATGATAACCAGATTTCGGAGTAGCAGTTAGTAGTTTTTAAGCCAACTCACCGGAAGGCATGTGCGGTGGACCGCATGATAATTAAAATAGTTTAAGTCAAACCGTTTATTGTTTAAGGAAAAATACAGTAATTGTTGCATGATGTGTGTACTCTTAATAAGTTCGTGTTTAATTAATAATTAGTGTCGTGTGCACCGAATCAATTTACCCTATTTGTACCTGGGAAGAACAATTTTTGGTTGTGCTGTGGCTAGGCTGCTACAGTACCCCTTCGATGCTGGGGATTGGAATACCTCTACGCTACCACTGCTTGACCTATCAACGGATAGGAGGTAATTGGCCGCTCCCCAACATTTTGGTCCTTCGAACCGGATCGGAACCTTGGAAACGGACTTGATTCGACACATGGTCGACGCTGGTACCACACCGACGCTCAAACCGCCATTGGATAATTGAATCCGCGCCATTGGTCTATTGGACACCGCTATTGTTATATTCAACATTGTTCACAATTGGTCTATTGAACACCGCGCTGCAGAGTTGGCGTTACCTCGGTTGGAACGCCATTTTTTCTGGTTATTTCCACGTAGCTTGGACTTTGTGGAGTGGATTTTTGTCCAGGTTAGTGAACCCTTGCATGCTATATGTCCAGCCAAGCTTCGATAATTCCACAAGCTAACACATGTTTTTTCATCTGCTAATGTGATCTAAACTGCTTACTGGAGTGGTTGTATTCACCGTTGGATTGAATACGAATTGTCTGAGGTTGGCAATTTGCCTCGCGTTTCGATCATACAATAATCGGAAGGCATCGGTACAACTGAAATATCACAGGAGCTATCACTCATCATACCACTATCACGAGGACATTCGTGTTACGAAGAGGTGGCATCGCAGTATTTTTTCAAAGGTAAACTTACATTTAGTATACTGCCGAAGCTAGGCGTACAGAAATACACAATTTTAATCTTGCATCGATCCTCTTCGTTTTTTATCATTATTTTGGAGCCCTGGTTGCCATTTGGGCAAAAACAAGCCTGCGGTTTGTTGGTGGAGTTTTAATTTGGCTTAGTTGGAATTTATTGGCAACTGGTGCCGTTTACTGTTTTGGTGGTGAGTTGCCATGGTATATGTTCGGCCGAAGCCGGAGTTATTCAAATACTACACCACATACTTTCCTCTTCACTCATGTGTATGTAATCGAGTCTAACTACTCACGGACGGTTATTTATGTTAACACGGAACCTGTAAAGATAATTAATCTACAGCGCCAATATATTTTTGTCGGGTCAGTAACTTCATGCAGTATATGCCTAGCGAAGCTAGGTCTCTTCTCAGTTAACTACACCGATTATCCCTCTCTCTGTTCATCGTTACATCGTAACATACACAATGCCTGCTGCTGGAACATCCACAACCAGGAAACCACCGTCAATGCGGGCGTTGGCGGCAAAACTGAAGGAAATTCAGCTATCCTTCAGCGATATTTGGCGGTTTGTTCAGTCATTCAAGGAATCCTGCAAGGTTACTGAGGTGGAGGTACGCCTTGGTAAGTTGGAAGAAATATGGGAAAGTTTTAGTGAAACCTTTGTCGAAATCCTATCCCATGACGACTATAATCCGGAAGGATCGGCCTATGAGAAGGAGCGTATGGAATTTAGTGACAACTATTATGAGGTCAAGGCATTCCTAATGGAAAAGGTCAAAATGCTTCAAGAACCACAAGCGTTAGAACAGTCTATGCGATCAGGTGAAGCGATGCAGTTGGTCACAGATCATGTTCGCCTACCACAGATTAAGCTTCAAACATTCAATGGGAATGTGGACGAATGGTTGAGTTTTCGAGACCTATTCACTTCCCTGATTCACTGGAAGGTAGACTTGCCAGAGGTGGAAAAATTCCATTACTTAAAGGGTTGTCTCCAAGGTGAACCTAAATCCTTAATCGACCCTCTTCAAATTACGAAGGCAAATTATCAAGTGGCATGGGAAATGCTGTTGAGGCGATATAACAACAGCAAACAATTGAAAAAGCGGCAGATCCAGTCGCTCTTCAATTTACCTACGCTTCCCAAGGAATCAGTAGCCGATTTGCATACCCTAGTGGAGGGTTTCGAGAGAATCGTACAAACTCTTGATCAGATTATTCAACCGACGGATTATAAGGATTTGTTGCTAGTTAACATTCTGACTACTAGACTGGATCCAGTCACGCGAAGGGGGTGGGAGGAGGTTTCAGCCACGAAGGAGAATGATACATTGTCGGATATGTCAGATTTCTTGCGACGGCGAATGCAGGTTTTGGATTGTTTGCCGCTGAGAGCTGTTGCTAATAAAGATTCACAAAGGTCATCTCAGTTGTTAAGGCAGAAACAAATTATGAGGATTAGCCATAGCTCGTCGCAATCGTCAGGAGAACGATGCGTAGCCTGTTCATCGGATCATCTTCTTCATCAGTGTAACGCGTTTCAACGAATGGTAGTGACGGATAGAGATGCACTTTTGAAAACTCATGTACTTTGCAGAAATTGCTTTAGGACAGGACATCAGGCAAGGGAATGTCAATCCAAATATTCTTGTCGCAATTGCAAAGGCCGTCATCATACCTTAGTTTGCTTTAAGCCGGAAAGGAATAAGAATCCAAAGGCTGCAGTAGTTGCTGAGGACAATGGAGCACCTGCAGCCGAATCACCATTAAATCCCTCTCCCACTCAAGTGGCTAACTTGGCAGCCAGTGATATGTTGGTAACAGTTGCGGCGCACCAGTATGCTACGCAAGTTATTCTAGCAACAGCGGTCGTCTTAATAGAGGATAACACCGGTAATAGATTACCAGCTCGGGCTCTACTGGATTCTGGTTCAGAAAGCAACTTTATAACAGAGCGGCTAGCACAGCGGATGCAATTTTCTCGCGATCGTGTAGATATTTCGATACTAGGAATCGGTCAAACGAAGACCAAGGTAAAGCACAGGATACGTGCGGTGATACGGTCACGAACATCTGCATTTTCTCGAGAGCTAGGATTTTTGGTTCTTCCTAAGGTTACGGTAAACCTTCCAAGCACCACCATCAACACGGATAGATGGTCGATTCCGACAGGAATTCAACTGGCCGACCCAGCGTTTTTCGAGTCGCAGGTAGTGGACCTCGTACTTGGAATTGAACCATTTTTCGAAATTTTCGAAACCGGTCGAAGAATTTCAATTGGTGAAGGATTACCAACATTGAACAAATCTGCATTCGGATGGGTGATATGCGGTGGTATCGCGAATCCGAGCCAATCCTCACATATTAGCTGCAATGTGTCCACATTGGAAGGTCTCGACGAAATGTTGTCTCGATTTTGGTCATGTGAGGAGGTCGAATTAAGCAACCCACTTTCACCAGAGGAAAAACGCTGTGAGGAACTATTTTTGCAATCTGTTCATAGGAATGCTAACGGTCGATATACTGTGGCTTTGCCAAAGCGAGAAGACATATTCTCTAGGTTAGGCGAGTCTAGAGATATATCTTATCGACGTTTACAGGGAACTGAACGTAGGCTGGCGAAGAACTTAGGACTACGTGATCAATACTCGGCATTCATGGAGGAATATGTATCATTGGGACATATGCGCAAGGTCGATGATGCTTCATCCGGTTCGGTTAAACGGTGCTATTTACCACATCACCCAGTGATCAAAGAGTCCAGCACGACTACTAAGGTTCGTGTAGTATTCGATGCCTCCTGTAAAACGTCTTCGGGAACCTCACTCAACGATGTGTTGCTGGTGGGACCAGTGATACAGGATGACCTACGCTCAATCATATTACGGAGTCGGACCAAACAGATTATGCTCGTGTCTGACGTGGAGAAAATGTTTCGTCAGATCAATGTTTGCCAGGAAGATCGTGCATTCCAATGCATTCTTTGGCGGGAGAGGCCTACGGATAAGGTTGACACGTATGAACTAGGCACAGTGACATATGGTACCAAATCCGCGCCATTTCTAGCTACCAGGATACTTCACCAGTTAGCATTGGATGAAGAGGAAAGGTATCCACTCGCAGCAAGAGCGGTAATCTATGATACATATATGGATGATGTGATCACGGGTGCAGACGATATAGACATTGCAATCAAACTGCAAGCACAGCTAGAAGCTATGATGGCCAAGGGAGGATTTCGATTAAGAAAGTGGGCATCGAACTGTTCGTTAATTTTAAACGGTGTTCCCGAGGAAGATCGCGCGATTCGAATATCGGAAGGAATCGATTTAGATCCAGACTCGTCGATAAAAACCTTAGGATTAACATGGATGCCAGTGACAGACACGCTCAAGTTCCAATTCACGGTTCCCGCGTTAGAAACTGGAAAGGCACTCACAAAACGCTATATATTATCTACTATTGCCACACTGTTCGACCCATTGGGGCTGCTGGGAGCAGCTATTACTTCCGCGAAGATTTTTATGCAACAATTATGGGCATTGCGAGACGAATCGAACAGCAGAGTAGGTTGGGATCAACCACTACCCTCAACGGTGGGTGAGTCGTGGATACGGTATCATGAACAGCTTCCGGTGTTCAACCAATTGAGGATTGATCGTTGTGTGATAATGCCAAAAGCAGTAAAGATTGTGATTCACTGCTTTTCGGACGCTTCAGAGAAGGCATATGGTGCATGTTTGTACTTACAAAGTCAGAATGCGGAAGGAAAATTCAAGGTGCGATTACTTTCATCCAAATCCAAGGTTGCTCCATTAAAGTGTCAAACCATACCAAGACTGGAGCTCTGCGGGACACTTTTAGCAGCTCAGCTTTACGGGAAGGTGAAAGGTTCTATTGGAATCAACGCGGAGGCTTTCTTCTGGACAGATTCGACGTGTGTTTTACGTTGGATTCAGGCCATCCCTACCACGTGGAGTCCATTCGTTGCTAATAGTACAGCAAAAATTCAAACGATTACGGAGGGTTGTCAGTGGCGGCATGTACCAGGAATTCAAAATCCTGCCGACCTGATATCCAGAGGCATTAATCCCAAGGATATTATCCAAAACGCTTTCTGGTGGCAAGGACCGGACTGGTTGGAAAAAGGGCAAGATGATTGGCCTAAAAGCATCAAACACCCAATTGTTTTACCCGCACGGCATCAATTTACTTACTTGATTCTGCTACAATACCACGAACGACTGCTGCACGCTGGACCGCAGTTATTATTAGCTGCAGTACGACTGCACTTTTGGCCACTAGGAGGAAGGAATGTAGCGAGACACATTGTGCGGAAATGCTTGAAATGCTACCGTTTAAAACCAACACCGATTCAGCAGTTCATGGGGGATTTGCCACCTTCGAGAGTTACAGCATCTCGCCCGTTTACCCGTTCAGGAGTTGACTATTTTGGCCCCGTTTATGTCAGAACCGCGCCACGGCGAGTGGCTGTCAAGGCCTATGTATCGATTTTCATATGCCTCTGTACTAAGGCGGTTCATTTAGAGCTTGTTACAGATCTTTCAACGGACCGATTTCTTCAAGCTCTTCGACGATTTATAGCTAGAAGAGGCAGATGTGTGGATATGTATTCCGACAACGGAACTAATTTTGTGGGTGCTCGAAACAAGATGGAAGAATTCCTTAGACTGCTGAAGAATCGCAATCACCACGAGGTAGTGTCAAGAGAATGCGTCAAGGAAGGAATTCAATGGCACTTTAACCCACCAAGCGCACCACATTTCGGTGGCCTTTGGGAGGCAGCAGTTCGATCCGCCAAAAATCATCTGCTCAAGGTTGTTGGTGAAACGCCGATGTCGTCAGAGGACTTTAACACCCTGTTAGTACAGGTGGAAGGCTGCCTCAATTCTCGCCCCCTAACACCAATGTCCGATGATCCTAACGATCTGGAACCATTAACACCAGCACATTTCTTAATCGGTTCATCAATACATGCCTTACCTGAACCGTATCTTACTACGATACCTATTAATCGACTTCAGCACTGGCAACTAACTCAACGTAGGTTGCAAGATTTTTGGACCAGATGGCGTAGGGAGTATCTCTGTCAGCTGCAAGCGAGGACGAGACGATGGAAACCAGCGGTTCAAATTGAAGTGGGAAAGCTGGTTGTGATTAAGGACGATAATCAGCCCCCTCTGAAGTGGAAGATGGGAAGAATATGTGATACTCATCCCGGAAAAGACGGAGTTGTAAGGGTGGTTACCTTAAGGACAGCCACCGGACTACTTACCCGACCCGTAGAAAAAATTTGTTTCTTGCCGATCGCAAATGAAGAAACGAAAATCAACGAAAGGTCAGCGTCAACCTAAAATCCCTCCTTCCCAATCCTATCCCGTCGAAGAGGATCTGCTTTATTTTTCAGAAATTGACCAATTTCTGGGTGGGTGAGGATGTTTGCTAACATGATCAACCACCTTCAACTACAACCCTGAGGTCTACTGATTATGCTCCATATCAATGTCGATGGAACCACAAATGAAGACATCATCTAGTGCAGCACCGTGAGATCACTACAACAGAGATAACCTGATCATCTTTACCATAGCAACTATAGGTAGCAAATCGATTATTGTATCCGAACGTACGTGTGATAAGGATGATCATCGATTCCGTATATAAAAGAGATGAACGTCTAGCAGCATCCTGCTCTTTTGGCCGATAAAAAACATCGCACCAAGGCGGCAAAGGATGATGATAACCAGATTTCGGAGTAGCAGTTAGTAGTTTTTAAGCCAACTCACCGGAAGGCATGTGCGGTGGACCGCATGATAATTAAAATAGTTTAAGTCAAACCGTTTATTGTTTAAGGAAAAATACAGTAATTGTTGCATGATGTGTGTACTCTTAATAAGTTCGTGTTTAATTAATAATTAGTGTCGTGTGCACCGAATCAATTTACCCTATTTGTACCTGGGAAGAACAATTTTTGGTTGTGCTGTGGCTAGGCTGCTACAGTACCCCTTCGATGCTGGGGATTGGAATACCTCTACGCTACCACTGCTTGACCTATCAACGGATAGGAGGTAATTGGCCGCTCCCCAACAGTGTCTCAACGATCTCATTTTTTCGATCAAGTGTATGAAGCTATTGTTCGCCGATGACTTCAAAATATTTCATATAATCAGTTCTACAGCAGACTCAGAGTTCGTACAATAACAGTTGGACAATTTAACTAATTGGTGTAACATCAAAAAAATGGTTTTAAATGTCACTAAATGCTCCGTCATTTCTTTTAGTAGCAAAATGTCTGTATTCAAGTTCGACTACAATATTTCACAAACTGTTCTCAAACGCGCATCGTCTGTTAAGGACCTGGGTGTTCTTTCGGATTCCAAGTATAATTTTAAGGAGCACATAGAGTTAACTATCTCCAAAGTCTCTAAGCTATTAGGGCTTATTTTTCGTGTTACAAAAAAATATTCTGATGTACATTGCTTGAAGGCGCTGTATTGCACTTAAGTTCGCTCAACTCTCGAAGATTCTGCTGTTATCTGATCACCTTATTACCAAAACGATATCCAACGCGTTGAGGTGATTCAACGCAAATTTGTCCAATTCACTCTCCGACGTTTTCCATGGAGGTATCTTTCAAACCTAACGAATTACCATGACCGCTGCCAACATATTGCTCTCGATTTATTATCTGTCCGTCGTGATGTTTGTAAGAATAACAGATACTATGTCAAACGGTCTTCAAACAGATGTTTTATATACGGACCTCTCCGCTGCTTTTGACAAAATAAATCACGCTATTACTATCGCCAAACTGGACCGACTGGGTTTCGGTTCCTGTATTCTTCAGTGGACTGAATCGTACCTCTGCAATCGACGATTGGCGGTTAAGATCGGTGATAATGTATCTAATGATTTTTTTGCTTTTTCTGGGATTCCACAAGGCAGTCACCTCGGACCACTGATTTTCCTCCTGTACTTCAATGACGTGTACTTTTTACTGAGTGTCCCACGATTATCATTTGCCGACGACCTTAGGTTATTCAAAATTATTAAGACAACCGAGAACGAGTCACATGTGCCAAGGATCTTGGGGTTTTTCTTGACAAACAACTGAACTACAAGCAACATATTTCGTACATTGTTGCAAAAGCTTCACGTTGCCTGGGATTTGTAATGAGAATTGCTAAGCACTTCACAGATATCTACTGTTTGAAGTCTCTCTACTGCTCGCTTGTACGTTCAACGCTCGAATATTGTTCGGCGGTATGGAACCCGCTTTACCATAATGGAAATATCAGAATCGAATCAATACAGCGCAGATTTGTTCGTTTCGCTCTTCGCCAGTTACCATGAAATAACCCTCATCAGTTGCCGAGTTATGAAAGTCGCGGACTGCTTATCGGATTCGATACACTGAAGGTGCGACGTGATCTGTCCCGTGCATTGCTAATCGCCGACGTTTTGTTGAACAATGTCGATTGTTCAGCACTTCTTTGTCAAAAAAACATAAATGTTCGCGCACGAGCTCTTCGCAACAACAACCTCCTCAGAATGCCTTTACACCGCACTAATTATGGAATCAATGGCGCCATCATTGGATTGCAACGTTCTTTCAATGCTGTTTCGACGGAATTCGATTTCCATGTCCCGCGCAGTCGAATTAAAACTAGCTTTTTAAAAATACTTTGAAATAATCATTAAGACCATATTTTGTCTATTGATTATGTATATTAGTTAAATAAATAAATAAATAAAGACTAGTTTTGTGGCAGACCTACTTCAGTCGCGAATCGATTGCTCCGAGCTATTGCAATTGTTACAATTAGACATTCGGCGTCGTAATCTTCGATCCTACTTTTTTCTTCGGATATCTCTTAGCTAGAAATAATTATGAATATAGCGTGCCCGTTACTAGTATGTGCTGCATATTTAACAAATATTTCAGTTCTTTCGGCATTCATTTATCAGGTAATGTTATCAAGAAATCGTTTCTCATATTATTGTCTCACTAGATTTAGTTACTATAGAAGCACTAGATTTAAGGAAATGTATCATTTGGATGATTGTAATCTGTTGATGCAGAAGATGAGGTAGTTTTATGCCTGCTGGAGAGCAAGTTTAACAGAAATTAAATCCAGTGGGCTTTTCCCTGCTCCAAATAAAAGAATAAAAGAGATGAGGAGGAAAAGAAAGACATTCAGAGTAAAATTCGACAACAAGAGGAGGCGCTGTCTTAGAAAACAAAAGCTAAACTGGAGCCGATAAATAACTGAAACTGAAATTAAAAATAATAAATCAAATCATCCCGATGTGGTGTACCTTAAAATTCTTCATACCGAGAAGGTAAAGCTTGTCGAGCAAAAAGATGTTGAAGCAAAAAAAAATGTCTTCGCTGAAATCTGTTTAACTTCTTTCAAAATAAAAATTCTAAGCAATTATATATTTACTTTAACATTTTCCGTACATCAGAGATTATATTTTAACTAAGACCATCGAAAAAGATGATTAAACCCGAATTAATTTTCATGTGGTTTCGCAGTGACGTGTTGCATAAGGAGTAACGTGTTGCAAATTTTTAGATTATATTCAAGTGGATTTTAAAGTTCAGTGGTAAGTATTACCTGTATAAAAATAGTGATGTAAGGCTCGAATATCGCTCGTTTCGCTACTGATTTTGAAATTTTTCGTAATAACCCTGTAAGTTTGTAGAGGGTTTCATCACTTTTTTACAAAAATGTATGAAAAAGAAACTAAAAGTAAACATGATCAAAATTTCTAATCTATATATATAAAAATGCAAAGGTCATTTTTTGTAATCGCATCACGTAAGAACAGATGGATGGATTTACATGATATTTTTTTTTATTTGATCAGTTTTTACTCCCACTAGGTACATCAAAAAAAATTAGAAAAAGTGGGAAAAATTTATAAAGTTGTTTTGTATGGACAATGGAATTTTCCGTTGAAAAAGTCGTCAATGATTGCTAGATCTACGATTGATGTTTGGCGCGCAACGAGTGGCATAAGTGCTTGGCCGTCGAAGGAAAGAATACTAGATCGTTGAAAATTTTGATTGGCGCGCAACGAGATGTTTTGTGTGAAGATTTCACATGCATACTTGATCCATGTGATTTGTCATTTCGAGCCACGTGTTTAATAAGGTATCGAAATTATTGCTTGAAAAATTACCGGATGGCGGAATGCACATGACTGTTTCAACTGACCCTGAGTAGTTTCATCAAACAGACACTTTTCACGAAACTGTGTTGGGTCCACACTTAGCAACAGGGGTTTGAGCAAACCTGATATAAAAACCAGGTTCGAAACTGACTAGATTTTCAGTTCAACAACGTTGAAACTAGGTTCGAAACTGACTTTAAACAAACGGTTTGACAAAAGTTGGGGTGGAAGCTGGGTTAGGTTTAGAATCAAGTGGATACGACATAAATGAATTAATGGCGGAATGCATACGGCTGTATGACCGCTGTACTGCCCATACTTGCATATTAGTATCATCTAAAAAATCGACATGTCGAAAAAAAGACGATCAAAATTTTATTTTCAATTTTCTTGATCATTGTGCTCCCTAATGCTAAATCATGGTATTATTACATGAAATATCGGTAATACACCTTTGCTATTCCAATATTGCAACAAATAAAATTATTGAAATTTGCACTGAACGGGACTGATGTGAGTTGATATTTTTTCACATTTTACTGAACAAAACCTCAACTTTTATTGCAATTTCTGAGAGTATATTGAGGATAGATTGCATTCCTAAAGCTAACTCAAAATTGGCGAAAATCGATATGGGACTGATATGCGAGTATGGGCAGTATAGGCAAAAGAAAAAGTTCTGATATCGTTTACCAGTTAAAGGATTAATATTGGCCATTGTGAGCGTGAGTTTAACAAAACAGAATTTTTTAATGAATCAATAAAAAGATTGAGCTGTAGAAGCTCTAAAGTCAAACTAAGAGATTTTTCTTTCATTTTCGAATAAATTAGATTACACTAAGCGCACATAATAAGTGGCAATTGAGGACTTTTTAATCGATTACCGGAAGCAAGAACCACATCTGGAAGAGAAAACGTGGCACCTTATATCCTTATTATGTCGAAGTCATTAGAGAGGGATCTCTGTTCAGTGCATTGATTCAAAGGATGAGATGACAGCCTGTACATTTGCACTATTTTTACTTAACAGAAGTGTTTCACATTTTCACATTAATTTTTGGTGATGTTTCTTTTTTTGGACTGCGAATGTGTGTCGAATTCCGTTGACTGTAGGTTAAGTAATCCAAAAAATATTGGAAAGAAATGTTAATCACTTAGTCGTTTGACAATTCTGCTCTCCAAACATAATTTCGAACAAATAATTTTTGGGCGAGACGAAGCTCGACGGGTCAGCTAGTAGTTGTATAAATAAGTTCGTGATGTTTCCCAACAGCGGGCATAACTTGATTTTTATTCCAATGATTCACCTTTTCTACAATGCGTCATACAGTTTAAGAATCAGTACGAGTTATTTAGCAGAAGCGTAAACAACTTTTTTCACGATGAATATTTCTAGTTTTGAGGCGAATAAAGTCTTCATTATTTCAATAGGAAGAAAACAGCCGCGCCGAAAATTATCAGATCTGTGAATTTCAAGGTATTTGGTAAAAAAACGAGATCCATGTCCAGTCAACGACAAAAGCGGAATAGAAGTTTTCAAATTGAGTTCTTTTATTCATTTAACCTTTCCGACATTTTCGGATCTCAGTGAAAATCGTATGCTGTGCAGTATCGATATTCAACTCACGCTTCGTGGAATTAAATGAATGAGAATTAAAATTCGACTAAATTTCCATGCAAATAATATTTTGGTTTCTTCTTGTCGTAAGAGAACGAATGACGTTGGCGTTGATAATCTCTTTTGTTGGAGTGAGAGACGAAAATGCTTCCGATGCAAATACGTTTGTTTACGAATGAGACAGTGAAATAAAACAAAGATATGGCTGTTGGATTCAATTCTTTCTTATAAAACACGTGACTCTGGTCAGGTCAATGAGAACAATCACAAACGCGTGATTGGGGCCTTTAAACGGAAACTGAACGACTCAAATAAACATAAATTTAAAACTACAGTCTAATTCATTAGTGAAGAACTACATTTCAATTCAGTTTTGCATAAAAGATGTCGACTATTGCTATTGATTTACATCTCGTGCAAATATTGTTTTCTTTTAGTATGGTAATGCACGGATCAGTCGAAGACGAAACGTGAAGAAAATGAAAATTTAAATTTACTGCACAAAGTAAGGATATACTGAAATTGTTATCTGATTTCGATACTCGGATTTATTTTTATTGAAACATGTAAACAGGATCTGATGGAATGGGGTAAAGTTCACGCGTCAAGTGATACACTCCTCAGGAAAAGGTCAAGTAAGCGAACTACGAGACTGATACCCTCGTCATCAACTGTAGAAACGCACTAGACTGGAATATTCACTGCCATATCAAATCGAGCAAAGGGCAACAAAGAATGGTTTGTCTTCCTTTTCACATCACTCAAAACTTCGAAAGCGCTGGTTGACAGCTAAGGACGTATGGCGCTCTATTCGTTTGAACACACAATTTGTGCAGGAAGAACAGTTGGACTCACTTACACAAATCACGAAATTGTCCTGTGCGGTAAGAAGCAAAGGCGAGGTCTGTCGAAAGAGAAGATCAAATTCCGCACCGGAATATCGTATCCGGATTTTGCTAAGTTGTCTCCTTATCCTGATGATTGTGCTCGCGTAGCGCGGTTTCAAGTTTGTGGAGTGGAAAAAGGTATGAAGCCGAATATTTTTCTGTTTATTTGTGGGTGAGTTTGTTCAGAGATCAGATAAATGGGGTGGGTTTTGCTTCCACTTGTCAGAATGTTGTTGTTTCACACTGACTGTGGGTCAAGCTAAGACAGTTCAGTTCTATGGGAATTCGAGTGTTATAAAGAACAGTTTTCAGAGAATGGAAATCAAGTATATTTCGAAACATTGGAATTTCTTACTTCCTCGGTCGATGACCAAAAGATACGAACCGGAGTAAAATAAATAAGATTAATAATAATCTCTTACAGTTGAAAATGGAATTGGATTTTTCAGTTTGACGAAACCTATATCTTATATAGAGCGAGACATTCGACCAACACACAAGGCTCTTATGCACACACTAGTATCGATAAAATTTTGCCTGAAACTCATAAGTCCGAAATTTGAGGCATTTCCGGTATGTTGTTTTTAAACAACACATCGCAAATTTGAGGGTTAATGTTATTTAATCCATCATAGTGATGGTTTTTGACCTTTTTCGTCTAAATTATTGTTCACAATGTTAGAGTGAATTTTGTGAATTTTGCAGTCTTGCTGTGCGCGAGCTAACAAATGCCTCAAGAATTAGTACTCAGTGCTTGTAACATAGTTTAAGCAAAATTCTGCATATGAAAAAAGATATTCTGCTTCTGGGTGCCACGCATGTTTACTAGAGATTAAAAAACGAACGCGAGCGCACTCCGCAAGCATGTTTGGCTTTTCTGATGTAGATTCGGACGCACTTTTGGTATCGGTTGGTAACCTGGTTGACAAAAACTGGAGCGATTGAATTCCGAGACAAACGTTTTCTCGAGAAACTGCGCGGGTACAGAAGAGTATCGCTACTTAAGCTAACATCGACGATTTAGGGTTTCAGCTGCTTCTCCACTATCTTGTTCACCTGATTTGGCTTCGGCAATTCGGAACTATCACAATCTCTTTGTGCTTACCTGTTCTAAAACCATAAGCCATCTCGAAAAAATAGACGTTAATTTCATTTCAGAGTTTTCAACAGCTACTTCGGTACCTAAAATCGGGAACCGTCAAAGTTAGTTTATATGGCCATCAAGTAATACAATCTACAAATTGGAATGATTTCGAGGCACGGCAGCCAGTTTGCTTTTGTGACTGCGTAAGCTAATGCAGTTTTGTGATTCATCAAACGTTGTAACTTGCGGAATACGGAGTTACAATTTGGGTAATGTTCACATCGATTGAATCGAAAGTGCTTCGTCCTGTTTGCTCTTCGAAGGCTACCTTGGTCTTCAATTACCACGTTGCGATAATCATTGAGCTCTTAACAACCAACACACGCAGGAAGCAGAAAATGGATGATTATGGCTTCAGTGGCAATTTGTTTTTAACTGTTCTCGATTCATTGACTGATAACATCGATTCACCCTTGCTATTAAAAATAATTAATTTTGACGTTCGGGGTAGATCCTAGAGGAAAGTAAACATTCTAAGAAGCCTTATTTAACGCATACAGTGCGGTAATACATCGTCGTTAAAACGAAGAGTATTATTAAGTTAACACTTGTGTGTAATTTCATAGACACTGTCTGTACGATAGGCTAACTCTAATCGAAGACAATGAGGAAACATTATCATGTATGACGGTTTAAAATTTAGAGCATTGATTGTCCTTCTATACTTTATGTTTTGTCTCCGACTTGTCAGTGCAACACAGCTTATGTTGAATTGTTTTACCACTTGGCAGTTCAACATAAACCGCTTAGCAAGCATTAGTTTCTGGTACTTTCATAATACTTAAAGTATTCGAAAATAATTATAATAAAGTTTATGAAATGGTTATGAGCCCTAAGCATAAAAATTGGTTAACTCTAAAATGACCAGTCATTAGTCCTAATTTCCAGTAGTGATGGTCGGGTTCGGGTATAGAAAAAAAATATGTTTGTTCGAATCGGGTCGGTTACGGGTGCCGATTTTTTTCTTTAATTTCAACGGGTACGAGTCGAATTCGGGTTAAAGAATTTGGTCGGATTTCGACTAGGATACGGGTCAAGATTATTTTTTTTTATTGAGTACGGATCATGTTCTGGTTTGGGAGAAAAATGTACGTCAGATTCTGGTCGGGTACGGGCAATAGTTTTCAGTTTTCGATCGGGTACCGATCGGGTTTAAAAAAAATGCTTACCCAACCATCTTTATTTTCCAGAAGTCGGTCCTGGATGGAACTAAACGATGAAAACATGAGAATCCATTCTTGTGGAAATCGTTCTAGTCATCTCCGAGAAATCTATGTGAGCTCTGTTTTGTTGTTTTTGACCGATATTACCAAAATAGCACACATTATTACATTTCAATGACAGTAACTTGTATAAAACAAATTCACGAAACAAGTCGAAGCCATAGTACACCCAAACCTTCGTCTACGTACACTTTTCTAACGCTACCTCGTTTTATGTAATTCTTTCTACGAATCAAATCCCAAATAACTTAATCTTATTTACGAATCAAATCTCAGATAATGTAAACTTTTTTTACGAACTTCATTCGTTAAAAGAAGGTTTTGCATGAAATAAAAACGATGCTCAGTGATATTTTTGGAAACCACTACAACCACTACGATGTTTGAGTTTCTTCCGAAATCCAATGTGACGACTTCCGATTTATTGAAATTCCTTGAAAACCCTTATAATATGTGCATTCTCAGAACGGATTTGAAAAGTAGAAGTCGGAAAATTATGGTTGGGTTAGTTCCAAAATCCAAGATGGCGACTTGCGGTTTATAAATATTCATTGAAAACTCTTAAAATTGGGTTACTTTCGAAACGGATTTGATGATCAGATGCAAGAAAACAATATTTGAGGTTGTCTCGATATCCAAGATGGCGATTTCTGGTTTATCGATATTTCTCAAAACCCTTTACAATATGGATGTTTTCGGATTGGATTTGATGAGTAGATGTCAAAAAATGATGTTTGAGATGGTTGTGAAATCCAAAATACCCATATTGCAAGGGGTTTCAATAAATATCAATAAACTGGAAAACGCCATCTTGGATTCCGGAACCACTTTAAACAATGCTGTTTAGCATTTGCTTGAATCGATTCCAAAAATATCAATACTGTAATGATTTTTAAGAAATTCAAAAAAACCCAAAGGTCGCACGCTTGAATTTCAGAACCACCTCAAATATCGTTTTCCGGTATCTGCTTATCAAATCCGTTCCTAAAATATCCAAATTGTAATGACTTTTAAACAATTTCAATAAACCGGCAGTCGCCATCTTGGATCTCAAAACACCATCTTTCCCAACACCGACTCATCAAACACGTTCCGAAAATATTCATATTGTTAAGGTTTTTAAGGAATATCAATAAACCGAAAGGGACCATCTTGGATTGTGAAACGACCCTAAACATTAGCTTCTTGAACCTACTTTTCACATCCGTTTTGGAAATATCCATAGGATTGGGGTTCTCCATATTTATTACACGAAAGTTCCACGTTACGTAAATTGTTTTACGAACTAACTCGATTTACGAACAGAGATGTCCATCTCTTCTGTGTGACGAAGAGCAAGTATAATTTCTCCCCTCGCACTGACAATTTCAACGAGAGCTCTTCTCTTTCACACATATGTTATTTTTAAAGTGTGCACGCATCATGAGAGCGAGTGTTTATTTTCCAAATTGCTAGAGCAGATCTCTGAAATTCTCTGAGGTGGATGAAGATATTTTCTCCGAATTGTGCACCCCGGTGAGGACTGTTCGCTCACTAGCACGCACCAGTGGTCATTTGACATTTCTCGCATCAATACCTATTCGTTGGCTCAAGCACTGGGTAGGAGAGTATATTTATAATCGCTTGTTGCCTTCTCTACTGTGCTAATCGCTGCCTTGCTATCGTTAGTGGCAGATCCTGTGAAGGCTGTTTGATAGTCTGCCCTTTCACTACCAGAAGCAGATCGTTCCGGAAAATTAGACCGCAATTGTTAAACAGTTGACCAAACCCAATGAACAGTAATGTAATAATAATGTGAACAATAATAATGTAATCATAAATATAATCATGATTGTAATCATAATTGTAGCTATTTTCAACGAACTACCACAATATTTTTAATTCGTAAACAGTTATATCAAGTTAATATAGATTTAAATGTGGCAACCCTGCACGCTATACAAAATTGAACAAAGCACTCTGTATGCTAGGTGGTGGTGTTTTCTTCTTCCGTACCAGTACATACCGATGCGTACCGATTTTGCATCATTTTGTATGACAGTTCGAAAGTTTTGATACGCATCGCCCTATAATAAAGGATCTGTATGAAATTGCACAGTATCTTTTGAGACACTGAAAGCTTTAATTTGAATCATGATTCGTGAAAATCGGTTTAACCGTTGCTGAGACATCGAAGTGAGTTCCGTTTTTGGAACTTTTTTTCACTATTACCGGTGCGATCGAAAGCAGAAACCGGGGACTAGTAGTTCCAAAGTTGTTTTATATATTCACTAACTATTAAGATCTGTCAACTAGTTGAATTTAGCAGTAAGTTTTATAAAAATGTGCACCTCATTTCGCCATCGCTTTTCAAAAAATACTCATGAAATTGAAAATTTTTCTCTTATTGTGCTGTAATACCAGAACCGAACGTCGGATCTGGATCAACTTCTCAAGGACTTTTAAGAGAATTTCGAGACCTTTTATTTGCATCTTAATTTGTGCAAATCGGTTAGGAAATTTCCGAGAAAATTGAGTGCGCATTTTCTCATATATTTGCATATATTGCCTTGTAATTCCGGAACCGGAAGTCGGATCGAAATCAAATTCAATAGGGATTTGTTGGATTCATTTGAATCTGAGTTTGTGAAAATCGGTTCAGCCATCTCTGAGTGAATCGAGTGACATTATTTGTCACATACACAAATACACACACAGACATTTTGTGATCTCGACGAACTGAGTTGAGCTCGGCCTTCCGAGCCTCCGTTCAAAAGTCGGTTTTCACAGTAATTGCATAGTCTTTCTATATGAGAAAGGCAAAATGAAGTTGACTCCACACAAATGTATGCAAAAATTCGGCAGAATTCCAATAACATTTTCTTTTTCTAACACTCACCACTCTGTATTTGCAGAATCCGCATTTTAAAACTATATGATGTGAGAAAGTTAAAAATCGATTTCTTCCATTCCAACGCATAGAATTTTTGCGTAAATTTTTCTTCGTCGTCAATCTTTCATATGACTATTTATTGATTTTTTTACGCAGTCAATAATGCGTTTTAATTGACATCCACGTTTGAATCTGCACTCACGCTTTCTAGAAACAAGAGGTACTAAAAGCACATCAAGAATTAGATGCAAGAGGAATCGTTGGTCAAATGTATCATTTTTTATCAGGACCCCTTCCCTAGCACATAATTGACCTTCAAACTTTTCGCCTTTAATAATGCATGAAGATTTTAGTAGAAAACCCGATAAGAGGATAAGAAATTATTTCCTTGAATTAAAAATCAAAAATCAATATTGTTTCTCAAGATTCAGGAAAATAAATCAACTTCGAATACGAACGGAGTTCAGCCGATTCCAGTTGAATCGATCAATTCAAAACCACCAGACAGGAATAATAACAGACCATCAAAATTGTACATGCTAGCACACCGCAAGAGTTTAAGCCTCCCTCCGATAAAATAACAATTGTTTTACGATTTTTTGAAACGACAAGCATCCGATGACGAAAAGCAGCAGCTAGAGCAAGACGGAAAAAAATCAAATTAAATTATTGCTCCAACCCGGCTCCAGCCTGCTTCCAAGCTTCAAGTCAAGTGGTAGGGTGTGTCCTGCTGGGAAGCTGAAAAACTGCCACCTTCGTTCGAGTTCTAGTAGGACCGGTACGGCTTGGCCTGCCCTGTTTTGGCGCCTTTCCCGATGGAGAAATTAAAAGCCAATTAAGGTGAATTGGATTGTTGTTTGCATCCTTCGCCAGATGCGTAATGCGTATCCAATAAATAGCCCCGCGGGGACGCGGACTCCGGCTGACTGTTGGTTGTGTTTGCTTGCTTGCTTGGTTAGTTGGTTGGTTGGTTGTGTTACCCAGTTTGCCAAACAATCCGAGCAACCCACGGAATGTTCAACCGCGGTTCGATCCAATGAGTGCTAAATCGGTACTTTTTTCGGTCCGATAGCGAAGCAATTGATTGTACAAGAAATTAGGCGCCTCTGAAATCATTTAAATTTGATGAACTGTGAAATTGTTTCTGTTTTCGAGTTTTTTTCTGGTCTCAAAAATAACGGATGCTACTTGAGAACTATGCACTTTCTACTGAAACAAATAACAATTGCCATTTAATTAACCATGCAATCAAGTACTCTTAAATCCTAAAGACTGTCCATGATAAACTTCGGACAACAAAATTAGAGCAGTGAAAACATGTACAAATAATTCAACAAAACTGGTTGTTCATTTCGTAATGATAGAGTTTTATGTACATTAGAAACAGTTGATTAGGATTTCAATCCATCATTTTTGAAAAATTCTCGAACTTTCTGTGGTATACCAGCCATTAGGTTCTGTGCGTTATTCTCAAATACACCCGCGGTGACGTTTCTACATCTTCTTTTGAAATTAACGGTGTTATTTGCTTTCTTCTTAGTTTCGTACTTCTCTATTGGGCTCTCTAGTTCTGGACAGTTTTGAGGATTAAATAGTTTTGGCACGTATTTGACCTCTTGAACTCTATACCATTCCAGGACGGATTTCGCATAATGACGAGAAGCGAAAACAAAACCGGAGAGTCGTGACTTCTGATAGAAGATGGCAACTATCGGCCACCTCTACATATAGCCTGCCCAATCAACCACTTATTCGGGAATTTTGACACCTTCTTTGTCCAGCTTTGCTCGACCACGGTGTTCCGTGAAATTTTATAAGCACTTAATTTTTCAAATCTCGGAAAATGTTGGAATTAGTATGAGTTCTACCGGCTCTGACTGTATTCGGCTGGCAAGTGCGACTGTTCGAATTTATATGCACCATCTACCATCCAAGCAGATGTGTGCTTCTGTGGTCCAGTCGGTTAACGGCCTTACTTTGTGATCCGATGATTCTCGGTTCAAGTCGCCGCTTGCTTGCTTTTTTATTTATTAAAATCAATTTTAAATTTGTAAATTTGTGTGAACTGAGACACTTAATTTATGTACTTTTTATAAGATGTAGAATCACACAATTTTTTCGAAGTGTTTACTTGAATGGATGAAAATATTTTACTGTAATGCCTGAGAATCGATAGGTCGACGAATTTAAATGTGTTTGAATGCGTATGTGATTGCGTTTTCAAAGATACCGCTCAATTTTCTCAGAGCTGGCTGAACAAATTTCAATGAGCTTAGGCTCATTTGAAATCAACTATTGAATTGGATATCAAGTTTGAAGATCAAATGCCCATCACTTCCGGCTCCGGAGATATGATAGTATAAGTGACGTAAACGACAAAACACATTGTTTTTTTACCGCCCAATTTTTTCAGCGATGGCTGAGGAAAAATAAGCAAACTTAGACTCATTTGAAAGCTACCGTTGAATTGTGAATCAAGTTTTAGAATCTAAAGGCTGGTATTTTTGATTTTGGAGATATAATGATATAAGTAACGTAACCGACAAAATGCATTTTTTTTAACGAATAATTTATTCAGAGATGGGTGAGCCAATTTTATCACGACGTTTGAGAGCTACTATTGAATTGCGCGTATTATCGAAGTTCGTATATCTAATGGCTGGTACTTTCGATTCCGGAGATATAATGGTTTAAATGACGTAACCGACAAAAAACCTTATTTTTTACCGCTCAGCTTTCTCAAAGATGGCTAAGCCGATTTCTAGGATAGTTTGAAAGCTACTATTGAATTTTGAATGAATTCGTGAGTCAAACGGTTGTCACTTCCGGTTCTGAAGATATAATAGTATAAGTGGCACAACCGACTAACCACACGAAGATAATTCAATGAATTTCGATAAATTTAGCCCTATTTGAAAACTAACAATGTCAAACAAATTTGGGAGGGTTTTGGTAAACAATTCTGGTTCGAAAGATGTAATGTTATGTGTGATGTAACCGACAAATCCCAATGTTTTTCAATGTAATAAAATTTCTCGGAGATGAAGAATCGATTTCTAAAATCTTGATCCCGTTTGAAAGCTACTATTAGGTTATTCGGTAAGCTCACAATACCAATGGCCGAATATAGAATCTTACAAATGTTTTAATACGACTATTCAAGTGGCAAGAGAAAGGCATTATCACTCCACTGAAATCACTACTGCAATTGAGTAAAAAAAATCATCTCTAATGAGAGATTCGTGCAAGAGTATTGTTTACGTTTATTTGAAATTTATTCTTGGAATATTCTTATTTTTTATACACTTCAAAATTCCAACATTCTTTTTTTCTTCACCGATGAACTTATTTTCTGCTATGAAAATTTCCGCGTGAAAACGTTGGAATGTTTCTCTTCTTTAAAATTTCGCGGCCTACTTCAGTATTGGTGAAGCCACCCTTTTAAATTGACAGTGGTGCCATAGCTAATTAGAAAACATAACCTTTAAATGTACCCAAAATGGATTTATTTTCGATTCAACACGCTTCGGTATTATTGAAACTTTCGGAACTTTTGTTTAATTTAAAACTTCATATTTTTTTTTTAAATAATGAAAACATTTTCATAACTGTTAAACATTGTTTCCAAGTTAAGTTTTCCGCGGCTCTGTTCCTCTTTCTACCGTTGTCAAGAAATGCAGAAACATAAACAAACAGAGATATGAGAAAGGCATCATTGCACCACTAGGTGGAAAAAACAGGTTTTACTTAATTTCTTAAGATTTTTTGTGCTAAATTCGTAATCCTACATTTTCTGAATAGTAAAACATGTATATAATAGAATATCGAGAGGAATTTACTAATAGAAAATTCAAATAAATTTCGCATTCTGTACATTCTACAATAATTCTAAGTTTGTGAAGTACAAATTTTAATATTCTTACGGTTATAATTGATGTCGTTTAGGTTAGCGGAAAATTTAAGGTATATGATTTTGTTCTTAATTGCTTGTAAAACAAAAATCAAGCAATGTATTATTTTTAAATTGTAGTTGGTTTTTTTTTTTACCATGGGTTAGTATATGAAACTCTCATATTTTTACCTTCTAGTCCTTATTGTATAAAGCCATAGAATTTATTTAAAATTTTTTGTATTGTCACAAGTTTTATTTTATTAGAAAAATTAAAATCTAAAATTTCCGATCTTCTACCGATTTTTTTTAGATTCTACGGCAAACCCAAAACAAAATCAGGATTTTAGTAGTTATCAATAGCGTTTGGGTTGTGCATGAAAATTGTTTAGATCTTTTGTGCAAAACAAAAATATAATTATTTTTAGAGTTTAGGTATATTCACCAGAATTTTTAAGATTGTCAGTGAAATCCAAGTTCCAGTTTTTTTGTAAATTTTGTTCATAATAAATTTCCAACTAAAATAAAAAAAATTTATGACATATAATTTGAAAGTTTTGTTTTGATTTTGTTTGGCAAAATTTTCCCAATAATAGAAATTCTCTGTATTTGTACCAAATTTCTTGAGATTCATTGAACGGGTATAAAATTTTGTTCAATATTTTGGAGTACATGTCATCGCTTTAATTTTTGAGTTATATACAAACATGTGAAAGAAAAATGAAAAATTCATATATATTCTTAAATTTATCGATTTTTTAGGGTTTTCTTTTGATAGTGCAAGAATGGTAGTTGGTCGAACATTGTAGCTGGTATCACTAGCAATCGAATAATGTGTAAAAATATATAGGTCAGCGCTTTGGAATTCGAGATATTTACAATCATTGTAAAAACTCTCACTTTTCCGTAGGTCATCTATCTACAGTTTTCATTATTACTTTGGGTAGACAACCCTATTTTTCAGTGCATTTTATTTCTGGAAGTAGTACCTTTCCAATGGTGAACAAATTTCGAAAATTGGTTGACTAACCACAAAGTTATGACTCGGTAAAGTTGAAGTTCTCAATATCCTATTCGCGATGCAGATAGGGCATATTTCGAGCTTGAAAAAAAAAACTTGGAACGGTAAAAACCAGATTTTCATTATTTTTTCTAAAACGATCGTCAATAATGATATACTTGAAATAATCTAGAAATTTCACAAAATTCGAGGGTGTGAAATTTATCGAAATTGGTCAAGTAACAAATGAGCTATGTTAGCTCAAAGTTACCGTTCCAACTTTTTTAGGCTTGGTATTAGGAGTGTTAATAACGATCGAATTAGCATATTTCAAAGTTCAATCCATTACGTCCAGTCTTTTTTACAAGCCAACATAACGAGAGGTAAGCCCACTGCGCTCAATCACTGAAAAAAGTTTTGGTTTCTATGAGTCGGTTTTTCTTGTTATGCTTTGTGCGACGGTTCGTTCAACTGAAGCGAATAAAATTTTGGGCGCATCCTATGACGCTACATTTCACCTTAAGCCCTCTCATAGAATGTGACGTTAACATTATTCAAGCACAAATACCGGAAGTGCCCCTTTACTGTTCTCTGGTTGAGGTTATATTTCCACCAAAGCAATTGTTGGTTGTATTTCATTAAAAAAGAACAATGAATAATAATCGCACATCGGGAGCTCGAAAAAAAGGAAAGGAGATGAGATAAATTGACTCTGTTATGATAAGTGATTTGAATAATGCTTACATTTTGTTTTTGCGCCTGCTTTTCTATCTTCTTACAAATACTATTACTATATGGAAAAGTGTAGCTTCACCAATACATTCTCATAAATTTTCCCTGGTTTCTAACCATCGTCACCTTCAGCACTCATGAGTCTCTCAATGATACTCAAAACAAATTTTCCAAGAATTTCGGAGAAAAGTGAGTGAACAAAAATGTTACAATGTTCCATACATGGAAAAGCCCGCGATCGCAAAACAACTGATATATTGATTTAACATCCAGGGGGGTTTTGGTTTGTACAATAAGTCTAAACTGAAATAATATATTGATTATTTTACATCCTTTAATTGACTGAAATATGGTACAACTAATTGATTGATGTTTTCTCTAAGCTGTCATTTTTTGCCTTTCTCATATAGAAAGGTTATGCAATCACTTGAAAAACCGACTAGTGAAAATTGGCTCGGAGGGCCAAGTGTCATATACCATTCGACTCACTTCATCGAGCTGAGCAATGTCTGTGTGTGTGTGTGTGTGTATGTGTGTGTGTGTGTATGTGTCAAATAATCTCACTAGGTTTTCTCGGAGATGGCTGAACCGATTTTGACAAACTAGGATTCAAATGAAAGGTCTCGTGGTCCCATACGGAATTCCTGAATTTCATCCGGATCCGACTTCCGGTTCCGGAATTATAGGGTAAAGTGTGTTCAATATTGTACGCCGTCACTTAAACCGGCGAAGCAAAAAACGTGAAAATTTTTCTAAACTGGTCTCAAAACTACACAAATCGATAGTCATTATCAGTAGGCAACTAAACAAACCGATTCCGGCTATCCTGGTTCCCGGTATCCGGTTCCGGAAGTACCAGGAATAGTGGTCATATATACCAAAGTGAATCTCACTCACTTTTCTCAGCGGTGGTTTGACCGATTTCCACAAACTTAAATTCAAATGAAAGGTCTTCCGGTCCCATACGGAATTCCTGAATTTCATCCGGATCCGACTTCCGGTTCCGGAATTATAGGGTAAAGTGTGTTCAATATTGTACACCGTCACTTAAACCGGCGAAGCAAAAAACGTGAAAATATTTCTAAACTGGTCTCAAAACTACACAAATCAATAGTCATTATCAGTAGGCAACTAAACAAACCGATTCCGGCTATCCTGGTTCCCGGTATCCGGTTCCGGAAGTACCAGAAATAGTGGTCATATGTATCAAAATGGATCTCACTCACTTTTCTCAGCGATGGTTTGACCGATTTCCACAAACTTAGATTCAAATGAAAGGTCTCGTGGTCCCATACAGAATTCCTGAATTTCATCCGGATCCATCTTCCGGTTCCGGAATTATAGGGTAAAGTGTGTTCAATATTGTACACCGTCACTTAAACCGGCGAAGCAAAAAACGTGAAAATATTTCTAAACTGGTCTCAAAACTACACAAATCAATAGTCATTATCAGTAGGCAACTAAACAAACAGATTCCGGCTATCCTGGTTCCCGGTATCCGGTTCCGGAAGTACCAAGAATAGTGGTCATATATACCAAAGTGAATCTCACTCACTTTTCTCAGCGGTGGTTTGACCGATTTCCACAAACTTAAATTCAAATGAAAGGTCTTCCGGTCCCATACGGAATTCCTGAATTTCATCCGGATCCGACTTCCGGTTCCGGAATTATAGGGTAAAGTGTGTTCAATATTGTACACCGTCACTTAAACCGGCGAAGCAAAAAACGTGAAAATATTTCTAAACTGGTCTCAAAACTACACAAATCAATAGTCATTATCAGTAGGCAACTAAACAAACCGATTCCGGCTATCCTGGTTCCCGGTATCCGGTTCCGGAAGTACCAGAAATAGTGGTCATATGTATCAAAATGGATCTCACTCACTTTTCTCAGCGATGGTTTGACCGATTTCCACAAACTTAGATTCAAATGAAAGGTCTCGTG
Organism: Malaya genurostris; assembly: GCF_030247185.1. Lineage (NCBI taxonomy): Eukaryota > Metazoa > Arthropoda > Insecta > Diptera > Culicidae > Malaya > Malaya genurostris. The sequence goes on along the minus strand of NC_080572.1, from coordinate 232,787,466 downwards.
GTCCCATACAGAATTCCTGAATTTCATCCGGATCCATCTTCCGGTTCCGGAATTATAGGGTAAAGTGTGTTCAATATTGTACACCGTCACTTAAACCGGCGAAGCAAAAAACGTGAAAATATTTCTAAACTGGTCTCAAAACTACACAAATCAATAGTCATTATCAGTAGGCAACTAAACAAACAGATTCCGGCTATCCTGGTTCCCGGTATCCGGTTCCGGAAGTACCAAGAATAGTGGTCATATATACCAAAGTGAATCTCACTCACTTTTCTCAGCGGTGGTTTGACCGATTTCCACAAACTTAAATTCAAATGAAAGGTCTTCCGGTCCCATACGGAATTCCTGAATTTCATCCGGATCCGACTTCCGGTTCCGGAATTATAGGGTAAAGTGTGTTCAATATTGTACACCGTCACTTAAACCGGCGAAGCAAAAAACGTGAAAATTTTTCTAAACTGGTCTCAAAACTACACAAATCGATAGTCATTATCAGTAGGCAACTAAACAAATCGATTTTGGCTATCCTAGTTCCCGGTATCCAGTTCCGAAAGTACCGGAAATAGTGGTCATATACACCAAAATGAATCTCACTCACTTTTCTCAGCGATGGTTTGACCAATTTCCACAAACTTAGATTCAAATGAAAGGCCTTCCGGTCCCATACGGAATTCCTGAATTTCATCCGGATCCGACTTCCGGTTCCGGAATTATAGGGTAAAGTGTGTTCAATATTGTACACCGTCACTTAAACCGGCGAAGCAAAAAACGTGAAAATTTTTCTAAACTGGTCTCAAAACTACACAAATCGATAGTGATTATCAGTAGGCAACTAAACAATCCGATTCCGGCTATCGTGGTTCCCGGTATCCGATTCCGGAAGTACCGGAAATAGTGGTCATATATACCAAAATGGATCTCACTCACTTTTCTCAGCGATGGTTTGACCGATTTCCACAAACTTAAATTCAAATGAAAGGTCTTCCGGTCCCATACGGAATTCCTGAATTTCATACGGATCCGACTTCCGGTTCCGGAATTATAGGGTAAAGTGTGTTCAATATTGTGCACCGTCACTTAAACCGGCGAAGCAAAAAACGTGAAAATTTAAACTGGTCTCAAAACTACACAAATCGATAGTGATTATCAGTAGGCAACTAAACAATCCGATTCCGGCTATCCTGGTTCCAGGTATCCGATTCCGGAAGTACCGGAAATAGTGGTCATATATACCAAAATGGATCTCACTCACTTTTCTCAGCGATGGTTTGACCGACTTCCACAAACTTATATTCAAATGAAAGGTCTTCCGGTCCCATACAGAATTCCTGAATTTCATCCGGATCCGACTTCCGGTTCCGGAATTATAGGGTAAAGTGTGTTCAATATTGTACACCGTCACTTAAACCGGCGAAGCAAAAAACGTGAAAATTTTTCTAAACTGGTCTCAAAACTACACAAATCAATAGTCATTATCAGTAGGCAACTAAACAAACCGATTCCGGCTATCCTGGTTCCCGGTATCCGGTTCCGGAAGTACCGGAAATAGTGGTCATATATACCAAAATGGACCTCACTCACTTTTCTCAGCGATGGTTTGACCGACTTCCACAAACTTATATTCAAATGAAAGGTCTTCCGGTCCCATACAGAATTCCTGAATTTCATCCGGATCCGACTTCCGGTTCCGGAATTATAGGGTAAAGTGTGTTCAATATTGTACACCGTCACTTAAACCGGCGAAGCAAAAAACGTGAAAATATTTCTAAACTGGTCTCAAAACTACACAAATCAATAGTCATTATCAGTAGGCAACTAAACAAACCGATTCCGGCTATCCTGGTTCCCGGTATCCGGTTCCGGAAGTACCGGAAATAGTGGTCATATATACCAAAATGGACCTCACTCACTTTTCTCAGCGATGGTTTGACCGACTTCCACAAACTTATATTCAAATGAAAGGTCTTCCGGTCCCATACAGAATTCCTGAATTTCATCCAGATCCGACTTCCGTTTCCGGAATTATAGGGTAAAGTGTGTTCAATATTGTACACCGTCACTTAAACCGGCGAAGCAAAAAACGTGAAAATATTTCTTAACTGGTCTCAAAACTACACAAATCAATAGTCATTATCAGTAGGCAACTAAACAAACCGATTCCGGCTATCCTGGTTCCCGGTATCCGGTTCCGGAAGTACCGGAAATAGTGGTCATATATACCAAAATGGATCTCACTCACTTTTCTCAGCGATGGTTTGACCGACTTCCACAAACTTATATTCAAATGAAAGGTCTTCCGGTCCCATACGAAATTCCTGAATTTCATCCGGATCCGAATTCCGAATCCGGAGTTATAGGGTGCGTATTAGAAGAGTTTGTGTGTCATGTTAGTTGGTGGCCGTACGAACCGACTTCGATTATACCGGTTCTCGGGTTTCGGTGCCGGAAGTGCATATAATAGTGAACCCATTTCGTTCTCTTAAGGATGGCTTACGCAATCAAAGCACTGTTTTATTCTGTATGTTATGCATAAACAATCACTTGGTTTCTTTCAAAAATCGAAGAGAAAATTTTTGAATAGAATACCACAATATTATATGTACATGAGAAAGGCATCATTACACCACTAGGTGGATTAAAACAGGTTTTTTATATTCATCATACTTTATTAGTAATGGCATATTCACACCAATTGAGTAATGACGAACACCACAAACGGATATTGAAACGCTTCAATGAGGTGTCATTGCTACAACTGAGCGATGGCACACTTCCAGCAGTGTCATATTTGCATGAATGTAAAAAGTAATGTACAATACAGTGCTGTACGTTAATCCAGTAGCATAGGAACTTTTTTTGTTGTTATTAGAGTTTCCCGAGGATTTGGATGCCGGAATTTCCTTACTAAAACAATTGTCAATTAGAGTTTCAGAACTAAATCAAATACATGTGAACAACTTTGTCGTAGTTCTAATAGTTAAAAAAATTGGACCAATTTTTATCGGTCATTTACGACAAACCAAGCGGCACAGTAATTTCGGTACCTAACAAAGCAACAGACTTTGAATGCAGCTAGGAATAGACAAAAGGAACGTTTTTTTATTCAGAACGACAATCGTGAAAGGAAATCCGTAGCCAAATTGTCTTTGAGCATTGGATTTCCACAGAAAATCTATGTCAAAAGCTCGAATTACCGAATGCGATGGTTTGTAAGAAAGACAAAACGCCAAAAGAAGCGAACGATCAAAAGATTACAATACAAGTTCCCAGTGGGAGGTTCTTTTTCTGAGGGTAGCAGAAGTTTCTTAAAAATCATGACAGTGAAGAAAACTCAGTAGCACAAAAGCAGTAACTGAATCAATATTGAATCAGTCGCTTCTACAAGATTCTTTATTTAAAATGAAATTAACTGTCCTTCAGAATTTAGTCACTTCAATGCAGATATCATTTGAGTGTACAATATCTCCTCTATCGAGTTGAATTTTACATTCGACCTTCAGTCCTTCTCAAATTTGTTCACATTTCAACCGAGTTCGGACTGTAATCCTTTAGTCACTAAGACAACTGTCAGAATGCAATCCGCAATCCATTAATTACAGACAGTGTAGGAAATGAATCAAACCCTGGCATTACTCCTGACAAGGTGAAAATAGTTGTAATTAAGGAAGCGGTAAGCATTTTCGACTGACTAAGCGAAAAAGAGTAAACCAGCAGCTTCTTTCAACCGACTAAACCGACTAGCGATTAAAAAAAAACAAACTGTGCCAGGAGGAAGTTTTTGTTTAACAGATAACCAATCAGGAAACCAGCAATGACGGCAGGAAACGGTAGGAAGCAGATTTGCAGTGCAAAATTTTGTTAAACGCTCCAGGTGCCGGAGCCCGGTAACTTTCAAGGACGCGGTTGCAACAAATTGCACAAGAAAAATCCAAGACAACCCGTTACCCGTTACCCGTTACCTTGAGAAGTATGCAATTTCCACCCTGCTATCGCTTTATTCAACCACACAAACACACTGAGTGGCCAGAGGCGGTTTAGTAAAGTAATGCATAGTAGTAGCAGTAGCAGTTGGTGCGGCAAGTGCATTTCGCAGCAGCAAACAACTCGGTTGCTGCATTCATTGCGCCTTTGCCCCGATTGCACTCGTGGCTCAGACTCAGAATTGCACCGAAAGCACCCTCACAACAGTCACATGCAGTGCGGTGCATTGCGACCGCAAATTTACTTCTCTCCTTGTTTTTTTTTTTCTTTATTGCCCCCGTTAAGAACCAGTGGAACAAGTTTTCGCTTTTCAGAAGTAAATTCACCTCTCGCTGAGGCCGAATTGCACTATTCTAGTGACTGTAGCAAAATGTAGAGTCCTTCTTCGTTTTCGCTGCTGCTTGAGTGCAGTGTAGAACCCTGGCGAGCACTCAGAATCGCTACCGGTAAGAAAATGGAACAACGTGAATTATCCTCTTCTACAACATCTGGAAGGAGAGTGGTTGTTGATGTTTGGCTTTTCGCTTTCTGTTTTCTGGAAAATGGCACATAAACGTTTCAACGTTTTACGAGAACGCTCGGAAAACACGAAGCAATACGAGCCCGGAAAGCAACAGTTGGCTAGTGGAGGTCACTTTCCAACTTGGCTTGAAACAATTAATAATGTGAATAATTATGTACCAGCTAGCGCAATGCACAGTTGCGATATAAAATGCAAATTTTCTTCAAATGGCTGAATTGAGTTAGGGTTAAGGAGTTAGGGAGTTAGGGATGAGTTAGGGTTGAGCCAAACCAGATAAATAATCAGACACTTGGAAACGTGGAACCAAATTCACCATCGAAATGATTGGTTTATTATCGGAAATGTACTTGCCCTGGTCACCAGCTAAATATTGTTTCATGTGTGCACTGATTTTTTTTTTTGGAGTATGTCAGACTAAACCAAATAATCGCACAAGTAGTCATCTGAGTGATCCAATTATTTTTGGTATATCATGTGATCCTGGAACCTTCATGGTCGTCATTATGTGAGATAACTAAGTGCTCACAAGTTCCTATCTCATGCCTCATGCCCGTGTGTCTATGATCTATGTGACTTTTGATCAATAGAACGGCGTCGAGTGGGATCGCCTTATGCGTTAGTAGCAGAATGAGAGGGTGCGAAAAATTATTGAAAATCCTTCAAATAGGTCTAGTGTTTCGCCTTGTCGTCCTAGTGCTGAAGTGGATTTAAACCCTTAATGTGACTTTAAATTGTCAACCTGCTCTCATGAAAACCGTATCAAGCAATTTATAAATGAGCATTTTGCATATCATTCTCATATAATTTGACGCATGAAACAAAATAAGACGTAAGAATTACTTATTGTATATAAATAATAATTCTATTCTTATAATAAGTGTTTTATGCAGGAGCGTTCGAAGAAAAAATATTCCGAAGTGTACAATCTACTATGTTCCTAGAGTATAAATGGCTCGTTCAGAAGACTGGAGGTTTGAAAAGTTTCGATACGGTAAGAAATGAAATATTGAATGCAAACTTGAGTAGTGGTAAGATTAGAGAATGTTAACTATTCATACAAAACTGAAGAACATAAATTAAATACACGTCGATGGCTTGCCAAATGCAAGGAATCGAAAGACTTTCCTTAATATTTGAATCCGTTGGATGCAAACACTTCATTTAGGCGGGGCTGCACGATTGAACGGTGACCGCAGATGGCTTGACCGATTTTCAAAAACTTGATTTAAATGAAAGGTTTTGTGGTTTCATACAAGGTTTCTGAATGCCATCTGGATCCGATTTCCCGTTCCGAAATTACAGGGTGAATTTTACTAATGTTACCAGCTTTCCCCAAAGTTTGCTGCACAAACTCTACCAGCTCAGATGAATTGAATAATATTAAGATGAAAAGTAGTGGAATGCGTTCGTTGCATTCTTGATCAATTATTCGAAAACTAGACAGAATTTCGAAAAACCAAAAACACTTAAGTTTTCGCAATTAAATTTATCACAACTAAATATTTAAAAAATTGTGAAATATTACTTTGCCGAGCCGGAATTTGTTTTTGAAATGTAAAATGGTTACGGTTCTCTTCCACGGGGATAAATTTAGCACTGAAAAATAGTGCTTGAAGTAAAATTTCACAAAGAATCTGAAAAGGTTCAAGGCGCGCTTCAATACCGTACTACTATTCAATGAAATGATGTCGACCATTTTGACGTAGGACTACGTATTTGTTTTCTATACGCGCGTGCGAATTCACAATACAGAAAACAAAACCATGGTCAGGTCGCATCGATTCGAGTAGATAAAACGATATATTTGTAATTGTGAGTGGTCGAAACTTCAATTAATAAGGACAATGTTCATTTTTTCCTGTTTACCAAGCCGTTCTCATAACTTCCCCTAACAGAGACGACAATTTCCTTTACATTAAATCTCTTTTCATTTCGCACGTTATGGACGCGACTATTTAAACTGAGCCTCTTCACACAATTAAAATTAGTATTGTACTCGGTGGTGGCGACCGAGAAAATTTTCAGAGCGAAACTACGCGATTTGAGTCCGATCTAGAGCGACCCCCGGTTGCTAAAACAAACTCATCAAAAGTTGTTTTGACGACTCTGGGTCAGCTCTCGGGCTGCTCTGATCAATAAACGAAAACGGTATATGATTTCATCAACTGCCTAGAAATGAACCGATTACTAGAGCTTCAGCATATTCAAATTTCCACCAAGAGTATGGCAAATCTTCTTATCGATTGTGTAATTTTCAAGCCAACGCTGAAAAAGTTTTTTGTTCGTTTCGAGTGAAGTAGCATCAATCATTTCCTTTGACCCATCAGAACTCATCGCCCCCGTGGCTCTTTTTTCGTTACCACGAAGGACAATAATTCAGTAAAGCGTGGATTATTTTCCCTGTTAAACATTGTACTTAGAAGCCATTTCGTCTCGGTGTGTGGCAGCGATACAAGTCCCGTTCCGCTCATTGGCAAATTTCAATAGGATTCAACGTAAACGTGAACTGAAAGGAAACTAGGCGGTTTCCCACGCTGGTCGGTCGAACGATTGAATCACAATTTGGACCCACTTGAAGGTTACGCAATCAGACACAATTTCCAGTCGGCTTGCTTGCGATTCGGAAACCGTCCGTTCGATCGACTCAATCAAATGGCAATTAGCTGAATTACACGGATTCCACCCATCATAGAAAAAAAACCCACCGTCGAAATATTGGATCCGAAATGGGGAACCTTCAACGATAGAGACATCAAGGAAGAACGGAAAATCCTTAGTCCACTGATTTATTTAAGAAGGTGCCGCTGGAAACACATCAGTAATTCAAAGGAAGTTTTTTTGTCTTTTACATTGCGTATGTTGGCTGATTGCAGTGATCAATCTGATTCGGAAACCGTTTTCCTGAGCATCCTTGAGCTTTGGAATGTTAACATCGTTCTCATTGTTTAGCATTTCAGCCGCTTCGAAACATCAAAGCAGTAACTTATAGCCGTCAATATCAGTAGATGGATTTGATATTTGTTTCATCCTACGAACGAACGAAAACCAAATTCTGGTGGGTCGATCAACAAAACGAGAAAAACTTGGTGACCTTTTTGATATGGTTTGCCTGTAACGTGAAAAAGTATGAAATAATAATCGAGAACCATCAAAATCGTCGTTAGTGGCCAGGGATTGACCATGAAGAATCGTAGCACAAGTCCTAAAGGCTGCGTATTCTGTCCAAATAGAAACGTAGACTTTGTTTTGCCTTTCGGTTTTTTTCCACTATATCTTCCTCTCTCTCTCCAAACCTATTTGGATCCGAGGCTCAGTCAAAAGTAAACAACCAGTTCCTGTAGCAGCATAAATAAAAAATATTTTTTGCTCCAAAGAATCCCTGCGGCAAAAGCACTAGGGATAAACAGTTTCGACTCCAGACTGGGGCTCTAGTGGGCAGGTTTCCTAAACTTTCGCTTTTTCACCACTGGCAGAGTGAGGAAAAATCAATAAAATCAATTCGATTAGCAAGATGGTAAACATCACGTTCAACAACAGCAGGATTCATGTGCTCCGGTCCGAATACGAGACGTAGTCAAACTATCGAACCGGATTTTCCGTCGGTTTTCGTCGGTAACGAGAAGAGTGAAGCGTAAGGGCGAGAAAAAACGAGAACAATCAATTTGTCCCTTTGGGTTTGAGATTTAAATATTTTGTAATGCCAGTCAACGAGAATTCTGGTTGAAGGACGGGAATAGGATAGTTCTAATAAAAACGATTGCAAATTGCAAAAAAAAACCTTGCCGTGAGGAACTTATGATTGCGAGATTATAACAATATTCCAACAATTTGAATTGTTGGTTGAATGGAATTGTATAAAAAAAAATAAAATATATTACGATGTTCGGTATAAGATTCGGCGATTAGAATGGCGACATAAATCGAGTATCACTTTACACTCGTTCTCACTATCGCTCCATCATCTCATACCTAATAAGTTAAGGAATAGTATAATTTTTGAAATTATTTGACACGATATACCTCATTTTGATTCCATCCAGAAAAATAGGCGTCGAGCCAAAATATATTAGAGTGATCAAAATATCTCCGTTACCCTCCTTTTTTCATCCCGGAAGTTGAAAAAATGGCTTACGAATCGCATCTTCGTTGTTTTCTTTATCTTTATGGTTGCAACTCCCAAACCTTCACTAACGAACTACAGCGGGGGCTCGAAAATCGAATCAGTTCGTATAAAAAGCTCATTTTGCTAGGAGTTCGTTTCGCAAAAACTGTTTGGTGTAATGAACAGGCCCGTATCTAAGATTTGGTTTCAAGAGGGGCTCTCGTCTTTTACCGACGTTTTTAACAGATACTTTAAACTGTGTCCGAAAGGAGCTTATTGTATTACATTTGGAGAACGGAAAACATCTATTAAATAATGATCTTCTTTCCCCCCCCCCCCTCTTTATGGGCTACTCTGGCCGAGGGAGTTCTATTAAATAATGATCTTCTTGCAATAATATTAATGCTCATTTTCCTACAGAATTTCGTTTTGTTCAAGTTTTCGATTCGATAAGATATGTCATTGTGTTAATTTCTATCAGTGTATTCATTTCACATTTTCAGTAGATTTTTCAAATGACTGACTCCTTAATATGAAAAAAATTGGATACAAAAATTTCTTAACGTATTTTAGAATCTATAACTTACAAAAAGTGACACATATAACGCTTCGTAACACTAAAAACTTACAAAATAGTATCGAATGTAACGTCTCGTATCACTTGTACCTTTCAAAATGTAACACCTAAAACTTATAAAAAAAAGTTGCGCATGAACGATTTCTAACGTCTATAGCGTTCAAAAGGGCAACGCATGTAATGCTTAAGTAACGCATCGTACCGCTTGTAATTAACATTAACACGATTCGTACTCTATATAACTCATAAATAGTAACGCATGTAACGCCCAAAATTTATAAAAAGTTGGCATGTAGCGTTTGTAACTTACAAATGAGTAACACTTGTAACGCTTCGTAATGCTTTTAATTTATAAAAAGTAATGCATGCAACGTTCCGTACTGCCTATAACTTACAAAAATATAACGCTTCGTAACGCGTATGATTCACGAAATCGTAACACCTATAACTTAAAAAAATGTAACGCATGTAACGCTTCATAACGCATCAAACTTATAAAAATATAACACTTGTAACGCTCCGTAATGCCTATAACTGATATAATTCACGAAATAGTAACGCATGTAACGCTTCGTAACGCCTATCATTTACAAAAAAAAATAACGCATATAACTCCTAGTAACACCTATAACGTATAAAAATGTAACGCTTTGTAACGCCAAAAACTTACAAATGAGTAACGCTTGTAACGCTTACAACTCATAAAAAATTAACGCTTCGTAACGCCTATGACTTACCAAAAAGTAACACATGTAACGCTTTGTAACATCTTCAACTTATAAAAATGTAACGCATATAACACTTAAAACTCATGAAATCGTAACGCATGTAACCCTTCGTAATGCCTATAAGTTACAAAAAAGTAACGCTTCGTAACTCATAGAACTTAAAAAAAAACGCATGTTACGTCTTCAACTTATAAAAATGTAACGCATGTAATGCTCCGTAACGCCTAGAACTTACAAATGAGTAACGCTTGTAACGCTTACAACTCATAAAAAAGTAACGCTTCGTAACGCCTATAACTTACAAAAAAGTAACACATGTAACGTTTCGTAAAACCTTCAACTCATAAAAATGTATCGCATATAACGCCTCAAAATCATAAAATAGTAACGCCTGTACGGCTTCGTAATGCCTTAATAGAACTTAAAAAAATTACGCATGTTACGCCTTCAACTTATAAAAATGTAACGCATGTAACGCTCCGTAACGCCTATAACTTACAAATGAGTAACGCTTGTAAAGCTTACAACTCATAAAAAAGTAACGCATCGTAACGCCTAGAACTTACAAAAAAGTAACGCATATAACGCTTCTTAACGCCTAGAACTTACAAAAAAGTAACGCTTCGTAGCACCTATAACTTACAAAAGAGCGACGTATATAACGCTTCGTAATGCCTATATCTTCCTTAAAAGTAACGCATCGTAACTCGTTTACCGTAAGAATCTAATCCTTATAATGGTTTTTAACATTCATAATTTCCACAAAATAACATGACTCACATGATCTGTAACACTCCATTTAAGAAAATTACCATATGCAACACTTTCTAGCTTCTTTAACTTAACGTAACGCTTCCAATCTCTCGAAAATTTTGACTTAAACGCTTCGTCAAAAAACTTCATAACGTATATAGCATCAAAACCAAAACTACTATTTTATGTATTATTGTCACTTATTTTACTCCGGTTTCATTCTCTATTTCATGTGGTTTTGACTCTGTTCTGCGTGCTTTATCGGCAGTGAAGTTTTGACCATCACGTAACTCTCAAAATCTCAAGCTCCTGGTGTAATCTATGTACAGGATCAACAGCCCCATAATATTTCTCAAACTTTTTTTTCGTTTCTGTTTCTTAATTCGGAAGGGCCTCCCCCCTCTGGGTACCTGACTGGTAATGAATATTGTAAAACCTATATCAATAATAAGTAGTAATATCTATCATATGAATATTTGGTAGCTTTAAGCTTTACGTCAGTTAAGCGGTTTATGTTGAACTGATGAGTGGAATAACAGTCCAACATAAACTGATATGCACTGAAGTGTCGAAGACGAAACGGAAAGAAAATGTATTTTTGGTATGTGACCTTAGCACAAAATTAGGTTAAACCCTGAATGCAAAGTAATATTCGCAAGTAGGTGATGAAAATTCACCGAATGTTTTACCCTAATTTCTCCAGCTCTAAAATTTACCCTAATTTCCGCTCCTTTTGCGATAAATCATCGGAAGAAGTAGACAAACACTTCACCTAAACATTTCACCCATCAAGCATCTTCTAAGCGGATGTTCCACAGACTGATGAAATGCTAAAAGCATGTCAATTATCCAGAACTTCAGTTTCATTTTAAAAACGCTACTGTTTTTGTTAGTTGATTGACATAATCGGCGGTTGCCTGAGCGTCTTCTCCACTCGTGTGCCACTTCGTTTATCAACCTGCTATTCACCTCAATGATTATAACTGAATGGCGGTTTTCAACAGGGCTCACGGTTGTCATTTTTTTTAAGAAGCTTTTCTTTCCAATGTAAGTCGATAACGGTGTGGTGAATAGGTCTCGTCAATTCCGAAATTCAGTTTGGCCTTGAACGTTCTTTCGACGCTTTAGCTGTTTGTTTTTAAAGGCACATTGATTTCATTCGATTATTTGTGGGACAAAAGATGAAACACGTGGAAAGCATAATCAAATAATTTCAGCGGCTACCAAAACAATCTTGTGAAATTGGAAAACATTCCGAACAAGCATTGCAATAATGATTTTATTTTTAGTTTTAACCGTCGTCGAAGTAATTACAAAAAATGTTAATTTGATAGAATTATTTCAGACATTCCTGGAACAATCAAATTGCTTCATTGCACTGAAAAGCAATCAAATTCATCAATTTAAGTGGCGTCACATTTAAATCATAAGCTAGGACATTTTGTCATCGAATGCTTTGATCGTGAGACTAAAATTTATGACATTGTTACCGAACAATTTTCGTAACAATAAAATTCCATCCAAAGTTGTATATATGAAAATAGACAATAAGATTTAGCTTTAGATTTTAAGATAATGTAAAGTTTAGCTATTTTTCTTCTGACTCTCTTTCATTGTGGTTAGCTTATAAAGTTTTCTTCAATTATATTTGTATTTTTTGTTTAACATAGAATAAGTTCAATACTAACCCGAACTAACATAAAACAAAAACCGATAAACTACGATGAGTTCTATTGAAATCTGCCTAGTTTGTCAGCATTCAGAGAGCTTCGAATATCCTGCTAGATGAATACGTTGGAGGTAAAAGAGGTCTTTAGTACCCACCCCGGAACGTCCATACCAGGCGTTGGGGCCTAGTACCAGTTCCCATCTGGAACGGTAGCCTATCCCAACGACGCAGTCGTTTCTTCCTGAATGGTGACAATCTAGGTAGATAATAAATACGCAACTGTTATAGGTGGTTACCCTAAATGTTTTCAACCGATAAAGCCTACTAACCGATTCGACGATAGGATGGAGAGGATACATTATCAGCAGAACCACTGTTTCCGGAATTAAGGATAGAGAGAGGGAGAGAGAGATCTAGAAGAGAGAGAGATAGGTGATATGAAGGATAAGCTAGAGGGATCGTGATCAGTTGGTGAGCGTCAGAGCCAGTGACAAGTTTATCTTCACGAAAAATTACCGAGACCTTAACCTGTTAACCGGCTATACAGGGTACCATCCAAAAAAAACATTCCGTGTGACCGCGAGGAATAACCGGAGTACGCGGTGGTGAAGCTTCGAGACGTCGAAGATTCCTACCCCGTGTCGACGTTTCGTTTGACGATCTAGACGAAGTTACGCTTTACGTTCCACCCTACGTTTCTGGACCCACGAGACTGGTCCCGGAAAAAGTCGCCATCAGCCATTGAAGTACCACGTGAAGGACGTTACCAGTACCAGTTGTTAATCCTGGACATCTGACACTGAGACAACGAGTATTCGACCAGGCTAAGTGTTGCTGCTCCCCCCGCCAGAAACCGTGGACCCACGGCGGTCCTATATAGCTGAACCACGAGGTATGTCACTTTATCTCTCCTTCTCTCGATCAACCCATCACGAAGACCACCAAGGGCCCCAACGTTCAACGATCGGCGCCGCAACCGTGCAAATTTGGCCATTCAATAAAATTGTAAAATTTATTTAGTTTTCTTTTCCTTATAAGAGAGTCAATTCCTTTGATTTGGATGGTCTACTATTGTTCAGCGCGTGATCTCTTAAAGACAAAACCCCGGGTGAGTATGGTGTTCTGAGTCCTCTCGAGTACGTGGCCGACCCTGAGACAAAATGAGAGGTGAGCTAGCCGTGCGGTGTGTTCAACACGTTACTTTCAACATATGCTCTCACAACATATGGGCAGTGTTGGCATTATCTTTCTAGAAAAAGGCGGGCTGATAATGTCAGAGACACGACTTGAGGACGTGAATACGAATAAAATTGACATGCTTTTTTCACACCGCCGAGTCTAGATAATCGTTCGTACTAGTTGATTGATTGCATGAATTGTACAACTTTTACTGCTTTGCTTTTAGAATTGTAACGATGCATCTATACTAAATTATGACTTATTGACAACAAACGTATTCTACCACAGGAGAGCTTCGCAAAGTTTCTTGGGAATTGTTTAATGATTTTAAAATGAATCAATTTGTGCAATTTATCCGATGCTTAAAACTTTTGAGTACTTTTTGCCATCATTTGTTTATCTACAACTGATATTCTAGACATTCAGAATCTGAAAGTGAATTAAAGAACTGAACTAGGAATCTGGGACTGGCTCCGAATTCAGTTGCAAAATTCAGGTCCGGAATCCAGATCAAGAACTCAGTTAATCCTCAGAATCCAGGATCTAGAACTAATTTTTTTTCATCCTATCGTTGACCCTATATTCATCCTATTAATTAGCGATTGCGATAGTAACCAAAACAAAACAAAATATTGCACTATTGCACTCTCAGGTTAGAAATGTCAGAATTCTTCTTAAAAGGGCCTAATGCTAACTGTGAGGCAACATACGATATTTTAGAACCAGTTTGGAATCAACTCGACTTTTGAAAATCATTGGGTCGTTCTCGTTCCCGCGGTTATGAAAATATCAGATGCACAGCCGATGAAACACACACACTTAAAAGCGTTATATTGACATATGTGGGAATGAAACCAGTGCTGCTAGATTTCCCATAATGGTTATTTCTTTAGTATTTATAGTAATATTAGAAGACGAAAAAGTTTTATTGAAATATTAACATCAATAACAATAACTAAGGTCACCGATGCCAAAAAAAAAGTTGTTGATGGTAACTTAAAAAAGAAAAAAAAGTTTTGTTCGTAACGTTATGAGAAAACTTGGCAACCTTGCGAAACGAAATGAGATGAAAGCAAAGCGCAATCAAGTGAATAGCAGTGCAATTATGTAAAATGTTAAATTAGAACGTGAATTTATTTTTTGAATGGATAAAACAATCGCTGAAGCATTTGGTTCAGGTACGTTAAAGATATGATTAATGTTAAAAGTTATGATATGAAGGAATGAGATGGAAATAGGAGCTCAGATGGAATAGGAAGCCGTTACCCTATTTTGAACGAGTTCCGCACTTGAATTAAGGCACTAAATAAAGTTCCAAAATCTAATTAAGAAGCCAGTATTAAAAATCTAGTTCCAGAATGCAGAATTAGGATTTAATTCCTCCCGAGTCTTAGTTTTAACTTTTGAACCAGTATTCTGGAACTAAATTCTGAAACTGAATTTTGAAACTAAATTCTAAACCTTCAGAATTTAGGTGGTTTAGAATCCATATTCTTTAGTTTCAGAATCTAATTAAGATGAAGCTTTACACCTCGCAAAATTTTTTGCTACTGAAGGTGAAAGATTCTCATCACGATATCAAGTCCTGTCTAACGCACGAAATGAAATGATCGGTTTTCGACCATAGTTAACCTTTTATACTCGTCCAGTTGAACATCGCGACTGAGACTATCTCAAAACCGTTATCCGAGTGCGAAAAGGCAAGAAAGTTTGATGAATTTCTCAAAAGTTTCGCAACAGTTTCCCTTCCTCACATGAAACTTCTTTACCATTTCATTAAGTCCATTGGAGTTCCAATTTAAATTTTATTTAATGTTAGACACCTTTCTCTTCCATGAGTTCAACCAATAGTTAGGTATATTATATTGAATAAAAGTGATGAACTGATACAAACAAACCTGAAATAGTTATAAGATCATGTACAAAATAAATGTATTTTATTTAATGTAATTGATTACAGCAAATCGCTTGATAAAAACAGTGTTTAGATTAACTAATGAATTCCGACATACTAATATGATATTCAAAATGTATTAGGTTTAAAACTTATGTATATTGCCTATGAAATAAAACTTATGTAACATTGCCTATGAAATAAAAGTATTTATGAAAAAATGAGCATTCCGGAAAAGGTTTGATGAGTAGAAGTCAGAAAGCGATTTTAACGTCGTTTTCAAATTCATAATGACGACTTCCGGTATATCGATATTTGTTTCATATTTTCGTAATATATTTGCACTTTTAGAATGGGAAAGTTTTGAACAAAACGGCTTCAAAAAATTGCAACTGATTTAATCTGGCTTTGAATTAAATATTTAAGAAATTGTTGTGAGTATATTTATACGGTCAATTGAAAAAAACGTATCAGCAGATGACTGTTTCTTTTGGTTTACTTGACTTACATCTGTATTACGAATTGAATTTTCAGTATATTTTAAACTCTCTTCACAGCCAAACTTCACAAATTTTCAATCTATTGGAGAGTTAAAATTTGACTTAATCTCCATGCACTGGATACTTTAGTCCGTCTTATCGTAGTGAAACGAGTGACGTTGGAATTGATACTTTCTTTTGTTGAAGTCAGAGACGGAAAAGGTTCCTCTCTTTCTCTCTTGGTTTGTTCTAAATGCGATCATTCACGAATGAGACAGTAAAAAAAACAAAGATGAAGCAGTTGGATTATATTCTTCCATTGAAAATACATTACAATTTTAAGTTCGGCTTCGGACAGCTTCCCGGATTGAAGGAGATATCCACAGCAGATGTAAATTATTTTAATTTTACTATAAAATTTCTGTATTCGTAAGAAATTTGCTGCTGAGGACAAGAAAAAACTCAAGTTTTCGAGAAAAAAAACAAAAGCTCGGAATTGGCAAGCTGCAACAACAATTTTATCAAAAGTGATCTTATCTCTTCGGTTGGTTTGAATTTAAGCAGATGCAACTGGAATTGTGACTCGGATGTATAAAAAATGATAAGATGGTTGAACAAAATGGCCGACGAAATTGATAAATAGTGTCATAATGAGACGAAACAAGAAATGTCAATAGATTGATGATAATGAGATGAAATTCATTATTTAATTGACAACAAAATAGAATAGAAAATAGAACTGCCTATTTCTTTCCATCAAATTTAAATAATTGAGTTGTTTCCTTACATTAAGATATTAACTTTAACTCGACAACAAAAGATCTTTTCAGTCGAAGCAATAAGCAAAAGGTAATAGCAAAGAAATAATTTTCAACTTCTTGGGAATTAAAAGCATTTTCTATTGTGTAGAAAGTAAAAGTTAGGAAGAAAACAAATTTAACAACATTCTGTGAATCTGGCATTTCAGTTACCCGAACGTATTTACCGCTTATCTATTATCTTGAACCAATTCAAATATTTGCCAGCCCCGCAAGGAGCTGTCTCATTCAATTGATAGACATATTTCTCGATTCAAGAAATCAAATGACAGGCTGAAAGTGAAACGGGAAACCCCCCCTGAAGAACCGGGCGCTGTTCATTCGGTGCGTCGACGATCGATGTGAGTGTTGAGTGCGGAACTTGATACGAAGAACTGTTCGGCTATGCGTAAATTCGATTCCATTTGAGTGAAATAAAACGTTATTGCATTGAACAATTTGCTTTTAAACTTAGTAGGACTCCATTTCTATTCGTGGTTCCACTATGACTGCTAAATTACTGAAAAGTTGAAAGCCAAAACGAAAAGAGTGCTTTATCTGAATGCTTGTATAAAATGTATGAAATCAGAATTAAAATTCTTTGGCAAACTTCTGTTCATCACTCTTAACCTGTTAGCTAGTTCAATTATGTTGAATGGTCGAATGTCGAAAATCTACTCCATCTGATCTGCTGATCTAGCTGATTTAGGTCCCCAAATGATAAAACGATGAATGATAAAAGTAATTAATTTTCAAAGCACCAAACAATGAAACTTCACTTTTAATCATGGTACCCATAGTTGATAGCGGTACTTTCTTTACCATCCACTACTCACAGGAAGCAAATAATTAACCTTCCGGCAGTCGCGTGATAATGAATGAAGCGTACCGCGCTCTCATAGATAATGGCAAACTCGAGATTGAGCAGGAGGCTTGCTTGGGGAGTATCAGAATTAATTGGCATTTCAAGAAGCTGTCACATTTTTTTTTTTCAACGATTTGTAGGAAATGTGAAATATTGAACAAAAATTGTTAGAGTTGATATAATGAATTTCTAGCACGAACTCATTCATAAAAATTCATTCCTTCAATCTTCAAATCAAGAGAAAATTCAGTAAAACCATTACCAGCTACTAACTTGAAAAAATAAACATTTTTTAGAGATAGAAAATCAGTTTTGAACAATCTCAGTTTCATTCCGGGTCCATACAATTAATTTTGGACCAACTCCAGCAAACAGGTTTCTTATGAATTTCAGCACAGAATTGTCCGAAGTAAAAAAAAATCAACGTAACATAGTTGTGGTCATTGTTTTTCTGGACTCCTACTTTTTTACCTCTAACCTTAACCGATTTCAACAAGTTTAGGCTCCTTTGAAAGCCACTATTATGAATTATGGGTCAAATTCGAAGATCAAGTGGCTGACATTTCCGGTTCCGGAGATATGGTCGTGTAAGTGACGCAACCGGCAAATAGTACTATTTTTTATTCGCACAATTTTATCAGACTCCGGAACCAGGAGTTATTTTTGTTGTCTACCACAATCAATCTTAATTAATTTGTATCAAAAATGAGCCCAGATTCGTGTTAAGAATTATCTTGATAAACTAAAAATCTTTTAATGAGACCGTGTAAATGACAAAAAAGGTATTATCATGCATTTTAAAATACAACTTTGTGCTCGGTGACTACAACCGAACGTAATGATCTTGCAACTACAGATGTTCACATTTTTCTTCCTATTTCTCCAGGAAAAAATGACAACCGCACTCACAATTAGAACAATCGCACCACCTGTTCATTTACCTTCGTGAATCAAGGGATACTGTTCATGATTACTTCACTTCAGCTTTTTTTCAAAGAAGGGCGAAACATTGACAGCAAATGTAGAATATGATCGATGAATGTTTCAATTCCTATTTAGAAATTATCGTATATTCTCATATCAATTGTTGATAAGTCTATTTTTAATTGTTGGTTTATTTTTGAAGATATGGACATTTTCCGCTTTTCTTCAATATCAACTGAATTAATCAAAATAAAAAGAGTTTCGACCTTTTTCGATTTAGTTTCTTCTACTGTGTGAAGAATGAAGTGAATGCCTTGTGCATTTTTCGTGAAATTGGCTGATTTTTTCTGGATTAAGACACAATTTATTGTCTCATTTATTATGCCCAGTAGTGAAAAGTTCGGAGACCATCTAAAATTGCCCTTTCTTTCGGGCAATTTAAATGTCGCTCTGTTTGTTTACATTACATTACGAAGGAGGACGAAACTTCCGAAATCAAATCGAGAGACATTTTTGCCCTTTATAGTTATTTGTATTACTAAGATTGAAATTTGAATTACCAAGGATTACCAATTCTATGCAAAATTGTAAGATTTTGAAGCATTCATTGGTTGCAAAAGAGAAAATCGATTTGTTTACTTTAATAAGATTCGTCCTTTATTGATAAACAGCTGAATTTCGTTCGCTTTTGCTAGCTTAGGCACCGGTGTAGTGCAATTAAAAAACGAAAACAATCCATTAGATTTTCTTGATTTCTGTGTTTCCAGTCTCTCGTTCAAGACATTTGAAATAATTGTGAGCACTGAGGTACTTTTCCGTCGTTCAGTCAGCATGAATCTCTTAGATTTCACGTACACTTGTTTTTCGAGTTTGGAGAGTAGAGTACAAATTGTTGCAGTATGTATATACTGATCTGATCATGCCAAAATGCACGATTAATAAAACCTCCAACCCCCGAGAGGACTTATAGATTTTACAAAAGCGACACCATTCTGCATTCCCGGAAGAATGCAGAACGATTCGCAGTAACTATAAGCAGAAGTAAATTCGGCACCCCGTTAAGGATGCCAAACAATCTGCTAAAAACCTATTTATGGTGAATACAAAAAGGATTCATTCACTCCAGGAAGAACGATGAACCCTTCTGACTATAGCTCCTTACCACATTGGGTGAGAAACGATAGAATATCGTTTAATTTTAGCTCCGCATACACAGACTCAACCATGTATGGAGAACCAAAAACCCGGATACGTAGTTGCGTCAATGCGGGACAGTTACATATCAGATGATATGAAGTACAATAATCGAATTCAAATCGCACGAATAATACTCAGCACGTTGAATAGTAGCCATGTGATAATTGAGCTCTGACCAGAATTCTGCAATGATGCTTGGAGAAATGCAGTAGACACTTTGACATTTGCAGATTTAAATCTGGTAGAAATGCTTTTGTCTGAGCACAAGTTTGCAAGCTGCACCAGTAGCTGGCACGTTTGGATGCAGCCCAAGAACGAATCTTTATCTTTAAATTTATCCAACTAGTTGAAAGTGGTAAAGCTGGTTCCGGACCAACGAAATCATTCGTTGCACCAGCTCTAGCCCACTCATCAGCACATTCATTTCCAGTAATACCAGAATGGCCGGGTACCCATAAGAAGTAAACAGTATTTGAGATGCTAAGATCTTCAATTTGAGTTCATTCATTCGAACTGAGTGCTTTTAAAGCTGCCTGACTGTCGGAACAAAAATAAATTCGGCTACCACAGATCCTTCGCTGAAGTGCCGATTGTATTTCACACAGAATCGCATAGATTTCTGCTTGGAACACAGTACAGTATCTACCAAGTGAATGAGACTGCTCCAGGTAACCATTTGAGACCAGGTAACCATTTGAGACCACAAGCGAGTGTGGCTAGTAGCATAATCTAAAGGGGTACTGTTCCAAAGCCCTGTAACCTTAAGACGGTATGCACAAGATAATGCTTCTTGTTTTAGGAACACATGTAGTAGTTTAATACGCAGTAGCGCCTCTAGAGCAGCAGTAGGAGTTGCCGTGAATGCTCCTGTCATCGCCATTACCCAGTAAATCCGAACATCGGTCGCATCGTGCACGAAAGCTTTTGATTGCGTTTCGAGCTTACATAGTGTATCGGTAGAACAAAAGAGTGAAGATATACCAAAGCAGAGAGCGGATGTCTGATACTCAGGGGATGGGATATGTCAGGGTTGGATTTCCAACCCCGAACATAGGGCCAGAGTCTTTCTGGCCCTAAGAGGCGAATGACTTTAAGGTTAAAGCCTCTATGATCGAAGCAAAAGAATGTTTAACACTCTTTCACACCCTATCGGGAAGACGTCGGCTCGAAAATGCCTTGTTTGATATTCCTTTGCTCTGTTTCGCTAGCGATACATAATGTAAACATAAAGCTTTTTTAGGTCAACGCGGTTGATGCAAATGGTGCAGAATTGTCCGATGACGGGCCGATTGAAGCGCTACGATCGGCCCCATATCGTGTTTAATCGGTCCGATAATCGGGCCGATGATCGGACTTATACGGGTCGACAAATTTCACTGGGTAGGATCATTCTTTGGAGATGATTTAGCTTTGACTGATCCGTCGCAACTTCTCCTTTCTGCCAGAATTGAATTGAAAGACACGTTATCAAAGGCACCTTCAATATCTAGGAAAACTCCCAACATCATGAAACAGGGTTGTAGTGGACCAGTTTTATATTTCACATACACTTGTTTTTCGAGTTTAGAGAATAGAGTACAAATTGTTGCAGTATATACTGATCTAAAAGCAGCTTTCGACCGAATTGACCACCGAATATTCTTGTGCAAGATGTTGCGCCTAGTCGCAACACAAAAGTTTACTAACCTGCTCTTACTTATGTGGTAGAGTCCTGCGAATTAAGCTCGGCTCCTGTGTATCATCTCCATTCTCAAATTTATCGAGAGTTCCTCAAGGCAGCAATATGGGCCCACTTTCATTCTTGCTGTTCCTCAACGATGCTGTTTCGGTGCTCGGAGTGGGCTGCAGATTAGTATATGCCGCTGATTTGAAATTATATCTTGTAGTTCGCTCTATCGACGACTGCATTTGGCTTTGAAAACTTTTTTGAAACATTCGTTGCCTGGTGTCGTAGTAACTGGTTGATTGTCAGCATTTCGAAATGCCAGGTCATAACGTTTCACCAAATACTTAATCCAATTCGATTCGACTATGCAATTGATGCACAAATGCTCCAGAATGACCTTGGTGTTTTGTTAGATGCCAAGCTCACTCACAATCTACATCGTTCATCTATAATTTTAAAAGCGACACGGCAAATTGGTTTTATTGCAAAGATCGGACGGGACTTCAAAGATCCGCATTGCTTGAAGGCGTTATATTGCTCTTTGGTTCATCCCAACTTACGGATTGAGCGCGTTCAGAAACGATTTGTTCATCGTGCTCTAAGAAACATTTGCTGGCGGAACCCGCTTGAGCTTACATCGTATCCCGATCGCTGTCGACTGATCGGAATCGACTCATTGGAACGACATTTGGCGCTGTTGAACTTTTTTTTTGAGATCTTTGGAGATTCGCACAAAAAGTACAGCGATCTACAATATTATGACTTGACTAATACATATTCATAAAGACCATTTTATTTTTAAATATAATAATAAATAAATAGATAAGTTAGATTCTTCATTCAGTAATAGCCGTTCAACCGAGAAGGTTGTGTATAGAAGCGTACAGTTTAACAACGCTGGTTGGTTTACACGCGTTAAATACGACAACGGTTGAACTACAGGTAGAAACCTGTTGGCAGCAGCCGTTAAAACGTATAGTCGTGCTGCATAAGAGAGCCCTAGTGCTGGGCCAAGCTGGTGTAGGAAACAACAAAGGGCGTTTCCCAAACTCTACCCAGGCCACAATATACAGCCACAAGTGCTGAGCAGGAGAGTGCAAAGGCACATTGAAGAAGAAGAGTGCAAAGGCACATAGAAGCAGGAGAGTGCAAAGGCACACCGGTGCGAAGGCACTTCGGTGCAGAAGCATATCGGTGCGGAGCACTAGGAAGAAGGAGACAAGACAACTCGGTCTTTCCACTGCCATACAACACGCAGGTATACACCGGTGACCTGCGCTGGTTACAGCTGGCGAAGACGAAAGCAAATCGGAATTCGAGTGGTGCTGGATGTCAGGTAGCAGTAGCATCACATCATATTCTATCGCTACAGTGAGCTTCAGCATTGTATCAACGTCCAGATACATCCAACAAGAACATCTAGAGCAACGAGGATCTACACGGCAGTGCAACGGAGATAGACAACAATTTCAAGGTAGAAGTTTTTTCTTTTCCTTTTGATTGAGTACTGTGTAGTGTTGGTTTCAAATTTTATTTTAAAGTTTAGTTAAAAATTTTAATGTAATGGATGAATCCATGGACGTAAATCCTAGCATGAATCCTATACCCCCACGAACGAAAAAATATCAGGAGAGCTCTTCTGGGCCTTGGATAGTCTTTTTTAGACGTATATCAAAGCCATTAAACATTTTTCAAATTAATAAAGGTTTGACATCACGATACTCTTCAATCAAAGAGATCATAAAAGTAAATAACGATAAAATTCGTGTTGTGGTAAATAATTTGAAACACGCGAATGATATTGTCTCTTCGGAACATTTCAATAAAGAGTATAAAGTTTACATACCCTCCAAAGATGTCGAAATTGACGGTGTTGTTACCGAAGCGAGTCTTTCGGTAGATGATTCACTCAAGCATGGTGTTGGTCGTTTCAAGAACTCTATGCTTGAGGGTGTGAAAATACTGGAGTGCAAACAACTGTACTCAGTAGTTCATGAAGAGGAAAAAAAAGTTTATCGCCCATCAGACTCGTTTCGAGTGACATTTGCCGGGTCTGCGTTGCCGTCCCATGTCTATGTCGATAAAATTCGCCTCCCTGTTCGGCTTTTTGTTCCAAATGTAATGAATTGTACGAACTGCAAAAAATTCGGCCACACAGCTACTTACTGTAGTAATAAACCAAAATGTATTAAGTGTGAAGGACCTCATAAAGATAATGATTGCAACAAGGAAATTGAAAAATGTATTTATTGTGGAGAAAGTCCTCATGAGGATATTTCAGTATGCACTGCATTTAAAGTACACAAAGACAAAATTAAGCTTTCTTTAAAAGCACGGTCTAAGCGCACATATGCAGAAATGCTTAAAACGGTCATTGATGTCCCCCCCTTTGGAAACCGAAAACGGGTTTTCAAATCTAGAGGAACCAGAGGACTCTGACTCTGACGAAAATAGTGAAGGTAATTCGTTTATCACTACCCAAGGGTCAGTTAAGAGAAAGAAGTCTTCTTCCAAATTACCAAAAAAGACACCTAAAATTTCATCTTCAAAAAAAGATCCCCGTGTTAAACAAAAAAAGTCAAAACCAAAGACTGTGCCTCCTGGTTTGTCAAATTCACAAACCAATCCAGGATCTAGTACAGAAAAAGATAATAATCCAGTGGGCTCCATTTCACAGCCACCAACAGGATTACTGAAGTTTTCGGAAATTGTTGAATGGATTTTCTCAGCATTCAATATATCTGAACCCTTAAAGACCCTCATAATGGCATTCCTTCCAATAGCTAGAACCTTTTTGAAGCAGTTATCAGCTCAATGGCCAATTGTCTCAGGTTTTGTATCTTTTGATGGATAATTTATCACCCGTCGCAAATGATACAATCACTGTCCTGCAGTGGAATTGTCGAAGCATCATGCCAAAACTTGATTCATTTAAAATATTATTGCATAGTCAAAAATGTGATGTATTTGCTTTATGCGAAACATGGCTTACTTCAAACATAGCTTTAAATTTTAATGATTTTAACATTATACGTCTCGATAGAGACTCTCCGTATGGTGGAGTGCTTTTGGGAATTAAGAAATGCTATTCCTTTTATAGATTAAACATCCCTTCAACTTCTAGTATAGAAGTTGTTGCTTGCCAAATAAACATTAAAGGCAAATATATTTGCATAGCTTCGGTTTATATTCCTCCAAAAGCACAAGTTGGACAGCAACAGCTTAATGAAATGGTTGAAGCCCTTCCTGCACCACGATTGATTCTGGGGGATTTAAATTCGCACGGTATTATGTGGGGTTCCGTTTACAATGATAGCAGATCATCTTTAATACAAAACATTTGTGACAATTTTAGCATGACGGTATTAAATATGGGTAGCATGACACGGATCCCAAGACCTCCGGCACGCCCAAGTGCATTAGATCTATCTCTTTGCTCAACATCAATTCGACTAGATTGCACCTGGAAAATACTGCCTGATTTACACGGTAGCGATCATTTACCAATCATCATCTCAATTAGCAGTAGCAATTGCATTGCTACTTCCGCTAGTATTCCATATGATTTGACAAAAAATATCGACTGGATTAAATACCAAAGTAGTATCTCTAGTATTTTGAATTCAATGGAAGAGCTCCCTCCACTTGAAGAATATGACTTCCTCATTTGTTCGATTCTGGAGGCAGCAGAACAATCCCAAACTAAACGCTTTCCTGGGCCAACGACTAACAGAAGGCCTCCCAACCCCTGGTGGGACAAAGAGTGCTCAGAGGCTAAACTCGCAAAACAAAATGCTTGCAAGACGTTTCTAAAACGGGGAGGAGGAACTCCTCAGAATTTTGAAAAACTTATGGTTTTAGAAACCAAGTACAAGAGCATACTTCGAGCCAAAAAATGTAGCTATTGGAGACATTTTGTCGAAGGTTTGTCAAGAGATACCTCAATGAGCACTCTTTGGAACACGGCCAGACGAATGAGGAATCGTACCGTGGGCAATGAGAGTGATGAATACTCGAACCGATGGATATTTGACTTTGCTAGGAAAGTTTGCCCAGATTCTGTTCCTACGCAGAGCATTATACGGGAATCTCCTCCAAATAATGGTTTTATTAATAACCCATTTTCAATGATGGAATTTTCTATAGCACTCTTGTCTTGTAACAATAACGCTCCAGGGTTGGACAGAATTAAATTCAACTTGGTGAAGAATCTGCCCAACCTCGCAAAAAGACGTTTGTTGGAATTGTTCAACAAGTTTCTTGAGCAAAATATTGTTCCACCTGACTGGAGACAAGTGAAAGTTATCGCCATTCAAAAACCGGGGAAACCAGCTTCCAATCACAACTCATATAGACCCATTGCGATGTTGTCCTGCATCAGAAAATTGTTTGAAAAAATTATTCTACGACGTCTCGACACTTGGGTCGAGACGAACGGTTTGTTGTCAGATACTCAGTTTGGCTTCCGTAGAAATAAAGGGACGAATGATTGCCTTGCATTACTTTCGTCCGACATCCAAATTGCCTTCGCTCAAAAGCAACAAATGGCATCTGTATTTTTAGACATTAAAGGAGCATTTGATTCAGTTTCCATTGATGTTCTTTCAGAAAAGCTTCACCAAAATGGACTCCCAGCGGTTATAAATAATTATTTGCACAACCTTTTGTCAGAGAAACACATGCATTTTTCACATGGCGATTTGGCAACACTCAGAAATAGTTACATGGGTCTCCCGCAAGGCTCATGCCTCAGTCCGCTCCTCTATAATTTTTACGTAAATGACATTGACAGCTGTCTAGTAACCCCATGTACACTAAGACAATTGGCAGATGATGGCGTGGTTTCAGTTACTGGACCCAAAGCTATTGATCTGCATAAACCATTGCAAGATACCTTAGATAACTTGTCCGATTGGGCTGTTCATCTTGGTATCGAATTCTCTGCGGAGAAAACAGAGTTAGTCGTCTTTTCAAGAAAGCATGATCCCGCGCAGCTTCAGCTCCATATGATGGGAAGAATGATCCAACAGGTTTTAACTTTTAAATACCTCGGGGTGTGGTTCGATTCCAAATGCACGTGGGGAGGACACATTAGGTTTCTGATAACAAAATGCCAACAAAGAGTAAATTTTCTTCGAACAATAACAGGATCTTGGTGGGGTGCTCATCCGGAAGATCTAATAAAATTGTATCAGACAACGATACTTTCAGTGATGGAATATGGATGCGTTTGCTTTCGTTCCGCTGCAAACTCTCATATTATCAAACTGGAGCGAATTCAGTATCGTTGTTTGCGAATTGCTTTAGGGTGCATGCATTCGACACATACAATGAGTCTTGAAGTTCTGGCGGGAGTTCTTCCATTAAAAGATCGATTTTGGGAGCTTTCATCACGCCTGCTAATAAGATGTGAGGTGCTGAATCCCATGGTAATTAATAATTTCGAACGACTAGTCGAGCTTCGATCTCAAACAAAATTCATGACAGTATATTTTAACCATATGTCACAGGAAATCAACCCTTCAAGATATATTCCTATCCGTGTCAGCCTCCTAAATGTCCCTGACTCAACTTTATCTTTCGATACATCCATGCAGCGCGAAGTGCGTGGAATCCCGGATCATCTACGTTCGACGGAAATCCCAAAAATATTTTCAAGTAAGTTCAGGCATATTGACTCTGAGAAAATGTTTTACACGGACGGATCGCGAATTGAAGAAGCGACAGGGTTTGGTATGTTCAACAATTTTGTTTCGGCCTCATTTAGGCTTCAAGAACCTGCATCTGTTTATATAGCAGAGCTAGCAGCAGTTCATTATAGTTTGAGTGTAATCGTCACATTATCTCCAAACCATTATTTCCTCTTCACAGATAGTCTGAGTGCAATTGAAGCCATTCGCTCTAACATGACTGGCAAGACTGAACCGTTTTTCCTGGGCAAAATAAAACAGTGCCTGAACGACATATTGAACAATAATTATCTAATCACTATAGTCTGGGTCCCGGCTCATTGCTCCATTCCTGGCAATGAAAGAGCCGATATTTTAGCCAAACGTGGTGCTATTGAGGGTGAAATTTATGAGAGACCAATTGCTTTCAACGAATTCTATAGCTCGTCTCGCCAAAGAACACTTGCCAGCTGGCAAGCTTCTTGGGATAAAGATGATCTGGGTCGGTGGATGCACTCAATTATTCCGAAAATATCGACAAAGGCATGGTTCAGGGGACTGGATGTGAGTAGAGATTTCATTCGTGTGATGTCCAGACTCATGTCCAATCACTACACGTTAGATGCACATCTCCTTCGAATTGGGCTCTCCGAGACTAATCATTGTGCTTGTGGCGAAGGTTATCGAGATATTGATCATGTCGTTTGGACATGCGTGGAGTATCGTGATGTCAGATCTCAACTAATAAATTCTTTGCGTACCCAAGGTAGACTATCCAATATCCCAGTTCGAGACATTCTTGCTTGTCGTGACCTTTCATACATGAAACTTATTTATCATTTCATAAAGAAAATTGGAGTTTCAATTTAATAAAGGCCCCTTTTAAGACTTAGCTCTGATCCCAGCTGCGTCCATGAGTTCAACCAATAGCTAAATTAGAATAAAAATAATGTAATGATACAAACAAACTCGAAACAGTTTATGAAATTATTAACAAAATGTCTGAAAATAACAGCTTATTTTATAATTTATAGAAGTTAATCGTTTGGTTCAAATAATATTTTCGAGTAGATTTCATAATTAATGACGAGTTACCTAAGATGATATTTAAGTAATAAGAGAATATGTTTTAATAAATGCAAAACGTTGTGACTATGTTAGAATTAAATTAGGATAAGAATATTATGTAAAAGTGATGCTACGGCGAAGAAAAACTTATGTAAACTGCCTTAAGAAATAAACGTATTTATGAAAAAAAAAAGTTAGATTCTTACATTGCATTGGCATGTTTACTTCTCATGTGTCTGAACATATGTTAAGGATCAAATGTAAACCAAGAGTAGAATAGTTTTCCGAAAGAATAAAGAATTTTTCGAAAACATGCCGTATTTACACCCAGACCTCCGTTTACGAACACTTTTTCACGTTACCTCTTTTTACTTTACTCTTTTTAAGAACCAAATCCCAAATAACGTAAACTTTTTTTACGAGCCTACTTCGTAAAAAGAGATTTTGGCATACAATGGAAACTATTTCCGGCTCATTTATATTTCGTGGAAACCACTACAATTTTACGGGTTTAAAGAGTAGATTTCGGAAAATGATGTTTAAAGTATTTTTGGAAACCATAAATGGCGATTTTCGGTGAATTGATATTCCTTGAAGACCCTTACAATATACACTCTTAACAGCCGCTATCTAATATTAGATCGAAACCTACCCAAAATCAACCAAAGTGCATCTCCGCATTTTTAGGTAACAAATGATGACCTCAATATTAAGGTAAATGTAAGATCGCAAGTGTTGTCATGGAAACTTCGGCAATATTCGCTACCTATTTTTTTACGATCGGGTCAAAGTTTAAATAGACAACGACCTAATATTTTTAGATAGAGTTGGCATTTACCTACCAATTCCAGTATTCTCACACGGACTTTCTCTAGGTTTAAATCCTTTATAAGTGTGAAAATTTCTGTAGAAAAAACTTCCGAGCAAGTATTAATCGATACATTCGTTGTAACATCAAATATTGTTAAAAAGAGGTGCTGTGATACGGAAACATTATAATTCTACACGCAGTTTCTCGCAGCATGTTTAAATTAACAAAACTGTAAGTAGATTTTTAAATTTGAATTATGATGATTTCAAACTAAAATATGATTGCTTTGAAATCAGTGTTGGTGATTGCCGAAAATTTGACAGAAGCTGCTATATTGCTATCTATATTGTATACAACATTTTCAATCCGGTAGAAGATGCTACAAGAACTCGAGTCTCTCAATGCATGAACCGTGAAAGAATTTTACTATATTTCTTCGCTCCATTTCATACTCAAAGTATTTCACGCCCTTAAAAAAATTTACAGTCTGATAATGATCGTTGCTGTGTGGAATTTCCCAAGCGAGAATCGCAAGTTGACAATTATCGCAGAAAATCGAATCGATGATTTAACTTGATGATTCTCATACTAGGTTGCAGACATTTTCATAGACACAACTTATACAAAGGTTATATGCACATAGTTAGAGTAAGCGGCAATAGTAAAATGATTCTATCGCAATTGTTAACTGCCTGTATAGTGCCATCAAGAAGTTTATCAGAACGCGCACAAACTTTATCTGCGAGAGAAAAAATGCAGCAAATAAGATCATAGATAGATTGAACCAATTTTTTTTTCTTGATATACAGGTGTAAAACAGGATTGAATCAACATAGACATTGCCGATAACATCAACTCAACTTTGGTTGACATGTAATAAATAGTTAGTTTATTTCATCAATAGAATCAGATAAAACAAATATTTTTTTCATTTGACTAGACAAAAATTTTGATTCAAATCAAACAGAGAACACTGTGATGTTGATGGGAAAAATTATTTCAAACAAGGATGGCTTTTATCTTATCAAAGAACGTTCACTGGCAACTCTTCAACGATTGAATCCGTGCCATCAAAGAGAAACGGAAATCATCGCAACAACAGAAACCTGGCATGGCTCATTTAACATAGAATCGACACCAGTGCGAGAGCGAATTTCTCTCGATGACATTTCTGAGAATCAACGGTTATTTATCTGATTCTATTGTTGAAATAAACTAACTATTTATTACATGTCAACCAAAGTTGAGTTGATGTTATCGGCAATGTCTATGTTGATTCAATCCTGTTATACCTTTATATCAAGAAAAAAAAATTGGTTCAATCTATCTATGATCTTATTTTATATTTCTGATAAACTTCTTTGATTCCATAGGGGGTTTTAAACAATCCAAGCGTATGTAATATTCTTCAAAAATGCATAACAATAAATAACACATTTTTTTGAAAAATAATTATTTGATGCAGATATCATGACCGGACTGATGAAGCGCCAAAACATTGGATACTAATCAAAATACCCGGACTTCACTGTGAATAATTTTAAAGAATTTTAATACGAGCATGAATCGAAATAAAGTAACATCAAAAATTACCTTGCAAAATAGTTTAAAAGAAATCATTTCATTCTAAAAACAAAACCAAAATATGTGATTATAACAAACAAAAGCGTTAGTAGAAATAGCTAAATTTAAATTCATTTATTTCAACTAAAAAGTTTGTAAATTTATAGCGCTGAAAATAATTAACTTAAACTAGAGTTCGTTCATTTAAAACTAATTTTTCGAATTGAGTTTACTGTGAAATTGTTGAACAAGAAATTGACAGAAACGCACAAGTAGAATATTTGTTATTTCTATCAAAATATTGATTGAAACAAACTAGTGCACTGAGAAAAATTAATCATCATGTTTCAATAAAAAAAATCGTTGTATAAAACCCAAATTTAGTTATTTTTTCAATATTTTTCTCTGTGTGTACGTCATTTTTGGTTTTCTTTAAATGTACATGGACACATTTCTTAAATCCGTTGGGGATGTTTTTCAGCGGCCCAATACATCAGTCAACCAGTCTAGCCTCGGCCGAGTGTGGGAAGACTACACGGAAAGACCGAAATCAGCATTTTGGCGAAAAAATTAGTTTATTTCTGATTTTAGTTAGTTATTTTTTGAGACAACTAAAAAAATCTTACTTTTGCTAATTTAGATTTTCTAATTCTAGTTACCTTAAAAACAATAAAATATTTGTTGCAATGGCTATTTTTTAGTTGAATTCACCAAATCAACGTGCTGTCATTTCTTAGCTAAGGCACACTTCATATCCATTCAACTAATTTTTTAGTTGAATTAGAGAAATAAAACGTTGTTTTCAACCAACATCAATGGTTCAATTGGTTTCTGCAATTTGTAGCTATATGGCGCTCTGTGACCGAAAAAACTTTAACACCGTAATGACTACTAGCCACTAGATGGCACACTACTACCGAAAAAAATTTCCGTTGCGATTATCTTTTCTATATTGGCAGGTATAAATACGATGTTGTATTGGAGAAAAAGACATAAGCGAAACATAAACTTCTTTTTGAAAATTTTACTGTTTTCTTCATTCGACTTCGCGAAATCGACTTTCTCACTGAAAACTTTGAGCACTCGAAAAAACAAAAACCGAATACAAGTAGTACACCGGAAGATACAAAAAACATCATTTGACGTGTACAATTAGAGTGCAACATTCGATACTCACTTCACTGTTCCGCGTAAAAACATTATTACGCACAATCGCTTCAAATGCGCACAAATTCTGAATAAATACACTTTCCACTAACAGTTTACGTCATTTTCACATATCGGTTTAGAAATTTGTATATGGATATATCGTAACACATGCGAAAAACATCTAAATAATTTGCAAGCAGTTCCAACAAGACTGTCCCTTTTAGCTTTTTAATGGATCGTTTTGCTTTGACACTTCTTTGTGCTGTCCTTCAGTAATGATAGTGATAGGTAAATAGAAACAAATTTTCTGATTTTAATAACAAAATTAGTTGTCAATGAGAATTTCGTGTTGGATTGAAATATTGCTGGTTTGTGTCAAAAATATTCGCCAACTAAATACATTCTCTAAAAATAAGAGTTTTTTTTAGCAAAGTAAATTCTCAATTTTAACTAATTTATAGTTATTTTGGAAATTTTGTTGTTAAAATCAACTAATTCAAAAACAGTAATACGAATTAGGCGCAGAGCTAATTTCGGTCGTTCCGTGTATCAACCATACGCCGGTGGGTTCACCGGAGATGTTTCCCGCGGTCCCAATTCATTAAAGACTGCACCCGACTGCAGGAATCCGTTCCCAACGCTTCATCGCAGGAAGGCCGGACCTGAGAAGATCTAAGCACAATTCTTCGATATTTAAACCTTCGTGCTCCCAAATACTTCCGTACTACCCGATAAATCTACATTCACGTTGCGAAAGCTCGCACGGACTCACTCGTAACTATTAAACACACATATTTTTCTCTCTCTCTCTCTCTCTCTGGCAAGCAGACGATCCCACATAACTTGAGCAGAATAAAACAAACTTTAGTCGTAATCACACACGTCTCGAAAGCTTAGAGTCGACGTTTTCGGAACAAACCAACAAAGCTTAACAGTTTGAACGAGCGAAAGAAAACGCAACGATTTTAATTCCTTTCTCGAGTGAGACCTGTCCGGAGCGATGGATTCGATTTATTAAATGAAAACTTTTCATTTTGTTATTCGTGGGCTTACGGTAGATCAGAAACAAAATCGTTGTTCTCAAAATTGCAATACTTGCATGCCAAACGCTGCTTCACGAATTGATTCCCAAATGCAGAGTTAAATGTTTTAACAGCTTAAAGTAGGGCCCAGTTCGAGTACAGTAAATTTAATTAGATGTAATAAAATACGATTTTTAATGAGTTCAAAGCAAACCAGTGAACATTTGAAGAAAATCAATCAACTGGTTTAATTAATTCCGGCACTTAAAAATTTAACCCAGATTGAATTTAAAAATAAAGTAATAAACAACGGAAAGTCTCGTAAGAACACGGTGGAAGGCGCATCCCACCGTAAAATTAATCTAAACCATTGCCTAACAATAAAACCGCAAAAGGGTAATTATCAAACCTTGATGTACGTTTTACGGTTTCGGTTCGTCGTCGTCGTCGTTGTCGAAAACCCTTCCACCGATCAACTGATTTATGCCCCATCCCAAAGGTTTCCCGCACATACGCACCTTTTCCAATCAACCAACTTCACACTCCGCTGGTTCGAAAACGGTTCCGCACAGTTCCGAGCGATTTGGGGCTGATTTGGGGCAGTATCCGATTTTTATCGATTTCGGGCGAGATTCGCAGCAGCGATTCCCCCGCTGCTCAGCTCAGCTCAACCGTCGTGCACCGTGGTATTTCTTCTGTTATCTTATTCTCTCCTACGAGAGGCGAAATCCACAAAACTTCATTAAAATAACTTCGCACCAGGAAAGCGCACTTGTTGTTCGAAAACAAAAAAACTTTTTTCGGTAACTTAACTTCACTCTTTTTTTTAAATTATTATTATTGTTGTTTTTGCTGTTGCTACTACTGGCCAACTCAGGTATGCATTATAATCCAACAATTATCAGGTATTTATCATACACCTATGCCTTCACCACATCACCACATCACAGACCTCACCCGATTTCTTCCACCGGTCCGAACGAATTTCCTAACAGCATCAACCATAGACAAACACCAATTCACTCGTGTAACTCGATGTACGTTTTCAGGTTTTCGCTACTTGAGCACAGCCAAACACTTCATCGAAATCACCGAAAACATGAAACCAGCCTCCGATCTGCGATCGATGTTTTCGCTACATGGGATAGGGAGGAGAAAAAAAAAATCAACAAACGCACAACCACTTCAGCCCGCCCGGTGCCCCAGCTGAGTATGATTTTCACTTTTACTGCGCACTGCACACCCGTTATTACTTCATCATCTCAGTGGGCAAGGCCGGTGAACTGAACTGCACAATGAAGATCAGCCGTCTATAGTGGCCTCGACCGGACCACAGCCAACGCAGTGGGTATCACATTTCCCCCCTCGAGGCGGACCGAGGGTCGGTCGAAGAGGAAAAGTTGACTTTCATTGAGCCGCTGCCGCCGCCTTAGTTCGTCACAAGTTGTCACTCATCTTTCTGTGATAAACATTCGGACCCCAACTGTTTTCCACTCAATTATGCGGTCACAAATATGCTACCAACCCACCGCTTCTTGATATTACCGTGATCCGTCACACTGATTGCCATCACTGTGGCTGCTGTTACTGTCCGGGGGATGTTGATTTGCAACCCAGGTCGGAAGGAATTGTACAACTGTGGTATGCCGCCGGCCGAGTGCTCCGAAAGGTAGGGGGGGGAGTTTAATCGCCGACGGCCCCCGGATGTTGACGGTAGAGTCTGTCACCTTTCTTTATGCAAGTACATATTTCATTTTTCTATACTTTATTTTTGCTGGTGCTCGAATGACACGAGCAGATGTGCCTTTCTTATCGCCCGGTGGCGTCTCAGTGTCGGACCAATCAATGCGAAAGTACGAAACTATGCTGATGTTGATGATGATTAGCTTTATTGTGGCGGTAAAGTACGGTATTTATCGCTTCTTCTGGTACTAGCTTTAGTAAGAAAAACCTGTAAGCTGCTTTCGAATCGTGTCACTAACAAGTAATAAATTCTCTTAAATGCTCCTAGCATCGTTTTCTTTGTTTTTTCACTGTTTTCCAGTTGTGACCAGTGGCATAAAAATGTACAACTCAATTACATGACAGCGAGGTTCCACCGGAAATCATCCACTTTATAACTCAACGGGGCATATTTTAAAAATTCGCATTAAGAAAAAATGGGTAGAACTTAATCATGAATATCTCGAGTTGTGCTGAACTCAACAACATATTTCTTCCTCCATGCCATCAGAAATATGATCAGCAATTTATGAATAAATTTTCAACAAAGTGAGATAACCATAAATAACTCAATCTTTGGATTTTCTCAAACCTTTGGGAACAATGAAAAAACTCATCACGCTTGAAGACCTTTTCCGCACTCGGACGACGGTTTTGATGTAGTCAACAGCAGCAAGAGCCAGAGATGCCAGATAAATATTTCAAACAGGGTTGCAAAAGTCTGTAAATCCGAAACAAAAATCCGCAGTCAGCTAGCATGCCTTGCGGGCAGCAATTTCTCAATAAGGTATGATACGCAAAACTGACATGGCGAGCAAAATAAACAAAATTTCAAAAGTTTGCAAATTTGGACGAAAATCCGCGAAAAACTCGATTTTCAAAAGTCTGCGAATGTCTGCTGCACTGTACACGAAATCTGTAGATTTACAGACAAATCTGCAGATCTGGCATCTCTGGCAAGAGCAGACCTTCTGTGTGGTGAAAAGCCACATTTGGATTGAATTCTAAAACTGCGTTCAGAACCTGAACTCTGGTCCACCTTAGTTATGAACTTTACTTAAGGTTAAGAATTTAGCTTCCGAATTCAGTTGCAGAATTTAGTTCCAAATTAAAAAGATGCTGGAACTAAATCTGAATTCTGGAACTTGATTTTTGGTACTGATTCTTAGACTAGATTTTGAAACTGAGTTAAGTGCATTAATTTAAAGTCGGAATTCAAATCCAAAGTTCTGAATTAGGTCTTCAACTTTAGAATTTTTGAAAAAATTCAAAATAGGGAATTTAGATTTGGATTCTGGATCATGATTTTAAATCTGAGCTCCGAACCTGAATTTTAAGACCGGCTTCTGAACCAGAACTTAATTCCCGAATTCAGTTACAAAATTTCATTCAAAAATTCAGTTTCAGAATTCATTTCCAGATTTGACGTTTAGAATTCAAACCCTGCATGCTGGAATTGAATTCGAAACTTAAGTTCTGGAACTGAATGCAGGCACAAATCTCCGAATAACTAGGGGAACGTGCCACTTGAGCCAATTAGTTCTGATTCTGATAATTCAGGTTTGGAATTCAAGTTCAGAATTCAGTTCTAGAATAAAATTGAAAAGTGATGCACATGGGCCGAAAAGTCCCGGGCCCAACACATAGATGGCGCTAGTTCGATTGCAGTCACCTTTTTTCAGTTAATACTAACTTTCATACGACAGCTGTTAAAATTTCATGATATTCTATTCATTAGTTTGTGAATTACTGTGCCAAAAGTGACGCTAATTTTGTTATTTTCAGAACAATGGATCAACAACAATTTCGTGTTTTAATTTGAAACTGCTTCTTGATAAGAAAAAAATACCGTTCAAACGAAGTAATGGCTTGAAAAGTGTTATGGAGACTCCGCTCCATCAAAAACAACAATAAAACGTTGGTTTGCTAACTTCAAACTTGGTCGTAGAGACACCGGCGATGCAGAACGCAGTGGACGTCCAAATGAAGCGGGAACATCAGGAAACATTTAAAAAAAATCCACAAAATCGTTACGAAAAATCGAAAAGTGAAGTTGCGTGACATCGTAAAGATATCAAAAGAACGTGCTGGCTTTATATTGCATGAGCATTTGACTATGAGAAAGCTCTGTTCAAAGTGAGTGATGCTGAGCAGTGTTTGGCCAAGTTTAAAAGTGACAAACCGAGATTTTTCCGTTGATATGTGACAATGGATGCAACATGAATTCATCACTTCACTCCGGAATCAAAACGATCGTCATCTGAGTGGATAGCAACTGATGAACCTCAATCAAAGCCCCCGAAAGTACAACAATCGGCTATAATATTTATCCACTATGTTGAGAAAGGAAACACCATTAACAGTGAATATTTTATAGCATTATTGGAGCGTTTGAAGGCTGAAATTGCAAAGATACAACCGCATATGGCAAAGAAAAAATTTATTTGTTTCATCAAGACAACGCACCCTATCACAAGTCAATCAAAACAAGGGCAAAACTACATGAATTGAACTTCGAATTGCTCCCTCATCCACCATATTTGTCAGATTTGGCCCTCAGCGACTATTAACTGATCGCAGACCTGAAATAAATGCTCGCCGGTTAGAATTTTCACATTTATTTGATGCGGGTGCGACCAGTTAATATTGTTTCAAATAAAGAGATGGCTTTTTGGTCAATTTGTTTCTCGTCAAAACATTTATTTTTCGTTCACACGAATGAAGGGTTTATCGCTTAAACTGAGTCCTATTTTGCGGCAAAAGAAAAATCGTTTTACAAAAGTGGTACTGAATTGTTAGAGCGGCGCTGGAATGATTGCGTTGCTCCTTATGGAGATTACGTTGATGAAGAAAATTAATTTTGAGCCAAAAAAATCGTGTTCTCTTTGTTAGGCCCAGAACTTTTCAGCCCATGTGTTAATCGCGAGTTCTGATTCAGGAATTTAACTTCAGGACTCTGGAACAAAATTCGAGATAGGCATTTATGATCTGGATTCTGAATCAAAATTTTAAATCTGAGTTCCGAACTTGAATTTTGGAACTGACTTCTGAACCAAAATTTGATCCTCGAATTCAGTTGCAGAATTAATTTCCAAATTTGAAGTTTAGAATTCAAAACCTGCATGCTAGAATTGAACTCGGAACTTAGGTTCTGAAACTAGATTTTGGAACTGAATGCAGTTGCTCAATTCAGGTTCGGAATTCGGAATTCTAGAACTGAATTCTTAATCTTGATTCCGAACCTGAATTTTGCAACTAATGTCTGAGCCAGACCTAGGTTTCGAAATTAGTTCTTGAACTCAGCTTCCTGGTCAAGAACTTAGGTTCTGGTGACTTATTTAAGTGATGGTAAAAAAAACAACTAAACAGTAGTAAATATCGTATAAACTCAGTATTTTGACTCTTTTTGGAACTGTTTAAATATTCCCCAAGAACTATGCAAATTTTTCCTCCACTGAGTATGTGTATCTACAAAAAAACTAGTGGTGTAACAATGAATTTCTCTTACCGTTTAAATAGTTTCATTAAAACATTTGTAAAATTCTATCCTCAGCCAATAGTATTGTGAGCTAACCAAATAACCTAAGGGCATATTCAGGAGTGTTCTAGTTCTAGATGCATAATTTATGTCAGTTTTCAAATTTAAATCTAGAAATTATAACAAAATAAACTGGTCGCCCCAGCAGCGTTATATCTCTGTTTCAAATACATACAAAATAGAACGGCAATGTATGCCAGTTCTAAATTTGACAATAGAACTGCCAATAAACTAATAAATAAAACTAAAACGGCTTGCTGGGGATACGTTTGTTTCAGTTATATTATAGACCACCCATTTGAATCATGCAGCTGCTGAATTTGCTCTAACAGTAGCTATCAAACGAGTCTAAGTCTTTCGTAATCGATTGTTCCATTTCCGAGAAATTCATTACATTGAAAATCACCTGGATTTGTCGGTTACATCATATGTAGCATTACATCTGTCGAACCGGAAACGTTCGTCAGAACCCTTGCAAATTTGATTGACATTGTTTTCTTCAAAATAAGCCTAAGTTTATCGAAATTCTTTGAATCATTTTCGAGAGCATTCAGCCGATAAAAATGTGCGGTTAGTCGGTTACTTCACTTATACTATTATATCTTCAGAGCCGGGAGTGACAACCATTTGATTTTAGAACGTCATCCAAAATTCAACAGTAACTTTCAAATGAGTCTAAGCGTAATAAAACGGGCTCAGCCATCTGTGATGAAAATTTAGTGGTAAAGAAAACAACACGTTTTGTCGCTTACGTCACTTATGCTATCATATCTTCAGAACCGGAAGTGCCAGCCATTTGATCTTTGAACTTGATCAATGGTTCAATGGTAGCTTTCAAACGAACTGGGCAAGTTGAAATCGGTTTAACCATCTCTTAGAAATCGAGCGGTGAAAAACATCGCATTTAGTCGGTTATTTCACTTATACCATCATATCTCTGGGACCAGAAGTCACAGTCATTTGATCTACGAACTTTATATATGTCCCAAAAGAAACTTTCAAACGAGTTCAAGCTTGTTGAAATCAATTGAACCATCTTTGGAAAAATTACACACAGAGACTTTTCCGATCTCGTCAAGCCGAATCGAACTGTATATAACACTATGGGTCTCCGAGGCTCTGTTCGCAACTCGGTTTTTCCAGCAATTCTAAAAGTGTTTAGAAAATATGGCATTTTCCTTACATTTTTCTAACAAAATCGATTTCAACTGTCTTTAACAACATTCGTTTCGTTCAAAAATAAATTTGAAAATGTATCAGTTGCATAGTGTGGTGAAGAACTATACTTGTTACCCGACCACACTGGAGGACTCGAATTTAGTGTTCAACCCCCTCAAGTAGAAGGTAAAATAGAATTCATTTCTTTCTTCTGATCATGCTTACGTGAGCCTGCCTAGGCTAGTTTTTCCGTTCTAAATTTTTAACTGATTCAATCTATAATACCTATCCGTCTTTTCATTTCATATCTTTCGTCTCTCCCAGTTAATGTTTGTCGAAAAGAATAAATCAAAGGTAAAACAATTAATTCAATTTTGGAGGGACGATTCAGAGGTCCATGAGAAAATCTGCATTTATCTGTATTTACCTCATTTTCTGCACATTTAACCCCGTTACTACGGAGCCGAAAGTCTAACCAGGATGAAATACCATTCATTTTAAACCTAGTTCATGGAAACCGGTCCAGTGATCTCAGTGCACTATTATTTTCATATTTCAGCACATTTCACTTCGTTACTCCGGAACCGAAAGTCGAATACAGAAAAAAATCAACAGCAGTCTATGGGAATACGATCGTTTCCATTTCAATATAAATCATTTCATTTTGATTTTATTACACATTTTACTCCGTGATTCCGAAACTGGAGCTTGATAAAATTCAATAGCTGCCTATGGTACCTTAAGATCTTTCATTTGAATCTAGATTTGTGGAAATCAATCTCAATCTCGCAAACCGATAGTGCTCGAAAGCTTAAGGTGAAATGTAGCGTCATAAAATGCGCGCAAAATTTTATCCGCTTCAATTGAACGAACCGTCGCACAAAGCATACCACGAAAAACGCACACGTAGAAACAAGAACTTTTCTCAATGATTGAGCGCAGTGGCCTTACCTCTCGTTATATTGGCTTGTAAAAAAGACTGGACGTAATTGATTTTCGAATCCTTCACACTTTGAATATATGCTAATTCAATCGTTATTGTTAGTTATTACTCTTACACTAGAGCTATAAATCATGAGTAATTATGAATGACTAACATGAGGCTATATGTATATGTATTGACCAACTTGCTAACCATGTATATGCCTGTTGTTTTTCAATGTTTATCACATTGTTTTTGTATCACTATAATACTTGATTTGTATTTCATACAGTAGCTTGTCAATGATGAAGTTATAGTTTTGCTATAAAAATTGCTACAATCTAAAATACCTGTTATACGATATTACACAGCCAAGCTTTATTGCTTCAGCAACATCAATGCATTGAACTCAACAGAATTGGACATTATTAGCATTATAAATGACAGTTACTTAGAAAATAAACGATTTCTTCCAATACCCATTTTATTGTATTCAACTCGTTGTTATTTCAACACAAAACCCAATACTGCATAAATTCGCGTCATTATTTGATATGTCATTTTTGCTCACGATATAATGCCACCGTGCCCACCGTGCATTTCTCACACCACCTCAATACGAAACAGCAGCGCGCAAGCAATAAAAAAAATGCGGAAAAGTTTATGTAAACTTTTTCAAATTTCGGTTGTTTTAGCTAATATTTTATAATTTTGAGTTGCATTTTCAGATTCTTTGTGAAATTCTGCTACAAACACTACTTTTCAGTTCTAAAATCATCCCCGTGGGACGGAACAGTAACCGTTTATACATTTCAAAAACCAATTACGGCTCGGCAAAGCAAAATTTCAAAATTATAAGAATACTTAGTTATGATAAATTAGATTTCGAAAACTTAAGTGTTTTTGGTTTTTCGAAAATCGGTCTAGTTTTTGAATAATTGATCAAAAACGCGATTTTCGCCTTCCGCTACATTTCACCTTAAGGTGAAATGTAGCGTCATATAATGCGCGCAAAATTTTATCTGCTTCAGTTGAACGAATCGTCGCACAAAGCATACCAAGAAAAACGGACACATAGAAACAAGAACTTTTTTCAATGATTGAGCGCAGTGAGTTTACCTCTCGTTATATTGGCTTGTAAAAAAGACTGGGCGTAATGGATTTTTGAATCCTTCACACTTTGAATATATGCTAATTCAATCGTTATTGTTAGTGATTACTCTTACACTAGAGCTATGAATCATGAGTAATTATGAATGACTAACATGAGGCTATATGTATATGTATTGACCAACTTGCTAACCATGTATATGCCTGAGTTTAGTAGCAAGCATGGATTCTTCTTCAAAAGAACGATTGAAGACGAGATAAAATTTAACTATTCTCGAAATTTTTGCCAGTCGTTAACCAGGCCCTTCCCGCCGATGAGATAGAATTTACGTAAAAGTATTTACTTGACTCGCACGATAGAGCGCGGTCGAATTTACTCATCGAATACATTCAATGCCAATATATTCCATTCCAATTGACTTTCATTATCATCTTCGAATAAGTAAAAAGTATTATTTCTATTGTGTCAATAGGATCGTAGCACTAGCCATGTAATCGAAGCTTTGCTATGAGTCGGCTGAGAATGTCTATTTCAACGATAACGAACCGAAGATCAAATGTCCTCTGGCCTCCGGTGCCAGAAATCATCAATAGTTTAATAATTTCATAGATTACATTATTGGAATACATTCCAATTATAACTAATAGTTCATCTTACCATGCAGTTAAAATTATTTAGTGAATCTTTTCTCAAGCACATATTTGGGACACAAAATTAAATATAAAGTTATTTCGTAGTTCATTATTATTCAATCGATTTTGAAAGGAAAATCAAGCGTTGATTCATTGTATTCATAATAATTGAAAAACCAATGAATTCCAATAAGTTTTCCATGCTGACTGGCTCGAAGCTGACCCTCAATGTTTATCACATTGTTTGTATAACAAGTTAACAAGTTACGGATCGGCAAAGCAAAATTTCAAAATTCTAAGAATACTTAGTTATGATAAATTTGATTTCGAAAACTTAAGTGTTTTTGGTTTTTCGAATATAAGTTTTTGAATAATTGATCAAAAACGCGATTTTCGCATTCCGCTACATTTCACCTTAAGCACTTCCAGTAAACTCCATATGCAAAATTCGAGCCAAATAGGAATAGGAAGCAAGTTGTTGAATTTTTATTTGGTTTTTTTTTGACAATTAACAGTATTAGAAAAAAAACTAAGTGGAACTCGATGCAATTTTTAAAATTAGTTTTAAATATTGCAAATCCGAAAAATTATCAAAAGTTCAACACATATTAAAAATATGGAAAAATCTTTTCTAAAAAAAATATGATGATGAATATTGTAAAAGTACAAACCTTTATGAAGAGATTCCATTTTTAAAGTGTAAATAAATTGAGTTATCGCGAAGTAACACGTTTAAGACGATATATTGATCGTACGACGCTCACTTAGAAATGTGCTCATACCGGTGAGCAGCTCCGAACCGATCAGCTCACTGAAGGGAACCGATTCAATGTATCAGCTCATCAGGTCATTTAGATTGAACTGAAGGTTTGTTATGAGCGCCGTTTTTTGTGCCGTTTTTCTTACTCCGTTTTTCTTTCACATTCATGATCGAAATCATTGATGCACAAAGAACAATGCTATGCGAACTAACTTGTCTGCGAATTATTATTTTGTCATATTTGAGAATATCTGCAAAAGTGGCATCCCTAAATGTACCTAAGCCTACTGAGTGAGAGGTAAGATTTCTTATTGACAATGGCTCACTCAATCTGTTAAAGTCTGAGGACAGAGGGTCGCGTGTTGAGTTTTAAATCGACCACGTGGCTCGCTCAATTCTCTTTGCGCATCGTATTTCTCTTGTACTCTCTCGTATATGAGCAAACTCTACCGGGTTGCCAGCATTGTTACATATTATAATTTTGATGAGAAATTTTATCACATAAATTTATCGTATGGGTTGAACATTACATAGATTCCAATGAACAATGAAAAAATATTGCGAAACAAAAAATGTGTTTATATACAATGAAACGTCTGTGTTTTTAGCAGGCTTGTCGAGCCAATTTTATTTCTCATTCCTTTTTCAGAATGCTATCAGGAAACCAACGCGAAAAAAAATGGTGGATGCATTGAAACTGACTTTGTTTCACAGAAAAATACAAGACTCTATTTTTACCGCGATAGCATATATGTTTTTATGTACTAATCGCATCTAAACTAAATTATCTAGACTTTGTCACGGTAGATTTATGATACAAGCCTTCAAAGCCGAGATATTCGATGAACAAGTAGAGGTATGCATTTCCGAGCGTTCCAATTTTCAGCAGTTCTTCAGTCAGAAAAAAAATACAGCACGACCGCTAAACTCAATGAATCGTTCTCAAAATTTCACAGAATATTCTCAACTAAATTTCGAAGACATTGTCAGGTGGGTTTTTCTATATTCTGCACCGTTTCCAAGAAAATATAATTTGAAACGGGAAAATAACAAAAAACCTACCACTTTACGGTACTGTCCTCAGCCCTTAGAGAAGGATAGATGCACATTTGGAAGAACGAACAAAAGCTCATGCACAGATTTCTTCTCGTGTATAACTCGCTCTTCAAGAGCCGAAGATCCGTTCAGCTCGTAGCTTGTTTCCACCTTATCAGCAGGGATGCCAGGTCATTTTTTCAAAAATCTGTGATCAAGCCACGAATAGTACTCAGGATATGCTCATTGGAAAATAAATTGAATTAGGAAAATATTTTCCTATAAGTATTGTAAAAGTTTGCTGCATTAAGTTGCATATTTCGTTTCGGTACTAGGTTTCCTAGGTCCAAATAGGTAAAAGGATGTATAACTTTTCCAGAAAAGATTAACCCTTTACATTACCTTCTACAAAATTATGGGATTTTATATTTTCTACAATTATTCCAAATAAAGTAAGTATAAAAAACTAACTTGAAACAAGTTGTGATTAGAAAACTAGTTTTAAGGGGGTTGTCATAACTCAATAACTACAACTGACTTTGAAAAGGCCTAAAAACTGTTCCATCGAGTTCCACTTAGATTTTTTTTATAGTATTAGGCATATCTTT
Organism: Malaya genurostris; assembly: GCF_030247185.1. Classification (NCBI taxonomy): domain Eukaryota; kingdom Metazoa; phylum Arthropoda; class Insecta; order Diptera; family Culicidae; genus Malaya; species Malaya genurostris. The sequence continues at coordinate 232,743,364 of NC_080572.1, read as the reverse complement.
TCCTATAAATTTTGTAAAAATCAGCTGCATAAAGTTGCATGTTTCATTTCGGTGTAAGGTTTTATGATAGGTAAAAAAAGGTAAAATGTTGTATAACTTTGCCAGGAAACAACAAACCTATGCACTACCTTCAACAAAAATATGGGATTTTTTTTTCAATTATTCCAAACAAAGTATGCATGTAAAATAACTCGAAACGAATTATGAATAAAAAACTGATTTTAGGGGGCGGCAATAAAAACGCTTTGTATATCCGAAACGGTACGACCTAGACTTTTGGTATGTTTGACAAAGTAAATTATTTTCAACTTTGTAGAAGAAAAAAAAGTTATGGTTATATTTCTTGGTAAAGTAGGCCATGAAAAATTAGGGATAGAATCAAATTACGCGGTATATATTTGTAAATAATTTCTTAAAAGCCACTATCTGCATTAAAAGACCGGTTTGGCAGCTACTGATTTATGTCCACGATTGTATTGATTCGAACCACTGTGCATTGGTTCAAAAGTCTGGATTCACAGCGATTGCATGGCCTTCCTTTATAGGAAAACAGAAAGTACTCTGGAAATAGAAGTTTTAACAATAATCAACCGCAACTCTGGAACCGATAGTCAGATTTTAAAAAAATTCCCGAATTTAATTGATTGATTCATTCAAAATTAAGTATGCAAAAATCAGCCATGCCATCTACGCAAAAAGTGTCCAGAAATCGGCTCGATATAAAATTTAGGAATTTCATGTGCGACCACAAGTGCTAAAGTCCGTGGAAATCGTCCCAGCCATGGCATATGGCACACGGTTCAAAGGACACAGTTATTGTAGAGCTCTCTTTATGAGAAAAGCAAGGTGGAAAAAAAGTTAATAGTTTTATTCCAGTAAAGTATCAAAGCTTCCATATCCAAGAATAAACTTAAATTTATATCTATCTGTGTTCCAATTTCATGCGATCCAACTAGTACTAAATGTCTTCTTGGTCGAGACAAGAAAATACGGTAACTGAATTTTAAGACCGTGTGTTTTTAACTTTAAGCATCCGATCTTAGAAGTCTAATTTTTGGAATTGACATAGAAAAATAAGAAACAGTTTTTCTAGCCTGCCCTGATATTGTACTATGAAAGTAAAAGTTCGGTTCTTTCTTGGCGCCAAAAGTTAAACAAGAAAAAGATATTTTTTTTGCTCTCGAGAGAAGATATACTTCGCCCATGCCGTCTCACAAAATTGAAAAATTTAAACTCTACAGACGACGTTACGCCGAGAAGTGGTACGACGATTTTGTTGCTCTAATTTACGAACTCTCATCTCGCATAAAGCTGAAAATAAAATAAATCGTGATTCTTACGTTTCGAACTACCCGCACACAATCCACGAGACGGTTTGACCTTCGTTCAAACGCTGCAATACTATACTTAGTCCTGATTTATCTCGCGACACGTATCCCCCAGGGGCCATGAATAGGTTATATATCCAGCAGCGCGCATAATTGCCTAAATTCCCAGCCAGCAGAGAAAGTCAGGCAGGCATCCATAACAAGCCCACTTCATCCTGCTAGCGGCACTGTACTGTATGGAAGTTTAATTTTGCTCAAATGTCTCCGGGGAACACACCTTTGCCACACACCGACTCAACAGGTCCCGCACAAAGTACTCACATTCAAAACACACCGCTTTATTGCTAGTACTTTCAAGCACAACACCCACGGCGGATGAAAACCAAACCGCTACAACAAAACATTTTCCAGGCACAGACACACATGGAGCAACAATCACTTCCCTCTGGGTGCGAGTCCTTTTACCAGCCAGTGAATAATTTCAGCGAACCGTTCGGCGAAGGCTACTCCTTCTGAGCGAACGTATGCGGGTCCACCCTTAAGCACATGAATTCAATCCTTTCCAAACGATGTAATTATCACATCAATCACCAATAGAACTGGATAGGTATAGCAGAAAATTCGGCCACTGTTTTCTTCATAAATGCAACCTAACCACAACTTAATCAGTTGTTCATCGAGATATACTTCGTTATGAAGACAGAAAAACTAGAATCCGTTCGGAATATCATGATATAGTCCCGTCGCACTTGAACTTATTCATTATGCATGAAAAATGCAACTGAGGGGTCCACCAACCAGCACGACGTCCCAATTTTCCTCGCTCAGACCCGGAGAGTCCGTTATCCTTCGAGGATGAGAGCGAGAGATTCGGAATTATGTGCAGATTGCAACAACAGGAAAAAAGAAAACAAAAATCAAATCCAACGCGAAACACACACACTACTTGCACGCGTACCTGTTCGAATGGACGCCGACCGTAGCTGCCAACAAACGACCCGACGCTGGCTGCTGCGCTGTTTCACCTGAGACGGCAAGATCGGTACTGAGTTCTTCGACGGATGATTTTGTTTTGATCCTTGCTGGCGGTACCATTCCCGCCATCACAGCAGCACCGCTGGCCAGTCGGTCCACGTGCTCCATCGAAGGTTCGTCACTCTTTCTCCGCAAATCACTCACGCTCTCGGCAGCACTTGAATTGGCGGCAGCTGAAGAACCAACAGCGGCCGTCGTCGTCGCCGCCGCCGTCGTTGGATGGTGAAGCGTGCGCAAACTCTCGCTTTCGTTGGAACCTTTCCGTGGACCGGTGGAGCATGAAACCGATAAGGAACTCACTGCCGCCACCGAAGACAACAACGACGACGACGGCGACGGCTCCGGTTCGGGTTGTTGCTCTTTGTGGTGTTTTGGAACAGGTTGTTTGGATGCTGCGAACATCGACGACGGCGCGCTTGTAGTCATCCGTGTTGCTGCTGCTGCTGCTGCTGTTGTTGGTGGTGGTGGTGCTGCCACCGCCGTGACGGCAGCAGGCGACGACGACGATAGTGATGACGTTAATGACGATGATGATGCCGTCGCCGTTGGTGCTGCTGGTGGTGGTGGCAGTGGTGCTTGTTGTTTGGTAGAATGTGAACCGGTTTCCGGAGCTGTCCCGGCTTCAGCGTTTTTGTTTGTCATTTGAGCTCGCTCTTGCGGAGTAGGATTCTGTAGAGGAGAGAAGAAGTGAAATAAGAGATGAGAGAAATTACGATGTTGTTTTTTTTTGTCAGTAAATCGCCGAGAGCTGATGTCGTGAGACGAAAGGTTATGGTCACGTGAGAGAGAAACTTGAAAAAGCTTTTTCATTATCGCTTCTGAGGGGTGGTAATGCTGTTTGGGTGGAAAACAAATGTGGGCTTATTAGACGAAGAGATTTTTCTGCACATCGTTTCCTAAGACGCTAGGAGGTTTGGAAAGAAGTGAACAAATGTGGTATATATTTCAATGTTTGATACATTTTCCTTTGTTCTGCGCTCTTACTGTACCAGGCATTTAATTTACTGATTCACATGAACATGATGTGGTGCATTTTTCACAGAAAATCTATTTTATTTCTAACGAAACCAGAACATTCAAGGTAATTAAATTACAGTTCAGTTAAGCGAATATAAACTTAGAGCCAACAGACTGAAGTTGATTGTTTTGTACGAGATGGAGAAAACATTGAATTTGAAAGCGATTGAAAACAAGTAATTCTTGTATGTCTCGCAGACATCAAAACTTTAACTGTTATTGTGCTCCCTTTCATGATTTCTTACAAATATGAGACTATATTTACATTTTTGAGACGCAATAATAATTTTCACGTAATCGAAAGCAATCACTGGATTCAGCACGAAATGAACATTTGAAAGCACTAACAAAACCGCCAATACAATGCACAGAAATCAAATATACTAAAAAATCTTTTTTAATCCACCTCGTGGTGGAATAATGCATTTCCTGTATTACTTATATTATCAAAAATTACACTAGAAGATGCTGTATAGAATATTTTTTCATTCTTGAATAAAATAAGAAACTTTCTTTGAGTATGAACTTACATAGCCATAACAATTTGTAAACAGTTATGTCAAGTTGAAAAGAAAGTCGCACTAAATGATTTAACACACTACCCTATAGTTCTGGAACCGGAAGTCGCACCCGAATGAAATTAAAACAACAAAGACTTGGTATTACATTCCTGTAGTGGAATTTGACGTTCTGTTTCAACAGACTTAGCAGCCGATTCAGAGTGTACAGAACCATTGCATGGCTGGTGCTACGATCCAACTGACACTACGAATCCTTCCAGGTCGGGGCTCGAACATACGACAACTGGCTTTTAAGACCAGCGTCCTATGCATTGAACCGCCAACCCAGGACGATTACACTCAAACTATAATGAACTGCTGCCAACTCTGCTATATAAACAGATGCAGGTTCTTGAAACCTAAAGGAAACCGAAACATTATTGTTGAATATACCAAACTCAGTAACCTCTTCAATTCGTGATCCGTCCGTGTAAAATAAAAAAAAAAATGCATGAACTTACATGTAAATATGCCTGAACTTACATGTAAATATTTTTGGGATTTCCAACGAGCGTAGGTGCTCCGGGATTCCACGCACTTCGCTCTGCATGGATGTGTCGAAAAATAAAGTTGAGTCAGGGACATTTAGAAGGCTGACACGGATAGGAATATATCTTGAAGGGTTGATTTTCTGTGACATATGGTTAAAATATACTGTCATGAATCTTGTTTGAGATTGAAGCTCAACTAGCCTTTCGAAGTTATTAATAACCAGGGGATTCAGTACCTCACATCTTATTAGCAGTCGCGATGAAAGCAAAAACGATTGTTCAATGGAAGAACCCCCGCCAGAACTTCAAGACTCATTGTATGTGTCGAATGCATGCAACCTAAGCAATTCGCAAACAACGGTACTGAATTCGCTCCAATTTGATAATATGAGAGTTTGCAGAGGAACGAAAGCAAACGCATCCATATTCCATCACCCCACCAAGGATGAGCACCCCACCAAGATCCTGTTATTGTTCGAAGAAAATTTACTTTTTGTTGGCATTTCGTTATCAGATACCTAATGTGTCCTCCCCACGTGCATTTGGAATCGAACCACACCCCGAGGTATTTCAAAGTTAAAACCTGTTGGATCATTCTTCCCATCACATGGAGCTGAAGCTGCGCGGGATCATGCTTTCTTGAAAAGACGACCAGCTCTGTTTTCTCCGCAGAGAATTCGATACCCAGATGAACAGCCCAAACGGACAAGTTATCTAAGGTATCTTGCAATGCTTTTTGCAGATCAATAGCTTTGGGTCCAGTAACTGAAACCACGCCATCATTTGTCAATTGTCTTAGTGTACATGGGGTTACTAGACAGCTGTCAATGTCATTCACGTAAATATTATAAAGGAGCGGACTGAGACATGAGCCTTGTGGTAGACCCATGTAGCTATTTCTGAATGTTGCCAAATCGACATGAGAAAAATACATGCACTTCTCTGACAAAAGGTTGTGCAAATAATTATTTATAACCGCTGGAAGTCCATGTTGGTGGAGCTTGTCTGAAAGAACATCAATGGAAACTGAATCAAATGCTATTTTAATGTCTAAAAATATAGAGGCCATTTGTTGTTTTTGAGCGAAGGCAATTTTAATGTCAGACGAAAGTAATGCAAGGCAATCATTCGTCCCTTTATTTCTTCGGAAGCCAAATTGAGTATCTGACAACAAACCTTTCGTCTCGACTCAAGTGTCGAGACGTCGAAGAATAATTTTTTCGAACAATTTTCTGATGCAGGACAACATCGCAATGGGTCTATATGAGATTGGAAGCTGGTTTCCCCGGCTTTTGAATGGCGATAACTTTCACTTGCCTCCAGTCAGGTGGAACAATATTTTGCTCAAGAAACTTGTTGAACAATTCCAACAAACGTCTTTTTGCGAGGTCGGGCAGATTCTTCACCAAGTTGAATTTAATTCTGTCCAACCCAGGAGCGTTATTGTTACAAGACATGAGTGCTATGGAAAATTCCATCATTGAAAAGGGGCTATCAATGGAATCATCATTTGAAGAAGACTCCCTAATAATGCTATGCGTAGGAACAGAATCTGGACAAACTTTCCTCGCAAAATCAAATATCCATCGAGTCGAGTACTCCTCACTCTCATTTCCTACGTTACGATTCCTCATTCGTCTGGCCGTATTAAAAGGGGTGCTCATTGAGGTTTCTCTTGACAAACGTTCGACAAAATGTCTCCAATAGCTACATTTCTTGGCCCGAAATATGCTCTTGTACTTGGTTTCTAAAGTCAAGAATTTTTCAAAATTCTGAGGAGTTCCTCCTGCTCGTTTTAAAAACGTCTTGAAAGCATTTTGTTTCGCGTGTTTAGCATCTGAGCACTCTTTGTCCCACCAAGGGTTTGGAGGCCTTCTGTTAGACGATGGACCAAGAAATCGTTTGGTTTGTGCTTGTTCAGCGGCCTCCAGAATCAAACAAACGAGAAAGTCATATTCTTCAAGTGGGGGAGCTCTTCCATTGAAGTTAAGACACTTGAAATAAGTTTGGTATTTAATCCAGTGAATATTTTTTGTCAAATCATTTGGAATATTAACTGAATTAGCAATGCCTTTGTTACTGCTAATTGAGATGATGATCGGTAAATGATCGCTACCGTGTAAATCAGGAAATACTTTCCAGATGCAATCTAGTCGAATTGAAGTCAAGCAAAGAGATAAATCTAATGCACTTGGACGTGCAGGAGGTCTTGGGATCCGTGTCATGCTACCCATATTTAGTACCGTCATGCTAAAATTGTCGCAAATATTATATATTAGAGATGATCTGCTATCATTGTAAACGGAACCCCACATCATTCAGTGCGAATTGAAATCTCCTAAAATCAAAAGTGGAACAGGAAGGGCTTCGACAATTTCATTAAGCTGTCGTTGTCCAACTTGAGCTCTTGGAGGAATATATACCGAAGCAATGCAAATGTCCTTTCCTTTAATGTTTATTTGACAAGCAACAACTTCTATACTAGAAGTCGAAGGAATGTTTAATCTATAAAAGGAATAACATTTCTTAATTCCTAAAAGCACTCCACCATACGGGGAGTCTCTATCGATACGTATAATGTAAAAGTCATTAAAATTTAAGGCTATGTTTGATGTAAGCCATGTTTCGCATAAAGCAAATACATCACATTTTTGACTATGCAACTAAACTTTAAATGAATCAAGTTTTGGCATGATGCTTCGACAATTCCACTGCAGGACAGTGATTGAATCATTTGCGGCGGATGATAAATTATCCATCAAATGATACAAAACCTGAGAGAACTGGCCATTGAGCTGATAACTGTTTCAAAAAAGTTCTAGCTATTGGAAGGAATGCCGTTATGATGGTCTTTAGAGGTTCAGAAATATTGAATGCTGCGAAAATCCATTCTACAATTTCTGAAAACTTCAGTAATCCTGTTGGTAAATGAGAAAAAGAGCCCACTGGATTATTGTCTTTTCTTGAGCTAATTCCTGGATTTGTTTGTGAATTTGACAAAACAGGAGGCACATTTTCTAGTTTTAAATTTGGCTTTTTAGCTTTAACACGGGGATCTTTTTTGAAGGTGTAATTTTAGGTGTCTTTTTTGGTATTTTGTGGTTTGTTAATCTCCTCTTAACAGACCCTTGAGGAGTGACAAACGAGGTATCTTCACTATTTCCGTCAGAGTCAGATTCCTCTGGTTCCGCAAAATTAGAAAAACCGTTTCCGGATTCCAAAGGTGGGACATAAATGATCGTTTTGAGCATTTCTGCATATGTGCGCTTAGACCGTGCTTTTAAAGAAAGCTTCATTTTGTCCATACGCAACTTAAATGCAGCGCATACTGAAAGATCATCATGAGGACCCTCCCCACAATAAACACATTTTTCAATATCTTTATCGCAAACATTATCCTTATGAGGCCCTTGACATTTTATACATTTCGACTTATTACTACAGTAAGTAGCTGTGCGGCCAAAATTTTTGCAGTTCGTGCAATTCATAACATTTGGTATGAAAAGCCGAACAGAAAGGCGAACTCGATCGAGGTGGACATGGCTAGGCAAGGCAGATCCAGCGAATGTTACTCGATACGAATCTGAAGGTCGATAAGTTTTGTTTCCTTCTTTGAAAGATGCTGAGTACAATTGCTTGCACTCGAGTATCCTAACTCTCTCAAGCATAGAGTTTTTAAAACGTCCAACTTCATGCTCAAGCAACTCTTTAACCGAAAGACCCGCTTCGGTGATAACACCGTCTATTTCAACGTCTTTCGAAGGAATATATGGGCGATATTCGCGGGTAAATAATTCACAAACAACGATCTCGTTAGCCTGCTTTAAGGGATCGACTACAACGCGGATCTTGTCTTTATGGACTCTTACTATCTCTTTGGTAGCGGGAAATCGTGATGTCAATTCTTTAGATATATGAAATAAATTTAATACCTTCATTTTACGCCGAAAATAAACTAATATTATTGACTGTACACCAGCCTTTGCTGCGTTTGCAATTGGCGCAGGCGGGTTTTGTTTACCTGCAGCTAAAGTTGTCTTGACCCGTTAACTCACAAGCCAGTAAAACAACCTGTCTGCTTGAACGCTTTTTACTAAATGAAACTGTCATAGAAGATGACGATACCAAAAAATCTTCAAAGTTGAGCTCAAAACTATTTCAATTTATTCATCATACTAATTCGTTCTGAAGACTGTTTTTGAAAGTATCATAAATAGTGACAAAAACATTTAAGAGGAACTTACTTCTACATCTCATGGAATGCTTAATCGACGGGCATTACAATAATTTCATGAAAACTAAATACAACGAAGAATATTCACGCGAAAAACACATGCTGATTGATAAAAAAATGGTATCATCTTACTGCTAGGTGGATTAAGCACGATTTTACTTCCATATCTAGATAAATTGAGAACGGCTACTAATAGAAGACAATTTTATTTATTTTAGTTTATAAAATTATATTCTAGGGTTTAAATGACTGTTTTTTTATCAAAAACTTGAAGTATCGCAAATCTTTGTAAATAGTTTTAGCTGAACCTTTCTCATTTTTTTCAAATTACACTAATAAAATTTGCATAGAACGTGGACTTTAGGTTGAGGTTTAAAATAAAATTATTTTAAAAATACGTTTATTTTCATTACAGTTTTTCGGTTGATTTTCTAATTCTTGAAAAAGTTTTCAAGTGCTCAATCGATTTTCTACAACTTGTTCTTGAACACCATTTTTGTACAATTTACAGTTTTCGAACTATCCTTGCTAAACGTTTTTTTTTGTCTAGTATGGAAACGTTTGCAAAGTTTTTTTTCCGAATCCGAGTAGATGAAGTTTGACAACTTGCTACCAGGTCCCGGGTTAGCTATTTTGGAGCAATTTCAAAACACAGCATTCTCTTTAATGATTTTGTAATCGCTACAGAAATAAATTTAATGCCAGGTTTATGGTACGGTAATCAAAGTTCGCTTTGCTCGAAGTGAGTTAGAAATTCAATGTGGAACGATTTCCATGCATTTATGAAACGGGCTTAATTTTGGTAAGCAAAGTTCATGGAAAAAACATTAGCTTGAAATTACTTGTTCTCAAACCGAGCGTGAGAAAAAACATAAAAAGCAGCCCAAAAAGTTCGATGGAAAACGTTGAAAACTTTTATCTCAATACAATCGCTTGAATGTTAAATGCTTCTGGAACGTTTCATCATTTTCGCCTTGTGAAGCAAACAGAAAAAAAGCTCACAGGAAATGACGAAAGCTGGTTAATATTTATGGAACGTACTACATCAGAAAAACTCACTTCAAGTTTGTCCGAAACCAGCAATTTGTTCTATCCCAAAGGTTTTCGGTGCGGTTGTAACATTAACACACACACACACCCACAGCATCTAGTCATCCCTCGAGAGAAAAAAAAAACATATCGGTTGGGTTCCCATCAGCGAACCCACCGGCTCCCGATGCTGGGAATCCGAGGATCGTAATAGTTAATCCTTCTTGCAAAATTAAATTCCTTTTCCACTCACATCAGATTATTATCAGGCCGGCGGCGAACCGAAGGGACCGAACGACGAAAAGCGCTACCTACTTATGCTGTCTCGCTTGTCGTTAGCTATTCCAAGCCGTGTTTGTACACAATTGCGTGTTCGGTACATAATGGAATATAACTTATGGGTAAGCAGAGCCCGCATTCTGTCAGAACTTTTAATTAATAAAGCCAGCCGTCAGTCCCCAGACAGTTTGGCCGTCATCGTAAGAAGATTAAATACAGCGCCCGTTGAGTGGGTTCTTATTTGCCAAACCACCAGAAGCCCAGCACCCAGGAAGCAGCAGCAGCTTACGGACGAGGATTCGCGGAAACCACCGGCATACGTGCGGTTGGCCCGAAGCTATTACTGCTCTTACTTGCTGCTTGCTGTTTCCTTAGTCATGGATTAGTGCTTTTTCCGCGGGAATGAAAAGGGCGGGCGCAGAAGGCGGTGACTATGATACGGAGCGAGTGCCCTTCAGAGTGCTGGAAGTTGGTTCAAATTTTAGCTCGGTTTTTGTTGTGTTGTTCTTGGACACTTCGGGAAACTTATTTTTTAATTCTTCAAGTCACATTAACCAACGGTCATGAACCCAAATTGTTCCATATTGTCCAAAAAATTCGATCTTCATTATCCAACTTGAAGCGTTTGTAAATGAACTCAATCGTCTTTTCAATTATGAACGGGTAAAGTTTCCCACCTCCGATATCGATTCTCATCCCTGAGCATAGCATTAAAACAAAGCACCAAATAAAGCTACTATAGAATTAATTGCTAGAGGTCGGATGTTATGGATTTTCACCCGCAATCTGTGACCAATATTTCGATAAATTTATTAATCTTTCACAAGAAGTTTGCCCTTTACTGTCCAAAGCAAACTGAAAAGTTTACCCCGGTGAAAAGGTGTTCGCCCGGTTCATTTGGGAGAAAAGCAAATACCTCCCTCCTGCTAACTGCTTCAATCGAATCTTGGGCCCCACCGAAACGATCGGAAAAGCACAAGTAAAAGTTTTGACACGGTTCAATGGGTGCGCCATTTCAATAAATGCTTTATAATTTACGGTCCGTAGGTTCCGAATTAAATGGTTGGGCGGGAGAAAGCACCAGAAGACTTCTTCTGTCAAGGGAATTTTTTTCATGATTCAAACAAAACAATAACAATCTTCTATCGTGTGCCCCAAGGTATTTCCTCATCTTTAACGGTAAAACAGTAGCACTCTAGTCGGACCAGCAAAATAAAACATAAACTTTCAACCGATCGATTCCATCGCTCCGGTAAACCGGCCCGGATGCGAACGAAACAGGATCTAAATCAAGGCTCTCGTTATTTATATTAGTCTGCCAGCTACGGAAAGGGTACAGGATAAATTTATTGGTTTCGGTCCAGTTTTATGTGTCCCCAGCACAGTTAAGACAATTTGATACTTGTTCACAGGAGACCATTTGATGTGGGTTTCTCATCGACTGGTGCTTTAGGAGCAATGAAATTGAGCTAGACAGCAATTCAAACAAGATAATGAATTTTCAGTCCACATATCGATTACCATTTTAGTCTAAAATAATTATACCAGATCAGATTGTGAGAAAAAAAATCAATTTTTTTCCACCAACCATTTCAACAAACGGAACAAGTAACAACGATTCTTAAAGTTTGTTCAACTTTTGCGAAACAAATCCACAATCGTTACTGCTGTAAAAAGTTTCGATTTACATTTTATTAAGGTTCGACAACATACCAAATCAACAGTCGGAAAATCATACAGCTTGAGGAACATACACTGGACCGGCACTGGCCCCTAAAGGAACCAACTACCGACAAAGTTGCAAAATCATGCATAGAACAGGTCAAAAAGTTCAACTGTTATGGCAAAAACCTGTATAACCGTGTTGGGAATAATGTGAAGATTGTTTGTTGTATCGGAGCTAGAGCATTGATTGAATTTACGGATTGTATCGTGAGTGACGAAGCATGCTTCGGATTGCATGGAAATGGATAATGACCTCTTATTACTGAGCATAATAGGGCATAAGTGTTCATATGAATGATATGTAGAACACAATGTTTCCGGAAAAGATTCTAATACTATACGGGTTAGGTTTTATTTTGGCTTCTCATGATGACCTAGACATATGCGTCGAGAGATCAGTATGAAAAATTCTAGTTGGCGAAGCCATTTTCTTTGTTTCATGCGTGACAAAAGCAACTTGCAGGGCCCTGAATGAAATCGGTTCTGTTTCCCAAAAAGACACGCTTCACTCGAACCCATGCCTAAGATAAAGCAACTATTCGAACCAGAGCTAATAAAAGTCATTTTCATTGACTTAAAATAGACGAAAATGACAAGAAATTACTGTCACTCTCAGCTTCGCTTGCAAACTATGAGAACGAAATCCATGTCCAGTCAATAACATAAGCGGGAGCGTTTTTTCTTTCATTTGCCCTTTCAGTCATTTGCAATTTGCAGTGAAAATCCCATAGTATGCAATGTCGATATTCAACCGAAGCTGTGAGAATCGAAAATTACAGAAAAAGGTTTCACAATAACGTTTGCCTTATGGTGTTCGAATTTGTAGTAGTTTTGGTTTCCAAAGAGGTTCTGGGATGTAATTACTTCGATTTGTCATATGTTAGTTACTTTTTATAGCCAAGTGTCACAGATTTTCAATACATCGATGAAAGAATGAGAACTGAAATTCTGTTAGTTTGGATTCGTCTTGTAATAGAGCAAAGAGTGACGTTGGCAATTATTCTCTCTCTTTGTTGCAATGAGAAACGAGAATGCTTCGTTTCTCTTAGTTTGTTCTGTTGTCGGTCATTTACGAATAAAGGGCTCTCCGCATTCGGCCGAACCGACCGATCCGAGCTTTTCGGCGTTGACTTTTTCTCTGCTTCGGCTATGGCTGAGCTTCGGGCGTGCGCATGTATAGGTAAGCCGGACCCGACACAGTTGCTACGGTGCGAAAAGCTCGGTGCGGAATATCGTTGTCAAAGATATGAATTTTATGTCGGGTCCGGCGTACCTATACATGCGCGCGATGGCAATGTCAGCCGAATGCGGTTTGACTTTAAGACAGTAAAATATTGAAAATGAGGCTGTTGGATTGTATTCTTTCATTGAGAATGCGTGACAATTTTAAGCTCTGATTCGAACAAATCGTTTTCAACTCATCGCGATCTTTCTACTTTCCCAGCCAACTCAAACGTTTCCGCACATGGCTATGCAGAGATTTTGGGATTGAAACGGGTGTTTTTTAGGAGGTTTGTTTTTTCAATATGGATTACTGTATTGTCTGAAAGTTTTGTTGACAGTGTAAAGTGACATCTCTACTCAGTATTGTTTGGCAAATCATCATGAATAGATTAACTTCAAGTCGTTTCCAAGCGGACTCACACTCTTTCTTTACTAAGGGAGGTAGCAAAACCGAGTGAGTATTGTTTTGCTAATTTTAATTGAAGATTATAGTAAAATATGCACTCTCTTTTCTCGGAGATGGCTGAGCCAATTTTTACAAACCTTATCCCGATCCTACTTCTATTACCACAAGAAAGTGAAGTAAATTATATTTTTGTTTGCATAACATAATAGTATCGTCCCCATCTTCTAAACTATATGAGATAGAGAGTTTACATCTTCGGCAAAGCTATTGGATTTGAGTTTATCTAAAACATTGTCCAAGAACCCAAAAACCTATTTCTTCAAATTAAAAAGTTTTTTGTGTTTTTACAATGACTTTCGGAAGATGGCTTGTCATCTCAAAAGAATCTTTATACTATACTGAGTAACTATCGTGAAGACATCAAGCAACTCAGATGAACCGTCAGAACACAATAAAAGGAAGCCAAATCATACTACGACCACTAGCAGCAGTGGTGCCAGATATATTGAGGAATGTGCCATTGTTCGGACCTTTTTCTACAAATGTCTGATCTTTTGCAGTCTTCGAAGATTTTCTTCGTTTATAAATATCCCACAAAAACAAAACATGCACTGATTTTTATAGTTTATGGGTTGATCTCCAACCGATTTTTTTTTTCTTGTAAAAAGTCAGTTTACCCATACTAAATCCCATACAAACTTTAAACCTCGGGCGCGAAAATATAGTTCCACCAATCGAGCTAAAACTCTGCATAGTTTTTATGGTACCCAAAAGTAACACGAAAAATTTGGTGGAACGAGAACCTTTTCATTTTTCTTCCTTACAACCTTATCCAACCCTAATACATACTGTTATGAATATTATTTTGACGGGGGACGAGTATAGCGTGATGGGTAAGTCGATGCATTTCACGCATCCCGCCTAGGTTCGATTCCCAACTCCGCACATAGGGTCAGAAAGTTTTTCTGGCCCGGAGTGACAAATGACTTAAAGGTTGAAACCTCTATAATCGAAAAAAATATAACAATTATAATAATCGTCCTAATGCATGTTTTGTGCTGCTGATTCATGTTGTTTAGCTTAATTTACTTATACAAAAGTAACAGGTTTGCTCCGTTTGTTAAGCTAGCCAGTTTATCTGCACAAACTTGTGCAGTCTGACTGTAATATAGTGTAATCTATTCGCAGTTGTGCAAACAGTCATAATCGGTTTGACTGTCCATCTGTATGCAGTCAAAGTGTGCAGATTATCTGTGACAAAGTAATTACAGTGTGATCATAGTCGACAGACAAAAAGTTGATGACTGTACGGGCAATAGCAAAACTATTTCATTTTGTTGATTGTTGGTTGTAATAAAAAATGCGCAAACAATTTTTTTATTTTCTTTCAAGGAGCAATAAAAGTTATTACGAAAAATACCATATATATGAGAATGTGAGAATATGAGTAATATGAGAGAGCCATCAATACACCACTAAGTGCATTAAAACAGGTTTTTGATTACTATCTGGTATTAGTTTCTACACATTAAAAAAAATTTATTGCGAACCCATACCACTTGGGAAAAACCACGTGTATTCACTTCTCACCGAACCGCGTCGTCATTTCGGGTCGAAATAATGAAGCTTATTTGAAGCACATGGAATTCTTAAAATAAATTGCTACTGAATTTTCCGAGCTCCTCCAATAAAATGCAATGGCTTTCCAGGAGTATGGTTCGGGAACGTTTTGCTTAATGTTCGGATGAAATAAATATATTTTAATGAGAAAAGTATTAACCACTCTAAATTAAAAAATGCTGATGTGTAGAATTTTCTCATTCAAAATAACCGTTTCATTTTAACAATAACACGCACACTTCATACTTGGTTAATGAATAATTAATTGAATTGGTTAATGAATAATTCATATTTTTAAATGTGAAAAAGTTTAGTATTTGAGTTTTCCTAAAACAATAACCAATCCACCATGCGCCTCCGGGCCTTGGAAAATGGAAATTTGAAATATAAATAAATTTCTAAATCAACTCTATGCCTATTTTTTATACTTATAAAAAAACCGAAGCACATTCATGTGCTTAAAATTTATTTGTTCAACACTAAAAAATCAAGCGTTGTACCAAATTCGGAAGTGTGATAACCTATACCTTCAAAAAAATTTAAAAATTGGTGAACCTTCTCGACAATGCATAGAGCCTCCATAGCTACGTCAAAATGACAGTTCAAGAATTAAAATTTTGGGAAAATTTCTTTCATCCCAAGCGACTTCAAATATAGTACAAAGTGGTCGCGGTTCGACAGTTAATTTTTAATGAATATCAAATTTGCAGAAGGATAAAAAAAATTTATTACCATTTAATTATTACCATTTAATTCTGCTATATAGCAGAATTAAATGGTAATAAAAAATTGTATCCTGGTGAAATTATTCTGATCAAACACTCAAACGCTGATAAGTTAACGAAATTTGCAGAAGTTCAGTTACTTTAACTCGATTATACACTTCAGATTTACCTTACAACTTCAAATTTTTTTAAATAAAAACTTCAAAACAATGTGTGATCTTCAGATCAATTTCTAAAACTCACACAGTTTCTATGAAATAAAATGATTTTTTTCTTATATTTACTGAAAGTTTTCATCAAAAATTTACCTAACAGCGAAATGTCAGACGAAATTTAATGATTTGAACCAAATGTCGTTTTCGCTTGAAGATAACAGAAACCAACCCAGCTACAACCCAAAAGTGGAATCGGAACAAATTGGCTCAAGTGGAACGATCGGCCAGATGGTGGTTCAATTCATAGTTCACTGGTCTTATAAGTCAATTGTCATATGTTCGAACCCCGACCTGGAAGGATCCATAGTGTCAGTAGGACCGTAATACTTCTTCTTCTTCTTCTTCTTCTTCACTTCTGGTGGCGTCACCTCACTTGAGATGACGCCGATTGATGGCACAGCGATTTAGCTATATTGCCAGTTAGCTTTCGTTTATAGTCCAATGGACTTTCTTTTCACTGGACTACAAGTGAAACCCTCGCTATGTGACAACGTGGAGTCACCGAAGTACGGATGAAAATCCTTTCTTTCTCGCGAAATACTCGAATTTTCACCGCACTAACACGATACGACGTGTTCACTCGTTGAGGGTTTCACCGGAAGTGACCGTAATACTAACCATGCAATTATCCTCTACATTAAGAACGGATGCAAAGTCTGTTGAAACAGAAAGACAAACTGTCAAGACTTTGCTTTAGCGCGTTCCCATGGTTACTTGTAGATTTGTATCATACATTTGACAGCAATTGCATTCAAAACTGGGAAGGGGTTTACTTCAAGAGAAAACGCAATAAAACTGTAAGAAAAGGAAACTTAGCCTATGTTTTGAAATAAGAATAGCTTTTCTTCGAAAAATAACCAATTATTCTGAAAAATAATGTTGAGCGATAGATAAATTATTTAATTTACAATTTCTAAGACAATATTGCGACAAAACCAGTGCATCTTATCGAAACGAATTACTTCAGTTTTGTCATAGAAAAAATTGAAGATAAATTTGACAACAGATTTCAGTAATTCAAATTCAAAAAATCGATCTAAATTTATAGTGAATCCTGTTAATTTAAATAGTATAGACATTCACTTCGAACCATTTGGAATAATTACTTTTTTTTTGAATATTATTCATTGAAGTACTATTTATTGCTGTTCAAAAAGTCGTTCAATTTGGTGAATACCGTTTTTGGCTCTTTCGACTTAAAAGTTTCCCGACCACTGGAAAATAACAGTAACAATAACAAAATAACAATCTATTGACAATGACTATCGGTTTACATAGTATTTAGCTTAGTTTACAAATTTTTTGTTTATATTTTGCTTCACCGCTAAAAGCGACCTTGATCAATATTTTATCATAATGCGATATTCCGTTAAAAGTTCTCTGCCCCACAAACTGCCATCCAGTGTGTGCAGTAAAACTGTAATAAACAGCCCACTCCAACTCCTTATATTTTAGTCTGTAACTTAAATAGTCTGTCACAGCCAAACATAACAAATGTCAAAATATTGACTGTTGGCAGCCAAACTTGACTGTTGCAGTCATTTAACTGTGAATAGCGTGATCACATTGCCAGACTAAATATAAACTGCCAAAAAATTACTTGTCTGTAGCAAATAAACCGTGACAGATAAACTGGTTAGTCTGATTGCAGCTTTAGATTTATTTTAATTAGTTTAATCGAAATAGAGCATGAAATAATAAGTCAACCAATTGGAATTTAAGCAAAGCCTTTGTCTCTATAATCAATATTCAGAATGAAATATTATTTCACGGAATTTTGGTTTTCTTTTGGTTATACAATCACGACGACACCCGATTTTCGCACCGAGACCGAGCAATACCATTCGAATCAGTTCATTGAATACGCAAAATGTCTGTGCATGTAGTACTTTTGTGCACTCACTTTTCTCGGAAATGGCTGAACCGATTTTCACAACCTTGGATTTAAATAAAAGGTCGTAGGATGTCATAGGAAATTTTTTAATTCATATAACTTCTGGTCCCGGAATTACAAGGTAATTGTTGGTATTTAATGGTACAAAACTGCACTTTACGTTTTTTTTTTCAAGATGACCAAATCGATTTTCAAAAACTTATAGATTCAAAATGAAAGTCTTACAATTTCACACGGAATTACTAAATTCGTTGTGGATACTTCTTCCGGTCTTCAGATATTTCCGCCATTTTCTTTCTCGTGCTTGAACTTGAACTTATTCTGCTCGCTAGGCTTGGTAGCCTTTGTCATAAATTACGTTTTTGAGCGGTTAGTGGAATAAACTAAATCGGTTTAAAAAGAAAAACTATTCCATGCATTTCAACGATATAACTTTGTTCAAAAAGTTCCCGGAATCACCACCGTTCGGTGCTCTCAGTCACATCATTAGATTTTTTTTTTAGGTTGCTACATCTGCCATTGATATTCTATCAAATTTTCAGCTTGATAACTGGACATGTGTAAATGTTACGCTGTATTGAGTACAGCTACGATTGTGCGTGTCCTCGATTTTGTACAATTTTCAAAATGGAATTGAATTTGCAATAACGAGTTTACATTAAATTTTTCTTTAACAAAGGTTTCAATGGTGCGACGACATTACAAATGTTAGACGAGTGTTTCGGCTACGATACTCTAAAGAAAATAGTCGTTTATCAGTGTCAAGAACGTTTCAGAAGTGGCCGTGAGTCTGTGAATGATGATGAGAGAAGCGATAGGCGATGCTCACAGTTTTCATTGATTACAAGGGTGTTGTGTATGATGAATTCTTTCCACAAGGCCAGACCGTCAACAAGGAGTACAATTTCAGTTGGTGTTGAGCAGTCGCTCGTACCGCACGTCTTTAGCTCTTGGCTCCTGGAAATTTTTCCTGGCTACCTAGAGTTTCATTGATTCAAGACTTCAGTCTTTTTCAAGGCTACCTGAATCACTAACAGTCTTTTTAAAGACTATCAATTAGTCAGCCTTTCTCAAGGCTATACAAAGAGTGATACTAGTGTGACTAAGTGATACAAAGAGTGATATTAGAGTGACTAAGAAATTAATCAGCCTTTTTTAAGGCTAGCTATTCAAAAAACTATTCTTCGAACTAATCAGTCTTTATTAAGACTACCACAAAATTAGTCTTTATCAAGACTTTTTAAAACTAGGAGTCTATTCGAAGGCTAATTTCGTCTAGTTAATTTAATTTAAAATTTCATTCATTTCAAAAATGCCGGCGTCCAACCGGAAAGGCAACAAGCCTAAGGCTAAAAATAATTCAATACGGAATAAATCACAATCCGTTATTCAACATTTTTCTAATAACATTCACGATCTTATAGAATCTGAATGTAAAAATAAAACACAACGGACGGATTTCCCTTCCGTTGATTCTATGCCGTCTAACAATATTTACGAGATTCTTCCTGAATCCGATTCTAGCGACATAGAAGAAAATTCTTCAAAAATTCCCAAAATGGACGCTTGTCGTTCTGGGAAGAAACATCAATCTATGCCACCAGTGACGGTGATGATTTCCGACTTCAAAGCATTCCGTACTGAGCTTTCTACTTTTCTCCCGGAAGTAAAAGTCTCATTTCAAATCGGACGAAGAGGAGAATGTCGAGTCTTGGTTGATGAATTGGAAGATTACGAACGTCTTATTCGATATTTGTCCGAGAAACTTCATAAATTTCATTCATATGATATAAAATCAAACAGACCCTTCAAGGCTGTCTTAAAAGGCCTATCAAATGATCAAAGTACTGATGAAATTAAAAATGAACTAAAAGAATTGCTTGGTTTTGCCCCTTCCCAAGTAATACTTATGAAAAAAAAAGAGCGAATGGTACTCCTAAACCACGCTCTGGAATTTCCCATGAACTTTAACTAATACACTTCAATCGAAGTGATGTAAACAATTTGAAAACTTTAGAAAAAGTACGTTTCATTTCCCACATTAAAATTCATTGGGAACATTATAAACGGCATAATCGTATTACAAACTTAACGCAATGTCGTCGTTGCCAAGGCTTCGGCCATGGAACCAAAAATTGTCATATGGATATACGGTGTTTGAATTGTGGTAAATCGCATTCGGAATAACCACTGATGAATTTTCATGTTCAAATTGCGATGGAAATCATAAGTCCAATTATTTGAAATGTCCTGTCAGGGAAAAAATTTTACACGCTCGTTCGCTTAGACAACAAGTCAAATCAACGACCTTAAATTTACAGAACATACCTGAAAATCAAAAAACCGTTACAAATGCCACGCCTAATTCTTCTAAGGCACTTATTTCTTCGAATTCAAAACAAAAAACAGGTACGCCTTTAAATTCGTCTTCTAACGAAAACAATTTATTGACAGGTAGATCGACCTCGTCATCATCTTCTTTTCGTGTCAGTTACGCTAGTGTAACAGGTAGAAATCTACCACTTAATTCTTCTAATGTAAATAATCAAATCACAGGACCGCCTTGCAGTTCATCTTCTAACGATAACAATTTTTTAATAGGTAGATCGGCCATATCATCTTCTTCTAATGGCAATCTACCTACAAATATTCCTTCAATCCCATTCGCTCCTTTAAATGATGTTGATTTGGGCGATATAACTGAAAAAAAATAAAATGATCTATCAGGAATCAGGAATCAGAACAAATTGGCTCAAATGGCACGTTCCCCTTGATATTTGGAGATTTGTGCCTAACTTTTCTTAAACCAAATGTCAAATTGAAAAGTAATCCACATTATGTGGTTCATCGATTTGACAGGTTTACTGGAATGGGTGATGGAGTTGCCATTTTTGTCCAACGGCAAATTAAACATCGAATTTTACCTTGAAATTTTACCTTTATTGAAAGCTTGAGAATCGAAGTTGAAACCATTCATGGAATTCATTTCATCGCTGGAGCATATTTGCCATTCCAATGCACCGGCTAACAGTTAAATTTCTTTAAAGGCGATTTGAAAAAACCCACAAGATATCGATCGAAATTTTTCGTAATAGGGGACTTAAATGCTAAGCATGTCCAGTGGAATTGTAGGCAAAATAACAGTAATGGTAAAATACTTCATAATCAACTCTCAGCTGGTTACTTCACAGTTCTTCATCCCAGTAATCCTACTTGTTTCTCTTCCGTGAAAAACCCGTCTACAATTGATCTGGTTCTAACAGATCAAAGTCACATTTGTAGTGAACCGATTACACATGCTGACTTTAACTCAGATCATCTTCCTGTAACATTCAGACTTTCCAACAAAGCTATAATTAATCCAATTAGTACTATATTGAACTATCATAGAGCTAATTGGTTGGATTATAGATCTCACATTGAAAATCATGTGGATCATGAAACTATTTTAGAAAATTCTGCGGGCATCGACACAGCAATTGATAATTTGAATCATTACATTATCGAAGCTAGAAATCTTTCAGTTCCCAAAGCTCAAACTAAATTAAATTCTCCTATCATCGATGACAATCTTCAACTGCTTATTCGGTTGAAAAATGTTCGTCGACGACAATATCAACGTTCTCGTGATCCTACTATGAAAAACATAGTTAAGGATTTACAAAAAGAAATTAAACATAGATTTACTCTTTTGCGAAATGAAAATTTCGCTAAAGAAGTTGAACAAATTAAACCATATTCTAAACCTTTCTGGAAACTTTCTAAGGTTCTTAAGAAACCTCATAAACCAATTCCTGCTCTCAAGGAAGGAAATCAGATACTTCTTACAAATGGCGAAAAAGCTCAAAAACTTGCTCAGCAGTTCGAGAGTGTCCACAATTTTAATTTGAACGTTGTGAGCCCTATTGAAAATGAAGTCTCATCTCAGTATATAAGGCTGAAAAGTCACCACTTGTGGCTGAACACCCAATTTAAATCTTAATAATTTAATTTTAACTCATATTCCAATAACAGTTATTTAAAACAATTTAAAAAAAAGAGTACAATTTGGGCGTTGTGAGACGTTTGCGTGTAGCAATTCGCCGAAAAAACACGGGCTAAAAACAAAACTAATACCATTCAGCAACCACCAAATTCACTTGATTTTGCTCCCTGCGACTTTTTCTTGTTCGGTCGACTCAAGCACCCAAGATTATGGAAAAATCGCAGATGACTCTTATTTTCAGATCGAAAACGGAATATAAAAAATATTTCGAGGATTGGATCAAGTGCTGGCATAAGTGTGTTGCAGTCGATGTGGACTATTTTCGAGGGAACAATATCGATGTTAATGAATAATCTAGTATTTTCCGGGAACTATTTTAACAAGGTAGTATTTAAAAGTATCTTTACTGTTTCGCCACTAATGTCACGAGATAGTAACAGACACAGATACCAGTATTTCGGTGTACTATTTGATACCTTCGTCAATGTTTCAGTACTAATTCTGTCAGTTTTTTTTACACATTATCTATAATCAGCACGGATTAGTTTTGTGATTTTTAATTCAATTAGCCATGCAAATCTTATCAGGGATAAGAAGATTCGGCTTAGCGATCGAAAGTTGACGTTATTCCCAATCGAGCTACAACGGTGGCAATGAGGCACTCATCGCTAATTCCCCGTTGATTAGCTGTTCTAATCAACCACCAAACCTGGTGGAAGGAAAACCAATCGAGATAATACGCTGGCGTCCTACCGTAATCTGACAAGGCTTTTGTTGCCGGAACCACCGTTTCTTATCATGCAGCAGAAGTTATATCACTAGTAGTTCACCCGAATAATCTGAACTTTTATACACTATAAAAGCAGTTCTATTTGCGGCGGAATCTCACATGTTCAGTTCATTTCGTTCAGTAGGTAAATAAATCACGAAAATGTTTGCACACATCATTTTCACCGGATTTGTCGGCATTATACTTGCGTGTGTTCCGGTCCAAGCCGAGTGGGACTGTGCCGGGCCACCACCGACGGCGGTAAGTATCCTGCACCAATAAACGTTCGCGGTTTGGAGTCCATAAATAAAACCTGACTGATGGTATTAACCACAGAGCCCGAAAATTTGCTGCCCCTGGATGGACGGTGGCACCACGTACAACGATACCATCTACGTAATGTGCTGGGAGCACTACCTGAGCTATCCTTTAATCCCCATCCCGGGGGGCGGTTATGCCGGCGGACCGGCCGGGTGTGTCGCCGAATGTTTGTTTAACCATCTGGGAGTACTGCATACGAACCACCGTGGTACACTAATTAATAAGGTCGAATTGGACCAGCATGTTCAGGGAATCAGTGACCCGGAACGCTACCCGTTCATGTATGAATCACTGGAATATTGTGTCAACGAAGCCAACAAAAGAAGTGCGATTTTCGGTGAAATTCAGCAAAGAGATCCAGTTGTACCGGGACTGGATAACTGCCATCCGATTTCCGGCTTCGCGATGTCATGCATGCACGCGTACTCAATTCGGGTGGGTGTTCAAGCTGGACTTCAAGCTTGACCGTATTCAATTTCAATTCATTTCGATTTTCAGTTCTGCCCGGACTGGACACCAAACGATGAAGAAGGATGCGACGATCTGCTCGATTTTTATAACCAGTGCCCGCTGAATCATTATTGACTTTGAGTAGTCACAGGCAAACCTCAAACATACCTCGTAGTTTACTCATATCAAATGTTTATGAACCATTTTTTTGCGACCAACTATTCGAATAACTGAATAAATGGCAAACTCGCAAACAAAACTCTGAATCTGACACAACATCATCTGATTCAAGTTAGTTAATCATTTTATTTTTCAATGTACTCATGCAATTTATAATAAAACTTTATAATCCGGTAGAGTTCGATAAGGGGATAATTTAGAACTTACTTTGTTGCTGCTACAGATATAGAATTCTATATGAACTTTACGCATTAAGTTTCTACTTCAAATGGTAATACCAGTCAAAGTGATGATCAAATACCGGCTGCCAAAGAGTTGCTCATATATTAGCTCTACGTTTTTTTATTTTGTTTTGATTCAATACGAGCTACAAGTTGATTCCTGATTCCAATTTATTTATTCATTCACTGTCGACACGGAATATACCGTATCTATTTCCTCCTTGGCACAGTCAGCTATCGAAATAAAATTATCCTTTCTTATTTTTTTGTGATGATTGATTCTCGTCTACTCAGCAGTAGTCTTCGGGATCGTACAAATAATCAAAGCAGCCCTAGTGAACCTGGCCTCCGTCATCACTCAGCATAGTTTTACTTATGGCGTTTTCGTTTTTAATTTGCACTACACCGGTGCAGTGCTACACTGAGGCATGCATAAACGAACAAAACTGACGAAAACATAAACAGTAACCATTGACTACAATAAACGATTCCATTGCACAGAGCTACACCAAACTTTTGATGAGTGCTACACCAGTGGTATCGGTGCAGAAAAAGTGTAGCACTGGTGTAGTGCAATTGGCAAAAACGAACGGTTTCAGTGCAGCTTTCGCTACACCGGTGTAGTGCAATTTAAAAACGAAAACGACATTAGAGTGCCTATAACCAGAGTGACGACATCTCATCCGTAATGTTGGCAACAATTCAAAACATTCCATTAGCTTTACATTGAATTGACAGGTCGTTTGCTCGTTTGGATCTGTTAGCTGTCATTCCAAACGAACAGCTGTCGCCACTCTGATTATAGTCACTCTAGTTTTACTGTTATACGAAATAAACCTGTTTGCCATCCACAAATGTTTGTTCCGAGAGGTAGATTTTATCGTACCTGAAAGCGAGAAATGAGGGCAGTTTCTTAAAAGGACACTTGCATTTTAATGTAAAAGAAAAATAAAGTTAGGGTACACTACCAGTTTATAATGCGAATTTTTTTTAATGGAAATACAATGGCACGCAAAGAAACCAGACACATTTTGTTCTCCGATTACACTGAAACCAAATAAGGGAGGGAGAAATCGAACACGGCATCGGCGAGTAGAAGAGTGAATGTTTATTTTCGTCTAGTAGTTTTCCATCACGGAGCACTGGAGTGTCGCTCATTGCGTCAGTTTTGTGAACAACCTGCTTATTACGGTAAAATATGCACTAAAACTGCGAGAAATCATCAACTTAAACCACAGAGAACTCGTTCAGCAACGGTAGCTAGTGATCTCAGTACTCCTGATCCAAAATTACTTTCATCATCGAACCAAATAGCAACTGCCTTTAATGTACAACAAGGTACAAACTGTGAAACTAAAGACTGTCCCAGAAATTATGGACGCAACGAACCTATAAGAAGCAGAAACAAACAAAACTTAGTCCGAAACAAAAAGCATCGATCAGGCCGAGGGTTCGATAGCTGTACAATACGATTCTTGCTGGAAATTTGAACTGCATAATTCTGGACGACGAAACCTACGTGAAACTCGATTACAAATCCTTGCCTGGACCACAATATTATACGGTGCGAGAAGGGCAAGTGTTAAACCAGTCCAAGACATCGATTGAAGTCGAAAATTTTGGTAAGAAGGCTATGGTCTGGCAAGCAATTTGTAGCTGCGGTAAGATTTCGAAACCCTTCATCACCACTGCTTCAATGAACAGCGAAATATACATCAAGGAAAGTTTACAAAAACGACTCCTACCCATGATTCGAAGCCACAAGGATCCTGTTGTCTTCTGGCGAGATCTTGCTTCTTGCCACTACTCGAAATCAATGGTAGAATGGTATACTAGCAAAAATGTCACTTTCGTCCCAAAAGACATGAATCCACCTAATTACCCACAACTTCGACCAATTGAGGAATTTTGGGCATTAACGAAGGCACATCTTAGGAAACATGTCTCGGCAGCCGAAACCATTTAACAGTTCGAAAAAAAATTGGAAAAAAGTGTCAAAACTTGTCGCCAAGAAGTCTGTACGGAATTTAATGAGAAACGTTCGGAAGAAGATGCGTCTACAATAGCTAAGTAGCAAATGTTGAGAATAATATTCTGTTGTTGTACTCTAATATAATTAGTATATCGAATAAAATTTGAATATCTAACACTAGTGAATTATTTACAGCGAAATCAAAGTGCGTCCACACTTTCTGGGACAGTCTTTAGCAATGATTTCGAGACTGATTAAGACAATAATGAAAACGAAAAGAAAACAGAAACTACTCAATAACTTTAACAACAACAACAACACCGACCATAAACCAATGGATGATGAGACGAGCAGCGAACAAAGTGCCCCTCAATCCTCGCTGGATGGAAGCATTTCTCCCCCAAGAAAAAGGTTGACAACGAGATGCAATAACAAAAAAATAATTTTAACAAACGAGAAATGGCTGATTTAGCCATCTAAAGTTTGTACGCTGATAGGTCTGAAAAAAAGTCTAATTAAATGAAAAAAAATCAAATTGATTTACTATAGACAAATCTAGGCCACAGCTACACTACACTCTTGTATTTGGCATAATATACCCAAAAATTGTGAAGTTTTGCAGGATTCCCTTTTGACGTTTGAAATACCATCACTCGCATTGGGTTTTGCATGTTAAGAATTTAAGCACTTTTTGTCGCACCAAGGGGCATATCGTTATAAGTACAAGAAAAACTTTTGGGTTGAGTAGCTTCTCGAGCCTCCAAAACCCATCGAATAAGAAGGTTAAATTCATCGAGTGGAAGGAGTTCTTACATCTTATACCTAGGACTATTAATACTTCAGTATTACAATTACTTTAGCATCTGTCCTGTCAAAATATTGTATTCAACCATATGTATTACTGCAGGAGGTCTTGGATCCGTGTTATGCTACCGCTTTTACATATTAAGCCGGGTTTACGGGCCCGGGGGCATGATTTATTTGTGTGCCCCTTACTAACTGAATGACCTTTTTTTTGCTCGGCGGGTCCCGTCTAGGGAATTTTGTATGATACTATAAGACCTTTCATTTGAATTTATGAATTTGAATTTCAATTCATAAAGCGTGTAACCAGATAAGCATACAAAAATTATCACCAAACATAAATTAATTTGATATGCGCTATTTGAAAGGGTTTGTGTTAAAGATGATTTCCCCAGAATTTTAACCCCTTTACTACGGTATTTGTTGAGTTAGGGTGGTTCGTATTTTTTTCCATTTTATTTAATTTTTTCAAAAACCTCATTAACAAAACAATTGCAAATCAGGAATACTTTAGGCATTATGATAAACGTTTCTAATTTTGTTCCAGAGTTTTTCAAAATTTATTTAATGTAAAAAAATATTCAACATTTATTTTAGTCGCACTTACAGTTTTGGTACCACTCTAGATTTTACATCAAAAATAAATCATTCACGAACACATTACGCTGTATAATATTCAGAAATGTGGATGGGTAACTTAAGACTTTTAAAAATATTAATCAGTTGAAAAACCATGCGTCTCCATCAAATTATCATCAGATGGAGACGCATGGCATTTAGTTCTGAAATTGTACATCACATGCCTTTAAAACTAAACACCTTGTGTTTCCATCTGCAACTTGAGCTCAAAGCTTGAATATTGACATAATTATTAATGATAGAAGAATGTCATTTCTAATATTCTTTCCAAACGCCGAATCGAATGTGAAAAAAATAAAACATGTGTACTAAATTTTCTCATAGATGGCGTGACCGATATTTACAAACTCAGCCTGAGACAGCATTAGTGAACATGTTGCCAGCAGACGGTTGTATTTCATAAAGAAGGATCAGTGAGAGAAACTTGAGTTTTTGAAATACGCTTTAGAGTTTTCATTTATGAACTGAAAAGTCATTTTACATTTATTGTATTCAAATCCAATAAATCAACAAATACGTGGTATTCAATTTTAATCTCTTATTTTTCTATATTTAGTAGAAGCTCTAAAGAACATTGAAAAAAAGTTCTTTTGCAGAAAAAAAATTATTCCAAGATGTCAAAAGCAAAATCGAGAAAAAAATCGGGAAACCAAGTGAAACCCAAAAATCTCTTCAGCTAGCAGTTTTAGGGCAAACTGTTCGTCGACGTTCTGTATCACATCGTATGCATAGCCAAGTTGCCTGAAATTGCTCAACAGAACAGTTACAGTCAAACGGATCGTGTTAAGTGATTGAACTTAACTACAGTGTTTTACGTTTCGCATTCAGCTCATCAGTGCATTAGCAGATTATGTTGGACTGCTAATGCCACCTCGCGGATCAACATAATTCGCTAAGCAGACGTATTCTCAACACACTTATTTTGCAACAAACTGCAATGTCTATCCTGACGTCTCAAACGAAAACAAATTTAAGGCTTTATGGTCGCAAACATATTGTAGTCATTCAGGTTTTGGTGCCTCATGGGTACCGGTTTGTGCTAGAGTGCAGATGACTGTTTTTAATTGTTTTACGTTTTGTATTCAGCTCATCATCGTTTGAGACATCAGGATAGACATTGTACTTCGGTGCAAAATTGCGTTGCAAATAGCAATAACTTTACGTCTGCATAGCGAATTATGTTGATCCGCGAGGTGACATTAGCAATCCAACATAATCTGCTAATGCACTGATGAGCTGAATGCGAAACGTAAAACAATTAAAAACAGTCCTGTGCACTCTAGAACAAACCGGTACTCATGTGGTACCAAAACCTGAATGACTTAACTACAGTGTATTTACTTTGATTTGAATACAATAGATGTAAGAAAAATGACTTATAAGTTCATAATTTAAGGCTATAAACAGTAAACCAAAAACTTAATATTTATCAATTTATTAATTGTGATCCATGTCTTCCCACTGGTCCTTCCATATAAACTACAACCGTCCGCTGGCACACATGTTCACTAGCGCATTCCCTACATTATTGTCATGTAAATCGTGCCAGGCGTGCGGGCGTGTGTGAAGAACATTGGGAATTCTTTTATTTTAGAACTAAATACCAGGCGTCTCCATCTGATGATAATTTGATGGAGACGCAAGGTTTTTTGATTTAATTATTTTTTCAAAAATCTGGTATTATACCCGTCAACCTTTTTCTGAAAATCTAAAAATAATCCAGCGTAATGTATTCATGAATGATGTATTTTTGAGGTAAAAATTGTAAGTAAAAAAACTCGAAAATGTTGAACTTTTTTTTGTACATGAAATACATTCTAAAAAATTCTGAAAAACATCAGAAAGGTTTCCCATAACGCCTAAAATATTCCTGGTTTTTTTCAATTTTTATTACTGAAGAGGTTTTTGACAAATTTAAAATGAACCAACATTGATAGATCGTATTGGATCTGCTTTTGGATTGTACTGCCGTTCTACACATAATTGTCGCATATTCTATGGGGTTTCCTATACATATGGGACAATTATGCGTTGAACGGCAGTGTAGATCAAATTTCAACTGAATATTATAACTAGAAACGAAATGGTGTAAAACGGAACAACGAGTTTGCTGCTGTCATTAAAACTATCTGCGATCGATTTGTTACACTTTTTTACATCAGAAACACTATTCGCTCTTCTGCAAGTACTTCGGTTTTATGTTATATAGTTAAGCTTGAATGCAATACAGTACAAAAAAGAGAACTTGGAGTGGAATGAACATGATAACATTTCGTGCGGTACTTCTATTTACTGACTATTTTACACCAAAAAGGGGTTTGTCGTCAGCTGTATCATGCCTCCAAAAAAACGTCGCGATTTTGCTCTATTTTTCCCCACTGTGTATTGGATCTAAAAACGGAAACAATGTTCCAATAAATCTCGTCAATAACAACATTGTGACGAGATAGAGTCCTATGACTTTTCGTGTACAAATTGTTTTACAACCAGACCAATTAGCGACAACATACTTGATCATATTCTATACAAACTTGATGACACTAACCGGATTCGTAACGACACAATATATAATGAGTTAAGTGACCACTCTCTAATCTTAACGACCTTCAAATTATTTGTAGAGAGGGAACCAATGATCCTAACGAAAAAAATTGTTAACAATCGTCAATTGAATCAAGAGTTCTTCAATTTCATTAATAGCATTGATGTCATAGACGACGTTGAAACTGTTCTACAAAATATAGTGCATGTGTATAACTCCCTACTTGAAAACATACGAGAATATTTTCAAAAACAGTTAAAATGAAAGGCTCTCATTGTCCATGGATGAGTTTGGGTCTATGGACACTGGTAAAAATAAAACGTAATTATCTCTGTTAAAGCAAACCCACAGGACCAACACCTTAAGCAAATGCTATTACATATATCTAAAAAGGTCGATATCATGAAAAGGAATAGCAAGAAAACATATTATGAAAACCTTCTTACAAAGACACCTCATTCAAAATTCTGGAGAAATCTTAAAAATACATTCGGAATAACAAAAAAAAGTGACAAGATAAATTTGATTCACAATGGTAACAAAATTAATGTAAACTCTGAAGTTTGTGAGATATTCAACAAATTTTTCTCTAATGTCGGCAAAGAATTAGTTGATAATATTCGTATAAACCCAACTGTTTGTCCCACTGATAATGTGTTAGTGACTCTGTATTTCTACATCCGTCATCTTCTAGCGAAGTCATTCTACTGATACAACATTTGGACAATAGGAAGAGCAGTGACCCTGACAACATCACCGCAAGTGTGCTAAAAAGTAACCCTGTTATATTTTCTAGAATTCTCTCTCAATGTTTCAATGTAATTGTTCAGACTGGCTATTACCCTGACTGCCTCACAGTGGCTAAAGTTATTCCTGTTTACAAGTCTGGTGATCGTTATGATTGTAATAATTATCGTCCTATATCGACTCTGTCTGTCTTCAACAAAATCTTTGAAAAACTATTGGTAAATAGACTCCTCGAATTTTTAAACAAACATAGTGTCCTTTATAAATTTCAGTATGGCTTTAGACAAGATTCTAGCACACATACCGCTATCATAGAATTAGTTGACAATATAATGAGCGAGATTGACCAAAAAAACCATGATTGGTGCCTTATTTTTAGATCTCAAAAAAGCCTTTGATACTTTGGATCACAGTATTCTCTTGGACAAACTTCAGTGCTACGGCATCAGGGGCATCGCAAACTCTATTATCAGTAGCTACTTGACGAACAGAAAACAATTCGTGCCCATCGAGGGCGACTGTAGCAATCTTGCTGCCATAAACATTGGAGTGCCACAGGGTAGCAATATAGGACCACTATTATTTCTTTTGTATATTAATGATATAGGTAACCTGCAACTCACAGGGACTGCGCGGTTATTTGCCGACGACATAGCTCAATTTTATCCTAACAATGACATCAATGCTATTATAAACTCAATGGAGAGCGATTTAAGTATTTTAGATCAATATTTTAGTACAAATTTATTATCCTTAAATCTTATAAAAACTAAATATATGATTTTCCGGTCTATAAGGAAAATAATACCAATCCATCGTCATCCAAAATTGGGACATTTTATTATTGAAAAAGTGGACTGTTTCAAATATTTGGGTGTATATTTTGACCCCACGTTAACCTGGATTCACCATATTAAATCTATTGAAAAACATGTGGCATCCTACTGCGGTATTTTGTGGAGGGTCAAGTCATATGTTCCTAAGCGTGCTCTTTTAAACTTTTATTTTGCTTACATCCATTCACAGCTCATTTATTTGGTATCGGTGTGGGGTCGCGCCGCTAGCTCTCATCTAAAAAAATTCAAACTCTTCAAAACAGGTGTCTCAAAATCATCTTCAATAAACCCCTACTGTTTTCAAGCTTATTGATATACTCCGATAATACCCATAACATCTTACCTCTGGCATACTTATGTGATGTTCAAACATTACTGTTCGTTCATGATATCCTACACAACCCCTCAACTCACCATAATTTACAGTTTCCAACTTTAACTCACTCTCGAACTACACGTCGTAGTAACAACCTGCTTCGCGTTCGACCAGTCACAAACATTGGTCAAAGAAGGATTCTTTTTGTTGGTCCAATAAAATATAACGCACTTTCACTTGACATTCAAAGAACATCCAGCCGTGCCTTATTCGGGGCTAGACTGAAGTATCATTTTAAGCATAGACTGAACGAGATATTTAATTAATGTAGTTCCTTAATTTATTCCTTGTTTTACAAACTGTCAACAGTAATTCATTCTTTAAATTTTTTTTTTAGTTAGCCTGTATCATTGTGGATCCCTTAAAAGGAAATCAATTCCACTGGGATTTCGCAATATTTATTAATAAAGTTTAATTGCACATAATGAAAATACAAACATCTCAGCGTATTGTAACGTAAGACTTTCTTTTAGTAATATTTTGCCAGATTATTTATTTTTTTTTTAGGTGAGATTAGTTTGCGTCCACTACCAGGGTGCTTCACAAATTGAAGCTCTTTGGTGTGGGGGAGTGTGGTGGGCAAAAAAAATAACGTTCTGGCAGACGAGAAAACCTAAGGATCTCGAAAGAAAAGCTTCTGGTTCCATAGATTACTTTTGAATTTCATCCGGATCCGACATCCCGTTCCGGAACTATAAGGTAAAGTATGCTTAAAATTGGAAACTGTCATATAAAGCGACACAGCAGAAAACGGAACTCACTTCATTCTTCCAGAGACAGCTGAACCGAGACTGAAATGTAAAGCCCTTTGGTCTTATACGCTGCTATTGAATGTTGTCTAGATCGGACTTCCGGTTCCGGAACTAGAGAGTAAAGTGTGTTCAAAACATCACTTAGAGCGACGACGCATAATCTCATCTGAATTTATCAATTAAAAAGGTTATATTAATTGATTTCCAAATATATTTTCTAGTTGATGTTCAAGTTCCAGATTATTTTTATTTGGAAGAGTCCTGAAAGTTATGGAAATGTGAGTAATATGAGAAAAGCATTACCCAACTAGGTGGATTAAAATGGGATTTTTATAACTATCCAGCAAGCATCCCAGATAAATTTTCCGTAAATTCACGAGTTGATTCGATTGGTATATGAGACTCAATGCAACGAAATGCATGTGAAAGTTAGAGTAAATTTCAGACCTTCTCCGTCTTATAATATGAGATTATTTCGAAGCATACATGCGATGCTGCCATACCTATAAACTAAGCAAGCAATAAAAAATGAATTGAATCGTTAAAATCCGCTTTGATATTCTGAGTTCCCACCCGTCCATGTTATCCTCACCCGGTCAAGCGATCAAAATGAATCCTGCCAGTGTAAATTGCTCATCTCGGTTCGTTAGTTGCCCAGCGTAACCTTTTTGTAGTGGCGATGGTCAGCGTTTGTTTCGTGATCCAAAACCATTCTAAAATTAAATACAAAAACAGTTCCACACCATGATTACTCACCTGCTTTCGGTTGTTGATATTTGGACGCTCGTACACTTTCTCACTGAGGAACACCTCATCATCCTCATCATCGGTGTAGTTGCCTTCCTCCAGGGCTGCAGTCGGAGGTTTTTTCCTGCCGGTGTCCCTCTTCGGTGCCGGGTCCTTCTTTCTGCTGGTAGCCAGATGATGATGATGCTGTACCGAGGACGAAGACGCCGGAGCCACCTCCTTAATGGTTGCAGTGGCAGCAGCCGCCGCACCCCGCTTACACTTCTCGAAGTCAGCCCGATCCTTGCGTGGCAGGATTTTATCTCTGTCGCCCGGATTGACGACGGCCGGATGGGTTGCCGCCGTCGGAAGAGGTGGTTGAATTTGACCTCCGGAGCCGATTGCTTTCGGATCTGGATCGAAGCATTTGCCTGCTGCCGGTAGAGGTGGATTCGATGGAACTGGAGGAGCTTTGCGACGTGTTGTAGATTGATTAGGGGTGGTCTGCTTTCCGGTTGGAGAACCTTTCGCCTGATTAGTTTGGGGTGGTGGCAGTTGAATTATTTCGGCGTAGTCATGGTTCAGGTTAGATAGCGTCGCTTTCGGTGGACCGAGAAACGATTTCGGCAAAGTAGAAGATGGTAGTTTTTCAAATTCGGTGCTTCTTGCTTTGCAACTAATGGATGCCGGTAGAGTGCTGGAGGATTGGGGCCCATACCGTCCCATTAGCCCGTACGAGTTACCACGTACCTCGAACGAAGGCCGGTTCCGCGACGGGGACAAAAGCAGTTCGTGACTTTGACTAACGGATAGCCGTGCATTTTCACCGTATTTGTACATTGCTTTCTGCGGTTGACTGCCGATCCCATACGGACCGCCGGATTTCAGCTTTTCGTAGGTGTGCTCCCGATGCGTGGATGTTTGTTTCGTTATGCCCACATAGGTGGTGGGTGTTTCATAAATCTTACCGCTCGTTGTCTGCTTCTGACCGGACGGATTCCCTAACTGATTCCGTTTGACATTGCTAACATGTTTCATGAAATCCTCTGCATAGGCCGGCACCGATGGACCCCCATCCGGAACAACAATGTTATTTGCGGACAGTCGGGAACTACTTTTCCTGCTGTTTCCAGTATCATCAAAGTCCGACGAGAAATAGCTGGACGAGCAATCACAATTTCGACAATCGTACCGGCATGTGTCCGAAAAGCTATACTTATCCACGTCAAGACTGCACCGGCGGCATTCCGAGGCAAACCGACAGCTTTCCGAACTCCCGAAGTAACGGCGGTTGGCCGGATACGAGAACAACGAATCACCCAGGGATGAATCCGACATATTCCCGGTGCGGGGTTGTTTCAAGGAACTCTCACTTTTGGCGGACATTTCACTCAAAATAGATGCATTCGAACTGGTTTTGTAAATTTGCGACGAATCGTTCGGGTCGGGATTTTGTCCCGAGTGGCCAGTGGCTAGCTCCCGTTGGTAATAGTACAAACTAGCCTGCTGGTACAGTTCGCGCTGCATGCGAGCCTGCAGCGAATCGGACGACGACGATGATTTATTTCTATTTGTCTCCTGATAGCTGTCCGAGTTACCTGACGCTAGATTATGCGGCTGTTGATAAGCCGAACGCTGCCGCGGAGCCGCACTCTGCGATGCGCTGCTGTGTTGTGATTTGTAGTAGATCGCCTTGGCAGGGTTGTACTCGCCACCGAACGCTACTGGGGTTGTTTCAATTTTGAAAATATTTGGATTATTAGGATTGTATGATTGATACTGAAGCACGTTACCCGTTCCGGTGCCGTACGTCGACGACGCTGACTGATAGAGGTTCAGCTCGTCAAGGTCTAATGATTTGGTGGCTTTGTATTGCGGTCCGAAGTCCGGTACTTGCGGGGGTATCATTTTAAGTTGTTCGTATACGTTCTGATGTTTATTCAGTTGCTTTTGCTGTTGTTGTTGTTGTTGTTGCTGCTGCTGCTGCTGCTGATGGTGATGATGTTGCTGTAGTTTATGCTTCGAAACATGACTGTGACAGGCATCGCAGCTGCTGTTGTTGCACTGCTGAACACATAATTCACAATCAACAAATTGAATCTTTTCATCGCTGGGATCATCCGATTTCTCGTCGAAATAAATCTCCTCGTATATATTTTCCTCGCTTTTGGAATGTGCACTTTCCATCCCACCCTCAACGGGAGCCGATCTTTGCTTCAACAAATTTTTCTTGGAGTTTTTCAACCCTTCCTTCAACAAATAATAATTAAAACTCTTGATTCCAATCTCCCCTTTCAGAAATCGTTTCCCAATCTGAAATCTACTTTTACTTTCCTTCGAATCGTCCCCAATATCCTCCCGCCGATAAATGGCTTCATCCGGTTGAGTCGCCGTGCCGGAAGCGTCCCCCATTCCTCCGTACTCGGCAGCATTCTGCCTCCGCATCAGATTGCGATTTCTCGCAGGACTTCGTTCCGTCTGGAGAGCCTCTTCCGCTCCGATGAATCTTTTTTTCTCGTACCCCCCACCGTCCTCTCCGGCTCCTCCGGTACCCGTTTTCCGATCCAAACTCCTACCACGCCGACTGAGTGAGGAACTTTTGCTCTGTCGCAAATTATCCGAACTGCTCGATTCATCGTTAAACCGTAGCATTTCCGAACTATTGTGGTTGTTATATTTTTTCCTTCTTACTTTTACCTGCATGTAGGACTGATCGGTGACTGCACCCGATAGTCCCGCTCCAGCTGCAACCGTCCCACGAACCTGACGGGCCATTTCATTAGCATCGATGGTGTAAAATTCGCGACTGCCAAATGAGTCACCACCGGCCTTGGCCTGGAACTCATCGCAACCCGCCGCACCACGTAGGTAATCCCTTCCGACCGAGTTGGATTTTTTCTTCGGAATGGTGTAGAATTTTCGGGACGATTCCGCATTTTCCGGTCCGCTGTTTCGTCGCATAGGCAGTGCCAAATGGCGCACGTCCTCCGTGTAGGCAGGATCGTTGACAAACCGTTCCCGCACCGAGGATGATGAGCGTTCTTTGAGCTGAAATTGAAGTGTGGAGATGGGAGAAAAATGAAATGGAAATTAATGAGATTCTAGCCGGCCAGGGGGGAGATTCGAACTATTGCAGTGCATAATGGGTTGAACAATGATTGCTTGGAGAGCGGAGTCCCTGAAACAGTGTGCCAGACCAGGCACCACAGTAGAAAGCAATGGAAAATTGCAACATTTCAACTGCATAATAATTTAATGAGACAAGGTTGAATGTGGCTGTTGAAAAGGTTCAATCGCTCAGCGATAGAAATAATGACGTACGTTCGTGATGCTATTGTTACGTTTACAGACAAAGCAACTTCGGTAAGCTGAACTGATGAATTCATTCGTAGTTCAATGCTTGGGGCTTTAGCTCGCTATTCTACATAATTTTAGCTGAATGATGGAGCAAGGTTAGTTCAGTCCGCTGTTAAAGTGAGTTGGTAGTTTTTCACCTCCTTTCAGGGATTTCAAACTGCATTCGCAAATGAAAGAATCGACTAGTATAGCGCATACAAACTTATCTGTCTGAATGTTAGCTCATGAATTAGTTAGTAGAAATTAGTTTGCAGAAAAGGTTCCAACGTTAAGTATTTCAAACATTTGATAGAATAAAACAGATTCACTGCAAACTTTTCTACGTGGTTTTCTGCTAGTGAGACTCAATTTTAGAACGTTCAATTCGACAACATGGGATGGGAATTGGAAAAAACGGCCAATTGCATTTTTTCGGGAATGATTTTATCTTTATTATTTCGCCACTAATGGCGCATGAAAAAATAACAGACACAGATACTAGTATTTCAGTGTACTATTCGCAGTGTTTCAGCTCTAAGTCTGTCAACATTTCGCGACATTTGTGACAAAATAGTGAAATTTATTTTAAATACAGTGGAATTCATTGAAATTTAATTTCTTTTAAACCGATTTAGGCAAAATTTTTAAATCTGAAGGAGTGTTTGGTTTGGCAGGCAATTTGCATCTGTAAACTGACAAGCGATAACGCTTGCTGCCTTCATTGCCTTTTTTATACATTCGAGATTCGATTTATGTCGTTTTCGCTCATTGCCAAATCTAACCCAGTTTCCATCATAACTGCTGTTAAATCGTTTGTTTGAAACTAGTTTCGACATTGTTGAACTGAAAATCAAGTCAGTTTTGAACCTGGTTTTTATATCAGGTTTGCTCAGATCCCCGTTGTTAAGTGCGAAATCAACACAGTTTCGTTGCAAGTGTTTGTTTGATGAAACTACCCTGGGTCAGTATAAGTTTTCTCAAACGAAAACGACATTAGTTTATCACAATCAGTAAACATCTGTACGTACGTGCATGTATGTGTGTATGTAACGCAAATTGTCGCTCGGTTCTCTCAGAAATGACTGGATTGGTTTTCATAAATTTCAAAAAAATAGCCTTATAGTCTCATAGTCTGCTGTTGAATTTTATCCTGATCCAACTTCCAGTTTCAGAGTAACGTGGACAAACGTGCGAGAAAAAAGTGCGCACAATTTTCTCAAACCGATTTTCGCAAGCTTGAATCAGAATAAAAGACTTATTGTCATTCTTTTTTGCCTTTCTCTACAGAAAGGTAATAAAAATTCTGGAAAACCCGACTTTCGAACGGAGCCACGGTTTCTATAGTTTTATTTACCATTCGACTCAGCTTCCTGACATCGTAAAATGTCAATGTGTGTATGTGTGAGTACCTTTCAATGATTTTTTCGCCCTCGATTTCCTCTAAGGCTGAAGCCAGAGAGAAAGCGACACGCGATGCAAAGCGAAACTTGACAGATCGAACGGAGTCGCGTGTCAGAGTGAACTTGATGCGTTGCGAAGCGACTACTGACCTATCCAATCGCACTCACTCTGACATACATATCATTTTTCTGTTAAACTTGAACGGACGAAGCTTTGCCGCGCGACTCCGTGCGATCTTACAAGTTTCGCATCGCTTCGCGTCGCGTCGCGTGACGGTTTCACTCTGGTTTCACCCTAAGATTGCTGAACCGATTTCAACAAACTCATACCGTTTTCGTTTATTGATCAGAGCAGCCCGAAGGCTGACCCAAGTAGCTCAAACAACTTTTGAGATGTTTATTTCAGCAACCTGGGGTGGCTCTAGATCGGACTCCAATCGCGTAGTTTCGCTCTGAACAATTTTCTCGGTCGCACCACAACATCCATGCGACTTTTCGCCTTTCTCATATAGAAAGGTTATGCAATCACTGTGAAAACGACTTCTGAACCGAGGCCCGGAGGGCCGAGTGTCATATACCATTCGACTCAGTTCGTCGAGTACGCAAAATGTCTGTGTGTGTGTATGTGCGTATGTGTGTATGTAACGTTGTTTTGCACTACCTTTTCTCGGAGATGGCTGAACCGATTTTCACAAACTTAGATCCAAATAAAAGGTCTTGTGGTCCCATACTAAATTCATGAATATTATTTGGATCCGACTTCCGGTTCCGGAATTATGGGGTAAAATGTGCAAACATTTGTGAAAATAAGTGCACTAACTTTTCTCAGAGATGGCTGAACCGATTTTCACAAACTTAGATCCAAATAAAAGGTCTTGTGGTCCCATACTAAATTCATGAATATTATTTGGATCCGACTTCCGGTCCCGGAATTATGGGGTAAAATGTGCAAAAATTTGTGAAAATAAGTGCACTAACTTTTCTCAGAGATGGCTGAACCGATTTTCACAAACTTAGGTTCAAATGAAAGGTCTAGAGGTCCCATAAAAAATTACTGAATATTATTTGGATCTGACTTCGTGTTCGGGAGTTATGGGGTAAAATGTGCGAAAAAAAGAAAATATGTGTTCTAACTTTTCTCATAAATGACGCGACCGATTTTCACAAACTTAAATTCAAATGAAAGGTCCTGTAGTCCCATCCGTAATTCCTGAATTTCATGCGGATCCGACTTCCGGATCCAGAAATATAAGGTAAAGTGTGTTAAGAATTGTATACCATCACTGAAAATGGGGAAAAACCTTAAAAAAAATTTTTCAATCGACCTCAAATCTTTTCCAATTGATAGTTTTTATCAGTATACGGCCAAACAAACCGATTTCGGTTATTCTTTCAAGAATCGCCATTTTGAAGAATACGACATTATTATATATGATAGTATGATTGATATGAGAAAGGCATCATTACACCACTAGGTGGATTAAAACAGATTTTTTTTCTTTTTTGCCTCTCTCATATAAAAAGGTAATGCAATCACTGTGAAAACCGACTTTTGAACCAAGGCCCGGAAGGCTGCGTGTCATATACCATTCGACTCAGTTCGTCGAGTACGCAAAATGTCTGTATGTGTGTGTATGTTACAATTTTTTGCACTCACTTTTCTCGGAGATGGCTGAATCGAATCACATGAGCTTAGATTTATATGAAAGGTCCTGTAACCTCACATAAAGTTCCTGAATTTTATTCGGATTCGACTTCCGGTTCCGGAATTACAGGGTGATATGGGCAAAAAAAATGAAAATAAGTGCACTTACTTTTCTCAGAGACACCTGAACCGATTCTAACAAACTTAGATTTAAATGAAATGTCCTGTCCTATACAAAGTTCCTGGATTTTATTTTGATCCGACTTCCGGTTCCAGAGTAACAGAATGATAAGTGAGAAAATTCTAATTTCCAATAACTTCCTCACTTTTCTCAGTGATGGCGTGACCGGTTGCAAGAAACTTAGATTCAAATGAAAGGTCTCACGTGTCCATACAAAATCACCAAATTTCATATGGATCCGACTTCCAGTTCCGGAATTATATGGTGAAGTGTGTTTAAAATTTGATACTGTCACTTGAAGCGGCGAAACACAACACTTAAAACAAATTTCTCAACTTGCCTCGAAACTATTCCAATCGGTAGCCATTATCAATAGACAACCAAATAACCCGATTCCGGCTATGCTGGCTCTCGTTTTCTGATTCCGAAAGCACCGGAAATAAGAAGTAAAATAATTTCTAAATTTGCCTTTAAACTATTCCAATCGGCAGTAATTGTCAGTAAATTTGGCTTTTCTTGTTCTTAGGTTTTTGATGAACGACCGAAGATTGTAGCCATAGACTCAAAAATGGATCCCAGTCACTTTTCTCGTACCGGTTCCCAGATTCCGGTTTCGGAAGTACCTCTTTTCGTTTCCTCAAAGATGGCCTAACCGACCTGAGTACTGTTTCACTCTGTAGGTTATACTAGTTTATGGACAAACCTTTTTGCTTTTGAAGAATAAAAGAAAATTATTTTTATGAATACCACACATTTATATATGAGAATATGTGGGAGATATAAGAAAGGCATCATTACACCACTAGGTGGATTAAAACAGGTTTTATAAGTAGTTGTTTAGGACGCGTACCACGTATTCGTTTAACTCGGAGTCAGAGTCGCCCGCGTGTGGGTTTAAAAACGAAAACGGTATTAGGGTAGCGCTTTGCCGTGGT
Organism: Malaya genurostris; assembly: GCF_030247185.1. NCBI lineage: Eukaryota > Metazoa > Arthropoda > Insecta > Diptera > Culicidae > Malaya > Malaya genurostris. The sequence goes on along the minus strand of NC_080572.1, from coordinate 232,702,765 downwards.
CAGGTCGAAGCGAGACAACTCAATGCTTCCTCCTGCTTTGTTGCAGAAAATTCACCCTAAATTGCAAATTTCTCCGATACTAACCCGATTCACGAAAAATCAAAAACATACGATTGTTTTTCTATGCATTTGGCGAAAAATATCAGTTAGAAAGCATTTCTTTCGCGAGATTTCGTGCGAGTTTTGTTAAAAATTTTGTTTTCTCTTTTCTTTTTCTCGTTATAAACAACTCGCATGTGTAGGGATGTGCTACGTTTTCAGCAAAGCGTCAAAGCGTATAACGAGAAATGTTTTTACGCTGCGAAACTAAGGGGATGATAAAAGTTATGATTACTTGCTTTCCCCACAGTCATACAATGGTTAGTACTACAAGCTTATTGACGCCAAAAAAACATTATGTGGTGATTCATTATGTGGTCTCATAATAAACCTCTTGGTTAGAGCAATATTTTCAGTTTCTATGAAACTTCAACCATAGCACACATAACAATAACCACATCATGGCAGTTTGATAGAATCGAGTTGAACTTACGAATTGGCTAATAAAAAGATACTTCATTTTCTCATGATACACATTGTATGCAAACATCAATTGTACCGATAAAAATCGTTACTAATTCCTAATTCTACTAAAACATGGATAGAAATTATTTTACAAAGTAGTAATAATTACTTACATTTTCTACTCATCTATATTCAACGTTTACGCAGAGAGAACGGAAAACGAAAACAAAAGAAACGTTGTTAGCATCTACCGCATGTGGCATTTTGCACACCCCAATGCATGCGTTGACATTGTGTGCGTGCGAAAGAAGAAGGAAAAATCATTTATTTTTACAACTCGCACGAAATCTTTCGATAAAAACGTTAATCAGGCACATTTTATATACGAATCGATAGAAAAATTAATTATCTAGAATCGTATGTTCTTGGAATTTCCGTTTTGGGTAAAGTGCGTGAAACCCCGGGATAGGCAGCGAACTTCACCTGACCACGGCGAAGCGCGCTACCTTATGCTCAGTGGCTGGCAGCAAAGCAGAACAGCGAGGATAGATTTGTGACACGGTGTGTGTTTGTTTTCTGTTGACTATGTTTCTATAGATATAGGACTACAATTGGGTGCTGTGGTGGCCAAGTAAAGCGAAGCATGCTTGATTCTTCCACCCCGAAGTAACATCTAACGGTAGTTCCGGGGAGGTAGGGTTGGAGATCCAAGGTGTTTTAGTGGGTAGTTCCAATTATACAGTGGTAGTCCTGTGGAGAGTCCCACACTTTGTGCGTAAATGCATTTCACTTTGTAAAAAAAAAAGCTTGGTTCTTCTAGTAATGAGACTTCCTCTTCATGTGTTCTCATATACAGAGTAGTTCAATTGACAAAACAATTTCCCCGGTTAGAAACTAGCTAAGGATTCGAATCCCGTAGCTGCGGTAGCATGTTTGCGGTTTTTAATTTTTTTTAATATGTTTTCTCCGTTGGATACGGATCAAATTTAGATCAAGACGGCTCCGCGTCTTAACAAGACTAAAACAAATCGCTGAAAATTAGGCTCGTTGGAAAACTACTATTAATCCATTTATCAAGTTCCAATATTAAATGGCTGTGACTAGTTCTGAAAATATAATGGTATAAATGACGTAACCGACAAAACGCGTTAATTTTTCGCGTTCAATTTTCTCGACGACGGCTTAAGGGATTTCAACAAACTTAGGCTCGTTTGAAAGTTACAATTGGACCATGGATCGACGATCAGGTGCCTTTGAGTTTTAGTTCTGGAGATATAACGGTATAAGTGAAATTAGAGACAAAACGCATTGTTTTCATACAATTCAATTTCATCAGAGATAGCTGAGCAGATTTCAACAATGTTAGGCTCGTTTGAGAACTACTCTTGCTTCATTAAACAGGTTGAAATTCAGTCACTTACATTGGATTAACCGATATTAATTATTTTAGGCTTGTTTGAGACTAAAATTGGATTTCAAAGATCATATGGCTGAATTCTCAAGTTTCGGACATATAATCGTATAAGCGACGTAATCGACAAAATAATTTTTCATACCCGTATAATTTTTTCAGATCACTATCATCTATGATCTTGTTCAAATGTTTTATTGCTGATACGCTTGGTCTGAGAAATGTTGCCGAGTATGTGACATAAACACTAAAACATGATCTTGAGAACTTATCGAATCAATCTGAATTTCCAAAAATGACCCCAAATTAGTGTCAGAAATTATCTCAATAAAAACAGCAAAAAATATTTCAATGAGACTGTGTTGATGAAAGAGAAAGGTATTATCACACCGCTAGATGGATTAAGGCCCTTATTACCGGTGTCACTACACGGTGAAACCAAAGTGAAGTGACTGTGACCCTTATTATGGGTATCACTTCACGGTGGAAATCAAGTGAAGTGAATGTAGGTCCTTATCATGAACATCACGTCACCAACATTTTGTTGAAAAAAATAGTTTTTTCCACCACAACGATCACTTCACTAAGCGTGATACTGGTAATAGGAAAAATCAAGTGAAGTGACATGTAAGTGAAGTTAACGTGAAAGTGGAAGTGAGAACGGTATAAAGGGGCCTGAGAGTAGGTTTTTAGCATTAAAAATGCCTTACTCTTCCCTATATGGGGCAAGGTGTCAAAACACACAACTAGCCGCGTAATCTTTTCCTGTCATAGTTTTTAACACTTATAACTCAGTCATTTGTTGATGGATTCATAAATTTTAACTATCAATCAAAAACATTCAACTTAAACATAGGAGTCAACGTCATTTAAATATTTCAATAGTAAACCATTGAAAGTTCGGTTTGACATATGTTTTCACGAGCCAATTAAAGCATACCTTAATGATTTCATCCTATCGACCGTTCTACACAGTACGAACTACCGCATAAAACACTCATATTTTTTACTCAATCAACGCCTGCCTGTGAGCGAGGCATGTAATTCGACTAGCTAGTGGATGATTAAACTGAAAGTTACATCCATTGCACTGTGTGCGGTGTTTCTATGCAATTTTCCGCAATTGCTGCACATCAATTAGCTGTTGATTTTGATTCTCCTGTAACTAACAAGCCAGTTTAGAGCTGTCGGCGATATTTGAAGTGCTTGTATCTTGTTGATGCATTAGCCACATTTAACTTGATTCAAAAGCATTACTTCAGTAGTGTACGCTTAAAAATGGGGTCGTGTGCACAGTGGAATCTCCATTTACGATCGAAACGGTGGCTTGCCAATGGTTTCAGTTTAAAGTTGAGTTTTGCACATAATCATAGATACTTTAAACGTGGATACGTTTTATTTTACTATTTACTTTACCATTTTTATCATTTTAACATTTTTACTTTATTTTATTTTGCTTCTTACCATCGGAAATATGATCAGCAATGTCTGGTAATATTATAAGTAGTAATAGATAACCGCAAATAACATTAAATTGAAGTTTGCAAAAATGTTTGATATGAACGAGCATCAAAGAGGAAAATGCAGGACGCCTGTGTTTCATAATTTTCTTTCATAATTTTGAGCACGTTCAACTCAGGTGTTGATTGATTTATTTTATTGTACTACTAAGCAGTTCGAAAACATTTATCTTAAACACGTATTACAAGGTCGTTTTAGTACATTGTGCCACACGAAAGAATTCGAATTTAAAAAAGCAGTTATAAAAAAACGGTTGATAAATTTCAATGGTTATACATTTGTTTGAAATGTTGATTCATGAAATTTTTATGAAAAACAATTTCTTTGAAATGATCCCCATGGCAGTAGCCAATCCGATCCACATAATTTTTGAGTACATTTTCAATTGTTTTTTGACCAATTACTTGAATTTCGTGCTTGAGGTCTTCAATTGTTTCTGGATGGTTGGTGTAATATTTATCTTTACCGCTCTCTAAAAACAATAATCCAGCAGCGTCAAATCGCAGAATCTTGGAGGGCAATTCACCATTTCTGCTGATTATTCGATTTTCAAAGATTGTTCGCAGAACATCGATTGTAGTTGGCTGTGTGTCCTGTTGAAACCAAACAATTTTCATAAATAAATTTCATAAATTAACCTTTTTAATAAATGTATAATTATTGAAATCTATCAAACCGTTATTTTATTATTGCATTGACAAATTCTAAATTTACACCCTTTATTTCAATAGTACACCATTGAAAAACCTGTTCGAATTGACCCATATTTTCACGGGAGCGGGTCATTTCGTCGAAAGTCGTTTCGCCGAATGCCATTTCGCAGAAAGTCGTTTCACCGAAAGGGTCATGTCTCCTGTATGTTATTTCTCCTATATAACTGCTGTGGCGCAGCCACATAACCGAAGCCAAGATGATCGGCCCGCCGTCGGAAGCTATTTTTTCATTTTCAAAAAATACCACATACATTTACCTGGTAGATACACATATGCAATTGATTTGATGCTTAGTAGCTAATAGTCATTAAGTTTTCTTGGGGACTCCGTTCTGAGGTTCATGAATCAATCTTTATTCAAGAAGTACAATTGTAGGTCAACAAAACGGTCATTAACGCCTTTGCATTTGTCTTCATTTTAAATCAATTATAACTACGATTTTAAGACGACTTCAGGATTCGGCGAAATGACCCTTTCGGCGAAACGGCTTTCGGCGAAATGACTTTCGACGAAATAACCCTGATCCAGTTTCACGAGCTAGTCACAGTATACCGCAATGATCCTGGCCCCGTTTTGATTCTTTTTACACGGCCGACGGTTTTGATCGTTGCTTTACATCTCGTATTTCATTCAGTAGCAGTTCTGCTTCGGTCGGTACAGGGAGGCTATGGGTCATATATGAAAAAACCGAACTGTTCTGCACAGTACGAACTTTCGCACAAAACTGAATCTATAAATATATTCTTGGTCTAATTTTTTAGTTCAGTTAGTGCCTGCTCGTGAACCAGCTGATGAGTTCAGATATCAAATGTAAATGATTTTTTTTAGCCCAGTTGATGCTAGGCCATGAAATAGACGAAATACTAAATTACTCCTGTTCGACCAACAAAATTGGAAATATATAAATTTAAATGCGTATTTCAGTAATTATTAACGATACAAATCCTTCGGAGATATAATCGTATTAGTGACGTAACCGTCATTTTTGCCTTTCTCATATAGAAAGGTTATGCAATCACTGTGAAAACCGACTTTTGAACCGAGGCCCGGAGGGCCGAGTGTCATATACCATTCGACTCAGTTCGTCGAGTACGCAAAATGTCTGTGTGTGTATGTGTGTGTGTGTGTATGTGTGTGTGTATGTGCGTATGTGTGTATGTAACGTTTTTTTGCACTAACTTTTCTCGGAGATGGCTGAACCGATTTTCACAAACTTAGATTCAAATGAAAGGTATCGTGGTCCCATACAAAATTCTTGAATATTATTTGGATCCGACATCCGGTTCCGGAATTATGGAGCAAAATGCGCAAAATATTGTGAAAATAAGTGCTCTAACTTTTCTCGAGGATGGCTGAACCGATTTTCACAAACTTAGATTCAAATGAAAGGTCTTGAGGTCCCATAGAAATTACTGAATATTATTTGGATCCGACTTCCGGTTCGGGAGTTATGGGGTAAAATGTGCAAAAAAAAGAAAATATGTTTTCTAACTTTTCTCATAGATGGCGCGACCGATTTTCACAAACTTAGGTTCAAATGAAAGGTCCTGTGGTCCCATACGTAAGTCATGAATTTCATCAGGATCCGACTTCCGGATCCGGAAATACAGGGTAAAGTGTGTTAAAAATTTTATACCATCACTGAAAATGGGGAAAAACCTTAATTTTCTAAATCGACCTCAAATCTTTTCCAATTGATAGTTTTTATCAGTAGACGGTCAAACAAATCTATTTCGGTTATTCTTTTAAGAATCGAAGAAAAATAATTTTGAAGAATACCATAGTATTATATATGATAGTATGATTGATATGAGAAAGGCATCATTACACCACTACGTGGATTAAAACAGGTTTTTTAACACTCAATTTTCTCAGAGATGGTTGAACCGATTGTAACACACTTAGTCTCGTTTGAAAACTACTAAAGAATTTTGAATGAAGTTCGAAAACTAAATGGCTGTCACTTCCAATTCTGAAGATATAAAGCGTAAGTTACGTAACCGACTAACCGTACCTTTTTTCATCGGCTCGAAGATGACAGCGAATGTCGATAAACCTAGGTTTATTTGAAATTTAACAATTTCAATCGAATTTGGATGGGTTATGGCTAACAATTCTGGTTCCATAGATGTATTCGTATATGTGACGTAACCGAAGTTCATCCAATTTTTCATCCAATGGACTGAGCTCTGAATCTAAAAACTTTTCTATAACGATTTATAGTCGAGTTTTGAAAATTCTCCTGCACAAAAATTAATTGCTTTTCCTGCATCCAAAATATAACATCATAGCAATTAGGAAAGTAACTTCAATGACTCCAGTCGTTATCAAGTGTTGTTAAGAAATAAACTGATTCGTTTTACGGTTAATTTACTGCCCAACCAAACTCAAATACGATAAATTTATTGAAAGAGTTTCCCCACCCAGTCAAGATTCCAATTAAACTTAAATACTTTTGATCAACCAATTATCCAATGCACAGTGCCAATCCGAACCCGTACGAATGAATTACCTCGCCCGACCTGAAACCCGGGCGTCTCTCTATTCAACTCACCCTGAATTTTCCCTTTTTACGCTGCTTGGTCCCGGCAGTGGATTCACTTTCCGCCGCAGCCACCACCGCTGCCCTGGCAACCGATTTATTTTCCGAAGGCCACCTTGATGCCGGCTGCGGCTGCATTGAGTGTATGGAATGCCGTTTACTCAGTTTATGCAGATTCATCTTCGTTTGCCGCCAGCTTAGCTCAAACTATCCGAAAAGCTCCTGAACTCTACGGGAAAACCAACTGCTGAATGGGGCACCATACCGTCAGATTGGGCACGCCGCCATACCACCTACCGCTGGCCATCCCTGAAAACCGGTTTTTAATCCTGTATTCTGTAAAATCTTCTTAACAGCACTTTATCACAACCCTCCGAAAAGCGGAGAGTTTCACAATGAACTGCACTCACAGGTGATAACAGAACGGATCAAACACACAGACACTCAACACTCGTAAAAGCACGGAAATCACCTTCCGGTTTCGTCTTCACATTTCCGCTGATAGAGTTGAACCTTTTCAGAATTTTGTTGATCACTTCCAACTGAACTGAACTGAACTGAACTCACTTTTCCAGTCGAATCACGTGAAGAGCAATGAATGTGAAATCAATGCTATTCTCAGGCCGGAAGTGTTCTGAAAAATAAAATAGATAAAAGTGTCTGAATAAAACCTTACCAGAGAAACGTAAATAGACACATTAAAACTACGATGTTTTAACAAAATGTTTCAACTTGTAATGCTCAGTTCAGTGTGTTTGTTTGAGCTCCCTGTCCCAGAGAAATAGTGAATGACTGTTTTCGACTCGATACCTCGTAAACTTGATGACATGAAGCTTACATTCTAAAGAGATGTAATCCATGTAATTCAACCACAGCGAATGTACCAAGCAGAACGACTCCATCTCATCTGTAATGTTCGCAACAATTCGAAATGTTGAACTGGGACAAGTCCTGTGTGTTCTTTGTAGTGATTTTTTTAACAGTGCTTACTAATATGATTGTATTTTATACACACAGTTAAAGTAAAGTCAGTCAGTTCGTAGTGTCAGTAGAACCGTAGCTCCAGCCATGCAATGGTTCTGCACACTCTGAATCGGCTGCGAAGTGTGTTGAAACAGAAGGTCAAATTTCACTACAGGAATGTAATACCAAGGCTTTGCTTTAAAGTAAAGTCAGACCGAAGTCAAAGCGGTGACGACACGTAAGGCGAGGCGATGCATAATGAGTAAAACTCTATGAAAACCAGAAAAAAATACGAGAATCCTTGAAAAGATTAATAAACAAGAGCGTATCATATGGAAGATGAACATGGAATTCAACATAATGTTTAAAAATTGCCGCTCGAATCGCGTTACGGTTCGTTTTACCCCTAATACACATAACCTTTACGATTTCCTATAATATTCGCTCTTTAGTACACCCAAACCTCCGTTTACGAACACTTTTTATACGTTACCTCTTTTTACGTAACTCTTTGTACGAACCAAATCCAAAATAACGTAATCTTTTTTTACGAACCAAATCCTAAATAACGTAAACTTTTTTTACGAACCTACTTTGTAAAAAGAGTTTTTGGCATACATCGAAAGCGATTTCCGACTCATGTATATTCCATGGATACTACTACAATATGGGTATTTTTGAAACGGGTTTCAAGAGTAGATGTCGGAAAACGATCTTTGAGGTGGTTCTGAAATTAAAGATGGCCACTCCCGGTTTATCGATATTCTTTGAAAACCTTTACAATATGAGTATTTTTGGAAAGTATTCAATAAACAGATGCCGCAAAACTATGGTTGGAGTTGTCTCGCATTCCAATATAACATCCTCCAGTTTATCGATATGTCTTAAAAACCCTTAAATTTGTGTATGTATGTATATATGTATGTGTGAAGCCACCATCAGTTCAAGGCATTACCAATGTATGCGGGTAGACTTACAGTAGATCCGAAATTGATTATCAGATAGCTTTCATATAATTGCTGTTAAGAAGGCCAAAATGGGTTTTGAGGACCCGGCGCCTTCCAGCAAGAACATCCGGCCATATAATAAAGAATCTCGCTGTACCAGCTTAAACCCGCCTGATGGTTTGTTTGTTAGAAGGGTGCGTCTTACTCATTTCAGATCTTTTAGGGAGAAACACAAAGCTTCCCCCGCGTGAGTTTCATAACAACTCAGATAATTATCGCCAAACTTGGCACAGGTACTTTTTACTATTCAGAGGTGGTCACGACAAGCTTATATATTCATGACAAAAGTTTATTGTAACATTTTCTTATTCGTCGTCAAACAAAATAGGGGGGCGGATTCAGACTAGGAAAAGGGGATCTTGAATATCAATTTCCATCTTGAATTTTTTATAAAATAAGAGAGGGGCAAGAATGTCAAGATTGTGCTAGATAGTATTGCTATCGTTAATTTGAATTAAATAGTACTGCTATTGTTAATTTTAAAGAATTAATCGATACATTTTGAAGAGCACAGATACTTCGTACACCACTAAGAGGTGGTCATAATGGTTATCATGGAGGAAAGCTGTAGTAAGTTCACTAATAAAAGGGGAGTTCAATATAAAATTTATTCTACAAGAAACGATGCATCTTGACAAATACAGTTACTACTTTCATGTCAATGTAGATTAAAAGGTTATTTTAAGGGAGAGGTAGTGCAGCAAGTGCCCCAAACATGGGAAGTGTAAGGTAAAATTGATTGAATAGCAACATAAAACTGCTCAGAGTATTACACTAAGTAGGACAACTTCGGGAATTTTTTTCGGCCTTTTCTTGCCGAAACATATCCGAGCAACGCCGGGTCATTCAGCTAGTATAATATAATATAATATAAATTTATATAAAAAATATAATAGAATACAATACAATATAATATATCACATCCTAATGCAATACAAAACAATGTAATATGATATAATTCATTAAACATAATACAATATATCATAATATAATATAATATAACATAATTTAATGCAATACAGTATACTACCAAGTTAGTACAAACTTTTTTAAAAAGGTGTGTAAGGCATACAAGTGAAAACCGTTAAAAATCACCGTTGGGCAGGACTTTGCACGTATGAATGTCTGTTGGATATCTGTTCTCTGTGATATAACATAATATAATATAATGTAATGTAATAAAATATAACATAATATAACACAGTATAATATAATATAATAAAGCACAATATAATAGAACATTACACAATATATTCTAACAATATACTATAACATAATACAACATAACGCAATACATATACTTATAATCTTCTTCTTCTATATATATAAAATAAGCGAAAAAAGTGTGTGTTGCTAATGTTCTCTGGTATGCGTGGGCCGATCTTCAAATGATTTTTTTTGTTCGAAAGGTGACGTTTATGCGGAGGTTTTAGGCTATAGTTTATTAGGAACATCCTTCGGGAAAACAGAGAAAAACTAGAAAATTGGTTCGTTTAGAATTGGAAATTTTTCATTCAATGCATGCTAGATCTCCAATGATTGTTTGGCGCGTATCGAGTTATGCAATCTTGCTGCCCGCTGGAGAGCAAAATATGAATACTAGATTATTGGTAAAATCGTTTGGCGCCAAACTAGCTGTTTTATGTTCAAATTTTACTGAGCCTACTCGATTCACGTGTTTCTTTATTTCGACTGTAAGAAAATAAAGTCATTGACGAGAGTACGTTATTTTATGATTCGTTGTTTTCTTTAAATTTTCAAAAATGTGAATCTCTATCTTTACGATGGATGTAATTATTGCTACCACAATGCGCTGAACTGTCATCCAGAGACAAAAAGATTGAAGTGTTCAATGGAGTAATTCCGTTTAAATTCGAAGGATGTTTTTTTGGTTAGTTTTGGCCTAAATTTTACATAAGCATTACCACTGCCCGAAAAGTAAAATTTTGCATCACAAGTTGGGGTCAGGTATAGTCATACTTCTTGAAATTCATTAGATGAACCCAAACACAACTGTTACAAAAAGTACATTCAATTGATAAATGAAATAAATTTGGAGTAAAATGCGAATATAATTTGGTAGAGTAACGGCAACCCTGTTCATCTCAATATGCAAAAACTAATTGTCAGAGTGAGATTCGATATCTCTGTTCGATAGATGGACTTTAAAGGACTATTCACACATTTCAGTTCCGTGACGGTTCAGTGAAAGTGCCTTCAGTGCGCCGTCAGTGTTCTTTTTTTATCGGAACCCTTCCGTTCCGTTTCCGTGCTGTTTCCGTTCCGGCACAGCCAATGCAATGACATATCGACTTCAGTGAAAATAAAAAATATCGGTGACGACGAATTTGTATTTGCCGGACGGACGCTACACTGACGGCGAGCTGCACTGAATAGATGTGAATGCGCGCATAGAAAACGAATGAAATAATATCAGTATCCGTGCACGGTATCGTGCCGGCACTGAACCGGACCGGATATGTGTGAATAGTCCTTAAGGGTAAGTTGAAAATATGTGCATTCGCTTCGAGTTTTCACGTCGCTATAATAGTAGTGTTGAACAATTTTCGAACTATTCTGTCTGTGGTATTGCTTCTTAGAATCGAAACAAAGATGTTGTATCCGATTTTATCACAATTCGTTGATTCAACGAAAATCGAGCAATCGGTAAAATAATATGGCGGCTCTACTATTGAGATGACTATTTGTACAAAAGGTTTAAGATCATAATCGCAGTTACAAGTGTGCGAAACTCATTTCAAATATCGCTTCATAGGATCGAGTAATTTCAGGCAAATACATTTATTGCAAATCCATTCAGCATCAATAATAGATACTTGATACCTTTGGAGTTTTGTGCGTATTTTTCTCAAAATGACCTCCAAATTGTTTCAAATTTCAAGTACGGCTATTCATTTGAGCCCAAACGTTTTCATTTGATCCAGATACGATCCAAATTATATCAACCCGTTCGAGACGTCTTTGGGTCTATTTTTCTCTAAACATCGGTTTTTGCAGAGAACTTCGAAATTTTATTATGTGGCTATAAACAGTTCCGTACAGCATACTCTAACCAACACTTCTGTCGCTTTTACGAACATCATCGAACGGGATTTGAGAATCATCACGTTGACATTTTTTCCTCTTTGAAACGATTCATCAACTTTCTCACAAGCTGAAAAGTTTCTGCGGTCGAATTAAGACCAATTGTTGGTTCATTTTACCATTCAACTTCATTGATCGCGAACAATCATGGCCACATTCTTCTGAAACCATCTTTCACATAGGTCGTTTGATTATTTTGATTTTGTGAGTTTAGTGAGTTCTCCTAAACAGCTGTAGATGCAGAAATAAGTGGAACAACTGCTAAACGCACAAAAACAAATGTGTAGGGTAAAGGAACAGGTGCAGAAAGTACAGGAACGCGTACAAACATGAGAGAAACAAATATTGAAAATACTAGAACAAGTGCAGAGAGGACAGGAACATGTTGTAGAGAAAGCACAGGAACAAACACAGAGTACTGAAACAGATGTAGAAACTGATACATACAATTCAGAATGAAGAGCAGAAAGTACAGGAACAGGTTCAGAAAGTATAACAATAAATACAGAAAGTAAGAAGCAAATGAAGAAAAAAAAGTTCAAAGTTAAAAGGTTATCGAGGGAACAATTTCAATGACTCCCACTGATATGTCATTTTAATTTAAACGTCATTTTCCAATTCGTTTAGCTTTTATGTTACCGTCAATAAAGCACAAGGGTAATCGTAAGGAGTTTGTGTCATGAAATTTGAGTTTTTACATAGAAAATTGTTGTATACCGAAAATGGAGAAACAAAAAATGTTTTTTTATCGCAGAACAGTTATTCTCAACCTGTGGCTCCGGCTTCTTGACAATAACCATCAAAATTTATTGAAAGTAGTTTTGATTTATTTAAATCTGTTCTAATATTATTGCGCTACGAAGTGTGCAGGGGTCCGCTAGTATAATATAATACAATAAAATATGATATAATGCAATGCAGTATAATACCATAATACATAATATAACATAACAGAAGATACTATATGAAATAATATGCTATGATACAATGTATAACAATTGATGTTGCAGTGTAAGTTATGCTTTTCTTTCGTCGCAGTACTGCAGGAAATATAATATTTCTTTGTTAATCATAATAATAATTATAATAATAGTAATAATAATAATAATAATAATAATTATAATAATAGTAATAATAATAATAATAATAATAATAATAATAATAATAATAATAATAATAATAATAATAATAATAATAATAATAATAATAATAATAATAATAATAATAATAATAATAATAATAATAATAATAATAATAATAATAATAATGATAATAATAATAATAATATTAATAGTAATAATAACAACAATATATAATACAATGTAATATAATTCAGTTCAATATATAACAAATAATGCAACAAACAACAGAATCACATGTGGCAATATACTACCATAAATATTGCACTTTAGGATGAGCTTCAAACTACAAGGCATTTCGCACCCTCTCATTCTGCTACTAACGCAGAAGGCGATAGCATCCAGTCGACGCCGTTCTATTGACCAAATGGCATCATAGACGCTCGGGGAGGCATGAGATAGGAACTTGTGAGGACTTAGTTATCTCACCATTTAACGACCAGTAAAATTAAACATCAAAAAGTATACATAAAATTTTATATACTCGAATCGATGCGTAGTAATTTTTTCAATCATTCGGCGTAATGACATCTTAAATTTCATACAGGGGCTAACCAAATTTTGTGCTAGGACACATGACCGTTTTCAATATGTTTACGTTTCGTCTTTGACTAATCAGTGCATAGCAGTTCAAATTGAACTGCTTAATGCAAAGCTCGGCAGTTCAATTTGAACCGCTAAGCAGACTATTTGCAGAACACTTTTTTGTTTTGCATCTAAGTGCAATGTCTATACTGACGTGCTGACTTTTCCTGGCCGATGTAGGTTTCCATTCGCACGAAAACAAAGACACCGTCATACATAAAAAAAAAGCTTTTATGTCAAAGCAAACACAATGCAATTTTAATGCTTGTGATAATCTTCTGTTGATGTTTCCGAATCTTCGTCTGCTTCAAGTGCACATCCGAAGACAAACCACTAATCTAAAGTCCTGAGAAACAACATCATATTTCAATCCGGGCAAAGTCTAACTGCTTTACGGGTTTGAATGTACAGACAGACAATTAATATACAAGAAAATCTTGCGTTGATTTGGGTGTTCCGAAGTGTACACAATTTCTCGTGGCCAACGATGCAGTCAGCATTCCCAAAACACCCAAAACCACGAAATGTTTAAAGACAACAGTCAGAAATTAATGTCATGACAATCAACGCGCGATTCTTCAGCTCGTCACTTAAATTTACTCGACGTAATATTTTCATCAGATCCTTTCCAGAAAATGATATTAATGAATTTAAATCAAAGCTTGACAGAACCGCCAGTCACCTTCCGACCAACCACGGTAAGGACGGCAACATCAACGTCAATCCGAAATGAATCGGGGAAGGAGAAAGAGAGATAGAGAGAGATTCTGTTTGCTGGTCGGTGCGGCTTCGTAAAATACGATTAAATCAATTACGTTCGCTTGGGAAACCCTTTGCCTGTGGTGATAGGGATTGCGATGGACATCCGTTGAGCCACCCATTCCATCACCGGAATCTAGCATAGATATAGTTGAAGAGTGTATGTATGTATATTTTCGTAGGAAGAATATTTTCCTTTTTCTTTCGAACGTAGGACGAAAACATAATCGTATGAATAATGAAAATGTCAATCAAATTCAGCTGGAAGCCATACGCGCAGAAATAAGCCGAGAAAATAGCTTTTCACTTTTTTCCCCAAAACGAAAAACGCCTTGGCGGTAGGCGTGAACATGATGCGACGGAGTGAGGAATGAGCTTTATAGCTCGCCCCAAGATGTTCCTTCCGGTGAATCAACCAGCCAGCAGAGGAAAGCATAGATTCACCGGGTGAGATCATATTTTGCTTGAATTTTCGTCGCATTTTCTTTCTATTTTACGGTTTCCGTTTTCAAATTGTGTCGTATCGTAGAAAGCGCTCGAGGCCTCCCAAGAAGTTACCCAAGTAACGGTTGAGGCCGAGCACATCTACAACCCGAACGTTTGGCCACCTTCGCTGCAAAGGTACGTCGCTATTTTGCTTTGCTTTGCTCTGAAAGGATATCCAAAATCGACCGCCGGCCGGCTCGGAACCGAATATTTCCAGATCGCCCGATTTGTTTCAAAGTGGTAAAAGTAATTTGATGGTGATGGAGATAGCGCCACGAAGTAGAAAATGTCGATTTCGGTGCCATTTATCACCTGGCATGACAGTGGGTTATCGAATTACTGAAACATTACGACTGAATTTTTAAGACCGTCGGAGGTATTCGATTATGTTCTTATCAAAATCGAATTATTTTCACATTAGATAAATGGATAGATAGGTTCACCAGCCACAAAGGGTATGAAAATGTGTTTCGTCTTGCTTTAGCTGTTATTATTGCAAGAAAAAACCAGGTTTCTGCCAAAAATGGTTCCCTTTGATAAATACGGTGGACCACTCATTCAGACGGAACTTACTATTTTCCTTAAATATCATACATATCAGCATTTCGGTATTCATTTGTTGATCAATTCAAAAACACTGTTTTTGTCAAACAATTAGCTGCTTACATCACCTTTAAAAAGGGCAAAATAGCTAGCTATTGGTTAAACTAGGCGTACATTAAAAAATAAACTGAAACTCCAATGGTCTTAAAACAAATTTCAGTCGACCATGTGTTTCCATTGAAACTCAATTTGAAGGAAACGCATGGTAATTAGTTCTAGTAGTTATGCACCATGCGTTTCCTTCTAATAAAACTTTAATGGAGAAACATGAATGATTGTTTTTCTTTTTCCAGAAAAACTCGAATATTGAGCTTTTTCAAATTAAAGGAAAACTGTGAAACCAAAGCCAAAAATCATTAATTTATAGCTAAAATATCCAAAGTGGTATAAAAATCAGAAGTATGAGAAAGTATGATTCAGTATGTTTCAATGCAAGTAATACATCTTCAAAATATAAAAAAATAAGCAAATCTTCCTGACATAGCCTGAAACATCACCAATTGATTTTCAAATGGATCAGTTGCTTCGATTCTTCATATGGGGCTTTCCACACAAAATCAGACACCAAAATTTTTTTCCGAATGATTTTTTTTTCCTATTAAGAGCTCACAAATATTCGATACGTATTTTTTTAATTTAATATGATACGTGTAATTTTCGAAAAATAGTTTTTTGAAGGTCCGCGATCACAAAAAAAGAGTTTTTTTTAACAGCCTATACTGGAAAATCTAATAAAGATACAAATTTTCGTCCATGACATGAAATGTGCGTCAAATAAGCGATTCCAAAAAAACACAACCTCATTGTTTATTCAATGGAAAAAGCTAAAATTTTATAAACATATGAAAAAAATTCAACTTTGGCCTAATTTTGTTTAATTTTTTGTTGAAATAAGAAGCCATAGCATACCGTCATTTAGAGCGACGATGCAAAAAAAGGAAAAGATTCTTCTAGATTTGGCTCCAAACTGATTTAATTTGTAGGCTATATAAGTTACTTACTAAACGAACCGACTTCGGCTATACTAGTTCCAAGTTACCGGTTCCAGAAGTACCAGAAATACTGGTCAAAAAGATTTAAACGAGACTCACTCAATTTTCTCAGAGATGGTTCGATTGATTTCCACAAACAGGATCAAATAATAGTTCCTATAGTCTTATAGGTTGCTGTTAAATTTCATCCCGATCCGACTTCCGGTTCCAGAACTATAGAGTAAAGTGTGTTTAATTATTTAGTGTGACGATGCAAAATAAAGAAAAATTGTTATTAACTTGACTCAACTGTTTACAAATTGAAAAGGTTATGTTTATTTATGACCAAAGAAAGTTTCTTTTTTATTCAAGATTAAAAAAAAGCCTTCACAGAATCTTCTAGTGATATTTTTGAAAATATAATTAATATGCGTAAGGCATCATTACACCACTAGGTGGATTAAAAAAGGTTTTTTTTTTAAATAAGAAGCCTTACGGGTTTGATTCAAACCTGGAAAAGTTTTAGAGGGGAAAGATTAATAGTTTCGGAGCAGTGAATTTTTCAACTACGACCCGCACGCGCAGTATAGTATTTTCGTTTTCTTGTAAAAAAAAGTACAGGTGTGTAATCTCAGAGACATAACTGGATGTCGTGAATACGAATGAAATTGAAACGCTTTTTTCTTACTTTTGAATAACAATTAGTTGATCGATTGTGTAAATTGTGCTAGCTTTCCCCTTCATCACTACGAAAATTTGAAACGATACACCTAAACATATAGAGCAAATCAACAGAAAGTTCCTACAACAACTACGAACTACAATTGGTTGAAAAAATGGTCGTATATGTTATAGTGAAGTAAACTTTCGCATAGTTATTTGGAAATATAGTAGTGGTTCTAAAAAGAACCGATTTAGTAACTGAACCTGAGCTCAAGAACTAAATTCAGAACTTAGAATAGGCTCAGAATTCAGTTGCAATTTAGTTCCCATGCCGACCGTGCGAAAAACTCGGCGAGGAATATCGGTGGCAAAGCAAAGTCCTGGCATTACATTCCTTTTGTGAAATTTGGCCTTTCTATTTCAAACAAACTTCGCAGTCGATTCTTAGCGTACAGAATAATTGCATGGCTAGTACTATGGATCCTACTGACACTAAGAATCCTTCCAGGTCAGCGCTCGAACATACGACAATTGGCTTGTAAGACCAGCGTCCTAGGCATTAAACCGCCAACCCGGGATAATATCGGTGGCAACCAAATGGATTGTATGCCGGGTCCAGCATTCCAATACATGCACACGTCGGCAGCTTGGTCATCGCCGATGAGGGAAAAAAACGTCCCGGATAGTCCCGGATCGGCCGTCTCGGCATAGTGCGAATAGACTTTAAGTTGTGTTCCATTACAATCAGAGTATTGCAATAGGCTGGATAATTTCTAGAATTTTTCTCGGGCTTGCCTTTACGAAACATTTCCGAGCAACGTCGTTTAAATCAGCTAGTATAAAATATCAGGTGTACAACTTTGCTTCCACCGTTCTTTTTTTTTTCAAAATTAAAATCTTTATTGAGAAAAAATGCTTACAGATGTATTATTCAAAGTATTGTCCGTCGCTAGCGATAACTTTCTCCCATCATTCCGGAAATTTTCGAATCCCGGCTCGAAAAAAGGAGTCCTCTTGTGACGCTATCCATGAAGCAATCCATTTTTCCAACTCTTCGAAGGATTGAAAATGTTGATCTGCCAGGCCGTGTGAAATCGAACGGAATAGGTGGAAGTCAGAAGGGGCGACATCTGGGGAATACGGCGGGTGGGGCAAGACTTCCCCTTTCAGCGTTTCCAGGTACTTTTTGACCACTTTTGCGACGTGAGGCCGAGCATTGTCGTTTTGGAGAATGACTTTGTCATGTCGCTCTTGATATTTTTTTCGAATTGTAACAGAAAAGTACTACTTCCCGCAAATGGCGAGGATTGGGCACATAAACAGACATTTTCGAGCGTGAATAATACGAAAACAAGAACAACTGTCGCTGAAACGGCGATGACAATTTGTTAGGCACTGTACACACTCACTTTAAAGGCATTATCTTTTATGTATATTGACCAGCCACCTATCGGAAAACGGCGGAAGCAAAGTTGTACACCTGATATATCAACTATTTCACTCTTGAAATTTTAGCTGAAAGTAAATTTAGTCGGTTGGTACACGAGCATCCTTGAATGCATGCTTAGCTTAGTCACAAAAAAACTCTAAGATTTAAAAATGTTTTGTAAAACTACAAAATTTCTTGAGATTTTTAGTAAATATGAATTTCCTGTTAAAAATTTTATTTTAAGCTATATTCAATGGATTGGTGATCAACAATACCTGGTTTAATTTATTTTAATTTTAAAGTTTCTGTGATATATCTAATTTTTGGATTTTCTTTAGTTGATTTAGCTGGTACCAAATTCAATCAATTGGTGTACAAAAATGATTAGTTTTATTTAGCATTCGTCGAATACTTCTAATGTTCTAAAATTTCTGTGAAAATATCGAATTTCTTGAGACATTTTCAGTAACGTTGAAATTGATTTCTTCTAAAACATATGGCTGGTATCAAATGCAATCTATTGGTATAAAATAATGCATATGTCGTCGCTTTAAATTTAAAGATATGTCAAAAATACGAAATTTTCGATAATTTATACTTGGACTTTTGGTTACGGTTTTGATCATAACTTTCATGACCAACGCGTAATTGAAAAATTTTCTGTTCCATTCATGTTGCGATAGACGGTTCTGTCTAGAGATAAACAAATTTTCAAAATCGGACTTCTAGCAGCTGAGATATGGTTTGGCTGGCCATATCTCAGCTGCTAGAAGTCCGATTTTGAAAATTTGTTTATCTCTAGACAGAGCGTTCACACTTTTTTTCAATAGACTTTAGATGGAACTTTTTATAATAACTTTGAGTAAAATACTAGGTTTCCCATCGTTTCAAATGGATTTTATTCCGAATGAATTTATCTTTCTAAATGTAAAAATCGGAATCGGTGCAAAAATGGCTAAGATATAGTCAATCAAAATTAGCGTTCCCACTTTTTTTACCCCCTTGGTATTCGGAGTGTTACCGAAGGAAACACGCGAACGGTTAACTAAGCTGAGCTAAATGTCTTTAAAAATTTTACAAAAAACTACAAAATTTCTTGAGAACCGAAGGAAACACGCGAACGGTTAACTAAGCTGAGCTAAATGTCTTTAAAAATTTTACAAATAATTGTGAGACTACTTAGACTTTAGTTAAAAACATAGACAAACCTCCTCGTAGACAAACGTAGAGTTTCGTGAGTTGAATGAAAGATTGAATTTCTTACTCTCATCAGAGCTGGTACTAATAGCGTAAACTTAGTGTGTATAATATTGACTATTACCTGAATCATCCACACAAAATTTAAGCTTCAGAATGGGTTTTGTGACAGAACAGTTCAACATATAATGTTATGCACTAGAGCGGTGTTTGGGGCGAGTTTCGGATAGAAATACCCGAGATCCCGAAATACCCGAAACTAAGGTGTTCAGGATTAGTATTTTGTTTGTTTCTATGAATGTATGGACACTCAAATCATGGGACAGATAGAAAGAGAGAGACCAATGCCCTTGCGAGCGGCCTTTAACCGGACTATTCGCCATGGAGGACGAAAACATGCGTGAAGGAATGTTTTTGAGATCTTTCTTCGTTTCATTCATCAATTCCTCCTCAGTATTCGCGACAAAATTGTTGGAGTAAATTTCATTAAAATTCTCGATGGGACGCAGCTGGCGAACATTGGACGGGTTTGACGAGTTGGGTACCACATCGATGTCCAGCCGCTCCATCTCCTCCAACTATCGCTTCGAGTAGTGGGCCGATGACAGATCCAGCCAAAACACTGCGTCTTATCCGTTTATGGTATTTCTTGATGAACGACGCAACTTCCGGCAGGCATTTCCTACTATAAAGCACATTCTTGGGGAACTTGGTGTTTGAAATGAACTTAACCTCGGAGCTCACTTCCTTCGTGGGGGAAGTAAAATACGGAACTTTCCTGGCAGTCGTTACCATCCCATAGGTCTCGTCGATCACCACCGCCACGCCACGATTCGCCGGGAAAATCTAGTTGACCATTTTATTCAGCCGCTGCTAGTGCGCCATTGCCTGCAGCTCCATAGCCAGTGGATGCAACTTCCGCTTCCTGACATGTACGTTCATGTTCCCAAGATACTTTTTCACTGTTTGGCCGGCTAAGTGCACGCAGCGATGTAGCAACTTTTCCCTCGATCTTCCTCTTCAGCTTCCTTTGGAGCTTCTTGTCCATCAGAGTCGACGGCCGTCCGGAACCGAGCTTTCTTCCGGCGCTCTGATTGTTGTCTAATAGTACCATGATGTTGTAGATGCCGGAACAGGGGTATCCAGCGTCCACAAATTGCGTACGTTACCCTTTTTCAACGCGGCGAGGTGCCGTTTTTTTGAACACGCACACATTTAAACGGAGTTGCTTCACTGTTTTTGCAATCACTGTTAGAGTTCAACTGTCAAATTTTATCTGCTGACTCATAGGTGACTATGATTGATGCTGCATTGATAGTTTCGTCAAGACGGGTGAAGGTAAACGCATGAAAATTTGGCAATTACTTTTTTAAATGCAACCGTTATTTGTTGATTGAAATATGTTTCCTGTTATAACATTATTTTTGTTTTAGTCTTCGCAAACACTCAAATGCAAGCTACTACTGATAATTTGTACTCGATTTCCAACACATGATATCGGCGCTTACTCCTGACATGTCGTTCTCCCAAATTTGATTAGAGTGTAGTACATTCCAGCACAAAGTACACGAACGAAAGCATTTGTGACATCGGACGGGTGGAATCCTAATTAAAACGAACCAGTTTTATCGCGGTGGATTCGATGTTGGAATAATAATTAAACACCCACCCAGCACCCGCCGTAGAAGGTCAGGCATGGGGTGCGGCCCAGGGCGAAACACCGACCAAAGATCCCGCACACAATTGAACAACTGCACAATATTATTCAGGACCAAGGCTTATCGCACAGAAAACAAAACTCATCTGAGAAAACACAGCCCGAGAAATAAATTAATGCTAATATTTATCTTTGGCCAGAAAAAAAGGGCAAGCGAACCACTTAACTACTTTTCTCCGTGTTCTCCGGTAACTTCCGCCAAAAGGTCATATTGGCAGCTTAGCTAAAAGGTCTTGAGTGGTCTACTCAAGAGGAGATGTGCTGCTCTGTTCGTTATGCTTCGCAGTATGGAATTATTAGAAACGATTTTCTGTGTGCTAAAAAGACTTGATTATTTTTCTGAAACATCGTTGATTAAAAATTGTGAGCTTTTTTTAAAAATGATTTATTCAACAAAGTGTCCTAAAACTAATAAGCTCAAATCCAGATGCTCATTTTTGTTCTTAAGAACAATTTCGATACAAGCCGTCAATCATAATAATGGTCCAAGCCACAACCTGTCACGAGAGTAAGGAAAACATAATATTTCTTCACATTTCTATACACAAACTAAACAATGATTAATCGCATTTCGGCTGCGGTTTCTACTTGATTAATTAACCACAACATCCGACCCATCGATTCAATTATTATTACAACTTGAAAAGACCGATTAGTCCCGAAATAGCACTTCACTAACTGTACAACGAAATCATACAATCCCGATGGGCGTTTGCCACCCCCCTGTCACTAATGGCTTTGCAAGCATCATCAACTGAGCGTACAGCTTGGCTTCGCATTGACAGCGACTGTTACTGTTACTATTTGTACTGACGACAGCAGGAGTGAATCTGAAAGCTTTCAGAACGTCCAATTTATCACTGTGCCAGGTGATGTCCAACAATCGTTTCTAGTTGCAGGGAAAACGTCAACAATGGTGCGGGACCATCCAGCGAATGTTCATTTAAAAACAAGCGGCTCAAGTGCGTGTTGGTGCGAAACGAATTCGAGTATCAGCCGACATGGCATGAGCATGACAGCAAAGTCCAATCTCAAGCACCAGGGCCCATGTTGTCCATGCTTGCTTCGGTGATTCCAACTCTAGTTACTCTATCGTACTGTTTTCCTTGTAAGCTGCAATCAATACAATGCATTAGAAGAGTGCTCTTATGCAGATCAGGTTCTACCATTAAATATCAACTAACTATTTCAACGACACCAAGCAATCTAATGAAATTATCCTTGTTTTAAATAATTCGGTAATTAAAATCAGAAAATGCCTTCGGCATCTTAGAGCTTAAGCGTCGTGGCTGACACCAACGCCCTAGAATATGATTATAGGCGATTTCCAAAGCAAAATGAGAACGAAAATGGTTTTGCGCGTCATTTCACCGAAAGATATTTCACTGAAAGTCATTTCACCGAATAGGTAATTTCACCTAAAGCCATTTCATAGAAAGCCATTTCATCGAAAGCCGTGTTTACCGACTGTGATTTTGCCGAAAGTCATTTCGCCGAAAGCATCGTACCGGCTATAAATCCAATTTTTTTTCTTTTTATGATACATGAATTTACGGTCGATTCGAGTCATGTAGTCTCTTGCACATGAATGGCTGTTTTACTGCCCGACGCGTCGACTACTGAATTTAAGTTTTGATAATTTTCGGACGAGAAACGTTAAAATATTTCGTTTTATGTCGTTTTTGCTTGAGAAAATTGAAACTGATCCAGGGTAGTTTTATCAAACAAACACTTTTCACGAAACTGTGTTGTGTTCGCACTTAGCAAGGGTGGGGTTGAGCAAACCTGATATTAAAAAACCTGTTTTAATCCACCTACTGGTGTAATGATGCCTTTCTCATGTCAATTATACTATCATATATAATACTGTGGTATTCTTCAAAACAATTTTCTTCGATTCCTAAAAAGAATAACCGAAATCGGTTTCGTTTGACCGTCTACTGATGAAAAATAATAATTGGAGAAGATTTGAGGTCGATTTAGAAAACTTTTTACGGTTTTTCGCCCTTTTCAGTGATGGTATACAAATTTTAACACACTTTACCTTATATTTCCGGATCCGGAAGTCGGATCCAGATGAAATTCAGGAATTACGTATGGGACCACAGGACCTTTCATTTGAACCTAAGTTGGTGAAAATCGGTCACGCCATCTATGAGAAAAGTTAGAACATATATTTTCTTATTTTTGCACATTTTACCCCTCAACTCTTGAACCGGAAGTCGGATCCAAGTAATATTCAGGATTTTTTTATGCGACCTCAAGACCTTTCATTTAAACCCAAATTTGTGAAAATCGGTTCAACCATCTCTAAGAAAAGTTAGTGCACTTATTTTCACATTTTTTTGCGCATATTACCTCATAATTCCGGAAGTCGGATTCAAATAATATTCAGGAATTTTATATGGGACCACAAGACCTTTCATTTGAATCTAAATTTGTGTAAATCGGTTCAGCCATCTCCGAGAAAAGTTAGTGCAAAAAAACGTTACATACACACATACACATACACATACACACACATACATTTTGCGTACTCGACGAACTGAGTCGAATGGTATATGACACTCGGCCCTCCGGGCCTCGGTTCAAAAGTCGATTTTCACAGTGATTGCATAACCTTTCTATATGAGAAAGGCAAAACAGGTTCGAAACTGACTCGATATTCAGTTCAACAACGTTGAAACTAGGGTTTAAAACTTGCTTCAAACAAACGGTTTGACTGCGGTTATGGTTGGAACTGGGTTAGGTTTGGCATCAAGCGAAAACGACATTAATAACGATTAAAACTACACTGTTAGAAAAATGAAATTTACGTTTGACGTTTTTTCGCTCTCGCACTGGTATCTATTTTATGTTAAATGAACCATACCCGTTTTTTTGTTGCTGCGATGATATCCGTCTCTCTTTGATGGCACTGATTGAATCGTGTCAAGAGTTGCCAGTCAGTTCGTGCTTGTATCTCATCCGACACAGTCGCAAATCGTTTACGGTCGAGACAACAGAAACAAAAACAATACAGTGTATTGAACAATAGAGTGCACGAAATGGGCAAATACGATTTAACAAAGCCTGAAACTTGACCTACGAGACCAAATTCAATTTGTATAGATTTCAAGCACTGCAAAGTTAGACCAGCAGCAAATGAAATTGAAATCTTACATAAAGAACGAATGCATCTAGATGCTAATAATGTAAGTGAAATTCAATTGAACAAGGCGTCTAACTGTGTGTACATTATGTTCAAACGTGAAAGAGATGCAATTGTATTCGCTTCGGTTAACAACGAGGTGCATAGTGTTGATCATGACAATGTTAAATATAAAATCCCTGTGTACATGGAGGATACAATGCAACAGAAGTACGCGTGCATGACCTTCCTCCGCAGCCCAGCGATGGGTTCGTTCGGGAAAACAAGTCGCAATACGGTGAAGTTCTTTCCATCGAAAGGGAAGTATGGCAGAATTTTTTCCCCGGTATCCGGAATGGCGTACGAGTGGTACGTATGTAAATGCGTAAAGCTATTCCATCTTACATCGTTTGTGGTCAAGATGAAATACATCCGTGTAAAACGCAGATTACGTATGAAAATCAACTGGTTACATGTAAGTTTTGTGAACAACCCGCACACTACGACAAACCTTGCACTGAAACTGCGAAATCAAACAAAAACAAGGACAACCGCTCAACAGCGGAAACTAGTGAATGCAGTACTCCTGTTTCAAAAACACCTTCACCCTCTAACCAACCAGCAACTGAAACCAATGTACAACAAGGCGCTTCTACAGTAACTAGCGACGAGATCAAGACAGCGAATAACAAAGAAAACGAAAAGAAGACGGAAATAATAATACCACATGCGTCAATGGGTGACGAGACGAGCCACGAACAAAGTGCCCCTCAATCCTTGCAGGAGGGAAATGGAAGCTCTTCTTCCTCTAGAAAAAGGGTGACAACGAGATCGAATACAAAAAATTGTTTATTCAAAAAATCGGCTCAATCGGCCACGTAAAGCTGGTACGCAAATAGGCCTGAATAAAAATGTCTTAAATAGAAAAAAGAGTTGCCAATGAGCGTTCTTTGATACGATAGAAGCCATTTTTGGTCACTATACGAACTACACTTTTATGAATTAAGTCATATAGATTTACGTCACCTGTAAATTTCATAATTTTTCGCAGTGTAGTGATCAGAACGTCGGACTACAAAAATGTGTTTATTCATGTGAACGCATAAATAAACACATTTTTATAGTTGAGTACAACATACTGTTAATCTAAAAAAAACTCTTCTTAACCCACCTAGCGGTGTGAGAATGTCTTTCTCTTGTCATTCAAATAGTATCATTAAAACATATTTCGTTAGAATAATTACTGACACCTATTCGGGCTAATTTTTAGCATAAAACCATTCAGATTGTTTCGGTTAGAAGCATGGCTGAATGCTTTGTCGCATATTCGACAACATTCTCAAAATCAAAAGTTTCATCAATAATATATTTGAACTTGATAATTTGATTCTTTCTGGAAAAAAGTGCGGATAGAAGGAAAAAAGAAAGCTATTTGTCGTTTACGTCAAACATACTATTATATTTCCGGCACCGAAAGTGACTGCCACTTGATATTCGAACCTGATTTACAACCCAATAGTAGCTTTCAAACAAGCCTAAGTTTGTTCAAATCGGTTCAGCCATCTCCGAGAAAATTGTGCGGAGAGAAACATCTTTTAAAAAAAGTGCACACACGCAGACATTTTCCTGTCCGAGCTGAATCGAATGGTATATATTGGATATCTACTCAAAACTGGGTTTCTTTACCTTAGTTAAGTCGAACAGCACACGAACTAATGAACTACGTTTCTACTCGATTGTGTTAAAAACATCAGACGAAATGGATTTCCTGACCGGATAACAAACTTGATTCTTTCGTATCTTACAGATCGCAGTAGCTCAGTTCGAGTCGGAACTGTACATTCTGATCCATAACATCACGTGTTGCCCAAGGGAGTCATCTCGGACCACTTCTGATCTTTGCAATGAACTGTCGTCGTTTAAAGTAATGTATGGCAACGATCTAAAAATTTACCGGACATCACAAGCCTTGTAGATTGTTGTGCGCTACAAATGGACATTGAATGTGTCATAGATTGGTATGATAGAAACGGTTCGAGTGTAATGTTAATACCATAACATTTCAACGAGCTCAGTCTCTAACTTTATTTGAATACTCAATGATGGCGAATCCAGTCAAACAAGTTTCTTATGTTAACGATTTAGATGCAATTCTCGACCGTAACTTATGCTTCACCGAGCAGTTTTGGATGGTTATTGCTCGAAAACAATAAATCTAGATTATAACCACACGAACTTAATCGACACGGCGAAGCCGCATTAGACATTTTATTCATTTTCGCTCAGTAAACGGAAAATTACAAAAAAAAATACCAAAGTAAATGGCTTGATCCTTCGAAGGTAATAAATTCAACTGATTTCCTTGAAATTCAATTTTGAAAATCATAAATCTATCAATAGAGTGTTGTTCCTGACATGAACACGGGGAAATAAATTTTATCTGTGAACAATAACATTTTTCCTATTTCTATATTTAAAGTGAATTACTTTTCGAAATTGAGACAATTATACGATTCGGGGAAATGATCCTTTCGACGAAACGGCTTTCGACGAAACGGCTTCAGACGAAGCGGCTTGCAACGAAACGGCTTTCGACGAAACGGCTTTCGATGAAACGGCTTTCGATGAAACGGCTTTCGACGAGACGGCTTTCGACGAAGCGGCTTTCAACGAAATGACATCGGCCCATTACTTTTGATTTATGGTACGCACATTCATAGCTTGGTGATTATTGGTTACTGTAGGGTC
Source organism: Malaya genurostris (assembly GCF_030247185.1). NCBI lineage: Eukaryota > Metazoa > Arthropoda > Insecta > Diptera > Culicidae > Malaya > Malaya genurostris. The sequence goes on along the minus strand of NC_080572.1, from coordinate 232,675,572 downwards.
GAAGGACTAGCCATGCAATCATTCAGGGGTTTTGGTCCTTGTGGGTTTCCAGTTTGTGCAAAGTGAACATGACTTGTTCCATTTTTTTAAATTTTGTTTATTTTTTTTTACGTTTCGTATTCGACTCTTCTGTGCATAAACAGATTATGTTGAGCTGCTGATGCAAACCCACGGATCAACATAATCCGCTCAGCAGACGTAAAGTCCATGCTTTTTGCAAAACACTTGTTTGCGCCGATGTCTATCCTGCATCTGCTGATGCACTGATGAGTCGAAGACGAATCGTAAAAATATAGCCATGCAATATTTCTGAACGCTAAGAATCGGCTACGAAATCTGCTGAACAGAAGGTCAAATTTTACAAACGAAATGTAATACATCACCCAATAAGTCATGTGACTAACTAAGAAAAGCACTTTTTTTGGGAAGAATCGAGCAAAAAAAGTATTCAAGAGCAATACAATCATTCCATTGATTCTTCAACTTCTCGATGCAGTGCTTATAGAAGGATTTGTATTTTGTCTAAAAATCGGTTTCACATTTAGCAATTGCTTCTTAATTTGAGTTGAATTTTATACCGGCTAGCATTAATTATCCGGTACTCACTAAGTGCCAGATCTGAACTATACGGTGGAAGAGGAATGAATCGACTTGTGAATCTTGATGAAACAGTGTTTTTTTTCTTCGACAGCTCGTTGTCCCTTGGTTTTGGCATTCGAATGATCAAACAACGCTAAGTAATATTCGTTATTATTTGTTACTCCTTTCTCGAGATTGTCGATAAAGACTATACCATGTGCATCACAAAATACTGAAGCCATAACCTTCTCAGCTGCCTGTTGTGCCGGTGGACGTTTCGAATGAAGCTTACTCAGATGATGATCTCTTTTATTCCGGAGTGAAGTGACGGATCCATGGTTCATCCATTGTCACATATCGACGCAAGAAATCTGATTTACAGCTTGTAACCATAACCAAATACTGCTCTGAAATATCAACATTATCGTTTTTCCCAATAAGCCAAGCCAAGCTTCTTTTCTTACACCAAACAATAATTACATTATCATATTTAATGGCTTGGAATTGATATGGTCTGATCAATCAAAGGTAATACTCAGGTTTAACGTATGACAAAACTCACTCTCAAGGATAACATTGAAGGAATCCAATGGCATGGAACATAGCCTTCTAGAATGGTTCGCTTCCAAAACATAAACTCTGAACCAAATAATGTAACATCCACCGTACCTCTTCTTTTCATTTTACATATAAACAACGTTTCCTTCATACTCCAAAATCTAAATGTGCTTATATAAGCAATGCTAAAAGTGCTTATGCAGGAGCTGCAAAAGTCTACTGCACTGTAAAAACCAGTTTTAATCCACCTAGTGATGTAATGATGCCTTTCTCATATCAATCATATTATCACTTAAAATACTGTGGTATTCTTCAAACTAATTTTCTTCGATTCCTAAAAGAATAACCAAAATCGGTTTGTTTGACCGTCTACTGATAAAAACTATAAATTGGAGATGATTTGAGGCCGATTTAAAAAACTTTTCACAGTTTTTCGCCCTTTTCAGTGATGGTATAAAATTTTTAACACACTTTAACCTATATTTCCGGATCCAGAATGAATGGATCCGGATGAAATTCAGGAATTACGTATGGGACCACATATGAACCTAAGTTTGTGAAAATCGGTCGCGCCATCTATGAGAAAAAACACATATTTTCATTTTTTTACATTTTACCCCATAACTTTTAACATTTTACCCCATAACTCCGGAAGCGGAAGTCGGATCCAAATAATCTTATGCATTCATTTGAATCAAAAATTGTGAAAATCGGTTCAGCTAACTCCGAGAAAAATTAGTGCAAAAAAACGTTACACACACACAAACATTTTGCGTACTCGACGAACTGAATCGAATGGTATATGACACTCGACCCTCCGGGACTCGTTTCAAAAGTCGAATTTCACAGTCATTATATAACCTTTCTATATGAGAAAGGCAAACATGTAACTCAATAACTTTCAGTAGGAAAAACGAAACCCATTCTGTAGACATATTTTTAGGAAATCAAATAGTGGAAAAAAGTAAAATTGTACGAGATTCAGGTATAATCTTGGACTACAAGCTAACATTTGTGGAAAATTACAATACAATAATCAGTAAAGCTAATAGTATGCTGGGCTTTGTTAAACGCATAGTTTTCAAGATCCATATAGTATAAAAAATACGTTTGTATTTCTCGTATTTATGTAACTTTTTGTACCTACTTTTTAACAATAATAAAAACACAACTTTACAGTCTCCTTTGAAAAAAGGCCATCAAAAAGGGCGGAAATATAGAGCAATTTAAGAATTAAATCGTTTGTCTAGTGATTTGGGACTGAAAGAACCGTCAATACTTATATAAACTCATCTTCTAGTCGTTAAAACCATCATACATAAACTATAAAATTGCTATATAGTACATATGTTAAACCCCTTTTGGCATATTGCAGGCCTGTATGAAATCCATATAATATTATTCACAAAGAACGCATTGAATCGATCCAAAAACAATTCATATAAACACTTTGTATATTAAACTGGACAGCATTTCCTCTACCATCCTATGAAGCACGCTGCATGCTTATCAATATACAAACATTTAAAGAACGTCACGACTTTGCAATGCTTTATTTTATCACTGACATTATTTCTCAACGCATTCAATCAGCGCCATTATAATCGCAATTAAATTTTTATGTACCATGCCGTCAATTACGTTCCAGTTAATTATTTTTAGAAAGACTTTACTATGTCAAACCATTTATATGTAGTCTACATTTGCTTGATGATATAAATAAATAAATAAATGACATATGGATTTGACAACGATAGCGCCATCTGTTTGTCAGTCGCACGACTTATTGACTGATGTGTTATGTTGTGACTTTTCTTACTTTCGGGACATCGTCAATAAAGACACTGCACTATGGTTAGAAACGAGCAATTAGCGTGACACAAATATTTTCATTATTAAATATTAGTTTTTTGTAGTTGATGTCTTCACAAAAGTTGTTTGTAATCAAATGGCGCTCCTTTTGATGAAAAATGTTACTAGGGTGGTCCTCATATAAATTGAAATCTGAAATCGTAACTTTCTTAATTGAACTCAAAAATGATTTTGTTGTAAGATAAAGTTGTAGGAAATTTTATTTTGAACAACTTTGTTGAAAAAAGCACCTCTCTAGCTTTTCATTTGATCGATTTACATCAATTTTCCCTAGTAAAAGTAGGGTGGCACCTGAAAAATCACTTTTTTTGTTCTAACTTTTTTGTGAAACGTTCTGCCGAAAAGTTGTCTTTAGAAAAGTTGTTGAACTAATCATTGCGCTACCAGTAAAAAGTTATGATTGTTTTTGCATCAAAACCTAGTCAAGCTTGCAATATTAATATTCATTAGATGCCAGATCGATAAAAATGTATCCTATGTGGTTCCTGAAAGGACATAATATAAATAAAAATTTAAGAGAAAATTGGAAGAGTGCTATTTTTTTAACTTATTTAAATTAGTTTTAAAAATACCTTCAAAAAAACTCAAAAACATTGAATAACTCTTAAACGCCTTAACGTATCAACATACATACATACACAAAAACTACAGCCGAAAATAGATTACCAAAATAACTACTTGAATTGAGTTTGAGCAACTGAGGATTAGAGATACTGTGTAATATGGTTATTCCGAACTAGTTGGCAATGAAAAATCAATGAACAGAAATTTTCATGATCTCGACAACCATTCCAACAAGCTGGCGCAAGTTAGTAAAATGCAAATATTTTTATCCACGTCGTACCGAGACGTCATCCACTTGTGTACCGAAAAGCCTGTAAAAACCGGAAAACGATGCACAATGAGTTTTGGTTCGAATAAATACATTCTACTCATTTTAACAAACTAATGATTTTCTTGGGTTTCAGGAAGTGCTTTAAATTACAACAAATCTATTTTCGGCTGTAGTTTTTGTGTGTCTCATTTCTCGAAAGGACAATGTATGGAAGACTTGTAGAACTAATTTGATACTATGATTTTGCTGAAGAAAGTGTGTTGATACGTTAAGGCGTTTAAGAGTTATTCAATGTTTTTGAGTTTTTTAAAGGTATTTTTAAAACTAATTCAAATAAGTTAAAAAAATAACACCCTTCCAATTTTCTCTTAAATTTTTATTTATATTATGACCTTTCAGGAACCACATAGGATACATTTTTATCGATCTGGCATCTAATGAATATTGATATTTCAAGCTTGACTAGTTTTTGATGCAAAAACAATCATAACTTTTTCCTGGTAGCTCATATTTAAAAGCTTGGTTTTGCAAAATTGTGCGCAATGATTAGTTCAACAACTTTTCTAAAGACAATTTTTCGGCTGAACGCTTCACAAAAAAAGTTAGAACAAAAAAAGTGATTTTTCAGGTGGCACCCTACTTTTACTAGGGAAAATGCATGTAACTCGATCAAATGAAAAGCTAGAGAGGTGCTTTTTTCAGCAAAGTATTCAAAATAAAATTTCCTAAAACTTTATTTTACATCAAAATCATTTTTGAGTTCAATTAAGAAAATTACATTTCAGATTTCAATCTAAATGAGGACCACACTAGTAACATTTTTCATCAAAAGGAGCGCCATTTGATCACAAACAACTTTTGTGAAGACATCAATTACAAAAAAAAATAATATTTAATAGTGAAAATCTTTTTGTCACGCTAATTTCCCTTTTCGGACCACTGTGCACTGTGCTTCAGTACAAGTTGAAGTGTCTCAAGTAGAGATAGGCTAGGATACATCAGTTTTCTTCTGTCAAACAAATTTACAGGTGGTTTCGAGTTCGAGTTCAGTCTGAGCTGAAAGGTACCGTTCGTACTACTTGTAAGAACATCGCCTTTTCCTCACACAACGAATCACGCAACATGAGAGTCTGAAAAGCTGCTTGATAACTAATTTTCTTTTTTTCAATGTAACGGTTCTGTACGCTACGAATCGACTGCGAAGTCTGTTGAAACAGAATGGTCGAGGAGTGCCACAATATAAATGCAACGAGAAAATTTTTCACAGTTTGTTTCCATTTCAGTTCAAGGAACGCTCGATACGATTTTGGTCATTTAAGTGGAAGAAACTACCCTTCAATTACCACCAATCTTCCAGCTGATCAAACCCACACGACTACAAAAATCAGAACAAACGATCAGCACCTCTGTATGTGGCACACACTTGCTCATATGTTTCACATTGTTTCACATCAAACCACCATGCGTCCCCGTGATGGCTTTTGCTAGGAACACCTACGGTGCACTGTGAGTCCCTCTTTGTCCGTCGCAATCATGTTTCCTACAGTTCACAACAATGTTTTCTGTCGAATCAGGTTCCGTTCTGTCCGAAATTGGACGGCTATGCCGGAAACTGGTCGTTGGAAATAATGATTCGGTTGAAAATGAGATTTTTCATACGGTTGGTGGTAATGATGACAATGTTGTACAGAATTGTTTTCCGGGTTCGAACGAGAAATCTCAGTCCGTTCCCTCACGTTCCGGAAACGACAGAATCTTTACTGTCACTACGTTGAAACGTAGGCTTAGTTCAGGTTGGGATATAAAACGACCTACTAAAACCAGAACAATTCTCAAACGCCAGACATTCAAAAGGCACAAATCACAGTCTGATGTTTGTACCTGCTTCGACACTGCACCAAAACGGGTCCCGATGAAAAGTTCTAGGTTTTCCGCTCCATTTCCGTGGGGGGGGGGGGACTTGTGCCGAAGTCAGGTGACGACGGATCTCATTTTCCGCAATATGATGTTTGACCCTCCGTCAGCGGTTCCATTCCAGTTTAAAGACGTCGGTAAAGCGCCGGAGCAATCTACTTTGGAATCCAGGCTGTTTGACTGAACCGAACGGGACCGGAGCGGACGGAGTGGGCGGCGAAATTTGTGTGTTGGTAATAAAATGTTTTCCACCTCGTCTGCTGATACACGGCAGAATGGCGCTTGAATGGCCCAGCCATTTTCTAGAGCAGCAGAAACAAAAGGCTACACTCGAGTGGACAAGCAAGGATCCAGCTTTTTTTTTGCTGTTGTTTGCGTTTCACTTGGTCGGCTAGGGGTAGCATGGGGGTGCTGCTGCGAGTCAGAGAAACTGTAAAAAGGCGCGGTTGGTAACATAATTTGGATGTGCTTTTGAACGGTTTTACAGGTGAAAACGGCAGCACCGACACTTCCTGTGGAGAATGGAGGTAATAAATTGGAATCATTTCTAAGCTCACTTGAGTACTGCCATAAAATGTGGTCTCCGTTCATATGTTCGTGCACGTAAAGTCATATCAAAAGTGACCAATGGTAACAGTTCACATGATACTCATGAATTAACCGAGCCGAAATGATTTTTTAGTTTGCGGTTTCAAAACGCACACACAGCGAATGACGGGAATGACAAAGTTTGTGATCTTATGGCAATAGTATTTGATACTGTGAAAGTCATCGATGAATTCGCAAGCCACAAACACTAACCTGGAATGAAAAGCCATTTATCGAGAAGCTGGCAAACACACGAAGAAGCTTCTGGCTGAGATAGGTCCAATCAAATGTACAAACCACCGTACCGTGTTCATTATATATTCCGCCATCGCAATCTCTGTCCAGAGTAGCCCAATCATCGGCATAATAACCGTAAATGAAATGACAGATGTCTACGACTGCTAGCGCTCTTCCCATCCTGCACCGGTTCGGGTTCCTATTATTAGTTGCTATAACCAGTACACGCGGAATGTTCCGCACTGAAACAAGCTATTCATTGGGAAATGTTTTAAATATTAAGAGCCTGCCGGTTCAACAAACCGAGTGTACCGGCGACGGTAGTGCCAGTGGCGCCGGCAACCTCACTATCAAAGGCGGCGACGACTGTCAACTTATGCCTATGTACTGTGAAGTTTGACCCACCCCTCCCCCCCCCCCCCCTTCGACCGTTCCCCGTCGACACAAACCGGTACTTCTTTTGCGACGTGGAATGAATGGAAAAGCCAGGCCCACTTTTCTCTTTTGATAAGACTTTTGATGCCGGCAGAGCAACACTATTTCCCCGATTGGGGTGTCACCGGGAATATGGTAAAAGTTTCACGATGATGATAAACCTACTTCAGAATTGAATTGGTGGGGCGGGAGAAGCCACGACACAGTGCTACTGAGGAGCGAAAAATTAGGTCGGAATTTTCTACAAAGATAAATTATTTGATAATGAAATTTAATATACTTTTTTATTCTTACTGATTGCAAAAGGATTCACCATTCAATTTTAGGTGCGAACTGTACATTTACTGTATTTGACGTGTTTGAAACGAAATGGATTCACTGTGCAGTAGATGTTGCCTTCTAAGCTGTTTACGAAACTTTTATAGTGTATAACTTAATTTTGAACAGCGTATCAAACGAAGTAATAAGAAAGAACTGCGATGTATAAAGTACGTCATCAGAAGCCTCATCAAATTGCTTCTATATTAGGAAGAATTTCAGAGCTATTTTTATGCGTATTTCGGAGAATAACACAACGATATTTCTTCTAAAACTTTGCAATACTCTATGAAAACATGAACCTATAATTTCGGAACTGGGAGTCGGATGTGGATGAAATTGTACTGCATATTTAAAGACAATGAGAGCTCTGATTTGAATCATGATTCGTGAAAATCGGTTTAACTGTTGCTGAGAAATCGAAGTGAGTTCCGTTTTTGGAGGTTTTCTTCACTATTATCGGTGCTTCCGGAAGCGGAAACCGGGAACTAGTATTCTCAAAGTAATTTTATATATTCACTAACTAACAAAATCTACCAACTGGATGAATTAAGCAGTAAATTCAATAAAAATGTGCACCTCGTTTCGCTGTCGCTTGTGAAAAAATACTCATGAAATTGAAAATTTTCACTAATCGCACTGTTATACTGGAATCGGCAGTCGGATCTGGTTGAACTTTCCGGGAACTTTTTGGAGAATTTTAAAACCTTTTATTTGCTTCCTAATATGTGAAAATCGGTTAGGAAATTTCCGAAAAAATTGAGTTCGAGTGTGACTACTTTTTTTCCTTTTTATGGTGCATATCAACCTGTAATACCGGAACCGGAAGTGAGATCCAAATGATACTCAGGAACTTTGTATGGAACCTTAAGACCTTTCTTTTGAATCTAAGTTTGTGAAAATCGGTTCAGCCATCCCGAATAAAACCTGTTTTAATTCACCTTGTGGTGTAATGATGCCTTTCTCAGATTTCTAAAGATATTCTAGGGTAAGTGCTCCCTATTTCATCTCAGCTCCTATTTCCATCTCATTCCTTCACCTCATAACTTTGAACATTAATCATGTCTTTAAACGTACCTGAACAAAACTGTGGAACGTTTTAAAACATTTATTCTAGGTTTTGCCACACTTTCCAATTGAATAAAATAGTTAAAAAACCATCAACGATCGCTTTTTGTCTTTCTCATATAGAAAGGTTATGCAATCACTTGAAAAACCGACCAGTGAAAATTGGCCCGGAGGGCCAAGTGTCATATACCATTCGACTCAGTTCATCGAGCTGAGCAATGTCTGTGTGTGTGTATGTATATGTGTGTGTGTGTGTATGTGTCAAATAATCTCACTAGGTTTTCTCGGAGATGGCTGAACCGATTTTGACAAACTAGGATTCAAATGAGAGGTCTTCCGGTCCCATACGGAATTCCTGAATTTCATCCGGATCCGACTTCCGGTTCCGGAATTATAGGGTAAAGTGTGTTCAATATTGTACACCGTCACTTAAACCGGCGAAACAAAACACGTAAAAAATTTTCTAAACTGGTCTCAAAACTACACAAATCAATAGTCATTATCAGTAGGCAACTAAACAAACCAATTCCGGCTATCCTGGTTCCCGGTATCCGGTTCCGGAAGTACTGGAAATAGTGGTCATATATATAAAAATGGATCTCACTCACTTTTCTCAGCGATGGTTCGACCGATTTCCACAAACTTAGATTCAAATGAAAGGTCTTCCGGTCCCATACGAAATTCCTGAATTTCATCCGGATCCGACTTCCGGTTCCGGAATTATAGGGTAAAGTGTGTTCAATATTGTACACCGTCACTTAAACCGGCGAAACAAAAAACGTAAAAAATTTTCTAAACTGGTCTCAAAACTACACAAATCAATAGTCATTATCAGTAGGCAACTAAACAAACCGATTCCGGCTATCCTGGTTCCCGGTATCCGGTTCCGGAAGTACTGGAAATAGTGGTCATATATATAAAAATGGATCTCACTCCCTTTTCTCAGCGATGGTTTGACCGATTTCCACAAACTTAGATTCAAATGAAAGGTCTTCCGGTCCCATACGGAATTCCTGAATTTCATCCGGATCCGACTTCCGGTTCCGGAATTATAGGGTAAAGTGTGTTCAATATTGTACACCGTCACTTAAACCGGCGAAACAAAACACGTAAAAAATTTTCTAAACTGGTCTCAAAACTACACAAATCAATAGTCATTATCAGTAGGCAACTAAACAAACCGATTTCGGCTATCCTGGTTCCCGGTATCCGGTTCCGGAAGTACTGGAAATAGTGGTCATATATATAAAAATGGATCTCACTCCCTTTTCTCAGCGATGGTTTGACCGATTTCCACAAACTTAGATTCAAATGAAAGGTCTTCCGGTCCCATACGAAATTCCTGAATTTCATCCGGATCCGACTTCCGGTTCCGGAGTTATAGGGTAAAGTGTGATCAATATTGTACACCGTCACTTAAACCGGCGAAACAAAATACGTAAAAAAATTTCTAAACTGGTCTCAAAACTACACAAATCAATAGTCATTATCAGTAGGCAACTAAACAAACCGATTCCGGCTATCCTGGTTCCCGGTATCCGGTTCCGGAAGTACTGGAAATAGTGGTCATATATATAAAAATGGATCTCACTCACTTTTCTCAGCGATGGTTTGACCGACTTCCACAAACTTAGATTCAAATGAAAGGTCTTCCGGTCCCATACGGAATTCCTGAATTTCATCCGGATCCGACTTCCGGTTCCGGAGTTATAGGGTAAAGTGTGATCAATATTGTACACCGTCACTTAAACCGGCGAAACAAAAAACGTAAAAAAATTTCTAAACTGGTCTCAAAACTACACAAATCGATAGTCATTATCAGTAGGCAACTGAACAAACCGATTCCGGCTATCCTGGTTCCTGGTATCCGGTTCCGGAAGTACTGGAAATAGTGGTCATATATATAAAAATGGATCTCACTCACTTTTCTCAGCGATGGTTTGACCGACTTCCACAAACTTAGATTCAAATGAAAGGTCTTCCGGTCCCATACGAAATTCCTGAATTTCATCCGGATTCGATTTCCGGTTCCGGAGTTATAGGGTAAAGTGTGTTCAATATTGTACACCGTCACTTAAACCGGCGAAACAAAAAACGTAAAAAATTTTCTAAACTGGTCTCAAAACTACACAAATCGATAGTCATTATCAGTAGGCAACTAAACAAACTGTTTCTGGCTATCCTGGTTTCCGGTATCCGGTTCCGGATTCCGGAAAGTGCATATGACAGTGATCCCATTTCGTTTTCTTAAGGATGGCTTACGCAATCAAAGCACTCTTTTATTCTGTATGTTATGCATAAACAATCTCTTGGTTTCTTTCAAAACTCGAAGAGAATTTTTTTGAATAGAATACCACAATATTATATGTACATGAGAAAGGCATCATTACACCACTAGGTGGATTAAAATAGGTTTTTCATTTAGGAACCACTTTCGTCTGAAGTTTTACAATTCATCATGTTTCTGAATATTTACTAATCGATTCGTCTCAAAACATGATCACTATTTCACTTAATTACAACAATGTTGGATGACTTTATAGTTAGTAATGTTCATTTTCCAATTGTTTATTCTACGAATAAAGTATTCTGAAATTACCTGATAAGCAATAAAAGCAATGAAAAATATGAGATAAAAATTTGCACTCAATTCACTTGATTGCGCTTTGTTTTCATCTCATTTCGTATCGCAAGGTTGCCTCTCATAATGTTAAATACAAAAACATATTTTTTCTGCTTTAAATTATCATCAACAAGTATTTTTTTGGTATCCGTGACATTAGTTTAATTATATCATTGATATTAATATATAAATAAAACTGTTTCGGATTCTAATATTACCAAATAGAGCGTGTTAAACACTAATCAAATAACCATTGTGGCAAATCTAGTAGCACTGGTTTCTTTCCGCTATACGTCACCATAACACTGTTAAATGTGTGTGTTTCATCGGCTGTGCACAGAGATGTCAGATGTTTTCATAGAAAATATGTATCTGCTCTATCTGTTTTCACTAATAAAATGAATCAAATTCAAATTGGTTTTAAATTTTAATAGAAATGTTTATCAGTGTTCATCATCAAACATTTTCACAAAAGATTTCCATTTTAACATGTGATTTGTCCGTTGATTAATAAACTTTTTAAGAAGTACTGCAATCAAATACTAATAGATACTCAGAGAGAAAAGTCTAACGTTTCACTTCTCAATTTTTATGAACCTTTACAAATCTGTATTAAATTTGGAAAATCTGTAATCTGATTTAACGAACGCGAACGCAAAAATCTATACAATACAGATAAATCTGTATGAATGGCATCTCTGGTTCTACACTTTGTTTTTAGAAGGCCTAAATAGTAACAATTTTTTTTTGTTTTTTTTTTTAAGTTCTCCAAATTAACTGCAGAGTAAAATTTTAAATTTGAAACGAAAGGTAATAAAAACGATCCAAAAAATTTTAAACGTCGAAATGATTTAAAACTGTTTTTTTTAATATCGTGTGTTGTGTCATAGTTGGCATAAGGCCCTTTTAAAGGAAAATTCTGACATTTTGAACCTGAGAGTGTAATAGTGCAATATTTTGGTTTTGATTGCTGTCGCCATTGCTAATTTATGGGATGAATAAAGGACCAACGATAGGATGAATACAAAACCTTTGAGATGAAATTAGGAGCACAGTAGTGAACATATCAGAAGTGTTTTTAGCAGATTTTTCAATTATTATTTTAATTTCCAAGGAATGTGAATCAATTACCAATGTGTAGCAAGGCGAATTTAGCAGAAATATGAAAAAATCGTAGTGATTTTGATGGCTAAATCAGGATTTTAAGGTAACGTCCTTACAAATGAGATGAAATAGGGAGCCCTTACCCAAAATATTACCGTGGAGTTCGCAAAAACAACACTTCATTGAATAAAAATAGGAAAGTAAGTTCGGATTTAATCTAACAAAATCTAAAAATTCTGTTTATCCTGTAGTTTCGGAACCGGCCATCTTGAAGCAAAGTGAATAAGATCCTTTTTACAGTTTTGGATCACTATTTCCAAAACTTCTGAAATCGGATTCAGATTACCGGAATAGCCGAAGTTAGTTCGTTTACCAGCAACAAATATGACCTACAAATTGGAACAGTTTGGAACCTAGCTAAACCTAGACCTACAATCACATGCTCTATTTCGATTAATCCAATTAAACGAAACCTAACACACGAAGCGAGCCTGCGTTTCTGTTTCTTCTGCATATTTAAGTCAAGCTAAGCCGCATTAATCAGCAGCATAAAACAAGTAACAGGTTTATTATTATCTTTATTGTTATAATCATTATCATTCAGAATAATTTTCATAACAGTATGTATTAGGTGTACGACTTTGCTTCCGCCGTTTTTTCCAAAATTTAAAGCTTTATTGCGAAAAAGTGCTAACAGATGTATTATTCAAAGAATTGTCCATCGCTAGCGACAACGTTCTTCCATCTTTTCGGAAATTTTCGGATCCCGGCTCAAAAAGAGGAGTCCTTTTTTGACGCTATCCATGAAGCAATCCATTTTTCCAACTATTCGAAGGATTGAAAATGTTGATCTGCCAGGCCGTGTGCCATCGAACGGAATAGGTGGAAGTCAGAAGGAGCGACATCTGGGGAATACGGCAGGTGGGGCAAGACTTCCCATTTCAGCGTTTCCAGGTACTTTTTGACCACTTTTGCGACGTGAGGCCGAGAATTGTCGTGTTGGAGGATGACTTTGCCATGTCGCTCTTGATACTGTGGCCGCTTTTCTTTTAGCGCGCGACTAAGACGCATCAGTTGCGATCGGTAGCGATCTTCTGTGATGGTTTCACCCGGTTTTAAGAGCTCGTAGTAAATTGTTATTCATGTTTGAAGGTTTTTTCTCTTCCACTCCCGACACGTTCTTTTACTCAGAGCAGCATCACCGAAAGTTTCTGAGAGCATTCGATGCGCTTCAGCTGCATTTTTTTAGAATTGTAACAGAAAAGTAAAACTTCCCGCAAATGGCGAGAATTGGGCACATAAACAAACATTTTCGAGTGTGAATAATACGAAAACAAAAACAACTGTCACTGAAACGGCGATGACAATTCGTTAGGCACTGTACACACTCACTTTAAAGGCAATTTCATCTATGTATTTTAACCAGCCTCAGCCGGTACAGTCACCTATCGGAAAACGGTGGAAGCAAAGTTGTACACCTGATATGTTAATATTATTTGCTGTTTTCATTGACATCATTACACCTCTGACACGATTTTAATGCACTGCCGGCTGTGAAAATTGCATTTACATCGCGAAGCTTGAAACTTCATTGACATTCGTTTATTCTTTCGGTCGCACTTATCATAAAATTGCTAAAAATTTTATCAACCGCAGCAACGTCTGTTACCAATATCACACACCAGTAGCAGACATTCGTAACCGTTTCGTTTTCTTTATAGCGTGAACGAAATGGAACAAAACACGCATCGTTTGTGTCGTATTTTCTTCTTCCACTTTGCACGTACCAGTGTTGTAGGTATTGTCATTCTATATGGCGGTTTAAAAACTTTGACACTCATCGCCCTGTAACTGCAGAACCGGAAGTCGGATCTGGAAAGTCAGTTTTAATTTAAACTGAGTTTTGTGAAAATCGGTCAAGCATCGCTGAGAAATCGACGTGTTTTTGAAGCTTTTCTTAACCAGTAGTACCGAATTAAGTATATATGTCCGCAAAATAACAAGTTCTGAAAACTGGGATAATTTATCAGAGAGTTTTTGTCGGGATTTGTACCTATTTTTGACCATCGTTCGTGACAAAATGCTCATTAAATTGGTAATTTTCCAATTATCACGTCTTAGTTCCGGAACCGGAAGTCGCATCCGGATAAAATGTTTTAGAAATTTGTAGAAAACTATAACACCTTTCATTTAAATCTTAGTTTGTGAAAATCGATTTGTCCGTTTGCGAGTGCCCATTTCTCCTCTAATTTTCACATATTACCCTGTATCTCCGGAACCGGAAGTTGGATCTGGATAAAATTCAATAGGATATGGGACCATATGACCTTTCATTTGAATGCATATTTTTGTACATACACACACACTATATAAAAAGTAAAAGAATTACTGAAAAAAACCCGATTTTCGATTGGATCCTTGGAGGCAACTAGTATTATATACCATTTAACACAGCTCGACGATATCGAAAAATGTGTGTGTGTCCGCTATAGTGGTATAAGTGGCGTAACCAACAAAACGCATATTTTCCTCTCCTCTCATTTCTCTCGGAAATACAGGATGCTCCGTCTTTTATGCCGGTATGTAAACATTGAAACTTTGAGAAAAAAACAACCGATTTCTATGATTTAATTCAGTTTGGTTTCATACAATTTTTTAAACCAGTTTTAGAAAACAATATCAAGTAAGTGGCAACCTTTATCAGCAATTACAAAATGACTCTTTTTTCCACGTTTGTCATTACCTTTTCGAGCATCTCGTGTGTTACAGCGTCGATTTCAGCACGAATGTTTGCCTTGAGCTCGTCAATAGTTTGTGGCTGGTTGGCGTAAACCTTGTTTTTCAGATAACCCCACAAAATAAGTCTGGCGGGGTTAAATCAGATAATCTGGGTGGCCAGTCATTGTCGCCGGGATATTGTTTCCGATATGCACGTTGAATTAACATAATGGAACGACTGTTTTCGACGTAAAGTGTCACTATTTCAGCGCGATGGTTCGGTGTAAAGCGATCCATGGCTAAAATTGTACTGAATTGACGTTTCCAAAACATATCCGATGCAATCGCTCGGTTGGTAAATATGAAAGTTATTCAGCGTTTACATACCGACATACAGGATAGAGCACCCTGTAATAGATCCGATTTCTACAAACTTAAGCACGCTTGAAAGCAACTATTGGGTTGTGAATCATGTTCAAAGATCAATTTGCTACAATTTCCGGTTCCGGAAATATTATGGAAAAAGTAACGTAACCGACAAAATGCGTTTTCTCTATCCACACTTTTTTCAGAAAGTAACCAATTATCATGTTCAAATGTGTTATTGCTGATACTTTTGGTTTCAAGAATGAGGCTTTTCTGATCTAACCAAAACAATCTGATTTCGTATGTGTTAAAAATCAGCCCTAATTCGTATCTGGAATTATTCTAAAAAATAGACGCGTTCAAGAGTCCAAAAGTCCAAAAGTCCAAGAGTCCAAGCGTCCAAGAGTCCAAGAATCCAAGAGTCCAAGAGTCCAAGAGTCCAAGAGTCCAAGAGTCCAAGAGTCCAAGAGTCCAAGAGTCCAAGAGTCCAAGAGTCCAAGAGTCCAAGAGTCCAAGAGTCCAAGAGTCCAAGAGTCCAAGAGTCCAAGAGTCCAAGAGTCCAAGAGTCCAAGAGTCCAAGAGTCCAAGAGTCCAAGAGTCCAAGAGTCCAAGAGTCCAAGAGTCCAAGAGTCCAAGAGT
This sequence comes from Malaya genurostris, assembly GCF_030247185.1. Lineage (NCBI taxonomy): Eukaryota > Metazoa > Arthropoda > Insecta > Diptera > Culicidae > Malaya > Malaya genurostris. The sequence continues at coordinate 232,659,718 of NC_080572.1, read as the reverse complement.
CCAAGAGTCCAAGAGTCCAAGAGTCCAAGAGTCCAAGAGTCCAAGAGTCCAAGAGTCCAAGAGTCCAAGAGTCCAAGAGTCCAAGAGTCCAAGAGTCCAAGAGTCCAAGAGTCCAAGAGTCCAAGAGTCCAAGAGTCCAAGAGTCCAAGAGTCCAAGAGTCCAAGAGTCCAAGAGTCCAAGAGTCCAAGAGTCCAAGAGTCCAAGAGTCCAAGAGTCCAAGAGTCCAAGAGTCCAAGAGTCCAAGAGTCCAAGAGTCCAAGAGTCCAAGAGTCCAAGAGTCCAAGAGTCCAAGAGTCCAAGAGTCCAAGAGTCCAAGAGTCCAAGAGTCCAAGAGTCCAAGAGTCCAAGAGTCCAAGAGTTCAAGTGTTAAAGAGTTTAAGAGTTCAAGAGTTCAAGAGTCCAAGAGTCGCTTGCTTCGCGATGTTAAAACTCATTCAGGATTAATAATTACACTTGGATCTACCAAATGATACGCCGAGAGAGACACTGAGATATCTCTCAGATATGAAAAAATGGGTACACTTTCTTCTAACACAGACTGTAGGGAAGCAATTTCAAAATTCATATAAATAACTACACTGTTTTACATATTTAATTTTGATTCGTCGGAGAGTATTATTTTCTTTTTCTCAGCAAGCAACACGATCTCCTCTAGCAAATCACTCATAGCTCTTCTAACCATTCTTAAAGAAAGTAATATCCTTTTCAATGCGTCCTATGCTTTCACACTACGCTAGTACAGAGGGGTCTCGTATAACGCGGTACACCGGGGGCGTGAAAAGCGAATCCGCGATAAACGGAACCCGGAGCATATGGGATTTCGACTGATTGGGGCTGTGAACGATTATCTCGCTTCGGTCGACAGATAGAGCTATACAATCTTCAGCAAACTTGTTGTAGATACTTAGACCAACAATTTAGTATAGTTTGACCGACAATTTGTTGAGAACTGCTCGCCAAGGGCGCTTTGAAAAAAGCATGAAATTATTCATGTGTACACAATAGAAAAACAGTTTGAACATGAAATATCGCGAATATTTTACTTTCGGTGGTGGTGGTGGTGAACTGCTTTTCTAGAAGGCGTTAGTAAGTTACTAAAGTATTAAGATGAATAAGCTATCGACATCTGAAATCTGAGGCACTTGATAGTGTGAAAACTTGAATTTCATACTTAATGTTTTGATTATTTATACAATTATAATTTGAATTAAACTTTTTTTATTGAACAGTGGATTGAAGGGAAAATTTCATAGTCACACTCTTCATCAGGCAGTCAATCTATAAATTCAGTTTTGTAACAAGTGCGGATAACCAATTCGAGATTGTAACAAAAGCTGCTACGTAAACGACCAAGACATATTCCGGTGAACTGATAAGAATCAAAAATCGAAAAGTTATCAGGGATCACTGCAAGGGAAACTACGAAAATCAAACCGAAGAAGTTTATTTTGAACGGCTTCGACGCGGTGGATGTCAAGTTAACAATAAAGAGCCAAAAAGACAGTACCATTGCGTAATCAATTTATCAGCAATGATGTCATCAATTTCCTCACTAGAAAGATGTTCAGCACCCATCTTTTCACCGAAATCTTTAATTACAGAAATTATTCTTTCGTTCTCAATATCATCGATTTGTGTATGATTTGTGGCTCAAAAAAAAGATGCAAGTAGTTTTTTCCAGCACTTTTGCAACGTTGATGACTTAATTTGAACTAAAACTGATTGAATGCAATAAAAACAATTCCGATGTTGCGATTTAAGCAAAATTGTTCTAACTCGGGAATGAAACAGTTTTGCATTCAATCTTGGGAAATTTCTCGAGTCATCCAGCCTTTTTATTGCTCCAATAGTGTACTGGGAGATTCGAACGCTGCAAATTTTTTAAAGCACGTGATTTGGTACATTATTAACACTCCAAATACCAAGCCTAAAAAAATTTGAATCGTAACTTCGAGCTGTCATAGCTTATCTGTTTTTGAACGAATCTTAATAAATTTTACACCCACGAATTTTGTTGAGTTCTTCAATTGATTCAAAAACTTTGTAGCAGACGATTGGTAAAGGAAAACCAATGAAAATTTGATTTTTCCTGTTCCAGGTTTTTTTCACGCGCCCAAAATGCCCTATCTGCTTAATTTCTATTGGATGATCAGAAAGTTAGCTACAACGTATTTATAGGAAAAAATTACATATTCGCGTCTCTAACACAACCAAATGAAACGAAAGAAAGAATCTATGATCGTTCTCTCTGTTGCACTGCAGTTGTCTTTTTTATATTCTAGCTTTCAACGCGACTCAATTAATATATAGTAGTATGTATGCGAGAACGTAATTCTTCAGAAACACACTAACACAGTTACGATAGCGTCGCGTAGGATGTATGCTTAGTAGATTTGTTAGAGAATCGCATGACACAAAATCATTTTATGACGGAGGAAAGCACATGAGTTCGCATCATTTTGCGAATCCTCTGAAATAACAGCAATTTCAGCAAACCGAAAAATTCAGAAAACTATAAAGAAACCGCATATTTTGAAACTTGAGAAATCCCATAAAATCAATGCAGTAAAACTTCGTTCAATTCAATTGAAACTGAATGTGGAACAAATTGACGATCTCTCCACTGCAGTAAACTTCACTCTCTGACACACACAATGTTTGCTGACGGCCCGAACGAGCAGCATTCAGTTCATCTCTCGTTTCTCTTCAATCGAGGCTCAGTTTAATTATCGTCAGTTGATCTCTTGAAGTAACAAAATATCTCTTTCAATAGTGTTAGAGCGGCCTTCAAATGAGGTTCATGTAAACATTTGAATTGGTTCAAGATAATAGATGAAAGACTAATCAGATAGCTGAAATATCAATCACAGAATACACATAAATTAATTGTTTCCTCCTTTAGTTTTCATTTTTATTACTTTACTCCATTTATAATTCTATTCGTTCGAATCTGCTTACTACTAAGAGCGAAGACAATGAAGCAGCTATACTACTTGGCTCTTGAAACTGAACAAGCAAAACTTCAAATGACTAGGTACGATTATTCAACTGACGATGATTTCTGGGAGCTTCACTTGAAAATGGCAGCAAAAGTCAAATGAATAAGTAGGAATACGCTGACGGTCAGCGGCCATAAATTTTATTTTCATCTTATATTATTCGATTGAAAATGAAATTTTACCGCACTGCATAAAAGTAATCATATTTCTTATCAAGTTTGTCCACGACCAGACAGCTTTTTTTTTTTTTTTTTTTTTTTTTTTTTTTTTTTTTTTTTTTTTTTTTTTTTTTTTTTTTTTTTTTTTTAAATTACTATTTATTGGAATATGAGTTAAAATTAAATTATTAAGATTTAAATTGGGTGTTCAGCCACAAGTGGTGACTTTTCAGCCCTGTTATATATATATATATATATATATATATATATATATATATATATATATATATATATATATATATATATATATATATATATATATATATATATATATATATATATATATATATATATATATATATATATATATATATATATATATATATATATATATATATATATGATTTGGTTATTACCATGAAGACATCATTTGCTTCCGCAATTCTGAGATTTTTGTGTAGGGAAAATTCTAAACCTACTTGTATTGTGTAATGGGGAAAAGGAACTTATATACTAACTTACTAACTAATACAGAGAGCGAATCGATTCAATTGAAGATTGCATCGATTTTTGTCGGAATTTGCTTATAATATTATGTGACATTACATCTAATGGTTCTATATTTGTGAGTCTGTGTAACTCATTTGTACTAAACCAGGGAGGACGCTTCAGAATCATTTTCAGAATTTTATTCTGAATCCTTTGAAGCGTTTTCTTCCTGGTGGAACAACAGCTTTACCAAATTGGTACCGCATAAAGCATGGCTGGTCTGAAAATTTGTTTATAAATTAACAATTTGTTTTTTAGACAGAGCTTAGAATTTCTGTTTATAAGAGGATATAAACATTTAATATATTTATTACACTTTGCCTGGATTCCTTCAATGTGATCCTTGAAAGTGAGTTTTTTGTCATACGTTAAACCTAAGTATTTAGCTTGATCAGACCATGTCAATTCCAAGCCATTCAATTTGAGAATGTGATTATTGTTTGGTTTAAGAAAAGAAGCTCTTGGCTTGTGAGGAAAGATAATTAATTGCGTTTTTGCTGCATTTGGTTTAATTTTCCATTTTGACAGATAATCACTGAAAATATTTAAACTTCTTTGTAGGCGACTGCAGATCACTCTTAGATTTCTACCTGTGGCTAACAGACTTGTGTCGTCACAGAATAGCGATTTCTGACAACCAACGGGTAGATTTGGAAGATCAGAAGTGAAAATATTATACAAGATTGGAGCTACACTCGAACCCTGCGGAACACCGGCTCGTACGGGTAGCAATTCAGATTTACAATTCTGATAGCTAACCTGAAGAGTACGATCAGTTAAATAATTTTGAATCATTTTGATCAAATAAATAGGAAACTGGAAATCAGACATTTTTGCTATTAAACCTTTGTGCCAAACACTGTCGAATGCTTTTTCTATGTCTAGAAGAGCAACTCCAGTGGATAACCCAGAAGATTTATTTGATTTTATCATGTTCGTTACTCTGACAAGTTGATGAGTAGTTGAATGTTCATGACGAAATCCAAACTGCTCTGGTAAAAAAATTGAATTCTCATTTATATGAGTCATCATTCTTAACAAGATAATTTTTTCAAAAAGTTTACTGATAGAAGAAAGTAAGCTAATTGGGCGATAACTTGATGTTTCTGCTGGGTTTTTATCAGATTTTAGGATAGGAATTACTTTAGCGTTTTTCCATCTTTTTGGGAAGTAAGCTAATGAAAAACACTTGTTGAAAATTTTAACCAGGAGTCTCAAGGCAACATCGGGAAGATTTTTAATAAGAATATTAAAAATTTCATCATTACCAGGAGCCTTCATGTTTTTAAGTTTTCTAATAATTGATTTAATTTCATCAAAATTCGTCTCAATAATGTCATCGTGTGATAACACTTGAGTTGAAATATGATCATATTTCAGTGAGACTTCATTTTCAATAGGACTCACAACGTTCAAATTAAAATTGTGGACACTCTCGAACTGCTGAGCAAGTTTTTGAGCTTTTTCGCCATTTGAAAGAAGTATTTGATTTCCTTCCTTGAGAGCAGGAATAGGTTTCTGAGGTTTCTTAAGAACCTTAGAAAATTTCCAGAAAGGTTTAGAATATGGTTTAATTTGTTCAACTTCTTTAGCGAAATTTTCATTTCGCAAAAGAGTAAATCTATGTTTAATTTCTTTTTGTAAATCCTTAACTATGTTTTTCATAGCAGGATCACGAGAACGTTGATATTGTCGTCGACGAACATTCTTCAACCGAATGAGCAGTTGAAGATTGTCATCGATGATAGGAGAATTTAATTTAGTTTGAGCTTTGGGAACTGAAAGATTTCTAGCTTCGATAATATAATGATTCAAATTATCAATTGCTGTGTCGATATCCGCAGAATTTTCTAAAATAGTTTCATGATCCACATGATTTTCAATGTGAGATCTGTAATCCAACCAATTTGCTCTATGATAGTTGAAAATAGAACTAATTGGATTAATTATAGCTTCGTTGGAAAGTCTGAATGTTACAGGAAGATGATCTGAGTCAAAATCAGCATGAGTAATCGGTTCACTACAAATGTGACTTTGATCTGTTAGAACCAGATCAATTGTAGACGGGTTTTTCACGGAAGAGAAACAAGTAGGATTACTGGGATGAAGAACTGTAAAGTAACCAGCTGAGAGTTGATTGTGAAGTATTTTACCATTACTGTTATTTTGCCTACAATTCCACTGGACATGCTTAGCATTTAAGTCCCCTATTACGAAAAATTTCGATCGATATCTTGTAAGTTTTTGCAAATCGCCTTTAAAGAAATTTAATTGTTCGCCGGTGCATTGGAATGGCAAATATGCTCCAGCGATGAAATAAATTCCATGAATGGTTTCAACTTCGATTCCCAAGCTTTCAATAACTTTAGTATTGAAAGAAGGTAAAATTCGATGTTTAATTTGCCGTTGGACAAAAATGGCAACTCCACCACCAATTCCAGTAAACCTGTCAAATCGATGAACCACATAATGTGGATTACTTTTCAATTTTACATTTGGTTTAAGAAAAGTTTCTGTCACAATGGCAATATGAATTTTGTGAACTTTGAGAAAATTATAAAATTCATCTTCACTCGATTTCAAAGATCGAGCATTCCAATTTAAAATATTCAAATAATTATTTAACATCACTGTTAAATTTTAAATTCATTATAATATTATTTGCAAATTTCCATCCGATTTGAAATGCTTCAAAAAGTGATGAAGTCGAATTCATTTGGATGATCATTTGAAAAAGTTGATCTTGTAGGTAGATCATTTTATTTTCAGTTATATCGCCTAAATCGACTTCATTTAAAGAAGCGAATGGCATTGAAGGAATATTTGTAGGTAGACTGCCATTAGAAGAAGATGATTTGGCCGGTCTACCTATTAATAAATTGTTTTCGTTAGAAGAAGAACTGCAAGGCGGTCCTGTGTTTTGATTATTTACATTAGAAGAAATAGGAGATAGATTTCTACCTAATATACCAGCATAACTGACATTAGAAGAAGATGATGACGAGGTCGATCTACCTGTCAATAAATTGTTTTCGTTAGAAGACGAATTGGCAGGTGCCTTAGAAGAATTTTCAGGTATGTTCTGTAAATTTAAGGTCGTTGATTTGACTTGTTGTCTAAGCGAACGAGCGTTTAAAATTTTTTCCCTGACAGGACATTTCAAATAATTGGATTTATGATTTCCATTGCAATTTGAACATGAAAATTTATCAGTGGTTTCATTCATTGGACAAGCGTCTTTCGAATGCGATTTACCACAATTCAAACACCGTATATCCATATGACAATTTTTGGTTCCATGACCGAAGCCTTGGCAACGACGACATTGCGTTAAGTTTGCAATACGATTATGCCGTTTATAATGTTCCCAATGAATTTTAATGTGGGAAATGAAACGTACTTTTTCTAAAGTTTTCAAATTGTTTACATCACTTCGATTGAAGTGTATTAGGTAAAGTTCATGGGAAATTCCAGAGCGTGGTTTAGAAGTACCATTCGCTCTTTTTTTCATAAGTATTACTTGGGAAGGGGCAAAACCAAGCAATTCTTTTAGTTCATTTTTAATTTCATCAATACTTTGATCATTTGATAATCCTTTCAAGACAGCCTTGAAGGGTCTGTCTGATTTTATATCATATGAATAAAATTTATGAAGTTTTTCGGACAAATATCGAATGAGACGTTCGTTATCTTCCAATCCATCCACCAAGACTCGACATTCTCCTCTTCGTCCGATTTGAAATGAGACTTTTACTTCCGGGAGAAAAGTAGAAAGCTCAGTACGGAATGCTTTGAAGTCGGAAATCATCACCGTCACTGGTGGCATAGATTGATGTTTCTTCCCAGAACGACAAGCGTCCATTTTGGGAATTTTTGAAGAATTTTCTTCTATGTCGCTACAATCGGATTCAGGAAGAATCTCGTAAATATTGTTAGACGGCATAGGATCAACGGAAGGGAAATCCGTCCGTTGTCTTTTATTTTTACATTCAGATTCTATAAGATCGTGAATGTTATTAGAAAAATGTTGAATAACGGATTGTGATTTATTCCGTATTGAATTATTTTTAGCCTTAGGCTTGTTGCCTTTCCGGTTGGACGCAGGCATTTTTGAAATTAATGAAATTTTAAATTAAATTAACTAGGCTAAATTAGTCTTCGATTAGACTCCTAGCTAGCCTTAAAAAAGGCTGATTAATTTCTTAGTCACTCTAATATCACTCTTTGTATCACTTAGTCACTCTAATATCACTCTTTGTATCACTTAGTCACTTAGTTAGTGATTCAGGTAGCCTTGAAAAAGACTGAAGCCTTGAATCAATGAAACTCTAGGTAGCCAGAAAAAAAAAATTCCAGGAGCCAAGAGCTATACGCGTGCGGTGCGAACGACTGTTCAACACCGACTGACGACCAGACAGCTATTAATTCCTACACAAGCATTGCAGAAGAAATCTCTACCGTCAACTAGTATAAATCACTAAACAAACAAATATAATTTTTCCAAAAAATAGCTTTCTAAGTCATCATGATCGCAATAGCGCAACCTTTTTTCCGAATACTAAACTACTGTTCCCATTATGGAATATTTTTTGATAAACCAAGCAATGTTGAGGAAGGTATACTGCTCTTAAATTCACACACAAGCTTTTATCAATCTTCTAACCAGTTTGTAAACCCTCGAAAAAACGATCTTAATAAATCAACATAAATCAAGATTACAGGAATTCCCAACCCAGAAGCATAATCTGTTTTTACCTCCTTTACTTTCTTTCCGAAAACACCGCCAATCTATATCATCAGGGTTCAGAGATATTACATAATAAATTTCATATTGTAAGATTGTGATAACACTAGCGCCAGTCCGTGAGGAAGTTCTCAACTAACATAGTTTTTATAATGTAAACTATAACATTTCTAACAACTTTCCAACAAACAACACCCCTCTATATCTTTTAGTTTTTTTTCATAGGAACATAACTCTGATAATTTATATTTGTATTCAAGCACACTAGCTACATCTGATGGAGTAAGTCCGAGTTAATACTTTTGCTGTTTGACAAACTCCCGAATTCCCGCATTCTTCAAAATACTATAATTTGCGAGTTACTTGAAGCTCAAATCGTTTTGTCTGTATTAAGCGAATGATTTATATCATGCATTTTTCAAAGCGCCCCTCGCGGAGCAGTTCTTAACTAATTGTCTGTCAAACTACACTAAATTGTTGGTCTAAGTATCTACAACAAGTTTGCCGAATATTGTGTGGCTTTATCTGTCGACCGAAGCGAGATAATCGTTCACAGCCCCAATCAGTCGAAATCCCATATGCTCTGGGTCCCGTTTATCGCGGTTATCCGGCAATAACGAATCCGGCAACAATGAATACCGGCAAAACCGAATCCGCGTTGTACGAGACCCCACTGTATGTCAGTATGACACATAACAATAAGGCTTTTTCAAACTCTCCCTAGTTCAAATGTGCGTGAAGCTTCATATCACAGTTCAAGGTATGACATCCAATGCATCGGTAGTTATGGATTGAAGCAAAACGATGCGCTCGCTAACTTATTATCAAACCAAGCTGTCACCGACGCGATATGAAAATTCGACGTACAATGAATAAAAGTCATAATGAAGAATGTTTTTGAACTTTACATTAGACATCAATACTACCTGTGTTGATCGATGAGTTGTGGAAGAGGGCAGCCAGATAGATAACAATTACAACTCGAACTAGTGTGAGATATTTCAGATCAATACATTAGTTTAAAGGATAGGATAAAAATTTGTACTCTCGATTTGAAGTTTTACGTAAATATAACTACACATTTTTCACATTTTCCCTGTTATATTGCTTCTTGTGACCGCATAGTTTGTCTCGGATTATATCACTATTCGTTGGCCGTTTAATCAGCAAACCAATATTGTGTCAGGACTAATGAGATGACTAGTGATACAATCACCTTACATCGGAACCAAAGCAGTGGTACTGTTTCAGATTTATGTTAATGCATGTAAATCCAGTTACACATGTTTCCAGCTCTGTATTCACACGAATTTCCGATTCCACGAATAACAGCACCTCCACATTCCATACGAAACGTAATCCATTAACTAAATCGAATTGTAAACAATCTAATTAAATCTCTGTTGAAAGATAAAGTCTGAACAAGTCGACTGCGAAGCATACTACAGGTAGATGACATATATCATGCTACATGCCTACGATAACAACCACGGTTTAAAAACTTTCCGGCCACAGTGGGTGGTAGGTAGCAGCAGGAAAAAAAACCAAACCCTCATCAATTGTGGCTTACTTTGCCAGAATTAATTCAGACCGGAACTCTATGATATCAGCAACCTATCAGAAAGCTGCAAAAGAATCGAAATTTCCATAAGCCATCAACCGATCGATGCCGGTTCCGTAGTGAAAACGGGTGTCTGGATGGCTGTCGGCATGTGCAACCGCATTCAACAAACTATGAATATGTCTCCTGCGGAACTAGTTCAGAAACAGTGCGGCTATCAGTTGAAAACAATGCCGTCGTTCTGAACCGAACTGAAGTTTCCAGTCGGTCGATCCTTTGCTCGTCTATCAATTAAGGGGAAAAAGGGATGGAGCTCACGTAAGCTGGGGATGTATTCACATTACAATGGCACAGAGCTGTCCCGATAGGGTGACTATTTTAGAATGAGATGCGATGCGGAAGAAAGATTTTTGAATGGATTTGATCTATTTTTCCTTTTAAAAATTAAAGGAACAATCACAATTCATGCTTCAATTCAAGCTATACCAAAACCATTCGCCAAATACACTGAATCTGAATTTCAATCACCCTAAAAGGATTAGTTGCGATTATTTGACTCCAACGAGAATCATCCTAGCAGAGGTGTACTACTGCACGGTAAAGATATAAATCCTATCCACTATTTATAGGATTCGATGTGGGTAAAAGATGGGATAAACCATCTGTCTGTCATTTCCACGTATGTTGCAAAGAAAAACGTCCGTCCCGAAGCATCATCGTTTTGTATGCAACGCCTCGGTTACCCGTGCAGTGCCTGAATCGTTGTGCTCAGACACAATCATGCCATCTACTGTTTGTCCCATTTTTCAATTTATATGTTTCGAATAGAAGTTTCAACTGATCATCTACCGCATAGTTTTGTTTTAATCGTCAAGGCTCAGGATTAAAGTTAATCGGTCCTGGAAGTATGCTGCATCTGCTTTTTCCGACTCTAGGGAAAGAACGTCTACAGTTTTGCTTTACTCGTAAAGGCTATGCAGCTACTGTGAAAACCAATTTTTGAACGAATACCATTCGAATCAATTCGTCGGGACCGCAAAATGCATTTGTGTGTGTATGTGATGAACAATTACATCCAATTTTCTCGGAAATGGCGGATTACATTTTCACAAACTGAATTATACATATGAGTTAATTAAAATTAATTGAACAATTCTATATTAGCTCTAGCCTCACTTATGAGATAGCACTTAATATTACTATACTACAGAATTACTACAAGCATAGAAGTAAGTGATTATCTACTCTTTTAGAAAAAATGCTCCTAAGTTAACGAGAAAGATTCGAAGACGACCAACAGTAATAGATTTTCAGTAATTGTTAACTTAAATTCGTTGTATTTTAAGAACACACGGACGATCTCTCTACTGCAGTAAACTTCAACCGCTAACACACAACCTTCGCTGACGTATCGAACGGGCAGCATTCAGCTCTTCGTTCGTTTCTCTTGCAGTCAAAGCTCAGTTTAACCACCATCAGTATATCTCATGAAATAACAAAATACCTGTTCCAATTGTTTGAGAGAGCGGCCTTCAAATGAGGTTCATGTAAATATTCGAATTGGTGCAAGATAATAGATGAAAGATAAACAAGTAAAGATAGATGTCAGCCATATGATCTTCCAAATCAATCCTCAGCCCAATTTTAGTCTCGATCGAGTCTAAAATTATTGATTTCGTTAAATCCATTTACAAGGGCATTAAGCGGTAATGAATTTTGACGTTTACGTCACTTATACCATTATATCATCGTAACCTTAAGTAACCGTCATTTGAACTTCAAACATGTCTAATGAACCAATGGTACCCAAATTGGGCGGAGAGGAAAAGCGCGTTTAGTTTGTTACGTCACTTATACCATTATATCTAGAGAACCAGAAATCACAGCCATTTGATCTTTGAACTTGATCCATGACCCAATAGCCTGCAAACAAGCCTAAGTTTGTTGACATTGGTTCAGCTATCTCCAAGAAAACTAAATGGTAAAAACTAAGGCGCGTTTGGTCTGTTACATCACTTATACCATTATATCTCCGGAACCGAAAATGACTGCCATTTGATCTGCACGGATACAAATCCAATACCGGTACCATGATTAAGAAATCATAAAAATCGTGAAACATTACTTCTCATGAGATCATGCCAATTACTGATGATTTTGTGAGCAAATCCTAAAAACATAAGAAGGCACATTTCATAATTTCTTAATCATGGTACCGACGATGGATTTTTATCCGTGTACATTTGAGTAAATATAAAGACTGTCCCAGAAAGTATGGACGCACTTTGATTTCGTTGTAAATAATTAACAAGTGTTAGATATTTAAATTTTATTCGATATACTGATAATATTAGACTACAACAACAGAACATTTTTCTCAACATTTACTACTTAGTCATTGTAGACTAGCTGGCGCACCTTCTTGCAAACGTTCCACATTAAATTCCGTGCAGACTTCTTGGCGACAAGTTTTGACACTTTTTCCAATCTTTTTCGAACTGTTGAATGGTTTCGGCTGCCGACACATGTTTCCTAAGATGCCTTCGTTAATGCCCAAAATTCCTCAATTGGTCGAAGTTGTGGGCAATTTGGTGGATTCATGTCTTTTGGGACGAAAGTGACATTTTTGGTAGTATACCATTCTACCGTTGATTTCGAGTAGTGGCAAGAAGCAAGTTCTGGCCAGAAGACAACAGGATCCTTGTGGCTTCGAATCATGGGTAGATGTCGTTTTTGTAAACTTTCCTTGATGTATATTTCGCTGTTCATTGAAGCAGTGGTGATGAAGGGTTTCGAAATCTTACCGCAGCTACAAATTGCTTGAAAGACGATAGCTTTCTTACCAAATTTTTCGACTTCAATCGATGTCTCGGACTGGTTTAACGCTTGCCCGTCTCGCACCGTATAATATTGTGGTCCCGGCAAGGATTTGTAATCGAGTTTCACGTAGGTTTCGTCATCCATAATTATGCAGTTCTAATTTCCAGCAAGAAACGTATTGTACAGCTTTCGAACCCTCGGCCTGATCGATGCTTTTTGGTTCGGGCTACGTTTTGGTTGTTTCTGCTTCTTATAGGTTCGAAGATTCAAACGTTCTTCAGCACGAAGAACATTTCACTTCGAAGTGCCCACTTTTTTGGCCACATCACGAACTGAAACCTCCTTCTTTTGCTCGAACGCCTTCAGTACACGTTTATCCAACTGAAGGTTAGCAGGACCTTTTTTTCGACCCGTTTTCGGTTTATCCTCAAAGGTGTTATCCTCACCGAACTTCCTGATTGCATTTCGCACGGCTTTTTCACTTACTCCTTCCATTTTTGCTATCTTTCTCAGTGACAGTCCGCATTCTGTGCACCATTTGTACACAATTTCTTCGACGTTGTTCTGCTGAAAGTCCACGCATTTCGAAACAAACTAGTGAAAACGAATAAACAACAGCACAAGTGGTTAGAGAAGAGTGTGAACAACAGGACGCATCCATAAAAATTGACAGATTCTGAACCATTGCGAAAAGGCAGCGGTTTTTGGTTGCGTCCATACTTTCTGAGACAGTGTTTAATTTTTCATAAAATAAATAGAAATATTATGGTTACTTATATTGCTAACATAAAATACTTTCTTTGTTCCGCTTAGAGCGGTGCTTGATTGTTTACCTCTTCAAAACCGTCACCTTTGCATAAGATAGCACATAAGCCAGTATTGCGTCTTCAATTTACAGTAGGTTGCTCGCTACGAATTCAAATTTCAATCATAATCGATCGAACATAAATCGTTTTGTCAATTGATACAAGAATTTTTGGCTCGTAAAAATCGTCAAAACACACTGTGCTCAACACCAAGCAACGGTCTTCATTGAGAAAGAACGTATTGGAAAGTGCCAATTTGAATATATATCTCATAACATTTTGACGGCAACTAAATTGTTACGAATGCTCTGGGCAAGGCAAGCTCAGTTTTTTGTTCTGTTTTTTTTTTGTTTTGGCCTGCGATGTTTTTTTTCCTAAAAAAATCATTTTGCAATCCAAGCAGCCATGAGCCACTACCGTAGTGATTTAAAATGTTATTACCCTAGAGCTATTTTCATAACACAATGGAACCGATCCTACAATACCCGTCAATAGGAAGCATCTTCATCTGATGGTCCCCCAATGAACCTCTAAATTTATATGTACATACACTGTATGTTTAGGATGGCTATGCCGTTTCTGTTTTATTCGATAAACGTTTTTTTTTTGCTTCAATATAATGTACACAAGTTTTGTCGTTGTCGTAGCAAGGTTAGAAAAAATTAAAAAGATTTTCTGAACGATGGAGTGGGCAATTGCTCGTTGTTTTAGTTTGATTTTAGCGTCTTCTTATCTTGGCACAAAATTTACGGTGCAAAAGTTTCCTTCTCTCATTTCACCAAAAATGGGCGTCAATCCACTTTGAAGTAAAAAATCGATAAATCAATAGTAGCTTTCAAACGAGCTTAAGTTTGTTAAAATCGCTACCGCCATTTCCGCAAAAAAGGTGAGAAAATCTGTCAGGCGTCTCGGGCGTAAACGAGTGCTTTTTGTACGAACCAAAAAACCTCTAAATTCTAAACATTCTGCGGCGGCCAGTAGTCAGTCGTCACTCATGTAGTTGCAGTGGTCATCGATATGACCCGTTCATTATTTCAATCGGTTCATCGAATAATTGTTAGCACACCAATAGGAAATCGTTAGAACCTAACCTCAAGATGGAATATATATATATGCAAAAAAATAAAACTCTTGTTTTGAGAAAAAAAACGCATCTTAAAGTTTAGTGGGCCTAGTATAATGAGGTAGAAACAGGTGAGGCAAACACAACTTTTTTGTGTTAGTAAAATTAATTTTGCTTTCGGCACACCGTTCGGTCTAGTTGTCATTGAATCAAAGCATGTTTATTTTCATATACGTCATCACACCGAACTATTTACAAAGTTTTGATTACCAACGCAAGCAAGCCATGTGGTCTGCACCACCTGTTTATATCACATTGGGCTTGGTACGCTCCGTATACATGCCCGTATATTTTTCAACCATTTCCAGTCGGAGAAAAACCTTTCGAATACGTCTTATATACATGTTTTAGACGTAGCTAAAACGAACGAATTCCACGTCAGTCGGTGTTGTAAAGTCGTTCGCACCACACGCGTATAGCTCTTGGCTCCTGGAAATCTTTTCTGGCTACCTAGAGTTTCATTGATTCAAGGCTTCAGTCTTTTTTAAAGCTACCTGAATCACTAACAGTCTTTTTAAAGACTAACAATTAGTCAGCCTTTCTCAAGGCTATACAAAGAGTGATATTCTAAAATAATCAGTCTTTTTCAAGACTAAGAAATTATCAGCCTTTTTAAGGCTAGCTATTCAAAGAACTATTCTTCGAACTAATCAGTCTTTATTAAGACTACTACAAAATCAGTCTTTATCAAGACTTTTCCAAACTAGGAGTCTAATCGAAGACTAATTTAGCCTAGTTAATTTATTTTAAATTTTCAAAAATGCCTGCGTCCAACCGGAAAGGCAACAAGCCTAAGGCTAAAAATAATTCAATACGGAATAAGTCGCAATCCGTTATTCAACCTTTTTCTAATAACATTCACGATCTTATAGAATCTGAATGTAAAAATGAAAGATAACGGACGGATTTCCCTTCCGTTGATTCTATGTCGTCAAACAATATTTACGAGATTCTTCCTGAATCCGATTGAAGCGACATAGAAGAAAATTCTTCAAAAATTCCCAAAATAGACGCTTGTCGTTCTGGGAAGAAACATCAATCTATGCCACCAGTGACGGTGATGGTTTCCGACTTCAAAGCATTCCGTACTGAGCTTTCTACTTTTCTCCCGGAAGTAAAAGTCTCATTTAAAATCGGACGAAGAGGAGAATGTCGAGTCTTGGTGGATGGATTGGAAGATTACGAACGTCTTATTCGATATTTGTCCGAGAAACTTCATAAATTTTATTCATATGATATAAAATCAGACAGACCCTTCAAGGCTGTCTTGAAAGGATTATCAAATGATCAAAGTATTGATGAAATTAAAAATGAATTAAAAGAATTGCTTGGTTTTGCCCCTTCCCAAGTAATACTTATGAAAAAAAGGAGCGAATGGTACTTCTAAAGCACGCTCTGGAATTTCCCATGAACTTTACCTAATACACTTCAATCGAAGTGATGTAAACAATTTGAAAAATTTAGAAAAAAATACGATTCATTTCCCACATTAAAATTCATTGGGAACATTATAAACGGCATAATCGTATTGCAAACTTAACGCAATGTCGTCGTTGCCAAGGCTTCGGCCATGGAACCAAAAATTGTCATATGGATATACGGTGTTTGATTTGTGCAAAATCGCATTTGAAAGACGTTTGTCCAATGAATGAAACCACTGATCAATTTTCATGTTCAAATTGTGATGGAAATCATAAATCCAATTATTTGAAATTTCCTGTCAGGGAAAAAATTATAAACGCTCGTTTGCTTATACAACAAGTCAAATCAACGACCTTAAATTTACAGAACATACCTGAAAATCAAAAAACCGTTACAAATGCAACGCCTTATTCTTCTAAGGCACTTATTTCTTCGAATTTAAAACAAAAAACAGGTACGCCTTTCAATTCGTCTTCTAATGAAAACTATTTATTGGCGGGTAGATCGACCTCGTCATCATCTTCTTCTAATGCCAGTTACGCTAGTGTAACAAGTAGAAATCTACCACGTAATTCTTCTAATGTAAATAATCAAAACACAGGACCGCCTTGCACTTCATCTTCTAACGAAAACAATTTATTAATAGGTAGATCGGCCAAATCATCTTCTTCTAATGGCAGTCTATCTACAAATATTCCTTCAATGCCATTCGTTTCTTTAAATGAAGTTGATTTAGGCGATATAACTGAAAATAAAATGATCTACCTACAAGATTAACTTTTTCAAATGATCATCCGAATGAATTCCAATTCATAACTTTTTGAAGCATTTCAAATCGGATGGCAATTTGAAAATAATTTATTTATTTATATATTTATTTAAAATTTATCAGTGATGTTAAATAATCATTTGAATATTTTAAATTGGAATGCTCGATCTTTGAAATCGAGTGAAGATGAATTTTATCATTTTCTCAAAGTTCACAAAATTCATATTGCCATTGTGACAGAAACTTTTCTTAAACCAAATGTCAAATTGAAAAGTAATCCACATTATGTGGTTCATCGATTTGACAGGTTTACTGGAATGGGTGGTGGAGTTGCCATTTTTGTCCAACGGCAAATTAAACATCGAATTTTACCTTCTTTCAATACTAAAGTTATTGAAAGCTTGGGAATCGAAGTTGAAACCATTCATGGAATATATTTCATCGCTGGAGCATATTTGCCATTCCAATGCACCGGCGAACAATTAAATTTCTTTAAAGGCGATTTGCAAAAACTCACAAGATATCGACCGAAATTTTTCGTAATAGGGGACTCAAATGCTAAGCATGTCCAGTGGAATTGTAGGCAAAATAACAGTAATGGTAAAACACTTCATAATCAACTCTCAGCTGGTTACTTCACAGTTGGTTGGTTCTTCAACCCAGTAATCCGACTTGGTTCTCTTCCGTGAAAAACCCGTCTACAATTGATCTGGTTCTAACAGATCAAAGTCACATTTGTAGTGAACCAACTACACATGCTGACTTTGACTCAGATCATCTTCCAGTAACATTCAGACTTTACAACGAATCTATAATTAATCCAATTAGTTCTATATTCAACTACCATAGAGCTAATTGGTTGGATTACAGATCTCACATTGAAAATCATGTGGATCATGAAACTATTTTAGAAAATTCTGCCCAGAGCAGTTTGGGTTTCGACATGAACATTCAACTACTCATCAACTTGTCAGAGTTACGAACATGATAAAAGCAAATAAATCTTCTGGGTTATCCACTGGAGTTGCTCTTCTAGACATAGAAAAAGCATTCGACAGTGTGTGGCACAAAGGTTTAATAGCGAAAATGTCTGATTTCCAGTTTCCTATTTATTTGATCAAAATGATTCAAAATTATTTAACTGACCGCAGAGATGGCATTTCACCAGAGTGATACACGCTAGAGTCAGATTTTTGCCACACCGAGGATGCAAAAAACGAAGCACCGCACAAAGAGGAAAGCGCACTTCTTCTCAGTGTCGAATAGACAGCATTTGAGTGTGTGCTTGTGGTTAAAGCAGCTGGCGCGAGTGAAACACATTCTCTTCGCATGAATCGCTCACACGCGCTCTCGTCTAAATACACCCAAGTGACCACTGGTGATGGTGAGCGAACACTTCTGTGAACTTCAATTAATAGAGAGTAGATCTGGCCTTGCTATGAAAAATTTGAAGGAAAAACGAAAATTTTACGATAAATTGTTTTATTTTGCTGATTTTGCGTGTCCACGCTTCATCTACGAAAACCATACAGCAGAGTGCTCACCAGCGTGTACACCTCTGTGAAAGTATCTGCATCCACCTCAGAGAATTTATTAGCTAATGCTCTAGCACTTTGGTGCGATTCAGTGGAAGAGGTAAAAGGAAATAAACAAACGCACGCATGATGCGTGCACACTTTACACAACAGTGGTGTATAAATGTGAAAGAGAAGAGCTCTCGTTGAAGTTGTCAGTGCGAGGGGAGAAATTTTGCTTGCTCTTCGTCACACAGAGGAGATAGACATCTCTGACTGACCGTACTCTTCAGGTTAGCTATCAGAATAGTAAATCTGAATTGCTACCCGTACGAGCAGGTGTACCGCAGGGTTCGAACGTAGCTCCAATCTTGTATAATATTTTCACTTCTGATCTTCCAAATCTACCCGTTGGTTGTCAGAAATCGCTATTCTGTGACGACACAAGATCTGCAGTCGCCTACAAAGAAGTTTAAATATTTTCAGTGATTATCTGTCAAAATGGAAAATTAAACCAAATGCAGCAAAAACGCAATTATTTATCTTTCCTCATAAGCCAAGAGCTTCTTTTCTCTGGCTTGGAATTGACATGGTCTGACAAAAAACTCACTTTCAAGGATCACATTGAAGGAATCCAGGCAAAGTGTAATAAATATATTAAATGTTTATATCTTCTTATGAACAGAAATTCTAAGCTCTGTCTAAAAAACAAATTGTTAATTTATAAACAAATTTTCAGACCAGTCATGCTTTATGCAGTACCAATTTGGTCAAGTTGTTGTTCCACCAGGAAGAAAACGCTTCAAAGCATTCAGAAAAAAATTCTGAAAATGATTTTGAAGCGTGCTCCCTGGTTTAGTACAAATGAGTTACACAGACTCACAAATATAGAACCATTAGATGTAATGTCACATAATATTATAAGCAAATTCCGACAAAAATCGATGCAATCTTCAATTGAATCGATTCGCTCTCTGTATTAGTTAGTAAGTTAGTATATAAGTTCCTTTTCCCCATTACACAATACAAGTAGGTTTGGAATTTTCCCTACACAAAAATCTAAGAATTGCGGAAGCAAATGATGTCCTCATGGTAACAACCAAATCATATATATAATAGGGCTGAAAAGTCACCACTTGTGGCTGAACACCCAATTTAAATCTTAATAATTTAATTCTAACTCATATTCCAATAAATGGTTATTTAAAAAAACGAATTCCACGAAATGTCACTTTCAAAATGGAACTGGCTTTCGTGTAAGTTTTTTCTAAGACAGACCTGACATTTTCGATAGGATTTACACACTGAAAATATAAGGGCCCATTCAAAAAAAAATCCACAACAATCAAATTCTCACTCTGTGAAGTACCCCTAAACACCCCTGCTTAGCTGTGCCATAAAAGAAATTGATACTGTTTCCCAAACAGACACGCTTTACTCGAACCCACTTCCAAAAAGCTGCTTCAACCTAGTTCAAAGTAGAGTTATTCGAATTGTCGTGTTTTATAAATTTATGATTTTCTGTGGTATGAAATATCGTTTTATTCATTCTACCCAGCGCAGTTGATTTTTAAATAGCAGTAAATTAATTATTGAAGAACTTTTTAACAATTTCTTCCATTATTAATTTGTGTTATAAACAGTGTGTCTTTGACTCGTTGTACTATAGTATAGATGCACCGTTACAATTCTGGAAGTAAAGAAATGAGACCGTGCACAATTTACACGACCTTCGAGCATGATTTTAGGTATTCTGAAGTGTGAAATTTTATTCGTATTCACGACATCCAGTTATATCTCTGACATTACTCACCCACTTTTTTGTATTGTATTATCATTCCTTTCTCATGAAACAGATAGCAAATAGATTGTATGGTGCCTAGCACCCCTGAAATTTTTTAAGCAAGTATAAATAAACGATGTTTTATTTATAATAAAATTCCACAAAAATGGAAAATTCTTTCTATCATCGTACATTATCTGAAAGGATATTATTTTCGAACTTCTAGAATAAAATATCCAGCGTCGTTTGCATACTCTATTTAGTGGTTCAAAGACAATTTCAAGAAATGACAAAACAATCCAAGCCCCACCAAGTGCGAAACAATCAAACAATGCTTTTTTCCTTGCGCTTGTGTACAGACATTATTGAAAAGCAGCGACAAAGAAAAAGAACACTCAACAAACTTCCTATCTCGGCTAGTCAATCTTCCATTCCACTTATTGAAAAAGAAATATTCAACTTTGACGAAACAATTTCAAACCATTCTCAATTCTGCCCGGCAAAACAATGGGAAAGTTGGCAGGAATTCACCGTAGCAGAAATGGGGTCGTTTTGAATAATGCCACAAGAAAGGAAATGAAGATAGCACCTTTTTGCATGAACAATTGCGTCGGTTTATCCCAGACGACCTAGACCCATGTAGCTTATGCTGTAAACATCTTCCTGAGTCTTCCACCTCAAATGACCTTTCAACTTATTCCCCAGCAGTATCCAAAGCAGCCGTCATATGTATAAACAACAGGATTCCTGGTGTCATAGTTTTTCACCAGTGAGAAGGCTCATGGGAATACATTTTTATGACCGGTTCTACAAACCTTCCTGAACACGGATTCGCCAGTCAGAGGAAAATTGGCTTGAATGGGTTCGAGGTTAGTGTGCCGGGAACTGTTTCTAATGGAAATTATTTGAAAGATGACCGAAAAAAATTTAATCTTCTCACGAAGCAACCAAAAGCACGAGAAAAAATTCACTGTCACTGGGCCGCCATTCATCTCGGCAAGATAGAACACATTCCATCTGAAAGGATGATGCATCCAGAGCAGATAAAAAAACGCCTATTATTCAAAACTAGTCGTTTCTCTTTCCAGTGAAAATAGGTAGAAAACCCGGGAAGTGGCGGTAAAAAATGTTCTCGTCAAATAGTGCTAACGAGGTCTGTGAAAAATGAGTTGTATTAAAATTAGTCCGGTTGCTTAACCTAGTTCCACGGTTGAGCGCATGCCTTTCTGTTTGATCAGCGAAACGGTTTTAAAGAAGGATTCAGCAAAAAAACAGTAATACTAAAAAAAGTACCCAATGCTTTCTATTATGATTTAAGAAATCGCAGATTACTGAAACTACGAACACATCCGAGAAGTGAAGACATAATTTTGTACTCAACCGAACCCAATTATTTAACCGACAACAAAGCACAACACATTAATTCGGTAGATTCAACTTAATTAATAAAATTTTGTCAACAAATCAACATTCTCGTAATATCGCAAATGAATTCTGCCCGCAGAAAGTTAATTAACTGGCACTCAAAGCAGTATCCGGGAAATTGTAATTTATAGCGAGTGTGGTAATGGTGCGTTTCCCGTGTCCTAGGTGTACAAGCTTGGCTCTAAGCAACCGCTTCGTCAGGAATTATAGTCACGTTTATGCCCAGGAAAAGCACATTTCTTCACGCGCACCACCAATGTCAACTGCAGTCTTCCGAAGAGATGAGAACCTAGGAGGAAGCACAACCTACCAATCTACCAACTTTGTTTCGAAAGACATCAGGAAAGTCGTCGAGCACCGAGCGTACGAACCGTCCTCTGCCTGGTGGAACGTAGAAGGATGGCCTCGGAAAATAAGTAGAAAATATTTTCAAGCACTTCACAGCAAACAGTTGAGCAGCCAGGAAACGGGTTTTCAGCCCTTCTTACCAAGATATGATTTTTTTCCTCCGCGAGCCGAATGCTTTCATTTTGATACGATCATTAGGGTAACAAAGTGCAAGAGTGTTTTCGTTCAGCGAATAATATCAGTAATGATCCCAATGCTTTGTGTTTCCATCGAGTGGATGAAATAAATTGGTAAATACATATTTGGCGCTTGTGCGAAAACATGACAACGTGTTCCTTTGATGGTTGCTTCTGAAATCTTTGCGTAATTTAATTGAAATAAATAAATACATGTCAAATTCAAATTAAATTGCCGGGTCGATGGTTCCGAGTATAACACCCTAGCCTCGCAAGTCAGTTAACTTATGTTCGAATCTCGTCCAGAAAGGATTGTTAGTTTCAATAGGATCGTTGCACTCATTGCCATGTAGTTGACCTGTACCAAATCGGTCAATAGGTCCCCGGTCTAGGAGACAGATGGCGTCACTAATTAAAAATCCCTCTCGTGCTCAACAAAGACATCCTTCAGGTGACATCTGTCAAGTTTTTATGACATTCGGCTCATTAGTGTGACACTACTTTTGGAAATAAGGAACAATGGAGAAAAATGATGTTATCATTCATTTCTCTTGTCATTTAAAAAGTTTCATTTGAACTTGTCATTGGTTACTTTCTGAAAAAAAAGTGCGGATAGAAAAAAAAAACGAGTTTTGTCGGTTCGTCACTTATGCCATTATATCTCCACAACCAGAAACCACAGTCCTGGCATTACATTCCTTTTGTGGGATTTGACCTTCTTTTTCGACAGACTTCGCAGCTGATGTACAGTGTACAGAACCACTGCATGGCTAGTGCTTCGATCAAACGTTTCAAACATTTATAGAAATCGGTTCAGCTATTTTCGAGAAAAATGAACGGAGAGAAAAAAAAATACGTTCTGTCGAATATGACACTTATACCATTAAAACTCTGGAAGCGAACAATAACAGTCGATTGATCTTCGAACTTAATTCACAACCCAAAAGTAGCTTCCAAACGAGCCTGAGCTTCTAGAAATTGGTTTAGTTATCTCGGAGAAAATTTAGCAAAGAGAAAAAATACGTTTGGTAGTTACGTCACTTATATTTTTACATCTCCGACAGCTACTAGATCTTCGAACATGATTTACAACCCAAAAGTAGCATCCAAACGAGCCTAAGCTTCTTGTAATCGGATTGGCCTTTCCGGAGAAATTTGGCAGAGAAAAAATGCGGTCTGTCAGTTAGGTCACTCATACGATTATATCTCTGGAACCGAAAGTGAATGTCAATTAATCTTCAAACCTGATCTACAACTTAATAGTAACGAGCCTAAGTTTGTTATAATCGGTTAACCCATATCGAATAAAAATTTCGCAGAGAGAAAAAAATGCGTCTTGTCGGTTACGTCACTTATACTGTTATATCTCCCGATCCGAAAGTGACTGACACTTGATCTTCGAATATGATTTACAACCCAAAAGTAGCATTCAAACGAGTCTAAACTTCTTGTAGTCGAATTGGCCATTCCGAAGAAATTTAGCAGAGAAAAAATGCGGTCTGTCAGTTACGTCACTTATACGATTATATCTTCGCAACCGAAAGTGAATGCCAATTAATCCTGAACTAACCTGATCCACAACTCAATATATCACTTATACCTTTATGTCTCCGGAACCGGAAGTAACAGACCGCTTGATCTTCGAACTTGGTTCACGAGAAAGAGAAAGTATTAAGAAAAATGCGGTTTTTCGATTACGTCACTTCTACGATCATATCTCCGGAACCGGAAGCGTCAGCCATTTGAGCTTTGAACCAGAGGTAAAAATAAGCCAATTTTGCGCATGAAAATGTGTATCAAGATTTCCGATTGTGAATCAAAAAACCGAACACCGTGAATTAAAAAATTGGGCAACAAAACTAAAACTGCAATTATGTTTTAAATTGTGGGAAATTAAATTGAAGAGTTTTTTGAATTCTGAGTAAAACCAAAATTTATCTTATCAAAAATCATTCGTTTCAAAATTCATTATAATATCTACAATAAATATGTGATATGAAACGATAATACTGACTATTTTCATTTACTGTGAATCAAAAAATGTGCTTATTTCCACCCCTGCTTTGAACTTGATTCACAACCTAATAGTAACATTCAAACAAGCCTAAGTTTGTAGAAATTGGTTCTGCCATCTCCCAGAAAACTAAGCTTATATGTTAAATCTACGATAGATGCAAACTAGAGAAGGACAAAATTTTAATTCAACTCCACCAAACTTTTCATGTTTCCTTTAGGTCACCAAAGAACTATGCAAAATTTTATCTGAATCGGAGAGTCTATATTTTCCCACCCTAGGTTTAGTATGGGAAAACTGACTTTTTACCAAAAAAAAAAATCGGCCGTAGATCACCCTTTAGATTTAAAAAATCAGTACACTAAGGTCTTTTTTTATGCGGTTTATATTATGCGACTTTTTTTAGGCGAAGTTTCAGAGTTATGCGGTTTTGTTTATGCGAATTTTCAGAGTTATGCGGTTTTTTTATGCGAATTTACAGAGCTATGCGGTTTTTTTATGCGAATTTTCAGAGTTATGCGGTTTTTTTATGTGGTACGTAAACTCGCATAAAAAAAGACTTGCTAGGGTTTTTTTTATGCGGATTATTTTATGCGAAGCTTCAGAGTTATGCGGTTTTTTTATGCGAATTTTAAGAGTCATGTGGTTTTTATTATTCGAATTTTTTAGAGCTATGCGGTTGTTTTTATGCGAATTTTCAGAGTTATGCGGTTTTTTATGCGGTACGTAAACTCGCATAAAAAAGACTTACTAATGTGTTTTTTTATGCGGTTTTTTATGCGACTATTTCATGCGAATATTCAGAGTTATGCGATTTTTTTATGTGAATTTTCAGAGCTATGCGGGTTTCTCTATGCGAATTTTCAAAGTTATGCGGTTTTTTAAGCGGTTTTTTAGGCGGTGCGTAAACTCGCATAAAAAAGACTTGCTAAGGTCTTTTTTATGCGGTTTATTTTATGCGACTTTTTTATGCGAATTTTCAGAGCTATGTGGTTTTTATACGAATTTTTAGAATTATGCGGTTTTTTTTTCATAAATACGTTTATTTCTTAAGGCAGTTTACATAAGTTTTTCTTCGCCGTAGCATCACTTTTACATAAAATTCTTATCCTAATTTAATTCTAACATAGTCACAACGATTTGAATTTATTAAAACATATTCCTCTTATTACTTAAATATCATATTAGGTAACTCGTCATTAATACTTACCTGGCATAGGGGTTACCGTGATCAAAAAAACTCGTCATTAATTATGAAATCTACTCGGAAATATTATTTGAACCAAACGATTAACTTCTATAAATTATATATAAGCTGTTATTTTCAGACATTTTGTTGGTAATTTCATAAACTGTTTCGAGTTTGTTTGTATCATTACATAATTTCTATTCTAATTTAGCTATTGGTTGAACTCATGGACGCAGCTGGAATCAGAACTAAGTCTTAAAAGGGGCCTTTATTAAATTGAAACTCCAATTTTCTTTATGAAATGATAAATAAGTTTCATGTATGAAAGGTCACGACAAGCAAGAATGTCTCGAACTGGGACATTGGATAGTCTACCTTGGGTACGCAAAGTATTTATTAGTTGAGATCTGTCAATTATGCGGTTTTTAAGCGCATTTTCGAAGCTATGCGGTTTTCTTTTTTATGCAAATTTTCAGAGTTATGCGTTTTTTATGCGGTTTTTTTTTATGCGGTACGTAAACTCGCATAAAAAATACTTGCTAAGGTCTTTTTATGCGGTTTTTTATTCGACTGTTTTATACGAATTTTTAGAGTTATGCGGTTTTTTTATGCGAATTTTCAGAGCTATGCGAGATTCTTTATGCGAATTTTCAGAGTTATGCGGTTTTTTAAGCGGTACGCAAACTCGCATAAAAAAGACTTGCTAAAGCCTTTTTATGCGGTTTATTTTATGCGACTTTTTTATGCGAAGCTTCAGAGCTATGCGGTTTTTTTATACGAATTTTCAAAGTCATGCGGTTTTTTTTATGCGAATTTTCAGAGTTATGCGGTTTTCTATGCGGTACGTAAACTCGCATAAAAAAAACTTTCTAATGTATTTTTTTTATGCGGTCTTTTTATGCGACTATTTTATGCGAATTTTCAGAGTTATGCGATTTCTTTTATGCGAATTTTCAGAGCTATGCGGGTTTCTTTATGCGAATTTTCAGAGTTATGCGGTTTTTTTAAGCGGTACGTAAACTCGCATAAAAAAAGATTTGCTAAAGCCTTTTTTATGCGGTTTATTTTATGCGACTTTTTTATGCGAAGCTTCAGAGTTATGCGGTTTTTTTTAAACGAATTTTCAGAGTCATGCGGTATTTTTTATGCGAATTTTCAGAGTTAGGCGGTTTTTTAAGCGGTTTTTTTAAGCGGTACGTAAACTTAGCAAGTCTTTTTTTATGCGGTTTATTTTATGCTACTTTTTTATGCGCATTTTCGAAGCTATGCGGTTTTTTATGCGAATTTTCAGAATTATGCATTTTATTTATACGGTTTTTTTATGCGGTACGTAAACTCGCATAAAAAAGACTTGCTAAGGTCTTTTCATGCGGTCTTCCTTTATGCGGCTTTTTTAAGCGACTTTTTTATGCGAATTTTCAGAGTTATGCGGCTTTTTTAATGTGGTACGTAATCTCGCATAAAAAAATACTTGCTAAGGTCTTTTTATGCGGTTTTTTATGCGACTTTTTTATGCGAATTTTCAGAGTTATGCAGTTTTTTTATGCGAATTTTCAGTGTTATGCGGTTTTTTATGTAGTTTTTTATGCGGTACGTAAAGTCGCATAAAAAAAGACTTCAGTATACATGTGTTATTTTCGTAGGAAATTCCACGAAGAAGAAAACCTTCGAAGATCGCTAAACAATTCGATATTTGTAGAATATGTTATTTAAGGAAAACCGAACAATGACTCATTCCTTAATATTATTATTATTTTTAATATTGGTACATTTATACCCAGCTTTAACCTAGTTACGGTCTTTCACCGGGTTTCTTTAAAAATAATTTTCATACTAAGCTGAGTAACTGTCGTGAAAACATTGAATAACTCAGATCAACCATTAAAGTACATTAAAATGAAGTCGCATCATAGTACTTTCACTAGCAGTAGTACTAATTTTTAGGGTTTATAGGTTGATCTCCAGCCGATTGTTTTTTTTTTTTGTAAAAATCAATTTCCCCATACTTAATACCAGACACACACGCATACATACTCAGGCATTTTCCGATTCAGTCGAGCTGAGTCGAATGGTATATAACACAAGCTTCGATCGAAAGTCGATTTCTCCATCAATTTTATTACCTTTCTATAGAGAAAGGCAAAAATTGTTTGCAAAGTTGGAGCCGCGTTTCTTCACCGCTTACCATGTCACTAGTCGGTCGTAACGAAGGGTAAATGCGAATTACTACCGCACCCACCACATTCGCCAGATTATGCTCTCGGTGATTATTTTCTGTTCGTGGATTTGAAAAAGAAGCTTTCTGGGAAGAGATTTGCCTGAAGCATTTTTCAAGGCTAAGCAGAAATCGTGGTATAGAATTGGTGAAGAAATGCTGAAACGCCGTTAGAACAAATATCAGTTGTTAATTACAACATATCGAAAAAATAATAAGATAAAATCTTGTCAAGAAAATTGGTATTGAATTGATATTTTCAAAGTTCATTCAAAGCACTCTGTTTCAGTCCACCTAACCTCACAAATGTATCGAAAGTCGCACCAACTGTTTTGACGCTTGACGAAAAGCCATATTCTAGCATAATCAACCACAGGTTGGGTTCGTAATCGATCATCCTTCCCGGAAGCTACTATGGTATTTTCCTTAGTCACCAAATGATTCTACCAACGGACGTAGTATACAAATACAGATTATTAAGTAGTTTACGACAAAATTTCCCACCGAATTCACTATCGATTCTCGAAGTTTCGGTTGAATATCGACACTGCACAGTATACGACTCTCGCTCACAACCGAAAATGACTGAGAGCGTAAATAAAAGGAAGCACACAATTCAGAAACTACTGTTCCGCTTATGTCGTTGAGTGGACATCTAGTTTTCACAATTTACAAGCGGAGCATTTTCGTCTATTTCGTGTCAATGAAAATGACTTTTATTAGCTCTGGTTATTGGATATGTTAGCGATTCGCATTAATTGGGCTCAGGTATAAACCTGTTATCCCTAATAAATGTTTTATTCAAATTAGTAAAACCAATGAATTTTATAAAGTTATATTTTGAAAGTGATATTAATAAATAAATGCACGTAAACTAAGCATGAAGATCGATTAAATTAATCATTTCCTCTTCCAAAAACGACGCAAATCTTACACGGGCAAAATTCCGATTCTAGAAATTTGCAAAACGAGTCATGATTTGGGGAAAAGCGAGTATTTTCATGTTATGATAATACACCATGATTAAAAGTTCTCGGATCATGATCCATTCGGACTGATTTCGCTGAAATTGAAACGTAACGCACTTGACGTTGTCGGGTATAACTTTAGGCGTGTTTCTGCAACGAAGGTAATCTTTGCAGCATAAATTCAGGCGTTATGTTTTAAAATATGAAGATTTCAAATATGAATTAAATGGAATGGTGCGATGAACGTATCTTGAACGCGATTTTAACTAATCATTAACAATTAAAATATTATGTTTATGACAAACGACGGCGCCTAAAATAACGTGTTTACTTGTTTCATGCTTCAGTTTTGAATTTTCTGTTTCAGAATTTAAACACTTAAACGAATTACATGAAAAACATGTGTAAATCAAACCTTCTAAAACGAAACTCTTGCAAATGCCGCGGATTGATATTGCCTTGTACCTTTTCAAAACATCGTTTGCAAAAACGTCTTATTTAAAATATTTAGGTGAATCAATACAGCTTATGTTGTTATATCTATGATTGTTTCATAGATATAATCAAAGTGGTCGAACAAAAAGTTTTCTGATTTTCGTTAGATGGTGTTCCAAATTAACAGTCCAATTTATTTTTCGGTTTACACTAGCTCTTGTAATATTATTCTAACAACAATAGTCACATTGAATTTGTGGGAATACATTCAGATATATTCATTCAAAATGTAACATTTATGTTTGCCAAAATAAAAAACCGTAACCGTCTCATATAGGGTAACAGAGATATTTTGGCCACTTCATATATTTTGGCCCACCTAACAAACTTTATGGATTTAATCGATATTAAGTAACCCATGTTGCATCCATTTGAAGCTAATCACATTAAATAACCTATTGCGGAAGGGTTTTTCATAGATATTACAACATTTGATGGATATTTTTACAAAGTGGGCCAAAATAAAATCAATCCTAAAGTGGGCCAAAATACCTCTGTTACCCTAATGTCAGCTTTCGCTTAATTATCTTTATGTTGTCAATTCTCTGTCAGCCGTTGGGTAAAACAACACAATTATGAAATGAATATGCCTCAGGATCAAGTAAACATTCTCAGTAGTTCTTGCTTTTCAATTACTACTTTTGCCTTACCATTAATCTATTGATTATCACTTGAGATAGAGGGTTCAAAGTGATATCCGGGTAGAAAATTGAAGTTACGAGTTTTGAAAGAAATACATTCTTCAAGTAATGCATTTCCGGATCATGATTAATTTTCATGGGTGGGGACGGGTATAGTGTGATGGGTAAGTCCATGCCTTTCACGCAGCCCGCCTGGGTTCGATTCCCAACCCCGCACATAGGGTCAGAAAGTTTTTCTGATCCGAAGAGGCGAATGACCTTAAGGTTAAAACCTCTATAATCGAAACAAAAAAAAAAAAAAAAAAAAATTCATGGGAGAAGACTTATTGCTCATGGTTTCATGAGAAGTTGAAATGATTGGTTTCGTGATTTTCTAATCATGACAGCAGAAACGGATTTTTTTTCCGTGTAACAAACTATTATCGGTTTCTTATCGAAATTCTTGGTGAATGTGAATTATATGCTAATGTGAAAAACTGAACACCGAGAATTTCTATAGTTTTGATGTTTACAACCGAGCACTCAGCTGTTCAAATTTTGGCAAAGATATTCCGAGATTCGAGAAGAAATCCAAATGTGAATATAGCTATCATTTTATGGGTTCCTGTCGCTAGGCATTACGCCAACATGGCTATTCCTATTCTGAAATTGTTATACTTAAAAGAGATATAGCTTATTCATGATCTTGTGATATTTGGATAATTATTTAAAAAAAAAATCATGTTCCCGCTGCATAATCAAGACAAAACTACAAAGAATACAAAGAATTTCGCATTTCGCTCAACGACTCTATTATTTCCGAATCAAACAAAATCTCCAGCAAAAAAAAAACACTTTATTCCAACTGAACAAAGACCCGAAATTTCTCACATTCCACTATCTAAACCGTTGCATAGCAGGAAAAGTCAAATAGCGACACCAAAATCACCGCATTTTTTTTCCGAAATTGCCTGTAGACGTCAACAACATTCCAACCGTCTCGGGTTACGGATCCCCTTCACAGTGGGGTAATGCATTCGTTTTCGTCGTTTAATAAATCCGAGCAAATAAATACAGCACAATGTTCAGTCTCTACCCGCACCCCCCCAACTGTTCTCATTTAAAAGGCACTCCGCGGCACGCCTTGTTCTCGTCCCATTTTCTTACGAAGTCAAAGAAGTGCTTTTGTGCCACGGTATAAATCAGTTTCAAACAAGGACTCCTTTTGCGTTCGGTGCTAATGAGATCAACGCGACAGGAAGCATTCTCTGGTAGTAAGGGAGTGGGAGTGGACCCAGCAGATTTAAATATTCCGGAATGTCGATAAAAATCTCGCCGCTTGTGGAGCTTAAACTAAACTACTAAATTGCCCCTTTCTTAAGATCGTTTATGATCAACGAACGTATAACAGATTGTCCTAGAAACGAATGGAACAATGTTGTGGTGATGCCAGTGAAGATGAGCTTCGAGGAATGAAAACTCATTCATTTTCATTAGGAAAATCGCATGCATTTAAAATGAAATGAAGATCACAATTGTGAAATGCTTGTCGCAAAAACGATTTAGCTGCGAATGCTTAATTTTATCAATGTCGAATCCCAGCGTAAAACAATCGCCAAAATCAGATACAAACCAAAGATCCTATTTTACAATTCGAAACACAAAAGAAGTGAAATTTCTTGAGGAAAAAAAACGTTGTCGCTTCACGTTGCCGTAAACGATGCTAAAGCACTCCTGTCACACGGAATCACCTACACAACAGCAATGTTTTATTCGTTTCGTTTCCACCCTAAGCTTGTTAGACTAAATATTTCAGTCTCATACACCACTGTTCGACAAAACATGAAATTGTAGAAAAGAAGTGAGAAAAAAAATCAAGGACAGCTGGAGGGTTTTCGCGTCGTTTGGAACCCCATTCAGCAGCGAGTACACGGAGGACAATACTCTTCCGAACGAGTCCCATTCACACTGTTTTTCGAAGAAACTCAACCGGATACGATCCGGTTAGCGGTGAAACAATGTAAGTCGATTCCGGGGGCGCTAAGCATTTTGGAAGACCGGAGAATCTCAGTTCGCGACTGGTTACATTCGCCAAATTATTCGAAATGAAAAAAAAAACATATTACTAGGAATAAACGTGAGAGTATGTGTTCTCAATGTGTGAAAAAAAAATTTGAACAATCGGCAATCATCAGACCCTTTGACTTCGGTTCTCTGTTGAATTATGCTTTGTTTCTTTTTGCAACGGAATCTATTACCAACTGTTTACCCAAACGTTCAGTTTCATCTTGAAAAAGGACTAAGACGGTTTCCCAGACAACTGACTACATTTCCTCAAAAAGTCAACCAATCCTTTTTCGTGCTCCATGAACAGCAGATTTCTAACTATTATCTCCCCAGAGAAGGCTCCGAGTGACAGTAAATAGCGGTCCCATTCAAGGGTAACAAGAATGTTCCTAACACCCAGCAACGGGCTCCCGTCAGTGTCGAACGTGAGCTTTTCCGCTGCATATGATGCCAAGGCAAACACTTCGTTTCGATCCCTTGCTGAATCGACTTTTATATAGGGCACCATTATCGGTGCCGTTGGTATTAGAAGAGAGCGCTCGAACACATTTATATGTTATATGACATCCCGAAAGGGCGATTAGGTGGAAGCTCGAACTAGCGCCATCTGTCAGGAGATTGAATTATTCAATCTTCCGTGGCAGTGTGTTCGGTGCACAAAGCACTGGATGGATACACCTGACTCGGATACCGGGTATGCAAAGAAACGGAAAAAAATGTTAATTTCCGTTGTCTTTTGTAACGTTACGGATCCGTCTGGGAACAAGAGAACGCGAAAGCATAAGACTGTGCTACAAGGCGAACAGAAGCCACCCTCAAACTTCTCGGGTCTAACACGGTTATGATTGAGAAATGCTAAAGTTGGGGAAAGGAAAATGTCGAACAATTTTGCCAGCTGTAACGTATATTCTTACATACTGCTATATTTACATGTTGCCGTACTTATTGATGGTGATTTAGTCAGTATGCGAATGGGAATTATCTGCACATACAAAAGATCCGACGGACTTCACCCGTTTCTGTTACTCTTCAAATAACCTGTTCTGATCCACCTAGTGATGGTGATGGTGTCTTGCTCATATTACTCATACCAAGGGGTGGAAATAAGCAAATCTTCTTTTTCACAGTAAATAAAAATAGTCAGTATTATCTTTCCATATCACATATTCATTGTAGATATTATAATGAATTTTGTAACAAATTATTTTTGATAAGATAAATTTTGGTTTTACTTAGAATTAAAAAATATCTTCATCGTTATCAGTATCACTGTCTGATACGGAATCAACATTTCAACAAAGTTAGGCTCGTTTTAATGCTACTCTGTGTTCATTGAACAGGTTTGAAGTTCAAATGGCTGTCACTCTGGTGATATAATGGTATAAGTGACGTAAACGTCAAAGCTGATTATCACTCAACTTTATCGGATATGGATTATCCGACAGTTTTTTTTCGTCGGTCAGCAATGCCGTCGTGATCAATAAAAACAGCTAATAATATTGACACACATGCTGTGATGAATAATAATTATAATAATAAGAAAAACATGTCCAATCTTTGAGCGTGCTATGCAGCTGATTAATATTACCCTATTTAGCTTAAATATCATACACAGAAGTAACAGGAGTGCAGGATTTTGCTACGCCAACTCAAACGTACCATTTAAACTTTGAATCCATTTCCATTTTAGAGGTGTAGGCCACTATAACTTTAAAATTTTACATTGATTCAAATGAGCGACAAGTTTTCTGCGGTATAAAACACATATTCAAGTTAACATGAATGAAACATTTACTCTCAAAGCTTTTTAACAAAAATCCCTGTGTGTGATACTGTTTGAAACATAGCATAATTCAAAAAGTGATCGAGCGTTATATGAATAGCTAATAAGTGCAACTTATCGTCGAAACCCTTCAAGTTTTTATTATTTCGTTTATTTATACCCGGATTCAACCTAATTATGGTCGTTCGCCGGGTCGTCCCCTTTACGTAGTTTTGAATACGAAAACCGAATTAATACTTTATATGCCAAAACCGTACTAGAACTTTCCAGAGCAGAAAACGTTTAAAATGATTTTTGGTGCATCAATCGGGGAAAAAACTTTGAATGGGATTACCGGATAAAATCTTAGCCGGTACTTTCAGAGCAAATGTGTTGATTTTTTAATGGAAACTTTTTGCGTGTTTCCCTCGACTGCGGGATTCATTCCACATTTTGAATGTTATGTATTTTATTTAACAGATTCAAAATCGTTTGCTGTAATAATTAAACATATGCGATTGAACCTACAACCCACTATTGAACCTACAAGTTGTTTGAGATCTAAAAGATTTTTGAATGACGAACCATTAATTTTAATCTAATTGTATAGAATGATATAAATATATATTAAACATTAAATATTTTTATCTGGACGAATTAGGTTCGATGGTATATGTCTATAAAAATATTTTTCGGAATCAAAATTCATTACAGTGTAAAAAATTACACCAATCATTGATATTATCAGATTCGAAAAGTAGTTTAATATAATTGAAATTACTAACGAGATTACTATATTTAATTCTAGATCGTCATATATAAAAACTATTCAAATAGTTATGTGTAAACGGTTATGTGCCCTAGCACAAAATTTGGCTAACCCCTAAATGACCATACCTGCATCGGCCAGAAATAGTCGAAAACACGTTTTCGTTCGGCACGTCAGAAAAGACATTGCACTCCGTTGCAAAACAAAAAGTGTTCTGTAAGTAGCAGAAACTTTACGTCTGCTTAGCGGTTCAAATTGAACTGCCGAGTTTAGCACTAAGCAGTTCAATTTGAACTGCTCTGCACTGATGAGTCAAAGACGAAACGTAAAACTAATAAAAACGGTTATGTGCCCTAGCACAAAATTTGGCTAACCCCTAAATATTCAAATAGTTTTTATATATGACCACGCAAACAATTTTAAATAAATCCTAAAAAGCGGGTAGGGTCTAACACTTTTGAAAAATCTTTTTTTTTCGTTGTATTTTCTTATAGTAAAACATTTCAAGAATATTCGGTAAAATTTACAAGCTCATCGGAACAAAACTCAGCAAGTTATGGGCCTTTATCTTCGTGAAGAAACAAGAACTCGGCGCATACGTCCAAGACTTTTGCTTTGATTGACTCGATAAAACATTCTTGAAATGTTTCATTATAACAAATTATAAAAGAAAAATATGATTTTTTTTAAATATTATACCTTACGGTCTTCCTTGAGTAGTAAATTGTTTCCATTGATTTTATAGACAAAAAATTTTAAACGCGTTTTTCTCTAAAGCAGGTTTCGAAAGTCCGTATCCATCGTCATTCAAAAACTACTGAACCATTTTTTTTCAAATTTTACACATATTTCCTACATATAAAAACCTATTTTAATCCACATAGTGGTGTAATGATGCCTTTCTCATATTACTCATTACATCATAAATATAACCGTGAAATTCGCAAAAACAACTGTTTATTCAATAGAAATAGGAAAATTTGTTCGGACCTGGTCTCACGAACTCTATAAATCCTGTTTAACCTGTAGTTCCGGAACCAAAAGTAGTATCCACAACAAATTAAGGAATTCCGTATGAAACTGTAAGACTTTTCTTTTGAACCTACAAGTTTGTGACAATCGATTTGACCATCTCCAAAAAAAAGTGAGTTTTTGCAGTTTTTAATCTCTACTTCCAATTCTTCCGAAACCGGATTCAGATAAGTAAGTAGTAGTAGTAGTAGTAGTAGTAGTAGTAGTAGTAGTAGTAGTAGTAGTAGTAGTAGTAGTAGTAGTAGTAGTAGTAGTAGTAGTAGTAGTAGTAGTAGTAGTAGTAGTAGTAGTAGTAGTAGTAGTAGTAGTAGTAGTAGTAGTAGTAGTAGTAGTAGTAGTAGTAGTAGTAGTAGTAGTAGTAGTAGTAGTAGTAGTAGTAGTAGTAGTAGTAGTAGTAGTAGTAGTAGTAGTAGTAGTAGTAGTAGTAGTAGTAGTAGTAGTAGTAGTAGTAGTAGTAGTAGTAGTAGTAGTAGTAGTAGTAGTAGTAGTAGTAGTAGTAGTAGTAGTAGTAGTAGTAGTAGTAGTAGTAGTAGTAGTAGTAGTAGTAGTAGTAGTAGTAGTAGTAGTAGTAGTAGTAGTAGTAGTAGTAGTAGTAGTAGTAGTAGTAGTAGTAGTAGTAGTAGTAGTAGTAGTAGTAGTAGTAGTAGTAGTAGTAGTAGTAGTAGTAGTAGTAGTAGTAGTAGTAGTAGTAGTAGTAGTAGTAGTAGTAGTAGTAGTAGTAGTAGTAGTAGTAGTAGTAGTAGTAGTAGTAGTAGTAGTAGTATTATTATTATTATTATTATTATTATTATTATTATTATTATTATTATTATTATTATTATTATTATTATTATTATCATTATTATTATTATTATTATTATTATTATTATTATTATTATTATTATTATTATTATTATTATTATTATTATTATTATTATTATTATTATCATTATTATTATTATTATTATTATTATTATTATTATTATTATTATTATTATTATTATTATTATTATTAGTATTATTATTATTATTATCATTATTATTATTATTATTATTATGATTATTATTATTATTATTATTATTATTATTATTATTATTATTATTATTATTATTATTATTATTATTATTATTATTATTATTATTATTATTATTATTATTTTTATTATTTTTATTATTTTTATTATTTTTATTATTTTTATTATTATTATTATTATTATTATTATTATTATTATTATTATTATTATTATTATTATTATTATTATTATTATTATTATTTTTATTATTTTTATTATTTTTATTATTTTTATTATTATTATTATTTTTATTATTATTATTATTATTATTGACATCACTACACAACGTGTACGAAATAGAACAAAGCACCCCTTGCTCGTTTTTTGTCGATTTGTATATATATTCTCTCCGTTGTGTTCTTACTTTGATGAACTTTCCACACTCTTTTAAAGCGAAATCCACAATGCTAACGGAGCGAACGATGAACATTGTAGACAAAAATATTAAAAAGCGGTTCTAACAGCTACAAAAATAACAATGTATTGAATTTCAAGATTGATTACTTCATTTCAAATTACAATTCAATTCAAATGTTACTCGCACTATTTTCTACGATATTGAACGCTGTTCAGAGCCTTTTTCTCAAATGCGAAGCAGCCAAATGCTGGATTTATTTACACTCGTTTGTGCACAAAGCTAATCAAATTATTCTAGATTTGCTCTAAACTGATGATTTTTACCTTCGATTTGCAAAGAACTAATTTTAATAGGTCTTTAGATAACATTTAGAGCCATTAGAACGGCTGATTTGTTATAATGTTCCCCATCGTTGTCCACTTTTCGTTTTTTTTTCTCCAATGCAAACGACTACCAGCAGTATGACACAATCGGTCGAACTGCTCACAGTGCCGGTTGACTCCAAACTGAATCAATTTTTGTTAAGAAATTTTTTTTACCTGTTCTCGTTTGTAGCTTTTTCACGTACGGTCCCAACGTCCACAAAAATAGCAACATATAGAATTTTGGTGTCGATAATTTCATTTCGGATTTACATAGTTAGAGTTCGGATCAGCAATGTTAACTTTTTAAAAACTAAAATTAAACACTTTATTAATGAATCCGGAGTAGCGGATACTAACTAGCTATTACGAACACTCGGCAGAGAAAGAGGATGAGCGCGTGGCTCAGCTACCTTTTATAATGTAAAAACTGCTAACTATGCGATTCTAACGGCGTGTACTCGTGGCTCGCTGTAGTTGGTCGGCAGTGTTTCCTAACGGCTCCCCTTTTTGAAGAAAAGCTGTCCTCAGCGTTCTGTTTCCAAATCTGTGTTATTCCTGTGGTATGAATGGCACCTCGGGATGTCCGCCTGTTGTTGCATGTGCTGAACTCGTATCTTCTCTGTTCCCATCTTGTAGAATTACTAGTGCTGACCTGCGAGCGATGATTACTTTGAGGGCCCATACTGCAATGAATATGATTAGGCTTATAGATATAGATGATATGCCGCCAAATGATAACCATCCAAAAGTTTTGAGGTTCCAGTGGAGATTTTCTGTGGTCAGGTTTAAAATATTGATATGTTTTCGTTGTTCCAAATGAAGTTCCTGTAAGTATTCTAATGGAATGCGATTTATAACGAAGGTGGAATTTACCTTCACTCCAGTGGTCGGTATGAATGACTTTGCCGAAATTTCTAGATTACTGTTGGAGAACTCTTCCCCGTCTAGTTTTAGCATACAAC
Source organism: Malaya genurostris (assembly GCF_030247185.1). Classification (NCBI taxonomy): domain Eukaryota; kingdom Metazoa; phylum Arthropoda; class Insecta; order Diptera; family Culicidae; genus Malaya; species Malaya genurostris. The sequence continues at coordinate 232,621,652 of NC_080572.1, read as the reverse complement.
TGGAAAATTGTATGAGGAATGTGCCTTTCAGTTCTCGTTGATGATTGGAGCAGTTGGATGTTAACACTACATTCGCATCGTTTACCAGTATATTTCCTTCGTTGATTTTTCTGATGGTTTTACTGTTGTACACTCGTTCTGTAGGACATTGTGCGTTTTCACCTTTAATTATTTGTTGCACACATTCTACCACTGGCTCCAGTTGTGAGCTTGGACAGATATAAATGTGTTTGTATTTGGGGCATTGTGATTTTGTACTATATACTATTGGACCGTTCAGGTAATAGGTTGATGTTAGATGAATTCTTGTTTGGTTGGAAATTATTGACTCCACGAAGTTCATAGTGTACTCCGCGTTTTTTATTTTGGGTATTTTCAGTATGTATATGATGGTTTCTTTACTGTACATGACGTAGGCGCTCGAGATGTCCAGAACATTTTCTACGATTGTTGTTTCTAGTCCGCTTCGAAGAAGGATCTGCTTTGCTGTCTTCATCTCTTGGTAGCTAATGAGCCGACTGCTAGGAATACTTTGCCTGGCCAAATCTATAGCTTCTTCTATGTATTCTAAATGTTTAATGAGCTCGTCAATGTTGAACAGAAGGTTCAATGAATCGAAATAAGTGCGTGTTTCTTTAGCTGTTACATCAAAATTTCTAAGTGTCATTACAATATTGTTTGATATATTATTGATTCTATTTTCGAAGATGTGATTGGTAGTGATTTGTTTATTGTTCTGATCTATTAGTAAATTTGAAGTTCTATTAATTATTCGTAGATCTTCTGCGTCCGGGCTGCCGGACACATACTTCCAAATTTTACCTAATGTTTCCCATCTTTAGTTCTAGACTGGGGTTGCAACTTCTGGAAACAAGAGTTTAACGTTTCTATTTTAGAGTTTAATAGTGAGCTCATTAACTGTTCTGTTTCTGTCTGTTTTTGAACCTGATAATTTAGTCGCTCTATAGCGTCCTGAATGAGACCTAAATCAATCCGGTGCATTATTCTTATAAAATTATTGCTAAGTCGTGCTGGTCCTAGGGGTATTATTGCCAGAGGGTTTTTGGTCAAGTCGTGTATTTGTATGTCGGTGGTCCCCGTCTTTATCCATGCGAAAAGTCTGAAAATTTAGAAGAAGGACCTGTCTTGAGTTTTTGTGTTTCTCTTATGAGTCTTGATTTGTTTTTCGTCAGTAATAGTTTTGTCTGTCTGACTCTCAATCTTTACAAGTCTGTAGCGATGTCCGTAAGGAGAGGGCTTCGCTCTGCCTTTAACGAGGATCGTTGGCTTATTGATTTTTTCTGAATTCATCAGAACGCATAGTTTCCAACTTTGCGTTGTGACTATCGGCCGAAACTTTTATATTATCTTTGGCAGTTTGGATTGTTTTTTGCTTTGCCAGATTTATCTCGTCAATGTTTAATGAAGTGGATGTTCCATATATAATTTCTCGTGGTGAGAGATTTGTAGCGGAGTGCTTTGATTCGTTATATAATGCTGTAACGAGAGAGAGGCCCTCGTACAATGTCATGGTTTCGACCTTTCTTCTATTTGCCAAGTACATTTCGAGCAATGTGTTATGGAAGCGTTCTATAATCCCATTGCTGTTGCTGCAGCTGGCAAAATGTAGAAAAATATTTTGTTTTTCCAAGAAGTCTTTAAATTTTGCGTTATGAAAACCTTTGGCTTGATCACAGGTGATCATTTTAGGGATTCCAAAAATTTTGAAATATTCGACTAGGGTTTCAATTAACTCATCTGCCGTTTCGTTACGGATTTTATATATTTGGGCGAATTTTGAAAAAGAGTCCACGAGAGTAAGGATTTTTTCAGTTTCTTTGACGTAAACATCTATGAATACATTTTCGAAAGGTTTCTCGTAAACTCTTCGAGTGATCGGAATTTTGAATGGTTTTCTTTCATACTTGGAAAATTTACAATCTTCACAGTTTTTTATGAAGGATTTAATTTTTCCAAGCATTCCAGGAAAGTATACTGATTTGCGAGTTTCCTCGTAGGTTAGCTTGTAATTTCGGTGGTTGAAGTTATGGCATCTCTTGATGAAATCCTGTTGGTCCTGAAATGAAACTAGATCCGGTAGTTTAATATTTGAGAATTGTATTTTTATTCTTTTAAAATGAGATCGAATTATGTCTTCACACATTTTTGCAATTCCAGGTTCGGCGAAGATTCCATTAGATTTTGTTGGATCGAGACATTTTTTAAGTAGGTCTGTCAGGTCGTCTTTCGTGTAGTCATGTCTGTGAAATATATGTCTAAAGTGATTGGGAAATATCATACAATTTAAGTACGGACTTTTGGAAGGGCTATGAAATTTGCGTATAATGATTTGAACTGGATATTTGTTAATAATTCCTGAGTGATACACAGGATCATTTTCGAACAATTCGTTACACAGTTCCTCGTTTAAGTTCAATTCTGAGGAAGGAATTCTAGAAAGACCGTCGGCAACGACGTTTTGTTTCCCTTTTTTATAAATTATTTTGAAATCAAATTGTTCCAAGTAGAGTCTCTGTCTGGTAACTCTTCCTGTGGAGTCGGTCAATTTCAACTCCTTCGTAAGAGGTTCATGATCGGTGTAGATCTTGAATTCTCTTCCGTATAAATATGGTCGAAAAGACTTTGCCGCAAAATAAATGCTTAAGAGCTCCTTTGCAGTAGCTGAATATTTTTCCTCGGCTTTTGATAATGTGCGGGAGAGGAAGGCGATTGGTCTTTCTTTTCCATCGACAGCTTGGGCTAGAACGGCACCGATTGCCACGTTTGAGGCATCGGTCGTTAAAATAAATGGTAAGTCGAAATCAGGGTATGCTAGAAGGAGATCGGAAGACATGATTTCTTTCAATTTTTCAAATGCCTCTTCGAAGTCGGGCGTTATCTCGAACGATTTTGGGTTTCCTCTTAATTTTGAAGTGAGAGGTTTGGCTACATGGGCAAACCGTGGTATAAATCGTCTATAGTAGCTTATCGTACCTAAGAATGATTTTAGTTCTTTTGGGTTTTTGGGAAGAGGCCAATTCTTCACAGCCTCTACCTTTCGTGGATTGGGTTTAACTCCTTCGGTTGTTACAACGTGACCGAGAAATTCCACCTCTTTTCTTAAAAATTCGGATTTGTCGCATTGGATTTTTAAGTTTGCGTCTTGAAGGGTTTGAAGAACTTTTGAAATGTCTTGTAGGTGCTGTTCTAATGAAGATGAGAAGATGATTATATCATCCATATAAACGAAGCATCTTATACCGAGATGTTTTCTCAGTACAGAGTCCATTAACCTTTGAAAAGTTGCGGGCGCATTTTTCAGCCCGAACGGCATACGAATAAATTCATATTTCCCGTTGTCCACGTTAAAAGCGGTCTTAGGGATATCGTCTGGTTCCACCTCAATCTGGTGGAAGCCACTGGCAAGGTCTAGCACCGTGAAATATTGTGCTTTTCCAAGCCGATCTAAAATCTCGCTGATCTCCGGGATCGGATACCTATCAGCGGGTGTAACTTCATTTAACTTCCGATAGTCTACGACTATACGGTATTTTTTCAAACCAGAATTGTCGACTTTTTTGGGTACGACCCAAATTGGAGAAGTCCACTGGGATGAGGATTCCCGAATTATTCCTGTGTTCAACATTTTCTGAACTTGTTCTGATACGATTTCGCGGAGATGGTAAGGATATTTGTACGTTCTTTGATGAATAGGTTTATTGTTGGTTGTGTTGATAGAGTGCTTGACTTCGTGTGTGAAAGATAACTTCTCCCTATCATTAAAAAATACCTTTTTATACGGCTTAAGGGTTTTCGCTAGAAGGCGAATCTCCTCATTATTTAAATGACTGGCTGGAAAATTTAGTTTGCTTATATTGCTTTCGCTTTCTAGTAAATAAGAATCGTTTTTAAATGGCTCAAAGCTGAAGTTTTCTTTTTTGCCATTCCTAGACAGAAAAACCGTCGCTTTGTTGTCTGAAGCCCGTATAAGCCGGGGTTTATAGTAACCTGAGAGCTAAGATTAACCTCCTGTTCGATCAAAAATGAACCGTTCGATGTGGTTGAGATCTCAAAAAAATTTTCTTTACATTCGTGGAAATTGAAATTGGATGGGTAATATTTGGAGAAATGGTATTTCTTATGGCCAATTTGTACAAAGTGATTTGATGTGTCTATAACTGCCTTCATTTTTGCTAGGTTTTCGTAACCTATGAGGCCGTCAAAAAATTTGTGGAACTGAAATACGTGGTACGGCAATTTCTCTTCAAATGAATCGTGGAAAAGATTTATACTTACTACGCTGTCTAGCACGAATCTACCGTTCTTATTAGTTACTATTGCAGGGTTGGTGGTTTTTTTCGCTTTAGCCACGTGTTCGGGATTAATGTATGATTTGTTGGCTCCCGTGTCGACCAGATAGTTGAGATAGCCTTTCGTAGTCGGGAACCGCAAGTACGGGATAAAGTTTAGACTGGTCTTGTGTCTAGTCTGACCAGTTGAAAATTTACGTCACATTCTTCATGAGCGCAATTAGACTCCTCGACGTCGTCGTCATCGTCGTTGTCGTAATCATCGTTATCGTCATCGTCATTGTCATTCTTTTCGTCTATTGCACCTTTTGCGCTTCATTATTATTTTGTTCTGTTCGCGTGGCTTTAGGTTTGAATGGTTTTTTATGAAAGGATTTACTGGAATCGTACTGTGGAGGTTTGAAAGTGAGTTTTGCTCCGTTTGCATTTTGATTGCTATTATTATAATGGAAAGAAGATTTCGGTTTTGTCGTTGGTTTGCGTGTTTCAGCGTTTTGATTTAATAGAACGGACTGATACACGTCTTCTACACTTTTGGGGTTAGAACTTCGGATTATGCTTGCCAGTGGTTCTTGGATATTATCCAGATACTTAGTCACGGTAATCTTTTCGAGAAGCTCTGTGGTGGAAATAGGATTAAGTAATAAATTTGATTTTATTCTCGACTCTAGCTCTTTCATGTCATTGTAGAATTTTTGGTGGGACCGCTCACCCTTCTTTGTCGTGAACAGGTGATTCAAATTCGTGGCGATATCGCGCTTGTCGCCATAGTGCTCCATCAACACTTTTTTTATTTCTGGAATCGTATTTGGATTCCCGTTGGTGCTAAGGGTGATTCGAGCTTCACCTTTAACTTTGTTTTTAATGGCTTGAATGTAATATGCATTCATGGTGTCTGGGCTACCATTTCTGCCTTTGATCGCGAATGTTTCATAAATTTGATCAATTTCGTCGATCCAAATGAGAAGTTCTCTTCTATTACCGGAGAATTCCGATAATTGTTTTATGGGATCCGGCACGTGGTATACACTAGTGCTATTGGTCACCAATTTTGTAAGCTCGGCCACTTGTTGGCGGAGCTGCTCTAACTCTGTTGTTTGCCGAGTTTCTACCATTTTAAACTGTGAGTGCGATAAAATAGATATAAAGTACTTACAATATGAAAACTGGTGTTAGCATCCGTAGTAATGAGTAGGTCGTGTTTCCGTGGTGGATCTTTTTTACAGTTGTGTCCTAATCGGTGTCGCTGCTTTTGTAGATAATCAACCGTTGCTTAGCGTGACCGGTTAGTTCTTCTAATAAATGATCACTTGCACAACACTGTTATATGTTTTAAACCACTATCACACAGATCCTACCGGCTGCGCCAGTTAGAGTTCGGATCAGCAATGTTAACTTTTTAAAAACTAAAATTAAACACTTTATTAATGAATCCGGAGTAGCGGATACTAACTAGCTATTACGAACACTCGACAGAGAAAGAGGATGAGCGCGTGGCTCAGCTACCTTTTATAATGTAAAAACTGCTAACTATGCGATTCTAACGGCGTGTACTCGTGGCTCGCTGTAGTTGGTCGGCAGTGTTTCCTAACGCATATTTCAGCTAAGGAAACTATCAAGATGCTGTACGCGATTGATTTCTGGCTTTAAGAAGGACCAAATTGTGGAATTCTCTACGATACTAAACACTGTTCGGAACGCGATGAGGCCAAATGCTAGCTAAGCTATATTTGCGTTCGTTTAGTGCGAATCAAATCATTCCACATTTGCACTAAAGATGATCTTTACCTTCGATTTGCAATCAAAGTAATCTTAACAGTTCTTTAGATAACATTTAGAGCAATTAGAACGGCGGATTTTGTATAATGTTTCCCATCGTTGTGCACTTTTTGTTTTATTTTTCTTCGGCGCAATCGATCAAATTGTTGTTTTTCTGCGTTTAGGCTTGAACGGAACCTCATACACGCCATTGATTAAAACACCAGTTGAATAATGCCGGGTGTAGTTCCATTGTCTTGACGTAGATGAAGCGCAGTTGATGTGTCTCCGTTCATGGATTATCATATACTGAAGCTAGCAAACGTGCAACAGGGTCTATTCATAGATTCGGTTGATTCGTGTTTGGATCTATTTTTTCACTATTTAATCTATTTTATCGTAACATGGCATTACCAACAATCTTACACCTTCTTCTATTCGTTTCGAGAAAGAATTGGAAAAAATACTCAAACACGGAATAAGTAATTAAGAAATCAAACCTTACTAATTTCGTTACACTTTCGTGTTGTGAAATTTGGAAAATGCAGATAGACGCAGTCCTACGTCAAAACAAAAAAGTTTGTTCACAATCTACAAATTGAAACAGTTTTGAATAACCAAATTTAGAAAAATTTCTTTCGTTTTGTTCATCGTCGCTATAAATGGTGGTGGATAAAGAATGCTTTTACCTTTTTTAGAAATATAAAAAAATAGGTATAGAATTCGCTCAAACTTAAAAAAAAGAAATCTTAGACACAAATCTTCAAATAACTAGGGGAACGTGCCACTTGAGCCAATTAGTTCGGAAGACTGTGTACAGCAGCACACAGATTTTAGCACGGTTCGTTTTTGGCAACATAATTGTTCGAATATGACATATGTAAACCAGATGATGGCAGCATTTTCGAGTTGAATGCAATTCTATGATTATATTGATTTAAACTACTTACAGCAATAAATGCTGGAAGAACATAACAGCCATTTCCCCATTACACAATACAAGTAGGTTTAGAATTTTCCCTACACAAAAATCTCAGAATTGCGGAAGCAAATAATGTCCTCATGGTAATAACCAAATCATATATATAATAGGGCTGAAAAGTCATCACTTGTGGCTGTACACCCAATTTAAATCTTAATAATTTAATTTTAACTCATATTCCAATAAATAGTTATTTAAAAAAAAAACATAACAGCCATATACCATTCGAATCAGAACGTCAAGATCAGCAAATGCGTGTGTGACAAATAATTTCACTCTAATTTCTAAGAGTTGGCTAAACCGTTTTCTACAAACTCAGATTCATATGAAAAGTCGTGTGCTCCCAAACAAGGTTCCTGAATTACGATCGGATCCGACTTCTGATTTCGGAACTACAGGATAATATGTGAAACGAAATTAAAATAATGTAACTCATTTTTCTCGTAGATGGCTAAAACAATCTAAAATTCAAATGAATTCTAAGAACCATCTAAGATTCAACCGGAAGGTCTTAAGATCCTATAAAACATCGTGTTTTTAGTCAGATTCGTCTTCTGGCTTAGGACAAACAGGGTGCTGAGTATAAAAATGATCATTTCACATAAATTAATCAGGTTTATAGGGTTTGCAGATTTTGATAGTCAATAACCAAATAAACTTATTTCAGTTTTAGCGGTGTTCGATTCTGACCCAAAGCTTAAAATCGCACTACGGTTTCTCAAAGATGTCTACACTGATTTTCAATCATATTGAATCAAATGTAAACTGTACAGCTCCTCAGGTGAACTCAATTGACTTCGGCTACACCGATTTTCGAATTCCGGTTCCGGTATCGAATCGAAACTCAATCGTTTTCTTAAAAAAAGGCCAAATCAAATTTCATAAATAAAAGTTCAAATTTAAAAAATTGGTCCCATATAGAATTTGTGAATTTTAACCCATTATGACTACCGATTCTGGAATTACAGGTTGATGAGTTTTTAAGATTTAAACCGATATGGAAGATGACAATACCAAAAAGCTTCAATGTTGGACTCAAAACTATTGCAATTTATTCGACGTATTAATTTATGGCCATACGAACCGTTTTGGATTATGCTGGTTCCTAAATACCGGCTCTGGAAGTATCGTAAATAATAACGAAAAACTCTAAAGTGGAGCTTACTTCGACATCTCATGGAAAGTTCAACCGATCGTCACACGCTTAGATTCAAATTCGAACCAATTGCAGTTTCAACATTACAGGGTAATGAGTGATTAAATTCTCTAACTACTGCTTAAAACGACGGTCATTAAAATAATGTCATGAGAACTCAAACACCGAAGAATATTCATGCAAAAAACACCGATCCGGATAAACGGTCATGCAATAGTCCTCTACACTTCTCAGTCTACGGTGAAGTCTTTTGAAACAGAAGGTCAAGTGCCGCAACGGAATGCAGTATCCTGACTTTGCTTTGTTGGCTTATAAAATCTTTTTGAATTCATTTGATCATTACCGTAGGAATGCCATCACTCTTATGCACACTGTCAAAAACAGCACTGCAAAACTAACTGTCTTTCTATTGAATAATATAAAATATGTTTTTTTTTCTAAAACAAAAACCTGTTTTAATCCATCTAGTGGTGTAATGATGCCTTTCTCATATGATTCGTTTTCCCCTATATATTACAGCAGAAATTCATCCAAATATTACAATTTAATATAAATTAAGAAGAGTTTCGAAGATTTCTGTTGCATAATACTACTATATAGATATACTACTTTTCAGTAGTATTTAGTTAGTGAAGTTCAGCCATCTTCGAGAAAATTGAGAGACATTATTTTAACATTTTTGGTGCAAATTACAGGGTGACAATTCCAGATCCGGAAGTCGGATTCATATGAAATTCGAAAACTTACACATCCACACAGACATTTGCTCAGTTCGTTGAGCAATCGTTGAGCATCGAATGATATATGACAGTCGCCCCTCCAAACCCCGATTCAAAAGTCGGTTTTCACAGTAATTGTATGGCATTTCTATATGAGAATAGCGAAAACCCGAAACCTTAAAATAATTAAATTATGCATAGATAATCCGATGATGTAAAAGGATGTAAACGTTATTGAAAACCCCATATTTTGCATTCTCAGTCTAACATGTTTCGGGTACAAGTACATTGCAATCGTGTCCTCGAGCGTGTAATTCATTCTCAGGTACACCCTTTGTCCGCTTCGCTTTACTTCTGATCACGCCAGCTCTAATATGCATAATCTTCCTCTTAAAATACACCCACAAGCAATATGAGCGCTTTCAAGTTGATTTGAATAAACACCAGGGTATCTAACACCTTTCCGATGATTACCTAAAACAGTACAAAGGCGAATTCAAGTGAACGGCTCTGGTGAAGGACTAGGAAAACCCGTACAAGATAGTTCAATGTAACGGTTTACCTTTCTATTCTTACGAACGTTACTTATATGAACATCATGAAAACTATTTTTCTTTCCAATTAAATCGAAGCTTCATTAAAAAATCGATCATCATTTGATTAAGCGTGAGACGTGAAAAACATGACTGAGCAAAAAATCGTCCTTTGTGAAAAGCTAGACTTTTCTTTCGCTTCCTCCTCCCCCTCATGTACCAATTAAAGAGTTTTGGTGAAATCTTCTATGAAAATAGCTGGCTGCAGGGAAATTGATACCGGCTGCAGAAGCATTCCCTGAAATCAGAATCAAGATCATGGATTCTCCCATCATTAGCATCATGTACGGTATGCTTACACAGAATAACACCTGCTTCGACGCCATTCATTGGTTAGTGAGCATTTGTGTTACCATGAATTAATTTGGTTTTGTAGAACATAATTGGAACGCACTACGGAAGCAATATGATTGTGATTGATTTTAATGTGCTTCCCGGCTATCGACAAGGAAACGATTGAGTGGATATTGTTATCAGCAATTCCTAGTTGGAAGGAGGGACATGGAAACAGGCACGTACCCAGAGGGGGGGGCCCAAGGGGCCCTGGCCCCTCCCGAAATCTGACACCTTCATCGGTTGTTTTGATACATACTATTTATACATTCATTTGACCACTACTTCCGGTTCTTCTTGAACCGGAATCTGAGAACCGGTATAGTAAAAACCACTTAGTTCGGCCATCAACTTAGAAGACCTACATATTGGAAAAGTTGTATAATTCCAAAATCGGAAGTCGGAAGTAATTTCCTCTTTGGGATTTTAATCACTATTTCCAGAATCGGGAACAGAAATGAGTTTTTTGGCCATTAACTAACAAGATCTGCTAATTAGAATAATTTTAAATAGCCAGCTTAGTTTTGCAATCGAATTTTTTGTGCTTATCACTCTGTATTTTCAGACCCGGAGGTCAGATCTAAATGAAATTCAGAATTTTTCTGTTTGATCTTAAGCCCTTTCGTTTGATAATAAGTTTGTGAACATCGGTTTCGCCATCTCCGAGAAAAGTTAGTTCACATATTCTTTTTTTTGAACGCTAATAACCTTGTAATTTCGGAACCGGAAGTCGGAGCCAGATAAAATTCTGGAACGTCATAGCTGGCCACAAGACCCTTTAACTAAATTTAAGTTTTTTAAAAGTTTTAGTTTGGATTATCTCGACGAACTTATTCGAATTGCTAGTGAGTCTCGGTTCAAAAGTCGGTTTTCACAGTGATTACATACTATGTCTACATAAGAAAAGCAAAACGATTTTCGTTATTCAATTTTTTTTGGGAGGTACAAGTTGAATAAATAACTCGGAGCTATTGCAGGACTACACCGTGAAATAGAGGTTTCGACAGAAACCAGTAGTGGCAGGCCTTGCATTGTGATTACAAAAATCAATGTCAAAATTAAAGGAAATGGTACTGGATGACCAGAAAGTTCCATAAGTTTCAGCAAGAATCCGCGAATGATAAAGATGTTCTGCCGCTGGACACCGCACTTGCATACTCAAGATTGAAAAGATGAACGCGAGCACACTGCAGAGGCGTGTTCGCTTATGCTGATTCAAATTGGTTACTGTTGCCGAAGCCTGGACCCATTATTATACACCAGAGAACAGAGTGATTAACCGACAATAGACTGAAATTGGGCGGAACGGTTATGAAGTCGGTTCTTTGGGTCTGTCACAGTATAATTTTCATGGACTACCTCGAAAAAAGAAAAACATCAGCGCTACGTCCGGAACCTGTTCCGAAACCGGAAGCCGGATTCGGTTAAAACAGTATAGAAGGCTATGAAACCATAAAACCTTTCATTTGAATCCATTCCTACATTTGTGCACATCATCCTAGTCGTCTCTGAGAAATTTATGTGAATTTCGTTTTGGAGTTTTTGACCGCTACTAAGAAGATTTTTCTGTTGTTGCATCGTTACTCCCAATGACGAATTTCAATTTTTAATACTCATCACCCTGTATATCAAAACCAGAGATGTAAGGTAAAAATTTCATATATATTCTCGAAGGGTTGAAAAAGTCTGTAAACTCGAAAAAATGTCTGCAAACTTTAGGTTTTCTATAAAGAATGATGCACGGAATTTGTTTAGCAAACAAAAATAAAAGTCCGTGGCAATTTCAAAAGTCTGTAAGTTTTTACGAACATCTACGAAAAAAGTGATTATCAAAAATCTACAGAAAAGTTGGCAACTAAAACATGTCTACAGCTTATTTTAAAAATCTTCTGATTTACAAAGAAATCTGCACGTCTGAAATTAAATAGGATCATGTGAGATTATAAGGCACTTCATATAAATTTGTGAAAATCGGCTTGTTCCTCTGTTCGACAAATAATCAACAAATTTAAACAAAAAAACTAGAAGAGCTTGCTAAATAGTTCCGAAATATTTGTTCCTTTTTGCGTCGCACTTATAAGAGCACACCCTTGAAGTTGAAGGTTTTAACACTCTTCACTCAGTTTTTCCAAAAACAGAAGTCGAATCCGAACTATGGGGTTATATGTTATGATAAAGGATATATAAAAAATCGAACCCTTCCCTTTGACACATAGAGCCTCTTGCTTCAAAGTCTCATTGTTCAATCAAAAATATGTGAGTATTAATTTTAATTGCTAATTACTTGCACTTACTCTCAAAAAAAATTAAAAGATACTAAAGGCACACCTAGAACTAGACACATATAGAATCTTTAGTTAGATGCGTTATTTCTTATTTGTGGGCCCCTCCCGAAACGAAATCCTGGGTACGGGCCTGCATGGAAATAAGACAAATGCATTCCGTTTAGCTCAAGAATGAGTTTTGTAGTGCATGTTCTGCATTGCATTGAATATAATATTCATAAATGTTAGATGATCTCATGAAGAGCAGAATTGAAATCCACAATAGTGATGTATAGTGATGTGATGTTCCGTTATGGAAAAGCACTCCTGTAATAGTTTGTAGTGTTTAAATTGTGCTGAGCTGATGTAGACCACCTGTAACTGCAATAAAATATAAACTGATGGTGCAGAATAAATATGTTACTGTAATCCAATATCCAATCAGTATCATATCCAAATATCTAAAGCGGTAAAACACAAATTCTCCTAAAAACACCTAAACAAAAGGCTCTATGCAATTCATATTGGATATGATTCAGTTTTCAAAGTTTGAAGATTTTTATTTTTGGCAAATCCAAGGTTAGTGAAGTTTCACCAAATATCATGTAACAGAAAACCGTTTCCGAAAGTGTAAAGGATAATTTCGCCGAATCATTTAATTGTCCCAATATCGTATTGGAATTGCTTTCAAATAATAAAAAAATACAGGGTTGTGTACAAGACACGACCGATTGCGATGACACTAGAAATGCATTAATTCAAACATTAACGAAATCATATTAATAGTAGAGGTCACGATTCTAGGTTCTAAATACTAGGAATAATATTCTTCTCATATTATTTCTCGATTTCTTCTTCGCGTTGCGCGTTAGTAACGTGAAATATCTCTAGCACCACTCATTACAGTTGAAGTGCGTAAAGTGTGTCGCACTACCCGTCGTTTCAACATTTTGCTTTCATATCCACGCAGTTTTCTGGTTGTCCTGGTAACGTGGATTGGTTCGAGAAAGTATGGGTCCTTTCAAACTGATTTCTAATAATGTACTACTGAAAAACATTTCCACTTTTACTATTTAAGTCAAGACATCATATTAACATGATACCCGGCTCTCACATTGCCGGAACAAATCATTGGCAACATCCTTTTTTGCAAGCATGGCGCTCTCAGGCGAGTCTGCATCGAATCTCGTACATAGAAGTAGGGGACAGAAATGTCAAATTCGTGCGTCACTGCGCACCCACACAATTGAAATGATGTGTCGAATGTGATGCCGTGCGAGACCAAAACTACTACAAATTCGAACATCAACAGGTAAAAGTCATTGTGAATAGTTTTCTGTCAGTATCGATTCTCAAAGCTTCGGTTGAATGTCGACACTGCATACTATGGGATTTTCACTGAATACCGAAAATGACTGAAAAGGTAAATGAAAGAAATAGCATAATTTTGAAACTACTGTTCCGCTTTTGACATTGATAAGGCATGTATCTCGTTCTCATAATTTGCAAGCGCAGCTGAGAGTGACATTTATTTTTCGTCATTTTCGTATATTTTGAGTCAATGAAAATGACTTTTTTTAGCTCTGGTTGGCATCGACTTATGAATCGGTGCATTGTCTTGATGAAACAGTGTTTTTTCTTCGACATATCTCGGTTAATTTTTCAAAAGGGCGTATAAGCAAGTGACAGTTTCTCTTTGTTTACTTTCTCTTCTATTAATTACCAAGCGTTTTCCACGTTTATCACTCAAGTCTTTGAATGAAACGAAACCCAAAACTTTCGACTTTCAAACAGAATAGTGATATTAAACAAAATCTTTTTAATCACATCACAATAATCGAATAAGAGAGTGATTAAAGAGAAACTGTCACTTGCTTATACGTCTTTCCTTGATTTTTGCATTCAAATAATCTAACAACGCTATGTAGGACAGATTGTTTTTGCCTTTCTCATATAGGAAGGTTATACAGTCGCTGTGAAAACTGACTTCACAACCGAGGCCCGGAGGGCCGAGTTTCATATACCATTGTGTGTGTGTGTGTGTGTGTGTGTGACAAATAATGTCACTCAATTTTCTCAAAGATGGCTGAACCGATTTTCACAAACTTAGATTCAAATGGTCTCGAGGCCCCATACAAAGTTCCTGAGTTTCATTAGGATCAGACTTCCGGTTCCGGAATTACAGGGTGATATGATCCAAAAACAGGTAAAAATAGTCACACACGTTTCTCAGAGATGACCGAACCGATTTCCACAAACTTAAATTCAAACAAAAGGTCTCGTGACCTCATACAATTTTCTTGAATTTCATTTGGATCCTACTTCCGGTTCCGGAATTACAATAAAACATGTACAAATTTACAAAATAAATCCGTTACCCCTGAATAATAACGATACTTTTTTCACTTGAAAAATTGACTAGTGAAAATTGGCCCAGAGAACTAAGTGTTCTATATCATTCGACACAATTCATCGAGCTGAGCAATGTATGTGTGTGTATGTGTCAAATAATGTCACTCATAAAATAAAAAATCTCGTAGTCCCATAGGTTGCTATTGAATTTCACACCGTCATTTAATGCTACGATGCAAAATAAGGGTAAAATTCTGGGTAGTTACACCACTAGGAGGATTAAAAAAGGTTTCTCTTTCTCACGATTGTCGATGAAGATAATACCATGTGCATTCAAAAATACTGTTGCCATAACCTTCCCCACTGATGTGGTTCATTGGCATGAGTCAATTCAAAAGATAATTGTTTTGATTCCGGAGTGAAATAATGGATCCATGTTTTATCCATTGTGACATATCGGTGCAAAAGTATGATTTATTACTTATTTATTTATTTAACTAATATACTTAATCAACAGACAAAATATGCTTCTAATGATCATTTCTAAGTATATTTAAAAAACTAGTTTTAATTCGACTGCGTGGGACATGGAAATCGTATCCCATCGAAACAGCATTGAAAGAACGTTGCAATCCAATAATGGCGCCGTTGATTCCATAATTAGTGCGGCGTAGAGGCATTCTGAGGAGGTTGTTGTTGCGAAGAGCTCGTGCCCGAACATTTATGTTTATTTGACTAAGAAGTGCTGAACAATCGACATTGTTTAACAAAATTCGGCGAATAGCAATGCACGGGACAGATCACGTCGCACTTTCAGTGTATCGAGTCCAACAAGAAGTCCGCGGTTTTCATAACTCGGGAACTGATGAGGGTTATTCCACGGTAACTGGTGAAGAGCGGAACGAACAAATCTGCGCTGTATTGATTCGATTCTGAGATTGCCATTATGGTAAAGCGGGTACCGCCGAACAATATTCGAGCATTGAACGTACAAGGGAGCAGTAGAGAGACTTCAAACAGTAGATATCTGTGAAGTGCTTAGCAGTTCTAATTACAAATCCCAGGCAACGTGAAGCCTTTGCAACAATGTACGCAATATGTTGCTTGTAGTTCAGTTGTTCGTCAAGAAAAACCCCAAGCTCCTTGGCACATGTGACTTTATCTATCGTAGATCCTCGGAGACAATAGTCGAAACGTATAACACATGGATCAATAAGTCCCGAGACTAACAATGGAAACAACATTTTTTTTGCAAAATTTTTTTTTATTCATCAACATAATCACCTTTTTGGGTGATACAATGGTTCCAACGTTTTTCCAATTTTTCAATACCATGTTTATAAAAAAATTTATCTTTCGCTTCAAAATAAGCTTCAGTTTCAGCGATAACCTCCTCATTTGAGCCAAATCTTTTTCCCTGGAGCATTTTTTTAAGATCAGCAAATAGCCAGTAGTCACTGGGGGCTAAATCTGACGAGTATGAGGGGTGGGGAAGCAGATCAAAGCCCAATTCGTTCAATTTCGCCATTGTTTTCATCGACTTGTGGCAGGGTGCATTTTGTTCCATCGAAAGCAATCGCGGCACCCACTTGGAAAAAACTTTTTTCATGCTCAATTTTTCATGAAGGATAGTAAATACACTTCCATATGATATCTGTGTCATCTCAGCAATCACACGGAGTTTCACTTTACGATCTTTCATTATAATTTTTGTCACTTCACTCACATTTTCCGGTGTAACGGCTTCCACAGGTCTACCCGAGCGTTCCGCGTCATTTGTGTCGGTACGACCACGTTTAAACTCGGCGAACCACCGACAAATCGTTGGATGGACAAGAGTCCGGATAACATTTTTCAATCCATTATTTAGCTTGCACGGTGTTTTTACTCATCAAAAAACAATGTTTTATCATAACACGAAACTCGGTTTTTTTTCCATTTTTTAAACAAACTACAAAACGACTTTACTCCAACCTCGATAACTCAGCTGTTTCTGGTCGGATCGACTTAAAATTTTGACCCGTTTCAAGCAAAGGTTAGTACTCTAGAAAGACGTGGTTACTGGTTTACTACGAGCGCCATCTCTGATTTAGTCTCGGGACTTATTGATCCATGTGTTAGGTGTTTTTTTCCGTGTGAACGTAATAATCGAGCATTTACTGATATTCAACGTCATTCGGTTAATCTCGCACCACTCCGAAAAAATTTCGAGTTGACTCTGGAGGGAAATGGCATCCTATGTTGTCTTAATAATTTTAAATAGCTTAAGGTCGTCGGAAATGATAATCGTGAGACACTCAGTAAAAAAATCACGTCGTCGAAATACAGGAGAAAAATTAGTGGTCCGAGATGACTGCCTTGTGGAATACCAGAAAAAAAACAAAAAAATCACTAAAGCAAAAAATTACTATTGTGTTATAACCAACTTGTGAGCTTTTTTGATGTTTTCTGAAGTAGCTACCGCAATTCGACGACCAGAATGTTCACCATAACCGGTACCTATACGATCCTGTTTAAATTCAGTAAACCAACAGCAAATAGAATTCGAGTCCAGAGAAGTAGAGTCCAGATAACACTTTTGAAGCCATAACTGAGCTTGAACAGTTTTTTCTTCCATCAAGTAGCAATGATAAATTAACACTCGAAATTGTTTTGAATCTTTCGTTTTGAAAATGACAAAAGTAGCATCACTTGAATGGCTGCCACTTTTTTCTGACTTACCGAAATGTCATGATATATCACACATAGTATTTTGAAAGTGCCATCTGTGCGGCATTCACACGACTTATTGAGTGATGTGTTAATTACACGAGTTTTCCGCAAGACTCATACCTTTATTCTTTTCTTTCTATTTTTTACGTGAATGACATTGACAGTTGTTTTGTTACCCATGTAACAGCTGTCAGTTTGCCAATCACCGTTGCACGATACATTCAAATGGTTTATCAGTATGAGCTGACTAAGTACCGAATTTAAAGCTGATCTTCTTTTCAAGGAAACAAGATCCCTCACAACTTAGGCTTCAGATAATGAAATAAATGATCGGGAGATCATTCTGACTTTCAAATATCTCTGGTTTGATTCACATTAGGTAGCTGATAATGAAACGCCAACAAAGAATACATTTTCCTTGAAACAATAACAGAAGTTTGGTGGGGTGCTCATCCGGAAGATCTTATAAAATTGTATTAGACAACGATACATTCTGTGATGGAATAAGGACGGATTTGATTTCATTCCGATGTAAATACTTATATTGTTTATTGGAATTCTTCGCTTTAGGTTGCATGCATTCGAAACATACATATTGTGGAAGTTCGGACGGGAGTTTTTCCATTTAAGGATCGCTTGTGTTGAATCTATTGATTAATCAATGAATCGACAGTTTGGCGTACTTCAATTTCGAACAAAATTAATGACAGTATAACACATGGATCAATAAGTCCCGAGACTAAAGCAGAGATGGCGCTCGTAGTAAACCAGTAACCACGTCTTTCTAGAGTACTAACCTTTGCTTGAAATGGGTCAAAATTTTAAGTCGATCCGACCAGAAACAGCTGAGTTATCGAGGTTGGAGTAAAGTCGTTTTGTAGTTTGTTTAAAAAATGAAGAAAAAAACGAGTTTCGTGTTTTGATAAAACATTGTTTTTTAATGGGTAAAAACACCGTGCAAGCGAAACAATGGATTGAAAAATGTTATCCGGACTCTTGTCCATCAAAAGCAACGATTTGTCGGTGGTTCGCCGAGTTTAAACGTGGTCGTACCGACAGAAATGACGCGGAACGCTCGGAAGCCGTTACACCGGAAAATGTGAGTGAAGTGACAAAAATTATAATGAAAAATCGTAAAGTAAAGCTCCGTGAGATTGCTGAGATGACACAGATATCATATGGAAGTGTATTTACTATCCTTCATGAAAAATTGAGCATGAAAAAGGTTTTTTCCAAGTGGGTGCCGCGATTGCTTTCGATGGAACAAAAACAGCAACGAGTCGATGATTCAGAAAGCAGTTTATCGCTATTTACTCGCAACAAAAAAGATTTCTTGCGTCGTTACGTGACCATGGACGAAACATGGATACATCACTACACTCCAGAGCCGAAGCGGCAGTCATCTAGTTTCTAGTAGTAGTCGACCATGCGTTCCCATAAAGTTCTCTTAAAAGGGAAACGCATGGTGCTTTGTTCTAGTAGTTTATGATGCAACTCAAGTGCAGGGCTTAGAAATCAAAGTAACGAAAAGGAGGAAATGAGTATGAACCTTTGCATAATACATAAACGATCATACTCCGGGTACAACCTAGAAAGCTACAAAGCAAGAACTTACTGTTATGTGATTCATATATGAATGGTAGTAATACATGAACGTCGCGAGTATTACACATATGAAATTCGGTTATGGCAGTCAAGAACTACAGCGGGTGTCAGTTTTTTACGTGTTGCTGATGTATGTAAAGAAAGAATAATGAAAGAAAGAATGAAAATTTCATTACAGTGTTAAAAGTTATCATAAAGGTATGTTATCGAGGGATGTCTATAGTTTTCTGGAAAAATGTATGATAAAGATAAAGTTGGAATTTTGTGTTTGAAAACGTCAATCGAATATCTTCATGATGGTTTTCATGGTTTGTAGACTGATAGCGCTATATATTTTTATATTTATTCTAAAATTTGAAACAACAACAGATATAAAAAATATTGATGCGTTATTTTTCGTTTTTGTTATAACCTTTGCATAATTTCAAGTCAAGCATTTATCGACCATGTCTATTAAAAAACTTGATTCGCTGAATCGATCTCTTTAATTTTTGGGTATATTGTGTAGAAAGCTCCATATTTTCCAGAAAATATCTGAAAATACATAATTAACTCAGTAAGTGATTTTCACTCTCAGAGGAACGCTTCCAGGTTTTTACAGGTTTAATAATTCTGTTCAAATTGCGAACGGGAAGTTCTAATAAGATAATATTATCAATCCTTGGATTGGAACGAGAGCAACAAGTATCGGAATATCGTAGCTCTGGAATAGAAGCTTTTGAAAAGGATGTTCTGCCAAGAAATTTTGGATTTAAAGCTTTATCACGAGATGACCCAATTGAGACACACAGATCACAAAAAAGCTATTCGGGCCGGTAATAAGTCTCATTTTTAAAAGCTTGCAAGTACTATATCGAGTACACTACAAATTCGACTGGATATTTGGGAATCCAGCGCCGTTGCTGTGAATGCGTTATTGGCAATAGAACTGTTGGTTGCTGTTCACATGAGGCCGCCATTATTCACTACCTTTCCTTATGCTCGGTTTTTATCCAGAATTGTGAGACCGGCGAAAATATTGTCAGAAATGCTTAAATCAGAACAGCTACCAAGTGACGATGATAATTCTATAGAATAAACGAAAAGAATCAGAGAGAAAATGTGTGCATTGAAACAGCAATGTATTTTTATAACATTTTTATCCCATTTCCTATTTAAATGAATAATACAGTCAATAATTTCCAGAAATTTTTTCGTGACCTTTCTTACATGGAACTTCTTAATCATTTCATAAAGACAATTGAAGTTTCAATTTAATAATTGACCCTTTTGAGTCTTAGTTCTGACTCCTACTGCGTCCATTAGTTCATCCAATAGCAAAATTTTATTAAAAATGATGTGCTGATAAAAAACTCCAACAACAATCAACAACAAAATGTATAAACATTTCAGCTTATTTTATAATTTATAGCAGTTCATCGTTTGGTTCAAATAATATGATATTTAAAAAATGAGAGGAATATGCTTTATTAAACTCAAATTGTTGTGACTATATTAGTATTATATTAGGATAAGAATTCTATGTAAAAGTGATGCTACGGCGAAGAACAACTTATGTAAATTGCTTAAGAAATAAACGTATTTATGGAAAAACAATTATAAGAAATCGATTCCAACCTTCATCAGTGGCCACTTTTGTTTGACACCAATATAAAAAAGAAAAAATTAAATTCACAGCTGTTTCAACTCGCTATGTATTTAGTGAAATGTACAGAGCTGGCAAAAAGAAAACCGCGTTGTACGAGACCCAACAGTGCAAAACGATTTGACCATTTCATGAAACATTATCGAATCATCGAATTATATACAGTCACCCGCTCTAGTTCTTGACTGCCGTAACCGAACTGAATATGTGTGATACTCGCAACGTTCATATATTACTACCATTCATATATAAACCACATACCAGTAAGTTCTTGCTTTGTAGTTTTCTAGGTTGTACCCGAAGTATGATCGTGTATGTATTATGCAAAGGTTGATACTCATTTCCTTCTTTTCGTTACTTTGATTTCTAAGCCCTGCGCTTGAGTTGCATCATAAACTACTAGAACAAAGCACCATGCGTTTCCCTTTTAAGAGAACTTTATGGGAACGCATGGTCGACTACTACTAGAAACTGCTAAGATGAAGCACCATGCGTTTCCTTATCTCAGAATTTGATGGGAACGCATGGTCGACTGTTATTTATTTTTTAGAAAAAATTAAATATTTTGGTCGTCCACATTTTTAAAAAATATGAAAACATACCATTTTAACACGTTCAACAATTCTTTATTTATCACTAAAAAATCCAGGGTGGTGCAAAAATTGGAAGAGCGAAAAAATATGTTTCAAAATTTTCTAGTATTTTTTAATGAAAGAAATACATCTTCAAAAATTTTGAAAAAAAATGTAAAGCATCCCCATAATGCCTTAAATATACCTGTTTTTTTCAAATTTTTCGGAGGAGTAGTTTCTTCAAAAATCAAATAAAATAAAAATCAATAGAACCACCCTAGCTCCATCAATATGGCAGTTAAAGGGTTGAAACTTTGAGAAAATTGTTTACAGTCTATGACCTTTCGAATGTGGTATAACGATATGAATTCCCTTTGGGGGCAGATTTTACATGCTTATCCTGCTATAGCCTTTGGTAAACCATTTTGACTAATTCCTTTTGTAAAATAACAAACAGGATGATTGAGGCTTAACAATGACATATAAGAACCTTTTTCAATCCACCTAGTGATGTAATGATAGCTTTTTCATATTCATATTTTCAAAAACATCACTAGAAGATTCTGTCTGGGGCAACCTCGCACGCTATTCTAATACCGTTTTCGTTTATTGATCAGAGCAGCCCGAGAGCTGACCCAGAGTCGCCCAAACAACGTTTTATATGTTTGTTTTAGCAACCTGAGGTCGCTCTAGATCGGACTCCAATCGCGTATTTTCGCTCTGAAAATTTTCTCGGGTCGCACTACGCATCCAGCCGAGTTTGTTTATTTTATCTTTTTTTCATGAGTTGTTGTTTAGGGCGCGTACAACGTGTTCGTTTTACTCGGAGTCAGAGTAGCCCGCGTGTAGGTTCAAAAACGAAAACTGGCGAAAGCCGTCCGAAGCGTCCGAAAACGCAGCAGTCAGCTGGCAAAGTCATGGCGTCAGTTTTTTGGGATACGCATGGCGTGATTTCGAATTGGGCTTTGTTCTGCTTCCCCACCCCCCATACTCGCCAGATTTAGCCCCCAGTGACTACTGGCTCTTTGCTGATCTTAAAAAAATGCTCCAGGGAAAAAGATTTGGCTCAAATGAGAAAGGTCATCGCTGAAACTGAACCTTATTTTGAAGCGAAAGATAATTTTTTTTATAAACATGGTATTGAAAAATTGGAAAATCGTTGGAACCATTGTATCACCCTGAAAGGTGATTATGTTGATGAATAAAAAAAAATTTTGCAAAAAAAATGTTAACATTTAGAAGTTTTGTTGGTTTGTGCAAAAAGCACATATTTTGTTTCTATTTCTTTGCGTTTCGCCTTCAGCTCGTCAGTGCTTAAAGCAGTTCAAAATGAACTGCCATCTCGTGCCTAGCAGTTCAACTTAAACCGCTAAGCAGACGCAAAGTTTGCACTACTTATGCAACCCTCAAACAATATTGCACAAGTGCTATATTATTTCTGACGTCGGTTTGAGTTGAGCTTAGCGGTTTAAGTTGAACTGAAACTGTTTGAGGGTTGCATAAGTAGTGCAAACTTTGCGTCTGCTTAGCGGTTTAAGTTGAACTGCTAGGCACGAGATGGTAGTTCAATTTGAACTGCTTTAAGCACTGACGAGCCGAAGGCGAAACGCGAAGAAATAAAAAAAAAATGTTGTTTCCATTGTTAATCTCGGGACTTATTGATCCATGTGTTATTTTAACCAAAGGTCGCAAGAATTTAACTCATCCGATTCAGCATCCTAAATGTCCTTAACTCAGCCTTTTTTTACGGCACAGGAAATATTTTGCAATTAGCATTATAACTGCTTAGCGGTTTATATTGAGGCACTAGGTGGCACGGACGGTTCAACATAAATGCTCTGATGAGTCGAAGGCAATTTATCAAGCTGTCACTCAAGAACCGTGGATCAGTTCCGAGCTTTGTGAATATTGAGCTATACATGTGAAGTATACAAGCTTTCTTTCTTTTGTGTTTTGTGCGATGCGTAGAGATGAATTGATTGCCAAGGGTGTTGGTATGTTTAATTTGAAGTGAAATTTGAATTGAATCCAAACTATCATTCTTTAAGCAGAAAAAGAGATGAAATCAGCACGTGACAACCCACTGGGAATTTCATTTGATCTAGGTTCAAAGCTAAAAACTAGATACAAAAATCTGCAAAATAAAATTACACAAACGAGTTTCTAACATTCGGCAAATACATCACCTCAGCGTTTTCACTTTTCCTGCCGTTTATCATTGGTATCACGTGCGATAGTTTTACCGAGCAAAATGCAATTTGCTTCCCTCTGCCGAGCATCCATCCTTTTCCATCCGTATGTTGTGCGGTTTGCACTCATATCTACGCTGACGTTTATACGCTCAGCACAAAAGTTCATTCGTGCATTTTTGCAGTTCAATCTGCAGCGCCCGAGGTGTCCGTTCGGATTATTTAATCATAGCTCAACGAGAAGAAAACACGGAGGAGCTGCTCTGGTTTATTCCATCTATAGAATAAAAATTCTGACACTTCACTTTTTCCAGTGGAACTAGCGGTGAGGGGCATCATGTGTACACTCCTCAAACAGAATCGCGCAAATCGCTTCAGGCGCATTCATTGAAAGAGAATAACATCAACTCATCCTGACGCAGAGAACTTTTGTGGTTTCAAAAGTGTTCACCACAAGCGAGAAATCAAAAGGTTAAAGTCGATTAAATTTCCGCACCATTTGATGGCTGCAATAACGCGATTTTTGAAGCAGATTGATTCCGGATGTTTTGCCTAATTCGGTACGTATTGACGTCAACTGATGCTGGATACGAACGATCGGGACAAAAAACATATTCGACAATGTTGGTATCCCCGATAATAGTGAGGGTCAATATTCAATGTTTTCAGTGTAAATAGATGTTGCACAGACTTCCCTATTTTTTCCAAACTTCCGAGTGGATTTCGACTGAAAATACGAACTGGTACTCTAACCGCACCGACGAGAAGGGTGTCAATGTTCGATCTCTTTATGAATCCAACCGTTCCAATTCTGTGATTGAATAGATTCATACAGGATGGTTGAGCGTCCCTTTTGTGTTTGGAAAGGATAATTTTTGGTGTTCTCTAGCGTAAATAAACACATTCCTTTTTTTTTCGTCGGGTAGATCTGGAATTTATATTAAAATATGTGTGTATGTGCATAGTCAACTTCGGTCCGACTAGTCGAGGACGAGGATAAAAGAAGGCAATGATTTATTCATGGTTCTATCGATTGTTGACCGCTGAATCTGAACAATGGCTGTTCCTCACAGCTATCTTTTTTGCTCGATAACAGCAGTTACGCTAAAAGTTTTCAACTTGGCGAAAATTTTACGCAACTCGATAACTTTGGTGCTTTTGATCTAAATTCTCCGTTAGCTAGCGCCAACTTTTTATGGGACTTGTAGAACTTTGCCACTCTGCCAAACTAAAAATCAATCTGGAATCGTTTGCCTCGAAACGATGATATATTGAGACTAACAGTGGTTTGAATCGTAGAAACTTATACTTTGATTAGATTACAATTGAAATGCGGGATTCCTGTTTGCAGCAGCTTGAGTCTGTCCACAATTGGCGTACTTTTTCGGGAAGCTCTGTTTTATTTTATCTTTCCGATAATTTTAACCCGCTCATTTTTCTCGAAGGTGCCTGATTTCAACAAGCTAAGACTCGTTTGAAAGTTACTATTGGATTATTGATCAAGTTTTTTGGCAAATCAAATGACTGTCATTTCCAGTTTCGGAAATATAATGGTATAAGTGACATAACCAATAAAACGCGTTGTATTTTTACCGTATTATATGCTTAATGCTGGCTGAGCCGATTTCAACAAGTCTACGCTCGTTTGGAAGCTACTATTGAAATGAAGATCCAGTTCGAAAATCAAATGGTTTTTACTTCTGATTCCGAAGAAATGATGGCATAAGTGACGCAACCGACTAACCGTTCATTTTTCATCGGATGGATTTTCTCGGAAATTCTCGGAGATAAAAGAATCGGTTTCGAAAAAAAACTAGACTCGAAGCTACTATTAGAATATTTGATAGGATCACAATACTAATGGTTCAAGGACTGAATCTTATACATGCTTTAATGACTATTTAATTCGGAAGAGAAAGGCATTATCACACCACTAGAGGGACTAAGAAGGTTTGTGCCTTTCTCTATAAAAAGGTATTAGAAACCGACTTTCGAACGGAGCCTCGAAGACATATAGTGTTATATACCATTCGACTCAGTTCGACAAGATCGGAAAATGTCGGTCGATGGTTAAGGTTTGACAATTTTCGATCTCCAAAAATTACCATCTGAGGAGTACATGAAATTCCCCAAATTGAACATTTTGTGCTGATTGTCTTAGAATTACATGAAATGTCCAGATTTAGTGTCATCTAGGAAAAAAATTTTATAACGCAAATTTTCAAAGCTATGCGATTTTCTTGTTTCGTCTTAGAATGCACGAAACGTC
This sequence comes from Malaya genurostris, assembly GCF_030247185.1. Classification (NCBI taxonomy): domain Eukaryota; kingdom Metazoa; phylum Arthropoda; class Insecta; order Diptera; family Culicidae; genus Malaya; species Malaya genurostris. The sequence continues at coordinate 232,596,193 of NC_080572.1, read as the reverse complement.
GAGATCTGTCGCGATGTATACTTTCGAAAAAAAATTTTTTCGGTTGACTCTCTGGATTTTGAAAATATTTGGCATAAAAACAAATTTATTTCGAAAATTTCACAAATTTTTCTTGGTTCAAAAGTCGTTTTTTTTTCAAAAAAAAATTTCCGAGATGACACCAGTTGTTTTTAACGATTTATTAAATCATATTTATAGTCGATTGATTTATAACACTCTTCTACCCAGCGCATCACGGGAAAACAGGTATAGAGCGAGAGAACTAGTACTTGTTGTCGGATGAACAGAGAGGATGATTGGATATGGGCTGCCGGTCGTGAGGCGGCTAGGATTTAGATCATTGTTAGATGTACGTTTACCAACTCAATGCTGTTGTAGAGCTGTGTTGTCTACCACAGCATTGCATAAGAATTGCATGTCTACCACAGATTGCATAAGAACGCAGGTTCATGTCCTGCCTCTGAGCGTGTCAAAAAATCATCTTTTCTGTGAGTTTCTCACACATTTGGCTTCTCCAGTATATGTTTACACTCAGTCATTGCAAAACTAAACATAATTGGTGAAGTAGTTTTTAAACGACGATGGACAAGGACTTCTAAAACATGATTTAGAGCAAAACGCGTTTAAAGTTTAAAATCGACAGAAACAGTTTATTTTTTATTAATTTTGAACTGATTTGATGTATAGGGCATGTCCATACACTGAGGTCTCTTTTTACGCGGGGGTTACGTACCGCGTAAAAAAATACCGCGCAAAAAAACGCGTAACTTCGGAAATCCGCGTAAAAAAAACCGTGTAACTTCGGAAATCCGCGTAAAAAAATACCGCGTAACTTCCAAAGTAAAGAAGAAAAAAATATTTTGTTCCAAATATCTTAGAAATGCATGAAACGTCCAGATCTGGTGTAATGTAATGAAAATCGTCTTCGGGACATAGAAATTTTGAGACTTCCAAAATCGAAAATCCGCGTAAAAAGAAACCGGATAAAAAACAACGTAAAAAGAGACCCCAGTGTACTATGCTGCAGTATATATAAGAATCCTGGAAATAATACCTTAAGCGTTTAATGAAATAAGATAATAAAGATTTTTTTCTTCAATAGGGATTACTCTATTTTCTAAAAGTTGTGTTGACAGTGTAAAGTAGGTTAACTCCAGAACAACGCTTCCAAATTAGTGTTCAATTTAAACTGTTTATACAACAGTTCGTGAATTTTCTGGAGCACATAATCGTCCGTAATACCAAATTTCGGTCTACATTCACTCTTTTAGATGTAAAACCATCGACAAGAATGAGAAGAGTGCGTCCAGAAGGAAAAATAGCGGTCTATGAGTCTGTCATCCGTCCTTATTTCTTTAAAAATGAGAAGGAAGACGCGTTACCGTGAATGGAAATCGATACAGAACCATGATCAATGAATTTTTGTTGCCAAATCTTCAACATATGGATGCGGACGATATATGGTTTCAACAGGATGGTACCACTTGTCATACTGCGGACGAAACAATCGACTTATGGAAAGAACTTTTCAACGACAACATTATTTCGTGTAATTTGACTCAATTATGTTCGTGGGGATACTTGAAGTGATTGGTTTATGCGGATAAACCAGCAACAATTGATGATTTGTATACAAATATTCAACGATTCATTGTTAAGACACGCCCTCAAATGCTTGAAAAAGTGGTTGAAAATTGGACCTCAAAAATAATTTTTGTGAAAAATAATCATTTCGGCCATACGCCCGAGAAATTTCAAATCAGCAAGGTCTTAAAAAACCTCAAGTTTTTGTTTAAAATTTCATCTAAGACCAGGTGCAGCAACTATGGGGGACGCAAGGTTCCTTTAAACCTCCAACCTCTCGCCACTAAAATTGAACTGGAGAGGCCATGCCCTTCCATATTTCGGCAATATGAATACATATCCCTATAACTCATATCTTAAATCTCCCATATTTTTATGATCTGTTTCACTACAATTTTTGAATTCTAATGATTCGAATTAGCCCGCTTGTTCCCGAAACGATTTTCACGAACTTAGATTCAAATTCAAGATCTTATGATCCCATACAAAGTTTCTTAATTTCATTTGGATCCAACTTCCGGTTCCGGAACTACAGGGTGATATACACCAAAATTGTGGAAATAATGCATTAGAAATGTGAAAAACTGTCACTCACTTTTCTCAGAGATGGCTGAACCGATTTTCACAAACTTAGAATAAACCATCTATTGATAATCCCATAAAAGATCTGCTGAATTTTACTCAACTCAACCGACTACCGGAACATTTTTTTCCAAATTCGAATCTTCATAGAGAATCGTAAATAAATTTGTAGGTCATATTAGTGTATGGTTGAATGAACCGAATGTCAATATCCTTCCACTTTTGATTGCGGAAGTACCAACAATAGTAATTAAATTTAATAAAATGTAGCTCACTTCACTTTCTCACACATGATTGAATAGATTTTCGCTAACTTTAATTCAAATGTAGTATATCAATGTAGCAGAGTATTTTGCAACAGAAATCTTTACAACTATTTTCTAAACTTTTTTTAAATTGTTGTATTTTGTGGAATTTCTGCTGTAATATACAGGAGGAAATGAAGATGAGAAAGCATCTTTACACCACTGGGTGGATTAAAACTGTTTTTTTTGTATTTTTCTACTTTGAATTTCTGTTTATATACCATCAACATATAGATTCATGTTTCTCCCTTCCTTTTTTTACATGTTTCTACTAGTTGGTTTTCGAAATATTAGTCAATAGAAAGAGACATGATTTTTCTACTAAATGATACTAAATTACAGTGGTAGGGTCTAAACGATGAAAAAAATTATCATTTTTGCTAATTTTTTCCAGAATCGTTCAACAAAATAAATTCCAATGGTTTGCATGTTGAAAAGCACCATTCGAACAACATTTTGTTATGTTTTCGTTGAAAGATATTGAGAAATAAGTCGGTGAGGTGGTATTTTTGAAGACGCTTCTTAAAAATCATGATTTGCGGTGTCCATTGTATCTCAGCGCAGACTAATCAGAAGTGAACAAATGAACGCAGCATAGTTAGAGTAGAAGTTTTTCTAGGCCCCAACGATTCTGTTTGATTTTTTTAAATTTTCTTTTAATTTTTTTTTTAATTTTTGGTGCTTGTTCAAAGTGAAAACAACGATCCGCCATTTTGTAGCTGTGAAACCTCCCCAAAGTAACAAACAATAAAAAGGAAAACGTCGGGGTCTTGTTTTTTTATGTAGGAAGTGTGTGCAAAATTTATAAAAAAAATGGTGCAGTAGTTTTTGAATGATGATGGACACTTTCACAACCTGCGTTCGAGAAAAACGCGTTTTAAATTTTTTGTCTATAAAATCAATGGAAACAATTTATTACTCCAGGGCGCCCGTAGGGTCTTTTCTTAAAATCATATTTTTTCTTTTATAATGAAACATTTCAAAAATGTTTTGTCAAGTTTTGAAGTCAATCGAAGTAGAAATCTTGGGCCTGTGCGCCGAGCTTTTGCTTTTTCGCAGAATGAGATAGCCATAGATGAAGGTCCATAACTTCCAGAGTCTCGTTCCAATAGGCTTGAAAATTTCACAGAATAAAAAATGTTGAAATGTTTTACTATAAGAAAATATAAAAAAGTGTTACACCCTACCTGCCCCTTAACGGTTTATCTTGTGTTGCATCAAATATTGAATAACGTTCATTCGAGGTTAGACTGCTTCAGCATTTTCATCATATCCTATTTTCATACTTAGGTTCATGTCGTCTGCATAAACAAATAAGTACTTTTAGATTACTACCTGCAGTTCAACATAAACTGCTAGGCAGACGTAAATTTACTGCTATTTGCAATACACTAAAAATTAGCACCGAAGTTCTGAGTCCTTCCTGACGTGCCGAACGAAAAAAAGTTTTGACTAATGAGGCATTCACACAGAAGTCTTCGGTACAGTTTGTAAAAAGAAGATCAAGATATAAATTTTGTTTGTCTTTCACTGCTTTTGTTATTCCATTTGAGCCGATTAAAAAAAAATGCCAAAAAGCTCTAGCAGTGCTTCATTTCCTCCTGCAATTGGGAACAGAATGAATTCATTTTGTTCGTCCACGATGAAGCGAGAGTTTCGTTGGTTAAAGTCAAAACTTATCATCGGGTTCAATATTCGACATAATATTTTCTACGTTTTAAAAGAACGTAAGTGGTTTTTGTTGGCTTTTCTTGGTGGAAAGTGTGACTTTCTTCAGATATAATTGCTTTGGTTCAAACATGTTTAAATTTTTAGTGTTTATTTGTTTTAGTTTCGTGAAGTAAAGTCGGTATTTATTGATATGAAGACGCCACCTCCAGATTTTTTCATTGCATAATGTTAGTTTACGATCGTGCCGGAATACGATGCTACCAACAACAACATCATCATCAACAAAAACAGCGGCGACGCGACAATGGACGAATACGCGATTAGTGAACCAATAGCCCCCAGATCTCGTTGGATGGTGAAAAAATTCCCATCCTCAAGGAAAAGTTTATCGAAGAGACCCAACTTCTATCCTCCATATGGTATTATTAAGAAGATAAGTTGACACTCATGAGTCGGCTGCAAAGTCTGTTGAGACAGAAGTTCAAATTCCGCTCCGGAAAATAGTTAGTCCTCTGACTTGGCTTTGCTGTGCTTTTCTGTGTCCACATGTTCATCAGTTTATATACGAGTGAATGAAGCACACATTAACGCACGCAGTCAAACATCATTGGGATCTAAATCAGTCAAATCTATAGAACAAAAATTTGTGTTATTAGAAATGCGATGACAATGGTTTCGGCGCCCTATATTTTGGGTCCAGACCGTTTGGATTCTTCGAAACATCGAATAAGCGAATGAAAATGCTACTCACAGTGCGGGTGGCTAATAAAAATTTCGATACAGACAGCTTGTCAGTATTTGTTGAAGGGTAGGCATTCATTGAAGGCTACACAAAAGCCTTTCTTCAAGCGGAAATAAAACAGATTTTCATTTATTCAGTAAATGCATCGCGATCGTCAAAACAATGCCAACAGTTCATGAACATATTGACCCGAAAAAATATACGAACGTTTGCGTAAATAATTCCAATTCTGGGTGCTATGGCCATTTCGGCTATTCTTGTGAAGTTCCGGTTCTGTTCCAAAACTTGTATTATTTAATGCAATCTGAACTAACAATAAAAATATCATCTTGCCAAATCACTTGCAACATACTTGACGGGCACACTGTAATACCCATACCGTCGTAAATTCTTTATGGAACACGATATCCCAAGGCCGAGCATTTCATTTCAAACCCAACGCACATATCATTTTCCTCATCAAACACGTCATCGCATTTCCTCGGCCGTGGCTGTGCTGCTGGTTGTTTCCTGAGAGAACGAGAAAGAAAACATCGTTACGCAACCTTCTGAAGTGTCTACAACAAAAGGCCGGCATTAACATTAGCAATCTTTCGTGGCCTTGAGGAGATGAAAAAAAATACGAAAAACAATTTTTCATTGCGTTTCCAAAAAACAAAAGAAAAAATAAGAACAACCACGCGCAAGTTGGAAATTACGATAGAATCTTCTCGTTTGGTAAACCCACATCAACCGCCATGACGTTAGCAGCATCAGTGGAAAAGAATTCTATTTATTTATGTTTATTTGTTTCAACACAGCGCAAAGATTGATTCGAACGAAGCACGTTCCAGTTGAACGTGTCTTTCGTGTCCGTGTTGACTGTACCGCGGAAATGTAAGTAAGATAAATAATCCTACTAAAAAACACTGCCAAATTGGTTACATTTTGAACAAATCGAAATATCGAATTGTTTATATAAAATAACCTGACTTAATTCGTCAAAGAACGTGTTTTGTCCAGCAAGCGATCTGTGGATGTAGACAAACCAGGCAACACGGTTAAACAAGTATGCACTAGAGATAGTCGGGTAAGTAATTTCTTAATCCCGAACCCGACCCAACTAGTTCTCGATAAAAAATCAAAATCTTTACTGGTACCCGACCCTAACCCAGAAAAATATGGGTGTTCTGGTTCGAATACCCCAAATCCGACCAAATTTTCCGAAAAATTGAATTTCTTCGACGCTTACTTTATCGCACACATTCCGGCACAAGTTTATTGTCACCGTTTCAATAGCATATATCATCAATACTCGAATTTAATTTTTTTTCAGGTTCATATGACTGTAAAGTTATATAGTAATAGCCTATGCGATAAATTACCTATAATCGAAGACAATAAAGATTTATTTACTAGTAACCGAAGAATCTCCTGCATCTACACATGCAACACAGGCAAGGGCAGTTTGTTAGTAGAATTATCATGTGTTTATGGCTCTGGGTGGCCGGCTACCGAGAGTGCTTTTGAATTTTATCGTGTTACGTTTTAATTCTACTTCATTCAAATTGTGTCGTGTTAGGTTTTAATACTTCTAACTGAAAAGTCCAAAAAATTGATCTAGATTATCTCTGAAAAAAGGTGAAACATTTTTTACCACGTTTTTTTTTCAAATAATTATTGTCTAAAAATGACAAATCATACAAAAATGTATAGTATTAGTTTCGATTTCTTCGCGTTTCGCCTTATAGCAGTACTTATAACAGTTTAAATTGTATCGCCATCTCAAACCGCCGTTAATGTTCAAATTCTGTGGCGACCAGTAGTCGGTCGTCACACGTTTTCCCCCGAGTCATCAGATAGACAATCACAATTTGTGTGAACTTTGCGTCTGCTTAGCGATTCAAATTGAACTCTTAGGCGGAGATGGTGGTTAAATTTGAACTACTTTAAGCACTGATTAGCCGAAGGCGACACGCGAAGAAATCAAAATAAAATATGTACTTTTTGTACAAACCCCTAAATGTACTGTATTAGTGAATGTAATGCCAAGACTTTGCTTTGCATGATATTATATACATGAGATTATACCCGCAGTCAATAGTACTCTGCGCCGGGAATGTTTAACATAATTTTCCAAACATGATCTGAGATCACATTGCACTTTTTAAATAATAAACCTAAGTTTATCGAAATTCGTTTATTATCTTCAAGATATTTGAGCCAATGATAAAAGTGCAGCTAGTCGATTACGTCACTTATGCCATTATATTTCCGGAACCGAAAGTAACAGTCATTTGATGTTCAAATTTAATCAATGGCTCAATATAAGCTTTAAAACAAGCCTAAGATTGTTGAAATCGGTTCAGCCATCTGAATGAGCAGTGAACAAACGCGTTTTGTCGGTTATGTCACTTAAATCATCATATCTCCGGAACGATGAGTCACAGCCATTTGATCTTCGAACTTGAGTAGCTTCCAAACCAGCCCGTGCTTATTCATAAAAATCGTTCAATGATGCACGCACATACACACACACATTTTCCGATCTCGTCGAGCTTAAACAAATAGTATATGGAAAACCGACTTTCGAACGGAGCCTCGGAGCCGTTCGAAAGTCGGTTTTTCCAGCAGTTCTATTACCTTTCTATAGAGAAAAACAAAAACAACATTTTTCCCTAAATGAATATTGTCGAAAAATTATGGATCTTTAAAAATTATTGTACTAGTTATGATTAAAAAATAGTCTAATTATCGAGAAAAAATAAACAAATTTCACGATTTTTGAAGAAACTTTATCCCAAGATAAGAAATTATGTTCCCCATCAATCGTTCATTTATAAGCTAGAAACTTATAAGAAAAACTAAAATTTTTCTCGTCCTGTCTAATACTTTTTGCTAATATCGGGCAACAAGTAGAAAGGTATTCTGTAAAATTTCCTCACAAATTGAGTTTCATTGGATTCTAGGGTGATTGAGACTTTCAATTTTGTTTAGTTTTCGATAGAAAGGCACTGGAAAAAATCAGCTTGAACAAGAAATTTTTCTGTTTGAAAAAACTTCTTTCTTCAAAAGTGCTCATCTAGCAATGTATGAACGGTTAGTAGAAAATATAATTTTCTATATAGGGACTGAATTTCATCAAAATTAAAATTGGTGTTTTTATGTAAATTGACTTTAGATTTCTAAAATCGATTTTCTTTAGTGTAGAACTCAATTTGGATTTTATTTTCTCTATTTGGAATTCGCCCCAGGAGCAATGTTTTTTTTAAAGGGCTGCAAATCGATCTCTCCAGAGATGGAGTTGAGGAAACTTTTCTTTCAAGCTCAATCAATGATGAGGGCGGCAAACCAAATTTTTCTTTCTCTAATTAGATTCTATAACATACATTCCACAATATTTTGTTTACTGAAGTATGTTAGATTGATTTATATATTAATGTTTCCTTCATTACACGAAACCTTTTTTTACACGATTATCACATGTTTTCATTAATTTTTACATATTACTGTGTAACTCCGGAACCGGAATTCGGATTCAAATAAAATTCATTAGCTAGCTATGGGACTATAATACCTCTTATTTGAATCTTTCGCAGGTATCTTCTGGTTGGTATCAAAAACTTACAACTGGAAGTGGTGGCAAAAAACCGGAGAGAAAAGCTCCAGGTCTTATTAAATTAATTATTATTAAATTCTGAGCAGCCCGAAAGCCCCTAAAGATTAATCATGAAATTTGCCAGATTCTCTGATATTGTAGACTGGATTATGTCCACTAGGGTGGGACAAAATATTGATTTCAGCTCCACCAAACTTTTCGTGTTCCTTTTGGGTCCCATAAGCACCAAGAAAAGTTTTATCTCGATTGGAGAAACTATATTTTCACGCCCGAGGTTTAAAGTTTGTATGGAATTTAGTATGAAGAAATTCACTTGTTACAGAAAAAATCGGCTGGAGATCAACCTATGAACTCTAAAACTCAGTTCATGCGTGATTTTGATAGGAAATTTATCGAGGAGGAAAATCTTTGAAGACTTCAAAACAATTTGACATTTTTAGAAAAAAATATTAAAGGAAAACCTACACAAGGTCCACACAATGGCTCATTCGTCAATACATCTAGCACCACTGTAGAAGGTTCCAAAAACCTATTTCTTCAAATGAAAAACTTTTTTGTGTATTTACAGTGAGATTTGGAACATGGCTTATCACTTTAAAAAATCTCCATACTGAACTGAGTAACTTTTGTGAAGTCGATTTCCCCATACTAAATTCCATACAAACTTTAAACCTCGGGCGCGAAAACATAGTTTCTCCGATCGAGCTAAAATTTTGCATAGTTCTTATGGGATCTAAAAGGAACACAAAATATTTGGTGGAGCGAGAAAATAAATCTTTTCATCTTTTTCCCACACAACCTTGTCCCACCCTAATGTTCACCTTTAATATTTCTGATCCTCTTAAAAACCTATTGATGGCTATCATACCTACATTCAAAACATTTTGAAACAGTTGACTGTACAATGGCCCCTTCTTTCAGCGATCGTATCCCTTGATGGATAATACCGTTTTCGTTTTTGAACCTAGACGCGGGCTACTCTGACTCCGAACAAAACGAACACGTGGTACGCGCCCTAAACAACAACTCATGAAAAAAAGAAAAAATAAACAAACTCGGTTGGATGCGTGGTGCGACCCGAGAAAATTTTCAGAGCGATTGGAGTCCGATCTAGAGCGACCTCAGGTTGCTAAAACAAACATAACAAACGTTGTTTGGGCGACTCTGGGTCAGTTTTCGGGCTGCTATGATCAATAAACGAAAACGGTATAAGTTATCCACCGAGGTCACGGGTACAATCACTGTTTTACAGTGCAACTGTTGAGGTATCATCCCAAAAATAGACCCTTTCAAGTTTCTAGTCATTAATCTGAGATGTAACGAATTTGCATTATGCGAAACTTGGCAAACTTTTGAAATATGTTTAAATTTTCTCGATTTTAACATTATTCTACTGTGGAGGAGTATTTTTTACGCTTTTTCTCCGGAAAATCGAGCCAACATTAGTTTTAGGAGACGTTAACTCTCATGGGACGGGGTCGGGTTTTCTTCACGATGATAACAGATCAGCTATGATCGATGATATTTGCGACAAATTCAATATGACAATCTTGAATACGGGAGAAATAACACGGACTTCTGCACCACCAGCAAGACCAAGTTCACTGGATTTATCCCTTTGCGCGACATCGCACAGTTGTCCAAAAGCCCGATTTTACGCACTTTATTGATAACATGTTGAGAACGTGGTTTTCGAGGTGCAGTATCTTCAGCAAAATTGATCCTTATGATAGGCGATATCTTTAGAAAATTTTGTTTGTGTGACTAATCCTCCTAAAAATGATATAAAAATATTTGTTTAGCTCGGGGTCAACGTAATGACTAAGTAACTTCGACAAAATTATGCATAATGTCATTTCAGACAATTTTGCAAAAGTTATTATTACCATAACTTAAGCAGAACTCATGGTATAACGTGTTTTCTGTGAAGAGTCTCCTAAATCCATTTTATATAAAAAAAAAACTTATATATTTTTAACTTCTATAAGTTTTTCATTTCATACAGAGTTATTAATCGTTAAAAACTACACAGCTCTCTCAAATATACTAAGTCTCAATCATTTCAGTTTAACGAAAGAGAGCAATTTTTCATGTTTTTTCCACATTATCCTAATTTGTTTATCATCAAAAGGCGCAGCAAGGTGCAGATGAGACCACCTACATATAAAACTACTTCAAAAGTGCGTTCATACCGTGGTTGATTTATTCATTTGCAAGAGAGATACGTCCTTTTCAACTATCCTTGTTTTTGACATTCGCAATGAGAAGGTTCATTGTATATCAGAATTTTGTGAGAAAAAAAACATGAAAAATGACTCTCTTTAATTAAACTCAAATGATAGGGGCATAGCATGTTCAAGAAAGTTGTGTAGTTTTTAATTATAACTAACGGTGTATAATATATAAAACTCATAAAAATTGAAAATATCAGTTCGTGCTCGCATCTCATCCGACAAAGTCGCAAATCGTTTACGGTCGAGACAACAAAAAACAAAGACAATACAGTGTAGTGAACAATAGAGCGTACGAAATGAGCAAATACGATTTAACAAAGCCTGAAACTTGGCCTACAAGACCAAATTCAATTTGTATTGATTTCAAGCGCTGCAAAGTTAGACCTGCAGCAAATGAAATTGAAATCTTACTTAAAGAACGAATGCATCTAGATGCTAATAATGTAAGTGAAATTCAATTGAACAAGGCGTCTAACTGTGTGTACATTATGTTCAAACGTGAAAGAGATGCAATTGTATTCGCTTCGGTTTACAACGAGGTGCATAGTGTTGATCATGACAATGTTAAATATAAAATCCCTGTGTACATGGTGGACAATATAAAAATTTTCTCACAAAAATTAGTTTCAGGAGATTTTTTTCAGAAAACACATCATATCATGAATTATGCTTGAGTTACGAATAGTACCTTTTACAAAATTATTTGAAATGACTTTCTGCATAACTTTGTGGAAGTTACTTAGCCCCTACGTTGATCTGAGCTAAAATAATATTTTTTTCTCACTTCTAGGGGGATTAATCACGTAAATAAAATTTTCAAAAAATGGCGCCCATCATTCTGAGCAACTTTGTTGAAGATACACGGTATTTAGTTCTAAGGGCATGTGTGATTTTATAGCTAAATACCATACGTCTCCATCTGATGATAATTTAATTGAGACGCATGGTTTTTCGATCGATTTATTTCTTTAAAAGTCTGATATTATACCCGTCCGCTTCTTTTAAATCTGAAAATAATACAGCGTAATGTTCTAATAAATGTTTTAGTTTTGATGTAAGATCTAGAGCGGTACCAAAATTGTAAGTGCGAATAAAAAAATCGAAAGTTTTGAATATTTTTTTACATGAAATACATTAAATATTCCTGGTTCTTTCATTTTTTTTTGCTGAAGAGATTTTGGAGAAATTTTAATTAAATGAAAACCAGAACAACCACCCTAACTTTACAAATATGGCAGTTTTGAGAAAATCATCTTCAATTTAAACCTTTTCGAACAGCTTATATAAATTTAGTTTCTGTTTGGGGGCAGTTTTTATATACATACCCGACTACATCCTTTAAATTTAAAAAAGCTGTGAACTTTATAATTTATGCAATTTTACCTCCTTGTCATAATTTGGTCTCAATATTGATAAAACCTCCTAGAAGTGTGACATAATTTGTGTATGACGCCTTAGTCCTTTCTTCTTACTGGTTCCGGTTTATACGACTTGGGGCTGTGTTTTGTTTCACGACCCATTCATTATAAAATATTCTTTATTTATTTATTTTATTAGTTTAATAATAGACAACAATATTCATAGAGTCTTTATTTTTTTGCGATCAATGAACACAAAATCATTGATCATTGGCTGGTTAAAGGCTAAACCACATGTAGTTACTTCATCCGACAGACAACCTTTGTACCAATTTGAGACAGTGAACTAAAATTATTCTCGAGAGCACTAAAAACTCCCCTTTTGTCTGTGAAATAGCGTGTCATTGACCTAATTCTATCGGATAAATGATAATACGAACCTTCGTTAATGCTAAATAGCCACAATGGTTAATCCTCTCTCCCTCTCGTATTTGAAAATCCGTGTTTCGCCTGAAAAATTTTCACTGATGTACTTTCCACAGCCCGTGTGTGGGTTTTCATTCAAACAACACAAATACCGTATAAGCCTTTACACTTGATTTAGCACGACTAGTTCTTGTATACAATAAAAAAAAACAACTCGAACAAGACAGTGGCTAGATCCAGCCTGGCTGTCGAATGCAATTTTCTGATCACATGAGCAAAATTACTATATATTTCAGGAGAGTATTTCCCTTCGCACTAACACAAACAAACGGTGACACAACCAGCGGTTGTTGTTGATTCCGGTGAGCAAAATTGACTCTTCTTCATGCCGCTTTCGGATGCTGCCATATCTGCGGAGAGCCTTTCAAAAACGGATGCTATTTCATCTGCACCGTTGGTATCCGCATTCACGAACAGAAAAAAAACTTTTATCGATGAAAAGGATTAGCAAGCCGTAACGAGAAACCGCTTTCTGGGCAGTTTGGCGAAGCCGGATTGCGATCAAATCGATATTTCTTCTGACTAATCGTGTTTTAATTGAAATCTCTTTTTTTGTTTTGTTGATTTCCATAAAAATTACTATTTCGCAATATGTTGGTTATTACTGGATGATTACGAGACAAACCTCTCGAAATCCTAATTACATAACATCAAAGAACGCCGTTAATCTACCAGACGCTGACGTCCCGGTAACTTTCGGCGTTTCATACAAACAATTCCTTCATTCTCACATTCATCTTGATTGATGTCGCTCGCGCACAAACAAAAACCACCCTGGGGACAACACCCCCATGGTTATGCCGCCGTACTTCTGGAGGGGCGGAGATTTACAAATCCGATAGCCCTCGGATCGTTCTGCGGCAATGTTTTACCACTTCGTGCGTTCACTTTCTCTCAGGCTCACTCCACCCAGCACATTATCTGATAGACAGGCTATTAAATTGTAACATTCACACGCGTCTCTGCAGATTAGCAATAGGGAGATTCCCGTTCCAAGTGCAAGCAAAACGAATTGCTAGACCGTAGTAGCATCTTCGGAAGACATCTAGTAACGACAATCGCTCACAGAATACTACGGAAACCGTACCAGTAGCAGTCAGCAGAATCCTTGGCACCGACCACACCAGATAACATTCAATTCATCTCGACGACGACGCCAAATCTCATATTACACTTTTATCCTTCCAGAATGTTAGATGGGCTCTCTCGCTCTCGATCCTGTGTGTGTACACACGCGATGCGCTCGGAGAGGCTCTTCTGAGGCACCGGAATGTATTTTCCTTCTCACGAGCGGTGTTTCCATCATTGTCGTAAAGTTCAAGACCATGTGGTCGGACGACTCCCCTCCAGCAACAACAAAACAACGTGCCAAACTGTCGATTGAATGAAAACTGTGCGAAAAGCTCCGAGCTAAACTTCACTCCCCAAAACACCCCACCATTGACTGCGAGACCTTTCGTGATTCGGAAAAGTGGAAAAATTGAGAAACATTCGGAGAGAAACTGCAGACTGCGAAAGGCTCTAGAACAAGCACACTTGAAGCGTTGACTTCCTACCGCCCGCCAGGGTGATCCTGTGATGAGGATGGCTCATCGAGAACACGTATCGGAAAGTAGTTCTAAAGGCAACGCGAAGGTCAGTTGGTGATTGCGTTGTTGGCAAAAGCAATCCAGTGTCACGTCACCATGGGTATCGACGAGGGTCCGGTTTTCTCTGATGATAAAAATGATGATTTTATCTGACGAGATGTGTTTCAAAACACAGCCAGGAGTGGTACACTCTTTACAGGACTGAAGGTCTTTTCGAAAAAAACAGACATAAAAGCATACACTTTATGTTGCTTTGACACTGCCAAATAGAAAAATGTTGCGTTGGAAAAGTTTTCTTTATTTAATTCTCTTTCTCGTTCGAAACGCGCAAATTTCCTATCCTTTTTTTTTCATTCCATTAGCAAACTGATCCTATCCTATGATATATTTAAATTTCTTTAGAAGTCAACATTCTAGCGCCTATATATATGAAGGATCTAACATTTTCGGTTAACTCTGTCTATAGTACTGAACTCATTTACAAAAAATATAGTGTCAGGAACAATGTGACGAATACAAAATGAGTAGTTTCTGTAAGCAAACGATGTCCTCGCCGGCGTTAGGGGCTGGGGTCCACCAGGAGATTGATAGTGCTTATTATCTTTGTCCGGACAGTACCAGCCTAGATGCCGTGCGAAATCCGGTAGCAAAAAGGAGACAAGAATACAATTGCAGGAGTTTCTTCTTCCTTTCAGTTATCAGATATTTTCAACGTTTCTCTTCTGATTACCCTTTTCTACTAAATTATCATTTCATTCAACTTATCAATTTGCGGATAGCTTTGTAGAAAAGTTTTATTTGGTATGTTTCCTCCTTTCGTGTTATTGCTGAGCAATTCCAGACATGCTTAGCAGATCATCAGACTTGACCTTCTCCGATTTGGATGAAACTTTGCACAGGACTTCAGTATGGAAAACCCTAAGTTTTGATCCGATGGAGAGATCAATCCGGCTCACGACTGATTTTTAAAAAAGGCGTATGTATTTTTGCATTTCACCAAAACTGCCTTTTTCAAATCGTTGTAACTCGGAAACCGTTAATTGTACAAAAATGGCGTTCAGCAAGAAGTTGTAGGGAATCGATCGGACACTCTAAAAAAAATATACACTGAAAAAAGATTTTGATTTTTTTTTCTCAATAATTACAAAATAATCCGAAAAAGTTAAATAAAAAAAAAAAGCATGGTTCTAATATTTTTTTGATAATTTTTATTTTAAAGCTGTTATTAAAACCTACAGATTGATGGCTACCCCATCCGTGCCTTTTGAAAAATGAAGAAATTACAGCTAAAACCATTCACAGATATATTCGAAATTTCAAGTTCTCGTTGAAAGATAATCATTTAAACAGTAGAATATTATTCTACAGGTTGAAGGCAATAAATTTGTTCATGATATCCTTTCTTCTAAATGTAAGAGCTTTAAAATAAAAATTATTAAAAAAAATCGAAACCCTGATTTTTTCTATTTTAATTTATTTTTTTGGTTCATTTTGAAATTATTGAGAATAAAAATACATTTTTTTCAGTGTATATTTTTTTAGAGTACCCAATTGATTTCCTACAACTTCTTTCTGGACGCCATTTTTATACGAAGAACGGTTTCCTAATTACAACGAGAAGAACTAACTGTTTTAGCTGTAACTTCTTCATTTTTCAAAAGGCACTTCATTTTTCAAAAGGCCATTATCTGTAGGTTTTAATAACAGCTTTAAAATAAAAATTATCAAAAAAATATTAAAATCATGCTTTTTTTTATTTAACTTTTTCGGATTATTTTGTAATTATTGAGAAAAAATTTTTTTCAGTGTATATTTTTTTAGAGTGCCCAATCGATTCCCTACAACTTCTTCCTGGACGCCATTTTTGTACAATTAACGGTTTCCAATTTTGGTGAAATTCAAAAATACATACGCCCTTTTTAAAAATCAGTCGTGAGTCGGATTTATCTCTACATCGGCTCAAAACTTATAGTTTGCCATGCAGAAGCCATGTGCAAAGTTTCATCCAAATCGGAGAAGGTCGAGTCTGATGATCTGCTAAGCATGTCTGGAATTGCTCTGCTTATAAATTGAACGACAAAAATCAACTATTGCACAAATCCGGTAATATTACAAAGTTAATAACAGAGATAACATAAATCAGTATATTGAATAAATAGTAAAAATATACTTGTTTGTTTGATAAATCAATAATTTCTTCTCGGTAGTCGGCTGCCCTGATCAACCAAAATAACCAATTAATAATTTTAATATATAATTAAAATAATAAAGCGAAAACAATACACAATCAAGACGGGCGTGAAATCTGTTGACCTTTGTTTGGTGATTTAAAATGATTTTATAAAAAATGAATCAACTATTTTGTCTAAATCCTATTCACTCGTTTCCATTTAGAAAAACCTGTTTTAACCCACCCATGCCTTTCTCATATTACTCACAACAGCAAAAATATTACTGTGGAATTCGAAAAAACAACTGTTCATTGAATAGAAATAGGACTTCGGACTTCGGACAATCTCTGCAAACCCTGTTTACCCTGTAGTTTCGGAACCGGAAGTAGTATCCACAACAAACATAGGAATTCCGTATGAAACTGTAAGACTATTCCTTTGAACCTATTAGTTTGTGGAAATCGGTTTGGCCATCTGGAAGGAAAGTGAGTGAAACCCTTTTGCAGTTTTTAATCACCATTTCCAATTCTTCCGAAACCGGATTCAGATGACCGGTATAACCGAAGTTGGTTTGTTTGCCAGCAACAAATATGACCTAAAAATTGAAACAGTTTTGAACCTAGTTAAACCTAGACTTACTATCTCATGCTCTATTTGGATTAAATCAATTAAACGAAATCTAGCAAACGAAGCGCACTGATCATAAAATAGCTATAATTTTTATCAATCGCAGCACCGTCTTTCACCAATATTACACACTAGCAGCAGACATCCGTAACCGTTTCGTTTTCTTCATAGCGTGTACGAAATAGAACAAAGCACGCATCGTTTTTTTTGTGTTTTTTTCTTCTTTCGGTGTGGTACGTATGTAATGTCGTTCTATATGGCGATTTGAAAACTTTGACACTCATCGAGATATGTGAAAATCGGTTCAAGCATCGCAGAGAAATCGAAGTAAGTTCTATTTTCTAAGTTTTTCTGCACCACTTTCGGTGCTTCCGAAACAGGAAAAGGGGGGCCCACTAGTGCCGAATTATTCTTTTATACCCACAAACTAACAAGCTCTGCCAACTAGAAGAATTTTTCAGACAGTTTTATAGGATTCGTACCGACTTTTGACCATAGTTCGTGATAAAATACAAAAGAAATTGGTAATTTTCCACTTATCACGCTTTAGTTCCGGAACCGGAAGTCGGATCTGGATAAAAAGTTCAAGAAATTTTTAGGAAACTTAGTGGTGCATCCGAGCATCTAAGTAAAATAAATTTTATTAGCCTTCCTTGACATTTTTAAAATAATTATGATGATTAGTTACTATGGTTTAGTATAAGTATAATTTTTCTCTTTTCATCAATAGAAGGTTTAAAAGTTGTTCATCACATTTCAATGAACAATGAACGTGAAGTAAGGTATTCTACTGAATCTTGAAGAACAATACTAGCAATTTGCAAATCAAGATGGTTATCTTATCTTTATCCGAGTCGTTAGAAGATCATCCAATGATACCAAATACTCCTACAAATGCTACTAATTCCTTGCGTTTTCATTGATACGACTAAATACGTTAGGTACTCTTTAGTCACACACCACATTTCAAAAAACACTTCATTTGTAACTCTATCAATTACTATCAATAGTTATCTTTTCAGACCAAAGAGAAGACGTTGGGCAGAGTCAATTAAAAGATACGCATGTTTGGAGATTTATGACGTGTGTTATAGATAAGTTTGTTGCTATGCAGCGCTGTTAGAAAAATTCGCAATATTTTGATTTCATTCAGAAGTTCTTGCGTGTGTCACAACATGAAAATTACGCTCCTTTTAAATATATTTCTGGACGCATACACAGTGACCGTAAATAACGTAATGAAGTACTGGTTTCTCTGTGTTGCAGCCAACCAAACGGCAATACTGGCTACACTGCCATTATGCTCTCGAGTGACAGTTATGCTGCCACTGCGTTGACGCATATGTTGCTGTCATTAGATTACCGCCAGTTCGGCTAGAGAGAGATTCAGAACAGTTGTCTACAGTACAGACAACTTCTTTTATTGTGTCTTGTGTAACATGTCTTTATTAAGTATTAAAGTATAGTAGTTCAGTTTTAAAATGTGTCTATTTATTACTTGTCTGTAAGGACACGCAAATACAGTTCTCTGCTGTCCAACCACACACACAAGATACAACAGTGGCGACGAGTCCAGTGGAAAAGTGATAAAAGCTAACCTCACTTTCACATCACCCACGTGCAACAAGACAAAAGGATGAGTATCCCGAATGGACAGCAGCATGCCTTTCTGCAGCAACAAGGCCAACAGCAGCAAGTTCCTCAAGCTACGGATGAGCTCCTTCGTCAGTGTTTGCACCTGATGACACAAGTTCTCCAGCAACAGCAGAACAGTCAGCAGTCACAAGAGAATTTCATCAGGCAAGTCGTTTCGGAAGTGCATGCGGGCGCAGCACCCAGTCCGGAACAAATTCTCGATTCTCTTGCTGGGAATATCACGGAGTTCCGCTACGACGCGGACAGTAGCATCACGTTTGCAGCCTGGTTCACGAGGTACGACGAGCTGTTCGAAAAGGATGCTGCTCGGTTGGACGACCAAGCGAAGGTCAGATTGCTGCTCAGAAAGCTGGGAACATCTGAACACGAAAGGTACGTCTCTTTTATACTGCCGAGAACACCGAAAGAACATACTTTTGCAGACACGGACTAAAGTCTGAGCGTGATTCAGAGACTCGGACCCGACTTCTGTCATGGATTGAGGAGAACAATAACCTCACGTTGGAGCAATTATCGAATGAATGCCAGCGTCTCATCAATCTCAAACACGATAATGCTATGATCGAATCTGCTGCATCTTTCGATCAGGTTAATCAGCTCAAGCAGAAATATGACAGTAATCGTAACAGACGTCAGCTGTCTCCCAGGTCAGATGCGAACAACACAAAGCGGAAACCCGATACTCCGTGCTGGTATTGTGGTGCGTTCCATTATGTTCGTGACTGCCCGTACAAGAACCGTCAATGTCCCGATTGTAGTCGGTACGGTCATCGTCAAGGATACTGTGCAAGTTCCAAGAAGAAGAAGAGAGGTGGAAAACGTTCGGTTGCCAGCAGGGTTGTCGTTGTCAACATGTGCAACGTGCAGAGGCGGCGGAAATTTGTCTCCGTTGTGCTAAATGGAACTCACATCCATCTTCAGTTAGACACAGCGTCCGACATCACGGTCATCAGCAAACCGATCTGGCGAAAGGTCGGTAGTCCAATATTATCACCATCTACAGTGAAGGCGAAAACAGCATCTGGGAACATTTTGCCACTCGAAGGTGAATTTCGCTGTGACGTCACCATCGGCGGAAACACTCGCAGCGAAATTATCCGTGTAACTGAAAAGCAGCTGCAACTTCTCGGATCTGATTTGGTCGATAGCTTCGATTTATGGTCCGTGCCAATGGATACTTTTTGCTGCCAGGTATCTAGTTCTTCGACTTCCAGCGCAGCGCTTAGTTCTGCATTTCCAGAAGTTTTCAGTGAGAAACTTGGGCTCTGCAATAAGGTACAGGTGAAGTTAGACGTAGAGGATCAGTGCAAGCCCATTTTCTGTCCCAAACGCCCGGTTGTGTACTCTATGTACAACGCAGTCGATCAAGAGTTGGACCGGTTACAGCAGCTGAACATCATTACACCGGTCGACTACTCGGAGTGGGCAGCACCAATCGTCGTAGTGCGCAAAGCAAATGGTGCCATTCGTGTTTGCGGAGATTATTCTACAGGACTCAACTCCGCGCTTCAGCCTCACCAATACCCGCTCCCTCTTCCGGAAGACATTTTCGCTAAGCTGGCTAACTGCAAAGTTTTCAGTCAGATCGATCTTTCGGATGCATTTTTGCAAGTTGAGGTCGACGAGCAGTTTCGTCATCTGCTCACCATCAACACGCACCGTGGTTTATTTCATTACAATCGTCTTCCACCTGGTGTAAAGGTAGCACCGGGTATCTTCCAGCAGCTCATCGACACCATGCTAGCCGGGTTGGAAAAAGTTTCCGGTTATCTCGATGACGTTATCGTTGGCGGTGAAGACGAAGCAGCTCACAACCGCAACCTGAAAGCAGTTCTTCAGCGAATCCAGGATTTTGGGTTCACCATTCGAGCCGAAAAATGTACCTTCGGCAAGAAGCAGATACCGTATCTGGGCTACATTGTTGACCATCGAGGTCTGCGTCCAGATCCAGCCAAAATCGAGGCAATAGTGCAGCTTCCGCCTCCCACTGACGTTCACGGTGTACGTTCCTTCCTCGGGGCGATCAATTATTACGGGAAGCTTGTCCCGAACATGCGAATGCTTCGCTTCCCGCTGGACAATCTGCTGAAATCGCAGTCGAAATTCCAGTGGACAACGGAGTGCCAGCAGGCATACGAGCGTTTCAAGCAGATTCTCACCTCAGATCTTCTACTAACGCACTACGATCCGAAAAAGGAGATCATCGTTTCTGCTGACGCATCGTCAGTTGGTGTTGGAGCCACAATCAGTCACAGGTGGCTCCATCAAAATAGTACAGCATGCTTCCAGAGCACTTACGAAGGCAGAGCAGAACTACAGTCAACCGGATCGTGAAGGTCTAGCTATCATCTTTGCCGTCACCAAGTTTCACAAAATGATCTTCGGACGGCGCTTCTTGCTGCAGACTGACCACGCTCCGCTGCTCCGAATCTTCGGGTCCAAGAAGGGCATACCGGTATACACAGCCAACCGGTTACAGCGCTTTGCCCTCACTCTACTTCTGTACGATTTTACCATCGAGTACGTTCCCACTGATAAGTTCGGTAACGCCGACGTGCTGTCCCGGTTGATAAACCGACACGCGCGACCAGATGAAGACTACGTCATCGCCAGCATAATTCTCGAGCAGGATGTTAGGTCAGTAGCAGTTGATACAGTAGATGCGTTGCCTCTTACTTTCAGAAACGTCGCTCGAAGTACCCAAGCTAATCCAGTTCTCCGGAAGGTCTATCGTTTTATAACCGACGGTTGGCCTCAAACGAAAGCAATCGATCCGGAGCTAAAACGATTCCAAGTCAGACAGGAATCCCTCACTACCGTTGATGGATGCATACTGTTCGCTGATCGGCTCGTCATCCCAGCTCAGTACCGCAAGCGTTGCTTAGATCAGCTTCACAATGGTCATCCTGGTACACAGCGTATGAAGGCTATCGCCAGGAGCTACGTCTATTGGCCATCCATCGACGAAGACATCGTCGGTTATGTGAAAACATGTCGGCATTGTGCAGCGACTGCCAAGTCCCCGCCTCACGCCGTCCCAGTGCCATGACCGAAGGCATCGGGACCTTGGCAGCGTGTTCACGTAGACTTCGCCGGTCCCATCGACGGTGAGTACTATTTGCTAGCGGTCGACTCCTTCTCCAAGTGGCCGGAGATTGTGCAAACCCGACGAATCACTGCAGTAGCAACCATCAGTATTCTTCGAAGTCTATTTGCAAGGCTCGGTATGCCTGTAACGCTAGTATCGGATAACGGTACTCAGTTTACGAGTGTGGAATTTGCCAACTTCTGTGCTCTCAACGGCATCGAGCATGTCACAACGGCCCCGTTCCATCCCCAGTCTAACGGCCAAGTTGAAAGGTTCGTTGACACCTTCAAGCGGGCCGTCAAAAAAATTCAAGAGGGGAGAGGATCCATTGCTGAAGCTCTAGACACCTTCCTGCTAACCTACAGAAGTACGCCCAACCGCACTGCGCCTGAAATCTGAGGTTATGTTTGGTCGTCGTATACGGACTTGTCTGGAGCTTCTACGCCCATCATCAGCAATTTTACCAATGACACCGCATGCTCAGCAAAATCAACAGCGAAGATCGTTCAATCGAAACGAACTGGTTTTCGCAAAGGTTCATCACAGAAACACTTGGAAGTGGGCTCCTGGTGTTATTCTGGAGAAGATAGGTGATGTGATGTACAACGTTTTGGTTGATCGTCGAGTTCTGCGTTCTCATATCAACCAGTTACGATGTCGTACTGAGACTGTTTCACCCAAACACCGGTCCTTTATCGTCAGCCAGCAGTAGTACTAAATTGTTGCCGCTCGACGTCCTTCTTGGTGCCTGGGATCTACTGAAGCTTTCAGACAGTACATCCGCAGTATCATCCGTTGGCTCACCGCAGTCTTTGGTTACGCATAGCTCACAATCGCCGACGTTACAGCCGATGACACCGACACGTTTGTCTTCTACTCCCACAAGTGTTCCACTACCTCAGCTAGTGGCAAGTCCGTCGTCCTCGTCATTATCTTCATCTACAGCAGCATCAACGGAGTTCGAGTCAGCGACCGAAGCAGACCTGGTGGAAACTTTACCGCGTCGTTCCACCCGGACCAGAAGTCGGCCACAATGGTTCGACCCGTACCACCTTTATTAAGAGGGGAGATGTTGCAGCCAACCAAACGGCAATACTGGCTACACTGCCATTATGCTCTCGAGTGACAGTTATGCTGCCACTGCGTTGACGCATATGTTGCTGTCATTAGATTACCGCCAGTTCGGCTAGAGAGAGATTCAGAACAGTTGTCTACAGTACAGACAACTTCTTTTATTGTGTCTTGTGTAACATGTCTTTATTAAGTATTAAAGTATAGTAGTTCAGTTTTAAAATGTGTCTATTTATTACTTGTCTGTAAGGACACGCAAATACAGTTCTCTGCTGTCCAACTAAACACACAAGATACAACACTCTGGTAATATTTTTGTTTCGTAATTCATTGCACCCGTATTGCTTAGGTACACTAGCGCCGTCCTGAAATCAGTGGAACACATATGAAACAGGCTCATTTCTGTCAGGTTGTGTATGGATTGGTACTGATCAATGAATTCTGCACGAAAAGACCGAAATCAGCATTTTGGCGAAAAAAATAATTGATTTTCTGATTTTAGTTAGTTATTTTTTGAGACATTTAAAAAAATCTTACTTTTGCTCATTTAGATTTTTTAATTCTCATTCCCTTAATAATAATAAAATATTTGAACATTTAGGGGTTTTTTGTTTTGTGCAAAAAAGCACAAAACAAAAAACCTTCGGCTCGTCAGTGTTTAAAGCAGTTCAAGTAGAACTGCCATCTCCGCCTAGCAGTCCAACCTTAACCGCTAAGCAGACGCAAAGCTTACACAACTTATGTACTATACTACTATTCATAACTTCAAAGCGGCATACTACACAATCGATCGAAAACAGCTATGACAGATAATGCACGAATACGGTTTCCCGGATAAACTGACTGCGATTGGTCAAAGCAACGATGGATAGAGTGATGTGCTACGTCCGAGTATCTGGGACGTTCTCGAGTCGCTTCGAATCTCAGAGTGGGCTACGGCAAGGTGATGGACTCTCTTGTATCTTGTTTAATATTACCTTGAAAGATGTGATTCGAAGAGCGAGAATCGACACGAGTGGCACGATCTTCCGGAAGTCCGTACAACTTTGTGGCTTCGCTGACGATATTGATATTGTGACACGTAACCTTGAAAAGATGACGGAAACCTACATCGGACTAAAAGCTGAAGCTACGCGTATCGGACTGGCCATAAATGCTTTAAAAACAAAATACATGAGAGGAAGAGGCTCTATAGATGCGCCTCCCACCACGAATATTGATAGACGGTGGCGATATCGAGGTGGTTGACGAGTTCGTGTATTTGGGCTCACTGGTGACCGGCGATAATGACGATAATTCATCTTAGATATATATTTTTATAGATGCTTTGGATTTCCAGTTATAATTGTTTGAAACTAATGTGGCTAAAAACACATACGCCCTTTTCAAAAAGTAATCTTGCGTGAAAAAAATCTCTAGACCAGTGAAAAATATTTCATTTGCTATACCGATCACACATGTAACTCAATCTATGTGACAAAAAAATTAATAGCGATGTAGTAAATCGTTTGCCTTTCGCATATAGAAAGTTTATGCAATCACTGTTAAAACCGAGTTTGTAACCGAATCTCAGCCAGAACCGAGTATCATATACCATTCGAATCAGTTCGCAAAACATCTGTATGTGTGTGTGTATGTACGTATGAAACATGTTTTTACACTCACTTTTCTCGGAAACGGCTGAATAGGGGCTGGGGTCCACAAGGAGATTGATAGTACCTATTAGCTCTCTCCGGACAATACCAGCCTAGATGCCGTGTGGAATCCGGAGGAAAAAAATATACCAAGAATAGATCCACTAGGTTCCTGCTTCCATGTCGTAAAAGGCGACAATTGCAGGAGTTTCTTTTTCCATTCAGTTATCAGATATTTTCAACGTTTCACTTATGATTACTCTATTTTACTAAATTATCTCTTCATTCAACCTATCAATTTCTGTCTAGCTTCGGAGAAAAGTTTTATTTAGAATGTTTTCTTCTTTCATGTTATTGATTGTCTTTCAGGATTATAAATTGAATGATAAAAATCAACTATTGCGCAAATCCGTTGATATTACATATCGGTATATTGAATGCATAGTATAGAAATGCTTTATATTAATATTTCAAACAATAAATTAATATTTTTCTCGGTAACCGGCTACCCAGATCAACCAATATAACCAATTAATAATTTTAATTAATAATTAAAATAATAAATCGGAAATAATAAAGAATCAAAACGCTCGTGAAATCTGTTGACCTTTATTTGGTGATTTAAAATGAGTTTATGTCAATGCAATGAATTAACTATTTTGTCTAAGTCCTATTCACTCGTTTATTTTGTATCACGTAATTTCATTTATAAAAAATAGGGAGGTTTTTATTTTTTAAGCGATAGTATTGCAAATTTTTCCATAGTTCCCTCGAATAAAAGCTGTGAATCAAGACTTCCCGGGACTTAATATAGGATATTGTGGAAACGTTCACTCGGGAAGTCAGTGAGTTTAGTGTTTAGTTTAGTTACCAATACTGAGTGAGTGTTTAGTTTAGTTACCAATACTGAAATTTTTGCTAACAAATATCCTTCTCCCGTGAAACTTGTTGAGTGCGCAGTAGTATGTACGACCTCTAGTAACAACAAGTGTTGGACTAACATCCTTTCCCATTCCTTAGACGATCTACGTTCGGGCCTGGCCGGCGCCGGTACTGATCATTGAATTCTGGGATTACCAGAAGATGTACATTGAAGGATGATTTACCAGTCCCAGGTCGGATCATCTAGAAACTCCCTGTACAATTTCGGCTAATCCCGATCAGTAACGGAGTAGTAACCAGGGGTGGTCGCTCAAGCTCACTTTTCTCGGAAACGGTTGAACTAATTTTCACAAACTTAGATTCAAATGAAAGGTATAATTGTATCATACAAAGTTCCTGATTTGTATTTGGATCCAACTTCCGGTTGCGGAATTACAGGGTGATTAGTGTTAAAATTTCAATTTCACAATTACTTCCTCACTTTTCTCAGAGATGACGTGACCGATTTTAACAAACTTAGGTTCAAATGAAAGGTATCATGATCTCATACAAAACGGTATCCGGAATTACAGGATGAAGAGTGTTGAAAACTTAAAACAGTTATACAGAGCGGTGATACAAAGCTCTGGTCGTTAATCGAAAACCGAGAACCTGGAAAGGAGTTTTAAGGTAAGTTTAGATTTTGTTTACGGTTTTTGATATGCTGCTTCAACACACAGACATTACTCAGCTCGACGAACTGTGTCGAATGGTATAGGACTAGACGATTTTAAAAGTGATTACATAATTTTTTTATATGAAAAAGGAAAAAATATTCCATTCTGAGTATTGATTATAGAGACAATGACTTTGATTTGATTCAAGCTGGTTGATTTACATCTTTTGCACTATTTCGATTAATCAAACTAAACGAGCGAAATCCTGCGCTCGTGTTACTTTTGTATAAGAAAAACATACTATATAGGGTAATACTTTTGAACCTTAAACATATACGAGGGTTGTTACTTATGTATTTAGCCTAAAAATGAAAAGATTTGATCGGAGATGGTTTTATTGTTTTTCAAAATATTCCCCTGGATGATAAATACACTGTTACTTAAGCTTGAACCAATTTTCCTAACATGTTTTCCACTCTTCTTCAGGAGTATTGAATCGTTCTCCACGTAGTTTATTCTTCACGGAAGGAAACAAATAGAAGTCGTTAGGTGCTAAGTCAGGACCGTACAGCGGGTGGCTCATCAATTCGAAGTTTTGGGTGCTCAAATATTCGGTTGTTCGAGCCGATTTATAGGAGCTTGCATTATAGTGATCAAGAATGATTTTGCGACTTGCGTTTGTTTTCTATATTTCACGGAAAACTTCTGGTAGTATAACAATCAGAATTGACGGTCTTACGATCCTTTAAAGCAATGCAATGGTAGCAATATATCCGTTTATATCGAAAAAACAAGCTATAATTTTTTTCGAAGTGCTTCGAGCGCAAACAACGTTTATTGGATTTAGTTTTTCTTAGGAAACCCATACAGATGACTGCTGTTTCGTTTCGGACTCGTATGAGTAAATCCATGTTTCGTTACCTGTGTAGATTTTTTTTTTTCATAAATACGTTTATTTCATAGGCAATATACATAAGTTTTTCTTCGCCGTGGCATCTACAATACATAGTACTTTAAACCTAATACATTTCGAATATCCTATTAGTATGTTGGTATTCATTAGTTAATCTAAACACTGTTTTTATCAAGCGAGTTGCTATTATAAATTACATTAAATGAAATACATTTATTTTGTACATGATCTTATAACTATTTCAGGTTTGTTTGTATCAGTTCATCACTTTTATTTAATATAAGATAGCTGGCTATTGGTTGAACTCATGGAAGAGAAAACAATCTAACATAAAATAAAATTTAAATTGAAACTCCAATGGACTTAATGAAATAATAAAAAAGTTTCATGTAAGGAACGTCACGACAAGCAAGAATGTCGCGAACTGGGACATTGGATAGTCTCCCTTGGGTACGCAAGGAATTTATTAGTTGAGATCTGACATCACGATACTCCACGCATGTCCAAACAACATGGTCAATATCGCGGTAACCTTCGCCACAAGCACAATGATTAGTCTCGGAAAGTCCAATTCGAAGGAGATGTGCATCTAACGTGTAGTGATTGGACATGAGTCTGGACATCACACGAATGAAATCTCTACTCACATCCAATCCCCTGAACCATGCCTTTGTCGATATTTTAGGAATAATTGAGTGCATCCACCGACCCAGATCATCTTTATCCCAAGAAGCTTGCCAGCTGCCAAGTGTTCTTTGGCGAGACGCGCTATAGAATTCATTGAAAGCAATTGGTCTCTCATAAATTTCACCCTCAATAGCACCACGTTTGGCTAAAATATCGGCTCTTTCATTGCCTGGAATGGAGCAATGAGCCGGGACCCAAACTATTGTGATTTGATAATTATTATTCAATATGACGTTCAGGCACTTTTTTATTTTGCCCAAGAAAAAAGTTTCATTTTTGCCAGCAGCCTTTGAGCGAATGGCTTCAATTGCACTCAGACTATCTGTGAAAAGAAAATAATGGTTTGGAGATAATGTGACGATTACACTCAAACTATAATGAACTGCTGCTAACTCTGCTATATAAACAGATGCAGGTTCTTGAAGCCTAAAGGAGACCGAAACATTATTGTTGAACATACCAAACCCTGTCGCTTCTTCAATTCGCGATCCGTCCGTGTAAAACATTTTCTCAGAGTCGATATGCCTGAACTTACTTGTAAATATTTTTGGGATTTCCAACGAGCGTAGGTGTTCCGGAATTCCACGCACTTCGCGCTGCATGGATGTGTCGAAAAATAAAGTTGAGTCAGGGACATTTAGGAGGCTGACACGGATAGGAATATATCTTGAAGGGTTGATTTCCTGTGACATATGGTTAAAATATACAGTCATGAATCTTGTTTGAGATTGAAGCTCAACTAGCCTTTCGAAGTTATTAATAACTAGGGGATTCAGTACCTCGCATCTTATTAGCAGTCGCGACGAAAGCTCCCAAAAGCGATCCTTCAATGGAAGAACTCCCGCCAGAACTTCAAGACTCATTGTATGTGTCGAATGCATGCACCCTAAAGCAATTCGCAAACAACGATATTGAATTCGCTCTAATTTGATAATATGAGAGTTTGCAGCGGAACGAAAGCAAACGCATCCATATTCCATCACTGAAAGTATCGTTGTCTGATACAATTTTATTAGATCTTCCGGATGAGCACCCCACCAAGATCCGGTTATTGTTCGAAGAAAATTTACTCTTTGTTGGCATTTTGTTATCAGAAACCTAATGTGTCCTCCCCACGTGCATTTGGAATCAAACCACACCCCGAGGTATTTGAAAGTCAAAACCTGTTGGATCATTCTTCCCATCATATGAAGCTGAAGCTGCGCGGGATCATGCTTTCTTGAAAAGACGACCAGCTCTGTTTTCTCCGCAGAGAATTCGATACCCAGATGGACAGCCCAAACGGACAAGTTATCTAAGGTATCTTGCAATGGTTTTTGCAGATCAATAGCTTTGGGTCCAGTAACTGAAACTACGCCATCATCTGCCAATTGTCTTAGTGTACATGGGGATACTAGACAGCTGTCAATGTCATTCACGTAAAAATTATAGAGGAGCGGACTGAGGCAAGAGCCTTGCGGTAGACCCATGTAGCTAATTCTGAATGTTACCAAATCGCCATGTGAAAAATGCATGCGTTTCTCTGACAAAAGATTGTGCAAATAATTATTTATAACCGCTGGGAGTCCATGTTGGTGAAGCTTGTCTGAAAGAACATCAATGGAAACTGAATCAAATGCTCCTTTAATGTCTAAAAATACAGATGCCATTTGTTGCTTTTGAGCGAAGGCAATTTGGATGTCAGACGAAAGTAATGCAAGGCAATCATTCGTCCCTTTATTTCTACGGAAGCCAAACTGAGTATCTGACAACAAACCGTTCGTCTTGACCCAAGTGTCGAGACGTCGTAGAATAATTTTTTCGAACAATTTTCTGATGCAGGACAACATCGCGATGGGTCTATATGAGTTGTGATTGGAAGCTGGTTTCCCCGGCTTTTGAATGGCGATAACTTTCACTTGCCTCCAGTCAGGTGGAACAATATTTTGCTCAAGAAGCTTGTTGAACAATTCCAACAAACGTCTTTTTGCGAGGTCGGGCAGATTCTTCACCAAGTTGAATTTAATTCTGTCCAACCCAGGAGCGTTATTGTTACAAGACATGAGTGCTATGGAAAATTCCATCATTGAAAAGGGGCTATCAATGGAACCATTATTTGAAAAAGATTCCCTAATAATGCTACGCGTAGGAACAGAATCTGGACAAACTTTCCTCGCAAAATCAAATATCCATCGGTTCGAGTATTCCTCACTCTCATTTCCTACGTTACGATTCCTCATTCGTCTGGCCGTATTCCAAAGAGTGCTCATTGAGGTTTCTCTTGACAAACCTTCGACAAAATGTCTCCAATAGCTACATTTCTTGGCCCGAAGTATGCTCTTGTACTTGGTTTCTAAAGTCAAGAATTTTTCAAAATTCTGAGGAGTTCCTCCTCCTCGTTTTAAAAACGTCTTGAAGGCATTTTGTTTCGCGTGCTTAGCATCTGAGCACTCTTTGTCCCACCAAGGGTTTGGAGGCCTTCTTTTAGACGATGGACCAAGAAATCGTTTGGTTTGGGCTTGTTCTGCGGCCTCCAGAATCGAACAAACGAGGAAGTCATATTCTTCAAGTGGGGGGAGCTCTTCCATTGAAGTTAAGGCACTTGAAATATTACTTTGGTATTTAATCCAGTCAATATTTTTTGTCAAATCATATGGAATATTAACTGAATAAGCAATGCCTTCGTTACTGCTAATTGAGATGATGATTGGTAAATGATCGCTACCGTGTAAATCAGGAAATACTTTCCAGGTGCAATCTAGTCGAATTGAAGTCGAGCAAAGAGATAAATCTAATGCACTTGGACGTGCAGGAGGTCTTGGGATCCGTGTCATGCTACCCATATTTAGTACCGTCATGCTAAAATTGTCGCAAATATTATATATTAAGGATGATCTGCTATCATTGTAAACGGAACCCCACATCATTCCGTGCGAATTGAAATCTCCTAAAATCAAACGTGGAGCAGGAAGGGCTTCGACAATTTCATTAAGCTGTCGTTGTCCAACTTGAGCTCTTGGAGGAATATATACTGAAGCAATGCAAATGTCCTTTCCTTTAATGTTTATTTGACAAGCAACAACTTCTATACTAGAAGTCGAAGGAATATTTAATCTATAAAAGGAATAACATTTCTTAATTCCTAAAAGCACTCCACCATACGGAGAGTCTCTATCGAGACGTATAATGTTAAAGTCATTAAAATTTAAGGCTGTGTTTGATGTAAGCCATGTTTCGCATAAAGCAAATACATCACATTTTTGACTATGCAACAAAACTTTAAATGAATCAAGTTTTGGCATGATGCTTCGACAATTCCACTGCAGAACAGTGATTGAATCATTTGCGGCGGATGATAAATTATCCATCAAATGATACAAAACCTGAAAGAACTGGCCATTGAGCTGATAACTGTTTCAAAAAAGTTCTAGCTATTGGAAGGAATGCCGTTATGATAGTCTTTAGAGGTTCAGAAATATTGAATGCTGCGAAAATCCATTCTACAATTTCCGAAAACTTAAGTAATCCTGTTGGTGAATGTGAAACGGAGCCCACTGGATTATTGTCTTTTCTTGAGCTAGTTCCTGGATTGGTTTGTGAATTTGACAAACCAGGAGGCACAGTTTTTGGTTTTAAATTTGGCTTTTTAGCTTTAACACGGGGATCTTTTTTTGAAGATGTAATTTTAGGTGTCTTTTTAGGTATTTTGTGGTTTGTTAATCTCCTCTTAACAGACCCTTGAGGAGTGACAAACGAGGTATCTTCACTATTTCCGTCGGAGTCAGATTCCTCTGGCTCCATAAGATTTGAAAAACCGTTTTCGGTTTCCAAGGGGGAGACATGTATGACCGTTTTAAGCATTTCTGCATATGTGCGCTTAGACCGTGCTTTTAAAGAAAGCTTCATTTTGTCTTTACGCAACTTAAATGCAGCGCATACTGAAAGATCATCATGAGGTCTCTCCCCACAATAAACACATTTTTCAACATCTTTATCGCAAAGATTATCCTTATGAGGCCCTTGACATTTGATACATTTGGACTTATTACTACAGTAAGTAGCTGTATGCCCGAATTTTTTACAGTTCGTGCAATTCATAACATGCGGTACGAAAAGCCGAACAGGAAGACGAATTTTATCGATATAGACATGGCTAGGCAACGCAGATCCGGCAAATGTTACACGAAACGAATCTGAGGGACGATACGACTTTTTTCCATCGACAATAGATGCTGAGTACAATTGCTTGCACTCGAGTATCTTAACTCCCTCAAGCATGGAGTTTTTAAAACGACCAACTCCATTTTTAAGTAAATCATCGGCCGTCAGACTTGCTTCAGTCACAACACCGTCAATTTCCACCTCCTTCGATGGAATGTAAACTCGATATTCAACAGAAAATAATTTACAGGTTACAATTTCGTTCGCCTGTTTCAAGTCGTTGACAACAACTCGAATTTTATCTCTATTAACTTTACATATTTCTTTAACTTCAGAGAAATGTGATGTCAAATCCTTGGTAATTTGCTTCAAATTTAAAATCTTTTCTTTTTTTCGAAGATAGAC
Source organism: Malaya genurostris (assembly GCF_030247185.1). NCBI lineage: Eukaryota > Metazoa > Arthropoda > Insecta > Diptera > Culicidae > Malaya > Malaya genurostris. Next base: position 232,564,114 of record NC_080572.1, on the reverse strand, counting down.
TATCCATGGCCCAGTGGTACCCTGTGGATAATGTTTAGCCCTCGGAGTATTTAAACTTTTACTAGTATCCGGAATCGGATTCGGATGATCTTCCATGAGATCATCCATTACATTAATTTTTTTTGTAAATTAATAATACCAAAATAAAAACTTATTCTTAGTAAAATTTCAGATATAAGAAATAAAAAATAAATTAAATTAAATCTACCTTGTAGCTGTCTCTGTTCCTTTATCGTGAAGAACGACGTGAAGCTCTTCCAACGGTTTCCAATTGGCAGTCTTCTGCTGTTTCCAATTGGCAGTCTTCTGTCGTTTACTGCTATCTCAGTTGCTCTGCCGTCGTTGTGAACACCACTGCACTTGCTGTGCTGCCTGTACCTGACCCCAGGTACAGTGCTTTTGCTCTTGGTGGCGATCAAATGCGATGCTTGCAGTGTAGCACCTCGCGATATATGCCGTCTCTTTTGATCCTACGCAGCGTACAAATTCTGGTACCTGGTAGATCAGCACTGGGTTGCTTTAGCACCTCTGTGCCTTTGCACCCCTTTGTCTTCGCACCTTTATGCGATGGCACCTCTGTGACTCGTCACTTCTATGCTCTCGCACCTCTGTGTTTCTACACCTCTGTGCGTATGAACGGGATGGCCTTCGTTGCTAGCTTTCCAGTCAGGAAACGCCCCGAATATTGCGTTTGCTATGGGCAGTTTAACTACCTGAAGCTTAGAATTGTCTCGGTAGCAGCCGTTAACTCACGAGCCAGTACAATCGAAACACAACCTCTTCGCTTGAATGGTTTTTACTGAATGACCTGTGTAGATGTTATGCACCAAATTTGAAGCACCACAATTGATTTTTTTCCAGCATTTCTTTGCAGCAATCGACGCGAGTCTGTTTTGAGCGATTGTCAAATTATGTGGGATCCAACGTGAATAATTTTTTTACGATCAATTGTTCATGCAAAATAACTTATAAGCTTTTCACACTAATGCCCAAAGCTGCCTCCATTCCATGGTACGTCACATGACGATCTTCCCATATTTTTCACAGTATTGATGTTTTCTGTCAAAACAACTGATTTTGGACGACCTTCTTTGAATTCATCGGCAAGCGAACTACGACCACGATTGAATTCGTTTCATCAGTTTTTTACAGTCGCATAGGATGGTGCAACACTGTCAGAAGTCAAACTAAGTTAATTGAAGCACTCTTGTTTTGATAATCCACGACGAAAATCGTAATAAATCATTGCACAAAAATGTTCACGATTGAGAGTCATTATTTTGCTGAGGTAAAATTTTCAACTCACTGTAAACAAATAGCGCTCCAACTTTATGATGGAAACGTCAAATCCACCGGCAACACATAAGTAACAACTTACGTTATATGCTTTGTGATTGGATTTTTATTATTACTATTATCATTATAATTATACTGACTGCCAAAATTTTCTTATACATCACGAAGCATAGAAGTCCGAAGCATGTCCTATACAAACAAACATCAATCTATTGTGACGCATCCGAAAATATTCTGCGCATCAGCCGGTATCGATTTTCGTGTTCTCTACCGCGTGTATGAAATCGAACGCAGCACGCTGTGTGCTTCGTTCGTAGAGGCGGTGTTGTGTATTCTTTTTTTTTTTGTACCAACGCATATACTTAACGGTGCGATTTATATCAAGGTTTGAAATTTTTAACACTCATAACCCTGTAATTTTGAAACCGGAAGTCAGAATTCCGCAAGGAATTTTAAGGTCTGAGGAATTTTAAGGTGTTGAGTTTTAAATCGACCACGTGGCTCGCTCAATTCCCTTTGCGCATCATATTTCTCTTGTACTCTCTCGTATACGAGCAGACTGTACCGGGTTGCCAGCAAACATTTTATTATTTTGATGAGAAGTTTTATCTCATAAATCTATCGTATGGGTTGGAATTACATGGATTCCAATGAACAATGAAAAAATATTCAACTTTCACAAAGATTGAATGTCTGTGTGTTTGGCAGCCTTGTCGAGTCAAATTTATTTCTCTCTTCTTTTTCAGAATGCTATCCGGAAATCAAAGCGAAAAAAATGGCGGATGAATTGAAACTGACTTTGTTTCACAGAAAAATACAAGACTTTATTTTTATCGCGATAACATATATATTTGTATGTACTTATCGCATCTAAACTAAATTATCTAGGCTTTGTCACGGTAGATTCATGATACAAGCCTTCAAAGCCGAGATATTCGATGAACAAGTAGAGGTATGCATTTCCGAGCGTTCCAATTTTCAGCAGTTCTTCAGTCAGAAAAAAAATACAACACGACCGCTAAACTCAATGAATCATTCTGAAAATTTCACAGAATATTCTCAACTAAATTTCGAAGACATTGTCAGGTGGGTTTTTCTATATTCTGCACCGTTTCCAAGAAAATTTAATTTGAAACGGGAAAATAGCAAAAAACCTACCACTTTACGGTACTGTCCTCAGGCCTTAAGACCTTTCGTTTGAACCTAAGTTTGTGAAAATCTGTCAAACCATCGCTGAGAAAAGTGAGTGAGATCCATTTGGGAAAATAGGTTCACTATTCCCGGTGCTAACTACGGAAATCGGCTCAAAACAACCGCATAACTTCATAAATCCGCGTAACTTCGAAAATCCGCATAAAAAACCGTAGAGCTATAGAAAAATGTTAATTTGCCGTATGTCTTCAGAAATCTAGCATGCATTGAGTGGAAAATTTTCAATTCTGTACAAAACAATTTTCTCCATTTTCCGAATGGATTTTTCATATCAGTTATATGCTATACTATAGGGGAAGTCGAGGCGGATAAAATATAAAAAAAATTGTGTGATTCCGTGCAGCCATTCTTGATTGATACCCGTACATACATTTTGAAACTTTGTATGTACATACTTTCCTCGCTTTTGTTCGAACATGCAACCGATTTAAGATAATTTATGTATTATATTTATATCACTTTTTCCGTTTCGCTGCATTGTTCAATGAGAGTAGTGACTACCGCTCAACAAACAAAACTGAATCGAACAGAGTAATTGGATGGTTGAATTTAAATGCAATAAATGTTCCGAATACGCGCTTTCAATTTCAAACGGAATTGCCACACAAACCACTAGAGATTGGCAATCCATTCGCGAACGGTTCAAATGAGTAATCAATAGTTCTTTCAAATACAAATGATTTGTATTTGGTTCTTTGTTTGAATAACGGTATTTCTCTACTAAAAGTGCGACACCACAAAACCACATTCGAGTGAATTTTTCCTGTTTTTTTTTGCTCGTTAACCCTTATGCACTCGAATGGGTACCCGGGTACCTTTTCGAATTTCAAAATAAGAAATTTCTGAGTTAGGTTTAAACTAAGATTCTGCAATTCGGTCAATTCCAAGAACTAGTTGGACCATAACTTCTCATGCTTTGACTTTTCATTTTACAGTAAGGGGGGTCGAATGGGGGGGCTCAAATTTTTTTTATTACGTAAACACCCGAATGGGTACCCGGGTACCCACAAATAAAAATGCTTGTAACTAAGGCAAATTCCATCCGATTTGAATTTTTTCAGTACGGGTAAATTCAGAAATTTATCCACTTTTCGATGGCCGTGTATATTGCTGTAGTAGGTTCTTCTGGTTCCCGTTAATCCGGATTTCCGTAGAATGTTCCGACACTTGTGTTTTCCACCATAAATGTCATTTACTAATTTGAAACTTTTCCAAACCAGCTATTTGAGAAAGGCCGTACCAAAATGAACCTTTTGTAGAAAAATGACGTCATCTAAAGGGTAGTTGGCCTATTCTGGACTTACTCTCATAGAACGAAAAAAAGGAAATATAAATGAGAACGAAACTGTTTGGGAAGTAACTTCGTGATGTTTCGAAATGTTTGTTGCCAGAATTAAAAATTGTATTGCGTGCTCCTCGCAATAGGCCTGAAGTACATAATAATTTTCAAACTGAAGATAAGAAAGTGAAGTATATAAGGGAACATACATAAAGTACGTCACGCGTTTAGGGGGGAGAGGTTTCAAAAATACGTGACAATACATAGTGAAAAGATTGAGAAATGCTCGACAAAGGGGGAAAGGAGTGGTAGAAAAATTCAAAATTTTATGTTACGTACATAACGGATGCCCCCTGAAATATATAAACATAACAACTCAGCATAGCACTTGATTTCATATAGCAATTCTTAGATAAGATTACAAAAATACGTGAAATCCGTGTATAAATGCCTCGATGTCGGAACTCATTTTGGATATCCGGGTTCCTGGGAACCAGGAGCACCATGTCCATCTTTATGGGTACCAATCCCAAAGAGCTTAAGTTCCTGAATCCAACAGTGCTAAAATTACTTCAATCGGTTGAAAAATGCTCAACTTACAGCGATTTAAAAAAATGGGTACCCGGGTACCCATTCGGGTCGTTAAAGGTGTTTTTTTTTTCGAGTGCACAACGGTTAAACCTAAGCTCTCGTGTAGTCTTTGCAGAAACATACAAATAATGAACGAACGAACGACACCTTCGAGGCATATTTTCTCCTAGATTTTGCGCGTATTCTTCTGAAAACAACCTCCAAATTTGTGCTGTTTTAAATTGTGTGGTCGGTTTTTCCCGACCTTCATCTTCATTTGAGCTTCATCTTCATTTGAGCAGAAACGTTCTCAATTGGATTGGCATTGGGCGACTGAGAGGGCCAATCCAATTTCAAATTATTTGCGATCAAATGTCTGCGAACAGTTCCGTACGATATATTTAAACCCTTTTTGGTAAATTTTGAAACACCTTCGCGAAAAGTTAATGTCGGATTCTTCGAAAACAGGTCACAAATCACTTTTTCGCCTTTTTCCGACAGTACACCGACAGAGCCGCGATTTGGAAAGTCTTCGATATTTTTCACCTCTTTAAAACGATTCACCGACTTACTCACAAACTGTTTCGACTTTTTCATGTATTTCGCCGCGCAGCTTGGGTCATTTTGGGATCTTTCGGGTGCGAGCACAAAAAAACTGCTTCCAAGCGCGTAGCGTACGCGGTACTCATTTTGAAAAAAATGCTGAAATCGAATTGTAAACAATAGTCAGCTGATTTATTCTCGCATTCCATCAAGGACACTACTGCCCTTTTTGTTAAAAAAATATCACACCATTCCACTTTACCGATCGCGAGTAATCGTGACCAAAAAAAATTCTACCGATTTGACCGCGGTTAAAAGCGGGAAACATACTTGCAGCAAATCAAAGGGACACTGTTAAAGTACAAGCGAGAAATCACTCTGACAGGATCCCTTTTATTTGCTTTAAGTACATTTTCGACTAGCGGGTTTATCGATATTCCTTGGAAACCTTTATAATATAGAACCAGTTACATTACATATCTGTTCAATCTATACTTTTTGAAAATCTTCTAAATTTTCTGGAGCGGATTTGATTGATTCTATGATGCTGGAAAATGATGTTTAAGGTTGTTTCAGGATACGAGATGGCGACTTTCGGGAATATAAACTAAAATGTCGAATGACAGAAGGTCGAATGACAAAACGTCGATGAAAAAAATTTCGAAACACCAAAAGGTCGAAAGAACAAAAGGGCGAATGCGTCAAACTGTCGAATACGACAAAAAGTTGATATAACAAAACGTCGAATATAACGAAAGGTCGAATGTAACAAATAGTCGAATAACCATAAGGTCGAATACACCATAAAGTCGAAAGGGACAAAAAGTCGAATATAACGGAAGATAAAATACAACAGTAAGTCGAATACAATGTAAGGGTGAATTCTGGGTGTGATGAATGGCATATATCCACTGAACATCAACTGTTAAACCAAATTAATCGCCAGGGTTAAACTAAGACAAAGTATGCGGCTTTAAAAGTCGATAATGGAATGGAATTTAGTAGCAAAATGATGCAAAGTGTTTATTCCTAAATTTTAAATTTTTGTTGGTAATTACTCTCACTTTACGTAATTGCACTTCACAACACTCACAGATTGTAAAAAGGCAACAATCAATTTGTCAAAAGTATTTCCAGATTCGCAGCAAAAATATTGTTTTTTCATCTCTCACATTTTTTTTCAAGAGCACAGTGCACTGGATTTCGCTCACTGTATATAGAGAACAAATATGTTTATATGCACACAAAAAACTCACTTTCAAGGATTACATTGAAGGAATCCAGACAAAGTGTAATAAATATATTAAATGCTTATATCCTCTTATAAACAGAAATTCTAAACTCTGTCTAAAAAAACAAATTGTTCATTTATAAACAAATTTTCAGACCAGCCATGCTTTATGCGGTACCAATTTGGTCAAGCTGTTGTTCCACCAGGAAGAAAACGCTTCAAAGGATTCAGAATAAAATTCTGAAAATGATTTTGAAGCGTCCTCCCTGGTTTAGTACAAATGAGTTACACAGACTTACAAATATAGAACCATTAGATGTAATGTCACATTATATTATAAGCAAATTCCGACAAAAATCGATGCAATCTTCAATTGAATCGATTCGCTCTCTGTATTAGTTAGTAAATTAGTATATAAGTTCCTTTTCCCCATTACACAATACAAGTAGGTTTAGAATTTTCCCTACACAAAAATCTCAGAATTTCGGAAGCAAATAATGTCCTCATGGTAATAACCAAATCATATATGTAATAGGGCTGAAAAGTCACCACTTGTGGCTGAACACCCAAATTTAAATCTTAATAATTTAATTTTAACTCATAATCCAACAAATAGTTATTTAAAAAAAAATTTATATGCGACATTCAAGAAAGTAGAAGTATTGGCTTTTGTACCACAAGTGCACGTACCAACAGTTTTTCAAATCATAAAGTCTGATGAAAAAATATGTTCTCGGCAATCACAAAAAAGCTCAGAGCAATGAAAAGTGAAGTAAAGCATTATTTGTTATTATGAGCAACCTAATAGATTATAAAAAAGGTAGAAAAGCATGACAAGTTGTTTAAAATTGTTGAAAGGTTTGCAGTAATAGACAACATTTCTGATTACATTACTATTAATTACAATAATTATATTCATTTTGTTTCATGAACATCTTTCTTTCTGTGATTCCCTACTTTACATGTTCAAGAATGGTCTTTATTAACTTCATGAAGACATAATTTTATGTTACAAAATAACAAACACCTCGCTACCGCTCGATCGGACCAAAAAAAGGCAAACAAACTAGGTTTAAGTATACCGAGCAAACGAGTGGATCACAGGTTCGTGGGCAAGAGGCCGCCGCTTCCGACTTCGTATTCAACCTTTAGTGGCATTCGACCTTCTGTTATATTCGACGTTTTGTTGGATTCGACGTTTTGTTGTATTCGACGTTTTGGTATCTCGACTATCTGGTACTTCGACTTTTTGTTATATTCGACCTTCTGTCGCAGTCGACCTTTTGATACATTCGACGTTTTATGACTTTCGATATTTTGTCATTCGACTTTTTGTCGTTCGACGTTTTGTCATTCGACCTTTTGTCTTTCGACGTTTCAGTATAAAACCGGAAAAGGATGTTTGAGGTCGTTTCAAATTCCATGATAGTTCAATTCTGGTTCATTGAAATTTCCAACATTTTTTCTACTTTTCGAACCCGTTCCAAAAACATCCATATTGTAAGGGGTTTCAAGGAATATCTAAAACTGAAAATCGCCATCTTAAAATTCAGAACCACGATTTTTAGTTCTCTTGCGTCTACTCATCAAATCCGTTACGAATTTTTTTGCAAAGAAGCTTAACTAATTACCTAATTACTAATTATCTGTCTTAGCTTTATTTTATCACCATTCCAAAAACGTCAATTTTTGGTAATGCAAACGTTAATAGCCATAGCTTAAATAATTTGCGTGGTTGTAAAAATATATTATTACCAACATTCGAAAATAGCATAATTAACAACTGAAACATATATATGTACACATAACACTTGCAAAAATCTCAAGACTAGTACAGACTCTGATTATCTACTTGCAGCCGAAAATCAGTTAATCTTCTTTGCAGTAATACCTTTTTCGGTTCTCACTAAGAAGTAACACAAACCCGAAGTTAATGGAATATCTTCTCGAAGTTGATGAATTAACAATCTAATTGAAGTTGAAGCACGAATGACAGTCATACCGAGACGCACATTCCTTTCGCGACGAGGAAATTACAATCTCGCTTAGTAAATTATGTCTCTTGGAAGACTTGCTAATGGGCATGGGAGAAACACAAGGTTTTCCAGTGCCAGAGCGGAAAGCGCTCACTTTTTCTCTGCAGAAAATTGAACCATTACAATCACGAGGTGCCAACAATCCCGCTGGCATTGTTAGTACTAGCATGAATGAGGGATCGCGAGGTATGTTGCAACCAACAAGAACGGACTGCAAATTGAAAGAAAGGATTCCCATTCATCACATCAGTCACGGTGCGAATTCTACCAGGCTTCTTGGAATCATCAAGCCCAACTCGATTATCGTGGCACACATCAGCACACAGCGATGCTGTATTCTCGGATGCTGTGTTGTTTTTGTATAGAGTTAAGGATGGAAGTTTGGGAAAAATGAAAAGGCATTCTGATGAGTGTCGTATAGACTATATATTGAGCATTTTTGCTGTTCTTATTTTTTAAATATGCTAGGCTTTTAGTTTCGATATCACATTGGTTTGGTTGAGAGGCGGGTTTTGACCTGAATAGGCATTTCCCTTTTACGCTGTATAAGTATGATGATTCTTTTTGTGTATGCACAGATGAAGTAAAAAGATATCCGCCGTCAGACATGAGTAGTAATTTCATACCATTATTTTGAAAAATGCTAAGATATATTACAAGAACCGTTCATTAGAAAACACAAAAAAAAACCATTTGTTTCGACTAATCATGTTTGATTCTACAAGATAATATGAGTGGAAATTTATAATCACTTGCATTTCGACAGATAAACTTGCAACCATCATCCTCGCCTCTAGTTTGTGCAATACAAAGTTAGATCGCCCTTAGCGACAGCGGTGACTTGAAGCGAGAACCATTGGATCACTAAGTACGTCAGTTAATCGACTGAGCTACAGAAACACACGCGTTTTTCGACCAAAAGAAAATCTTACTTTATGTTGAAGTATTTTCTTTACCGTTTATATTATCCACTCTGCGATTCTTGATATAATCAAATTTTAATTTGAGATATCGTATATGATGGGAGCTAAAATCAGATCAGAAATATCACACAATTATTTTGTAGAGTGAGTTTATTAATGTAGGTCACAAATTAATAGTGAAAAGTACGAAAAAGCATTATTTGTGTTAGGACTAACTTACTATCTATTTTCACTAGACAAGCCTTTGTCCATCATACATTGGCGCTTGCTTGGCACATCCTGAACTACATTCTTCCCATACAGCATTTGATCATACATAGTATTGATGTGGGAATTATACCCCATAATCATTGACCGCATGATTGCGTTTCTCCGTTGCATAAGGTCTCGCTCTTGCCGGATCTGATCCAGCATCCGTTTCTTCTTGCATGAACACAAACGATCAGCCATTCGATCCCATTTCTTGCGCGCTTCCAGTTCCATCAGATCGGTGATCGTCTTGGGCAGATTTATGTCTAAGTTATCAAGGACATGCTGTTGTTGTAACAAAAGTGTTTCCGGTGTTTTGTTTCCGTCGGCAAACAATTGAGCAAACTCGTTCAGCTTCAGTTTGGCACAGGATTTTTTTGACTTACGCTGACCATATTTCCGTCCCATTTGTTTTGTTGAATAGACGAACTCTACCGTTGTTGGTGGTTGACTAGCAGACACAGCAATAGAAGACGTCGGCAGATGCCCATTAATGGCTATTCCAATGACATCTTCGGGTGGAATTATCATCGGCTGCACTAAACCGTTCGGACCTCTGGCGTACACGAGGTAGTTCTTAAGCTCATCTGTGGAAACTGTTCGAAAGAACTTACCATTTTCTCTGCGACAAGTAGTTTGATGCATTTTTAACTTAACTATTTAGACTACCCCTTGACTATTTGACAATTTGATTTATACTAAAGCTAATTTATCAAAACGTACGATTTTATTAGAGAAAAACAGGTATAAATCCTATGCAAAAATCACAAATGTTTCGAAAAGCACTTATCAACTACGGTACAGGTAAACAATTCAAAATAACTCTGCAATGGTAGGTAATCTTTAAGGAGACCTTTCCCGAGTATACGGTAATTTAATTACAGATCTAGAGTAATGTTATTGTCGTCATTTAGGTAGTTAGTGGCTTGTATCAATATATCGTAAATACTACCCTTGCACACTCATATCTTATCATTCATCCCAACTAACAATTTTTTAGATTCTAAATAGTAGAAATTTTTAGTTTATTTTGAAGTTTGTAAATTTCAATCTGATTTATATAAATATGTAATTTAAAAAAAAACTAAAATATTTGTAAAACAAGTATTGAAACAGATTTAATCATTTAGGCTGTGAATCATTTCGAAAATGATTTTACCTGTTGATTAAAATTTCATAAAACAAATTTACGAAAAGTTATTTGAATCAGTGTTGGTGATTGCCGAAAATTTGACAGAAGCTGCTATATTGCTATCTATATTGTATACAACATTTTCAATCCGGTAGAAGATGCCACAAGAACTCGAGTCTCTCAATGCATGAACCGTGAGAGAATTTTGCTACATTTCTTCGCTCCATTTCATACTCAGAGTATTTAACGCCCTTAAAAAAAATTACAGTCTGATAATGATCGTTGCTGTGTGGAATTTCCCAAGAGAGAATCACAAGTTGACAATTACCGCAGAAAATCGAGTCGATGATTTAACTTGATGATTCTCATACTAGGTTGCAATATTTCAAAACCCTTGTGTGGAGCATTCACAGACATTTTCGTAGACACAACTTATACAAAGGTTATATGCACATAGTTAGAATAAGCGGCGATAGTAAAATGATTCTATCGCAATTATCAACTGCCTGTAGAGAATCGGATCGCGAAACGCGAATAAGCGACCGTTTGTTGCTTCAGAGATTCTCAGAAATGTTATCGAGAGAAATTCGCTCTCGCACTGGTGTCGATTCTATGTTAAATGAGCCATGCCGGGTTTTTGTTGTTTCGATGATTTCCGTCTCTCTTTGATGGCACTGATTCAATCGTTGAAGAGTTGCCAGTGAACGTTCTTTGATACGATAAAAGCCATCCTTGATTTGGATTCAATTGCACCGGAAATAAAATGATAACAAACAGTATAATCACTGCAATACAGAGATCGTAAGAAAAAATACGGCGGGAGGGTAGTGTCAGAGACATAACTGGATGACATGAATACGAATAAAACTAACATGTTTTTTCCACACTTTCGAATATCGTTAATCGCATATACCAGTTAAATGATTGTACGAGTTTTGCAAACTTTCAATGCTTCACTGGCATAATTGTAACGGGACAATTATAAGACGGAACGCACGAAAGCAAAAAGATACGGGGTTGTGTAGGAGACAAGACCATATAAGCGATATAATCCAAATAAAAACACTCATGGTTTATAGGCATACGTAGTTAGTGTTGGTTAGTACTTTGATGGACAAAATATGTTACTTCTTGTTGAAACGTTTTTTTAGCAAATAGTATAAAATTTTACACAGAAGTGGTCTTTTTCAAAGTTCTGAAACTTTTTTCCAATGCATGAAAGAAACTATCAAACTGTCAAAAATACTCTCAAGTAAGATTATTTTGACAATAGAGTAAATAACTACTCGACTGTTAGATTCGAACCAAAAGTTAAAAAGAAATATTTTGTTTTATATAGGACAGCTTTTTTCAAAGGCCAAATGTAGCCATATTTACACACTCAAATTTTATTACTTAATCTCGGCAAAAAAATGCCGAGATTTGCACAGTCTAGAGATCGGTAATCATCTCGACAAAATAATAATTACTGAGAATCTCGGCAATACCAAATTTGTTAACTGTCAATTATTGCCGAACTTCTCAGCGGCAATTCTGCTGTCAGTTCGGCAAAAGCGAGTATGACCGAATAATGAATTGCCGAGTCACCAGTAATCGAATGTAGAAAGGATTTTTCTTTATTATTGTATGAAATACATATCACAAAAGCTAAGGTTGGGGAAGGGGGGGTGTTTTGTTAATATCTATTTTAATGCAGTATACGAAAAAGCAAAGCAAACCTCAAAAGAAAACATCAAGGTTAAAGACAATTATTTCCAGTGCTCCTCAACGCGTCTACCTGAAAATAAGAAGACTTTTGTAGGTATATATGAAAAACGGAGTTTTTTTATTTCACTTATCTTTTCAAGAAATATAAGAATCTCTACTTTCATTCAATATATATTATTTTCCCGCTCCACCAGCAATGGCTACGTGTTGTTTGGCACATTCGACAAGAGACATCAAATGACAAAAGTTTCAGTAAAAACTATCTCACTGTTCGAAATCTCGGCAAACGGATCTGCTGGATATCGGTATGTTTGTTGTTTACTGACAAGTTCAGCATAATATTATGCCATACCTCGGCAAAAGTACGCGCTTTACTGAGATATCAGCATCATAGCATTTTAGTAGATGTTGGTTTCCGTAGTAATTATAATGTGCTAACTTATATTTATCGAATCTAGAAGAGTTATGATCAGTAGCACATCCTGGGATGCGAAGGGAGCATTCGCCCCGGGTGCAACGTATTTACATCTTTCCGGAGATGGAGTTCAGTATTTTTATGCTCACTAAATCAACGATGGGGGTGGCAAATCTATTTTGCCCCTGGCACCAAATTTTCTCGGAACGCCACTGGTTATGGTAGTATGGATTTCTTCACTTTTTTGTGCGAGAAAATTTAAAGATCTTTCGTTGGTTTAGAGATCATTCTTTAGGCAAAAGTTGTAAAATCGGTATGAAAATTTTCATTATAATTGGTTCAATACTATTTTCAAATGCCCGGGAATAACAAGTAAAGTATCCAAAATAAATTGTACTGGAGCGCTTAACATTCTAGTATTCGAGGTCAAGTAATCACTTTCAAATCGAATTTCTATCCCTCTGAATGTAGTTTTATTACTGATATCTATTTGTATTACTGAATAAACGAATAAATTGCGGTAATAAATGCTAGCGCCAATTAAGTTTTGGTGTATTGTGCCAATAGGCCACAAATAACCGACATAAAAATATTTTAAAAATAAATCAATTTAAAGTAATTCTAATGAATATTTTTGTTTCGTAGTGATAATAAAAAATCTGGTTCAATTCAACCAGTGATTTTTTGAATCTCGAACATTTATTTGGAACAACCACATTCTAGTTTAATTTAACTATATTTTGTTTGAATCATGGTCCGAAACAACTATTATTTTTTGGAGTTGCATGCGCATTTCACAGAACCACAGTAGCTATTTGAAAAAAGGACACCTGCTTCTCACCAGAAGCGCTGTCAGTGTCTCCGTACAGCGGGACATCTATAGGTTTATTTGATTTATGTCGCTATTAAGGTGGTAGTTCAATTTTACGGAAATGCTTTTTGGTTGACGAGAGCTTTAGTCGGCAAATTCACATTAGTCATGAATATGTACAAAACGAACAGAGATGCCAGGTCTGCAAATTCTTAAGTAAAATCGAAAATTTCTTAATCAAGCAGCGAAAGCTTGTCTAGACGAGATTTTGATGCAGACTTTTGAACATCGTGTTTTTTGCTGATATTCGCCAAAATTTACATCGCAATCTTTTTATTGCTCACCAAACCGATTCCGTAAATCATACTTTTTAGAGAATTTGAAATCCGCAGACCTCTTTTCGACTTCTCAGTTTTTTCAAACCCGGCCTGATGTTAATCGAAATTTTCACCTGGCATCTCTGCTTGACAGTTGCGATTGTACACAAGCTGCGGCATTTGTATATATTTTTGGAATACTCTGTAAACAATAGTATTTTGTAGTAAAAAAAAAGTGAAATTTGACTTATCTTTCATAATGGATATCACGATGAAAAGTACGGATTCATTTGACTCTCGCTTAAACGCTTAAGAATATTATCATCATAAATACGTTCTCCTTTAAGATTTCAAGGAACAACTGCCTATAATCAGGAAAACCATTCAAGAAGCGCATTTTTTTGCTATAGATACAGAATTTACGGGACTGACTTCGGAACGCAATATATTTCCTTTCGATACACCGGAAGAGGTGTACCTGAAAACGATTGAGAATTCTTCCGATTTCGTGATAATTCAGTTGGGATTATGTGCTTTCCAAATCGACCCAGATGATGGGAAAGTGTCTTACAAATGCTTTAATTTCTATTGTTACCCAAAAGGCCGACTGAATGTATTCGGCTGTCAGGGCGAGAGTATGCGATTCCTGGCCGAAAATGGATTTGATTTCAATAAATTGTTCCGTTACGGTTTGTCTTTCTGCGGCGAGGCAGACGAGGAACGCATGCGAACGGAGCTGAGGGAACGTCAGGAACAACGTGCCGCGGCCTTGCAAGAGGACACACAAAATGATGAAAATGGAATACTAAATATGGTTCCTGTTCCACCGGCTGAAGAAAAATTACTGGCAGACATAACCGAAGGAATCGATAATTTTTTGAAAGGCGAAGAAAAAACCTATACCATAACGAATTGCAATGGATTTCAGCGCAAATTGGTTTACCAATTGATAGAATCGAAGTACAGTAAGCTCGTCTCGACGAGTTCGGTACCTTTGGCTAACAATCATAAGGGTATTCTGATAGAACGTAAACGAAGTAAAGAGGAAGAGCAGCAATTTCAAGCAGAACGTGTCGTTCAGGAAAATGATGATCTCGATAGTATTGTAGGTTTGTCACTTGTGTTACAGGAGTTATCTAAAACGAAAAAGCTTATCATTGGTCACAATATGCTGTTGGATCTGCTATTTGTGATTCGACAATTTTTTCGACCATTACCGCATAACTATCTTGAGTTTAAGAAAATTGTTCGAGAACTTTTTCCAATGTAAGTGAAATTGTCCATGATTTAAAACGTTCCGATTCATTACAAGAGAACTACGTTTTCAGATTGCTCGACACGAAGTACCTGTGCACGAATGCAGAGCTTAAAGTACATGTCAATTCCTCCGTGTTGGGACATGTGTTTGAATCGGTTCAAAAAGAACCTTTTCAAATGCCGCAGGTTACTTCAGGCTTCGAAGAACATAAGTACGCAACAGATGATCAGAGACAACACGAAGCTGGATATGATGCCTACTTAACGGGACTATGCTTTCTTGGTCTGGTCAGTTATTTCAAGGTGGATTTGAAAAATATTCTGAAGGATCCAACGCTCAAAGCTTATTTCAATAGGTAAGATGGATCGTCCCTTGGAATACAGCCTTGTTACAATATTGTTTGTTTTCAGGATATTTTTGCTGCGTGTCACTGATGTAAACTATATCTACACTCACGGAAAAGAACGTAAGTTGATTATTCAGTATATTTTTTTTTTTTTGTTTCAATTATAGAGGCTTTAACATTAATGTCATTCGCCTCTTCGGGCCAGAAAAACTTTCTGACCCTATGTGCGGGGTTGGGAATCGAACCCAGGCGGGCGGCGTGAAAGGCATCGACTTACCCATCACGCTATACCCGTCCCCTATTCAGTATATTAACGTGATAAGGAATTCGAATAATTAATGTTTTTTTTATTTTTAGCATCTGTTTCGCGTGAACATGTATTTTATATAACTTTTCCGGAGAATTGGCGATCAACGGATATTCTGATTCGTTTTCGGAATTATGGACAAGTTCATATTAATTGGGTGAATAATTGCTCCGCCTTCGTTACACTACACAACCGAGATTACGCTAGCCATGTAATCAAAACAATAGACAAATCTTCTGCCCAGTTTACGATTTGCACGTTTAACCAATTCAAGGCAAAACAGCAAGTATTTTCATTTCATGATTGGTCTGTCAACAAGCATTGCAATTGCTCTTTTAAAATTGTTTCAGTGTACTGGAGTTAAACGGCGATACGATAGTGGTAGTTACGACAGATGGCATTACATCGGAATTAAAACCCGAGAAGAAGAAAAAGCATCGACGGTAGTAGTAGCACCCCCACCAGTAACGGCTGAAGAAGTGTCAGCGTTTAGTTCCGGCAATCAACCCAAGAAGGCAAAGAAAGCAACGTTCACAGACAACGATGACTGGTAGTATGTAAGGACGAGTTTTACTTTATTTTCAAAATATAATGCTCATGATCTTTGACGCTGCTTAAGTTGTAGTATTTTCACCTTCTTTCAATCGTTCCAAAATCCACACGTTTTTTACATCCGGCAATCTTGCAACATGCCCTCTGTATCCTTTGGCCATCTTCTGGATGCTCAGAGTCCCATAAAGTGCAGCTCTGTTCATTCTTCGCCACCACATACCGTTCTCCCGCACCCAACAAAGATCACTCTTAGCACTTATCGCTTGAACACTCCAAGTGCCGGCAGGTCCTCTTCCAGCATTGTGCCGGTTTCATGTCCGTGAAGGATCGCCGATCTTATAAACGATTTATACATGATACAAGGCGTACGTTGGTGTTTTATTCCAGTTATTTCTTCTGGAGTCCGCATTAGGCACGATTCCTATTGTTGTCAGTAGAGGTAGACAAATTCCACTACTACCTCAAAGGTATCCTCGCCTATCAAGACACTGCTTTCTAGACGAATCCTGTAGTGCTGAATTTCGCGTTTTTTCTCTTCGGCTTTGACTGAGTATGCTGTTGGTGCATGTATTTGTATGACGGATCCAGCAAAATGTGTAGATCGGTAGCAACGATGCACAAATTTGAATTATTGAATATTTGTTTTATTATGTAGAATAAGAAACACTTTTAAATCCCCCCCTGGAAAAGTCCGGGCCCGGGGCATTCCCCATTTTCCCTAGTCTAAGTAGGGTAATTAAAAGGAAATGGCCCTTATTACCGGTGTCACTACACGGTGAAAACCAAGTGAAGTGAATGTAGGTCCTGATTACGGAGGTCGCTTTAAAGACAAAAGTATTTATTTGGATGAACTTGTTGCCATTATGAACATCAGCCACCAATATTTTGTTGAAAAAAATATTTTTTTTCCACCACAGTGATCACTTTACAATGCGTGATACTGGCAAAAGGTAAAATCAAGTGAAGTGACATGTAAGTGAAGTGAATGTGAAAGTGGAAGTGAGAACGGTAATAAGGGCCAATATCTTACTTTACCTACCAACTATAGTCCTAGCTGCCCTTAACTGTCACCAGTTATGGAAGCACAGGAAAAATCAACGAAATGGAACTCATACGGGTTTCTCACATATTGCTTAGCCTATTCCACGAATTTATGTTTCAATGAAAGATGTTATTATTCCATACGACATTTAATTTAATTGAGAACTTCTAGGTCCTAAAATACAGAGTGATGTGTGTTGAAAATTTCGTCATTAAAAGTAACGATGCAACGAAAATAGAGACTGTTGCAATTTCAAGGTCTTGTTAGCTGGTTATAATACAAGCTTAGCTTTATTGGTTTCAGGTTTTCGGTTCCGGAAGTAGCGACCAAAAATTCCAAAACAGAACGCACTTAGATTTGCCTGAGAAGACCAGACCGATTTTCACAAATGATAGAATGGATCCAACTGCAAGGTTCCATCCGAATCCGGCTTCTGGTCCAGAAATACGAAATTTTCAGAGCTAAAAATCTCAAACTGTAACTAAGTTTGTAGGTCATAATAGTTGATGACCATACAAAATTGCTTTGGCTAAACTGGTTTCGGTTCCAAGTTCCGGAAGTAGTGGTCTAAAATTCCAATAATAGTTCGAGGAACCCATTGAGCCTCCTTTAAGGCAGTCGTGCCGATTTCTGGCCATTGTGGAGTAATCATTCTGTTTTCTGGTGTATAACAATGGACCCAGCCAAACATGTATTCGAAGTGCGCTTGCGTTCGTCTTTTTAGTTTAGTTATCAGGAAATCTTTTTCATCTGCAGTCATTCAGTGCAATTTTATGTATTATTATTATTATTGTCGTTTTTTGTCCCGGTTTTATCCTCCATTTTATGTAGCTTTGACACTGTCAGTGGCAGTGGTGTTTTGACCATCACGATACTCTTAAAACAACTTTATCACGATGTAATCTGCTGGATCAACAGCCCTATAACATAGATCAAACTTTTGTTCCATTTTTGATTCCGAAAGGGCCAGAGCCCCTCGCACCTATCCCCCACCCACCTCTAGGTACGTGCCTGCATTACACATCATCTTTAAAATGCATATTCAATGTTCGCATGGGTTACCGTTTTATGCTGAATGCACATGCCTATGTAACTTGTTTGAATTAATTTTATGTCTGCTTAACGATTCATGTTGAATAACGAGTTGACGTTAGTAGTTTAATATAAACTGTTAATGGAAATGAATAAATAAATAAATAAATAAATAAATGTACTGATAAGTCAAATACGAAACGTAAAACGAAGCTAAAATTTATCATGTGCACTTCGTACCATCCTGTTGTCATAACTCCGAAATGGCCAACTGTAAAGCTGTAGAAAAATCATGAATATCCCATAAAAACGACCAGAATAACTATTTTCACAAAGAATTTAGACAAATGTTTATCAACTCGGCAGATTTTTCTGGGTAGTTAACCCTTGTCGAGTGTGACGTATCAATTACTATGCAGATGTATTGAGGATTTCCCAGGTATTTTTCTAATAACATTCACGATCTTATAGAATCTGAATGTAAAAATAAAAGACAACGGACGGATTTCCCTTCCGCTAATCCTAATCCGTCTAACAATATTTACGAGATTCTTCCTGAATCTGATTGTAGCGACATAGAAGAAAATTCTTCAAAAATTCCCAAAATGGACGCTTGTCGTTCTGGGAAGAAACATCAATCTACATGAGCTTTCTACTTTTGTCCCGTAAGTAAAAGTCTCATTTCAAATCGGACGAAGAGGAGAATGTCGAGTCTTGGTGGATGGATTGGAAGATTACGAACGTCTTATTCGATATTTGTCCGAGAAACTTCATAAATTTTATTCATATGATATAAAATCAGACAGACCCTTCAAGGTTGTCTTGAAAGGATTATCAAATGATCAAAGTATTGATGAAATTAAAAATGAACTAAAAGAATTGCTTGGTTTTGCCCCTTCCCAAGTAATACATATGAAAAAAAAGAGCGAATGGTACTTCTAAACCACGCTCTGGAATTTCCCATGAACTTTACCTAATACACTTCAATCGAAGTGATGTAAACAATTTGAAAACTTTAGAAAAAGTACGTTTCATTTCCCACATTAAAATCCATTGGGAACATGATAAACGGCATAATCGTGTTGCAAACTTAACGCAATGTCGTCGTTTCCTAGGCTGGAACCAAAAATTGTCATGTGGATATACGGTGTTTGAATTGTGGTAAATCGCATTCGAAAGACGTTTGTCCAATTAATGAAATCACTGATAAATTTTCATGTTCAAATTGCAATGGAAATCATAAATCCAATTATTTGAAATGTCCTGTTAGGGAAAAAATTTTAAACGCTCGTTCACTTCGACAACAAGTCAAATCAACGACCTTAAATTCACAGAACATACCTGAAAATCAAAAAACCGTTACAAATGCCACGCCTAATTCTTCTAAGGTACTGATTTCTTCGAATTTAAAAGAAAAAATAGGTACGCCTGCCAATTCGTCTTCTAACGAAAACTATTTATTGACAGGTAGAGCGACCTCGTCATCATCTTCTTCTAATGTCAGTTATGCTGGTATATTAGGTAGAAATCTACCACCTATTTCTTCTAATGTAAATAATCAAAACACAGGACCGCCTTGCAGTTCATCTTCTAACAAAAACAATTTATTAATAGGTAGACCGGCCAAATCATCTTCTTCTAATGGCAGTCTACCTACAAATATTCCTTCAGTGCCATTCGCTTCTTTAAATGAAGTCGATTTAGGCGATATAACTGAACATCAAATGATCTACCTACAAGATCAACTTTTTCAAATGATCATCCAAATGAATTCGACTTCATCACTTTTTGAAGCATTTCAAATCGGATGGCAATTTGCAAATAATATTATAATGAATTTAAAATTTAACAGTGATGTTAAATAATTATTTGAATATTTTAAATTGGAATGCTCGATCTTTGAAATCGAGTGAAGATGAATTTTATAATTATCTCAATGTTGACAAAATCGATATTGCCATTGTGACAGAAACTTTTCTTAAACCAAATGTCAAATTGAAAAGTAATCCACATTATGTGGTTCATCGATTTGACAGGTTTACTGGAATGGGTGGTGGAGTTGCCATTTTTGTCCAACGGCAAATTAAACATCGAATTTTACCTTCTTTCAATACTAAAGTTATTGAAAGCTTAGGAATCGAAGTTGAAACCATTCATGGAATTTAATTCATCGCTAGATATAGCATATTTGCCATTCCAATGCACCGGCGAACAATTAAATTTCTTTAAAGGCGATTTGCAAAAACTCACAAGATATCGACCGAAATTTTTCGTAACAGGGGACTTAAATGCTAAGCATGTCCAGTGGAATTGTAGGCAAAATAACAGTAATGGTAAAATACTTCATAATCAACTCTCAGCTGGTTACTTTACAGTTATTCATCCCAGTAATCCGACTTGTTTCTCTTCAGTGAAAAACCCGTCTACAAAGTCACATTTGTAGTGAACCGATTACACATGCTGACTTTGACTCAGATCATCTTCCTGTAACATTCAGACTTTCCAACGAAGCTATAATTAATCCAATTAGTTCTATATTCAACAATCATAGAGCTAATTGGTTGGATTACAGATCTCACATTGAAAATCATGTATATCATGAAACTATTTTAGAAAATTCTGCGGACATCGACACAGCAATTGATAATTTGAATCATTATATTATCGAAGCTAGAAATCTTTCAGTTCCCAAAGCTCAAACTAAATTAAATTCTCCTATCATCGATGACAATCTTCAACTGCTCATTCGGTTGAAGAATGTTCGTCGACGACAATATCAACGTTCTCGTGATACTGCTATGAAAAACATAGTTAAGGATTTACAAAAAGAAATTAAACATAGATTTACTCTTTTGCGAAATGAAAATTACGCTAAAGAAGTTGAACAAATTAAACCATATTCTAAACCTTTCTGGAAACTTTCTAAGGTTCTTAAGAAACCTCAGAAACTAATTCCTGCTCTTAAGGAAGGAAATCAAATACTTCTTACAAATGGCGAAAAAGCTCAAAAACTTGCTCAGCAGTTCAAGAGTGTCCACAATTTTAATTTGAACGTTGTGAGTCCTATTGAAAATGAAGTCTCACTGAAATATGATCATATTTCAACCCAAGTGTTATCACACGAATTTTGATGAAATTAAATCAATTATTAGGAAACTCAAAAACATGAAGGCTCCTGGTAATGATGGAATTTTTAATATTCTTATTAAAAATCTTCCCGATGTTGCCTTGAGACTCCTGGTTAAAATTTTCAACAAGTGTTTTTCATTAGCTTACTTCCCAAAAAGATGGAAAAACGCTAAAGTAATTCCTATCCTCAAACCTGATAAAAACCCAGCAGAAACATCAAGTTATCGACCAATTAGCTTACTTTCTTCTATCAGTAAACTTTTTGAAAAAATTATCTTGTTGAGAATGATGACTCATATAAATGAGAATTCAATTTTTTAACCAGAGCAGTTTGGATTTCGTCATGAACATTCAACTACTCATCAACTTGTTAGAGTAACGAACATGATAAAATCAAATAAATCTTCTGGGTTATCCACTGGAGTTGCTCTTCTAGACATAGAAAAAGCATTCGACAGTGTTTGGCACAAAGGTTTAATAGCAAAAATGTCTGATTTCCAGTTTCCTATTTAATTGATCAAAATGATTCAAAATTATTTAACTGATCGTACTCTTCAGGTTAGCTATCAGAATTGTAAATCTGAATTTCTACCCGTACGAGCCGGTGTTCCACAGGGTTCGAGCGTAGCTCCAATCTTGAATAATATTTTCACTTCTGATCTTCCAAATCTACCCGTTGGTTGTCAGAAATCGCTATTCTGTGACGGCACAAATCTGTTAGCCACAGGTAGAAATCTAAGAGTGATCTGCAGTCGCCTACAAAGAAGTTTAAATATTTTCAGTGATCAGGCCCGTACCCAGAATTTCATTTCGGGAGGGGGCAAAAGATTAAAAAATAATGTTACTGAAGATTGCTTATGCACCTAATTCTCGGTGTGCCTTGTTTTTAACATACACTTCAAACTTTTCCACATTACTTTACGTTTACTGTCTTGTTATTTCTGTAACACATGTCTGAGACGTTCTAAGTAATTATATGTTTTTGATTTCGGAAGGGGCCAGGGCCCCTCGGCCCCCCCCCCCTCTGGGTACGTGACTGTCAGTGATTATCTGTCAAAATGGAAAATTAAACCAAATGCATCAAAAACGCAATTGATTATCTTTCCTCATAAGCCAAGAGATTCTTTACTTAAACCAAACAATAATAACATTTTCAAATTGAATGGCTTGGAATTGACATGGTCTTATCAAGCTAAATACTTAGGTTTAACGTATGACAAAAAACTCACTTTCAAGGATCACATTGAAGGAATCCAGGCAAAGTGTAATAAATATATTAAATGTTTATATCCTCTTATAAACAGAAATTCTAAGCTCTGTCTAAAAAACAAATTGTTAATTTATAAACAAATTTTCAGACCAGCCATGCTTTATGCGGTACCAATTTGGTCAAGCTGTTGTTCCACCAGGAAGAAAACGCTTCAAAGGATTCAGAATAAAATTCTGAAAATGGTTTTGAAGCGTCCTCCCTGGTTTAGTACAAATGAGTTACACAGACTCACAAATATAGAACCATTAGATGTAATGTCACATAATATTATTAGCAAAGTCCGACAAAAATCGATGCAATCTTCAATTGAATTCGCTCTCTGTATTAGTTAGTAAGTTAGTATATAAGTTCCTTTTCCCCATTACACAATACAAGTAGGTTTAGAATTTTCCCTACACAAAAATCTCAGAATTGCGGAAGCAAATAATGTCCTCATGGTAATAACCAAATCATATATATAATAGGGCTGAAAAGTCACCACTTGTGGCTGAACACCCAATTTAAATCTTAATAATTTAATTTTAACTCATATTCCAATAAATAGTTATTTAAGAAAAAAGGATTTCCCAGGTTTACAATGGAGGTAACGAGGGTTTTTGTGCAGTAGTTGTCTTTGTTATGAGTAAAGTAAGGTTAGGTACCAGTTTTGTCGTTGACTTTTACTGGTCGAAAACAGACAGTGGACGCTCAGAAATTTTGATTACAATGTAACCGTTTCTTTCAAAATGCACATTTTTTCAGTACTCATCTTTCACTTATCAGCTTATCAGATGTCAAATTGGTTTACACTCGAGCCATCGAAAATGACATCGCCCTTCTTCACAATTATCTAAAAGTACTTAACGCTTCAAATTGAATTCCTAAGTGGCAATAGCTCTTCAGTTTGAACTACTGCACTGATTGAATTCAGAACGTAATGAAAAACAGTTAAAATGTACATATTGCATCAAATGGTTACATTGTAACTAAGACTAAGAACAATATTCACTGCTTTTAAATCAAACTAACAGACCTGTCACTCAACTTCTGCAATGTAATTTAAAGCTTAATTTGATCTCGGTAAAAAAGATGGCGAAAATGTACGTCAAAGCGATATTTTATTGAAATTTCGGCTAAGATAACTTTTCCCAAAATACTCGTTTTATTATTTCCGATTTTTTCGGACCGAAAAACCTGTTTTACCGAAATCAACAAAATAATAACATCAACTTTCTGAAATCTCGGTAAACAGCTTTTTAGGCAACTTTCTTCAGTACAAAACTGAGCGATGTTTTCGAGCTTCTCGAGCTCGGTAAAGGAAAATGCTGAAACAGATCGATAACACACAATTTGGATGATTGCTCAGTAATCAATGTTATATTTTACGAGATTCGTTTAGTACATTTACTGGTTTATCGGCAAAGTGCATCTTGTTTGCCGAGATTTAGCAAAATCTTGTGCTGAACTCATCGGTTATTAACAATTATTTAAAATCAATAGAAATCTCCTCTCAAATCCCGCTTTCACTGTCGGGATGTTATTATAGGATATGTCGAAGAACTTTGACATGTCAACCAACATATTCGATAATCGGCGTTTAGTTCGAATTGCATATTCTATCATTTTACGTTCTCGAAACATGAGTAATGTAATGTATATTTTATGTATATTTATATTGAAATAAAATGAAATCTTGATTCCCAGTTGAATGTTTTCAATTTAAAAAAAGAATTCTTTGTTTACTTCCAATTGCTGAAGGCTCCGCAATTCATAAATTTCACCACGTTACTTTTGGAACATTCAGTAAAGGTTATGCCGAAAAGACAGTAATATTTCTGCTGACATAATAACTGACGTTTGTCAAATTTGAGATTGCAAATTTCGATAATTTCTTTCCAAAAGCGAATCGGTAATCGGTAATTCAACTGAAACTGAAAATCTCGGTAAATGCAAAATACTTGTCCAAAGAAAAATACCGAGAATTTCAGTTGTTTCAATGTTTGCCGAGCATTCGGTTGTTCAAATCTCGGCAAACCTTTGCCAAGATTCGGGAAAAAAATTTAAGTGTGTTTCAAAAGTCCTTCCGTTTTATATTCATATATCTTTTATTTCACAACTAATTAAAATCACAAGTTGGTATAGATATTTAAAAAAATCTATTGCTGAGATTTACGGTCCTCTTGGTGGCGGTTCCTCGAAGCCGGCCGAGTGCGCCTTGCAATCTTGACTCATATTTTTAGGAATATGGTTGTCCAGTAACGTTTTCAGTTGTTCAACGGGACAGTACTTACTGCATCCTGGAATCTCCAACGGAGCCAGTTGTTCACCGACATTTTTCTGGTATACTCGAACTACAAACTGTCCAGTTCGTCGATCTTTGTATAGCTCGAAAACGGCCATAATAGCATAGTTAGGGATCTGCTCACGCCATACATTGAATGCTGATAGAATATTGACGACAGTAGAATCGTGTCCAGCGTAAACGAAAATTTTCTTAGCTTTCGGACTGAATTCGTCCTTCATCACGGATTCCCATTCACCGAGAGTCTTCTTCAAAAATGGACCACCCTTGAGTTTAATCAGCTCATCGTTGAAAACATTCAGAATGTAGCTGAGCTTGGTAAGTGGCAGAAGTTTTTCCGGATAGTAATCTTTGGTCCATTTAGGAAGGGTCAGTCCGAACTCAAACTCAGCTCTTATGGTGCTGTATAGAGATTGAACATCGTCTGGTGTCTTGATATCCATTCCAGTAAGTTTGGTGAGATTAGAAAATAGTTCCTCATTGGCTCTCATCAGGTGCTGAATGTCTTCACTCTCTAAAACAGCATTATGTGCTTCATGATATCGTGGACAAGATGTCCGCACCAGTAATAACTAAGAAAGGATAAATGGACAATGTTAGTTATAACAGATTTTACGGAACACTGACACTTCACTAACCGTATCCTGATCAAGAGGCTCGCTAGTGAACGGTATGGGTTGCCAGTTCAGATCATGGTTCCACTCCTGTGCCGTTCCTTGTGGCGGATATAACGATGCCAGAACCAGTTCGATAGACATCTGCGTTCTGGAGACCCCAGTACTTTGGGCATGAATTTTATCGGGTATAAATAGCTTTCCGAGAAAATTGCCGTATCGGCGTCTAAGCCAGGATCCAATTTCGTAGAGAGTATTCTTACCATACTACAAAACGAGATACACATTTAGTGACTGTCGATCTGCCGGAAACTTTGTTTATCTTACATTCGTTAGCTGACCCCATCCGTACGGTGCAAAAGTCTGGTTAACCAACGGATCCGTCGGGTAGGTGTCAGCTGGTGTACGTTGTCCATGTCGGAATACCTGGAGAGAAACAGCATGATTATTATCTTTTGTTATTATTTGTTTATTTGACCTCGGCTCTAACCGTTCGGTCATTCGCCGAGGTCAGCATGATTATTAAACAAACTGCAGAACAAAGTTATAAAAAGTTGATAAGATAATACATGCACAGTTATACAGTGCCTCAATAACGTGATGTTCTGTAAGAGAAAAATACATCCTGCTGTCATATTTCACTCCACTATTTATTGGGTACTATAAACAATTTGCCGACAATCTTATCGTAAAGTTCAAATAATTATGGAAATGTTACTTATGTTCACTTGTAATGGAGACCATTTTTTTGTAGTTGTCATTTCGCTCAACCCCAATTCGCAAAGTTTATTATTCTGCAGAAAATATAGAACACAGCCGCTCAAAAAATGCTCTGTAAAAAATGTCCTAGTACCAAAAGATTAGTGCCATATATAATCAAATTTTCATTAGATACGGATGAGGATGCCGTAGTCGTAAATTTTGTCACTAATTCACCGTCGGAATAATCGACCAATGCAAAACCACATCTGTCTGGGTTTATTCGTTTTATCTGCTTTAATCGGAGCTAGATATTGAGATATCCGTCCGAACATTTTAGAAGACCAAATGAACGGCTGAATGCAAAAATCGAATGAGTGCAACTTAGCTTGGAAAACCCTTTAAAGTATTTTGGAATGCAAAAACCGAATAAAAGCTTTGAGTGCTAAAAACCGGACACGAATTTTGCAATGCACAAATCGTTCGAAAGCATCATTTCCGCAAGAACCGGATAAAAAAGCTTCCCGATAAAACCTTAGATTCTTCCGAAACAAATGTTTTTATGCGGTTCTTTTGTTTCAAGTTTTTTTCGTCGACTTCCGCTGCGGACGAGTCATGGTTTGCGTCAGTCAGTCAGCGACAGTCGGTAGAATAGTTCTGAATGCAACTATTAAATGAAAACATTTCTCGATTGAAAATTTTTTTTAGATAACACTAAATCTCGACGTTTCATGCAATTTTAAGAGTTTCGGCATCACCCCTTAACATGTCCGATTTAGCTCAAATTTTGCATGAAGGCTTTTTTCGAGGTGCTTAAAGTTTTGAGCACTAAAGCTAACACAAATAGAGGTGATCCCAAAATTTTGGCACCCTGATATATATAAGAGCGGTAAAAATCAACGTGTTCTGTCGGGTACATCACATATACCATCATTGTTAAAATCGGTTCAGCCATCTCAGAGAAAATTGAGCGCGTTCAAATACAACGCTTTTTGTCGGTTACGTCACTTATACAATCATATCTCCGGAACCAAAAGTCTCAGCCATTTGATCTTCGAACTTGATCAATGGCCCGACAGTAGCTTTCAAACGAGCCCAAGTTTGTTAAAATCGGTTCAGCCATCTCTGAGAAAATTGAGCGCGTTCAAATATCTTCGAATAGTGCACACACACATACTCACATACGCACACACACAGAGACATTTTCCGATCTCGTCGAACTGAGTCGAATGGTATATAACACTATGGGTCTCCGAGGCTCCGTTCGAAAATCGGTTTTTCCAGCAATTCTAATACCTTTCTATAGAGAAAGGCAAAAAGCTATCTATGTGAGAAGGGAGGAGAGGAAAGGTCATGACAATTGTTACAGTGGTTTCAAATTATGTGAAGAATTGTGTCATGGGAGAGAAGGGTTTAATTCTTTTTAAAAATTTTTGGTTTTCAGATATTCATATTTTATACGAATTGCAACAACGAAGCAAGTTTTCGAATGTCAAAAATCAATTTGATGTCCCAAGAAACATTTTTAATATCAATGAATATTTGTAGCTGTCTTCAATTCTACGTTATAAATCTTACATTAAAACTTTAACTTTCACAAAAGCCTACTGAATAAGAGTATATTCATGTCAAGGCCCTCTATAAGAGTATATTCATGTCAAGGGCACCATTCTTCATAGGGCTTATAAAGCAAAGTGAAGAATCAGAAAAAAACTACCTTTTTCGAAATAATTTAAAATCGTGAATGAATGGATATTAACAAGAATTATAACTAATCGCCTTGAAATAAATGCAGTTCTCGCAAAAGTCTCCACGATTTATGAAAACTAATGTTTGTGATTCATTGCCATTTTTGTATAAATATGTTTCGCTGCATCAAAACTTATGCATATGCTCTGAAAATGAATCGTAAAAGTCCATCATATATCGTTTTTGTATTTTGAAGTTTATTTGATGTCAATAAATGCTACGATATAGAACATCAAAATAACGGCCATGAAACTTTCCTCGATGCAAATTACAATTAACCTAACGTAAGAAGTAATAAATCAAATAGCCCACAACAAATTTGTCATAAATGTACGTTAGAACCATCAAATTTGCTCTGAGTGAAACTGTCATCCAATGAACACGTACACACACAAAACTAGTTTTATAAAAGAATTAAACTTAAAGATAATGTTTGAAAGCAATATTAAGGACGTATGCATTCTAGTACAAGTTGTTTTTAGTTCAGTTCCTCGTGCGGGTGAAAGGTTTTATAGCAGCTTTAAAAAACTATTACATTACTTGACAAAAGAACATATCCCAAGTAACAGTTTTTATATTAATAGATTCTTGTATCTGTCTTCAATGCTACATAATAAATCTTGCATTAAAACTTTAAACTCCACGAAAGTCTTCTGAAAACCTCTATAAGAGCATGTTCATGCCAAGTGGACCATTCTTCATAAAGTTTATAAAGCAAAGAGAAGAACTAGCATAAACCTGCGTTAAAACTCCCAATTCATGAAAATTTTGAAACCAGCTTTACGATCAACATTAAATTTATTCGAATGGAATGAATTCCGGTACGAATAAACTGTCGTTTTGATAATATTTTTCTTGACTATGTGTGTGTGTCATGTCTGCTTTGAATGCAATCAGTAAGAATATATTACATTTTATTTACGAGTTTGAGGCTTTTCCGAACGTAGAAACTTCATGCGCTTTAATTTATAGTAAATGTTTGGATGAAAATAAGAATTATATCTAATCGCCTTGAAATGAATGCGGTTTTTGCGAAAGTCTCCATGATTTATGAAAATTATTTTCTGTGATTCATTGGCATTTTTGTATAAAACTATTTCGTGGCGTTAAAACTTGTGCATACGCTATGAAAACGAATCAAGAAAGTCTATCACATTCCCTCGTTTTTGCATTTCCAAATTGATTTGATGTCAATAAAGGCTACGGCAAAGAACATCATAATGGCGGCCATGAAACTTTTCTTAATGCAAATTACACTTAACCTAAAAAGTAATAAATCAAATAACCCAAAACAAATTTGTCATAATTGTACGTTAGAACCAACAAATTTGATCTGAGTGAAACTATCGTCCAATGAACACGTACACAGTAAACAAAGAACTATTGATCAATAATTTCAACCGTTCGCGAACGGATTGCCCATCTCTAGTGCACACACAAAACTAGATTTATGAAAGAATTCAACTGACAATAATGTTTAGAGAAAATGTTTGAAAGCAATATTGAGAGCGTTTGCATGGTTTTATTGTAGTACAAATTTTTTGATTTTTAGTCCAGTTGTTAGTCTAGGGTTTTATAGAAGCTTTAAAAACTATGATATTACTTGTCAAAAGAGTCTTATTCTAGTTGTCATAAACCAGGTAGTGATTGAAAAATCAATTACAAAACTGATATAAATTATAATCCGAACCATAAGGCATTCGAACTGTTACTTGGGATCAATAGGTGTTTAACGGCATATGTAGAGATTACTGTTGTTATGATAGTCGCGCGTGATAGTTAGTTATATTCTATAGTTTACAGAGTATTCCAAAACACTCTGGAGAATATGAATCAATCGGGCCTACAATAGTGTCAGTGAACGATAATTTGACGTCTGATGCTAAGCAACCTAAAAAAATTCTTATGAACAATTGTAGTCGTCTTCATCATATTTTAGTATAATGTTTCTAATTAGTCTAAAACCCCAATTCTTGAAAAAAAAACTTATGAAAGACTGGCGTTTTTTAACAAATTGTGCAAAAATATTCGTTTTTTGTTGGAATTTAGACACTCTTGATTCGTTTTTGGACAGAATTATCGGTTCAATTATACTCATTTAATTTTGTCTTTTAATTATTTAACGCAACTGATTCACACGATCGATGGGACCGTTATACATAGCGGTACATTCAGACATCAAAACAACGGAAATTTTTTGTTTTGGAATAAACAACGAGCATTCACCTATCACTATCACCACTTTATTTTTCGGCAGTTCAAATCGCGTTATTCCTTGTCCGAATTGACAATCTTCGCTTGACAAAATTTGATTTCATGTACATCAACATCACTGATCATGATTCTAGTAGGCCCTGATCCAGCACAATTATCACCATGCCAATCTGCCAATAATCAACTCACCACGTGCACCTGCTTCAACTCATAATCCCAGGAAACACCAGCAAGGTCAGCACAGTCTAATCCACACGGTGGATCTGTAAATCGGTCGTTGAATCCGATCTCTTTGGACGGTGGTGCCCCGAACACACCGTACACTGTGACCAAGACGAACAACGATATCACCACACTTCCAGCCAACATGATAAGCACGCGTCGACTCAGCGAATACATATTTTCGTTTATCCCGCGGGCTTTTTATTCGGTCGCTTCGCCACAACGGGTTTGGTCGCAGAAACACTGACGACTTTCAGACTCGCAATTCCTTTCTCCGTTTTCCAGTAACTCTTCGAAAATAAAAATAAACAAGAAGAAAAAAACCAAACAAATCAACGCATAATAAAATTACAAACTTAAAATTGGAAAATTTTTATATTATTTT
This sequence comes from Malaya genurostris, assembly GCF_030247185.1. NCBI lineage: Eukaryota > Metazoa > Arthropoda > Insecta > Diptera > Culicidae > Malaya > Malaya genurostris. The sequence goes on along the minus strand of NC_080572.1, from coordinate 232,533,293 downwards.
TGCCATATTTGTGTATGAAATAAATTATTTGGATAACGTCGCAGAAAGAAGTTTCGTTTTTTGTTTTGATAGAAATAAAAGATATTTTTCATTGTGTATTTAGGAATAATTCCCAACGCTAGTTTTCAAGGGAAGCATTCACCAAGTCTTTAATCCGCTAATAAATTTTCAATCGAAGAACATAAAAACATTTTACAAATCTGTTATCTGTTATCGTAATATCAAAAAATTATAAAATAGATAAGAAAATTCGGATAGTTATGACAAATGTTTAATTGTCAATTTTTAATCCATAGCGTACTAAGTATTACAAGCGCCACATAAGGTCTTCAGGTTTTATAGCCCACGAACGGATGAACACATATTTAAAAACTCTTTAAACAATAATATTGAATACATACAATTTTGAAAAAAAAAACAAATTTATGCAAAACAAATATTGTGTCGTGTTTTGTTAGTAAAAATAAATATCTTGATATTGCATTCGTTCTCTGAAGTTCGATCATTCGAACAGATTTCACATCCGATTCTCGACCGAATCATTTCGTAGTTAGTTTAGTACTCTGATCCGATTGGCACTGAGGATGTTTCCAGGTCGGGATCGAACATTCGACAACTGCCAATTGAAACTCAACGTATGTTTTGTGAGTACCCAACGCAAATGCAAAGTGAACGAAAATTACGAAAAAGTATTCTCTAAAGGCGGGACTCAACCCAACCTTCAGCACCACTACTTTTCTGCCGATTCGAGAAAGTCACATCTCAGATGCAAAATGGAGAAAATCGGATTATGTTCCTCCAACGAAGTTCACTGTGTACCAATGCTGTGTAGACTGTCATGCGACATATTAATCACTCATAATTATACGAATTTTCACTACCACGGAACCACCCGCGATCCCATTTCAACCAGAATATTAGTTGATTTTCTGAATTTGATTGGTTAAAATTTGGTACAACTAATCGATTGTTGTTTTAACTAAACTGTCATTTTTGTTTTTCGTTTAGTAGAAACGATGGTTGAAACAACTAATTTAATTGGTTGAAAAAAATGCTGCCAATTATTGAGGACACATACCTTTCAATTTCAACAAATATTTTAGTTGAAATAACTGGCGTTGTTATTGAAACAATATTCTGTCAGTTAAAAAACAAATCGGTTTTAGTTGTTTTCGACATTCCAATTAATTGAATCAAACAATGTTATTGATTTGCGATACTAATCAAAATATACTTACTGATATACGTCATGATCTATTTGAAATAAGTATCGTTGTTCCAATATAAACAGTATTTTATATTGACAAGTAATATCATTAGTTATTAACAGGGCTGGGAAAACTACCGATCACTGCTGATCTTAAGATGACTGATCTCGCACATTAAAAATCACTACTGATTTCATCACAAGTGATCTTAACCAAGGAATAAATCATCGTTACGAAATCACAACTGATCTGATCTATGAGTGATTTTGATTTTTGTAAGATTTTTGTAACACCAAATCAGTAAACGTTTTCTAATTTGTCTCCAAACCTTTTTCAGCTCAAACAAAGTTAACTTTATCGCAACACCGCTGTTCGATAAACACTTGTCATGGAATCATAATTTTCTTCAAATCGAACGAACACAATTTTCCCAAACGCTTTAACCATCGATGTTGTTTTCATTGACATTTTGAAGCGACGCGAACAGATTTCAACTAAAAAATGTTGATTTTCCATTGCGATTATTGATTTGCTTTCAGCTGTCTTCGGCATTTGACAGCATTCAAAGCAACACATTTTTTAACTACTTGAATATACGCAAGTCAAAAACCATATTGGTTGAATCAAAAAGAAATTAGTTGAATCAACTATCGCAAAAATCAAAAACTGCGATATCGCAATTTTATGATCGGAGGGTTCTCCGTGTTGTAACATTCAGTCTCAAACCCATTGATACCTACACATACATTATCAACTTAAGCAACTAGAGCACGTGATTCATAATCAAGACAACCAAATATGTATGATGTAACATGGATCTATCAAATGATGAATAGGAAATGACAGTTCAACTGACGTCGCTAGGAATCTTCACTGAGCTAGACCGCCCAGTGAAATTTGTAGACCCGTATAAGTCCGATCATCGGCCCGATTATCGGACCGATTGAGCACGATATGGGGCCGATCGTAGCGCTTCGATCGGCCCGTCATCGGACAATTCTGCACCATTTGCATCAACCGTGTCGACCTAAAAAAGCTTTATGTTTACATTATGTATCGCTAGAGAAACAAAGCAAAGGAATATCAAACAAGCCATTTTCGAGCCGACGTCTCCCTGATAGGGTGTGCAAGAGTATTAAACATTCTTTTGTCTCGATCATGGAGGCTTTAACTTTTAGGTCATTCGCCTCTTAGGGCCAGAAAAACTCTGGCCCTATGTTTGAGGTTGGAAATCCAACCCCGATATATCTCATCACCTGAGTATTGGATATCCGCTCTCTGCTTTGGTATATCTTCACTCTTTTGTTCTACCGATACACTATGTAAGCTCGAAACGCAATCAAAAGCTTTCGTGCACGATGCGTCCGATGTTCGAATTTACTGGGCGACGACACGACCAGACACTCCGAAGAAAAATCGGAATAAAAAGTGTTCGTGTGCGATTTACCACCAGTTACCATAAATATAGCGACCCCTTGAAAATGACAAAAACTAACTATTCGAGCAACACTGTTTAAGTTGCTATGAACTAGTTACCAAGGAGCACCAGAATAAATAAACAATCAGTTTGAAATAGTTGTGGAATAATTCCACATTTCATTATTAAGAATCTTTTACAAAAAATTACTGATGACGTGTCTGGATCGATAGCTTCCGTTCGAAAAGCTGTTTCTACGCTAGAACAAGCAACAACACAGATCCGCAACGTCGTTTGTCAAAATTTTGAAGATGCAATCAAAAAAGATAATTTGGCATCGGTAGAACGATTCTTCAAAATTTTTCCTTTAATTGGAATGCACGATCAGGGAACACATCAGGTGGTGGATCGGTTGATAAACTGAATGCGAGAGACATTGATGTCCTCATTGGTGGAATAACAATAATTCATTCGAGGACTGAATCGTATATAAAATTTGTCAAACGCTGGCACTTCAAAGTTCAATCCAGCAAGGGTAATTACAAACTAGTGACGTTGAACAGGCACGTTCAAAATTTTTGACAACCTTAAACAATGCTGATATGTCCACCAAGTTTATAGAAACACTGTGGTCGCCTGGAGCGAGTTATCAAAATGTCTACATTCAATCGGCTTGGTGGACTAGTTTTAAACCAGGAAGTTCGAGCAAAACTGTAAACGAGGAATGTAATTCTGGGAACGTTATGAAAGTGATCAATGCTTAGTTATATGAATATATTCCCTCTGAAGATAACACAAGAGAAGTTTTTTATTGCCTTAAACAACCGAAATCAAATTTTTGGTAGTGAATAATTTGCGTTGCCGGTACGGTACGCCACTACGAATTACATATTCGTTATGAGACAAGTACTCCAGAAGTGTCGAGAATACAACGCGCCATTGATTTCAAAGCGGCATACGACACAATCGCTATGGCAGATTATGCACGAATGCGGATTTCCGTATAATTTGACGTGATTCTTCGAGGCAACGATGGATAGAGTAATGTGCTACGTCCAAGTATCTGGGACGCTCTCGAGTTGTCTCAAGTCTCAGAGAGGGCTACGGCAAGGTTTTGGATTCTTTCGTCTCTTGTTCAATATTGCTTCGAAGAGCGAGGATCAACACGATCTTCCGAAAGTACGTACAGGTCTTTGACTTCCCTGACGATGTTGATATTGTGAAGATTATGGAAAGAAACATCGAACTGATAGCCGAAGCTAGAGGTATCTGACTGGCTATAAAAAATAAACAAATTGAAAAAAAATGAGCAAAAATGTCTCAAAACTCTTTGAAAGAATGCATTTAATACCTGCCAGCGCGCCAACTGGTTTCGTTTCAAGTGAGAATCTCTTGTTTTTGTTTACATTCCATATGTAGTTACCAAGGCTACTGGTAACTGTTTTTCAAAATCAATAACTTATCAACTTGTGTTGCCAGTTCCAACATTTTTTCAAGCAAATCCGTTTTGACATTACCAGTTACTGAGGGGTAGTTAAATTTGCGATACAGTTTTGATAGTCGAGTGGCAGGTCGTGTCGTCGGCTAGACCGACGACACGACCTGCCACTCGTCTATCAAAACTGTATCGTAAATTTAACTACCCCTCAGTAACTGGAAATGTCAAATCGGAAACGCTAGTGAATTTTTTTAAACTGGCAGCACAAGTTGATATATTTATTGATTTTGAATAACAGTCACCATAACCTTGGTTACTGCATACCGAAGGCAAGATGAATGTAAACAAAATAAATTTCAGATCGGTTATTATATTACGGAACATTTTAATGGATTTACATGACTCGAGCGGAATGTAAAAATTGAGGAATATGAGTTATGTCTTTTATAAAGCCAAGTTCAAAATTCAGGTCTTGACTTGAAACCGTTGTGTGAGAAGCAAGACATGGAAATGATCGACAACGAGCTGAGCGAGGCTAGTGCTCTGCGGTACCTGCATAACGTACGGTAAAATGATTTCGTTGTGGAATTCCACTAGTAATTCTCGAATAGTGGCCAACAAGGTGAAATACTGTTTCCACTGTCGCGCAATCAACCGACACAAAATAATTTTGACACCGGCATATTAGACCGAATCCTACTGCCCAGAAAAGCTAGCAGTTGAAGTGTACGGATGAATCGCTGGAAACAGATCATTGTCCTCGTTCGTTGGTTTCATCCATAGTTTCGATTAAATTCCGAAAATCGAGTTCATTTAAATGCATTTCTGCTCAATTTGGACAAAGTTTAACACTAATAGAACTATTCCACCGCTTTCAAAACATGTTTATTTGTTTTGGGGTTCCTTGGTGACTAGTCCATAGCAACTTAAACAGTGTTGCTCGAGAAGATTATTTTTATCATTTACAAGGGGTCGCTAGATTTGTGGTAACTGGCGGTGAATCGTTAGCGAACAGTTTTAATGCTGATTTTTCTTCGGAGTGCCTGGTCGTGTCGTCGGCTAGACTGTCCAGCGAATTTCAGGTTAGTGCTGCAGTGATAATATAATCTTTACAATTGTAAATTTGATCAGTATCTAACGAGTTTTGCACGAAAATTACATAACCTCACATCATTTGACAGTTGACAGTAATTTGCTTATATGTTCATTCTAATTTAAATACGTGGTAATACAGATGTAAACAATCCACCGTCAGCTGTCAAGCATGAACTTTATTCATCAGGAGTTAATTTGTGATGTCATCTTGTAGAACCTAATGAAATAAAATCCATTACTAGACAGTGCGTATAAACTAGAGTGACGAACAGCCGTTCGTTTGGAGTGACAACTTTGTTCCAAACGAGCAAATAACCTGTCGATTGCAATGTGAACCGAAACTCCCAACATTTCGGATTAAATGTTTTGAATTGTTGGCAACATTACGGATGAGATGTCATCAGTCTAATTTAAGGCATATTAGCCTTTGAATGCGATTTTCAATGGAATTTGCCGAAAAAGCATATTTTACAGCTTACGACAGTATTATATTTACGAATTTTTTATTTTCAAGTTTTACGGAATGTCTAGATTGAATGATGAACAAGTCAGTATAATAATGACAAATTGATATTCAGTGCAGCTCTACCGATTATTGAGTAAATGACACTTTCACTAGACTGATAACCGAAGATCAGCTGTTTCAAAGTTAGTAGAAATTTAATTATTGGTGTATAATCTACGTAAAACTAAAGACAAAAAAAATTGTCAGTTTTTTTTATTAGTTAGAAATTAAATCTTAGGAAATCGGAAAGATTTATATAGTTTTCAACTACTGTAAAACTAGGCGTACTGATGAACACTTTGTCATTTTAAACATGTCGGAAGTAATGTAGTGCACAATTTTGTTACAGACATTTTTCGGTCTTTGTGAATATACTCGAATTCGAATAATTTATGATACTCGACCTTCTGGGACTTCATTAGAAAGTTTGTTTCCGCGGTTATTACCAGACCTAATCTTTCTATATGAGAAAGTACTTGAAAAATTCTGTTGAATATATGCTTATCAGCAAAGGCAAACATTATTATTATTTATTTGTTTTTTTTTGTCGTGAATGCGACTTACTTTACTATGGGGCGCCTTTTCAAAATTTACCCTCTGAGAGAGTGATAAGTTTTTGATCGTGAATATCTCTTGTTGTATCTAACGTATCAACATAATTTTTGCTACATGCCATCGGAAATATGATCACAATTTTATGATAAAAATTTCAGTTGTATGAAATAATCTCAAATTATTCAAAATTAAACTTTTCTGAAATGTTTGGTATAAACGAGTATCAAAGAGGATAATTCATAAGGCGCGTTTGCCTTTCTCGTATTTTTAAAGCTCATAGCTCAGTGATCTTTGGAATCCCGTACAGCATCCTGATAATTTCTTTCAATGAAATGCAAATCCGAAATGAAATAATCGAAATTAAAATACGGCTATTTTTATAGCCGTTAGGACCGCCCATTAGTGAAAAAGCTACAAACAAAATCACGTAAAAAGAAACCTCTTAACAAAAATTTAATCAGTTTGGATTCTATCGCCACGGCGAGCAGATGTATTGTGTATCGTTTGCAAGCTAACTTCGCTTCCGATAAGAGCGATTACGTCACAGCTGCCAGTCATTTGCATGGAAAAAACAACGGTGGAGAGCATTACAGAAAATCATCCGTTCTAATGGCTCTAAAAGTTTTCTAAAGAACTATAAGGATTTCTTATTCGCAAATCGAAGGTAAATATCCTCAGTTTAGTGTAAATCTAGAACAGTATGATTAGATTTGTGCACTTTTCGCTGTGTGAAATTCACAGTAATCGAGATCAAGTGAAGCCTTCTTTGATTTTGCGAAAAATGTGAAAAAGAGGAATGCTTGCATAATTCATACAATTGACAAACTAATTGATATTCGGAAGTGTTAAGGAACATGTCAGTTGTTTTCGTATTCACGACATCCAGTTATGACTCTGACATTACCCACCCGCCTTTTTTAATGAACAGATATATAATGATGAAGGTAAATAAAAGTTATGGTGAAGTATCTAGAAGCGTTTCTCATAAAGAAACCTTAAGTTTATCAGAGACCTCAATTCAACTGGATAGCTATAAAAGGAGCGACTTTTGCCGCAACCCGCTCAATTTGAACGGGATTTGCGATGGTTACACAATATAGGGACCGTGCACGAGGGCGTGGTTTAGTGGCCGGCGACGACAGCGCACGAGGCGGCGAGTGGAAAAAATAATGCTACCATAGCAAAACTTGTAAACTGAGTTTGAAAATACTTTCTAGCGTATTTTCTTTGCGGATTTTTTTTCCGAACCCAGGAACTATTCGCGTATAGTGCGAACGATTGTTCAACATCGACTGACTATTAAATTTTGCTTCGAGTTATTCATTCTGTATTTAAATACGGCCACGTCATTTTCTGTCATTGCAGTTGGATTTGTGTATAATATTTGTTATAATCACTCAAACTCAAACAATCAAACGATATTCTCAGCATATTAAATGATTTTCTAATCGACTTGACTGGAAACACTGAAAAATATTTTGCTAAAACATTCTAATTACTACCTTTAGTAAAAATTGCTTCTGTGTAATTTCTTTTTATACTTTCACTCAAAAACCCCAATAAAAAGTTGTTTAAATATTTTTTAAATGAAGTAAGTTTATCTCGAAGTTATTCTTACTTTCACTGAATTGCAATTATTACACCACTTTCTATTACTTTATTTTCAGAGCAAAATAGACCCAAATAACTTTCCATCCGTCAAACTTTGAAATGGGCCGCAGTTTTAGATAAATTTAACTACTCGATAAAAAATAACTGCTCGACTGTCAAATTTTAACTAAAAGTTCGAATAATTCGCAGGATGGTCCATACTCTTAGAATGGAGGAAGAAAATAAATTGCAATCGTAAAAATGCTAGCAAACTCACGAATAGCCAGTTTGACGTATATTGAAAATATGAGTCACGAAACTAACAACAAATAATCATTTTATTGAAACGCTGAACTGTTTTGCCTTTCTCATATAGAAAGGTTATACAATCACTTGAAAATCGACTAGTAAAAATTGGCCAAGTGTTATATGCCATTCCATTCAGTTCGTCGAGCTGAGCAATGTATCTGTGTGTGTAAGTGTGTTGCTCGAAGATGACATAATCGATATTGACCAACTTAGATTCAAATGAAAGGTCTCATGGTTCTACACGGAATTCTAGAATTTCATCCGGATCCGACTTTCGGTTCCGGAATGATAGGGCAAAGTGTGTTGAAAATTGTGTACCGTCACTTGAAGAGTCGAAACGAAAAAAGTAAAAAGTTTTCTAAATTGGTCTCGAAAGTATTCCCGGTTTTTGAATAACGATGACAGATAATAGTCATACACTCAAAAAAGGATCTCACTTACTTTTACACTTAGTCCGGTATTCCTAATCTTAGGTTCAAATGAAAGTTCTTATGCTTCTACCAAAAATTAAGCATAATTTTCGGATGCAATTAAAATCATGTTAGTTGATGGCCATACGAACCAATTTCGATTATACATTCTCGGGTTCCAGTGCCCGAAATACCTACAAAACTGTAACTCACTTTGTTTTCTCATCGATGTCAGAGAACTGTTTCATGCTCTAGGTTATACTAGTTAATGCACAAACAATCTCTTTGGTTTATTTTAAGAATCGATGAGAAATATTTTCAATAGTATACTACAGTATTATATATGTGAAAATGATTGATGTGAGAAAAGGATCATTACACCACTATGTTGTATTAAAACAGGTTTTTGACTATTTTATTCAACGTGAACATATGGTAACAGTGTAAAGCTATGGTAGAGTTTTTTCGCCTATTCGCCACTAATAGCGCTACTTGTTATCGTGCACGGTCCCTATACCGCCTCAACAGGGCTGCGATACCTAACCTAATGATAAAACTATAACTTTTATCAGTTCCCAACGGGAACACGGATTGGAAAGGAACTGTAAAAACGTATTGCAGTAATGAGATTCGTGAAAAAAAATACCGCAGAGACCGGACTCGCCCGTAACTTATTAAAAACTTTATTGGCAAAACGACTTTCCCGGCCCTGTCTCTGCGATAATTTTGTTTTTTTTTTGCGAATTTCATTTCATTCGCCCGCTTCGGAAGTGATGTTATTTGTCGCCGCTCCAAATTGGTGAACCCGTTTTCCCATTCTCTCTTAGTTCTAATTGTACAAAAGTACATAGTTTTCGCTTTTGAGCACTTTAATAGAATGAAGTCATTCTACATCGAGGATTTGGTTTTGTTTTAATTTCACTACTGAATTGTGAATATCATTACCCAAACAAACACCAAGTGAATTAACACTGATTATTATTTTATAGTATTCGTCCTGTGGTGAATATCTCCCCAGCATGAAACCTAAAAACGCATGTGTTCTACAGTGACCTTAAAAAGTTGGCTATAAGCGGTTCTGGCCAACGGGTGAAGGTCATCTTTTAAACGATCAGCTGTAAGAACCAAGTGCGAAGCAGATCGTATTTTATAAGTGGAACTGACTTTGAGAAGGAGGCGACCGGATACAGCATTTGGTATGAGTACAACACAGTTAATCACATAAAAACTTGTTGTGATAATGACTTGATTTATTGTTTTTTTTCTGTTAATTTGGTTACCTGAATAAACTACGTAATTAACAATCGGTTGCGGTAAAGGCCATGTTCCAGTGCAGACTTACGAACACGATATCGAATGAATTTAACCGAAAATTGAACCGGTGATTTTGGTTTCCGACCACCTGTGTTCACATTATTCTTCTCCAACGTCACCGGGTAACGTGACTGGAACAGCCGCTTGGTCATTTCCATACTACAAGTTTACTGCGCGACGGTGTTTTCGGCACGGGTTAAAATACTGACTATAATTCGTTTCAATGGCTTACGATTTGCAGGTATTTGGAAATTTGTTAACGGTTTCCAAAATCAGCAGAAGAATAATACCAACAACGTTTCGTCACAGAGAAAACAAATCCATATGTGTAGGAAATTTACCGGTTGTTTGGAGAAGTGACCATCAAGTAGCAATTCGCCTATAAATGTGCTTTAGGCATCCAAGCAATCGCTGATCCTACAAATATAATGTGAAAATTGAGTGTTTTCTCCATATAACAAGAAAATAAGTTGTTATTCTACACGAAGTAGAAGTATTCTGCAAGTAATTAGTAAAATAAAAACTATAGGTTGTCAGAAACTTTCAAAATTTTCCTTCAAAACTGGCCCAACAGAGCTCTAACTCCTCATATTGAAAATGGTCTGCCGGGTTTGTTGACCGAAAAAAATGGTGCCCGGTTCAATAATCTGTTTCCAAATCGGTAAACGGATGTTCCGTATCGGACTCCCGTGGGACGATTTATTGGACATTCATCGAACTAACAGAGGACTTACTTTGGATGTTTTTAATGTGGAACACATTTTTGTTTTCTATATAGGCGTGCAAACTAGAACCTCAAGAAAAATACACGTAGAAATGTGGTCAGGTTTTGAACAATTACAGCTCAGTCAATTTTATATAAATTATTAATATTATGTCACCATTTGATTGGAAATATTTCTACGTATTGATTTGAATGTACATAGCCATGTATTTTTAATTGTATATCATTAAATGTTGATAAAGTGTCCTATTTTGGCTGCAAAAAATTTCCGGCATACTGGATTTCCCTGCCATAGTCGACGGTTTTGAAGGAGTAAGCGATAAATCAAAGGGAAAGCATCACTCTGATTGGTCAATCGATGCTAAAGCCAGGGTTGCCACATGTACAGATTAATCTGCATTTTACAGATTTTTCAGATACATTTGTGACCAAGATTCTGTATATGCAGATTACAGATTTTTGGCAAACAATACAGATTTGTACAGATTTTTGATTGCGTGGATTTAAAATTGAATAAAGATCAAGTTAAAATATTTTAAATAATGGTATTGATTATTTTTTCAAAGTGAAAACATTGTCCTGATTGTGTGTTGATTCTAAAAAGAGGATAAAACTAAATATAAAAGAGTATGTTGAGGACAGTGAACAGAGATGTTCTATCTGCTAATAAAGATTTGTTTATGATTACTTTTATTCACAACTAGTGTAGCGTAATTGCTTATGCTTTCAAAAATTGCTTTTGATAAGATGAATAGATGATGGCCTCGGCCATAACGTAAAGTAGTAAAGAAGAAAGATTGCCAATTGATCAATCAGATTAAGTTTCACTTTCAGAATGGATTTTGAAAGTTTTTCGTCAAATCATTATTTCGAGAGGCTTCAACGCATAAACAACTTCCAGCGTTTTTTCAACTACAAAATCATAAAATTCAGACTAAGAAAAGTTTTGGTATCTTTAAATTTGGGTTCTAAAGACTTTTTCATTCCGTTGTGCTTCGATTTCTTATCACTTCTATATACAGATTTCCAATACAGGTTTTTGAGCTCCCGATATAGATTTACAGATTTTTCTTCTGAAAAATGCAGATTTAAATGTGGCAACCCTGGCTAAAGCGCAGCTGCTGGAAACACCCAGTAAATTCGAACATCGGACGCATCGTGCACGAAAGCTTTTGATTGCGTTTCGAGCTTACATAGTGTATCGGTAGAACAAAAGAGTGAAGATATACCAAAGCAGAGAGCGGATCCAATACTCAGGTGATGAGATATATCGGGGTGGGATTTCCAACCTCAAACATAGGGTCAGAGTTTTTCTGGCCCTAAGAGGCGAATGACCGAAAGGTTAAAGCCTCCATGATCGAGACAAAAGAATGTTTAACACTCTTGCACACCCTATCGGGGAGACGTCGACTCGAAAATGCCTTGTTTGATATTCCTTCGCTCTGTTTCTCTAGCGATACATAATGTAAACATAAAGCTTTTTTAGGTCGACGCGATTGATGCAAATGGTGCAGAATTGTCCGATGACGGGCCGATCGAAGCGCTACAATCGGCCCTATATCGTGCTCAATCGGTCCGATAATCGGCCCGATGATCGGGTCGACAACATCCACCGGGCACGCGAATCTATAAATATAAGCAAAATTATAGCTAACGTTTCAGTCCAATGAGTAGCATGCTAGGGGTAGGTTGTTCCCAGTGAAATTTGTAGACCCGCATAAGTCCGATCATCGGTCCGATTATCGGACCGATTGAGCACGATATAGGGCCGATCGTAGCGCTTCAATCGGCCCGTCATCGGACAATTCTGCACCATTTGCATCAACCGCGTCGACATAAAAAAAAGCTTTATGTTTACATTATGCATCGCTAGAGAAACAGAGCGAAGGGATATCAAACAAAGCATTTTCGAGCCGACATCTTCCCGATAGGGTGTGAAAGAGTGTTAAACATTCTTTTGTTTCGATCATAGAGGCTTTAACCTTTAGGTCATTCGCCTCTTAGGGCCAGAAAAACTCTGACCCTATGTTCGAGGTTGGAAATCCAACCCCGATATATCTCATCACCTGAGTAATCAGACATCCGCTCTCTGCTTTGGTATATCTTCACTCTTTTGTTCTACCGATACACTATGCAAGCTCGAAACGCAATCAAAAGCTCTCTTGCACGATGCGTCCGATGTTCGGATTTACTGGGTTGCTAGACAGCAAGACAAAAAGTGTGATTTGAAGCTTTAATTGGTATGCTTGTGTCATGCAAGTTCGGATGAAATTCCATGTTATGTCGTTCCGCCTGAGAAATTGACAACTACCCCAGGGTAAATTTGGAGTGCATTCGATTATTTTCCAATTTATATAAGATGAACTCGATTGATAATAAGAAACTCGCTTCAACCGAAATCCCAGAATGGTTGTAATGGTAGAGAAACGCTATAAAAATAACTGCTTGCATACAAAATTTGAACACAAGTTTGGCGAAGAGAAGCTTAAATATCGATATCCGTATCGTATACAAACATATAATTGCATACATTTGGGCTATTGGTTTAATTTTGTCGGCCACAAAACAAATACAAATCACGACAAATAAAGTCTATATTCTGGGTTCGCGTGTTCGGATTTGGTTCCTAATAAAGTTCAATCTAAGCAGACTCTCATGCATTTGCGAATTCGAAAGTGTGTCGATTGATTGAACTGTTTGATTGTAGATCATTAGAAATGTTGGTTGCCTTGTTCCACATCAATTTCTCGAACAACCCCATGGGGCTGATCCTTGTAGTTTTTTCTTAGAGGGTTCTCTGAGGTTTCATTTCGTATGGCTTTCCAACGTGAATACGTCTTATATTCTCTGGGAGAGTGATAAGTTTTTGATCGTGAATATCTCTTGTTGTATCTAACATATCAACATAATTTTTGCTACATGCTACCAGAAATATGATCATCAATTCATGGCTGAATTTTCAGTTGCATGACACAATCACAAATGAATACAAATTAAAGTTTGCTGAAATGTTTGAAATCAACGAGTATCAATCAGTATACTCATGACGCGTGTTTGCCTTTCTCGTACCCGAACCACCCCGGTGGCACGATTGTCATCTGCATACAATTGGCTTGAAGCCGAAAATTTTGGTTCTTTGGTTCTAGTTTGCTGTCAAATGCTGTGTTCAAGCAGTGTTCACACGTTCACATTTTTTTTCATGCGGTTGCACCAACATAAGGAAACGATTTCGATGGAATATAATCAAACTATAATAAAACACAATTCATTTTTCTTATTCAAAAAGAAGTCAAATTACTTGTTTTCTATCGAATACTAGACTAGAGTATATTTATATTTGGATTGAATAAATTAACTTTTGACACCAGTGCGGTTTGATTGTATGGTATGAACGTAGCTTAACATATTGTTGACAACAACGCCACCAAAACAAAATGCGTCGGTTTCAGGAACCAGCTTCCATAGCAGGAGGGTGACCCGAACCGACGGATTTGAGGTAGTAAGCGACATTTCATTCCTGTGTTACCTACTGGCAAAGACATCATATTAACAAGATATCCAGCTCTCACATTTCCCGAAAAAATGACTGGCATCATCCTTTTTTGCGTGCATGGCGCCCTCGGGCGAGTCTGCATCGAATCTCGTACATAGGAGTACACGCTTATAAAGAGTTACTTAGAGTTTCAGTACTAGTAGCTCATTTTCGAATGATACATGAAAACGTCACAATGTTGAAAATATTAACATAAATTGCTGATCTTAGTACTGATGTCATGGAAAAAGAATTATGTTGTGGCGTTTAGTCAGACCCTGTCAGCTTGGAGCGAAATCAATCTTCAGTTCAACAACGCCATCGCGCGGCATCACATTCAACCTATCATGTCAATTGTATGGATGCGCAGTGCTGCTGTTTTGGCGCGCACGAATTTGACATTTCTCTCCCTTACTTCTATGTACGAGATTCGATACGGACTCGCCTGAGGGCGACATGCTCGCCGAAAAGTATGTTGCCAATGATTTGTTCGGGAAATTTAAGAGCTGGATATCTTGTTAATATGATGTCTTTGGTTTAGTATAACTCCAGATATTCACGATTAAGTTTTACCCATTCTTGTACAGGCGGAACATTGAAAAAGCACCCCATAGTAAAAGAAGTCGTATTTAGGGCTAAATTACAAAGGGATTTATTTTGTGCACTGTTCGCAGTCTGAGTTTCGCTTCAAACAAGAGCAATTACATCGCCATTCAGCTGATGATTTGCATTGGAGCATAATGCACTGAAAATTGAATAACGATGGAGAAAATAACACGCCAGGACACGCAACGGACGAACGACCACAGGCTCGGTTTTCTGCATTTTTGCCAGGAATGACGCCATCGCACGGCATCACATTCTACATATCTTGTTAATTGTATGGGTGCGCAGTGCTGCCATTTCGGCGCGAACGAATTTGACATTTCTCTCCCCTAGCTTTGCGCAGTGGCGATATCGATATATAACCAATGAGGTTCAACCGAGGTGCGAAACTAATTTCTCTCCCCTACTTCTATGTTCGAGATTCGATGCGGACTCGCCTGCATCAAATATTGGTGAAAAATTGATCATAGAGAATGGCAAAAGCTTATAACGAAAGCAGCAACACTGGAGACGAAACTATGGACGAAGGTGCGGTTAATAAACCCCCAAAAGTAAATGGTAAAAAGACTGCGTCTCTCTCACTGAATGCGTAAAAATCTTCACTAATTCAACGGTAAACTATATTCTGTTCAATATTTGATTTTTTAAATACTAGAATGTGTTAGGGATCAAACGATTCATTATCTGTATGGATTTCTGGATGAATTTCTAGATTTATCACTAGTATTGAGCAGAAATACGTTTCTTGACTATGTCAATAATTAGTTCATTAGTTGTCGTAAGAAGTACACACTTAAATTTTATTGCTGAATCTCGGCAAAAAAATGCCAAGATTTGCACAGCCGAGTGCTCGGTAATCGTCTCGGCAAAATGTATAATTACTGTGAATCTCGGCAATCGTAAATTTATTACTTGTCAATTATTGCCGAACTTGTCAGCAGAAATTTTACTGTTAGTTCGGTGAAAGCGATCAGGATTGAATCATGAATTTCCGAGTCATCAGTAACCGAACGTGGAATGGATTTTTCTTTATCATTGTATGTAAAATAAGTCATAAAAGCAAAGGTTGGAAAAATATGATGTTTTATTATGTTCATTAGAATCTAGCATAAAAAAAGAAAACATCACGCCTAAAATCAATTTTTTCTAGTGCTCCATAACACACCTATCTGGAAATAAGTAGATATTAATAATTATATGTGCGAAACAGAAAATTTTCTTATTTCACTTATCTTGTCTCGAAATAAAAAAAAATCTGTTTTCCTTTTTCCAATGTTTTCCAGTTCCACAAGCAATGGCAACGTGGTGCTTTGCAAAATCGAAAAGAGACATTAGATGACAAGTGTCTCACCGAGTTTCAGTAAAAACTATCTCACTGTTCGAAATCTCGTCAAACGGATTTGCTGATTTCGGTATATGTGTTGTTTACTGACAAGTTCAGCATAATATTATGCCAAACTTCGGCAAAAGTACGCGCTTTACTGAGATATCATCACATTACTTTAACGAATTTCGGAACAGAGCTTGTAGATTACTGAACAATCAGCAAAATGTTGCCGATCTACTTTGTTACTTAGCGGGTCTTAAGGACCACTACTCAATTGCCCCTATTCCCTGGTCAGTGCCACGGGGACCGTCTGGGGTGGGCTCCAAAGGCCTCTTTTTCGGAGCTCCCCTACCATACTTATTTGCAGTGACGCGTACACTTTGTCTGGACCAAGGTAGACTAGTTCAATGGCCGCAATAGTATAATATGTTAGCAGGAGAACATTTATGGCTTTGAACTATCGTTTTAACAGTGTATAGGTTTTTGAAACGTTGAATTTTGACAATATAATGTACCAATTTATATTGTACAAACCAATTATCCTATATGCTAGTAATTTGTAAACACCTGCAGAAATATATTTAGGCTGTGAACCATTTCACGGTTAATTTTAACTTTTGGTTAAAATCTGACACTTGAGTGGTTATTTGGTGTCGAGTAGTTAAATTTGACTAAAACTGTGGCCCATTTCAAAATTTGACGGACGGAAAGTTATTTGGGTTTATTTTCCACTGGAAATAATTTCAACTTAAGAATTAGTATTAGAATTTTCATTGCGAGATTTTTTTCAGTGTTGGAAAATAACTATCGATCTGTCAAAAATAACCATGCTCTCGAACAGGGTTATTTTTGACAACATCAAATTAACCACTCGAGTGTCAGATTTTAACCAAAAGTTAAAATTAACCGCGAAATGGTTCACAGCCTTAGTAGACATAAAACGCTGGACCACTGGACTAACATTCTGATTCTGAAATAACTGCAAACCGGATCTCAAAATTCCCACTGAACCAATTATAGATTCCATCATCAATGATGAACGAGTGTTGTTTTCGTAGATCACGCGCTTCAAAAGGAACGAACACCGACAGCAAAACTTCACCTGTATACTCACCGGATAGTCCCATACCAACGCGGTTTCCGATCGGAACGAGAAGTACTTCAATAAACAGAACGTAAATTTACTATTATAGATATCAATCAAACTAGGCCAGAATAAGATGCTGTTTGCACGAAACACAGAAAAAACATGCACACGGCGCCAACGAACAACTCGACTGACCCAAAACGTGTCGAATGCAGCGAGTTCCGAAAATAATCCATCGATACCTAGTTTGAATTCAAGTTTCGATCAATACGATAGTGTACGTAAGAGAATGTAGTTGATCTATTTAAAATATATGTTTGCCGAAGTCTGCAGATTATGTGTGGTAAAAGAATCTGCAAGAAATACTGCAATGGGAGAAAACGAAGCACAAGCCCACTGTGCTTATCTCAGTATTGGTTCGAAATGGTAATTTGATTTTGGTGGTGTTAGATATGTAACTTGACAGGAATGTTTGTATTAAGAATGTCTGTAATACCACTGGAGTAATGATTGGTAATCTAGTTCTCGATTGAGACATATGTTTCATGTTAGCACCATAGGAGAAAAATTTCTTTTAATTCATCTATTGTTCAGTAGTACATTCGTATGATCATGACGCGATTCGCAAATATTAGGATTTCTATTTTACTATTTTTTCAGATTTGTATTTATTTGTAAGAATATATAATATATAGAGATAAAAACTATTCTTGTTTCATTCAAACAATTGTTTTTTGGAAACAATCAACATTTGTAACCATATTACAAATAATTATTAAAATTTTCAAAAGATGCCCTTATACAGGCCCGTGCACAGGAATCATCAATGGGGGGGGAGGGGGGTGATTTCAAGGGGAGAGGGGGGTGTCCAAAAGGCGAAAAGGCGCCTCATCCACTATATTGACAATGTAAAACGAATTCTGACAGGCTCGTGCGCAGAAATCATTAAAGGGGGGGGGAGGGTTTGGTTCAAATTATGTCAGTTTATGAATTGATAAAAAATTGAACTGTTTTGTTCAAATGAAGGCATTCTATTGTATTAAAGTGTTCAGTTACAATTCGTCAATAGATTAATTCTGCGTGGTACCGTGGTATCCACCGCGACATCGCGATGAATATTGAGTGAGGCTAAACCATTTAGCTGCTCTTCAGCTATTAGGTTTTGCACGAACATGACATAACCTCACAAAAATGAACAGAATGAACTTTTTTTGACAGTCGACGTGTACTTGTTTACAGTTTAAAAGTTCATCAGAAGTTCATATTTCGAATGTAAAAATTGCAAGGCGCCTCAACAGATTCATACATATATCGCTCCTTGATGCTGGAAACACATACAGGGCAATCTTTTTAGTTATTTTCACTGTGGAATACGTTTTTAACAGCACTTTTTCGTCAATTTTTCAATTTTTAACTTGCAGTCGCAAAACAAAACAAGTACACGGCAACTGTCAAAGATGAACTTGATTCATCGGCAGTTCATTTGTGTCGTCATCGTGCAAAACCTAATTGTCGACCTGAGGTAAGTTTTATAGACGACGCAATGTTGAAAAAGACCGTTCATTCGTCGCCGTTGTTACCGGCAAAACTGCCAGAACGCGAAGCAATTGGTGGACATTTAGAAACGCGTCTTCATTACAAATATCAAGTACAAACAATAAGTACTCCATTGTTCATGAAACTTAATTTAAAAAAAATTCTTCATGGGGGGGGGGGGGGGGGTTAAAACAACCAACCCCCCCCCCCCTGCGTACGGGCCTGCCCTTATAATTCTGTGCAACTTTGCTCAACATACTGAACCTCGAAAATCACGCTTTTAATGAGTTATCAATTAAGACCGTTAAATTGGGCTTTTGAACCATTGTGCGTTGCTCAGAAAATGGTGGGGAAAGGTGGAATTAGGTTTTTTACCGTCACTGCTAACCTCAATCGGATGAACACTTTTTGACAGTCCAGCAGTACTGTTTGTAAACAAATTTCTTTTGTTTGTTTATTGACAAATTGGATCAGACTATTTACGGTCCGTATCGCCTAAATAAAGTTTTAAAACATTTGTTCACGATTGAATGCGGTTCGTTTTTGATATTTATTAAATAAAAGTGACTAGTTGCAAAGTGTAAAGATGATTGTTTTAGATGTGCTCTTCGATTTTTGTTTAAGCTTGTTTGTAAACAGTACCGCTGAACTGTCAAGGATGAATACTTGTTCATTTGTGTCGTCACGATAAAAAACCTAATTAGGTTTTTTACCGTCACTGCTAACCTCAATCGGATGAACACTTTTTGACAGTCCAGCAGTACTGTTTGTAAACAGAATTTTCTTTTGTTTGTTTATTGACAAATTGGATCAGACCATTTACGGTCCGTATCGCCTAAATAAAGTTTTAAAACATTTGTTCACGATTGAATACGGTTCGTTTTTGATATTTATTAAATAAAAGTGACTAGTTGCAAAGTGTAGAGATGATTGTTTTAGATGTGCTCTTCGATTTTTGTTTAAGCTTGTTTGTAAACAGTACCGCTGAACTGTCAAGGATGAATACTTGTTCATTTGTGTCGTCACGATAAAAAACCTAATATTCATCTTTTATTAGGTTTTACACGACAACGACATAAATGAACTGTCGATGAATCATGTTCATTTTTTAAAGCTGCCGGTGGTTTGTTTTGTTTTGCGACTTCAAATTAAAAATTGAAAAATAACGAAAAAGTGCCGGTTAAAAACGTGTTCCATAGTGAAAAGAAGTAAAAAGATTGCCCTGTATGCGTTTCCAGCATCAAGGAGCGATATTTGTATAAATCTGATTAGTGAGACGCGATTTGCAATTTTTAAATTCAAACGATGAACCTCTGATAAACTTTTAAATTGTGAAAAATCCACCGGCGGCTGTCAAATAAAGTTCATTTTGCGAGATTATGTCATGTTCGTGTAAAACCTAATTCCGATGCAGTTGTACAGCAGCAAATGTTTTATTCTTTTCCTCAGAACGCGGCTGGTGCTGACATGGGACAAATCAGACAAGTTTTCCAATACTGTACTATTGGAACACTTCAATGTTGTTGCAATACACGTTCAAGCTGAAAAATTTCAAATCTATTGGTAGTTAGATTATATAAATCCTTCTACAGATCACCGAGGTATAAGGTTTCCTCTTTGATACTCGTTGATACCATACATTTAAGAAAAGTTTAATTTTGAATTATTTGAGATTATGTCATACAACTAAAAATTTTATCATAAAACTACAAGGATCAGCCCCATGGGGTTGTTCGAGCCATTGATGTGGAACAAGGCAACCAAAATTTCTAATGATCTATAATCAAACAGTTCAATCAATCGTCTCACTTTTGAATCCGCAATTGCACGAGAGTCTGCTTAGATTGATCTTAAATAGGAACCAAAACCGAACATTGTTTGTTTTATAGCCGACGAAATTACACCAATATCACGAATGTATGCAATTATATCTTTGACCATACTTGCGATACGGATTTCAGTATTTAAGCTTCTCTTCGCCAAGCTTGTGCTCAAGTTGTGTATGCAAGCAGTTATTTTTATAGCGTTAAGTTTCTCTACCATTCTGCGTTTTCGGTTGAAGCAATACACTATTTCTCATTATCAATCGAGTCCATCTTATATAAATTAGAAATCAATCTTAAGCACTCAAAATTTATCCCTGGGTAGTCTTAAGCATGACACAAGATCAGAGCATACCAATTAAAGTTTCAAATCGATTTATGGCACTTTTTGTTTTGCTGTCTAGCAACAACCTCCGTCTAGCATGCTACGCGTAGGACTGAAACGTTAGCTATTGTCGTTTTCGTTTTTAAATTGCACTACACTGGTGTAGCGAAAGCTGCACTGAAACCGTTCGTTTTTACCAATTGCACTACACCAGTGCTACACTTTTTCTGCACCGATACCACTGGTGTAGCACTCATCAAAAGTTTGGTGTAGCTCTGTGCAATGGAATCGTGTATTGTAGTCAATGGTTACTGTTTATGTTTTCGTCATTTTTGTTCGTTTATTCATGCCTCAGTGTAGCACTGCACCGGTGTAGTGCAAATTAAAAACGAAAACGCCATATGATTTGACTTCTTTTTATAGATTCGCGTGCTTCCAACAGCTTCGCTTTTGCGTCGATTGACCAATCAGAGTGATGCTTTCCCCGTCGCCTATGGCAGGGAAATCCGATATGCCGTAGATATTTAGCAGACAAAATAGGACACTGCTCGCTACTAATCTAAATTTCAATCATTTATAATGTAAAATACGTGGCTTGATACATTCAAATCGAATTTTAGAAATATTTCCAATCAAATAACACAGAAAAAAATATTTTGTGAATTTACATCTATTTTCATGCACATATTTGGAGCAGGTAATTAAACATAAAATTACTTTACAATTCTGTACGTTTCAATACAATTTAATCGCAAAACAAGCGTTAATTGAAAGATACAGTTATATTCATTGAAAATTCTATGCAATTCAATTTAGTTTTGCATCGATGAAGGTTTTCAATCAAAATTTCGATTCAACCCATGTCTATTCCATGTTACTTAGATTTACATCTCGTGTAAATTTCATTATTTCTTTCTGTGAATGATAATTGATACAAAATATACTGAGCTATAAGTGTTTAAAACCTGACCACAATTCTATGTGTATTTTTCCTTGAGTTTCTGATTTGCACCACTATATAGAAAATAAAGATGTGTTCCACATCAAAATTATGATCATTTTTTCGACGGCATTTAGCAAAAATTATGTTGATACATTAGATACAGCAAGAGATATTCACGATCAAAAACTTATCACTCTCACAGAGGGTAAATTTTAAAAAGGCGCCCCAAAGTAAAGTAAGTCGTATTCACAACAAAAGTGAAGCCAAACTCCGGTACTACGCAGATGATAACAGTGTAAAGTAGTAAGTTCCACAATTACTTAAAAAATCCACTTGCTTACTGCTTAAAAGTACACGCGGAACTTTTGAGAACTTGAAAGTACAGATCAAGTTCCGCGTGAACTTTCTCGCTGCATAGAAGCTGAACAATGTATTCTAGAAGCAGCTTAGAAGTTCGTTCGGTTGCCTCGCGCGAACTTTCAAGTGTCGATAATTACCTAAAAAATGGGCTGCTTAAGCCAAATCAGTCCCTTTTATCTGAACTTTTGGTTAGTTGGGCTGACTCTAAGAATCCTTCCAGGTTCAGGCTTGAACATGCGACATCTGACCTATGAGTATCTTACCTCTGGAATGGAAGCCTAAATTATGGTGTATTGAAACCTTTCCAGTCCGGTTCAGTGCCGGCACAGTTTCGTCTCCGGACGGTAATATTCTCTCCCACGTTTCAATGCAAATGACACGAAAATGTGTCGGACTAGTTTGAATACACGAATTGAAATGTGTGAAAGAATATTACCGTCTGTGCACGGAATTGTGCCAGTAATGAACAGGACCAGAATGGTGTGATAGACCATTAAAGTGTAACAATTGTATACGCATTACAAAAACTAAGCTAAATTATAAAATATTAAGAAATTTTCTGGTGACACAAATCCATCTAATCGTGTGAGAGCAACTTAAGTATTTTTGAATGCAAAAACCGGACACAGATTTCGCAATGCAAAAATCGAATAAAAAACATCTTTTCTGCAAGAACCGGACAAAACAACTATACATGCCAAAACCGGATAAACTCTTAGCCGGTTCTTCCCAAAACAAACGTTTTCATCCGGTTCTTCGATTCAGATTTTTTGCCGACCGCCGCTGCAAACGAAGTATGGTTTGCTTGTTTGTTACGGGCGGCCAGATCCATGCTGCATTCTACAGGTGTTCTTGAAAAAAGATGTTTTTGAACGGTTTTTCCATTGCAAAATCGTTTGCACTTAATGTTTTTATCCAATTTTTGCATTCAAAAATACTTAAACGGGTTTTCCACTTATCCGATTTCTGCATTCAGCCGTTCATATGACTTATGTGAATCTCGTAAAATGACTGAATTTTACAAGAATGTTTTAATGTCAAACGTGCCCTGCCTTTTTAGCATTCGCGTAAGCTTACATGTTTCAGCACTTGAAATTATGACAGAAAACATTAAACAACTGTAAAAATGACGACGTGTTTGACTCTCGAATACGTCGGTCTCAAAAAACGTAAATTTACACGATTTTTTAAAGGTGTATGAGTTGGCGCTACAACCGCACAAAAACCTTTTATTCTGTCAATTTATGAACGTTCAACAAATAATACCGTTTGGATCATTCCGCAAATCGAAACGCCATTGAGCAGAACCATATTTTTCTGCAACCCGTTATAGCAGGTCTAATTTTTGATAAATTTTTATCTATATTGCGAAACACATTGATGTTAAACACTACGCTTTTTGCATTGATTTCATAAGGTGACTTCCATCGTAGTTTATTTCCTCCATCTGTCTATACACAATCAACATTGAAAAAAAAATCCCACTCTGTTTCGGCAAACGAAAGAGAAAGTAGGGCTTTTTATAAGTACGAACCAGTCATTCATTTTGTGCCGTTTCTCCAGCTTATCACATACCTGAGCTCTGAATACTGCACTCACATTTTACTGATAACCACGTTTATCACGATCTCCACCTATCAAATTCGTAGCTGAGAATCGTCCATGCCCGCATGGAAGCTTTTGTGATGTATATTTTGCCAAACAGTAATGAATAATTCTCGCCCGTACAAAGCATTCAATTGGCCAACACTGGTCGAACCGAGAGCAACCAAATGACTAACTCAACTACAAAAAGCTTTTGGGCTTCAAAACGCTATTGTAAGACCTCGTGGGTATGCACTCACTCATAACAATTTAGAGAGGGTGAGTGGCCCCGTGCAAGTCTAACGCTTCTCGATAATTGAAACATCACAATTCATTTTATGCAGCGGTAAATTTTGTTGCTTGTCTGATTTTAATATATGAGCTTCACAGTGTTGGAACTGAAACGGTAAATCAAAAAAATTACTAAGAGTATTCGGATATTCGTAGATTGATTTCTACTATGTCATCACTTGCAAGACTAAATAGAACGGTAACGTGCACTCATACCCTATCTAGTAGAGCTAATTCTTGTAACTTTTGTGATATATTGTATGCGGGAAAGCTCATACTATCATTTCAAAATTTGGCCTTTTCAATTGCCTCTACCGACGTCTACGTATATTGAAGTAGCTCAGCTAAGTATTAACATATGATATGCATCTAGCCTAACAAAAGTTTCATGATGACCATGTCACGTGATGTCGTCTCGCGTTTGATGGATTTTACAGTTGTGTTAATCTAAATGTAGTAGGTTGAATAAACGATCATCCGTTATTTTTCTACGCACCAGGTTATTTATACCCTCGATCGTAAGTGTCGTTTTTTATCGTTGTTGATATGTAATTTTTGTAAACAACTTCACTTTTACCTTTAAACGACAAATAAATTTCATTCGAATATATATATTCGAACGCCGACCGGTATTGATTCCTAGTGAAAGTTGGATTAGCAAAGATTAGCAGCGAACTCCATTTAAAAATGAAAGTATGTTCTCAAATACTCAAATACTTTCACTCGGAATGTTACAAAGCGCATTTTTTAAGTACATATCCCCACTTTTACGGGCGCTATCTGGCTCTGCAACGTACACCAATCTTGATATCGAAAATCTCAAAATGGGTTCAGCGAAAATGCGCAATCAAATTTCGACGCAGGAAACGATCAGACATAACCAAATATTGTGTGTAAATGAATTTTTTTGGTCTCATTGATATCTTACAACTATTTCATACATGAAAAATATCATTTCATCTTAAAACTACAGATTTTGTTGAAGAAATATAATAAATGATAAGAAAAAAACCATTTTACTCCACATAGTGGCGTAATGATGCCTTTTTCATATTACTTATATTTACAAAAATATCACTAGAAGATTCTGTCAAGATTTTTTTTTTCAATCTTGAATAAAGTTAGAAACTTTCTTTGGGTATGAACTAACATAACCTTTCAGTTTGTAAACAGTTATGTCAAGTTAATAAGAATTTTTCTATATTTTGCATCATCGCGTTAAATGATTAAACACACTTTACCCTATAGTTCGGATGAAATTAAACAGCAACCTATGAGACTATAGGAACCTTCATTTGAGCCAGTGTGTGGAAATCGATCAAATCATCTCTGAGAGAATTGAGTGAGTCTCATTTTTGACCACTATTTCCGGTACTTCTGGAACCGGGAACTTGGAATCAGTATAGCCGAAGTCGGTTCATTTAGTAAGTAACTAATATAGCCTATAAATTAAATCAGTATTGAGCCATATCTAGAAGAACTTTACTCTTCTTTGCGTCGTCGCTCTAAATGATGATGGTGTGCAATTTTAAACACACTTTACCCTATGAAGACATGATGAAATTCAATAGCAACCTATGGGACTGTGAGATTTTTTTTAGTTTATGAGGGACATTATTTGACACATACTCACATACATTGCTCAACTCGATGAACTGTTGAATGATATAGACGCCTCAGGGCCAATTTTCACTAGCCACTTTTTTAGATGATTGCGTAAGCTTTCTATATAAGAAAAGCAATAAGTGTACTTTTATAGAAAAGCGTCGTGATTTTATAATAACACTAACAAGTTGAATAAAAGATTAACAAATTTACATAATTGTCACCTGAAAAATATAGATTTAAATGTGGCAACCCTGCACGCTATACAAAATTGAACAAAGCACGCTGCAAACGAAGCAAAACCGCACGTACATTTTGAATGACGATTTGAATGTTTTGAAACTCATAGCCCCATAATTTCGGATCTGGATGAAATTGCACAGTATATTTTACGACAACGAGAGCAAAGCAAAGTCTTGGCATTACATTCCTTTAGTGGAATTTGGCCGTTCTTTTTTAACAGACTTCGCAGCCGATTCTTAGCGTACAGAACCACTGCATAGTACTACGATCCTACTGACACTATGAATCTTTTCAAGTCGGGGTTCGATCTTATGACAACTAGCTTGTAAAATCAGCGCCGTATGATTTGAACCGCCAACCCGGGTCAATGAGAGCTTTAATTTGAGTCATGATTCGTGAAATTCTTTTTAATCGGAGCTAGTAGTCTCAAATTAGTTTCATATATTCACTAACAAGATCTGTCAACTAGATGAATCAACTAGATAAGCTTTATAAAAAATGTGTACCCCGTTTCGCCATCGCTTGTGAAAAAATACTCACGAAATTGAACATTTCCATTAGTCGCACTGTAATATTGGAACCGAAAGTCGGATCAGTATCAACTTTTCGGGGACTTTCTAAAGAATTTCAAGTCCTTTTATTTGCTTTTTAGTTTGTGGAAATCGGTTAAGAAATTTCCGAGAAAATTGAATTCGCATTTTTCCATAAATTTGCACATAAAGACTGTCCCATACAGTATGAACGCACTTTGATTTCGCTGTAAATAGTTCACAAGTGTTAGATATTCAAATTTTATTCGATATACTGATAATATTAGACTACAACAACAAAATATTATTCTCAACTTTTGCTACTTAGCCATTGTCGACTAGCTGGCGCACCTTCTTGCGAACGTCCTCATTAAATTCCGTACACACTTCTTGGCGACAAGTTTTGACACTTTTTTCCAATCTTTTTCGAACTGTTGAATGGTTTCGGCTGCCGAGACATGTTTCCTAAGATGTGCCTTCGTTAATGCACAAAATTCCTCAATTTGTCGAAGTTGTGGGAAATTTGGTGGATTCATGTCTTTTGGGACGAAAGTGACATTTTTGGTAGTAAACCATTCTACCTTTGATTTCGAGTAGTGGCAAGAAGCAAGATCTGACCAGAAGACAACAGGATCCTTGTGGCTTCGAATCATGGGTAGAAGTCGTTTTTGTAAACATTCCTTGATGTATATTTCGCTGTTCATTGAAACAGTGGTGATGAAGGGTTTTGAAATCTTACCGCAGCTACAAATTGCTTGCCAGACCATAGCTTTCTTGCCAAATTTTTCGACTTCAATCGATGTCTCGGACTGGTTTAAAACTTGCCCTTCTCGCACCGTATAATATTGTAGTCCCGGCAAGGATTTGTAATCGAGTTTCACGTAGGTTTCGTCGTCCATGATTATGCAGTTCAAATTTCCAGCAAGTATTTCGCATTTCGAAACAAACTAATGAAAACGAATAAACAACTGCACAACTGGTTAGAGAAGAGTGTAAACAACAGGACGCAGCCATAAAAATTGACAGATTCTGAACCATTGCGAAATGACAGCGGTTTTTGGTTGCGTCCATACTTTCTGGTCTTTATTTCAGATCCAAATGAAATTCAAAAAAATTATATGAGGTCATAAGACCTTTCATTTGAATCTAAGTTTGTGAAAATCGGTTCAGCAATCTCTGAGAAACGTGTGCGACTATTTTTTTAAGGATATCACCCTGTAATTCCGGAACCAGGAGTCGGATCGGGATAAATTTAATAAGATATTTGAATAACCATAAGATATTTGAATAGAAGTTTGTAAAAGTCGGTTCAGTAATCTCTGAAAAAATTGAGTGACATTACAAATACATACAAACATACATACACACAGACATTTTGTGATCTCGACGAACTGAGTCGAGTGGTATATGACTCGCTTGTTAAGTCGGCCTGATGAGTTGAAGGTGAAACGCAAAGAAATCAAAACTAAACATGTACTTTTTGTACAAACCAAGAACCTCCAAATGTTTTAATTACTTACTGATTTTCCAGAGAAATTTTGACAGTTTTGAGTAGGGTTACCACCTGCACGGTCCTCGCCCGACAGTGTCGTTCCTAGAAGTAGCTGCCGGACTTACCAAAAATCTGCCGGACCGCAGTTCCGATGACTTTTTCAAATTCTTAACGATTTTTCGTCATGGCATAAAGTTATCATCAGCTGAGCTGAACTATCAATCAATGTCAAACTAGAGAAAAATTGTAAGAAGATAGATTATGAGTTGGCGTTGCGAAAAAGAAAAAAAAATTGTTTAAGAAAGGATTCGAACTTGTTCATTTTCTTCAATCCCCGGAACTGTTTTTTCCAATTTTACTATCCTGGGATGCGATCAAATATATCTCAAGAGGCACCTGATTGAACAAAGCCATATACATTTACACTTTGCATAGTCATTGTAGTTTACTTGCATGTGTTTTTTTTTCGTCTACTTTTCTACCTGTAAAACCACTGTGAATACATCGTGGTTCTATGTCATGTCAATATTGTGTGTTGTTGCCCTGGAGCTCTTTTCACAATGAATATAATAAATCATGCCCACGATCTTGAAAATGGATTCTATATTGCCTGATGAATTTTTAGGACATAAATCATGAGCTTCCACATTTCCGCCAAGCTTAAAAATGAAAGGCCTTAAGATAAAAATTCTATCGAGTGGCATGAGATCAACTGCATTTTTTTGGCTGTTTCGAATAAATTCCAAAAAGTTTTGAAATATAACAACCACAACAAGAACCAATAATGTAATAAGATAGTGCAAGTAAATATGATAAAATTACGAATAAACGTTGAGAGTAGCCTAATCATATATAAATTACCGATTTTGTTACATCTTATTAAAAAGGAAGCGATATTTGGAAGATACTTTTTAAGATTTAATTTCGATTCATGTTCAAACACTTGAAAGTAAGAAGGTTTAAAGAAATCGATTTTGATCTGCATACGTTCTATTGGAAAATTAAGCTCCACCATTCGAAAACTATAATGATAAACAATCATTGACTGAGACATTGTTGTTAATCAGATAACCAGAACACTTAGACAAAACAAGGCGCATATCACACGCATCTTTGAGTTTACGGTAATTAGATTCATAGTTAGATATACACTCCAAACAATGGTGAAAAATTATGTTAAACTAGTACTCAGATACGTCTCTAGCACCAGGTACTACAGCACAACAGATGTATGATTTAAAATACCGGAGGGCCAAATGAAGGATCTTATTCCCCAAATAAAATTGTTACTAGACGAGGGATGCAAAATTTCGCTGAAGCTCAGCAATTATAATTTAAATGCTAGCATATTGTTAAACTAAATCAATCACAAAAATATATCGTTTTTTCTTTAACCCAGCATGATAGCAAAATATTTTCCAGATATAATTCGAATTAAGCTCTGGAACAAAAAGACTTAGTACATACATTGACTCCACTAGGTGAATCAAGATAAATTTTAACAGCCGTCTTCATACATCCGTACAAAATATATCGTAGGTATATATCATTGGCAGTCATGCCTGACAGAGACATTTCAATACAACGCACAGAAACAAGTAGTGGTAGTGGTAATAAAAACTAATAAAATTATTTGAGTAGAGGACCTTAGAGTTAATATTTTTGATAAGTATTCTACTTATAAATATTCAAAAAAGTTTAGAAGGCTTGTGACTGAAAATATGTTCCTTTGATTTGATAATCATTCTCAATGCGCATTTCGATAGTAACACGTTGAAAATCCGGCCTAGGGCTATTGTACTAATAGTCATGACATTAGTAGAATCGCCAAATCATTTTGCAGATCGACTTCCAATCAACGAATTGTGATAAAATCAGACACAATATCTATGCTTCGGCCCTCAGAAACAATACCGCTGAAAAAAATATTTCGAAAATTGTTCAATACTGCTGGTAAATCAACGCGAAAACTCGAAACGAATGTACATATTTTCATCTTACCTTTAAGGTTAATCTATCTCCAACTAATGGTCTTTCTATATGAGATGACTACTGGAACCGTTACCTAACTTAAAAACAAACTTTGTTTTCGTTTGGTTCATGAAGTTTTCCGTTCATTTCGACTTCTATAAAAAAAATTTCACTTGAAACAAAAAACTAGCGTCATGAAACGGCAAACTACTCGAACTGTTGAGATAATAATTTTTACAGCTCACTCATTAAAATGTATTATAAAATAAAATCCATTGTTATTTTTAATTGAAATTAGGCTGACACCATGAAATAACTGGTTCGAAAGAACAAATTTTTAACATTTCAAAACTTTCAGGATGATATTGTGGTCATAATGCGAAACCATATAATCCTGTGTGCGGGGCGTAATGTACTTTATTGGAGTCGTATTGTGTTATCTTTCAAATTTTTGGGTACAATAGAAGCGAAAGATGATTGTAAAGGCCGTTGCTTATGTTCTGATACTGTTGGATGTATCAGAAGTATCTATCATGATTATTTATTACCAAATAAAGGTGTAAAACACTTTCTGCACGTGCTGCAATCCACCTAGTCGTGTTATAATGCCTATTTCAAAAGCTGATAATAATGATTAAGCTGATAAATGAAAACGAGTAAGTTTGAATAATTTTTCAAAAGCCTGTGTAAATTTCAAATTTGCTATACATTGGAAACACTACTGGCACCTACTCGACTATTAGCCGCATCTTTCAAAACATTCCACTACCTACCCTATGTATTAAAGGCAACTTTTTTACATGTCGCATAAATCACACGAGAATTCGATCGGAATAAAACAAAAACAAACTTGTCATTTTACCCACAACCAAACCAAAAACTTCCATTAAGTAAATGTTGCACCCAAAATTGTATCTCATGTGAAAGCAGCACTCAAATCGTGGTGGCGCCTCGTGACGATCGTGGTGACATCTGCGAATATTCGCCATGTAGATTGAACAAATTTTATACACAGTTCATATGTGAGGCTGTATATCTGTTTTCTGAGACCTAGGTTTTTACTCAATTTATCTATACCTTTATGTAGCTTCAACCTTTAGCTACAATTCCAAATTTGTGATTTGGAAAAATATGCGTTAGTTTTTGTACCAAGTCACGATGCAGTAACCAACCCAAAATCCAACATTTAAGAAACCGTGGGGCTAAACCGGATTGCCAATGCGGCAAGACCAGAATATAAAGTTTCAAATAAAAATGTAGAACGAAGAACGTCTGTTGGTTTCAACCTTTCGTGAGACATAATCCTGCTGGCCGTATTCGAAAACACTCAATAAATACTGAATACTAAACGATATGAACTATTGAAAGCACTAGTAAATTTTAAAAAATATTGCAGTGAAAATCCTTTTGACATGAACATGATGCTGTCGTCTGATGTGTGTCTGTAACATGTTTACAAAGTCAATCCATGGTTCGAAATAATAATTGTAATGCGCGTTTACAAAGTCAATCCATGGTTCAAAATAATATAAGATAATAATAAGGTTTATAAAATATTTAAACTGTCCGATTTAGTCCCGTGTCCGGTTTGGCCCCGGTATCCCATAACGATCAAAATTCCATTTGCGAGTAGGAATGTCGCATTATTCGAATTACTCGATTATTAAACAATCGAGTATAATTTTCAAACTTTGATTCAATTTTTATCTGTTATGTGGGTTATTAATCGATTACTCGATTAATTATTCGATTATTGTTAGTGAATTTTACAAATTATTCGATTAATTTAATAATCGAATATTAAATTCAAACTAATCGATTAAATATTACTTGATTATCTGGGTTATTAATCGATTATTCGATTATTCGATCGACACTACGACATTCCCATTTGCAAATCCATGAACAAACGGAATGAAATGGGTCACAGCCGTAGACATTCCGTGAAAGTGATCATGGTCAAATTCTTATGCTCCCACCTTTCAATCAAGGGTGTAAACTTAAATGTTTCAGCACTTAAAAGTATTTCAGAATGCGTTGAACATGATATTTTAGATCAACTGTAATCATTTTCGATGCTCAAATTTACATGATTTTTTACAGATTTGTAGAAAAATTACAGAAGAAAAAGTGTGAAGTAAAGTAGATAAACAAGTATGATGTAATTGGGCAAAATAAGTGAGAAAAGTCAGGCCAGAGAAGTAAGTAAAATAAATAACAGAGATTCGTAAATTAGAGAGTATGGTAAGGAAGTAAGACAAGTGGAGCAATAATTTTAATGAGGTAGAAAAAGCTAAATAATTTAAGTAAAATAGTGAATAAGCAAAAAAGTAATTAGTTATTAGAAATTAAGTAAATAAATAAAGAACTGAGTAAGTACGGTAGGTAAAATAAGAAAAGTAAATTAGTTAGTTGAGAATATTTGTGAGTAGTTTGTGTGTGTGTGTGTGTGTGTGTGTGTGTGTGTGTGTGTGTGTGTGTGTGTGTGTGTGTGTGTGTGTGTGTGTGTGTGTGTGTGTGTGTGTGTGTGTGTGTGTGTGTGTGTGTGTGTGTGTGTGTGTGTGTGTGTGTGTGTGTGTGTGTGTGTGTGTGTGTGTGTGTGTGTGTGTGTGTGTGTGTGTGTGTGTGTGTGTGTGTGTGTGTTGTATGACATCTACGAATGGATACGGCTTCGATTTTTCTGCTGAACATCACATTAACGTTAAGCGATTAAAGAGTCACGCGCAGTTAAACATTCCTGCATGATCGTAATGTACGAGTTAAATAAAGTCACGTTTAGAATGGAAATCGAGCGTTCAAAATTTCACGTTTAGTTACATCTTCTGTATGTGCTTGATCATGTGTAGGTTGAGAATCTGCATTGATGAATGCAGTCAGATTTACTTGAAGTTATTATTTTCAGCTGGTGTGAATCAGAGTTCCACAAAATGTTTGCCGGCCGATGTGAAAATATTACATGAATATTGCCTAGTTCGTTCTACTAAGATACAGCTAAGTATTTTAAATTAAATTAGGATTGTGATGTTTTTTACAGCAGATAAAAGCTGATAAACGATTTTGTTTTGGGCTGCTTCAACAAAGTTCAGAAATGAAAATTTAAACATCAAAACTACGTTAAGGCCAACTTGTAAAAATATGTATATATAACATAAAACTAAAACCTCCATAAAAGAAACAAAAACAAACCCATAAAAAACGAAATTATACAGTCGAGTCCGTTGTAGAATTCCCAAAAGGATAAGAACTCATTAGATTATCCTATAGGTGTGCGTAGCTGGTGGTTCAACTAGAAGGGCTTAAGATCTAGAAATCACTGTTGAATCGCATACATCATAAACCGTCTTCAGTATTAAATCGTCATAAGAGATTAGGATCGTGAAATTCTCATCAACCAAAGTTTCAGATAAAATTATAGTTGTTATGGGGTCACTGTTTCTGTACATTGATTCTAATATCTAGTGAGCGTTTAACCAAAATTTATTCAAGAGCACTTGTCTGTAATGTTTAATGTCAAAAGAGATCAACAGCAAAAATAACCAGGAAAAACAAATCGCTTTTAGATCGGTACATTGGTACTCCTCCCTATTTAATTTGAGCTTTTCCGACGATTGAGCATTAGCTTGTGTTGTAGCATTTTATCTTCCTCCAAATCGGCCAAGGTTACGTACTGGTTAGCCGCACATCCCATAACCGGGCACCTGCGAATAAGTTAAAATTAGTTGACCTAACTGCAATCAGTACTGAACCATACCTAGTGCGTGGATTGTTTCTAATCAGCATCTCTATCGAAGATTTCTCGTATATGTGATTGCATTTTTTATTCCGAACTGGTATCTCGAGCGGAAGCTTGGATATTGGATCAATGTCGCATATAGTGTCTTCTACATGTAAGTCATCATCTGTAATGTTAGACTCGTTAACGTCTCCGGTCAGCAACATTTTCGCTTGAGTAACAAAATCCTTGTAGCGTTTAAGTGTTTTTACATTGCTCTTGGTTGTAGATATGTTCGACTGGTACCGCTGAACAGATAAACATTTAAATAAACACTTCAATAGTTACGAATATTAATTTTACCCGATCAAATTCTTGCAATGTTGTTTCTTGCATACATTGGTGTAATGCTTTGTTATGGTTATTAAATTTTACTTCTATTCCAACTAACTTTTCTGCTAACTCTGCATATGGTTTGATATTCTGTTGCTCTGTAATGATTGTTTAATGATAGTTAAATTATAGTGAAAAATGTTGATTTTATACTATACCTTCATCTCCAAATTCCGAGGTTAAGCGAATTGTACTATTTAAACTTTCAAAGATTTTCTCCAAATTCGCATTAAACATATCTGCCATGTTTCATAATATTAAATTAGAATACTATGCTTATGTTGAAATATCAGTATCGTTCTAAACAATTTTATGTGATAATAGTGATAATTAACCGCGAAGCGATTCCGCCTTTGTATATCGACAAAAAATTTTAAGTCTGTACTTTTTCAATTATAGGGCGAAACGTGCATTAATAGCCAGAGATGCCAGATTTGAAAAATTTGCACACTTCAAACTACCCAGTGAATTATATCATGTTCACATTAGCCAGACCCTGCCCACATTATCGAATGAATTCCGAATCGTCGAGAAATTTTCATTAGGTTTTTCATCGTGACGACACAAATGAACAAGTATTCATCCTTGACAGTTCAGCGGTACTGTTTACAAACAAGCTTAAACAAAAATCGAAGAGCACATCTAAAACAATCATCTTTACACTTTGAAACTAGTCACTTTCATTTAATAAATATCAAAAACGAACCGTATTCAATCGTGAACAAATGTTTTAAAACTTTATTTAGGCGATACGGACCGTAAATGGTCTGATCCAATTTGTCAATAAACAAACAAAAGAAATGTCTGTTTACAAACAGTACTGCTGAACTGTCAAAATGTGTTCATCCGATTGAGGTTAGCAGTGACGGTAAAAAACCTAATTCGGAATTCCATGTGTAAATCATAATGAATTCCGAATCCATTCAGACTCCAGTGCAACAACCGATTCCGAATGAATTTCGTCTACAACCGATTAATTCGGAAATCTGTCAGAATTGAGGGAGAAGATGCGGACTAAATTGTCAACTCGTTTTCTTCTTATTGTTTCCCAATTTTGAACGTTTTCGTGCTGATTTTCAGATTATGTCTAAATAAAAAGTTTGTATGAATATAGGGGAAGGTGTTCGGTTGCCGGCACCAGACCGTAACTTATGACAGAAAGCAGATAGCGTCATTCCGACAAATGTCATGTGTGTGTAATAGCAGCACGTTCTTTTTGTGCCGAATACCGAAGCAAAAAGACGCTTGTACTTTTTGCTACGTTAAAAACAAATTTGAATTGCGTAAAAATCAACACAAAAGTTTTTTTTTACTTTTTTAATAGTATCATAAATCGGAAAGCATCAATCGGTAGGGTGAGTGGATTGAATATTTATGAGGTGAAATCGATCTATTCCGTGATTAAATACCGGATGCTATCAAAATTTTCGCAATCAACGATTTGTTTTATTATTTTCAAAATGTCTACCGGTACCCCAATGTGTTCGGTTACCGGCACCCCATTTTTTTCGACAAATCAGGTAAAATTGTCAGTAATATATAGGCTGCTGTCGAGACAAAACAAGTCAAAGTTTTGGCCAAACATCTTGCTGCTCATACAGCAGATGCTCCGGCTATAGAAAAACGTGGAAGACCGGCCAAATCAACACCAAAGGCGCCACCATCCCATCATCGATCAAGAGAGTCAAGGCGAAGTCACCATCAGACAATGAAGACTTTTGTCCAAAACGTTTGTTCCATTTTTAGTGAAATTTCTTGGGGTGCCGGTTACCGAACACCTTTTTTGAAATGGCCAACATTTATCGCTTTACTAAATTGATA
Organism: Malaya genurostris; assembly: GCF_030247185.1. Classification (NCBI taxonomy): domain Eukaryota; kingdom Metazoa; phylum Arthropoda; class Insecta; order Diptera; family Culicidae; genus Malaya; species Malaya genurostris. Next base: position 232,497,547 of record NC_080572.1, on the reverse strand, counting down.
ATAATAATTTTTCAATCGATTGAATCAACTTAGTTTCTTAATCAGTTGTTAGCTAGGGACTTCAGCTTTCCATTGATGTATAGATGTGAAGTAAGTCATAAGTTATGATCTTAAAATAAAAGGGTGCCGGTAACCGAACACTCTCCCCTATAAATTTAAATCTTCAAATTTTTAGGATATACTAGTAAAAAATTACTAGTAAAATTATTAGTTCTAAGAATTTCAGTTTAAACTGTTGATAATCGCTGGAAATTAACAAAACCTACCTTATACCATGTTCACATTAGCGTTTATATCACTTGATATACCGAGATGATATGCATATCACGTGGAAGTATTCACATATGATCTAAATTATATCGTTTGACAATCAAGTTGTCATATTTAATGTTCCCATTAGGAGTAAGATCAATAATATTGCTCTTCTCTCCTACAATTCCATCAATAATTGAAGTCTTGCATTTAATGGTCTCGTTGAAAATTTCGAAATTATGATGATTGTTTATTGTCACTCTCAAAGTGACGTTCATAAATGAGTGCGTTCAATGCCATTATCGGTGTTGCTAGTTGCGATTTTTTACAACTCGTCATGATATCGTACATGCTATCCCGGATATCATGCCAAAATGGTAATACGCGTTGACATCAAATTGTATGGGATATCAAGTGATATCGCACATGATATCATCGGATATCAAGTATATCACTTGATATCAGAACTAATGTGAACATACTATTAGCCAACATCATCCATTTCTCTAGCTCGAGTGTAGTGAAATATTGTAGGTTACTTGATTCTTACACTAACTCATTCATAAAATGAGCCAAATATCAATGACATTTATAATGTCACTGTCAATCGTGTTGATCGAGCACCCAGAAACGAACAGTCGATTAAGAATTCATGGATCATTCCGTCATTTCGATAATGTGGGTGTCAACTTCCCACTTGTACGCGTCTGGCCGATTTCGTCCCAGACGACCAGCTATGCCAGCATTCTGTCAGAAACCCAGCAGATATTTTTGCCAGCATTCTGCCAGAAATAAAGCAAGAGTCTGGCAACAATACAACAACCGTTTCCGGAAGAGATTTTCGCAATTTCAACTTTTTTAGCGATGTTGGAAGGTAACCATTTATTTTCTAATCGTTGTGCATCTAGACTATTTTTGATTGTGTTGGTTATTTTCACCCGAAACTAAGTGGCGGTAAACCAGAAGCAAGTAAATATCGTAACAAAACATAGGTGCGATTTTGTATTGCGTTGCAGGATGAGAAGTAGATACAATTCTGTATTTAGTTTATTGTATTATATCTGTATCATGCATGAAATTCGCATGCAGCGTTGCCAGGCTGCCTGATTTGTCTCGCTTCGCCAGACACTCAAACTAACCAGATCTTTTCCAGATTTTCCAAATTTTCGTATATATTTTCAGTTTTTACGGTTTTGGCCTTTATACGATAGGTGGGGAGACCGTTTTTTATTTTTTTGCTCACTGAAAGTGAAGCCCAGCAAAAATGTCCTTGTATATAGTAGACCCAGACAAATCCAGATAAATTTTTGAGTTTTGACAGATTTTTGAAAAAATAACCTGGCAACTCTGTTCGCATGGACGTATACAATCCAATACATTACAAATAATTCTGTATGAATGGCAACTCTGTTGGTAAATGAAAAAAATAAACACAGTCTAGATGACAGACTGGATGGCTTTGATAGGGTATATTTGAAATGACCGTTAAAACCATTAAAGAATTCAATTTGAGTGTCCTGTCTGTTTGTCTGTGGCGAAACTGTCATTTAACCAAAATAATTATACAATGTAACTTTGTATTAATCAACGTCTTTGTCTTCAATATCTCGTACTTCACTCGAAATCAATATTAACTATGAACCTTTCTGACAGTTCACTTACAACCACGAATACTCATTCGCCATTTTGAAATCAGACGACCAATCAAATTCCGTCAACGTTAACGGGACTTCGCCGGTAGTTTAGACTAGTTTAAAGCTTTCATTATTGAAATGTGTATACGTTCTGGACGTAAAAACGTTCCATGAGGTTGACACAGCATGTTAATAACTGTTACACACAGTTTCTTCCCATTGCCATTCCCTGTCGGCCACGGTCAAATGATAGAACGTGGGAATCGAACTTTAGAAGACTCATATTATCAATGAAGAAAAATTCAACAAGCATCGATCATTGCAAAATAATAAGCGGGAGATTGATGCTTAAGAATTTCGCAGCAATTGTAGTATCGTATTTATTGCTCTTCGAACGTCTGTATTTGTTGTAAAATTCAAGATTATAATGATTGTTTATAGTCACTCTCAAAATGACATCCATAAATGAAAGCATCAATGCCATTATACGTGTTGCTAGTCGCGACTTTTGATATCGTTTATATTATCCCAGATATCATGCAGAAATTGAGATATGGGATGAAATCTGCTTGTATGAGATATCAAGTGATATGGCACATTTACTTATGGTCCAATCCACATGTGAATGTGTTGGTGTGGCTATTTTCAGCGGTTGTGTGACGAATACTAGTGTGAGTATCTCGAAATAACCCAGTGAACTTTGTCGAGCCGCATCGTGCCAATTATTGAAGACATATAGGCAATAAAACCTACTGCAATGCCAAGAGAACAGTTGAGAAAGGCATAAAACCGTTTCTGAAACTCTATTACACGTAATGGAACTACTCTTCAACTTGGTTCATAAGTTCATAGCTTACGAAACTCTAAATGCATTTACCGCAGTGTATAATTATAAGTCAAATATGTTTTTACCTGAGTGTAAGATTGAACCCACAACAACCCGCATACGCATGGCTGTCAGATGGCTGACTAAACGCTGCCAGCTGGAAAAATATGGCTGGCAGACATTCTGGTGACCGACTGCCTCACCGCTGCCAGGTATACAACTCAAACGATACAACCGTATCCACCAGAATTTTTCCACATTGAAATCTTTGACATTTCCAGTGAAGGTGAGAAGATGCAAACGCTCGGCTAACTTAGATACAGGCGACTTTGTTTTGTCAAATTGGATTTGACAACCGTCACTGAATCAATTTTGGTAGCCGTCTGGTGGCCATGGCTGCCCAGGTAGCCAAAACGCTATGCGGGAAACTTTGACTTCGGTTCGCACACATTCTAATAGCGGCCCTTACACGAGCATTAAAAATGTCATTTTAAATGATGTCATTTAAATGATGTAATTCAAATTTGTTAGAAATTTCGTCATTAGTGCACCACTACACGTTCATTAAAATGATTTTTTTTTTACTAATGACTCGTGTAAGGGCCGCTAATTTCGTATATGAATACGTATATGTGCACTCTGCATCGGTGTGAGTAACAGAGACGTCAAATTGCTCAATAGCGGCCCTTACACGATCATTAAAAGTGTAATTACCAAGTAATGATACTTCTGCTCAAACGCTCGTCATTACTGCATTACTATACATCATTACTTTTTAGCATTACACGTTCATTATTAATGATGAGCTTGATGATGAGTATTTGTAACTACTCCAGCAATAGCAATAGTAGTATTTTTATTTTCGTTTAGCTGAAAATAAATTGGATTTGCCATTGAAACGTTAAGGTTAATGAAATATTAACAATTTAAATCAACACTTTGGCATTTTTTCGCGTATAGTTCTAAAGATATTCAGCACTTCCACAAAAAAATAAGAAGAAGAAATAATGTTGGTAATGATGGAAAATCCGGAATTCCATCATTACTCGTGTCATTACTTAACTCGTAGACCTTACACGATCATTAAAAGTGTCATTACTTTTTTGACACTTTTAATGATCGTGTAAGGGCCGCTAATAAGCATAAAATAATTTCATATAACTTATCCACTTACTGCCAACAATTTCTGGTGAACTCGACGGATTGTGCAGTGTTCTGGAAGGCCCTGTCTAAAATCCAACAAGAGATATTCACGATGAAGTTCTACCCTTTCTTGTATAGGGTAAATTTTGAAAAGGCGCCCCATAGTAAATGAAATATAAATCACAACAAAATGGTCTGTTCTGCCGATTTTATTGTAAAAATAGTTTAAATATAGTTCAATAACAACAAAGATAGATTCAATGTTGCTAATAATTCATTTATTGATTGCATCCTGCATTTTTTTTATATCAAAACAAATTTAAGTTGATTGAAACTATGTTATTATTTGTTTAATGATGCGATAAAATCTATTGTTTACATGAATCGTTTCGCTTTGAACTCTTTCAAACCACTGCAAAATCTGGCAGTCACCCACTTGTACGCAGCGGACAGATTTCCCCCCAGCATAAATCAAATAAACATAGATTTCCGACTGTACGGTGACACTAACAGCACCTCTAGTGAGAAACGGGTGTACTTTTTTTCCATTAGCTACTGTGGTTTTATTAAATGCGCAGGCAACTTTATGCATGCATTTTAGGAGCATTTACGCAACCATTCTCCACCAGACGGTGCTTTTGCTGTCACGGGTTGCTCAACTACATTAGTATTGCACTGGGAAATCTATGTTTATTTGATTTATGCCCCCAGGCAGCAGGCTATGTCTGCCAGCCATTTCTGGCAACAATGCAACAACCGTTTCCGGCAGAGAATTTCGCCCAGCGGTTATTATCGGTTCTGTTTCTGTCGGATTCTTGCCATACAAGATTGGCAGAACCGTTTTGAATCGGTTCTGTTTCTGTCGGATTCTTGCCATACAAGATTGGCAGAACCGTTTTGAATCGGTTCTACATTTTTAGCGCCTTGGTTTTATTTTTTCTAAAAAAAGTACATATGAAAGACAGTAAGCTATTGCCATTCATATCACGCGTTTTTTTAGATCGGCCAATAAGCCACCTGTCAACTTCCACTTTCGAGTGCCGAGTCATTCGAAATTACTCTTCAAAGTGAATGTTGATGGATGGTTTATTGGCCGTTCTCAAAAAAAGGCGTGATATATACTAATTATGGAAAAAGTTATTGCCAATAACATTGCTTTCTCACTACCAAACATACCCATATTTCAATCTCATTTACCTCGTCTCAAGATTCGTTTTTGTATTGACATGCGGGATTGACGAATATCAAATGAAGTCGAGTAAAAAAAGAAGAAAGAAGGAAGAGAGAAATAAACCAGACACGTGCGGCGAGATAATGACGTAATTTCACCTAGACAATATTGACAGCTGCCGGAATGCAGCCAGCCTTCTGACGGTTGCCAGAATTCCTCACAAAAGGGCAGCAGAAGTGTGAACAGTGCATAAAGGCTGTTTATGGGCTTATCTGTTTAAGATCTCCGACAAAAACATGTTCTTCGAACAAAAATTTGAAACAGATTTGAAATTTTAATTTGTTTTTATATTATCTAGAATTTAAAACATGAATCGAAAACTGTTTAAAATGTCATGCATATCAGCTCGCGAATCTTACAAAAGTAAACAAATCGAGTTTCTCTCACCTACCAATAAAAGCTTCAAAATCCTATAATTTTTCGGATTCTACAAAAATCTCAACCTTTGTAATACAAAGAACTATAAAGGGCGAAACTGTCATTCCATTTGTTTACGTAAGTTTCGCCCTCCGTGTTCCATGACAACAAACGGGACGATACTTCAATTGCTCTTAAGGAAGGGCGAAACTTTTTTTTTCTTTATTTCAGATGGTTTCCGAGCCTTTTAGGAAATAGTAAATGAGACGATTAAATTACTCGCAGATCCCAAGTAACAATTCGAATGCCTTATGGTTTTGATTATAATTTATAGGAGTTTTGTAATTGATTTTTCAATCACTACCTGTTTTATGCCAACTATAATAAGTATCTCTTTTAACCAGTAATATCATAGTTTTCAAAGCTTCTATAGAACCCTTTACCTGCACTAAAAATAAAATAAAAATAAAACAATTTGCACTAGAATAAAACCATGCAAACACTCTTAATATTGCTTTCAAAGATTTTCTTTAAAACATTATTGCCAGTTAAATTCTTTCATAAATCTAGTTTTGTGTGTGTGCGTGTTCATTCTATGACAATTTCACTCAGAGTAAATTTGAAGGTTCTAAAGTACATTTATGACACATTAGTTGTAGGCTATTTGATTTATTGCTTTTTAGGTTAAGTGTAATTTGCATTAAAAGGAATTTCATGGCCGCCATTATGATGTTCTATACCGTAGCATTTATTGACATCAAATAAACTTCGAAATGCAAAAACGAGGAAATATGTTGGACTTTCATGATTCATTTTCAGATCGTATGCACAAGTTTTATCGCCACAGAATAGTTTTATACAAAAATGACGATGAATAACAAAAAATAATTTTCATAAATCATGGAGACTTTCGCAAAAACCGCATTTATTTCAAGGCGATTAGTTATAATTCTTATTTTTATCCTTACATTCACGATAAAAATAAAAGCGCATACAGTTTTTACGTTCGGAAAAGGTCTCAAACTCGTAATTAAAATATAATATATTCTTACTGATTGCATTCAAAGTAGACATGACACACATAGTTAAGAAAAATATCATCAAAACGACAGTTTATTCATAGCGGAATTCATTCCATCCAAAGAAATTTAATGTTGATCGTAAAGCTGGTTTCAAAATTTTCTTGAATTTGGAGTTTTAAAGCAGGTTTATGCTGATTCTTCATTTTGATTTATAAACCTTATGAAGAATGGTCCACTTTGCAGGAACATGCTCTTATAGAGGTTTTCAGTAGGTTTTCGTGGAGTTTAAAGTTTTATTGCAAGATTTATTATGTAGCATTGAAGACAGCTACAAGTATTTAATAAACCCTTGGCATCTTAGAGCTTAAGCAGTGTGCCTTAAAATTATATTATAATATTGAATAAAAAAAAAAAGTATTTAATAATATTAAAAATGTTACTTGGGATTTGTCTTAGTCGCGAAAACCAGCCAATTTCAAGAAAAATGCGCAAGGGCGTATCTGTATAATTCACATGGGAAGCATAAAAGTAAACAAATCTAAAAAGGGCGAAACTCTTTTTATGTTGATTTATTCAGTGGATATAGATAGAAAGTGGTAAAATATGCATCCCTTTTGAAGATAAACTAACAATTCATCGACTAATCATAAATTGATCTGAGAATATACGACGATTTCTAAATATGACTTGAAACCAAAATCGAAACATTCATCGATGTTTTTCTCCATTTACTGTCAATGTTAGATTCGCCGTTCTTTGAAAAACAGCTGATATGATGTACGGGAGAGGTAAACGCCAACCACCAAGCGGAATTTTCCAACGTGTCGTAAAAAATTGAATTCTCTCTGAATCTGTTCAGAACAGCAATTTAAAACATTGTGTTGTGAATATGTATTTCAAATGTATTTTAGACAGTACCAAATTAAACGACAGCCTGTTGTTGTAGAATAGATATCCAGCAGTGGATTGTGAACAGCCGGTAATTCATTTTAAATATTAAATCTTGCATTTGGACTACAATCATTTAATTTACCCTATCCAGCTCAATGCGCATCATGGAACACGTGTGCGCGATGTTTCATCGATTTGTCTCCACGTTGCTCGATTTCGATTACGTACTGGAAATTCCATTTCCGGCCACCATTGCGTTTTTGCTCGTCTTTTTAGCGTTCTCCCATTTTCAGCTCTTTTCATCACCCCGCGCAGGAAATTGACATCCACAAACTACAGTCATCGCTCAAAAGAAGGGGGCTGGATTGTCTTGTTCGACCATCGATTCGTTCACTTCTATCGGGTCTCTCGCCGGAATAACATTCAATTGCGCTTTTGTTGAATACTCTTGTTGAATTTGTAAGTGAATTTTTTCTGCAAAAGGTGATAAGTTCAAAATTTCAAATGTTTTTCCAATGCTAGTGTACTCGTGAGTGATGTGATTTATTCATCGGTTATTTTACAATGTTATTTGCGTTTGAAGTAACCAATTATTTGAGTTTTAAAATGGACTTCTGCTGGGTAGTGACGGCCACTGGATTTTCACATCGGCACGTGGCGAAGTCCTGGAGTCTTCGTTGAGCTTTGTCAGAAGTGATTCACTGTAGTTTCATAATTTTATATGGAAAGTGTAGATTATTCAAAAGTAGTTTTGTTAGTGGGATCTGATGTGCATTATCAATATTTGATAGTTCAACGCATGGCTCAAATGTGTAGAGTTCGATGGAACTACAAGTTGACCACATCCGAGAAACGAAATTATAAATTTTGTATAATCGCTTTGCATATGAAAAATATGGTTCAACTGCCGGTACATTTCAGCCACAAAGTGATTCCAAATATGGCCGTCTTCCAGTAAACTATTCAGCGGAAAACTGAAAAGCCGGCCGCCATTTTGAAGATCTTTTTTGAATGCTGGAGCAAGATCCAGCGCATGCTGCGCTAGACAAGCTGACAGCAGCAAAATCAGTTTGACCTTTGTGTTGAGTTTTGTATAATTAAAAACAGTGCACTGGAGAAATTGGAAGTTGCTAAGTTGATTTGACTTATTTTAAGCTTCCAGTGGTGGGGAAAAGGTGATGTGAAAGGCAGCTGTTAGTCATTTACGCACACTGTTTTTCGAGGGTTAGAAAATGTACACGTATAGCATTTTATTTCACGAATACATGAAGATGCGAATTGAATCAACTTTTCATGTGTGACGGTTACCAATACGTCTGCGATTTTGGAAAGGGTGGAATCTCATTCCATATAATTGAATCATTTTCTTTCTTTATTTTTCTTACAGTAACGGACCAAGATGGGTAAGGAAAAGACTCATATTAACATTGTCGTAATTGGACACGTCGATTCTGGCAAGTCGACCACCACCGGTCATCTGATCTACAAATGCGGCGGTATCGACAAGCGTACGATCGAGAAATTCGAGAAGGAAGCCCAGGAAATGGGTAAGGGTTCCTTCAAGTATGCTTGGGTGTTGGACAAACTGAAGGCCGAACGTGAACGTGGTATCACTATTGATATTGCTTTGTGGAAGTTCGAAACCAGCAAGTACTACGTCACCATCATTGATGCTCCTGGACATCGTGATTTCATCAAGAACATGATTACCGGAACGTCGCAAGCTGATTGTGCTGTGCTGATTGTTGCTGCAGGTACTGGTGAGTTCGAAGCTGGTATCTCGAAGAACGGACAGACCCGTGAGCATGCCCTGCTCGCCTTTACCCTTGGTGTCAAGCAGCTGATCGTTGGTGTTAACAAAATGGACTCCACCGAACCTCCGTACAGTGAGCCTCGTTTCGAAGAAATCAAGAAGGAAGTCTCCTCGTACATTAAAAAGATTGGATACAACCCTGCTGCCGTCGCTTTCGTTCCTATTTCTGGATGGCACGGAGACAACATGTTGGAACCATCCACTAAAATGCCATGGTTCAAGGGATGGGCCGTTGAGCGTAAAGAAGGTAAAGCCGATGGCAAGTGTTTGATCGAAGCTTTGGATGCTATCTTGCCACCATCTAGGCCAACTGACAAGCCTCTGCGTCTACCTCTGCAGGACGTCTACAAAATCGGTGGTATCGGAACGGTCCCAGTAGGTCGTGTTGAAACCGGTGTCCTGAAACCAGGTACCGTTGTTGTGTTTGCTCCTGTTAATCTGACTACCGAAGTAAAGTCCGTTGAAATGCATCACGAAGCCCTACAGGAAGCCGTGCCCGGAGATAACGTTGGTTTCAACGTTAAGAACGTTTCGGTCAAGGAATTGCGCCGTGGTTATGTCGCTGGCGACACCAAGAATGCTCCACCCAAAGGAGCCGCTGATTTCACCGCTCAGGTTATTGTGCTGAATCATCCTGGTCAGATCTCCAATGGTTACACACCAGTGCTGGATTGTCATACAGCTCACATTGCTTGCAAGTTCTCCGAAATCAAGGAGAAGGTGGATCGTCGTTCTGGTAAATCTACCGAAGACAACCCGAAATCGATCAAGTCTGGTGATGCTGCCATCGTCATCTTGGTCCCATCCAAGCCGCTGTGCGTAGAATCCTTCCAGGAATTCCCGCCGCTGGGACGATTTGCTGTGCGTGACATGAGACAAACGGTCGCTGTCGGTGTCATCAAGTCGGTCAACTTCAAGGATGCATCTGGCGGTAAAGTCACCAAAGCTGCTGAAAAGGCTCAAAAGGCCAAGAAATAGCCGCCAACCGAAATTATCATTCAATCTGCCACTGATGCCAACAGTACCTACATTCGCAGCAGTGGCGCAATCAACAGCAAGCAACATCCGAAGTCCACAAGACGGCTGATCAACATCAAATCTTATCACTGCTTCCATCGTAAAGCATTCAGACGAAAAGTAAACGGGCTCTTTAATTCATTCCTTTTTGCTATCTTAGAACACATTTATATATTAATAACTTTTTTATTAATAATATTTAAACAATATTATCTAGAACAGCACAGAATCCAGATGTGTGAATGCGTAAAGATAGGAAAAGCGATTTAGATTTTCCGGATAAACATAAAATATAACTTTCAGAATGATCGAAGGAAAACAATTTTTATTTTTTTTCTGCAAACAAACTGAAAAGAAGTGATCATCCATCCCCTCGATTCGGCAGATTGGTAGCGCAAAAAATCGAAATTAATTTGTTCGTGGCAAATAGTACTGGCGAAAGCGAAATTTATACTGGACCGATTGAAAAGACTGTTCCTTTCTGGTCAGGAAGGACAATAGAATAACTTTGGAATACAAAAACAATCCGCTAACAGCAAATCTCTCTTTTAATGAAATACCAGACAATTCCCTTTTCACATTTCTTCCGTTTGTTTCATGAATGGTGTGTTAGAGTTTCGTTTCGTGATGAATGAGTACTAGTTGTTTGTAATTCCATTCTTTCGACGTAATTCGATATTTGCCACTTGTTGCAGTGTATTATGTACTGTTCACTCCTTTCTGATCAAATTCGATGGCGACACAGCTCCCTGCACGGATAGTAATATTCTTTTACGTGTTCAAATGCCGGACAAACGAGAATACACGCATTGAAACGTGTGAAAGAATATCACCGCCTGCGCACGGAACTGGACCTGTTCAGAAAGGTGTGAATAGTCCATTTATCTACTAATAAGTAATTGTGCATAAGGAAGCATGAATGGCGTTGGTTTATTTTTTGCTTGTTATTACTGAAGATATGCGATAGTCGCATTAAACTAGCAACAGGTATTCTAGAAAACTGTTGATACATTTCCAATGGAATGGGTCATATGAAGAGGCTTGTATGTCAGCCGTCCAATATGTTGTAGGTATCAGTGACGTTATCTCAGAAAACCACGCTGGATGTCATTTACTAATGGTCGTGCGTTAGAAAGGAAAGTCAAGTAAGGGGCAATGTTGCGAAATTAAAACGTAATTTCATAATATTATCTAGCTGTGATAAAATTGCGGCATGTGTGTGTCGTATCTGTTATTTTGAGAATAATAACACCACATTTCACAATATGTTTTCATAGTAATGCAAATTTTAGCACATTCTCAACAATCAGATATAAAAAATATACACGGATATTTCTATGCATTTTGATACAAATTTTCATACTTGGAAAAGCAAGCCGGCCGGTAGTGAAGAAAGTGTTTTCACTAGAGATGGGCAATTCGCTCCTGAGCTGTTCCAGTGAATCGAATCATTGAAGTGAGCTGACAGCTCACAGCTCTTTTTAAAAGAACCGCAGCTCACCAGCTCACTCATTTGCTACCCAGTTCACTGCATTATGACGCAGGGAACACGCTACGAGCTGATCGGATCTTCGGCTCTTTAAGAGATTCAATTTAGTCGACATCAATTGAAGATAAATTATTTCGCATGGCATTCATTGCATCATTGCAAATCAATGATTCAATTTCGATCATGCATTTGAAAAAAAACCGGTGCATAAGAAAAACGGCGCACAAAATGAACCTTAAGTTCAAAATAAAAGAGCTGATGAGCTGATACATCGAATCGGTTCACTTTGGTGAGCTGATCGGTTCGGAGCTGTTCACCAAAATGAGCTGTTTTGCACGCCTCTAGTTTTCACCATCTGCTTTGTCCATTGAAAGGTTAACCTCTGCACAAAAAATACCAACACTTGAGCGTTGTTTTATTGTGTTGAATTTGACTTTCAGTAAATTTGCACGGAAATGTGGTCACAACCACACAAACGAAACAGGTAGCATGGAATTGGAGATCAGTCAGCATTCGCACACTCGTACAGTTGATTCCATTGCTAACTTTTTTCTGCGTACGTACCATGCGGTCGCGATCATTTGCTGGCCATATATTTTTCAAGTCCAATAACATGCGTTCTGAGCTAACAATAGATAGGCCCAAGATTACATTAAAATTACTCATTATTTTCCTAATTTGCCTGCATTTTAAATTGAAGATGGTATTGTTAGTTTTAGTTTTCGGAGCCAAGCAAGTGCATCATTGCATTTACTAACACATGGCGAACATTTAAATCCGATCTATAGGGTAGGTACACGTTAGTGGTTATTGCTTGCTGGATCCACATCTATACCAAGGCAATGGAATGGAATGATTTCAGATCGTCAAATTTAGCAACGTGGTCGTGACTGCGCCAGGTCACGGAAACCATGTGTTGCTTGGATTTGGCGTTCTTTTGAACTTTCTACCGTCTGCTTGTTGCTAGGGGGAGATTTCTGCCATGATTTTTAAAACAAAAATTAGGGTTGCAACAATGACGTCTACTGTCGATATTTTCACATATTTTGTAATGCAAAATAAATCGAAACCAATCAGATTTTCGTCATTTCAGTTCTATATGGAAAATCGACATGTTGCGAAATACGATTCAAAATATGTTTCCGATATTTCGGTGTTACAAAACGTTAAATCTTGGTATTATTACTTGAAATATTGGTAATACATCACTAATATTTCGATACATTGATTTAACGAGATTTGCGCTAAATGGGACTGGTATGCTGGCATTTGAATATGAGTTGATTTTTTTTCCATTTTTATTAAACAAACTTACAATTTTTATGGACATTTAAGAAAGCATACCTATTAAGAATAGACTTCATTAATAACAAGCGAACTTTGAACAATAGAAATTTAAATGCATAAAAGCATGACAGTTACGTAGCATTATAATTAGCTTAATATGATTATGAAGGGCTAACTAATATGGAGCGTACAAGCACTGACGATTTTCGCTATCGTCAAACAAGTATAATGTTATTATAATAAAGATATATTGCTTACATTTTGTACTGAGTCATATTTGCCTGACGAAAACATAACATGCATGTAAAATAAAACATTTGAAAAAGGAAGTGATTTCTTCGCATTATGGCTTTTCATTCGTCAAGCACCAACGATCAAATTGCTATAATTGTACCTTAGAATATAACGAATTGGAGCTTTCAGTTCCGGAAGTATGACAGTCAGTACGGTAAAATTCCATTTTCGATCGAATAATATAAGATGAAAATGAAATTTATGGCCGCTGACCGTCAGCATATCCCTACTGATTCATTTGACTTTTGCTGCCATTTTCAAGTGAAGCTCCCGGAATTCATCGTCAGTTGAATAACTGTACCTAGTCATTTGAAGTTTTGCTTGCTCAGTTTCGAGTGCCAGGTAGTGTAGCTCCTTCACTGCCTTCGCTCTTAGTAGTAAGCAAGTTCGAACGAATAGAATTATAAATGTAGTAAAGTATTAAAAACGAAAACTGAAGGACAAAACAATTAATTTATGTGTATTCTGTGATTGATATTTCAGCTATCTGGTTTGTCTTTCATCTATTATCTTGAACCAATTCGAATGTTTACATGCGAACCTCATTTGAAGGCCGCTCTCACACTATTGAAAAAGATATTTTGTCATTTCAAGAGATCAACTGACGGTGGTTAAACCACAGACTAACAGACAGGACACTCAAATTAGATTCTTCAATCATTTTAACGGTCATTTCGAATATTTCTTTATTTGGGACAGTACTCACATGTGTCATGATGGCGCCACGTTACCCTATCAAAAACATCCTGTCTGTCATCTAGACTGTGTTTATTTTTTTCATTTACCAACAGAGTTGCCATTTATACAGAATTACCTGTAATGTATTGGTTTGTGTACGTCCATGCGAATTTCATGCAGGATACAGATTTAATACATATTGCCAAAACTATATACATAATTGTGCCTACTTCTGCCTATCCTCCAACGCAATACAAAATCGAACCCGTTTTGTTACAATATTTACTTGATTCTGGTCTGCCGCCACTTAATTTCGGGTGAAAACTACCAACACAATAAAAAATAGTCTAGATGAACAACGTTGAGTCAAATAAATGGTTACCTTCCAACATCGCGAAAAAGTTGAATATATTATCAACGTAATTTATTGTGACGATTCATTTTCTAATATTTTGATGAAATCAGGCATCCCTGCAAGCAGCTGATCGATGTTGACAAACGAGGGAAAACCAACTAGTAGTAAAACTTGTACATAACACAAGGGGTGTACAGATAGTAAATAGTTCGCGCAGTGCAATATAGGTGGAACTAGTGCATCACGAAAAATTATTTTTATATGAATTTACTCATACTGTCATGTCTGTTAGTCTGTGGTTAAACTGAGCTGAGACGAGTGATGAATTGAATGCTGCCCGTTCGGGCCGTCAGCAAACATTGTGTGTGCAGAGAGTGAAGTTTACTGCATTAGATATATCTTCAATGTGTTCCACGTTCAGTTTCAATTGAATTGAATGAAGTTTTACTGCACTGATGACAGTAATCAAATGTGATAAAATGGGACTCACTTCATTTTCTCACATACAACGTTGGGAAAATCATGATCTAAAAAAGTTCATTTCATTTTCTAAAAAATCTCGATTACTGAAAAAAAACAAGAAACAAGCGTCCACAAAACTCTGAACCTCAAAGTTCACACGTGTTTTTTTGTGTCAGCAAAATACGAGGACGACTTTTCATCCACAGAAATATCAGAGATAATCGAAAGCAAGAGGAGTCTTCGAGGATATTTCGATCGAGGATATTTGCTATGCTTCAGTTCGATACCGAAGTGGTTCGTGCAAGATAAATTGTTATATTTTATCAACTTTTCTTTACTGAATAAATTCACAACTGAACCGCGCCTGAGAAATAATCACCGCGATTCTGCTATCCGTCGGATTTGTTATACGAACGAATCTACATTTTCGTTCAAGTTCGAATTTTGCATTCTTGTATGATTCGATCGACTCTCGTTCGAGAACACTTGAAATTTCGAACACTAACCATCAAAGCTGTCAACACTACTTACACGTTCTATAATATTATTCATTCCTTAGTAAACGAAACCGTCACACTTGTATAATCAAATTAGAACGATTCTGGACCGAACATAAGTAATACGTATGCAAGTCGATCGAGTAATGTTCGAAAATTGAACAACTCGAACGAATGATATTCGAGTTCATACCCAACTCGAACGGAATGCAGAATGGAAATTGCACATTCGATCGGAGTATTTCGAATCGATCGACGTACAGAATAAGGGTGAATGACTGCATATTTTCGATGCACGTAGGGTGATTAATGTGAACAACAATTTTTTTTTTCAACATCCCAAATAGCGATTATTGCGACAAAAGGTTGTTTTAATTCCAGCTGGTTGATTGCACTGCATTATTTAGATTAAACCCAAAAAACGTTATTTAGCATGAATTTGATTTATAGAAGTAACAGGAGCGCAGCATTGTAATCATGTCTCGAACACACAGCAAGCCAAGCGCAGCGTTTGAACGGAGCGTTTGAATTGGCTTAGCGATAGTGTGCGCTCCTGTTACATCTGCGTATGATATTCAAGATAAATTGGTTAATATTTTTCTACCAGCTGCATAACATGTTTTAAGATGATTTTTTTTGATGTTTTTATTATCATTATAACAATTAGTAATCACAGCACTTGCTGCTTCTATAGATGATGCTATTTCACCACCGCGCTATTACCGGATAAATTTCGAATACATCACCACTATTGATCCACTTATAAATTACCTTACGCGCACTGAACATTTTCAGAAATATTCATTTTTTATTCATCGGCGAATTTATTCATCATGTATTCTGCAAAGGGTTGAAATATAACGGCTAAGAAAATTTATTTCCCGAATATCTTCTGTTTGAGAATCATATTAAATATATGTGCAAACTTTTTTCTTAAATATCATCGAGCAGAATGTTTGCTAGTGAACTTTTCACAACTGATTTTTTGCCATGTGAACTTTTCTGCAGCGAGTTTTCTGGTCGATATTTTTTTTTTGTCTGAAAATCTCTTCTGAAAAATTCAATCGCGATTTTTGAAAAATTCAAATGTAATAGTATTATGGAACATAAATCTTCAAAACTCTTTTCGAGACATTTTTAAATTGTAGTATTTCGGGGTATAAATTAGGCTCGTTTGATAGATATACTATTTGGTCATTGATCAAGTTTGAAGAATAATTGGCTGACATTTTCAGTTTTGGTTATATATCGGTATAAATGACGTAACTGACGAACCGCATTTTTTTCTATCCGCAAAATTCTTTCAGAAATTCCGGAGCTGATCTGTGTAATCTTAGGCTCGTTTGAAAACCATTATAAGGTCATTGATTCAATTTTGAAGGTTATTGGTGAACAGCATCGACAAAGCACACGTTTTTCTATCCGCACAATTTCTCAGATGGATGAACCGAATTAGACAAACTTAGACTCATTTTAAGGCTACAGTATGATCGTTAACGATAAATCGCGGCATATTTAGTAAAAATTATGAATTCAGTACATATAGGAACAACAGGAAACCGATTTTTCGTACGTACTTCGATGCTTCATATTCAGCTAAAATGTTAGTTATCTTTCACAACTTAGCTGAGTGAAGGGAAAATTTTAATGGAATCAGGAATCGTTGGAACTCAAGCGTAACTGAGGCGCATCACTGGGCAATATTAAACTTCAACAATCATATTGCATGCTACCGTGACGGTGAGCTAGAGAGACCGTTTCTTATAATGTGTGTGGTTCCATCGGCATTTTGGGGTTTCTCTTGTAATAACAAAAAAGCAGAATACAATATTTTTTAAAAAGTCATTGTTTTACCACATACTTGTTAATTTTTTTCAACTTATTAATACTGATACTATCAAGCAACCAGAGGGGACTTAAGCAAGATGCTCCACTTGGAATGTTATGTACATCTTGTCTCGATTGCACAATCAAATACTTGGCCTTTTGTGCGTTTCCCGTAATTTTACCTTTACATGTGATGATCAGTTCCCGCAGTTGATCTTGTGGCACCTCGCAGTTTGGTGACACATAAAAGGGACCACAGTCGGCAAACAGTTCCATTCGATACCGGGAACCGAAGGCTTGTCGCTCGCTGCGGCAAATCTGAACAGCAGCGGAAAAGTCCCGTAGTTCAAACTGTTCTTCCGGTAACCAGTGACCCGAACGGGCGGACTCTTCCATCCACTCGTACTGCACGATCCAGAGACCACGAACCAGTGCCCGCAGAATGTTGATGGTACGCCTCGGTCCGAGGGTGACCAGGTGAGTTGTCCGGTCGCTCACGTTGTTATTCACAATAAATCCACCCAGGGCAGCAACAGTCTGTTGGATGAATTAGAAAATGAGGTTGAAAAAAAACGACTATGTTTGAAATTTTCTAAATTAAAAAAGATGTTTAAATGCGTATACCAGAGTGGGACAAAAAGAAACGAGATTTCTAACTGTGGAAGTTTGCAAGGATTTTAGTACGAGGAATCTGACTTTTCGACAATTTTTCCTCAGGATATTGTATTAAAAAAATTTATTCGAACCAACCAACCCTTGTTGAGATCGGGTTACGAACCCCGGTGGAAGCTTTGGTCGTGTACAGATAGACAAGAAGTACCTTTTGGGAGGGCATCGCAGCGTCTGTACTCCATGTTCTGGTATCCAGCGGATGAATATGGAACACTGTATGCCGTCTAAAGTGTAATAATAAAAAGAGGAATAGGCACAAGTGACACGATGAAGGAAACATACATCAGACTAAACACTACAGCCGTGCGGACAAATGACATGAAAAAAACTACGAGTTCAGATTGGCGGTGGTGAAATGAAATGCAGCAGAGAAATTCACAGATGCATCATGGCGGGGTATCGTGCTTACATTGAACTTTCCAAGACGCTTTGATTGAGCAAAGTTCGCCGTTGCAAATGATTCTGAATGGCTCGTAGCGAGTGGACTCTTCGCTACTACCGAGAACAGCATGAGAATTGTACTTCATTTTCAAAGAATTCATTATCTGAACTCATCGAGGCGGGTAGAAATGGCTCGGTGGCTTAAAGACGCCGTTGCGACGCCGGCTTTCGCAAGGCTTGCTTAAAACAGTTCAAATTGAAGCACTGATGAGCCGAAGGCGAAACGCGAAGAAATCGAAACTAAATATGTACTTTACGTACAAACCAAAAACCCCTAAACGTTCAAATTCTGCAGCGGCCAGTAGTCAGTCGTCACTCGTTTTCGTCCGAGACGTCAGATAGGATATGGCACCTAGTGTCATATCCTTAAAGGGTCACATAAATAGCGTGGACTTTGCGTCTGCTTAGCGGTTCAAATTGAATTGGACTTTGCGTCTGCTTAGCGGTTCAAATTGGCGGAGATGGCGGTTCAATTTGAACTGCTTTAAGCACTGATGAGCCGAAGGCGAAACGCGAAGAAATCGAAACTAAATATGTACTTTACGTACAAACCAAAAACCCCTAAATGTACATTTTTATGCATTTCACTGATTATATTGAAGAAAATCCTAGTTTCTGTGAAACGCTCGCACTTTGGACTTGACATTCTTCATTAAATTCTGCACAGTTACTTTTGTGACTTTCCTGGTGACAGCTGTCCAGTTTTTTGTGAACTCCTGCATGTTTTGGGACACTGTACCTTCCTTCCGAAAGTGCCGCTTGACAATTGCCCATTACCTTTCAATTAGCCGAAGATCCAGGCAGTTCGGTGGGTTGACGTCCACGAATTGTACATTATTTTTTGACAACCACTGTAGAACGGAGTTGGCGTAGTGGACTGAAGCCAAATCCAGCCAGAAGAGAGGAGGAGCCTTATGCTCTCTGTACAGTGGCAGCATTCTCTTCTTCAAACATTCTTCCTCGTACAGCTTGGCGTTAATTGTGCCCTTCGTGAAGAAAATCGACGACCGCAAAGCACAGGTACAAATTGCTTGCCAGACCAACACCTTCTGCCCAAACTTTTCCATCGCCACCGTGATGTCAGCGTCGTCCAGGTCCTGGCACACTGATTTGGTATAATATTACGGTCCGGGCAGCGCTCGAGAGTTTTCCTTGGAGTAGGTTTCGTCATCGATCAGGATGCATCCGTCTTTATTCTGTAGAATCCGGTTATACAGTTTTCGCGCTCTTGTTTTGGCCTGTACTTGCTGTACCAGGGACTTTTTCGGCACCTTTTGTTTCTTGTACGTTTTCAGGGAGTTCCGAACTTTGATCCGTTGAATCATCCCGATGCTGGTGTTAAACTGCTTGGCCAAATCCCGCGTCGACGCCGATGGGTTTTTCCTGATGTACTCAACCACTTTTAAGTCCCGGCCGGGCTAGCTGGGATCCGTTTTCCTACCGGATCGGGGTAAATCCTTCATGGAAAGGGTCTTACCGAACTTCTCGATAATATTTTTGACACTGGTGTGGTGCACTTTCACCCGTTTTGCAATTTCGTTGTACGTGACACCACTTTCTGAGCACCAAGTGTGCAGAATTTTCTTTCGCGTTTCCGGATCTATTCGACTCATCATTGAAACGATAAACCGTATCGAAACCAATCGATTGCGCAGCTGTTATGGACTTGTAAACAAACATGTCACCGCAAAACACGCTGCAAAAAATTAAGCCATTTCAGAGTAATAACTGTTTGAATGTTGCTAACTACTTATCGATACACTCCTTAATCGACTGCATCTGCTTGGCTGGTAATAGCAGAACGCAAGTTACAGTCGAAACCAGTGAAATTCAAGCTAATCTAACTATAAGTTATTACAAATGAAATTTTCCGTCATTTGACAAATTAGGTCTTTATGAATTACATCGTATGAGGGATTAAGTCACCCGTAAAATTCAATTTTTTTGGTGAGTAGGTACATCCGTCATGTCATCCCATTTTTGAAATGCAGCATGTTCACGATTTCAATTCGTTGAAAGGCAAAGAAATCAAATGATAGCTTTAAAATCGCACAAGATATCGATCTATTTTTTTCATAATAGGATTCTAAATGCTAGGCATCTTAATCAGAAAGTACGAGTTCTTCATGATGAACTCTCTGCTGGTTTTTAGCCAGTTTTATTTCCAATAGTCCGACTAATCTAAGAGAAATTCTTCTGCAATTGTATACCGCCGTCCTACGCATAATTATGCCATATAAAGTAGCGCTCAAGAGCCAATTGTAGGTACTACATGGAATGAGAAGTTCTGGGCCTAACAAAGAAAAAAATCGATTTTTTATCGTGAACTTTTTTTTTTGTCTCCAGTATAATCTCCATCTTAAGCGATACACTTGACCCATCGGTACTCCAACATTTTAATGTCATTTGAAAAAAAAAATTTTCAAGGCCTTCAAAATAAGTTTCCGTTCTTGAAATGACCTCAGCATTCAACGTAAATTTCATGTTTGGAAACTGATAATAGTCGCTGGGGGCCAGGTCTGGAGAATACGGGGGATGTTGGACAAATCCGTACTGAAAATCATTCAATTTCACCCTTGCTTGTATACTAAATGCTGAGACTCGTCTCTTTCCGTAGCTTGATGAACAGCGATCAGCATCAACACTAGTGGATAGATTGTCTTGAAATTTGCTATTGGGCCATCAAGGGGGTTGTTTACAACCAGAAAAAATGTACGATTCGAAACTATTTAATTCTTTTCTGTGAGAGGCCCGGGACTTTTCATTTTATGTAGTACTTGATTTTGTGCATTGTCTGGGAAATATCGTACTAGTTCGATTTCTAGCCTTTTAGGGGAGGTAAAAGGTAAACCTTAAATTACAAAGTTTTATAACTCATGATTAGCTCATTACATTATAAAACCGATAACAGTACAAATTTCCTTTTTTACATTTTCGTGTAATCTTGTCTTTCTAAATTAAAGTTTATAGGTGAAATTGCTGCTAATAAAAATCAGAAACACTTTTTGAATATTACCATCAAAAAGTAAAAAAAATACAAAGTCTTTTTTGTGTACTGTAGCCTTCTGATTTAATAACTTCGACACATTATTTTGGCATTGATGAAACGATGTGTTCAAGGCATCATTTGAAAAATGCGAACCACGCATATTGCAAAGTAGTAAATAATTCCTTTTTGTTGGAGAAATTACGTGTTCTAAAGCATCGTTCCAGCTCTTCCCACCGCTGTTCCATGAGATTTAGGTCTGGACTTTGGCTAGACCAGTCTAGAACTGGTTTGTTTTGGTCATTTGAAAAATTGTTTGAAAATCATAGTTAGTTTTTTTGTCACCACAGCCTGAAAAAGATTGAACACTCTTGCAACAAATGATTGACATTTTCCTTAACCCAATGCGTAAAAAATGGCTGTTTTAAAGTATAATGAGTATTCTTCGCATGTAGTCATGGTCAAATATCAGCAAGTAAACATAGTTTTGAGTGAAACGTAAAAAAAACATGACTCGCTGTTGCCGTTCAACAATAACAAGGACAACTCAAAAAACCTACAAAAAATATATGACCCACCAGTTTTTAAATGCTTAAATGTTTACGTTCAAACCTTACCAATTATTTCACCACTATTTTTTGGTTATAGGGGTTTATTTGAACATATTTTGTCGTTAGATTTTGATGTACTTCTTTGTCGATAACAGGGACGCCAACATTATCGAAGAAATACCACCTACAAAAGATTTTCCAACGCTGCGTAGAGCGGTAGTATACAACTTAGTATTTTTTTTCCTTCAAAACTCTGCTGGGAAGGTTAATAAAAGCGTGCCGGCAAACCTATATTCAATAACTGAAAATATGCGGTAGAGTCGTCCGTTTTACAGTGATCAAAATTTGTTTGATTCATACAAACTTATTTGTTCCAATCGATCACAAAATCGCACTGGAAATGATCACAAATTCATGGTGTCTTTTTCTAAATGTCTTAATTGAGTGAACGATAGAAAATAAAACGATAGTTGGGCATGGTTTGTAGATGTTTGGTTGGCCTAGAAGTGCATACGGGTTAGACTAATAATAGAACGATACAAACATAGCACAGTATTAGACATGAGAATAAATAATCAGAAAAGAAACAAATTCAATCCAAGACTACACACATAAATAATAGTAAATGTTGAACAAGTTCTTCTAACACAATAGCACAACGATTAACATTCTCCTTGCTTCGTCCGTATAGTATAATAGAAAAAAAAAACATATGATAGGTGTTAGAATGCAGAAAAAACACTTACCATTTAGAGAGAGTTCAATCACAAACCGAAAATGTTTGATCCTTCTTTGTGCTTTAAATTGGTTTCATTTCTTTTCTCTTCATCAAATTCTTCAACTAACATGTACTACTGTTGTATTCAATCGTTTTATTCAATTCAAGTCACATTCGGAATTCAAAATTACAATTAGAATGGAACATTATTTGCTCAACGTATAACACGCAGAATAGATGCGGTTGTCGAATTAATTAGAAACGCAATAATAAAGAAACAAAAAAAAGTAGAAAATGAAACAAAGAATTATTCTACTGCAATCGTACCTCTTTGACGAAACCGTACTGGGCGGCGTGCAGATTCGTAGTGGCCAGATGAAACGGTGCTGCCTTACCGGTTACCGTCGCCCGTTGCTGCGAAGCCGTTATGGTCGGTAAACCGGCACCGAGGCCTAGTGCTTTCATGGTCCGCGCTTGGGTTCCCATGACCGGTCGGGCGGTAGCGATTACCGGTTGAGACCTAGTGTGACCACTGTTGCTGCAGGATGTGCGTGCCGTTTCGAACAACATCGTGCTCCGGCGGGTTGAAGTTTGAATGCATTTAGTAGTGACGGATTTCACCGGTTGGGACAGGGCCGGAGCAAGTGACCGTCGCCGTGATGAGGCTGGTGTTTTACTAGCTGCCGGTGATGTTTCCGCTGGGATTTTAGCACGTTTATTGGGATTTTCCTCCACGGGGGTGTCCGTTGAACTTTGACTGCTACTGGGTGGAGTTCCCGTTATTGATGGCTGAGCATTGAACAGTTTACGCTTTCGTGGCACCGTATTAATGACATTTTCCGATGAGATTGCAGTCTTGTTGTATATAACAGTCTTTTCAGTGGATTTCGATAGTTTCCTATAGAAAGTGTCCAGCGACGTCTGACGACTGAGGGACGATGGTTTTGGTGGGGGTGATTTGAGTGCAAACTCTGCGGAGTTAGCCCTGCTAACATTTGCTGCCGTTTCGTTTGCACTTTCCGCACGTTTATTAATGTGAGAAAGACGTTTGTCGATGATATCCATTGAAATGTCGAAAATCGTTTTGCGACGTTCACTCACCGGTGTTCTGGAGGAACTGAATGTTAGATTAGATTGATACTCTTCGAGAAGAGTTTTGCTTCTCATCTGGACCATCGATCCGGGAGTCTTCAACAGATCGGCATTTTGAGGCGGAGTGTGAAGATTGTCAACTGAAGCACTAGGTGTAAACATGGTTTTTCTTCGCGACAAAGAATTAACGGCCAAAGGTGTTTTACTGTTGGCCGTTGAGCTGGCCACAGGTGTGAACAGCGAACTGTTACCGTTTGCATCATTATTTCGTTGCTTATCAGTCTCGTCATACACTCCCGGTGTGTACAGCGTTCGCCGTCGATTTGTACGGAATGCTTCGAGAGTTTTGCTATCCAACTCTGGAGTTTTTGTCTTCCGAGAGTTATTTATCACATTTGTAGGTGTATTGCGTTTGTTAGTCACCTCTACATTAGCTATTTTCTCAGTCTTATCAGTTGATTGTTCCATCGTACTTGGTTGATAGATGGTTTTACGAGCTCTATGGTTCAGTGATGAGCTTTGCTGGACACTGTTTGATGTTACACTGTTGGTCTTACAAAGTTCCATGGCTTTGGGCGAACAGATGGTTTCCTGTTTTTTCAGAGGACTATTTTCCTTCATGGAAATCTGCATCGTTCTTCTTCTGGTTCGAACAGATTTTTCCTGGGATGCTGGAGCTGAAGGTGCGGGTGATTCGCTCTCTTCCGTTACACTAGTGACACGAGGCGTAAATAATGTCGTTTTTCTACGCTGCCTCATGGACGCAGGCGTTGGTTTCGGAGCTATTTCCTTGCTGCTGGAGCTACTGCTTCTTCTTCGAGCAGACTTTTCATTGGAACCTGGTTGCTGTTCAACCTTTTTGTCAAACAATGATTTGCGAACACTTCGTCTAGGTACTTCGGGGGTGCTTCCGATTTCTTTTTCTTTGCTTGAGCTAGACACTTCAGTATCTCCAACTGTCTGAATCACCGTAGGCGAATTTCGAAACCGTTCCAGCAACTTCATTGGACCAACGAGAAGCTTATCGAAATCGTCTTGCGGTTCCGGAGTGTTTTGATTTTCCGCTTGAAACTCATTAAGAATTCGTTCAAGACCATCATCCTTACGAATTCGGTGGAGCACTGGCAGTTTACCCGGCGGGGAAATGACGTTTTTCGAACCTGCCGCAGCATTGTTTGCATTTACGGGTATAAGTGCCGAACGTTTCTTGCCACCGGAGTTCATAACTTCTTCGGCTCTAGGTTGCATCGATTTTTGTCGCTATTTAGAAAAGCACAATATAAGCAATGAATTTCATTTTCGTGTTAAGTCAATTTTACCCGAATCTTTTTGAAAAGTTCTGGATTCTCATACCGCTCCTGGTTTGAAATAGGAAAATCCTCCGGATTCATCAAGCACATGTGTCGTTTGCATGCTTCGATCCACAGAATCGACACAACGGGGATGTTCATCTTCTTCGCTTTCTGGTAAGTGGAGAGGAGACCATCTTTGAAGATGACGTGAGTGGTATCTCTATACAATCAAACAACAAATATTAGCTTCAATTACGTTGACGATTAAAAAATGCCAATTATTACCTATACATTCGGTCATTAACTTTGGCCCCGAGCGATGCAACGTGATCTTTGATTCCATCGGAGCGATTATCTGCACCGGAGCGTACCTCGACATAAATACAAACACCGGACATTATTTCCTGAATAGTTTTTGGTTTTGGTGACTTTCTTTCGTCCGCTGTTATGATGTCTTGTTCCTCGTGGGGAACGTCAAACTGTCCATATGCATCACGCTTGGATGGCGATTTGAGAGCACGTAGAGCTCGAACTCGTGTCGTTGCTGAAGGACTCTGCAGGTCCTTGTACAATCGAGCCAGTCGGGGATTTTGATTGTCCCCGACGCAGGGTGGCGTCGCACAACGAAGCACATCTAAAATTAAATCTATTGTTTACCGAATACGATCATATCAATGTTATCCTACCATCTGAATCGATCAGTTCTTCAGCATGTGGTGTGGTCACAATGGAACTACAAAATGATATTTCCGACGAATCTGAATCATTCAGTGACAACGGTTGATCAACTGGCGTTGATAAAATCTTTAGCATCAAATTTTCGTGAAAACTCATTCGTTTGCCTGGAGTTGAAGCATTTTGACTCAAACTTTTTCTGATACTGGGATTTACGGGAGGAACATTTTCACGGTCGCTACTAATCGAAACAGACATAATTGCATCCGAACTGGGCGTCGTAGCTACCGAATATCGTCGCCGAGAGGCGGAGCCCAGCAGCGTTGGTGTTGTGAATGATACCGAAGCACCGATTGTTGATTTCCTCGACGCCATCAGGTCGGGTGTGTAATTCCGCATTACACGGTTCATTGAAAGAAACTTTATACTTTATAATAAACGTATGCTAGGCAGCACAATTCTTTCCACTTTAAACAAATAGAACACTAATAGATTCACGAAAATTCTCAACCTAGAGTAACAGTGTGCTTCGCTGCTTGTCTTCTTTTGAGTACCAACGGTCTTTTTTGACATCCAGAGGCGAGTTACATATGATGAGCTTTATCTGTTCCGTAGCATATCAGGGCGAAAAAGCTTTACGGTGCAGTGTTGCGAGTTTTGCAATACTTTGTTTGCAATATTAATAATTAATTGGGTTTTATATACCCTTGTGGCAAATCATTGACACTAAGAGGAAACATGGTAAACTGGATGTACCTAGATGTAAATACCAATAATCTATAAATTGAATAAACTAGCTTGCAAATACAAGCAAATCAACATATTCTTATATTATTATCCAAATACAAACTCCTTCATATAATTTTGAAATTAATGAATCAATGGAAACGAGTTTCAACTGAAATGTTTATTTTATATTTAACATTTTATTTTATTCAAATGCTTAAAATCTCGGCATTATGTCACATGCTTGAACACCGATAATTTTGGAAATTTGTTTACAAAAGCGACGAAGATCTCGGTAATTCACAGTTTCCTTGAAATCAAAAATCTCGGTGAATGCTAAATACCGAGAATTTCAGTTGTTTTAATGTTCTGCCGAGCATTCGGCTGTTCAAATCATTTCCACTGCAAGCCTTTTTCGTTTTATTTATTCGAACAGTTCAACTGACAAATTTACTGGTATATGTGGTCTGCCGCCACTTAATTTCGGGTGAAAATTACCAACACAATCAAAAATAGTCTAGATGAACAACATTGAGAAAAATAAATGGTTACCTTCCAACATCACTAATAAAAGTTAAATATATTATCAACGTAATCCAATAATTTATTGTGACGATTTATTTTCAGATATTATGATGAAATCAGGCATCCCTGCAAGCAGCTGATCGGTGTTGACAAACGAGGGGAAACCAACTAGTAAAAAAAAAACTTTTACATAACACAAGGGGTGTACCGATAGTAAATAGTTCGCGCAGTACAATATAGGTGGAACTAGTTCATAACGAAAAATTATTTTTATAAGAATTTACTCATACTGTCATGTCTGTTAGTCTGTGATTGTAGTGTGAAGCAATCTGCAGATGAGTGGTGAGTGCACGTCAAATTTTTATAACCCACTGAGAGACGATTTGTGAGTTATGATTTGATATGTTTGTACAACACATTGAATCAGATTCTTATGACACTGTCTCTCTTGTATTTCCCATCCACCAGAGTTGCCACGGGCGGCCAACGTTCGAATCGATGCCATTTCAATCCAATTCTCAAGACATTCGGTTCAGTAGCCAGTAGTGTTTAGCTCGAGACATGAAATTCAATCGTTTATGGTATACATCACGCTACAGTTCGACTTTTGTTTTTGTACATTAACGCTCGTGTTCGTTTAGAGTACCAGCAAAAACAAAACCGAAAATCTGGGTTGTGTTGGGAGCTCTGTGATTTAAGCATACACTCACCGGTGTAGCTCGGTACAGTGATGCCAAACTCAGTACTCACTTTTTAAAACTAGGAATGAGAGTTAAATACTATGATATTAAAACTGAGAACCATCAATACCACTATATTTGTTGTCAGCGGTGCTTTGTATAGGTGAGTGTGTTTGTTTAGATCAGCGATGAGTTTCATCTTTATTATTATTTTACGGATTGCATCGTAAATCATGAGGTGAACTGATGAATAGAAAAAATCGAATCTTATGAGTGAGTTTTTGCCACCCCTTACAGATTTAATACAGAAAACCGAATTTATTGTTTTCTTTAATTTGATACTGATTTGTACAAATTTCACAAAAAATAAATAATAAATTTTACTTTTTTGTGTGAGATATTTCATTGCAGTGATGAGATTAAGAGTTTATTAATTAACGAACAAATCACGAGTTAAAATGGAGATCTTTTGGTGCAGATATTTGATGATCAACACTAAAAAAATTATATTATAATTTGAAACCAATTTGAACTAATATTTAAGAAAGTTATGAAATCACG
This sequence comes from Malaya genurostris, assembly GCF_030247185.1. NCBI lineage: Eukaryota > Metazoa > Arthropoda > Insecta > Diptera > Culicidae > Malaya > Malaya genurostris. The sequence continues at coordinate 232,469,553 of NC_080572.1, read as the reverse complement.
AAACTTTATTATCAGACCTGACTTGAGGTTGGAAGCATTGGAATTCCATGTTAGCTTAAGAAGTCAACATTTTCAAACTGGAGAAGTATTTGGAATTGAAATTCAATTGTTGATAAAAATAATATATTGAATTTCGTCGTTGTATAAAATACAAATAATAATAACCTTAGGTCCCGTACAGACGGACTGCAATTGTTTGGTTCACCGAATAATCAATTTAGCCTGTCCATCTTTATTTTCAGCCTTGACAACTAAGAACAAAAAATATATTTATAACTGGCAACATTATTTGGTGTTGCTATGATTCCAGTGCTATTATTATTTTCATTTTGTTTGCAGTTTTTTAATCAGCTGTGTCAAATGCGCATTATGCACTTTAAGAACAGAGAGGTGTCTTCTAACTTTTTTCCATTTCTATTTGAACTCATTGTGATCATAGGAAACAAACCCAGTAATGAATATTATTAACCTATTAAACTAACTATTTGCATGAAGCTTAACGCTACGAAATTTCGAAATAACTGCTGTCAATTGCATAGATTTCTTAGCAGTACGGTTTGAGTTAGTTTTGGCTTCCAATTAAAACGACATATGTGGCAAAGTCCTTAGAATGAAAATTACACTTGATCCTTTTTTTAAATTAAACATTTAAGCTGTCAATACAAGAAAATGTAATAAATCTTCATCTACGTAGTTGCATACTGCATGCTGATTTGGTTTCAAAGTTCGCAAATGGTCAGTGTATAGTATAGTATGAATGGCAATTATGTATTAAGATCACGTCGTTGAATATTCTAAGAGAAAAGAAAAACCTTCCAAAACTTTTTCATATACTTCGTTTGTTTGATTTTGAAGAGTTTTCGGTCTGAAATTATACAAATTATTATCAGACTACTTGGAATAAAAACATTTTAAGTTTTAAGGTTGGCTTCTTACAGGATTGTTGATCATTTTCGAGCTCTTCTGAGACAGTTTTATGACTGCACAGAGCAGGATCATTTTCAGGTTTTGCATCTAAATTCAAATATTATTCGACAGTATACTTTGAAAATCTGCAGTTTCTAGACGTGGCAACTGTTTGTATATTTTTCCTAGACTCAAGAGTGAAGGAATGCATCAAAATTTGAATCATGTTTATGTGCATGTTTATCATGTTCAGATTTCTATCAAATTTGAAATACATCATTACTTAGTTATCATTAAAAATGACAAAAATAATGCTCGTGTAAGGGCCGCCATAGGAAAGTTGAACCACAAGATAATAAAATTCTAGACGTATTTTGTGATATATTTTTACCTACATGGAAAATGTATAATTTTTCCCAAATATCCAATGTTTCTCTTTTTTTATATCGTTTATTTATACCCGGCTTTAACCTAATTTTGGTCGTTCGCCCGAATGTTTCTCAAATAGTAAACAGTATTTAAGGTAATAGGCTTTTCTGCTTTCAATATTGCCAGTTGTATAGAAAAATTGTTTAATGTACACTATCACTATGACAATATACCTTGACAGTGTACTTCACAATGGTAAACTTGTCCTTGGAAATTCATCGGATCATTCCGTATTATAGTTTGTATTTGGTTGTATATCTTGTAAGCGCGGCAGTGAACTACGAAAATATGAATTCGCATTGAATGTTTCATTCTATAATCATAATATGTTAGAATAACATCCTTTAACATCATTTTATTATGAAAATTCCATTTTACTGATTTTCTATGAAAAGATCTGGCATCTCTGGTTTTCCATCATAACGAAATCTGCCATAAGGCAACTTCATTACAGAAAACTTCACGCTAGTCTAATTTGAAAACTCGCATAAATGTGATTAGAGCTTGCAGCGCTCTCTGGTCTCATTTGCTTTCTTTGACTGAAATTTGTCAGAATTTTCACATGTGCGTTTCTATGAAGTGTTTCCTAAAAGTAAAAATATAGTGCTAATAATTGTTGTTTTCTTGCTCAAATTACAGTAGAAATAATCCATCAGTAACCATGAATGCTGAAAAGTTGAAGAAACTGCAAGCAGAGGTTCGTATCGGTGGAAAGGGTATGCCCCGCCGTAAGAAGAAGATTGTGCACACAAATTCCGCAGTGGATGATAAGAAGCTGCAGCTGTCGCTGAAGAAACTTGGAGTAAATACTATTCCTGGTATCGAAGAGGTTAACATGATTAAAAATGACGGCACGGTTATTCATTTTAACAATCCGAAAACGCAAGCATCGCTTGCCACCAACACATTTGCCATCACTGGACACAGCGAGACGAAGCAGATTACGGATATGCTTCCGAGTATCATCTCTCAACTTGGACCGGAAGGCATTAATCAGCTCAAGAAGCTAGCCAGCGCTGCTGTTGCCGAAGACGACGATGATGTTCCCGAATTGACAGAAAACTTTGAGGAAGCTTCCAAGAAGGAAGTAGAGAATATCACTCAAAAAGTGCAGGAGATTCCGGTTTCATAAGTTGATTTTTCAACTTCCCTTCTGCCTTTCTATATCACTGTGCGTATTTTGATCAGTTTGAATAAGGAAAGTTTCTCCTTTCCGCAGTATACAAGATGTGCTTTTATGTGGCGTGCTAGTTCAATGCTTCAAAAGTCAGCGCGCCAGTACATTTTTTCCGCAAATTAGTCATCAGCTGCAAAATCAGACCTATTACAGTCGTTTTGTCTAGAAGTCGATTTTTTCATGTACTTCACATAAAACGGTGCATCGAGAAATCCCTCTCAGCCTAATGCAGATAAGCTCTCGTCACCCAACATTGTGGAAAATCAATAACAATTGTACGGCACTCGATGTTTTGTAAATAACTGAGTGAAGAAGGAAGCAAAACATGATTGAACAACAGCAGAATGCAAAGAATACTTCGTTATAAACACATTTTAATAAACAATAAAAGGAGAGTAGGTTTAAGGAAACAAAAAATCCCAACATTTGTGCTTGTTGCTTTATTCCTTCGAAATATCTTATTCGAATTTGAGGTTCCCTGTTTTACATGCAGAGATTGAAGTGTTATATGAGCGCCATGTTACGATGCATTCAAGGTACGTGAATGTTGAATGTATTTCATGTGAATGTATTTCGAATCAGAATTGAATTCTGATTCACGTGCCCGATTGTGCTATCGCAGTATAGAACGCATCCCGTAGAATTATTTATAATTTCCGTTTTTTAAGGCCCGCCGCTTTTATGAAAGTAACAAATTTGAACGACATTTTACCAAATGGTAGTTTTGTTTTAGATATTAATCCGAATAAGTTTGTGTCTTTATATTTCTTATTTGGCAAAATATTTTTAAACTTTTCGACGTTAACATTTCCCAAGGGCCTAAAAACCATTGAGAGATTTTCATTGTTTACTTTCTATTTAGACTATATCTGCGTTATTATACAAATATTTGCTACATATCTAGTACTGTTAGAAAAAATTTAAATGTTTTCTTTAATTCTCGAAAGTAAACAAAGAGAAACTCTCATTGGTTTATGTAACCTTATGAAATATTCGCGCCGAATTATGAAAAGCGTTTAATTTCTTGTCGCTATAATCGCTATAATCCTTCTGTATGTTAACAGGGATGCCATGTTAAATTAAAAAAGAAAACACGTTCTTTTAATTCCGAAACGAATTACTTTTTAGTAATGACGCTGATCGTGTATAATTAATTTTTCTTGTGTTTTGATATTTTTATATAGTCACGATTTTGAGGGTATGACCGCGTTCGCTTAGTTCTGGTTTTAACGCTACAAAAGAAGACATTTTCTACATTTCAATCAGGCTCGAATTTTTCATGTAAAAGCAATGAAGAATGCAAATTTTTATATTTGATCGAAATCGTAAGTATACAACTCCTAAAATAAAACGAGATAAAATAATTTTTACCACCCTATCTTACGCACACCATGACGCGTGTGGTCATAAATGACAGTTCGTTCTGTTCCATAATTTTTAGGTTTCATAACATCAATCAATTCCGTTGAAAACAATAATTTTCGACTTGAACCGCCTTCCGGTGGAGTTCTCAGCGTGTGAGCACGTTGGTTCGCGGACAGTGCGTTAGAAGTTTGAGTAACTCGCGGGAAGGAAAGAATTTTTTTTCGTTCTATAGTGGCTCGGCGGTGCGGCCCCGCGAGACACCCTCGGTAGTCAAAAACAGCAAAGTCCATGTGACTATAAACGAAAGCGGTGGAGGTATGGTCATTGTAACCTTTCCAATCAAATAATAATAATAAGAAGAAAACCTGAACCGATTGACACTCTTGCCAGCTGTGTCGAAAATCTTTGAAAATAACTATTATAATGGATGAACGTAATCAGTTTACGCAGTCTAGGCCATTACTTAGGTAATTACAACACAACTGTATCAACTGTTTCGTTAAATTATTCGAAATTTTCTAGCGGTCGTGATTTGCTCGAACATCATGTTGGAAATTATGATTTTCACATTAAGATTGATCGATTGGTAAAACCCGAAGAGGAATTAGAACATCAAGATCATATAAAACAAATAACAAGTTACATAGTAGATGATAGTTCTTGAATGGTGATGCTATAAATATATTTATTTAGGTAATCTGCGATTATTACTTACTCAACAACGTGTCGGTAAGGTAGATACATATTCTATTGGAGAGTGGATAGATGAGAGAAGAGGTGTAAAAATTACGAAAGCTGTTGGAAAATGGAACCTGTTCGGTTACGTAGAGGATCAAAATCGTTTCGTAGAAGGATACGAAGCTTTGCATCTGATGGAATTGGTAAACTTTGAATTCGGTTTTTGGAAGATGTAACAATAACAAGTAATTTTTAGAATAGATTGGTAGTCTACTGGAACTCTGTAGTCATATCACTGGAACAAGCTTATACGTTGTTTCTCGGATACCCCGGTTCAATTAGTTTGGAAGAGTACCAGGTGTACAATACATTAATGAGGGCAGGATTCTATGTACTGAAATGTAACTCCGGTCGGTCATATGAGACTAAGACTGTTCAAGACAAGCAATTGGATATAGAAGAACAGTGTGTCTGGAATAATCTTTATGAACTGCTGAATCAGTCGCATTTACCGAAGAATGTTTCGGATTGCAACACTACTACAGAAATGTACCAAAACGTTCGTAGTTCCATGTTGAATATTGGACACCGAATAATGGCCCAAATAAAGGTAGACAATTGTACTGGAATCGAATCAGAAGGTGGTTCCGCAAAACGAAGAGTATCTGATTCTAACGAAGACGAATGTATGAAGCGGAATAAAGTCGAACAAAGTTCATGCGAATCGACATTCCGAACGAGACTCGAACAAGTCAGTAATCTATTTCAAACTTTTGACATTATTAAGAATTCACTGGATGATTTACCGGAGTTAAGTACAGAAGTGCCACAGTCAAATCTTTTATTCGATTTGTTTTGTATCGATGGATCAATCTTTCGAAAGAGTAAACCTGTTCCTCCGGATTATCGAATTCTCGTTAGGACGTAAGTTTAATAAGCACAAATCCAATAACTTTATTTTAATAGATTCATTTCAACAGCTCAAACGAAGAAATTCCATCTGCCGCTGAAATAGCTCATTTATATCGCACTCAACAAAAACCGGCAGTTCCGATTCTTCTGATGTTGGTTTCAGATACACTGTCCATTCACTGTTTCTTGTACAATTTCTATCGACTACCATCAAAACTCATAACGGTGTCATATCCGAGTTCGGCAAGGCAGGAAGATTTTACTAGTGCGGAATACTTAGAGTCGGATGATGATACGTGAGCCTGTTTATCGGATGTTGAAAGTAGTTGAATAAAAAAATATTAGGTTGTTGAATTTTTTGCTAAACGATTATTTATTTTTTAACAATGGGGATCTATATGGTAGGAAAAAACACTATGCATAGTACTCAAGAGCCAACCGAAACCGATAAACTACATAGGACAGCACTATGGGGTTGCCAAAACCACTATTGTTTCAAATATTCAAGGATGATTTGTTTTGGTTCCACATTACAAGAGCCGTTCAGTTTGTTGGAGTTTGTAATGACAGGTTCTGGTCCGATTTTATTTAGTTTTCGAAAATCACGTCTAAAACATATATACAAGGCTTAAGTGAAAAACAAAGTCTTGGCATTACATTCCTTTTGTAAAATTTTGCGCTTCTGTTTCAATAGACTTCGCAGCCGATTCATAGTGTACAGAAGCATTGCATGGTTAGTACTACGATCCTATAGACATTACGAATCCTTCCGACGTCAGTGAAAGGAATTGCTTGAAATTTCCCAGATTTTTTTAACCGCTGTCATGATATTTGAAAACTGTATGAATTTTTCTGCCTAAACTTATACAGCATGATTAGCGCATTTTATGTAAATACCCTCTCAGCAGGCCGTTCAATTTTGTTGGTCTTTGAGCGCTTGTTGAACGACATATTGCTCGAAATATTCGTTCAATTAGCTGGAACGGTATGTTGTTGTTTTTTCTTTCGCAAAAATAGTGTGAAAATTAAGTGTTACCTTTACCTAGAAAGAAAATTTGTTGTTATTCTACGTGAAGTAGAAGTATTGTACAGGTATGTATTGTTAGTTTAAACAAATAAGTGGAAAGAAATTCAGAAATTCTGCAGTAAAACTAGTCCAACGAGGCTCCAACTCCTCATGTTAAAAATGGCTCAACAATGGACCTCTGTCTGCCGAGTTTGTTGAACGAAAAAAAAATGGCATTCGGTTCAACGGTCTGTTCCAAAATCGGCAAACGAAGGTCCCGTGTTAGCCACTCTTTGATTGGACTTTCATTGGACCAATGATCCAACGTATTGGACCAATGAAGGACCACCGTTGAACGTTTTTTTCTAAGAGGGTATAATCAATTAACATTCATTTTTCACTGGATCTCGTTATTATCCGTTTTCTTGAGTTTTCCTTAATTCTCAGCGAAAATTGAGGGGCCGGTGACGTGTTTCTCCGTTTTCGTCCATTTCCTCGTCGTGCTTGTTGGTGTTGCTGCAAGGTGTCGCTGTAGTTGCTTGAAAACTCTCTCAGTAGGCAGTAGACAATTTCCGAAGTTTTTTTCACCTATTTTTTAAACTAACACTACATACCTGTACAATACTTCTACTTCATGTAGAATAACAACAAATCTTCTTGCTATATAAAGGTAACACCTAATTTTGACACTTTTTTTAGCAATTTTTTTCCAAAATCGGCAAACGAAGGTCCCGTGTTGGTCTCCCGTTGAACGATTGATTGGACTTTCATTGGACCGATGATCCAACGTATTGGACCAATGAAGGACCACCGTTGAACTTTTTTTTCTAAGAGGGAACGTGGAAAAATCGTGGTTTTTTCGTCTTATTGCTGTTATTTTTCCCTGACGTTTGGATCATTGTTAGCTGAATCAGACGCATCAAACGTTGTACATCGATAGCTGAATACTTACCCAGGATTTCGTTTCGGGAGGGGCCCTCAGATAAATAAATAATGTTACTGAAGATTACTTATGTACCTAATTCTCGGTGTGCCTCTAACAGGCGTTTTGAACAGACACTTTAAACTTTTCCACTGGAAATGATAGTTAGAGTATTCAAATAAAATTTGTGACTGTGCCCGAGAGAAGGTTATTGTGTTACATTTCTTTACATTCTACTGGCATGTTATTTCTGTAGCACATGTCTAAGACCTTCTAAATATTTATACAGCACAACAATAAAAAAAAAAACTTGTGATGATGCCATATATTCTGAGATCATTTACATTCCTACTTTAAATGACGGAAAATATCTTTTCGTGCTGACTTCAGTCTATTGTCGGGTAATCATTCTGTTCTCTGGCATATATGTACTAATGGATTAACCCAAACATTTACTCAAAGTGCGCTTGCGTTCGTTTATCTAGCCCCAAATAAGTATGTCCGGAATCTAGCGGCAGGATATCTTTCTCATCTGCAGAATCTTGCTTAACTACGGCATGCTCGTGCACTTTCTCTTTCCGGTCGTCCAGTACATTGTCATTTATTTACCCCGTTTCATAATCTATTTTCTGTGATTTTGACTCTGTTCTGCTTCGTAGGACCTGCCGCTGCGTGCTTTATCGGCAGTGGAGTTTTGACCATTTTGTTTCTGTTTCTGATATCGGGAGGAGCAAGACTTTGCAAATAAAGATTTCTTCCATATGTTGAAATTCGGATGCCAAATCTTTTGTAACACTTTTTGGCACCTATAATTCACAAAAAGTAACACATATAACGTTTTCTAACACACAAAACTAACAAAAGAGTAACGGATGTAACTTCTCGTAACGCTTGTGTATTTTGAAAATGTAACACTTGTGAAGTTTCCAAAAAAAGTTACTTACAAAAGCATCGTAAGGCTTAAAACTTATTTAAAGTAACGATTGTAATGCTTCGTTACGTCTCTAACCTACGAAAAAGTAATGCGTGGTATGTAACTTACAAACGAGTAACGCTTGTAACACTTCGTAACGTTTATAACTCATGAAAAGTAACGCCTATGATTTACAAAAAAGTAACACATGTAACGGTTAGTAATGCCTATAACATACAAAAATGTAACACATGTAACGCTTCGTAACGCCTATAGCATACAAAAAAGTAATGCATGTGACGCTTCGTAACGCCTTTAACATACAAAAAAGTAACGCATGTAACGCCTCGTAACGCCTCTCAATTGCAAAAAAGTAACGCATGTAACACTTCATAACGCCTGTAACTTTCTTATAAGTAACGCTACATAATGCCTGTAACTCGCAAAAAACGCACGTAACGCTTCGTAACGTCTATAACTTAAAAAAACGCATGTAACACCTAAAACTTACAAAAATAGTAACGCATGTAACGCAGCGCGACGCTTGTAATTTACAAACGACTAACGCTCGTAACACTTCGTAACGTCTGTAACTCATGAAAAGTAACGCATGTAAAACTTCGTAACACCTCGTAACGCTTTGTAACGCATGTAACACCTCGTAACGCCTAAAACATACAAAAAAAGTAATGCATGTAACGCTTCGTAACGGCTTTGACTTACAAAATAGTAATGCGTGTAACGCTTCGCAACGCCTTCAAATTGCAAAAAAGTAACGCATGTAACGCTTCGTAACGCCTGTCACTTCCTTAAAAGTATCGCATGTAACGCTTCATAATGCCTATAATTTACAAAAAGTTACGCATGTAACTCTTCGTAGTGTTTTAACTTACAAAAAAGTAACGCATGTAACGCTCCGTAACGCCTATAACTTACAAAAAAATGACGCCTATAACTTCTAAAAAAGTAACGCATGTAACGCTTCGTAATGCCTATAACTTACAAAAATGTAACGCATGTAACGCTTCGTAACGTCTATAACTTTAAAAAAGTGACGCATGCAACGTTTCGTAACGTCTATAACTTTCAAAAAAGTAATGCTTCGTAACACCTGTAACCTGCAAAAGAGCGACGTATAAAACACTTCGTATACCTAGGGTAACAGAGGTATTTTGGCCACTTCGTATATTTTGGCCCAGCAAACAAACTTTATGAATTTAATCGATGTTAAGGAACCCAAGTTGCATCGAGTTGAAGCTAATCACATTAAATTATCTATTGCGGAAGGGTTTTTCAAAGATATTAGTTACCCTATAACATCCTTGAAAGTAACGCGGCGTAACTCGTTTACCGCAAGAATCTAATCCTGATGACGATTTTTAACATTTATAATTTCCACAAAGTAACTCGTATGATATGTAACCCTCAATTTAAAAAAAATTATCGTATACAACACCTTCTTCTTCTTAGAAAAAAACGTTCAATGGTGGTCCTTCATTGGTCCAATACGTTAGATCATTGGTCCAATGAAAGTCCAATCAATCGTTCAACGGGAGGCCAACGCGGGACCTTCGTTTGCCGATTTTGAAACAGAAGAAAGTAGAAGTATTGTACAGGTATGTAGCGTTGGTTTAAAAAATAAGTGGAAAAAACTGTCCAGTAAAACTAGTCCAACGGGGTTCCAACTCATAATCCTAAAAATGGCTCAAGAATGGACCTCTGTCTGCCGGGTTTGTTGAACGAAAAAAATGGCATTCGGTTGAACGGTCTGTTTCAAAATCGGCAAACGAAGGTCCCGTGTTGGCCTCCCGTTGAACGATTGATTGGACTTTCATTGGACCAATGATCTAACGTATTGGACCAATGAAGGACCACCGTTGAACTTTTTTTTCTAAGAGGGAAGGGATCTCACGATAATATCGAGTGAAACGCTTCGTCAAATGGAACATTTTTCTATATTGGGGACGGGTAAGTCGATGACTTTCACGCTTGGGTTCGATTCCTAACTCCGCATATAGGGCCAGAAAGTTTTTTTAGCCCAAAGAGGCGAATGACCTTAATGTTAAAACCTCTATAATCGGAACAAAAAAAATCCATAGTACCTTTACTCAGGCGTTGATTCAGATAGGCCTCAAAAAACTTCGTAACGTATATAGCTTCAAAAACTAAACTACACTGAGGTCTTTTTTTATGCGTTTTTTATGCGACTTTTTTATTCGGTTATGCGGTTTTTTTATGCGAAGTTTCAGAGTTATGCGGTTTTTTTATGCGAATTTTCAGAGTTATGCGGTTTCCCTTCTGCGGTTTTTTTATGCGAAGTTTCAGAGTTATGCGGTTTTTTAATGCGGTACGTAAACTCGCATAAAAAAGACTTCAGTATACTATTTTATGTATTTTAAAAATCATTGTGATTGTCATTATTTTACCCCGGTTTTATCCTCAATTTTATGTGGTTTCGACTCTGTTCTGCTTCCTAGGAGCTGCCGCTGCAAACTTTATCGACAGTGGAGTTTTGACCATCACGTAACTCTCAAAACCTCTATCTCTATCTTCAGGGTCGATGGACTTTTTTCGTTTTTTTCGTTTCTATTTCTAATTTCTAACTAATTTCTGCCCCGTACCCGTACCCAATTTAAAACAAAATTTCTTTACCCGAACCCAACCTGAACCCGAGAATGTTTTTACCAAACCCAACCCGACGAATTTCTGAACTCGAACCGAGTTGAAATCCGTTTGCAAACGGTTCAAAAGGACTAGTTTTCCTAGACTTATTCTACTGTGTATTTTGAAACGGTTGCAGGTTTTAGGAATATGATAAAAGTTGCATACATTTACGATGTTTTAAAAAGTATACAAAAGGGAACAATTATGGTAAAAATGCCAAAATGAACTACCTATTGTTGAATTGGTCTACTACAAAATATAATGTATAGCACTCATTTTTTTTGAGGAACATACAAAATTCCAGAAAAACGCAAGAACGGTTCAACAGAGCAGGTTCTTTTGGTTGAGCTTTGAGCAGTTCTTTAAAACGAACGGTTTTGCTCATTTCTAGTTTGAATACCCGATACTCGACCTTCTTTACCGAACACATACACATGCGTAACGACGAATCGTGTTAAACTGTATGAAATTCTCGCTTTCCGGACCACAGCGTGATTGTATTCAAACACATTCCAAAACTAAATGGGATGTTCGTGACCAATAATGACAACAAATAAACACTTTTCAACATTTATTTCGTTTTTATTGTTTATACAATCATTATGAAATCATATCATAGTAGGGATTAGCCAGCTGTTCTGTTAACTTAAGCATACGTATATTAATCATAAATTTACATCAATAAAAATTAGGCTTGCTCTAGAATACTTAATTGTAAAGAGCGACGAAGGACTGTGCGTCAAGTCTAACAAATGAAGCATGGGGTTATAAATATTGGAAATGACGACCTTTGACTGTATTGATATTTACTTCTATTTTGTTATTAAATAAATACTAAAACCTCATTACATATTGAACATTGTCTTTAAATAATATATTTTACTTGTTAATGTCGCTCGCATTGTCGCGAAACAATCACATTTATTTGATTTTATTTTCTTCGTTTTACATCTTCAGTAGTCAAGTGCTTTAAACAGTAAAAGTAGCATTCTATAATGCACTACATTTGGTTGAAAAAGAAAAGTTAACCTTTTCAACAATCATATAGACTTTAACTCTATTTACAGGTACACAACAAACTTTCGCAATAAACTTTTGAAAAGATTTCATATTCGTTGTTATCGAGGAGGTTGTTACCAACAACTATTTTTTAAAAAGTAGCTCTAAAATCACAATCGGCTTTATGTTTAAATTTTTCAGACATGCTTTTGGTGTCTTCAACGTATCACGTTAATGACACACTATTCGAGTTTACTGTAGTACTTTCACTTTTTCATCAGTGATTTTACCTTCTTGACGTATTTATTTATGAACGGTGTGTTCGATTTTTTGCTTCCTGTGGCCACGTCGCTGGACGAAGCAAATGAATTCAGTGAAGAGTTTGTCGACAGAATGTCGTCCTCTGGTGCAGATTTTTCCTCGAATTTACTATGAACAGGTAATGTACTATCAATTGTAATGGTTTCGTTTTCACAGAGCTGCTCGTAACACAGCTCAGGAGACGCAGTATCAGTTGCTCGTGGTGTCGCAACCTCCACAACCGGAGGATCTACAAATCGACGGTTGAGGCAAATGTTGTTCACGAGTTTTACAGGCGATTCTGGTTGTTCCGCGGACAACTCGGACTGCAAGTTCTCCATACTTTGGGTGTTCTCAAGAAAGTTGGCTAGATCACGATCATCGTCGAACAAGTCGTCCATGCTGCGAGATCGTCGGTTTTTTGCTTTCACGGATTCTTCACTTGGTTTAGAAGATTCAGGATTGTCCTTGGTAGATTTTGAGATGGGCATCACAGTATCCACCTTATCTTGTCCTTCAGTGGCTCGATTGTTATCATCATCCAGCAGTCCATCGTAGCTGTGGCAGCGAGATTCAATCTTTGGTGGCAGGGGAGGTCGTTGAGAGGTTGCATTCAACCCAGCTGTCGAGCTTCTTCGCATCTCGGAATTTCGCAAGTTTTTCACGACATTACCGTTAACGCTTGGCCCTACTCCGAGCTTAGCGTTCATGAGTCGAGAAGATCGTCCCGTTGTAGCGTAATTACCGACACCATTGAGCCACTGTCGAGCAGGACTCGACGACTTACGGTAGCGATTCGCTAAACTGGAATAGTATCGGGGATGCGTGAGCGAAGGATTAGACCCACAACCACTAGCCGACTGTAACGGATTGCCATTGGAGCCAACTGAAGGATTATCTAGTCATTCGTAGTTACGGTTATCTTTGTCGCTGCTTTTACCGGAATCGTTGCTGTGCATGCGTTGGTAGATAGTCGGTGTCGTGGGCGTTGAATCACCGGCCGGGCGATTCAGTAAGCTACGGAAGTGATCAGCCGGACTACCTCTGGTGTTGGTTTCAGCTCGCATGAATCTGTTTGGGTAGGAATTAGAATGGAAATAAATGTTACAATTGTATATGGGATTGATGTGGTTTCTATTATCTCATAGATATGGTGATGCTTCATAACAATGCAATCAAATCGCGTTGGATGTTATTGATCGTATTCGTTGTCTAAAAAGCACCAGGTAGAACGTAAAACGTGTATGAGGATAAGTGAACAGAAAGCCGGAATGAAGAAATTCTGAGATGATCCCACAAACGTTTCAACGAAATGTTGAATCGTTAAAAAATGAGACAAAAACATATTGAATAGCATGGAAATGAATGTATTTTTAAGACATTAAATGAAGAATAATATTAATTGATGTATCACCGTCATATTGGGTCTACGAATAAGTTTTCAGCGTATGGACACCATCACACGGAAAGCCCCCAGATCACAAAAGTGCAATATTGCAATTATCGTTTCTTGCCCTGGCTGTATCAACTAAAAGGTTATTGATTCTAATGCATGTCGATTTTATCATAACCATCGAAAATATCGAACTATTGGCACTGAACCTGATTTCTTCATATAAAAAGGTGTTTATTTGAGAATTTTGTTTAGTTTTGGACAAACGGAGGACTTCCGTTGAACTTTTTTTTCTTAGAGGGTACCTTTATTAACCCAAACAAAATAAGCGCTCTTTCTTATATTTTTCACACAACTAAAAAGGAATTGTAACAATCTCGAACAATCTCAATTGATGCGAAAAAAATTTAGACGTACTGAACATCAAATGCAATAATTTTCTGTTTTTGAAAAATATTGCAGCTAAATCACACGTTACTACATCGAAACAACGTATTGATTACATTACATCACCTTAACTGAATACGTACGTACAGATTTTGATATGAAATTATTCATCTTTCCGCGTAATATTACAACCTTTAGGACGACACCCAGATTGTTGTACCATGATTCGCAATAAATATGTAAAAGTTAGTAACGTCTTAATGCTCAACACAAATATTCGTATTCTGATTGAATTACATTATATTTTCGGGATTGTCACTTGTCAAACAAATGTTTAAAAAATATTCGTGCCATCCGGCAGAATTTTGCTAGGTCCGTGAAGGTTGTAGCCCTAGCTGGTACCACAGAGCACAGAAATACAAGCTAGTACAAACTTTTTCAAAAAAGCTGTGTAAAGCATACACGTGAAAATCCGTTAAATATCACCGTTCCATACGATTTTGCTATTACCATTGTATGGAAGCTCGAACGCAAGAGCTCATAAGGGATTACAGGGCTGCTCAAGGCGCCTCTACAGGAGAATTGCTACTTGGTGTTTGCTTTTTAAGGCAACCGTTAAATTTCTTACACAAATTGAAATCTCTATTTGGATGTCTGTTCTCTGTGCTGGTACTTAGGCAAACTGTTGTTTTTCACACAGAGCATTTTATGGTCTTGAATCATTTTGAACGAAAAAGACTCTTAATATTCATGATATTTCGGAGAGACGAACATCAACAGAAATATGTATTGAATTAGGCCCTCAACCAGAGATGCCATTTATACAGATTTATCTGTATTATACATATTTTTACCTAGGACAGGACCTGACAATTGTTAATCCACTTTTAGGACCAATTTCGGACCAGCTCGTGATTGGTTGAAATTGACATAAGCAAGTACAAGTTGTTGAAATCAATATTACTGCAGGGTGGTAGAAAAAGTGTTGTCAGTATCGTCGGTAACAATGTAGCTTGATATGGGATATTTTATTTTTCGGGTCGTCTTTTAAAAATTAATAATTTCAATAGGATTTAAGTTCAATTTGTTTTTAAGTCCTGTCAATGCGGAAAGTATACGAGTACATTTAACAATCACTGGATGATACAAAGAGAAAGCCTGAAATCACGATGTGTGATATGGACGAGAATATTGATTATGTTGGTTGAGAATAGCACCGAATCTTTGGATACATCTTTATGTTATTATTTTTCTCAAATAGAATATGTTAAATACTTTAGTTAATAAAGCTGCAAAAATTAATTACCCAAAATTGAGTGTTTTAGGAAAATTTTATTAGGCTATTTCAACTAAACGTTTTCTTCAAAACAAACATCTGATCAACATGAATCCAGAGCTATATTTTTGACCGATATAACATTTGTCTAAGTGTTTTCAAATGATAAATAATTGCATGTTATAAGGGGAGAAAGTTTTCAGAATGAATAACTATCTCTACTGGCAACAGTGATCGCGAGGGATTTATTATTTACAGCAGGGAGCAACCGGAATAAGAAGAGAAATATTTTTCTGGAAAAAGAAGCCAGTTGTCTGGTCCTGTCCTAGATTTTTACATGCGCAATTACGATTTTATATCGAATACAGATTTCCTAATATTTTGTGGATTCTGATTGTTGATGAAAAATTGCAAACATTTAATTTCGTCGTTGTAGAGTTAGATATGAATATTAAAAACTTATTGAATTTCTCAATACTCAAAATATTATTAATGATAAAATGTTGGGATAACATTACAACAACATATTTTCATTATAATATTTCGATTTTATAGTGAATACAGATAAATACAGATTTTTCACTCAGGGTGGTACAGATCTGGAATCTCTGCCCTCAACTGAATAAATCTGTATAAAATGTTCAAAACGACGAATGTAACAATGAGAGATTCTCTTTGTTTACTTTTTCTTTCGATGATTCCGAAATATTCCTGCTTCGATATTTCGGTAATTTCTTCAGTGCAGATTAAAAAATGATAGCTTCAGTTATTAGTATCGGTAAATAATTGAAGAGAAGGATTGCTAAGAGTACCGTAATAATCGAAAGAGAAAGTAAGCAAAGAAAATCTCTCATTGTTACATTCGTCGTCCTGAACATTTTGTACAGGAATTGTTAAAATAAATCGACGTAATCATTTCAAATTGGCCTAAAAGTCATTGACAGATTCTGTTTGTATACTCTCTTATATCTGCGTTGCATGCTAAAAAAATTGAAATATTATATTTCATAATACACGAATATTTTGCAAGTAAACGTGAAAATGAAGGAGTTATCAACAGAAAAGAAAGTAAACAAAGAGCGAAATAATTTCCATACCTTTTAAGATGACCGTGGATTGAAGCCGGGAAAATAAATGCTAAAGTATTGGTGAAACAATACTTTTTCATATCGTCAAAATAATTTTGAGTAGAGAAGAATAAAGTAATGATATTTGTGTGCAGAAAGGAATACAGTTGCAAGAACAAAATGTAAACATTTAAACTATTCAAATCACCTATCAGAACAGAGTTGACCTATCTCATCTCCATACTCATTCTGGAGTTAACAATCTGCTATCATTGTGCGACCTAAAGAAAATAATGATTGTACCAAATAAGATAGCTTACTGTTTGCCTTTAATACATGGAGAAACATTGTCTAGTTGCACTAGATATTTATAATTTAGAAAATGTACCAGCACAATCTTTTATGAAGATGCATTCTGATAGCAATTTTTCGTTTTTATAGTTTTGAAGAGATATCGCTTCATTTATGGCATCACTGCCAATATAAAAGGGAGGTATTACCAATACTAAAGCACGCCAGCAAACTTTATATCGTGGATTTTCGAAAATTTTCAAAACCGCAATTATGAGCTATCCAAAGGTTTTCCAATAAAATTTTTAAATCAGAGGATATGTTAAGTTCATCAGTGAAGAACAATCCAATGTTGTTTCATAAAGCTTGCTTATGCCACAGAACCATACGAATCAGTTGAAATCTTGAAATGAGTGAAAAATAATAACATTCTAAGAAGAAACTTCCAATGAAGATTTTGCACAAAGCATTCTTCAGACTTGATAGTTTATCGTAAACATATATCAATACGACAAATGATTATGTCACCAAATTGCAGTAGCAATTCCACGCAACATATTATTTACCCCTACGCGTAGAGAAAAATGTGGCTTTGTTAACATCAAGAGCTGGATAAAATAACGGAAGGTGGAGTAGGAGGGTTCTTGGTTGCCATATGTGACACGCTTCCATGGTCACCTTAAAGATAAATGTTTACTTTCTCTTCTATTAATTACCAAGCGGTTTCCACGTTTAAAACTCAACTCTTTGCATAAAATGATACCTGAAACTTTCGACTTTCAAACAGAGTAGTGAAATCAAAGAATTTTTTTTTATTTTGCTATACGAGGGTCCGTGTCAAAAACAATAAGATTTTTCTACAAATATTTCTTGCGTCAAAATGCATGAAGAAAGTCATATTTTCTGAATTCGCTTCGTTTCAGTGAGGGGAGTCAGCTATTGTCTTGACCCCTCCATGGGTAAGATGGACAAACTTGACAATTCTCGGTTGATTTTTCAGAAGGCCGTAAGAAAAAGTGACAGTTTCTCTTTGTTTACTTTCTCTTTCGATTATTGTGATGTGAATATAAAGATTTTCTTGGGTATCACAATTCTGTTTAATAGTCGAAAGTTTCGGGTATTATTTTATGCAAAGAGTTGAGTGAAAAACGTGGAAACCGCTTGGTAATTAATAGAAGAGAAAGTAAACAAAGAAAAACTGTCACTTTTTCTTACGGCTTTCTGAAAAATCAATCGAGAATTTCCGGTATACAAAATTTAGAATATAAAAATTTTAACTTGTTTAACATAACAATGCTTCAAACTTAAAAAAAGAAATAATTGTAAATGTCTTAGACCTTGAATCTTTAGAAATCATCGCCTGTTTGGATACAAATAGTAGATAAAAAGAATTTTTAAATAAGTATACATTTAGGTCATGTTTAGGAGTGTTCTAGTTCTAGATGCATAATTTATGTCAGTTTTAAAATTCAAATGTAGAATCTATAACAAAATAAACTGGCTGCCACAGCAGCGTTTTATATGTGTTTCAAATATACAAAAAATAGAACAGCATCCAGTAGACCACTTTTAAATTTGACAGAAGAACTGGTCGAACAAATAAAACTAGAAAGGCTTCCTGGGGATACGTTTGTTCCAGTTTCTGTTCTATTATAGATCTCCCATATAAACTAGAACCTTTATATCTCTTAGAAATTTATGACTAATTGTTTATATTTTCAACCAAGCTTCAATTTTTTCAGTAAAATTAGAACGAAATCAATCAATAACCGATCGTTTTGTAATAAAAAAAATCAAGTTGAATAAAAAGTGATGGAATCAGAATGAATACATGAGAAAAACACTCCAAATTTCTGGAGATAATAACCAAATAATCTGAGTGCACGAAAAAAAAATTAAAAAAAAACACTCGCCTTTGCTTGCATAGGCACTCATAGGCTCTCATATGCTCTCATCACGCTTACTGCAGAGCTCATCGTTGATCCAACGGTGGGCGATAGGTTTCAACATTCCGTTTTGTTATAATGCTTTCCGATACAAAACACTAAACCAAACACCACAATGATTTAATGAATATCGCACACGCACACCTTTACACCTAAAACACAGTGAGCTGAGATCGGCTTTTTTGGCGAGAGCTGGCGGCAGTACTAGTGATGAGTAGGTTTGTGTTAGCGCTAGTGGACTGGTAGTGGTAGCGTTTTATAGCGAGTAAAAACACACACAAACATTGGCGGTTGTGACGGTTCTTGTATTGCTTTCATTTGGAACTCTGTTAGAAAGAGATTCGAGTGTGCTAATGACCCGATCTTTGCGACGATGCGCTTAAGCGACCATTACGGTAAGTGGTATTCCGTATGTACCTGCGGGCGAGGGAGAGAAACACGGAAGAATCGATTCAGAAGAACTATCTCTGGTTCGCATTTGGGAAGGTTCGTCTTTTGAAAATGATGCTCGTTATCAGGCAGTTGGCACAGGTGGTTTGCAGAAACTAGAATCAGAAAAAGCGTAACTGAAGTGCACTGAACAAGCGCAGGACTACCAAAAGGAAATGAAACGATTTTGTGCATGCTGTCGTGCAATTACTGTTAATTTGCTGGCTTCCCAATCTGGTAGCCTAAGAATACTAATTAAAATTATTCACTAATGGTGCAAATTAAAACAAATTCCATTGGTAAATGTATGAACATTGAACACACATACAAAAGAGCTAGTGGAGACGATCGTACCTTTCTAGTTTGTCCACGCACGCATCCTGGTAGTCGTGAATCCACCGAACACCATTGAAATGACAAACACCGCGCATATCTTCCGGTAGACGCTCCGGCTCCGGCCACTGAAAATTGTCGATGATGGGGATGATGTTACAGTCGGAGTTGAGAGCTGCAACGATTTCCTGAAAATTATGAATAATGATAATTATTACTAAAACTGCACAGTTATTATAAGAGCCACGAGTTATGAATTTGCCTGTCTGACAGGCTATTTGAGAAAATGGCAAAATGAGTCCGCTCATCATCAGTTCCATCAATAGGAAAAAAATTTAAGGATAAATGTCTCCAGAATAGGGCTACCACCTCGGATGCATTCCTCGAATGGTAGTAATTTGAAGAAAATAGATCATCCCATTGAAGGGAGTTGTTTTTTTTTCAACTTTTTCTGTGATGCCACAAATATCATAGAATCGTGATGTTGAAGACGTACTTGAGAATTCATAACACATTTTTTTTCATTTTGTTAGGTGCGTATGTATTTAACTAGGGATCTATTCACTGGAAGATCTCCGATGCGTAGAAGATGCGCATGGTTTTGTCAAAGTTGGCTGATTCGGCGTTTAGCAACAATTTTTCATCCGATGGGTAATGTACTAGTTAATGACGACATTTACTTCTCAAATTGTGGGATCTGATTTCGCATCAGATTGAAAGTTTTACACAATTTGATACTTATTGTTATATTGACCGAAATCTTCAATGTATTCGAGAAGGGAGAAATAGTCCAAATATAAACCAAGTATGTTGTACTTTATTTTGATAAAATCACTCGAAATCAACAATCTTTGCTTCAGCTGGTGTTGAGTAATCAAAATTGAATACAGACAAAGATATTCACCCTCATTCTTGTTTACGTCCGTATCCGCAATACGACGAACGGGTACTTTCGAACGAATACGAAAAAGCCATTCTTGTTTTCACTCGAATGAATTCGAACGCGACTCGTTTGCCACAAAATATTCAAATATCACTAAACTTATTAAAATAAATGCTAAGCCTTGATGTAATCAGTCCAATTCATGTGATTAACCATATGCGAAACGCTAGAATGTATGCCATTTTAGTTTCAAACGAAGCGTGTGTTCGAACATCATTCGTACGAACGAAATGTCCCATTCCCGTTTACGGACGAATAGACGAAATGCCGTGGTTTCGATTCGTCAGTTTTCTGTTGCGAATCAACCGTTCGAACACATTGAGAAAAGTTTAACCGATCTCTAACAAAATTTTTTTCGAATATAAAGGTGATTTGTAATCAAATCATAAATTTGTGTTTTGCTTAAATCATTTAGAGAGCATAGCAGTATAGTAAAATGCTGTTTTTTCTGGGGAGCCTTTGAATATATGCGAGGGTCAAAGTTTTTACGCATCAATTTTGCATCTATTAAGTACTTTATGGAAAATACGCCATGGGTAAACATGCTTTATTTTATATTAAATGCATGATTTTACCAATGTAATAAATATGTAGGCTATCGAAAACATGACAAAATAGCAAGAAAAATGCAACATATTTTTCGCAGATACTACTGATCGGACTGCTATTTCAAATGCTTTTTTTTTACTTTGCACGAAGTTTAATTTGTTTACCGACTTGAATTAAATTGGTCCTGAGTACGATATTTATTTATTATGTAGCATTCGTCACTTCCTTGATGCTTGGAATCTTCCTTAAAAAACTACCTGCGCTACCGCTCCTTCTTTTGCACAGGAATCGCGTACGTACACGTTCGAGTGAAAACAAGAATGGCTTGTTCGCATTCGTTCGAAAGCATGTGTTCGTCGTATGGTCGATACGGACGTAAGCAAACATGATGATACAAAATCAGTGAAAATAACAAGTCAAATAACAAATGATATCAAAGATTTTTATTTACAACTCAAATCTGTACCAGAACTGATAGTTTAAAGTAGGATGGGTGTTGTTTTTATGCAGGTACGATGTTTAAAAGTGTGATTGGTTCGAACGTAAACGGGAATACGAATTTGCTATACTTTCGAACGTATCGCATACGGCCGTAAACAAGAATGAGGGTGATTTTCTTGATGAAAACAGAGAACAGACGTCCAAGCTAGTACAATTTTTTTTCAAAAAAGCTGTGTAAAGTTTAGGAGCCCATAAGGGATTACTGGGCTGCTCGAAGCGCCTCTACAGGAGAATTGCTACTTAGCGATTGCTTTTTAAAACTACTTGGATCTACTTGGATGCCTGTTCTCTGTGATATGACTTACTTTACTATGGGGCACCTTTTCAAAAATTACCCTCTGAGAGAGTGATGAGTTTTTGATCGTAAATATCTTTTGTTGTATCTAACGTATCAACATAATTTTTACTACACGCCATCGGAAATATTTTCAGCAATTTAGGATGACATCTTTCAGTTCTATGACAATCACAAATTATTCAAAAGTTAACTCTTGATATATTTCGTTCATTCTAGCCTGCGCAGTTGACTGAGCAGGAAGTAAAACAAATTCATCACTCCGGTTGGTTCAGGTCCAGAGCTCAGTTCCAGTTCTAGTATCAAGAACACAATTCAGTATTGAATCAATTACGGGACGTTCGCAGAGACAGTTTCGCTTGAGACAAGAGCGGTTGCGTCATCCTGCTGCTGGTCGTTTGCATTGAAGCAAAATACAACGAAAAGAGAAAAACGACGGGGAAAATTATACAAAAATATCGATGCTCTAGTTCTAGGGTTTAGTTCTGAAATTCAGTTTCAGAATCAAGTATCATAATTCTGAAACTGTAACCGAATTTCAGAATTTGATTCTAGGCCGGGATTTCGGAACCTTTGGATCTGAATTTTGAAACTAATTTCTAAAATTGAAATAGAGGTTCAGATCCGAATTCAGTTCAGAAATTCCTGGCCGGAATACAGATTTAGAATATAGTTTCATAATTCAGGTTCAGCATTATCGTATCCAAAATTAGGTTATACTTCATTAATTGAGATCTAAACTGCATTCCAGAGTCCAGATTCGGAGTTCTAGGCCAGTATGCAAGTCTAGAATTTGGACAGTAATTTGACACTACTACATATAGTACAAATGTATAGTGTTCAAATTTGGAATTTGGTTCAGTTCTACAATTCTAGAAGTGTAACTGAATTTAGGAACTAGATTCGGAATATCTTTGAACCAAATTTTGGATCTTCTGAGCTGAATTCTGGATTAGCATTCGAAACGAAATCCTTGATCAGAGTTAGTTCTGTAACTGAAACTCAGCTGCGGATCAGAATCCAACTCCTGAGTTCAGTACCAGCATTTAGATTCATAATTAAATTCCCGAATCTAGCATCGAAATTGAGTTTCAGAATTCAATTCGGATAAAAAATTCGGTTCATGAATTAAAGCTTGCTTCAGATGGAATTGAAACAAAGACAATTGCCTGTATTTCAGTTATTTATTATTGAATTCAAGATCTTTTTTATACAAATGTAGCGTTTTCTTCATACTTTTAAGAAAAAATACGAATAAAATTATTCGTCACGGTTTCGAAGGAATTCTCGAATTTTTCCTGTAACACGGCTCATTAGGCGGCGCACACCTTCTTCGTCCATCGTTTTAGCTATCTCATTCCACCAGGTCGTCATCTGATTGATGTCTTTGACAACCTTTCCCTTTGCCTTGAGTCATGATGAGTTCATGATTGCCCAGTATTTCTCAATAGGGCGGAACTGGGGGCAGTTGGGTGGGTTAAGGTTTTTTGGAACAAACTGGACCCCTTTCTCTGCATACCATTCTTGAACGACTTTGCTGTAATGACAGCTTGTCAAATCTGGCCAAAACATTACGGGATGGTCGTGGGATCGAATGAACGGCAAAATTCGTTTTTGGAGACATTTTTTTGGTATAGGTCTGATGTCATTGTCTTATTTGTAACGAAAACTTTCGTTTTTTTGCCACAGCTGCAAATGCCCTGCCAAATCATAAATTTTCCGACGATTGGCTTGAGGCTTCCGAATCGTCGTCAATGTTTCCTTTTGATAACGCGCCATACGGTATTTCTGGTCAATTTCAGCTGTTCAGCTAGCCTAGATGCTGACCACAATGGATTTTCCAAATAACTGTGCACAATTTTTTCCGTTCTTTCGGCTTCCATGTTGATTACAAAGTACAGTCGATTTGTGGAATGTCAAAAATCATACGTAAAGCTAACAAAATTCCCGATACGTGGGCGTCAAGAACTTCCAAATCCGTCCACCAGGAGCGCCACAATATGAGCAAAAGTTTGTTCCAATTCTAAATGAAGCAAGCTTTAAAGTTAAAAAAATTAGATTCTTTAATGTCAAAGAATCTGAACGAACCATTTTATTCTTATTCACGTCATCCAGTTATGTCTCTGACATTACCCACCCGCCTTTTTTTTATCATAAATCGTTATAAAATCTATACCAATGCTAAAACTTCTTGTACATAGTCTCTAAACTAGTAACTCAAAAAATGTAGATGTTCCATTCAATCGAATTGTCCTCAAAGATATGCTTAATCGCATACCAGGATAATTAAAAAATATCAGTAAAACAGTTTTAGTCATTGAAGGTTTTCGAGTTCGAGTCTAGTAAGTTTCTCTGTTTTCGCAATCTCATCTCATCATCTTGATACCAGTCTGTCTTTCGTTGTGCACTGATTATAAGTTTAGCTAAGGTCATGATTATTTTATGTCATAAGAAATTA
Source organism: Malaya genurostris (assembly GCF_030247185.1). Lineage (NCBI taxonomy): Eukaryota > Metazoa > Arthropoda > Insecta > Diptera > Culicidae > Malaya > Malaya genurostris. The sequence goes on along the minus strand of NC_080572.1, from coordinate 232,445,414 downwards.
AATCATGAATCTTCAGGAGTCGTCGGCGTACTGCGACCCGGCAGAATTTTTGTAAGTCAGGTTGTTGGTTCATGTGACAAGCCTACTCCAGAAGCAACTTCTAGTTGCTTTTTCGAAACCCTACGGAGGCTAAACGCTGTTTCAGGTGAAGTCTTAGGTTGCTGTCAGAGTGCAAGCATCACGCGGCGCGCCATGACGCGCCCGCGAGCTTGTTTCATCCAATCAAAGCAAACATGTCACAGTGAATCGTATCAAAACACTTTGATGTATCACTTTAATTTTTGACATGAAATTCACATTAATTTCTAGTAATCGCATTTTACCTGCATCTACAATCGTAAATTAATTACGATAGTGTGCTGATAGCAAATGAATATTCAAAAAAGATTTACTGGAAGACTTAGACACCTCTACTTACGTAATAATCGGGGATTCGTAAATCGAATTATGACGTAAAAGATTACGTTGTTTGGAATTTTCAACGTAAAAAAAGTTTTCCTTATGGATATGTATTATTGGATATTAATTATATATTGTATAATAATGGAACGAGAATTATCAGTTTTTGCAGGAAAAGGATGTAGCACCAATTTCCAAGATGGCGACACCCGGTTCATCGATATTCGTTACAAATCATCAGAATACACTAAGGTCTTTTTTATGCGGTATTTTTTATGTGAAGTTTCAGAGTTATGCGGTTTTTTTTATGCGAATTTTCAGAGTTATGCGGTACGTAAACTCGCATAAAAAAAAAAGACTTCAGTGTATAAGTATTTTCGGAAAGGGTTTGATGAGTAGATGTCAGAAAACGATTGTTGAGGTGGTTCTGAATTCCAAGATGGTGACTTTTGGTTCATTCATATTACTTGAAAAACCTTAAAATATGAGTATTTTTGGAACGGGTTTGATGAGAAGATGTCGGAAGACGACGTTTGAAGTCGTTCCGAAATCCAAAATTACGGCTTCCGGCTATTCCTTGAAAACTCCTACAATTTGTGTCGATATTTCTCGAATTGCTCGAATATCTTCACGATATGCATATTTTCGAAACGGTTTTCATTAGTAAGAGCTTACATTTTTGAAGTAGTAGCATATCTGCAGCAGATCTAAATTATAGCCGGATTTAGTAAAACAAAAAAGATTAAAATACCAGTCAAATCAGTTTCAGATTATCAAGACTGAACAAGTGCCATAATAAAGTGATATAAAAAACTGGAGCAAATGGCTTGGAATTCAGAACCACCTCAAACATCGTTTCCCGACATCTACTCATCAAACTCGTTCCGAAAATATCCATATTGAAGTAATTTCCTTGGAAAATAAATGAGCCGGAAATAATTTTCATTTTATCCAAAAACCTTTTTTTACGAAGTAGGTTCTTAAAAAAAGTTTACGTTAATTTGGATTTGGTTCGTAAAAAAAGATTACGTTATTTGGGATTTTGTTCGTAAAAAGAGGTAACGTAAAAAAAGTTTACGTAAACGTAGGTTCGGGTGTAGTGGGCCTAAAAATGTACTGGAAAAAATCGCTCTTACCCGGTGCACCCAATCCTTGCCATCCACGTCGTCGACGCACCGTTCCAGGGCGTCCTGTGTCAGCACCAGCAGAAAATGTTTCGCGTGCCGTATGCTCTGCAACAGATTGTTGTCGAATTTGCCCGCCTCCAATCGCTCCACATCGATAAATACCGAAAAACCACGCAACTCCAGATGTACCTTCAACAAACTGGCCAACTGTGACCCGTTG